>NC_086340.1:27393558-29912906 GCF_032445375.1 Bacillus rossius redtenbacheri | reverse complement strand
AGTCAATAATTTTATAACAGTCAGTATACAACTAGACGTTTGAAATTTCATTTACCCATGCAGAGTAGATAAAGATAACCACCCACGCGATCCAGCCTCCTCTCGTTATCGGGTCACGCGATAACAAGGGGAGGCTGGAAGCAAACACGTAGCCAATACTCTAAAGGATGAACGAGTTACGACACCTGATAAAAGAGCCAGATCCTATACACAGAAAAGAACGAAATGACCGAGATGAACGAATCTTTCACGGAACTGATCCGAAAGTACCGGTTCGGTGAAAAGAACCGTTCTGCCCATCACTAATATCGGCTAGACAGGCTGGCGGCAGCACAGGCGGCGGATGCATGACGTCATATGGCCTACCTCTCCTTCCCTTGTCCAGACTTCAAGGTTCATCCCTCCCAGCATACAAACCATCATGTCTCTCTCCCCCTCCTCCCTCTTTTTTTCCTTTGGCATGTGAAACTGTCAACATCCTTCCTCCCCTTCTCCAAACTGCGTGCAACGAAAGCAAGGTTTGTATAGTCCATTTCTGGTAAAATGAAACATTTTTAAGGGCCCCCGCGACAGCCATTTACCGTTAATTGTTTTGATACAATTTGTTTGTTAATTACACAACATTATTTCTGCTGGAAAATCACTGAAACTTCAAAATTTCTTTAATGGAAAAATTTAGCAGGGCCGTAAAAGTATTCATTTTTGCCGCAAATGAACTATACTCGCCCTTCCTGCCGGACAACATTCTCGGCGCGTGACGCATGGCAACTACAGTTGTGTGCCGCGCACAGCCACGAAAAACCTACGCAATTTCCAAACTATACTATATATCCGACTGGAGTCTGTTTACGAAAAGCATTTAAGAATTTGTTAATGCCCAACTGGTTCTTTTGAGATAAAATGGCTAAAAGACATGTTTTCGAAGTTTTAGGTGTAAAAAACCCGTTACAAATTTCTTGAAAGTATCATAGGGAAATGCATTACACCTATATCTTTATTTTTCCGCCATATAATGTTATGGTCACCGCTCAAATTTCACAGTTATCTGATGGGAACGAGATGACTGCGCGCCAGTTCAGAAGCCTTGCACTTAGAGGTTTTACCGCGCTAGAACTACCATTGAGCGTCGCTCTTATCATCCCGCTTCACTAACACACACGCTGACCAGACGGCGCCCTAAAGCTGATTAGAGGAAGCATGTAGAAATGCAAGGCAGGAAATTTTTCCAGCTTATCAACCAGGACCCGGGCAAGTCTTGACTATCAAGCTTTTCACATTAAAATATAAGAGACTTGTATTGTGTAATTTCGGTGTTATTTAGCGGTTTTTTCTTAAAAATGGTTTTTTCGCATTTTCCATATAAATTCCCGGAAAATTTCGCGATTTCGCGATTCACCATATAATCGTGGCCCTAGTTATTGCTCGCGCGAGAGGAGAGACGTGGAATGTTAGAAGAAAGATAAATGCGGGGTAGACAGACGGCAGCCAGTGTGTTTCCTGCGCGGGGAATAAGTGGCGTAGCCTTTTTTTTTATGCTGGGTGAAGCGACCTTTTTCTATCAACCCACGGGAAAAGATAATTGCTTGAGCTGTCAAAATAAACATCGCTGCTGCAGTTAAAACAAGTCGAGGCGGGCGTGCATCCAGTCGGTCGCTGTGTATTGTCAACCGATAGTAATCAAAATCAAGAGAAATCCAGCAGGTAGCTTTGCCTTAACTGCGTACCACACTAGACACTCGCAATAAGCTAAATGTAAACACGTTGCCACAAAAACCTTTATCTGCACCCTGCCGACAAAGGGACGTGGAATGGGGGTTGTTAAGCGCTGACAGCGGTCGACAGGAAGCACTCGGCAAGAGAAACGCAGCAACACGTTACTCACCACAAGAAACTTATTTTCTGTCTGTTTATCTTCGGATTTTCGGCAATTTTTTCACGGTTCCTCGAAATCGGGTTGTAATAGAAAGGTGGTCGCAATAAATGGGGTCGCAACAAAAAGGTTTTACTGTACTTCACATGGTTAGTAACGCAGGAAGGGAGGCAGAATTCCCTACTGCATTGTACTCCCTTCCCTTTCTTTCCCTTCTCCCCCTGTTATCCTTCAAACTCTCTTTCCCCTTCACCACTGCACTGACAGCTCACAAGATTCCTGGTCCCTACAATATACTGTGCTTGCTATGTTATAGAAGAGACACACCACAACAAAGCACAATCCACAATCTATACCAGCACCGAAAATTATTCCAAGTCTGACTGTCACCTTTGGGGAGTTGCCCCTTCCTTTCTAATTGTAGGGGGGCTTCCACAAAGCTTTATACAATCTAGTCCATAGACACTTTTGAATGAGGGGGGGGGGGGGGGAGACCTTTGGCGCATCCCTCTCTCATTTCCCTGGTAAGAGTTTGAATTTCAAACAAAACTTTTGTTTCTTGAATAGTGAGTATGATTCTTAGTACATATTTTTCTAAGATATCGTCTGTGTATATTAATCTATATATAAAAAATTGGCTGTTGGTATGTATGTATCTATGACTTCAATAAACTCTGACACCGTTTGACCGATTGCCATGAAAGTTGGCACGTAGATTTTTTTTTGTAACTCACCGCTAGATGGCTACGCAGTGCATTAACTACTAAACCGTTCAACCGATCACCATGAAAATTGATATATGTAGATATCTGAAAATGGGGAATAATTTTACGATATCCATTTTGCTATAACTCGCCACTAGATGGCTCTGTAGTGCATCAACTTCTAAACGTTCAACCTATCAGCATGGGTAAACAGAAAATCATAGGTCATAAACATACAAACAGCAATTGTCCACCGTGTGTTCAGCCCGGGCAACGCCGGGTACTGCAGCTAGTAATTATATTACTAAAAGTAAAATACTAATTTTTTAAAATAATAAACAACTTAGGCTGCAATAACGGCTTCTAGAGCAGGACTCAGCTGGGGCATCAGAGCGACCCCATTTTTCGGAGTGACCCCCTTTATCAGAGTGATATAAAGTGCATGTCAAACATCTTGCAAATTGAGCTCGTGTACCTCGTAATGTACCGGCAAAGCCAAGTGGTTAGAGGGAGACCTAAAGAACCAAATTCTGCAGACTCAACATGGGTCCGATGACTAAAAGTTAATTGCCTTGCCCAAGGATATACTTAAACCTCCTTGGCTGCGCCCCACTGATAGGTATTCGCTCCCTCCCCCTTCCCCCCCTCCTCTTCTTCACCTTCTGATATATGTTTTTGTTCATAAACAACCCTGGACCTCTAGCTACTGAGAGAATTTGCGTAGTAATAATCTTTTAATATTAGAATAGAGGGTGGTGTTGACTATCAACTGGTTAATGTGCTACTTGTCATAGTTCATTAACTAGTCATGGTGTGTGTGAAATGTGTCAACAGTGGCGTAGCCAGGATTTATGTATGGGGGGTGTTAAGAAGCATGCCCCCCCCCCCCCCCCCCCCCCCCCCGTATTAAAGCGGGGGGGTCCAGGGGTCCTCCCCCGGGAAAATTTGGATTTTAAGGTGTAAAATAGTGCTATTTTAGCAGTTTTCGGTACTTAAATTTAAATATTGTGATGGTATAAATTTTATTAATTTTATTATGAAATTTGTTTAAGTGATGAACAAGAAATTAATTAAATATTTGGTGCTAAAGGGGGGGGGGGGGGGGGGTTTGAACTCCTAAACCCCCCCCTCCCCCCTGGCTACGCCCCTGTGTGTCAATTCTTCATGAAAATTTGTTTGCTACGTTCTCTAAATGATTTATGCAATGGGGAATTTTGATTTAATACAATTTCTTAGACTTACGCCATTGCAGTTTTGCACTGTTTGTCATGGTAAAAATTCAAGAACGCACATTAATCTAATAAAAATGAAAACATAAACCTTCAAAGAACAAGCCTAAATCAGCTATGCCAAACATAAACCTAAGGATGAACCTAAACAGGTTTTATGGCCAACACGTTGACAGCACAGATGAACAAATTCAAACTTAAATATCAGACAGCACAAACAGTGGGCTAACGATGTTGAGAAAGTTCCAACTATAACAGTAAATGCAGGCAGACAACAAAACCTGGACAACGCAGCAAGTATACAAACACAACGATGAAGATAAACAGATAGTATGGACAACACGACGACGACATTATCGACGAACACAGTTGGTTTCCTATGACAAAACAGAGGTGTTTCAGTAACTGGCATCTATTCCTGTCATCAGACACAAACAGACTGATATCGGACACTGGAAAACAGGGGAGCCCTCCCCTGCCATTGGCTGTTGTAGGTGAGGAGGTCGAACATATAGAAATTGATAATGAATAAACAGTCATTAGTCATCCAGTTGTGCTAAAATACTTAGTTTACAGTTTTTATTTTTAATGCTAGTTTTATTATATTTTTCAAAGTTTTTATATTGTGGTTCTGTAACATTGTCTACAGGTCACGTAAGTCACGAAACGGTAACAAAATAGTTACTGTGTTGGAAATTACAAAGTGTTTAATTTCTATCAGCGAATCTGTTTTTTTTCTTTGATGCTTCACTTCATTTTATAATCTCATGTTATATGCCAATACCTGGAGCCGTCCAACTAAAATCATGTTCAAATTAAAATATCTCTGAAAACGTTTCTAACACAAAAATCCACATGTTCCTGCGAACAGTGCATATATTTATTATTATTTAATTCTGCTATTTATATATGAAAATTACTCTGTATTATAAAGAAGTTGAGAGAAAACTTTATTTAAAGGTCCTTAAAAAAAATCCTGAAAGTGGTTCACTGGGTATTAGGGCTGTCTATAAATTTCTTCCACTGTTATTCTAAGCAGTTTTCCATGCTGAGTCATCAGTAGTTAGACTGGGTACTTGCACAACACGGAGCGGCTGGTGTGGATGACGCGATGCGTGTGTGAACAGGGCATCAACCTGAGCGGGGGACAGAAGCAGAGGGTGAGTCTGGCTCGAGCCGTGTACAGCAACGCCGACCTCTACCTCATGGACGACCCCCTCAGTGCCGTCGACAGCCACGTCGGCAAGCACATTTTCGAGAACGTCATCGGCCCGGCCGGGATGCTCTGCAAGAAGGTAAGTCCTCCAAAATGTACCGTAATCATCCGAAAATAATGTGACTATGAATCTAATACCACCCCAACCATTTTGATTATTAGTTTATGAAGAAGACTTTATGGATTGGAAATCGCAGTTCAAGTAAATAACACTTTGAAATTATTTCAATTATTAAATTTATTCCATGGTTACCAGACGCTTTCTGGTGCCACTTTCAACAGTAGAGTGATTTACATGGTCTCTTTTGAAACACCAAGCCGCGGTTAGATAAACAAATTGTGTTTTACGATTTTAGTTCGAAAGCTGCTGTTCAGAAAGCAAAGAATGTGGTGATACAGGTGGTTCGTGGTCTGGTCGAAGCAAAGTGGAAGGGACCCTGAACTAACTCCATTTGCACCCTCTCCATCATTCAGCATATCTCATCTGTCACCCCTGTGCAGAGGTTCAGACTAAAGTGGCATAAGTGATGCAGTTTAAAGGCAGAAAGTGTAGTTTTTCAACTAAGCTGTTTCCAATGGCAAGATACAAGTTTTCGGTTATAATGCGACCCCCACATGTAGTTTCCACAGTTTTGGTAAAAATTTTAGCATTATACTTAGATAGATACAGAATTGTACTAGATTTGCGTAGTGCCCTGGTTGAAGCAATGGATTTATGTTAGCTGTTGTAGTATTTTTACCTAATTTTAACTGCCATAATTTTTGTCCATGGAAGAAATGCATAAGCATAATGTGTTTCACTAACTGCATAAAACCTGCTGCAATCCTTCTTTATGGGAGACTCACCAGAGTGATCGGCAAGAAACGAGTTCATAATTGTTGGCACTGTGTGGTTGTACATTTAATGCCTTTCCAGGAGAGTTTAAAATTTCATTGTGTTGTGAATTAACAAAATTAAGGTTTGTAGTTTTGGTGCCTTTGTAGAATTTCATGAACATATTCCAAAAGCACAAGGAACTTTTATTATTTGAGAAACAATTTTTATTTTTAGGAGAACCTTGGTGTAAAAATATACTTAGTTTGATTTTAAATGTCCAACTATTATTTTTCTTTTAGTTACATTACTAATTAGTAGTATTTGCACAATGCTACTGTAATATCTATATATTACTGTTTGTTATTACCAAGTTTATTACGGAGTTTAGAAAAGGCAAAGTTTCTCATAAAAAAAAAGTAGATTTTATCATAAAAAATTAAAACAATGTTATAATAAAAAAAACTGTAACATTCAATATTTTTCTCTAATGCTCCTTAGTTTACTAGAAAGTTATAAATATTAAAATAAAAAGTACAGCTGAAAATTTATTATAAATGTAATGCCTGAAGGGAACATTTTATGGGTTTATATTTTGACAAGTTTCTTTACAATTTTTATTTTTAAAGTATTTTGCATTAGTATAGAATTTTACTCAAATATAAAAGCAAGAAATGGTGTTATTGACTATTGTAACTATCAAGTGTATATAACTTTTGAAGCATTGGGAAAAGAATATATTTTGATTGTGTTTAAGTTTATTTCTGGTGCCAGAATATTTTCAAATATAAATTGCACTTTTTGCCATTTCCGTAGGGTATCAGCTATAGACTGCTTTGTGCTTTTATTTACTTTACTTTCAAAAAAACCATACATTCATGGAAACTACCTTATAGTACACAGTAGTATTTCAGTTTTTTTTTTAAATAATAGCCTAAACGAAAGATTTATGAAATGAATTATATATTTTAATAGGGGTGTGCGGAGACCATTTTTTCAATTCAATTCAAATTTAAGTCGAAGACTAAAATCTAAGTCTTCGCCTAAGGAAAAGTCGAAGGTTAATTAAATATCTTGCTTTATTAAGAACAATACATAAATACAAGTTTGAGAGCTTGAGTGTGTGTTTAGTCAGCACATTCTGTATACCACACACTGAATAAGATTTAGCAAATTACCAACTGCCACAGCTTGTAAATAAAAAGTGAAAATTGTCCAACCAAACTCATTTAGGTAATAGCAAGATTAACATATGACATACATTTAAAACTTGAACACATTACAATTTGGTATTGCATATAACTGTGTATGTTTTTAAATTAAATATCTTGAAAATGGGCTATTTTGGATATTTGTTAAACAAATGTCAGAAATTTTGCTTTTCTTTTTGTTACATTTATTAAGTATACAATACCCAATAAACATTAAAAGTGTAAAGCCTGTCTAGCTTTGGAGCATTGGGATAGATGGCCAGAACTTGGCAAGGACTGGGGTTTACGTGAATGGAGCAGTTTAGGTAAGCAAGGTAAAAGGTATCAGGTACACAGACATTTTATTCAAACAACAAATCAAAACATTAGGTTACTGATGAAGTTAAGTCAATACAAATTTAAGCAAGGTTAAATACAATAATCAAAAAAACATGATTTTAGACAAAACGGGCTTCAAAGGTAAGCCGGCTACACCGTGTAATGATCCCATTAAACAACGCAGTTGACGTGAATGAATTAAAAGCAGTATCAAGTATTACAATTCAAACTGTTTTACATTTTTACAAACTACTGCAAAGTGCAGTTATAAGCGTTACAATGACAAAACTACTGCAAAGTGCAGTTATATTTAAAGATTTACATAATTAAGAAAAGATCAAATACGTGTGACGACGTCTCAGGGGAAGATAGTTACCAATAAAAAAACTAATTTTCCAGTTAAGTTACGTTAAAACATTAATCCAAACCGAATAATTTTGTAGGTGGCGGCCGAAAGGGAATTTAGACAAACCAATTTACGAATATATGAATCTACATTAAGGCAAGGGCCACCGCCTCACACACAACTCAAACCAACTTACATGTTTCCCTTGAGGTCGCACACACACGTAGGTCTAAGTGGACCTAATCGACTACATGCTCGTAAATTACAACAGCTGACAACCGAGCCTGACAAAAATCAAGGAAGAAAGAGGCTCCTGACCGAATTACAACTGCTTTTATAACATTGCGTCGCAGCGCGCGCATGCGCCAATCAAGAGAGGGGGGGGGGGGGGTGAACGAGTAGACATAGAACCACTAGAAGGGGGGGCAAAGGAGGGAGAGGGAGAAGGAGGAGGGGAGCGGAGTACCGGAGGCCGATGCGGCACGCACAGTTCAAATCGCTACAAAAGTTTTAAAATTGGTATGAAGAATCTTGTTGTCTCTTTCATACTTAATGAATGTACAGCTTAAATGAATCAAACAATTTAACATTTACTTGCTTCTAGTAGTAGACTCTTACTCTTATACCGTATATACTCGTGTATAGCGCGCCCTTTTTTCCCCTCAAGTAAAGGAAAAAAATAAGGATGCGCGCTATACACGGGAAAAAAAAAAAGTGAGTAGATGAGGCGGGGAGGAGTGGAAGTCGTTAACTGCCGGTTGACGGGTGACGTTTCTGGCCAGCCCCCCACACATACGCACAAGCAACAAGGCCTCTCTTTCACACACACACACACACACACACACACACGTGCGCGCGCAAGCTCGCAGGTCTCTTGTTTATTTTTAGACCTCCCCCTCTACAGCTAGTAAAATAAAAGAGAGAGAGAGAGAGAGAGAGAGAGAGAGAGAGAATGTTGACACCAGTCCCCCTCCCACTTCCTTCGCTTTGTCGCAGCTGCTACCGGTGAGTCATCTACTCCGTGTCACATTCCTGCCTGCCTCTCTTCCTCCCGCCCACGTACCAGTTGTGACGATACAGCGCTTCATTATCTTGCGTCTACACAGCAGAGTTTAAGTATTTTCCTGACGCATCACCACACATCAATTTAAATTATCATTTGTTTCATACGTAATTACTTAACAGGTACCACAAAATGTTAGTACAATTTATTTACGGGAAAAAAAAATTTTTTTCTTTGGAATTTGTTGCAAAAATCGTGGTGCGCGCTATACACGAGGGCGCGCTATACACGAGTAAATACGGTATATACATGTATAGTGCAACTGCAGCTTAATTTTAACAAACCCTTAGTAATAGTTTGGCCAAAATGCAATGATCCTGTTAATAGCATTCTTGAGATGAGGCACATGGATGGGAGAAAAGGAACGGAAATATAGGAGTGTCCTGGCTGAGGGAACAGTTGTTTCTACATTATTGTCTTTTCCTATTCCTGGGTCACAAAAAATAAAACCTTTCTGTAGTTGAAAAGTTGAGCATGAGACTAAAGCAAAGTTACAGGATGAGTCAGTAATACGTACACTATATACGAACGTTGAACAGTTAAAATGCCAATTAATGATGGTCTGAATTTAAAAAAATTGTAGTTTTTGAGTTAGTAATTTTTTCCTTCAAAAGTTTTAATATGTCCACTCTGTATCCAATTATTTGATACTGTAACTACAAATTTCCATATTATACTGTTTATTTTTTTTTGCTACGCAATCCTGAATAACCCTACTATTGAAAACAATTTAAAATAAAATTTAAAATGTCATAGGTACTTTGTTAGGGGGGGAGGCGGGGGGTGGTAGAATTCTTGGTATGACCAAAAAATTTTAATAGGGTAACTTTGACCATTCATACTGTAAAAAAAAGTACTATGCTAATTTTGCAAGTTATTTTAAAAGACAGTTCATCCAAGCAGATTTCAAAATAGTACGAACCAAACCACTACTTTAAAAAAAAATTAATTTTTTTTAAATATTACCAAAAGTTAAAATTTATTTTTACTGTGATGATAATGTCATGAATACTATTTAAATCATGAATTCAATTAGTCTGTGTGAGACTGACATGAGGGCATTCAACATGAGAGAGTGTGAGGCAGATAGCGTAATACAAAATTTAACTAAGCATTTATTGAAATTAATTACTGTATTGACTTGCATAAGGATGCCACATTTCCTGCAGATTTTTTTGTTTAATAAATTACTGCGATCCATATTCGAGTACATACCATTTTGGGCAAAAAAAAATTAACATTGCATTGTTGCTATGTGCTTAAACAACCAGCCTGTTTTGGTTTTTAATAAATATGTCATGAGTAAGTATAAATTGTTTAATCAAAATATCTCAGCAGTGCATGTAAAGCATCATGAACTGTGTCATTAGCATATGTCCGCAGCCTCTTGGGAGGCTACCTGGCTGCCGCTGGTAAAGGTGGGTTTACGATTAAAAGACCTAAGAATTATAAACTTGATCTGTACGCCGACAAGCACATGTTCAAGTAATATCCAGTTTATGATTGAATTACTGGTCGTTAATTCCAGCCAATAAAAATGAGCAAGAAAGGAACCATTATATTTCAATTGAATTTTTATATTCCTAGATATTATCTGTGTTTTGAAGTGCATTTCAGTTTGTAATCATTGTCAGTTAATAATTTGTTTAACGTAACATCTTTATCCATGGTGAAATTGGTTATGTACCTCTTAAAATACCAGATGAAGTGCGTGAGCATACGTGGTTCTCTATTGTCTACCTGATAAACGTTCTGATAGTTCTCATCCATTTTTATCGGCTTGAGTGGTTATATTCCATGGTAAAAACAGCAGTTAGCTGGCACTGCGGATGTTATATAAGAGAAAAACTTAGGAATCTTACAAATTTTTTAATGGATAAAATGAGGTAGTTGAGGTGAATTTTACTGCATTCTGTGTTTTGCTTTGCATTTTGGTGTTTTGGCATTGTATTGACTTCAATTTAGGGAGTATTGTGGTTTCATAGTTTTTCACCAGATAATCTTGCCTCTACTTCTTCAATGTGCAGACAAGAATCCTGGTGACCCACGGAATCACGTTCCTGCCAGAAGTAGATCTCATAGTGGTGCTGAAAGATGGAGAGGTGTCAGAACACGGCAACTACAGGCAGCTGCTTGAGAGGAACGGGTCTTTTGCCGAGTTCTTGAGACAGCATGTGGGTCAAGGTACCACGTCTGAAGCCGGTGAGTTCTTGAGACAGCATGTGTGTCAAGGTACCACGTCTGAAGCCGGTGAGTTCTTGAGACAGCATGTGGGTCAAGGTACCACGTCTGAAGCCGGTGAGTTATTGAGACCGCATGTGGGCCAAGGTGCCACGTCTGAAGCCGGTGAGTTCTTGAGACAGCATGTGGGTCAAGGTGCCACGTCTGAAGCCGGTGAGTTCTTGAGACAGCATGTGTGTCAAGGTACCACGTCTGAAGCCGGTGAGTTCTTGAGACAGCATGTGGGTCAAGGTGCCACGTCTGAAGCCGGTGAGTTCTTGAGACAGCATGTGTGTCAAGGTACCACGTCTGAAGCCGGTGAGTTCTTGAGACAGCATGTGTGTCAAGGTACCACGTCTGAAGCCGGTGAGTTCTTGAGACAGCATGTGGGTCAAGGTACCACGTCTGAAGCCGGTGAGTTCTTGAGACAGCATGTGGGTCAAGGTACCACGTCTGAAGTCGGTGAGTTCTTGAGACAGCATGTGTGTCAAGGTACCACGTCTGAAGCCGGTGAGTTCTTGAGACAGCATGTGTGTCAAGGTGCCACGTCTGAAGCCGGTGAGTTCTTGAAACAACATGTGGGTCAAGGTGCCACGTCTGAAGCCAGTGAGTTCTTGAGACAGCATGTGTGTCAAGGTACCACGTCTGAAGCCGGTGAGTTCTTGAGACAGCATGTGTGTCAAGGTACCACGTCTGAAGCCGGTGAGTTCTTGAGACAGCATTGTGTCAAGGTACCACGTCTGAAGCCGGTGAGTTATTGAGACCGCATGTGGGCCAAGGTGCCACGTCTGAAGCTGGTGAGTTCTTGAGACAGCATGTGTGTCAAGGTACCACGTCTGAAGCCGGTGAGTTCTTGAGACAGCATGTGTGTCAAGGTACCACGTCTGAAGCCGGTGAGTTCTTGAGACAGCATGTGTGTCAAGGTACCACGTCTGAAGCCGGTGAGTTCTTGAGACAGCATGTGTGTCAAGGTGCCACGTCTGAAGCCGGTGAGTTCTTGAAACAACATGTGGGTCAAGGTGCCACGTCTGAAGCTGGTGAGTTCTTGAGACAGCATGTGTGTCAAGGTACCACGTCTGAAGCCGGTGAGTTCTTGAGACAGCATGTGTGTCAAGGTACCACGTCTGAAGCCGGTGAGTTCTTGAAACAACATGTGTGTCAAGGTACCACGTCTGAAGCCGGTGAGTTCTTGAGACAGCATGTGTGTCAAGGTACCACGTCTGAAGCCGGTGTGTTCTTGAGACAGCATGTGTGTCAAGATACCACGTCTGAAGCCGGTGAGTTCTTGAGACAGCATGTGGGTCAAGGTACCACATCTGAAGTCGGTGTGTTCTTGAGACAGCATGTGTGTCAAGGTGCCACGTCTGAAGCCGGTGAGTTCTTGAGACAGCATGTGTGTCAAGATACCACGTCTGAAGCCGGTGTGTTCTTGAGACAGCATGTGTGTCAAGGTGCCACGTCTGAAGCCGGTGAGTTCTTGAGACAGCATGTGTGTCAAGGTCAAGGTACCATGTCTGAAGCCGGTGAGTTTGTGACTTAGTGACGATCTGGAAGAAAATCAATCAGCATTGATTGGCTAAAAATATCTCTATTAATTCTTCAGTTTAGAAAAAAAAATTGGTGTATGCATTTCTTAAGGCCTAGTCTTACATGCCATGTTGATTTTTTAGTTTTTTCATTAATACTTATATTTAAGAGCTATATCTAATATTTTAATTTGTTGTTCTGTGACATATATTTTCTATGGCAAGGCACCTGGAACAAAGCACTTGTGTGTGGGAGGGAAGTGGAAAGGGTAAAGTAGGGGTAGGGGTAGGGGTGCATCGCGTGAACTTACTGCCAGAAAAATAATAATTTAAATAAATGAGCTTCAGTTAGTCAAGTGTAATATCATAGGTGTAAAAAGTTGCACAAGTGAATATCTGTTGGAAATATTTGTGGCAGAACAATAAATCCAAGGTAGGTGTTGAGTTGAAATTTTGGAAATAGTCTTTTAATAACAGTAATGACAAAAAAATGAAAAAGTAAAGCGGGTGAAATTGCGCTTTTAGTGGAATCTAAAATGAAATTATTGGTTTATGAGAAAACTGTTTGAGGTTTCCAGCGTAAAGAAAAAGGCGGTTGTATATCGTTGTTCACTAATGCTTACCCGAGAGTAAGGAGTGGGGCGCTTAATATTCCCCTTCCCCTCTCCGCCGAAAAGCTGAGCTTGGCCGTGGAGTACGGAAGCGTGAAGCTTGGAATAAAGGAATCTTGCTGGATCCATTTGTTTCCATCCATGTGGGAGTGCGTGAAGTGTAAAGATGTGAGGGTCGCCTTAAGAGCCCACATAATTAATAGCATCTAGCTGGTCCTATGCTGAGAGCAGACGAGATTTTTGTACTAAGCAATTTTATAAGGGTCATGTCTCAAATTTTGCCACACCTGGACTACGTCTTTCCCTGAGTCCAGAATTCTAGCTCATAGCAATACACTGACTAATTCTCACCTACTTACGTCGAGTGATCCTGGTGTCAACCTTGTAAGCATACAGTTTCAAATTTTTGTTCCAGATTTGGCATACCTCAGACAGATGTCGGTGGATTCTGTGGGTGCAGAGGGACTGGATTGCCTAAGTCAAGTTATTTCTGAGACACTAGATTCTGATGATTCCAAACAAGGAAATGCTATCTCGGGGTCTTTGCTAAGGTAACTTTAATACCTGCCTGATGTTCTTTAGTTATTTATTAAATTTATTTAGTCAATAATTAATTTTAGTTCTTGGCATAATTTAAAAAAAATATTACGTAGTAGAATGCATTTATTTTCCCGTCTTCAAGTAGATCTGCAATGTTGCACCAGAGGCTACTCAAGTCTCTGTAAGTTCAGTTTACTGTAACAGAGGCAGGAACGGGTGAAAGAATTTGGTTTGGCTCTGTGCACCCATCGTCCATTGAATACTTAACATTGAATGAAATATGTACTAGTTATTTCATAGAATCTATAAAATTTTATGTACGGTATATACCAAATTTTAGGTGACACCTAATTTAAGACAACCTGAAATATTGGCTGAATATGTGAAATTAATGACTCCTAATGTCCTAATACAAGTTTACTCCTGACACAAAAATACTTTTATTTCAAGCTGGCAGTGAATAAACAATTTTAAGAATAATATGGTCTTAAATTCAGTATGATTTGAAACATAGCATGACTTTATATGAAGCATTAAGTAAATGTAATAAGATGCCTTAATATAAAAACTTTTAATAAATACAATCATGCACGGAATCAAACTATAGGTGCAGACAAGATTTAATGGTTTTATTTTAGTCCAATTTTTGCTTTTAAAACAGAAGATTTCATTTATTGTTTTTATTTATATGAATACTGTTTTATAATACTTGCTCCACTAAAATAGTGTACTTGTATGCTGCATTTATACGATAAACTAATATGCAATCAGTTGGTTCAGAACAATAAAAATAAATTGGCGAGCATTTGTGGTTTAAAAGTGATTCAATAAAAGATGCACAACCAAGAAAATTATTAAAATTTTTCTAATCGTCACTTTGTTACAATTTTTGTCTAGAAATAATGACATTCCTTTGAATGTCAAACATTAAAAGATTACTTTTTTTTTGTTATTTCAATTTAAGTTTATGTTTACATGCTACTTAATTCCATTATATAACTTGCATTTTGGTGCCATTATGTGTATTAACTTGTATTTTGTGTTATTTTGGTTTTATTGCAATTCACCATATATTTATCCTTATCAAAAGGGGTTGGGGGGAAGCTTGCCCCGGGCACCAGATTAGGGGGTGCAGGTTGAGCCAACAATTTTTTTTATTGAACCTTGAATATGTATAGGATTTCATTTTATAGTAGTAAAAAGTAAGTTTAGTTTCTGTACTTTGTCAAATAATTTTTTAATAATGTAATGTAACAATTAACACAACTTAAATTATATTTTTTAAACTTTGTGATTATATTGAACCTCAAACACTGTATTATTGCTATAAATACAGTATTTGAAATACAAAGTAGACTTAAACACTGGTAAGTACACTGGTTGTTATAATATTTACTTAAAAATGTTACGTATCATGTACTAGGATGAAAATAAATTTTCCTGGTAATGTTTCATTCTGTTTGAGAGAAGGAAATGTGTGAGGGGGGCACTAATTACTATTCCTGCCCCGGGAGAAGGAAAGTCTAGATCAGCCCCTGTATGTATTCTGTGAAAAGTGAAAACTGTATATGAATGTGCTCCAAAGCTGAGATTAATTCGAAAATAAGACTACCCTGAAATATGAGACACATCTGAGTATAACATAACCTCTTCTATAAAATGGTACAATTACAGCCATTAACAAGTCATAAAATCTTATAAGAGAAATGTAATATGATTATAAAAATAACACACTGGTCCTAAAAATGTTGGCGTAAAGAATTGTGAATTTTTTTTTTTTAGATTTGAAAGAAACCAGCTGATACATTTTTTTTCTGCTTCTATATACATAAGAGTTAATGGAAATACGAAGCCCTACAATTCCATAGTTATATTTGGACTAAACATTTATATCGACTAATCAAGTTTGTTGCATGTTGCAGGCAGCAGTCTCGCGAGAGCTCCAGAAGCATTGTCCTTAATGGTAGCGGAAAACAACTGACACCTAGTGAAAAAGACAAACCCCTTTTGGCAGGGGAGAAGCTGATAGAAGTGGAAAAAGCAGAGACTGGAAGTGTAAGTTTTTTTTTTGCTTCTATATTAATTTTTGTTTTACACAACATATGCAGGTCTGAAACTAACTACAGAATTTTAAGTTTGAGGAAATATATTGTTAGCCTCTGACAGTCACAAAATATTATGGGCTGAAAATCAAGATTGGGATTGACTGTGTTGAAAATATTTGTAGTTCCGTCCAACACTTTATTGGTAAAGTTGGTACTGTAATACTGTATTTACCCGAAAATAATGTAACTTTGAATGTAACGTCACCCCAAACTTTTTGATTATGAAGATATAATAAAATACTTTTTGGAGTGGAAATCACAAAATACAAAGCACTTGAAAATTATTTAAATTAGTAAATTTATTTAATATGGTGAAAATTTTGTCAGTAAAGTGATTTATACAGTCCTCTTGTGAAACAGCAACCCGTAGTTGGAAACAACGTTGATTTTTATGACTGTAGTTGAGAAGCAGTTGTTCAGAAAGCCAAGAATAGGGGATATACGGTGGTCATCTGGAAGAGGGGTGCCTTCTCTGGCAGCCACGGTGAAGAAAGGAGGAAGCAACCCTGGTCTAATTCCAGTTGCATCCTGCATCTCTCATCCGTCACCCCTGCGCAGAGGCTCAGGAAGCTCCGGACTGAAAGGGCATAAGTGACGTAGTTTACAGGCAGAGCGTGCAGTTCTTTAACTAAGCTGTTCCCAATGGCAAGGTCCAAGTTTGCGATTATAATGGGACCCCCACTTTCAGTTTGAGCAGTTTTGGTAAAAATCATTGTATGTTTTATGTTAGGGTAGAAATGGGTATGTGGTTGCCAGATCAATTGGCGCTAGGGAGAGTAGGCGCAGCAGTCCCTCAGGAGCCCCAGTTTTATTTCATTTTGGTTTTTGAGGGTATATTTATGTTTACTTAAAAACTTTAATTCATTTGTTAAACTTTTCATCCATTAAAATTTTGTATGAAAGTACTGAAGTCCAGTATTAGAGACCATAAATTTTGTAATTACATATTTCAAGGACAAGCTTCCGGACTTATTTAAGGTCATGTTTTGCTACTGCAGTAAGACAGCCCTTCCCGAATAGTCTTCCTGGAGCTGACCCTGTGCCAGATAGGGTATGTCCAAGTGGGCAGTCCTACGGAAGGAGCAAAAAGAGAGAGATAATAAAAATTCTAGTTAAAACATAGAATGTTTAAGAAATCAGAAATGCGTCAATATAGCCTTTTATCCCTCAAAATTTGGGACTCTCCATTTAACTGAGAGGTATTCCATTCCAATCAAAACCGTGTTGTCATCTCTTCCCCCCCCCTCCCCCAAGTGTGTGTGAGTGTGTGTTAGTGTGTGAGTGTGTTAGTGTGTGAGTGTGTGAGTGTTTGTCAGAGTTTGTGTGTGTGTGAGGCTTTTCAACTGTCGGTAGAAATGACACAAATTCAAATATATAAATTTATTGCATTTTGCATTTATAAAAAAAAAGGATAACAAGGGAATAAAAAATACAGCAAATACATTTTATACATATATTGTTTTAAAAAAAACACACAAAAAATACAATTTTATACATAAATTTTTTTAAATAAAAAACAGCCAGCATATACATTTTATACATATGTTTTTCCACATATAGGTATATGTCCAATTTATGTTTTTTACATGGTATCTACCATCTAAGATTTTTCAGGTAGGTATAAAATGAATAAATATTACTTGCATGTGTATGAAGTATGTTTATATTTATTCCAGGTTAATTTAGAGGTGTACACGTACTACCTGCGCTCCGTGGGCTTGGTGTTCGCGGTCGCCACGCTGCTGTGCAACGCTGTGTACCAGAGCTTCGCCGTGGGGGCCAACCTGTGGCTGTCCGTGTGGTCCAACAGCGCGTACAGGAATGACGTGTCGCCCCTGAATGTGTCTGGGAACTTCACGGCTGAGGGGAATGACGACCAGACCATGTACCTGGCAGTGTACGGTGCTCTGGGCTTGGGCCAAGGTGAGGTGTACTTAGCTCTCTGTGCACTGCATTTGGTAGGTGTGACTTCGTGAGTGGAAGGAAGTCGCATGGAACGGAAATGTGTAACCACGTTGCTGTCATCTGTGGCGGATGACGCGAACTAAGGTTCACAAAGCCAGAGGGGAAACTTTATAGTACCTATTAACTGTTTAATCAATTTTAACTGATGGGCAATATTTTAATAAACTATCTAGCGGTAAGTGCGGAAACTACGTTGATTTGAGTTCAGAAATTTAGTAGCTAACACTATTTGCATATATTTATCATGCTGTGCATTATTTTAAAGAATTCTTCGTTAAATTTTGTGTCAGAGTTTCTTATTATAAAAGTATTTGCAACATGAGAACTTATGAATTTGCTCATTTCTAAGGTTAGATGTTACACATCTCTTGCAAGTACTGAAAGACTTATTCTCTTTTTTTTTTTTTTTTTTTTTTTTTTTTTTTTTTTCGGGATTTGGCTTTAATGAGCCTTGATTTTATTTTCTGCTTTTGAAATGTTAATGCTACTGTGCTCTTTTGTACACATTGAGGCTTAAGGTAGTTTCAGCAGAAGGTTTTGTACAAATTCAGCACTATTGCTATGCTTGTACTTATATCATGCATTTCTGAATTGAGATTGAACTTAATAATTTTTGGTTATTTTCCTGTTTTTTTAGGGTTATAAATGTTTTGTGTACTGAAATGCATAGAAGGTGGTTGTGTTGATAGGAAACTAACTTTGCAGTTACATTACCTGTCATTCAAGTTGGGTTCGCTCAGCCTTTTATGGGGTCTGATTGGGTCTTTTCTATTGTAATGGTTATGTGAACAAGTAATTTACATTTAAATTTTAAATTTGATAGTCGGGTTTAACCTTGTGAAATAAATGATTAATAATTACGTTATCAGAAATACTACCTAAAGAACAAAGAAAGTACTTTTAAGGCCCGTCCTACAGTGACATGGAAGCAGACAAGGACAACATATGCGGATACGTAAATCACGGAAAAGATTATCGAGTAATGCGCATGCAGACATAGACACGCATTAGCAGGGCAGGTTCCATCTCTTTCTTTTACGGTACTTTATGTGGCGGTGATAACCTTGCTTGTTTAAATTTGTAATTCATTAGAATTTGTTTCAAGTACAAGAATATTTGTATAGGACCAGTTTCAATGACTAATTATTAATTAGTGGTTTATGTTTATACATGTGTATATATGTTTGGGTATATTTACATACATATCTACATACACACACCAATTGTGTTATGTTCTCGTCTCTTAAACATTTTTGATTAAATTAATACTTCGTAACCGTGATATTCAATATTTTTTTTATAGATTAAGTAACTATCCTTGTGCTTTGAACTTTATTTTTCGGTACAATATGTACTGCATTATTACGTTAGCAAATTTAATTTAATTTTAACACATGAAAGTAACTTTGTTATAATTGTGTAATTGTTGTGTCCTTTCGTAAGTTGGCAGCAGTGCGACATGTTGTAAACAAAAGGTGATTATGGCGAGACGCGGCTACGACAGGCGCGGCAGGTTTTGTGT
Organism: Bacillus rossius redtenbacheri; assembly: GCF_032445375.1. NCBI lineage: Eukaryota > Metazoa > Arthropoda > Insecta > Phasmatodea > Bacillidae > Bacillus > Bacillus rossius. The sequence continues at coordinate 29,893,646 of NC_086340.1, read as the reverse complement.
TGTGTGCGAACAACGAGGTGCAATATGAGTACCATGAAGGCTGCGATGTGCGGCATTAGACTCATCTACATAACACTGGCGACGAGGTCGGAATAACCACGCGTTTTCGGGTCGCATTGGGCACGTTAATAATCCGCGGCAGCATAACCTAGATGGCGTCGTGGAACTCGTTTGGTGAGTTTGTTCCAGGCCGGGATGCCTGGCAGACGTACGTGGAATGGGTGAAATACCTGTATAGCGAATAAGATTACAGACAAAGAGGAGCAGAGAGCCATATTTTTTACGGTATGCGGGGCCGAATTGTACACTTTAGTGGCGTCGTTGTGCCTGCCGAAAGCTACCAGTGAATTGGATATTAAGGACATTTTAGCAGCATTGTCCAATCATTTCAACCCCAAGCCGAGCGAAATCGTGGAAACTTACAAATTCCACAAGCGAGATCAACAGGAGGGTGAGTCCATCTCAGAGTATATGGCCGAGCTACGGCGTCTGTCGGCCCACTGTAACTTCACAGATTTGAACAGAGTGTTACGCGACCGCCTGGTGTGCGGGGTGCGCGACAGGACACTGCAGCACGCAATGTTGGGCAAGGTTGATTTAACCTTCCAGTCCCCCCTGGACATGGCGACTGCGGCCGAAGCAGCGGGTCGGAACGCAAGTGATCTAAGAGGGGAAGTGAGCGGTTTGACGGGAGCAGTAAATCGGTTAGGCCTAGGTACCTCCAAGGACCGGCACACCGGACAGAACAAGTCTAACCTGGTTTGTGAGGACGGGCCACACAGGCGCACACTCGAGCGGCAGGCTTGCTGGCGCTGTAATGGATCGCACAGTCCAGAGAATTACAAACACCATTCCTCAAAATGTAATTATTGTTCCAAGCTGGGACAACTTGAACGGGCATGCATATCGAAACAGAAACACGGTTCCAGGGTGCAGGGGACATCAAGAGGGGCCAAAACAAACCCTAGTAGCGGGGCTTTTCATGTAGCGGATGGACCAGATCCAGCCGGCGAGCACTCTAGCCTGTACAGTCTCTACCAGTTACAGGCAAGCACCCCCAGAAATCACCCGCCATTCAAAATGTGGGTACAGGTGGACGGTAAAGACCTAGAAATGGAGGTGGACACAGGGGTCGGATTTACCGTTATAAGTAGCGAAACATTTGAGAGGTTATGGCCGAGCATACCAGAGCTTAAGGCCGCGAATCTTCTTCTCCACACTTGGTCCCAGGAGAAGCTGCGGGTACTAGGGGCACTGGAAGTGCGTGTACAGACGAATGTTGCAGATGTACAGTTACCACTCTTAGTGGCAGATGGGCGTGGACCGAGTCTACTGGGGCGGAGCTGGCTAGAGCCCCTCGGAATTTCAGTGGAAGGGGTGCACACCATGCACTCGTTAGCAGCAAGCATGGCCGCACAGCACCCCAACGTGTTTGCCAGCGCAGACCTGGGGCACTATGTAGGGCCCCCAGTGAGCATAGACATTGAGCCAGATGCCAGACCAATTTTTCGTAAGTGTCGGCCTGTGGCATTTGCACTGCGCGATGCCGTAAGCAAAGAGATAGACTCGTGGAACAGGGAGTGTTTGAGCCAGTAGCGTATTCTAAGTGGGCAACACCCATTGTTGCTGTATGCAAAGCAAATGGTTCTGTCAGATTGTGCGGCGATTACAAGTGTACTGTGAATCGGGTGTGCCAAAGCGAGACTTACCCTTTTCCAACTACAAATGAGGCTTTTTCCAAATTGGCCGGTGGTAAGATGTTTACTAAATTAGACTTGGCTGATGCATACTTGCAGGTGTCCGTGGATGAGTACACCGCCGACCTACTGACGGTAAACACGGAGCGACCGCTGAGCAACACTGGCAGCGGGTCAACCAGGTCCTGGGTCGGTTAGAGGCAGCTGGGTTACGATTGAAGGAGAATAAATGCGTATTTGCCGCATCATCCGTTCAATTTTTGGGGTTCAGCGTAGACAGTGCTGGCATACACCCAACATCAGCCAAAGTGGATGCTATACACCTTGCACCGGCACCCACCTGCAAAAGGGAACTACAGGCTTTTTTAGGGCTACTCAACTTCTACGACCGTTTCCTACAGGGTAAGGCCAGCATAGCCGAACCACTTCACCGTCTCCTGGATGCTGGGCATAAATGGGAGTGGACTGAGGTTCATGAAGAAGCTTTTCACGCTGTAAAAGAGCTTCTTCTGTCAGACGCAGTCTTAGTACATTACGATGCAACGAGGCCTGTGTCATTGACATGTGATGCTTCAGAGTACGGCATAGGGGCAGTTCTGGCTCATGTGGAAGAGGATGGGAGTGAGAAAGCCATAGCTTTCGGGTTGCGCACATTGCACAAACATGAGCGTAACTACGCACAAATAGATAGGGAAGCGCTCGCAGTAATGTTTGGGGTGGTAAAGTTCAGGCAATATGTGACAGCGAGACCCTTCACAATTATCACAGACCATCAACCCCTGTTGCGGTTGCTGGACCCCACCAGGCAAACGCCAGATTTTCTATCGCCGAGGTTGCTACGTTAGGGCCAGTTACTGTCCATGTTCGATTACAGGATCACATATCGGCCAGGACAGAGCATTGCGCATGCGGATGCTTTAAGCAGGTTGCAGTTGAAGGTTACAGAAGTCCAAGTGCCCGCTGCGGGAGACGTGTTGATGTTGGAGGCATTGCCAGATCCCCCAATTGAAGCAGCCAGGATTGCTGCACTGACAGAGGCAGATCCAGTATTGGGTGCGGTCAAGAAGTATGTATTGCGGTGGCGGCTGGCCACAGAGTGGCGCAGTGGCTGATGAGCTCCGCCCGTACTGGACACGACGGGACGAGTTGTCCCTGTACAAGGGGTGCATCCTTTGGGGCAGCAGAGTAGTTATCCCCTCGGCGCTTAGGCAGGACCTGTTAGTAGTGCTCCACGCAGCTCACAATGGCGTGGTGAAATCAAAGGCAATAGCACGCAGCTACATGTGGGGGCCGAAGATGGACGACATTGAGAGAATGATAGGGCTGTGCCAGCAATGCCAACAGTCACGGGCCAATCCACCCCAACGTGTACCCGCTAGTTGGGAACCAGAAACCAAACCTTGGGCCAGAGTACACATAGACTTTTTTGGGCCGTTCCAGGGCAAGGTTTTCCTTCTCGCTGTTGATGCCTACTCCAAGTGGCCGGAAGTTAGAATAGTAAGGTCTGCATCATCAGCATGTGTGGTGCGCGAACTGCGGGACATTTTCAGCATTCACGGGATTCCAGAATGTTTGGTCTCTGACAACGGATCCGCGTTTGTGTCAAGTGAGTTGGGAGTGTTCGCACGGAAAAATGGTATCCGGTTAGTGCGCACAACACCCTTTCACCCCTCTAGTAACGGGCAGGTAGAGCGCATGGTCCAGACGGTCAAAGGGAAACTTAAAAAGGGGGGCACGGGTGACTGGCAGACCCGGCTAGCACGAACATTGTTCGCACTGCGTACCACCCCAGTCACTGGAAGTCACAAGACTCCAGCTGATCTGCTCATGGGTCGTGCCCTTAGGACAGCTTTGGACCTGATTCAACCGAACCCCAGCAAGTCGCCCTCAGTACAGCCACCAGCTGAGCGCCACAGCAGACACTTCAAGGCAGGAGACACAGTGTGGTACAGGGCTTACTACAAGAACACCAAGTGGTTGCCTGGGACAGTACTAAGCACACAGAGTCACCAGATATTTATAGTCAAGGACGACATCGGAGGAGAGCATAGGCGCCACAAGGATCAGATCAGGCACAGGGTGCCCAGCGGATCGGCTGAGGCAGATGGGCACCTGCCTGCGAGGGGATGGCCCAATGAAGCAATCGAGAAATGTGCCGCGGTCCAGGTTCCACCTAGGGGAGAGCAGCCCAAGGGTGAGCACGACACTCGCAGCACCCATGACAGGCGGCAACAGGCAGCAGTAGAAGACACCGCAAGCTGCGAGGACGACACAAACCCCTTTCGCGGATTCAAGACGATTGAAACCGTTGGCAGCAGTACCAGCTACGCGGAACAGTTCATCCAGCAATCCATCGAGAGGGATCCAGCCAGCGTCTGCATCAGGGGAGGACCAGTGTTGGGAGAGCCCATCGCGGAATGGGAGCACAAAGGCGCCAGTGACTCTAGGAGCGACAGTGCACGGCTCGCCTAGGATCCGGAACCATCGGAGAGCGACCAGGCGGCTGGAGCACGACGGTACCCACAGAGAATCAGCCACCGACCCAAGAAGTGGGAGGACTATGTACTGTACCACTAGTGTAGCATAGTGTAGTAAGATATTTGGCAAGGTTTTACTGTACTGTGATAGGGAGCTTTTAGTAGGGAGGAGGTGTTGTGTCCTTTCGTAAGTTGGCAGCAGTGCGACATGTTGTAAACAAAAGGTGATTATGGCGGGACGCGGCTACGACGGGCGCGGCAGGTATTGTGTTGTGTGCGAACAACGAGGTGCAATCTGAGTACCATGAAGACTGCGATGTGCGGCATTAGACTCATCTACATAACAGTAATCGTGTTGGTCACATAAGTTCCAAATCAACTTATTGGTTGCAGTTTGTTACATTTCTGTGCATTGTGGAACCGGCAGACAGACAGCGAAACATAAATTTCTTGTGCTTCCATGTTCTGTGTCCGTGTTTTATGTTTCACCATCATTGTGGAACAGGCCTCAAGCCTAAAATTTTGCTAGCCCAACTTATCACAATGTATGATAAAAAAATTTTAAATACTTATAAGTTATAAGGCTATAAATTTACTCAAAATAGAATATAGATGTAAGAGATAATTTTTAATCTGATTGCATTTTTCTTATTTACTGTTCAGGCCTCAGTGGTAAAAATTTTTTTAGCTATGCATTAATGTTACTTGAAGGTCAATTGGCAGTAGGCCTGTGAGAAGTTTTGACTAAGCAAATCAATTGAAGCTCTTTTTAATATTTGATTTGACTTTGCCAGGAAATTTACTATTTATGTTATTTGAAGCTTCACATCTGATTTGAAGTTAGGCATTTTTTGCAAAACTTTATAACATGGAAGCTTAAGATTACTCATGAAAAAAAATTTAAGTTATTTTTTACTGTGCAAGTTTTGCACAAATTAAGTTGGTTATTCAAAAATATCAAATGTGGCATTCAGGTTTGCTTTTATGAATGCTTAATATTAATATTATGCATGATTAGTTCATAATTTTTATTGAATGGTTTTATATATAGGGCCCAAATGGTTTATTACTTAATCAGTTAAAACATTAAAAACATTAATATATATATACGTATATATATATTTACTTCAATCAAGTATTGTATAAAATGAGTGTAATACAGCCTTACTGAGGACAATATTCAGAATTTGATTCGACTTTGCGAGTATTTTAATAATTCAATTTTATTTTAAGAAAAAGACTAAATAAACACCAACAAATCAGCATATTTAGATGTGTAAATTTACTTTGTGTAGAAATATGCTTGTGTCATAATTTTGTGAAATCAACTTTTTTTTTAATTGACATAACTTCAAGGCGTCATCCTCACCAATGTGGTATTTATTCTCCATTGGATACTACTTAAGAATTTTTAATGTCTCATCTCAACGTTAACCTTTATCTTCTGTGGCGTTGGAAGAAAATATTACCCTAATATTTAGTGCCTACTCTCTTGGTATAATGTTGCAGCACGGAGTAACTGTGGTTTTATAATTGATAAGATATTAAGGTAGGGCCTGTTGGAGGCCCAAAACCCAGTATGCAATTCACAGTGAAAATTCTGTGGGGATGTAATGGCGTAATGATATAGTGTGTCCAGGTGCAGTGATGAAATTAGTAATCTTTTAACCTGATGATTTTGATAAAGATCATTCTGAGCAGTGTGTGGGAGTCGCAAATGGCTTCTTCTATGCGTAATACTGTCAGTAGCACTTTTAAATGCAGTAAGATGATAATTTTTCAAAGTTCTTTCGAGAGAACAGCAAAGAAAGCTCTCATCGTTAACTTCTAACCGTAAATCATGATGAATGATACAAAAGTGTATTGTCTCTACTTGTACCCCAAATGCACAGAACACTGCTCAGCCTTTCTGCTAGATGAAAAAGTGGTCCTCTTAGCATAGATTATATATTTTACAGCATGTTTATAGTTAATGAAAGTCACGAAAAAGTCCCAAAATAAACAGTAATGGTGCTTTGATCTAACAGTTTTTTGCTAATTTCAATTTGTATTTTGTTTGTTAATGCCCTTCTTCAGTTTATAGTCACACAATAATAATTTGGAAACAGTAAACTTAAATAATTTGTAAATCATCCCTGAGAATGTTTAAGATTTCTAACATGAAAAGTAGATTTATTTCATACTATGATTAATTTTGCTTGACTCTTGAGATGGAAAAAAAAATTGTAAAAAGAATTCCATGAAAAATCCTGAAATTAGTTCACAAAGTTTTTGCAAATACCTTGTTTCATAAAATCAACTTACTTTTATACTAAATGGATAAATTGTGGAATAATTCATGTGTAATCAGAGTTTTATTTTATTTGAGGTCATGTGTTTGAAGTCTTACATTTTATGTCTTTCATACGAGATGGTTGTTCTGTTAATGTTTTATATTCAAGGTTGTCATACATTTGATGTCATCGTACATTTATGATCATCTTACATTCTAGGTTGTCTTACAATTTGAGGTAAATATGTTTAAGGTACATATTTTTATATTTGAGATCCTCTTCTTTTCATGTCATTTTATGATTAATGTAATACTAAATTTCAAGTTGGCATAAGTATTCATACTCAAATAACCAGAGAAAAATATTATTATTTAATTTTTTTATAAATTGGACCAGTAAGTCATATTGAAATATCAAATTGTCTGTTCACTCCATCTGTCTTTTCCTTTTTATCATGGTACATCTTGTGATAAAAGTTTAAAATGTGTCCAGATTTTAAATCTAACAGTTATTGGTTTTAAGGTATGAATCATATTTGTGTAATTATTTAAACTCTGGTTTTTGGTATTTTGTCACAGTTTATACTTGCAAGTAATGGTCTGGCAGTAATACAGTGGTTTTTTTTATTCTCTGAGACTTAAGATTGACTGGCCTTTTCTGTGCACCTCCTGAGTCTTTGGACGGTGATGTTTGACAATTTTGTGAATCTTTATACTTGCTTGCTTTAAGTGACATACTATGTCCATGTTCACTGTTGCGTAAGGTTGATGTTCCTTTCACTCTTGTATTGTTTGTAGTATGAGCTTCTTAAACATTGTTGTTATCTCTGTCTCACTACAAACCAAGTTGCATCACACTAACAGGGTAAACTTTGCTTGGCTTTGCTTTCTCCGAAGTCGCAATAGTCATGTCTGTGCAGACTACCTATGTATGAGCGTCTGCGCACAAGTACAAGTGGAAGCGTTCTTTGAATCATTCTTGCAATGGGACAGATTGATTTAGAACGTTTTTATGGACATACGCCATACGACCTATGCAACTGTTTGTCTTGGGAGGTCTACTGCCTTCATTTTTGTGTTGTCCATATCATCTGATTTTGTATCATTTTTGTGTCCATCTGTTTTGTTGCTTTGTTGTCCAAGGTTGTTGTTTGTATTTTATGTTCTTGTTGCAACTGTGTCGTCGTTGTCAGCCCGCTGCGTTCGTCTGTGCTGTGATATTTTGTCTGACTTATTCCTTCCATGGAATTCCCAGTTTTGTCTATGTATTCATACATTTGACATCTGCTGATTTTGGCTTTTTTTTTTTGTGTGTGTTCATGTATTCATCTATCTTGTTCATTCTTGTGTTTCCTCTATGACACACAGTGAAAAACAGCAATGGCTTATGTCCATGTGGAGTGACGTGACATGTCGTGGTGCGTCGTCAAAGTGAGTCAGAGCTGCGATCGCAATGTTGGTTGCAGTGACGATGCTGGTAATCGCCTATGTGTCCCTTTACGTCGGAACGCTGAGAGCCGCAGAGTTGCTCCAGGAACATCTGTTGCACAACGCGCTGAGGATCCCTATCAGCTTCTTCGATGTCACTCCGGTCGGACGTGTCCTGAACAGGTTCTCGAAAGACGTCGACGCGCTGGACAACGTGCTGCCTCACACGTTCCGCTCCTGGGTTAATGCTCTGTTCTTGGTACGTGGGGGAACTCGAGGATGTATTACCGTTATTTCATAGAGCTTGTTACAAACTGTCTGATTAAACATTTACTATAGTAAAAATTGGTAACCTGTAAATTTAATGTTTAAAATAATTTAAGAAAATAGTGAATTTAATTTGAAGTTTAAGTTCATCACAAGAAGAATATTTTTAATATGAAACATACAATTTTATTAAAATCAAAACAAGTAAAATTGTTACATTTTTAAATCATGTAGGGCTACAAAAGTTTTTTGAAAATTTCTTAGTTTTGCAGGAAGATTTATTAACAACTGTTTTGGATGTACATAGTTCGGAGTATTCTGACATTATTTTCAAGACTAAATGTATTGTTTAAAGTAAGTTTACAACAAGCACAGTAAAACATATTTTCAATCAAAATTGAAGTTTTTTGTGGCCAGAGTCACTGACTCCTCCTTGATTTCTGGGTTGAAGCTACTTCTGTGGTTGATCGCCCGATGTTTCGGCATGCCTAGTTGCAGCTATCTTCAAGGGCTATTGACAACAGTTGTAATGATTCAGTGTTACTGCCAAAAGAATAATACTTTTAACGAGAGATGTTCCGATACCTCCTTTTCCTATACTACTACTGATACCCCAGTACCACCACCGATACCTGATACTACAATTAACATTCACAATTACTGGCCTCACTTTATGAATAAATAATTGAAACATAAATTTTTTTTGTGAATATATTTGAGGATATAATTTTTTTCTTAATCTAAATTCAAAGCAAATTTATTGGAAATTGTGCATAAGTTAGTAAATTTAATGATTTTTCTTTAAAAATGAGTTAAAATCGATACTATTATAAAACTGTCATTTTGTCTGTTTGTTTGAGATTGATTTGGATTAAACCTTTTAGTTTAAAAGCTTATGATTAGAAGTAAAAACTGGTGTATATTTTATCTCACTACGATGATGATAGGAGCCAGAGATATAACAATAAAAACCACATTTTTTTCACAACCAAGTGCAACAACTATAAGGTATGCTCATTCATTTTAAAGCGGGGTCAGCCTTGAGTGGCCCTTCCACTAGATGCCACGCGGGCGGAGCTGATTGGCAAGATTTAATGAAATTGATGATGCTTTCTTTGTTTCCATGGCAACGGCTCTTACGACAGTGGCGCATCCACGAGGAGGGGCATGTGTAATGAGCGTTGCGAGTGTTCTGCCTGCAGACTGCCATAGCGAAGTGCGGGTGCTCCGGCTAGTAATTTAATAAAGATAAAAAATAGAATTAAAATTATGACAAATAAACATAGCAAACATAAAAGAAAACTTACTGCCAGGCATGTGTTAGCCATTAAAATTGTTTACAAAACTGTTTCCAAATATTTTTGCTTTTTTACATAACAATTTCGGGTTCGGTTGATATCAGCTTATAATGAATACAGCCACCGACACTTAACATAAGCACAAAAATTTTTTTGCTAGTTACACTATTAATTAACACCACAAAAATTTTTTGCTATTGCTTGGAAGTAAATCACACATGATGTTGTATAATAGTAGCATTCAGATTTATCGTTAAAAATTAAATTTTAATTGCAGGCAAAGGGATGTTTGTATTCAAGTGTGTATGACTATTGATGGCCACTTGTAAAACTGTCACTTGTTTTTTCATGAATATCATAATGATTAGTAGAGAAACAGAATCAGAAAACAATTTTTGTTGTACATTGTATTGTTTTTAATGAACTTGCAACTGAATGTGTTGTTTTTTGTAAATTTTTCTTTCTGGTACAAGCATGCTTTCTTTTCCTTAGCTATGTAAATTTTTTTGTTTGTGTTACTGTCTCTTATTTTTATTGTGTGTGTTACTGTCTCTTATTTTTATTAACTTTAGTGTTATATTTTTGTTGCATTAATATTTTTTTGTTTATCGTGTTGGTGTTTTCAGAAGTGTATGCGAGATTTTTAAGTGTTTTGTTTTATGTACTGTCTTTGCTTTACTTCTGTATTTTGTTAACATCTTATAATTTACTCTTTTCTGTGTATGTCGTATTTAGTCATACTAATTTTTATGGACTATCTCTATCTATCCAGTTTTCTGTTTTTTTGAATACAGTTCCAATAAATTCAGGGTTTTAGTTTACATTATTATTGGGGAGATACACTAGTCATTGGCGCAACACATGCGTAAGTTAAAAATATTTTTCTATCATCTTTATTTTATTCTTTAGTTTTGTAACTTTCTATTTCAATATTCTCTGAACAACTCACTCCCGATCCAATTTTCATCACTCATGATGCTGACCTTGTTACCAACTGTCTTTGACAATATGGTTTTTACCTTCAGAGTTCCTTATAAACACAACACTTGTTACTATACTTCTCCCTGGACTGTCTTCACGCACCCTATCCCCTTCTGTTTTCTATCTCACTTTTTCCTAGTTCTCACATGGTAGTTGGTTGTTCTTGCAGCTGTGGCGACTGTGTTTAACACCCTGGTCCCCTTGCTGGGGGGTATCGTGGCCGCTGGCATTTTGCACCGCAACCTGCTCTCGTCCGTGTTTCACGCGCCCTTGTTCTTTTTCGACACGACCCCCGTGGGGCGAATACTGAACCGCTTTTCCCAGGATGTGGACGTTCTGGATGTTGTCATTCCCGAGCAGTTGAATGATTTACTGTATTGTGTTTTCGAGGTAAATGCAATGAGTTTTACGTTCACCCCTTAAAAATTGGTAAAAGGTGCTGAACAAAAAAAAACCTTTATAAGTTATTCAAGTTGTTTCTTAACTTCTCTAACAGATTTTGCATTTAGAACTTTCCTGGTGGATGGCTTACTTAATTGAACTAACCAGATCTTAACACTTGCTCAATCTTAGTCATAATCAACTACAGCTCTGTGCATTGTAGTATCAGCTTACACAGAAACTGTTTAGGAACAAGGCATGCTTTTGGGGTGGACCAGAAATATGTGTAATTTTATTACAGAACTGCATTTCAGTTATACAATTAGTTAATACTAGGGATGGGTAGTCAAATCCTCAAATACCATCAAATAACATCAAATCTGTAGTACTCGAAGGATTTGATATTCAATGAAAAAGATTTGAAGAAAAATTATACGGGAAATAATAAAATAAATTAAAACAAAATTCAACACTTATAACCTCTGAAGTTTACTTGGTAGGTATTTTTCTTCATACTTATCCTGTTACTATTCCCCAAGATATTGTACTTTTAACATGCAATTATATAATTAAAATTTCACTGTTAATTTTTGGGAAACGAAGACCTGGCTCCCTGACCAACATCTCAGGACGCAACTTTTCTCTCGCGGTTGGTTTGGGATTTGTGCCGTCGGCTCATGGAGCAAGTCCTATTACCAGTTTTTCACAGATGCCTCATCTCTTTTAGTGGTCAGCAGGGTCACCGATGTAAACCAATAGCCCGGGGGCAAATTATTTTGTCAGCTCCCTTTCCTACTTTAGATGTGTAAACATTTTAGCTCTCGGTATACGGCCTTTTGGTAGGAGTGATTTTGTGAATGGAACGCAAATCAATTGGAACGGAAATGTGTAAACGCGGTGCTGCCGTCTGTGGAAGTCTGAGATATCTGGAAAAGATAGAGGACTCGTGATTCATCCGTATACATTAACTTTCGCTATAATTGGGGTATGTTCTAAGGGTGTTGGTGTACAAAATATAGTCATAAACAGAAATAATAACAACATAAAAATCACACATTACAATTTTGACAGTCCTTAGTTAACATTGAAGTGTAGAGATAGCACAGCGTTCATCATACTGAGAGACAAAAGAAATTGTTAGCCTACATGTATTCGACACCATGTTGAATAAAAGGATTTTGTTATTGTCATATAGAACGTGTGGTGTAGAGAGGGTGGTAGGTACTGGCAGAGAACTCGGAGTAGCAGAAGGGAACGCATCAGCAGCTGATGGGGCCAGATCACAGCAGCACTTCTTTCAAAGGGTTTGAACACCATCATGACCTTGGGCGAGAGCCATGGGAGGGACTGTGTATGGGCTGGTACACACACAGCCGTGAGAATGGCACCCAGAAGGCTGCAATACCATATGTGGCAATCTTAAGGAGGGAAGAGTCATATGGGATGTGTGGTGTAGAGAGGGTGTTAGGCCTGCAGTTGTAAGAGTGTCCAGATGGTGGCTTGTAGGTCGTTCGGTCGGGTGTGTTGTCATCGGTTTCGGGAGTGGTAAGACAGGATGTTAGTGAGCAGGGAAAGTAGTAACAGCAGGATGGGAGTTGTGTAGGGAGAATATACAGTTATGAAATTTTTACTGTTAAATCTTAAATGTTGAATCAGCACACTAATGGTAAGGTTTGTTTGTAAGAAGTATTTACAGACTTATTTCTGTCGTTTAAGCAAATACAAATATACATGCGTATACTTAGTTTTATAATATGTGTTTTTAAAATGTTTGAGGTTAATTATTTTTTTAATGTACAACATTTCAAACCCCAAAATAAAAAAAAAGTCTAAAGACTGTAAAGGTTACATGTTCATAACTGTAAACTTAATCTGTGCATATTGCATTACTTGTAATGTTTTCTATGAATTATTAACAATAGACTTGAAATTTTCATCCTATCAGGGCAAAACCAAATAAAAAAAATCTCTATAAACTTTACCAGGGCCCTCTATGGGCCTGGGCTGTGGGGACTTCGCCCCTCCTGTCCTTCCTCTCTAGACAGTCCTAGTGGTCAAGGACAAAGCAAGATGAGAACACAAGCAAACAGTAAAAAAGGCAAAATCAGCCAGTGTAAAATGTTAAATGTATAGACAGCTCAGATAATTCTCTGCACTGACAAACACTGTGTGAGCTGACAATGATGAAACAATTGCAACAAAAACAGTAAATACAGACAAAACAACAACCTTGGACAACACAGCGGCAGACAGAGAAACCCAACGATGAAATAAAAAAGGTATTCTGACGACACGACGACGACAGCACAGACGAATACAAGATGTTTCGGGAACTGAGATCTGTTCCTGTCATCAGGCACAGACATTCTGTCCGTTGTTTGAGTTTCCTCTATGACATGCAATGCAAACTAGTAATGGCATGTTTTCAAAATATTGATTTTAATCAATCTTACCCATTGCAAGAATCGTTCAAAGAACTTAGGAAAGTTTTAGTTGACACTATCCATTGTTCTAATGGTACACCATAATAGATTAATGACTGTGCTCTGTTTACATGTGTACATTAAATAAATAGTAGAAATGCCTGTGAAAGCATGTATACGAAGTACAGCATGAAGGGAACCTATGTGGCCGTGATTGCTGAGGCATCGTGTTCAGTGGCGAGGGTTCGTGGGTTCAGTTCCAACACCCCGGCATGACTCAAATTCGTGACCACTGAGTCAGTACCCAAGCAGGTCAGAGGTCTTGGAGGTCTTGCACCCTTAAGAGGTCTGCCTATTCGGGGGTGTACTTAGCGAGCGAGGCGGGACACTTCTAATACGGTGTCACCTCTAAGTGCAAAGTTCTGAATTGGCGCGCATAAGGAAACTATGAGATTTGAGTGGTAATCATAACACTATGTGGCGGAGAAATGAAGATAAAGGTGTATTGCAAGTCACTTTATTGCTTTCAAGAGTCTGTTTCAGAAGTTCCATACCTAAATAATATTACAAACACTCTCTTTTTAGCCTTTTTCACTCTCCAAAAAATACAGTTTAAAAATCAAATACGGGAACAGTACTGCCATTCCACACTCAGCTAATTCTTAAATGATTTTTGTAAACAAACACCATTCGCATATCTTGATCAGTTTTATAAATTGCGTGGGTTATTCTGAAGCCTTGCACACCGTATGGGTGCCCAGGTAGGCAAGGCTCCTAATTATGCCTTTAAGAAGAAAGTTTTATTGCGGTACTTGGTCTGTGGCTGTGTAGTTGCAACCAGCTTTTCTACTATACCTGTCGGGTTAAATGTTCTATGTTGCTTCCTAGTAGGGCAGCCTAACTGCACTTGGTGAGTGCCGCAGCGTAGCGCTTGATGTAGCATGAGCATGAGACAAGGCTTATCTTGCTTGTGACAAGGTTCCTGAAGTGTGTGCATGTTTTGTGTCACTTGCTTTGTTCGTTGGACCTGGTATCAGAATGTGTGCATTAGTTTTAAGCTATAAAAGACATGTTACAACTAAAGGGCGTATCCAGTGCAAAACATAAAAGGTGTTGGGGGGGGGGGGGGGGGGGGGGGCGCGGATATTCTGTAATTGAACTTCTTTCATGCGGAAAAGGATCCATGGTACAATGCAATAATAAACATTAACAAAAGGAAAAACATTATTCATAAAAAATGTTTTTGAACAATAGTGTGTGAGAATTAACTATGTATGAATTTTCTCTCTACAGGGCCTTGCACCTTGTTTCATTTATTTTTTTCCACTTTGGATTAGGGCACCTTGATGTACCCATGATTACAACCATTTTGAGATTTTATTATGCCGCTATAACAAAAAAAATGGGATGGCATGTAAGTTTATTTATTGTGTATTGTTATAATGGAGAAATTACTTTAGCCAATGTGTTGTAGGTTTCATCTTTATCATTATAAGTAGCATTATTTTTATCCATTCATCCTTATAATTTTATAGCTCTTAATGTGCCACAGCCTCCCTTAATGCAGATTTTTATCTGCACGTCATACGTGTAGCACTTTGCTGAGACATGTGCAAATGGTTTCCTCTTTATATCTTGAATCAGTGACAAGATTTATGTCGGCTTACATTTCCACATTGCTTGCATCTGTACTAGGACAAATGCCCATCTCTGTAAGAAGCACCCCGCACAGGAAATATGAATTATTATTTCATCCTGATAAAATTAGCCTCACACTCAGGAGTACATTTAAATTTCTTCTTGGCCTATGTTAGATCATGAAATGGGTCGGCAATTATAGCAGTTCCATTTCTAAAATGTCAGCGGTGCCTATGCACGTATTCCCACACAACTCCGAACTTTAGTCTTTTGTCAATTCCACAGAATGACAAATGCCCTATTATATGGTTGCAAAAAGAGTTATTTATAATTATTTATTTATTTACTGGATTTTAAGTATCAGCTGAACAGTTTGTAAGATGAAAATATCCTGGACAGTATTTAGATATTATATAGCACAAGTGTTTATATATTTTGTATTTTTAGTCAGCCCTTTTTTCATAATGTTTGATATTTATAAATAAATATTGCAGCTTCACCCCATGTGCTGGGATATGCATTATTTCCAGGTGGCTGCGACATTGCTGGTGATCAGCTATTCCACTCCAATATTTATTGCTGTAATTATCCCTGTTGGCATTGTTTACTATCTGATTCAAGTAAGTGGTAAATTAATTTTTATATCCTTATAAAATACCTATGTGTGTTCTTTAGATTGTCCATATGAGGTGAGAAGCATTGCAATGAGATACTTTGGGTGTTCTTTTATACAGTTAATGAAGAAACATGCAACATTGATTACCTAAACTACAAAAGCAATGTTACAGACAGCAGTAAGATGGTGTGAGCTTTAATTCTTACATGAAATTCATGCAAAGCAAACAAAATCAGGAAACTTAAGCTTATGTGATGTTTAAAAAGGCCATGGTGGCTACGTTATCAGGTAACCGGACTCCCGCAAAGGTGGTCGGGGTTCGATTCCATGTGTGGTCAGACCTGCCTTTTCGGCAAGTGAGGAATGTGGTGGATGTGGAAGTGAGCTGGTAGGTTTTCTCGGAATACTCCCTGTTCCCCAGTTCAATTATGTCGCCAATGCTCCAGCCTCACCTCATAACTAGGAAAAAGATTGCATGGTGAATTGCCATAAAACCGAAATAACTCCGATAAGGACATCAATACACCATATAACACCAAAGTACAAGTTAATACACCATAAAGCTCCGAAATGCAACTGACATCACAAATTTTTGATTAAAAATGCTGAATATTTTAACTCTTCCTTTAATATATTAAACTGGAGGATTTTTACATTGTTAGCCTGAAGGTTGTACTTAATGAATGTAATTATAATTAACAATTTTTTTAAAACTTTTTACCTTTAATAGTAAGTCATTTTTACATTACAGCATCGGTTAATTTTTCAAACACACAATTACTTACAGATTTATTTTTATTGTTCCAAGTAGTTAGAAATGCTTGTTACAAATTATTATGCATATCATAAAAGAGCATCATGTATCAGTCACAATAAAATTTTTGGTGAACTAAATATTATAAAACATTTAGGTGTCATATTTGTTTAATAATATGCTATATTAATGAGTAAACAGAGTTCATAAAAAATAAAGATAATAACAGAACATTTCTGTTTTAATAATAATATTGGCTTTAAAATAAAACCATAACATCTTGTCCCTACTTTTAACCTCTCATTGACACTGATGACCTTGATATACACAAGATGTCAAGCCTCAATTCATACATTAATTCAGAAGTTGATGTAGTGGATCTATTTTTGTAATAATTTGTACATAATACTGTAATCAGGGAGAGGTCAGGGAAGTTGTAAATGGCCAGGGAAATTCAGGGAATTTACTTGAATTCCGGGAAGAATCATGGAAATTTCAAGTAATAATAATTTGATGGGAAAATGCATGCTCCAGTCTGCCATCAACCCAACTATGAGATTTTTTTTTCTTAGATGGTGATAGTGTTAATGGTGTTTTAGTTCATAGTCAAACGGCAAGATTCTGTTTGAAATAGAGAAAATTAAGTGAGAACTACACCAGATATGGAATGGTTAAGAATAGATTTTCTTAATTTTTTTTCCTTCAGAAAATTGCAAATCAGGTAAATTATTTTTAAAAATTTAGTTAGGGAAATTTGAAATTTGGGTCAGGGAAAGTCTGAGAAAAGTCAGAAAAATTTTATTACAGATTTGTGTGGACATCCTGTGTATTGTTAGTGCAAATTTATCTTAAAGTTTTATGATTATCTCCTAGTTAATAATATCTGTTCTTAGTATTATTATTTAACTTAAACAATTTGGGTTCCGTTCAAATAAACAAGTTCTCAATACTGTGCATTTTCGTGATTACCCTGCAATTTTTTTCCCCAGAGATTTTATGTAGCAACATCCAGACAGCTGAAGCGACTGGAATCCATTACCCGCTCTCCTATATACTCTCATTTTGGAGAGAGTATTACAGGTAATTATTTACAGTTAAGGCTTTTTACCAGTACGACCCACTTTTAGCTTTAACGAGAATACCCTAGAGAAATTAACATATTGTACCATGATATTAAAAGCTGCTGTATGGCAAGAAAAAAATTCAAATGAGCCTAAGTGTTAAGTATCTGACATCATGTCCCCAAAACCCAAATATACTTTAATAAAAATATACTAATTAATTTTAAAAAAAATTAAAAAAATGTGAGAAGTTTGATCAGTGCCGAATTACAAAATAAAGCAAACCAAAAATTTTCCAGTATAAGGCTGTCTCCCATGCTGATAAGATATTTCATTTTCATTACTGTTATATTTGAGGGCGTGAAAAAATGAGCATTAAAATATTTTTCAATATAAATATGCTTACTGCTAAACATCAGAGTACCATCAGAGGGTTGGAGTGTATTAGATCTTATGCTAATTTTTCCCGTCTCCTTTTTCACACAGTGGTCAAGAATGAATAATATATGTTAGCTTTTGTTAAGAGATAAATTTTATTAATTTTCCAAAATTAAAGTTCTGATACATTAGGAAACTGATTAATAATTTACCATTTAATTAATAGTAGATTTAAAAAAGCAAATTTTGGTAATGTTTGTGAGTCCTGGATGGATAGAGAAAATTAGCCTTCATTTGTAAATCAGACACTCCCAAAATTATAGTTTGCTTGCACTATTGCTAATCATACATGAACTTAAGTTAAAAAAAAATTAAGTAGTATTGTGACGGAAATTAGGCATTTCATCACCTTCTTTAATTTTTTTTATAATTTTAAAATTTTTGCGGTTTCTTATTTTTTTAAATTTATCTGGTTGTTAATGGGGGTGATTTACTTTTTTGTTAGGCCGGTGTACGCCACGGATTTAAACTTTGTGCCAGTGGACCGAAGCCCCTTCCCAGGGGGCCAATCTGATATTTTGCTGTCTAATGTGGACATGGTCAGCCCGGTTGAAATTTCCTTCGCCTGCAGTCACGTCCCGAGTTTGTAATTTTAATTCCCTGCATGACCAAAACTGCACAGAGTAGCTCCTGGGCTGCAAGCTGCTACCTTGTAGAGACCTGCTGAGAATAGCATGTCTGGTCACGAATGGGGATCCAGTGGAGCTGCGTTCCCACCTTAGTGGCTATTTCTGCCCCCCCTTCCTCTCTCTCCACATCACTTTAGTTCTGAGAAATCAAGCTAGGAGCAGTGACCGGACGGGACGATGACCTGAGGCAAAACCTTCTCCCTGGTCCGACAGACACATCCCCGACATCTAGCGGAGGAAAAAGTAACCGCGGGCCTGGTCGCCAGCGTGCAGAGCTTACCCTCATGACACCTGGTGGCAAGTCAGCTCACCGCCTCAAGTAGTTCCCCCTTACGCCGCTAGAAAGCAGCGTCGCGGTGCCATAAGACACTATGCTTTCTTCTCGCGGCCTGTAGAAGTCGATTGTTCGTTGCCTTCGTTTCGGTCCGGTAGAGAGCGCTCATGTCGTGTTGTTGTCACGCCCGCCTCGGGCTCCTTCGGAAATTTTCGGCTTAGAACCGAACCTTCCCCCTCCTTCCTAGGGCTTGAGCGCCCGTTTTAATTAGAAGTCTCGTCCGCCACCGCGGGCACTTAGTTCTCTGAGCTCGGCTACTGACCCCGTGTTCTCGGTTTCCTCTGCGCTAAGAGGCTTTTCGCGGGAACGGCGATTTTCGGTTGCACAAAAGATGTAGTCAGTTACTTAAGGGATGTGATCCCATTTGTACAGTAGCCAGGCAGAGGTAGTTTTTAGAAAAGTCATGCGTAGTAAAATTTTTTTTATTTATATTTAATTCCAAAAATTCTGGTTTCCTTCGCGCATCCGCGGATCCTCGGTGCGCGTCATCCTGATGTCGGCGCGAGACACCTCGTGAGCCCTGTGCCCCTGCATGATCTTCGGGACCTCCAGCTGATCCCCCCCCCCCCCCCCCCCCCCCTTGTTAGAAGAGTTTGGCCCGCAGTCCGAGGTCATCCTGGAAAGACCCGGGTGATATGAGATATATATTTCTTTTTTCACTTAAATAGAAGGAACTAAAACAAAGATACCAGCGAGCAATGCTTTAAGGACGTCATCCTCAAGAATCTGTAAAATCGAGGAAACTCATAAATCTATGTAATTGTTGGGACATTCAAATTTGGTGCAATTTTTAAATTTTTGATTATGTAATAATTTTTGTTAAGGTGTAATATGTATTATTTTAAATAATCCTGGGGCGCCCCCCTTTAACTTTGTTAATTACTAAGATTTTTATTGTCAGGTTTGAATAATACGAACACAAAAGTCCTTAATAATAAACCAGGGAACCTATAGACCAAGCTACTTGTGTAGTGTTAATTTATTTATGATATACCTTCTTCCCTTAAAAGATCCACCAGCTCCCAAGTTGCTTGTGTCAGGGAGATCCAAATTATCTTGTTCTCCACCTCGTGCCACCTCTGGTCAATAACTTAATTTTTCTTATTTTTCTTACCCAGCAGTTTCCAAGGCTCTTTATAATTAATTTAAAATAATTTAATTTTGAGGCACGAGGGGCGTTACAGGATGCAACATAGTTAGCCGAGGATAAATATAGGGGGAGAAAAATACTATCACGTAACAAAGAGTACCATTGTAAAAATATCAATAGTTTTAAAGGCTAATTATTTTGACTATTACAGTAATATAGTGTTTTTAAATGTTGGTTAATTTTGCATGTCTGTGATCATTTGTAACCTGAGGGGGAATAAAGGTTGCCTGAGCATGCGTACAATAAAATACATTTTGAATTGACCCAATCAGCTCCCATTGTAACTGATCTACTTTTTTCGTCTTTTAGACATCACTGTGTTTCATCGTAGTGTTTCCTCCTTCATTAACCCTCCAATTCCTGTCCAATCTCTTTGGCATAGCTGTGGTATGTTCCAGGTGCCATGACCATCCGAGCATACTGTGCACAAGAGAGATTCATTCGGGAGTCCGAGGAGAAGGTAGACGTGAACCAGATGTGCTACTTCCCAGGGCTTATTGCCAACAGGTGACTGCTGCTGGCTCATTGGTAACCGGTAACATTTGAAGTGCTTGTATGGTATTGATACAGCTTTTTTTTTAAAGTAAAACTGCTTTGCAGACGGAGTAGGGTTAAGTCGAGGCCGTGACGTCATCAGAGCTCAACGAAAAGTGTAAAATTAAAATTGCAACGCAATTAATTGTACCCTCTTTTAGCTATCAATTTAGGTACTTGCAGAATACACTAATCGTAGCAGCAGTGTTTGATGACATGTTTGCATTATAGCACTCTTGCACACTTATATACTTGTGTACTTGCGTGAGTGTGATACGTGGATACTTGTACACTTGCATGATTCCTCACTCTGTGATTTGCACATGTTCTTATATATTTACATACCTGTACACTTGTCTGTACGCTAGTATACTTGCACACATGTACACATGTTTTCAAATATTTGTAGTTTTTTCTTACGATGCTGAAATAATTTTGTGCTTTTGAAAGTTGCTTTATATTTGGTTTTGTTTAGAGTTGGGGTAGAGACGGAGGTGTGTGTGTGTGTTTGTTGTCGACTCTGTATCACACATGCTCCTGGCAGGGCGCAAGAGAACAGTAGAGCATCGAGCTGTGCGCTGGAGCACTTGACTGGCGAGGGGTGGGTGGGGTAGAGCTGAGACAGCTGTGTCGATGTGTTACGGTGATGCCATAACTTATAATAAGGGCATGGGAGCGGGCACCGTTGAGAGAGCACAAGGATGCTGGGCTGGGGTCCCAAGTGTATCGGCTATCGTCTTTTACTTCCTACACTTGAAGAGAATTTCGGAGAATGTTTTGTGTTAGTAAGAAAGAGAAGATGTGCGAAGGACTCTCCGGACATGAAAGCCATGTAGCAGATATGAGTTAAGTGCAATAGTTTAGCTTTCTTTTAAAGCCTTGACCACTCTGCTGTTTTAAAAGAGGTTGTGAAAAATATTTGTATAAATGCTCTGGAAATTTTATGACACATTCTACATTCATAAATATGATCTGAGACACAGTACTCCATTTAGATTTCCTCGGCATCTATAATTTACCTCTTCCACTATCCACACATACTGTTTACCTTTACTAATACAGTGGAACATGCTACATGACTTGAGTACATGAATGATCCAGTTAAGAACTTATCATATCAATGACACATATTTCAATCTGTGGTAAAGCAAGTGGCATATTTCATCACTAGGGAAAATTATATAGGTTTAATTTAGGCTAATTTGGTTTTTAAAACAAGCTTTTTTCAGTGTTATTGTGTTTATAATTTTTAATAAGCATGTGTAACTACTTGGGACAGCCAAAATAAATAGGGTATTTGTCTATAAGAAATATGTACCACTGCGGTAATGTAAAAATAAGTTACTAGTAACAGTTGCAAATACAAAAGAATTTTTTTTTTTCCACTCTGTTTACTACAAGCATTTTGGTATAAACTTCCTTCTAAATAAATTACACAAATTGAATTTACTATATTAAATGATTAGGTTTTTGTGATTTGAGTAAATTTCGTGATTTTAGTTGTATTTTGGTGCTAAATAGTGTATTACCTTGCATTTTGGTGGTATAATGTGTATTGAGAAGCTTTTGAATGTTTTTTGGGTTTTATCGTAACTAACCTTATACTTTTGCCTTTACTCATCATTCAGCAGGCATTAAAAATTCTGATAAGTAGCTAGTGTTATTAAAACACCTTTTTAAACAGGAAACAATTTTTTTTTAGTAAGATACTAGAGCGATCTTGTGTGTTTGCTACTAATACCTACATGGCTACATAATCTGAATTAATTTTCCCTTATGATTGACTGTAATCTCTTCAGCATAAAATAATTGTGACTTCAGTATCATTTGGTTACTCTTCTGTATTTAATGTATGTAACTTATTGACAGTGTTGTTAAGTAACGAATTACAAGTAATCGGATTACTTGTAACGATTACTTTTCAAGTAATTTATACTTGTAACGAATTACATTTAAAAAATGTAATTCGTACTTGTAATCGGAATACATTACATTAATTGTAATCGATACATTAAGGTAATCGATACTTTATATTTACTTGCCGTTACTTTTATTCTCGGAACGTATAATGAATACAATTAAGAACAAGAAGATCATACACTTTTGTATTAGTAAAATTTATAATTTTACGCTTGTAGTGCTACGATCGTATGCACATCTCTGATCAAAAATTAAGAGCCATAGTGACTTGCAGTGTCTCCAACATTACCCTATCCTAAAAACTGCATTTTAAAAATTTAACACATCGATGCCGTCAAGTGCTTCCGTTGAGCATCTTTTTAGTGTTGGTAAAGATGTTTTTGCCATCAAGAGAGGGAATCTATCTGATGAGAACTTTAAAATGCAATTGTTTTGTAAGGTCAATTCCACTATACTTGTATGAAGTCTTTTGATGTTATTCAAGCAAGTTTGTCCTCAAATATTATTCATTTAATTAAAGATAATAAATTTAATAATTACATGAAATCATTTTTTTAACAACACATATATGTATGTATGTTTATTAATGCAACAAAGTGTAAAAAAATTGAATCGTAGGTCAGTTTTAAAATGTTAGCGGAAAGTAATTGTAATTGTAATTTTACTGATTACTTCTATGTAAAGTAATTTTTACTTGTAATTAGTTACATTATCACGACAGTAATTGTAATTGAGCCCAATTACTTTTTCCGAGTACTTTTAACAACACTGCTTATTGACATATAAGTGGTGTTAGTAAGACATAATCCTTTTTCAGGTGGTTGGCAGTGAGACTGGAGATGATAGGCAACCTCATCATCTTCTTCTCGGCCCTGTTCGCCATCCTGGGACGGGACACCATGAGCCCAGGTCTGGTGGGTCTCTCCGTCAGCTACGCTCTACAGGTAAGTGCAACAATCTGTTTTTATTTGTTTCAGAAAGAAAGTATGTGTGGAATTAAACTGTTGTGAAATCACTTTTACAGAATGAATGTTTGTCAATGCTGGTAGGAGTCATGCTTGACAGAGAATTTTAATGAAATAGTAAATGACAGAATTAATCTCACTGATGATCACGTTCAGAGTCTTCTTTTATTACTTATGACGGTTTATTGAACAATATATAAGATATACCTATCTTATTAATCTATAATGCTATACAATAATTATACTTCATTGTTTCGTTTTCTGTATACCGTATTTAGGTGAAAATAATGCGACTCTGAATAGAATGCAAGCCCAAATCTTTTGATTATGAGTTATGAAAAAAATTTTATGACATAAAAACCACAACTCAAACATAACAGAAATTAAAAATTATTGAAATTAGTAAAAATTAGTGATGGGTCGAATCCCAAATTTCTCTAATCCGTATCTCAAAGAGTGCCTCGAATCCACATCTCGAATCCGAGTCCAGGTATAATGTACAATAAATACAAATTTAATAAAAATAAAATGCTTTTTCCTAGAACTTGTTTGTTGCTGAGATTGTTAGCTACATTTTAAATTGGTAATCTAATAATTTCACAGTATTTCATGTGTCACTAATCTATACCAACCAACCCATTTTACAATATCACTTTATTATATTTATACTTAACCATTTGATTACTTGATAAACTACTTGTATCACAGTGCCATCTTGCAGAATGATTTGGAAACATGCCAGAAAATTAATAAAAAATAATTTTAAGGTTTCCTTCCCCCCCTCCTCACTAAACAAGAATTTATATATATATATATTTACAAAACAAAACGTTTTGGGTTTCAGAAACTATCTCAAAAATATACATAAAGATCAACTCCATAACTTTATTAGTCTAGCAAAAAATTAAAATAACCTACTGTTGAATCATTAAAACACATAGTAGGTACTAAATGAAACAGTACACCATCTCTATATTTTGGCATGAACAGGGCATAACCTACACAATGTGTAAATTTCTAGATGTAATAACAACTATAGAAATGAAAACATGGGGACGGGGCTAAACGTACGTTAAACACATTGTAACATTTCCGTCTTATCAAAAATTGTGTCTGACAGAAACTGATACATAAAATCTAGTTGTGGAAAATCTCCGTAAGTTCATTAACAATGTCTGACCAAAGGGGTAAAATGGGAAAAAATTTTTGGAAAAAAAAAAATTGCTGTAACTCCCATAATATAGAAAATATTACATCTGTTTGAACGCATTATAGCTGGTAGGAATAACACCAAAATCTTTTGTTTGAAAATTTTTGATACGGCCAACCATAACAGCAAAGGGTTAAAAAAACAAGAATTGGAGGACAAAAAAATCATAACTCCCTTCACAGAAACAACATTGTTTGTACATGTTATGTATTAATCTTATAATTATTATCTAAACCTTTTGTTTCAAACAATTTTGATTAGACGAACCATTGCATCAAGGGGTTGAAAAATAGAGGGGTAAAATTAAAAAAAAAAACTTACTTCTCTTAGTAGGAACACTATCAAATCCATTCAAATTGTTTGTAAATCTTATAATTTTTATTGAAATATTTTGTCTGAAACAATTTTTGATAATACAACATACAAGCCATTACTACTGCAAGGGGTTGAAAAAACCAGGACTTGAAATAAGAAAATAAATAAAACTTCCCTACCTTGTACTCTATCGAATAAATGTTTATTTTTGTTTAATTTTTTAAATATTGTTGAAAACTTTTATCTGAAGTAAATTTTGCATAACAAATAATTACTGCTTTAGCCTCCCTAGAAATGCATTTCTAGGAAATTACATCGGCGCGCACACCAAAGACACACAAATGCAGCCTCGTGCTAGAACGAGGATCCAGAGGGTTTACAAGTTTGGTTTTGAACTTGGTAACAGCATAGAAGAGTACAGAACATAGTGTGTAGGACAGCGTTCGTGGCGGGGAATTATAAACAAAATTCCAATTACTGTTTTATTCAATAAATGCAAGTACACAGACCGCTCATACAAATAGTCAATTAGGCTAAGAAAACGAGCATCAATAGACAGAGTTAGGGTAGAAAATACATTTATAAAAATTAAAAAAAAAAAATTAAATAAAAAAACACTCCAGCAAAGCTATACAAGTTAATGCACTCCACGTCGAGAGCGAAAAGCAAGAATACATTAAGGAGAATTACAAGCTAAGCCCTAGATTGACAAGTTACGATACCGTAGACACGTGAAGCTAGACGCCGAAAAAAGGTGGAGCATTAAGCAAGACGGCGGCGAGAAGCCAAGCGAAGTTAACAGCCCGAAACATACTAGACGAAAGAGAGTCCAAAATGGCGACACTGCCTTAAATAAGTATACACAACTCCCCACTGAGCAGGTGCAGAAGGGGAAATTAAGGGGAAAAGAGAATCACACAGTACATACACGTCACTATGACAAAAGGCCTGGAGAGGGAAGCGGGGGGTGGAATGAAGGGGGATGGGGGGATCAGAGGACGGCAAGCGCGCGGACTTCAAAGCAACGGAGAAGTCCGCTGCACTGCAAGGGTTGGAAATAACAAGGGTATAAAGACAAAAAATGTCATTACTTTTTTAATATATATACTATCACATCCAATATAAATATAATTTATTGTAAAGCTCTTAAAATTTATCTGAATCTTTTGGCTCAAACAACTTTTGATGAAACGAACTATTACCATTAAAACAAAGTTTGAAATTTAATAAATATAATATAACTTCGTTAGTATGAAATTCATCAGAATTGACTAAAAATTATCTTAATACATAATACCTTAAATCTTTGTCCGAAAAAATTTTTATACGACCTTGTATTAGTGCAAGGAATGAAAAATAGTGTTTGCATAACTACCTTAGTAGGCATAATATAATTTCGTTAAGACATTCAATGCTGGATGCATTAATTTAAAAACATTCAAAATATTTTCACTGCATTGAATCTGAGAAAATGTTAAATGGATCTTTTTTGGATATTGGTGGACATATAGGTTGTTATGTACATAAGTTCTTAAAATGTTCCAGAAGTGTATAGAAGTTTAAAAAACATTTCCAGAAGAAAAATAGGTTCTTCGAAATCCACCTAAACCTGGAATTTTTTTTTGTCCTCCAAAACTGGTTTTTCAACCCCTTGCAGTTATGGTTGGTCGTATCAAAAACTTATTCAGACAAAAGATTTTGGTATTGCTCCTATGTTCAAATGGATGTTATATTTTCCATATTATGGGAGTTACAGCGATTTCAAAAAATTTCCTTGTTTCATCTCTTCCACAGAGGCAGTAGGTATTTTGAAGTAAAATCAAAAATGAATAGTGTGTGACATGCTGGTGCTACACAACCTTATAATCTTCACCATGAGGCATGAGTCACAAGGCCGTTATCAGTGTTATGTAGATGCGTAGATGAATGATAACAAAAGTATATCTTAAGCAGGGTCTTGTTAAAAGTCGCAACCATGCCTGGCTAAGACGATGATTGTTCCTTGCACATACAGTAAAAACTTGAAAAATATTCCATCGGAAGTTGCAGGTAGTTGGTGAAAAGTTCTATCTATGACAGTTTAGTTACTCAAAACTGTTTATGGTTACTTTCAAATAAAGGAGTGGAAATGAATTTGGGTAATTTATTCTTCTACGACAAAACTACAAGTCCTTTACACGATTCTGTGATGTATCAAATAATATTCCTAGTGACTTTTGGTCATCTAGGTACCAAAGAAAAATGTGCCAACATCATTACGTATAAAGTGCTACCAGTCGGAGATGGAAACTAAAACTAAATTAAATTGATTTTCTACAATTAATTTTGTTTATACTTTTTTGTACAAAATTTATGCTAAAATAAATTACAATCATCGAATTAACTAAATAAAATATTACATGGTTACAATTTGATTCAAGGTTTGTAAAATGTTGGTATATTTCATGATTTTAGTTGCATTTTGGTGCTAAATGGTGTATTAATTTGCATTTGGTGTAATATGGTCAGTGGTATATTAACATGCTTTTCGGTGTTTTTTTGGTTTTATCGCAATTCACCATATAATCTTTTTCTTACCCATAGCACCTGCTAAAACATTTATAAATTTGACGAATGAAAGAAATGAAACAGATTATTTAAAGCATGGAATCTGGCATTATAAGAATTGTACAGAAACTAGAATTTCTGGCCACAAGGACCATTTAAAATTTATTTAATGTTTCAATTTTACTTTTTAAATTTTTCTACACACAAATAAAATTTGATAAATTTTTAACACTGCTTGATATGAAAACAATTTGTATATTTTATTTTTGTTTTTAGAGTTCACATACTGTATAAACCTTTAAAATGTACATCCAGGTAAATACATATTTGCTTTACTTGGTGTGTATTTAAACAACTGGTGCGGTGTTTCTGAAGATCACCCAGACGCTCAACTGGCTTGTACGAATGACGTCCGATGTGGAGACGAACATTGTTGCAGTGGAGAGGATCAAGGAATATGCAGAGCACAAGCAGGTAACTGTGACCCTTATATTGATGAGTTAGAGAGGGAAAAACATCAGTTTCACTTTCCATTGACATGTGTAATGATTTGACATCATATTTTAATAGCTAAGAAATAACTTTCAGGCTTAAACCCTAGCTGCATTGATGAGGATGGTTGGTGTTTCCTTATCCTGGACCCTACAGTTCACTATACCTTAAGTCCGCTGGAGTATGTACACTACGTTTTACTAAGTGTGCACAACATACAGTGTGCATTCCACTTTTAGTCTGCAGTACACTTGATAAGCTCTAGACTAGCGATAAATTGGGTTTGGTGTTATTATATAAAAATTCTGACAATATTTACTAACATTATCTTTATTGTTATATGTATGTTAGGAAGCACCTTGGGAAAACCCAGCCATTACCGTGCCCGAGAAGTGGCCATCGGATGGCAGAGTGGAGTTCAAGGACTACAAGGTTCGCTACCGAGAAGGTCTGGACTTGGTGCTCAAAGGAATCACTTTCACCGTCCGCGGAGGAGAGAAGGTAAGTAAGGCGCTCCAGTGTCGTCACAGCGGGTGCCTGTTTGTCTCCGACACGCGGTCAGCGTGAATGTCCGGCCTTGCGCCGTGCCCAGGTGGGCATCGTGGGAAGAACCGGGGCGGGCAAGTCGTCGCTCACGCTGGGACTGTTCCGCATCATCGAGGCCGCAGAGGGCAGGATCCTCATCGATGGAGTGGACATCTCGCAGCTGGGTCTGCACACGCTTCGCTCGCGCCTCACCATCATTCCTCAGGTATCGGCCGTGTCCCCCGGGACCGTAGGGTGTTGTGTGGCAGGGTAGCACCGGCCAAGTGCGTGAGACCGGCGTGGGCCGCAGGACCCCGTGCTGTTCTCGGGAACCCTGCGCCAGAACCTGGACCCCTTCGAGAAGCTGTCGGACGAGGACGTGTGGACAGCTCTGGAGCATGCCCACCTCCGAGCGTTCGTGAAGGGCCTGCAGGCGGGGCTGGGCCACGAGGTGTCTGAGGGAGGGGAGAACCTGAGGTGAGTCGTGGCGTGCTTGTCGCTGGTCCGTGTGCCGTGCGAGGGGGGCTTGTTGTTGACGTGCTGTGTGCGCAGCGTGGGGCAGAGGCAGCTGATATGCCTGGCACGGGCACTGCTCAGGAAGACCAAGGTGCTGGTGTTGGACGAGGCGACGGCCGCGGTCGATCTGGAGACTGACGACCTCATTCAGGTACCGCTTGAAAACTTCAGTATTTATATTTTTGATTCTTTTAGAATCTTTGCATAGTTTCCCTCCAGTCGTTTTTATTTTACAATTTAAATTTTCACTGAACATTTATAATAATACGTAAGGTATTGATTTGTTCAAAGTATGTACATGTTTATTTGCCACCCAACCTTTAAACTGGTAATGTCAACTTAGTGTGACCTCTATACATAATTTTTTTAAGCTTTAATTGATTAGTATTGATACATGGGTGATACTAAGGTATGACACAGGTCTTCCCTTTGTGTAAGTTTTCAAGCTGAAATTATAATATTTAACTTCTACTAAATGTTGTACAAAAGTTGCAAATTTTTTAGTTTGAATCTGTGAAAAAATAAATGGATTCTATGATGAGATTAAAAATTGTTTATTGTATCAGCTAAAATATAAAGTGAGTTTTTTTGTTAGGAAACGCTATCAAATAGGTACTTTGGTTTTATTGCGATGATATAGTGTAACTCTTTTTAATACCAGAGCCAAAATTAAATTTTGAGGAAAAGATACCATTTTATTTCCTGTGATGTAAAGAATAATTGAAAGGTGCATTTTAAACATGAAAATATTCTTTCTAGAAAATTCATGTTTTACTTTTCTTTAGAATTTTTTTTTTAGATGTGAGCATTAGCTTTTGTGAACACTATTTGTGCCACACTTTCATTGTTTCATTATTCATTTTACAACAACAACAACAACAAAAAGATTACTTTTTTTTCTATACGGAACATGAAACTCTATGGCTACAAATGAATAATTTTAATTGTACCTGAAAGTAGATAAATGTTATGACTATGACTGTGCAAAAAATTAACCAGACCGATTGAAAGGTTGAAAGGCACGACTACTGCATAAAAAGTAAACACTTGCCTTGCATGGTTTGTAGGAAGAGATGATATTAAGTGTGGATTTGAGAATTCTGGATGCTGGAATTATTTACTTGCCAGTCTAAATTGTGTGGACAGCTTGTTTCATTGTTTGATTCTATATTTTAAGTATTTATTATATACTACCTTTTACTAGCATTTCTAGTTCCAATGTCTTAGTGCAGTACTGCCTATTGTCGTTCACCAAATTATTTTGAGTGGTTCGTGTTTAGCTACAAACAGAAAAAAAAATTTTAATTTTCAGCGAACAATAAGAGTGGAGTTTAAGGACTGCACCATACTTACTATAGCACACAGGATTAATACCATCATGGATTATGATAGGTGAGTTTATTTCTTTACTTATTAAGATTTGCATTTCTCGTTCTTACAGGACAGTCAGTAAGACCTTGATTAGTAGGCATTGTCCAGAGTTTTAGTATGTTTACATAACCTCTTTATAGCAGTTTGTGTATTGGCTTAATTTGTGTTATCAAAAGGGACAAGATTTTATGGTTGTATTTTTATTTTTAGGTCAATTTAATTTTCAAACAGGAGATTTTAATGTTATGTTTTTACTCATAAAAATGGTTTATAATTCAACAAATATTAAACTAAAAACTTCTAAATAATTATTTCACCAAAGTAGTCTCATTTTGACACACACATGATGCACTTAAACAATAAAATAATTTGTTATAAGCAAGTCTAGAACAGAACTACTCAGAAAAATAAGAATCTCTTGGCAAATTTTAGGGGTTTGAAAAATGTGCCAATGTTTTAATGTAAAATGTGTACCTAACTAATAAGAGACGTAAAACCAAACAACATATTTTTTTCCCCCACGCTATTTAGTTTATACATTTTGGGGAAAAAATTAATGCTAAATAAATTGTAGTCAATGAATTTAGAATTTACCATGATAAAAGATACAATTTTTGTGGTTTGAGTTCAGTTTTGCAAATTGCTTACTGATTTCATGTTATATTTAATATTTACATGATTTGTGGTGGTTGTTTTGGTTTTAATCGCAATTCGCCATAATATCTTGTTCCTTCCTAGTTGTCAGTATACTTTTGATGAAAATAGGCCTGTGCGAAGCTTCGCAAATGCGAATCGATTCGAATCATAACTTAATATTCGCTTCAATTCGAATACATTTTAAATATTCGCATGTTTAGAATAATTCGCAGCCGAACCACTACGTATCGACTAATAGCGTGCGCGAGTCGACAATCGATCCTTACTTTGTAACAATCGATATCGCTTCTTGACACAATCGTTTCTTTGTTCCTTTGAACGGTAAATAACAGAACACTTGCTCGCACTTGCTTTTGTTTTTGAGAACGTGGGAGAGGTCTGCGCTTGTTAAGTTTTTAAAAACCACGAAAAGATACTGGTAATTAGCGGACCGGAGATAATGTCTGATTTAAACTCAGAAAATACGCCCAAAAGAAGAAAGAGTGAAGTATGGCATTATTTCACGAAAGGGAACGACGACGTTGCGAAGTGCAACTCCTGTAATGTGAAACTAAAAACGCTACGAGGTAAATTACTTTGCGATGCTAAATTTGTTTGAAATAAAAATTGTGCTACCTGTCCAAACCGAAAGTTTATTAATTCAAACTTGACGGAAATATACAGTTTTAATTACTGTAACCTAAATGTCCCGTTTTAGTTACTCTAACCTATTGTAAACAATGTCTGGAGAAATTGAAACGCGTGTACATAGGATATAATTCGCCAAGGTGGACTGGAGTTACAAACCAATGCCTTTATACAATTATTTCAAAAGGAGAAATAATGTATGGGAAATATATTGACTTACAATTTGAATGGATTTAGAGGTTAGGAAAAGGGACGTGTAGGCCTGTATTTAAATAAAACAAGCTGAGACTTTATGGGGAAGCTGGGTGAAGGTTTGAGACTCGATGGACTATCCAGACTAGGCTGTTAATGGTAAAGAGCATTTTTAAATCAATATTGGAATAACATTACAACATTCTTTGTTTTAATTTCAATTTGAGTATTATTTTATATGCTTAGTGAAAATAGCAGCGAATTATACAAGTCCATATTTATTATTAACGTCTTAAAGTTTAACTATCTACCATGTTAACTACCATGTTATCTACCATATTAACAAAATATATAGAAAATAATTTCTCTATATATTATTTATTTTTTAATACACACACACCACACATATAAGTACCTTTATGTTGTGGTTCGGTTCCAGGTACAACCACTACATTGCAAAATCACTTGCAGGCTAAACATGCAGCATTATACCATCGCATGATACAAGATAAGAAAGAGACCTCAACATTAAAACCAAATCCCGAACAAGCTACTAAAACAAGCTTGCAGCAGCCGACCATTTCACAAGTATTAATGAAATCCACAAAAATGCCCCCAAGTGACCCCAGAGCTCAGTCCATTACGAAACAAATTACAAAAATGTTGGCAACAGAGTTGTTGCCATACGATTTCGTAGAAGGTCAAGGTTTCAAAGAACTGATGGCCAACCGGCACGTAGCACCAAGTACCTTCTCGGACCACATTTTCCGAACACTATGTCCCGGCCCTCTACGAAGAAACTAAACAGGCACTTCAGTCAATGCTTGTTGCAGACCTTCCATCACTGTCAGCCATATCATTAACATCAGATGGCTGGACTTCTCGTTCCAATGACAGTTACATCAGTCTGACGTGCCACTACCTCAGGCCCGATTTTTCCCTGGTTTCATTTGCCATGAGCAATATTGTAGTTCAGGAATCTCACACAAGTGTCAACATTGCTACAGCAATTAAATCAGTTTTATGTGACTGGGGTATTTCTGTTGAAAATGCCACTATACCCATTTTTTGCATCACTGACAATGCTGCAAACTATAAATTAGCATGTTCTTCACTATTTCATGAAAATGCCCGAAACTGTTTTGCCCATTCGCTTCAATTAGCCATTGAAGATGCAAAGAAAGAATGTGCAGGTACACAAACACTCCTTTCCAAAGCAAGAGCTATTGTTGGTCATTACCGACGCAGTAGTTCTGCAAGGAAACGACTGCACAAACTTCAAGAACAGATGAACATACAAAAACTGGAGGTTATCCAAAATGTGGACACACGTTGGAATTCTGAGTTTGCTATGCTGAAGCGGCTGATTCAGATAAGACCTGCTATGGTGGCCGAACATGCAGATTCAAACAGTACAGAAATGCTCTCTGTGTCAGAGTGGAAGCAAGCAGAAGGTATTGTTGAGATTTTAAAACCACTTGCAGAGGCCACTGATGAAATGAGTGGGGAAAAATATGCTACATCATCAATGGTAATCCCAATTTTGCACTGCTTGTTGGCTAACCTTGAGCTGCATATTTGCCAGAAGAAAGATGGAGTAACATTTGCAAGAGCGTTAATAAAATTTTTGAAATCCAGATTCCAAAATTTTATTATGGAGTCAGTGAATCACATTTCAATGTTAATAGATCCAAGGTTCAAGGGTGTGTTAATTTCTGACACAGAAGCACAGGCTACACTGATTTGATTTCTGCACTCAGACTATTGCCAAAAGAAAATAAGTTACCTCAAGATGTACCTACATCCTCTCAGAGTCCAGCATCAAGTTTGTGGTGTGTCCTAGATTCTATTCCTAATCAAGTCGACATAGATGAATCGGAGGAAGTGAGAAGATACCTCAAAGAACCACGTCTTAACAGAGGAGATGATTCCCTTCACTGGTGGAAAATTGAAGGCAGAAACAAATATCCTCACCTAGCACAGATTGCTGTTAAATACCTGGGTATTCCTGCAACTCAGGTATCGTCAGAGAGACTTTTTTCTTCTGCAGGAAATGTGGTCAGCAGCCGTAGGGAAAGTCTCTTGCCCGAACATGTGGAACAGCTAGTATTTTTACATGCTAATTTGAAGCATAAGAAAACTGTGTAATGTCCTTTAAAAATATACTCGTGTGTATTTTGGCAATGTAAAACTAGTATTAGCAGAGTAATGTATGGCTATAATTTTTAATATGTAATGTATTTTTTTTAATTGTTAAATTGCAACTGCAAGGCTACAAGTTAATTTATTATTTTTCCATTTGAGTGTTATTTATTTATGCTACTTAAATTTTATTCCTAATATACAAAAAGTAATGCGGTTAGGTACATGTGTTTCACTATAAATAATTGTAGTGAGAAATTAGTATGTTGAAATTTTCAGTTGTATTGTTTAGTTTGGAAGTGGAAAAAATTTTTAGAGGATTATGTTGGCTTCTTATATTATTCTTATACTCAATGTTGCTTAAGAATCTGTAACTTCTATTCAGTAATTTTTATAAGCAAAAGCAATACAGGATTACCTTTACTTTCAGTAGCAATATGTGGATTTGTGAATAGTCAGTATATTGAATCTATTACTAATTTTAATAAAATTACCTACCAATATGCAACTTGCATTTTGTTTTCACTTGTTTAACTACATATGTGCAGTTAAAAAAATTTTAGAGTAACAAATTTCAGTATTTAAAATTACAGCAGAAAAAAATATTTACTATTCGATTTGGCTTCGCACGAATAGTAAGTATTCGCTTCGCACTTCGCTTCGCATTGAAAAACTGGTATTCGCACAGGCCTAGATGAAAATAAATATTTATTTCTCAAAATTGTTATTTAATATGATTAATCCCTTCAGATGACTTAAATACATGTTCTCTAGTTCAGGAATCTTTAAGAATCTGTTTAATCGAACTCTCTAGCAGTAAATTCAAACATATTATCTTAGGATGTTCCCATGCATAAGCAATTTTTTTTGGGTGGGGGATTTAAGCCCAGGGATGTCAAGATTGCTATTGTAGCCGTGTGCTTTCAAGGGGAAGAGGGTTCAGTTTTGTGACACAGCTATTCACTGAAGGGTTTAATGTGACTCAGCACTCATTAGTTACCTCAACTCTTGCCAGGATTGGTTTTGAAAGTTCGACTTGTCCCTCTCACACACAGGGCGTATTGGTCCATGTCTGTCCAGGTATCTTGCCTGGTGGTTTGAGCTGACAGTGTCTTATTACTGCGCCTGTGCGAAGCTTCGACTAAGCAAATCAATGGAAGCTCTTTTTAATATTTGATTTGACTTCATTGGGAAATTTGCTGTTTGTTTTATTTATAGCTTCGGTTCTGATGCAAAGCTT
Organism: Bacillus rossius redtenbacheri; assembly: GCF_032445375.1. Taxonomy (NCBI): domain Eukaryota; kingdom Metazoa; phylum Arthropoda; class Insecta; order Phasmatodea; family Bacillidae; genus Bacillus; species Bacillus rossius. The sequence continues at coordinate 29,858,549 of NC_086340.1, read as the reverse complement.
TAAAACACTGGAACCATAAGATTCACTCATTAATATTTTTTTTTTATATGTGTTGTTTTGCTTGAATAAAGTTGGTTACTTAAAAAATCAAAAGGTGGGCACTCTGCTTTTATGAATGCTCAATATCAACAATATGCAGGGTTATTTTATAATTTTTATTGAATGATGTTATACAAGGGCCCAATTGGTTAACCACTTAATCAGTTCAAACAATGTTAAATGACTATTTATCTTTATGTCAATCCTGTAATTTTTAAAATAAGCGTAATTCAGCTTTGCTGAAAACAATATTTGTAATTCGATTAGACAATGTGAATATTTAAAACAGGCCTAATTAGTGAAAAAAAAGTAATGTGCAATAGTAAATTTGTTCAACATTTGCAAGAATGTTTATTTATGGTTTTTTATTGTGAAACAATATATACGTATATCAATTTCTAACTCATGTGATATTGATGTTGGTGGTTGCTTTCAGGATAATTGTACTTGACCAAGGCAGTGTTGCAGAATATGATCAGCCAGCAAAGCTACTGAGTGACAGCACATCTGTTTTCCATGGTATGGCCAAAGATGCAGGACTCATTTCGCAGTAGCTGACAAACTATGGCTGTGCAGCGGCAACTGTTGTCGTTGTTGTAAAAAACATGCATTTAGTTTCTTAAGTACACAATTTTGTGTGTGCAGTGATAATGACATGTTTCTCTACAAATAGTTATAAGCAAAGCTTAATTTATTTGAAATGGAAGACACATAAAACTGTAAATTTCACATTAAATAAAAATATTTTGTATGCAAAAAAAATGAATAAACATGGAAATGTTTCTGTACAAAAAGAAGTGTTAAGGGGGTGAGAAACCAAGGGGTGCAAATTAATTTTTTATAAATAATAAAATAATAGAGTTAGGTGTTATAAATATTTAATATAAAATGTTGGTGACAAAGTGACACTAGTAAATGCCTGTCCTGTGCTGGGATCTAGAAACTTCAGAATTAACTATAGATTGCATTTTTAGCATGTCTTCAGATTGCTCACATTCATTTAGCGCAAAGTTAATTTTACTGCCCCAGTTTTGAAAAGCACGTCTGTAAATTTCAGTTAGCACATAATTGCCACAGACAAAATAAAATTGGGCTTGACGCCACGAAGTCTGTTTCAACTCGGTAAAACAGCTGTACCGTGGCATTCAGTTAGCCATACAAGGGAGGAAGAGATGCACGCGCAGGTCTGACTACACTATCGGCTGTTGGACAAACATCAGTTATGGCAGTTGAGTTACAGCTATTAAGTGTGAACTGTGAAGGACTAAATGTTTTTACGTCCGCGCGTATGCCGCCGTGCCGTACCATTGTTGCCCAGCTACAGACTAGGCAGTGATGAACTTCAGTCTAGCCAGTGGCAGGGAACTCGCACAATGCAAAGCAACGTCTGCCCATTCGCTTGCCGATAACTGTATGTGCGTAAGCACCTGCAGTAGGAATCAAATTGGAACCATGGCATTCAAGTGAGAGCATAATGCGTGTTCAAGTATTTGAGACACAACTAGAAGTATTACGGAATGCAGAATGTCATGAAGCCACACTTATATTGGTGGTACGTACTTAAGTTTTAAGCACGTCAACTGTGCTCACAATCATATGAAATAATGACTCTATCAAAAGTTTACATAAGTTTGATGCTGTTGGTTGTACTAGTGGGAATATATTTTACATTAGATACCGGAACAGAAATGAACAGATTATTCACATGGATGAGTTGCATTGAAGTGCAATGGAAAAAAATCATGGGGCTGGCCATGAATAAACACTTTAATTTTTAAAAAATTAAAATGCAAATATCCAGACAGTAATATCGGTTTCACTGCCAGTTAAGGATGGTTTGGAAAGTTAGCGGAAAGGTGCGTGACGTGAGTTGAAGGTCACGCCCGGGCGGGCAAGTCAACCAGCCGACTAACGATAACTATCTCCAGGTACGCTGTGTCATATTTGTCATACAAAGTATTCTATAGTAGGCTTATAAAGAAAAATGGTGTGACATATTTATCGTTGAATGTTATTCTACACATTTATATTACATAAAGAATATTTCCCTAACACATTTTGGAACACATTAAGTAAAACATGAACATTTTTAGGAAAGCATTAGGCTGGGTTCACAATTTAAAAAAATAAGCGAGTGCATAGCAAGCCATGCACACGACCTGTGCGAACTGCGAAATCGGTTCACAGTTGAATTTATACTGTTAATTTCAGCCAATGAAATTTCGCGAACTTTGCGACATCTGTTAGCAGTGTTAGTAAATAAACATATTACCTTTCAAAATAACGATAATACTATTATTATCATCTCGACATTTTCTTACCACAATATGGTTAATAAATATAAACATATTTCTAGTCCCGCCAAAAAAACACCCTGCTGTTCTCTCATTGGCTGCTGTGTCATGCGTACGCGAACGAAATAAAATATATTCATTTCACTCCTATGCGCACGACCTCGCTCCCATGCACACGACCAACTTTCTGCTATTGTGAATCGTTATGTTAGGAAACATGGCGTTCATATCCTATGCACACGACCTACTGTTACTGTTACTGTTATTTTTTCAATTGTGAACCCAGCCTTAGTCATACTAAGGGCGCGGTTACACGGGAGTCTGAACTACTTCAGGTGAACATGTTCAGCTGTTGAGTGCGGTTACACACAGTCTGAACATGTTTCGTTCGAGGCCATTTCCCATTTAACTTAAACAGGTTGGCAAAGTAGTTCAGATCGACATATCTTCTACATTAGCCTCTGTTTGGCTGTTTAGAATATAAACAGTTCTTTCCAGAAATTCAAGATGGAAAGTGTTCCTGGCACAAGTTAGAGTAATATTTTACCGAATGCAAAAAAAAAAATATATCAAAAGGTAATTATATACTTTTTTTAAAATTGATCCTGACCTTAATTATCTTAAAACTTAACACTCTCGCTCAAACAATAATAAAAAATAAGTTTAAATTGTTTTACTGTGCATGTTGTTTGAATTCCCGATTTGTAAAAAAGTGTTGAGCAATATGAAAACACATTCAATTTCTGCTGATAATACTGTATAAACAAGTGTGAAAATCCCGCGTTTTCTGGATACAAAATAGAGATCAACAACAGACATTCGTTGACAGTAGACAATCGGTTTTAGAGCTGAACACACTTTTCAGCAACTACCATGTAACCGTACACTTTCGCGTTTGTAAACGTGTTTACTTAAACATGTTCACCTGAAGTAGTTCAGGGTCCCGTGTAACCGCGCCCTAAGTGAGGGATTTGTGTATGATGAAACTGTCACTTGTTCCCCTTTGCTACTCACCCCCCTCATATTAGATGATACCTCAAAGAAATAAGTAGGTACGTATTTCACATGAAAGTCACGTAAACTGCAATCTCCAATGCAACACTGGACAAAATATTGTTTGCAAAAAAGGGCTTTGAATAAAAAACTTTTTAATAATTTTGTTCTGACTTTTAAAACCAAGCTGTTAATTGCATTTGCTACCAGATGTGTTTAGCGTTTAGCAATTTTCATCAGTCACCAATTTCTCAGCATCCAAGATAATCATTTAATTCAAGTTTGAAGAGCTTAAATCTGTTACTCATCTTACATGATTGTCTTATGTGATGTCTAGAGACATGCATTTGTGTTTTAATTTTATGGCACAAAGTGGTGTTATTTCCCCCAATTATTTTGCACGTTTACATCAATTTTACCTTACATATTTACATATTTATTTTTTAAATACCAATAGAATTTTGTAATTTATACATTACAATTAGTTGCTAAAAGCAGCAATACTTACAACACTTAGCAAAATTATATCTATCTATACTTAAATACAATAAAAATGACAAAACTGTACATTTTTCCAAAAAAAAAGTTGATATTTTGGGGATTTTATTTGGTAGAAGGTGAATGTAAATGTGTGAGAAAAACCTACTATTTTATTTATTTTTAAAGCTTTTAGAAATTTCAGTTAAAATTATTTTTTTCTTTTTATGAGGGAAGAGTAATCAACTCCCTGAAGCACTGTGACTTACTGTCTCTCCTGCACTTCATACCGGCTGTGTACCATGATCTGTACGACTTGAAACCAGCTAAGGCAAAAGAACAAGATGATTGTAGTGCCAATTGACTTGTGTACAACTGATTGACTATTGTATAGGTATATAAAAATAATACATACATGTTTTTCACTCAAATCTAGTTAAAATAAAATATGTATTATGTTCTGTTGCAATTTAAGCATTTGTATAATCCAAAACAAAATTATCTGGACTAAAAACATACTTTTTGTTAAATAAGACCATTTAAATTTCAATTCAAATATTCTTTTTTTAAATATATATATATATTAAGATAGTTTTAAACAATTTTGCAACTACCCTGGTTATACTCAAAAGCAAATAAGACATTACTTAATTAAAATAAACAAATTTTATGTATTTTGTACTTACTTTTTTTTTCTCAAAACTTTGTTTTTGTGGCATGGCCTTTACTTTTCTCAGGCATGGAATTTTAAAATATTTTTTGTCTAAAATAAAATGCACTGTTAAACTTTATTTAATATGTTATCTTTCTTTATATGATATTTATAACAACTTGGTTTTATGACCATTCTAAAAAGCCAGTACAGGCAATGTGAAATAATTAACCCAAAAATGGTATGTGTGGTGCCTTTTTTTTTTTTTTTTTTTTTTTTTAAATATAGATCACATGGAGTTTGTGTTTGTATATGTGAAAAATTAATATTTAAACTACTTCTTAACTGTTGACATTGTCAGGTGTAGATACTTTTCATGTTACCCTATTTTATTTTATCAAGTATCGTTTGCACTTGTGTACACGCATGCTCACACAGCAATTACTGATTACTCTGTCTCCCGACGTCATGATTCATTTCACGAACGAATCAGACTGGCCGCGTGGCCGGTTCTCGTCTCATTCTTTTGCCGTTTTGTTCTTCTGACTCGTGTTCAGCTTTCAAGGAATCAACTCGCAAAGAACCGATTCTTTACATTACGAACAAATCACATTTCATTCACTCCAAAATTCTTATTTTGAAGGAATCGCTCATGAATGACACATCACTAGCAAGTACCTATTAGGTGAGGATTTTTGATAATTTTTTTTTGTTTTCAATTTGTGTTTATTTGGTGCTTATTAAACAGGAAAATCTAATAACTCCAAAACTTATTAAAAGAGTGCTGTTTGGCATAGGAAACTTTTGGTGCTATATTATTCTGACATTTTAGGCTAGAAAACATCTGAAACAGAGTGTCTAAACAAGTATTACAGTACAAGGTTCCACTGTAATTAGCAAAATAGTGGTATGTGATGTTATGCTCAATGAACATGTTAAATATGTATTAAGTTTGAAGGAAAATACAGTAGTCTCGTTTGGTCGATTATCTTGAACTTTAATTTGGAGCAGAGTCTAACTGAAATTCCTCACTGGATTCAGCTTTGGGTTCAGTTAATATTGTTTTTTGTGCACACATCACTTAAAACTTGGCAGTTAGATTATGAGGAGGCGTTCCAAAGGGAGGCCTGAGGTAACTAGACACTGCTGCCGCCTAGCGGAGTCGAGAGAAGGCTTGAGGGAGAGGCTTGTCGAATGGGAGTCCCTGGTTAAGGGGCCCGCCTACCTGGGCACACATACGGTGTGCAGAGCTTCAGGAAAAACAACGCGATTTCAAAACTACTTAAGATATCCGAGTGGGGCCTATTTACGAATAGCATTTAAGAATTCGCTGAGGCCCGAAAAGTACTTTTAATTTCAGATTAAGTTTTTAAACTGTATTTTTAGAAGCGTTAACATGCCTAAAACGCGTGTTTTCAGAGTAATTTTTAGGCATACAACAATCAGTACAGACTGTTGAAAGCACTTAAGGGGCTTGCATAACACCTTTATCTTAATTTCTCCGCCATATAATGTTACGGTCACCGCTCAAATTGTACAGTTATCCTGTGACGACGAGACGAATGCGCGCCAGTTCAGAGACTTGCGCTTAGAGGCTATACCGCGCTGGAAGCACCAGTGAGCGTCGCGCTTATCATCCCGCCTCACTAACACACATACACCCCTGACGAGACGGGCCCATTAAGGTAACATTTCTACGCCGCGAGTCGGCAACTGACAGTCCGCCACCCCTGCACAATACCTTTAGTGATATCACTCCGACAGATTGTCATTGTTTCGGGCATCAGGTGTGATTTCTGGGATTTACAATCCATCTGTCAGGGCCACGTGATTTGCATCAACATCTATCTGCAAGCGATAAATAAAACTACACCAAGACAAAGCACAACTATTTAATGAAGTTATTAACATTCAGTTACAAAATATTCAACCACTTGCATACACCCACATGTATGCAAGCCCAAGTTAATTGATTCTTTGTACAAGGTGATATCAGACCTCCGTTTTTATGGATTTTATCCGTTTTCACGGATATTTGAAGCTTAAAACGGACTAACGGATAAACGGCGACATTCACGGATATTTACATTCAACTACCTATTTGAAGTAGTCAAACCATACAAGCATCCAACAGTAAAGTAAACACTCATATTAGGTGTAGCGCCATGGAACTTCCAATCGTTTAACCACAAACCAAAAACATATACTCCCACATATCTTTTATGAAGTACAATATCTATGGTTTTGGGGGAAATGTTTTTTGTTTGTTGAGTTAAACGCTAAGAAGTGTCATGGCGTCAGTAAACATTGGTATTTTTTGCCATTACAATGTTTTAGGTGCTGCATTTGTTTACAAACTTCTTATGTGATTTAAGTAGTAGTTTTGGTCTTAGCTGATTGTGATGGAGAAAATAAATATAGTTTAAAAAACTAAAGAAACATGCTTTTAAAGATTATCAAACTAAAAAGTAAAAAATAATTTTAAAATTTAATTTATGACAATAGTATATAAGCAATACTAGTATAAATGAGAAAAAAGCTTGAGGCGCTTTGTGCCATATTTTTTGTATATTAAGCGCCCCATGCTTTTTTCTCATTTATACTAGTATTGCTTATATACTATTGTCATAAATTAAATTTTAAAATTATTTTTTACTTTTTAGTTTGATAATCTTTAAAAGCATGTTTCTTTAGTTTTTTAAACTATATTTATTTTTAACTTTTTAGTTTGATATTCTTTAAAAGCATGTTTTTTTTTAGTTTTTTAAACTATATTTATGTATAATTATCATAGGGAAATGAGTTACCGACACTACCTATTACCATCTGAGATAACTATTTGGAGTTGCAACGTCACAAAGAAATGGTAAAGTCTCTCCGAATCATTTACAGTTAGATGTATGGATATAATCTTAGAATTTACCGGAGAAAAAAACATTTTTTTTTTTTTGGCGTGGCCGGGAGTAGAACCCACGATCGCTGATTCTGAAAGCTGACGTCACAGAAGTCGCCTTAGACCGCTCGGCTAACGAACGTAATGAAATTGGTGGGACATTTTACAGTGATGAGCCACTCACTCTTAGTCGAAAGAGTTACAGACGGACAGACAAACATACAGGTGAAGCTAATATAAAGCATGTAAAAAACGAAAGGCTTCGCCGGACAGGTCACTTTATAAACAGCGTTATCGTAAAGAATGGGAGCAAGAATTAAAATGGTTGAGGCGTGGCAAAACGGAATTTTCCGCCGTTTGTTCGACTTGCAACTCGGAACTGAACGTGACAAAGGGCGGCTTGAAGACGCAAGTTCATGCGAAAAACCAATGAGCTGCTGATCAGAGTTGTTCTTTGACGTGTTTTGTAACCAAACAAAATAATTGATGCGGAACTGTTATGGGTGAACTTCGTTTGTGAAAACAATTTATCTGTGAAACTCGGTGATAATTTCACGAAACTAGTCCCGCAAATGTTTCCAGATAGTGAAATCGCAAGAAACTTTCATTGTTCTCCCACTAAAACTAGCCAGATAATTATTCAATATTTGGGTACATCAGCTGCAGATTGTTACCTATGCAATGAAAACACAATTTTTCACACTGATGATTGATGAATCAACTGACAGTCACTAGGCAGGTTTTAGTGTTAGCAAGGTTCTTTCCATCAGAGATTGTTCAAACTCATCTGTACAAAGTAATGGCTTTGAGTGGTGCTGCAACTGGAGAAAATCTGCTGTGGAAAGGGTTTTCAGCAATCTCAAGATGGTTAAAACTGTTCCCAGATCGTCAATGGAATCACCAATCTTAAATGTGCTGTTGCTTTGCAGAATGAGAACATCTGCAGGTCTGGGTTTCAAGCCCACTGACGAGATGCGGAAAAGAGCACAGAACATGAAAAAGTAGCTAGTTAATGATGTGAAATAAATTTTTTTTAAACTTGTAAATAACTTCAGTTGTAGGGATGTATTTATAGTTTGTAAATAAGAAAATCACCAAAGCCTATACTGAAGAGAATTTTTTAAATTACTTTTAATTTTATTGTGATACCAACTATTAGTTTTGTAATGTAAATTATGTTTTGGAATGCTATGTATATTTAAAATTACCGCGAAAAATAAATTATGTCAATTATGACTATAAATATTACAGGATTTTTAAATGCTGTAAAGAGGATTTAGGAACCTAATTTGGTGGCAGGCCTGGCATAAGGTGTCACAGTATGAAATTATGGGAAAACATGTTTTCCACTGCTTTGTAAACTTGCAAAGGATATTTAGTAAGCTCAACCTTATCAAGACAGCGCACAGGTCGTCTTGAATCGCCAATGCTAAATGCTTTGTTGCATATCTCTTCTAGGAAGAATATGGCAGAATTCCAGCCAACAGAAGAAATGAAGAATCTGAAAAAGTGATATTTAAATACTGCAGTGGTGAAGTGCAGGCTACTTGTGGGTGTGTAAATACTTGTATAAAGTATTAAAAATTGAATTGTTTTGATTGATGTATAGTTACGTACATTATGATCAAGTAATTTTCATAAAAATTGCATATTTTTTTGTATTTTTTAATGTACAGGATATTTCACATTTCAATCAAGGATATTGTTTTCAAAGTGGTGGCAGCCCTGGTTTATATGTTTATAAATTAATTAATCGCATTACCTTTTGGAAGAGGTTGTGTACACATACCTATCTAATTTGAAAACCACAATGTCATTTCCACAAACAAAAGTACTCATCGAGGTAAGTTATAATACCCTTATTTTAATAGCACAGTAGGCCTATAAGTTGGACAAAAAATAGAAATGTAAAATGTCAGTTCTGCTATCAAAATCAAAGCCTGCAGTAAAATTAATATTATAAATATTTCTAGCATCATGTTCTCTTATGGACAGCTGGATGCTAGTTTTGTAAGAAGTCTTATTCAGGAGGAACAAAATAATCTTTGTATAAAACAACTTTATTAAGTACAATCTACAGAAATAAAAGTGACATCCATAATCTACAAATAAAGTACAATTAGGTAAGTAACAAAATTATACACATTATATAACCAACTACACATAGTTTTGGTATCTAAGGTTAATTTACAGTAATTTTGATTGTACAGAAATGGCAGAATTGTGATGTACCATTTCACATTTTTCAAATGAACAGGAACATGTACCAATGGTCATCAAAATAAATAACACTGTTGTGTTAAAAATTATTGTTGAGTCATTTTAATTTTGTCAGGCTAAAAACTAGTCATTAAAAATTATGTTCAACTAAGAATATTTACTTGGCAAGAACACATTTGTGATGAACAATAATTAGAACATGTACACATTAGAAAAATGTAAATAATGGAGCACCTTCTATTTTAAACAGTTGATACCTAGATAAGTATAAATTTCTACAGATTTCTGATTCTGGCTGGATCATTAGTCAAATTTGCAAATTTTCTTTTTTCCCATTTACACCCCTAGGAAATTTGTACCAAAATATCTTTATCTACAAGACAATTTTAGACATGGATGCATATGCATCACATGAATGCACTGTCTGAATCTGCACTTGAAAATGCATTTTTTTTTTGTTACCCTTTCTCGGGTTGTACACTCAACAGAAGTTTCCTTACTGCAAAATCATGGATAGAAGGTGCTCTACTGTATAGGTACAAAAATATGGTTTGACAATCACAGCAACAATTTACACTATCAAAACAGTACATATAACAAAAGGTTATCAAAAACTGCCAACATAAGGTAATTTTATTGTTGCATTTACAAAGAATGCACCAATAATGTATCTTGTAATGTGACGAATTCTTGCAACTTACTAAAACATAATATTTTAAGAAATACCCCAGAAAAAGTACATACGTAAGTACATACTGTTGTAACACATTTATAAAATTAGTAATGACAGAACTTTCAAACTAGAGAAAATTCTGTAACAACCAAAAAAATTATACAATCAAACTATAATTTATAAATACAGGTCACTAAATTTTTTTAAAATTCACATACCTACACCAACTTTTGTACCTCGCTACTTATGCTGGTTGATTGCAGCTATCGACTTGATGTTTTCTAGTAAACAGTAAAATCCTGCTTTGTCCACCTTGGCATGATACACCTGGATGCAAACATATTTTTTACGTTTATTAGTTATTCTATCTGTACTTCTAACACATTACCTTAAATGGAACAACAAATTGTTTAACATATTAAATCTGTGTTATTTAATAACATTGCATTTGTTTTTGTAACTAGTAATACATAGAACCTTTAATAAATGCTGTTCATGAATGATTGAGTAGGTCTTAAGGGGAGAATGAAACCACTCATTTTATGTCAATTTTAATATTATTTGTATCTGTGCACCTTGCATGTTATAGTTTCCATAGGAACACATTACATTAGCATGTGAAAATATTACAATTTCATTACTGAACAACACTGCATTTTCTTATAAAAAGTATACATCAAGTGGTGCATGTTTTGCCAGATCTTGACCATGTATTGTTTTCTTTTTACGTATGCTTTTCATTAGTATGTACTTGTCTATGCACTTCTAGGAAATCTTTTTAACGGGTGTTGATGTTAGATCAAACTGAAGAAAAATCCATCTCTCAATGGTGACTTATTTGCAATCAGATTTAGGTAAATTGCTGATAACTGTTAAAGTAATTTTGAAGTTTGAACGAATAAAGCTGTAATTTAACAGACATAATTTTTTTTTTGCGGTAAAATGTGTGGATGTAAACCAAGAACCAATTTTTAAGAACCAGAATAAAGCTGTGAACAGGGAGAAAAAGTAAAATCAATTTATCACTACTTAGCACTTGATGAAATATTAAATAAACAAGTATCTAATCAATAGTATATCCATTTTTTCAGGGGGGTTGGGGGAAAAGAGAGACAGACGAACATGACTTACATAACCTCATCCGGTAAAAAGAATAATCTTTATGCAATTTGCCTCCAAGATCCATATAGTTTAAACCCTTGGTACTATGTTGACTTCACACAAAACCTACTCACGAAACAAACCAGCGAATGCAATCAATTCATAAGTTGGCGACCTAATGTAGTTACATCGAGACGTAACATAAATGTAAAATATTAAATCATCTTCCTCCAAAAAATCAAGTGAAAGTATAAATATATGGCTAAATGGCTACTAAGCCACACAATTTTTGTGTATTACAAAACACTGATCTCACAAACACTGACAATACAGCCATATTAAGGCACAAATATTCAAACAAAATAAATTCTATGATGCTACGAAGCAAGAGTTTATGTGCCATTTTTAAAAAACAGAATTAGCATTAGTCTTTGACATGTATACCAACATTTGTTAAAAAAAAATTATTTTGACAACATTTATTCAGTATTGACTGACTTAAAAATAATATATATTGGCTTGTTCTGTTACTTCTTAGCACCACAGTGTTATCAAAACTACAGTTCAGGCCTTATCTTCATCATAGAAAGCTAGTTGGTCAATCCCCTGGAACACTGTTATACCATGCTTATGTTTACCTGTTGACAAGACAAGGTTATTCACAAAGCACAGGTACCTATCTTTACAATATCAAACATTTTAAAAAGACATTAGTAGTATTCGATTGGTTCCAAAAATATTCAGATTCCATAATAATTCACACTCTTTATGACAATGATCATCAAACTATTTCTACTTTGTAGACTCAGATTAAAAAAAAATTGTTATTTACAAATGTAATTTCAAATAATTTTTTACTTACAATTAGTATTGCCACTAATAAATGGCTTATAAAGATAAAGTACTATAATTTAAGTACCTGAAAGCCCTGTAATAAATTAATTGGTAAGATTAAGTAAACATTTAACTTAAATCACTTCAATTTAATATAAAACAGATTTTAAAAAAAATACTGTAAAAATAATAAAGTTGACACATTAATGTTAAGATTTTTATACTTTGACAAAATTATAGTTGTCAACAATGAATCAAAATTGCTATAAAACTACACTTGAATTATGCAATTTTGTGATGATGAAACTTGTAAAATAATGTTTTGATAACGCTAGTTACTACCAAGTTTGCTGTAAATATGAAAAATATGAATTAGAGTATTTACTTAACTCAATTTAAATAAATTGTGTTCACCCAACAAGACAATCCTAATACATAAAATAGGAAACCATGATAATTTTAAGGATTTCCTATTAACTGGATGCATAAATAACATATACAGTGATAAAACACCACCTTGATTAACTAAGTAAACTCCAAATTCTTTAACCAAACCCTTCTTAATTGAAGAAAACACACATTAAAACAGACAAGACTCCTGGTAAATTGGCTCAATACCTTGACTTAACAATAAAAAAAATAATGAATCAAAAATCAAAATTAGTGGAGTATTTCCACTTTAGTGGGATGTTGCCTGAACAGTCAATTGACTCTGATGACCCTATTAAATAACAAGTTACTCCAAATTTCAAGATTTTGCTGTAGAGGAAGAACAGACCAACTTTGACTTCAAAAACACTTATCTTTGTAATGAATGGAATCTATTGCTTCCAGTACCACAATTGACCCAACACAAAGACAAAATCATTGAAACACTGGGTTATGTTGTTACACCATTCATGTGTGCTGTGTTGTTTAAAATGTGAGAAGATTTTAGTTTTTAGAAGTAAGCTTTGAATAGAAAATTGACATTAATTGTACATGTAATAACTTACAGATAAACATCTAATTTGTATAAAATGCTCTTCAACTATCATACTTTACAAGCTTAAAAAGATTTAGTCATGAGAGAAATAGCTCAAATTAGACCATAATAGCTTGTATGAATATGTATAAATGATTTCAAAACTGAAATAAATAACAGAACATTAAGTATTTAAGACTTGGATGGATTTATAAAACTAGCCATAGTTTAATTTTGATATTATTTCATTATGTAGTGATTCAATGTCTACACTTAGTATACTGTGCAACATATTTTTTTCCCTCTTTTCAATTTTTGGATTAATTGCACCACCTTGACAAAATGGCTCAACAAATAAACAAAAAAGAATAAATTCATAACAAAAGGGCTCAAATTATCAATTAACAGATACAAAAAAGAATTTATTCCTAAAAAAGCAGGTACTCAAATTTTCAATTAAATTTTAGTAGATTCAGAGTCACAGATACATAAGATGCATATAAATATAAAAACAAATGTCAACAATTAAAAACTTAATTGACTGGGTTGACAAACCCAGGATAATTGATACATAGATAGCAGATCCTTGAGCTCAGTTACTTTGTGTGTCACAAATCTCGCTTGTAAAACAAGTGTTATCTCCAACTTACAACCTTATTCTGTCCTTTACTTCTTGGCCATGGCAGTGTGTATGAATAAAAACAACATATGTATGTATGTATGTACTTCCTGATAAAGATCTGGATTCTATCACTTTAATTAGCTGTGGTATGAGTAATTTTAGGTGCCAATTTTCACAAATTATTATTTAAACTAAGAGGTTTCTTGGGTTTATAAAAATAACATAATCTATAAGAAAACTAATTGACCAATTTTTTTTTCCTTCAGTATAATGCAGTTTTATGTAGTACGCTATTTCGAGAAAATTAACTCTACATTACCCAAACGGTAAATGAACATGCACAGTTCAAATCGCTGATAGAAAAACAACATCCATCACATACATCATGAGAATCACAACTTCCTTCAACAAGTACATACTCCTAAGTAAGTAAGTAAGTAAGTTAGTTTAAAGGATGGAAGTTACTCGAGACCCGCATCCTTTGCCATGCTGTAAAACACGGAGTGCTTATTGCTCAGCAACGTGGCAGGCTTGTCGTACTCCACTACTTTGCCTTTATCCAGCACAATGACCCTGAAAACATACACAAGGAAATAATGAATAAGTTAACTTCTACACACATCACATTTGTGAACATCTTCACTTAAGGCTTCCTCTTACACACCATGTTCCTATAAATTTATCCCTATAGCTCTCGTGCATTTTATATTTTGTCTCCAATTATCTCAGGAGATAATCCATTAATATTACATAATAGCTCTACAAAGCCATGCAAGTAAGATCACCTAATTGTGTGATCTTTTACAGTTTCAAAATCACATTTAGGAAATACCTAGCACTGGTGCCGGAGCACCATGTCTTATAAAGCGAAAAAGAAAGACATGTGGCGACGTGCGTGTTCCCTCCTTACTCCTTCCCACCCCTTGACTTCTGTGTTCTAGGAGTCGAATCCCCTCCCCCTTGACTGCTGTGTTCTAGGAGTCGTGCCCCCTCCCCCTAGACTGCTGTGTTCTAGGAGTCGTGCTCCCTCCCCCTTGACTGCTGTGTTCTAGGAGTCGTGCCCCCTCCCCCTTGATTGCTGTGTTCTAGGAGTCATGCCCCCTCCCCCTTGACTGCTGTGTTCTAGGAGTCGTCCCCCTCCCCCTTGACTGCTGTGTTCTAGGAGTCGTGCCACCTCCCCCTTGACTGCTGTGTTCTAGGACTCGTGCCCCCTCCCCCTGACTGCTGTGTTCTAGGAGTCGTGCTCCCTCCCCCTAGACTGCTGTGTTCAAGGAGTCGTGCCCCCTCCCCCTGACTGCTGTGTTCTAGGAGTCGTGCTCCCTCCCCCTTGACTGCTGTGTTCTAGGAGTCGTGCTCCCTCCCCCTTGACTGCTGTGTTCTAGGAGTCGTGCCCCCTCCCCCTGACTGCTGTGTTCTAGGAGTCGTGCCCCCTCCCCCTGACTGCTGTGTTCTAGGAGTCGTGCTCCCTCCCCCTTGACTGCTGTGTTCTAGGAGTCGTGCTCCCTCCCCCTTGACTGCTGTGTTCTAGGAGTCGTACCCCCTCCCCCTGACTGCTGTGTTCTAGGAGTCGTGCCCCCTCCCCCTTGACTGCTGTGTTCTAGGAGTTGTGCCCCCTCCCCCTTGACTGCTGTGTTCTAGGAGTCGTGCCCCCTCCCCCTAGACTGCTGTGTTCTAGGAGTCGTGCCCCCTCCCCCTTGACTGCTGTGTTCTAGGAGTCGTGCCCCCTCCCCCTTGACTGCTGTGTTCTAGGAGTCGTGCCCCCTCCCCCTTGACTGCTGTGTTCTAGGAGTCATGCTCCCTCCCCCTTGACTGCTGTGTTCTAGGAGTCGTGCCCCCTCCCCCTAGACTGCTGTGTTCTAGGAGTCGTGCTCCCTCCCCCTTGACTGCTTTGTTCTAGGAGTCGTGCCCCCTCCCCCTTGACTGCTGTGTTCTAGGAGTTGTGCCCCCTCCCCCTTGACTGCTGTGTTCTAGGAGTCGTGCCCCCTCCCCCTAGACTGCTGTGTTCTAGGAGTCGTGCCCCCTCCCCCTTGACTGCTGTGTTCTAGGAGTCGTGCCCCCTCCCCCTTGACTGCTGTGTTCTAGGAGTCGTGCCCCCTCCCCCTTGACTGCTGTGTTCTAGGAGTCATGCTCCCTCCCCCTTGACTGCTGTGTTCTAGGAGTCGTGCCCCCTCCCCCTAGACTGCTGTGTTCTAGGAGTCGTGCTCCCTCCCCCTTGACTGCTTTGTTCTAGGAGTCGTGCCCCCTCCCCTATGATTGCAGTGTTCTAGGAGTCATGCCCCCTCCCCCTTGACTGCTGTGTTCTAGGAGTCGTCCCCCTCCCCCTTGACTGCTGTGTTCTAGGAGTCGTGCCCCATCTCCCTTGACTGCTGTGTTCTAGGAGTCGTGCTCCCTCCCCCTTGACTGCTGTGTTCTAGGAGTCGTGCTCCCTCCCCCTAGACTGCTGTGTTCTAGGAGTCGTGCTCCCTCCCCCTAGACTGCTGTGTTCTAGGAGTCGTGCTCCCTCTCCCTAGACTGCTGTGTTCTAGGAGTCGTGCCCCCTCCCCCTTGACTGCTGTGTTCTAGGAGTTGTGCCCCCTCCCCCTTGACTGCTGTGTTCTAGGAGTCGTGCCCCCTCCCCCTTGACTGCAGTGTTCTAGGAGTCGTGCTCCCTCCCCCTTGACTGCTGTGTTCTAGGAGTCGTGCTCCCTCCCCCTTGATTGCTATGTTCTAGGAGTCGTGCCCCCTCCCCCTAGACTGCTGTGTTCTAGGAGTCGTGCTCCCTCCCCCTAGACTGCTGTGTTCTAGGAGTCGTGCTCCCTCCCCCTAGACTGCTGTGTTCTAGGAGTCGTGCCCCCTCCCCCTTGACTGCTGTGTTCTAGGAGTCGTGCCCCCTCCCCCTTGGCTGCTGTGTTCTAGGAGTCGTGCTCCCTCCCCCTTGACTGCTGTGTTCTAAGAGTCGTGCCCCCTCCCCCTTTACTGCTGTGTTCTAGGAGTCGTGCCCCATCTCCCTTGACTGCTGTGTTCTAGGAGTCGTGCCCCATCTCCCTTGACTGCTGTGTTCTAGGAGTCGTGCTCCCTCCCCCTTAACTGCTGTGTTCTAGGAGTCGTGCCCCATCTCCCTTGACTGCTGTGTTCTAGGAGTCGTGCCCCATCTCCCTTGACTGCTGTGTTCTAGGAGTCGTGCCCCATCTCCCTTGACTGCTGTGTTCTAGGAGTCGTGCTCCCTCCACCTTGACTGCTGTGTTCTAGGATTCGTGCCCCCTCCCCCTTGACTGCTGTGCTCTAGGAGTCGTGCCCCCTCCTCCTTGACTGCTGTGTTCTAGGAGTCGTGCCCCATCTCCCTTGACTGCTGTGTTCTAGGAGTCGTGCCCCCTCCCCCTAGACTGCTGTGTTCTAGGAGTCATGATCCCTCCCCCTTGACTGCTGTGTTCTAGGAGTCGTGCCCCCTCCCACTTGACTGCTGTGTTCTAGGAGTC
Source organism: Bacillus rossius redtenbacheri (assembly GCF_032445375.1). NCBI lineage: Eukaryota > Metazoa > Arthropoda > Insecta > Phasmatodea > Bacillidae > Bacillus > Bacillus rossius. Next base: position 29,841,332 of record NC_086340.1, on the reverse strand, counting down.
GTGCTCCCTCCCCCTTGACTGCTGTGTTCTAGGAGTCGTGCCCCATCTCCCTTGACTGTTGTGTTCTAGGAGTCGTGCTCCCTCCACCTTGACTGCTGTGTTCTAGGAGTCGTGCCCCCTCCCCCTTGACTGCTGTGTTCTAGGAGTCGTGCTCCCTCCCCCTTGACTGCTGTTTTCTAGGAGTCGTGCCCCCTCCCCCTTGACTGCTGTGTTCTAGGAGTCATGCCCCCTCCCCCTTGACTGCTGTGTTCTAGGAGTCGTGCCCCATCTCCCTTGACTGCTGTGTTCTAGGAGTCGTGCTCCCTCCCCCTTGACTGCTGTGTTCTAGGAGTCGTGCCCCCTCCCCCTTGTCTGCTGTGTTCTAGGAGTCGTGCCCCCTCCCCCTGACTGCTGTGTTCTAGGAGTCGTGCCCCCTCCCCCTTGTCTGCTGTGTTCTAGGAGTCGTGCCCCTTCCCCCTTGACTGCTGTGTTCTAGGAGTCGTGCCCCCTCCCCCTAGACTGCTGTGTTCTAGGAGTCGTGCTCCCTCCCCCTTGACTGCTGTGTTCTAGGAGTCGTGCCCCCTCCCCCTAGACTGCTGTGTTGTAGGAGTCGTGCCCCCTCCCCCTTGACTGCTGTGTTCTAGGAGTCGTGCCCCCTCCCCCTTGACTGCTGTGTTCTAGGAGTCGTGCCCCCTCCCCCTTGACTGCTGTGTTCTAGGAGTCGTGCTCCCTCCCCCTTGACTGCTGTGTTCTAGGAGTCGTGCCCCCTTCCCCTGACTGGTGTGTTCTAGGAGTCGTGCTCCCTCCCCCTAGACTGCTGTGTTCTAGGAGTCGTGCCCCCTCCCCCTTGACTGCTGTGTTCTAGGAGTCGTGCCCCCTCCCCCTTGACTGCTGTGTTCTAGGAGTTGTGCCCCCTCCCCCTTGACTGCTGTGTTCTAGGAGTCGTGCACCCTCCCCCTTGACTTCTGTGTTCTAGGAGTCGTGCCCCCTCCCCCTAGACTGCTGTGTTCTAGGAGTCGTGCTCCCTCCCCCTAGACTGCTGTGTTCTATGAGTCGTGCTCCCTCCCCCTTGACTGCTGTGTTCTAGGAGTCGTGCCCCCTCCCCCTAGACTGCTGTGTTCTAGGAGTCGTGCTCCCTCCCCCTAGACTGCTGTGTTCTAGGAGTCGTGCTCCCTCCCCCTTGACTGCTGTGTTCTAGGAGTCGTGCCCCCTCCCTTTTGACTGCTGTGTTCTAGGAGTCGTGCTCCCTCCCCCTAGACTGCTGTGTTCTAGGAGTCGTGCTCCCTCCCCCTTGACTGCTGTGTTCTAGGAGTCGTGCTCCCTCCCCCTAGACTGCTGTGTTCTAGGAGTCGTGCCCCCTCCCCCTAGACTACTGTGTTCTAGGAGTCGTGCCCCCTCCCCCTTGACTGCTGTGTTCTAGGAGTCGTGCCCCCTCCCCCTTGACTGCTGTGTTCTAGGAGTCGTGCCCCCTCCCCCTTGACTGCTGTGTTCTAGGAGTCGTGCCCCCTCCCCCTTGACTGCTGTGTTCTAGGAGTCGTGCTCCCTCCCCCTTGACTGCTGTTTTCTAGGAGTCGTGCCCCCTCCCCCTTGACTGCTGTGTTCTAGGAGTCATGCCCCCTCCCCCTTGACTGCTGTGTTCTAGGAGTCGTGCCCCATCTCCCACGACTGCTGTGTTCTAGGAGTCGTGCTCCCTCCCCCTTGACTGCTGTGTTCTAGGAGTCGTGCCCCCTCCCCCTAGACTGCTGTGTTCTAGGAGTCGTGCCCCGTCCCCCTTGACTGCTGTGTTCTAGGAGTCGTGCCCCCTCCCCCTTGACTGCTGTGTTCTAGGAGTCGTGCCCCCTCCCCCTTGACTGCTGAGTTCTAGAAGTCGTGCCCCCTCCCCCTAGACTGCTGTGTTCTAGGAGTCGTGCCCCCTCCCCCTTGACTGCTGTGTTCTAGGAGTCATGCTCCCTCCCCCTTGACTGCTGTGTTCTAGGAGTCGTGCCCCCTCCCCCTTGACTGCTGTGTTCTAGGAGTCGTGCCCCCTCCCCCTTGACTGCTTTGTTCTAGGATTCGTGCCCCCTCCCCCTTGATTGCTGTGTTCTAGAAGTCATGCCCCCTCCCCCTTGACTGCTGTGTTCTAGGAGTCGTGCCACCTCCCCCTTGACTGCTGTGTTCTAGGAGTCGTGCCCCCTCCCCCTTGACTGCTGTGTTCTAGGAGTCGTGCCCCCTCCCCCTTGACTGCTGTGTTCTAGGAGTGGTTCTCCCTCCCCCTTGACTGCTATGTTCTAGGAGTCGTGCCCCCTCCCCCTAGACTGCTGTGTTCTAGGAGTCGTGCTCCCTCCCCCTAGACTGCTGTGTTCTAGGAGTCGTGCTCCCTCCCCCTAGACTGCTGTGTTCTAGGAGTCGTGCCCCCTCTCCCTTGACTGCTGTGTTCTAGGAGTCGTGCCCCCTCCCCCTTGACTGCTGTGTTCTAGGAGTCGTGCCCCCCCCCCTTGACTGCTGTGTTCTAGGAGTCGTGCTCCCTCCCCCTTGACTGCTGTGTTCTAAGAGTCGTGCCCCCTCCCCCTTTACTGCTGTGTTCTAGGAGTCGTGCCCCATCTCCCTTGACTGCTGTGTTCTAGGAGTCGTGCCCCATCTCCCTTGACTGCTGTGTTCTAGGAGTCGTGCTCCCTCCACCTTGACTGCTGTGTTCTAGGATTCGTGCCCCCTCCCCCTTGACTGCTGTGTTCTAGGAGTCGTGCCCCCTCCTCCTTGACTGCTGTGTTCTAGGAGTCGTGCCCCATCTCCCTTGACTGCTGTGTTCTAGGAGTCGTACCCCCTCCCCCTAGACTGCTGTGTTCTAGGAGTCATGATCCCTCCCCCTTGACTGCTGTGTTCTAGGAGTCGTGCCCCCTCCCACTTGACTGCTGTGTTCTAGGAGTCGCTACCTCCCCCTTGACTGCTGTGTTCTAGGAGTCGTGCCCCATCTCCCTTGACTGCTGTGTTCTAGGAGTCGTGCTCCCTCCACCTTGACTGCTGTGTTCTAGGAGTCGTGCCCCCTCCCCCTTGACTGCTGTGTTCTAGGAGTCGTGCTCCCTCCCCCTTGACTGCTGTTTTCTAGGAGTCGTGCCCCCTCCCCCTTGACTGCTGTGTTCTAGGAGTCATGCCCCCTCCCCCTTGACTGCTGTGTTCTAGGAGTCGTGCCCCATCTCCCTTGACTGCTGTGTTCTAGGAGTCGTGCTCCCTCCCCCTTGACTGCTGTGTTCTAGGAGTCGTGCTCCCTCCCCCTAGACTGCTGTGTTCTAGGAGTCATGCCCCCTCCCCCTTGACTGCTGTGTTCTAGGAGTCGTGCCCCCTCCCCCTTGTCTTCTGTGTTCTAGGAGTCGTGCCCCCTCCCCCTGACTGCTGTGTTCTAGGAGTCGTGCTCCCTCCCCCTAGACTGCTGTGTTCTAGGAGTCGTGCCCCCTCCCCCTTGACTGCTGTGTTCTAGGAGTCCTGCCTCCTCCCCCTTGACTGCTGTGTTCTAGGAGTCGTGCCCCCTACCCCTGACTGCTGTGTTCTAGGAGTCGTGCTCCCTCCCCCTACACTGCTGTGTTCTAGGAGTCGTGCTCCCTCCCCCTTGACTGCTGTGTTCTAGGAGTCGTGCCCCCTCCCCCTAGACTGCTGTGTTCTAGGAGTCGTGCCCCCTCCCCCTTGACTGCTGTGTTCTAGGAGTCGTGCCCCCTCCCCCTTGACTGCTGTGTTCTAGGAGTCGTGCCCCCTCCCCCTTGACTGCTGTGTTCTAGGAGTCGTGCTCCCTCCACCTTGACTGCTGTGTTCTAGGAGTCGTGCCCCCTCCCCCTTGACTGCTGTGTTCTAGGAGTCGTGCCCCATCTCCCTTGACTGCTGTGTTCTAGGAGTCGTGCTCCCTCCCCCTTGACTGCTGTGTTCTAGGAGTTGTGCCCCCTCCCCCTTGACTGCTGTGTTCTAGGAGTCGTGCCCCCTCCCCCTAGACTGCTGTGTTCTAGGAGTCGTGCCCCCTCCCCCTTGACTGCTGTGTTCTAGGAGTCGTGCCCCCTCCCCCTTGACTGCTGTGTTCTAGGAGTCGTGCCCCCTCCCCCTTGACTGCTGTGTTCTAGGAGTCATGCTCCCTCCCCCTTGACTGCTGTGTTCTAGGAGTCGTGCCCCCTCCCCCTAGACTGCTGTGTTCTAGGAGTCGTGCTCCCTCCCCCTTGACTGCTTTGTTCTAGGAGTCGTGCCCCCTCCCCCTTGACTGCTGTGTTCTAGGAGTTGTGCCCCCTCCCCCTTGACTGCTGTGTTCTAGGAGTCGTGCCCCCTCCCCCTAGACTGCTGTGTTCTAGGAGTCGTGCCCCCTCCCCCTTGACTGCTGTGTTCTAGGAGTCGTGCCCCCTCCCCCTTGACTGCTGTGTTCTAGGAGTCGTGCCCCCTCCCCCTTGACTGCTGTGTTCTAGGAGTCATGCTCCCTCCCCCTTGACTGCTGTGTTCTAGGAGTCGTGCCCCCTCCCCCTAGACTGCTGTGTTCTAGGAGTCGTGCTCCCTCCCCCTTGACTGCTTTGTTCTAGGAGTCGTGCCCCCTCCCCTATGATTGCAGTGTTCTAGGAGTCATGCCCCCTCCCCCTTGACTGCTGTGTTCTAGGAGTCGTCCCCCTCCCCCTTGACTGCTGTGTTCTAGGAGTCGTGCCCCATCTCCCTTGACTGCTGTGTTCTAGGAGTCGTGCTCCCTCCCCCTTGACTGCTGTGTTCTAGGAGTCGTGCTCCCTCCCCCTAGACTGCTGTGTTCTAGGAGTCGTGCTCCCTCCCCCTAGACTGCTGTGTTCTAGGAGTCGTGCTCCCTCTCCCTAGACTGCTGTGTTCTAGGAGTCGTGCCCCCTCCCCCTTGACTGCTGTGTTCTAGGAGTTGTGCCCCCTCCCCCTTGACTGCTGTGTTCTAGGAGTCGTGCCCCCTCCCCCTTGACTGCAGTGTTCTAGGAGTCGTGCTCCCTCCCCCTTGACTGCTGTGTTCTAGGAGTCGTGCTCCCTCCCCCTTGATTGCTATGTTCTAGGAGTCGTGCCCCCTCCCCCTAGACTGCTGTGTTCTAGGAGTCGTGCTCCCTCCCCCTAGACTGCTGTGTTCTAGGAGTCGTGCTCCCTCCCCCTAGACTGCTGTGTTCTAGGAGTCGTGCCCCCTCCCCCTTGACTGCTGTGTTCTAGGAGTCGTGCCCCCTCCCCCTTGGCTGCTGTGTTCTAGGAGTCGTGCTCCCTCCCCCTTGACTGCTGTGTTCTAAGAGTCGTGCCCCCTCCCCCTTTACTGCTGTGTTCTAGGAGTCGTGCCCCATCTCCCTTGACTGCTGTGTTCTAGGAGTCGTGCCCCATCTCCCTTGACTGCTGTGTTCTAGGAGTCGTGCTCCCTCCCCCTTAACTGCTGTGTTCTAGGAGTCGTGCCCCATCTCCCTTGACTGCTGTGTTCTAGGAGTCGTGCCCCATCTCCCTTGACTGCTGTGTTCTAGGAGTCGTGCCCCATCTCCCTTGACTGCTGTGTTCTAGGAGTCGTGCTCCCTCCACCTTGACTGCTGTGTTCTAGGATTCGTGCCCCCTCCCCCTTGACTGCTGTGCTCTAGGAGTCGTGCCCCCTCCTCCTTGACTGCTGTGTTCTAGGAGTCGTGCCCCATCTCCCTTGACTGCTGTGTTCTAGGAGTCGTGCCCCCTCCCCCTAGACTGCTGTGTTCTAGGAGTCATGATCCCTCCCCCTTGACTGCTGTGTTCTAGGAGTCGTGCCCCCTCCCACTTGACTGCTGTGTTCTAGGAGTCGTGCTCCCTCCCCCTTGACTGCTGTGTTCTAGGAGTCGTGCCCCATCTCCCTTGACTGTTGTGTTCTAGGAGTCGTGCTCCCTCCACCTTGACTGCTGTGTTCTAGGAGTCGTGCCCCCTCCCCCTTGACTGCTGTGTTCTAGGAGTCGTGCTCCCTCCCCCTTGACTGCTGTTTTCTAGGAGTCGTGCCCCCTCCCCCTTGACTGCTGTGTTCTAGGAGTCATGCCCCCTCCCCCTTGACTGCTGTGTTCTAGGAGTCGTGCCCCATCTCCCTTGACTGCTGTGTTCTAGGAGTCGTGCTCCCTCCCCCTTGACTGCTGTGTTCTAGGAGTCGTGCCCCCTCCCCCTTGTCTGCTGTGTTCTAGGAGTCGTGCCCCCTCCCCCTGACTGCTGTGTTCTAGGAGTCGTGCCCCCTCCCCCTTGTCTGCTGTGTTCTAGGAGTCGTGCCCCTTCCCCCTTGACTGCTGTGTTCTAGGAGTCGTGCCCCCTCCCCCTAGACTGCTGTGTTCTAGGAGTCGTGCTCCCTCCCCCTTGACTGCTGTGTTCTAGGAGTCGTGCCCCCTCCCCCTAGACTGCTGTGTTGTAGGAGTCGTGCCCCCTCCCCCTTGACTGCTGTGTTCTAGGAGTCGTGCCCCCTCCCCCTTGACTGCTGTGTTCTAGGAGTCGTGCCCCCTCCCCCTTGACTGCTGTGTTCTAGGAGTCGTGCTCCCTCCCCCTTGACTGCTGTGTTCTAGGAGTCGTGCCCCCTTCCCCTGACTGGTGTGTTCTAGGAGTCGTGCTCCCTCCCCCTAGACTGCTGTGTTCTAGGAGTCGTGCCCCCTCCCCCTTGACTGCTGTGTTCTAGGAGTCGTGCCCCCTCCCCCTTGACTGCTGTGTTCTAGGAGTTGTGCCCCCTCCCCCTTGACTGCTGTGTTCTAGGAGTCGTGCACCCTCCCCCTTGACTTCTGTGTTCTAGGAGTCGTGCCCCCTCCCCCTAGACTGCTGTGTTCTAGGAGTCGTGCTCCCTCCCCCTAGACTGCTGTGTTCTATGAGTCGTGCTCCCTCCCCCTTGACTGCTGTGTTCTAGGAGTCGTGCCCCCTCCCCCTAGACTGCTGTGTTCTAGGAGTCGTGCTCCCTCCCCCTAGACTGCTGTGTTCTAGGAGTCGTGCTCCCTCCCCCTTGACTGCTGTGTTCTAGGAGTCGTGCCCCCTCCCTTTTGACTGCTGTGTTCTAGGAGTCGTGCTCCCTCCCCCTAGACTGCTGTGTTCTAGGAGTCGTGCTCCCTCCCCCTTGACTGCTGTGTTCTAGGAGTCGTGCTCCCTCCCCCTAGACTGCTGTGTTCTAGGAGTCGTGCCCCCTCCCCCTAGACTGCTGTGTTCTAGGAGTCGTGCCCCCTCCCCCTTGACTGCTGTGTTCTAGGAGTCGTGCCCCCTCCCCCTTGACTGCTGTGTTCTAGGAGTCGTGCCCCCTCCCCCTTGACTGCTGTGTTCTAGGAGTCGTGCCCCCTCCCCCTTGACTGCTGTGTTCTAGGAGTCGTGCTCCCTCCCCCTTGACTGCTGTTTTCTAGGAGTCGTGCCCCCTCCCCCTTGACTGCTGTGTTCTAGGAGTCATGCCCCCTCCCCCTTGACTGCTGTGTTCTAGGAGTCGTGCCCCATCTCCCACGACTGCTGTGTTCTAGGAGTCGTGCTCCCTCCCCCTTGACTGCTGTGTTCTAGGAGTCGTGCCCCCTCCCCCTAGACTGCTGTGTTCTAGGAGTCGTGCCCCGTCCCCCTTGACTGCTGTGTTCTAGGAGTCGTGCCCCCTCCCCCTTGACTGCTGTGTTCTAGGAGTCGTGCCCCCTCCCCCTTGACTGCTGAGTTCTAGAAGTCGTGCCCCCTCCCCCTAGACTGCTGTGTTCTAGGAGTCGTGCCCCCTCCCCCTTGACTGCTGTGTTCTAGGAGTCATGCTCCCTCCCCCTTGACTGCTGTGTTCTAGGAGTCGTGCCCCCTCCCCCTTGACTGCTGTGTTCTAGGAGTCGTGCCCCCTCCCCCTTGACTGCTTTGTTCTAGGATTCGTGCCCCCTCCCCCTTGATTGCTGTGTTCTAGAAGTCATGCCCCCTCCCCCTTGACTGCTGTGTTCTAGGAGTCGTGCCACCTCCCCCTTGACTGCTGTGTTCTAGGAGTCGTGCCCCCTCCCCCTTGACTGCTGTGTTCTAGGAGTCGTGCCCCCTCCCCCTTGACTGCTGTGTTCTAGGAGTGGTTCTCCCTCCCCCTTGACTGCTATGTTCTAGGAGTCGTGCCCCCTCCCCCTAGACTGCTGTGTTCTAGGAGTCGTGCTCCCTCCCCCTAGACTGCTGTGTTCTAGGAGTCGTGCTCCCTCCCCCTAGACTGCTGTGTTCTAGGAGTCGTGCCCCCTCTCCCTTGACTGCTGTGTTCTAGGAGTCGTGCCCCCTCCCCCTTGACTGCTGTGTTCTAGGAGTCGTGCCCCCCCCCCCCTTGACTGCTGTGTTCTAGGAGTCGTGCTCCCTCCCCCTTGACTGCTGTGTTCTAAGAGTCGTGCCCCCTCCCCCTTTACTGCTGTGTTCTAGGAGTCGTGCCCCATCTCCCTTGACTGCTGTGTTCTAGGAGTCGTGCCCCATCTCCCTTGACTGCTGTGTTCTAGGAGTCGTGCTCCCTCCACCTTGACTGCTGTGTTCTAGGATTCGTGCCCCCTCCCCCTTGACTGCTGTGTTCTAGGAGTCGTGCCCCCTCCTCCTTGACTGCTGTGTTCTAGGAGTCGTGCCCCATCTCCCTTGACTGCTGTGTTCTAGGAGTCGTACCCCCTCCCCCTAGACTGCTGTGTTCTAGGAGTCATGATCCCTCCCCCTTGACTGCTGTGTTCTAGGAGTCGTGCCCCCTCCCACTTGACTGCTGTGTTCTAGGAGTCGCTACCTCCCCCTTGACTGCTGTGTTCTAGGAGTCGTGCCCCATCTCCCTTGACTGCTGTGTTCTAGGAGTCGTGCTCCCTCCACCTTGACTGCTGTGTTCTAGGAGTCGTGCCCCCTCCCCCTTGACTGCTGTGTTCTAGGAGTCGTGCTCCCTCCCCCTTGACTGCTGTTTTCTAGGAGTCGTGCCCCCTCCCCCTTGACTGCTGTGTTCTAGGAGTCATGCCCCCTCCCCCTTGACTGCTGTGTTCTAGGAGTCGTGCCCCATCTCCCTTGACTGCTGTGTTCTAGGAGTCGTGCTCCCTCCCCCTTGACTGCTGTGTTCTAGGAGTCGTGCTCCCTCCCCCTAGACTGCTGTGTTCTAGGAGTCATGCCCCCTCCCCCTTGACTGCTGTGTTCTAGGAGTCGTGCCCCCTCCCCCTTGTCTTCTGTGTTCTAGGAGTCGTGCCCCCTCCCCCTGACTGCTGTGTTCTAGGAGTCGTGCTCCCTCCCCCTAGACTGCTGTGTTCTAGGAGTCGTGCCCCCTCCCCCTTGACTGCTGTGTTCTAGGAGTCCTGCCTCCTCCCCCTTGACTGCTGTGTTCTAGGAGTCGTGCCCCCTACCCCTGACTGCTGTGTTCTAGGAGTCGTGCTCCCTCCCCCTACACTGCTGTGTTCTAGGAGTCGTGCTCCCTCCCCCTTGACTGCTGTGTTCTAGGAGTCGTGCCCCCTCCCCCTAGACTGCTGTGTTCTAGGAGTCGTGCCCCCTCCCCCTTGACTGCTGTGTTCTAGGAGTCGTGCCCCCTCCCCCTTGACTGCTGTGTTCTAGGAGTCGTGCCCCCTCCCCCTTGACTGCTGTGTTCTAGGAGTCGTGCTCCCTCCACCTTGACTGCTGTGTTCTAGGAGTCGTGCCCCCTCCCCCCTGACTGCTGTGTTCTAGGAGTCGTGCTCCCTCCCCCTTGACTGCTGTTTTCTAGGAGTCGTGCCCCCTCCCCCTTGACTGCTGTGTTCTAGGAGTCGTGCCCCCTCCCCCTTGACTGCTGTGTTCTAGGAGTCGTGCCCCATCTCCCTTGACTGCTGTGTTCTAGGAGTCGTGCTCCCTCCCCCTTGACTGCTGTGTTCTAGGAGTCGTGCTCCCTCCCCCTAGACTGCTGTGTTCTAGGAGTCGTGCCCCCTCCCCCTTGACTGCTGTGTTCTAGGATTCGTGCCCCCTCCCCCTTGTCTGCTGTGTTCTAGGAGTCGTGCCCCCTCCCCCTGACTGCTGTGTTCTAGGAGTCGTGCTCCCTCCCCCTAGACTGCTGTGTTCTAGGAGTCGTGCCCCCTCCCCCTTGACTGCTGTGTTCTAGGAGTCGTGCCCCTTCCCCCTTGACTGCTGTGTTCTAGGAGTCGTGCCCCCTCCCCCTGACTGCTGTGTTCTAGGAGTCGTGCTCCCTCCCCCTAGACTGCTGTGTTCTAGGAGTCGTGCTCCCTCCCCCTTGACTGCTGTGTTCTAGGAGTCGTGCCCCCTTCCCCTAGACTGCTGTGTTCTAGGAGTCGTGTCCCCTCCTCCTTGACTGCTGTGTTCTAGGAGTCGTGCCCCCTCCCCCTTGACTGCTGTGTTCTAGGAGTCGTGCCCCCTCCCCCTTGACTGCTGTGTTCTAGGAGTCGTGCCCCCTCCCCCTTGACTGCTGTGTTCTAGGAGTCGTGCTCCCTCCCCCTTGACTGCTGTGTTCTAGGAGTTGTGCCCCCTCCCCCTGACTGGTGTGTTCTAGGAGTCGTGCTCCCTCCCCCTAGACTGCTGTGTTCTAGGAGTCGTGCCCCCTCCCCCTTGACTTCTGTGTTCTAGGAGTCGTGCCCCCTCCCCCTTGACTGCTGTGTTCTAGGAGTTGTGCCCCCTCCCCCTTGACTGCTGTGTTCTAGGAGTTGTGCCCCCTCCCCCTGACTGGTGTGTTCTAGGAGTCGTGCTCCCTCCCCCTAGACTGCTGTGTTCTAGGAGTCGTGCTCCCTCCCCCTAGACTGCTGTGTTCTATGAGTCGTGCTCCCTCCCCCTTGACTGCTGTGTTCTAGGAGTCGTGCCCCCTCCCCCTAGACTGCTGTGTTCTAGGAGTCGTGCTCCCTCCCCCTAGACTGCTGTGTTCTAGGAGTCGTGCTCCCTCCCCCTTGACTGCTGTGTTCTAGGAGTCGTGCCCCCTCCATTTTGACTGCTGTGTTCTAGGAGTCGTGCTCCCTCCCCCTAGACTGCTGTGTTCTAGGAGTCGTGCTCCCTCCCCCTTGACTGCTGTGTTCTAGGAGTCGTGCTCCCTCCCCCTAGACTGCTGTGTTCTAGGAGTCGTGCCCCCTCCCCCTTGACTGCTGTGTTCTAGGAGTCGTGCCCCCTGCCCCTATTCTGCTGTGTTCTAGGATTCGTGCCCCCTCCCCCTGACTGCTGTGTTCTAGGAGTCGTGCTCCCTCCCCCTAGACTGCTGTGTTCTAGGAGTCGTGCCCCCTCCCCCTTGACTGCTGTGTTCTAGGAGTCGTGCCCCCTCCCCCTTGACTGCTGTGTTCTAGGAGTCATGCCCCCTCCCCCTGACTGCTGTGTTCTAGGAGTCGTGCTCCCTCCCCCTAGACTGCTGTGTTCTAGGAGTCGTGCTCCCTCCCCCTTGACTGCTGTGTTCTAGGAGTCGTGCCCCCTCCCCCTAGACTGCTGTGTTCTAGGAGTCGTGCCCCCTCCCCCTTTGACTGCTGTGTTCTAGGAGTCGTGCCCCCTCCCCCTTGACTGCTGTGTTCTAGGAGTCGTGCCCCCTCCCCCTTGACTGCTGTGTTCTAGGAGTCGTGCCCCCTCCCCCTTGACTGCTGTGTTCTAGGAGTCGTGCCCCCTCCCCCTGACTGCTGTGTTCTAGGAGTCGTGCTCCCTCCCCCTTGACTGCTGTGTTCTAGGAGTCGTGCCCCCTCCCCCTTGACTGCTGTGTTCTAGGAGTCGTGCCCCCTCCCCCTTGACTGCTGTGTTCAAGGAGTCGTGCTCCCTCCCCCTTTACTGCTGTGTACTAGGAGTCGTGCCCCCTACCCCTAGACTGCTGTGTTCTAGGAGTCGTGCTCCCTCCCCCTAGACTGCTGTGTTCTAGGAGTCGTGCCCCCTCCCCCTTGACTGCTGTGATCTACCACTCTGTAACACAGATACTCTCGCAGATTCCCAAGTGACAACTTAATACGAGGCTACATAGCTGCATACACCACGCAGTGACCTCACCGGTCAATCACAACACAGCACTCACAAGGACACAAAAGAATACAAATTTCGTAATGCTTGCAATGAGGCTTTTCCTGCAAAAAATATAACATGATAAATCACAGAGTATTTCCAGGTCGGATGATGAAACAAATAGTTATTTTCCCTGTCTCTCCTAGAAAAGGGCATCTGCTGATTTTCCCATCATAAGAAAACTTACAGACTGCACCATAACACAAAAATAAGTCTAAAATATTGGCACTCTCTCTCATCATTTCTTATACCAACACCATACATAATGTCCCAGAAACATGATTAGATCTTCCAATTAAATCCAAACGTGAAATACTGGCATGAAAACCATATCTAAAATTAATAAAATACTGAAAATTACAAATACATAAACATTAACCTTGCTAATAAAGTAAGAACCAAAAAAAAACATAGTTTAACAGCTGTTTGAATTAAATAATTAAACACAAAAATTACTGGCAATAATATTAAGAATGATAAAATACAAACTAGGTCACAACGACTTTGGACCATATATTCCGCTGATATTCTTTTACTGTAAAATATAATGGCCAAAAATAAAAACTCTCTGCAAAGCTGGGGAGAGCATGGGTCTGCAACACTACAAGATGTATTACACATTCATGATACATAGACTGAGCACAACATCCAAGTATAAACTAGCTGCAGACATCATACCTTTATCATTCAGTGAAAAAGTTTCAGTTAAAAAGTACTCACATCCACAACACATGAGAAATAATGGTCCATTTACCATTGCTGCCTGCACTAAGTCACAGGGAGTGGTTACTTTACACTTGGTCATTTCCCATTAGACTCAGATGGGTAACGAATGGGACTGCTAAGTAGAGGAATAGTAACAATTCTGCCCTTAAGGTGCCAACCTAATCAGGGGTAAATGTATGCTAGTAAGGCGGGATGATAAGAGCGAATCTAGCTGGTGCTTCTAGCGTTGTTTTTCCTCTAGGTGCAAAGCTGTAGACTGGTGCAAAGTCTTCACGTCGTACATAGGGCAACTATGAGATTTGAATGGTAACAGTTGACGTCGACCGGGGCTATGCCCCCCTAAGCCCGATGTGCCTCATGCCGTTGCCACCCCTCTCCTCCCACCACCACCCTCTATTTCAAACCTCCCGCCCCGTGCGTGTGCGTGCGTGCGTGTGTGTGTGTGTGTGCGCGCGCGTGCGTGCGTGCGTGCGCGTGCGTGCGCGTGTGTGAGGCTGCCGACAAGAGGCAAGAGTAGAGTCTGTGCCACGACCCCTTTTGTTTTCTTATTTAATCTTAATGTTTACGTAATTGCTACATGTCTTTCTTTAAGTAATATTCCCCAATAATTATGTTTGCAGTGCTAGTTGGTAAGGACAGCACAGCGCCCCACGCTTCAGGCAATGGAACTACCTGCAACCCAGTTTGAACCATAGTCCTAATTAAAATAATTAATACATAACATAAATAAGGAAACCTTGGTATAATTTTATTATAGAATTTTTAGTGTGTTTGTTTTAGTTAAATATGTAGTAATGAATAACAGGAGAGACTAACGGTAAATCCAGCGCTTTCCGGCCACCATGCTGCCCTGGCCTCTTGAGTCGCTTCCGTTCGCCACCCGGGGTAGGATGCTTGGTGAGCACCTCGCAACTTCTCAATTTTACATTCAACTGATCTCTTAACATCCCACGGACTTTTTATAATTTCTAAAACCTTTTTGTATCTGCGAGGCCTACTCCGGGTGGCCGACACGTTTTAATAAATAATTAAGTTCATTTCGAACGTTTAAACACGAACCGCGTCTTAAGACTCACGAGGCCAGGCCACGAGGTGACCTGGTCAGCCTGTAAACCGATTCTTTCCCGTTGATGGCGTTATTAACAGTTTTAATGTGGTAATGTAGATGTAGCGCGACTTGAGACGTGTTTGTAACGTTACTGGAATAAAAGGAGTGCGTCGAGCCTGTGAGTATTAAGTCGAGTGACCACGTGTTCCTGCTCCTGAACCACGAGGCGTGTGGGACGCCTCAAGAGCCCACTGGTGCGATATCGTTTGCTAAGGGAACCGGGCCTAGCCCTACATGAGTCACGTCACACCCTGAAGGGAGTCTCCGCCGGGTCCACGTGCCCATATCACATGGTGGCGTCCACTCCGACATTTCATTTGTTTCATTCCCTTTAGTCCCTAGTATGACACAGTAACATTATATGGCAGAGAAATGGAAGCGAAAGGTGCAATGAAAGTTGCTTGAGTGGTCAAGAATCTATATAGTAAATGATTATGCAATACTTTCTTCTGCTATTATTTCTTAACCTAGTTGAAAAACATTTGTTTGACTGATACCGCTGCTTGAGCCATACCAGACTATAGTCGCCGCACGGTAAGTTCGTACTTTTGGGAAGAACTGTTGAAAAATGGAACTAAGAATATTTGGTTTACTATTGTGCAATTTGTTTGACAAATAAATAAACAAAATAGGACGACATAATTTATCAAGCTATTACGTTTCCGTATGTGTGTATGAATACTGAAATAATTTGTATTTGTTAATTTTATATGTAAGTTTTTAAACACGCGTGGCAACGATATTTATCGGTATGTTGGCTACACACTTGAAGAAATAGTTCCTTAGTATGTAATTTTGAACAGCTGAAATAACGATAAATATTGCTGAAAATGTTTCACATATGTTTACTTCCAGATCCTGGAGTAATATTGTTTAATATATACGAAAGTTAAGTTATTTTGTTTACAGATGACGTTGCAAGCTGTTGCGGATGAATCACCTACGTAACTGTGTGTCGGCCCGAGCCATGTTGAACGCTTGTTTTTGTTTGCTCAAAACGACTTCTGATTTTCCGAAAACATCCAGTGTATTTGTGTACTAATTAATTTTCTAATTTTAAAGGGTTGTCTTAATTGTTGCTTGTAGTGAACTATTGCTTTTACAGTGTAACTTTGTGTTAGTTATTACGGTTTGTTAGGTTATTAAAATGAATGTAAAGAAGGAGGCACGATATTATCGACGTGGCACGAAGAGTTACGATGTTAATAAATACAGGTCAACTGAAACAGGGTGATGTCGCAGAAATGACAGTATTTCTTCTAGATCTGGGCGTCACGACCGTGAAAAAGTGAGTGACTAATTAACACGTTATGAAAGTATGTGCGTGAAAACTTTCCGTTAGGTTGGGGCGTGTTTGTAAAATAGTGTAAAAGTACCTTCCTCGCAGCTTTCTTGTTTTGAATGTCGGGCAAATTACAAACAGACACGTTCTTATATTTTCGTTTATATATTAGGTAATGTCCCACAAGAAAAACATATTAAATGTAAGGGCATGTACACAGATACTAACCTAACATAACCTATCCTCAACCAACATAATGTAACCTAACCCAACCCAAATGAGGTTTATTTACATGAAATTAGGTTTGGTAAATTTTGGTTAGGTTAGGAAACATAATTGTCAATAATTAGAATGCATTTTAAAAAACTTAAGTAGAAATTCAACTCTACGTAGGTTGTTGTCATGACTTTGTGTTAACACCTGTAACCATAAAAAAATACAGCATTTAAATATATGCTCAGGGTAAATGTGCTAATGTATGCTTTTTAATTACAGGTGTTCTGGATAACGTGTTTAGTGATTTGTAATTCCTCTGCTGTGTTTATATGTGATTCTTAAACATTAGTTTCATTACAGGATATAACATAATATTGATGGTAGTGATAATTTATTGCTCAGTTTCGATTTATTTAATATATTTATTTTATTACAGATTCTTAAGTTAAGTTTTTTATGGCAACAATTTCTTTTCTGCATTGTACATACTTAAGTGATATAGTTTTTATATGAGACAAACCACATATACATAAAAATACACACTTACAGAAATGTTTAATGTATAACTTAGAATTTGAATTTAAAATTTATTCTGCTTGATAGAAAATAATGCCTCTAATTACAAAACACATGTTGGTTAGCCATAACCTTTAACCGATACTTGACTCGGTTCGTAGTGCCAGAACAGTGTTACTAACTTGGGTAAATATGTAGTTGGGCGGTATTTGCGAAAAAAAATGTTAAAAATCCGAAAATACTTTTATTTTATGCTCTTCAACGTCCTCTTTTCATTAAAAGCGGCGGAGATAAGAAATTCCAAATACTTTAGGAGATATAGAATTTTTTAATTTTGCAATACAAGACCTGTGGAACCATTCGAGCGACGCCATTTTTGTTATTTTGCTGTGTGTTCGTGAATACGCGAATCGTCAATGCGTAATTAATAAAATGGTTGATTAGGTCAGGTCAGTTACATTACTAATACTTTCAAACTAAGCCGACATTAAAAATAATGTGAATTAATTTTAATTATTCTTTAGTTTTAAATTATTTATAATGTAACTGACCTTACATAACAAACTCGTAACAAAGGATGCACAGTAATAACTCACGTATTTTTTTGTTACTTATTACTTGCGCAACAATATCAAAATAACAAATAAGACTTTAAAATTAGAAACGTTAAAAACTCACCTAAGTTGGAGGCGGTAATTAAACACCGTTTTAAACAATAAATGAACTAAATAATCACGTATTGGTTCGTTTGAATTCTGGCCTATCACGAACAATCACGTGACATCATTATCCAATAAAAAAAAGTAGATACTCGTACGTAAACAAGAAACAATGATAATCGCCACATTAATGCACTGGTATTGTGATGAAATTTAAAAATTCGATATCTTCTAAAGTATTTGGAATTTCTTACCTCCGCCGCTTTTAATGAAAAGAGGAAGTTGAAGAGCATACAATAAAGGTATTTTCGGAATTTTAACATTTTTTTTCGCAAATACCGCCCAACTACATATTTACCCTAACTTGTTATTTTCTATTCACAAATGACCTCTCGATGTAATGGCAGTGATGTGCCTGGCACTCACGGCTTTAGGAAACTAACAGTTTACATAGCTACCTCATACTGAATAATTTCTTAAAGTTAAATTCTTCATAAATGATACTGACATAATTTTCATGCTTTCAACCATAGCACTTTGTGATATAGTAATCTCGAAGCAGCAAAATTTCTGTTGTAAAACTTAACATCAATTTTTATAGATATTATGTGAAGACACAGCACCACGCTGGGTTTAAACTCTAAACTATAAAAATTTGCTTAGATTTTTTTTATATATAATATTTGAATTATTAAACATGGTGTTATGACATTTTCTACTGACATTTAACCAATTATAAAAATTGCAGTGTAATTTTATTATCCATTAATTGCATCCCTATTTGACAGTTACCCAACCAAAACATTGCCATGTGGTAGTCACATGGTTTTCCACATGGCAATGTTATTGTTGATATTTGGCAGAAGGATACATAGTCACCTTGAAAATAGATCCCAGCTTGAAGCAGGGCTTCCTAAAAGTATGAACTTATCGTGCGGCGACTATACTTGTTGCCGCCCTGTTTCCACCAATGCTGACGGGGCAGGTCAAAAATAGTATGGACAGAGATGGCACAGTGGCAAGACTATGGTTTAACATCGATGGTTTAAAAACAGATCTGATCACCCTTTCACGTCCCAATCACTTCCCGAAATCACACCACACAATATTTGGATAGTTCCATGAGTACACACTATGCAATCCCAAATATCTGCTACCCAAATAATCATATCATGTCGAGCACAGTAATCGTGATAGAAGCAAACATTTTTTAAAGTAGCCATCAACAAACAAAAGCTAGCAATTACATTTTACAAAACATAACAAAGAAATTATTTAGCTGTTCTAAGTTAAAATAAGGATGCTTACCTGTCAGAATCCATAATGGTATTTAGTCTGTGTGCAATAGTAAGCACGGTGCAATCCTTGAACTCCGTCCTTATTGTCCGCTGTAAATGACAAGCAAAACTGTTATTATAAATATTACGAGAATAAATTACCTAATTAGCAGCAATGTAATGACACATGCAGCTGAATAAAAACTATTTTAGTAAAATTTATGATTATGAAAAATAAAAATAACTTGAATTTATAAACAGAATACAAATTTTAATATATTAAAAGTTTTACAAAATGAACCACTGTAACTCTTTATAACAAAAGCCTTCTTAAGTTATAAACACTATTTGCTAACTCCCAGTCAAAACTGTATCCAGCACAAGACATTTTTTATCTACATAAAGAACTCCTATACAGCTAATACATAAAAATTCAGTCCCTGTAGTTTTGCTAGAAATTTTACTCTGTATTGTAATTTTCAGTGTGAAAAAAAAAAAAAACCAACTTTTTAGATTTTACTGTAAAAACATGGTTCTAATCATTTAACTGAGTCTTTCCCTACCCACACATTATACAAAATATAAGCTTAAATAAATTAAGTGTAGAGGTCATATTAGCAGACATAGTTGAGTGGCATGTAAACATGTTTTTTGAACAAATCAATACCTTACGTATTATTATAAATGTTCAGTGAAAATTTAAATTGTAAAATAAAAACGACTGGAGGGAAACTATGCAAAGATTCTAAAAGAATCAAAAATATAAATACTGAAGTTTTCAAGCGGTACCTGAATGAGGTCGTCAGTCTCCAGATCGACCGCGGCCGTCGCCTCGTCCAACACCAGCACCTTGGTCTTCCTGAGCAGTGCCCGTGCCAGGCATATCAGCTGCCTCTGCCCCACGCTGCGCACACAGCACGTCAACAACAAGCCCCCCTCGCACGGCACACGCACCAGCGACAAGCACGCCACGACTCACCTCAGGTTCTCCCCTCCCTCAGACACCTCGTGGCCCAGCCCTGCCTGCAGGCCCTTCACGAACGCTCGGAGGTGGGCATGCTCCAGAGCTGTCCACACGTCCTCGTCCGACAGCTTCTCGAAGGGGTCCAGGTTCTGGCGCAGGGTTCCCGAGAACAGCACGGGGTCCTGCGGCCCACGCCGGTCTCACGCACTTGGCCGCTGCTTCTTGCCACACACTGCCACTAGCCCTACGGTCCCGGGGGACACGGCCGATACCTGAGGAATGATGGTGAGGCGCGAGCGAAGCGTGTGCAGACCCAGCTGCGAGATGTCCACTCCATCGATGAGGATCCTGCCCTCTGCGGCCTCGATGATGCGGAACAGTCCCAGCGTGAGCGACGACTTGCCCGCCCCGGTTCTTCCCACGATGCCCACCTGGGCACGGCGCAAGGCCGAACATTCACGCTGACCGCGTGTCGGAGACAAACAGGCACCCGCTGTGACGACACTGGAGCGCCTTACTTACCTTCTCTCCTCCGCGGACGGTGAAAGTGATTCCTTTGAGCACCAAGTCCAGACCTTCTCGGTAGCGAACCTTGTAGTCCTTGAACTCCACTCTGCCATCCGACGGCCACTTATCGGGCACGGTGATGGCTGGGTTTTCCCAAGGTGCTTCCTAAACAAAGGCAAAAAAGAAATAGCTACTTTAATACAGTCTAATATACAGTAAAACCGTGTTACGACCTCTTGTGGTTTCCAAGAATAAGGTCATTATAAAGGGAGGAGGGGAAAGCGTGCTAAGGAATATTTTGGACCGACTGACCCATCCTGGACCCCTGTACGTTAAAATGTGCCATTTTTCTCACCAAGTCTGTGTTCAGTCTTCTCTACTACCAAACTTTTATTTTTTTTTAATTATATATTATCTTGTTTTAACAGCAAAAATCTTTAAAATAATGAAATATCCACAATAAAAGCATATTAGTCAACAACCATCACCAAAACTGGCATAAACACAGCGTAAGGCTTGGTTTAACTTATCTTTTAATATGGCACTCAGTTCATTTGAATGATTTTATACAGAAATGAAAGGAAATGTCATGAAATTATTAATTTATGAAGCATGGCATGTTTCGCACAAGTTGTTCAGTGTGTGCCGTGTTTGGGTAAAAGAGAGTAACTGTTTTTCTTTGTGCTGTGTGTCAACGCACAGGAAAAAATCTTTGTGTCTATGCTATCAAGATAAGTATCACCAGTTGGAAGCCTAGGGGAGTGGGGGTGTGCATGCATCCGGATAGTCGCTGTATACATATGCTCGAAAAACCTGTTATAGCATGTCCGGATAACAGAGTCCTTATGTCTTACATTTATAGCCTGATATTTTCTACCTGAGCAATACAAGTTCCTTCGCCACATTTTGAATAAAACTAGCACCGTGTTGTGCACTCAGTGGCAGATACAGGAATTTTTTTCGGGGGAGACCTTTATCCTTGGTGTGTGTGCTATTCAACAAATACGTACAAAGCATTTATATTAGTTGGCTGACCATTCTAATATATTTTCAAATCAGTTCTAAGTAAAATTAAGTAAGCCATTAATAGAGTTATCAGGCCTAACAAACACCATGTTAAATAGGTCTATTACTGTAATAGTTTTCTCATAATTGAGGTTTTTGAATGTGGTGGAAAATAAAAATGCTTCATATTAGGTAATTACCCTAAAAAAATTCTTAAAAATTTTGGGATTTTTTTCTGCTTGACAGAATAAAAAAATTTTTTGCGATCCTGAAATATTTCCTGATATTCAGTTTCACGCACAGCCCTCCTTTCTAATCATTTCACATGAACCAGAAATCAGTATCGTATTTTATCGCATAATATTTTGCACATTCTATACTAAAATCAAGTATAAAAAGTATGGGTGTGCGAAAAAAAAAATTTTTTGTTGAGTTAAATTTATTCATAAAACTAAAACATGTTGCATGGAAAGTACGTTTAATTAAAAAGTAGAGTATAAAAAGCAAGCCAAACAATTAAAATTAATAAGGCATGCAACAGAAACATATTTTGTCCAACTTTAAATAGAAAAACGAAAACCTTGACCCGAATGTGAGCAGGAACTAACTCCTAATTATTGTCGTAGTACACACTAACAAACAAAGAGTGGGCTATCTAATGTAGTTTACTCGGCACCAGACAGAGCATACGCATTCCATTCAATAGGCAAGCTATCAATATCAATATTCGACTACAAGTGTGCACTCTATACGGGCATCAACGTTACCAAACATGAATTATGCGAACTAGCGCTGGCTACATTTTTATAAGCGATACACAGCGGTGATGAAGACGAACAGATAAAGGTTATAACATTTGAAAACATCTTTAAAAGAAAATTTACACATCAGAAAACTTTGTATTTCTCTTAATTAAATAATTAAGTGGTACTCTCCAAAGGAAAAAAAATAGATTTCAACTTTAAAATACATCATTTTGTAAGGGAAAAGATGTTTACTGGCAACGACTCACATGGAAAAAATTATGTACACCTTATTGAGAAAATGGGTGATCGAAAAATTAGATCATATTGGATGGGAAATTTTATTGTGCAGCTACATCTTAAATACGTATTGTTATTAATGTATTTTCCCATTATAACTACCAAACTGCCTCACAGCAACTTGAAAACTGATTGCTGTTGTACGATGCTTTATATCATCCTGTCATGTTTACTACCTACAAAAAGTGCTCAGACTCTAACAGTGGGACCAAAAACATCACGTGACATTTGTGCGAGAATGTTTTCTTCCAAATTTTGACACCCTAAAATAACAGTGCATGGATTATGCGATAAAACACAGTATATCATATAAAGTGCCGGTCGTCAACGAATGTTCACAAAATCAAACCAAAAATGTTACTGAAATGAAGTAAAAATAAATGTGTAGACAGTAGGCCTGTGCAAACATCAGTCTCTTAGTTCAAATTGAATATAAATATCAAATTATTCACAAATACAAATATTGAATTTGAATAGTAAAAATAAAAATTAGAATTCCACAAAAAATATTTTTCCACAACATGTAACAACTTAAGGAAAATTAGACAAACAATACTAAAGTGAAAGGTTGGTTAGGTTCTGTAAGCTACAATAATTATATGGAAAATGTTTGTTAAAATATTTAAACTATAAAATAAAAATATATATTTTTTTATTATGCAACTAAACTAACCTAACCAACCGACTTTTTGTTTCATTTCCTAATCACTAGGGACAGGAAAATATGGTTTTATATTTTTGTTAATTTCGTTTTAAAAACTAAGGATTTCGGTGTTTTGTGGTTTTATAAAAAAAAAAAGCCCATACATGATTAGGTTACTCGCAAAAAAGCCTTTAAAACTTAAATATTTCCCATCATTAATTTCTGCAGTCAATTAAATTCAAAAACAATCTATTTTTCAATAAAATACCTTTATGCATTAAGCATAAACTACAATAATTATTATTGACGATATCGATAACCTCTAAAATGAACAAAATAATATACATTAATTAAAATCTTAGAACTCCTATATGATCCCTATAATTGTTCTGCACTTCACTCATTGAGTCATTGACCATTAATTAAAACTAACCATTGTCAAGATTTCTGCATTTGCTGGCAGAAGATTGCGGTGTCTGTCGCTCACTACAAGTGAGTATTGGGAGAATGATCTCTCACTGTCCACATTACTGGTAGGCAACCATATTGCCTTCAAACATCCTGAAGCAAAATCACTATGGTCAGCCTTCAATGAGCACAGCAGATTCACCATGTCTACTTTAGAACATTCTGGCCTCCCTAGATCTTCTACGATTGTGTTTCTCATGGCAAGAAAACCTTCTAAAAAGGTTTGCAGGGCAAGTTGTTTGATAAAAGGTATGTTGTTCATATCCTTCTGAAGCTGTTTGTTATCTGGGATTCGTTTTAAAATGTTTCTGAGATTAAGCAGAACACTCATGCTCAAAAACAATTTTGCAGCAGAATCATTTTTCCTCAAATCTTGAAGTTTGGAATGTGCCTTCACTGCTGCTGCTTTAAGTGATGACAGTTCCTCAGCTTTCTTAACTGCAGACAACTGCTCAAGCAAAACCATACAAGGGCTGAACTGCTCGATTTTTCCAGTGCTTAGCAACTGTAGTTTTGTCTCTATTTCATTTAGTTTACAGCACAGGATGTGTGCTGTTGCATAAGAAGAACCTTCAAGAAAAGTTATTAGCTCTTCAATTGGCTTGCAGTATTCTGAAACAAATTTAGCCTCAACTTTGATTTGTATCAGTTCTGCAGAGCTCCTCTCCTTTAGCCAAGTAATACTACTGTTGTCATAGTATGATATTTTACCAGATGATGCAAAGAACTCAATGATGTCAAATAGCTGCAAATGTAAACTACTGAACGGAACCACAAATTCCACCTCGTTAAAACTGGCTCAGAGAACACCTTTACTTTTCCACTGGACATTCCATACTTTTCTGATATGTAGGATAAGTAGTGGTGTTTCCTTTTCCTGCTGTTCAAAAATGCCTTCTTGATCTTTGCCACTGTTATGTTTAACAGAGTTATTGAAGTCTGCCAAGTGTTGCCCACTAAGTGCATCTTGTGGGTCCAGCATTGCAAATGAACTGCATGTTCCAGTAGACCAGACAGATTATTGAAACATTTTGTCATATAAGGAGCAGAATCACTCACTATGGCCTTAACTGAATCAAATTCAATTCCATACTTTGCTAGAGTATCCAAAATTTCTTTTGAACATGTTGCATAGTTTGCAGCATCAAGTACAGTGGAAGCAACTAGCTTTGTGGTCTGGTTACTGGCTGGTTCCAATTTCTTAAAGAGAATTTTGAAAACACATCTTCCACCTTTGTCAGTTGTTTCATCATAAAGGACACAAATATCTTTACCTTCAAACTCTTTCTTAATGTCATTTTCAATTTTATCGCCTAATTTGGGGATATATTTTCTACGAAGGGAACTGGCGGAAGGAATATCCCCACCTCCCTGAACATTTTTGTTTATCCAGTCACGGAATTTACTGTCATCTAACTTTTCAAGTAGTATGTTCGCCGAAATAAATGCTTCTGTGGTTTCCAAAATGAAATTTTCCCTGTCATCTTTCATCTTCTTTCCAACTATAGCTACCTCTTCCAGTGTTGCAAGGCGTTTGTTGCTGGTACCGGGACTACCTAACCTTACTTTAATGTGATGTTTGCCTTGCACATGTTTGACAACAGTGTCACGTCTTTCATGGTCCACTCTACAATTACACCATTTGCAAAACAAAATTTTGTTTGAGGTATACAACCCTTCAGATTTGAACTCTACTGCACGCGACTCGGGGGTGGCTTTAATTTTTGGCATCGCGGTAAAGAAAAAACACACTCAATATTACCTCATGCTGCACAACGATCCAGGAAACAAAACAATGATACAACCTCCACAATATAACACAACACACTATAAGCACCAAAAATAATTGTTTATGAACGTAAACACGAATTTGGCGTATCGATTTTATTCCGTGTAGTAAATAGTGGATTGATCACTAAATCGATATATTGAAAAGTGTTACAACTGCGCAAATGTATGGTTAATATTCCAATATCCGTGTCTTTTGGAATCAAACGTTCCACTGCGATTTAAAAATTTTAATTAATTTTATTTCACTAATTCAATCTCGTTATTTACGTAACGTTTTTGGTAGTTTAGAACGCTTTCTCACTGGAGCATTGCTAGCAACACAATTGTCAAGCAGTCTGGCTATATACCGCTTCGCTGGCCATAATCTTGACTGAAGCCATGATGGCCGCCGTTAGGCATGGTCGGGCAGAGAAATTTGACTTCGGGCGGGCTCGGGCGGGTAATTGTCCAAAATTTTCGGGCTCGGGCAATCTCGGTCGGGCATCAAAATCAGTTAATGAAATAAATTTTGAACATAAAATAGTCGTACTTAAGTTTGCATTGACAAACCTGAACTGTTTTTATTTATTTACTATACCGCACTGATATGAAAGTTAAACATTAAACTAAAAAATAGAGTGCATATTAATCTTGGAAATAAAGTGCTTATTAACTAAATTGTGTTTGGGTAGCTGCTTGAATGTTCATTGTCACTGTTGATTGTTTGACCTACACTTCCACTGGTATCCATTTTGGTAAAATAATGACATGAATTAAATAGAAACAATTCACAACCACTTTCTGTAAATGCCACGCAACTACAATGTGTGTAATTAAAGTCAGCTTATAATCCTTCTCGCACACAGCAAGCAGATCCACCGGCCTTGAACACTACTTTGTGACTATTGAGCAGTGAGCATCCGCCGTGCGTACGCGCGCGCGTGTGTGTGTGTGTGTGAGAGAGAGAGGTGGGCGACCAGCTGCATCGTTAGTCAGCCAGCGAGAGTAACGGTAAATGTTGACCTTGACCACTTCCGCTTGCTGCAGGGCTCGCTCTCTTATATCTGTCTCCCCCTCCCACAAACACACTTGCTGACCGGGCACCTTCTTTATCTTATCTCTCACACACACTCACTTCACCGGCTGGCGCCGGGACGGCGGCGGCGTGGCATGTTCCTGCAGCTGCCGCGCGTTCCAAAAAAAGAAGCTTTGTTTACTTGCGCCGTGCGGTATTGCCGTTTTCCAAGGTGCCCGATATTTCGGGTATACTTGATACCCGAAACACTGTCCGAAATTTCGGGTACCCGACCATCCCTAGCCGCCGTACATATTTACATTTCAATTGCAGAAATAAAATATTATTTTTATGTTCTTAGTATGCCCAACGTTGTATTATTTAGTACTTAACATAAATTATTGGCAAGTTTGCATACATCGTTTGTCGGCTGACGTAGTTTTTTTTTTTTTTTTTTAATTTGTTCCCTCGCGAAACGATCCATCAAGGTAATGTACATAACCAATTTTCGTAGTTTTTTGCGAGAAAGGCCATTTTTCGCGTTTTGTTGTTGTTTACCACAATATTCGCATAATTTCGCGAAAATTCACGTAAAAATCATTACACCATTTTTTCCCGTCTCTACTAATCACATTATTTTCCACAACCTGCTACTCTACATATTGGTCCAGAAATTTTTCGCAAACCTCAAAATACAGTGAAATCCATTGGAATCTATTTCCCAAAAAACATTAATTTTTAGAATGCCTTCTTCCCAAATTAGTGATTTAACGAGATCATATTTATATATTTAAACACTAGTTATTAACCAAGTTTTTGTGCCAGCAACCAGGTAATTTGTATTTTAGTTCAGCAATATTATAAACACAATTTCTGTTAATTTCATGTGGAATCTTTAATCATTATTTATGTTGTTTTATTCTTATATTTTTGAATGGCAACATCTGTTTCATCATAGATAAATACATTAAGATGCTACGGTATGTATCACATAGTGTTAGCTAACTTGTGACTATTGATTTATACACGTTGAAACTATAGCATTTACGTCTTTTAATGCCAATCTCAAAGGTTTGTGGTATCGTAGTCAATGTATAACGGTTCGTTATATACAAAATAAACAGATGTTCAACGCTGATGGTAATTTTGTTTTTATTTTTTCAAACAGAATGCCCCGACGAATCCAAACACTTCCAATGGTTCATTTACTCGTTTCATTCATACATCTGCCCGTCGAAAAGCGGTCTCTTTTCAATTTCACATCGAAATCGGGGACTTCCATTCTCGTTCTCTCTCCCACACCGTGAGACAGCAGTTATCACACAGTTCCCATGCAGGGGGGGAATTACCGTCTTTATCTCGGTTGGCGGGGAAGCACTGTTCCTTTCTCACTCCCACTTACAGGCCTCTCATGCCTCTCTTTCTAACCATCACACAAGCCCAGACACAGTCCCGTGATTTATAATTATATTACAACACGTTAATAAAATTTAAGAACAATAATTATAATACGAATTACTGTACAAAATTAAACTTATTGAGAAAAACCTGAATAAGTAGGCCTAAACAGGTAAAAATCTAGAACAGCGACTTCTTTGTGAATAATTACATAAAAAATAGTAGTGATTAAAAATGTCTAATAAAATACAAAATACCTTCTTAAACCAAAGAGCACGTGCAAATCACATATATTAATATTCATAACGTCTGATTATACTGTTTCATAACTTATACATCACTCAAAAAACATTGACTTATTACTATTCACATATACCAAAAAGAAGTTTAAAAGAAAATTATTTAATTAGGAGGGCAGGGTTCTGCAACATTACAAATGGTTTTTGATGTTTGTTTTTTCCCCACTTCTGGTGCATGTGACGAAAATAATAGAAATAATAGCTTTTTTTCACATTTGATATGACAAATATGCAGTGTTTTGAATCGTTTATGCAATTTTTTTTCAGTTTCTGTTTATCGAGACATGTTTTTGATTATGAAAACCCATTAACACATCAAAAAGGGGTATTTATATTGCACAAATTACTTAACTTCAGCAGTGAACGTTGATATATGACAAACTCACGAGGTATGTTATGGCAAATATTTGTAAGGAAACAAATATTCGTTATTTCAAAGTGTTAGAATTCAAGATCAAATCAAATACGAATAGTTTATAGTTAGATGCAAGCCAGCGGGAAGACA
This sequence comes from Bacillus rossius redtenbacheri, assembly GCF_032445375.1. Lineage (NCBI taxonomy): Eukaryota > Metazoa > Arthropoda > Insecta > Phasmatodea > Bacillidae > Bacillus > Bacillus rossius. The sequence continues at coordinate 29,814,126 of NC_086340.1, read as the reverse complement.
TGCTAACGCTGCAGAACCGTTACAATGGGTAGAAGGTGAAGATGATTCAGTCAGGGGAGGGCGTGTACACTGCTTCAGTGCAGTACAGTGCGCGCCAAGAGAAACACAGCACAATACATTTCCAAACAAATTTTCAGCCTATATATTTCCATATTTTTGACATTTTAAAACCAAATTTTCACATTTCCTCGAAAAGAGGGCGTAAAAAACGGGATTGTAACAACGGGATATATATATACACATATACATATATATACATATATATACATATACATATATATTAGGGATGGGACGAATCCACATTTTGGTCGAATCCGAATCCTTGTTCGAATCCTCAGTGTTTGTCATCGAATCTCGAATCCCAGTCCCACACTAAACTTCACATGTTATTAAAAAAAATCACACATTTATTTTAAAAAATTACATAGGCCTATGTATTAAAAAAAATCACATGTGTATTTATAAAATTATAAAATAAGTGCATAGTGTATACACCTGATATAAAATAGAGACAAATAACCTCAAAAACTACACACGTAAGTTTGCATCTGTCTAATTCTCTGTTAAATTAATCCTTCCTATGTTTTCAATAAAATACGTTTGTATAACATACACCATTTAATAAAAGTTACGTTTTTTTTTGCAATGTTATATTATTGAATGTTGGAAATGATTGAGTAGTTATGCTAATTAACAAAATTCAGCATAGTTTATCTTATGTTTGTGCTATTTCCGATACCTTCATAATATAGTTTAGGTATACAATTTTCTAGAGCTGGACGAACCTCAGTTCTCTGGTTTCGAACCGAACCGAACTGAATCGAACCATAGAAAAAAAATTTCGAGCCGAACTGAACCTCATACAGAAATTAATTGTTTTGAATTAAAATGAACCGGCCACCAGCATTTTGGTCTTTCACTGAATGGTGAGAACGAAAGGTTCTCCAGCCATATGTAAATTTAAAACATTATATAGGTTAGCTTTATTAAAACATTGCAAAACATTTTATAAGTAAAGTTTATGCAATAAATAATAAAGGAAATAAAACAGTTTAGAGAAAATCATTTTGCATTTAATTTATATATATATATATATATATATATATATATATATATACACACACACACACACACAAACTCTCTCTCTCTTTTAATTCATAAATAAGTTCCATCTAAATTTCAAAAAGACTATCTTCCTTTTTCAGTGTACACTAACCTTCATTTAAAAAAAATATATTATTATAAAGATGACGAACATTCAGCATAAGGCCACATAACATATTTTTGTGGTAGACATAACCTAACATTTTTAATAAGTAAAACTTTTTAATAGGACATTAAAAAAAAGTCGAATGTGAATTAAGCTACATTACAAAACTCGCTGACTGCAGTTGCTGTTTTCTTGGAAGAATGCTGCTCGTCAGAAGAAACTTTAAACATTTTTTGGGGTGGTTCTGGGTCATATGGGTCGACATTATATTTTCTCTATTTGGAAAACTTAATATAAACGACGTAAACCTGCTCATCGCAAATGACCTCAAGAACAATAATATTGTAAACGTAACGTAAGAATTGTGGTTATAGAAATTTGCGTCGGAAAAAAGAAAACACGAGAAATAATGATGGCTGCCGCGACTACGCTAGTCAACTTAGTACCGTACTGTAAAATTTACTGGCCAGTACTTTTAATACACAAGATTAAATTATTATTTTCAGTACCTGACTGTTATAACCAAAAAAGGCAAAGAAAATAAATACATCCCAGTAATTTACGTAATCATTTCCTACCGCATTTGTCTTGTGTTAACTTGATCACGTTAGTTTTGCCGAAATACGAGAGTTCTCGTACATGCGCTTTAGTTTAACGTATGGGGTACGCAATCTTTGGTGATTTCACAATACTTCTCGTACACGCACTATAGTTAAAACTATAATAGACAATATCTTTGGCATTTGTACGATAGTTTATATTACGTAGTACGAGAAATGCATAAAAAAATCTCTTAAGTAAACAAAAAACAAAGCGCGCCTATATGAAAAAAATGCTATGCGAGTTATGCGACGATTAATAATTTTTTTTTTACTTTGTCTGCGCTTGAAACTGTTGAGGCGACGATTATGCGATACAAGTCGGAATATTACAAGTAATGGAATTTTGTTGTGCTGTTTTGTGAATGGTTTCAAATGGGGGTTAGAAAATTAGAAAAACGTAATTTTTTTTAAACGAACGTACAGTTTTTCGAATATATTTTAAGAGGTTTAGAACCGAACCGAACGTAAGAGTTCAGTTCGGTTCTAAATTTTCGAACTTCGCCGAGCACTACAATTTCAATTACTACCTAAAACTCTTAAAAACCCACCTCGAATCCTACCTCGAATCCCTCCTCGGATCCTACGAATCCTCGAATCCATAGGATTCGGTATATTCGACGAATCCAAGATTCGAAAATCCCATCCCTAATATATATACATACACACACACACATATATATATATATAAAAGTGAAACAACATTTCTTTGTAAATTTATAGTAATTCTTAAAATTTTTATACCTCTGAACAATTTGTGATCTCATCCTGATTCCAGAGGGAACTTTTTCCCAGGCCAACATTTTCCCAAACCAAAATCTACAATCCAGCTTGGCTTTAGTTTGAAGATGATTTCAATTTCTGACTAATAAATGTTTGTTTTTCACAATTGTGCTGTAGATATATGAAGTACATTAATGAGGTCACAGTTACCTGCTTGTGCTCTGCATATTCCTTGATCCTCTCCACTGCAACAATGTTCGTCTCCACATCGGACGTCATTCGTACAAGCCAGTTGAGCGTCTGGGTCATCTGGAAAAAAAAACCATACCAAATAAGGAACTCTCAGAGCATGGTCATCTTCAGTGAGCACAGAGTTCAATTTGACTACAAATGACTGGCAATAAAATTAACTCACACGAAGGGACACAAAATAAACACAGAATTTAAAAATGCTAATGAAGATAGAAGTTATGTCGTTAAGTAACACACAAAGTAATTTACAATGGAAAAATTCTCTGGTCGAATTTACTTGAATCTCTTACAATTTAAAATTAAAGAACCACGCAAGGCAACACGTGGTATTTCATGCAGAAGAACTTCAAAGTTTTTATGTTAGCACACTACACATAAAGACGCACAACAAACCTATAGTTTAAAGAATAAAACTTAACACTTTGGGTGCTGCCGACGTAATATTACGTTGCCGCGATCGCTTTGAAAACTGCTAGCGACGTAATATTACGTTGCCGAATTCCAGCACTGATATATGTATTTTACTGTAATATTACGACGTCCGCATTCTTCGGAAACTTTTCTAAATGCCTTTGTATACTGTTGATATTTTTACCGATGAATGTTTATTAATAAATATTATAGTTTTTTTGCTATTTAGTATCTGAATGTGCGCCTCGTAGTTTTATTCTATCGGTAAATGTAATTTGGTTTCCTCAGTTCCACTTCAATGTCTAGATGGCACCACTGTTCTTCATATTTGGTTAGTCTTTCTCTCCCTAGTGTGAGCTAGTTATTGAATCCCTAGCAGTACATATTTTAGCCACTAGATAGTAGCACTGTTTAGGATTGACAGGCAGGTGAATGGTAAATATACTACTTTTTATTCTGATGTTCACACGGCTGTTTCCTTCGTTCGCGCGGTAATTCTGGTTCGTTCACACTGCAGTTCCGCTCGTTCTCGTGGCATTTTGCGGAATGCAGCAAGATACCGATTTTGAATGGAGTGAAAGTGATAGTGATGATAATGTGGAGAACAGTGAAGATGATCCTGATTATTATCAAGCCAGTGAAATGTCTAGTGATCCTGGTAAGTAATAAATGTGGCAATTTTATTTTAGACTAGGAAATATTTCTGTGTATTTATTTATGTTATACAAACCACAACAACATAAGTAATGAGTAAATATAAAAGTTACATTTTATTATTTTATTTATATATTTGTAGTATTTTATAAATCTTTTTTTTCTCAGATTCTTCTGTTGAAAGTAGTGTTGCAGAAGTAAATCAAGCTTCTTCAGCTTCCTGCAAAGATGTTCGGAAGAAACGAGGAAGGGGTCGATCAAGAGAAACTGGACAGCAACATATGAGAAGTGAAAAGACTGAAGATGGATGGAGTGATCGAGATCAGATACCGAATATAGGTAAATGTTTTTACTGGACATTCTGGTATGACTGAAGAACCAGAACTGGATGCCAATAGTTTGTTGCCCGATTTATTTTATTATTTTATTGACAAAGATTTCATAAATCACATGAAAGAACAAACTAATTTGTATGCTCGGCAGGTGATACAAAAGAAGAGGGCATTGAATCAAATCTCTCCACATAGTAGATTGCGAAATTGGACAACTGTAACACAAAATGATGTGCGGAAATTTATTGCAGTGATTCTTCACATGAGCATCAATTACAAATCACTGGAGCACAGATCCTGTTATATCATGCAATTTTTGCCCAAACTTGTTTAGCAGGGACCGATTTATTTCCATTTTGTCACATTTCCACCTGAATGACAACAGAAATGCGAAGAAAAAAGGGGAAGCAGGTTTTGATCCACTCTTCAAAGTCAGGCCAATGTTTGAAACCTTTCGCCATAAATTCAGAGATGGATATCAGCCAGCAGAAGATGTGACTATTGATGAAGGCATGTGTGCTTTTAGGGGAAGGCTAAGTTTCAAACAGTATATGCCCCAGAAACCGAACTGTTATGGCATAAAAATATACATGTTGTCTGAATCTGATTCAGATTATATCTGGAATTTTGATGTGTTTTGTGGACAAGAGAATATTGTCACAAATGTTGTGCTGCGATTACTTGATAGCTTAGCTTACACTAGTCCAACTCTCGCCACAGAATTGGAGAATATTCAAACAGCTTTAGTTGGGACGGTGCAAAAAAACAGAAGAGGAATGCCAAAAGTACTTCGCAACCCAAGACTTCAACGTGGAGAGCAAATTTACCGCCGTAAGGGCAATATTTTGGCTTTATGTTGGAAGGATAAACGTGAGGTGTACATGATCAGTACTCGACATACAGCAGAAATGGTGACATTTACAAACAAACAAGGTCATGAAGTTACCAAGCCAGCAGCTGTAGTAGACTATAACAAAAAAAAATTTGGTGTAGACTTGTCAGACCAGAGAATGTCATACGGTGTGTTTGAGCACAGAACAGTAAAATGGTGGCGCAAGCTGGCTTTCCATATGATACTGATGTGTGTATCAAATGTGTGCATCTTGTACAATCAAGTAGCAAGTGACCATTCTCCTGTCTCTCTGACTGAGTTTTTGAAGAAAGTCTGCAGCGACTTAGCAGTTGCAGTGGAAGAACCATCTAATCCTGGAGCAAGTGGGACTCAGCTTTCCCGTCTTTCAGGAAAATACTTTCTAGAAAGGATTCCCATTGCTCCAGGGAAAAAGAAAGCCCAAAGAAGATGTAAAGTTTGTGCAGAAAAAGGTTTGAAAGATACTGGAAAAGTAAGAAGGAAGGATACCTCGTACCAGTGCAGTGTCTGCAATTTTGCTTTTTGTGTAACACCATGTTTCAAGGTTTTCCATTCAAAGAAAAACTACCTAACATAATTGTATGTTGTTTTTTTTTAATTTATTCACTTGTGTATAGTAAAATTACTAGTTTGGAGATCAAATTCATCAATAAAATTACTATAAATTATGCAGTAAGAATTTTTCAAAAAAACGTAACTTTTACTTACATGATTTTTGGGTTTCAAAAAATAAAAAAAAATCTAGAATCACTCAAACTTAATTCTGAGTATATTTAATTAACATTTATATGAATTGTTTTGAAATATTTTTTTGCTTTTGTTCAAATTAAATTATGTATTTGAAATCAAAGTGTAATTTTCAAATTTTTATTTTCATAAAAAACATAGTATTTTGAGCTAAGGTTTTAAAATGTTAAAATATGTCTAATATATATAAATTGTACATTAAAATAAATTTAAGTGTTAAAATATATTACTAAGTTGGTATTTTTATTTTATATTAGTGTTAAATATTTTTTTTGTGTTGTTGAAAACCGCTTAAAATGGCCAGCATTGGTGAAAGGGCAAGTATTTAAACAGGTAGCACCCAAAGTGTTACATGTGCTTCGGTACAAAATAGTTTTCATTATCATCTTCCTCATGCTGATGACATTGGGTGTTTTGTAGTAGCCTGGAAAATATTACCCCACTTATAATAATTAACTAATTAAGAGTTATTAATGGGTGACATATTCTATTACTAGGCAAATGAGAAATGTATATTCATAGTTGTGTGGACGTATATTTATCTCTCATGACATTTTGAATAAAATATTTTTTACATGTATTTATTTAATTATTACAGGATGTGTTGTGTATATTCGTACTAATGAACTTATGTTAAAACACATACAACATAATTTGATTAAGCTCTCATCATTTGTGGCATTATCTTAGGTATTGATTAAGCTGTTTCACATTCGGACTCATCTTTATTCACAATTGAATTTTTCAAGATGTCTTCTTTTGTGTCACATGAAAAAAACTCATATCGTTCTCTTTGCCTACTGAGAGTGCCTCCCAACTCTTTCAACTTCCCAGGAGTACGAGTACAAACCTATAATTTTCGTGACCTGCAGACACCCTGAAACATGCACCACAGCTTAAACCTCTAGAAGCTCACCTGCAGAGCGTAGCTGACGGAGAGACCCACCAGACCTGGGCTCATGGTGTCCCGTCCCAGGATGGCGAACAGGGCCGAGAAGAAGATGATGAGGTTGCCTATCATCTCCAGTCTCACTGCCAACCACCTGAAACAGGACAACTAAAAACTAAAGCCTAAGGACTTTTCAACAATAAAGTTTTCTCTCCTTAACAATGAAAAGTTTAGTTTTATCAATTTAATAAAGGGTCAAACTAAATTTTAAATTTTATTTAATATTAATTTTTTATTGTCCTTTGCTCATTACATTTTTGTAATTACACATAAGGTACTCTGGTAAGAATGTAATGCATATTTTTGGTTTTTTTCTTTGTGTTTGGCTTCGGTTTTTTACTCCCACATGTTTACCAAATGATGAAACCTGCATCTCTCATTATGTGTTTGTATGTAATGAATAGCATTAGTAAGAATGTGATTGTTCCTCACAATGGTCTCGTTTGGAAAATGAAGTTGCCTGTACGTTAAAGCTTTGCCACAGCATTAGAGACAGATGCTCTCACCGGAGAAAACACGGAATCGCCAATGGCTTGAATGAGAGTGGTTACCAAACTCAGGGTCACTAAGACAGTCCTGAGGAACATGTTATAGTTCTTGGTAGATAAGAATATAATTATATTGATACGAAATGAAGGGGAAGGGGTCACTCGGAGTCACCAAGTTGGTAAAAAATTGTTTAACTGTCAATATCGAAAAAAATCTGGGAGCCACTGGGCTATAAAAGAGAACAATTTGTCAAAAGCAATTTCAGAAAACCATAATAAAACAAAACCAGGACAGGTGGATGGGGATACGAACCTCAGTCCTCCTGAATGAGTCTGCCATGACTTATCATGAAAAAGCCTACAGCACAGACCAGCTAATCTGAAGATTTTGGAATTAACATATGACAGTCATTTCTGCCAACAACATGTACAAAAAATCAACTTGAAACATAGCCTGTCCTATACCCGTTTCAAATGTTAACATTGTAGCGATTTGAACTGTGCGCGCCGCATCGGCCTCTGGCACTCCGCTCCCCTCCTTCTCCCTCCTTTCTCTCCCCTCCTAGTGGTTCTATGTCTACTCGTTCACCCCTCCCTCGTGGATTGGCGCATGCGCGCGCTGCGGCGCGATGTTATAAAAGGAGTTGTAAATTGGTCAGGAGCCTCTTTCTTTCTTGATTTTTTTGTCAGGCTCGGTTGTCAATCTACGAGCATGTAGTCAATTAGGTTCAGTTAGAACTACGTGTGTGTGCGACCTCAGGGGAAAATGTAAGTTGGTTTGAGTTGTCTGTGAGGCGGTGGCCCTTGCCTTAATGTAGAGTCATTTGTAAATTGGTTTGTCTAAATTCCCTTTCGGCCGTCACCTTAAAATTATTCTGTTTGGATTAATGTTTTAACGTAACTTAACAGGAAACTTAGTATTTTTTATTGGTAAATATCTTCCCCTGAGACGTCGTCGCACGTATTTGATCTTTTCTTAATAATGTAACAATTTTCTTTAAATGTAACTGCACTTTGCAGTAGTTTTGTCAATGTAACGCTTTTCCGTAATTGTAACTGCACCTTGCAGCAGTTTGTAAAAGTAAATAAGTTTGAATTGTAATGCATACTTGGCACTGCTTTTAACTCGTGTTGTATAATGGGAACGCTTACACTGTGTAGCCAGCTTACCCTTGAAGCCCGTTTTTTCTAGAATCATTGTTTTTGATTATTGTATTTGTATCGACTTAACTTCATCAGTAACCTTATGTTATGATTTCTTATTTGAATAAAATGTCTGTGTACCTGATACCTTTTACCTTGCTTACCTAAACTGCTCCATTCACGTAAACCCCAGTCCTTGCCAGGTTCTGGCCATCCATCCTAATGCTCCAAAGCTAGCTAAGCTCTACAACATAATAGGACAAATAGTTCCTAGCTACTAATTGAGTGAAAAGAATTACTTAACAAAAGAGTTCAGATGAATGGAACCGGCTAGTCAGGGCTGTATTTGTGTTAGTGAGGCGGGATGATAAGCACGACGCTTACTGGTGCTTCCAGCACGATTTTGTCTCTAAGCATACGGTTCTGAACTGGTGCGCAGTCTTCTCGTCGTGCATAGAACAACTATGAATTTGAGCGGTGACCATAACATTCTGTGGTTAAGAAATGAAGATAAAGATGTAAGGTAAGTCTCGTAAGTTCTTTCAAGAATCTGTACCAGTTGTTTAATGCCTAGAAATTACTCTGAAAACATGCATTTTAGCCATTTTAATTCTTCTAAAGATACTGTTTGTACACTTAATCCAAAAACCAAACTACTTATCAGCCCTCAGGAAATCCTTAAATGTTTTTCATAAATAAACCACAATCGGATATCTTGAGTAGTTTTGAAATTACGTACGTTGTTTTTCCGAATGTGTGTCCAGGTAAGCGGGGCCCTTAACTGGCATGCACAACACATCTCAACCAGGTGATGCCACTGATCTGACATGCAGGACACAATTCACTTGCTGCCAATTATGAGCTCCGAACTAGCAAAACACTTAGAATGCAGTGCAGTGTGCAGGTACTTATGGGTAGATAGTGGCATCCCTAGACTTTCCTGGGCCCTGCAGGGCTCTTTACTTTTTTGGAGGTCCTCCCCGGAAAATTAAACAGTTAACTCTCCTACGATCATAAAACATTAAATTGTTAAGCAAATACATGTGTCAAATGGTATTTGGCAACAAATATTGTTTAGCAGGAACAAAAGAATAAACATTTTGACCAAATACAGACCAAAACTAAATTTGTTATTAATGACTGCTAGTTCTGCTGAAGAAACGCAAAACGTTCTGATCACTTTCACGCAGAATGCTCCCTACTGATTCCTAACAGCACAGAGCACTTCTGACTACCACTTACCTCCATACTGTAAAAGCGTATTTGAACTTAGCTAAAAATGATAGAATTTTAGCTTAAGTTCGCTTAATTCGCTCCGCACATTCCTTACTGGGGCAGGACCATCAGGCATTCTAGACCTCTGTGGATGCCCGACTATAGGAAATCTACTGCACTTTTGGCAATGTTTTAAAAAAAATCAAATAATTTTTTTCATAATTTAACTTCACCATATTTCAGAACTACCCATTAGACAACCAAATACACAAATGTACTTCTGGACAAGTTCAAATTTTTAAGTTTTATTTCAAATAAGTTGCAGTAAAAGAAAAATGCACACCACACATTTTTAATTACTTTTCAGTACTTCATGTACAGTTTACAGTTTATTTTACTTCTTTTTATGCTTTCCTAAATTTTGTGCAATTTTTTCCTGTCATTATTAAAAGCGTACGGAAGCAATTTCACCATCAGGTTTCCTTTCACATTGAACACTTAAAGAGTCCAATGAACAAGCAGCAAAATAACTAGAAAATGAAATGTAAGATAACATTGTTTTTTACGATTAACAGGCGGAATTTACCTGTTAGCAATGATTCCTGGAAAATAGCATATCTGGTTGATGTCCACCTTCTCTTCAGATTCGCTGATGAACCTCTCTTGTACATGGTAGGCTCGGATTGTTGTGGCTCCTGAAATATAGCCCACAACACTCGATCGCCTTTTAAATAAACCAACTAAAAAAATCCCTTTTGGCACAGCCTACAGGCGCACGTAGATTTCAAAGTATCTACTTTTTTGGAAATATTTTGGAAACTTCTATAAACCCCTGGAAAATTTTTAATGTTCATCAATATAAAAAAAATTGATCTAACATTTTCTCATATTCCATTCAGCAAAAATATTTTGAATGCATTCAGAATTAAATGTCTTAATATGCCTAGGAAGGTAATCATGCAATTATTTTTTATACCTTACACTAATACATGGTCAATTTAATTTTTTGGACAAATGTTTAAGGTAAGATTAAAATAGATATTAATAAATTCCAATAAATTTGATACTAATAATAATTTGATAGTGTACCTACAAGGGGAGTTCCAATTTTTTTTAAAATTCTAATGTGCCTTTGAAGGGAGTTATGATATTTTTTGTCCTCCAATTCTTGTTTATTCTACCCCTTGCAGTAATGGTTGGTAATATAAAAATGTATTCTGACGAAAGTTGTAGGTAATAATGTTTTATAATAAAACAGAACGGATTTAACAGTGTACATGGAACGTATTATTATGAATTTTTTTTAATATCTACACTTTAATTTTTCACCCCTCTGCAACAATGGTTTGCCTTATAAAAAAAATTGTTTCAGACAAAAGATTTAGATAAAAATTATAAGAATAATACATAATTTGTAAAAATTCAATGTTATGCCTACGAACAAATTTATGATTTTTTTTGTCCACCAACCCATGTTTTTTCAACCCCTTGCAGTTATGGTTGGTCGTATCAAAAACTTAATTAGACAAAAGATTTTGGCATTACTCCTACGAGTTATAAAACATTCAAACGGGTGTGATATCCATATTATGATTTTTATGTTTTTAAAAAAACTGTCCCCATTTCTACCCCTTTGGTCGGATATTGCCCATTAACGAACTCGACTGAGAATTTCCAAAACTAGATTTTAATATTAGTTTGGAAGTGATTTGAGAAAAATTGTGACAGTTATCGTGTCAACAAAATTGTGATATACGTATATATAAATATAAATAAACTTTTGAGTTGACAATGGTTTTGGGGTCTATGGACCATGAAACAAAAAACTATATAAAAATTTTCCGGAAGTGGCACTATGATAAAGGCTACAATAGGTAGCATTCCTTTAAAATCTACTTAAAAGTTTTGCACCACCTGAATTTCTATGCAAACATATAATCAAAAGTTTACTGAGAATAATCATTAAGTATACACATTTTATGACATCAACACATACATTTAATTGTACAACCTAACCAAAACAAACCCAGAAATCTCTTAAATGTAAACTAATGCTTGGAAAATAACTCGGTGGTGCAATAACATTTTTGAGTAGTGTAAATAACCTCCAGCAGTTTCCTTTGGTGGTGTAATGACTGGCACTTCACTACAAATATGAAAGGCGGAAAAGCAAGCCGTAATGCAAGAAGTTGGGCCTTGCTTACAGTGAATTGTTTCATGTTGCGTAGTTTATAAAAGTGTATTTCAAAACGTCGTTATTAAACTTTTGGCATCTTGCATTTCTTGCTTACTTTATAAAAATGGCCTAAGTGTTCCAAACCACCTTAAAATCTAAATGCAATTTAAGTTATCAGGTAGAGGGTGATGTTAACGGTGAGATACATTGCTATAAAACTTTCCTGAACACGTAGCGTAAAACTGCCAAAACAATAAAATACAGTGAAAACTTTTATGTAATAAAATTGAGTGTATGAATTTTTTTTTACTTTGTAACAAAGTTTTTTATATTGAGGAGCACTATAAAATGGATTTTTCTCCATTCCTGTACATATGTAAAACTTTTCAGTCTGGTTACCACAGAAATTGTAATGGATCTTTTACAGCAGATTATTTCTGAAACATGGAATATAAAATAAAAACTTTGTATCATAGGTGTGTAACACTTTTCAACTAACCACACAGCCAACAACTATGTAGACTTGGAAATATCAGCAAGCATTCAGCATCATACCTGTGATGCTCTCTCCAAAGTGGGAGTAGATGGGCGAGCGAGAGATGGACTCCAATCGCTTCAGCTGTCTAGATGTTGCCACGTAAAACCTCTGTAAGAGTTAACCAAGTCAAGAGATAAACAGAGACATGGTTGTTACATGCCTGACTTCACACAGCTATTCTGTAGTTCACTTTGACTAATGTAATAGAAGCCACCATAATGTATAGACTATAAGAGTTTTGCAAAAAAATTTCCATAGGTGCTGATCCTTCTCACCACTGGAGTGGGACACAGGCAGAATGGGGTAGGGATGGGGGAGGGGGTCATGTGGTATCTGCAGCCCATGGATTTTGTTGGGGAAAATGGGAAAAATGAAAATATCAGTAATGTTCAGGTGGGGAAGCATTTACGTCACACCCATGTTCAGAGACTCAAGATGACCAAAATCACAGATGGCTCCAGGTGCCAAACCTGTGCTCATAAATTATGATACTGGAGATTGAGATCAAACACAGGATCCCTCGTCACAAGATCGCAACACCTCAACGATCACAGCCGGCAAAGGTCCAATCCAGAGTCATCTTTTGAAGGCGCAGTCTACTCTCAATCACCCGGCAGCCTCTCTGCCTCTCATACTTCATAAACGCTTTTCGAGTGATACTTTTTTCAAACGCTTCATTCCGACACAATTTAAACGGGTCTGCCACATCTATCTTCTCAAAACTGGAATTTCTTTTTTTTTTTCTCCTTTGAACAATTCAAAAGCCTGGCTTAATGATTTCTAAATTCCTCCAAATCTTTTGATATATCTTCACAACACACAGTGACAATGCAATTTCAATGAGCAAAACTATTTTTAACCCGTATCTGTTTAATTTTAAAACGTATTTCAGAGAATATTCAAATTACAGTTCTGCCATGCAGCAAAAATGTTTTATAGAACTTACAAACATGTACTAAATTATTTTACGTGAAAAACTATGTTTCAAAAAGTCCATTATTTCATTGACTTTCAACCGAACAAGCATTCGAACGAGTTTCAGACCACATTCACTTTTCCATGGATTGGCTACAATAACAAGACATTTTTTTCTGCACCGAGTAGAGACTCAATTTAGCCACTCGTCTCTACGAGAAGTAAACTAATCTGAAACGAACTAAATAAAACAACGGGAACAAGGCATTGACGTGGTCAAACCACTCGTCTCCAACATACGTGACCTGTGGGTTTGTACTCCAACAAACCTGAACTAAATTTTTAGCAAGGAAAAATTTTGCACAAATTGCTATGAGCAGAAAAGTTTTCTCAGGTATCATCCCCTTTCCCCCGCCAAAAGCACTCATCACTTGCTGCTATTACACCGCTCGTCACAACTCCACACTGGCTGGTTGTAACAACAAGTCTGTTGAGTAAAGCAGCTGTCCATGATGACATCGCCTTAGACAATGAAGCAACATGCAATTTTTTTTAATTATATGAACTAGAAATATTCAATCATTGTGTAATGTATAGTGAGATGTTCTAGTAAATCATTAGTAGGCCTGTGCGACGTGAATATCTAATTGAATGTTTAAAATATTTGTGAAGTCAAATCAAATTGTGAATATTATTCTCGGCGAAGCTGTATTACTTTTATTTTTTTAAACACAGGATTGAAATAAAAACATAATCCTATATCATTTGTAATGTTTAAAATTATTAAGTGATTAATCAATTATAAAATAACCATGCATTATATTAACATTAACGGAATATTAACAAAAATGAGTGCCCTCTTTTTTTTTAAGTAACCAACTTTATTCAAGCAAAAGATACCTCACACAAAAAATAAATAAATAGTTTCATTAGTAAATCTTAGGCTTTCATGTTTTACAGTTTTACAACAAAAACGAAGCTTCACATCAGGACAGAAGCTTTGCATCACAACCAAAGCTTAAAATAAAACAAATTGCAAATTTCCGGGCAAAGTCAAATTGAATATTAAAAAGAGCTACAAATGATTTTCTCAGTTGAAGCATTGCGCAGGTCTAACCTCTTATGACTGCATATACACATGATCAAATAACACATGCACCCTTGTTTTCAAAGACAACCCTCTTAGCGATGGTAGAGATTCTGGGTTCTAATAACAAACACATTATAGATGATTGTGCTTTTTTAAAAGTTAATTTAGTACATGAACTAACCCTTGATCAGCCTTAAATGTGACCAATAAAAACAATAAAATACCAGCAGTAGCGAGAAAAAAATTATACTAACCTGAATGAAGTAATATAAGAATCCAACTGGTATAATAACAGCGATGAATATTGGAGTAGAATAGCTGATCACAAATAATGTTGCCACCACCTGGAAAGATATTTTTGTGTTTAAATATGATTTCATGAGTATAAAGTTCTCTACTTATTAAATAAACCAACCAAAATATTATTCTGATGTACTAGACAAGACTTCCTACTGATACATGTACTTTATTTTTTTTACTAAGTCAATGAATGTGCACTAACTTAAAAAAAGGTGTTTCAGACCACTAAAAGAATGATAAATAAACAGCAAGGATAGTCTCCTTGAACTACTTAACACAGTAACCTGCAGCAACAGAAGCACAGTTGTGAGTTGAAAAATCAGGATTTAAAAAAAAAATAATAATTAAAGAGAAAAACAAAAAAAACAACACATGTATATCTCGATATCCATTAATCTAAAAATTATATATCTAATAAATTATCTCTTTATCTACAGTAGGTGCATTATATCTAGAAGCCTAGTAACAGTTACAGCCAGGGCAAGTTGGCGCTTGGAGGAGGTTAACCTTGTGACTGCGCATGCGCAGTATGCTTGCGAGGGGGTTTATCACGTGACCGCGCATGCGCAGAGCGCTTGGGTTAGGCTCATACTATCGGACCAGAAAATATAAACCTTTTTCTGTAGTTTCTGTGCAGGATTCAGCCAGATTGGACTGTCCTATTTTGTTTGCGCTTAGTCATCTGAATTCGCTACATTATATGCTTTTGGTGTTGTGATTAATTTATATTAAACATGGTTTTACTGTAATCGGTCCGGACTTTAAAACACTTTGTCTTTTAATTATTGTTACTAGTGTTAATATCGTCTTGTGTTATGAAACACTTTCGTGTGGGTGGCTAAATAAATTAATTTGTTATGGGTTTTGTTATCACGATGCCACCAGTATTATCGACAGTGAAGGGGAAGAAACTGCATTCGCAAGCTTGTGAAATAATTTATAATGTATTGTCATTTATGGAGAATGACGCTAAAACTATAGAACCATCTACTGTATTCCAAAAGAAAAGACACAGTTAAGGACAGCTACAGCTACTGGCGTGTCTCGTAGCGCAGTGCAGAGAATAAAAGTGGAAGCAAAAAAGTTCAGCATCGGAGAAGGATGTTCTTTCGTTACACCTGATAAGATGAGACAGAAGACATGTAAATACGACCTAGATAATTTTGACCAAGCAGTACTTCACAGAACTGTATATAATTTTTATGTAACTGAAAAATGTGTCCCCACAGAGTAAAAAAATACGAATAAAACTGCAACAGGACATTAATTTCCAAGGTTGCAATGCAACTTTACAGAAAATTTTAAAAAGGTTTGGTTTTCGGTGGCGAAAAACTAAGTTGCAACGTCTCATTTTGATTGAAAAGTCTGATATACGATACAAGCAAACTGAGTATTTGAGAAATATACATTTCAGAAACGAAAATCGTAATACTGTGTACATGGATGAGTCTTATGTTTTGTCGTCCAATGTGCAACAGAAATCCTGGAGTGATGACTCAACCCACGGCCTTTTGACACCTGTTTCTAAAGGACAAAGTCTAATAATGGTTCATGCTGGCGGTGAAAATGTTTTTGTCCCTAATGCCTTAGTGATGTGGAAATCTCAACAGGGTACAGGAGACTACCATCACAACATGAATCAACAAAACTAAGAAAAGTGGGTAAAAGAAAAACTTATACCCAATATTCCTGCTAATACTGTTGTTGTTCTAGACAATGCACCGTATCACGTCAAGATAAATAAGTCGCCAACATCTAACTCGACTAAACACGACATGCGACAGTGGTTGCGAGAGCATGGTACTCCTTTTGCAGATGACATGCTCAAGCCAACACTTTACGCAATTACTAAGCAGCATAAGCCGAAGCAAACCGTTTATTCAGTAGATGAAATTTTGAAATGTTACGGGCATACAACACTGCGTTTGCCACCATATCACCCTGACTTAAATCCCATCGAAAATATATGCGCAAAAGTGAAAAGCAAAGTTGCATCGCACAATGTAACGTGTAATTTACGAGACGTAAAAGCTCTGCGAAGAAACATTTAACAGTATGGGGGCAGACGACTGGAGACCAAACTGCGAGTACGTGAAAAAACTTGAAAACAAGTATTACGACCGGGATGCACATTTCTACGTAGAAATTTATTGCATTATTATTAACCTAGGAGGTGTGGACAGTGACAGCGGCAGTGATAGTAGTGATGACGACTGTAATACAGGTTATTCAAGCTATGAAATGGAAGGCATCGCTCCATTGCCAGTGAGCAGTGAATAGGTCAGGTGAGAAGTGAATGTTTTTAGTTTCAATATAGACTCGATGGTTGCCTCCCCACCTTGTTCCCTCCCTCCTTTGTCGCACCCCCCACTAGTGTAAATCTGTTACAGGTCCCAAGCTTCTAGATATCCTGCGCCTATTGTACCTTTATACACGTGTCTCACAACATATCTGTGTGTGTATGTGTGTGTATACATATATTTTTCTCTCAGTTTCTATCTCCTTGACTATATGTCCATCAGTTCATCTCTCCTTATATCTCTTTATATATAAATTTCTCTTCTCCCTCTTCACATACACACACAACACCCACATAGAGAAAAGCATATGAAAAGCATTACCCGAATATACTTTTTTATATATTTCTTTCATAAAAATTAAATGAATCACTACATGAAAGCAAACTTCACAAATCACTTCCTAAATGGCGAGAAGCACCAAACAGAATATAAATAATTTTTTGTGCATCAAATAACACTTTATCCTTTTATACACACAAATTAAAAGAAGATGCCTTATTTTACATCAATTAATACAAAGTATAGTTTGAATTCGACTGTAAATTGTTTTGTTTTTTTAAATAGTAGATACATTAAATTGTTTGTAACTGTCAACAAATAAATAAGATGGGGGAAGGGGGTGATTTAAGGGAATGTTCAATTGCTGGACTGTTAAAAATGTATCCCAGTTCCTTGAATTGAAATTGTAAAACATCAGGCTACAGTCAATCAGATGATTTTGTTCACGAAACAACACCTGTGAATAAAGTGTGCAAAACGATAAGTCGATTGTGACAGGCATCAAATGTCTCCATTTGAGACATAAAAATTGTGTGTGTGGAGTTCACGAATGACAGAATTGAAACTTATTGTTTATCAGGTACAGAGATACATTATTTACATTTTTCAATCACACTATTCATATAAACATGAATGATACTTATATAGTTAATTGCAAAAATAAATAACTCTTTTCTACACAAATAAATAAATGGTAGATACTCAAAATAAAATAAAATAAATATGGTTGCGTCAATCGTTACCCGTTACGAAAACTGAGGAGCAGACAAACACAAGCAGCGTTACGAGAATTCCGTAGCATCACTGCTGTGTCATTTCTACCTGTCCTCTACCGTCTTCCCTTCCGGCAGTTACAACTAGCATACAACATGCTTCGCTACGTATCTATCATCCTCCCCTCCTTGCCGTATTCCTATTTGACCGCTAATGCATGCGCTGGAGTGGCGTCGCCGCTGACGCACTCTCCTCCTCTACCGGTTGCTTCACCACGTACATAAATATTCCCCTCATGCGATCGGAATTTTCGTAACACTCAAAAAAAATTGTAGACCCCTCAGCAAACAAGTTTCACTGCAAAAATGTGGAAAATTTGCATGTCTTTTAAACTGCTGGGCTATACAACCTATATTTTACACCTGCAGGTATTTTATTAACAGAGAAATAACTTATATAGAAACTTAAAAAATATATTGCCTTAAACATGTAATAACTTTTTATTACATAAAAATCACAATCAAACAATTGTTACCACATTAAGGACATATAAATCAGGGGCATAAGTACCCCACCGAAACCATAAAAAAAATTTTTAATTCCCACCAACAAATAAAAGCAAACAGCCTGTAAACGTGGTTCTATAAACACACACACACATGCCCAAGAATAAATTTTTTAGTCACTTCTCATATTAAAATTTTTAATTTTGATTTTTAAAATTATATAAACAATAAAAATAATGCACTTTGCATTTTTTTTTTGTCAAAACACACATACTACACAGAAATACTGGAGCTATGGCAATGACACTTTAACACGTTGCTCAAGGACCATTGCAGGAGCTAATGTACGTTACAGTTTTCAGAGCCACACAAGGACAGTAGTGGGCGATGCCAGAGAGTGCAAGTCACCAGAGCCTCTGCAGGTTCCAACACTTTCCAAAGGATCGTCTCGCTGTGACTGAACTGGAAAAAGCTGCGCCGACACGAGACCCAAGTTTCTTGGCAGTTGCTAGAGCAGCAGTGTTCCATGTAGAACCAACGGGGGCAGAACCAGTAATTTTTTAAAGCTAATAGCTTCCTGATTTCGATATCTGCAGTGAATACACAATAACCCGTCAACAATTATATTCCATGTAGGTCTATTGTCATGGTTAAACTATTTATTCTCTCAAAAATAATAAATGCAGCAAAGTTAATAAAACTGAAACCACCCCTTTCTTACAATATGCTACAGCATGGAACAATCTGATGTGAAAGTCAAAAGACAAGGGACCAGGCACTATCTCACTGAAAATTGCCCCAGGATAGTGTTAATAAAGGGTGCCATCTCTGGCAGTGAAAAATCACTGAAGTCTCGGCTGGTGAGCAATCCCTGAATTTGTAGTGGAGAGGATTCCACGGTGTATTTAATGGCGCCCCAAATAATGATAACACTCAGACTGGTACGATGATGCTAAGTGAGAAAAGCTTGGTGTCCATCATCATAAAGTCATCGAGAAACTATGCGACTATCGTGATTCGACAGGCTGAAGTCGAACCAAGTCAATCCTAAACGATGAACTGTTACGAATTTGCCTTTCAGTATTCACATTCCACCCACTGCAGTCGGTACAGATGATCTCGAGTACTTGGAGAGTTCGCGGACGTCGCAACTTTGGGCAGCGAGCGGACGTTTCTCTCCGCAGGTGGTGGGGTCTGACGCCACTGGCAGAAGTCTTCTTGATGTTGCAACAGCGCTCTGCAGTTTGCTGACTCAGTACCTGTCAGTGTGTACTGCATGTGTCTATCCTCCTCCGTGGTGGTGGGGTTCCAGTCCGTGATCATCAACACACACTCTTCACTGAACTATCCCTGCATCTCCTACGTGAGACACAACTCCGTATGCCAACAATCCTGCGGCGAACAAAGCCTGCGAGTTGTTCATCATGTTGTATGTTGCCACACAGCACACAGTGTCACAATATAAACCCTCACTCACATCTACACCCATTACCAGTTAATTTTGACTGTTATTGAGGATAACATTCGGTAAGAAATATTTTTATATTAAATAGAAAAAATTAGTAATACAACTATTGTAGTTAATGACAAACACCAGACTGTCATGCAATACTAAATTAGCATATATATTTCTGTCAAAATGTATTTGCAATTTTTTTGAGGTTATAACATCCCTATTGTATGCAAGAGGGCTTATTGGAGATGGCTTACAAACTAACTAATCCTGAACTCAAACATGCCTGAACTGAATCTCATAACCAATGCTACAAGGCTTGAAGTTTCGTATGGTAACCACTACATTACCAAGGCCAGTAGCAAAAAATTTGTCAAAGCAAAAATAATTTACGCTATTTTAGATATTAATAAACAAATATGAAATTGAGCAACTGTGCAAAAAAATTAGTCATATTCAAATGCAGGATAAAAAGCTACATGAAGAAGCATGTCACTTCACAAAAAATTAAGGTGGCAAAACATTATACGTATCTTGCAAAAGTTAACTCAATAATGATTACTAAAAATTTTAATATTTTAATGAGGAAAATCATTATTTTAGTGGATGTTTACAAGTTCAGGCAAAACCACTATGAAACTATGAGCTTAAAACGACAGGCAAAATCAAAGATGGTTTCAAGACTGGATTACAGAATAAAAACAGTAGTGAAGGTAGAATCCAAGTAGAACCAGAGCAACGAACACAAAAGTAAACATGAGAAATGCTTGAAAATATTTAGGCACAACCAACACACCACTGTTTGTTCAGACTGGTAGCAATTCCAATTGTATTTTCTCAGTTTGTCAGATGACCACCCTTGTACAAACTTCTGGCAAACTATATAAAAAAAAACATTACAGGCACAAAGATGGTTCTTTAGATTTTAAAATTAAATATCTGTGAATTATTATGAATGCCATTGAAAACTATCTTGTAACTAATTTAATCACCCCATATAAAGATTTTGCCTTAGTAACAGCAATTAAGATTTTTAACACTAAATAAATAAAAAAATATACGATGAGTGGACACAGAAATACCGTACATACGTTAAGTCAGGCCACCACTACCCTTCTTTCCACTGAAAAAACAGAAGCAACTTATTAGCAAGAGAAAACTTCTACTTCTAACAGATCTGCTACGGGCATAAATAGCAAACAATTCATAACACAGTTTCTTTCATTTAATAACGATCCATGGTCTGATAAACACACTGGAAAATTTACCTCGAAAAAACAATAAAGCCAATCGGTCAATTGCTCTGGGAAGGTGTCGTCCAGCACGTCAACGTCTTTCGCGAAGCGGTTCAAAATCCGCCCGACCGGCGTGGTGTCAAAAAAGAAGAGGGGGGCACGAAACACGGCAGTGAGCAAGCTGCGATGCAAGACGCCCGCGGCCACCCAGCATCCCAGCTCGGGGACCAGGGTGCTAAACACTGTCGCCACCGCTGCAAGAACAACCAACCCCACGCGTCACCGCCGGGCCGACAGAAGCAACACAACAGGAAGGGAAGAGAAGAGAAAAGAAAAAGCAACATAACAGCATCAAAGAAGGAACTGGAAAATGACCAGCTGACTATAACCACGGTCTCACATGGTTATGTCATTTACTCGTCACTACTGTAAATTAATCACAATACCTCTCGTTCACTTTATGTTTTCCCTCAAATTATTTCAACTGACATTAACTAAATTTTTGATATTGGAAATTTCAATTTAATTTAATATTCACTAAATTTTATCTACTAGTGATTCAGTTAAAAAACAATGTTCAGCAAATATCTGGTGACAAAATTCATGACCCAACAAAACATGCTAGAGAGTTACGGAATAAATTTATAATATCCTTTAATGAAAATACTGACAAGGAAATGAAATAACTATCTCATACTGTGAAACCGAGCTTTGATGCAAAAATAACAATAATCATCCAATCATCTACCTCATCTTGAGCTACAGAAAAGTGTTTGAATTACAGAATTCCAAAGTTAATTAAAGAACTGAATTAATTTAATTATAAATAACTGACCATTTGTTATTAAGTTTGACAACATATGAGAAAATATTGTTCCTTAAGATATATACATTTACCTAATTGCATATGTGATAAAGTAAACTAATTCAGTTGCAGTTAGAAGCAATATGTAAATTCAGAAAAATGAGGAAAAAGATAATAAATTGCATAATTCAATGGCAACCATTTAATGCACTAGCTTCCCTCACTCAAAAAGGTTACTGTATTCCTCAGTTATATTTATATAAAATGCTTAAAAATACATTCTCACTCTTGCTGTTAACTCAATAATTAATGTAGAAAAATACATGTCTGCCAAAATGCAGGCAAAATATTTTGTGTATTATTTGTAAGAATATATTATGCTAATTTTTTTATAATATATAAACTAAAAACCATTAATATAAAGGACAAGCAAATTAAAATATTAATATTTACACATAAAGAACAGTATTTAGATACTACAAATAAAAGCTATGCAGGTTGGTTGCAGAAATTACGATTATAAATTATATGTTATTATAAAATGTGTATTTACTTTTTACAGACAATATACAATAAATTAACACTGATGACATTGCAATGTTTGGTTGGATTGAGAAAGAAGAAGCGGACAAAAGCCAAACATAATTTAAGCTTTTAAAGCTCAGCACTATCCAAAGCATACTGCAAATAAATAATCTATTCAAGTAAGTTTTTTTCTCAGTGAAACTTTTTTACAGCCAGAATGGTACAGCAATGACCAATCAGAGAATAACGGATAGAGCAATGATCAGGAGTGGAGCGCTTGGTGGTAGAGGAGATGGGGAGGAGTAATAACGAATAAATTATGTCTCGGAAAACTACAAGACTCTTTGCAGGTTTTTTGTCGCTACGTTTGTTTTTGTTATTGTGAACTTCCATTGTGTGCTTTATTATTATTATTATTATTATTATTGTGAACTTCTATTGTGTGCTTTGTTTAGTTTCATTGTAAAGTGTATTATTAAAGTTTTAATGTGCGTAGTCGCCAAGCAGCCATTTTATTTTTATAAGTAAATTTCAAAAAAATACTACCTATCATAGTTGTTACCATCTGTTGCAATTTTTCACAAATCACTTCCAAACTGATACATAAAATCTAGTAGTAGAAAATCTTGGGCGAGTTTTGACTAAAGGGGTAGAAACGGGAAAAGTTTTTTGAAAAACAGAAAAATTGCTGTAACTCATATTATGTGGAAAACTATCACATCCGTTTGAACTATAACTCGTAGGAGTATCTTAAAAGGTTTTTGATACCACCAACCATAACTACAAGGGTTTGAAAAAACATGGGTAGAATTTTTAAAAATTCACAATTTACGTACCATGTACACCATCAAATTCATTCTAATTTATTTTAAAACATTTAATTATTATCTACAACTTTTGTCTGAAATAATTTTTTTATATGGCCTACAATGACAGCAAGGGATGGACTAAACAGGGGTTGTACGACAAAAAATTCTTAACTCCCTTAGTTGGCACACAATCACATCTGTTTTAATTGTTTGTAAATCTTATAATTTTTATCTAAAACTTTTGTCCGTCACATTTTTGATAAAACAAACCATTATTGCAAGGGGTTGAAAATACCTGGGTTGGAATGAGAAAATAAACAAAACTTCCCAACCATGTACACTATTGAATCCATTCTTATTTTTGTGTAACTTTCTAAATATTAACTAGACTAAAACTATTGTTAAAATAAATTTTTATCTAATCAAATTTTCTGCAAGGGGTGGAAATAACAATATTTGAAAGTAAAAAAATGATCATTACATTTTTAATAGATTTACTATCAAATCTGTTATAATTTATAGTATAAATTCTAAACTTCATCTAAAACTTTGGCTGAAACAAGTTTTTTTAAACAAATTATTACAGTAAAAACATGGGTTGAAATTTTAAAAAATTAAAAATTTCTTAGTATCAAAATTATTCAAATTTATTTTAAAACAACTTAATATTATCTTAAACCTTGTTGCAAAGAAAATTTTTATACGCCACGTTATTAGTGCAAGGGATAAAAAATAGTGTTTGAAAGTTAAAACAATTATATAGTACCTGATTTGGCATATAATATGAAATTCATTCTAAGTTATTCAATGGTGGCTACAATGAATTAAAAATAGTCAATATTTTCACTGTGTGGAAAAAGAGAAAATATTTAATCAAAAATTTTGTAATATCGGAGAACATAAATATGATAGGTACATTAAGTTTCTATAATGTTCCAGAATTTTATAGAAGTTTCCAAAATATTTTCAGAAGAAATGGGTACTTCTAAATCTACTTACGCCTGTAGGCTGTGCCAAAAGGATTTTTTTTTTTTTTTTTTTTTTTCATTTTAGTCATACAAGAATGATCAGGGTACAGATTTTGAAATAATTTTGTTTAATAGAATTAATTTTTATGCTATAGTTACACAAAAAAAATTCAAAAATATTCTAACAATAATACCTACTTTTTGAAAGTTCTCATGTTCATACTAAAAGGATTTACTTTCCAGAATATATCAAGGTCTAACATCAGTAACTTGAACACACCTATAACTCTTACATACAATTCAAACCAAGATTGTATACTTGACTTCATCTATCAAAAGTACAAAGTTTGTGCAAAGTACAGCTAAGGCCAAAATGTAAAATAAAAAGAATTGACTACTATACAATGTGCATTGTAGAATGATGTCGATGTCAGTCTGATTAATCTTACAGAGTGGTATACTGCAACAAATATTTCTGGAATAGTATTGGATCAGGGACCAAGTGAAAGTCAAAGGGGCTTAAATGAGGTGGATGGTAGAGCACTTTCAGACCTTCTAACGACCCAACAACCAAATCACAGCTTGTTCGAAGTGCACTTGATCATTGTCTTGCAAAATTTTTGATGGGTTCTGGCCATAAGTATGCCTATTTCTATCTCAATGCTGGTCAAAGGTTGTGTTCCCAAAAAATTTCTTAGTACTGTGTACTGTAGTATAGCCTGTGTTAGAATAAAACCATCACAATCATCCACGAAAATAACCATTGCAGTCCCATTGCTAGGGTTCTGATGAAATTTCCAAATTTCCTGGTGACCCGCAAAAGGCTCATAAAGGCGAGTATTTCAGTTTTGTTGCAAACAATCTCACCAATTCCTCCAGCTAAATATTGCACGTGAAAGTATCTCTTCACTTGCTTGTATCGTTCCATGCTGGTACAAGAGGTGTTGTCTCTGATTAATTCCCAGGTTACGATTACCTACCTTTTCTCATGGTCGTACAATTTTTTTTCGCATTTCCAAGTGTTCCTTCACAATGTGTGCCACAGACTCACAAATTGTATGGCTATGATGCATCTCTAGTAACGCATACATCTAACAGCAGAAAACATTTAAAAACTTTCAGTAAAATTATATAATCATGGCTCATCTTTCACATTTTTAGGCTTCTCACAGACAATTTCCCAGCGCCCGGCTTCTGTTCTGTGCAGAAAAGCATGGTTATGTCACCTTTGGCAATCTGGATTTTTAGCTTACTTCACTGTTGAGATTACAAAATCACCAAGAGTAAACCACACAAAACACTAACCAGGAGTCATATTCATCAAATGTGCACAGGTTCTTGCAGTCGGTAGGAAGAACTTGTATGTTGTAAGGTATGCATCCAACTTACGTGTTGCGAAAGCAGCATAATAACTTTGCACTGGACTGTATATATCTGATCCTACTAATCTCAACCCTCGTTGAAGTTAATTTCACCACAAAAATAATTTTTAACTTGAGTATTAGCAAAAAAGACAACGGCATTCACAAAAAAATATGTGCGTAAACACCACCATTCTCTCAAATCTGCATATGGAATGTTTAAAAAATACCATCCCATACATTTTAAGGGTTACACAACTGGACAAGCACAAACCACCACACAATGTACGCTCGGAACTCTGCCAGTGAAGCGCTAGAGTGTGGTGTGTGCTGGGTTGTTAAATGATAAGGAACAAGACAGATGGAAAGACAGCACACACTCCTCTAGCACACCTGACATTCCACCTGCAATTCGCAGGGATGTTGGCATTAACTGCCCAAAGTTTCTCGCATCTGGCACGCGTCTTGTTGGGAAACGTTCCAGGTACAATTTTACGCTGCCCTTGAATTGCCGCCCGCAAGCATGTGAAGCATGTCGGCCTCCTCGTGATTCACGTGCGGAGATCCACAGCACAGATGACGGCAGCTCTGTGAACTGCGCTTTATGTCATTTGATGGAAAGCACCCTCTAGTGCTTCTCTAGTTGAGTTCTGAGCACTACATGCAGTGTGAATCTTGCTTGAGTTCTACCACTAATTCTGAGACACAATTTGTACCACGTGTGTACATATGTACATGAAGTGAATATAAAGTGGTACTAGCTAACCAGAATACCTTTACACTGAATCATGAAGTGCCACAAGCCCACGAATAAGTCTTCACTTGACCTGACATACCTTGAATATGTTACCAGCACACATTTGTAACGTGCGAGGAAGCGTCGAGTCCACAGAGTTGACGTCAGACGAGAACCTGCTGAGTATTCGACCTATCGGGGTCGTGTCAAACATGGATTGGGGCAAGCGCATCACGTTCGACAGCAACCTGCGGTAGAGGGCTTGGGAAGCGTTCAGACAGCCAATTTCAAGGGTGATGCTGGCTGCTAACACGCTTAGAACTGCAAGAGAACAGCCCGGCAACGATCACACCACAGTCCGCGATACAAACACTGAACTCCTTCCACAGGATCTCTCTTGATTACCAATATTGTACAACTGTTATACTAACCTTAAGGATGAAAAATATGTAAATAAGCTTATGTATACAACACATTTTTAATGCACATTAATTTTAAGTGTAGGATGTATCAGACCAATCGGATCTTAAGTTCCACGAATAATAATGTGCAGCTATGCAGGGATCAAAATATTTTCAATGGCCACTTTCAGAATTTGCACTTCTCGAATTACAGCCCATTGAGCAATTCCTCCACGAAGAATAAAACAAGCTAGAGTCCCGGCACAAACAGGTACCATGTCCGCTACACAACTGTTAGAGAGACTTCTTTAAACATTTTGGCAGTACTGTTCATGGTTAGAAAAATAAAGATAAAATATATAAACAATACAATACCTGCTAATCTATACTCATTTAAAACTTTTTCATCCCCGAGTTCACTGAACATATAGCCAAAGGCGATATTACACGTGTTAAGTAGTAAAGAAGCCACAATTACTCTCAGTTTTGAGTGTGACTGTTTTGCCATAAAATTGGGTAGTTCTTAGTTTAATTTTTAAGTAAAACTTGACCCTTTGGTATCATATTTCATGAACTTGGAGCATTATAGTGACTACTCTTTGTTAACTCTTGCCTGACAATGTCACAAAATACACATGATTAAAAAATATGTTTACTGGTTACTAACCAAGTCAAAAACAGCATACAAAAATCCTTGTTAGTAGATAGAGAGGCATGGGCATAAATAAAAGATTTTTTTCCAGCATGTAACAATTTAATTGAACGTTATAATCTTAGATAGTGTGTGAATATGATACGTATTTCAAACATATCTTATGGTATGCTTCGTACCCTCTTGTTCGATCAAAAATTAAGGAGTTTTAAGGACAATATTACTTCATTGCCTTCGTCACTATCAAGAGGTTGAAAACAATTTGTAACATCACAAATCCCTATAAGAAAATAACAATATTAAATAGCTGAAGTAAAAAATTTAATCCAAAAGTTAGTTCAATTGTTACAGATGAGCCCCTATTGTCCAGATTTATCTATAGAACATACATCTAACCCAAACATAGTGTCGGCTGAAATTTGTAGCCCAAAAATTTACTTTCATCACAAATTACATTTACTTCATAATTTCCGAGTTAGACAGTAAAATGTGCCCTTCATAGTATAAAGGTGAAATACAAAATACAAAAAAAAATTCAAAAGGTTTTTTATACATAAATTGTAATCACTTGGCCCGAAATTCACCAAATTCACTGCGCAAAAGTCAGAAACAAAAGAACATTAAAATACCTACATTTATCTATTACTTGTACGCTATCAGTATTTACTAAGGAGATTTTAAGGATACTTAGTGAAATCAAAGGACTTTAAAGGGCCCTAATTTAATTAAAGATAAATTAATGACTTTTTAAGGATATCAGCGAGGTTTACAAACCCTCCATGGTGTCTACAAATACATGGTTAACCACATTTAGGACTTTTTCAAGACCTTTTTTAAACCAAAGAGTAGTTTTTTTATAAATTTTATAAGAAAAATTTAACATAAGTAAATGTAATACTAAACAGAACTACCATTTGCAATAACGTGCTGATTTTTAAGATATAAAGTTAAGCCCTTTTCAGAGATAATCCCCACACAATTTAAGTAAACAGTTGCCAAATATTTAAATCTAATGTGCAACTATAAACTGAAGTTAGGTGTCCAAAAACAAAATGCAACTTAGCAAAATGCTGTTGGAAATTAAAGTTTCATGGTTTCCAGCACCATTGCCGTTTATTTAGGGACTTTCTCGTGCCTTGCGTGACCTGCAGACAGCCTGCATCAGCAGATGAAGCCGAGTGATGCAGCAGCAGTGGGCCACTTACTTCAGACGGGTCCTAACATCATGGAGAAGGGCCTTACAGGGGACCTGGGACCCCCTAATGAAAAAGCCAGAACATTTTTAATTTTAAAATAAACTCTCGAAAGCAATGTTTTCAAGCCAACCTGGAATTTAAATTTTTCTCTGTTATCGTTTCTAATTTAACTCAACTTGGGTTAGTTTCATTAATGCCACCGATAAAATTCCAGTGAAATCGCGTCATACGAGGAATTAAAATCTGTGAAAAGTTTATATTTGTATGAAATCATGAAAACTCAATTGAAATCGAAATGTATTGTTCAGCACTTTAAATTAGATGTTAATAAAAATACAATTATTTTTTTTTTGTTTTCTCATTAACACCCTTATTTTTCACAGAAAAAAATGGGCAAACAAGCATCATAAAAATGAAAATGGCTGGCGTGGGGCCCTGCTAGGTGCAGGTAAGGTTAATTCTACAAGGGGGTTAAGGAAAATCAATGTTCGAAGTTAGGCAAACTACATGGTTCTGCAGCTAGATAACAGTGGCATTCAACCAATTTTAAAATTGAAATATTAAATATACGCTAAATCTTCCAATACTTTTAATTTTTGAATTACAAATACCTAAAATTTATCACTTAGTGGTTTTGAAATATGCTTAGTGTTGTTTTATGTTTGTGTGCTAAAGTCGGTCTAGTAGAAAGTACCGATGCTAACATTAGAATATTAACTGCTTCCTCACAAGGGAAAAAAAAATGCAACAGAAAGATCACGAAGATGAACAAAAATAATATATAGACACATATATATACATACATTTAAAGCAAACATAATTAAAATGTACAAAAAACCAGTTTAGAAACTATATATCCTGTATCCAAACAAAAAACCTTTAGAAATACAGCGAAACCCTGTTAAAAAAAATCCTGGTAATACAAAGTATTTACGCAGTCCCTAGAAATTACATAGGAGTTATAGTGCTACATAATTTGTTTAATACAATAGTATGGTTATCATGTAATCTAAAGTTGTTTTTGTTCCAAAGATGAAAAAACTGCATGAAGTAAAAGATGGTTATTACAAATACTCCAGAATAATGTAAAAAAACAACGTGAATTTCAACCAAAATAATACTGATGCTATTGCTTTGGTTCACTGTAGGTTGGGGATAAAAGTTTAGAAATTTTATTATTCCAAAATGATGGTAATATTCATTTTTTTTTTTTTTTTTTTTTAGGAAATTTATAAACCTTTTGTTTATCTGTCTTAAATCCTTTAAAAAGTAGTACAGTATAAAAAAGTAATTTTTTTAAAGCCACATATGTAGCCATCCTAAAATTGTATTTTACAATTCCTAAAAAAAAGTACATATGTTGCTGTCCAAAATTGGATGCAAGTTTCCTTGGAGAATATTCTTTTTCTTTTTATTTTTATTATGTGTTTTATGCATTTCCTAAACAAGAAACATATTTTTAATTTAATTTGAATTTTATTGATAAATTATTTTAAAATTGTGATAAATTTTTTTAATAGTATGTGGTTAATATAAACCTTTTTATTGCAAAGTGACCAAAATTATGGTCCCTTCAGGTTTGAATTGAGGCTTGACTGTACTCAAAAAATAAATACCCTTTTACCCCGCCATACTGTGCCATAATATTCATATATTCTTCCTTTAAAGGGTTATTCATTACAATTTTCTGCAAATTAAAATCACTAAGCCATTCAGTTTTCTCTCGTTCACATGGTAGTAAGTTCCGCCATTGCTACACCAGCGCACCATGAGACAGAAACTTTCCCTGTGCCAAACTCGCCCATGAGAAAACCAGTTTACTTCCTAACCTGAAGCTGCCCGGCTTGCCCTGCCTGTTGCCCCCGTGAGTCGCAGGATAGGCACTCAAGCGACCCGCACCAGTGAACTCGTAGACTCGCTAGTCTGGCAGTCTGTGTAGGGTACTGTGATGGTGGTGGTGCAGTAATGAAGGAGACTGGCAGAGTGCAGAGTCTTTAAAAAAAAAACCACAAAATAATATCTATATTTTTTTTTAAAGTTTTTCGAACTTTGGCAACAAACAAAAGTGTGTCTGTGAACAAAACCGCAGACTTCACCACTGAATTCATAGATATATTAATAAGCTGTGTTCTTAATGCAAATGAAAATAATACAAAGAAACTGGGAAACTTGTTACGCCAGAAAGGACAACAAAGTGTCAGCTTCCTGTTTCGAAAGCATGTGATGGTTTTGTAAAATCCTTGGGATTCTATAGGACTGTGTACTGCAAAAAATTACTTAGAGAGTTTTTATTGAAATATTACCTTGCACTGACAAATTGTAATCATAACCAATACATACAAAAATAATTTGACTGGCATTATGCACACACGTAATGAAATGACTTGAATGAGTACTGACGTCTGTAATTTTGTTTTTGTTTCCAGTACACATTTTAGTTATAAACATCACACGTAAAATACTATTTGCTGTGAATCTTCCAACAGTTATTTAACCAGATTAACTGCAATGGTATACAGGAAAAAAATTTGCCTACTGATAATCGCCCTTTCATCAATGTGGTTTGTACCGATTGTTGTCAATTGAAAAATTGTGAGTAGGAGCGTGGGATGCATTGATCTTGGGAAGTAATATGTGCTTCATTATTATAGATGTTGGTAAGAGTTAACAATAAGTAGTAAAACAAAACTTAGCATGGCCATCATCAGCTCCTACTCAATCACTGATTATTCAAATTATTGAATTTAAAGCCATTAAAAATGTTTGACATACCATAGTGTCAAAAAGTACTTACCTGATGGGGTTAAAATTTATTATTAGAAACCATATAACCGACTTAAAAACTTTAGTTAAGAAAGAAATGTCCGTATGAAATTCACACATTAAAAGTTTATGTGAATGTACAATATAATTTTAAAGTAACTAACTTACAACAATTGGTGCATTGCCTCAAATATAATAATGACACATGCTTGTCTAAAATTATCACCTTTTAAAGCATTAAATAATGCTAAATGGTGGTGAGAATAAACACTATAAAGATGGCACTCTGTATGGAAATTGTAAATAGTGTAACAACTAGTAAACTACTACAATAGCATTCTTCATGTGATTATCACCTTTACACAAAAGCCCGCCCCCAGCAGATACATATATTTACATAGAAGTCTTCAAAACAATTTGTTAAAAAAACTGTACCGAATATGACTGATATGTAGTACTTTAATGCATAAGCAAATTATAGTATATTAAAATACTAAAAAAATTGTGTAATATTCTCTAGTATACAATTTTCAAACCTTATAAAACTTAAACAGAGCTATATTAACTGTTTGTATATTTTAAAAAGTTTGTATATTTTAAAATATTTTAAACAGAGCTATATTAACTGTTTGTATATTTTAAAAAGATAAGTTTCATCAACCACTCCAAGGCCATACATCACACAGAAAACCATGCCAAAAAATAACCACTCCAGGTTAAAAATTAGGAGACTACCACAAAACCATTCTTAATATAAATGCTCTTAAAAGTCAAAAATGCATTCTATAAATATGCAATACTACTATTTGATTGTACATTCCTACATACAAGCCATTCACAGTGTAATATTACTAAAAATACTTAAAATGTGTAACATTTTTCGTAACTGCTCAACTTCATTCCTGACTTTTCATTACCATTTTCTTCAAGTTCCATAGCAATACAGTAGAACTGATTAACTGGGGTAATTGGGAGGGCGGGGGTGTCAGCACGGATAAGCGAAAATCACGTATACTTGAATTCAAATGTATTTAGGTTATACATAATACAGCACAATTTTGTACGTTATTTATACAAAACAAATGTGCAAGTTTTACTGACACGAAGGGCAGGAAGTGACTCTAGGAAGGAAGGCCAGTTGTTCCGTTCTTGTAATCCAGCTTAATCCCGGACTAGTATTTTTCTCACAGGCAATTCTAGTCTGTTTCTTTGTCCATTCATTTCTACTTTTAATACATAGTTTCTAGTTTTACTCATTTCTTGACCCTTCCCTAATGCGGGCTTAGTTCTCCCCCCAAAAAAACATGCTTAATTTTTAAATGAGAACCTGGCTAACCGAATGCCTGGTTAATCAGGTTACGGATAATCAAGGTTCTACTGTACATAAACTAATTTACTAATTTAATATATATGTTTGTTTGTTTGTCTGTCTGTTCCACATTCCTAAACTATTCATTCAGTTGTAATTTGCACACTGTCTAGATGAAATTTTGAACAATTTTGGAAAACCACCCCCATTCCCACCACTTAAAACAGAACTTTTGACACAATATGATGAAATTATGTGGGAAATTACTGCCTTCAACTAATGTATAAAAAAAAAAAAAAGGGAAAAAGTAAAAAAAACAACTCTCAATCCTCTTTCCCACCGTTGGTACTGCTTGATGAAAATTTGCATACACATGTTCAAAATAAGACAAAAATTACGGTTCAATATATAATTTGGAAAAAAAGAAGTGCACGGTCACTGCTTACATAAGATTTTCAAACCCCATCTTATACCTTTTTTTAATCCCTTAAAGTATAATGTTGGTACATATAAAGGAAATAAGCATAATTATTTTTAAAGATTGTCAATAAATTGACATAGACCGGGGCTATGCCCTCTCTCAAGCGTGATGCGCCTCGCCCATTTCAACCAACCCCCTTATCTTCCCTTCAACACCCTCCATTTCGAACTTCCCGCTGGCAACGTACGTACGTGTGCGCGTGTGTTAACACACCAAGAACTACAGCAAGAGGGTGCCTCATCAAAGTATACTAACTACCTAGCAATAATTTTAAATAAAATGTAACTTCTTACTTCCCGTGGTGCAATCTTTATTTTTTCAGACACTAGCTCGAGAAGAGAACTGAACTGAACTGAACACAAAAAAAAACTAACACATTCTAGCAAGAGTTACATACTTATTGTATGCAGGTAGTGTTGCGTCAATTCCTATGCCCCTGATGCCAATCACATTCCAGGAAGGATTCACACTTCAATAATTTTGGAATCAAAGCTAGTCAATTAATTGCCTATAGCATAATTTTAGAATTTGAAGTATCTAGTTTTATTAGAGGTACCAAAGTGAACTCGTCAGTGACTCGTTCTTTAGGTGGTCCCCAAGAGCCCATTCTATTTCAGGGTCTTTCAAAAACTCTACGAGTTTAGATTTTTAAGATACAATTTTGGCTGCAACAGACTCAAGACTTGCAATATTAATGCAAACCTGTTACATGTTTTTGTATGTGAAAAATACCTATGTTTTAGTTTTGGAGGAATGTACTGTTTTAACGTAAGTACGTTTACGGCATGATTCGGAGACAACCTAACAGTTTTTTCAGCTTGGTGCCGAAGCACTGGCGAGCAACCTCGATGGACATCACTCCCACCAGACACTCATCACCGCCACCTGAGACAAGACGCTCCGGCAACTCTGCTCAATCACTCACCCCCTTCAATCTGTTTTCGTAAGAGTTTATCCCCAGAGCTTACCTGCTTCAATAATATCTCAGTAATCAGTTCGCCGGAGTTCTGAAACTAACGTGCAACTAGTCTCTGGCCACAAGGTGGCTGGACTTCACTTAAACCGGTCGTGCTGCCAGGCATGTTAACAGTTTAACTGTATTGGTTGTTAATATATGAGGGGACGTTTACTAAAGTTCCAATACCGAATTTACTGTGTTTTCATTTATGAACTGACCACATGTGTACCTCCGACTGTAGGCCGACGTGTGGGACGCCAGAAGAGCCCACTTGGTTCAATAATTCAGCGTGCCGGACCCTGAGAGCGAGCTGGGATCAGGTTTTTGTGGTAGGCATGTTAAGGGGGATGAGAGTCATGATTCCACATAGGCAACGCAGGGTGGCCACTACATTTGTGATAAAAAAATTCCAGGTTTTTTCCAGGTTTTTCCAGGTATTTTCAAGATTTTCCAGGTTTTGCAATATATATACAAAATGACATGTTTTTATTTATGTAATACATTATACAAAGCACACATTTTAAAACACGGAACTGTATAGTACTAAATATAAAACAAAAATGCACAAAATGTGATACATACCCAACTAAAAAAACAGGTGGCAGTTTACTAAATATATATTTGCCACATAACTTTAACCTTTTTTGTGTTTAAAATTTCTTCGTCTATGAGAGCGGTCTGTTTTAAGGCATCACTCATTATTTTGACTCTTTTTGCCTTGGTTCTTTTCTGTTTTTTTTTTTTTGAACCAAATATATTTTGTATATTTTGTACGTATTAAACAGGGCACAACACTGGCCGGCTGGTGGTTGTTTTCATTCAAAACGTGGCTAAAGAACTTGCATGGATCAAGCTGAAAACATCAGGCTATACGTGTAAGTTATAAGGAATCTTATTAGTGTCATGAATTGAGATATGTTTTTCGAGTAGATATATACACATCGACCTACCGGATGCTCGCCCGCGTCTTGTTTTAACTGTCGCAGCGATGTTTATTTTGACAGCTCAAGCAATTATCTTTTCCCGTGAGTTGATAGAAAAAGGTCGCTTCACACAGCATAAAAAAAGGAGCTACGCCACTTATTCCCCACGCAGGAAACACACTGGCTGCTGTCTGTCATCCCCCGCATTTCCCCCTTCATTTCTTCTAACATTCCACGTCCCGCCTCTCGCGCGAGCAATAACGAAGCGATGTAGCAGTTGCACCACGCATTGGGTCGTGTTTATGCTTTGCTGGTGACCGCAGGAGGTCCAACATGCTTTTATTCGGTATATATGATCTTTCATTGCGTTTTTTTAATAATATTTTTTTCTGTTTTTCACATTTTGGTCAAAATTTCCAATTTTTTTATGGTTCCCGAGAATGTACTCGTAAAATCACTGCTTCGTTAAATCCGGTGTTCGTGAAATCGGGGTTCTGGTGTACATAATAATTATATGTTTAGTATTATTATTTTACAAATTGTAAGTGGACATAGCATTACCGACGTTAAAGGTAAGTTAATGCGGAAGGTTTATCGGCCGGCCTCAACACGCTGAGAATATTTATAAAAAAAAAACGTGTTGTGTCGTTAGTTACTGGACATATTTGACAGTTTATTGATAAGCGATGGATTACAAGACGTCGTAGTTTATAACACCGCTAAACCATTGGAAGCTACTAGTATAAATTAAAGTACTAATAAAACTTTGTTACAGGAAGTGTGAGCTTCATCCTGTGCAGGTTGAGTGGAAACAAAATTCTGTAACTTGCAGGTTTCTTGATTGGTTAACTTATTTATAACTCTATTGTAATTCTTAGATTTGGCATGGCTTGTAAATGCTCCCCTACCCATCGTATCGATCTTGAAACTTTTATTGCATATCTTGCATCTCGCACAAGTTCTGTCTTTCGCATCCTCAGTAGCCCATGGAACCTCAAGACTCATAACGACAGGAATACCTAGTAGACATTGCCGCAATAGCTTCCTAACAAACTGCACAGCGTAAGACTAAAACCGCTCGAAGACTTGTACTGAACAGAACAAATTAGAACAACACCCCGTGTTGCACGCCGTAGTGCGGTTCATATTCCCCCTCCCCCTCCGCCTCTTAGTGACGTATTGCGTCTATGAGGAAAGAAGAAACATGACACGCCTGGGAACACTACAGTCGCTGCCAACATGACACTGTACAGATTTGCAGCGTGATTATCAGACGCCGCGATGTACGTCTTATATAAGTTGTGCGCATTTACACCGCAGCATTTGCCCAGGAAAGAAATAAAATTCCAGACAGTTTCCCGGTTTTACCCGGGCCCTTTGAAATTCCCGACATATTCCCGGTTTTTCCCGTTTTCCCGGTTTGGTGGCCACCCTGGCAACGTCACGCCCAAAGAGCTAGAGAATCCGCCGGGACCGTGCCCGTAAGTATATTGGCACCCAGTTACTAGTCACATAATCACAGACGAATTCCCCATTCATATCAAAATATTGGAATCTGAAGGCCATTGGATATGTTTTGGTCTTCTCCATAACAGATAACATTACTGTACTTCTATCACAAACTCTAAGTGCAGGCAGAGTTAAGCCTGAAACAAAATATTCTTTAAAAATTAAAATAGTGTTAAACCTGACCCAGCCTGACAAAATTAGGTAAGCATTAAAAAAATATATATTTAATACATAATGTATATCAGTTAAATAGAGCTTCATTAATACAACAGATGAAATATGACTGATTAGTATCAACTTATTCACATTTGTAACTTACTGATATAATATCCATAAAAATATAAGTATGAAATTTGAATCATTATTTAATTTAATTTATTTAATTTTTAATAATCTTGTTAGTTACTCTTTATAAAACTTTAAAACAGTACATACTCGAGAAAAAAAAGGTTGGCATAGAGACAAATACCATGGAAAATGATTTTACATCCATTGTCATTAGTGACCAATAATGTTTAACGTGGGTGCCTTGTTAATGCAACTGATTTTGTTTGATCATGAAAAGTCACGCAGATCCCACAGTGCTTGGCTTAACAAACCTTGAGTTGCTCTAGGGTGCTTATAGTCGCTCAAATCACGAGAAGTCACACAGTTCCCACAGCGCATGGCGTGGTAAATCCTTGAATTTGTGGCCAACTTTGCCATGGCCAAAAGATTTAAGAGACATTAACCACAGCTCCCATAGGAAATGTGTTTTAATTGGTTAATTTTGTTAGTTATTATTATTGTTCGATTCTAAATTTTAGGTAATTTTTAGTTTATTTCAGTAAGTTAATTTCAGTTAATTTTTAGTTTATTTGACTGGCGCGTAAGTGCTGACCAAAACCACTTTCTAGATATTTTAAGGAAAAGTTGGCAGCCTGGTTCTTATCGTGTTAAGTTTTTAATGCATTTTTAATTTATATTGTTTCAAGAAATTATGTTAATTTTAATGTAATGTATATTTTACGTCGGCCTAAAATACGTGGACAAGTATGAACTATAAAATACGTGTATGAACTTGTGTGCCAATAAAAACTGTTTGCATGTCTTCGCCGTCAGACACGGTAGAAGAGGAGGGGGGTGTGTGAAGAGTGACGTAGTGACGAGTACGACGAGGCATTCGAGAGCACCCGGCTGACTGGTGCGAACGTGTGTGTGTTTGCTACCGCAAGGGCGGTAGCCGTAGTCAGGCCGGGCTGTATGGGAGTGATGGCTAAACTTAAATAACTTTACATAAAAATTTTGTATTTGAAATGCACAAGTCCAGAGTACCGGACGGGGATTTGGTAAGCAGAATTCGTGGCGAACAAGTGCATGTGTGCCCGACCAGCGAGTCCACGAGCCAGGCAAACCTTGAAGTAGCTGCTGGTGGATCGCCAAAAATCCAGTTCTTGGCACTGGGTCAGGAGACCTGGTTTTCGCAGCAACGTCTTCAATGGACACGTAAGTCATCAGCTCCGTCCCCTAAACCCTTGCATTCCCGTGGGTGGAATCAGCTTCTATGTTACATGGTGTCGCAGTTTAACTGTATGAGTGTTGCAACTTTATGTCAACTGGTTGCACGAGGGGACCACCCGAAAACTTGAATTAAATGACATCGTAAGCGAATTTTATGGCCAGTAGAACCACTTTAAGTAAAAGAAAAAAAAACATTTCCCAGAAAGGAAAATATGCAGTACCGTGGCGTGTGGACTATTAGTAGACCCAGGTCAAATCACCAATAAATCTGTATAATATAATTCCGGATTTATATTTAATTGACATAAAATCATTTCCCCATACAGTTCGCACTTTCTTCATTTCTGGCAATGCTGCACAACCAACAATGCCAGTGTGCAATATAAAACTGACGTGCGACGTGCCGTGAGCCCCTCTCTTCTTGTAGCATGTGTGTGGGCCGTGGCAGAAGGGGCGTCGCCAAGGGCGAACGAAGCAGCCAGTTCCCCACCTCCTCCCCCTCCATGCAGGCCGGGTACATACAGCACCACGGTGGCCTGGAGTTCCCAGAAGCAGCCAGCGATTCCGAGAAGCCCACCCTTTCCTACGTCAAACCCAGGGACTCAGAAACCACACAAAATGCCATCCCTTGGTCCTGCTCCAGTTGGTGTCTGGGAGACAACACAAGGCAGCCAAGCCACTTCCAGCTTCGGCAGCAGGCCACCCGCAGAATGTGTCGCAAAGAACGCAGAGAGTGCTGTTACGACCCAAGTGTCCCAACCAAGGCCGTAGTAGCTGAAGAGCGGAGAGTCGTGGAGAGTGAAGGGAACAAGGAGAATAGTGAAAGTTTTCTATGAAATTTTATAAATTGTTACTACTTTAATAAAATTATATGTAACGATGTTGGTTGCATCAACGCTGAAACCAAACTCACCAATTACTACTAATATTAAATAGTAATTTTTTAATATTATGTAAAATAGAAAGTATTCCTATAGCATATATGTAACTTCTGGGATAAAAGAGTATTTCCTGAACATATTCGGTATAAATATCACAGCAAACTATAAAGGCAAAGCTACAATTACTTCAGCAACTGCCAAGGATGATAACCGTTTACATATTAAAATAATAATTTTTAACATAAACAATCAAAATTCTCACCAGTATTTTTGTTGGTTGAGTGCTATAAAAACATGTTCATAGCTTTAAATTCTTCATTGTAAATCTTTCAATCAGAGTAATTAGTCTATCTGCACATTATGGATTTCGGGTTGTAAAAATACCTAATTGTCCATCCTATTTTTTTTCTACTATTCACTATCAGGAATTCACTGTAATACTGAATGTATAAAAAGACACAAACATATATGTATATGTATATGTGTGTGTGTGTGTCTGTGTGTGTGTGTGTGTGTGTGTGTGTGTGTATAAACTAATTGTAATTATAAAATCATAAATAAACTTTTGTTCTTTTTTAAGATAACACCTTAAAAAATTTAATTATAAAACACTTTACGAACAAATGAATAATGGCATTATTCACTAGTCTAAGTTTCTTCCACATTCAAAATTATTTTTCGGTTTTATTCTGCAACAGAGCCTTCAATCTTTCACATAACAAATCAAATTAAATTTTCGGTTGTGGCTTCGGTTTAATACTGCCGCGCCGGTTAAAATCTTCAGACGTAAAAGTAAAAGAAAAGAATGAAGACAGAAAAGTGATTAAGTAGTGTCTTCCTCCCCCTACTGCGAATAGCTGGCAGCCCATAGTATTATCTTAACATTTGTCGCATTCCTCACATCTGATGCAGAGGTTCCGCAGTAAACAATGCTCAAAATTGGTTTGAGTGAAGCAGTTCGTAGGCACGTTGAGCATTTTTTCGAATAAGCTTTTTTCAGCTTGCTAGAAAAACAAACAATTCCCAATGGCTTTTAAAAATTCATGGGTTTCTCATGGTTTTCCTGGAACAGAAATAATTCCCAGCCAATTCAAGGTTCCCGAATTTTCCCAGTCAGGTAGCCACCCTGTCCTAGGATCTGCCCAGCTACAAGCCATAGCAGTAGTAGAAGTGTGTTGATCCTAGACCAGTGTGTAAGCCTAGTGGTATCTTGAATGCAAGAGAGCGATGGGGAATCATACCCTGCACAGACAGTTGCACCTGCTCCAGCCACGTGAGGAGGGGACCGTCACTCGTGGCTATCTTCAGAGTGACTATACTGACGCAAACAACCACTATCAACATGGAGGGTAGGAAAGTGTCACACAACAAAAACCACTCTATTTTTCAAACTTTGAAACAATACATTTGACTTTTGACATTTGATTGTGCTTCAACTCATTAAATCAATACACAGTAGAGTCATTGAATCTTGATGTTATGTTTGATTAATAAATGATAACAGACTGGTTTTGAACTACACATGAATTTTTTTATTAATAAACAGATTAGTTGATTGCTTATCCAGTTTGGTAATCAACATCGTGTCAACTTCCCTGTGGTTTCTCGGTTTTGAAGACACCTTATCAAATCCCTGAGATTTCCCTTTTCTCCAGCTTTTCCCAGTCTGCATTGCATTCTGCTTTGATGTCTGAGCACTTATTAACATTTCACGGGAATGTTGAGACATTCCGACCGACTCTAGCAAATAACGATCCATCTGCAATCCCACGACACAGAATAAGACAAACTTCCAACTCCAAGGTTGACTACGTCTGCATGATTACATGGTAACTGTGTTACGCCATTTTTTCCCTTTAGCTCGTTGCGCCATGTTGGTTAGACACACAAATATTGGCTGAAATATATGTAGTGTCTGCTATGAGGAAACATTAAAATATTTTTTTAATGAATAACTAACCATCATTAGACGTTATCGAACACCATTTCCGCAATGTTTTGGGCGGAGCAAAATGGTGATGGCGAGATTAAAAAGTGACTTCAACTACATCACGGCTTCCTAACAGTTCATAACTGCATGTTTTGACCAGTCTCTCCAAGCCAAGCACCGTAGGGACAAGGCTTTACACAGCAACAAAGACACGAACAACACAGATCAGAATATAAAGGACTTTTCAATCGTAATGAGGGGCCAATTCATTTCATGTCAATGAAGCCTACTTCAAATTTAAAAAAAAAAATTTACATACCCAGCTTTAGACAGTCACAAGATGCCACTGGCTTACATACACCATATTATACTAATACATAATACATACATAACTGTCAGCAATCTAAAGCCAAATGGCACTGGTTGTTGTGACAGGTACACAAAACTAATCTACTAGGCTGTCCACTAATTGTATACTGACATTCCATTAACCCATTCACTAGTGCAATAAGCATATGCATGCATGCGTGGGCATGCAAGTTTTACAGAAAGAGAAGTAAACATGTCTTAAACTAACACCCTCAATTTGTGGCCTTTGGTGTATGACCGAGGAATTTATACACCAACACACCATGAACACTGCAATAGGGTATTTTATGAAAGAAACTGTGTTAAATGCTGAAATAAGTGGGAAGGAACTACATTTCAAAACACATTCTCCATAAATATTGCTAACATTGTTCAAACCCTCCTATTTATCTTATGGGAAAAATGAATTATAATAATGTTTTAAGGAATTTCTGAAGTTTGCTTTCATTTACAAGAACTGTGAAAAAAAATACTATTTTACAAGCACAGTAAGATTTTAACACCTCTTCCTTGATACTTGTGTACTTACAATGTAAGATTAGATTTTTATAGTTGACAAAAACCTTAAGACTACATACCTACATTTAATTTGATACACATTATATCCCCAACAGTGGCTAAATTACAAAATAAAGTGATATTTTTAAAAAATTTACTTGAGGATAAAATAATATTTCAGCCTTGTGTCAATTATTATTTAGGTGAAGGTTGCTATTAAATTGATTTTATTGCTGATTTGTTTAACTTGCACATTCAAAGTAGAGGGTCAAAAATTGGTACTCCTGTGCAATCATATAACTCTTATGTAAATTGTTTTCAAAAACAGCAAAAGGTCCTGAATCCAGCAAATTCAGGACCACTTACATGCTGGATTATCGAACGTCAATATAGTTTAAACAGGAAAACGAAAAGTGTAAATGTGAAACGTAACCTGCTTAAAAACTGTTCCAAGATGAAAACAGACAGTAACGCTAAACTCTGAGCGAACTAAAAACTGTGGCAGTGCAGTGATGCCACCTGGCGGAATCCACCCAAAGAATCATAAAGCAAGCGGCTTGATAAGTGTCAAACCAAAAAATGCCAGACTGAAGACCTATTACTTACTAGCGAAAAGATTTTATGTTTTTTTTTATTTTTAGGCCTATTTCATTCACAAAACAAGAGATCTGTGTTATTGTTTTAATTTTTTTCTTTTGTTTTTTCCGTGCTTCATAAACATGGCATATTGAAACAATAAAAATAAATCTGCAAGTACTGTACTTGTTTGTAAAATGTATCCATGGCATAATGTACAAATAAGTTAATAATCACAGATGTAAATAAATAAAAAATAAATAAATAAATAATTTTTTTCAAAATAATTACTACTTACATTTAGGTAAAATAAAAAAAAAACCTCATGCTGATTACATTACATTACATTCATTTAATTTAATGTATTCAATATCACTCTTTTGTGATCCGAGTAAAGTTTTGATTAAAAATGTTGATAGTAGTTGCAGTTCGGTGCTTTGTGTTGTATTAACTAGCATTTCTGTGTGATGTGGTGCATTGACATGGTTTTTCGGTGTTATTTGGGTTTTATCGCAATTCACCATATAATCTTATCCCTATTACCGTAATTTTGGATAAAATATTACTTCCAACATGTGCACACATTAACTATCATGTCACTTTTACAGAATGTTTTATCAGGACTTTTTTGTGACTTTTGTGCCTAGTCCTTCAGTTTCGTTTATTAATTTTTCATGATTTCTTTAACTGCTTTATGAATATATTTTTTTGAAAAAAGAATAGTACAAATGCTTTTCCTGGAACTTCAAATAACCCTTATAAAAAAAATACATAAAATATTATCTAAGCTTATAATGCATGAGAACTTCCTAAACAATACCAGACAGTTAAGGACCAAGCTAACAAAACAAGCTAACTAACAAAATCTAGTTCCACACATTTACAACACAACAGCTATCAAAGTATGCATGTAAGAATAATATTAATAATTAATGTACTATAATGGTCTGTTAGTGTTCATTTGACACTTGACGTACCGAGAACAGACAAGTTACCCAGGAGCGTATCGTGTTGGGCAGCGTGTTGTCAAGGGTGTCAACATCTTTGGCAAACCTGTTCAGGATGCGGCCAATGGGGGTGACATCGAAGAAGCTAACCGAGATCCTCATCACGTTGCACAATAGCAGGTCATGAAGCATCCTCGCGGCTTTCAGCGTGCCAACGTACGTACAGAGCGCGGCAAGGAAGGTCGTCAGCACTGCAACCAACACGGCAGTTGGGGGCCATCCTCCCGCGCTAACTAGTATCTCCTCCGTTTGCACCCACAATTTCTCTTACACACATACACACAAACCAAATACACTAGCAAACGGTCTTAACATGCAATGGAATAAGCACATTAACATCATCAACCAACGGTTATACAACTGATCAGCAAGCTATAAGTCCAACAATTCATCGACATAACACCTGTAATGCACAAGTCTATGTTTGTCACAGTCC
The DNA here is from genome assembly GCF_032445375.1 of Bacillus rossius redtenbacheri. Classification (NCBI taxonomy): domain Eukaryota; kingdom Metazoa; phylum Arthropoda; class Insecta; order Phasmatodea; family Bacillidae; genus Bacillus; species Bacillus rossius. The sequence continues at coordinate 29,770,433 of NC_086340.1, read as the reverse complement.
AATTGGCAACTGCCCTGTTGTCTTAAATGCACAGGACACAAAGTGAAAAAAAGGTAAACTATTAATATTAAATCTAACACATGAAGAACAACCAAACATTAAAAAAAAAAATTGTGCTTGAATTTGGTAAAAAAAATCAGGAAGAACTGCTGCTAGGAAAAAAAAAGTAAAGTAAAAGCTATTAATGATAAAAACTGAATTCCATACAGAACACATGAATGATGCATCATACAGAAACCTGCGTACAGTGATTTATGTTGCGGATGTTATCTAAAGTAAAACTATTTAACATGCTTGCAGTATAATTATGGGAAAATACTACTACAGTAAAACTCGTTTAAGATGTTATTTCTCAAAAGATACGTTTTACCAGCCGAGACATTAACCTGAACTAGTGCCATTAATTTTGTCACTAAAACAATGTTAAATTTTTCCATGTTATAAGTTCAAGGCAGTAAATGATTTCCCCTGTAAAGCAATTTTTGAAGTTTTCATGTAACCAACATTTTTGTGGTTCAAATAACCTTTTTACCTTGCAATTATTTATACACACTGTTTTGTAGAAATTTTTATTTTAATTTTAATTATAGTTATGTAGAAATTTGCTTTTCCCTTTAGATTTATATTTCATTTTGAAAGCATTTTAATATGAATTAGCTGGAATAGGCCAAGTTGAAATATGAGAGGGTTGGTCACAGTGCTATCACGGGTCCAGCTAGCTTCTCGCACAAGCGAAAGAAAGAGAAGGCAGGAGTTATCCTGAATCACAAGACTGTGTAACAGAGCGAGGCCAAAGAGGTTACGGGAGGTAATGAGAGCAACGGACGCTCGTCAGAGGGTCTTGGTAATCACGGCAGAGGCAGACTTTGACCTGCAAGAGGGCAGAGGAGCCGGGTGTTACCAGTTATGATGGGACAGATTCAACGGTTAAGTCATCAGCATAGTTTCAATGGAAATGTAGCACAGTAATTTAACATGCACCAAACTGAAGGACCAGTCTGTTTGTTATTAAATTTAATTTAAGTTTAAGAACACAAGGTTCAATTTAAAGTCTAGAGGAATGAGATATATCCCGTAAAAGTGTAATAAAGAATAATTTAGAGTGGCTGTTCTTAATTTTAAAGATAAAAGTAATCACTGAGAGGTTAACGTCATGTTTTAATTAAAAGAGAGTTAAAAGGAATTGTTCGACAGCTGGTAGGGTAGGTACTTTTCCCATTTTGAGAACTACATGAATTGTTTTATCAAAGTTCTATTAATGTAGCAAAACTGAGAATTAATGTTAATTAATATAAAGAGTAAGTCATGTAATAAATACTAACCCTGCAGAACAAATTATTAAGTTTTATTTCTAAGTTTACAGTTTATTTCAAGTACTTTAAGGAAGTTAATCTATCAGGAACCTGAAAAGAGCCCGTTATCACCTAGAGTTAAGTAAAAGATTAGAAGAATCCCAAACCCCTCTTTGTCATTCATCACTGGCAATTCCATTCCCAATATTTTTATTTCCGTAACAATACTCTTTGTATCTTGTGGAAATAATTAAGAATACTGAAAAAAAAGAAAGCTTAATTATTTACTTTTAGCTGTGTACAATTTAAAATTTATTTGGGAACACATTCAATATCAGGAAAGTCATGCAATTAAAATGCACAAAACATTAACATTGCTATTTGACTACTACGATTTAGTACATCACCACGCCAAACAATGAAGTATCACCACATTCATTTGACCTGCAGTCAGTGCAGAGAGTTCCAACCCATGCTTACTAAAAATTAAAATTAAAAGTAAAAATTACAACTTTACTATTAAAATTACAATGTGCAAAACATAAAACAATATTGAATAATATTTAACGATGTGGATGTTTTGTTTGCTGTAAGGAATTTCCTTAATCATTAATTATCTAGTAGTGAGTACAATGAAAACAGTACATCACTCACAAAAAGATATGCTTTACTTCAAACACACATTGTAGAAACAAATTCTTAATCGCAACGTGATATTTCAACATAGAGACTGCTATCAAGAACATTATTCAAAATGTAGAACTAGGTAGTAGTGTGAAGAAGGTACAGGTCAAAAACTAAACTGCTACAGAATATATTTTTAGATTAGTTAAATATAGTAAACAAATGTTTGTTAAAAAAAAATGAAAATGCTGATGTGTTCCACAATCTCAACCAATGAGCCCCAGTTGAAAATGTATACATTTAAAATTCATGGAAATCATTATTATAATATTCAAGCTGCTCTAGAAACAACATTTCTTGAAACTGCATCTTACCCCATGACAAATATGTATTATATATAGAACAATGATTGCATTAACATCTTACTTCTAGCCTTGGAATAAAAGACATAATAATTATCAATTACCATATTTACCCACAGGAGAGTAGCCTCTTTGTATGGGTCGCACCCTTAATTTTGGGCAAAAAAATTAACTTTTTCACCATAAGGGTCACCCTCGAATGTGAATCGTACCATATAACTGTCTCCAGTAGAATACAAATGAAATCTTCATGATACGTGTCTCAGCTTATTGGCGGCACTGATGTCCTTCGTCTTTCCCCACTTCATCCTTGATGGCCCTTCCCCCCCCCCCCCCCCTACACTCTAAGAGGAAAGACAGCAGGCTGTTTCCATGTCAATTTTTTTGTCAGTTTCTTCACTAAAAACAAGCACGCCCTTTACAGCAGTTTTGTCATGAATGAAATGATGTAGTAGGAGTATGAAATCTCGGGCAAAAACAACGTTCCTACACAGTTGCATCACAAAAACCTGCCAAGATAGACGTGATAATTGTGTATGGTGCCAGTAGCTCACAATGTCAACAGGGATAGGGAGAACCATAAAAACTGCTGCATGGCTACACACACATACACACTCCCGTCCCCTCTTTCACTCTTTCTCTCTCAATGGCTGGTTCATTTTTAGATTCTCCCTCTTGCCAAGGACACAGACGGGCATCAGACAGCCACGTCACTTACCAGCGCCAGCCAGGTAGCCGAACAACTGCTGAGATATTTTAATTAAATAATTTATATTTACTAGTGACATACTAATTAAAAACCTACACAGGCTAGTAATTTAAACATAGTCAACCAAAACAGTGCAATGTTAACTTTTATTACACCCAAAATGCAAATTTTCACTTATGGGTCGCAATACAGTTTATTAAACAAAAAAATCTGCATAAAATCTGTCACCCGTACGCAGATAAATAAGGTATACTGTGTTATCTGAATGCATTATGAATATGTGCACTTTGTTTTTACTCCACAAATATTAATTAAAATTTCCTTCATTTTGTTTTCTTTCAACACTAAGGCTGTAGTTTACCTTCTGTTCCCCTCAATTTCATATTTGATAAATAAAATCTCACTTGGGCAAGATATTAAATTACATAGCTGTGTTCAGACACCACCAGCAGCAAGACCAATTTTTACTCAAAGAGTGTTTTGGAATAGTCAAAGAGTATCTTTTACTCCAAAAGAAATATTTTGAACCACCACCTAGCACGTAAATGCATTTTAGTATTAGCCACATACACCACAGTCAAAAATGCTCAATGCGCATACCGTAAACGTGAAAATTGCTCACAAAATTTTTCTCTTAAAGATAAATATCATGTCACCTTTACTTTTGGTACCTTAATAGCATACCTATAAAATCATAAACAAAACATTCTGAGAAAATAAACACTTTATAGTACATTAGTGTCAACCATTTAGAAGTTGGCACTTGCAGAAAATCGACAATGTGTATAGAACTCAAATCATCATCTTCATCTTAAGGTGGGGTCTTGAGTGCAATGTTTTTTTTTTTTCATTGTCTTATCATTACTTCTAGTAATAGGGCTATTTCTGTCAATTTAACATACTTTTTTTTTGCTTTTGTTGTTCTGACACACATATTTTAAACAGATAATTACGAAGTGTTATATAACTGCTGTAAAAAAGTTACTCAAATGAAAACAACTCAAACACGCATCTTTTTACAGAAATTATATCACGCTTAGTTGATATCTGTTGAAAAATTGTAAAAAAAAAAACAAATGCAAGAGAGGTATACAGTTAAATGTACAGAAATAGCACTTATTAGTATTAGTAGTGCAGAGAAAATAAAAAATATAAAAAAATTGAGCGAGTCTTTTAGTACTCACAAGTGACAATTTTTCATAACAAATGTAGCAACGTGGAAAATTATATAGGGTTTTTAAAAGTTTTTTTTTAAAGGTTTTTAATTCAGTTTTTGTTGTTCTGAATATTACCATGTACAGTATATAGACCAGATATCTGTGTGCATAGTTTAAATTGTGTAGAATTATTGTAGTGATAAGAATTATTTTTGTGGCTACTATATTTTAAGGCTATATACTGTAAATTTACAATGGATAAAACTTGTTTAAGTTGTGTAATTTGTAAAAAAGACACTAGTGATAAAGTGATTATTTTTAATGAAGACAGACTAAAAAGTCTTCCTTTATTATGAAACTAATTAATCTGAGATATTGTCAATAAAACTGATGTCAATTCACATTAGAAATTTAATTCCCTGTTAAAAATTTATATTATTTTAATAAAAGTTGCATGTAAAAAAATTTATTGAATTATTTATTATGTTAATTTTTAAATTATTCCGGCTAAAATACAAAATGTTTTATTTAGAAAGTCTACTTTTCCGAAGGATTTTATTAACACTTTATTATTTTAAAAAATTTATAAATTTATCAAGTATTCGTTAATTTTTCTAAAAAAATTAACTACTCCAAAATACTCTATTGCGTATCTGCAGAGTCCGAGCTAAATCGTAAACTCCAGTCCCATGGTCTTTCAGCGACCAATCACAGCCCGAGGAGCCATGGCCCCGGCAGCTGCCAGTAGGTCTCAAATTATCTCTCTCGCACCTATGGCTAAGCATAACTTTTTTGTCGCAACCATTTAAAATGTTTGTCCGCATCAGAGAGTTATTAAAAACCGTTCAATTTGTCTGGCGATTGACAAGTATTTTCAATATTAATTAATAAATATGCTATAAAAATGTTTAGAATGCCTAAGGTATATTTCTGAGGATTTTTATCTCTCTCTCTCTCCCTCCCCCTCTCTCCCCCTCCCTTCCCCTCCCCCTCTCTCCCCCTCCCCCTCCCTCTCCCCCTCCCCCTCCCCCTCCCCCTTCCTCTCCCCCTCCCCCTCCCCCTCCCCCTTCCTCTCCCCCCTCTCCCTCCCTCTCCCCCTCTCTCTTATTTATATCTATATATGTGTGTGTGCTAAAATAAAACATAAAAAAAATTTCAAGTTGCCTAAAATATATTCTTTTTGGTTTATTTTTTATTGCAAATGTCATAGGCTGCACAATAGTCAAATAACCGTAAACCCTCTGCCATACTCACGATTCCAGATTCATCCATTGATAAAATACTAGTTTTTTTATTATTTCAACTTGCCTAAAATACATTCCCTAAATTTGCCGTCAGCTCTCGGACTATTATCTCCCTAGAATACAAGGGTTTTAGAGGCATTCAAATATTAAAACAGTTTCATTGCAACTGATTCTTATAACCATGAAAATTATTTAGAACATTTATGATGGCTGCTTATTTTAGTACTACCACATGCTTATTTTAGTACTACCACCATTGTAAACAAAACAGAATCCATGCTGCTCTGTGCAATTCAGTCAATATTTGGTGTTACATATTTTAATTTTGGCAATATAAACATCTTGTTGTTTACAAGAAAAACATTTACACAGTTAATCCATGCATTTTTAGTGCTCATGTGTGTTTTAGTGTTGTAAATGTATTTATATGTGTATATTTAGTCAGCATTTGTCTGTTTTATATACTCTATATTATTCACATGATTTATTTAACATTCAGTGGTACTTTATATGTGTTTCATTGGTTGGCTTGATCTGGTTGGGTTTAACGTAAACATCACGAACCTCGGGCTTTCGTTTGGGTTCTTATAAGCACAATAAATGGTTTTTCCTTTAAAGTGCTTAATAAAAATATAAATGAGGTTTGTCATTCTTGCTGGTTATTAAATGGTTATTGAAAACAATTCCCCTAACACAGAAAAGAGGAACACACTGCAGTAAACATTTATTTTTAAGTCAAGTATTATTATCGCTGCTGGTTTCCAGATACTGACGGCGAAGACACATTCTTATCTTCTAGTTCAGCGTTATCGGTACTCATATTGAAATTTTTTATCACAATTCTAAATTCATTTGGTTTTAATAGTTAACAGTTTTAATGTACTTAGTTTTATAATGTGATAACAGTACATTTTTTTGCAGGATTTATATAACTGACCCATATAACATGCCTATTGGCCAGAAATCATACTTTCCAATTGACAAAGAATACTACCAATTTAATACACATACAGTAAAATCCCTATTATGCACACATGCTACGAAAAAATACAGTACATATGTAAATCTGTATTTTATTACAAGTGAGCAAATTTGAACTCTACTGACGAGTGTATTGTGTGCAGTATACAGTAAAACGCCACAGGCGAGCCCAGTGCGAAGGCGCAAATGACTCACGAAGCGGCTTTGCAACACATCGTCGGACTGCTTCACTATTTAGAGGAACAAGACGACAATGCGCAGTTGGCTAAAAACTTTTGTTGCGGAAATTCAATCAAGAATTAAGAAAAGTCTCCAAAGCAAGAAACAAAAACAAGTTTTAAATTTAAAGAGTTGTGGTTTTTTAATGTCTAATGAAGTGTCTGAGTATGTACAGTATGTACTGTATCCCTGTTACGAAGTAAGTACCGAGCACTTTTATGTTTACATAACTGAAATGTATTGCATGTTAATTATTCAGTAAAATACTAAAATTTTAGCATCTTTTAATAATTTTTATTGTTAATTGTAACTTTTATTGTACAATAATTTTTAGATTTTTAAGTTGAAATTATATCCGCGATTTTTACTATCCGCGGTGGCCCTGCCACTTCATTTCGCGGAAAATCGGGAGTGTACTGTATAAGTAAATCTCATTAATTGTGATGTATGAACCATAATCAAAGGCAAACATGTTTCGCGAGTTATTACATTCTAAAATGATTGTAACGTTGAAGGAATGTGTTTATTAACCTTTCCGGCAAGATAAACATTACATAAATGTACGGTAACAGAAATGTACAAACATAACTGAAACTAAAGATTTAAAAAGTTTATTTCTGCTCAAATATTTTAAAGGAAATGAAAATTATGGGAATTGCACAGGCCTAATTTTAGGGTTATACTTTTATTTATTATTATTATTATTATAAGTTGGAAACCAAAAATAACCTTACCCCTATAGAACATGCACATGCTCCAAGGTATGACTAATCAGGCAGCTGATTGTCACCAAACTCCAGGAGTATGAGACTGAAGTATACTGAGACAGTAAGTGTGTACACTATACATTTTCACTAATAGTCCTATTACCGTACCTTGGTTCATGCTCAAAGCCCACTCCTGAGGAGTAAGTTGTGCGACCCAGAAGCAACACTAATCATGCACCCATGAAGGTAGAATGCCACCTACCCACACTGAGATACTTTGACTGGATGTCAAGGTACCGTCAGATGACTAGCTACATCACTGATGAATGCCAGACCATCTCTACACTCAGCCTCTAAAGGCTGTTATATACATATGTTACATGCACCAAAACATACAGTCAACCTTCCTGACATCTCTACAAGTAAATGCAAAGCCGACTCATGATGGAAGATTTACAACTGATCAAAATATATTGTAGGTACATTAAATTTGTTTTAATTTTTAAAATCAACATGAAATGTAAAATGTAAGATACACACAAATAAATGATATGTCAACTGCCCTTCATATACAAAGAAAATATATAGAGATAGGCAGGGTAGCGATTTTTGGAAGGGGGGAGGGGGAAGGCAACATATCCTTTCCAAAATGTTGGACGGGAAGTTACTTTTTCCGGCATTCCAAATCCATTTAATACTATGCATGTCTATCTACATGGCAGTATTGTTACATTATTTTCAAAGAAAAAAAATGTCCCTCAACCCATGCAAATTCATGCATATGATTCAAAACACTATTTTCAACAGTTCTCAATTAATGGTAGCATAATAAAACATTCACAACCACAATCAAAAACATTCAACCAATTCTGCAATTCAAACACAAAACAAACTATCTAATCTGTTACATTACCTTATAATGAAACAGCAGAGAAAACAATTGTGTGTGCAGTTCAAAATATTATTTTTTTTACATTTGCATGTGTAATAAAATAATTTATTTCTTCTTTTTTTTTTGTGCAATGGTAGTGGAAAAAATTGATAAATACAAATGTGTCTAATGTTAGACCAACAACAAATAAAACAAGGGAGCAGATTTTCTATGGGCTAAATGTGAACTTTGTATCTGGAAATATGCATAAATCTAAAGTCACATCAGTATACAGAATGTTTGGTAGAAGGACTGACTAACTTTTTAAAGGGATTGGGGAGGTCATTGGCTATAATTATTACCCACTGACCTCTTGTCCTAAATGCCACGGAAAATACAATTTTTTTTTTTAGATTTTGTTGAAAACTACCCAACTCTAGCCTTCTAGTCTTCATAAATTTTATATTTGTGGTAGTAATAGCACAAAATAACTGTTTTTGTGGTCTGTGATCTATTTTTATTCTAAATATACCATTATTTGAAACAAAGGTTTCAGAAAAATTACTTGTGCGCTTCCAAAGTCCAAAAAATGAGTAAATGTTGGACAAACTTTCAACTTTGAAATTCATCATAAAAAAACTAAATAATATTTTTAATTTAGCTTTATTTTAAAACGTTATCTAGTTTATACCTTTTCCAACAGTATTCTACATATTCTAAAAATCATCCATTATGTGATCAAAAGATGTAGTTGCCAGAGTCAGGGTTAAGATGAGGCTTATTTATTCAACCTAAGTTACAAATTGCTCAAATTGACTTCCTCCATTCCTGTGCATGATACATATTTCTTATTTCCACTATTGTTGTACGAAGTCACGTTTCTGCTCTCATTGTGTCAAACACGCCATTAATTCCTTCTATGATAACCTCTCTCGAGGGCACCTCTGTTGCGTAAACTAATTCCTCCGCACATCCCCAGACTGTATACATCCAGGGTGTCAGGGCTGTGAATCGTGCAGGCCGAGGTACAGGGCCGCCTCTTCCTGTCCACAAGCTGGGAAATGCATTATTTAAATACTCTCCGATATTTAGTTGATAATGTGCTGGACAGCCATCATTTTGAAACACAATCGGCACACCTTCTTCTAAAGCTGCTAACACTAGTTCGAGTGGATTTTTTATTAAAAAATTCTAGATAAGTCTCCATTTAAGCTGTCTGTCAAGAAACGTTCACAGTAAATCTTCTTTGGGAAGAACACTGCCTTTTGAGAAGAGGGTTTTGGTCCTTTTTATCCGATGGTGCAGATTGTGCATATTTACTATACCCTCAGGACTAAAACTTGACAAAATTCGTTGGAAAAAAATTGTGATCTTCAACATCTGTGTAGAGTATAAATCTACAGAACTCTAGCTGTCTAGCATGATCACCCTGTTTGAGACCTGGAACAATTAATTAAATCCGTGAGTTTGTGACAATTGCTCAAATGTAAGACATTTTCCCCATACACTGAGCTAGAAACAAAATCCACAATGAAATAACTTTTAACAGCCAAAACAAACACAATTAAACATCACTGTAATTATGAAAGTATCTTTAATATTTTACTTGAATAAATGACCAGTGAAAACCATTCATTGATATTTGAAATCAGTTAAAAATGGTTTTAAATTACATTCAAAAAGTAAATAAGTTGTTTGTTAATTACCTTGAATAGGGGTGTTATGAAATGCATGCCTCCCATCTTCCCGAAGAACCGACCAGACTTTCCAAACTGATAAGGCAAATCTTTCAGTAACAACTCGTATGCTTGTTGTAGGATCCTCATCAGAAGCGGATCCAGGGGGGGGGGGGGGGGGGGGGCACGGGGGCATGTGCCCCCCCCCCCCCCCCCCCCCCCGAAGGTTAAAAGATGCACTGGATAAATTAGTGCATGAAATAAATTTTTATGTAATTTAATGAAAATACGTTCATGTAGTTTACATTTTACGATACTTATTCATTAGAGCCGCACATCGAAGTTACTTCTAATAATCGATAAACTCGATTCAAGGTAGTACAAGTAGTTCCAGCTAACGCCGCCAGGGATTGCTAGGAACTGTTGGGAATGGCCAAGAATGTTCCAGGATCCAGGCAGAAGGGATAGTATCTATAACCTAGGGCAGGTTATGTGGCTTAGTGAGTTACCATCTCACCCAACAGCATTTTAGGATTTTTATTTATGCGTTAGTTTATATTTAGTGTTTTTAATTCAGTGCTGTCAAGATGAATAGTAAGAAAAAGAGGAGACAACTGGGCTTGGATTCTTTTTTCTGCAAAAAATCTAAGATAAGTGAATCCCAAAATTATATAGGGCTGTGTATGTACTTATTTTCATTGTGAGACTTTGCAATAACAATAATTACTATCTAAGTTCATACCCGCGAAACGTAATCACTATGATGAATGGAAAATTAATTCCAAAATACACAAGCCCCTCAAAGTAATGCGGTTTGATTAGTAATGTTTTAAAGTAACGACGCCAATTAATTAGGGCATGATTTTAAGTAGCGCAACTATAGATTCAAAGTAGTGCTGTTTTCTTTTATGATAATATAATCTTTGTTTCTGTGCGCACAAAATAGCAAAATCATGTGTGTAGTTAATGCAATGCAACGAATAAATGTGACGAATCAACTAACAATATTTTGCTCTTTCCTTTATAGCTATTCGCTTTCTTCATTTTCATTCCGTGTTCAGCCAATGTTTACAGTACGCCACACCATCTACCACATCAGTAACAGCTCTGGTGAGAAAAACAAAAAGCTTTCAGCAGTATTTTACCTCACGCTACCAGATCACGCTGGTGTATCATTTCATTTCAGATACACATTTAGAAAGCAGATGCGGGAATTAAAGTAAACAGAAGTAAATTAATAAAGCAATTATTTTTTACTTTTTATTGCTTCTTTATTAAAAAATGTTATTTTGAATTCGGTTATTTTTTGTTAAAATATTATTTATTTTGCGCATACTTAGGAATGTTGGGCCAAAACCCAAGTGGCTTAAGCCGTTATTATGTGAACAATGTGGTACGTGAATGTTTTTAAATTTAATTTCAGGCTATTCAAAATTTAATTTAATGTACTTAACATGTCTTTCGATATAAATTAGTTTTGTAAATTGATTTAAACGGGGAAAAGTGTTTTGATTTAAAGGTAGTCAGATATCATTTACCTAATAGAAAAACGAATTATTTTGATTAACATGCACTCTTATGGGGAAACATATTTGATTAGAGCTGTTTTAATGAGCGCTCTGTTTTCTTGAAATGGATTAGAATTAGAGCGTTACTTCGAAAGGCGGTTGTATACAAAAATCAAGCCATTTCATTGAATTATTTTGTAAACTGTGGTCAGCCTTAAAATGCTTTGTACCACATTTTGATTCTTGGTTCAAAACTAAACTTGAGTTTCATTGTTGTGTTTTATTTTTAGGGCATAGTAGCAGAATCAGAAAAGCACGAAGTACTAGCAGAACCAATTTCCTCCAAACCCTCGAATAAACAGGATGAGAATAAAAATACAACTTCCTCTTCTTTGTCTACTAGTTCTCAATCTATTTTAAGTAAAACAGGCCTTATTAGTAGTGAGGTGCCGGTGCCAGCAATTTTGTGGCAAGATCATGACTATGGATATATTTTGGACAGTGAAAGTGTTTCAATTTCACTATGAAATGAAGACATATACTAATGGATGAAGAACTCGTGGGTACCTCCAACTGACTGCAACGTTCCTTTGATTCTTGAGGGAAAAAAGAATAGGTCATTTCAGTATAACTGGTTGAAACTCTATCCATGGCTCGCGTATAGCAAAAAGCTTAACGGAGGATTGTGTAAAAGTTGCGTACTCTTTGGACGATCTGAGGGTGGTACAAATGTTTTTCATTTAGGTAAACTGGTTGTAGAGCCTTTAAGTACTTTCAAAAAGGCAACAGAAACTTTAAAACATCATTCGAACACCAAATACCATAAAGCAAATATAGTAGCAAGCCAAAATTTTGTAATGGCGATGGAGGGAAAATCTCATGATGTGATTTGTCAAATCAGAAGTGCAGAAAAGGCTCTTGTCGAAGAAAACAAAAAGAAATTGATACCTATCATAAAAACGGTAATTTTTTGTGGTGTCCAAAATATTCCACTTAGAGGACACAGGGATGATGGAGACTTAAAAACAGAGCAGTCATCCTATGGAGAAGGGAATTTTAGGGCTTTATTGAAGTTTCAAGTAGATGCTGGAGACAAGGACCTATTGTCACATATAGTCATGTAGCAAAAACAGCACATATATAAGCAAGACCACTCAAAATGATATAATCCAGTGTTGTGGTGAGGTAATAACCGACAAAATTGCAGATAACATCAAGAATGCAGTATATTTTAGCTTGATTGTTGATGAAACAACAGATAATTATATTAAGGAACAAGTGTCTGTCTGTATTCGCTGTTACGACCTTGCTACTTATTCCATTAAAGAAGACTTTATAAGGTTTGTTGATGTTGTAGACCTCACTGGCGAAAACATTTGCCGTACAGTATTAGGAGAACTTGCAAAATTGAACCTGAACATTCGTAACTTTCGTGGACAAGCATTTGACGGCGGGTAAAACATGAGTGGAAAGTTTAAAGGCGTTCAGGCTAGAATAATGCAGCTAGAGCCGCTGGTCCTCTACACTCACTGTGCTAATCACAGACTTAATTTGGCTGTAAGTAAAGCTTGTACAGTGTCCAGCATAAGGAATGCTGTAGGGGTGATTTCTTCAGTAGCAAACTTTTTTCGTGAATCCGCTGGGAGAATTCATGCATTAGACCAAGAAATGGGAGACAGGCTGAAGCAAGGGAAACATACTCTCAAGGAACTGTGTGAAACAAGATGGATTGAACGGCATGATGCTGTACTTATCTTTCTAGAGAATCTCCCTGTCCTACCGTCAGTACTACAAGCAATAGCCAAAAAATCATCTCAGGGGAGCAATGCATTTGCATTGTTACATTGCATGCTATCATCGGAGTTTATCATTTCTGTTGTTGTTCTAGGCGATATTTTTGGGATCACTTTACCCCTGTCTTGAAAGTTACAGGCTGAGTACATGGACGTATTCAGAGCAATGCAACTAGTCAATGACACAATATCAAGTATCCAAAAGCATCGACATCACAGCAACAAAAAGTTTAAAACTATCTTCGAAAAAAGGAGAAGAGCTAGCTCATGATCTAGGGACTAATATTAAAAAGCCAAGGGTAATGAAATTGCAAAGAAACCGATCAAATGTTGAGGCAGAGTCTGATGATGAGTATTTCCGAATCAGTATTTACGTACCATTCTTAGATTATCTAATCTGCGAACTCTCTTCCAGATTTCCAAAATCACAAATGACGCGAATTTCCGAACTAAACAAACTTATGTCACCAGACTTTGGAGAGGACTTCGAAGATTCTGTTCTGCGTGGAGTTCAGCTTTACCGGGATGATTTACCTTGTTTTTCTGCTGTGAAGGGAGAGCTGAATATTTGGAAACAAATGTGGTTATCTAAGCCCGATTATATGCCAAAACATCCTGCTCAAGCATACAAACTGGCAACAGAATTGCCAAATCTAAGAGTACTTTTTCAGATCATCTGCACTCTCCCAGACACATCCAGTAGAGCAGAACGTTAATTCTCAACACTAAGACGACTTAAAACTTACCTAAGAGCCACAATGACTGAAGAGAGGTTAAACGGACTAGCACTACTACACATACACCAAGATCTTGTATCTTTGAAGACAGCTGAGGAAGTTCTTGAGGTGTTTGCCAGAAAGCATAAAAGAAAACTATCCCTAAGACTAGATTAAATTACTATGTAAGAATTAAACTACTCTTGTATAATTTATTGATGTCCTTATCATTTTATTAAACATATAAGTTTTATAAAACTGTAAATGGTATTTATATGGCTACCCATTAACATTAAAAGAAAATTCTGTTGGAGCTTCACCGGTCGCCATTTTTTTTTGGGGGGGGGGGATCCAGACTACCAGTGGACCCCCCCCCCCCCCCCCCTTCCCAGAAGTCAATCCTGTATCTGCCCCTGATCCTCATCAAAAACACATGGATGTATTCTTTTATCTACTAGCATATTCCGTTGGTACACATTTACTCCAGGCGCTTGAAAATGTAAGTTTTCTGTCTTCCGCAAATGCCGATAAGTAGTTAAGGTCCCGTGGTGTGGCAAACGTCGATCAGGATATCACTCCTGATAAATTCTTTGTGGTTCACGCGCATTGTAATTTGCGCTGCCATATGCAAGTATCATGTCAGCATACTCTTCGTTACTGAAGTTAGGCATTGTATCAACAACAGCGAAAACAAACACAACAAAAAGAACACTTCTAACAATGTAAACTGTTTAACCACAGGTTTGACAATAACAAGTTTTAAATAACAAAACTCAACTACGATAAGAACAATGTTAAACACACGGGCACTTCCAATGGCAGATAAAGTCAAATCACTAATGTACCTGGGGCTCGATTTTCATATGCACAACCGCACATTGTCACTCACGACAACATATCAATTTACACACTCCTGTGCACGAGGCTACAATCGCTGGCCATATGAATTCAGATGGAACCATCGCATGCACTATCATTAATTGCCATAGCCTCTAATCTGGGGAGCTTTTAAAATGAAGTCTACCGCCTACTCGCAGTGTGTATTTCAAAACCATCACATCGTTCAAATCGGTTCAATTGTAAGTGCCAGTGATCAGCCTTGGCAAACAAGTACCTCTTATTTTGACCACATAATGGACAATTTCTATGACATGTAGAATACTGTTGGAAAATGAATAACCTAGAGAACTTTTTAAAAAACACTGAATTAAATAAAATAATATTTTTTTATAATATATATAATATAATTATAAATATTATAATATAATATATATTATATACTTCAAAGTTGAAAGTTTATCCTACATTTACATATTTTTTGGACTTTGTAAGTGCATAAGTAATTTTCCTGAAACCCATTGTATAAAATAATGATGTATTTAGAATAAAAATGCATCGCAGATTACACAAAAGTTATTTTTTTGGTAATCTTTAACAAAATCTAAAAAAATTCATATCTCCTTTACCTTCACATTTAGGGCATGAGGTCAAATATAGCCAATTACCCGCCCAATCCCTTAAAAAAGTTCCTCTGTTCTTCTACCAAACATCCTGTATAGTGAAAGGTCTTTAATCTGGCATGCTGTGGCATGGGCCTGCCAGTATATTTTATTTCTTAATTATCTTACTTAATTTCAGATAATTTTGGTAATTTATTTATTTATTTATTTATTTATTTATTTAATATTGTAACATGCCCACCAACAGCCGAGGGCTTTAGCGGTGGGCACAACACATATATACAAGGACAACATATAAACAATACAAACAAAATACAAACAAACAAGTAAAGTTAAAATGAGTATAACTATTAAAAATAAACATCAAAATATAAAATGCATAAAAAGAAAGAAATACAAAACATAGACATTACAGTATTACCTAGCTACACTTTCACAGATTAAGATGATCAATTTTATTGAAATTAGAAATGAGTCGAAAAATTATATCATTCTTTTTATGGTATGTACATAAGGTAGAAGTTAAACGGCTGTTAAATTGGGGAATTCTAATGCCAGTATTATCAAGAATGGACTTACAATTTAATTTTGAACAGTAACAGTTTTTAATAAATACATAATCCAGATAGATACGGCGTTCAGAAAGAGAATCCATATTAATCTGAGAGAAGTTTTTAAGTTTAATTATTTTATCAAATTTATTCTGAATGGATTCTAATTTATTGCTATCGGAAGGATTAATTGAATTCCAAATAACTGAACAATATTCTAACTTAGATCTAACAAGTGATAAATAAAGACAAAGAAGAGAGTCACTGTTTGTAGCATAGAACGTAATATATTTGAATAATGCTAATGTTCTATTTGAACTAGTAACTAAGTAATTTACATGCAAGTGAAAATATAATTTTGAGTCAAGTAGTATACTTAAATCTTTTATAGAAGAAGTGATTGGGATTATTTTATTGTTAAGAACATAATC
The DNA here is from genome assembly GCF_032445375.1 of Bacillus rossius redtenbacheri. Taxonomy (NCBI): domain Eukaryota; kingdom Metazoa; phylum Arthropoda; class Insecta; order Phasmatodea; family Bacillidae; genus Bacillus; species Bacillus rossius. The sequence goes on along the minus strand of NC_086340.1, from coordinate 29,754,132 downwards.
ATATTTTACAGGATGATATTTCCTTGTGAAGGAGATAATTTTTGTTTTACTTGTGTTAAGAGTTACTAAATTTAATAAGCACCATTTATTAATTTCATGTATATCAAATTCAAGTAACAAGCAGTCATTGATAGAGTTAATACTTCTGGAAATTTTAAAATCATCGGCAAACAATACACCACTCGAATGTTTAGGTACAAATGTAATATCATCAATGAAAATATTGAAAAGTAATGGAGAGAGAGTGCCACCCTGCGGGACCCCAGATGGAACTTTAAAATATGAAGAATAACTGTTGTTGATGGAAACAAAAAAGCATCTATTATGAAGGTAGTCGGAAAACCAGGTTACAAAATTGCCACATAAACCAAAATTAGCAAGTTTACTGAGTAAAATATCATGATTAACAGTGTCGAATGCTTTCGCAAGGTCAAAGTAGCAGGCATCTACCTGACCCCTATTCGTTACCTCATAATAAATAGGATTCAGAAAGGACACAAGGTTGGTTGCTGTGGTCATACCAGTTCTAAAACCATGTTGTGAAGGAGATAGTCTGTTTTTAATTGGGAAATTTAAGAATTTAAAGATAATTTTTTCAAATATTTTAGACAAACCATTAAGGATGGAAATAGGACGGTAGTTAGATACCTTTAATTTAGAACCGCTTTTGAGAATGGGAATTACCCTTGCTATTTTCCATTTGGTGGGGAACGTTTGACTTTTCAAACTTACGTTAAATAGATGTTACGAAGTGGTGTTAATATGTATGAACAGCCTTTAAGAACAAAGTTAGGTATTCCATCAGGACCGCATGACATAGAAGATTTTAGGGATTAGATACCCCAAAGCACGAGACTTTCAGAAATAACGGGGACCAAAATGGTATCATGGTTTGACGTTGATACATTAACATTATGATTGTGATTAGTAGATGAATATACATTAGAAAAATATTCAGCAAAGGTATTAGATAGCAAAACAGGGTCAGAAGACACAACATCATTCATTAACCTTGAGAGAATACTCTTCACGGTAAACATTTCTCATTATTTTTACATAGCGCCAGAACTTTTTAGGGTAAGACCTTACTTTGTTATTAAGGTAGATGTACCAGTAGTCGTCATGCTAAGAAGAGTTTTATAAAAAAAAAAATTGTGTACATAACCTTGTAGGTGTATTACTGCCCCTACATGTTTGTTTTTAACCTCAAACTTTACTCTACAATGCTATCCAACACTCTTCGATAAACACAAATTATTTTTGTAGATTTATAATTTTGAAAAAAGTGTGATTTCGAGCCAGTAGTCGTCATGCAAATTTTCGTGTTTGCCAGTGTTCGTCACATGTTTGTGCCAGTAGTCGTCATCTGCGATTTCGGCTGCATTAGTTTTAATTCATGGATCCAGAATGATAGTATTGTACTATTTGGGCTTCAAATTTTATTTGGTACTATATTTTAAACATCAAAATGGCATTTCATAAAGATCGTTCAGTAATATAATGAATAATCCTCATTAAATTTTGAATTTACTTACAGCACTCACGGAACAAAGAGGGACAGCACATAGAGCTGTAGCAAACCGAATGTATTCGTTACTGAGTAACGGGTGTGCCGTCTAGTAACGAGTAACGAAACGTTACACACGGCTGCATTTTGTTACTCGCATTTCTCGCATATTCAATGAATTTACGATACAAAGAACGATGTTTGTTTATTAATAAAGTATAATTTGGAAATTCCTCGTCTAAGTTTTTTTACTGTTTATTAAAGGTATTATGTGTGTAGACAAAGTTTGAGATTGGAACAGAAACAACGTAACAAAGTATTTTTTTACAAATTAGAAATATGTATGTTTTTGTTTTTCACTATCGCGTATTTTCACGTTTTTTTTGTTCTTATTTTAAAAGAGATATAATAAAGCCGCTCTAATGAGATTTAATTGTTTCTTGGTTAACAAAAACTGTTTAATTATCAAATATTGTTAATTGTTTATATTCTATTTATTATTATTTACGCGACGTCATACTGTACGCGTACGCAATACGACTCAATTCGTTGCTGCAACATAACATAGCATGTTATGCGGTATCACAAGTAAAATATAAAAATGAATCAGGGCCCGCCCATCTTCCTACCCAAGGGCGATTTGCCTTTGTGTTTATCGGACAATGTGTTCCTTGGCACACTATTTTTTTCCGCTGCTCATTTTATACTCATACCATTCGCTACATCTTTAAGAGCAGCTTCCATGGCTGACTCTTCATACAACAGTATTTTCCGTTTTGGCATTTTGCCCTGTAATTAAAGAACGAGACACATTACAATGTTTAGTTTACTTATTAATGTCAAAATATATATCGAATGACCCCTAAATTAATGTAAACAACAATGCCTACACAATTTTTGCAATCAATAAAGTAAAGTAATTTCCGACCCAGAAGTCGTCATACACATGCATCGGAAGTCGTCATAGGTGACGACTACTGGATCTGATCATAATAACGTACTTTGTCTATTAACAACAAAGAACCAATATTATTTAAGAACTTTAGGGTGTAACTTAGCACAACTTTAAATAAAATATTAAATGTACCAGTGCTCGTCAGGTATGACGAACACTAGCAATACAAGGTTTTTATTGATCCAGTTTTCGTCACCCTAACTAAATCATACAAAGAAAACAAATTTTTTTAAATAAACACTTTCACCTCTTCAAGAACATTTAACTAACACATTCAGCACAAAACATCACGAATAAACATGAAAAATTACAGAATTAGAAGTAAAAATGTGCACTAACGTCCTTAGTGTTTTAGTATAGGAATTCCCCTATTTATCTTCACTGCTCTACGAACTTTTGATGCACGGACTTTTTTTGATTGAAAATAGTGTTTGTTCCGAAAACTATTGTGGTAATTTCAGCTAGAACGTCGACCAAATTATTGTCAATATTTAAGTTGGCGATATATTGAGCTACTTCTCTATTATTTACATTTGAAGTTGCTAGTGACGACCATTGGAGCAGTGACGAGTACCGGTGCACTTACCTTAATATGTCGAGTCCAATTGATTTTATCACGTTTGATTAGAAATTTAACTTGCTTCCTGTAGAATGAAAATTGGGAATAGTAGATCATGTTTCTTTTCTGTAATTTATGGAAGTGTTTTTTAGCTTTTAGATTAAATATTAATTCACTAGAGAACCAGCAAGGGTATTTAGTAGATTTTTTAGAAATAACAGGAATAAATTCATTCATACTGTTACATATGCAGTTAGAGAGTTGATCCACTAAAAAATTAACATCATTAGATTTATAGAATAAAGACCAATCAAAATTTTTTATGGAACTAAAGAGACCAAGATAATCCCCATTTTTATAATTTTTGAAATTAGTCGAAGAATTAGACTTATATGGTAAAGAGTCAAAAATTAATTTTATAAATAATGCTGGATGATAGAAGTCTTCTTTTGCGAGTGGATCAGTTGCTTGAGACACTTCACAGATTGATGAGTTAGAAAAAATTAAATCTAAAAGATTAGGGGGAGGCTGAGTGTTGTTGTATTGGATAAGGCAGAGGCTAGAAGCGAAATTGAGAAGACTCTGTGCCTTACGATTAATGTTCACTTGTAAGTTATAATTGGACCAGTCGATACCAGGAACATTGAAGTCACCAAGAATCAGTATTTCATCTTGAAGGGACGAAAGTTTGTCTTCAAGATATTCAAAATACAATAAATACGTAGTTAACGATGTGTTAGGCGGTAAGTAGATAGTACCAATAATAACTTGTTTAGATGAATTACTTTTTAATCCATACGGCTTCCACACCAGGATAATCAAGTGTATTAATTAGCTCAACTGAAGCAAATTTAAGTTTATTTACCGCTATTAGCACACCACCACCACGTTTTTTCAAATTCAGTAGTGAATCTCTATCCTTTCTAAATATAAGATATTTGTCTGAGAAATAATGCGAATTTATACTCGTTTCGTGGAACCAGGTTTCAGTTAAACAAATTATATTATAATCAGAAGTAAGAAGGTTGTCAGAAAAGACTGTTGATTTGGTTCTTAGTCCTCTGACATTTTGATAAAAAACGACACATTCCTTAGAAACTGAATGCAGAAGAAATATTAAGGTAGAGGTGTTCCTCCATACACCCGGGATGAATTAGAAGCAGATGTAGATGAGGTAGATGTGGATGCAGGCACTAACGCAATTAAGGGCTGCGGGCTGGATTTACCGACTTCAGTCGGATTCGTTGAATCAGAGACGTTAATTATTTGATCTGGGTGCAACTTCCCGTAGAAAGGGCTAATTAAGCACCCACTTGGCCAAAAAACTATATTATTGATCCTTAAAAAGTCTTCCTCCAATACAGAAATATGAAAGGATGCATAGGAATTAAATTTTGTTCTTAATTTGGTTACCTTCACTTGGGATAGATTAAGTTCATTGGAAATGTAATCGGTAATTTCCTGTTCATTCACAGATGGATCAAACCTTGTAACAAATAATGCTTTTGTTCTTCTGAATGTTGGTTTAGATACAGTTTTAAGTGAAGACACATTCCTTATCCCCACTTGTGTCAACGTTTTCTTCCGGTCGTGATCTTGTTTACCGACGGTGTTCCCGTTAGCCTTGCGCCTATGTTGCATCACTGTAAAGCCGTCGTTGTCCACAGGTGGCATGTTTTTACTATACCCCGTGCCGTCACGAGAATCCCGCTGAGTTGAAAGTAGGTCACTGTTCAGGCCATTGTTCTGGCTGGACTGGCTCCGGTCACCCGAAAGAACCGGGATTTCCACACAGGCAGCTTTCTTGCTGTTGGAAGAATTTATGAGTGCTCGACTATATGATTTTTCCATATCATTTTTAGGAGTCAATTTTTGATTAATCTGAGAAAGCTCATTTTTGATCTCAGCTGTTTCAGCACGCGAATCCATCAGTAGGGTCTTCAGTACTTGGTTTTCACTTCTGAGCTCATCTACTTTAATACAAAGTGATTTAACAATAGTACATAAATCATCCATATTGCAGGTGGTTGTTTGAAGTTCACAATGAAGTCCTTTCGAGAGTATTTCAAGGCTTCCCATTGATTTTAGTTCAGAATCCTTTTGTCCCGTCTTCTTAGGAGATCTAAACATGTTGATTTCTTGACTTAAAATCAATGCGCGATCTTCATTATAGGGCAATGGAAACCCCTGGAAATCAGGTTGTTCGATAATCGAAGAATTAATGATGATAATTAATGTTAGTTTAATTATGTTTATAATTTAGTTTATTCACTTAATTTGTTAATAATTTAATTTCATTTACTCATGGTAATTTAGGCTTTTAATATATCAAGTTGGTAATGACTTTGAAAAGATCCTGAAATGAGCTGGGAGCTCAGAAAAAGGGACACTTTATTGTCATGGTCATGTTATATGTAATTTTTTTTTTGGGTGAGCATAGAAATTTTAAGTATTTATTCTAATTCATATGCAGTACACTCCCGATTATCCGCGAAATTAAGTGGCATGGCCACTGCGGATAGTGAAAATCGCGGATAATCCGCAAAAGAGCCGAAAATGGGAAATAAAAAAAGAAACAATTTCAACTTAAAAATCTAAAAATTTATGTACAGCAAAAGTTAGAATTAATAGTAAAAAATTTCAAATGATGCTAAAATGTTTGTATTTTACTGAATAATTAAAATACAATATAATTTAGTAATGTAAACATAAAAGTGCTCGGTACTTGCTTCGTAACAAGGATACAGTATGTACGTACTCAGAGACTTCATATATATATATATATATATATATATATATATATATATATATATATATATATATATCTATATATATATCGCCAGGCTGTCTAGCAGCAGTCGAGTCAAGGACCGAGCTGTGGCAGGTCCGGCTTCCACGCTGCCCGAGAGTTGAACACATATTCGGCGCAATGGCTAGAACTTAACTTTAATAAAGATGACGTGGCTACCAGTATGTGCGTGAGGCCTATAACGGACTCGAAAGTGCAATTGTGTACCGAAATGAGATTGCAGTGCTTCAAGAATTCCACGAGCAAGATTTCCACGTTGTAAGGTGACGAGAATATTCACCAGCACAATCGTAGACTCACCATATTTGGATGCTACAGGCCAGCACACAGTGAAATCTGCTGGAACTGTTTACGGGCAGTTTTCCATCCTTATCATTTACTAGAGCATTAGTAGTTTTGCACACGCAAATGGTGTTACGGAATGGACTTCATAATTAACAAGAAAGTAGGACCCCACCCTCCTGTTTGCAGAGTCGGAAGCCAGTGGAAACAGACCAAGACTGCTAGTGTGTTTACATGGATATAATCGGGCATGGCCTGGTTTGAATTCACCAAATTTCATTGAACTTTTAAGATGTCACTGCACACATGAAAATATGAGTCACGACACACTGTTTATAGAGATAAAGCCAGCTTAACATCTTCTTACTAACTTTTAAAAGACTTGCATTTTTTTATAAAAAGTTTAAGGTGTTCAAGTTTATCTATTTACACTCAACCCACAAATTTATTTAATCATTTTAATAAACTCTTTACTATACCTTTAATTCACCATATAATCTGTACCTTTTTGTGTCAAGAAAATTTTTATAGTTAGTAGAATTTACTGGTGTCATTTTTTTGGAAAGATAAACAAATAACATTTTGAATGTATTACATTTTTAATTATCATGCACACAATTAAATGTTAATAGGTATATTTTGTAAGATCTACTGTTAAAGCAATATATATTTTAACTTATTGCCATTGGTTTGTTATAACTCATTTATTTATATTTTTTATTGCTATTAAATGTTTGGCAACTTTACCAGTGACATAAAATTTTGTTTACTACTATCACGCATCCTAAACATTTGCCTTTTTGACTTACTTTACCAGTCAATTGCTTGCATGTCACTGTTGTGGTCAGAGCTGCAGTAAATGGTCAGCCAGAGTTAAGCAAATTTTAAAGTTAAAAGTTAAAAGCCGCTGAGGACAGACGCAGCCACTACTCAGAGAATGAAGATGGAAGTTGGTGACTGGAATATACAGCACTGACTTTCAATGTCATGTCCTTAATCTGTCATGCAATCAAAAATGCAACATTTCAAGCAGTTCAAAATCAGAACTATAAACAGTGGCATAAAAACACTCATATTCATGATGAACAATGATTGCTGCATTCATCATTTTTAAAACATACAACAAATATTCAAACATTCTTTACAGTTTCCGCAAAAAGGTACCAGAATGAATTACATCTACAATTAAAAACACAGACTATTCAACATATTAAATGTGTTATACCAATAAAAAACTACTTATTTGTTTCATATCACGTACCGCTATTGGAAAAATAAATAATAAAATTATTTTATTATCAACAAAAAACACTGGAATTGTTATGCTACGACAAAACGTGAACACGATAGTTGGAACAATGAATAAATCCATAGTACAATCAGTCTAACAATATTTTCACATAAGCAGCTTATTTGCTACATTAATCTATGGCACTACAGACATGGCGACTCAAAAAGAAAATAAACGTAACTGAAACAAAAGTTCCATATTTGAGAGAAATTGGTAATAGATGGGTTTGTAATTCTGCCTAACTACGTATGTGGCCATTGTAAATAAATAAAACTGGTGAATAATGAGTTAAAAATGTGAATGTGAGATAATTTGGTCAATATTTTGCAAAAGGGGCTTTTTTATACTTCAAATTTTGCTGAACAGATTACGTATGCCTTATTTAGTGTATTTTGTAGTTAGTGTGATAAATTCTTGTCCCTATCCATCATTTGATTAGGGTCTTCGTTATAAAACTGACATAATTTTTCCTTTGTGAAAAATTCTCTCATTTAATAGCAGCCACTTTTATTATGTACCGTTCTTTTTTAACATTTATAGTAGAAGGGTTATGTTGGGTTGTGTTTAGGGATGGGAAATTCGATTCTTCGATACCCCGATACCCATCGATTCTGTGAAATTAATCGAGAATCGAGAATCGGGGAAAAATGTCGATTATTTGCATTTTCGATTACCTAACCTAATCTTTGCGTCACAATTTAACTACAAACATACAAAACATATGTGGTACTGGAATAAAAATGCCAAAACCAACATAATATGCTTTCTAAAATAATTTTCCGTGAAAATTTTAAACATTCGGATGTTTAGTGAAGATTTTTGCCCATTACTACTGTTCATAAATCAGCTATACACGTCTGTTTACTAACAAATATATACCCGTAATTTTAACTACATATTGTTTTGATTTACATACAGTAAACATTTTTTTATTCCACGGTAATTAATGGTAATAAAAAGGAATATAAAAATTTATTGTACCCTCGCCGCAACGAAAATATGAACGCCGAGGACTTGTACCAATAACATAATACAACTGCGTAACGTAACGTACAAATGTACCATACCTTTAAACATTTTAAATGATTATATACTTATAATTGCCCCGACTGTTAATAGTTACACTTATTACTGCCGGCTTTAAATATATATTAGGCGTGGCTTAGCATAGCAACATAACATCACGAGATATCAAAGATGTAGTAGCCATAGAGTATATCTCCATGGAGTAAATACACTGCTACAGCTTGCTGCCATGCTGTATGGCACGATATTACAATTTGCTACGAGAAAAAAAAAGGGCGCTTTCATTCTATCACAAATGATCGTTGGCGCGTTCAGTTTTACCGAATCAGTGAGATTAGATAGCTAGCACGTGGCCGCCGAATCAACCAAGGAAAGCAGCATCGGCAAAACGTAAACACGTGCCTACTAGGTAAGTAAGTTATATTGATTGCAGCGACTTCACTTCAAAATTGTTGTATATCCGGAAGTATTTGTACTGTGCTTTTAAAATGCTTTAAAAACATTGTATACTTCTGAGTGTTTACTACGTTTTTATTAATTACGATCATGTCAAGTGAAGTCTGGGAGCATTTTTTTATTGATCCAAACGACAACAATTATGCAATTTGTCAAATTTGTAGTACGAAAATTTCGCGAGGTGGTTCTTCAAAAACAACAACAAACATGAAAAAACATCTTGGTAAACATACCGCGTTTATTGAAAATACCAAGAAGAGAAAACTTGATTCAGCAAATAGGGGCTTGGACTTACCAGCTCATGCAGAGAAATTAACTTCCTTGCCCTGCAACAGTGGTTTATTGTTTTCATCACCTTTGATTCCAGTCAGTCATCAGCCTTGTTTATCTCCTAGCAAAAGCAGCAGCACTACTTTGTCAATACCCCAGTCATCTGCTTGTACAATACTTGACCCTGATGATCCTATCTCACCTAATCCCACAGAATTTATAAGCAGTTTCAAACAGTGCCAAATGCTGAAACCGAAACCAAAACCAATAGCCAAGAAATCCCTTGTCCAACCAACATTCAAAGAATTTATAACTCAAACCTCATCTTTCAAACTTGGTGACTCAAAAGCTAAATCAATAACTAGACATATTGGAAGAATGATGTGCCTAGATAAGCAGCCTTTTAGTATTGTCGAGGACAGAGGGTTTACTGAATTTGTGAAATTCATGGAGCCAAGGTATGCAATGCCCAGTAGGAAACATTTTTCGAAGAAAGTGATACCAGAGATGTACAATGAGTGCACAGAAAGTGTCAAACTACAGCTGACAGATGCAGAGTATGTGAGCCTTACAACAGACATGTGGACTTCAACTAATAACGACGATTATATGAGTCTGACGGTGCACTTTGTCGACAAAAATTTTGTTCTGCAACATCTTTGTATTGAGGTAATCCCATTTATTGAATTCTCACACACAGGGTCGAACATTTGCACTTTTATCACAGAAACTCTTCAAGAGTGGAATCTGAGTGAAAAGGTTGTTTGCATTGTGAGAGACAATGGTAGGAACATCGTAAGTGCCCTAGAGACATCACAGTTTCAACATCTCTCTTGCTTAGCGCATACATTTCAGCTTGTTGTTAAAGATGGGTTACTTAACAACAAGAATGTAACTAGTTTGACAGCAAAATGCCGCCGCATTGTTGGTCATTTTAAACACTCAAGTAAAGCATGCAAGGAACTGAAAAATGCTCAGTCTGTTCTGAGTGTAAAACAGCATAAAGTCATCCAAGACGAACCCACCCGATGGAATTCTACACTACACATGCTGCAACGTCTACTTGAGCAAAAGCAGGCAGTCACCCTAGCTGCAACGAAGCTCAATTTGCCTGCAGAACTTTCGACTGCAGAATGGAATTTACTTGCCCATGTGTCTGACTTACTGAGCATTTTCAACCATGCTACACTTGCTGTTAGTTCTGCAACTGTGACTGCATCAGAGGTAATACCGATTGTTAACAGCACACGTAGAGAGCTACAAAAGCCAGCACCCAATGGCTCAGGAATTCTGGGTATGAAAAATGATCTAATTTCTTCATTGAACTTAAGGTATGCAGAAGTGGAGCAAGAAATTTTGTTTGCAGCAGCAACACTTCTTGATCCTCGACTGAAAAGCCATGTGTTTGTTAACCAAAAGTGTGTTGAAGTGGCACAAAATTACTTAATTGAAGAAGCAACAAAAACCAACTGCTCAGAGCCTGAGTTACCCAATGTCCAAACAAAGCAAACAGCAGCACCAGCAGCGAGTCATGGAATGTGGGCATTTTACAACAACATCATGAATGATGCCAAGTGTGAATCAAAGGAAACCTCTGTGAAGGATGAAATAAACACTTACCTTCATGAACCAATTCTTCCTCCCACTGCAGACATTTTCAAGTACTGGAAGGAAAATTACAAATTCCCTAACATTAAAAAACTGGCAAAAAAGTACCTTAGCATACCACCATCCACAGTGTATTCTGAGAGACTTTTCAGTACTGCTGGCCTGATAGTTGACCAAAAGCGTCATCGATTAGACCCTGAAACTGTGCGAAGGCTTGTTTTTCTAAACAAAAACTTGTAAATTGTTTTGTTCACAGTAGTGACATTTTGTTGAGTTTTGAGTAGGCCTTATGTTTTTTTTAATACATTAATTTTCATCCTCTGGGTTAATTTTTGTAGGATCTAAAACAAGTGATGTCTAATTGTTAAAAAGTGAACTACAATATCTTTCTTTTATATGTACATAAATTAAAAGTTTAAAACAGTTTCTACAATTTGTAGCTATAAGTGTTGAATTTTTTCTGAAAGCTGTTTTACTTCCAAGTATTTGCTAAATGTGTGTAGCTTTAAATAAACCTCTTTAATTCAGAATTCAAGTGAAATTCTCTGTATGTTAAAAAAAATCTCCTATCAGTTGTTCAGTATAGGAATCGAGAATCGATAGGGAATCGAGAATCGATAGAGAATCGAGAATTGGGTATCGAGAATTGATATATTGGAATCGTCCCATCCCTAGTTGTGTTGCCACGCAAAGCACTAGGAGCAACTTATAAACTTTCGTGTCATTCATAATACTATTGATTCGTGCTGTATTAGAGAAAATACCATACATATAATACATAAAAAATTCTCTGATTTTCTATTTTGTCTTACATTTATATAATGTAACACCTAATTCTTTCAGAAATGTCGTCAATACACACATTGGAAAAATTCCCATTTTCTGTTAAACTTAAGTGTTCCCACAAAAATGTTGAGATTTCACTAGATACTTCAAATAAATAAACTGTAGAATTTCATTGTATTCCACACTTCACTACTATTTTTTGTGTTATGATAGCAATTCACTGTTTATGTGGGTTTATTTACCAAAATAGAAATATTTTTTACAGCAAATTTTTAAACTGAAATAATAAATGGTTTGCTTTTTAAGTGTTCAAAACACTTTCAAATAATTTCTAAGGTAATATATCTTTAGATCATGCAATCATAAGCTTTCTTGAACAACATAACCTTAATACCGTGTGATCTAAATTATTTTATTTATGAATGAATTATGATACGAATCTACATTGATCCTTGCAAATCCTCAAATCCCAAGGATTCAATGTATTTGTTGAATCTTGGGTCACCCCATCCCTAATCAGGCTAAAACACCAAAAAAATGCCGGAAAATGTAAAAAAAAAATAGTAACTATTTTGAACATAGAAACATTGTGTAAAAAATAAATAAAAGAAAATATAAATTTAGGGGGACTAAAAAAATATTCTGTCAACATTACTAATACGTAATACCTAGGGACAAGATTATATGGTGAATTGCGATAACCCCAAAAACAACCAAAAGCAAGTTAATACGCTATTAGCACTGAAATGCAACTAAAAACACGAAATAAATCAGCAATTTGGAAAAACTGAACTCAAACCACAAAAATGGTATCTTTCATTAACATAAATTCATTGAATGTAATTAAGTATTTAGCATGACTTTTGTACCAAAATGTACAAACTAACTACAGCAGACTCCTGATTATCCAGAGTAATTACTGGCAGGAGTCCACGGATAACCGAACAACACGGTTAAAGCAAAGTAAAAAAAAAATTTCTATCCCAACTATCTAGACAAACACTGTAACAGATGCCCCTTGAAGCAACTCCTCATTCGTTCCAGTAAAACAGAGCGCTAATCAGAACAGCGCTAGTCAAATGCGATTTCTTTAAATAAGGGAGTATTTTAATCAAAATAACTTTTTTTCCAATCAGGTAAGTGTGCTTACTGACTACCATTTTACTCAAGACACAACTCCCGTTAAAATTACTACACAGTATGTCTAAATACATTAGCAGTACATATAAATAAATATTAAATAACATTTTTAGAATTAACTACATAAAATTAAAGTTAATAATTCACGTACTGCATTGTTTTAGCAGTACATATAAATAAATATTAAATAACATTTTTAGAATTAACTACATAAAATTAAAATTAATAATTCACATACTGCATTGTTTACACAGGCTTGGGCATAACATTCATACGTACGTGCTACTAAAATTACTGAGTTACAAATTAATGTTGTTGATACTGGAGATATATTTCAGTTGTAATAAGATTCACAAAAGCATTAACTTAACATTTTCTATTATTAAAAATATTAGCGAATTCTATTATCTCTCAAGCCCACTACACAAAGGATCTCGGTATCATTCTTGATTCAAAATTATATTTCCATAAACATGTAGATTACATATATTCCTATGCACGAAGAACTCTAGCGCTTATAAAATTTATTACTTCTTATGCAACCAACTCAGACTCACTTATCTCTCTTTACATGGCACTTATAAGATCAAAATTAGAATATGGTTCTGTTATCTGGAATGGCATCAACTTAACAGATACTGAAAAAATTGAAAGTATTCAAAATAAAGTTATAGATTTAATTATTACGAGGAACCTCCCACGCCCCACTTGGACACCCCTGGTAGACCGTAGGGCCTATCTTGATGCCATTTTTGTTTATAATTGTTACATTCATAAATTCAGATGTCCTTATTTTCTTGACAATACTGCCTTAAGAATTCCTCAATTCAATTCCCGCTTACGCTCTACTCTGTGTACTTTCATACTAATAATGATATTATTTATAGACTTATAACAAACTATAATAATCTATATTTGAATTCCAACAGTGTTTAATTATAAATTCTGATTTATGTCTGTCATATCTATATTATTTTTCCTTCAATTGTTCTCTTAACACTTAATGATATGATCTTACCTATATGTTTTATGTGTTATGTGTTATAGTTCTTTAACCTTTGTTACTGTTTTGTCTGTTTTGTTATTATCACTGCTAGTGTGTGGTACTCTTGCTCTCGTTTGCTGGCCATCTGTAGATGTTTTCCTCCTATGGTACCCACGGAGGTGGGAGTCCATACACTGGTAGTGATAACTGTGTTCCTGTTATTGCATGTAGTGCCCTCCACTAAAGTCTACGACTGTTGGTGGGCATGTGACAAATTACAAATAAATAAATAAATAAAATTATTTAACCTGTTAAGGTAATTCCTGACTGTAATTTACTAGATGAGCTTCTGCCATGATTTGCAACCAGCACATCCTAGTAGGTGCGAAGTAAACTAGCCCTGAAAGCTTCTGGATTCTCTCTCCAGAGTTACTGCTGACATGCCTGACATGCAGAATGGCGGAATATAAACGTTGGCTCAAACTCGGGCGTCATCGGTAGAGCCAAGATTATATGGTTTAATTTTGAACCTGATTTCGTCATTTAAAACCACACATTTCGTCATTATTTTGTCTTTTAAAAAAAATGGCTTTTTTAATCTATCCATGGTACTTACACAATATATTTCACGATTGTAACATAAAAAATAGCAGTTGGGCCTATTGTGTTGTTTAGAATCACATGTAATCAACATTTTAATGTTATGGTTAAACATTTTCTCTTAAAAAGTACCATACATTCTCAGGAACCGTCCAAAAAATCTGATATTTTGGCACCAAAACAAAAATAATTGGGAAAAAAATTGTAAAACTCACAATAAAAGCTTATAAAAAGGCATTATTTAACACGCAGCATATATTTTGTGTGGGTTTATAATAATCGTACTAATGTTCGTATAAGAAGAGAAAAAAAAAATCGGACATTCTGCTTAAAAATACGGCAGCAGTAGCTTGTGCAACGTAAGTGGGAGCGCGGGAATATCGTCTAGACAGGCTGGCGGCAGCACAGGCGGCAGATGCATGACGCCATACGGCCTACCTCTCCTTCCCTTGTCTAGACTTCAAGGTTCATCCCTCCCAGGCATACAAACCATCGTGTCTCTCTCCCCCTCCACCCTCTTTTTCCTTTGGCATGTGAAACTGTCAACATCCTTCCTCCCCTTCTCCAAACTGCGTGCAACGAAAGCAAGGTTTGTATAGTCCATTTCTGGTAAAATTAAACATTTTTAAGGGCCCCCGCGACAGCCATTTACCATTAATTGTTTTGATACAATTTGTTTGTTAGTTACACAACATTATTTCTGCTGGAAAATCACTGAAACTTTAAAATTTCTTTAAATCGAAAAATTTAGCAGGGCCGTAAAAGTATTCATTTTTACCGCAAATGAACTATACTCGCCCTTCCTGCTGGACAACATTCTCGGCACGTGACGCATGGCAACTGCAGTCGTGTGACGCGCACAGCCACGAAAAACCTACGCGATTTCCAAACTACACTAGATATCCGACTGGAGTTTGTTTACGAAAAGCATTTAAGAATTTGTTAATGCCCAACTGGTTCTTTTGATATCGGATCAAGAGGATTTAGAGGAGATAAAATGGCTAAAAAGTAGTGATGGGATTTTCAATACTTCGATACCTTGATACCTTCAATACTTGACGGTATCGCAAAGTATTGAGTATAGAAACTGTAAGTTCGATACATTTTTTCGATACCGGAATGCTTATTCATTTTTATTGAATTAAGTTTTGAGTCGCCATCGTACAACATACAACTACAGTAGAACCTCGATGATTACGTTCCTGTTTCATACATTTTCCCGTGTCATACGCTGAATAATTTTGGTCCCGCCGAAAGTACTACTATATTTACAATGGTTTACTTTCCCGGAACATACACTTATAAAATCATTAATTTCCCATTTCATACATTTCTACGAAGCGGAAAAGTTCTAAAATTCACAAATTTTTTTGTTAGATATATTCCTCCTTATAAATTAAGTTTTAATTAATGCTTTTATTTTGAAAAATGTTCATTGTTTACCTTTGCAAACGTAAGAAAATAACTTTATCGCACCATAGATATGGATAGTATCAGGAAGACACTTCGCTAGTAGCATCTATGGCCAGCACCAAGCGAGACTAGTGGCGCAAACTAGCAATGATTATGAAAATGGTGCACACGCTTTACCAAGGCACGGATATCATATTTTGTGCATTCATTCACAGTTGCAGCCGAGAGTTCATAGCCGACGGACGTGTGCGCCGTGCGCTCCGCCGGCCTTTTGTGTGTTGCGTGTTCGCCGCGAGTTATTCATCATTAATTTGTCAGTGAGCAATCAATCAGATTTTTTGGGGTTTCCCTCATCAGTGTGTGATGCTTCCTTTTGTGAAACAAATGTAAAATCCCATTCTAAAATGTTTAGGTCACCCAATAGGAAATCGGCATCTGTAACTACTGGATCTGGATCTGCCTCTACTGATTCTCTGGAAAAAAAGACGTTTGGAATTACAAGGCTGGAAATTTTAGATAGTACTGAAGCTCCTAATTTCAATGATTTAGTAAAGAGGATTGACTTGCTTTGTGCCAAGTTTGACGATCTACGAAGTGAAAATGAAGTTCTTAAAACTTTACTAATAGACTCGCGTAATGAAACGGCCGAAATCAAACAGGAACTACTTCATATTAAAAGTTTATTACCGTGCTTGGACAAGGTGAAATCGTATAGTCAAGCTTTGCTTAAGTCCTCAAACAACAAGAACACGGAAAGTGAAAGTGTCGAAACAGCTAGTGTCGCAACAGCTGGTGTCTCGGGTAACGGTACTCCGTCCCGTGACCCACTTATGAATCAGCATGAAAAGCGCTTCGCCAAGAGCAGTAATAATATCACTAACCAACAACCCAGTGAAGATGGTTTCACTACGGTGCAATACGGACGGAAAGCCAAGAACATTGTTAATTCAGATGAAAAACGTGACCATGATCGCAAAAAACCGCCCATGCAAGTAGGCATCAGAAATATCCCTACTCTAAAGACAGTTAGCAAATTGGTTCCAAGGAAAACAAAAGCATTATTTGTGACACGATTTGACCCCTCTGTTCAGGAACATGAGATAGTAGAGTATATTACTAATGAACTGAATCTCTCTCACGTTAAAGTCGTTAAACTACGTACCAAATTTAACACTTACTCATCATTTCATATCTCTGTGCTTGAAGAAGACTTTGTGAGAATAAATAACATTGTTTTCTGGCCCAGTGGATGCCTGATCAGTCCTTTTTACGGGAAACTGCATCCTGAACAAATCACTAATAATGGATCTACGTCTGCTTCTGGACGGGCCAACGGCAATCCTGAGATTACATCTGCGTCGGCGTCTGCTTCGACGCCTACACTTATGTCTGAGTTGACCTTATCTGCGTCTAATCCTTCCCAGGAGCCCGGAGGAGCTCCATAAATCTTTATTTGTGGCTGTTTCTCCCAAAGAGTGGGTAATCTTCTACCAAAATGTGAGAGGACTCAGGACTAAAGCAATTGAATTTTCAAATAATATTTTACATACAAACTATGATATCATTTGTCTCACCGAAACCTGGTTTACGGCAACGTCTATAAACTCGCACTATTTTAATGATTCGTATCACGTATTTAGAACCGATAGGGACCCTTCTTTAACACTAATGAATAGAGGAGGTGGTGTTTTAATTGCAGTAAATAAAAATAAATTCAAAAATGTATTTATTACTCATGAATACGACCATTTGGGAATAGAAGCCATTTGGATTAAAATTAGAACCAATCGTAAAAAATATTTAACACTTGGTAATATTTATTTACCACCTCAAATTACTCCAGAAACTTATGCACTTTATTTTACACATCTGGAGGAAAAATTTAAAAATTTCCAAGATGACATTTTACTCTTAGGAGATTTTAATGTACCTGGAGTTGATTGGTCTCACTTTCACACTTCAAATATTACTCAAAATTCTATAAAATCTAAAGCATTTGCATTAAACAGATTTGTAACCACTTTGGGTTTGAATCAGTTTAACTATACTCAACCTCCTACTCGTCTACTGGATCTTTGTTTCACTAACTTAGATCTATGTACTATAAATAACGCTCTTGATTATCTTGTTAAAGAAGATGTTTATCATCCAGCACTTTCTGTAAACTTCAAATTGGAAATAGTATCTAATGTTCAAAGTGATTCTGCTTTGTTTTTAAATTATAAAAAGGGTGATTATCTTGGTCTAATCACTGCATTGAAAAATCATGATTGGTCTGTTATTTACAATAATACTTATGACGTAAATACTATTATGCATGAACTCATGAATACGTATATTCCGACTTCTGTAAATTGTAAATCCAGGTTTCCTTTTTGGTATTCTAAACAACTCATAAAATTATTAAAATTAAAAAAACATTATCATAAATTATATAAAAGAAATTTGAACCCTCATTACTATTCAATGTTTGCACATTTTAGGAAGGAGGTAAAAAAACTGTTAATTAGAGACAAAAAATATTGGTTAGAAAATATAAATAATAAAATTAAACATAACCCAAAAAAATTCTGGAATTATGTTAGGATAATGAGGAAAGGCTATGATCAACAATTATCACTTAAAATTATTGACTCTGTAACTAATGATTCTTCGCTGATGGCCAACTACTTTGCAGACTATTTTGCTAGTGTCTATTTAACTCCTACCAAAATTAATTATTCATCTACTTTCTCCTCAAATAACCATTTCATACCCATGTTACTCATTTCTGAAAGTCTTGTTCTTTGGAGTATAAAATCCTTAAAGTCCTCTCTCTCAACTGGTCCTGACGATATTCCCAATTTTATAATTAAAGGTTGTGCATTTATTCTTGCACCTATTCTTCAACATATTTTTAATATTAGTATCTCTAGTGGTATTTATCCCACTAAATGGAAAACTGCCAAGGTTGTTCCTATCCATAAGAAGGGTAACAAGCTTGATGTTTCTAACTATAGACCAATCTCACTATTGAATGGGTTTGCTAAAATTTTCGATAAAATTATATGTAAACATCTTAATTTTAATCTAAAAACTTGTTTCACTGAGGCTCAACATGGTTTTAGAATTGGAAAAACCACTACAACGAATTTAGTGTCGTTCTTAAATCCAATTTACTCTGAAGTTATCACTCGTGGTCAAGTTGATGCTTGCTACTTTGACTTGGCCAAAGCTTTTGATACTGTAAATCATCAAATTCTTCTTTCTAAATGCTCTTCTTTTGGACTAAGTGACAAATATATAAATTGGCTAACTAGCTATTTAACAAACAGAAATTTCTTTGTTGCAATAAAGAATATAAAATCAACTCTATATACTGCACCCTCTGGTGTTCCTCAAGGTGGTTCCCTTTCTCCCCTATTATTTAATATTTTCATTAATGACATCATTCATCAACTTAATTACTCTACTGGGACTCTATTCGTTGATGATTTAAAGATATATCGCAAAATATCTTCTTATCATGATTGCTATCTTCTTCAATCCGACATCTCTGCAGTGGCAAATTGGTGCAACACAAATTTGGTACAGCTTAATAAAGATAAAACTACCATCATATCATTTACTAGAAAATACTATCCTATCTGTTATAGGTACAACCTTGACAATTCTCCCATACTAAAAACTAAACATGTTAAAGATCTTGGCGTACTTTTGGATTCTAAATTATTCTTTCATTTACATACTGATTCACTTATTTGTCACTCTAATAGAATTCTTGGTCTCATCAAGTACACCACCTTTCATTCTACTAATATTGATTCAATATTATCCTTATTTATGTCTTTAATCAGATCTAAACTTGAATATGGCTCTATTATTTGGAATAATTTAAATTTAACTGACATTGGGAAATTGGACAAAATTCAAATGAAACTCTGCCACTATATAATACAAAAAACCAATAGTTCAATCAACTTAAATAGTCTTCTAGGTTCACTTAAGGATAGAAGAAATGTTCTTGATGCTCTATTTATTCATAATTGTTATTATAATTACCTTAATTGTCCTTATGTCCTAGAATCAACCGGTATTAAAATTTCTTCCTTTAATTGTCGCAAACCACCTTTTTATGTACTTTCAATAAAAGGAATGATCTATTATATAGATTGATTTCTAATTACAACAAACTTGTTAATTATTTTGATCAAACCAACAAAAAAATTTGCCTCAAGAACATCTTATCTAACTTCTAATATTTTATTATATTTTTTGACTTCATTGTATTTTAGTTTCCGTGCTATTTGTATTTTTTTTTCTATTGTTGTCCAGTTTGTATTTGTTTGTCCATGTGTCTTTGTAATCTCTTTGTATATATGTATGGTGTCTACCACTATGGCTTTAGCTGTTGGTAGACATGTCACAATTTTAAATAAATAAATAAATTAATTAATTAATTAATCTTTGAACTGAATATACCTGTTTGTTATTGTTTTCTTACGATCGAATTTTTTTGTACGTTTCTCAAGTTAAAATTTTATTGAAAATTGTTCTGTTGCATAAAGTTGTTTGTAAAATGAAACAAGCAAAAATATCTGATTTTCTATTTACAATAGCTTAATTTTTTTTATTTCTAATTTAGGCTTGGTGACATTACCCCCCACCCCCCTCCAAGAAAGGACTTCAAACATTTTGTAAGATCACTGTTTCTCATGTCAGCTTTACTTGATTATGGACTGTATTTTACATTTCTGGTGGTTTCATTATATGTATATATAATGAAGAATTCATATCTTTCATTAATATAATGCAATTATTTACACATTATGTATTTAAGTTTAATCTGACATTGTGCTGGTATGCTAGAATGAATTTATATAGTTTAAAACTAATTTATGTTATTTGTAATAATTGTTACTTAATGGGAAAATATTTTTCCCTGGAGTATCGAAAGTATCGAAGTATCGAAAGTATCGAACTGAAAAAACAATACAGAATCGAGTATCGAAAGTGTGGTATCGTCCCACCTCTACTAAAAAGGCATGTTTTAGAAGTTTTAGGTGTAAAAACCCGTTACAAATTTCTTGAAAGTATCAGAGGAAATTGCATTACACCTTTATCTTTATTTTTACGCCATATAATGTTACGGTCACCGCTCAAATTTCACAGTTATCTGACGGGAACGAAATGACTGCGCGCCAGTTCAGAGCCTTGCACTTAGAGGTTTTACCGCGCAAGAACTACCATTGAGTGTCGCTCTTATCATCCCGCTTCACTAACACACACGCTGACCAGACGGCGCCCTAAAGCTGATTAGAGGAAGCACGTAGATTTGCAAGGCAGGAAATTCTTCCAGTTTATCAACAAGAACCCGGGCAAGTCTTGACTATCAGGCTTTTCGCATTAAAATATAAGAGACTTGTATTGTGTAATTTCGGTGTTATTTAGCGGTTTTTCTTAAAAATCACTTTTTTCACATTTTCCATATAAATTCGCGGAAGATTTCGTGATTCACCATATAATCGTGGCCCTAGTCATCGGAAATAAATATACACAGAAGGAAGCGAATAGCTATTGAGGAAAGAAGCAAAATATTGTTTGATGCTTTATCATTATAAATTAACTGAATTGGATTTAATGTTACATAAGAACCGTTGCCATTGTGTGCAAACAGAAATAAAAAATTAATAAGTCAAAAATTGTTTATGGTCTATGGAAGTGAAATATGCCATTGTTAACCTGCAAACCGGATAATCTGCACTCGGATAATTGGGAGTCTACTGTAGATTGGAAAAAATAAATATCATGTTGTTTGATCTTGCATCTCATTAGTTACATACTTTATATTAATCACATTGGCACATTTATCAAGCCCCCAAAAATATACCAATTTATTTTTATTATTCTGAGAAGTTCTTTTTGAATCATACTTATTACTAGGGTTAGGAGTTTTCCGCGATCGCGGAATATTTCGCAGAATTACAAGAGTCCCGCATAATCGCAGAATCACCGATTTTGCTGTACCTTTTATGTCCATTTTGAGTGCAGTAATAATGCGTGAAAGGGTTATGTTCTCCCAAATAATATCTTAACTATTATGGGCAGAGTGAATAATTTCCAAACATTGTATAAAACATACATTTTCATACAATTAATGCGTCAATGCCGTTAAAAAATACAAGTTTGAATTACCAAAATATCACGTACGGCAAAATAAATTTCGTTTTTAGAGAATCCAAAGATAAGATTACAAGATCAGTAGCACATTGAGCGAGCGATCCTACCGGCGTTTATGAAACGACTGTAGTCACAGTCGATGGAAATATGTGCGCATAAATCGACTAATCGATCGATACAAGGCTTTGAATACGAAAGAATGACCTTAAGGCCGTTGGCGCAAGATGTAAGCCACACAGCATATTAAAAAATATAAATATATAGATATATCGTGATCCACTAAAGTAAATGAAAATGTCTTTGAGTAAATACGTTTTTAAAGAAGCCAGCGGGGGTAAAATAGCTATTCAAAATTGTTTTTGTTAGCTCGTTGGAAAAACTGGCTTCTTTAGGTTGTATATACATGTTTCAAACGTGATAAACTATTTTTCATAAATTGCAGAACTTTAAATTTCTTATCGCAGAATTTGTGTTTCACTATCGCAGAATTTTGGCCTTTGGTGTGCAGAAAACTCCTAACCCTACTTATTACAAATTATTTTATTGTATAAGTACATCATGTGTCAGTCAAAATGTGACTATTTTGGTCAAGTAAGTACCAAGAATTATTTTAGTTTCATATTTGTTAAATAATACACTAATTTTTATGAATAAATACAATGTACTATAATAAAAACAATAACACCAAAATATCCTGTTCTAAAAATGAAATCTATCTGAAAATTAAACCATTAAATCTTGTCCCTACTAATGCCATAAACAAAACAAATTTGTATTAGGTAACTTTCAATTAATAGAGCTGTTATTTAAACAAGGACTAGTGATGTTGGAGAAACTACCTGTTAAAAAAAGGAAAATGTGCATAAAACAGAGAAAAAGTCTGTAATAAAAAAAATTAACACCAGAAAACTAACACACAATCTGAGGAGCAAAGTTGTTTTGGGAGTAGGGAAGAGAGAGAGGAAAGGATAATGTAATATGTACAGATGTCTACCTGCCATAAAATATATAAAAATTAAGCAAGTCTATTACTCTACTGTCAGATGCAAAAAGCTAGAAGTTTGCAAACAGCGAATGCAACAAAGCACAAAAGGTGTTAATTCAATTCACATTCCTCTCTCTGAAGCACTCCCAACAAAATGCAATAATTTTTTACCTTGACCGGCACCCAACGCTCCATACACCCCAAGGTACATCTCCTGGTTGCCACAAGAAGTCTCTGTCGAATTGCCAGACACATTTGGAGATGTAAGCTTGCTGTACACATCATTAGACCACACAGACAGCCATAGGTTGGCTCCAATAGAGAATCCTTGGAACACCGCATTGCAGAATAAAGTGGCTACTGTGAATATCATTCCAATGGATCGCAGGTAATGAGAGTACACGCTCCACTTCACCTAGAAAAAAAATACAACTGTCTTAGAAAAACTTTGTCTTTGTGTTAAAAACACTGTTAAACAACCCAAAATTCCAAAAATCCAAAAAAAAAAAAAAAAAAAATTTGGCAAATGCAAAGTAATCAAAACAACTTTGTTCTGCATAGAATACACTGCTGAAAAATCTTATCTCTTGTCATGCTAGACATTTATCACCCAATACCTGGTAAAAATAATATAGACACTGAAACTAAAATGTTATGTAATTACATGAAAAAATAAAAGAATTAATTATAGTTAGTTATGTGTCGGTCCCAGTTCTTGGTTTTGCAGTTTCTCATCAATTTGAAGCATTTGATGTTAGTTAACATTTATTTTTGTTTTTTGTACATTATTTTATTTTTGAGCCTTAAGACCTAGATTTGGTTTCAAGGGGTGGATTAGAGAATAACGCCAATACCGCACTAATCGCCCGATACTGTAATAATTGGCCAAAACCCCAATAATCTGTGAATACTCAATATAGGGTTAGGGCAATATGGGGCATTTCTGACTGATGGTCATTCAGACAGGCAATCCAACTAATCAGGCTAGTTTGATTGATCCAAATTTTATATTGAATTTTTTAATTAATCAGTGTTTTCACAGATTGTTCAAGGAATTCAGCCAAATAACCAGATGTTTTCTTTAATATGAGTTTTAATCAGTTAACAGGCTAACACTGTGTTTCATAATTACTGCCAAATTTTGTAGAAGCATCACAAATTTACCGAATTCATTTGAATAACCAATGCACAATTTTTCATAAAATTTATGTTGAAAAAGCAAAATGGTTTATACAACACATAACAATGCTGCTTGGCAATGCTGCACATCTCAAGTCCCAACAAACTCCAAGGTTGGTTAACCTGCTGTTGCTTAATGGACGGTGGACATCTGGAACGTTGTTTGTGTTTCTGTGAGCAAGACGTTGCAATAATTACGAAGGTTTGCGGTTGTGATCATCTACGGATGAAATAGTTTGGTAAGCAAGTATAAAATTGAAAGAAAATCTGACAAAAATTAGTTTAAAGCACACAGTTCTGCCTTTCTCTTGGCGAGTGCTGTACAGCACATAATGCAGTGGACACCCCCTCCTCCCTCCCAACAAAGGTAGCAGTTCCGTGGCGCCGGGATGTCTGTGCGCCGGCCAGCCAGCACTCGGTAGTCTACACCATTGAGAGCGCTCAACTAGTCCGCAGTCCTATGGTGAACTAGTCACTCTTTTACTTCGCTAGTTCTATAATTAAAGTATGTTTTAAGTATCATTTAAAATTTACAATGATAGAAAAAATAAAGAAATATAAATGTAAATATTTTTTATTTTAAAAAAAAAAATTAAAAAAATTAACAATCTAATAAACAAGAGCACACGGAATACTTATTTTAATATTAACTAAAAACTAATTTAAAAATTAACAAAATTATAATTTATTTTTGTCCGACAAAATGATTTTGTACTTAAAATACTGAAATTATATTTGACATCTAGATATTCTTGAGTTAAATAATACGAAAAGAATAGCACATCATATATTTGGCAATAAAATTACTTAATAGAGAAAATAAAAAAAATTATATATATTTGAATAGTTTGCTGGTAAGCACCACCTCATAATGGAGCCGCTGCCCAACAAGTACATATAATAAAGAACTAAGAGCAGAATCATTAATAAACTACAGTATTTACTCGCAGATGAGTCGCCCCTTTGTATGGGTCAGCATTCTTAATTTGGGACCAAAAATCTTAACTTTTTCAAGGTAAGAGTCGCACCATAAATCTGTCTCCAGTAGAATACAAGTGAAGTCTTTATGGTCCTGTCTCAGCTTGTCCGCCCCCACTCCATCTTTTATGTCCCTTACCCCCTCCCCCTTCTCCCTAGCCAAAAAATACGAAGAAAAAGTGTTTTCTTTTTCAACTCCATATTATTTTTTTTACACATCGCATTCCCCAAGAGAGAAAATACAGCCTTTCTTCAATAATAACAAATTCACAGCAGTTTTTTCATGAATGAAATGTTGCAGTAGAAAGCATAGGAAATCTCACGCAAAAACAATGTTTGGACACAGTTGCATACAAAAAACTGTCGAGATGGAAACGTGATGATTGAGTAAGATGCCAGTTC
Source organism: Bacillus rossius redtenbacheri (assembly GCF_032445375.1). Taxonomy (NCBI): domain Eukaryota; kingdom Metazoa; phylum Arthropoda; class Insecta; order Phasmatodea; family Bacillidae; genus Bacillus; species Bacillus rossius. Next base: position 29,728,742 of record NC_086340.1, on the reverse strand, counting down.
ACGGCCATTTACAACATTGAAAGGGAGGGAGAACTACTGCATGGCCTCGCTCGCTCACTCACTCGTTTCCCCTCTCACTGGCTGGTTTATATTTAGATTCTCCCTCTTGCAGAGTGCCAGCCCGGCAGCAGACTGCCACATCACTTACCGACGCAGGCCGGGTAGCCGCCCAATAGGCGGCAGCATAGTCAAGGACAACACTGAAATGTAAATATTTTTTACCCAAAATGGAAAATTTGCATATTGTTTGCATTACATTTTATAAAACAAAAAATCAGCATAAGATATGCGACTGGTACGCAGGTAGTTCACACAGTTTGTCTGTAAGAGCGCTCTTCCGACCTAGGTCGTTCGCGTACTACACAATAATATCACCCAGCATCTGTCAGCCAACCATTGTAATATCGCTTGCTTTTGGACCCACAACCTTCTTTGCTTGCGACTGTTGTTATAACTTATTTTTGCATAATTTTGGATCTCTTTTGGCTTTGATCACTGTTTGTTAACGAAATATTATGTTTTATTTTTACTATGAATCAGTTACACTTTATAATTCATTTTGTGAACTGTTGTCGACAACCTGCACTTTTTTTTTAATACAATATACTGACTTCTGATTTGTGTACAATAAGTAGAAAGTAGACTGTGCTGGATCCTGAAATTCTAGAAAAGTTTTAGGATAGCTAAGATTCCCCCCCACCCCCTCAGGAGGGCAGGAAAAATTAATTTTCCAGATTTTTTTACGTGGGGAGATAAAAAAAAAGGGGGGGGGTATTTTCAGCTACATTCAGCGACATAAATTCAAAGAAAACTAATTCAGAAAAAGGCTGATTAAAAAAAAATGGTCAGAGACATAACAACCACACTTTATCAGCTTACTTAATTGTACCGAGATGAGAGTTAAAATATCTTATAACTTTCAGCAAACTGATATAGCTTTGTTTGTGACCATAAAACGACACAACACTGGTTAGGCCAGTGGTTAGTTTCATTCAAAAGTGGCTAAGTGACTTGTAGAGATCAAGTAGCAAACATCCGACTATAAACGTAAGATATAAGGACTCTGTTATCCTGAAATCCTACGGCATGTTTTACAAGGAGTAGATATACATACACATCAACGAATAGGCAATAGGATACCCACCCGCACCGTCCATCATTGTTCCAACTACCACTGTCAATGTTCATTTTGACAGCTTAAGCAAATATCTTTTCCCATGGGTTGATGAAGAGAAAGGTCACTTCACAGTGTTATAAAAAAACTACACCTCTTTTGCCTTGAGCAGGAAAACCACTGGCTGCCTGCACTCCGCTCCTCCACACTTCCTAACATTCCATGATGATAAAGCAACTAGGCCATGTCACAGCAATTTTCTGGCCTCTCTGGCAAATATATAGTTATGGCCCACGTCTAATAATTTTACATTTTAATAAAACATTCCTTAATTTTCCTTATGAAATCAGTGTCAAATTGACTTAGCGCTTGTTAAAAGATACATTTGCATCACACTTTTATTTGGTGACAGTAGGTGGTCCAATATACCGTATTTACTCGCATATAGGTCGCGGCAATTTTACCAGATTTGATGGGAAAAAAATGGACCTATATGTGAAGAAAAATTTTTTAAAATTTTTGAGAATTTGTTTTTGCAATATTTTGCTTTAATATGCAAAAAAGAAGTTTATATAGGTATAGGAAAATTTATTTACAATGTACACATACAGTAAGTCCTCGGTTTACGTCGGGGTTACGTTCCTGAAAACCGCGACGTAAATAGAAACGACGCAAAATGAGCCATGTTTCATGCCACCGGCCGACCACGGCCCAAGGTCGGCCGGAAGCGCTGGCATACAGACGTGACAACGGGCAATTTTATCAGCAAATGACAACCGACAGCGTGGGAAACAAGTCCAACTAGTACTTCTCAGCTTTATAGAATGGTTACTTAACCAGCTGCTTTATTACCTTTATTGATTGAAATATAAAAACAGATATATCCAGTAGAACCTCGATGATACGTTCCCGTTTCATACATTTTCCCGTGTCATACGCCGATTAATTTTGGTCCCGCCGAAAGTACTATGTTTACAATGGTTTACTTTCCCGGAACATACACTTATAAAATCATTAATTTCCCGTTTCATACGTTTTTACGAAGCGTAAAAGACCAAAATTCACAAATGTTTTTGTTATATTCCTCCTTATAAACTACGTTTTAATGCTTTTATTTTGAAAAACGTTCATTGTTTACATTTGCAAACGTAAGAAAATAACTTTATCCCACCATAGATATTGATAGTATCAGGAAGACTGTGCACTTCGCTAGTAGCATCTATGGCCAGCACCAAGCGAGACTAGTGGCGCAAACTAGCAATGATTATGAAAATGGTGCACGCGCTTTACCAAGGCACGGATTTCATATTTTGTGCATTCATTAATCTTTGAACTGAATATACCCGTTTGTTATTGTTTTCTTACGATCGGAGTGTTTTGTATTTTACGTTTCTCAAGTTAAAAATATTATTGAAAATTGTTCTGTTGCATAAAGTTGTTTGTAAAAAGAAACAAACATGCATAAATTTCTGATTTTCTTTTTACAATAGCCTAATTTTTTTAATTTCTAATTTAGGCTTGGTGACTTTTCCTGCCCTCCAAGAAAGGACTTCATAACATTTTGTAAGGCCACTGTTTCTCATGTCAGCTTTACTTGATTATGGACTGTATTTTACATTTCTGGTGGTTTTATTATATGGATATATAATTATGAATTCATATCTTTCATATAATGCAATTATTTACACATTATGTATTTAAGTTTAATCTGACATTGTGCTTGTATGCTAGATTGAAAAAAAAAATTATTTTTGCCATTCCCTTTTCATACACTTTCCCGCATCATACACCATTTTTGTGCCCTCCGTTGAAAAGTGTATGACAGGGGTTCTACTGTAGTCGTTTGGAAGACATCTTATGAAGAAAAAATCATAAATTGCAGTGAGCTGATACTGTAGGCCTACTACAAACGCATTTAATCACGATAAAGTTAACAACGGCACGTTTAAAACTCCGGCCAACTCAATGATATCATAGCGACTGAAGTGTAGAGCTGTAGCAAACCGTATGTATTCGTTACTGAGTAACGGGTGCGGCATCTAGTAACGAGTAACGAAACGTTACACACGAATGCATTTCGTTACTCGCATTTTTCGTATGTTTTACGCATGCGCGCGCTTATTCGTTACAAAGAACGATGTTTGTTTATTAAGAAAAGTATAATTTGGAAATTCGTCGTCTAAGTTTTTTACTGTTTATTAAAGGTATTGTGTGTGTAGACAAAGTTTGAGATTGGAACAGAAACAACATAAGAAAGTATTTTTTACAAATTATAAATATGTATGTTTTTGTTTTTTATTATCGCGTATTTTCACGTTTTTTGTTCTTATCTTAAAAGAGATATTATAATAAAGCTGCTCTAATGAGATTTTATTGTTTCTTGGTTAACAAAAGCTGTTAATTATCGAATACTTTTAATTGTTTATATTCGATTTATTATTATTTACGCGACGTCATACTGTACGCGTACGAAATACGACTCAATTCGTTGCTGTTACATAACATAGCATGTTATGCGGTATCAGAAGTAACGAGTAACAATACGAAAGTAACGAGTACTAATTGTTATAGTAACGAATGCATACGGGTACACTTTTTTTAGTTACTTTTACACCTCTACTGAAGTGCCAAGGAGTTGGACGAAAAGGGGTAGGAGAAAATGCTGTGTCGTTGCGGGAAGTAGATAACACTTCTACGTGCGAGATGCGTGGGTGGCCGAGCGGGCGGGCTGGTAGAATTGCATCACCGCGCGGAGCAGCGGAGAGCAGGAAGCGTCCCTCATTATGTATGATAAGATAAGGCGGTGAACGTGTAGCTTACGCTACATAGCATAAATTAACTACCGAAGGAAACAAAGAATTATAAACGAATTATATACGGTGTTTTGGTTAAAATAAAGATTTACTGTCATTGTAAACGGCATTTATTGTGAATTCGCGACAACTTAAATTAAAAAACACGAGTACTCAAACATTAGCGACGTTAATACGAAACGACGTAAATCGGTACGACGTAAATAGAGGACTTACTGTACAGCGAAACCCGTTATTTACGTTTTCCCGTTATTTGCACTATATTCTTCAGGTCCCATTTAGTTCTCATTTAGTCCAATACAATACTTTCACGCAAATTACGACTCAAAATCGAATACATCCCGCTATTTACGTCACGTAACAACCATAAACAACCAGAAAATACCGTGGGTACTTTAAGAGTAGATAAGATTAGCTAGTAGGCCCAAAAACACTAAAAAAATCGTGAAAAACGTAACGTTTATAGTCTACAATGAACATTTTAAATCGCAAAATATACATATTTTATAAAATGAAAAGTTGCTTTTATTTCTAAACATGTAATAATTTAAGCCTAGGCGTGTAAAAGTCCGGGTAATTATAGCAGGAGACAATCTAAAATGCACGAGGGAAAAACGTAAACTCACGAATGTATGAACGTGGCTGATTGTTAATTTCTCATACTGTATTTATGTCACAACTTAGCCGAAATACTGGTACGAGACAAACTTCACAAGATAAAATGAGCGGAGTCTTGGTAACTGTTTTATACATATTTTATAATTTCGGAAGTATTGTACAGTTGACGCATATTTTTTAAGCTAACAATTTATTTCTGGCGATCGTAATTAATTAATTATTGGTATCAAGACATCAAGATGGACGTAAACTTGAACATGTCACGGCAGCGAGAAAACTGGTGCGTATACCAATAAACTGGTATTATAACTGGACAAAACTGGTACACGGGAGGTGGAGCTTATATTTTTTTCCGCTAAGCTCGCATCTATTGGCTGTTGCTGATGGAAGGTCACGAGTCTGGGCGGAGCGTAGAGTGAGTTATACTGCGCATGCGCAGCTCAGAGAACAGAGAGCCAGCCGGCACGCCGTAACAGCAGCTGATCGAGTACAATAACCTTTCTCCGCGCATGGCGCGGTAATGAATTACCGGTGCGACCTATATGGGGGGAATCTTAAATACCAAATTCAAGACCTCAAATTATGGGTGCGACCTATCTGCAATGGCGACATATATGCGAGTAAATACGGTACTTTAATTGGACAGTTTTTTTTTGGAAGATATATAATATTAAATTAAATTTATAATATTAGTGGAAATTTGACAATTTCTTGCCAGAGACGACTGAACGTGGCCTTGGTGTGAAAAGTAGCATATTTTTATGTAACCATTCGAGGAGGGGGGAGGGGGTCAGTCTGTCCAAAATGTTAATTTCCCCCCTCCCCTTTCAATCCTGTTCCTGGGTACCATTAGGAGTCGTAACAATGAGTTTTACTGTAGTCGACAGTAAAAAAATAAGATAATTAATTAAATATTTAAATACTATTAGACTTCTGTATCTGAGTAGTATACACATCTGGAATAAAAGAATTGGAGCATTATTGCAAAAGGTATGGAATCTGATGGAATCGGAATTAAAATCAAAAAATCATATCCCAAATATCAGAATCAAAACTGGAATCAATCGGCATATTTTTGAAATCAACCAAACATAAATAATGTTTTTAATAATCCATGCTGAAGTAATTCTTGCTAATTAAAAAACAAATTGTATTACATAAAATGAAAAGTTAAATAGAAAAACATACAAGGTACAGTCTCTCACTACAAACAGAAAAACCATGCACAATAAAAGAAAAAAAAATATAATGAAAGTATTCCACATAAGCAGATAACCACAAGATCTAAGCAGCTCTAACAGTTAGGTAGCTATTTGGCCAAACAGATGGTGCGCTTTGAGACACGATCAATCACTCCCGAAGTATGAAACAGTGAGTGGGTCAAAATTCCAAATAGTGCAGCACGCGAGACAATACACATACTCCTTCCTTTGTCCAATGTTACAATACACTTTCTAGTTTCTAATTTGTTGTGACAAAGCAAAGCATCAAAACAGTATACTGGCTGTGTATCAACAAACTCTGACCCCTTAAGGATGTTGACTTAGTGCAGATACACACACAAATATGCACACATGCACAGACAGACACGTGAAAACACACGTGAGTGCGGACACATATATGCACATGCACGCAAGCGCACTCACACACGCGCACACACACACAAATGCTATCACTTGCATTTTTTCATTTAAACATATAAAAAAAATAAAAGTTTGCTTTGAACACAAAGAAAGATTTAAAGCGCAAACTGCTCTTTACAACGAGCCAACTTACACGCCCTGTTTCAGCTTTTTCTACATCGATGAGCTTCTCTCCCACTTTGGGAGGTTTCCCTTTTTCATTTGACGCCACACGCTTCAGGCTGCCACTGCGCGAAATACTCGGGCTGTTGCTGCTTTCATACGAGCGTTGCCTTAAAAAACAAAACAAAAAATAATTCAGCTAAAACATATTTTTAATCTTGACAAGCATTCTTCAAATCTGACTAAAAAAAATACAGTCTGGACTTGACTCGATGGTATTGAACTGAATTCTGCTCTACTCAAATATGCTCAAAAAATTGCAGACTCCTCCATCTCTATATAATGTGTAATGCAATTTTCTCTTATTTAGGAGCAAAATGGAAAACATAAAATAGAGCATTAATGCTTTCACCCAAGACGACAAAATCTTATTCTGGTAGGCAATGAAATGTTATCGTGCCAATTCAGATCAGTTTCTTAAAACAATGCAGGGAAATTTAAGTACTTTAACATTATGACTTTTTTTTTTTCATATGAAGTTTTCACATTAAATTACCTGGTTGGTGAGCAGCCTGCCTGCTGACACTCACCTCTGCAACGATCCGGAGCGAGACCTCACTTTCCCGGACCCATCGTCGCTGTGGCTCTCCGAGTGGCGCAGAATGGCGCGAGTCAGCTTCTCCTGCAATTCCTCAACGCCCAGCGAGCTGTCCAACTGCTCCTTCAGGTCTACCAAATCTGGTAAGAAAAAAAATTGGTTGTCTGTAAAGTCGGTTTACGGACGATAGTTTAACGTGACGTCATAACAAAACATTGATGAAATTATTGCATACTTTTATGAATAAAAATGAACCATTTTTATTGAATTATCACTATTTTGTATGGATACAAAGAAGGAGTGAAATGAAATCTACAATTTAATTGATAAATTTACTTTTATTTGCAGTCATTAATTCAAATATGTTTATTTCTTTAACGAAGAGATTATTTTAACTATAACTTTTATACGTGTTTCAAATTTAACTTTTCCAATCTGAGTTATTCTGTTAAGGATAGGACAATGATAGGAAAAGTAGGAAACGAATGGGAGTGTTTTAAGTTTAATGTGCCTCGAAAAATTCAAATCGATGGTTGTTCCAATTGAGTGGAAGAGAGACAGATGCGGCACAAGCGTACAATGAACGTAACGGGACACAGCGTAACGGGACAGTGTGCATAACGGGACACTTTTTCAAGCATGCAGCCGGTGTTCATCAATTTATTAGACGTTGTCACGTCAAAAAAATGATTGTATTTAGCAAATTTTTATAAATAGTATTCAATTAACTAATAAAGCATTATCTACAATTTAACCATGTTACTGCTCCTCGACAAAAAAAAAAGCAGCAGAGTCCTGGAAGATGTCAAGCAATACTGTAAATTTGCAGAGAACTACCACAAAACTTACTGCACACAGTAAGCACACATGATACACCTGGGCAGTAAAATAAATTAGCTTTTTTGACTACGACCAACTGCCAATAAGTAGAGTAGACAGAAGCCTGCTATCTTCCCTTTCCTCTGACTTGGTACAAAATTAAGTCCACAGAGGCCGTGAACGCTAGTGCATCATATTCTCATGTAGTGAGGTTCATTGATTCGAACTAAATGAATGAAACCTTTAACAATGTTGTTCGGAGTCCACTATAATCTTTGGGGGTCCAATTTCCTTATGCATCTGTGCATAACTGTGCCAAATTAACACCTTATACAATGAATAGAGACAAGAATTTATGATTTTATTTTAAGGCCAATTTTGTTTTTATAACAAGAGATTTTGGTGTTTTTATTTTTTTATTAAATGTGGTTATTCATAAAGATAGCACCTTTTTAACAAATACGACACTTATTTGTTCTATGATAGTTACTTTACCAAAACAATGACATTTTGACTCATACTGACTCATACATGATGCACTTTTACAATATAATAATTACTAATAAACATGTCTAACTACTGGAAACAATACAAATTAATGAGGAAGAATATGTGAGTTTTAAAAACGTAAATGTAAAAAATAGATACTAATAACAGTGACAATAAAAAAAAATAATTTTTCCCCCAGTATATTTAGTACATACATTTTGGTACTAACTCCATGCTAAATAATTTGCATTCATTAAATTTCATATTTTAAAAGATAATTTTTTTGTAATCTGAGTTGAGGAAACACTGTACTAAAATCAAGATAGTAAGGATGAACTCAGAGCGAGCTAAAAACACCAGCAGTGCAGTAATGCGTACTGGCGCCCAAGGACAACACTTGAATCCACCTGAAAAAATATTGACGCGAGCAGCTCGATTGATTACAAAATGTGCTTAACCATGGAATGCCAGATTAAAGAACTTTCACTGTCTTTCAAAGTTATTACTTTTTTTTTAGGCCTGTGGGAATATTCAAATTTTTGAATACTAATAATAAAATATTCGTATTTGATTTGACCTCAAATACTAACACTTTGTAAAAACAAATATTTGTTTCCTTACGAATATTCATCACAGCACTCATGAGTTTTTTGTATACCAACGTTCACTGTTGAGTTTAAGTTATCTGTGTTATATAAATACCCTTTTTTGATGTTTTAATGGGACATCATACTCAAAAACTTGAAAAATAAGGGATGTTTTAAACATGCAACAAGTATTCAAAGTTTTTTTCTCTATTGTCTTGCTGAACAGTAACGAAAAAATTGCGTGAATAATTCAAAAAACATCTTTTTTTTTTTCAAATTTGAAAATATATATAGTATATTATTTATATTCAATTTATCAAACCCAATATTGTGGTCACACAAATCAGAAAATAAATAAATAAATACAATCAATAACCATGGACAAAACATGGACACTCCATTGTGGTGGCCATTACAAGAAGTCAACATAGTTTCAACGGCGTATAAATCGAGAGTTACCATCTATCTAACACCATGCGACACAGTAGCAGCTTCCTTGCTGTATGTATCTATGACGAAACAGACGTTGTTACTGAAATATATATTCGTATATAAAAAAAAACACGTAACTAATGGTATAAGATTCCACATTAAATCAGCAGAATTTGCGTTTATAATTTTATATTTATATAATTTTACATGCAAATTTATGTTTCACACTGAGATTCAGTTTCCAAAAAATTGGGATCTATCCCATCACCATTAAAAAATTTGGCTGTTCTGATACACGCCTTTCTGGTATCAATACTATATTACCACTAATACCTGACACTATAATCAAAATTACTGGTCACACTTTATAAAAATAGTTGAAATAATTTTTTTACATAAATATGTTTGAGATTGTCCACAAAATCAAAAGCAAGTTTGTCAAAAATTGTGGATCACTTATTTATAACATATAAGGTAAACATTAGGAAAGGGAGAAAAGTATTAAAACCAATACTGATACAATTACAGATACATTTCTTCAACAGATTCTATATCCGATACAAAAACGATTAAATACTTTTTGTAAATAATCACAGTGCAAGTCTCCAGAAATTTGAATATTTATAAGTAATAAGTTAGTACCTAAATAATATTTTTTATAAAATGGATTTTTGGTATTTGACCAAAAAAAAAGTTCTTTTACCCCACAAATTTTGGTCCAGCACAATACACATTAACGTGTTTTCTCGCATAATCGTCGCACAATTTATTCTAAAATCAAGTTTGAAAAGTAGGGGTGCGACGATTATGCGGAAAAAAAAAAATTTTTTTGTTAGATTAAGTATTCTAAAAACAAAACCCCTTCATGAAAAGTACGTTTATTTACAAAGTGAAGTATAAAAGAGTACGCCAAAAAATTTAATTTAATAACTTAATAAGTCATGCAACAAAAACCTTTCTTCAAATTTAAATAGAAAAATAAACTTTAAATAGAAAAACAAAATCTGTGATCCAAATGCAAGCTGAAACAAACGCGTTACTACCGTAGTAAACATCACGAGTAAGAGGGATATCAAATGTAGTTAACTCAGTTCCGCATAGAGAGCGCGCGTTGCATGCAATCGGCGAGATATCGATATTCGACTACGTGTGAGAGCTCTATACGGGAAGCAACATAACCAAACAGTAATGATTGCAACAAGCGCTGGCTACATTTTTGTAAGCGGTACACTGCGGTGACGGAGACGAACAATGAAGGTTAAAATGGTTAAAAAGTCTTTAAAAGAAAATTTACACATCAGACAGCTTTGTATTTCTGTTATTTAAATAAGTATCTGTAATTTCTGAATAAACATTATATTTATACTTTAAAATACATTGTTTAATACGGAAAAGATACCTACACAAAGCGCTTGGCATCTAATAGCGGGACCAAAAACATCATGCAACATTTACAGGAGAGGTTTTTTTTTTAATTCAAATTTTGACGCCCTAAAATATGGGTGCGAAATTACGCGCGTGCGACGATTATGCAATAAAAGAGGGTATACCTTTGACCAATAAACAAAAAACACATTCAAGTACAGCCTTGAATTGACGAAAAAATGGAGTTAAAGATTCCTGCAAAACTATAAACAGGTAAATAGAAAATATGTGTAATACCTGAAGGAATTAAATTAATTGCACTTTTTTGTTTTATTATTAGTATTGGTTTTTCAAGTATCAGTTGTAAACAGCTGCAATGGAAATAAAATAAAAAATGAGAATACTGTTTGATAATGAAACAAAAATGATTACATCAGTACATCACTAGTAAACATATTTAACTCAATTTACTTGTAGTTAAACAATGTCTAAGTCATTGGTTTCTATGATTTTCCTTTAAAAATGTACTTAAAATTATTTGAGTAAAGCTTAAAATATTTTTAAAACTATAAAAAATAAAAATAGCAAGTATTTTGGTAGCACACTCATAAACAGAAGACGAATATTAAAGAAAAAATCACCTATAACAAGGTACAGTCCTAGCATTTGCTATGAGCCTAACAGTGATATGGGATGAGGAATAAGAATCCTGTCTTAACACTCACCATTTGGAGAAGGAGGATGAGGACACAATCGCATAACCCTAGAAGGTATACTACCAACCAATGTTCATTTAACTTAAATATTTCATTGAAGTTGACACCGATCCTGGGCCTTAGGACCCTTCTAAGACCATCATTAGCCAATCAAGAACATGATTAATGAGGAATTCCCAACATTCCAAGTGCATCCTGTGTTTATGTTTTCTCTTTTAAATATATACTTGTATTGGTTTACAGTGTCATGTGTTTGGCACGGGACCCCTCAGAGCCATCTCAGGTAAAAGGACTGACTCAAGAGAATGTATAGGCCAGTAGTGCAGTTCCTCGCTCCTCGAGACCGCGCTTTCACGCAGTCTTTGGTCGTGTAACCGTTTTACGACGTAATCGCAATCAACGCCGCAACCACCCAAGTGCATAGTCTCTATTTGATATCTCGGTGGAAAATGGACAGTTAAACCAGCCTAAATAAGAAACAGAGTCTGTGTACAACATTCTTGAAACAGCCACCCTGAGTTCGAGACCAACGCCGTATCTTTACCGTCTGTCGTGGCCCGACCCCCTCTCCTCTACCTCTTGCTCAACCGACAGTGAATCTGCACATAGCCTTCTAGGAAGGCAAATTGGCACCCATCTGAGCTAGTTCTTATTTACAGCAAGCAGTACGGTGACAAAATTTTTAGGGGTGTGCGGGAATAGGTTTTTGTACTGCGGAAAATTTTCGGAAAAAATAAATTATTCCCGCGGGAAACGGGATGGGATCGGGAAAAATTAAAAAAAAAAGCAAATATTTAATTCTAATATGAGAAGATGGTCATTTAAAAGTTTCTTGCAAAGATAGTTGTTTTTTACTGCTATTTCTTTTGTCTGCTTCACTTGCCCTTTTTTCAGCGGCGACTTCATATTTTTTTTAGCATCCTCAAATTCTTTTTTTTATAGAGGGATTTTTATTGAGATGTCTTAGTAATCCAGACGTGCTACCATGCTCACATCTCAAAAATTTTCCACACGAGACACACTTTGCCAGAGATTTACTGTCTGTCAGACGTTCTAAATACTTCCAAACACCTTTAGGTTTACAAGTAACAGGCTGATCGATTGCGAACTCCGTTATTTGTAGGCTGCTAGTTTGTTTTAATATACAACGGCATCGAAAATAGGAACAGATACTTTGCACAAGCCTTAATAACATAACGTCAGCCGACAAAGCCCGCCAAACTAAACAGTAAACAACTATTTTTTTTCTCCCAAAACAAAATCATAGATATTTAGATACTCATGAGCAGTGGTGTAAAACTACGTGATTTCATATTTTTCAAAGTGCCAATACAGTTCTCTACATCGCCACTGCTATCAAGTAATGAGAACGGTTACGCTTCGATTTGTAACGCAATTCTAGTATTTCTTATATCTTTGGCGAAAAGATGTGAATGTTTTGTTTGTGTCCAAGGACACACGGTGGTTTTAGGTTAAGTATTCGATGGTGACGGCAATAACGTTATATAACTGACTATTCACGTATCTTGCAAATTTGTACCCTTGAAGAAATATATTTATGAGCGCATACAATATTTAAGGTACTCCATGTACGTTTTTTATATTCCAATTAGATATGTGTAAACGATTATCATAATTCACTGCACACAACAGCTGTCGCTACGATCGGCATACGTTTAAAAGATGTTGTGCGTTTAAATAGTACGGAAACCCTTCAAAAATATATGCATCCATAAAAAATATTGTTGTAAAAACAGTTTGAATTGATAGAAAACATGTTCACTTGATTAGTAAACATTTGTAAATTTTAAAACAATTTCCCGAAAAATTCGGGAGTAATAAAATTCCCGCCCGGCATTTCGGGAAGCCTATTTTCCCGACTTTTTTCCCGAAGCGTCGGGATCCCGCATACCCCTAAAAATTTTATATTTAAAATGTCCAGAACTAGCGTGAATTTTACTAACGTATACTAAAAAGGGCAGTATAAAAGATATCTTTAGAGTTAAATTCGTAATGTACCGAGAACCACCAACCTGCCTCCGTAGTATCGCCCTCTCCCAAGTGCTGGATCAGGAAGTCTGCGAAAGCTCCCTTCTTCTCAAGCAGCTCCTTGTAAGTGCCTCGTTCTGATATCTCCCCATCCTTCAGTACCACTATGAGATCTACTTCCGGCAAGAAAGTGATGCCATGCGTCACCAGGACTCGCGTCTGTACACAAAATTCAATGCAATAGTCACTGATTTTTAACAATTTTGACTTGGACATATGATCCTCATTTCTCTGAATATGTTCAATGTTTTTCACACATCATAACTCAATCAAGACATTTTTTTTTGTTTGCAGGAACCAACAAAAATATTTTTTTTTCAAACCTTTTTTGAAAAAATTTAAATGATTATTACTTAATTTTAAATTTATTTTGGAACTTTTAACTGAAATCAACAAACTGCTACCAATAATCTAAAAAATATTTCTTTTAATTCATCATTCTTAATTTCAGGGATAACCATCCCTCCTAAGGTAATATAGCACTTGCCTTCTTGCGGAGCATCCCGGCCGGGCCGATGACGTTCTCGAAGATGTGCTTGCCGACGTGGCTGTCGACGGCACTGAGGGGGTCGTCCATGAGGTAGAGGTCGGCGTTGCTGTACACGGCTCGAGCCAGACTCACCCTCTGCTTCTGTCCCCCGCTCAGGTTGATGCCCTGTTCACACACGCATCGCGTCATCCACACCAGCCGCTCCGCGTTGTGCAAGTACCCAGTCTAACTACTGATGACTAGAGATGGTGATTTATAGCATTTAAAATAATAACATTTAGCATTTTGAATTTAAAATTTATCATTTTGTAGCATTTTTAAAAACAAGATTTAGCCAATTCTCTCATTTTACATTACAGAAGAAAAGTGTATTTTTAATAAGCATTAAATAATACACATAATAATTATTAACAACCACAGAAATAAAGATCTAGCACAACTACAGGTTGGCAGGTTTCCAAACAACTTTTTAGCACTTATGAGTGCAATAAATTGAATACTTAAAATTACAATAAATATTTTTTAGCCGTGTTCACAGCTATAGTTGATGTAGAGTGCACAAATAATGTTATTGAAATGCGTTTTTTTTTTTTCCATTTCTTCCCCTTTTTTTTTTTCCCTTTCAATTTTCGCCTTCTTTTGGTTTCCGATCATGCTAGAAACCGTTGCTTGCCGTTTTACCGACTTTTTTTCTTCATCCGATTTCTCTGTGAATCTTTTTTTTGCAGCCTGATGTCCCTCAGATTTAATGTGCTTTTCAAGTACATCTTTCTTTTTTCCACTCCAGACGGCGATTGCATAAATTGCACATTAAAATATTCGTATCACTTTCGTAGAACTGTTCACTTTTGTATTCATTTATGCGATCACGAATGGAAATTAGGTTTCGTCCCATAATTACCACGAGAAATAACAGTACACAACACATTCATGAGTATGCACGTACTTGTAAACACACCACCTTCCACAGACTACACAAGAACACGGCTTTCACGTGAAACACAGCCAGAAAATGGGACTTAACCATTGTTAGCACGGCGAAGCAGAGATGTCGCAATATGGTGGCCTAAAAACTTGTACTCTGCAAGATGACGGACACTCTTCCAACTAGTTGTTCTTTGCTTTGTTTACAATCGCGAGGCACGGAAGGCCATTCTTTAATATTTACGAACAAAAGTGTTGTGAATAACGTGACAATAAGATACTTGTGCTGAATACGCCATAAAATGATGGTTTCTTTTGATACTGAACTGAAACGAAATACAATCGGTAAATAAATTGTGTAGAGTGAAGACGAATCTACATTTTATACCTTGATTTCGCATTTATCTCGGAATAGTCTAGATTTCGCACTTTATAGCGGAAAAAATATAATTTAGCATATTTTCGCATTTATTTTGCGAAAACGAAAAATCACCATCTCTACTGATGACTCAACATGGAAAACTGCTAAAAATGGCAGTGCTGAAATTATATTTTAAGCACAGCTTCCTAAAATGTAAAAGTAAAGATGAACCGACCGTACCTCCCTTCGTCTTTATTCATCCACCTTCAAACCCAAACTCATCTGGTCACTGCAGTTAAAACTAACAAGAGGCAAAGGAATGCAGCGCTCGACACTTGCAAATCACTCACCTTCTCCCCTATCTCGGTCTGGTCACCGGCCGGCAACATCTCCAAGTCTGGCTTCAAGGCACACGCTTCAACCACTCGCAAGTACGCTGAATGGTCCAAGGGCTTTCCAAACGTGATGTTGTCTCTCAGCGAGGCGTTCTGAATCCAAGCCTGCTGTTGCACGTACGCTACCGAACCCTGTAAGAATATCCATCATATCTCACAAAACATCCCTAAAAAGAACCATGCCAAAGCAGAAACATCACCTCTAACCTATTACAATTTACAATATGGTTAAACAGTTTAGTAAAATTACACTTTTTGAAATATCCATTAACAGACTGTCATTTCAATTTTGTAAATTAAGAAGGTATTTTGTTTTCAAAAGAACTGAACACAACTCACTACCATATTCTAATGTACGAAATTCTAAATGAAGTGTTTGTTACAAAGAGTTTACAGAAATTTGAACACACTACTGTTTAAATCACACCCCAAGAAAAGTAACAATTCAATATGAATGACAATGAAGCATGGGCATAAATTTTGGGGGGCCCCCTTCAAAAAGCCCCTCTCTACGAGGCCCCGCATAAGCTTACAAAATTGTAACTGTGAAATGGAAATTATATACATTATCAGCCCCCCCCCCCCCCCTCCCCGCTCCGGGAAACCAAAAGATTTTCTCTCATACATAACGTATTATTTTTAAAGTTTTATTAATACAATAAATTAAGAAAAATTAAAATAAAAAATTTGTACAAAAAATGTTTTTATGCAATGTCACATTACTTACCCAAAATTAACTGGAAAATTTAAATGGAAAATTTCAAACTAAAGAAAATGTCTTACCAGAGGTTCCAATGAAAAATATATATATATTTATATTTAAATTGTTTTGTTTCAACATATATAGAAAGAAAAAAACATATAAACTATGAGCAGTGATGAACAGAAGAAACAGTGATTATACAATGCAGTTCAGAGTTTGCATGGAAGGAAAAGTGTTTGTAGCTCTGGACAGCACGCAGCAGACAAGTGGGGGCGAGAGAGGCGAGAGTGGGCGAGCACAGCACCTTGGTGTTGACCCGGCCAGTCAGCTTGTCCATCTCCCCCAGCAAGGCAGACACGAGCGAGCTCTTGCCCGACCCGACGGTCCCCACCACGGCCACCAGCGAGCCCTGGCTCACCGCCAGGCTGATGTTCCTCAGGACGGGCGGCTCCTCCTTGCCCCACGCGAACGAGCCGTTCTCCACCACTATCGGCTGCTCTGCGACCACACACCACAAACACTTAATTAAATGACTTTCCTTTCCAACATTTCTGATAGTGGTACAGATGTGGCAGGACGAAAATACAGCAGTGTTAGTAGAAATGGCAGAAACGACCAGAGAAGTAATAGTGAGAAATTTGCAAACTGGGCCTCACTCCTTAGCTACTGATGGCTCAGACAACTCAGAAATTCATAAATTGAAGAAATAAAGGAATAGCATGATCTGCTATACTTACTGGAACATTGTGTTCTAGCAACAAATTCGTAAACAAACACTCGGCTCTTGTGACACTGTTATAACTTGCACCTGTCTGTGTGCTTCTGCATGTCTACACATCTGCACTTGCACATGCATCTGCCTCTGTGGGAATATTCAAATTTTTGAATACTAATAATAAAATATTCGTATTTTATTTGACCTCAAATACTAACACTTTGTTAAAACAAATATTTGTTTCCTTACAAATATTCATCACAGCAGCGTTTTATCGCGCATTACCATATAATCGTGCCTCTAAACATAAGCCATTAAAATTATCACCAGTATTACTTTTAGTTTTATGAATCAATGAGCACCTTTTATTTAATAGTTTGATTGAGTGAAGATTAAAATACATAGAGTACTTCAACCACAGTAAACATGTATATTTGGTCACTATAATTTACATTAACTACATTAAGCACATTTGATATAGTAACACCTTAAAAATATTAATATGATATGGAACTACTAATAGTTATTCTAGTTGTATTGATTACGGAACAGAACGATAGATGCATGCACAGACACAGATGCAAACACAGGTGTGCAGACACAGATGCAAGTGCACTGACACAGATGCACACACAGATGCGTGCACACACTCAGAAACACACATACACATACACACACACACACAAAGTGTTTTCCTGTGTCATATTATAAATTGCATGGAAATTCCTTTCAATATGTTTTACAAAAACTTTGCATATTCTGTTTCTTCGTTGCAAAATTCATTTCAGCATATTATTTGCCAAACCATTCAACACAACAACAAAAAAAACACAAAACACGCATTGACTTTATGAAACAAAAATGCCTATTTTTTTCACATGGTTATATGCCAAGCCCAATCTGTGCTTCTAATAATGTGTTTCCCTAAAACTGCGTTTATGATATAAACACGTCACATCAAACCATATAAACAACACAAAACCTAACAATAAAAAGACCCTGTTACTGAAACATTATATTCAAGCCAAAGTAAGCTTAGTGCTTGTATAAAATTGATAACGTTACGGTAAGGCCACCAAGACTACCGGTGCTGTTAGTTCCCACTCGTCCACTTTACTCATGTCGTTAATATACCATCTTAACCATTAATATCCATGCATCCAACTCAACAGCCGTAAACAGAAACACATTCTTCGTAATGGTAGATGCTTTTAGCTTCATCGCTTTATGTTAAACTCATTGCAACTTAAAAATGAGTCATAGAAAGTATTAATGTGAAAAGTGAGGAGGGGAATAAATTAAAATTTAAATACAGTTTTCCCACAGTAGAAATTCAGACGACATTAACCGCAGCCATAAAATTGTATGATCAATAATTTCTGTACATCTGAAAAATCGTAAAGGTTTGCAAGTATGACAAAGACTCTTTACTCTCAAATTGGCCTCCTGCATACACAGACAAATCACTTTCCTCGAACACCAATAACCAGGATTACAGTTAGAGCAGCCACATATTTACAAATAATCAATTGCACTACTGTAGTTTATGAATGCCTGACATCCTGATGGGTCTCTGTACTGCTTGCAGTTGTGGATGAGACGGTATGAATCAAGCCATTGTTGGGCCCAGCCCAGTACTTATTTTAATATGACAAACCTACAAAAGTGACATTGAATATGGTGGGTTTAAATGATTCAAGTCTTCACAAATGATATGCACAAAAATTTCATGAAATCATCCAGCAAATACTTAATGGCAGCAAAAAAAATACAGTTGAAACATATTTTTACGTACCCGGGATTTACGAATCCCCAAGATTTATCGTATTTTTTGACTTGTGCCACCATTATGTGAAAGCATTTCCCACAGTTTACGTTAAAACAGCGTTGCATATAATAGCAAACCATCAAAAGAATTTAGATGGAACAATAAAAGTTGAAAGAGAATAGTGTGAAGTTTGATTATTATTAGGGCTGTGCGGGAAAGGATTTTTTTTTTCGGGAAATTCTCGGGCGGGAAAATATTTTTCCCGCGGGAAACGGGAACGCTATCGGGAAAAATTGATTGAAATATATTAGGGCTGTGTGGGAAAGGATTTTTTTATTCTGGAAATTCTCCGTATGGAAAATATTTTTCCTGCGGGAAACAGAAACGGGATCGGGAAAAAATTGATTGAAATATATGCTTCATATCAATTTTGTATCCTATAAATATGTTTATTTTTTAAAAAAGGTTTCAAAATAATTTATTCTACTTCTTTAATAATTTTTTGACACTGTTTGCATTTTGCGGTTTGGTTAGCATTTTTCTCATAAAATTTCCACACGCCTTTTAACTCGGACGTTATTTTTCCCGAGTTTTCCATACGGACAAAGAAAATATAAACAAATTGCAGAATACCACATAAATTCCACTAAAGATAGCCGACAAGCACCGTAAACTATTAGACAGTGTAACCAACTACCAATACCTCCAAAATGCTGAAGTTTGTTTATCTTTAAACTCAAAAACACTAAAAAATTAACTGTCCGAAAGAAAATATTATACTTTTCTACATTTCAAAGCTATTACGGTAACTTGTATTTAATTTTACAATATAATTATTATTTTTTTATTTTGGCTTTTAAATCTCCGAAAATATGACAAAGAAATACGTGATCCGATCAACAGGAATCATTTATGCTTTGTTTATGGCCTGTTGGCATCCAAAGGAAACTGATTTTCGGACATCTCGTGATGTTTGATAAAGAAAAATATTTTAGATGTTTTAAATCGGCAGAATATTAATTATGACAAAATATTAGTAGTGTCTATATTTTAGTTAAGATAATTAATGGCATAGAAAATTCGGGCATTATTTAATGCAAAACTGGCGTATTGCTGTCATGTTTGACAAGTTTCTCTCGTGAGTAGAGTTGAGATAAAACCATTTTCACGTATTTTTGTTTGTTTTGCTATAAACATCAAGTGAGGCATTCATTATTTTTAATGCTGTCGTATTTCGGGTATGTTATAGGTAATTACGTACGTATGTCAGACATTATGAAAACAAGTTATCATTAAACCTGGAAAAAAAAAGTTTAAAGATTGCTAAAACAGAATAAAGATTTGCGGTTTTCCTTCTTTCCAGCACTGTAAATGTTTATTTTGAAGGAAATGTGTACAGTAGAACCCCTGTCATACACTTTTCAACGGAGGGAACAAAAATGGTGTATGATGGGGGAAAGTGTATGAAAAGGGAATGGCAATAATACAATTTTTTTCCAATCTAGCATACCAGCACAATGTCAGATTAAACATAAATACATATGCGTAAATAATTGCATTATATTAATAAAAGATATGAATTCATCAATATATATATGTATTTATAAAATAAAACCACCAGAAATGTAAAATACAGTCCATAATCAAGTAAAGCTGACATGAGAAACAGTGGCCTTACAAAATGTTATGAAGTCCTTTCTTGGAGGGAGGGGGAAAAGTCACCAAGCCTAAATTAAAAATAAAAATAAATTAGGCTATTGTAAAAAAAATCATAACTATTTGCTTGTTTGTTTTATTTTACAAACAACTTTAAGCAACTAAACAATTTTCAATAAAATTTTAATTTGAGAAACGTAAAATACAAAACAATCCGATCGTAAGTAAATAATAACAAACAGGTATATTCAGTTCAAAAATTAATGAATGCACAAAATATGAGATCCGTGCCTTGGTAAAACGTGTGCACCATTTTCATAATCATTGCTAGTTTGCGCCACTAGTCTCGCTTCGGTGCTGGCTATAGATGCTACTAGCGAAGTGCACAGTCTTCCTGATACTATCCATATCTATGGTGATATAAAGTTATTTTCTTACATTTGCAATGGTAAACAATGAACGTTTTTCAAAATAAAAGCATTAAAACGTAGTTTATAAGGAGGAATATAAAAAAACATTTGTGAATTTTAGGGCTTTTCCGCTTCGTAAAAACGTATGAAACGGGAAATTAATGATTTTATAAGTGTGTGTTCCGGGAAAGTAAACCATTTGTGAAAGTACTTTCGGCGGGACCAAGATTAATTGGCGTATGACACGGAAAATGTATGAAACTGGAACGTATCATTGAGGTTCTACTGTATTAGGTTCATTAGCTGATTGATTTGAGGTTATGTTATATCTAGTAAAGATAAACTTAAATTTCCCGAAAATTTCGGGAAATTTATTTTCCCTCCCGACGGGATAAAAGCCTCTATGTTCCCGAAATTTTTCCCGAATTTCGGGATCCCGCACAGGCCTAATTATTATGCATTACTGAGTGAGCCTGTGGTCAACTGCAGCTTCATTTGCCACTGTAAAAACTTTCATTTTAGGTAGATACAGAAGAAATACTACCTATTTTAGCCGTAACCATTGTGCCAATTCTGGAAAAAAATTTTATATAGTTGTTCGTTTCATCGTTCATAGACCACAAAATCATTATCAAATCAAAATGTTATGTATATATTTATTTATTTATATCTATATCACATTTTTATGGACACGATAACTGCCGTAATTTTTCACAAATCCATTCCAAACTGATACCTAAAATATTTAACCAGACTTAACTACAACGTGTGGCCGGTACAACTATTATTTAATAAAAAAGTGTACATGCACATTAACAATACATACTTACTCTCAACAGGTTCGTGACTGACACTGTTTGGGTCCAGATCCTCTGTGTTCATGAATGTGTTCATTCTTTTCACAGATACGCTCGCCTGGAAAAGAAATTTTCTAAGGTTAGGCCACCTTAACAACAAAACCAACATTTATGTGAAAAAAAAAATTAATAATAACCACCTCTACTAAAATCTATTTTAAGTGACAATTATTCATTTTTAAATGCAAAATAAACATTAGTTTGCATAAGTTCTACTCACAAACTTATACTTGTCAAATACATCTAACAAAAATATAACTGATTTTTGTGAGGACATCAACACAAAAATGTGTTTATGTTTAGTGTGCAACTTTCTACAAGTATGAGCCAGTGAAAACTTGCAATAATTCCCATTTTTAACTTTAAATTATCTATCTAGCTGCCTACTTTTTTATCTGTTATTATGAGAAAATAAGTTATGTTGTATGCATTCATTTTTCATTAAAAACAGAATTTTTTCAAGCATAATTCTATAACTTAGTACATGAAAAAAAAAAAAAAAAATACATGCATGTATATACTTTCACAAATACCAGAAACCAAATATTTATTAAATTTAACTGTTCTTTAGTAAAAAAAAATTAGTTTGTAAATTATGGTTATCGTGAAGAAACTTGTCAAGTTCTAATATAACTCCCAAAATCTTGAAGTAAAAAAAAAATTTACAAACACATCTTACATTAATTATATGAATTCTGAAATTCACATCTTAAATGAGAAGATGTGTCATTCAGAAAAGAGTTAAAATAGTGATGGGTAAAATCCAATTTTCTCTAATTGGTATCTCAAATTCCACTCAAAAAAAAGTGCCTCAAACCTAACCCTTGAATTTGAATCAAAAATACAAAATATTCACGAAATTAAAAGTCATTAACTATGGTGTTAAAACATTCAATACTTTAAATGTTAGCTTCACAAATTAAGTTTTTTGAATCATTGCATATCATTAAGTTATTAAAATTATTATGCAATAAAAGTACAGTAAAATCCCGCAGATGCGACCCCCCTCTGATGCGTCCATTCCGTTTATACGACCGTTTTTTGAGAAACCGTGAAAAATTTAAGCAGAGAAAGTCGAAAATTTGAGTAAAATCGGCTGAAAAACAAGTCTGTTACACTTTGTTGGGCGCTATGTGTTCACTTTATCTTGGCGAGTGCTGTACTGCAAGCAGGCAGGCATACAAAAGACAGCTAAAAATAGATACCACCCCTCTAAACTGTCCACGCTAGCCAATACCAGTAAACTGCGCGCATCACCTGATAGCATCTACGCGTGCGTCTATTGCCGTCCCGGTCCCGTGCCTTTGTCTTGCGACTGGTTAGTGTGATGTGATCTTGCTAGCTGCATCTCAGGTGTCACTGGCCACACAAAGCTGTGTTCACTGTGTTAACGACGTCGCTAGGTGTTTGGTTCTCGGCTATTTTTCTATAACATCGCTGACTTCACACATGCGCAGATAAACAAAAAAATTTGCGTGGAATTATGCTATACACCTCGGACTTGCATACCTCGAACTTTGGGTTCCGATAAATACTCGCGCTAAGTGAACTCGCGTCACGCGAGTTCGGCTATGCTAGCCGGCTGGTGGTTATTTTCGTTCAAAACGCGGCGAAGGAACTTGTGTGGATCAGGTAGAAAACATTCGGCTATAAACGAAAGATATAAGAACAATGCTATCCTGAAATGCTGTGACATGTTTTTGGAGTAGATAATCACAGCGACAGACCAACAGGATGCGCTCCCGACCTTGCTGTCAGGGATGTTTATTTTGACAGCTCAAGCAATTATCTTTTCCACGGCCCTTCACAGCGTAAAAAAAAGAAAAAAAAACATGTTGGAATGCAGACGGAAAAGTAACTATGCAGTAAAATAAATATATTTACGGCCCCGCTAAATTTTTCTACTCAATAAAATTTTAGGTATTAGAGATTTTTCAGCAGAAACTGCTGTGTGACTAATAAACAAATTGTATCATAAAAACTTATAAAGTATTTATTAACGGAGAAGGACAGTCGAATAAGCCCATAAAAATATTTATTTTACGGAGAATGGACTATACAACTTGGCTTTTGTCGCACGCGGTGTGGGAGGGGAGGAAGATGCTGACAGTTTCTCACGCAGAAGGTTGAAAAGGGAGGGAATGTGTTGAAATGTTAGTTGGATAAAGGGAGGGGCGGGTAAGATAACATGACAGCTGAGACGGCTTTTCGTGCGATAGTGGACGCGCCGAGCTCGGCTAGACACTGCCCGAGCGGCATTCACACGATGTATCCGACGATGCGGTGACACCCCGAATTCTCTATTGCGACCACTCCGTTTATAAGTCCGTTTTTCCGGAAACCGTGAGGGGTCGCATCAGCGGGATTCTACTGTACAATATCTTGGAGAACAGTATTATAAGTACACAAAAAAAACATAACAGAACTACTTAACTTGGAGTTCCTATTGTTTGAATTTTGAATTTACTACATTTCCTTCAATATTTTTACTACAAATCTTTTTCCTCAAAACCTCAACTCTTTCGATAGTACTCGAAGGATAGAGGATTCAACCAGTTCATCCCTAAATAAAAACTGACTGCATTCAATGTGAGGGTCTCAATTGCCAAGGATATAACCTTTGATGTACATCCAGCCAAGTGATGAAGATTAAGTGAATTCCTGGTTACATATCACATTTCCAATGAGCCCAAGGAATTTCAACCTTATAGGAGTGAAAACTTAAATATTTAGTAAAATAGTATTGAAAATAAGGTTTGAAGTTACATTATCACCACTAACATGCCTACAAGAACTTACTTAACCACTGAAAACAGTCATAACAAATTACTTAAATCTTATAATAAATGCAACCCATACGCAAACTTCCGTGTTTGAAATTTTGCCATTTCAATACATGTCCAAAAACTACTTGGCCAACCGAATATGAGCAAGTAAACTCTGTCAATAACAAAATTCCACATAACCTAAAGGGTTAAGTTTTCATGGTTACTTTTAACTAATTTAGTCAATATATCACTTCTGAACAACTTACTTATGGCAGGCCCTAATCAGCCAATACTTAGAAATGGCTCTAAACCTAATTTTTAAAAAGTTATATATCTCTAGCTTAAAATGCAACTTATACTGCTTACAACAAACATACGGAACAGACAAAATAATTTGCACCTACCTGAACCAAGTTTGTAATCAGCATTGGCAGCATTGATAGAGGAAAGCGCAGTATATTGAACAAAGACAATGAAACAAAAGCAGTTTTTGCATCCAAAATGTTCGTCTCATCCACGAGTATAAATGTAGCAAATGAAACCAATGATACCTAGAAAAAAACCAAAACAGAATTTAATCAATAAAGTATAAAACAACACACTCATATTATTACCAAAGTATAATTCACCACTAATTAGATTATTACACCTGCCCCTCAAAGTAAAGCTCTAATTAGTTCCAGGAAAACAGAGCTCTAATCAAAACAGTGCTATTCAAATACTTTGTTTTCCTTGAAAGACATTTAAAAAACAAACATTTCAACTGCATTTTAAGATTTAACAACCTAAAATTAAAGTGTAAAAAAATTTAAAGACTACACTGTATACATAACGGAGCTTAAAGTTTCTATTTTAGAAAGATTATTTAACTTGTTAATGCAATTCCAGACACTGTTATTTTCTAAATCCATGTCTACCATGATATGCTAACCACATGAATTGCACTGTGAATCGGCAACAGTTGTATCGGCATATCGGCAAAATTTTGTGAATCGGTGCAGTTCTACTTATTTGGTCACTTATTTCTCACTGAACTTTTTTTTTTAAATAGTATGGTTTTATCTAAATCTCTGCACATCATATGTGTGCCCAGGTAGGCGGGGCCCTTAACAAAATGTAACTTAAGTGATGCAACACTAAAACTACAATACTGTTAACTATTTCTTCCCTCACCAAGAACGGGGCGCAGGTCCAGATGAAGGACGTCCCAGCGTTGAGGTACGCCGCCTGCTTCAGGACCTTCATCTCCTTGCCGCGGATCCTCAGCACCTGCTCCTCGAACGACGGCTCCCAGGCGTACAGCTTCAGCACCTTGATGCCGCTCAGGATCTCGTTCATGAGCTTCACCCGCTCGTCCTTGTTCTTCATCTGGCGGATCTGCAGCGTCTTCGACTTGTTGGCGATGTACCCGTTCACCGGGATCAGGATTATCATCACCGCAAGGCCGGCGAGCACCGACGGACCTGCGACCAAGTGGCACATCCTGTTGTGCGGATGCCCCAGCGCAGTCTCACTCGCTGCCCGGCAGCAACTGTCTGCTCGAGGCGCGCTACGTTCGTCATTCCCGGCCCGCCACCAGAGTGTTCCGGTCACTTCGTGTTGACGCCGCAATCACACCATTACTCACATGCAAGTTACTTGGTAAATAATGTTCCCCCTTGACCAAACCAAAAGTTTATACCTAGAGATGGTGATTTATAGCATTTAAAATAATAACATTTAGCATTTTGAATTTGAAATTTAGCATTTTGTAGCATTTTTAAAATCAAAATTTAGCCAATTCTCTCATTTTACATTACCGAAGAAAAGTATATTTTTAAAAAGCATTAAATAATACACACATTAATTATTAACAACCACAGAAATAAAGATCTAGCACAACTACAAAGATAGCCTATCTTGGCAGATTTCCAAACAACTTTTTAGCACTTATGAGTGCAATAAATCGAATACTTAAAATTACAATAAATATTTTTTAGCCGTGTTTATGGCCATAGTTTATGTAGAGTGCACAAATAATGTTATTGAAACTCGTTTTTTCAATATTTTTTTTTCGTTTCTTCAATTTTCGCATTCTTTTGGTTTTTGATCATGCCAGAAACCGTTGCTTGCCGTTTTACCAACTTTTTTTCTTCATCCGATTTCTCGGTGAATCTTTTTTTTGCAGCCTGATGTCCCTCAGATTTAATGTGCTTTTCAAGTACATCTTTCTTTTTTCTACTCCAGACGGCGATTGCATAAATTGCACATTAAAATTGAAGCGCCCGCCGCGCTTCTGTGACGTCATCTCCGTGCCGCAGCCTTCCTTTCCTTCTCCCCTCTTAACCCCTCTCCGCCTCAAGGTGCCAATTTCCCCTTCCCTTTCTTTCCCCCTAGCCTCTCCTCAATTGTAGCGACTGCAACGCCATCTAGCGAATAGTATAACTGAGCGCGTATAACTTTTAATTGTCTATTTCGTGGGTCTCTCTTGGTGGAAGCAGGTCGTCTCTGGCCCGGTCGAGGGGCAGCTCGTCTAGGTAAAATTCTTCAGGAGACGGAGTTAGTGTGTGCACACGATGGCCGTGCGAGTAACGTAAATATTAAATATGCTTGCCAGCCTTGATTTTCATGTAGCCATCCCTTTTGACTTTGACCTTCACTTAATTTATTTTCTGTGTAATATTTTCTTTTGTTTCTTCTTTCTGCTGGAAGCATTTGCTTACTCCCTCCTGCATGTGGTTTTGATTTTAGTTGCTGCGCGACTTGCATTGTCGGCAGTGGACTCTTAACTTATTTCAACGGCATCCAGACCACGCTTTGATTGCTTTTGGTTTAGAAGTAAGCACGTTAAGTGCCCGATGCCGCCTTTGTATTTTTTTTTCATAAGAGCTTTCAGCTCCGTATGACGTAATTTTACGCATCGTTTTGCCTCGATTTTGCCCTCTTTCTTTTCCTCCCAGCTGTACCCCCGACCGGAGCCATTTGGTTAAGGCATACCCCCCGTGATCTAGCATATTTTGTTTGAGCACTTCTCTGTATTACGCTTACCTAGGCTTGGCAGTGAATGTCATCATGACGAGACCCACTGAAAATTGTAGCTGTAACAAACCATGTAACCGATCCCTCGCTTCTCTCTTGGGCTTGCATTTCTGTCCGCGGGACTACGCTCTCTATGAGTAATAGATATTTAATATGTTTTTTCGAGGAGTGCACAATTAACGTTGTAGTACATAATTCCTTGCCCCTACACGTGTTTGGACCGCTCGTATAGTCTGTATGTATATTGAGTCAGTTCCTAAAGTTGTTAACAGCAACGTACGTCTTGTGAATCACGTGTGTAATGACATAATGTTCACTATGATTTTGGTCTTCGCTCGCCTCCGGGCCGTAACGTAATGCGTACGCACGTATACTTGAATATCGGTTTCTCTCCTCTCTTATAGTGTGTGGTAACTGAGTAATAATTTCGCACAGAAATTGAGAAAATGTCTATCCCCATTGTCAGAGGCGACTGTTTTATACTGCATGATCCAGGGCATGCCTAGGAAATTCAACTTGTAACGGAGAGAGAGAAAGAATATTAACTTGTTGCTTGTTGCTTGTTGTTTCGTACGATTGTAAGAGATACGCAGTAGTAGTTTGTTTGTTGAATCAGAGTACATTGGGCACAAGGTTCACCCTAGTTTTTTCCATAAGTAAGGACTCAGTAAAGACATAAGGAGTGAAAATCATTGTGAAGGGAATAAACTTCATTAAATGTATGCTAATTTGTATTTGCTACGCACATGCCTCTAGCTGGCATCGAATCCGTTGACAGTGTATGTATATGTGTTAAGTTTGCGAAATTATAACGTTGTTGAGTGCGACTCATGTTCTTTATTTGTATTTATGATTTATCACTTTCTGCTTAACTGTCTTTTCTAGCAAAGACCCCACACACGATTTTCTTGTGCCCCCATACACTTCGCTTGCATGAGTAGGATAATCAGTAGGAGTGTTTGGTGGCGCATGGATGCACCCTGGTGGTATGCTTAACTGGATACCCCCACGCTGCAAAACTGCGCTACTCTGCTTTTTAGGCAGATTATAGTGATAAATCCGTTTGTATTGTTTGTTTCGGTGCACCATGGCCGTCTCCGTGAGCTGGGTTTACCAGTTGCACAAGACCGATTTGGCGCTGCATCTCGAGGAAAATGGTCTGCCCTTGGCGGACACCGATACCGTCGCCGAGATGAGGGCGCGTTTGGTTGACTACCTGCGTAAATCCGCAGGAGCCGCATCTGAAGTCACGACCAGGCAGCCCCCAGCTGATGTGAGTCCTTCCTCGTCCTCATTTAACGTAAAACTTTTTTTTGCCGCCCTTAAAACCATCCCGTTCCTGGGTGGAAGTGATCCCAGGCAGATCTTAGATTTTGTGATTAAGGCTGAGAGCCTGCATAAATTAAATTTAGTTCCACTTGAGGCTTTTCTGAAAGCACTCTTAAGTAAAGTTACGGACATCCATGTACCTCTGTTAAATGAGGCCATTGCTCAGGGTACGAGCTTTGATAAGTTTAAAAAATCACTGGTATGTTCAGTGTGTCCGCCTAGGGTTCTAGATGCCTGTAAGAGGGAGCTAGTGTGGCGCTTCCAAAACCCAGATGAAACCATTATGGAATATGTCACGTCGGTTACCGCGTACGCGGGAGCCTTAGAGCTGGGTACCCCGGAAGAGGAGTTTGTCCAACTTATTTTGGGTAATTTGGCCCCCGTGGTGTGGCAGAACTGCTCGATGCTCGCTCCTCCCACCTCGCTCGCAAGCCTACGGACTTGGGCGGGCGAAGTGGAAAGTCGCCTTGTTTCTCTTGCTAAGTATCAAGCTGAGTTCCCGGCAAAGCGCCCCAGCTCGGTGAAAAGTGACTCTCGTTTTGACGGACGTATTTTTACGTCGCAGTCCGCCCCCCCCGTTCTCACTCCCCGTAGCCCGAAACTCCGTGACGTGGCAGACACCTCCACGCCTCGTGTGTTTGACAGCCTGCCTCGCGGCGAGCGTTCTGCCCATTTCACGCCTGGGCCCGAGGCGCGGGCCGCAGCTCGCGCGGCCATGAGTTTACCGCCTGAGGTAACCGCGCCCGTGGGCTCGCGGTCCGCGACCTTGACCCAGTCACGGCAGCTAGTGACCTTGGACACCCGCCGCGGAGCCGGCAGGTGTGCCAATTGTAGCGCCTTTGGACACGTCACGTATGAGTGTACTGTTCCGCGGGTGGAAATAAATCAACGTAGATGTTTTCGGTGTAAGGCAGTGGGACATTATAGGAGCGACTGCACGGGAACTGAGAGACAGCCTCGTGCGGAAAACTAATCTGGACGGGACGGAAAAGAGGTCGTATCCGTCGGCTACTCAAAAAATCCTCTGAACCCACTCATTTACATTTCCTCCCAATTAAAATTCAGAAACATTTATTTCCAGCCTTAGTCGATACCGGTGCTACCCGGTCTGTTATTAGTGAAAAATGTTTCATCACATTAGTGCAGTTGTACCCTCAACTTTCACAACGAGTTGTATCGGATGATTCCGTAAGGAATATCGTTGTCGCTAACGGGCAAGGCATACGCACATGTAAATCTATTATAATTCATTTTAAAATCCATGGATTTTCCTGGAGTTGGCCGTTTGTCGTTGTCCCCGGGATTTTGCCGAATCTAATCCTTGGCTTAGATTTTTTGGGCAAATCACGCTGTCGACTCAGTCCCGCCAACCATGAACTGCAATTTGATTTCGCTCCTGCTGTAAAAATTCGTTTGCGTCATGAGGTCCGCGAACCCATAGTTATGAGTTGCAATGATTCCGATAACGCGATGCGCGATCAAGCCATCGCCGCTCTCGTGCGGGAGTTTCCTGACGTGATAACACGTAAGATCGGCAGATGTGACATCTTGCCTTTTCGTTTTCATGTTACCGACGAAGTGCCCGTTTTTGCCAAATATTTGAAGGTTTCTCCCCCTAAGCTGCAGGCCATGCGCGCCATTATCGACAGATTACTCGCTGCCGGCGTCGTTACCCCTTCGACATCCGAGTTTTGCACCCCTACTTTTTTGGTTGCTAAGAAGGGGGGCTCTGAGTGGCGCCTTGTGCATAACTTTAAACCTCTCAACAAGAAGGTAATTCATCCAGTTTGGCCAATACCGACGGTAGAGAGCGCCTTACAACACTTGGGTAAAGCCAAAATATTTTCCATCATCGACCTCAACGACAGTTACCATCAATGCTTGCTTGATCCCGCCTGTAGAAAATACACTGCCTTTTCAACCCCTTTTGGCCACTACGAATTCAACAGAATTCCGATGGGTGTAAGTTTCGGGAGCGAAGCCATGAGCCGTGTTCTGGACCATGTGCTAAGCGACCTTAAATACAAATTTGTTTTTAACTATATCGACGACATAATTGTATATAGTAATTCACTTTCAGAACATCTTGATCACCTTAAGCAAGTCTTGGCACGTCTGAGAAACGCGCATCTTACTGTTAATCCACATAAAATTTCCTTGGCACAAGACTCAGTAAAATTTTTAGGCTATGTAATTTCAGAAGGGAAACTTCACATGGATCCGGATAAGGTCGCCCCCGTGGCTACTTTTCCGCGTCCAAAGACTTTGAAGGGAATTCAAAAATTTCTCGGCATGCTGGGGTATTATGCGCGTTTTATCCCAGATTTTGCCACGATTTGCGCGCCGTTGAATCGGTTGCGAAAGAAAAACGCTGCTTTTGTTTGGGGTGAGGAACAGGAAACGGCCTTTCAATCTCTAAGAAAATGTTTGTGTTCCGCCCCCGTGTTAATTCTCCCCGACTTCAATAAACGTTTTGCCCTGCAGGTTGATGCTTCCTCAGTAGCCCTTGGAGCCGTCCTCGGACACATGGAGAACGGAAAATTGAGACCAATTGCTTTCGCAAGTCGAACCCTCTCAGAGTCAGAGCGCCGCTTGGGCACCTATGAGAAGGAGGCCCTTGCGTGCCTTTTCGGACTCGAAAAATTCGAGTGTTACTTGGATTGTAGAGAGTTCGACCTGTATACAGACAACCAGGCCTTAAGTTGGCTGTGCAATCATCCCTCGCAGCTCGGGAAGCTTGGGCGTTGGATACTGCGGTTGTCAAAATTCCGATTTGTAATCCATCACCTAAGAGGTGCGGAGAACGTTGTGGCCGACAGTTTATCTAGAATGTTCAACCCGGATGATTTTGAAATTGATAACCCTTCCCCCCCGGATGCGGTTGAGTTTATTTCGGTGTGCAAAATCTTCCCCGAATCCTTCATAAACCTGAAAGCCTGCCAGCAGGATGATCCTGCATGTATTCGAATCCGGAACGATTTGCAATGTGGAATGGCCTTACCCTTTGCCGAGAAGGATGGGTTGTTAGTGTATGCTGGCCCGTCAGGACGAGCTCAGAAAGTTGTCGTCCCTGAAAAACTTAAGGGTATGATTATCACATATTTCCATGCCTCACTTGTGGGTGGGCACATGGGAATAGATAAAACGTATCGTAAAATTGCCCAACATTTTTTCTGGCCAGAAATGCGTCAAGACGTGCGCGATTTTGTACGCGCCTGTATTGACTGTCAGCTATCAAAGCCCCCACACAATGCTAAAGTAGGGCTTTACTGTGCCGACGCTCCCGTCGCCCCTTGGCAGGTTCTGCATATTGATATTTTCGGACCGCTGACGCGATCAAAAAAGGGCAACGTATGCTTATTAGTAATTCTAGATATTTTTACTAAATTTGTTGTTTTAACCCCCCTTAAAAACATGAAGGCGTCGTCCATAGTAAAAGTTCTTAAGGAACAGGTGTTTAAAATCTTAGGCCCGCCGTGTATTGTAGTATCAGACAACGCTAAATACTTTCAGTCGAACTTATACAAAAATTTCTTGTTTGAATTTTCTGTAAAGCCGGTGTACAGTTCACCGTATTTTCCACAGGGAAATATGAGTGAGAGAACCAACAAGGTTCTCAAGGGAATTTTCACTTCGTTCTACCGCGCCGACCAGACTCTCTGGGACGCCGATCTTGAACTTTTAAATATTGGTTTGAACGCAGCTC
Source organism: Bacillus rossius redtenbacheri (assembly GCF_032445375.1). Classification (NCBI taxonomy): domain Eukaryota; kingdom Metazoa; phylum Arthropoda; class Insecta; order Phasmatodea; family Bacillidae; genus Bacillus; species Bacillus rossius. Next base: position 29,696,297 of record NC_086340.1, on the reverse strand, counting down.
ATCACAGTTCTACAGGGCATCCCCCCTCCGTGCCTTTCCTGGGGAGGGAACTTACCTTACCCTTGCTCAACCAGTGGGGGTTGCCACCTGTCGACTCTAGTTTGTCAAGTGTAGAGTTAGATCGTGTCTTGGAAGACGTTACTAAGAATTTAGCTAAGGCTAGGGAAAACGTGGCACGAAATTATGATGCAAAAAGGGCAGCCCATTCATTCGCTGTTGGCGACGTTGTGCTCTGCCGCTCTTACGTTTTGCCCTCATTAGCGGCTAGCCTAAACGTCAAACTTTTGCCGCCCTATGACGGGCCGTTTTTGATTACTAAGTTTTTAGCAGCTAACACTGTTCAGTTACAGCTAATGAGCAATAAACGTAAGTGGCGTAAGGCACACGTAACACAGCTAAAGCGTTTCATTCAGTGATTTAATGCAACGTTTTGGCGGCTAGTGGAAACCTTAAGATACTTAAGTTTTTTTTTTTTTTTTTTTTGTGTGTGTATTACTACTTTAGGTATGTTTTCTAATTAGATTGTAGAATTGTTAGTAACAGGATACAGTGTTCAGTCGCAGTTCAGTTGATGATTACAGTTTCCTTCAAGCGCGCGCGCCTCCTTTCTACCCCTCCCTTGGGCTGTGCGCGGACAACTCTACGAGAAGCCTGCTACGTCTCTGCTTTGCCGCTGCCCCTCCGCCCCCTACGCCGCCAGCCCTTGACTGCTGCGGGGTGAGGAGACTGTTGGACGGCGTGGAGATCTGGTGACAGACTCTCCGCTGTTCGGACGCCACCGCCGCCGCGGTTCAGCTCTAGAGGTATTCTCGGCCCGCCAGAAGACGTCTGCGGGAAGGATGCTGCAGAGTTCCGATGTCCGCCACTTAGCGCTGAGTGGCTGAGACGAGGAAAAGCGCCGAGCTCTGCCTGAACCCCTTGCAACCTTGTACCGCCAGAATAGGTCACCTGATACGGCGCTTATCGTTTCTCTCTTTCACTTCAGAAAAAATGGAGGGGGACCTGTCAGCGACACGTCGGACGCGAGTCGCCTGTATTCTACTTGTGCAGCTCCAAGGAGATCGCGGTCCCCTGTTGGAGCTGCCACCCGTCGCACCGCTGAAACGAACACGTTGCTGCCCCCTCCAGCGGCACGATCCGGCTAGTTTCAAGTCATTTCTACATCGTCTGAATCAAGGCGTTCGCAAGATACAAGAAGTTGGCTCATGTCACAAACACTGAACTTCAACACGACTTTAAGCTCGGGCTCACAGGGCAGAAGACTTCGTAAGGGGTGGGGGTTGAAGCGCCCGCCGCGCTTCTGTGACGTCATCTCCGTGCCGCAGCCTTCCTTTCCTTCTCCCCTCTTAACCCCTCTCCGCCTCAAGGTGCCAATTTCCCCTTCCCTTTCTTTCCCCCTAGCCTCTCCTCAATTGTAGCGACTGCAACGCCATCTAGCGAATAGTATAACTGAGCGCGTATAACTTTTAATTGTCTATTTCGTGGGTCTCTCTTGGTGGAAGCAGGTCGTCTCTGGCCCGGTCGAGGGGCAGCTCGTCTAGGTAAAATTCTTCAGGAGACGGAGTTAGTGTGTGCACACGATGGCCGTGCGAGTAACGTAAATATTAAATATGCTTGCCAGCCTTGATTTTCATGTAGCCATCCCTTTTGACTTTGACCTTCACTTAATTTATTTTCTGTGTAATATTTTCTTTTGTTTCTTCTTTCTGCTGGAAGCATTTGCTTACTCCCTCCTGCATGTGGTTTTGATTTTAGTTGCTGCGCGACTTGCATTGTCGGCAGTGGACTCTTAACTTATTTCAACGGCATCCAGACCACGCTTTGATTGCTTTTGGTTTAGAAGTAAGCACGTTAAGTGCCCGATGCCGCCTTTGTATTTTTTTTTCATAAGAGCTTTCAGCTCCGTATGACGTAATTTTACGCATCGTTTTGCCTCGATTTTGCCCTCTTTCTTTTCCTCCCAGCTGTACCCCCGACCGGAGCCATTTGGTTAAGGCATACCCCCCGTGATCTAGCATATTTTGTTTGAGCACTTCTCTGTATTACGCTTACCTAGGCTTGGCAGTGAATGTCATCATGACGAGACCCACTGAAAATTGTAGCTGTAACAAACCATGTAACCGATCCCTCGCTTCTCTCTTGGGCTTGCATTTCTGTCCGCGGGACTACGCTCTCTATGAGTAATAGATATTTAATATGTTTTTTCGAGGAGTGCACAATTAACGTTGTAGTACATAATTCCTTGCCCCTACACGTGTTTGGACCGCTCGTATAGTCTGTATGTATATTGAGTCAGTTCCTAAAGTTGTTAACAGCAACGTACGTCTTGTGAATCACGTGTGTAATGACATAATGTTCACTATGATTTTGGTCTTCGCTCGCCTCCGGGCCGTAACGTAATGCGTACGCACGTATACTTGAATATCGGTTTCTCTCCTCTCTTATAGTGTGTGGTAACTGAGTAATAATTTCGCACAGAAATTGAGAAAATGTCTATCCCCATTGTCAGAGGCGACTGTTTTATACTGCATGATCCAGGGCATGCCTAGGAAATTCAACTTGTAACGGAGAGAGAGAAAGAATATTAACTTGTTGCTTGTTGCTTGTTGTTTCGTACGATTGTAAGAGATACGCAGTAGTAGTTTGTTTGTTGAATCAGATTACATTGGGCACAAGGTTCACCCTAGTTTTTTCCATAAGTAAGGACTCAGTAAAGACATAAGGAGTGAAAATCATTGTGAAGGGAATAAACTTCATTAAATGTATGCTAATTTGTATTTGCTACGCACATGCCTCTAGCTGGCATCGAATCCGTTGACAGTGTATGTATATGTGTTAAGTTTGCGAACTTATAACGTTGTTGAGTGCGACTCATGTTCTTTATTTGTATTTATGATTTATCACTTTCTGCTTAACTGTCTTTTCTAGCAAAGACCCCACACACGATTTTCTTGTGCCCCCATACACTTCGCTTGCATGAGTAGGATAATCAGTAGGAGTGTTTGGTGGCGCATGGATGCACCCTGGTGGTATGCTTAACTGGATACCCCCACGCTGCAAAATATTCGTATCACTTTCGTAGAACTGTTCACTTTTGTATTCATTTATGCGATCACGAATGGAAATTAGGTTTCGTCCCATTTTTACCACGAGAAATAACAGTATACAAAACATTCACGAGTATGCACGTATTTGTAAACACACCACCTTCCACAGTCTACACAAGAACGCGGCTTTCACGTGAAACACAGCCAGAAAATGGGAATTGTTAGCGCGGCGAAGCAGAGATGTCACAATGTGGTGGCCTAAAAACTTGTACTCTACAAGATGACGGACACTCTTCCAACTAGTTGTTCTTTGCTTTGTTTACAATCGCGAGGCACGGATGGCCATTCTTTAATATTTACGAACAAAAGTGTTGTGAATAACGTGACAATAAGATACTTGTGCTGAATATGCCATAAAATGATGGTTTCTTTTGATACTGAACTGAAACGAAATACAATCGGTAAATAAATTGTATAGAGTGAAGACGAATCTACGTTTTTTACCTTGATTTTGCATTTATCTCGGAATAGTCTAGATTTCGCATTTTATAGCGGAAAAAATATAATTTAGCATATTTTTGAATCTATTTCGCGAAAATGAAAAATCACCATCCCTATTTATACCAATAAATGTCCCTATTAATAAATAAAAATTAAAGAAACAAATTACAATAGTTGCTGATAGTAACCAAACAAATATTTTACTGTGCTAAGCAAAAGAGGAAGCCTAAAAATACTTAAAGGTTGTTAAATATTTTTTAGCAACAACTAAGAAAAATTAATGACATTTTTTTAAGGCTGCTTACCAATGTAACAGTTAAATATTTTAAAAGAGACCAGTTTTTAGTTGTAAATGGTGTAAATACATTTAATTATTCCTCAAGATAAATGAACAGATCACCCATAATTTTTTTTTGTCAATGAAAAAATATTATGAGTGTTCCTTCATTTATCTTAAGAATTGATTAAATATGCACTAAAATTTTGAAATATGCCTTTTTTTTCCCCTCACTGAAGGTGAAATTTTTAGCAACTACACACACACATAACATAAAACAAACACTTAGCATATTTAGAGCAAAAAGTTTAAAACATAATGCACAACTGTGTGAGAAAGGTAATGTACATAAATAACAAACAAACAAATTGCTCACCGAGAATACCCCAAAGGAAGTAGAGGGCCAGCGCTATCTGCAGTGGGGCCGACCAGATCATACTCAGGTAACTAGTGAGGTCCATGAAGCGCTGAGCATCCACCGACATGAGGTTTACTATCTCTCCCACAGTCGACTCCTTCCTGGCGCTGTTTGACATCTTCAGAGCCTGAGAAGGAAAAAACAACATGTTCCAAAACAATAATGCAATACTAGTGACGGGTAGAATCCCAATATCCTAAAATCCAAATATGGTATTTGAATCACCAAGAGTACCTCGAATATACCCCTCGAATCTGAATGTAGGTCTCAAAGGACAAAAATAAAGTAATGCACAGAAATAAAAAAATTTTAAATATGTACAAACTAAATTTATTTAATAAACATATTCACTAATTTTATTTAAATAATATATACTTAAAGTACAAAATATACTGGGGACAGTAGTAGGACTTCAGAGTTGACAGTGTTAAATTTTTGAATTTGCTACAGTAACTTCAATGTTGTTCGTTGAGTCTTTTTCCTTAAATATAAAATATTCTGAATGGTGTTTGAGGATTTGATTGGCCCATTCAATTCCTATACAAACCATCAAATAACTACTAATAACTCAAACACACATTTTATAAGAGCTAATCCAAGACATTTTATAAAAAAAAAGTTAGCGGAAGGTGGGCTTTCATTATTTTAGATGCCTCGGGCAACTCCAGGAACGGTTACTCTAGATAAGTAGGCTTACCAACTCTCCAACACCACCCCTCTTGTTAAGCAGTCTGTACTTCTCACAAGGGTCTGACAGCTGGGCATGTAAAACTCGACAACATCTGAGACTGTTTCAAAAACATTGACCTTGACCTTTGCATATTCTCAACATGTCTACCTCGACCCACCAGTCTCGATACATCTAAGACATTGCCTTTGACCTGTCGATATTGATGTGATGTTCTTGACAATGTCGTGCAAAATTCCACTTAAGGAGTTTATTTTTAAATAACAGTATATTTAATTGTATGTATGTATGTTAAATTCACTTGAGGCACACTAAACTAATGGCATAACTAAATTCCAAATTTTTTCCCAGGATATTTTCTAAGAAAATTTTATTAAATGTTTATACGTTAATAAAAATGAATGTAATAGCTAATGATGTTCGTTGTATAAGAGCTAAAACCAAATAAACTATTTCATATTAAATATCATCTATTTAATATTAAGTAAAATAGAAATTATTCCTGTAAGTCTATATTGCTTCTCTGATAAAAGTGTATTTCCTGAACATAATTTAGTAGCTCCTGTTATTGTTTAAGATATGAAAGTATCAATCATCAGCAAAATTTTAAGAAAAATCACCACTGGTATAAATAATACAGAAAACCTTACGAGCACAAATAAAATAACTTTAACGCTGAAAAAAGTTTATACATTAAAATTATTAGTAACATAAGTAGAGTCAAGATTTTGTGGTGTTATTTTAAGACAAATTTCGGTGTAAAGAAATACAAATTTCGGTGTTATATGGTTTTATTTTTTTGCTCATACCCACAGCAAAATTTTCTTGCTTTTCTGTACGACATGCAAATTTATTAAAACAAATATTAATAAACACTAAAACTCATGATCTAATTACAATTAAATTCATTTGCAAATTTATAGATAGTTAAGTTCATTTGCAAATTCATAAATTCAAACTTTTAAATATCTACTAAAAATTTCACGACTTAATTACAATCACATACACTACAAAATTAAACAATTAAGCACTTCCACAGTTACTAATAAGACGGTTTTATTGAAATGCCATCATAGTTAAATTTTCCGCATTTTCTGGAGTGAGACGTCGTCTTCTGTCATTAACTACCAGTGAGTACCTGGAAAATGAACGTTCTGCATCAACATTTGAGATTGCCCTTAAACTGGCTTGAGCAAATTTACTGTAGGCCCCTTTAAGGGAGCAAAGTACCTTTGCAACATCAATTTGGCTTGTTTCTGGCAATGAAAGTTCATCCTCAATTAGTTTTTTGAAAGCAACATAGCCATGTATGAATGTATCAATGGGAAGATGGGAAACAGAAGGCAAGTTATGCAGAGACTTCTGTAGGTTTGCATCTTCTATGCTAACCCTACTCACATTTCTTGGGTTGAACAGCAAATTAATGCCTCTTAGACAAGGATGTCGTTTAACAGATGAGTTTTGCCTCAAACGCTTATGTTTCTCACTCGCGACATGTTTCACAAGCGTATCGCGTCTCTCGTAGTCTAGCCTGCAGTTACAGAATTTGCACATTAAAATTTTATCACTGAAATAAAATCCTTCGCTGGAAAATTCTTTCGATCGGTCACTGGCAGAAACCTTCGTTTTAGGCATTATCAAAATGTTTTAATTACATAGGAAGAATTTAACCTCTTAATACGCAAAAACTTGCCGTGCTGGAAAGATCAAAACAATGGAGAATAGATGCGAATACAAACGCATACCGAATACCAACATACGTACGTGAAAATTAATACCGACATAAACATGTACTATTTATTATTTACAATCGTTACGTTAAGCAGGGTTAATTTTATTTTCATACCTTACGTACTTTATTTTAATAAAAAGTAAAAGCAATGCGCTTTAGTGTGTAATATTTTAATGATTAAAAACGTAATCTTAGAAAAACATATTTTGGACGTTTGTTATTTTGGTATTTACAGAAAGTGAACGGCGGCCATTGTATCATAGTTATCAACATCTTAAATTATTATGGTACACAAGATTACAGTTTAAAGAAAATATTACGTTAATTCCGAGACTTCATTTTAAAATCAATAATGAATCACCGTCGCATATAATATATATGGCTGCTAGTTACTGTCAGAAATATTTTATTGTGCTGAAGATAGTGAATTGTCCTTACAGAATGGGAAAAAAAAAAAAAAAAAACGTAAATAATCAGGATTCACAAAATTTCGTGACATATCGCGGATTTCGCACAATTTCGTTTTATTTTATGTTTTCAAGCGGGTTTCAGTGTTGTTTCGTTTTATCGCACATTACCATATAATCGTGCCTCTAAACATAAGCCATTAAAATTATCACCAGTATTATTTTTAGTTTTATGAATCAATGAGCACCTTTTATTTAATATGTTGATTGAGTGAAGATTAAAATACATAGAGTACTTCAACCACAGTAAACATGTATATTTGGTCACTATAATTTACATTAACTTGCACCAGTACATATTACCATTTACGGGTAACAACACATGAGTTACTTATCTAACCAAAATCTCACTATAGGTGGACTTCATGCTTCCAATATAGACACTGACATTATCAGGAATAAATATCTGCCCCCTTGGCTTTGCTTAATCTTCAGTCACATAAATATGGACCAATGGTTATTTATAGTTTGTATCCGATTCCTGATAAACGTAAGTTATTTAATTATCCTTTCAATGCAATCTCTCTTGGTAAAATTTACAACATATATCATAGGCACGATTATTTGATAATTCTGTCTAAACAATTACCAGATGACTGAGATTCCTCGTGAACCAATGTCTCAGTTTAGGCATAAAATAATTAGTGAGTACTTATATTATTAAATCCATGCCTTTCTTTATTACCATCAGATGAACAGATGTCACTAGTGATATTCTTATTTTTCTATAATCGTTACTAACAAATAACTAGCTACATCTGTACTCTTGCTATACAGTAAGATGTTAAAATTGTAAATATTTTCTTTCAAGCTTTCTTATTTTTATAATATTTCACAGTAAAAAGCCATTACATCCTTCATTTGTTGTCCATAGTTACACACTTTTTGAATAGCCCACCAAAGAGCAAAACATCATACTTCTGAGACACATAAATTAAACTAATCCTTCGCATAAACAAACAAAATAATTTACATACTTCGGGAAGAATTGTATTTTTAAAAATAGAAAACCTTTTAATCAAAGTAATCTGCACATAATGAATTTTGAGTTGTAAAAGTAGCTCCCTACTTATCCATCCTTTTTCCTTTTACTATTCATTAAAAATCAATTTAGTATGGCTGTAGAACATTTGTATGAAAAATTAATTGTAATGGTAAAATCTTAATAAACAGATATATGTTCTTTTCTAATGGTAGCCTTAAAATAACTTATTTATTAAGACAATTAACGAAAAAAAATAATTGTGGCACCATCTGCTATTCTAATTGCTTCAACATACATTATTTTTTTTAAGTTTTACTCTGCAATAGCAGAGGTGATATTACCATGATGAAACCAAAATAAAAGGGATATTTAAGTTAATAGACTGCAAAACACAAGATGAAAGTCAATACACTGCTTAACACCAAAATGCAAGGGGAAAAAAACAAACAAAATGCAGCAAAATTCACATAATTAACTCATGTAGTTCATTAAAATATATAATTAATTTCATAAATCTTTAATTTTGACTATTTAAAAAAGTAAAGTATTATGTAATAAGTAGAAAAAATTTATTTAGTTTTTAAGTATCTTTTTTAAAAGCAGTCCATAACTGATAAAAAAGAATATAAGTATACTGATATTGGGTTTTTATTGTTTTTAACATTTTATGTTGATTTTTTTTAATCATATAATAGTTTTGAAATAATAAGACAAGACAAAAATAAAAATTATAATTGGAAAATATCTATGTGGGGGCAAAAATTAAAAATCAATCAAATATATTTTTCTCCCTGCTTAAAAAAATATGTAGCTTTAGTAGTTCCAATAACACCATCTCTTGTTTTGATATTTTAATAATTTATATAATGCACAATAATTGAAAAATAAAAATAACAAAACCTGTAAAAGTATAAAACCATTAAGTCTTGGCTATAGACAAGCATTTAAAACTAGTGATGGGTCGATTCCGATTCCGGAATCGGTCGGTCCCACCGATTCCAGTGTAATCGTGGGATTCAGAATACAATGCTTTTGGAATCGACCATGACCGATTCCTGCATTGTTTTTAAGTTTGCAAAATACATCTCCTATGCAACGTAAGAAAATACTAAAATGAATGCAAATATAATTATTAAACTACATAATACAATCTTTTTTACGGAACTGATTTACGAATTACGGTGATTAACGTATTTATTTACTTGCACCGCCATTTTCCCTATAGTACAAATGCAGTATCTACTTTCCAGCTTTAAACGAAAGCATTTTTCGGAAATTAGGTTGCAGCAGCACTGCATTTAATAGTAAACCTTCAAAAATAACTAGACAAAACCATAAATGATTAAAGAAAATTATGTAAATGTAAACGGCAAGTAAAATAACTTAAACGTTAACTATTTGATCATGGCAGCTACATTTGCCATTGTAAACAACCTAATTTTTTGTTTGTGATACCGGCCATGGTAAACCATACGGCCATGAACCAAATCTTTGGTGACGTGAACGTGAAAATTAAGATGTTTCACATCTCTGCACGTTAAACTATAAAGAATTAAAGGAAATAATTTTTGAACGAGATTTTACCCAAATTCACAGTGGATTACTGCGACCATATTAAAATAAGTTTAAAAGCAACATAACCAAATTGCTGTAAATCGGCGTTCTTGTGCGTGTTCAGCGATGCTCTTTTTACATTAGATATACAGTAAACTCCCGGTATATCGCGCCTCGATTGATCGCGGAATCGGGTATATCGCGGGTCAAACCATGTCCCCCAGTCAGAAATGAATAATAATAATGGAATAAATGGTTGACAGCCGATTAGGATAATTTTGCGTTGTAACTAACAAACTAAGCATCGGGCAGAAAAAAGCCTAGGCGTAGAAAATGTCCGCAGTAAAATTCTAAACAAGATATCTCCGTACATTATTCCTCTATCTTGTAGGGTTTTCAAATTATGGTCCAATCCAGCCCAGTGATATTTTCTGAAACACTAGTTCTTAACGTCGCTTTATCTCACAAATGAAGCATCGGACAGGGGACCTGATAAAGCCCACCGTCCAGCGACATCCAGCGTGACTCGGCTGGGGATTGATGTTGGATAGGCTTGGTTGTCGGCAAGCGCTGGGTAGGGAGAGACGAGCCGAGAATATGGAGAGAGGTATAGATTAGAGCGGGCAGAAACTTGAAGAGGGGGAGTGGGGGAGGGAATGTGTTCACTCAGCACACAGGCAGAGCATGAGTCACTTGACTGAGCAGCGTTCCTGCGTACAAGGCAAAATCAGGTAGTCCGGTGTTTAAAATTCCACTCCAGAATCTTAATTGGTACTTTACTGGACATCTGTATATAAATGTTTTGTTACAACTTAAACCTACAGACGTAATATTATTGGGTAATTCATTGTATTATACAAGTTCATCTTTTTACTTTGGTATAATATTTTAACATTAAATAGTAAAGTAAATCGGCTAGCGTATTTTTAATCTTTGCCCAGGAATTCCCAGTGGTCCAATATTTACGTGAACCATACTGTACCACTTTTGCCGTGAGGTAGTAAACAAGTCCCGGAAATGTTTATGTGTAGCGGTCTCCCGACCTTTAAACAGAGGCTGGGGAATATAACACTTGCCGATCCGAGCCACACACACTCAGCAACTCGACACAGTGTTTGGTGAAATAAGTAAAGACAAAGTTTAACACGGTTTTTAATACGGCGTCACTGATTGCGCTAAAATTAAATTAGCGCAATTTTTGTTTCCCACATGTGACCATTTATAATTTACTGTAAGCATGGATAATAAAGTTTAACCACTTGACACGATAGACGATTCTTTATTTTTTATTGTACGAATGCTAGAATCGTTTTTTTCCTGTATCTGCGGCCTGCTTCTACAAAAGACAAGCTATCTGTAAGTAAATCTAGAACTTTTATTTTGTCAATCAAACTCGGTACTTTGCGATTCATATTCGGTTTGAAGTATCACTACGGCCTTTCTTTTTAGAAGACTTTGACCACAGAATCGTGTGTAACCGCACACACTGCACTTACTTTGTTACGGACACTTAGACGAAGCAGATACTGTGGCTGACACCACGAGACTGGCAGCAGCTTGTGTGCCGCACGTGTGTATGGCGGCGTGTGGCGCGCTCGTAGGCCGTGCGACAAACTGCGCGGCACGCGGAAAAATAAAAACAATTCAACATTTAATATTTATCTTTAAAATTTATTATTTTTTATTTTTTCACCCGTGTTTAGTGAAAACTGCGGATGCAAAGTCCGCACAAAGGCGGGCCGTCTATACTGTGCGTGCTTGCCGACCTATTAGAACACAGGCGGTGTTTTATGCCTTTTGACCTTGGTCACATCGAAACATCGCGGTTATGCAACAACGCGGGTAAAAGTTATGTCCCCCGACAACCGCGTTAAATAGGGAGTGTACTGTATTTTGGAAAGGCAGTTGGCTAATCTGAATTTCCAAACAGCTGCTGAAACGTTCGTAAATATTTATTACCAAACATAAACAATCTTTTGAAAGTAGTTGTGTTTAACAGAATCGTTTCTGATAAATTTCTGAAATGAATTAAATGTTAACACGCAATTTTTTGAAGAGTTTAAATATTTTGTGTAAGAAAATCTCACCATAAAATGTGGAAACTTTGAGATGCTAAAACATGCACAGAATGTTCTTAGTCAAGAACAGAAAATTTATTTTCTCTTTACGGTTGTGAAGAACTGCAAGACTGGATGGATTTACCTATTCTTTTCACCAAGTGAGATAATTAAGTTCTAGGTAATATATTAAAACTTAAGCATCTCTGACATTTTATTTTAGTGTAGTGCATATTTGTTTCTTGTCATTTCCATCATAATGAGATAATAAAGTTTTATTTTTACATTTCCCCCTTTTTATTTTTTTTCGTCCAGGTCCCTTGAAATATGTATCAACGAGGTTATATTGTCATTTAATTTGGATCATTATTTAGTTGTGCTTGAAAATAAAATTCTTAACTTAAACGTACAAACCTCTTTTTTTACAATTAATTAATTGAGTTGATAATGTAAGGTATCTAAAGTTGGTTAAGTTATAACATTATTTACAAAATAAGTCATAAGACATCTTTGATTATTGGCAGTGTTTGAACACATGTTTCGTCTAACTATATGCAAGGTTAAAAGGCCAAATTGTGCTAGAAATTCAAGGTAGCATAACTTGATGGTAATGAACATACTTTTTAACATTATATAAGCTGTATAAAATGTTAATTTCTGCACAGAAAATGAAACATAATGCAATTATATTTTTTAAGTCATAATTATTTTTTTTCTGAGTATATTACTCTGTTGAACATTGTCAGCTAAAAATTAAGGAATCGGAATCGGATTCGAAGAATCGACCCTTTAATTTAAGAATCGAAAATGGAATCGGAATCGGTATATTTTAGGAATCGGCCCAACACTATTTAAAACATTTTTAGCTGTACTTTTTATGTTTATATTTAAAACACTCAGGTGAAATAAGAAACACTACAGAAGAACACTAAATACTTTAGTTCCAGTTTGTTTTTCAATTTAATCTCATTAATATAATATTTTTGTAGTGTTTTATGTACACTTTTTAAGTGTCTTACCATGAATTGTGGAAGCAAATGATCAACGTAATTGTGCTAGATATGTACTTATTACACATGTTTTAATTTTTAATGAAGATAAAGATGAAATCCACTATTTTTAATAACAAAATTTGCTTTATTATAACACCATCAAATCTTGGCTCTAGCAATAGTCTCCAGTCTTTCACGTGACAAATGAAAGTTATAGTTTCCAGGGGTGGCTTTTGTTTATTACCTATTACAGCTCAAAGTCTTCAGATATAAAAGTAAATAAAAGACGTTCACCAGTAAACAGCACGCAAAAATGGTATAAGGGATGCATTTTATATGCACAGCATGTAGTTTTTCAACTAAGCTGTGAACATCACTGAAAAAAAAATGGCATACAGGCATACAGAGCTCAAAAATGGAATGAGTGAGACAGTAAGTATGCAAGACAAATAGTTTTTCAAATAAGCTCTTTTCAACTTGCTAGACAAACAAATAATTCCCGGCGGCTTACCGAAATCCACGTGTTTCTAATGGTTTTCCAACCACCAAAAAAATTGCCGGCTAATTCCAGGTTTCCTGATTTTCCCAGATAGATGGCCACCCTAGTAACTCACCAGTTTACCACAGTCACATTCAAATAATAGCTGATCAAAAATAACACACTCACCCTACTGTTCCAAGGCCAGTAAGTTGCAAAATCAGCAATTTTGAAACACACTTAATCCTCATACATTCCAAACTTTTTTTTAGTTTAATATCATTTTCATACTTAAATCATTTCGGTCTCACAATCTTTGTGCATCATGTACACACTTGTAATTAAGACAATGTGAACACGTTTCTTTAATCTGAGTTAATGGACAATGACTTTTTTTTCCAACGGCCGAATACAAAAGATCTGAGATGAGTTTGGATGGACTGTAACTAACAAACCGGCCTCGTGCAAAGCTTCACCTTTCGATAAATGGTAGAGATGAGGGCAGTGCGAATGTGCATCCCCACGATGAACATCCGGTTGAAGTACTGCGCAAGGATCAAGGTTTGGACGGAAGCCGTGACGAACATCAGCAGGGCGTACAGGATCCCCTTCCACAGTGGATCATCCCCCTCCACAAACGTTATGAGCAACCTGCGAATACACCATTTTCTCTTCGTAATCCAATTATTGCAAACCATGCTGATATTAATATAGAGTGGGTTAGCAAAACAAACTCTAGATATAAAAGGATTACGGAAGTTAACACACCATTTAGCACCGAAATGTAACTAAAACTTGACATCAATCTGCAGTTCAACAGCACTTAACTCAAGTTACAAATATTTTTATCTTTTACTATGGTAAATTCATTTAATTTAATTTATTAGCATGAATTTTTACCAAAATTTATGGACCAAACATATTAGAAAAAATTAACATTTAATTGTTTTATATTTCATCAGTTTTAGTAACACTTTTTAAATTAACTTATTTTTCAAACACACAAAAAAAAAAATAATTTTTATATTTATTAGTAGGTTTGTTATAGACATGCTTATAACTAATGATATTATTGTATCACGTGTCAGTCAAAATATGACTATTTTTAGTGAAATAGGTATTAAGAAATATATTAGTTTCATATTAGCTGAATAAAATACTATTTTTATAAATAAAGACCACATTTAAAAATAAAAACAATAACACCAAAATTGCCGGTTTTACAATCGAAATTGACCTAAAAATAAAACCATGAAATCTTGTCGCTGATAATTAATGATAAAAGTTTGTCTCAAAGGTTGAAAAAGCTTAAGAAAGAATTGTCATAGAAGTGAACATTGTTAAACACAGATGTTTAAAACACTACAGCAAATAATTAGAATTAATTTCATTACAAACAAAAAATTATTTTGTATCCAGATGGCAAAAAGGTTTAGGGGTGGGGTGGAGTCATTTTCATTTTGAATTTAATTATCGACAATCGACATGACACGGATTTTACACACCCACTCCGTAACTTACTACCTCTATGCCAAATACAGCACACCCTCTATAAAACAAAGCTTAAAAGGGCTGAATTGTTTGTACTTGTTACAGAGTTCACTATAAAGAGGTGTTAAGGAAACAAGGCTACAATATCAAATTAACAAATTTCCCACTATTCCAAGACATAACACAGAAATTTTAGTGTATTAAAACTGCAGTGTCCATATATAGCAATTTTTTTTTAAATCCTTTTTTACAACTATTTTTCTATCCCATTCATATAAGAGATGCACCAACTTTCCATTTCCATGAAACTTTATCAATCAGTACATAATATGCCAAGAAAAGAAATCAGCCAAAACAGTATCAAAATATTATTTTAATGAAGCTGGAAAAATAGACGTTTAAAGTACAAACACGACATGGAAAAAAAAATTTCTTCTTAGCAATGTTACTAATGTTACCGAAGCTTTGCAGAACACGTGGTTACTTGTTATCAAACTAAATGAAATAAATTAGCACATCTCCTACTGACCTGAGAATCTGAGGACTGATAAACATCAGTATGTCCTGTCCCAGTTTCAACATGGATCCAAAAATAAATGGTAGCCCGAATGCTTTGAAAATTGCAGGCAGGACTGATGCTTGACGTTTCTTGCCTTGCTTGCCGCTCACAAAATCCACACTGCCAGACAACTTCCGAAATGACGCCTTCGGGCTCGGGACCCTTCAAAAACCAACAAATACGTTAAACACCGACACCACTAGCAGTCTGCACCTATTCAAAAAATATTTGATATTCATAAATGCAAAATTGAATAATTTTTTTAAATCATTCATTACCAATAGACACAGGAAAGTGGGACTCATTCACAGAATATTTAAATAAAGAGTGTGTAACATGTATGAAGCCAAAAAAGTTTAACAAATTTGGATTTGTTTTCTGCAATAGTACCCAGGCCTACATGCTTTTTATTTGTAACAAATAATATACGACTATGTACAAAAATAATTAAAATTACTCTATTTTTATGTATATAATCACAATCAGTCGTATCAACAAAACAATTCATAAAAAGAAAATTTTACTGGTAAAAAAATTTATTAACAGTTTTTATTTCTTGAATTTTACATCATACGACTTATAATTACATATTACTACATAAATACTAATATATTGTACATATTTACATCATACTACATATATATTTATCTTCATGTAGATTTCGACGAAATCTAAAATTATAGCCATTACAGTTTACATATACAGATATATTACCTTTTATAAACACCCTACTGTCGTAATTTTGCACAAATGACTTCAAAACTGATTCATAAAATACGGTAATGGAAAATCTTGGTTGAGGTCGTTAATGAAGTAGAAATGGGGAAGGTTTTGAGAAACACCAAAATTACTTTAACTCCCATAGTAAGAAAAATATCACATCCGTTTGAAGGTATTATACCTCATAAGTAATACCAAAAACTTTTGTCTAAATAGATTTTTGACATGAAAACCTTAACTGCACGGGGTGGAAAGAAACAAAGGTTGGAGAGCAAAAAAAATTGTATCTTCCCTTAGTAGGCATACCATTGAATGATGTTCAAATTTGAAATAGAACATACAAAATCATAATTTTCGCTATCACATATGTTATTAAAATAGATCTTATTTATTGTGAAACCTTAAAATATTTATGCACAACTTTTGCACAAAATAATTTTTTTATGACCAACCATTACTGCAAGGGGTGGAAAATAAGAGGGGTTGATGGACTAAAAAATTAATCTCTCTCTTAGTAAGTTCATTATCAAACCCATTCAAATAGTTTGTAACAAACAGGGGTTGGAATAAAAAAATTAATTAATAAAACTTCTATACCATGTACACTATCAAATCCATTTTATTTTTTAACTTTTTAATTTTATTTAAAAAATGTTGTCTTAAGTAAATGTTTATTTAACCAGGGTGAAAATAAGAAGGATTAAAATACTAAAAAAATAATGTGTTTTTTAGTAGGTATACTATCATCTATCAAATATGTTATAAATGACACTACTTCTACACTATTCAATGCTGCATGAATTGAGTTAAAAACATTCAGAACATTTCTGCTGTATGTAATATGAGAAAATGTTCAAAAATCATTTTGGAATAGAGAACATATTGGATGTTATGTACATCAAGTTCTTAAAATGTTCCAGAAGTTTATAGAAATGTCCAGAACATTTCCAGAAGATATGGGTACATTGAAATCTACTTACGTCTGTAGACTGTGCCGAAAGGGATTTTTTTACAGAGTTATGCATCAATTTTTTTTGTGACCTCACATGAAGTGTTAAAAAAAAAATTATTGGTATGTTTAAATATGATAAGAAAATTATTTGACATTCATGAATAATTTGAATTTGATACTTGATCCAAAATTAGATTCAAATAAAAAAAAACAGGATTTGCAGAATTTTCAAGATTACTCTTGCTGGTATTGATAAAATCAAAGATATTCTAAATGTTACCAAAAAATGAAAAACAGAAAACATAATTTTGCACAAAATTACAATTATGAAAAATTAGGAATCCTTACCCAAAGTCAGTCCAAAAAATCCTTTGAAAGGCAAAAAAATAATTTAAAATGTTATTAGTACAAAACATCCATCATCCCTAACAAACCACATAAAACTATTTAATTCTGTAGCAAATAAATGTATGTACCTGCATACATGATGGCTAATGGGTCCCCCCCTACCTGAGCGCCAAAGATCCCGAATAACTTTCAGTTTTTAAAATTTCGCTAGATATTCAAATGGTGTTAGCTTGCAGAAAGAATAAAAAAAATTTTGGAGTTGAAATGGATGATCTGTTCACTTATTTTGCCTCTAGAATGTATTTTTCTGAAATTGTTAATGGCTAAAACTGATGTTACCAAAACTAATATTAGGTATGAAAAATGTGGTACCGGATCTTAGAAGCACCGTATGGACTTGCAATTACACCTTGATCTTTATTTATAAACAATAAAAAAATTAAATAATTAATTAATGTATGAATGAAGAGTAAAGGTCTCATTGACATCACTGTCAATGAGACGATGCGGGGTGATGATATAACGGAATGCATTGGTAGGGAGGAAAAACAGGAAAACTCAGGAAGAACTCAGCCTGTTCACGCAATGTCAGCCACCTTACCCAGGTTTGATCAGACAGGGAATTGAACCCAGACTTCCCTTGGTGGGAGGTGAGTGGACTGAACACTCTTCCACCAAGACGCTTTCTAAACCATTAAAAATTAAAAGAAAATAACAGTTGTTGACCATGTTAGCAACACAATAAGTCTAAACAAACCAGTCGTCCACTTCCACGATTTCTGTAACCATAACTTGAATACAGTGTAAATGTAATTCAAATTACTTCACTAATCACCCCTCAAAGTAATGATGTTCGATTTGAGCGGTTTTGAAGTAACGAAGCCAATTGACAATGGAAAATGATTTCAAGTAGACTGGTCATAAATTCTAAGTACTGTAACTGTAGCGCTCTTTCATCTACGTGAATTTTTTATTTCTGTGTGCCCACAATGGCAACCACGATGCTTACCCTTTTATTGTAAGCTATTAATTTCCTTTATTACCTACTTACTTGAGCTCACTAAAATAGGTGCAGTAGGTTTTATTACGCAGAAATATTGGCTACATTAATGGGTGTTCAACCATGTTTATACCATGCCATCCAGCAAATCAGCAGCAGCTCTGGTGAAAAAGGCCAGAAGCTTTCAGAGAAAGTTTAACTCGCGCCTGCCAAGATGCACTAGTGGTGAGTCATGTGGCTAGTGATTTAAGTGATATACAGTAAAACCTTTTTGTTGCGACCCCATTTATTGCGACCACCTCTCTATTACAAACCAATTTCGAGGAACCGTGAAAAAATTAATTGCCGAAAATCCGAAGAAAATCGGACAAAAAATATGTTTCTTGTGGTGAGTAGCGTGTTACTGCGTTTCTCTTGCCGAGTGCTGTACTGCCGTAGGCAGCGCATATCTAAAAATAGATACCACTTCCTGTCGACCGCTGTCAGTGCTTGACAACCCCCATTCCACATCCATTTCCCAGCAGGGTGCAGACAAAGGTTTTTGTGGCAACGTGTTTACGTTTAGCTTTTTGCGAGTTTCTAGTGTGGTACGCAGTTAAGGCAAAGCTACCTGCTGGATTTCTCTTGATTTTGATTACTATCGGTTGACAATGTTTGCTTAGTTTTTGTAGTCTGATTTGGTATATTTTCTGGCTTGAATTTGTGAACTATTGTTGATAACTTATACAGGTTTTTTTCTTTCCCCCCCCCCCCCCCCCCCCGATTTTGTGTATTAAGACTTAATAAATAAAGTACCATTAAATATTAATTACTATTAATACAACTCAGGAAACACCCTCCGGCCGCAGTGTGTGAACATGATAGTCGGCCGCTCGCTCGCCCTCTCTCAGCCTCTCCCCGTACCGTGCGCTGCGGCCGATCTTGGATGCTGCGTGTACTTGTTAACAATCACGTTATTTACTTCATTTTAACGAGGAGAGTAAAAATATATTAAAACTGTCAGCAAATTGATAAAAGCTTTGTGTGTCCCCAAAACAGGGCACAACACTGGGCCGCCAATTGTTTTCATTCAAAACGTGGCTAAAGAACTTGTATGGATCAGGCTGAAAACATCCGACAATACGTGTAGGTTATAAGGAATCTTGTTATAAATTGAGATGTTATGTTTTTCGAGTAGATATACACAGCGACCGACTGGATGCACGCCCGCCTAGACTTGTTTTAACTGCCGCAGCGATGTTTATTTTAACAGCTCAAGCAATTATCTTTTCCCGTGGGTTGACAGAAAAAGGTCGCTTCACCCAGCATAAAAAAAAAAAGGCTACGCCACTTATTCCCCAAGCAGGAAACACACTGGCTGCCGTCTGTATCCCCCGCATTTATCTTTCTTTTAACATTCCACGTCTCGCCTCTCTCTCGCGCGAGCAATAATGAATCGACCACAGATTGGGCCGTTTTATGCTTTGTTTGGTGACAGTAGCTTGATTTTATTTCCTTTTCATAGGACCCTTGCTATTAAAATACATTTATATTTAAGTTTGAAAGCTTGTAAATTCCTTGCAAGAGATTACTGAACTCGAACTTGGTGTGAAAAGTGACATATTTTGACATACTTTTTTTTGGGCGTGTTTGTTGGGGAGGGAGGGGTCCAAAAATATTTACAATGTTCTTTCCCCTCCCTCACCACTTTAGTACCCCATTCATAATAGCCCAATTTTATGGGAGAAGGGAGGGTGAAAAGAGCATTTTCTACTGGAGGTTTTTCAAAGGGGAGCGAAGTTGGGGTGTTATAAGGGAGGACACTAGATGGTTTGTGTTTTTTGGAGGGATGAGCTAGCCTTGAAGAATGTTACAGAGGGGAGGGCGTCATGAAGCCACTGCCGCCAGCCAGCAGGGCGAGCTTCGTGTGCACCCACTCGCGTTGCAGAACCTACCGCTGCCATATGTTTAAAGGAAATGTCCCATTATTTTTCTGCTATTCTTACATGAACATTATTGGAAGTATTAAAGCCGACACAAAAATACGCTGTGAGTTAAAATGAACAGATTTTAATAATCTTTCATTTCATTTTTTTTTAATTTTTTTCTGATTTTCACATTTTGGTCAAAATGTCCAATTTTTTGACGGTTCCCGAGAATGTATTCATAAAATCACTGCTTCGTTAAATCCGGGGTTCGTGACATCTGGGTTCTAGTGTATTTAACTACGGCAAGCAAGAAATCGTACATGTAATCTAACCAGTAAAAATAAACTGTCTTTTGACATATTTTCTTTAGAGGTAGCCTGTAGGGCGAGGGACTTGTCATGAAGGTTGAAGTGGGTTTAAAGCAAAGCCGTCTAACATTGTGAGTGACAGCATCCTGCCATTGTACAGCTGGTTTCTTAGCGAGTAGCGGTTTGGGAGGGAGGGGGGGTTGAAATCAACTGAAAATTTCGGAAAACATCTATTAAGACCCTATTCCTGGGAACCGTGAGGGGTCGTTTCAGAGAGGTTTGACTGTAGTTAACAAATATGCATTTAGTAAACAACAGACACTGAAATTATGTTAAAAGGTTAAAAAATACTTATGTTTCTTTATAATTAGAAACATAAAGTTTATGCTTGTTTATTCTTATTATATACCGTATCAGAGCTTCTATATTACATTAAAACATAATTATTTTGTAACACAGAAATGTTTTTTATGCCTACTTCACTAGAATATCTTATACCCAAGACCTATTATATAAAAGAAAGAACCCATGAATTTCATTACGATGTTAAATCTCTAAATGTATGTATGAATGTATTTTTAATCTATTTGGAAATACAATTAACACTGTGGACACATTTTAACGGGAGAATTGTAGTCATTGAATTGGTTGTCCTCAAACACACTTCAATTGTTGGGAAACCAATTATTATTTTGTTTAACATGTGCTCTTATGGGATTAGAGTTGTTTTCCTGGAACGAATTAGGGCTATTCAAAAGTTCAAGACGTGTGGAGAACGTGATAATAAATAAAGGCGACGTAGCAGACACTCACTTGTCGTACTTCCTCCTGGTCGCCTCCCAGTGCTTGTCGAAGACAGGCACAATCTCCCGGGCCGTGTCCTGGGGGTTCATGTTCCACAAGTCCTTAATCTCCAGGGGCTTGCTGTCACCCTCTCCCTGCCCTACCTTCGACCGCGACACAAGAGCCCAGCACACCGTGCATGTATGACGCACTCACTTGTCGTACTTCCTCCTGGTCGCCTCCCAGTGCTTGTCGAAGACAGGCACAATCTCCCGGGCCGTGTCCTGGGGGTTCATGTTCCACAAGTCCTTCATCTCCAGGGGCTTGCGGAAACCTCTCCACGCCAGCCGGTCGAACCACGAGAAGAACAGCTTCGACAGGAACGAAGCATTCTGCTCCGGGCATGGGTTCTGAAATTAAAAGATTTTTCACTTAGATTGCGATAAGACAGAGTACAGTGGACTATCATACCAAAGTACATAACTTTAAAGTACTACTATATCTACGTATTTAGATCCCAACAAGTTACTTTCATTACTAAGCACTAGGCTTTTGCTAATAGTTTTATTCCTTCATTTGAATAAAATTTTCAATCAAATAAATTATTTACAAATGTGTATTATATATTTTACAAATAAAAAATAAAAAATTAAGTAAAACCTTTTTTCTTCACTTCACAGAAGTCCAAGGAAAATTGATGTAAAATACAGTAAGATGAAAATGAGAGAAACATGTGGAACCACAATTCAGTGGTGTAAAATTCAAGGAAAAGTATTTTTATATTTTAGAAATAAAATGTAGACAATAATTTTCCTCTTATCTGAATGTCGCAAGCATGCAATATTTCATCGAATTGCACCAAAATTCCACTTTAAGAATTATAAAAGGAGATGGAGGGATTTTTTTTTTTAAATTGATGTGTACAAAAACTTCCTCTGCTGGTCTCTTCTCCACTTTTCTCCTACTCTCTTCACTTATCTCCTGCTTTCTCTACCTTTCTAAAAAATATTTTTATTCCACTTTTTCTCCATGTTTCGCAAATTTGGTTTAAAAATTTTAAAAAATTCACTGTATAATTATTACATTTGACTGAAAAATATTTAATACTTGTGAATACTACATATCTGATTTTTAATAAGATTTAAAATAAAAAATAAAAAGTTTTGCAGAGAATTTCTCACCACAAGCCTTTATTTTTTGTAAGCAAATTAAAGTAACAAATTTCTTTGGCGTTCAAGTACCGATACTTTGCAAGTGTCTTGCAGATGTAAATGCAAGAAACATTATGTCCTGGACGCAGGACGCTCACCTCGACTGGTGGGTATTCTGAAAACGTTGGAGCAGCATCGCTGACGCAGTTCAGTAAAAACAAAGCCAGCACCAACGGGTAGTAGACGATGTATATCACAAACTTGTGCTGCAGTTCTGGGTCGACATCCTGGGACAAAAAAAAAGTTTTCACACATTAACCTTAGTTTGTGAAGTCAACGAACAGTCCGACACGCATCATCGCAAAAGAAAAACTCACGTCTCGTAGCGCCTGTCGTATTTCTGAACGGAACTGGGGCACCCCACACAGCGACAACAGGAACCAGAACAAGAACTGGAGGCCCGATGTGGTCAGTCCTTTCCGACGGTTGAACACTACTAATATTATCGACAAGGCCTGCCAACACACACACACACCATTACATTAAAAGTACCTATTAAAACTAAAAAGTAGGTTAAATATAACTAATATTCCGACATACATTAATCATTTTCAATTCAGAAACGACACAAAAAATATAAACAAGTATTCAGGGTAACATGCTTACAAAACTTAATTTAAAAAAAAATGAAAACACTTCCCAATCATTAGGGATATGATTTTGTTGATATATTTTAAAGCCAATTTCAAATTTAGAACAGGATATTTTGATGTCATTCCTTTTTATTTTTATAGTCTTTAAGTTATTCATAGAATAATAGTGCATTATTCAACAAATATGAAACTAAAATATTTCACAAAATAATTTAATTTTGACTGACGTAGGCATTTATAAAATAAAATCATTAGTAATAACCTAGTAAGCATGTCTAGAACAGAACTACTCAGAATTTAAAAAAAATTAACTACTATTTTTTATTTTTTTTTTTTGTGTTTTAAAAAGTTGCCAAAGTCAATGTAAAAATGTGTTACTAATAAGAGATGCAAAATCAAACACTGAAATATCAATTTTTTCCAATCCATTATTCCATACATTTTTGTACAAAATTCATTATGAATTACATTAAGGAATTTACCAAACTAATAGAGATATTAATATCTTTTTTATATTTTCAATATATATGTTTCTAAAAACTTATTAGCTAATTTCTCATGATAATATTATCTGACTTTATGTAAGTTTTTGGACATACGCCATTGCTAAGAACCCTTAGCAATGGCGTATGTCCAAAAACTTACATCAAGTATGCACTCCCATTGCACAAATATTTCAAAGATAATAATATTATCTATTAGGAAATATGAAATATATATTGTATAAACATTCATTTTAGTGTAATATGTAGTATAGGCACGCTTTGTTATTTCAGTCTTATCACTTGTACACAAAATAATAATCCAAAACTGAAAATTGTAATTAATGTATATAATTCATGTTAGGGGGACTTTAAATGAAAATATTTTTCTACCAAGGTATGTGAAGAAATATTGCTCAAAGCTAGTTAAGCAGACATTTTTTATGACGTAGAAAATATCAGAGGTATGTAAAAATCACATGGCTAAAAACATATATAAAAAATATTAGGGGTGAGCCGATTCCGATTGCCGATTATTAAGATCGGCCGATTTTGGTCATTTTGTCATTTGCATGATCGGCTTCATGCATGCCGATCCTTTTTGCCAATTACCGCTTTCTGAAGACAAAAAAAATCTCTCTACGTAACACAAAAGCGCTGACATATTTTTTGCTTCAGAACTGTTGCTTGACGTTTTTAAGTAACATTTACGTTACTTATATGTTTTAATCTTTTCTGCAGAAAAAAATTAAGTAAAGCTATTCTTAAAAAATAAACATATTCATGAAAAGTACGCTTGTTTAAAAAGAGTAAACAAAAGCACACCAAACCATGCTACAAAAACATTTTGTCAACTTAAAATAGAAAAAAAAAGGATTTCGTCGTTATGTTGTCCATACTACTTGTTTATTTACATCATTGTGTTAATATGTTTGCTACGTTGTCCAGGTTTGTTTTCTGAACTATCGTCATAGTACACACTTTCCACGAAAAAGTGCGGGTTATTAAATTTAGTTAAATCGACAAGAGAAAGAAAGCGCACGTTGCATGCGTACGGCGAGCTATCGATATCGATATTCGACGACGTGCACTCGCTCTACATTGGAATCAACATTTTTAAACATGAATAATGCCAACCGGCTACTTTTTTATATGCGATACATAGCGGGGACGAAGACGAACAGATAAAGGTTAAAACGTTTTAAAACATCTTTAAAAGAAAATTTACACATCAGACAACTTCTTATTTCTGTAAATTTAATACATAAACGGTAAAATCCAAATGAATAATAGATTTCAACTATAAAATACATCGTTTTATATGGGAAAACTACATACACAAAGCAGTTAGAATCTAACAGCGGGACCAAAACACATTGCCACTTTTTTTTCCTCCAAATTTGGACGTCTTAAAATAACAGTGAAACGATTATGCGATAAAACACGGGTATGTATATGGACGACTCGATTGAAAACAATCCATTACTAATAGATTGTGTAACAAACTGCGATAGTTGACCTCGACTGTCTGGCGTATTTACAACAGTATTTTCATCACGTTTTTCATTTAGTCATTTTGTTAATGTTTTGAAAGTCAGAGTTAAAAATTGGAGTTTATATTTTCCTGTTAAATATTGCATTTTGATTATAAATGTCAAAGAAAAGCAGCTTTGTTTGGAAACATTTTACCGTTGTTGTAGGTGATGAGGGGAAAGCAAGATGCAACCTTTGCAAAGCCGAAATTTCACGTGGTGGAAATTCGACACGTGGCTTCAACACCACAAATTTGTCGAGACATTTAATGTAATTTCATGACCGTGAAATATATTGTGCATATATATACTGTGCATATAAATTTTTTTACAGTGATCACGTTTGTATCTTTATGCAATACTTTTCAAGTAATTTGAAGCATATTTTACAACCAACTTAAAATAGCACTAATCAGTCAAAAAAATTGGAATGATCGGTACCACATTTCTGGCATTGGCATGATCGGCAAATGTGGTGATCGGCTCACCCCTAAAAAATATGAATAACATAATTTGAACTAAAACTCAGAAATCAGCACAAGTATTAGTTTTTTTCCTTCAAAATTACATATAAATACAGAGCATTAGAACACTTTACGATGAAACCGGTATCAAAGCTAGTTGTAAAATAGACAAAACCAAACAAAAAGAAATTATGGTACTTACAAAAGTGATTATCTTGATAACAGGTGAGTAAATGTCGACCGAAAATGTCTCAAAGCCATTACCGCTAAGCTTTGCAACAAAACCAAGTTCAGCGAGTGATAAAATTATAAGGGCACCACTCAAGACCTGTTAAAAAAAAAATTAATTAGCTATTCACAAAAACAAGGCCTTTTTTTTATGAAGAATCACTACCAACCACAAACCTTATATTTTTTCATATAACCAAACAAAATGTTTAACATTTAAATTATGACCAATTACACACAATATGAAAC
This sequence comes from Bacillus rossius redtenbacheri, assembly GCF_032445375.1. Taxonomy (NCBI): domain Eukaryota; kingdom Metazoa; phylum Arthropoda; class Insecta; order Phasmatodea; family Bacillidae; genus Bacillus; species Bacillus rossius. The sequence goes on along the minus strand of NC_086340.1, from coordinate 29,670,274 downwards.
ATAGTGCATAAATTGTGATTAACTCATGAAGCAAACACAAATAATAACTAAACAAGAACTATCAATATTAAGACATTCTAAACACCCTCATATTTTACTAATGAAGACAAAAGACAATCATACTAATTAACATTTATTTGAAAGTTTCCCAAGAAAAATGTAAAACCATATAACCCGCTATTTTTGGATGTCTCTTCCACCTAAAAATAATAAATTTATTTTTCTTATACATAAGAATCACTTTCACCAACTTGTTTTTGTACATCCTTTGCAACTGCATTATTATTCTTGCAGAACCTCCATTGACATGCTGCTGCAAAGTTGTTGGTCTGTTTGACAGTGTACAACTTTAACGTTGTAATTACTATTAGAGATGATGCAGATGGGAAACTTTATTGACACCATCACAAATAACAATTAGATAATTAATTGTAAATCCTACATAAACTAAAATATAAAATTCTGTTTGGTGCAACGTGTTTAATATAATAATGAGGTTAACGTTAGATGGAAAATATTTTTCTTGGGGTATGACTCCAGTCCGACCCCTGGTTTTGTGAGCAGTTTTTGAGAGAGAGAAAAAACCCTCTGTCTCAATTCACGTTTGTACAGTAGAGCATCCTGTATCCGTAATTCTACTTACCGGAATTTCTACTATCCGGATGTTTTCCGAGAGTTAAAAAAAATTTACAAAATTTAAAAATATATATATATTTTTAAATGAATTATAATATATTTTAATATATATTATTCCCGCGGAAGTAAATACTGATTGTTTGCGCAGTTCACGCCCCGTCTAGTCAGTCAGGGTGCACTTGATTTTATAATCACTCAGCGAGTTATGATGGAAGCCAAGGCTTCCGGTCTCGCGACTGCAGTGCACGGGCTTCGAGCGCATATCAGGAATTGGCGGCAGCGGCCCCGCCTAAACGTAAGCGCGCCGTGATAACGCGTTGTAGGGGAGGTGGAGTGGTGTATTGTGTGTGTTCAATGTCAGTCTTGCTTGTGGTGCTCGATCGCTATAGAGCATCCCACTCTTAGATTGCAGTGTGGAAGTAAATGGGCGCATTCTCTCTCTCTCTAACACACGCCGATTGCCGTTAGCACTGTCCTTGTTTCTTCGTGCGTTGTTGCCAAATATCAAACGAAATTTAAAATTTTAATTTTTGGACCAAGCTTTTTTTCATATTGTATAGAATCAAAATACGCATCAGGCAATGCTTATTTTGAATACTTAACAATATTTTAAGTGTCCGAAAAAATTAAAAAACATAACTTATTCGCTGCGAACTGTTTTGAAGTATTCCGATATGTTTCACATCAAAAAAAGAAAACCTACATGAGTATTTCATTCAGATTTTTTTTATTAGTAAATTAATGCCTTAGGACGCCACCGAACAAATGTTAAGACAAAAACTGTACAGGTTTCACTTAAATAATATTTTTAATATATTGAAATGCATTTTCTCACAAACTGAAACATCAAAAAGTTGACCCGCGGAAAAAATTTTTTCTATTAAAGATAGATGGGGGACGAAAGCAAGAAAAATGTTCACAATGAATTGAATTAGTTTTTAAAAGCAGCCCCATCTCAATTGCTTCTACAGTTTCTGTGGAAATAGCTGTTAAAGATGTGTCTTATCAGTACAAGAGCGCGCGCTGCCGTCATAAGAGGAAACAGGGTCGTGTGTTTAGATAAGTGGGGTTCTGTCCTACAAGCAATTTCAAATACATGGCTTCCTTAGTCAACAAAAAATATTATAATCGATTCTTGAACATAATAGGTAAAATGTATGAAATAAATACGAAGGAATTCAATAGCGATCATGGTACAAAATTTTGAATTACTTTTCTATCCTTCTCAACACCAAGCATCTTATCAAACATTGTTTTAGACAAAGTTTTGGAAAATAACTATGATATTATTACAAACAATTTAAACAGATTTTATAAGGTGTCTACTAAGGCAGTTACGTTTTTTTGTCCGGTGAAAATGTTTTTCGAACCCATGCAGTTATGGCTGGTCGTATCAAAAATGTATTTAGAAAACATTTTTCGGCATTAGGTAATCCGAGTTATCATACGTTAAAACGGATTCGATATTATTCATATTATGTGAGTTGTTGCGATTTTCCTGTTTTTCAAAAAATCTTCCCCATTTCGAACCAATTGTTCGGATTTTTCCCATAACTTACTCGACCGAGAATTTCCATTACTGTATTTTATTTATCATTTTGGACATGACTTGTCCAAAAATACGGCATTTATCGGGCCCATGAAAATGTGATATATATATATATATATCACATTTTCATGGGCCCGATAAATGCCGTATTTTTGGACAAGTCATATATATATATATATGGGATTTTTAGAACAGAAAAACAAACTATAAGAAATTTTCGTCTACAATAGGTAGTTTTTATTTGAAATTTACATAAAAGTGGTATTATTACAATTTTATATGTGTAATAGTATAAAATATTATAAATTACGATATGATTTCTTAAAATGCTTCTTGTTCGATCCAAATTACAAATACACGCATCTCCTGAAATTCGTAATGTGTTAGAGATTTGGCAACAGCGCGCGCCATAAGCCGTGTACTGCAATCTAAGAGTGGGACGGGCTATAGTATGTACGTTCCTGCAGACACGTGATGATTTCAAAACATAAACTTCCTGATGATAAGGAAAAGAGTACTAAACGAAGGAAAAAAGTTCTTACCATTAAAGAAAAGGTTGAGATTCTCAAGAAACTAGATGCTGGGACTTCTGTTAAAAATCTCAGCCAATCATATGATGTCGGCATTTCGACGATTTACGACATAAAGAAACAAAAGAATGAACTGTGTAAATTTTATTCGGACAGTGATACAAAGAGAGAAATTGAAAACAGAAAAACAATGCAGGGTAGTAAATGTAGCGACCTTGATAATGCTCTTTATCAATGGTTTCGTTTGCGGCAAAGTGAAGGTGTTAGCATTTCTGGACAGATGCTGATAGAACAGGCAAAAATGTTTCATGCCGAACTGAATCTAACATACGATTGTGACTATTCGTTAGGGTGGCTTCATAAATTCAAAAAACGCCATGGAATTTCTTTTTTCAAAGTTAGCGGTGAAAAGCTTTCTGCAGATACAGCGGCGGCGGAAAAGTTTGTTGTTGAGTTCGCAGAATATGTGTTGGACAACAACTTAACAGCAGACCAAGTTTACAATGCGGACGAGACTGCTTTGTACTGGCGTTGTATGCCTCGAAGCACGCTGTGCACTGCAGATAATCCTCACAGCGGGATGAAAGATTCTAAAGACATATTGACCGTGCTTGGTTGTTCAAATGCTGCCGGTACCCACAAGCTGAAGCTACTCGTAATTGGCAAAAGCTTGCGCCCAAGGGCGCTAAAAGGTGTTAAAGTGTTACCCGTTGAATACCGAGCTACAAAAACCGCGTGGATAACATCTGCAATAACCACAGAATGGTTTGACAGTTTTGTGCGCCAGAGCCGGCAACACTGTAACAAGATAGGCTTAGACCCGCACTGCAAGATTGTCCTTGTGCTAGACAACTGCTCCGCGCATCCTGCAGCTGAAACACTAGACAGGGATAATGTTTCTCATGTATCTGCCCCCTAACCGCACTGCACTAATCCAACCGCAAGATCAGGGAATATTACGCTCCCTAAAATGTCATCGCACGGAGTTCATGAAGCACTTTTTATCTGATCTGAATGGCGGCAAAACGATCTCAGAAATTAAAAAGGAATACACCATAAAGGATGTCATATGGTCACTAGCTCGTGCATGGGAAGGTATGCCTGCGTCAACATTTCACAAGGCATGGTTTAAATTGTGGCCGACTTTGGTTTATCGTGACGAGGTTCATGACAAGGGAAATGAAGCCGACTTCAAAGGTTTTGAACAAAAAAACGTGAACGAACTGCTGGAGTATGCCAAGAATATAACAAATCCAGAACTAGAAGACTTACAATTGCAAGAACAAAACATTGTGGAATGGTTTTGTGTTGATGATAATGTTCCCGTTGTGCATCACTTTTCAGATAAGGAGATATTAGACTCTGTTAAGTGTAACAAAGACGACGGAAAAAATGAAAGCAGTAGCGATGAAGATGAACCACAGGAGAAAATCTTGCAAGATGAGTGCCTTCACCACATTGAACGATTAATAGCTGGCCTAGAGCAACGAAGTTATATCAACAACCAGCAAATTATGCATTTGTAAATGCTTCAAAAACAGCTGACTGAAGAGAAGCACAAACGTGTGCGGCAACAACGCATTAGTGACATGTTCAAAAAAGCTCCTGTTTCCACACCTGCTTCAACTACGAGTGAGAACATTGACGATCCAACACCTGGCACCAGTAGCACAAACGTAAACAGTTACGTTCAGAGTGACAGTGACAGTGATTAACTTTAACTTCTCCTGTCTTTCACAATGTGTGACGATTTAGGTAATTTGTTGTTTAGCTTTTTAAATTTAAATTAATGCGACTGTTAAACAATGTTTCTTACACACAGACAAGTGGGGCCGTATATAGTGATTATTTCAATGCAGTTTATCTAAGTTCTAGGACATTATTTTTTATTCGCGGGACATGTGTAGCCTACAGTGAGTCATGGTAAGTGTTTTTTTTATCTGTAATGTACCGTACCTAACTGTACCATGTGTTATTATTTTATATTTTATTTATGCAACATGTGGATACACCAAATCACTGTACAAACTGTATGTAAATTATGTAATTGTAACACAATTCATTGAATGTCAAACGTCTCGCCTACGTATGCTTGCTTCGCGCGGACATCATGGTACAGTCACGTAGCTGTAGCGTGCTTCTAGGCAAGGTCTGATAAGCGTGCCCGTGGCTATGTCACACCACCGGATGTAGCTGTCATCACCCTACCCCCACCCCCCTTGCCGTCCTCATCTACAGCTACAGGATGTTCACAAACTTCGGGAGCAATTTTTTTTTTCAATTAGGGGGCCTTATAGTGAATTTCTACTTTCCGGAATAGTCTAAGTCCCGACCATTCCGGATACAGGATGCTCTACTGTACCATAATTTAGTCTCTTCAACTACCATTACGATATACTTCATTGTTGTGCAAAATGCACTGGAAAAATCCCACTTTTGTGCAGCTCCAGCATCTGTTTGAAGAATCTTTCAAGCATGAAAAAAACAGGGTGTCTACCAGATCTAGTAAATGAAATTCCCTGATTTTTCCAGGTTTTCCAGGTCTAAAACTGAACTTTTCCAGGTTTTCTGTAAAACAATTACGACATTCCACGAAACTGAAAAAACTGCATAACAGTACATTGACGGGTTTCAAAGTATTTCAACTCACTTAAATTAGTAAAAAAAAAAATCTTCTTCCAGACGTGGCCAAAGTGACTCAATTGATGGCAAATAAAACATGCTGCTACAAATATTTCACACACTTTTGCAAAAACATAAGTAAAAGGAAGCTCCCATCAATTTCGCAGTGACTCAACTTTTGCGTCTATTGCACTTGCTTCAGAACGAGCCAAATCCAACACTCGAGCCTTCTTCAACTGCAATGCTTTGATCTGTTCTTCAAATCTTCTTTTTCTGCCTTCTTCTTGTCTGTAGCTTCCTTTCTTTTTGTTTTGTTTGCAGGGCTTCCTTACGCCTACAACTAGCATTTCTTACATACTGTAACATGGACTTGGTGATATCAACATGCTCTACACCTCCAGAACTTTGAACAAAGTCGTACATCTGTCTTTGTGCGATCAGTATTTCTTCCTGCAAGTTTTCAGTCAGCAGATTAGAATTCACTGAAAATCCTCTTTCCATGGGAAAGTACCAACATCATCATCACAAACTTTAGAAAGCCTGTTTGGCAGCTACTGTATGTGCCTTAAGAATGAGCATCCAAAAGTGATCAAGGCGCCAGTCTTCTCGAGAAAAAGACGAGAACAGTGCTTCAGAATCTTGCGAGGAACATACCAACTGATATGATCACTCAATGTTATCAGCTTCTTGTCCTTATAGCCACTTGTTTTGAAGACAACATTCTAAACTGTAACGCACACGCTGTTTTCTCACACCCAAATTTAAAGCCACAGACGGACATAAGCAAGAAATTCCCTTGATAAGTTTGTACTTCAGGGGACTTTTGTCTTGAAGTTTTTCTACCATAACCTTTAGACAAGTCCTAACATCATTTTTCAGTAACAGGACAGACTTTACTGGTACTTTCTCTTTCTTGATGGCATGGCGTACTGCATAACCCAACTTGATATTGTTAGCAGTCAATATATTTTCCTGGTTATCTACATCAAATCGAGATACATTGCGTTTCTCCCTAAAGCTCTTCAGTACCTCTGGTTTCAAAAACTTTCCTGCCAAAGCTAATAAAATGTCTACCAGTGAATCATAGAGAAAAGGTGCCATGAGTGCTTCACTTTGGAACATTGTGAGAAACAATTCCAGCTCTGATGCCAAAGAGTAGAAGAATGTCAATTTTACTTCTAGAAGATTATCTTCAAGAGCACTTTTCACTACACTGAAAGACACAGATGAAATAGAAACTTCATTAACAAATTTCTTTAGGTGGGGTAACATTTTCATGGCACGCTCAGCAACTGCAGTATTCCATCTGATTGCACAAAATTTATTGGAAAAAAGCTCTGATCCAGTTATTATAATGTAATCTGCCCTCCTTGCAGGTACATGCATAAACAAATAGTAACTGTGCCTGAAAAAACTAACAACGTCCAATTGTATAGCAGAAATTCCAGTTTTGAAAGCACCATGGACCGTATGAAGCCCACAGCTACCAATTTCTAGCAACGATGGTGAATCTTCACCAAAAGTGTCTGTGATATGTATTTTCAAAGCTAACAAAAATGCCCAGTTTACGTTGAGGGCATCCATAGATACTTAAAATTAAATGCACCTGTCAGTATAATCAGAACGTGGGAAGCACATGCTGCAGCACGTACGTCAGCAGGATAACAGACCAGCTTGAACCAGTTTGTATCACGTGATTTAACGCCACTTCCAAATCCGATGGTAAATAAAAGAAAATGGACGTGGGAACTGATCGATATTTTCTATTCAAAAATAAAAAAATGGGACACGATACACTTGATGCAACGGCAATGCAAGCAGATCAATAAACAAAAAACGTATTGCCAACTACAACCTACCAAACAAAAATTCCCTGAATTTTAAAAAAATTCCCTGATTTTTCCCTGATTACAATATTCCCTGATTTTTCCAGGTTTTCCGGGGTCAGTAGACACCCTGAAACAAGCATAAAACCATAAAACTGCTAATCCCAGTCATTCCCTCTCATTTATTTAAAACAATTGTAAAAGCCTAATAAATAAGAGGGTGCACAAAAAAAACTGGAATAGGGCTATGCTGGATGAAGCTATTTTTTGTCCATACTAGGTAATTATCAGGGTTAGAAAAAACCAAGTTTAAACAACCATACTTATTTTCTTATTCAAATCATTTTTTTTTTTTTTTTAATGTTTAAAACACTTTTTTTTATTACATTAGTTAGTTTGGTTCTCACCATGTTCAAATGAAAGCCATACAACATCCTGCTCTCTGTCACTCACGTTGAACCATAAGTTTTAACATCGAAGAACTGAATTCCAGCAAATCTGCACATCTGACTGGAACTTAACCACAGAAAGAGTATTTCCCCACAGGAGGAGGATTCTCCATAGAATAAGTTTCTCACAGAATGGGGATTTATAGTACATTCACGGATTTTCCACAGGATACAAATTTTTTATTTATGATTTTTAATTTTAAAGGAGTATTTAGCTGGGTATGATTCATAACTTATTCTGATAATTTAAATTATAAGATCTTGATCAGTAGGTATTTAGTTTTTTTTGTTCCCGTAAATCACAAGAAACATTAATGACCAAACTTTTATTGTTATAAGAGTGGAATTAAACCTTTCATTTAAATTAAAATATTTATTCTATTTTAAAATATATTATTTAAAAAACTATTTTGTTTATTTTATGAAAACCACTTTATAAAAACCACTTTTTATAAAAAAAAACATGGTTTAAACCATGTTTTAAAGCAGCCAACATTGGTAATTACCTACTGCAAAAACAAGTCCACTTAGGCCACCTCTGAACCCACATACATTCCAAGCTATGCACAGTGAATTGAGGCAGCGACAGAATGCATCAGTGGAGGATATGACGCGTACACCCCAGAAAACCCACCCGCTACAGCATCCGCCCCTGTTTCCCACTTGCAAATGATCTGTGTAAGACCCCACCGAGAATCACACTCATATTGCCTCGGTTGGAGCCAAGTTATCTGACCACTCATGTATTGCAACCTGCAGAGATGAAAAGGACAACAAGATCGCTTCAAAAACAAGTTTTATCGTTGACTTGCCAGCTTGGAGACGTTGAGCCAGTTCCAGGGAACATTCCTGGTCTTGCTGTGGAGGATGTAGTAAGTCTCGAGCGGCGAGAAGAGCCACAGGAAGGCACACGGCACCCACACCAGAACTGTCTTCTGGAAGCATGGTGTGAGATCGGGGTCCTCTGTGTACCACGTCAGGTTGGTATCCTGAACAGAAAAAAAATGGCAGTGCATACACAAAAATGTTCCAATTTTCTGACAAAAAAAAAATCACAGTTTACACACACAAGTACAATCACAGAAAGAAAAAGTGGTAAATCTGTATTGTACGGATTAGCGCCAAAAAAAATTGTACATATATGAAATAACTTTCATTATATGCTATCTTACGTCCTCTTTTCAGAACCGCCTGCGGAGATAAAAAATTCCAATTACTTTTGGAGATATCGAATTTTTTAATATTCATTTTTTGGCGATTTTTTTAAAAAAAAAATTTTTAAATCCGAAAATACCTTTATTCTGTGCTCTTTAACTTCCTCTTTTCATTAAACCTGGCGGAGATCAGAAATTCCAAATACTTTAGGAGATATTGAATTTTTTAATTTTCATGTTGTGCACTGATGCGTCGTTCAGCGGGAAGCCTACGATTCACACATCTTTCTGGACATACCCGAATACTCACGTTGGCAAGCCTTCTCTTCTTAAAATTAGCAAGAAGTAATTAAAAATACTTTAAAACATTGTAGATGGTTGGTTATATTAGGTAAGTATAGCTACATTAAAAAAACTGTAAAATCATTTTATGGTTGCTTAGCAAATAACTTTTAAATATGTAGCTATCCAGCGCTAGGAAACCGTTTACATGATTTCACAGTATTTTTAATGTAGCTATCCTAACCAAATCAACCATCCACAATGTTTTGAAGTATTTATAATGTAGCTAACAACCTAATTGACCATTAGTTTTCATGAGTTGCATATTTATTTACAATAAACAAAAAAACAAACAAAAAACCGAAGATGCACGATCGGGCGTTTGCCTCTCGTCTGTTGAAAGAAGGCTTGCCAACGTGAGTATTCGGGTATGTCCAGAAAGTTGAGTGAATCGTAGGCTTCCCGCGTTCACCATTGTTGCTTGTTTACAAGTATTATTATTTATTTTTTTCGCAACGTAGTTGAACGACTACATCACGTAAAAAGAAAATTACGTGAGTTCCTACTGTTCATCCTTTTTCCCGGTTTGTTAGGTCAGGTCAGCTACATTATAAATACTTTAAAACTAAACAACCATTAAAATTAATTTTTATTATTTTTAATGTCCGTTCAGTTTCAAAGTATTTATACTGTAGCTGACCTGACCTAATCTACCTTTGTCCCGTTTTGTTAGGTCAGGTCAGTTACATTATAAATACTTAAAACTATACAAGTAAAATTAATTGATATTTTTAATTTCCGTTTATTTTGAAGTATTTATCATGTAACTAACCTTACCTAATGGAAAATTTCCGTTATTTAGGCATTCACGCACACACGGCAAAATATAAAATGGCGTCTGTTGAATGATTACATAGGGCTTGTATTGCAAAATAAGAACGGCGATATCTCCAAAAGTAATTGGAATTTTTAATCTCCGCAGGCGGTTCTGAAAAGAGGACGTAAAAGAGCCTATAATGAAAGTTATTTCATATTTGTAAGATTTTTTTTGGCGCTAATCCGTACAATACAGATTTACCGAAAAAGTGATTGGTTCAAATACTTTGAGTGCACTTCAGATTCATCTCAGAAAACTGCTATAAAAACCAGCAAATATTAACGGAATAACTGTTGAAATTGTTTTAATTTAAAGTTTCTCACAAAATAAATTAATTTTATAAGATTACTTTAGCGGTAAATGAAGAAATTTAATAATGGTATAATGAAGGAAAAAACTATGCACTTTCACTTCCCAGGTATCTCATTAACTATTACGTATTTATTAATGCTGTTATCAAGATAAATACAGGAACGTCTCTAGTGTTGCCAAATGGTATTTTTGTAATTTTATTTTTACTTTACCCACGGTATATTTAATGTGGCTAACCTAACCAATATACCATTCTCACAGCATTACAGTATTTCTAATATATAAAACTAACCTAACATAACCACGTGTTAAAACAAACTACAAACTACTAGTATAACACCATCTATGCGAATGATTAGAAAACAAGTATTTAAGAAATTTTTAAAAAGAATTAAAAAATTTTTTTAAAGAGGCTCTCCTTCAGAATAGCCCTTTTTGAGTCGGGCATTTTTTTTTTTTTTTTGTAGCTTATAAACCCGGCAGAAAACATAACCTGGTAATTATTGAGTTGGAAGAGTAAATGCTTTATTTTTTTATGTATCTTGAGTGCAAAGTTATACTCCTAAACGCGAAAATTCCTACAGAAAATTTTTAAATTCAAAAACTAAATAAAATTAAGAATATCTGAACTGGTAGTATAACCTATACGAAATCCATTCCGGGTAGTTCAAAACATTTAAAAGTGCACTTTCAAACACCCTAACAGTATAAACTCAACATAGACGAATATGATTCATTGAAAAATTTAAAGAAATTAGAATATATATATGATGTATAACATCTACAACTTAATATTATTTCTAACATACCCAAAACTTTGACCCACAAAACCCGTCCAGCCCATCATCCGCCATTTCTTGACATAACATGCAAAATCATTGGTAAATAATTTGATAAAAAGATTCACCACCAAGCAAGCATGTATCGAACTTATATAATATTCGATTCAATTTATCGATAGTCAAACTCTACGATAAAAAATAATAATAATTTAGAAAAATTTAAGGAGAAATATACACATACGTCATGATTTTTTTTTTTATGCTTTTCCAAAAATGGAAAATTGGTAGAACTTTCTTGTAACATTAACTTCAGGAGATGGCAGCAGTTGCTGGAATTTTTTGTTATCATTATCAATCAGTATAATCTGTTAGGGAAATTAATTATACTAGCTAGGGGAACAACTAGAAGGTTTAAATTATATGTTTTAACTGTTTTGCAACATATAGATCGACACTGGTCCCACTGTCTCTCTGGGGGATTAACGTGTAGAGCACGAGGGTCCTCAGGGATTGACATCGGCCACGTGGCCGGAGACAGTGACACGGTGGTTGAGCTTAATTTACGGAATTAAACTCCCAAAGGTGAAGAAACTGTGTTTATTCTTAACACACATCCTGTGCTGTCATAGACCTGGCCTGGTGCACTTTGAGAGTCATAGACTCGTCCTTATGCACTGGGATTTCGCTCAATCGCAGTAAAGCAGATCACGCGAGAAGTTGCGAATCTCCGGAGTCCCGGAACTAGGGCAAGCACAGTTCACATGGAATGCTGCTGGTGTGGATCGAAACAATGCGAGGAGTACCACTTTCTGACATCGGAATTACTAATACATGGCATACATTGCCGAATGTTGAATCCGCGATGTCACACGCATATTACATACAACTACGTTAATGTTTCCTAATGATTAACATGTGCAGCACTAAGACGTGGCGGACATTACCGAACACTGAATCCACGAAACCACACAACAGGCATGGTACTTACAAATATGTTATAGTTTACTAATAATTGACATGTGAAGCATGGAGATGCTCACGGTTAGATGATGCTGATGTAAGACAAGGGAACGTCCAGTCCCATCGTGATAAGCTGGACAGAGGGTAGACTCATGTCTCACACGGGTTGCTGCAAAGTCCCAGTTAATGAAGCGTTTGATAGTTTGGTTTCACTAGAAGTCCTGAGGTGGCCCCATGTGGGTGGAACACGATAAAGCCTCGCAGCTAGTATACTTTATGTGATAGCAGGTCCACAAGAATGGCCCACTTTGAAACAAATAAAAATTACGTAAAATACAAAATGTGTCCCAAAGGCATAATATATTATTAATTAAGCAACTGGCGGTGTCTTGCCGAGTTAGGCTGGCCACGGAGCGGATACAAACGGATGTAGAAAACTTACTCTATTTCTGTTGATCAGTAATGGCGGGAAGGTAAAGGATCCGCGGTGCGCAAATGCGTCCAGCCTCGGCGCCAGGTGAACGATAAACTGCAGTGTCTACCGTGCGCAGTCAATTTCGCAATTTGTGCGACTCGTACGGTATATTTCCCTCCAAATATATTTTTAATTGATGGTATACAAATGTAGTGAGGTTTCTATATACCTGCTATATTGGTGCCAATGGCCAAAGAGGGTAAAAAAAATTAATGTTTGTGAAATATACCCTGAAAACCACACATTGGAGGCCCTGAGAGGTGATTCTGCGACTCGTACAGTATATTTCCTTCCATTTATATATTTAATTGATAGTATACACATGTAGGAAGGTTTCTATTTACCTGATATATTAGTACCAATGGCCAAAGAGGGTAAAATAAATTAATGTTTCTGAAAGATACCCTGAAAACCACACATTGGAGGCCCTGAGAGGCCCTTGTGCGACTCGTACGGTATATTTCCCTCTAATTATATTTTTAATTGATAATATACACATGTAGGAAGGTTTCTATATACCTTCTATATTGGTGCCAATGGCCAAAGAGGGTAAAATAAATTAATGTTTGTGAAAGATACCCTGAAAACCACACATTGGAGGCCCTTGTGCGATTCGACACTGTTAACCATGATATTTTACTCAGTAAACTTGCTAAATTTGGTTTGTGTGGCAATTTTGTAACCTGGTTTTCCGGCTACCTTCATAATAGATGCATTTTTGTTTCCATCAACAACAGTTATTCTTCATATTTTAAAGTTCCATCTGGGGTCCCGCAGGGTGGCACTCTCTCTCCATTACTTTTCAATATTTACATTGATGATATTACATGTGTACATAAACATTCAAGTGGTGTATTGTTTGCCGATGATTTTAAAATTTCCAGAAGTATTAACTCTATCAATGACTGCTTGTTACTTGAAATTCTACATGAAATTAATAAATGGTGCTTATTAAATTTAGTAACTCTTAACACAAGTAAAACAAAAATTATCTCCTTCACAAGGAAATATATTCCTGTAAAATATTATTTATGTTCTTAACAATAAAATAATCCCAATCACTTCTTCTATAAAAGAAGTTAGAATATTGTTCAGTTATTTGGAATTCAATTAATCCTTCCGATAGCAATAAATTAGAATCAATTAAGAATAAATTTGATAAAATAATTAAACTTAAAAACTTCTCTCAGCTTACTATAGATTCTCTATCTGAACACCGTATCTATCTGGATTATGTATTTATTAAAAACTGTTACTGTTCAAAATTAAATTGTAAGTCCATTCTTGATAATACTGGCATTAGAATTCCCCAATTTAACATCCGTTTAACATCTACCTTATGTACATACCATAAAAAGAATGATATAATTTTTCGACTCATTTCTAATTTCAATAAAATTGATCATCTTAATCTGTGAAAGTGTAGCTAGGTATATAATGAATTTTTTTTTAATTAATTTTTACATAAGCCTGCAATTAGTAATTTCATTATACTGTTACGATCGCGCTTGGCTGCAGTGCTTGGCATCGCCGCGCTCGTTCGGCCTGTCTGCGCCCCCCTTCCACCCGCATCCTCTCCCTGGTATCTCGTGTCATACTGTCTCGCAACATCCTGACCGTCGCAGCGCGCACCTGCCTCAGATCGAGTTACTTAAAAGAGGTCGCACTGCGGCATAAAAGGACTCAGACATGTTTATCGGCGCGTTTTGTGGGAACCCGATGCTTGTTGCGTTTATCTGCGTTCTTTGAGCAGCTGCCGCGTCCTTCGAGGACTCACGACGCGTTTCTGGGCATTTCGACGGCGAAGGTCGCGCGATATCTCGGCGACATGCCCGATTGTTCTGGACGGGAACCCAAGGGCTATATAAGGAGGTTGGGCCGACCTTCGAGAGGAGTTCAGTGGGGAGTTCTCCCGCGGCGGAGTTTCCGGGCGATAGTGCCGCGGGTGCGGCAGAGTGGCGAAGTCCTTGGACGAAGGTTCCAGGGCAGAAAGTCGGAGACTGAGTGAGTTCTCCCACGGCGGAGTTTCCGGGCGATAGAGGGGCGAAGTCCTTGGACGAAGGTTCCAGAGCAGGGAGTGAGAGAGTTCAGTGGAGTCGGGAGTTTTCCCGCGGTGTAGTTTCCGGGCGATAGAGTCGCGGGCGCGGCGGAGTCCCGAACAAAGTTGCGAGCGAGGAGTCGAGCGGATCCTCGGCGAAGGCAAGTGTCGTCGACGGCGGCGGAATGCGGCGACGGAGTCCCGCGGCGGAGACCCACGAGGGGTGCTGCGGCGAGAGTTGCGCCAGATGTGCGGCCCAGCGAGGTGTGCCGAACGAGTGACTGGGGAATTGACATTTCTTTAAGTGTAATTAATTATTTGCTAATTTAGAAGATTATTTGTAAGTAACAAGTAGTGGTAATAAATAAAACTGTGTGTGAAATAAAATCTATTAATTGGGCTATCCTTTACGAACCCCCGCGGTAAATCGTAACAATACTGTAATGTCTATGTTTTGATTTCTTTTTATGCATTTTATATTTTGATGTTTATTTTTAATAGTTATACTTATTTTAACTTTACTTGTTTGTTTGTATTTTGTTTGTATTGTTTATAATATGTTGTCCTTGTATATATGTGTCGTGCCCACCGCTAAAGCCCTCGGCTGTTGTGGGCATGTTACAATATTAAATAAATAAATAAATATTTCCCTCTAATTATATTTTTAATTGATAGTATACACATGTAGGAAGGTTTCTATATACCAGCTATATTGGTGTCAATGACCAAAGCGGGTAAAATAAATTAATGTTTTTGAAAGATACCCTGAAAACTACTCATGGAGCCCCTGAGAGGCCCTTGTGCGACTCGTTCGGTATATTTCCCTCCAATTATATTTTTAATTGAAAGTATACACATGTAGGAAGGTTTCTATATACCATCTAACTCATATTCTATTAAATTAATAGAATCATGTTGATGTAAATTTCCGTACTTGCGTGAAATGACTAAAGCTGGGTTTACGATTGATTTCATTAAGAATTATAACTTAACATGAGCACACGATTAAGTCAAAACTACACTTTCCAGTTAATGATTGACATAGAAGTCGTTAATTCTAACCAATCACAGCACAAAACACATGGTCGGCCATTGTTCGAAACGGAGAAGCAGGTATGAAATAGGTTATTGACAAATGGGATATCTATTTTTCGAAATGGATGATGATTACAAATGACAAATAAGTACGAATTCTAACCCAAAATACTGCCTCGCTCGGTCCAATAATAAGACATAAACTTCCGGTTGAAAGGTTCCGGTTTGTTGTGATTGGTCACTTCCCTTAAGTCTTAAAAAAATATAAAATATTTAGGCCGTTGTTGTTCCAAGTGCACTGCAGTATGACGCACCCAGGTGGCCGGATAGAGCTAACTTCAGTGCAGTGAAATTATGTGAATGATTTATCTTAGGATCTCAAACCGCATTAGGGATTTTTTTTTTTGTTTCAGTTCTGAATCGTTTAAATCAGGTTAAGACCATAACACTGTAATTTCTGATTTTAATAAAATAAGGTTAAATTCAATTTATACCTAAGTTAAATCTGGCATATAAGTATGTTTTGACATTATTATAACAGCAATATGTAAGGACATATTAATAACAAGGAAAAGGGTCCAAGTGTAACTGTAAGGTTGATTACGAAATCAAAAACACACTCACTGAATGTTCACTGTGTATCTAAACACAAAAATGTTAAATAGCTAACATAGTTTCATTCAGGGGTTAATTTCAGTGGGAACGCAAGGGAACGGCGTTCCCTTACCTCCCAAGTGTGCCGGAACGCAAGGGAACGCACTTGTAAATAAGGCTTTATTTGTTTTTATTTTACCATTCATTAAAAAAGTAATATTGGTAAGCTTCATTGCTTCAAGATGTTAATGGAGCAAAGGGTGAACTCAATTTAAATTCATGTTTTTATTTTCTTACATCATAATCAAGCACTTCAAAAAGTAATCGCCATTAAAATATCAATTTTTTATAAAAATAATTGTAGTATTATGTCTGGATGGCCTAAAAACGCGGGTTTACAGTTATAATTTTCAAAACTTTTTCCCGGGGGAGGGCCCCCGGACCCTCCTCCTTCCTGGGGGGTATTCCAGACCCCCCGGTCTGAGCATCCCGCTTTAGAGTTCCCACACCTAAAACTTTAGAAATTAAGCACTGGTTTCATTTATTCATCGTAGGTTCTAACTAAAGCATCACCAAGAAAGAATATTTCAGGTCTTTCATCTATAATGAGCACTGCGAGCTTTTGCGCGTAGACTGTCATAGCGAAGCACGGGTATATAAGCTAGTCTAAAATTAAAATAAAAAATCTCATTTTTCTGTCTGTCGTTCTCGTAGCGCGGAAACGGTTTATAGCCAAGAAATTAGGATCCTACATAGAACACTTCTCAAAGCGAATTATTTAAAATTCGACCTATTATTATTAGATGTTTTCAAACCCTTACAATACCGTGTAAATAGCGGGTATACTCTGCCTTACGAATAAAATAAGAGTTGAGAATACTGTGACATTCTTTGCAAATTTTGTCTCAGTGTTCTTTACAATCAATTGTGAGATTTGATTTTGCAGCATATTTAATTTTTACATTTAATTCCTTTCTTCAATGCAGTAGTGTGATATGGTAAACATTTCAGTTTCGATTAAAGTTCAGAATAAATTAATTCACATCTTAATACTTCCTTTCTACTATTTTTGGGTTGATCTATAATAGGTAATAAATGAGAGTGTTTATTATTTCTATCTGCCTGTTTAATGAGCAGTGCTAGTCTGTTTGTATACTTCCTTAGCGAATCACAGTTACATTAATTAGTTCCATCACATGAACGTGATTAAAAAATATATTATTATAATCTATTTTAACTGAATATGCTAATGACAGTTTTTTTTAGAAGAGTCTAGCGACAGCAACTACCTTCCTGCAACTGCCGCACCGCTTACGCTCGTTCCGGGGCCGGCTACCGCATCGCTCACGCTCGTTCCGGGGCCGGCGGCACGATCATATATAACATCTGAAACCTATTCGTTAAATATGGCCTCGTGGCTGAGCGCTTAGCGGCGCTATCATGAAATCGTAAGGTTGCCGTTCGAATCCCGGCAGGTGCAAATTTTTTTTGTACTTGTAAAAATAAATTCGAGCACGTATAATTTCAAAAGTAATAAATATATTTGAATAATGAATGCAAATAAAAGTAAATTTATTAATTAAATTGTAATTTTCAGATAAGGACATAACTAATGGTCAATTAGGTTAGGTTAGCTACATTATAAATACTTTAAAACTTTGTGGACGGTTGATTTGGTTAGGATAGTTACATTAAAGATACTTGGAAATCAAACATCCAGGGGGTAGGCGCTCCCGATCGGCCAACTTCGGAGAGGATCGGCATTTGCTGCCAGTTGCAGGACGGTAGCATTGCTGTCGCTAGACTCTTGTGTTTTTTTTGTGTCATGATACAATATTTATTTTTTTCGTGCCTGAGTTTTAGGAAGCGCACATGACATATATAACCAATATTACATTTTCCTTTAAATATAAGCTTAAACGTGTTATTAGTTGTACAAAAATTGCACAATAAATATGTTCTGCTCCTGTTTGATTTATTATCAAAAGAAAAATATATATTAGAACATTATTATTAAATATTCATGTGTTTGGTTTCTATAAACCATAATAATTAATTCAGTAAATAGCTTCGAGCAATATATTTAAATGTTGCGAAGTCACAAATTACCAGCTTGTATTATTTAACTTGTGATACCAACAGGAAACACATACCTGTGCAGTATTTATTGCCCACATTTGAAACTCGTGTCAAGACCTAACTGCAGCAAGTGCAGCTGCCCAAATTCTGTGTTCAAATCTATTTTTGATAAAATAAAAATAGCATAGTCTGTTCTTTCGATGTACAGAAAATCGTGCATGATTTTCAATATATTTGTGTCTCGCACGGACGAAAATATGGTACGAATCAACTATTAATACACTATTTCGCTTTCTGCTGGAGGTTAAATAAGTTATCACAGCAATTAGCAATATGAATTTTTAAAATATTTTAACATGTTTTCAGTGTTTACAGTCTGTTGTCGAGTAATCAGATCACCTCGACCTGGTTTTTGATTCTCAATAAGGCCAAACTTAGATTTTTCATCAGTGGGTATTAGATTAATTTTTTAAAAAATAATGGCATGCTACTATCTGCAGCGCCGTTCATGGAAGTGACCTGAACCAGAATTTGGAATTCGCGAAGAAATTAACTCTCTACGGCCAGGCAGGCGTGATCACTCAACCGTGCGTCGTAGCACGAGCTACGGCAGCGGGAATGATTTCGCTTACCTAACATTTGAGGAACGTGACGTCACGAACTGAACAGATCAGCTTAATTATATTTAGCGATCAATGATCAGATGTGCCATCACTGACACATTCACTTCCAACTAAGCAAAAATTAAATTTAATATATAAATAGTAAATATTTTTGTATTTCCTTCTGTGTTTAAAATTAAGTTTAATTTCAAAAATAATATATTTTGATGTTTTATACAAAAAATGTTTTAAAAACATTATACAAAATGCTTTGCTGCAAACTAAAATTTAAAAATTTTTCAAAATTATGTTAGTTTTAAGGTTTTATTTAAAATCTACTGTATATTTTGTAGCTCCAAAAATGAAGAATATAGTTCTTATAATTCTGGACAGGTAGCGGTAAAAACACGTGAGAGAAATAATATTCACACAACTTGAACCACACACCCGAACGATTCCGAAATAATCCGATTGAATATCTTCACCGATTAATCTGGTACATGTTATTTCTTTATAGTGAAGGAGAAAAGCGTCAACATAATCGTCCAAAAAATATAGTGCAGTGCACTATCACATTAATTACTGTGGTTGTCTAACAATTAATTTGGAATGGCACTCTGGAGATAATTTTCTTTTGTAGGTATAAACAAATTTGTTTACGTTTTCTTCGAACAGCGATAAAGTTTATGCTAGATTGGTTTCCACGATAATAAAGTAGAATAAAAATGTGATAGTTATAATAAGTTTTCCTAATTATTTTACACCTAAATAAATTTTTATCGATAACTTTTGTCTCCGTTTGTGCCTGAGCCTTAAAAAATAACTACTCAAAAAATTGGTGTGTGGCTACCATGCACACTATATTGAACTATAGAACTAAACCGTACAAAAGAAACACAATAGAGGTTCACACTGGAGTTTTACCATCAGAAAAATGACATGACCATTATGACTGAATAAGAACTAACCATACCTGTCGGCACAGCTCTGCTTTGCCGATCTGCTACAGATCTGCTGGCATGTGACAGGTAGCTTAGCCAAATCAAATGCTAATAAATCAACATCGGCAGACGGTCGTAGCTGTACATGGCACTGCAGGTCATCTGCTTATTGTGCCAAGGCCTTCTGACCTAACCTTACGCATACCCACACAATCATTCAACAAAACGTTAGTGCTTCCAGGAATATCTATAGAGAATGCGGGAGCCCCTAGCAAGTGAATCTGGTCATTGCTAGAAAAACAA
The DNA here is from genome assembly GCF_032445375.1 of Bacillus rossius redtenbacheri. Classification (NCBI taxonomy): domain Eukaryota; kingdom Metazoa; phylum Arthropoda; class Insecta; order Phasmatodea; family Bacillidae; genus Bacillus; species Bacillus rossius. The sequence goes on along the minus strand of NC_086340.1, from coordinate 29,650,228 downwards.
ATTCTCATTTCTTCAAGCTGACTTGCTAACTCATATACTCCGTTACTGTATGCAAATAAATTTGAAGACTAGTCCATTTCTTTCGCTAATAGCTTGTATTGCTATTTTTTTTAATCGGACGTTGAAGTACACATTTGTTTAAAAAATACCTAAATTTGTATTTATTATTTTGATTATAAACTAACATATAAAAAAAACCTACCTATATAACAACATGAATCAAGAATATAAAAATTTTTGTGTGAGCAAGTAAACCCTGTGTTCAGTTTAATTTAAAATATAAAAAAAAAGTGAGCGAGTCTTTAAGTACCGGTACCTACTCGCCAGTGATGTAAAACATCTAACTTATTGTATCATACACTATGTATTAACACTATATATTGATGTCGTCCCAAGTGCTCCTCCGGCTCGCTGAGGCCATTATTGCCAGTTGCTGCTTCAGGCTTGCGTGTGCGCCGGCGCCCGTGCGCCAAAGTGTAACAAACGTCCTTGGCCGAGAGGGGAACGCCCTGCAGAGGCACCACCATAACAGTGATGTGTCTTTTCATAAGGGTTTTGTTTATGTAATTATGTGAGTGTGTAAATATCTATTTGTGTTGTTGTGTACCTGTAGATGTGTTTCCCAGGCGACTGAGTCGCGTCTCCCCGCCTGTGACCATGTGGGCTCCACGCACTCGCACACAAAGTTAAGAGGGGGATTCATGTGCGTGCGGCAAGGGGGGAGGCCGCTGAGATGTCGCGGAGCGTGGGTCGAGTTAGTCGCCTGAGTGGGATGAGAGAGTGCGGTCGTGGAGTTGTGAGTGAGAGTCAAACGGACACTGTCAGTCGTGTCACCGTTGTCACATCCCCATCATTCGCGTCTTCGTTTGTCACGTCACCATCATTCGCATTGTCAGTCACATCACCGTCAGTCACGTCACCATCGTTCGCGTCTGCAGTTATGTCACAGTCTTTCGTGTCGTCATTCACATCACTGACAGTCACGTCACCGTCATTCACGCCACTGTCAGTCGCGTCACTGTCGTGTCACTGCCAGTCAGGTCACTGGTAGTGTCGTGTCGCGCTCAAAGTGTGTGGAGCCAGGCCTCGCCCTGATGGACTGTCACAGATGGGAGCCGCGACAGCCCATGTACAGTGTGTGACGTGTGCAGTAAACACAACTTGACGCCGACCGCCAATGCTCCTCTGTCGCATAGACCGCTATGCCTCATCAACGTCTCGCAAAAGCGTGTGCACCGAACGCGCCCGTGCGCGCAGCAAAGTGCAGTTCGTGCGACGAGGCGAACGCCATACAACGAGTGCTACACCGGCGCAAGGATCCGGCCGGGTGTGGCATATCCTTCCGCCGCACTACAACAAATTGTTATAATTATGTTTTTCCACAGGATTTTATTAAACATTATTTTTTATTAATTAATAATTAAGTCTTTGCAAAATCATGTTTCAATGTGCGATTTGTCCCGAACCTGGCCGGTTCAGTTTCCCGCGAAATTCACACGTTTCCGCGGGAGGGCTGGCGGGGGAGGGGGGTCGCGCGCGGCGACACCGCTAGTGTCCTTCGAGAGCTCAACCAGGCCGGCAGTCTGCGCGCAACGCGGAACCTTCAACCTTTGCATTCACCGACATGTAGTTTTCCATAGTGTAATTTCTTTTCAACCTTTTGTACAGTTCCGCGGTCGGCCTAAATTTACCATGAGGTACTTAACTTAATTCAATCAGTGCTCCGAGATGAGTGTTTACGTCATACGTAAGTACTGTGGGGAGAGTATGTGTTTTTACGTCGGCGCTTCACGCCCAACCTAGCCTACAGGCTACTTAGTTTTGGCCCGCACGGGGCAGCCAGCAGGCGACACGTGCCATCCAACTTAATAACGATTCAGTCCCTGGGACACACCTAGACACCACGTAGAGTCGCCGGAGACACGGGCCTACGTGTTGCTAGCCCAGTTTATCAAGTGTAATGTGTTAGCGGAATAGTTGTTCGCCTAAGTGTAATTCGTCATGTCAGGGCTTATGTATCACCGTCATACTGCAGTGCGCCACCAAACTTAATAACGATTCAGTCCCTGGGACACACCTAGTCACCACGTAGAGTCGCCGGAGACACGGGCCTACGTGTTGCTAGCCCAGTTTATCCAGAGCTAGGTATTAGTGTAGTGTATTGTGCTTCAAAATATCGTGTGCCATGTCAGAGTGTCTTTTGTAACTTTCGCGTCACGTATACGAGTCTGCCCCTCACGCGCATAAGAATCGTGAGCCGCCACTGAGGAAGTGAGCTGCGCGTGTGACTAGTCGCGTCGGGCAAACCGTTACGGCCAGAACGGGCAGCACCATGTATTGGGCTGTGCTGTATTAAATTCACCAACTATCTGAAGAGGTTTTGTGTTATTATTCAGGCGTCCCGAGTGGCCTCAACAGCTCGGGGGGCCCTACTGCGTTGACCCCTACCTCTAGCCACAAGGCCGAACCTTCCCTGAGATCACGAACTGAACAAAATCACGTCTAAATACTCAGAGGTAGCGGGGACGGCGTCAAACTTAACGTCATAAACTCTTTTATTTCACCCGAAAAGGGTAGTTCCTTTGCCAAGTGGCACGTACCATCTCTGCTGGAGCAGCTGGGCAGCCTCTCCGAACTACGGGAACGGCCCTAACGTCAACAATATATTCTAATACAACACTTATAACATTTATATTATATATTATGCTTACTTATTTCACAACATATTTATAATATATTTTTTTTATCTTTTAGTTTACGTTTTTGTTTTGATGAATCCAAGAAATACAATAATATTAACACACCATAAAAAATTTACACACACTGTAGTTGCAATACCAGACGGTCATATTTTTCTCTTTTCAAACCAAGGAGTTTCAAACTCTGTGTAAATGTTTGCGCTCGCTTACAAGCTGTAGCTCAAGTGCCAACAATAGGCCCAACCACGCGTTTCTCCCTACTTCCTGTAACATATTTTCATCGCATTCATGAAATGACTCCCTTAAAATACCGTATACGGAGAGCTGAGATGTCACATATCAATAATAAAAAAATAACAATATAGCAATTATTTAAAAATTAAACAATACGACTTCATTGCGGCAAGCACGAAGGCAAGTAAACACATTGAGGACGTTATGATATCGATATTGTTCGACTGTGTGATAAAAATTAGGTGAATATTAGGCATTCTTTTGGTTTGCACTTTGCAGGTGTTTTGTTTTTTCTCAAACGTCAAAGTTATGTTTGTAGGTCTAATTTGAGGGATTGAAGTGTGATGTGGGCGGTGCTTGTTGCAGCCCATAGTATTGTAATGTTGTGTTTATGAATTTTGGTGTGTTTAACCGAGTTAACCATTCCCAGCAGGTGAGATAGTATTTTGAAATCGTGTTGTGCGTTCTGACTTATTCTTATATTTCATTTTGTTAGTCTGCTCTTAGATGTTTGATTCTTACTGTGTTTTCTTCATTTTTTTGTAAAATTCTATGCTTTGTTTCCACCGCATCTGTACACAGGTTACCTAATGTAACCTGTAAACTGTAATTTATCAGAAACCAGTCGGTTATGAACGTTGTTTTCAGGGTAAAACAAGAAACGTCTGTTGTACCAAAAAACGCAATTCTCTGAATTTTATTATGTTATTTACAGAGGATCCGCGACGTAAAAATTTTCCCCTCACAATAATCATTGCTGTGCTATGCGATCAGACTCGAGGGGTCCATTCGCAAATGATGTTCCCCCACGAGAAAAACCAAAGGCCTGGAGCAAATAATTTTGTTGAGTCTCCTCCAAAATACTTAATAAAGAATTTTCAATTAAACCTATATTTAAACAAATAAACAAATTCTAAAGACTTTTAAAGTTACTGTGGTCATAATTGTAAACGTGTAACGTGCATATTACATTTAGGTTTCGTACTAATTCATTATCATTCATTTTAATTTTCGTCGAACCACGGTAAATTCCTGGTGCTCAGACCCCGGAAATTCTTCCCGGTAAATATTTACTTGGGCGGTATTTCCGAAAAAAAATGTTAAAAATCCGAAAATACCTTTATTTTATGCTCTTCAACTTCCTCTTTTCATTAAAATCGGCGGAGATTAGAAATTCCAAATACTTTAGGAGATATCGAATTTTTAAATGTCTTCATATGTAGTTGAGCGGTATTTGCGAAAAAAAATGTTAAAAATCCGAAAATACCTTTATTATATGCTCTTCAAATTCCTCTTTTCATTAAAAGCGGCGGAGATTAGAAATTCCAAATACTTTAGGAGATATCGAATTTTTAAATCTCAGCACAAAACCAGCGCATTCCTGTGGCGTGCGTGCACCATTGTTTCTTGTTTACGTACGAGTATCTATTTTTTTTATTGGATTATGATGTCACGTGATTGTTCGTGATAGGCCAGAATTCAAATGAACTAATACGTGATTATTTAGTTCAATTATTGTTTAAAACGGTGTTTAATTACCGCCTCCAACTTAGGTGAGTTTTTAACGTTTCTAATTTTAAAGTCTTATTTGTTATTTTGATATTGTTGCGCAAGTAATAAGTAACAAAAAAATTTACGTGAGTTGCTACTGTACATCCTTTGTTACGGGTTTGTTAGATGTCAGTTACATTATAAATAATTTAAAACTAAAGAATAATTAAAATTAATTCACATTATTTTTAATATCACCTTAGTTTGAAAGTATTTATAATGTAACTGACCTGACCTAATCGACCATTTTAGTTTACTGTTCACCGGCTGTCCGGGTTTGTTTGGTCAGGTCAGTTACATTATTAATATTTTAAAACTAAACAGCCATTAAAATTAATTCACAAAATAATTTTTAATGTCGGCTTAGTTTGAAAGTATTAATAATGTAACTGACCTGACCTAATCAACCATTTTATTAATTATGCATTCACGATTCACGTATTCACGAACACGGCAAAATAACAAAAATGGCGCCGCTCGAATGGTTCCACAGGTCTTGTATTGCAAAATTAAAAAATTCTATATCTCCTAAAGTATTTGGAATTTCTTATCTCCGCCGCTTTTAATGAAAAGAGGAAGTTGAAGAGCAAATGATAAAGGTATTTTCGGAGTTTTAACATTTATTTTCGCAAATACCGCTCAACTACATATGAAGAAATTTAAAAATTCGATATCTTCTAAAGTATTTGGAATTTCTTACCTCCGCCACTTTTAATGAAAAGAGGAAGTTGAAGAGCATAAAATAAAGGTATTTTCGGATTTTTAACATTTTTTTTCGGAAATACCGCCCAAGTAAATATTTACCTTCTTCCCCCCCCCTTCCCCCTGGCTCCTCATTCCCAATGGTCCTGTCCACTGGGTTCTGTTTCTTGCTCTCTGTTGCTATTTTTTTTTGCATGCCTAGCTGCGATCTGCTATCTGCTGTCTGCTATCTGCTATCTGCTGCAGGTTTCTGCAGAGTCCATTCTCCACTTCACCTTTTCCTTTCAGGCCTTCTTCGCGAGCATCTTTTCAGGTCATCGGTGGGTGTCCATTCTTGTGACGTGATCCGCCTGCAGTCTTTAAAGGAGAAAGTGACGTTCATGTCATCTAACATAAATATATAACTGATTTTAATTAAATAAGTACCTACTTATAAAATAAAATGTGGTTATTATTTCATATATTTTATTAGGTATGTAGGCCTAGTAGAAGTTTGTATGAAACAAAGTAGGTACACGTGAACACTCTTAAAAAGTTTTCTGGCTTAATAAGTAATAAAAAAAAATTTTCACTGCACTTGTAAATACACACAGGAGTGTATACAATTTCATTTTGAGGGGGGCAGCAGGTTTATGGAACCATTTTTCCTGTTCTTTGCTTTCAAATTCTTTCCATTTGTTGGTGGTAATAATAGATTTTTTAGGATTTTGGATGGGAAGGAGAGGGGAATCCCCACATTCTCTCCGTAGAGCCTATGATGTACATTCTGTATTGCACAGACCCGAACAAGTTCGAATATCTACCTTCGGCCAACTTCGTCAGTTTTTTTGTTTGTTACTTTACAAAATTGTGGATGGTTGGTTATGTTAGGTTAGTATAGCTACATTAAAAATACTGTCAAATCATTTTAATTCTGACGTTGGCCGAAGGTAGATATTCGGGCTTGTTCGGGTCTGTGCAATACAGAATGTAAATCGTAGGCTTCCCATTCCCTCCCCTGCGTTTGCCATTGAATACATGCAGCTTAAATTTTTCTAATAAGTACCTATACATTTCTACATTGAAAAACTTCTTAACAGATTTTTGCTGCACTTTATCTAAAGTTTCCAAGTGACCAGGTGTGGTAAATGTGTTGCCGCAGAGCACCAGCTGTGGAGGCATGTACTCGGAGTGGGCCTCCCTGTCGGCGCTGATCCAGAACGGGTCGGAGGACAGCCAGAGCGTCCTCTGCAAGTTCCCGTCGCCGGCGGGCAAGGAGGTGGCGCTGGCCGTGGTGAGGCAGCTGGCGGCCAGCCTCGGCATCTCGCAGCCCCCGGAGCCCAGCCCCCTGCAGACCGACCGCGACGTGCAGTGGTGCATGGAGGTACACCTGGCTTCCTGCTGGTTCCATGCCCGGCAGGGTTCACGTGGCGCGCCTGTGTCTGTTGGCGAGGCGGGATCACAAGCGTGACGCCTCTGGACTGGTGCGCAGTCTTCTCGTGTTGGCAACCGTAACATTATATGGGGAAGAAATGAAGATAAAGGTTAAATACAAGGCCCTTGAGTGGTTTCAAATATCTACCAGGCTTTTCATGTCGAAAAATTATTCGAAAACTACACCTGTTAGCCATTTTCACACTCCTAAAAATACAGTTTGAAAACTTAATAATTAGGTACTGAAACAGAACTAGTCATCAACCTTCAGCGTGTTATGGAATGCTTTTTGTAAACAGACACCACTCATATCTTGAGTAGGTAGTTTTAAAATTGAGTGGTTTCTTCTGAAGTTCTGCATGCAGAATGTGTGCTCAGGTTTTCTGTAATTTTGAAACCTGGGTGGAAATTGCAGTAAGCCGGTAGGGTTTTACTCTGGGTTCTCCTGTTTACCTTTCCCATTCATTCAGTCAATGCTCCATTATCATCGCATCACCCCTTGTTATCTCTAATGACTGATGAGAGTTGTTAAGTCCTAGTTTAATTGATAATTCATTAATTAATTCATTTGAGTTTTGGAGGGACGAAGCTGTACAGTGCATTCCACTGAATATGAACACTTTTGAATTCTTGCTAATTCATATATTTTAGTTATGAAAGTGTGAAAATATACAAATTCTTATTCTAATGTGTTTTGACATTTGGAATAGGTGTAAGACAATTGTATATTAGTTAATATTTTTATTTGTTAACCATGTTAAGTGGAATAACTTCCAAAAGTCTGTTTCAGTTACTTTGTAGTATATTAATGATTAAGTTACCACTTAACATGGGTGACTTGGAACTATGATTAACAACTTGCATAGTGATAAATAAAAATAAGAGACAGTTGTTTCAAAAGTTCGGTTTATCAATAGAGGTTTGCCAGGTTGAATAGGCCATTTTAGCCTTGGTATAACAAATAATTGGTGTCAGTAAAGTGAAATTTTATCAATAATCAATAGCATTCCATTTTCATTGACTACAACTGATATTAAGTCTACAAGATTTTGGGAACAATATATTAAAAATCCCTTACATTCACTGCTAATCGGTAAGGTTAAGATATGAAACTCTGTAAAAAAGAGAAAAAAATTTTCTTAACACTGTTTTTTGAATTTTAGATTCTTAGTTTTTTGGTTTCACAAAAGATTTTTTCCAGGTTCTATATAGTCTTACTTGCTCTTTGATAGCCAGTACAAACAATGTATTGTTTCCTATAAAACTGGTAGCAGCATGTAGAGATTTTAGTTATCAGGAAAAAAGTTTTATCAGGAAAATTTTTCTGAGTTTTACAATCACAAAAATGCACAAATGAAGTTTTTAATTTTTTTTTATTCAAACAGAACCAAATGAAAAATATACAATTAGGCTATGTCTTTCTTTACCACGTAATGACCACATATTACCCTCTACCAACTGATGGGAACAAAATATTGTTATTTAAGTAGTACCGATCAATCTGCAATATTTAATCGTAATGGAAAAAGGGCAAATTAAAAAAAAAGTGATTGTATTTTGCCATTCACATCTCTACCTGCATGCAGAAGTCTCTATTTCAATATTGGTACACCCCTCTTTATCAGTTAATACAGTTGCCTGACTGAGTGAACCAAGGCACTATGGGTGTCTCTTCACCTCTATGCACTAGGACAGAACTGACGTGCAATCTTCAAGTCTGTAAAATGCATCTGTGGGACCTAGACCACAGCCATTCTGGATTAGCGATTGTGATGGTTATCAAATATCAGTTTGGTTTTAGGGTCAGGCCACAGTGTTTTTTTTGTCATGGCAGGACTGCGTGTTAACTATTCAATCATACATTTTCCTGAGTATTCTAAATATTAGTTAGTAAAATATTTTGCTACAAAATGTGAGGTGATAGGAATAGTTTGACAACAGGATTGATTTTTAATTTATGTATATCTAATTTATACAAATTATAATATGTAACATCATGGAAGGACAGAAAAAAGACTTACTGTTCTCTATTCAATGTAAAAATTTAATTTTTACCTATAAATAGAACACTAATATAACAAGGCTCTGTATACTTAATATTCATGTAGCCTATGTAAGTCATTTCACATACAACAATAAATTTTAATAGTTGTGTTTACTTACATATTTCAGTTATGAAAATACTTCAGGTATAGTCATGGAAGGAAATTTTGTCCCATTATTGTTTACAATTTTGAGTACTTAATAAACTGTTAATATTAGATAAAAAAATGAACAAACACATGTTAGAAGCAAATTAAGCGTCATTTACATCAATATCCCTATCACTACCAATTCAACATTCCATTAGTTGATCAGGGAGTAAAAGAAACGCATCACTTCTTGGAACTATGAATATCACTTTCATTAGTCTTAAAATATATTCCTTTGTTGTCTGTTGCCTTCAAGCCCATTATTCGAAAATCACTTGTTGGGTGGGGGGGGGGGGGGGGGGGGGGGGGGGGGGGGGGGGGGGGGGGGTTCGGTTACTCTTGTCACCGGGCGGAAGCCCAATATCAAGTGTAACAATTAAATTAATAATTCTTGAATTTTATACACGTAACGAAACACGGAGTTCTCAGAAATTACTTTGCATAGCACAAATTTTCCTTGACATAGTTTAGAGCTTTCAACTTCCAAACTAATACTTTCTTATGATGATGTCTGTAAAAGGTTTTCATTGTTTCCTGGTAGTATAGTGTTAACATTCTTTTATTAATTTCACAACATACACTAATCTTCTCCTGTCCAGAAAACACTGAATTTATAAACAGCAAATCACTGTTTCCAATTTCAGCTGACACCACAAGGTGATACTTATGGTGTCCCAAGTACTAGGAGACAACTTTCCCAACAATGCATAATAGCTTGCATGCAATATCTTCTATTTTAGTTTCAGGAAAATACAGTACAATAAGAGATTTTACTAATTTGGCAGCAGCATTTGCAAAATCGTGAGCTCCATTTACTATTTTTTTTTGAAGCTCAGATCTTGATATCACCCTTTTTACTTCTCCGCCAACACCACCATGGGGCCCTTTTACATGGGACGTCTCAAAGTAACTGTGGTTAGCTGGAAAGCCAAAGTTTTCTTCATGGAAAAGAAGATCACATACTTTATAGCTGCTTTTGAATTGGCTTGCTGCACCATCAGAAAAGTAGTGAACAAAATCAAAATGAAACATGAGCCCTGTATTAAAATTATTGAAAATGGCTTCACACACTGTCCTTACTATGGTTTAATCTATCTGAGACTATTGCATAGCAAATATGTTGTAATTGACCTTCAAATTTGTAGTATACTACTGCAGTGAAAATTGTAACACTGGGTGCCATCATCTCTATTCATAAACACGCTATATAAATCAAAACTAATGCAGGCAAGTGTAATGTATTTTAAATGCTGTTTGTGACCAGATACCTTCCTGAAGTCTTGAGTGGTTTGGGTGGTTTGTGCATGGCGTGTGAACCAGGGGTGGACTCCGTTTCAAATTTTGGGTGGGGTGATTTAGCTTGTCGAGAGGGAGGAGAGAAAAGCAGATGATTGGAGGATTTAGTATGAAATACTTCCCAGTTAAATGGACGGGGTTTGGTCAGAAATTTTAAAACCTAGCCCCTTGAGCGTTTTAACACATTTCTGATATTTTGAAAAGTCATTACTTATATCTAGTTATTTTTTAGGTTTTGTGTTAGGGTGGTGAAGATGGGGGGAGGTAGGATAGGACTGCCATTGGCGTAAACACTGTCTTGTAACTATGCATGCAGTTTGGGGGCCCTGCCTCAAGTATAAGTATCTTCTCTCACTTAGCTTGCATTACAGAGTAAATGGTGACCACTGTTGCCAAATTCATACTCTTGGCTTGTTAACATTACAAATTATTTTTTTTTTTCCGGTGCACCTTCGTTAACTATAATAAGTTTAAATATGAAATAGTGTCTATTGATAGTAGTATTACTGTTTTAGTTATTATGAAAGGAAAACAAAAAATTAAAACATTAATTCAAATGCTAAGCACAAATTATTTCACAGGATAAACTTTTTGTAGCTGTTGGTTACTATTTGTAGTAAGGAATTACATTAAATTATGTGCTATGCTTAAACAGAACAAAATTTTTTTAATATTAAGATAATATAAAACATTTGTTGACAAATACGGCTGTTACATCTTCTTAGGAGTAAAAACTGAAAACTATCATTTTGATATTGTGAAATACAAATAGAAAAGGTATTTACAAAATTTTCATTCCCAGTTTTACTTTACAAAATGCAAAATTCAGATATTTAAAAAAAAAAAAATTTCATTACATTATAAAGTTGTGTCTAAAACTTTGTTGCTCTGTGGTGCACACCTGGCAACAGAGCGTGCGGAAACAAGGATGATGCTGACGGCAGGGAACTGTGCATCGGAAGGAGAGACACGCTGCAGGTAGCAAGTGTCTTGCCTGTGCCGCAGGTGATATGCTACGGCATGTCGCTCCCGCTGAGTGAGCACGACACGATCCGCGACTGCGTGCACGTGTACTGCGAGTGGCTGTCGGCGCTGCTGCCCGCGCCCAAGCTATGCGTGCCCCAGCCCGTGCGCGAGGACCCCAACTGCTACGCCAGGAGGATCATCTGCCACTTCCACAACCTGTTCATGCCGCGCAAGGGGGAAGGTCAGTCCGTCCTCTGCGTTCTTCTCTCTCTTTTTCCGTGCAATTGTTGTCTGCAATCCATGTATTTAACATAACTATTGTAAGGACAGGTTTCACCAAACTTCTGTTACACTTATTTTTGTACAGGGTGGCTATGTAACAGGGAAGACTGGGAAAAACCAGGGGATTTTCAGTAATTTCTTAGGTAGTCAGGAAATTTTTTGAATGATGAGGTTACTGAAAAATTCTGTACAATTGTTGTCTGCAAGCCATGTATTTAGCATAACTATCGTAAGGACAGGTTTCACCACACTTCTGTTACACTTCTATTTGTACAGCGTGGCTATGCAACAGGGAAGACTGGGAAAAACCAGGGGATTTTCAGTAATTTCTTAGGTAGTCAGGAAATTTTTTGAATGATGAGGTTACTGAAAAATTCTGTACAATTGTTGTCTGCAAGCCATGTATTTAACATAACTATCGTAAGGACAGGTTTCACCACACTTCTGTTACACTTCTATTTGTACAGCGTGGCTATGCAACAGGGAAGACTGGGAAAAACCAGGGGATTTTCAGTAATTTCTTAGGTAGTCAGGAAATTTTTTGAATGATGAGGTTACTGAAAAATTCAGTATAATTGTTGTCTGCAAGCCATGTATTTAACATAACTATCGTAAGGACAGGTTTCACCACACTTCTGTTACACTTCTATTTGTACAGCGTGGCTATGCAACAGGGAAGACTGGGAAAAACCAGGGGATTTTCAGTAATTTCTTAGGTAGTCAGGAAATTTTTTGAATGATGAGGTTACTGAAAAATTTCGTACAATTGTTGTCTGCAAGCCATGTATTTAACTTTTAAGTTTGTAATGATAATGACGTTGAATCCTTAATCAGCACATTTATATCTCCATTTCTCCATACCACAACTCTACATCCTTGAACAATGAACAAAAACAGCAATACAACCACAAAACAAAACACTCTCTCTATCCGACCATGTTCCGACAAAAAACACTTCCTCCTCCGTACCAACCCATAAACATAAAAACATCACAGTCCTCCCCACCAATCTAAAAACAACCTCCTTACACAAAGTACAAATGACAACACCTTTACTAAAGTCATAGATCACACAAAGTCCTTATATTTACTGTTTTCCTTTATTATAGAACGCTGTGAACTCTCTTTCTGGCCGGTGGACTGGGAAGCTGTTGTCTGTAAACTGTTCGGGGTTAGGCAAAGCAGTAATAGGGCTCCCTTCATTTCCCTGCTCAGGGTTAGGCAGAGCAGCAATTGCATTATCCTCATTTGTACTAGGGAAACCTCGGAATGGCTCTTCTTCGTCTTCTGCATTCGTTTGGATACTCTTCCTTCCACTGAGAATTAATTTGCAATTTTCTGCCCCTCTGTTTCCCCCAGCATCCGTTACACATGGCATCGTCACTAGTTATTTATCTTCTTCCCTTGGTAGGTCTTTCTTCTGCCCCTGGTACCTTCCCCGTAGCTGGTCCACATGGCGCATTGAAACTCTACCATTTTCTAACCTAATTTTATAGCACATTTTCCCCTCTTGGTTTAAAATCACTGCAGATTTCCACACATCACTGGTATGTTTTCTTTCCCACACCCACTCAGCAGGCTGGAACACTCGAAACTTCTCCACTGGAATTTGCTTGCAAACTTGTCGACCTGGGTGCATGTTATCAAAAACTGTCCTCAATCTTCTGTTAAACATAAATTCTGCTGGTGATTTCCCAGAGGCTTGATTTGGAGTGTTCCTACGCATTAACAAATACCTGGGCAATTCTACATCAATGTTTCGCCCTTCCATCCGCCGTAACGCATCTTTAGCCGTTTGAACGTTTCGTTCTGCCATCCCATTGCTGGATGGGTGATATAGTGGTGTTAGGACATGCTCAATACCATTTCTCTGCAGAAATTGTTGAAACTCTTGTGATGTAAAATTTGTGCCGTTGTCTGACACAACACTCTCAGGTAATCCATGGGTAGCAAACAGGTTTCTCAAAACTCGAATAACAACTGCAGAATTCGTGGACCGGGTGGGAATAATCTCCAACCATTTTGAAAACGCATCCACCACTATCAAATAGTTCTGCCCTTGAAACGGTCCCAAATAATCAATGTGTAAACGTTGCCACCGACCTGCTGGCCTTGACCAGAACAAGTTTCTTGCACATGGTCTACTATGTCGCGACTGCTGACACAAAACGCAGGCACCCACCAAAATCTCAATGTCAGAGTCCAATCCTGGCCACCAAAAATAACACCTCGCCAGTTCCTTCATTGCCACCACTCCTGGATGATGCAGATTTAGTTCATGAAGAATTGGCCTTCTTAACACCTCCGGGATGACCACCCGGTTTGACCATAAAATGCAACCTCTTGACAATGAATATTCATTAAACCGAGACTTGAATTTTTCCAGCTGTGAGTTGGCAGTACAATCGCCGAAATCAATCTTCCCATTTTCAATCCAAGCCTTAACTTTCCTCAACTGAACATCCTGGACAGTTGCCTTTGCAATGTCTGCAGCTTCATACATTGCATCTTCACTTTCCAAAAAAAAATATCTGCAGGGTTGGGCGGATCTGTCACAGTATCTGGCAAAGGTAGTCTACTCAGGGCATCTGCATTTCCTAGCTGTGGCCCTTGTCTGTACTTCAGAACGAAGGTGTATGCTGACAGAAACAATCTCCACCGCAACATGCGAGGTGATACAATTCCTGGCATTGGTTTGGTTTGGTCGAACACCCCTAACAATGGCTTATGGTCAGAGTATATTGTAAACTCTCGACCAAGTAAAAAGTTTTGGAATTTTTGGACTCCATAAACCATAGCTAACGCTTCCTTGTCAAACTGGCCATAGTTACGTTCAGCTGGTGACAGAGTCCTTGATGCAAAAGCAATTGGTCGTTCACGGCCATCCCGCTCTGTTACTGCCAGAATTGCACCCAATCCATACGGACTGGCATCACACATCAAGATTAAAGGTTTGTCTTCACTATAATGTGCCAACACTGCGTTAGACTGTAGTAACTGTTTACATGCAACAAAAGCTTCCTGTTCTATTTTTCCAAACTTCCATGTTACATCTTTCTTTAGCAATTGGTGTAAAGGTTCAGCAATATGAGCCTTTCCCTGCAGAAAAGACACATAAAAGTTTAAAAGTCCTAAGAATGCTCTCAATTCAGTCTTGTCCCTGGGGACTGGTGCTTCGTGGATGGCACGTACCTCTCCGAGTCTGGCTGAATGCCATACTTATTCACTGTGAAACCTACAAACTTTACTTCGGGTACCGAAATCTTGCATTTGTCCTTATTTAAACTCATTCCTACTTTTGACATTTTACAAAATACTTCATGCAGTCGATTATCATGTTCCTTCTTGGATGCCCCTGAAATAACAATATCATCCAAAAATATTGCAACTCCTGAAATGCCCGCCAGCAGCTGTTCCATTAAATTCTGAAATATTCCTGGGGCCGCAGAAAAACCTTGAGGCAGTCGTTTTACTTTCATCAACCCGCGTGATGTGCTAAGGGTTAATATTTCTGATGAGGTATCATCTATTGGTAATTGGAAATATGCTTGCTTTACATCCAGGTGATAGAAAACTTGTCCACCCGAACGATTTACCAGCAGCTCCTTTACTATGGGCAACGGGTATGCATTTGGCTTAACACACCTATTTACTGTGTTGCTGTAATCTGTACATATTCTAATAGTACCGTCTTTTTTTAATACCGGCACAACCGGCGTTGCCCAATTTGAAAAATTTGTAGGCTCCAAAACCCCCTCCTTTACCAAATTCTCCAAGGTCTCATTTACTTTGTTACGTAATGGTATAACCACACATCTAGCTTTCTGGAACATTGGTTCTGCATCCTCCTTTAATACTATATGCACTGGTGGTATCTTCAGGGGTTTTAACCCATCTTCATTAAACAAGGGTTTATATGATTGAATAATCGAGTCATCTACATCCATAACATGTATTCCTTGCAAAGATATTCCTAGATCTCCGAACCAGTTCCTACCCAACAAACTTCGTCCTGCAGAATCTGCCACTACCAACTCCTTTACAATAACCTTCTCCTTAAATTTAATTGGCACAGATATCTTTCCAAAAACAGGCACTTTTTTTCCACCCCACACTGCTAGCGTTAAGTCACTAGGTTCTAGTTCAGGTCGGTCCCTTACCTCAGGCCAAATTTTTTCAAACACATTGCGATTTATAATAGTTAAAGCGGTTCCTGAATCAACTTCAAATTCATGACTGCGTCCATTTATTTGTATGTTAACCTTGTAAGGTTTGATGGCATGTTCACATGAATTTACATTATACAGCCCTGCATAGTGATCCTCTTCCTTACACAGTTCTCTAGTTTCAGTTGACTTACTACCCATGCTGCAAACATCTACTTGGCTTACCTTATTTCCCGAATTACTTCTACATACTCGCTTTAAATGACCTACTTTCTGACAGTGCGAGCAAATTGTAGACTTATGGCGGCACACCGGTGCCTTGTGACTCGGGGCACCACATCGGAAACATGTGACAACCACTTCACTTCTACTGTTCAATTTATCCTCCTTCTTTACAACCACATACTGGCACTCTTGCACTGCCCCTACCGTTTTCCTAGTACCTATAACTTGTTTTACCTCGCTATCTGCAGCTAGAATTGTCTCAATGTTTTTGTTAGCCGCCTCAAAAGATAATGCCTGTTTTACAGCCTTATCAAACGTTAAATCTGTCTCCGATAACAACTGATGCTGAAGTTTCTCATATTTCACTCCACAAACTACCCTTATCAAAAGCTGTTTTTGTAAATCTTGGAAATTACACCCCCTGGACAACCTTTTTAACTCCGCCACGAAATCTGATATGGACTCTGTATGATGTTGTTTTCTATTTGCGAACACAAAACATGCGGCAATTTCATTCTTCTTTGGGTCAAAATGCCCGTCCAATGCATTAAGCAGTTCATCGTAACTACAGTCAATCAATTCCCTTGGCGTAACAATAGATGCAAATAGCGCAAGAGCCGGTTCTCCAATGAGTGTTAAAAACGTGGCTCGTAGTTGTTTTTCTTCCTTGATTTTGTTAGCTTCGACGAAAAATGAAAATCGTGTTTTGTAATGTGGCCACGTGTCTGGCTCACTAATTTTCAATTCAGGAATCTTGCCTAACGCCATGACACTCTAACCACTGTAAACACTTTTCCTTTAACTAATATCCCATCCTCGTCGCCACTTTTAAGTTTGTAATGATAATGACGTTGAATCCTTAATCAGCACATTTATATCTCCATTTCTCCATAACACAACTCTACATCCTTGAACAATGAACAAAAACAGCAATACAACCACAAAACAAAACACTCTCTCTATCCGACCATGTTCCGACAAAAAACACTTCCTCCTCCGTACCAACCCATAAACATAAAAACATCACATTAACATAACTATCGTAAGGACGGGTTTCACCACACTTCTGTTACACTCCTATTTGTACAGGGTGGCTATGTAACAGGGAAAACGGGGAAAAACCAGGGGATTTTCAGCAACAGGTAACAGTTAAGTAATTTCTTAGGTAGTCAGGAAATTTTTTTAATGATGATGTTACTGAAAAATGAAATTTTGTAGCACAGAGCTATTTTGATTTTAGCCGGTTCCATGTGCACAACCTTTCTTCCTCCTTTCTAACTCGTATCTAAGTGTTAAAAAAAATTTCCACCCCTTTAAATTCCGTTTTGCTTGTAAGAATATTAGAATTTCGACCATGCACACTTATTTCAGTGCTATCGACATTAGAGTGATAAAATAATTGGTAGTTGCAATTGTGAAGTGTGGTATGCCTACGAGTCGTCTGTAATTTTGAATTTTAATTTTTGATGGTTATTAGCAAGTAATATCAACTTGGAAAAGTCAGGGAATTTTTTATCACAGGATTGCTAGCCACCCTGTTGTTGGAACTAACCTCCAGGTAGAACCCCATTTAGTTTTACCACTTAACAGTTATTTTGTCCTGCTGTCAATGTATACAGTGTATCGTTCAGCAGCTAATTGCTCGACTGGATGTTTGGGAAGGGAAAAATCACATCATATTTCAGAAAAAAATGTTGTAAATGAAATAATTTTTATTATTTCTTCAATGACATGTATATTTCACTCTCGAGAATAAATTATTTTGATGAGAATTTCAAAAACAAAGACTTTCACAGGGTTACATTTTTGGAAGGGATGAATGCCGTTGTTTGGTGATTGTAAACCAACCATATATTTCAGAACTATGTAGCATGTGTTTGACAGATATTCTGTTGACACATTTAGAGCTTTATTTTTTTATATTATTTTAATGTAAAGATACCTCTGAATTAGAAGTTTTTTTTGTTGCGAAACAATAATACCTTTTTTATTGTGAGTGCGTTTAGGAACCACAAATTATCCAAGTTTTGGGGATGTAAAAGGATGTATCAATCTAAAATGTATTCAGTTTTGTTTAAAAATTTAAATTTTTTAATAGAAAGTGTTATATTAATTTTACTAGTGGATTTAAATTGTTTTAAGTGCTTTATGATATTACAAGATATTACTTAATTATGATATTACTTCATGCACCATTTTCTTTCTTATTAATAGGAAGTTACCATCAGAAAATCACCAAATAGATATTAATATATTCTTCTCCGTATATCATGATAATTAATCCAGTAAGTTGTTTCGAGCAATGGTGGAAAATCGCAAGTGATTGCAAGTCTCCAGATGTTAGTAACTCATGCAACCAACATACGCACAGACAGACACCTGCCCGTACCGTACATGAATGTATGGTGTTGTGGTTAAACATTGGTGTCGTGGCCGTATGTTAGCTTCTGGAATAGGCTGGAGGTGGGGTAAAACTAGCCAGCCCTAAAAGTGTTGTTTGCATTATGAAGTAGTGCAGTAAAGGCCATTTAGTCCGGCTCGTTTCAGACCACAGCAATGCAGGATTAGCGATCTTGCCGGATCACAAACGTCAATACAGAAATTCCAGCGTCAGGGAAAATGGAAAACCTGTAATAGACGGGGGATTTTGAATTTCTGGAAAAATTGAGGAAATGTTTGGGGAAACGCATGTTAAGTCAGGGAATTTAAATTAACATATTGCACAAAGGCTCAGTCTGTGTATTGTATTTGGAGTAATTGTTTTTTTTATTGCAATCCTAGTGTGCTGAGTATTTTGATTTTGCGTGTGAGGCTGAATTCGGTCTGTGATGGTGCTTCAGAGTTTAATGTAAGAAACAACACTTTTTGCATGGATTCTTGTGTAAACAGTTTTATCACGACATAGAATAATCCATAAGTGGGTATGGCCATTTTAGGAAGTATGTAGTTAAAAAAAATTGATTTTGGATATTTTTAGGGATGGGCCAGTCAGATCCGAAAATCCTCAAATCCCATCAAATCCTTAGTATTTTAAGGATTCAATATTAGAGGGAAAAGATTTGAAGGAAACTATTAGAGGAAATAAACTAAATTAAAAAATTTAACATTAATAACCTCCTAGGTTTACTAGGTCTACTTTTTTCTTCATATCTATCCTGTTACCATTTGCCAAGATATTGTACTTTTAACATGTAATATTAAAAATAAAATTATAATATCTGTTGATTCTGTAAACTTTATACATTAATAAAACATATAAAGGGTTAAGTTTTACCACCCCATAGTTAACATTTTTAATTTCATGTACATTATTTTAATTTAGACCCTTGAGATTTAGATTCTGATTCAAGGCGTATATTCATAGTATTCTTTGGGATTCTAATTCAAGATTCGGGTTTGAGAAAATTGGGATTTGACCCATCGCTAGTTATTTTCTATAGAAATGTTTTGATCAGAAAAAAATTAAATTTTTGTGTGGAGAAGTCAGGGAAAAATAATGGAATTATTTTCGTAGGTTATGCTGGATATCTTATCTAGATATGATGGCAATACCAAAGAAAAATTAATATTTAAAACAAGTTGTAGTGAGCAGCTGTATGGCAAGAAAAAATGAACATGAACACGAACAGTATTACTGTTGGAAAAGGTTTTTGTTATCACGTTTTGTTCTATAATTAATATCTCCTTTGCAAAAAATCATTTAGGATTAAAAACAAAATTTTGAGTTCTGCGAATATAAGGCTTCTGGAAATTTCTGAAAAATGCTTGAATCCACCTTAAAAAATTTGTACCCAAGCTATTCAATTGGTGCCAGATTACAGAATGTGCAGAATCAAAGAATGCTGATTAAAGAGTACCGACTTTACGTACTGAAGCAATCGTTTTAGCATCGCTATCGGCCGATAGTTGTAATTTTCTGGATTTTAGATTTAATTGTGTCCAATGGATTCGTCGAAACCTAAACACATAAATAAAGTACAATTTCATCCATTCAGGTGCCACCTGACTTTTCTTTTTACATGTTTATAGTTCCATAGGCATTTTTTACTTCATTGTTATGTTTTTCAGGCTACACTTGAAAATGTTGTGTTGGTTAGGCATACTGTGTATTGTGCTGTGCTAAAATTTTATGTGGTAAAATAGTTTTTGTTAACTACCAAAAATTCTTTTAATAAAGAATTTTATTAAGGTACTGACTTATTACTTACAAATATTGAATATCTGGAGACTTCATTGTATTTACAAAATGTACGTATTGAATCGGTTTTGTTTCAGTTATTGGATCTGTTAAATAAATGTATCATTTCCCATTATTGCCCATCACTAGTTACGTACTACTCACTTGCCAGAAATGTTTTTACTAAGTATCGCTGTTTTGTGAAATAATTGTCTTTGTTTGCAGAAAGGTTTTGTTTCTGTCATTAATAGTTTCTTTTCCATTGCATTGAATATGGTTGTTTTTTTTTTTTTTTTTAAACAATGGAGATCTGATGTTGCTATGGTTGGTGTTTGATTCCTCAGTCAGATTATAATTCTGAGTTATAAAACCTGCATGTTAAATGTAAAGTGAGGAGGCTGTATGGCCTTAAGTGTGTTTGAAGGCTGGTAAAGTAATTTCCAGTTACTTTATTATTTATTAAGATTTATATATTTTTTGAGATAACTACACAGTTTAGAAAAGTACAACTAGTGTGCACAACCAAATACGAATATAAGACCAATCTGGATATACAGTTAATAAGCATGCATACTCTTTTTTAATGGTTAATTTTCTTCATTCTCTAATCTAGCCTGAAAATAATTTAATTATAAAATTTTTAGTTCTAGCAAAAAAAAAAAATTTCATCACTATTTTATTAGTAACTGTACTGGTGTATAATTTAATTTGAGTCTCAATGAGTTAGGTTATCTTTTGTAGGGGTATAAAAAAATGGAAAAAGGTTTTATGGGGAAAGACATAAATTTAAAAATCCTATAGTAATTACGTATGTATAGCAGCAGTTAGATATCCTGTACATTTTGCAAGGAAAAACAATTGAATAAATAAAACCTGCAATACTGCAATAGCACTATATTTATTAATTAATTTTAATTACAATGTGTTTGTTAAAAAAATATAGAAACCACTAAAATTTTTTTTTTCATCAGACATCTGCAACTCTGATAACTCTTATATTGTATTTCTGAATCTGATTATTGTCTCAGAATTAATTTTATTTGGTTACTTACATAAACTTCATTATAGAGTCAAAGTTTGGTAAATAATAACAAACAAATTTGTATTATGTGTATTTTTATAGCATGTTGTAGCAATCCTGTATGGACTGTACTTATATTGAATGTGTTTGTTTCCCTTTTCAAGTGTGGCCATTCCTGTACTCGGACTTAGGTAAAAAAAAAAAAATATTTTTTTTTTTGGGGGGCTCTTGCTGACTATGGTAGATTATAGTTGCTAGTACATTACAAAACGCGGTGTGTGGCTTTTATGTACTTGGTATAGTGATGAAAAATGTGAAGAGCTTTGCAATTTGTGATATCATGGCATATTGCATTACATATTAGTGCTGCAATAAAAATCGCAGTGTGTAATAAGTAATAATTGATGGAATATTTTTCTGTGTATGTGAACATTGTACATATGTATGTTAGCTTTCAAATTAATAATAGAAAGAAAGTAGTTTGAACACAATGAACTTATTCAGTTATGCAGGAAATGTTCTAGCAGTATGTAAGAGAATATTTCGTGTTAAGAGGTTGAAGACAGGTGATGATGTTACATGTACAATTTAGTCATGAAGGTTGCAAAATATATATATTTTTATTTAAAAAAATATTGCTGTGTGTTCATAGCCAGTTAGAAGCATATATAAACTACTGGTTCAGTGGTTAATCAAATCACATACATTTTGCACAACCCCATTTATTAAAGAGTATTTTGATGTGGTTAGAAATTGAGCAGCAATCATTTATACAGCTAGAGATTTGTGTGTTAAATGTAAAGAAAATTATTTTTCTTTTTAAAGCATTTTTAAGGGTGGGGTATATTAACTTAGACATGAGTTTGGAATCACCCCTTGTCCTCATTAATGTATATATACATATTTATAATTTTGTAGAATGCTTATGACAGTGGTGGGTGTGAAAAATAACATGTCAAAGAATTAATGTTAAAGAATTTATTAATTTTATACAATGATTATAACTTAAACAGTATTATTGATTCTCATGATTTTACAAACTCATAAAATCTATTAATGTATACTCTGTCTTAACAAAATTATTTAAAAATATTTTCAATACTTTTTGCAACTGCTTTATAATATTTACAATAACTTGAAAGGATGGAGCTTATGGAAGAGACATGTTTTTTGTAATCGTTTAGTGTGTGTTCCTTAACAAAGTCTTTTAATTTTAGCAAAATTAGAAAGCTTGGTGCTTGGAGCAAATGTGGTGGTGGTGGTGGAATACAAGGATAATAGAGAGATTTTGCTGTGATCCCATGACAACATAAGACATATAGACCATTAAGGAAAACTGTAAAGTGAATTTAATCTCTCATTTTTTTTTGGTAACCCAGCATCTGTACCTCCTTGGGGCCACCCACATGCACGGGAAACAGATAACAGATAAGCCGTGTCATTGCAATAGAGTCCAAGCTATGACGAGAGACTGAGACCACCCATCATAGCATCGACACTACCGGGAACCCCCTCCATCTACTCAACTAACCAGACAGTGTGCAAATACTAGTTTTTTGATGGCAAGCGAATATCAAATTGAATGTTTAAAATATTCGCAAAGTTAAATTGAATTGCCAATATTGTTCTCGGCAAAGCTGTATTTCACTTATTTTTTTTAAAATACAGGATTGAAGAAAATAAAAAAAGTTAAACATTTTTAATGTTTGAACTGATTAAGTGATTAAATAGTTTGTCCCTATATATAACTGGAGTATGATCCTTGTACGGACCATCAAAAGGGCTGTTATGTCAACCAACACAATTATAAGGCTTACGCCACAGAAACAGGATAATAAATACTTTAAACGTATGTTAAAAATGCATGAATCATAAAATATTACATGCGATAAAGTTTACATATTAATAAATAACATCATCATCAATATCATTATCGACTTCTTGGGGGAGAACAGTTCTGAGTAACCAATTAATAGAAATTAGTAAATGCATAAAAAAAACAAACGACAGAAAATTAAATTGAAACATAATTTTTCTGAGGTGGCAACTGAAAGAGAATTTATACTAGACAGCAAAAACAACAGTTAAAGTTTGCGGATTACATTATGGCAAGGGCCACTGCCTCACTCACAAGATATGACAATTAGATAGCTTTCCCCCCGAGGTCGCTCTCACACGTTGTTGATAAAGAAAACTCTACTTGAAGACTACATGCTCATGACTAACTAGATCGCCTGAATAAAACCCTGACGGCTGTTTATATGGAATCGGCGCGGCACAGCGTGCATGCGCCAACCCCGAGAGGGGAGGCGAGGAGAAACAATACACAACACTAAGAGGGGGAAGGAGGGAGGGAAAGATGCGCCAACGCCCGCGGCGAAGCGCGACGTTTGAAGGCAGCAGACCTGACCGCTGCAGAATATTAAAAAGAGCTTCAAATGATTCGCTTAG
Source organism: Bacillus rossius redtenbacheri (assembly GCF_032445375.1). Taxonomy (NCBI): domain Eukaryota; kingdom Metazoa; phylum Arthropoda; class Insecta; order Phasmatodea; family Bacillidae; genus Bacillus; species Bacillus rossius. Next base: position 29,626,853 of record NC_086340.1, on the reverse strand, counting down.
TTGAAGCTCTGCGCAGGCCTACCAGACAGTTGACTGTGTCCTTAGTCCTCAGGCCTTATCAGCACTGCTGGCACCTACCCCAATCTCCCACTTCACACTGGGGACCCCTCAAAACACCCAGTGAACCCGTGGTCCGGTGGAGGCCCGTCCAACCTCTGCTAGCTGTCCAGGCTAGTAACCGGATCTGTGTCGTCGCTCACCGAGCTTGCTCCAAGCGATAGGCGCACCACTGTCAAGTGCGAGACTTTCACATGTCTGATCCTGGGCCGACAGAGGAAACCTCATTGGGGATTCGTTCACCACAGACATCCCAAGCTGTTACCTGCAGTTTTAGGCAGCTACACAAACCTCTCCTTGCTTTTAGGATTCCCCCACCAGTTAAGTCGTCCTTTACCTCTTATGGGAAATGCACCTAAGCAAGCGTGTTAATTGTTTTAAAAAAATATTCACTACTGTTTTGATGTTTATAGAATATACTGAACAAAATTCTAATCTTTAACTAGTGTGATTTCAATCAGCGTCAGTTTGACAATATGATCAGTATGTACTGTTACAGCATATTACATACTTTTATTTATTTAAAGATTTAAATTGGGAAAACATATTATTATTCTTTAGTTTTTTTGATAATATAAATCATGTCTTCCCGTAGCCAACTATGTCACTATCCAAGTAGACTTTTATGAGAACAATTAGTTTTTTTATTAATTGTGAAAAATCTTTAATATCATAATGATATCATTCGCTCACAGTAAGTTTTCTTATGTCCTTAATATTAAAGACACGTCCAAAGAACACACACATAATGTAAGTTCTTCAATGAAAAACCCACACAAATTAGTTATTTCTATTAAAATACCTGAATACACAGTCAAAATAATTTACACACAACAAGCCGCTATTATTTAAGGATTCGACTAGCATTTTAAGATTCTACAACGAATCAACGAAAAAATAAGACTGCAAGTATTTTAACACATTGTTCAATTACTGTTTTAGAAGAAGGTGAGTTATGAAACTGACTTTAAGTGTCAGTAACATTGTGGAATATGCTAGCTACTCTCTTCCGAATTCATTGGTTGCGAATTAACTTGTTAAATATAGTTGGCTAGCTAAATTGCAGTTCAATTTGCTTTAGCGAGTAAAATTAAATAAGGGTCTATTTTTCTCGACTTTTGCTTGTTGTTACTGATTTTTTATTGGTCAGTGTGTTAAGTGTCATGGTTGGCCCGCCTAGGCAACCTGACAGTAACATTCATTAAACACTTGAAGCATGAAGAAACACAGTAGACTGGATAAAATTATTATTTTTTTATTTTGAAAGTTGATTCGGCCCATGATTTACCTATTTAAAATTGTGCCTTTGTTTATTGTTTCCACCAAAAATCTAACAAATAATATCGGAGAAGCCAACTTACATACCAGTCCAGATGATTTTCCATACATATCCACTGTCGCTCATAACTCAATTGTGAGAATAAAAACAACAAAAACAAGCATACATCAATTAAATCCTTGAGTTAAATTTTTAGCTGAAGTAATGATTTTGCCCTGGGGCCTTCAATTATGCCTGGGGTTGATTTTCTAGTTACGTAACGTCCAAAAGATAAGAGGAAAAAATACAAGGTTTATCTTTGGCCTGGCCCTGACCAACAATTTTTCTGAGAGTTGCAGATGACACAACCGCATACTGCGACAATCGAGTGACAACTGGTTGAACAATGTAGTTACTTTCCTTAAAAAGGTGGAAACAAAGAGAGGTAGCAACCCCCCCCCTCCTCGTGGGCCAACCAACCAATCACAAGACACATGACCATATGTGGATACGTATATAGTTCCATTAAATTCTAGAGCGTCGCATCATCTCACAGCATAATTCATTCTGATTGACTGCCGAAACAGAATCCAGCGAACATTCTACGACATTGTTATGCAGTGATGCATATATGTGTTGTTTTTCATATCTTGGGAAATAACTTATGTCTCCAGGGTGTCACGCCCCTGTCTTTCTTACTTTTGGGAATATTACCTTCTAAAATTTTGAAGTAATGTAAACCAGAAAAGGTCAAAAACGTAGTCAGCACACAAGTTAATTTAACTAGTCAACAAATAGCAATATAGGAATAATAATTAAAACATTCAACATTAAATATGCATGCATAATAGTTAAAACATGATTATAAAATAATTATGAACCTTTAACAAAATCATTCAACTTAAAACATTCTTAACTAAAGTTAGGTTATTATTATCAGGTAGCAGGACTTAACACAATGTTACAATTGTCATCTCTGTAACAATTAACTGTTAGAATTGAAGCATTATTGGAATTGTTTAATTTATTTTTCAACAAAAAAAAAATCAAAACTTTTAGAAAGAAAGAAATTCAGAATGAAAAAAATGACTTGTCAACAAACTAAACATCTTGTGAACAAGTGAACAGGTTTCTTTTGCCCAGTGTAATCCACACTACTGAGCTAGTGACAGCATGTCTAAGTGCTGACGAGTGGGTTGCTAATAAACTCTTCCAAGGTTATAGATGTTGTATAGGCTGGCTAGCAAGGTGGAGAGTGAAGGTTACCTCAGTGCTGCAATTGAGATTGTGCGCAGAGCGATGCACAATCAGTCTAGGTAACCTCTATCTACTTGAGGGCGTACCGGTGTTACGATCTGATTTATTGGTGGAAATAGTGGGTGCCACCACGTTAGTGGGCACGTGGACCCGGCTTGATACTCTTACTCAGGGCGTTACGTAGCCCGTGTGCGGCGAGATATTAGCCCTCCTGATCTTGAAACCAACACCTGTCCCTAACTGAGCCCGCTCTCAGCGTCGGGCACGCTTATAATTTACCGCAGTGGGCTCTTAGGGCGTCCCACACGCCTCTGACTGGGTTAAGGACCCACGTGGCCCCCCCGAACACAAAGACACGTGACTCAATTAAGTTGGTTTTATTTACTTCTACGTTACACGTCCTCATACAATCCTCCCTTGATACTGTTAAAAACGCCCGAGGCACGAATCGGTTTAGTTGAGGAGGCGGATCACACACGTGGTCGCCTCAAACTTTTACGTAGAGCACAAGTGGTTAAAAAACTCCTGAGAGCATAGAAATTACTAATTAAGTAGCCCCACCGATCGAGAGAGGCCCCGAGGATGAAAGAAAACAATTTGAATTAATTAACTGAACAGAACTACTTATCGGTGAGACAGCGGTGATGTCCTCGGGGTGTCTGCAGAGACGTCTGCTCTCGGCCGGCTGAAGAAGGAGACTGGGGCGAGACAAGGCTGGCGGCAGGAAACATGGCGCCCTTCGCGCCAAACACAATTACTGTTAACATCCTAGCTATTGCGTGCCCCGGGTTATTATAGAAAATAACATGAACTCTTTATAAAATTACCAGATACACATCCACGACCAGATCGTCTGTAATCATTACTTATGTGGTAAATTAGTTTAAATAAAGTTATATGTTAGTTCCGTCGCCGCCTGCTAGGGAGCGTCCTTGTCCGTGCTTGCACGTACTTTACTACAAAAATATAATATATTAATAAAACAAAAGACACTCACTTACTGACTTGTCGTGACACTATTTTAGGGGCGAAAGAAAAGATTACAATATTATCAATTACATATAGGGGTGTGGCGCACTGCAGCTAAGCGCCCTCTTGCCGGGTGACCAACACACACACACACACACACACGCACACTCGTTAGCGGGAGGTTTGAATATGAACTGAGGGTGGAGGTGTTTGGGCGGTGGCATGTCGGGCTCAAAGGGGCTGCAGGCTCGGACGACGTCATACTAACCTGGGCGGAATTTAGGTTCTCTTTTGTCAATTGTAGTTGTGCTATTGTAGTTGGTCTATAGTTGGTTAGAAGTTTTTAAAATTAATCTTTGAAAAAAAATTAGTGCCTGTATTGAATTCAATTCATCTGAAAGATAACATGAGATACAGTTGAGAGTTAGAATTTTGATTCATATACATCACACCCATCATGGAAGGCTTGTATATTGTACGTGTGTTGCAAACTATCTTACATCAGTTTCTAGTTGCTATACATATATGTATATAACGAGGTGTGTCCGGAAAGTAAGTACCATTTGTTCATTAAAAAAAAAAAAACTCATGGAAAAAAGGTTTTATTGAAAGTTTTAGTTTACTACATACGTATCTACATGACATTTTCACATAGTCACCATTCAGTTCCAAGCACTTTTCGCAATGCTCTACTAGTTTCTTGAACCCCTCGGCCATAGGCATCATGGACTTCAAATACGCAATGTGTGTAGCCTAAGTACAGGCACTCAGTAAACATCTCCGGAGAAAAGTTTAAGCAATCTTCTACTCGAGTCGAAAAACGATGGCTACCTTTTTTGGGATGAAAAGGGCTTCATTTTGGTTGATTTAATGAAATGTGAGTCAACAATCACAGCAAAATTTATCAAATTACGATTGTCAACTGGTTTAATTTCCAGGCGGCAAACTTATATGCAGAGGGGTTAAATAACCTGGCAGAGCATTGTGAAAAGTACTTGTAACTGAATGGAAACGATGTAAAAATGTGATGTCAATATGTAGTAAAATAAAACTTTCAATAAATTTTTTTTCATGAGTTTATTTTTTTGTTAATGACCAAACTGTACTTACTTTCCGGACATTCCTTGTATAAAACCACTTTTCGTTTTTCACTATAATTACTAGTGGTCTGAGATTTTTTGAAAATATTTAATATTCATAAATATTTTCAGATTCAGTTCAACCTTTCAATCAAAAATTATATTAACTATTCATTGCCAATATATACATCAAGTAGGACTCATTCACAAAGTATTTAAATGAATAAAAATATGTAATAATTATGCAGCCATGAATATTTCTTGAGAAATATAGATTGATTTTCTGCAGCACACCACATAAATCCTTTTTATACATAACAAATAATCTGTGATTATAATTAAAAAAAAATTAAATTACTCTTATCAGCTAGACTAACAAAACACCACTTTACTCTATGTATTTTGCATAAATTGTTTTAGACTTGTGAAGTGCAAAAAAAATAATAGGTTAATATTTGATTTGAGAAATATTATACTCATTTTGAAATTTGATTAAAAAAAGGATATGCAGAAGCCTATTTATCATATTAAAGAATTAAAAAAAAAGAGTTCTAGCCGAGCAGCTAAATAATATCTGCTGCTACCGTCGTAATAATGTATTATGTTTTAATTGGGAACCTAAACCATACATTTAAGATGAAGTAGACTCTTTTTTCTTGTGTACATGTGCCAATCATTGGCTAATAATTGGTCACCAAAAATGTAAAATAATATGTATTTGATTTGACAACATAAGTTTGTTGACATAAATATCTGACCTATAATTTAAATAAAAAGAAGAAGAAAAAAAAAATGTAACAATAAATTTCCAAAATGTGTATTTTAATGTATGAATTTTAAAACTTTTTTTCCCCACTGAAACTTTGTTATATGATGTTCTGTTGATATTTCGTAACCTAAACCGAGTGCCAATTGCATTAGAAGGATGCCAGTGGGTTGGAAGAGAAAATTAAGCAGTTCTTTTAAAAGTTTGAATCAAATATAGCATGGGTATGGAAAAAATATTTGTATGTATGTGGTACTAATTCATGTGAGTGATGATATTTTACAGAAAACATTTTATTGTTAGAGGCAAGATTTTATGATGTAATTTTTAGTTCAATTTCATTTTTAAAACAGAGGGTTTTTGTGTTATTGTTTTTATTTGTTTTGTAATACTTAACTCCACCAAAAAAATTGCTGCATTTTTACGATAACAAAAAATCTGTAATAAATTGGTGTAAAACAGATACATTCAGAACAATAAAAATAAATTGGCTAGCATTTGTGGTTTAAAAGTGATTCAATAAGAGATGCACACTAAAACAAATTAATATTTCTAATCCATTCACTTTGGTACAATTTTTTTTGTCCGCAAATAATGACAGTCCTAGAATTTCTAAAATTGAATGATTTTTTTAAATTTAAATTAAGTTTTGGTTAAATGCTGCTTAATTCCAAGATATAACTTGAATTTTGGTGTAATGCGGTGTTTGACATGCTTTTCTGTGTTTTATGTTGGTTTTATCGCAATCCAGCGTATAATTTTGCTCTCTTTTATTGGGATTTAAAAAAATTACTGTTTAATTTTTTTTTTGGTTTCATTTAAAATAAAATCTTTTGAACTCCTACATCGAGCCAAGTTTGCCATCTTTAATCTCCTGTTTCAATCCCATGTCGAGTTTGGTTCCCCAATTTCTTGAATCACGTTGCATGGCCACATAATTTGAGGGATCGGAGAGCCTGTCTCGACAAAGGATTGGAACAGGGATTCGAAGATGGCACACCTAGCCGGACATAGAAGTTGAAAGGGTCGGTCTCTGTGATGTGTGCTTGCTAATGCTAGTGCGCACATAGTTGTGTAGCGGGCCACATGCTTCGGGGTTTGGTGTGTGAAAGCTGTGTCGGAGGAGACTTGATGGCCGTGCTTTTGGGGGCAGGAGTGGACACGGTGAACCGCCAAGCGGTGCTGTGTCACCGCGTCCTGCGCACCCTGCAGAACGTGGCGCAGGCCTCCGCCGTGCTGACCAGGGACACCTGGGAGGCCCTTCTGCTGTTCCTGCTGGCCATCAACGACACCTTGCTCGCCCCGCCCACCATCAGAGGTACAGTGTCCTCGTGTGCTATTGGTCGGTACAATTGTGTTTTTAAAACAGAGGAGATTTCAGTGTTATTGTTTTTATTTTTATAAGTTCATTTTGTTTATAGAGATAGTGTGTGACACCTGCTCTATACATTCTATGACCATTAGTATATCAATAAAATGCTTACAGTCACTTCAATTCATGAAATTAGTTTTCAAAAAAAAATAGTGTTATTAAATGGAACCAGCATTTTCAAATTGAGTTATGACACAACTTTGATGTGCAGTTGCACCTTGCTATTTTATTATTAACCTTTTAGGCATTAAGAGCTATTTCAAAGTTATGAGTGCTAACAGCAGAAAATGAAGTAAGTCAAGGAAATTTGAGTGCTGTAGTGTACAGCCTACAAATACGTGTAAAAAAACTGGCTGAAGTTTTTTTATATTTTGAAAAGTTTTCTCTCTAAATAGAATTTTCCATTTGCACTGGTTTGTATCAAAGTTATTTTTTAATGTTTATCTTATTTATTTTGTATAGAAACTTTTTTGTGATTTTAATAATGTTAGTTTATACATTTTTTTGAGTATTTACAGTACAGATTATAAAAGTAGCAATAATTAACCCTAATTATCTTTGTCTCTCATGCAACACAAAATTCTATCCTTACCTCTTTGCTGAGTTTTCCTTGCTTCTCTTTCTTTCTTTCTTTCTTCTTGCCACTCATCCATTTATTTATTTTAATTTAGCCGGTTTCGTCCTTTCTTCCTGCTTTCTATCTTCTGTTTCCTTTTTCTTTGTGCTTTCCTTTAGTCATATTATTTTGTTTTTACCTTACTCTCCTCTTTACCATCTCTTCTTGCTGTTTATCCCTCCTTCCTCTCTTCAACTGTAACTTCCACATGTCCCCACCTGTGTCACCCTGGAGAGTGGTGGGCCCGCAGACGACATCGGCGACCAGCTGTGCGAGCGAGTGCTGAGCGTGCTGTTCGAGGTGTGGCTGCTGGGCTGCGCGCGCTGCTTCCCCTCCCCGCCGCTCTGGAAGACCCTGCGCGAGACCTGCATGAACTGGAGGCACCGCGTCGCCCTGGTGGACCAGTGGAACCGCGTCAACCTCGCCCTCACCGCCAAGCTGCTGGAGTTCACCTACGGACCAGACTTCCCCGAGCTCAAGATATGTGAGTTCCTTGTGTCACGTGCTGTGCCGCCTATTACCATTTTTTTTTGCACAATTTTAAATTTGAATTTTTGAATTATTATTTTAGCAGTAAGTTTGTAGCTAAAACTTAAACTTTTTCCACTCACTGCGCATTCCCACTTAATCTTTGTCAGGCTAGTTCCCCAATTCGTTTCCAGCGCCGTATCTGATTTTTGCCAACCCTCGGCGAGGGCAGCATTCAGGCTCTTCTTATCCTCGCTTTGGGGCACGTCTGGTCACTGAAACACATCCTGTCGCCGTGGTCAGGACTGCTTGTGGCTGCATATTCGCAGGGCCCTGAGTTTCTCGAAGCTCTCCTGAGGTGAGCACTCCAAGGCATGCTCATGAGTCGTTTTACCAAACCCACAGTCATGTCTCCTGGCTCAGTAGAGCTCTGTTCCCACCGCCCCTTCCCTCTTTTCCATGAATCACCGCCCAGACTGGTGCGCTTAACCCCGGCCAGCGATGGCCTATCTCAAGTATTCAAACGTACCACCCCTGACCTCTAGTGGCGAAATTATCAACTACTCTGACCTCTGAGAGGTTGTCAAGCTCATCCTGCCCCCTAGCGACTCACGCAACCAACATTCTCATGTCGTTCTTTCCCGAGCCACCAGAGAGCTACAGTGCTGATATTTTGAAAAGGGGGTTAACATTCTTTATAACAGGAGTAGATGCCAACTGTTTTATCATAGAATGCTTACTGGGTTCATCTGTGCATCGCTGTATTGTCCAAAGTTGTTATATTTCTGTATTTACTGGCCTTGTTTTTACCATCTCGTTGTCAGCTTGTTTTGTTGTTTTTGTGCTGTATTTTTTATGACCAAATTCCCTTTGTGTTTTGACTAAGCATGTAACATTTGACGTAAGCTGATATTGACTTGTTCTCCATTGCTGAGGTATTTTCTATGACAACCAGTGTAAATCAGCAATAGCGTACGTCCAATTTATTTTGTTCAGTAAATTTTCTGCTGTGCAAAAGTCATTTAAAGAATATTCTTTATTTTATGAATGTGCAATAAAATTAATAAAATATGAGTTGGCATTTAACATTTAACATAAGTTCCCTAATATAATATGTCACATAATACAACCTGGCATGTTAGGTTACTAACAGCTTTAACATTATAAATGCATAACATTTTCTGTGTTTTATTCATAAAAATACAGTAAATGTTGCAATCAAGAAAAGGCTCCAATCTTTGGCCCAGAAAATTGAGATTGGAAGTTTGACACAAAGTGCTATATGTCTTATGCTTCAAGTTTTACGTGTTATGTGATGTGCATGGGCAGAGCTCACTTTTTCATTGATTTTGTCCAGATGGCTGAACAGCATCTGGTGTCATTAACTTGTTTATAGTAATTTTTGTGACCATCTGGAGATGTACCAAGCGTGTTGGTGTGTCAAATGAAACTTTATGATAGCAATATTATCCTGGAATACATTTTGGACACATTAATGATAACAAGAAATAATTGCAACTTAAAAAAGCACTTGAGAAAACTATAAAAAATGGTTCTTTTTTGTGTGATGTTGCTGCTTTTATTTTTGCCGTACCAACTGTATCAATGGTTGCGAAACATAGGTGGAAATGCGTTGAAACCAGTTTCTAGCCTCGTGCAGGGTACTGGTTGTTAAAATGATTGCCTATACCTATATGTTTCCTTACTGGGATTGGGTTTTGAAATGTTCTGGAATATGGTCTGCGAGTTAGTTTATGGTTGTATCCCAGTGCATACTTGTTACCTTACCCGAACGTCTTAATATATCTTCCATATTGTAGCGAACCACCGCAAATCCTAGGCGGGCCAGGGGTAGATCTTCACAGCCCTAGCCCCTTATTTGTCCATGCCCACCTGATGTTTTCTTCTGTAACGACCATGGTGAACCAGCAATTTCCAACACATTATGGTAAATCAATCTTCTGCATTGCAAGAATCATTCAAAGAATGTTCTTCATTTAATGTGTGTGCTCTATAATTTAACTATGTTAATTGCCTCTAAAATCTTTTTTAAGAATTAAATTTTTAAGATAAAATCTCATATATATTAAAAAGCAAAAATTACTATTTGAAAATACAAGTAAATTTCTCTATGCTCTTATATTTTACACTTAGTTAATTTTTTAGTGTTTTTTAAATCATTATTTCCACTTAACACAATTTCTGGCATATAAGCTGTCATGTAATACAATTTGTCATGTAAGACTATTAGCAGATTTAACCTCTTAAAATGCACAAAATTTTAGGTTTTTATGCCAAAAAAAAATCCAGGTAAAAAATTGTAATAAAGAAAAATCTCTAATCATTGGCATAGAAAACTGTCCAGTGTAGTAGTTAAAAATTGACAAAATGTGGGATCAATAATTTGTACTTGCCATGACTTGTAGCATGTAATTTCTGATCATTTTCATTACTATACTAAAATTTGTTTTTTCACATATTTATATTGTACACCAGTTACTTTTAACCTTAATTGTGGTCATTACATGAGGTGACATGCAAAAGCTTCCCTAAACTTAAATTACATGTGAATATTGGTTTTTACTAGAGTTGGGCCAATCAAATCCTCAAATACCATCAAATCTTTAGTATTCGAAGGATTCAGTATTACAGGAAGAAAATTAGAATAAATGTAATAAAGCAAATTAAAAAATTCAAGACTGATAATCTCCGAAGTTTATTACTTGAATTTTGTTATTCATACCTATCCTGTTACCATGTTAACATGTAATTGTGTAAATAAAATTAAAATATGTATTGATTGTGGAAACTTAGTTTAAGAAGGAAACACTTAAGTGTTTAATGTTTCAACACCATAGTTAATATTTTTCATTTCTTGTAATTATTTCATTTTTCACACTTGAGACCTAGATTCGGATTTGAGGTACTTTTTGGGATTCGAATTCAAGATTCGTATTCGAGAAAATCGGTATTCCACCTATGACTAGTTTTTTGAAAGCGTAATGCCATAGTCCCTTGCTGTTGAGTAGGGGTGAGTGCAAGCGGGGATCTCGCCCAGAGATTAGGAAAGGATACAGATGGAGCATTAGCCGTCAGACGTGAAGCCGTTTATTTCCCCATTTTTTTTTCCTGATTTTCACATACAAATATGGCGGACCTTTGTTTATATTTGTATCGGCTATTCTAGCCTGCTTTTATTAACGACTGTAGTTAAGCTGTTCCGAAGAAAATTATATCAAAATGTTACCGGTTAATATGTTTATACTGTATATTAAAAGTCCGAAACCAATCTTCAATTTACAAATCTAATGATGTGAATTGACATTTACCTGCAATACAGGTACAGCTGATGCGTTTGTAGACACACGGCCACCACTCGGGGCCTCCTCCCTTGTGCTCCAGCGGAGGACGACGCCCAGCTGATCCCGGCGGGGATGACCCGGGACTGCATCGCGCAGAGCTGGTTCAGGTTCCTGCACTGCCTGGGGAGCCCCGTGGTGCTGTCGCGCCCCGCCGCCGTCAGCCAGACGCAGAAGTTCCTGCAGTTCGCCATCACCAGCGAGAGCGTGGTGGACCCGTGCCAGCACCCCTGCCTGGCCGGCCTCCCGGACATCTTCCTGAAGGCCGTCCGCGGCGTGGCGGGCCTGGTGGACGCCTTCCTCGGTGGGTGGGCCCCGCTCCGACCGCTGCACAGCCAAACACAGAGATGCAAATGAAAACATAAAATTCACAGAAATTCACCTGACTTACCTCGTTTTGTCTTTTAGAATATAAAATTCATTTTAGAAACTTATCATGTGCTGAGTAAAATCATTTATTTAGTTTATTAGTAAAGTACATAAAGGCATACTATACACATACCGTACAGATGTGGCCGAAGGCTTAAAGAGTAACATCACGATTAGTGGTGCACCAATATGACTTTACCGATTACCGATTCGATTACCGATTATGAGAGCAATAATCGGCAGATACCGATTCAGTTACCGATTATAATGAAGAAATTTTTTTTAAGTGTAATAATGTACACAAAAATTTTTATTCCCATGTGAATTTAATAACAAGATTAGGTAAAATTGAGAATACAGTTATAATAACAGTATAAAAATATATAAAATACACTATTAAGTCATTGCAAAGTGTAAATTAAATTAACTTCTATTTAAATATTTGTTATTGTAAACAACTTGAACTACAGTCTAATAATTGTAATTTACAATGGGTAAGTTTTTGTTGCGGAAAACTAGCATTATTATCGACTATCACATAAGGTTGCATCAAGAAATTACCGTTTAACAATGTAAACATGCTGCTTTATTTTGTTCACTTGAGTTTATAGAAAAATGTTTCCACACTTCATTTTTTTTCGTCCCTACTCGCCATCTCACTACAATTATATAAAAATGACTAAAAACAAATTCTAGCACATGTTATTTTATTTATGTTGACTGAATATATAAAATTATAAATACTTTTTCACTTTTCACGTCACATACAAATAACACAACAACGGATAATGTTACCAAAGACGCACATAACGAGTTGGTAAAATGCAGTGATAAACTCTAGAAGGTATCGGGACCACGATTTTGAACCGCTACTACGACTCAAAAAGATCGATTGTCATAGAATCCACTGCAACTGTTTGTGGTATTTTGATTGCGTGACATCTATTTTACGTCTCTGGCTATAGGTAATGAACAAGGCCACTAAACAAACTAAAGACGAAACGTAAATAAACGTGTAGGAAAAATGTTTTTTTTATTGTTCGAGGCAATGAGATTTATTAAACTTAACGAAATATCTGTAATTATGATATGACGGAGTTAGATGAATTTTGTAATATATACAAATATTACGGTATTTCGTCCTAAAATCTGTAACAAAATATTACACGGTAAAAACCTACTTAATTACGCCGGGACGTAAATAATCGGCAAAGTAATCGTTAAGATAATCGCCGATTACGATTAATCGGTAAGTACCCATTATCGCCGATTACGATTCATCGGTATCCGCATCGGTGCACCACTAATAACGATGATTTGGGGCTTTTCTACGTATTTATTTTTTGATTCATATTAATCACATTGATGAAATAAAGACTTTGACAAAAAGTAAAGTGTTTTACCACAAATTGTTGAAGCAGTTGACGTTATTGTGCTATGTGTACTGATTTAATTATTACTTGTGTTTTTAATTTTTATGACGATAAAAACAAAATCCACTGTTTCTAGTAATGGAAATTGCTTATTGATAACACCATAAAACCTTTGCTCTAGCTATAGAACCCGTTGCTAAACCCATAAGCTCATAGCAAAGTCGGCCACGTTTTCCTCTTGAAAAAAAATTCAAGAGATTGGTTTTCTCCCTAGAAGGAAGAATGGCAAGGGCACCCATTCCCAGGGGCAAGGGGGGGCAGATCCCCTCTCCCCCTTAGCTCTCAGGGAAAGGAAAAAAATACTGTGTCGTCAGGCATTTTTCTTTCAAGAAAATTATTTAAAATTTGGGTATTAAGTAGAAGTGGTTCAACACATAAATATTTTTTATATAGCTTTTTTTTAATGTATACTGACAAGTTACCATTCGTCTTCCAAAATATTAAAAATACTCCTTAACACCAGGTCTAGGCCCCCTTCCTCCCCCCTTCCTTTAAAACTGTCATGTGTGTACCCTTGAAGAGTGGTGTAGCTTGGGAATCAGGTGTGTACAAATTAATTTGTGCATTCATTCTTTTGTGTAAATTGTAGATTGTAGTTGCATCTTTTGTCTGACTTGGTATCATTTTTTTTTACTGGTTTTGGCAGCACTGTGGATTTAGGAGGTTATTGGTGGCTATAGTTTTAACATATCAATACTCTGTTACAGTTTTGGGTTAACTCGGTTGTGGCTCAGTATTGAAGTGCAGTTGTTTCTCATTACAAAATACCTGGTTTTAAAGTACTGTGTATTTCACTTGTATGTATGTACAGTAATAATAGGTCATAAAGCTGCAGAGTTGGGTGATTTAAACCACAATTGTTTAAAACACGGTCCAGACCAAGTGGTTTTTATAAAAAATTAAAAGTTTTTTTTAAATAATGTATTTTTGAAATAGAATAAATATATTTTTTTAATGAAAGGTATAAATCCACTCTAATAAAAAAAAAGTGGTCATTAATGTTTCTTGTGATTTACAGGTACAAAAAATTATTTACTACTGAAGATCTTATCATATAAATTATTTGAATATGTTGCAAATCATACCCAGCAAAATACTCCTCTGAATTTAAGAATAATAAATACTAGTTAAATCCTATTCTGTGGGAAATCCCAGACTGTGGAGAATCCTCCTCCTGTGGGGAAATACCCTGTCTGTGGTTAAGTCCCAGTCAGATGTGCATATTTGCTGGTCTTCAGTTCTTTGATGTTATAAAATTTATGGTTCAACATGGGTAGCAGAAATTGGGGGGGGGTTGTATGGCTTTCATTTGAACATGTTGAGAACCAAAATAACTAAGGTAATAAAAAAAACCTGGTTTAAACCTAAAAAAACTTGGTTCAGTCCCAAAAACAAACCAGGTGGTTTGGTTTATTTCCAACCCTGTTAATCCGACATTCTATAGTTCGGAACCTTCTGTAATCCGTCACCAATTGAACTGCTTGCATTGAGATGATTTCTAGTGGATTCAGGCTGTTGATCTTGGCTGCCAGGTCACATTTCTGTAGGCCTGTGTAAAACTTCAACCAAGCTAATTGATTGAAGGTCTTTTTAATATTCAATTTGACTTGGACAGGAAATTTGGTATGTATTTGTTTTATTTGAAGTTTTGGTTTTGTTTCAAAGCTTCACATCTGATGTGAAGCGTGTAGAGCTTTAAAACATGAAAGCCTAAGAATCTCTCATGAAAATTTTTACCTTTTTGTGTATTGTGTATATTTTGCACAAATTGAGTTGGTTGGTTACTATAATATATATATATATATATATATATATATATATATATATATATATATATATATATATATATATATATATGTATGTGTGTGTGTGTGTGTGTGTGTGTGTGTGTGTGTGTGTGTGTGTGTGTGTGTGTGTGCGTCCGTGCGTGCGTGCGTGCGTGCGTACTCAGGTTTTCTTTTATGAATGTTCAATATTGATATTATTCAGGTTTAGTGTATGATTTTTTAGAATGGTGGTGTATATTATTGGCATCCCCGACGGATTGTCTTCTGTTTGTCATTTATTAATAGGTAGGTGAATATGTGTGGTTCCAATATTTGATATTATTGCTGTGTCAGTCTCTACAAACAGACAAATACCTAAGTACATAAAGGTAGGAAGCACTAAGAAAAGTCATATTTAGTTGCTTATGTTATATGACGTACTTTGCGACAAATCAACCCTTTTTAAAATGATTTTCATTTTTATCTTTCCTTACTCACTTCAAGTCGATTTTTTTTCTTCAAAAAATTTATTTAATCATTTTATGATTACAATGCTTACATACGTTGTGGGTTTTTTCAAAATTTTTAATTTTGCTTTTTTTTTTTAGTTTACTTCTTACAAACAAACACTCTGTATAGTATTAGCTGAACTTTCTGGACCAACAATGTACAAAAATTAGAACACCTTTTTTTGCATTTGTAGGAGTAAGGCTCTAGATAGTCCTTATGATTGCTGCATGTAGTGTTGATGGTACCGGTAGTTTACAATAGGTGGCAGAAGTTAGAGCTTGAGATTTTTTTTGTAAATACTGTGGAACTAAACACTTGTTCTGATCTTGAGGTCTCTCTAAATAACACTTGATGAAGATTAACATGGTACATATAAACTGTTGTGAAGATATAATAATGAAATAATGCCAGGCATGTCTGCTATTATTTCTGGAGAGCTCAACATTAAATACAATTAAAAAGTTATGTGAGGTCAATTATAAATTTATAAAATAACCCTTGAGTATAATTATGTTAAGTGCCTTTTTTAGTTCAAATCTTAGTTGTGTATGAAGGTGGTGGAAAATTTTTTATTTTATTCATTTAGTTTTATAACTAAGGAATTCACAAGATGCTTTATAAATTGAACAATTCAGTCTTTTATTTCTGGAACATAAGTGATCTTAGATAGTTGTTTGGATATTTTTTGAAGACGTTTTGTTGTAAAATTTTTACTTCACTTAATTTTTACTTCTCAACAGGTTGCATTAAAAATATTGATTATAGTTTGGGTTTTTAAATTATGTCCAGCCATTGAAAATAATTTTGTAATATTAGCAGCAATATATCTTAAAAAGAATTACAAAACTAAAACATACATTTAAATTTGAATTATTTTATATTCAATTACAAAGATGCAGATCAATAATTTTGATACTTTTTTTTTTTTAAATTTAAATTTCTGTTGGCTGAATTGAAAGTACTTGGAATACAACATTGTAGAAAAGTTAAACATTTTTACACATAGAGATAAAACTTCTAACACACATGTCCCAAAAAAGCTAACATCATTGTAATTGTTTTTGAAAAATACTTCTTCAACCCACTGTTGCTAAAGTACATATCATTCATGACAGAAGTACAGAAATAATACCTATCTAGTTAAAACACAAGTTTGGCTTCCCTAGGTAGTTCATGTAGAACTACATTTGTGCATACCGAAATGTATTATTCAACTCAACATTTTCTTAGGTGTATTTATAAATAGGGACTGGAAAAACTTGCGGGCTAATGTCACTTATTCACTGGCTGAATGCCTGTGTTGAGTTTTGAGTGTTGAGTGTTTCTCGTTGACTTGGAGCCTCACACGTAGAATGCTTGCCGATCACTAAATCAGACAATGAAGTGAAGCTGCAAATTTTTCCAATCCACGAATATAGATGATAGTTTGACCTAGAATAGGTAACTGGTGGTGTATGTGGCTTGCTCGTAGCTTCCGCTGGTGTGCTGTAGCTCTCTTTGTAGACGAGTAGCTTGTGTGTGTGTGTGTTGGTGCCCGCCCCCACGCCCGTGCTGTGTGCAGGCGTGCCTCAGCCCCCCCTGTGGGACGAGGCGCCCACGCCGGCCGCCGAGCGGGACAGGAAGGAAGGGGTGTCCTCCCACCCCCCGTCCACCACCCACTCCCCCACACCCCCACCCCAGCGCAGGCTTGCCAAGAGCTTTAGCGTAGCCCCCTCCACCGCCACCAAGGGTAACTATTCTGCCTGCTCCCGCAGCTGCGTAGCTAGTAGGTCTTTGCGAAGCTCCCGCTAAGCCCTTTTTAATATTCTGTTTCGTTTCGCCCAGAAATTTGCCTTTAGTTTTTTTTTGAAGCTTTAGTGGTGATGCAAAGCTTCATGTCTGATGTGAAGCTTTGCATTTGTTGCGCAGCTTTGAAAAAAAATTGGAAGTTTGAGATTTGCTCATGAAAATATACAGTTCTTTTTTTGTGTTGTATGTGTTTTACATAAATAAAGTTGTTTATTTAAAAAAAAATATATAAGGGCAGCACTCTGTTTGCTTTTATGAATGCTCAATATTAATATTATGGGTGGGTATTTTATGAGTTTTATTGAATTTTATTATACATCCTGTAGGGCCCATTTCAAACATCACAAATGTTAATTGAAATTTTTCATAATTTAAATCCTGCTTTTATAAAATAATTGTAATACAGCTTTGCCAAGTACAATATTTGCAATTAGATTTGATTTGGCGAATATTTTTAACGTTTGATTTGATATTCACTTCGCATAAAAAATTCTAGTATTTGCACAGGCCTAGTAGTTAGTTTTTCATAGTGTTGGTGTCTGTCTTACCGTTACTTCCAGCCCCTTTCAAGCAAGTCACTGAAGTGGTAGCACACATTTTGGCTTTCGTACATTGTAGACATTTTGAGTGTATCCTGGGTGTTGATCTGGTTCAACAGGGTGTCTAAAGATCATGAAAGTCATGATAAAGTCCTGGAATAAAGTCTAAATGTACTGGAAGTCATGAAACTTTAATTTCAAGCACCGTTTTGCTAACTTGCACATTATTTTTGGTAATTTTTCTTTTTTGTATCTCCAGTTTATTTCAAAGGTTTATAATTCATATTTTAAAAATCAAATACATTTTGGTTATAGTATAATTTAGCATCACAAACACATTTAACTGCTTAATTTATTTTAATATTTTATGTTAAAACACAATTGTATTTGTTACACAAACAATTGCTCCCAGAAACAATTTTCATCAAAGTTTTATACATTTTTTCAAAATGAAATATATTTTGGTAATTCTACAACTTTGCATCACAAACACAAGCAATTTTTTTTTTAATTTTAATATTTTATTTTAAAATATACCTATCCCTCACTTAGCACGTTTTCAGATTGTGCGGATTCATTTAGCATCACAAACACAAGCATTTATTTTCTTAATTTTAATATTTTATTTTAAAATATACCTATCCCTCACTTAGCACGTTTTCAGATTGTGCGGATTCATTCAGCGCAATGTGAATTTTACTGCCCCAGTCTTGAATAGCACGTCTGTAAATTTCAGTTAGCACTATATCTCGGCAGGCAAAAAATTTTAAGTCTTGCACCATGCCACAATGTCTGTTTCAACTTCTGTAAACAACAGATGTGCCGTGGGATACAGTTAGCCAAACAAGGGAGGAAGAGATGTGCACGCAGGTCTGACTATGCTATCAGCTGTTGTACAAACATCAGCTATGGCAATTTAAATTGCATCTATGGAGTGTAAAGGACCAAATATTTTACGTGCCCGCATATGCCGCCGTGCCGTACCGTTGTCGCCTGGCCACAAACCGGGCCGTGAACTCAGTCTAGCCAGTGGCAGGGAATTCACTCAAACAAAAGCAACATATGCCCTCTTCACCTGCCGGTAACTGTACGTGCTTGATCACTCATAATGCATCGTGTTCTGGTATTTGAGACAAAACTATAAGTATTAACGGCGCACAAATTGTAATGAAGGCCATGCTTAAGTTGGTCGCACTTTAGTTTTAAGTAAGTCAACTGTGCGCACAATTGTACGAAATAAGTAAAAGTTTATATAAGTATAATGCTGTTGGTTGTACTTAAGGGAATATATTTGACATGGTATACCGTAACAGAAATGAACAGATCATTCACGTGGAAAAGGTTGTTAAATGAATGTTGCAATGAAGAAAATAATCTTTGGCCTGACAGGATTGGTGTGAACAGGTGGTGCAAATAAGCACTTTAATTTTTGAATAATTAAAATGTTATTTATCCGGACAATAATATCGGTTTCACTGTCAGTAAAGGATAGTTTGAAAAGGTACGCAACGTGAGTTGGTCATGCCCGGGCGGGCAAGTCAGCCAGCCAACTGACGATAAAGTACATAACCACGTATCTCCCGTTAGGCGGTGTCGTATTTGTCATACAAAGCGCGATGGGAGGCATATAAAGATGAATGGTGTGACATATTTATCGTTGAGTGTTATTCTACGCATTTATATTACATAAAGTATATTTTCCTATACAATTTTGGAACACATAAAATAAATTAGTCTGGCTATTTATGGAAACTAATGCTTCAGAATACGTGATTTCGAATAACACGAGCATTTTTAGGAACGAATTAGTCGTGCTAAGTGAGGGATAGGTGTATAACTAGATACACAATAAGGAACAATTATCTTTTTTTTAATGACCCACTTTATTTTAGTCATTCATTTAATAATAAAAGCAGGAGACTGTTCACTTAAATCATGTGGGAATTATCTCTGTAAATGTTTTAGCTTTCTAACTTAACAATCAGCACATTCCTGTGAATATGAGATATAGTATTTAGTATTATATGGTTAATTTTGCTTATTATACATAAAAAATGACCCTATGATATAAAAAAAATGTAAGATAATTTTACATAAAGGTTCTGATAGACTGGTTCACAAGAGATTTGTAGACATCCTCATCAAAAGCAATACCATGTTATATATATTTTTTACATTGTAGAATAAATTGTACATTGTGATTGCGTAAGCAGTGGAAAGAATTGTTTTCCAACATTTTTTTGCTATGTTAAGAAATTTTTTTGTGTAGAATTTTTAGTTAGTTAAGAAAATTACTGTAACATGATGTTAAAAAAAATTGAAGACAAATAGTAAAGACAAGTAATGTGGTTGGTGGTAAGATTTTTTGAGTGCACTGCGTACATTTTGGAATAGTTATAATAGAGCAATGTGTGTAGAATTTTGTAATTTTATACAACTTGTAGAATATGATAGTGGAAATTTCATTATGAAAACAAAATAAAATAGCTAGTGTGACAGTGGTTTATGGCTTGGTGTCTTGTGTAGAGTTGGTTATTTTATTTTCTTGTAACTACTCTTAGTTGGATTTTACTGTAAATTTATTCCAGTAACTTGCTTGCATTTTTTTATCACAAATTTTCTCACCAAATTTTGCTAAATGTTCTTTTCAGGCTGTGAACTGTTGCACTTCTGATTATAATTATGAACACCTGCATATATTTTTTTTTACCACTATCAGATAATTTTTAGAAAATATCGTTTGAGAAAATTTTGAGACTAAAAATAATATGCAAGAGCGCTATAATGATAAATTTACAGAAAAATTCCTGAAATAATAGTAATGTCAAGGAAATGAAATAACCAACTAGGTGTGCGATATTGAGCCTTAAATTAGAAAAAAATAGTGCAAAGTTTAGAGTAGGTTGTCCATTCTTGTGGTTGATTTCATATTTTATTGATGATAGCATGTTTCTTACCATTACAAATGCGATGCTATAGCAGTACTTTCTGTTTTTACGTTATTATTTTTACTCGTATGTTAAATGATAGCACTCAGGTCTTGCCTTATCAGACATCCTTTTCAAATTGCAAGGTGAATACACATCAAAGGACTTGCTATGACAAATAAATCTAGTCTTAATTAGATAAAGACTTTGATACGTCTTGAGTTTGCTGCACACTGCAAAGTAAAATTTTCGACTTGGATGGTAGGCACAATAAAACTAAAAAAATACATAATTGACAATGACAAAACCATACTTAGTACAAATAATTGACAACAAACATACAAACAAAAAAACTGTAATAAGGAAAAAGAAAACCAGTATTACATCTACTGATAACAAAAGATTTAACATGAAAACTTTATAAATTAAGCAACATAGTATATACAACATAACAATATTATTAAATCCTCAACATATAATATAGGTTTAAATTGAGATAGTAAGATTGTTTATATTTATTTTATTATCAGTTAAGAGGAAAATAACTACTATAATTATTGTAATTTGAAATAGTACTGTATAAAATGTCATTAGTCTTACTTAATGTGCATAAAAATGTTTTCTGATGACTGTTAAAGGTAGGTACTTTAATACCTGTATTGTCAAGTAGATAATTACAGGTAATTTTATTATTGTAGCACTTATGTATAAATATGACAGCTAATAATTTTCTTTTAATGATTGAGAAGTAGGTTTTTAATTCAGATGGGGCACTCTTTTGGAGATTGAAATGTAATATATGCACATGTGACGACAGGGGTACCAAAGTCATCTCTGATCGGCTTGACTAGCGGACGAATGAGTGGCTCTGTTCATCTGCCATCAACTCCGAACTCAGGCCCGTCGTCTGCATCTAGTATCACGTGTGAGTTGCACTGCATACGTACACATCACATTGTCACACACAACCTTTTTGTGGTATCATATTATTCTGGAGAACTTTAACTGTTAAATACAATAATATTTCAATAATTATAGCTCTTTTTCTGCTAAGGCCATTTGAAATGAACATCCTGGCTTCGTTTAAGTTAAGTAGTACTAGTAACAACTCAATACTAATGCTTGTATTCTCTTATATGATATACGTAATTATATAAAAAATGTGGATATATCCTACTTGTATTATAAAAGCAAAAGTTTGTGTGTATGTTTGTTACTCCTTGATACCCGAACTGCTGAACAGATTTGGATGGTATTTGGCAGTGGCGAATATAGGTTATAATTTTGGGGGGGGCCCAATATGACCGAGCTTACCATCATTTATGCTTGCTTTTTTTTTAATCAACATCATTTAATGATTATGTAAGTTTACAAAGGGTTTTTAGGAAAGTTTTAGGACTAAACAATATATTTATTATTTCTATTTATTTATGTTTTCGGTTATTTTTATAACAGAACTGCATTGATTTTTTATAATATAATAACACGTTGTTTTGAAAAACGTGCGTATTTAACATTTAATTGTATTCACGTTTATATTAATTTCCCTTTTCCCTTTACTTTTTTCTTTTTTACTTAATGTGTTACCTTTTTTTAGTAAAGATTTTTTTCCCTCTTGTCCCAACAAAAGTAAATTTTGTACAATGGAAAAGAATGTTGGTTTATTATTTTTGAGCTATAAAAAGGGTGTAATGATGTAAATACATTTTAAAAATTCGCTTTTTATGTAACGTTTACAAAACGAAGTCCAGATTTCTTGGTTTACTAGCAAATTTATCAAGTACTTCTTCATCGCTTATTTTAATGTCTCTATGGATCGAAAGTAATGCTAATCCATTAAGCCTAGTTTCTGATGTGGTATTTATTATGTAAGTCTTCAATCTTCTTAAGCTTGAGAAGCTTCTTTCTACGGTTGCGACAGAAACAGGCAGAACTGCTAGCAGTTTCAAGAGATTATAATAATGTTAGGGAAGAAAGTCTTGTCACACTTTTCTAGAGAACTAATGGCTGTTTTGGGAAGATTTTCTGATTTTTCCTGACTCCACTTTTCTTTCCACAACATAAACTCACTTTGCACGACCTCTCTATGTGACAAATCATCTTCGTAGAAATTGAAAGCAGCTTCCAATGAACATAAATCTGTTTTGATACAAAATTCTGGAAGGATTTGTTGTAAGGATGCAACTGTATCCTTGTGAGATTCAAAGCGTTCTTTCAGTGAATTACAAAAATCATCAAGGTAAGGTACATAAACAGCTCGTCGGTAGTATTCTTCTTCTGTGCTGCGGGCTGTTTGAAGGCGACAAACTCTAGGAATCTCTTCTTTAATGTCGAGTTTTGTAGAAAATTCCTTTACTTGAGCATACAGGGATTTGAAGTTGTCATTGGCATTTTCCCTTTGTTTAGATAGCAGATCTAAGACACTTGTAACATTTGCAATGGCTTGAGAAAGATCTATGTTTTTTCTTTGAAGGTTCACAGATAAGTTATGTGTAGTTGACAGCATCTGGCTCAAAAAAAAAATATTAACAAGAAATTGAAATTGACTGATAGAACTACTAAGAGCATGTGCCTTAGGTGCTGAGTCACTTAATTCTTCTTCTATTTTCAAAAGAGAGAGGAGAATTGGTTCTAAAATCTCTTTAAATAAAATCACTGAGTCGTGCCTTTCCACCCATCGTGTTTCACATATTGAGATAAGTTTCTTTTTTTTCTGTTCAGGACAACAGTCAGATATCGTTGATTTCAATATTTCAGTTCTTTTGGCTGACATATGGAAGAATCCGCAGACTTCTTTGATAACGCCCATACAATTTCTTATAGAAGGAATTTTACTTGAATCTGACAAACACAAATTTAGACTATGTGAAGAACAATGTGTGTACAAAGCTAGTGGTAGTTTTCCTTTGATAGCAGCTTGTACCCCTCTGAATTGCCCTCTCATCGTGGCAGCGCCATCGTATCCTTGACCTCTCATTTTCTTTAAGTCAAGCCCTAAATTTGACAAGGTCTCTAATACTGTGTTAGCTAAGCCTGCACCAGTAACGTCATAAACGGGGACAAAAGTTAGGAAATCTTCTCTAATATTGTATGACTGGTCTTCAACATACCGTACACAAAGAGAAAACTGTTCTATTTGGCCAATGTCAGTTGTTTCATCTGCTAAAACGGAATAAAAAATAGAATTCCTGACATTTTTCACAATTTGGGATTGGATTAAATGACCAAACGTGTTAATGAGCTCGTTTTGAATAAAAGAACTAGTGTACATGCTCCTCCCTCCACTGTTCATTAACTGGTCTTTTAGGTCATTATCGCCACTGTTTGCTCTGTATCTCGGCAGTGATAGAAAATTTCCGTCATTATTTTCTGGCTCTTCTAGGCTTATACGTCCACTGTCATGATGACCTCTTAGTGCGATTTGCTGTCTTCCACAAAATCTTATTGTTTGTATGATAGGGATCAGTCTTTCCCTGTTTTTTTTCAATATTCAATCTCCTTTGAGCATTGAGTTGATTTATAACACACTCAGATTTTTTTGTAACAATTGATTTTGTGTTTTCAGCAATCGAAACTGATGTTTTATGGTACGTGCAATTTTCATATTTACGAAAAATTTCCTTGGCTTTTTTCAAATTACTAAAAGCCCTTGTTATTAATGCTCCTGTTTCTTGGTGATCTCCTTTTCCTACACTTTTGGAGTGTGAAAATATTACGCAATATTTACAAAAAGACCCTGATTTTTCTTCAGAGAAAGCTAACCACTCAAATTCTTTTAGCCATTTCATTTGAAAAGATCTAGTATGATTTGAACTAGAAGAACTACTAGAAGTAGAAGGAAATTTGTATACAGGATGAAGTTTCCAAATATTTTCTACAAGTGTAATTTTTTCTTCATTCGTTAACGAACGAACGGAATTGCTTTGACAATAGTTTCCAATATCATATATATTTTTTCTTACTTGCTTGAAGTCTTCCACAGCTGGTGCTGGATCAACGTCAGCACTGTCACTAACATGTCTATTTACACTCTGTTTTTTCGTAAAAAAGTTTTGAATAGAAGCTTGTCTCTTCATTATTAATGCAGTTTACTTAAATAAAAATTAAAGATTCCAGAACAGGAACATCCAGATGATCGCAGATACATTCACCAACTCAATAAACACAGCTACAGATACAGATAAACCAACTTGACAGACAAGCAGATAAAGAATTATAACACACGTGCCAACAACATAAGAATGAACTATGGAAAAGGGAGGGCACAGAACGGAGAGTCCAATGTAAACAATTGAGGACAAGTTTCAGCGCTCAAAGCGGAAGCGCAGTGAAGTAACGCTTAGACAGCCCGCGCAAGAAAGGCACAAGTGAATGCTAATGTTTTCATTGGTTTATTTTTGCCGCACCTATTCACAAGCATTCGTTAACGCACAACATTTATTTTATATCGTATTTAATACTCTAAATTATGTTCCTATAAGAGGAGTAAAATAAATCTGACATTGCGTTTAGAAATGTGGCGACGGTACATAGCTTCTACAAAGTAAGTGGGCGCGCGACACTAGTCCGGCTGGCTGGCACGACGGCGGCAGGCGGCATCATGACATGGCTTACCTCTCCATCCCCTGGATAATATTCTCCCCTTGCCACCCCTCGTAAAACCTAAGCATACGTAAATTCGGGGTTCAATGTAACTTTAATTATTGGATTTGGAATCCTAAATGGTAAGAGTATCACCTGTCTAACAAAGTTCCACTTTGCCTGAAAAAACTTATGCACAACCACGAAACCACGAAACATTATAAGGGTCTAAAAAAATTTGTAATTCTAATAGTTTAATTTTCTTAAAAAAATATTTGTGTAGTGCTTAATTAATGTTATCCTGCACTATAAACTTTAGTTATCAGCCTTACATGCAAGGTCTATTAATTTTTATTTTTTTCTTCTGATTTCGGGGGGGGGGGGGGGCGGGCCCCTGGGCCCCCCCTTATATACGCCCTTGGTATTTGGCATACAACTATCTCATAACCTGGATTAACACATAAGTCACAATTTTACTATGAAATACCATCCCTAATGGAGTGAAAAAGGGGTAAATTCATTTGTGTAACAGAAAATCATAGGTCATAGACACACAAACAGTGAGTGTGTGTCATTTCTCTATGTCTGCCACACGATCATACGCATGGTGAGACCCGTTCGCTTAGTGGAGCTTGTGGCGGCTAGCGAACTAACGGCGCTAGTAACATTTCAGTTTTGAACTTCGTCAATAGATGGCGTTGCCTTGAATTTTAAATGTGCTATCGTTTGGGGCGTCTGTCACTTCTCGAATTTTCGTTTGTTTGTACCGTATGTGTTCCTCTACCATTTATCCAATTGCGATAAAATTTTGGTGAGTTGTTAAGCGCATGTTCGTGAAGGTTTCTGGAATGTATGTACATATATACAACTATTTTACAGTAGGTGGTGCACGAATCATTTCAACAAATGTGTGTATTTCATATAGTTTAGTAGCAGTTTGTGTGTTTTCAGTGTATGAGTGCACACACGTTACTGAATTGAAATTAATTAAGTAGAAACAGCGATAATTCACAGAATTGAATTGAATAAAATGCAAACAGCGACATTTCAGTTGGTGTGTTATATAAATAATACCAGGTAGCCTGATAGTCGTTTCAGCAAATGTGTTTATTCCATATTGAATAGCGGCAGTTTGTCTGTTTTCATTTTTTGAGTGTGCATGCATGACATAATTGAATTAAATTAGATATAAAAGAGAGATAGAGAGATAAAGATATAGAGATATAGAGATAAGAGAGAGATAGAGGGAGATACTAAGAATGAAATGGAGTTAGATAAAGAGATATTAAGATGTATAGAGCTATATACATAGTGGCTTATATAGAGATGTATAGAGATTGGTATATAGAGGAGAGAGATAGAGTTAGTGGGAGATACAGATGTATATATGTAGATAGATATATGTATATTGATGTAGATAGAGGTAAGAAGAGATATAGATATATATTTAGAGAGGATAGAGAGATGATTTGTATATTTGTACCTACTTCAAACAAATTACTTAACAAAATTGAATGAGGCATTGCAATGCATGCCAAACATACATAGATAATTAAATATTCTCATTATCAGTAATCTTAAATTTTTTTCACTTTTTTCTTTAGTGTTTTATAGAGCCTAGAATACATACAGACCATCCACTGGCAGAACAATGCAGACATTGTTCTGCCCCCTATGTTCAGCCTGGGCAAATTTAGGTACTGCAGCTAGTATTAAAATAAAATCAATGTTTTATAAATATTTTTTTTTGTGCCGTGGGTTAATTTAATACTGCCTTCTAATTAAATAGTACAAATATTTTTTTTTCTAAAGAAAATTTTTTGAATACGTCTTGTGTGAATATCAGTTTTTTTAATGTGAATCATATACGAATACCAAATTAGTCATGAAGAGTAATAATGAGAATTGGAATGACACTAGAATTTTTTTTTTCATATCATGTAAAACATGGGTACATAATAAGAAAAATGGGAAATATGGAGTTAGTGCCTTCTCGAAAATTAGACTATTAATTCTGAGGTTAATGGTTGGTTAGATGAAGTCAGCTACAATAATTAAACATAACATTTTTGTTAAATTATTTTAATTAACAAAAGTTTTTTTAAGCAGCTAACCTAACATACTTAACACATAATCTAACCAACCTTTCACTTCAATTTTTATTTGCCCTTACTAAATATTAATTCACAAAATTTTTGCAAACTGCAAAATACGAGAAATTCCTATCAATTTTATGAAAAGTGTGATTAAATTAAAATTCTGTATTTGTGAAAATAGAGTAAATAAACTTATATATACATAATTCACACATTTTTGTTGTTATAGAAACCATGTGAACTTTATTTTACTTTAGCAATATTACAAACACATTTTCTGTTGATTTCCTCTGAATTCCAGAATAATTATTTACGTTTGTAATTTACTTTTTGAATCACAACTTCTCTTTCATCATAAATATATACTCTGTGGCACATGGTGGTAGATTTAATTGTGACTATTGATTTTTAAGTTGTAAATATCGCCACTTCTTTTAATGGCCATCACAAAGGAGTATCTGTGTTTTTATGTTGTCCATGGTTCTTGATAGGGGTGCAGAAGTATTCAAAATTTCAAGTCAAGGTGAGTTTTAATTACTTTTAAAATTTTTGTTTTGTTTAGCAAGAGTTAATTTCACTAGCCAATTAATCAGTGTTTTTTTTTTATAAATAAGCAGTTTTATAATTTGAAAATTTAGGCACTATGTTTGTTATCCACTGTAGTGTTACAACATATATTTAGTCACTGGACAAAAAAAAGTGGTTAAATATGGTATTAATGACTACTGTGCTTCAGCAATGGCATCTCTTGGTCCTGACGGCCGCAACCACCTTGCTCCTTCGCGGCCCAAGTGCAACAGCATTCTGCACCTGTTCGGGGAGTGGCTGTTCGAGGCCGCCCACGTCGGCTGTGAGGACGTCTATCAGGGAAAGCTGAGCCGTAAGCTTACTATAATATTTACCGTAAAAAATTTCAAAACACATATTATAACACTAAGTATGTGTTTGCATATTTGTTTTGTTTTAAAGACCGAAATCTGTAAATACTTCCTACAAACAAACCTTTATGTAACTGACCTGAATCAACATTATTATTGTATTATTATGTATTATTATATATTGTGTTATTGTATTTAAAGGGCGCATTTAACGGGGTGTTATAGGGGGTTCATGAAATTAGGAAATCTGGTTGATTTCAGATCAATAGGGGCGTGATTATATGTTGAATTGTGATTAACCGAAATAACACCTAAAAGCATGTCAATGCACCTTATAACACCGAGATGCAAGTTAATACACCATGAAGCACCAAAATGCAACTGAAAGCATAATAAGAATTTTTAATCAAAAATTTATATCAAAACACAAACTGACTTCTTTTGATTTATTCAACACTAGGAATGCAACACATTTAGCATTAATGTTGTACCAAATTGATGTACTAAATAGATTGATAATTTTTTTTTAGATTTTTATGATCTATTAACTGTTGTTAGTAACTGGTTTTTACATTACGGCATTGATACATATTTCAAACACACAATTACGTGCAAATTTATTTATTTTTGTTCCGAGTAGTTAGAAATGCTTATTTTATTACATATTGTTATATTGTAAAAGAGCATCTTGTATCAGTCATAATTAACTGTTTTAAGTATCATATTTGTTTAATAATTTGTTAATATTGAATGAATAGAGTTCATAAAAAATAAAAAGAATAACTTCAAAATCTCTTGTTGTAAAAACAAAATTAGTCAAAAAATAAAACCATAATATTTGTCTCTACAAATCAAACTCATGCTAGACAAAATTGTATTCAAAAAATGTATTAACTTAATAGTTTAAATGTTTAAAATAAGGTATCTTGCAGACAGGAATAAACCAGAACTCTGTAAATGTCTCTTCAAACTAAGGGAAAAAAAAAAAAAAAAAAAAATACTGGTAAATTACCGAACTGAATTAGTAATTTTTTTCATACTAGCAGTACCGCCAAGTAATACGGATTTTCAGTAATTATGCCTGATTAGATGTCTATAGTGCGACAAGAAGCAAAAGAACCTGCACAGATCCCAAGGTGGGTGATCACGTGATGAGAGTGTCGATTAGGGGAGGGAATTAGTTACTTGGCCGCTTCAACACCGACCACGCTCGGCTTTCTGGCAGTCCTAACTGCACAAACCGATCTACGCTATGGCTTCTACGTCGGGATTTAAATTGCGTTTTAAATCTGGCATGCCACTGCGGGGATAAGCTCGGGAGATAGCCTACAATGTTGCAACATATTTTTTAGTGAACGAAAAAACTTGTTTAAATTGACTTGTAATGTCCCTGAAACAACTGCTGCAACAGGTGTCTCAATATTAACAGTTAAACAAATTCTAGCAGAGAGTAAGGCAAAGAGTAAAACCAGTTTGACTTTTTCGACTCCGACGGGTACAACACCGACGGGTAAGAAAACAGAGCACAAGAAAATAATTGAAGTAGATGATTTTACATGTGGTGCTGTGTGGCAAAAGTCACAAGTTTTATACCGTAATAAAATCTGTACCCACATTAAATAAATTGAATAAGGCTTTGTAAGAAGACGGAGTTTTGAAGTGTAACAGGGAATACTTGTGAAATTTGTTGAAGAAGCTAGGATTCCTGTGGAAAAAATGTCAATCAAAGAGAAAGATTTTGATTGAAAAGCCAGACATAGCTGCTAGGAGACATTGCTATCTTGGACAAATACGAGAATTTCTTAAGGTTGGCAGAACTGTAGTTTAAGTTGACGAAACTTATTTCTGAAAGAAATTCAAACCATATCCAAAGTAGTCATTAACATTGCCTTTATATCTAAACATGTTGATTTCTGTAATTCATTCGAGTCTTGTGTGCCCCAAAAATAAAATAAATCACTGTCAGCTAATTATTAAAAAAAAGTGTGCAATATATATGTTCATTTTATGAATTTTAGCCACTTAAAATAAAAGTCCACGAGTTTAAAAGTGTTTAAAGTAAATATAATATTATCACCTTGAAAGTCTTATATTCGTGCTACACACAGTGCAAGTTCTTGTTGGCAGTCATATACGGAAATAGGAGTCACAGAATCCATAGGGAAAGGTCCACGATTAATTATCGACTATCGTGCATTCAGGTGGAGAAGAGCTTTATTCCGAACGCTTTACTCATTTTTAAGTCAAAACAGAAATCTGGAGACTGCCATGACGATATGAATTTTGAAATTTTTTCTATGTGAGTGAAAAGTAAATTACTGCCAAATTTACCTGAGAAATGTGTTGTAGTAGTGGACAACACCAGTTATAATAATGTACACATGAACAAAAAACCTACAGCATCATTCCTGAAACAATACATCTAAAACTGGCTGACATAAATCAATATTTCTTTCTCTTCAACAACACCAAAAGATTTTTTTTCCTTTTAGTAAAAAGTGCGCCAGTAACTAAAATTTAAAAAGATGGGTCAATCACAGAATGTGGCCATGATGTCATTCACCTGCCCATACCAAGCTGAGTGAACCCGATTGCGCTGGTATGGGCAGAAATGAAAAACCAAATCCGGGAAGGAATCTCTTCATCTCTAGATGATAAAAGAAAATTGTGCGAGGAGTTGTTCAGCAGCTATTCTGTGGACAAATGGAAAGAGTGTTTTAAGCACGTGAAAAATATTGAAGGGGACTATGTGAAAGGCGACAAAACGAAATGCAGGAGTTATGCAGTTGCTGATGATGTAAGATGGACTCTAGTGCGACGGTTTGGTTTGCCAGTCCTCCTTCCTCATCGTAGCAGGGGAAGGCTGTGGATGGGCACAGGGATATCAGAGAAGGCTCTTTTGTTTCTTGTCGCATTATAGTTATAGAACTACGGATGTAGTGTTTCTATGAAAACAGATTAACTTAAAAAATCTCAAAATCAGATTTTCCTACCATAAATATCTTGTAATGAGATGGTAAATCCTTTGCAAAAGTAGGTAATTAACATAAATATGAACCCTGAAACTTATTTTAGCTTTTAAACTATCAAGAGGTTTGCAAACCTGTGTAATTTTTAAATTACTTGGCGGATGTATTATTTAGTGAATGTTTAGAAGTGTTGTTAATTATTTTGTAGAGTCTAGTTTCTCACATAAACCCTTCAAAGTGATTGTTTAGCGAGTGTTGAATGTAATTACTGATGGCTGTGCCTGGAAGTTGGCACCACTGTAATATTTTATACTGGTCGGTTTTTTAATCACAAATTCATATGTTTTTGAAAACCCTTCTGTTTTCATATTAATTAAAGATATAAGTGAAAAAATCAATACATCATCTGTGTAATGATTTAATGATTTCACGCACAATGTCATTTTCTTGGTTACAATAAACTGTATTGTTTTAATATTTTATAACTTTATTGTTTTTTTATTACAGAGATACAGACCAACATATTTGTTTGCATAACATTACTGGAAATGATTACTAGTATGGAAGCTTTGTATTGTTTAAGAAAAAGATTTTATGGTCATGTTATGTGGGGTTGAAATGTTTTTCTATAAGTATTAGTAGTTTAGTATATTTATGTTATCTTGCAATATTGATTGATGAGGCAGGGATTTTTTTTTTGTTTGTAGAGGGAATTCAGGGAAAGTCCAATATGTCTAGAGTAAAGGTATGGAAAATCTAAAAATTATGTGTAAATAAAAAATAATTAAACATACATTGAACTTAATTGGTAAATTATAAAGTTGGTGCAAAAAGGATTTTTTTAGCACAAGAAATAATCAATAGGATTCTTTTATATCTAAATAAGTGTAGAGAAGAAAATAGGTAGAATATTAATGGTGTGCTCCACCCTTGAATAGGTCCTAAATACACTTCTGCTCTAATACATATAATTCACACATATCCAAACACTTTTGAAATTAAAATTTTAAAAAAAAAACCCTGCTTGTAACTTGGAAAAGAAAGTGTTCACATTCTAAATATTTTGATATAAGTTTAGTTTGGTTGTAAAGTTAAAGAAAGTAGTTTCTCGACTTAATGTAAAATCTAATAATTGGAGACAAGATTTTATGGTTTTATTTTAAAGCCGATATCATTTTTAGAGCAAGAGATTTCGGTGTTATTGTTTTTATTTTTTATGAACTCTGTTTATTCATAAATATATCACAATTTTCAACAAATACGACACTAACTTCTGTTATAATACTTACTTCGCATAACAGTGTCATTTTGACTGATAAATTATACTTTTTTTACAATATAATAATGTTCATAAGCATGTCTAACTACTGGGAATAATAAAAATAAATCAGCAAGAATAGATGCATATAAAATGTTCCAACGTCGTAATGTAAAAATTAGTTACTAATATTAGTTGCAATACAAAAATTTTGCTACTAACTCCCTGCTAAATAATTAACGTTAATGGAATTCAGTATACCAAAAGATTACATTTTTGTAAACTCAGTTGAGTTTTGAATAAATATGCTGATTAATTTCATGATTTTTTGGGACATTTCAGTGCTTTATGGTGTATTAACTTGAATTTCGTTGTTATGTGGTATATTGACATGCTTTTCGGTTTTATTGTGCCTTTATCGCAATATACCACGTAATCTTGTCCGTACTAATAACTTATATATTTTAAAACCCTTGGCTGATTAATTTGGTTTTCTTGTTTATGTTCAATGATAGCGACGTTTTTACATTTTTAACAGTGCAACAGTGTCACCTGGTTTGATGTATGGTGCAAGTAGCAGCCATGTGAAAGAAGGATACTGAAAGAAAATCTTAAGTAGTGCTCCCAAATATTTTGTTCAAGAACCAGCTAAACCTCTGAAATGTTTTTAGATTGTTATTGTCAATGTTGTGGTAAAACTCAACGACATTTATACTCTTAATTGTAATCTTACTGTGGTTATTTTGACATTTCTCTTACAACATTGCAATAATTTGATAGCATTCCACTGGGTTGGAATGTATAAAGTATAACACAAGAAACACGTCAAGTAATTTACTGTGATTGACACGTGCTGCAACTGACATGACTGTTTCCTCCCTCCTCTGCCACTCATACTTTTTACAAGAAGTTAAAACTCTTTCATTAATGAAAAGTTAAAAGTTTAAACACAATAATACATTCTAGTTTGAAATATCTCAGATCTGGCAATATTAAAAAACAATATCCCAGACTGTTAATCCTGTACAGCAGGTAGACCTACTGAGGTGCATGGCTGTAAAACTTTGGATTCTGATTTATGTTTACTGTTTACAGTAGTTTCTTGAAATCATTCTGAGGAAATGCTAGAACGGTTCTGAATTTCTTCCTAATTTCTGTGTATTTTGTGTGTATCGTTGTTGCAAAATTCCCACGGCCTAGTCACCTTTTTGAGGTGGTGGGGGGGGAGGGGGAGGCATGGTTGAGTTTCAGCATTAATTTAATGCTTGGGTTTACCCAAATAGAACGAAAATCGCAAGTCTGTTGTTAATACAAGTGATGCAGTAAGTGCAGATCACATTTACAGTTATGGCCACGGTAACGTTTTCAGTCTTTAGAATTTGTTATGTTTTATGAAGTTTCAAAATTTTTGATTTAAATACATTGGGAAGGGGGGGGGGGGGGGGGGGGAAGATTAAATTATTTGCCTCCGGGCCCTTGGCTCTGCTCGCTGATGATAGTGATGATCCGCGAAGCTGGTATATGACTCTGTGCGAAGGGTCGGAGGCGGGCCCGAGCAAGAGGCCCGGCTCGGTGCTGATGGACGGCCGGAAGGGGAGCCTGTCGGCGTCGCAGCCCAGCTCCCTGGCGGACGAGGCGGACATCCCGCCCTCGCTGGCGGGCGACAAGTACGGCTCGGGCCGGGCGGAGGCCCTGGGAGCACTCTGCCGCGTCTTCTGCGCCAAGAAGACCGGGGAGGAGATCCTGCCCGTGTACCTGGCCCGCTTCTACCTGGCCCTCGTGCAGGGCCTCAAGGTGCCGGAGGTACGGTCCCGGCGGCACGACGTTCGCGAATAATTTCATACTCATTCCGACGTTTATAATTTAATATTTTTTAAAAATTATTTGTTACTAGGGACACCTGTATTTCGCGAATAGGTACATTTCGTGTCTAGGTATTTCACAAAATACTGTAGCTTTTCTCCTGTGGTTATTGGCTGAGGTCGGTGAGAGGTGTCGTCCCGCTCTTGACGGGGCCGATGATAATGTGGTCACCGTACTGCTGCACCCTCACAATTTGCCATGACTCTTAGAAAAAGCTACAGTGTTTTGTGAAATACCTTGACATGAAATGAAATCGCGAAATACAGGTGTCCCTATTTGTTACCAATAGATAGGCTTACACCATGTCAGACACATTCACAAAAAAATTATTGAATTGAATGTATCATTGTAAAAGAATAACATTATTTAAATATTAGTTTTATATTTAACAAATTATCAGTGTCATTAATGTAAAATATTAATAATACTATATTTTATGCATACAATCAGATCAAAACAACTTTCAAACTTACAATTTATTGGTTTAGGAAAATGTGCAATGCCATTTTTTTTTAAATTTCCTCTTTTTTACACCTCTTTGTTATGGTTCTATGTACAATCCTCTTTTTCTTTTTTCTCTTTATAATTTACTGTATTTTTGATCAACTTTTCTTGGACTCCTAAGAGTGGAAAATAAATTCAATATGTTAAAATTAGATTTTAAAAGTATTCAGTATTAGTAACATTGTAGTATTCAATTTCAAAATTCTAATTGAATAAAAAGAATAGTATTCGAAGAAGCTTACATACTGCTAAAACTTATCCAAACATTCTTGGTATTAGCCGTCCAAAAAATAGGTGTCTAAGAATAAAAAAAATCCTAAAAGTCACGAAAAAGTAAGGAAACAAGACTGGTCACGGAAGTCACAAAAAAGTCCCTAAATAAACAGCAATGATGCTGGAAGTTAAGAATCTTTAATTTCAACAACCTTTTCCTAACTCAGTTTTTTTTGTTTGATACCCCACTTCAGTTCATAGTTGCACGTTAAATATAAATATTTGGAGGCTGTCCACTTAATTTAAATGGGAATTATCCCTGAAAAGGTTTTAGCTGTCCAACTTAAAAATTGGTATGTTTCTGCAGAT
Organism: Bacillus rossius redtenbacheri; assembly: GCF_032445375.1. NCBI lineage: Eukaryota > Metazoa > Arthropoda > Insecta > Phasmatodea > Bacillidae > Bacillus > Bacillus rossius. Next base: position 29,591,589 of record NC_086340.1, on the reverse strand, counting down.
TGTATAAAATTTTTAATTTATTTGCCTGTATTTAATTATATAAATCACCCTTTTATAAAAAAAACTTACATAATTAACAGTTCCGATAGTGTTTTGATAGTGGTTCACTAGGTATTTCTCAACATCCTGTAACTATATTCACAGAAACATAGCAAGGTTCATATTCAATATCAAATTCGAATAGTCTGAAGGGGGAATATATTTTAATATTTTTATGATAGTTTAAAAGTCTTAATTTTTAAAGCCACATGTGGGCTACCTACCGTACATGGTTTGTGCTATCACAGTATTTCACATTTATGGTTATAAATACTAAAAAAAAATATTTCTTAACATAGTATTGTTTCCAATTTATTAAATATTTTTTTTTGCAGTGGTTGAAAACTGGAGATTGTTTAGCTGTGTGAACTTTTGCAATTATGCTGTTACAGTGCACATTTTGAAATGAAATGTGGTATATTATATCAAGCCCGTTAATATATTTTAAGTTGGCACTCTCACATTTATATTTTACATCAGTTACTCAACTTCATTATCGACAATTACTTGAAGTGATATGCAACAACTTCAGATCACTTCAAATACAATTGAATATTCATCATTTCGAACTGTAAGATATTTTGTTTTGTGAAATTAAAATTTTTCGCACAGGCCTACACCCTAAGTTGCTAGGTAATCAAGGCTGATATTCCATGACTAAATGTGTAGTGGAAAGTGCTACGTTAAATTTATGGAAAGGGGGGAAGTACCATAATGGAAAACCACCAAAAAGTACCAGGGTAGTTCTACCATAATTGTTTACACATCAAAGTTATAAGAAGACAGAGCTGCTTGCTTTTATTTCTTGTTCATGTCCAGTTTAATTTTTCCATATATTAAACAACTAATTTTATTCCAAAAACTATGTATTGCAACCTTTCTGTGGTCTTTCTCAGTTATGTAATTTCATAATGTCTTGCATTTTAAGAGTAATTTACCTAGAATTCTATATAAATTTAGAATTCCCTAGTGAAGCACAGGTGCAACGTGTATATACATAATATAAAATACCAGATTGAATCTGTATTGAATCTGTTTTAATTTTAAACAAAGATTTCTTCCAAAAAGTAATAAGGAATGTTTACTAGTACTTTCCCTAATTATTTGGTTCCATAAATCATTACAAGTATGACATAATTGAAAGTCAGACAGTAAATATTTTTAAGTTATGTCCATTCACATGTTAAGTAGTAATGCAATAATCATAAAATAACAAATTACTTTGGATGGTGCACTACTTTACTAAATTAGTAAAACAATACCAATCAGGATGTGCCTACATTTAATCACAAGCTCTGAGTTATTCTGCATATGAGCATATCTTGACTGGATGTTAACATGGCGTAAATATATAGTAAATGCTGTTATACAGCCATAATTACAAATTGTAAAACTAAAAAAAACAAATTTCTATACTTGGTATCTTTTGATAATTCATATTAATAATAATTTAGTTTGAAAGTGTTATAGTATTTCACTGTGTAAAAGTTTAACAAGTGTGAACATGATATATACAGTAAAAAGAACATTGGGTTCTTCTATGCAGATAACATCTGCGTCAAAATGTTTTTGGAATACTTCTCTTGAAATTTGGCCATCGGAAACGAAAGCCAAAACACAAGAAAGTTAAAGGTTGAACAATACTTGCATTGCGTTACTGTGCCTTGCATAGTTTGTGAACCGGTGATTGCTGAACATTTTGCATCTTGCGTTCTTATGTTTTTTTTGCATAGTTCGTGAACTAGGCCTTAGTGTGTGTGTGTAGTAGGCAGTGTCTGTGGTGACTGAAGTGAGTTGGGAAACACTTTCCAGAGCACAAGTTCGTCACCCTCGCAGCGATCTGCTAAGACTTTCACGTATTTTCACGAGGTTGGTGTTTTTGAGTTGCGGTGCTTGGACTGGTTCTGGACTGCCACTTAAACTAACGGAACCAGGCGCACTTTTCTGCAGTCAGACCTCGGCTTCACAGCACCGATTTTGTACAGGCAGCTGGTTCGTAAAGGCACTGCCAAATCTACACAGTAGAGATTATGCTGGTTCATTTTCGACAAGTAATATGCACATTAAAATTTTGTGAAGCAATGTAGGTCTGTAAAGTCGAGGTGTGACTTCATATCTATTCCAGCACCATGGCACATGATGCATGAACATTACAATTTTTCGCAGTTAACTGATAATTTTAACATTTTGTTTTCGTGCTTGACTTAAACACTAGCATCAAGAACATATTGCACATATCATTGAAATAATTATTATTTTTCATTTTTAATGCCTTGTAGTTAATGTTAATGAGGTGACTTAACAGTAGCATTTCACTTGTAAATAAAAATTTTCATATCTTAACCTCTGTTCTCACCGTACTCACTGAGGCAGAGGTATTGTCATTATAATGGATTAGCTAATTGTACATACGACATACAATATAATGCTGTGGAAATAATGTTATGGAGCATAAGTGAAGTAGTTCCTTTTGAATAGTGATGTATGAAATAAACGTTTTCTCACATTGGAATCTCAAATTCAATTCTTAAAAGAGTACCAATAATCTGATTTTCATTTCAAGAGTCAGAAATAAAATACAGTGTGTTCACCTGACCGGGAAAATTGGGAGACCCTGAATTAGCCGGGATTTTTTTTGGTGCCAGGAAAACAGTGAGAAACATGTATTTTCAAAAGCCATTTGGAATTATGTGTTTTTCTAGCAATATGAAAAGAGCTTAGTTGAAAAACTGCTAATTGTGCGTACAAACTTGTCACTCATACCATTTTTGAGTACTGTTTACTGGCGAACCTCTGCAGCGGAAGTGAGGAAAGTAACACACCCATACAGGAAGAATTTGCTACTCAGTTTCTTTTCTTTCTTCCCTTGTAGTTTTTTTTACATTTATGTAGAAGAGTTTAATTGGTGGTAGTAATAAACAGAAGCCACAAACCATTATTTTGATTTGTCACATGAAAGATAGCATTTCGGTTTTAGAGAAAGATTTAGCACTTTAAAATTTATTTTTTAAAATAAAAAAAGTCACAGTTACACGTTCAGGATAAAAACATATTTTTTTGAACAGTGTTTTTATATTAATATGGTTGGTTTGTTAAGAGTCTTTTGTAATACTAATTTAATTGCATTTATGATAGGCAATTTTGTGAAGCATTGCAAGAAGCAATCATTTAGGACTTGACTACATGTTTTCTGAGTGACGTACGTGTTCTACAGTGGTAAAGTTTCAATATGTTACTAAACATGGTTGATGCTACCAATGTACCAAAATTCAGCTTTGGACAAATTTTTACAGGTTAAAACCTTATTTTCCTGGACTATGAGCTGTCACATAAACACTACCGGGGGCAATTATGGGGTGGGCTTATATAAGCTTTGAGTATTGAGTATCTACCCATAAAAATGTGCTGACAGTTCTAATCCATTTTTAATGGCTTGAATGGTTTTCTTCCCAGTAAAAACACAGCTAGCCGACGCTGCAGATGTAATGTGTGGCCCCAAACAAGCTTTCAATATACAGTACACTTCCGATTATCCGCGAAATTAAGTGGCAGGGCCACCGCTGATAGTGAAAATCCCGGATGATCCGCAAAACAGCCAAAAATGGGAAACAAAAAAGGAAACATTAATTTCAACTTAAAACTCTAAATCTTTATGTCAGTTAGAGTTACAATAAACAGTAAAATTTTTTAAATGATGCTAGAATTTTAGTATTTTACTGAATTATTAACATACAATACATTTCAGTAATGTGAACATAAAAGTGCTCAACCATACGACTAGAAACAAAGCGCGACAGAGACAAAAATAGCAACGCATGTCAGCCTACTGCGTGAGTTCCGAGAAGGCGTTTTACTGTATACTGCACACAATACACTCGTCAGGAGAGTTCAAATTTGCTCACTTGTAATAAAATACAGATTTACGTATGTGCTGTATTTTTTCGAAGCATGCGCGGATAATCCGCACCGCGGATAATAGGGAGTTTACTGTATTCTGCTGTAAAAAAAATTGGAATTTTCAAAGTTATTTAATTTACCCGAAGACAGTCAAAGAAAAGTAGTCTTTGATTCGACTTCAACTTTCCGAAGCTTCGCATAACCCTACAAGCAATTAATTTTCTTTAAGGGCTAAATAAACACTCTTAGAGCACTGTAGCTGGTGCTAGGAACAGGCTTTTATTCGATAGCTTCTGTAGGGAACTACGCAAGTTTGCTACATAGGTGCTAGTGATTGAATTACTGAATTATTCTTCTTCAAATATAAAATTTTTTAAATACTCAAGAGTTGATATTTGGGCACTTTATTTGTCCATCTATAGTTTTGAAGCCATTCTAGTGTTGTTATAATGTCTAGGCCTGTGTGAAGCTTTAACTAAGCAAATCAATCAAAGTTCTTTTTAATATTCAGTTTGACTTCACGAGGAAATTTGTTATTAATTTTATTTGAAGCTTCGGTTGTGATACAAAGCTTTGCATCTTATATGAAGCTTCGTATTTGTTCCAAAGCTTGAAAACATGTAAATCTTAAGATTTACTCATAAAAAAGTATTTAGTCCTTTTTTTATATTGTTTATGTTTTGCTAGAATATATTTGGTTTCTTAAAAAAATCAAAAGAAGGTGCTCCGTTTGCTCTTTTGAATGCTCAATATTAATATAATGTATTGTTGTTTTAATAATTTGGTTGAATTATCTTATATATAGGGCACAGTTGTTTAATAATTTAATCAGATCAAACATTACAAATGTTTAACAATCATTTTTTTTTACTTCAATCCTATATTTTATCAAATAAGGTTAATACAGCTTCGACGAGAACAATATTCACTATTTGATTCGACTTTGGGAATATTTTAAACATTAAATTTGATAGTTGCTTCGCATCATAAAACAAGTATTTGCGCAGGCCTAATCACTTGTCTTATCTTTCTGCACTCGGGAGTTATGGTGAATATTCAGCAGCTCCGTGGCAGATTTGGGGGCGTGACTTGTCTGTCTTGTCGAGACCTGGCCTCACGCCACTGATTGCAAATCCTCTTTCCTCTCGGTAGGGTGATCAGGTGGTTGCAGGTCCTTGGTAGCTGTTATTACTCAAGTGACATACTCGTGAGGCAAGGGTCACGTGCTAGCTCTCAACATCCCAGCATGACTCATATCTATGAGCACCGAGTCTGTGTCCGAGCGGGTTGGAGCTCACCGTAATCTTGGATGTTCCGTCGCTTCAAGGCTCAGTCTGGCTTGCCATGTTGGTTTTGCATTTTCTTATCATTTTTATTTAGTCATGTTTGTTAAATATCAGATTATTTATTTATTTATTTTTTTATTTTTTTGTAATATGCCTACCAGCTGTGAAACTTTAAAGGTAGGCACAACATATGTACAACAAACACACACATACACATTGACAACTCACATTAAAACACAAGAACTCATTATTAAAAAAAACAACATCAGCCACTGTACAAAAGAAAAAAAAGAAAAATCAGCTACAAAGCAAAAATAAATTTGAAAACACTTATGTATATTTATAAGTTATTAAAATAGGTACAGCACTATTTTCAGAACAGTGTTGTTGAGAAATAATAGTAATAATAATAAAACAATAATAAAATTAGAATTCATTTAACATATAATCATAAAATAACTGAACAATAAGAAAAATTTTGCTGGCTTATTACTATAAAAAAATTAAAAATTCCCAAGTTCATAAATTTTTTAACTAAAATGCATATCAAATTTATTTAAGTTTTTAATAAGTCTATAAATAAGGTTATTGTTGTTAGAGACAGCACACAGAGTAGATAATAATTGACTATTAAATTGAGGAACTCCCAGACCATTTTTTAGCTAGGACATAATTACATTTGATTTTATAACTGTAGCATTTTATAACAAAGAGAGCGTCGAGATAAGTTCTGCGATCTGAAAGGAGATTCAGAATTGGCTGTGGGCGTTTTCTTTTTGTTAATTATTATAATTATTTTATTTTTGATACTTTAAATTTGGTAAATGTCTGATGTCTTAATATTGTTCCAAATCCAAATAATTCCAAATAATTGACGTCATTTAATTTAGAGTGATGCAAGTGTTCTTTATCATGAACCCTTGTACATGACAGTTTATTTATATTTATTTATGTATTTAATATTTATTTAATATTTGTCACATGTCTACGAACGGTAGCAAAACCTTGGTAGTAGGCATGAACATACATAACATAACATAACATAACATTACTCCACATACAAACATAAACATGTCATTTTGTAACAATTTAAAATAACACAACATGAGAAAATACTAGTTACAAAGACAAAAAAACAGAAAACAGACATTAAAAAACATTGAACAAAAAAAAAATTACGGTACAAACAAGAGCAAAAAAAGTAAACAATAAAAGGTTAACTTGAAACAAAAAATGCATGTATAGAATGTATTATTACATCTAATAACACCAAAATACACGAGGAATAATAAGATGTAAATACAAATTAAAATGAAATTACTCTAGCTGAAGTTGCAACAAGCAACTCAGCGAAGAGATAAAGTAAATGTTGTATGTAAGGAATTAAATAAATAAATAATAAAAAACTGTAATGTTCAGTTTTAAATAGAAGCTTGAAAGTAACGTTTAGTAAATATCCCGTGACAAAAAGTTGGACGAAACATTAAATGCATTACAGCTATTGTAATTAATTAGAGAATTACACCTTAAATACAGTAAAACTCTCCTAAGAAAATCCCTCTTAAAAAAATTTCACAATATGTTTCAAGGATAAATGAAGGATGAAGTTATTTTATCTCAGTTCTAGCAAAAATACTGTTATGTGTATAAAGTTAGTGAGAAATAACTTGTCAGTAAGAAATAGTGAGAAATGTTCACATAAAATTAAACTAAATACCCTAATTGATAAATTTGTACAAAATATAAATTATAAAATTCTCATAATAGTGAACTAGATTAGATTATTTGGAAGTACTTTTGCTAGAACTGAGATAAAGGAACATTGGGAATGATGAATGAGTAGGGCCTGGAAAATTTCGGTGTTTTCAATATGCAAAAAGCGGTACTTTCAAATTAGAAAAGCGGTGGTTTAAAGTCGGTATTTTCGTTATGCAATGGAAATTTTACCGGTATTTTAAATGTTGACTAAATTGTGCAGTTATTGAATATAATAGTTTACATATTTAATAAACAATCCACGTATACTAGTAATAGGCTAATATGCATAATAACAGCCAATTAAATCCAAAACAGTTACACAAAACAGACACGTTGCTATAGATGTTTGCAACTACAAATTTTTTTTTTTTTTTTTTGGCTGCCAATGCCACATGCTTAGCCGACTTTAGGTGTTTGTCAATGAAATCTTTTCTATCCCATGAAACTTTACAGTTGCAAAATTTGCACATCACTGTGCTATTGCCAGTACAATAAAACCCATGTTTCTGATACTGATATGCTCGTATTTAATGGAGTGGAGGAACACGGGGTTGCCACTTGAACAAACCCCAGCGCACAAATGAGAAGAAACTTAGTGTGAACTATACCCCAGATCAATTTTGAGCATCAAAACCATACACGAACACGGCTTATGTAAAAATAAGGTAATTATGCTGAAACACAAGACTTGGGTTAAAGGATACTTTAACCTTGTGTGGATCAAGTAGAAAACATTCGGCTATAAACGAAAGAAATAAGAACAATGCTATCCTGAAATGCTGTGACATGTTTTTGGAGTAGATAATCACAGCGACAGACCGACAGGATGCGCTCCCGCCCTTGCCGTCAGCGATGTTTATTTTGACAGCTCAAGCAATTATCGTTTCCACATCCCTTCGCAGCGTAAAAAAAAAAGAGAAAAAAACACGCTGACAGTTTCTCACGCAGAAGGTTGAAATAAGGGAGGGAATGTGTTGAAATGTTAGTTGGAAAGGAGGGGGGGGGGGGGGAATTGTTTTTACATGGTTTGTGGCTCTGGGAGGGATGAGCCTTGAAGAATTAGCAGGGGATGGGAGAGGTAAGCGTCGCGTCACGTCACATATGACGTCAAGCCGCCGGGCGGGTAAGATAACATGACAGCTGAGACGGCTTTTCGTGCGATAGTGGAGGCGCCGAGCTCGTCTAGACACTGCCGCGTGGCCAGTCTATAGGGGTGGTATCTATTTTTAGACGTCTTTTGTATGCCTGGCTGCTTACAGTACTATGCCCGGCAGTTATCTTGGCGTCTGAGCTCCCTAGTCCTACTTGAGGGGAGGGGAGGGCGAAGAGGAAGCGATACCCTATTGTCAAGGTCAGCGGCCAGGTTTGTACTAGCAGAACAGAATACATTCGGCGCGTTACTTCCTACACTACGTAAGTCTGTATCCACGTCCGTGGGGGCCCCAGGGCGGTAAGGCCTTTTGGCTAAGAGCGCTGGGTTACCAAACCAACAGTGAGAAATCCTATGAATTGTACTTGTATTACATAAGTGTAACATTTTGTAAATTGCAGTGGTTGTGCTCGAATATTTGTACTCATCTGTCAGGAAAAGTAACGAACTATTATCTAAACCTGTAAGGTTTTACTTTGTCCCATTAAATATACTTACGGTGTCTGCTAATCATTATGCTAACCAAAATTAATTGAAATGTTAACTCAGTAACTAGCGAAAACCAGACACGATTTATTTTGGAAAACTAGGTCACTTAGTATTTAAAATAAATTTAAAACTATGCTTCTCAATTCATTGTGTTCTCAAAGTTAATTAAAACAAAAGTCTTACAAGAAAAAGCAAACGACCAAAACATTACGCAATTGTAGCTCTCCGCGCGAAAGCTATCTCACAGTTGATGACGCAGGAGCCAGTCTAGCCCTTATCGTTCTCCGGTTTCCGTACCTAAAACTTTCCATTTAGCGCTGGATGTACATTTAAGTAAACATGGAGCTTGTTATGTTATATTTGCTGCTTTAACTTCATGTCAGTCGTTTAGGAAACACCTGACAACCAACGTTAATGGCATTTAAAAAATGCTTGTGCATGTGTGGCTTTATATTTTAATGAACCTATAATCGATTATTTATTATAAATGTAAATACAATTTGCATTGTACTTCCACTTTAGAATGCATATTATAACCTTCAAAACCTCATATATATTATATGATTTGTTTAATGTAAGTGTGAAGTTCTCTTTCCATGATAATGGATTGTATTAGGTGACGAAAAACAAAATTAAGTTAAAATTAATTACTAATATTACTATTCTTATTACTTTCTCTAGGTACTCCCGTTTTTTCCGTTCTGTCATTTCGTCAACGCTTCATACTCATCATTTCTCCACAATAGGCTATCAAGACCTTACTTGTTAATAGCCGCCCAACTCACATGCACCCTAACTGCCCAAACATTTTACTTCACTATACACTACGTAACAGTAACGTAGTAAAGATATATTTCCATTGTTTATTAAATACTTAAAATACCTATTTTTTTTTTCTGGCGTAGTCTGTGGGTCATGTGGTCGTTCTTTGCTGACTTTACGAATCCTGACTATGGACCGTTCACTCACACCCGTGTACTTCGCTGCTCTTGCAGTCTGTCTCTGTAAAGGCTCGAGCAGACATTTATTTTTCGCTTCTTCATCATTAAACTGCATCACGGTTTTTATTATTTCCCGCTCTCCGCTATGTATCACTTTACCGCGCCTCTGTGAGCTGCCACCTTCGCCTTCCATTTTCGGGTATACACTGAAGGCCGATATTTTCCTAACAGCTACTACACGGCTCTCGGCTACGTGTCGCCTGCTTACCCCCTCTCCTTTCTCCGGTCCCGCTGTCCCCGCACCCCCGCGCTGAGACACGCCAAGAGCCAAGATAACTGCCGGCCACAGTACAGCTCTCGCCAAGATAAACGTGAACGCATAGAGCCCAACAAAGTGTAACAGACTTGTTTTTCAGCCGATTTTACTCAAATTTTCGACTTTCTCTGCTTAAATTTTTCATGTTTTCTCAAAAAACTGTCATATAAACGGAATGGACGCATCAGAGGGGACTCGCATCGGTGGGATTCTACTGTAATGGTACTTTTCGGGGATATATTCGCAGTGTAATATAGAAATGTTGTGGTTTTCGCGAATGTACTTACTTTTCGCGTTTTCATGCGAAATTCGCGCGAATTTTCGCAAAATTCGCGATCGCGAAAAATTCCAGGCCCTATGAATGAGGGATGAAGTCATATTAGCAGCTCGGGTTAATTTAGCCAGTATCTGTTTTAAAGAACAGCTAGCAGTCCAAAATGACATCAGTCTGTTCATTTTAAAATTTCAATAAATGTTGATAACCATGCTGATCATCTGAAAAACATAAAAAGTAACATCTGTAGGTTTACTTTGCTTGCTTAATACCAATTTCTATTATTCTTTTATTCCTAATTATGATGTACTGAATTAATTTTTCGAATTTCACTATAAAAAAATATGTAAATTATAAAGTTATTTTGCATGAATTGTAACGCAGATAATTCATGCATTTTTGTTTGCTCTAAATATGCTTTATTATTGTTTTGCACATTTAAAACAAGCAATTTGGAATTGCTAATACTGCTTATTTTGTGTTAAAATATTTGACTAGATGCGAAATATTGTGCATGCAGAAAAAAAATGCACAAAATTACCATTTATGTAAGGTAGCAAGAATTCACCTGAGGCCATCTCAGTTTTGCAGAGAGACTTCTTCCTTGTACAGTTTTCCTTTTGTGGATATGTCAGACATGTCGAATATTAAAAGCTTAATGAAAGCTTAATGATTAGAGACAAGATTTTATGGTTTTATTTTCAAGTCATTTATGTTTTTAAAACAGGAGATTTTGGTGTCATTGGTTTTATTTGTTATGAAATCTGTTTATTAAAAAAAGATAACATAATACTGAACAAATATGACTCTTAAATTTTCCATGATACTAATTCATCCAAAACAGTGTCACTTTGGTACATGATGCACTTGTACAATATAATGATTTGTAATGAGCATGTCCAACTATTCGAAACAAATAAAAAATCTGTCAAGTATTTTTGTGTTTTAAAAATGTACTAACGTTGTAACATTAAAACAAGCAACTAATATCTTTCAAGATTAAAAAGAAGTAAACTTTTTCCAGTTTTTTAAAAATGAATGTGGTACAAACTTTGTGCTAAATAAATCACTTTCATTGAATTTAATATTTAAAAGAGTATGTATTTGTTATTAGTGTTAAGTTTGATTGCATTGATTTTAATTGCATTTTGGTGCTTTGTAGTGAATTAACTTGAATTTTGGTTTTATATATGGTGTATTGACATGTTTTTCGGTGTTTTGGTTTTATCGTAATCCACCATATAATCTTGTTAATGATAGAATTGACCTTGAACAAGGGTAAAGCTCTAGCTTTTGATTATGGAGTGGTTTCTTTCAAAATTACTAAAGATTTTTTTGGAAAAATCAAAAATGTAATTTATAACTGGTTCCTAATAATAAAAAAAAACAGATAAGTACAGCATTGCAACAGTACAACAGACATTCTGATATCCTGAACATAGTGTGGGTATAAGAAATGGCTGAATAAGAGGGCCTGGGGGGGGGGGGGGGGGGGGAACATAAAACTACATACACACTGGTGCTTTCTGATATCCATAAAATTTATTTACAACTGTTGGTTTAGATTATTACAATAAACAACAGTGTCACATACCTGAAAACAGATATTTACAAGAACATGGCTACGAAACAAGACTATCTACTGGACAACTTACTACAGATAAAAACTAAACAAAGAACATGTTTACAAGCACAAGGGACATGTTAACAAGAATAATTGACTGTATTTATGATTGAAAAAATACATAACTAAAATGTTTTTTACACTTTGTCACACTCCAGACCTCCCTGGCTAACTCAAAATTCGGCCTCAAGTGGACATTCTCAAACACTTGCATAAATAAGTTGGGCGCTGAAAAATCAAGTTAGTTTCAAAGAAATTGTTACAGTTGTCGATTTGTTACTGAACTAATGTCTCTCCGACGCAAACTGATATTAACGTATTGATGCTTGATGAAAATTCACAGTCATTGTGGCAGCCATCTTGCGACCACAAAAAAAAGTACATTTAAAATTTACAAATACTAACCTCTTCCCTGTTTGTAGAACAAACACACGACTGTTCGCAGATACCGGAGCATGAGTATTTAAAGACAGTTCATAGTTAGGTCCCGTGGATATATAATAATGGCACGAGTGCAAATAACCACGTCCTTGGAACAATGGTGTGATGACTCGTACATTGCCGTGGGTCAACACCTGGGAACTTTGGGGTCAAAATTTCTAGTTGAAAGTGTGGAAGATGAGCAAAGGTAAATAATAACGTGTAGCACCCAGACCACTCACATAATTATCTTATTTTATGAGCCCTCGCCCGACTGTGACCTACTTGGTACCTCATCCAGACAAAGACTGTCTGAGGCTACTACATAGCAGCTGCGTACCACCCGGAGGATGGAGCCGGTGCACGGCCTCTCAGCCAATCACAGCACAGCACTCATACAACCATAGCAGGAATCAATTTCTGACCCCTCGTAGTGCAGTGTTTTTTGACATAGATTACACTCTGAAAAAAATCACGTGGTTTAGTAACATCATTTTTAACCAATCACAAAATTGAAAACTACCAGCCAATCATGGCACATGGCAACAGCTGCCCGACACCTTCCAACTTCTTTTCTCACGGCTACAAACTCTCTGTCTTTCTCAAATGATTCTCCTTCTTGCACAACAGGCCACACTATTGCATCAGCTTAGCTTACCTTCAGACAAGGACTCCCGGTGAACGCAAATTACGAAAGAAAATTATGTTAATACTCTTATTTATGAACAAAGCAAACAATATCCATTCTCAAAAATATTTGAATCACATAAAAATGTAAATTTACAACCAAACAGGTAAAAGCAATGTCTAGGGGCTTATTTACCATAAAGTAAACAAATCATCAGAACACTTAAATAACATATAACAATGTAAATTATGACTATAAAATTTATGGCAAACAGAGGAATTCTTCTTAAAAAAATGGAGAGATGTTATTTAAATGTTATTAGAAAAACTAACCAGAGTATTGAATATAATGAGACAACACAATAAATGTTTTAACTACGTAGCTATTGGGGAGGGCAGTAACCTGGGTTGTTAAAACTAAATCTATTAATACTAGTCACCATTAATAATTATTATAACCCCGCCTACCTGGGCTTACACACGGTCTGCAGAGGTTCAGAAAAAACCATGCGACTTAAAAAAAGGCCCAAGATTTCAGAAGGGTGTCTTTTTATGAAAAGCATTAAAAAATACGCTAAGAGCAGCTGTTTCTGGATTTTGTTTTTAAGCCGTATATTTAGAAGAGTGAAAATGGCTTAAAAAACATGTGCCTTCAGTGTAATTTTTAGGAAAATGAAACATCTTGTAGAGCTTCTTGAAATCACTTGAGGGACTTGCATTACAGATTTGCCTTCATTTCTCCATCACGTAATGTTACGATTACCTTATGGATCTCATATACACGAGAAGATTGCTTGGCCAGTCCACAGTCTTGCGCTTAAGAGGCTTCACGCGCTGGAAGCACCAGAGAACGGTGCTTCCCATCGTCGATGCTCCACCCAACGACGGGACGTGAAACCCCGGCGCGGGCGTGAAGGGTCGGCGGGTGTGTGCGCAGAGCCGGGAGTGCGGGGAGGCCCTGGCCAGCGTGCTGCTCAACTCGTCGGACCTGTTCCGCTTGGACCTGGACGGCGCGCTGGTGCTGGTGCCGTACGTCATCGACGCCCTCGAGGTCGTGCTGCCCGACAAGGAGCTGAGGCTCAAGTGAGTCGTGTGTACCACAGTCAACCGTCAGTTTCTGTTGTCCATCACTGTCTGATAACATCAACAAACAAATAGGTGTCTTTAAAATTGTCTATGAATGACTTTCACACCCCACTGTTTAAAACTGGAAGTTGTCGTATGACGCTTTGTGTACTGTTATCTCTGTGTGCCTTATGCTTAGTAATTTATAAAAATGTCTGCCCACTGGGTTTAATGGCTTGATTTCACAGGTTCCTAGCTCTGTATTTTGGGGGAGGGGGGGGGGGGAGTTATCTGCCGACGTCTCTACTAATGGGGTGTCTGGGTGCTGTAGGGATGGATGGTGGGCTGGTCTTTCCTGGAGGCGGTGCAGATGATACTGAGGATGGCGGTGGAGGTTTCCCCGTGGATGTCCCTTCTCCCCGAAATTATGCACGAGAGGTTTCGGTGTACAGGTTTACTTGTGAATACACATGAGAAGGGGTGACAAGCCTCCCCTTACAACTTGGTCTAGAACTGGTTGACTCTCCCTACTATACGGCCTGTAGATAGGCAGGTCCTGGACTTCATTTTCATTTCACTACGACGTCTGCTGGCGAATCTTCCCTCACTAATTTTACACGTACAGGGATGAGTTGGACACATGGGTCACAATTCGGGTGGGTGGTACTTTCGTCGTCTGGTACGACCAGCACATCCGGTATTACCCACACAACAACTCCTTAGGCTGTAGAGAGAGATTAGTGTGTCAAGTGAACTTGGCTGCTGATGAGGAGGAGGCGCGGTGAGCTAGGCTCAACTGCCAGTTATGCCTCTTGGGCACCGACTAACTTTCTGGGCTAAGGGCTGGCTCTTTCATACCCCTCCTGAGGGCTTGGGAGTAAAGCTGGACTCCCAATCATTCGTTTCATCCGTCCGTCACCCGTCCGTCCGACAATTTCGGTCCGTTATTTCTCTCGGCAATTTATTACCGACTCTCAACCATCCGCCATCCGTCCGTCCGTCACTATTCTAAACAATCAGTGCTACAACTTTCCACCACATACTTTCTCAATTATAGGTAAACTTTTGGTGAAAATAATTTACTTTTGTTTTTATGAATGTGATAATAAGTTGACAGGCGGGAACCATGCTTTGACAAGTTGATTAAACGGGTGCCGTCTTAAAAATAACATTAGTCATGCCAGCAATAAATAAAATTATGCTTCTTTTATTACTGCGTCAAAGGAAACAGAAAGAAGCTATTTCTATCCAGGCTTTTTCCCTCAGTTGCTTATCCCGATAGTCTTTGATATATATATGTTATACAAATGCTCCCTTTCCCAGACGTAATTTATGAGCATATCTTCCGAAAAGCTCATTCTCATAAGCAATATTTACCGTTATTATGACAATAATAATCGGTCAATACGACACAGCCTTCTATATATTGCAAATTTAAAAAATCGAACACATTTTTCGGAAAGTCGTATTGAAGACGATCGACTTAACAAGGCGGTGGACCATCCGTTGGTCCGTCAAAAGCTAAAGCTTGGCAAGGTTTTGACGGACGGATGGATGGAATTTTTCGGGCCATCTGATTGGCTGCAGGTCACGTGATTGACGGACGGACGGGTGACGGACGGATGAAACGGATGATTGGGAGTCCAGCTTAACTTCCAAAGAACGGGGATTGTGAGAATTGCTGGTCTACATGCCGTGTGCGCTAAGCCAGCTGGGTGGGAGAAGGGTTAGTAGGGGGATAACGGCTGGTTGGGGTGGGTTGGCCAGCTTTGCCGGCGCTCAGAGTGGTTGCCCTGTGCACTGGAGATGTAGGCGTGGTCGCCCTGGCAACGGGCGATGCGGCTGACGGCTTCGTTCGAGATTATAGACGTGCGCGGCATGTCGCACGTCAAAGGGTTGTATTTGTGTACTATTTACTTTTGAGGGATTTTGTTTTCATTTCCGTCCAAACCCGCCGTGAAATTACGTTACTGTACATACATATTACAAGATTTCTGCTATTCGTCTATTCTGTATTAGTCATAGTCCTTGTCCGGGTGGTGACAGTTAATCAAAGTTTTACTCTGCAGCTAAAAGATTTTAATCCGGCTTATTCAGGACCAAGGCCATGCCATACCATCAAACATTAATAATCTTTTAACGGGAATGCAAAAGAAAAATTGTTATACATTACAGTGGTATCTAAAACAAGTTGTATTAAGCCCCTCTGTTGAAAGAAAATAATACAGAGGAGCATTGGCCTGCTTTGAAAAACCATTACAGAAAGGTAACCTGCTTGTAGAACACTCTGCTGAAATGAAAACTGACAGTAACATTAAACTATGAGCAATCTGAAAACATCGGTACAGCAGTAATGCCACCTGTCGGCTACTAAACATCTGGAATCAACCAAAGAAAAAAATTGTACACTAGTGGATCAATTGGTGACAGAGTACAATAATGTGCAGAACCATAGAATAACAAATTCAAGATTTTTCACCTTATGTTCCACAAATATTCCTAATGAATATCAGTGTTTCATCTCTTCCAGGGTTCCCTTTTTGTATGCGCGATCATCAAACCATACACATCAATTTCAAGAGATTATTTGTCAACAATTACTTGATAGTAGAGGTCGGCAGGTACCCGTCTTTCCGGGTATTTTTCGGGTAGTTAAATTACCCGTGGCTCGAGTCGGGCACTTTTTATACCCGAAAATTTTCGGGTCGGACGTCTAATAAAGAAAAAAAAAAAATCTTGGTTAACTTGCCATTGCCGTGTCCTGCTGCCACGGGAAATGACCTGCCGTGTCTATATATTATTCTGATGCATTTTCGATCGAAATTATATCCTATTCGTGCAGAAACAACACTTGAGCTAATCAAACGTAAAAATAAAATAAAAAACTCAACACTGAAGGCAGTGTCGTAAGCCCCATGTTTATATTTTTTTATATCAATAAAAAAATAATTAACACACAATATATTTGCTCAAATAAAAAAAAATACTGTGGGTACTTTTAAGTCTAGACAAAATTAGCTAGTAGGCCTAAAAACATTGTGAAAAACGTAACGTTTATAGTCCGCAATGAACATTTTAAATCGGGAAATATACATATTTTATAACATGGAAATTTGCTTTTATTTCTAAACATGTAATAATTTAAGTCTAGGCGTGTAAAAGTCTAAGTAATTATAGCTGGAGACAATCTAAAATACACGAGGGAAAAGTAAACTCATGAATGTATAGACGTAACAGGAATGTCGGGAATATTACGTGGCTGCTTGTCTGATACTGTTTTTATGTCACAACTTAGCCGAAAAATACTGGTACGAGACATAAACTTCACAAGATAAAATGAGCGGTCTTGGTAACTGTTTTATACGTATTTTATAATTTCGGTAGTATTGTACAGTTGACGTATATTTTTTATACTAACCATTTATTTCTGGGGATCGTAAATAATTAATTATTGGTATCAAGACATCAAGATGAACGTAAACTTGAATATGTCACGGCAGCGAGAAAACGGGTGCGTATACCAATAAACTGGTATTAGAACTGGACAAAACTGGTACACGGGAGATGGAGATTATATTTTTTTCCGCTAAGCTCGCATCTATTGGCTGTTGCTGATGGAAGGTCACGAGTCTGGGCGGAGCGTACTGCGCATGCGCAGCTCAGAGAACAGAGAGAGCCAGCCAGCGGCCACGCCGCGCCGTAACAACAGCTGATCGAGTACAATGACCTTTCTCCGCACACGGCGCTTTATTGACGGTAATTTCCATCAATTTGCCGCCCTTTTTTTTATATATATATTTTTAGTGTGGCGCAATGCGTATGTGTAATGTTGCCCGTATTTGTTCTGAACGCTGCAGGATGCGACTGTATTTTAATTACCCAACTTTAACGTTCTTACAATTTTTCATATTCAATTTTTTCGAAAATCTGCACGTACGACCGAGGTGTACGTACGAACCGGGGGCCGTACGAGCGAGGTTTTACTGTAATGCTGATTTGAACATGTTTTTAAATGCTAAAATAACGTTTTAACCTTTTAACTACAATAAGCCGTTTTCCAAGCATCGCCAAAACAGCAAATCATTATTTGGAAATACCTGCCATAGAAGTATCCAGTGAGCATGTGTTCTCAAGTGCTAGCAATGTTGTGACACACAGGCGGGAAGGACTGTCAGCAGAACATGTAGAAGAACTGGGTTTTTTGCATCAAAATCAAAAATTAGGCTAAGTAGAAACTGTTTGATAGGGTAGTTTTTTATGTGAATTGCATAAAAAAAATTCATGTTGAGCAATGCTTATTTTGTAATTTGATGTAATGTTTTAACTTATATTTATTAATTTTTTAAAGTGTATTTAAGATACAGTAAAAACATTTTGCAATAACAATTTCCAGTTTCATCAGGTAGGTATGTTAGAAAGACAATACCCGACCCGACCCGACCCCGAATTTTTTGTGCAATTATCCGACCCGACCCGACCCGGCTTAAAAATCCACTACCCGAAGACCTCTACTTTATAGACTTGCAAGCTTTTCTGTACATGTTAGGATGTGGTCTGTTCAAGCTGAGCAAGAAAAAATACGTGATTCACACAGTAGGAAAAAATTAATGGGTCTTTGTTTTTACTATAGTCTGTCTCATGCTTAGAGCGTAGAGCAAATGGCGAACACTGTTGCCACTCAGTTTGTTAACATTAAAAAAAGTTTTTTGTATACCATCGTTATTTATAAGTTTAGATATTTAAAATTGTACTATTTGTTTATTTTTTAAGGACCATTAATAAGTTTATTTTGTCAGTATTATTAACAGTTTTAGTCATTTTGAAAGAAAAATAATTCAATGCTAAACACCAATATTTTTAGGAGGAGAAACTATTAGTAACAATTTATCACTATTAATAACAAGGCATATATGTCTTTCAAACACGTACAGACTAGTCCATTATTACGAGCTTGCTAATGCTGAAGGAACTGAAAAGAATGTTTACTGAAGTTGGAATGTATTTATGCAGCATTCAAAGTTTTTAAAACTGAGTAATTTTTTTTAGGTCGCCTGGTGTGTCAAAAACAGAACTGCGACAGGCCTCTATTCACCTTCTGTTGTCCATGTTGGCTCTGCCTCTGCATTTTCAGGTTTGTAAACTTTAAAAGTTTTGTTATATTATATGTTTTTATTGATATTTTTAATGTTTAATATTGGTTATATAGTAGTGTCTCGACTAAGTGAGCTTCGACTAACTGAAAAATAATCTGAGACGATCTGGAACGCCATTACTGGCAAACATTTGTAACATTTGCTTGAGGATTTAGAAAATGATCTAACTGTTGTCGTAAGCCTAAAGAAAATTAACATCAAAGATGCAGTTTACTGGTTTGGCAAATCAAGGAGTGAAGTGAAGGAATCTACACTGAAGAAAAGCTTGAAAAACATCCCGAAAAATGATACCACTGGGTCAGTGGAAAACCAGGATGATTTTGTTACTATATCCATGTTATGCTTATCCGAGGTTACCGCGATCCACATCAACTCTGTTAATTGCAACTACTGTACTAAATTAAAAAAAAATAATCCAATTTTTGTGAATTAAATACTCTTTCATTTTGAAACTTAATGTTTAATTTACAAAGTTGATAATTTTGTTGCCTCTTATTTATTGCAATTTAGAATCTACAAGGTACATTTAAAAGTAACTTATAGTTTTTCTATAAAGAGCAGCAATTGGAAATACTCATCAGCTCATTTGTGCTTAGTAGAGTCAACTGGTTCACTAAGCATGTGACTGTACCACGTTTCATGTTTTCATTAGTCTGTTGTTATTTGCTTGTGTGACGTTGTGTACCGATAAGCATGAAAATTAAACATCCCTGCCACTTGTAAAATACAGTCAGTGTGATGAGGTTTCTCAGTGCATGCAGTGTTATGCTGTTGGAATTCACAGTAAGTGGTGTGAAACATACAGGCCTGCCCTGCAGCGAAGGGAAAGTGAGGCAGTGGTTTCGTGAGTTCAGGGAAGGCCGTTCAGACGTTCACGCTGAGGAGAGTAGTACAGGGAAATCTCGTTTCAAAGTGTCTGAGAGAACCCATCTTTTGAGTTGATGATAAGTTCTTTATTCAAAATGTTACTAAATGTAAAACATCTTTTAGGATCTGAAAATATCTAGGTATGTACTTTACTGTAGGAAATCCTTTAATGTGAGGTATTTTGTAATGCGGTTTCACTGTGGCTGGTCTAGTGTCTGAACTGATCATCTCACTAAGTGTGTGTAAGTGAAAGTTGTAAAATTAATTGTAACTGAGATAAGCTAGGGCTAGGCTGTCATAAAATGTGTGTACTTCGGATGTCGACATTTTTTATAGTAGCTCACAAAGTCTAGAGTTTGAAGTTTTCTTGTACTTGTTCTAGGAGGTAAATTTGTTTGCCCATTTTGTCAATAGTAATGAAATAGGGATTTGTTGCTAGTGTTGAGTTGAAATAATAACCTGTTTTATCGCATAATCGTCGCACGCACATAATCGTCGCACCCATATTTTAGGGCGTCAAAATTTGGATAAAAAAAACCTCTCGCGTAAACATTTTTGGTTTTGGTTTTTTGGTTTTTGGTCCCACTATTAGATTCCGAGCGCTTTGTGTAGGTATTTTTTTTCCGTATAAAACAATGTATTTTAAAGTAAATATCTAATATTTATTCAGACATTACCACTTACTTATTTAATTAACGGAAATACGAAGTTGTCTGATGTGTAAATTTTCTTTTAAAGACTTTTTAAATGTTATAACCTTCATCTGTTCGTCTGCGTCGCCGCGGTGTACCGCTTATAAAAATGTAGCCAGCGCTAGTTGGCATCATTCATGTTTGGTTATGTTGCTTCCCGTATAGAGCGCGCACACGTGGTCGAATATTGATATCTCGCCGATTGCATGCAACGCGCGCTCTCTATGCGGAACCGAGTTAACTACATTTGATATCCTGCTCACTCATGGTGTTTACTATGGTAGTTACGCGTTCGTTCGGCTTGCGCTTAGTTCACAGATTTTGTTTTTCTATTTAAAGTGGTAGAAAGGTTTTTTGTTGAATGATTTATTAATTTAAATTGTTTGGCGTGCTCTTTTATACTCCTTTTTTAAAATAAACATACGTTCTGTGAATGGGTTTAGTTTTAACAAAATTTTTTTTTTGTCGCATAAAAGTTACACCCCTACTTTTCAAACTTGATTTTAGTAAAAAAAAATGTGCGTCAATTATGCGATAAAACACGGTAGTCCATGCAGTGGCATCATAACATTTCACCCAAACTGTAATATTTAAGTGAACTCATATTCAAATAGGAATCATGGTAACTATGTCCTGGACCAAACTTATGTGCTTTTATTGGATCATAGAGTCTGGAACTGTCAATAAGTGAAAAATAAGAAACACATGCTGAGAAATTTCATTCAAAACTGATGGAAAGAATGCAGAGGTCAGGAATGGTTTTTCTTCAAGACAACCTAAGTTTGCACAATACTGACCACACATTCGATACAGTTTCAAATTCCAATGAGGATTTTTTTTATCATCTGACTTGCAATCCTCACTTTGTACCAATTGACTTAACCATCTTTTCCCCTATCTGGAATATTAACTAGGGTCTTAACAATTTTAGAGAATTGAGCATTTAAAAATTATAAGAAAAACATTGAAGTTCCCAGTTAGCACAATTTTATTCAGAGAGATTTTGAAACCCTGTTTCACTATATCGAAATAATTTGGAATCAAATCGGAACTACGTAAGATGACAATTGACGGGAGTATGCATATGTTTGGGGCCGCTTTTTATTTGTTATTATTCAGTAGCTAGTTGACATTTTGTTATTTGTAATTCTTCAGTAGCTAGTTGGATTATTGTTATTTGTTATTCTTTGGTAGCTAGTAGGATTATTGTTATTTGTTATTCTTCAGTAGGTAGATGGGATTTGTAATTTGTTATTCTTCAGTAGCTAGTTAGCCCCCTTATTTTTTTTTAATTTTCCTTTATAATTGCAGCAATAAAATAAGTATTTCCATTTTGGAGATTGTTTGGATTATAAAACCTGTCATTCACTCAACTGAAAGAGATTTTTATATCTGAGCTTTGCTTGTATTTTGTAAAAATAAAAACAATTTTTTGTGTTTACTGTGAATGTCTCCAACATTTTTTGACACGTAGTTGAATATGTATATGCTTCTCATGTTGATTAATTATTGTGTTTTGTAAATCGTAGAATCTGCCAATAAAAGAGCTCTGTGTTGGAGGCTTGCCTGACCGCAACAACCCACTGACATTCACTCAGCTGAAACCTCGCCTCATGAATCTCCTGATCAACGCTCTTCAAATAGAAACCAACGCACAGAACTCTCAGATGCTTCTTGGTGAGAACTTGTAAAATTTTTGATTCTTTATTCCAGTAATGAGACTAAAGCTAATTCCACAATGATCCATTGTGTCCTTCCGACCGACACTCATCCATTCACCATCCGTCCGTCCGTCAACAAGCTGAGCAATGCTCAATGATCCGCACGTACGTCATAATATAATACTTGGTTGCTGCCAACAACTATTAAGAATTATATTTTTGAGGAAATTTCTCTTGTGAAAGTTTACCAGTTTGACTATCATGTACGCTGAGCACTTATAAATGATAATAAACAAATTATATAATATGTATTTATTTGAATATATTTTCAAGCTATTGTGCATTATTAATTACTTTTGTGTGTCAGAAAATTTTAGTTCCAAATAGAAAACTCAAAACCTGTTCATAGGCAAGTCAAAAACATAATATGGAAGAAGCTTAACAAATAAAAAAAACTAAAAAATATTTTAAAATAAAGGCAATGCCTTTCAGACATTTTTTAAGTTATAATTTCATCCGTCTGTTTGATAAAAGTTAAAGCTTGGCAAGGTTTTGCGGGATGGATGGATGGAATTTTTCGAGCTAACTGATATTTTGACTATCACGTGATTGGTGGATGGGTGAAGGATGGATGAGGCGGATCATTTTGAGGTTAGCTTAAAGTATAGCTGTACTACTTAATTATCTACAAAACAGGCATCTGTGCTGTATATTAACATTCTTGAGATGAAAATTTTGGTATCTAGATCATTAGTGACCTATAAAATGCCAAGTTTATGGATTTTTTTTTTTACATTTTGTGAAAATTTTTTTGAGAGAAACATTTAATTTTTTTGACTGTGCTGAATTATAAATGTTTTCCCGCTAACAGATTTTTGTTCGGATGGACTAGCTACAAAAGTCTGTATGTGCATGCGAGGAATTTTAGAAGCACTCCATGGTCATAGATACCAGAATATGAGGGGAGACCAAAAAAAAACAACAGATTTTTGTTATAAAAAATTTATTTAATACTTTTTTTTTACAAAATTCTTTCAGTCACCTTCAAAGTAATCTCCATTAGATGCGATGCACTAGTCAAGTCTTTTTTCCCACTGATTGAAGCACCTCTGGAACTCTTCAACTTTGATACACTCCAGTGCCCTTTGTGAAGCTGTTTTTACCACCTCCACATCATCAAAATGCTTCCCCTTTACATTTTTCTTCATTCTGGGGAAAAGGAAAAAGTCGCACGGGGCTAGGTCTCGCCTACAAAACAAAAAGTCCTTTCTGATAGGCTGTGATGTGACAGAACCAATGATAAGTTTACCATCTCCCATGGAAGTGAACATCTGCTGATTTTCCCACATAAGAATAAGAATACATACAGAGTGCACCATAACGCACCAATAACATAAATACAATGTCTGAAACAGTGGCACCTCCATGTCATGAATCTGCCTCATCCTTCCTTTTCTAAAAATAATGAACAATGTTCTTGAAACATAATTATATCTTCTAAATACACACAGCTGTAAAATATAGGCACACAAACAATGTTTAAAGTGAATAAATACTGAAAAAGATGTTTACACAATGGTACCCTAACAAAGTGATAACAAGCAAAAATATAGTTCAAAGGCTGAATAAAATAATTAAATATCAGAAGCTATTTTATAAAATATTCTTGTCAGAAAATAATACAAATACCATAACCTTGAATCTACTAATCAGATAAAATACTGCCTTACTGAGAAATAACGTATCACAAGTATACTCTGCAAAGCTGAAGAGGGCAGAGGTTTACAATGCCTCATTGTTTCTCTTTGACATACAGTGAAAACCAGCAATGGTATATGTCTTTAAAAATATTTTAAATTTACTGTCAACAATTTGTCACAGCATTTAAGAATACATAAGTAGCTTATGTTGTGGATATGGCAGCGTCAGGAATCAGCGCAAAAAATATATATTTGTTGCCTTCCATGAAAGTACATATAACATTATTTTGGCGAGTGTTAAGATTTAGGTTACCTGTTTGCATCAGGGAAAAATAGAAAATTCTGTTAGTGGGTTTTGTGTTAAAGTCCTAATTACAAAATCAAAATAAAATAAAAAAAATTTTAGTAACTGCAATTAGAAAAAACGGGTTGAATGTTTTTATTTTGGCGTTAAAACATTTTCGTTCTGTGATGTGTGTGAAGCATTGAAGGAGAGTTGTATGATGTATTTTTTTCCCCCAACGGTTGTGATGTTACTTGTGACAGGTGGCTTGCTTCTGAGCGTGCAGGATTCCGCAGCAGCGGAAGAGGTGGACCAAGTTACCCAGCCTGACAACGTCGGTCCGGGTAGCGATACGACGTCCAACCTGTTGTCTTCGGGTGAGGCGTCACGTGCTGTGACACGCCACTGCTTTCTCATTCAGCATTCTCCACTATTTCTACCCAAAAATAAGCCAGTGATTGAATGGCAATATGCCTAATTGTTCTCTGGAGATGATGTTCATGTTTCTGCTTGATGCTGAAGAGCTATTGGCAGACGGTTTATGAAATAACCTGGGGTAAAAATCTATAGAATTCCCAGGAGGGGCCAGCAGAATTACATTTAGCATTCCCATCTCACAGTTATGATATTGCAAGTACAAATAAATGGGCCCCCACAATGAGGAACTCTCTTTTATTCTTTGGGGGGAGGGAACTCCTGCTTCCTGGCCCCCCCCCCCCCCCCGGCCCAACTGACTAAGCTGTATGCCTATGGAACTAAGAACTAACCAATCTCGAATACCCAGGTGCGGTTCAAATTCATGTCTTTCAAGTTAGAAGTCAAGTGCAGTAAAATATCTTTAATCCGGCATTTTATGGTTCGGCACATTCTGTGATCCGGCTGCAGTTGGACTCCTCACGTCAACTAACAACTTTTAAGTGATGATGTGGGGGGAAAATACAAGTAGCCAATGTACAATTCAACTAATGAAATGGTTTATAAATTTTGATTACTTTGTGTTTAACAAAAAACATTTTACCTGCCCTAAAACAAATAATTTTTTTTTTTAAATACAAACATTTTGTACCTACAGTTATGTAATTTTCTAGAATATGTAATATGACAATAGTATCTATACTTTACTATAGATATGATATTATTGCCTAATATATTTGTCATACTAGATGTGTTTATACAATTGTGGATGAATAATATTAAGTTTTAAACTTTAAAACATATTAGCGTAATATTTAATGGTCACGAGCGGTACGAAAGGACTTACATATTTATCACTGACACTGGGGAACAATTTTGAAATTTAACGTAAGAAGGTAAGAATTTTGCACAAATTGTATTGTGACACTCTTTCAAGGTGAAACATGTTTTCATCACTGGCATGGTATTGTTTAGGAGTTTTGAACACTAGTTAAAAAAAAAACCTTGGGATTTAGGGGGGTTTATCTGGTGCTCTGTTTCTTTTTATTTGTTAATTATTAAATTAATGTGGGGACAGTGTTTTTAAATCCTCTCTTTTATTAATATTCAGGCATTTGTATTTAACAAAAAATATTGTGTTTTTTTAATACATTAAATTTTCGTTAATTAGTTCACTTTTTCAGTAGAAGAACTTTCTATGTTTTTGTAAAATCATAGCCACTAGATTTCAAAATTATTTTTAGAATTCCAAGTATGTGATCTTATTTTTGGGTGGATAAAGTGTATTATTAGTGTGAAAATATGTTGCATGCCTTTCAAACTGTGTATTTCCTTAAGGTGCTTCGCTTACTAACCTTTCTTCTACCATTCCTCAGGTGCATCCATTATTTTTCTCTTTTTCAGCAGTAACTTTTATAGTGAAACAGATATTTAGAGAATTTTTTCCTGCATATTTAAGTTCAGGAACCTTTTTATTTTTACTTGGTACAGTCATTTATTCAGTTGAGATTGTTGGTAAGATGAGTATTATATGAGATAATGAAGAATTCTTATAGTTTATCTAGTAGAGCGTAAATGGAAGTGTTATTGTTTCTTAATTTGTTATAACCACTTAGAGAAGCTCCTTCCACACTTGACCTAGCCAGTAACAAGCCCTATTTAAAAAGATGCTCTGTTAATAATAATTATAACAATGATATGAGTAAGGAGAAAAGTAGTAGGGACGTGCCTGTTTTGAAACTTAAGCAAGGGGAGACGAGGTAATGATGTTGTTGCTAAACATAGCAACAAGGGGTTGCTCCACAGGCAGGTGTGGCGAGAAGGCGCGGCGGTGCAACCGGTGGTGGTGGTGGTCGTTCTTCTAATACCTCGTTGCGAGGAAGGTGGAGAGGGGTCTGCTGGTAATGTCATGGTTGACGGTGACCATCTTAGTTCATCTTTTGTATACTAGGTAGCACTGCTGTGGAGCGCTGGTGTTATTTCTAAGAGTAAAAATCTGTCATGATGTTGTGCCGCGAACCCGGGGTAGTGAATCGGCAGGCCGGGACGCCGGGTCAGGTGGGTTATGAAGATATAAATAAGGGATATATGCTATTGCTGGCTGCTGGTTCCAAATTCAAACACATGAGCGCCTAGTTTAGATATAAAAAAATCCATGTCGTCTGCTAGTGAGTTTAAACTTGACGCCAGCAGCCAGTACAAAGAAAGCGATGGCATCCTCTAGCATTTAAAATCATTACTAGATGACAAAGTCGGCGCCCTTTGAAATGTAAACTGGCGGCCAATAGCCAGTAATAGTATATATACTTGATTTATATCTTGATATCTCAACTGACCCGCTTGTCTGGCAGTTAGCGTCTCGGCCTGTGTTTACTTTTAAAAATAACACCAGTGCTCCACAACAGTGCTACATAGTTTCCAAAAGATGAACCAATATGGCCACCGCCAACCATGACGTCACCACCAGACGCCCCTCTGCCTTCCTCGCCACGTGGTATTTAAAGAACAACAACTCGTTGCACCGCCGCGTGTCCTCGCCACGCCCGCCTGTGGAGCGACCCCTTGTAGCTATGTCTAGCAACAATGATCATTACCTCGTTCCTCCCTTGCCTCAGTCCCAAAACTAGCATGCCCCTACTACTGAGAAAGTACAAGGGTATATGAATCATCTTGGCAGGAAACCTTTTAACGAATTAAATATGTGTGTGTACACCTGGTACACCATATAACGAGCAGATATTTTTCAGTTGCATGTAGGCCTGCGCGAAGCTTCGACTAAGTGAATCAATCGAAGCTCTTTTCAATATTTGATTTGACTTCGCCAGGAAATAATCTATTCACTTTATTTGAAGCTTCGGTTGTGATGCAAAGATTCTTGTCTGATGTTTGATGTGAAGTTTCGTTTTTTGTGCAAAATATTAGAAAACTGAAAGCCTAAGCTTTGCTTATAAAAATATTTAGTAATTTTCTTTTTGTATTGTATGTGTTTTGTTTGAATAAAGTTGGTTACTTAAAAAAAATGAAAGAAGGCACTCCATTTACTTATATGAATGGTCAATATTAATGTGGTACATGGTTATTTTATAATTTTTATTGAATAATGTTATTATAGGACCCAGTTGGTTAATCACTTAATCAGTTCAAACATTACAAATGTTAAACTATTATTTTTTTAAACTTTAATCTTATATTTTGTAAAATAAGTGCATTACAGCTTCACCGAGAATAATATTCACAATTCAAATTGACTTTGCAATTATTTTAAACATTCCATTTGATATTCGTGTCACATCGAAAAACTAGTATTCACACAGGCCTATTTGCATGTTGATTTCAATAAAAATTCATGAAATTGCATAACCGTCAGTAAAAAAACAATAGTAATATATTACCGTAGGTTTACAAGAAATATAAATTATTACCTACAATGTGTGCTTACTTGCTGCTCTTACATTAATCTGTATCTGGGTTGAGTCACCATCTTCACAGGATTACTGTTACTAGTTATAGATAAGTATGGGATATTAACGCAATATCCCTGTGACGGGGCATCGATAGGCATGAATACCATTGATTATGACTTGTAAATTTTTGATCTTGCGTATTCAACAACTGTGAATCAACCATGAAAAGTACTGTATATTTTAATTTTTTGTCCAAAAAGTAAATTTTAGAAACATTATACTTGGAGTTTCACATGATTATTTGAAGTCTAATCAATTATTAATCCTGTAGTAAGAAGCTTTTTGCTAAGGTACTAACAAAAAACTTAATGAAAATTACCATATTAACTTCTTTAACTCTTAAGATTAACTGTGGTTGTAATTCCAAAGACTCCAGACTTGTGCCAGTGTTTAGGTTTGTACCGCTGGCAATACTTAATGCCAATCTAAGACACAGTCATGCAACTGAGTCATTTGGAGCCCACCATTGTCTGTCTATTGGATCCTGTCACCTTAAACTGATACCTCTCGGTGAAGTGAGTTAGCACTTAGCATCATGTGTGGACTCAGCTCTCATTTTCAGTTGTCATTATTATGCAGTAAGTAAACAAGGTGTAAATATTTCCGTGTAATGGTATGTTATTTAATTTAGTTGTGAATAGTGTGAAATCTTCTATTGATGGTTACATAATATTTTATGATTTAATTTATTTGCATTACAAAATGTTGGTTTTTAAGTTTTACATTATATCTTGAGTGTGCAAAGGAATAATACTTTAAGATTTACTGTAGTACAATAGATATAATATTTTAGGTAAAGTACATCTCTCAAAAAATGTTTTGCATCACCGGGATTTATGTGCAAGAATGTAACTCAAAAGTTTACCATGGACATTGACGGAAAGTACAAATCATGTGACACCAGAACACATACTTTATGGTACGAACCTAACCAAAACAAAGCCAGGAATTTGGAAATGGTACTGATCAGGCTTGCAAGGACTGAGTGGTGTAAATTTTTTTTTTCCAGTATAGTAAAAGGAAATGATACTGTACATTAAATAACTTGGATTGTAACTTTGCTACTGCATCACCTGATGCTGATAATGCCATGACCTATGAGGTATTGCATAAATTGGTATAATTTTATACAGAAACAAAAAAAAAATTAAATGCACTATTTTTGATTTTTGGGGAAGTTTTCCTTACATGATATGTTATTTTATTATGTTATTACATATGTTTAACTTGTGTTCTGTTGGTTATTGTTTTCTGTAAATTGTGTATAATGTTTTATTAAATAACTGAAGATTTAGTGAAAATTATTTACTGAGGTACTGCTACTAGTTGAATTATTTTTTACCAACCCCATTTTTTCTGTATGTGATTTTTCAGGTGTCAAAGTAATTACAAAACATGGTGAAGTATGAAAAACGAAGTAGGTTTGAAATAACTAAAGAGAGGTGATTACAGTATTGATGAAACATTTATATTTGCGTGAATACAATTGGAGATATTCAGTACTCACCATCATGTACATTTTGAATTAATTTAATGTAACAATTTTCTGGAACATAGGTCTGCAGAAGAACTTTAATTTACAGTATGTATCTCTCTTCGGGCTTCCAATAAGTGTGAATATATACTTGTGAACTTTGATCATGCATTAGTTGTTATGTTTTAGATAGTTTCTTTTCTGTTGGGTTACTTTTTATTTTTAGTCTGTTTATTTAGCTTTCTTTATATTTGTTACTTTTTTTTCTCCTTTCCTCTTTTTGGTATGGCTTTTTTTTTTTAAATTTCACATGTTTAATTGATTACGTTCTTTCACCAAGAATTGTTGCAATTATAGAATCTGGTGTTTTTTGTTCTGATAGTTTGTAGGAAATAAGTAGGTACTTAACATTTTTTCGGGTTATAACATGTCACCAAAAATACTTTGTTAAATTTGTAATTTTGACCATATATACCGGTAGTTCATTATTGCTCGTATGTTGCAACAATTCTGGAATATAATCCTCTGAATCCTTAATTTGTTCAGAACCCTGTTGTAATATTTTTTTTGTTGGAAAGTTATTTTTTGTTTGTGTTTTGTCCTTTCTGGGAGAGATGAAAAATGTGGCAATTTTAAATAAATCTATATAAAAATGCTAATTTGTAGTCATTTTTAAAAAATTTGTATAATTGAGTGATCTTTTAGTGATATGATTAAACATATGTGTGTGTAACAGAGTACAAAGTTTAATCCTATACAGTCTTCTTCCTAAATGATGAAGTATAGCCAGACATTTAAAGCCATTTACTGTGTACCTGGTCATTGGTATAAAAGTGAACTTTCATCAGAGTTTGATTTGTTTTTTAGTTTGAAATATTTATTGTTTCTTAAAATTGACATTTATTAGATTTTTACTTAATACTTGGATTAATATTCATTATGTATTTGGTTACAGTATTAAAATTAATATTTTTTTATTATCATAGCAATGCTTCTCAACTTTTACTGACTAATAACCAAATTATTTTTTTTGACATTTCAACACAGTGCTTACAGTTAGTATTTCAAACACTTGTTTTTTTCTATTGGTACTTCACTTTTTTCCATTTTAGTGTATTTAAGTTAGCTGTTAAAGCTGCACTTCCCTTTAGCAGATTTTAAATCATGGTCGACAGGTCCCAATCTGTGTTTGTTTTTATCCTCATATCAGCTTTCCTCCTGCAAAAGAACCATTCAGACTATGTATTTCCTTTTATGATTTTAGGTGTCTCTTTCTTACTTCTACAAAGCAGTGATATTTTACCAGAATGATGACCAAAGGATGGGATGTAAAGTCAATACAATGTTCTCTGACATGGAAAATATATTTCAGTCCTTTTTCATCTCCTTTTGGTGTATCCTATTTTAAGTGGCAGTTCTCTGCTTCCATGTGGCTTAACTTTTAAGTTGAGAAGCATTGTGATACAGGGACTCGTATAAACTGCGTAGACTTAACATAATGTTTCATAGCTGTTAGTTCGTCGTTTTGCGCACCAGTGCCACTATTTTTCACGTCCCCTGGAGTTGTGTTGTGTTTGTTTTGTTGCCGTCCCCAGTCGACACTGTAAGTTCCCTCAGTCTGCCGAGTGACTCGAGGTCACTAGAAGACACACCGGACATGATCGAGTCGGCCGAACCGTGCTACATTGATTATCCTATGGCTGTCGGAAAAAGTAAAGTTTTAAGTTCTTTTTTTTTATTTGTTCTCTGTTAGGTTTGTCACTTAAGCTTAGTTTTAATTTTTTTTCAATTGTGGATGGTATTATTGTTAAAAAGTATACATATCAGTAATTTGCATGTTACTTTCAGAGTATTTGGTTAAGAAACGTACATACAGATGTCTATTGCATTTCTGTTTAGTTTATAGACTATAATAACATTTTAGAAAAAAATTAAGCATTTATTTTCAGTTTGCATGAGTAATTTTAATCTGGGACTTGTCTGCATCAGCATAAAATTTAGATTTTTGTCAAATAATAGATAATAGTTAAATGTTGATCTGATAATGTGGTTTTAGTCGTTGAAAATGTAGCTGCAGGAATTGAATCATAGACTCAGAATTTGCAAGTTATAATGGTTTTCGATCCACAAAAAAATTTACCAAAATGCACAGCATGTATGTACAAGTTTTGAAATTTTATATTTTTTAGCTTCTTATGTCATGTCAGATCTGTTATTTTTATTGGAGGCAAAAATATAAAGGTTAACATTCCGTAGTGTTATTGATCTAAAAAATTTTTAAAACATTCATTATTGATATTGCTAACAAATTTTTACTATCATAGTGAAAGTCATTTTAAAAATATTTTTTGAAATTAATATTTGCGTAGTTTGTTTGAATTGCTATTCTGGTCGAGAGTAAATTACAATATTCAACTAATTAGAATATTCAACTAATTAATTCTAGTTGTTAAATGTTAAGCATATATGTTTGTCATTTATGATTACCTGAAATATAAGACGTATTACTTTTACATAATTAATTTTTGGTTTTGGAATTTTTTTTTCTTATTAACAAGCAGTGGCAGTTGGTTAACTTGCTAAATGATTCCTACATTGTTCTTATTCAATGATTGGTATGTGATATGTGCTCATTGAACACATACTCAAGCATTCAAAATAGTATCTATGGATTTTTTTAAAGTAGGATAATATTTATGTGACCTCAGACTTTGACTTTGGCGAAAACTTAGTACTTAGTCTTTGTCTTCGATTCAAATTGGAGAAAAAAAAAATTCTTTGCACATCGCACACTCCTTAAAAAAATGTACAGTTATCATTGTGTTATAAAATTATTTAATCATAAAAAATATAATGTTTTTATTCTGTCTTTTGCTATCCACATTTGAAATATCGTTCCTAGATTGTTTAGGTAACAATTACATGCTAGTGCTAGTTAATTTTAGTTAGCTGTATTACTGTGTGTAAATATGTAAACTCCTGCAGAAATTAATTCTGTGACTCTTTGATATCATAAGGTTGTTTTTATTCATGCATTTTTTGTCTTCTGCTCCATTTTCCAATATTCCTTTTCCACCATTTCCTTTTACTAGGAAAATATACATATTTTGTATGTAGTTTGCAGGTAACTGTTAGAGTGATGTACTGTTGTGAATATAAAAAAATCCCTCCCAGCACAGCCTACAGACATAGGTAGATTTCGAATTACCTATATCTTCTGGAAATATTCTGGAAACTACTATAAAATTCTTTAACATTTTAAGAATTTAATGTACATATAATATTTATGTTCTCAAATATTACAAAATGATCGATTAAACATTTTCTCATTTTCCTTACAGTGAAAATATTATAAATGTTTTTTAACTCAATGCATCCAGTACTGAATATCTTAGAATGAATTACATATAATGCCAACTAAGGTAATTACTCAATTTTTTGTCCTTCAAAACCTTTTTTTCATCCCTTGTACTAATAACGTGGTTGTATAAAAATTTTCTTTGCTCTAAGTTTTAAGATAATAATGAGATTGTTTAAAATAAATTTGAACGTATTTGATACTAAGAAAGTTTTGATTTTTTTTTTAAATTTCTACCCTGGTTTTTACAGTAATAATTAGTTTCATCAATAATTGTTTCAGCGAAAGGTTTAGATAAAGTTTATTATTTATACAATAAATTATAACGGATTTGATAGTATACTTTCCAACCTTGTTATTTCCACCCCTTGCAGTAATGGTTGGTTAGATAAAAATTTATTTTAACAAGTTGTAGACAATATTAAGAAAGCTAAACAAAAATGAGAATGGATTCAATAGTGTACATTGAAGTTTTATTTTCTTATTCCAACCTCAGGTTTATCTTACCCCTTATAATAATTGTTTGTATTATCAAAAAAATTTTCAGCCAAAAGTTTTAGATAAATATTAAGTATAAGATTGACAAACAATTTGAACAGATTTAATGATTTGCTTACTAAGGGAGTTATGTATTTATTTTCGTATTTCAACTTTTTTTTATCCACCCTTTGCAGTGGTTGGGTGTATCAGAAATTTGATCAGACAAATGTTTTAAGTAATATTTGTAGGGTTTGCAAAAAATTGAATGAATTTGATAGCATGCTTACTAACTGAGTTACGAATTTTTTTGTCATTAAACCCCTGTTTATTCCACCCCTTGTAATGGTAGATCGTATAAAAAATTATTTCAGACGAAAGTTGTAGATACATAATAATTTATGGTTTTACAATAAATTAGAATGTGGTTAATAGTTAATAGTGTACATGGTACAGAATTTGATACATGTATATATATTTTTTAAATTCTGTCCCTTTTTTTTTTGGATCTCATTTCTGTAGTTTTATGTTTCATCAAAAATTGTTTAGAACAAATGTTTTAGATTAAAAATTTTACAATTTACAAATTATTTGAACGGATTTGATAGTGTGCCTGCTAAGGGAGATAAGAATTTTTCCACCCCATGCAGTTATGATTGGTCATTTCAAAAAGGTTTTAGAAAAAAGGTTTTAGTTTTACCCCTACGAGTTATAAACGTTCAAACGTATATGATATTCATCATATTATGGTAGTTATAGCGATTTTTATGTTTTTCAAAAAACCTCTCTTTTTACCCATTTGGTCATATATTGCTCTTTAACGACCTCAACCAAGATTTTCCATGATTATATTTTATGTATCAGTTTGGAGGTGTTTTGTGAAAAATTGCGGCAGTTTCGGAAGTCGCACCATGGTAACGGCTACAATAGGTAGTATTTATTCAAAATCTACCTAATGTGATTGGTAAAAGGGACCTGAATTTTATTGCAAGGTTTGTGTAAAATATTTAGCCATTTTTTTAGTTAGATTTTATTGCTAGTGCTTCTCAAAATAATTGTTAGTTTAACAAAATTGTATGCTATGCTTGGCCAATAATATTAACTTTTTTTTAGTTAATTATTAATCAGTAACTATACTAAAATGTAACAATCTGAAATTATGGTTAGAATTTGCAATTTTACTGGCCTTATAATATTCTATGGCTTGAGGTTTTTTTTGTAAAAATATGTACTTGTCACTTTAAACAACTTATTTAACAGTGGATTTTGTAGGGCAGCATTACAGTTACATATTTGAAATTTTTAAATAGTAAGTAGCTCTTCTCACCATGTCTTTAATAAGGTTTAAAATACTCAGTTTATAAATTGATTATAAGTTAGTATTTTCATTAAAAACCACCTTGGGTTTTAAAAAAAATTTGCGTTATGTAACCAACCATGCATATATTCTAATGGTGTCACGTTGTTGCAGATTCAGCTCATGCACTGTTTGTGCGAGCCACGTACCTCGTGTGCCATCGCCTCATCTCCTCGTGGAAGACTGACCTGAATGTGTCGTTGGCCGCTCTGGAGCTGCTGGCTGGGCTCGCCCGCACGCACATCAAGGAAACAGGTGCGCAGTCACCAGGGGCAAACGTTCCGTGGAACCAAGGAAATTGTCACTTACTGTACTGTTAACAGGAATGAAAAATGAAGAAAGGCGTAGCTCGGGTTCGCGTCTTGGATTTTTCTTATAAACATTGGGACAAAATCATAAGTGTTTCGTATTATAATGTAATTTAATTATCAGTCCTAACTATCACGCATGCACCTACACTGGTACAATAACATCACAGGCAATACAAGTACTGTGCGACAAACACTTTTATCACATAATCGTCGCACGTGCGTCATCGTCGCACCTATATTTTTGGCCGTCAAAATTGGAATAAAAAATTTTCTCACTTAAACGTCGAATGATGTTTTTGGTCCCGCTATTAGATGCCCAGCGCTTTGTGTAGGTATCTTTTCCGTATAAAACAATGTATTTTAAAGTAGAAATCTAATATTTATTCGGAAATTACCACTTACTTATTTAATTAATGGAATTAGGAAGTTGTCTGACGTGTAAATTTTCTTTTAAAGACGTTTATAAACGTTATTATCTTTATCTAATCGTCTGCGTCACCGCGGTGTACTGCTTATGAACGTGTAGCCAGCGCCAGTTGCCATCATTCATGTTTGGTTATGTTGCTTCCCGTATAGAGCGCGCGCATGTAGTCGAATATCGATATCTCGCTGATTGCATGCAACGCGCACTCTCTGTCTAGTGCCGAGTTAACTACATTTGATAGCCCGCACTCTTTCGCGTTAGTTACAAGTTAGTTCACTTCACAGATTCAAGTCGCTTGCGTTCGTGTCACAAATTTTGTTTTTCTATTTAAAGTCGAAGAAAGGTTTTTGTTTAAGGAATTATTAATATAATAATATAAATTGTTTGGCGTGCTCTTGTATACTCCACCTTTTTTTTTTTTTTAAATAAACGTACTTTCCATGAACGGTTTTTTTTATGAATAACTTTAACCTAACAAAAAAAAATTTCCGCATAATCGTCGCACCCCTACTTTTTAAACTTGATTTTAGAATAAAATTTGTTACTATTATATGAGAAAACACGGTAGTTGCGTAGTTATTACAGATTAAAATCTGAAGGTATTTTGTCATACAAGAGATTTCGACCGACTATCACTGTAACGAGTGAATAGATGTTTTCACGTCCAAAAGACTTTATATTCTGAATCAGTTATTTCAAACACATTACTTCAATAACGTTACTAATTTTCCGACAAACACGATAATTTTTGGAGACAAAATGTTCTGTGAAAACATACTTCATTCCACTCTCAAATGCTGTGATTCATTGCGTCTGTTATCTGTTTCTTAGCTGAAATTTGGAGATTGGCTATCTTTGCTTGCACGTGGAGTCAGTACGCGGCCGGACTGGGGAACCAGACCGGTGAATTTTTTTTCCTTTCCGCCAGCAATAAACTGCGTGATCTACGAATTGATCTTTTGTTAAAGAATGGAGTGTTGTTTTAAAACAGTGAATTTAACAACTTGTTTCACTAAACATCTTTAAGATCCTGAATACAAGAAATGAATTGTTGAAATGTAATGAATAATGTAAACTCATCTCTTACGCATGTCCAGGCTGCACGGATTGTATGAATTGTGTGCGAGAGAGCCAACAGTTGTTCACTTCCTCTGCGTAATCAGCAGGCAAGGAGAGTTAGAGGAAAAAACATTGGAACTTGGAGGTGATTAGTGCATGCAGACAGGAGAAATAGATAGAAGTCTCTAGACGAAGACATTAGACCAGTCAGACATTCCAGGTAGTGTGGTTGTGAGTTGAAAAATTGGTTCTCTTCATTGTTTGGTTGCGAGACCAATTATAGACATGCCGCATATACTAATGCTAATTCTATACGTGTAGATTACAAGAGAAGTTTAAGGTAAATTTTACTAGTTCTTCTTGCAAATGGCTTTCAGTCAGGCTGTGGACAAAAATAAAACAGTTAATCTACCAGATCTATTCAAGTTTCATTTGCCGTGTTTTGAACTAAACTAACCACCAGGCAGCCACAGCGTTGTGTACTGTTTTACAGATGGGTACAAAGTCTTTTATCAGTTTGCTGAAAGTTCTTTATATATATATATATATTTTTTTCCTAGTAAAATTAACTAAGCAATAATGTGGTTGCGATATCTCTTACCATATTGAATTAGTCTTTTTCTGTATTAGTGTTCTCTTAATTTACTTTGCTGAATGTAGTGGGAAAAACCCTAATACTACCCAAAAATTGTAGAAATTTTTTTTTTTGGTTTTGCCCAATAGTAAAACATTATTGGGGACACTGAAATTTTTTCCCAATTTTGAAATTGTATGTAAATAAAAGTCATTTTATTGGCAATGTTAAACTTTAATTTATGATATTTTAAGTGTTTCTGTATTGTGGCATTGTATAATTTGTAGGCATGTGCAAATATAATTTTTTTTAGTTTCAATTGAATATGAATATCAAATTATTCTCAAATTCAAATATCCAATTCAAATAGTAAGAATTAGAATCCCAATAAACATTTTTTTTTTTTCATATTATTGTAAATAGGAAAGAAAAAGTAAATATTTAGTGTAGAGGTCTCTGGAAAATTAGATAAATTATACAAATTGAAAGGTTGGTTAGGTTAAGTCAGGTACAATTTCTATAGGTAAAATTTTGTTGAAATTTTAAAATTTTGAAAGGAAAATATATATCACTAGCTGCCCGACCCGGCTTAGCACAGCTATACTAATATAAAAAAATTAAGCCACATCTCCCATTTACAGTATGGTAAATAAAAAAAATTCAGTGAAAATTTATTACAATGCTGTATAATGTATCGGAGAGAAAATGAATAGCACCAATGGTTTCCCGACTCATGCACACTACATACAACTGATGT
Source organism: Bacillus rossius redtenbacheri (assembly GCF_032445375.1). Lineage (NCBI taxonomy): Eukaryota > Metazoa > Arthropoda > Insecta > Phasmatodea > Bacillidae > Bacillus > Bacillus rossius. Next base: position 29,553,678 of record NC_086340.1, on the reverse strand, counting down.
ACCCGTACTTACGGCAGTCTATTGGCAGATCACTCTTGTGCCGCTCATTATACATGCCCCTCCTTGTGGGTACGCCACTGCCGCGCGATGCCCGTTGCCATAGAGATGCAGAAGGCATGAACAATGCAAAATCCTGTTCTCATGCAAAGTACCCACTGTTGCCTGGTTTTAACCACCCATGGGATCTAATTTTCGGAAAATGTCATCCTGCGTAACATAAGGAACATTACTGTGAAGTTTCAAGTCTGTAAAATATATATACTTGAAAGAAAGGGCAATAAAAAACAAATTAAACACAGAGAGAGGAAAAAAAACAATAGTTTAGGTTTGCGATTTAAAGTGATAAAAAGTATTTAAATACTAATTGAACTCTTATGAGGGTACTGATTGCTTCGTTGTTAATATCACATGGGTGTTTTTTACTTGTATGGGAAAATTAAGAATGATAAGGCATCTAGTGCGTGGCAACAATGTTAATAGGCAATAGGAAATAAACTTCTAGCGCCTGCGGCATTGTCAACACACACTTCATACGTGTACTGCATGTTGTATCTAACCCCCTCCAACGCATTTGATTCTTAATTGTACTTTTAGTAAGGATCCCTAAAAGACAGTCATATGAAAACACGTGAAGGAAAAATACAATAACAGGCAACGAAAATGTTACATGCGTACAGACAACAAAAATTTCATCCAGCCTTCAAAGAGAAAAAAAATAAATATTTATGTGTATTGAATTTGTAACTGTAAAGTTTTGCTTGTTTTTTAACTAAATTGTAGAACACAGTAATTGCTTAGAATGTTCAAAGAGGCAACATTTTTCCCCCCCTCTTAGTGTGACCTCTTTTTTTTTTTGGAGGGGGGGGGGGCACTCAGGGGAAGATAATTGCCTGATCTGTCACTGTGCTAGTAGTGTGTGTGTGGGCCTGTCTCTCCCCCTCATCTTTGTTCACTGTGTATTATCCACCAGAAAAACTTTGTCATAGGTTGATAGGCTTTAGGACTCTTTGCTGTGTGTATGCGACTAGATGTTTTTCAAGAGATCCATAGAGATCTATACACTTTTTCGCCATCATGAACAAAACTAATTAGCTGATAATGTGGGTGTTCGAAATGGTTCCAAATTAATGTGTAAAATTTACGTGGCCAGATGTAGCAAAAAAACTCCACATAAATAACTCTAAAATATTACGAAAATCTTGTGAAAATTTTGTTTTAGCCCGATGAGAAAATCTTTTGTAATCCCGAAATTTTTCCAGTCTTCTAGATTAAGCTTAGCCGTATTCGTAAACAAGTGAATATTCATTTATTAATAGTGTTAGTATTCAAAATTGAATCAAATAAACTATTAATATTGATGTTCTAAAATTTGAATTTTCGAACAGGCTTATAATAATTATTTAATTGTATATTTTTCTTATCACAAAATTGATACAAGTATTACTATTTAAAATACAGGGATATACCTGCAGTGGTTGCGGCAGTACCGGCCAGGGGGCCGGCGGTGCGTGCCTATAAATAGCATTTTTATCTATGTTGTATAATATAAAGACATTCTGTAGTTTATTTAGTTACAGCATTGCAACCGTACGAAGCCGGGGTGGGTCACTAGTAACTATAGTATATATAAATAAATATATGTAATTAATAATAATAATAATAATAATAATAATAATAATAATACTTATGGTAACAGTGCTTGTTTAAAATATGAGGCATGATGAAAAATAAGCATTTTATGAAAATTGTATATTCGTATTTAAAAAAAAATATATTAAGAGATAGCACATAAGGAAAGCTTTCAACTCTTATACTTTTACTACCCAGTACTTATTCAGTATTAAAAACCATCAGTAAATATGGTGAAAATAAAATGGGGTGGTAAGCTTTCAAGATTTGGTATTAAGTTAATAATTTTTAAAATAACTGGTACATATACTCTTAATCGTATTGATGGTCAGGCCACTAATTTCCCCTTTTTTATACTTTCACTTTTTTTATTTAATCTTTAGAAATCAAAGTAAAGGTAATACATAGATAAATTACTTTGAACTAATATTAATTTTTTTTTTTACTGCAGCAAGGAAATTAACAGGTAAGATTTGTCTCACAACAATAACTGTGAAATGAATTTTTAATTAATGCATAGTACTCATTATATGTCACCCTCGTTAATTAAATATGATTTGAGCCTGATAAACACAATCATGTCTTATTATAACTGTGAAAGGTCTTCAGTCCAGCATTATAGGGTTCGGCACATTCTGTGATGTGGCACCAATCAAGCCACCTGCATTAAAATTTTTCCATGTGGATTCTGCCTGTGGAGATAGGCCGCCAGTTCAGCTTACTGCACTGCCATTTAGTTGGCTCAAGAGTGTATCATTACTGTCAGTTTTATTTTTAGTACAGTGTTTACTGTCTTCCAGTGTGTTACATTTCACATTTTATGGGTAAAGTTCCACAAAGATTTTTAGATGTAGAGAGATAAATCATGGACACAATGCAATACAGTAAGTCCTCGGTTTACGTCGGGGTTACGTTCCTGAAAACCGCGACGTAAATAGAAACGACGCAAAATGAGCCATATTTCATGCCACCGGCCGACCACGGCCCAAGGTCGGCCGGAAGCGCTGGCATACAGACGTGACAACGGGCAATTTTATCAGCAAATTACAACCCACAGCGTGGGAAACAAGTCCAACTAGTACTTCTCAGCTTTATAGAATGGTTATTTAACCAGCTGCTTTATTACCTTTATTGATTGAAATATAAAAACAGATATATAGTCGTTTGGAAGACATCTTATGAAGAAAAAATCATAAATTGCAGTGAGCTGATACTGTAGGCCTACTACAAACGCATTTAATCACGATAAAGTTAACAACGGCACGTTTAAAACTCCGGCCAACTCAATGATATCATAGCGACTGAAGTGTAGAGCTGTAGCAAACCGTATGTATTCGTTACTGAGTAACGGGTGCGGCATCTAGTAACGAGTAACGAAACGTTACACACGAATGCATTTCGTTACTCGCATTTTTCGTATGTTTTACGCATGCGCGCGCTTATTCGTTACAAAGAACGATGTTTGTTTATTAAGAAAAGTATAATTTGGAAATTCGTCGTCTAAGTTTTTTACTGTTTATTAAAGGTATTGTGTGTGTAGACAAAGTTTGAGATTGGAACAGAAACAACGTAAGAAAGTATTTTTTACAAATTATAAATATGTATGTTTTTGTTTTTTATTATCGCGTATTTTCACGTTTTTTGTTCTTATCTTAAAAGAGATATTATAATAAAGCTGCTCTAATGAGATTTTATTGTTTCTTGGTTAACAAAAGCTGTTAATTATCAAATACATTTAATTGTTTATATTCGATTTATTATTATTTACGCGACGTCATACTGTACGCGTACGAAATACGACTCGATTCGTTGCTGTTACATAACATAGCATGTTATGCGGTATCAGAAGTAACGAGTAACGATACGAAAGTAACGAGTACTAATTGTTATAGTAACGAATACATACGGGTACACTTTTTTTAGTTACTTTTACACCTCTACTGAAGTGCCAAGGAGTTGGACGAAAAGGGGTAGGAGAAAATGCTGTGTCGTTGCGGGAAGTAGATAACACTTCTACGTGCGAGATACGTGGGTGGCTGAGCGGGCGGGCTGGTAATATTGCATCACCGCGCGGAGAGCAGCGGAGAGCAGGAAGCGTCCCTCATGATGTATGATAAGATAAGGCCGTGAACGTGTAGCTTACGCTACATAGCATAAATTAACTACCGAAGGAAACAAAGAATTATAAACGAATTATATACGGTGTTTTGGTTAAAATAAAGATTTACTGTCATTGTAAACGACGTTATTGTGAATCGGCGACAACTTAAATTGAAACATGAGTACTCAAACATTAGCGACGTTAATCCGAAACGACGTAAATCGGTACGACGTAAATAGAGGACTTACTGTATCAAAGATTTTTTAAGCAGTACTAGCTGTATTTTTTTTTTATTTCTATAGAGCAGATATTAAAACTTGTTTTAGCCTTTTTCACTGTTCAAAAAGTGCACGTTAATAGAAAAAAACCATGAAACAAAACTTGTATAGACAAGGATAATGGTTCTTAAAGATATTGGTAATCGGAGTCTTTTGATAAATCTTGAATGGTTTTTAAATGTCGTTTTAATACCCGGAGCTCTGCACAGCCTTTGGTGACCTCAAAGAAATTCAACTTTGTTGTTTGGAATTTGCTCCATGATCCGAAAATTATAGCCGTGAATTTTTTTTCCCCCGTCGAATGCCAGATGCTTTGGAGTGCAAGCGTGCGGTGAAGTGGCTGTGCGACTACATCGTGTACCAGTGCTGGCGCCCGCCGCCCGCCCACTCCAAGGACCTGCACTCAACCATCGTGGCGGCGTTCCAGTGCGCGGGCGTGTGGCTCGTGGCGCACCCCTACCTGCTGCAGGACAAGGACAGCCTGGCCACCGTGCTGGAGGTGGTGGAGGTGGGCGTGTCGGGCTCCAAGTCTCAGGTGAGGGGTCGCTAGGCTTCTGTACACCCGCCCTCGCAGTAACACTCCAGTTCCAGTGCGCGGGCATGTGGCTCGTCGCACACCCCTACCTGCTGCAGGACAAGGACAGCCTGGCCACCGTGCTGGAGGTGGTGGAGGTGGGCGTGTCGGGCTCCAAGTCTCAGGTGAGGGGTCGCTAGGCTTCTGTACACCCGCCCTCGCAGAAACACTCTAGTTCCAATGCGCGGGCGTGTGGCTCGTCGCACACCCCTACCTGCTGCAGGACAAGGACAGCTTGGCCACCGTGCTGGAGGTGGTGGAGGTGGGCGTGTCGGGCTCAAAGTCTCAGGTGAGGGGTCGCTAGGCTTCTGTACACCCGCCCTCGCAGTAACACTCTAGTTCCAGTGCGCAGGCGTGTGGCTCGTCGCACACCCCTACCTGCTGCAGGACAAGGACAGCTTGGCCACCGTGCTGGAGGTGGTGGAGGTGGGAGTGTCGGGCTCCAAGTCTCAGGTGAGGGCTCGCTAGACTTCTGTACACCCGCCCCTCGCAGTAACACTCTAGTTCCAGTGCGCGGGCGTGTGGCTCGTAGCACACCCCTACCTGCTGCAGGACAAGGACAGCCTGGCCACCGTGCTGGAGGTGGTGGAGGTGGGCGTGTCTGGCTACAAATCTCCTGTGAGGGGTCGCTAGGCTTCTGTACACCCACCCTCGCAGTAACACTTTAGTTCCAGTGCGCGGGCGTGTGGCTCGTCGCACACCCCTACCTTCTGCAGGACAAGGACAGCCTGGCCACCGTGCTGGAGGTGGTGGAGGTGGGCGTGTCGGGCTCCAAGTCTCAGGTGAGGGGTCGCTAGGCTTCTGTACACCCGCCCTCGCAGTAACACTCTAGTTCCAGTGCGCGGGCGTGTGGCTCGTAGTACACCCCTACCTGCTGCAGGACAAGGACAGCCTGGCCACCGTACTGGAGGTGGTGGAGGTGGGCGTGTCGGGCTACAAATCTCAGGTGAGGGGTCGCTAGGCTTCTGTACACCCGCCCTCGCAGTAACACTCTAGTTACAGTGCGCGGGCGTGTGGCTCGTAGTACACCCCTACCTGCTGCAGGACAAGGACAGCCTGGCCACCGTACTGGAGGTTTTGGAGGTGGGCGTGTCTGGCTACAAATCTCAGGTGAGGGGTCGCTAGGCTTCTGTACACCCGCCCCTCGCAGTAACACTCTAGTTCCTGTGCGCGGGCGAGTGGCTCGTAGCACACCCCTACCTGCTGCAGGACAATGACAGGTTGGCCACCGTGCTGGAGGTGGTGGAGGGGGGCTTGTTTGTTACAAATCTCAGGTGAGGGGTCGCTAGGCTTTTGTACACCTGCCCCTCGCAGTAACACTCTAGTTCCAAGGCGCGGGCGTGTGGCTCGTAGCACACCCCTACCTGCTGCAGGACAAGGACAGCCTGGCTACCGTGCTGGAGGTGGTGGAGGTGGGCGTGTCTGGCTACAAATCTCAGGTGAGGGGTCGCTAGGCTGCTGTACACCCGCCCCTCGCAGTAACACTCCAGTTCCAGTGCGCGGGCTTGTGGCTCGTCGCACACCCCTACCTGCTGCAGGACAAGGACAGCTTGGCCACCGTGCTAGAGGTGGTGGAGGTGGGCGTGTCGGGCTCCAAGTCTCTGGTGAGGGGTCGCTAGGCTTCTGTACACCCGCCCTCGCAGTAACACTCTAGTTCCAGTGCGCGGGCGTGTGGCTCGTCGCACACCCCTACCTGCTGCAGGACAAGGACAGCCTGGCCACCGTGCTGGAGGTGGTGGAGGTGGGCGTGTCGGGCTCCAAGTCTCAGGTGAGGGGTCGCTAGGCTTCTGTACACCCGCCCTCGCAGTAACACTCTAGTTCCAGTGCGCGGGCGTGTGGCTCGTCGCACACCCATACCTGCTGCAGGACAAGGACAGCCTGGCCACCGTGCTGGAGGTGGTGGAGGTGGGCGTGTCGGGCTCCAAGTCTCAGGTGAGGGGTCGCTAGGCTTCTGTACACCCGCCCTCGCAGTAACACTCCAGTTCCAGTGCGCGGGCGTGTGGCTCGTCGCACACCCCTACCTGCTGCAGGACAAGGACAGCCTGGCCACCGTGCTGGAGGTGGTGGAGGTGGGCGTGTCGGGCTCCAAGTCTCAGGTGAGGGGTCGCTAGTCTTCTGTACACCCGCCCTCGCAGTAACACTCCAGTTCCAGTGCGCGGGCGTGTGGCTCTTCGCACACCCATACCTGCTGCAGGACAAGGACAGCCTGGCCACCGTGCTGGAGGTGGTGGAGGTGGGCGTGTCGGGCTCCAAGTCTCAGGTGAGGGGTCGCTAGGCTTCTGTACACCCGCCCTCGCAGTAACACTCCAGTTCCAGTGCGCGGGCGTGTGGCTCGTCGCACACCCCTACCTGCTGCAGGACAAGGACAGCCTGGCCACCGTGCTGGAGGTGGTGGAGGTGGGCGTGTCGGGCTCCAAGTCTCAGGTGAGGGGTCGCTAGGCTTCTGTACACCCGCCCTCGCAGTAACACTCCAGTTCCAGTGCGCGGGCGTGTGGCTCTTCGCACACCCATACCTGCTGCAGGACAAGGACAGCCTGGCCACCGTGCTGGAGGTGGTGGAGGTGGGCGTGTCGGGCTCCAAGTCTCAGGTGAGGGGTCGCTAGGCTTCTGTACACCCGCCCTCGCAGTAACACTCCAGTTCCAGTGCGCGGGCGTGTGGCTCGTCGCACACCCCTACCTGCTGCAGGACAAGGACAGCCTGGCCACCGTGCTGGAGGTGGTGGAGGTGGGCTTGTCGGGCTCCAAGTCTCAGGTGAGGGGTCACTAGGCTTCTGTACACCCGCCCTCGCAGTAACACTCCAGTTCCAGTGCGCGGGCGTGTGGCTCGTCGCACACCCATACCTGCTGCAGGACAAGGACAGCCTGGCCACCGTGCTGGAGGTGGTGGAGGTGGGCGTGTCGGGCTCCAAGTCTCAGGCGAGGGGTCGCTATGCTGCTGCGAGTACACCCGCTCCTCGCAGTAACACTCTATGACTCGTTCCAGCTAATCAAGACAGCGCCTATCAAATACATTTTTCCATAAGAGTGTATGTTAATCAAACATAATATTCTTGCAGTGGTTCCATTGTCTAATTTGTTAATAAGTAGGGACAAGATTATATGGTTAATTGTGTTTGAAACCAAAATAACACCATAAAGCATTTCAGTTAGGGATGGGCCGGTCGAATCCTCGAATCCTCGAATCCCACCGAATCTCTAGTATTAAAAGATTCGAAATTTGAGGGAAAAGATTTGGGATTCGAGGAAAAAAATTGATGTAAATGTAGTACTTTAAAAACTTAAATGCTTACAATTTACTTGGCCTGTTTACGTTTTCCTTGGAACACATCCTATTGAGATACAGTATAACCTCGTTAATACGTGATGGTCAGGACCGAGATAATCACGGATTACCGAATTTCACGGACTAGCGATTAAAAGCCCGGAAGGTCTTGTCAAGCTTCTCAGACACCGGCGTGCAGCTGGGTAAAGGCCGTTCAAGGTAAGGGCCGGCCGTCTTCGAATTAGTGTCTCGGCTTAAAAAAATACAGCACTGTCTAGCCATTAGTTCACGGTCATTTACAACAGCCGAAGAGAGAAAGATAAGATCGTGCTGACCTTGCACCCTCCCCCCTCCACCCTCATCACACTTCGTACAGCAGAATGCCAGCCAGACACGTCACTCGCCAGGCGCCTGCCGTGCGTTGGCGGGTGGAAACAAACAAAGGGAGACGGGAAGCAGAAGTCAGGACATCCCCCTCAAGTTTAAAGAGTGACAAATGTGACAGCTGAAAGGGGGGCGACACAAAGGGTCGGTACAAACAGCGTTGCAGAGTTTGGCGGCCCACGCGATGGCTTGTAGTGTTTGCCGGCCGCAGGCCCGCATGACGTTAATTTTAAGCGCTGACAATTTTTACTTCTCTTTTTTTTCTTCTCTTTTAAATCGTCCCGGATTATCCGATTTCCCGAATTAGCGCATCACGGATTAACGAGGTTCTACTGTATTGTACTTTTAATTCGTTATTATATAAAAAAAATTATGAAGCATGTACTGATTTGGGAAACTTACTTTATATTCATGAACATGGATGCATTTGTATTTGTACACATGTATTTTAATCGCAATTCAATTTTAAATATTCTGATATACATTCTATTTATGAATTTTTTTAGGACAAAGTTTGGTTTGTGTAGACTACCAACATTAAAATATGTATTATCTGAGAATTCCATGATGGCCAACCAATGAATTTGTTAGCCAATCATTTTGAGCAACATAAAAAATAACTAATATTAATATAAAAAATTTTAATGGGTAAACTAGAAAAAACACCCCGTCACTTTTAACTTAGGGCATATTAATCACTATGCTTTAGTGAGGCTTAATTTTAAAAGACGCACAACAATATTTCTTATGGCCTAAACCATTGAAGACAAGATCTTTCAGTTTCCATTAAATATTTCAGGAAAGCGTTTACCTTCATTTGGGACTTTAAACATTTGGTAACTACAAAATATTGTTCCGTCGGATGTTGAATTTTGTTTTCCGATTTCCGTGTATACATGAATCACTGTACTCACAGATAATGCCTGAATGCCTTAAATCCACCAAGTCGGATTCTACAGCAATTGATGAAGTGACCAGATTCTTACGTGATCCTACAGTTAACCCAGAAATAAACATTCTCGAATACTGGAAAACTCAGTCTGCGTGTTCACCCAGGCTACATAAACTGTCCAAAAAATATTTGTGTTCACCACCTGCGACAGTGTTCTCTGAACGTTTGTTCAGCACTGCAGAAAACATATGTGACCAAAAACGGAATCGTCTTAATCCAGACCGTGTCAAAATACTTGTTTTTTTAAATAAAAATTTAAAGGGTTAAATAATTCTGCATAATGTTTAATTTTTTCTCTTAACTTATAAATTATTTTATAATTAACCCTTGAGAACTGGATTCGGATTCGAGGGGTGGATTCGAGGTACTGTTTGGGATTCGGATTCGAGATTCGGATTCAATAAAAATGGGATTCGAACCATCACTAATTTCAGTACAACATATACCACCAAAATGCTAGTTTAAACACCATTTAGCTTTGAAACACAACTAAAAACATGTAATCAGTCATCATTTGACAAAACTTTAACTCAAATTTAAAAAAATAATAATATATTTTATCATGGTAAATTCATTGAATATAAATTATCTATCATGAATTTTGTACCAAAATGTAAAAACTAAAGGGATTGTAAAAAAATTAACATTACATTGTATTGTTTGTTTATTAGAAACACATTTAATGAGGTTGGCACATTTTTCAAACACAAAAAAAATTTTCTAATTTTTTTTTATTTTTCTGAGTAGTCCTGTTCCACTAATAGTTATTAGCTTATTACTAATGATTTTGTTGTGTAAGTGTATCATGCATGAGACTATTTTGTGAAATTAGTATTAAGAAATATATTAATTTCATATTATGTTGAAAAATACACTATTTTTATGAATAAAGAAAATGTATAAAAAAATAGCAATGAAATCCCCTGTTTTAAAAATAAAACCGACTAAAATATAACACCATAAAATGTTGTCCCTATTAATAAGTATCAACTTCAAATAAGGTAAAAGCTTCGGAAGGAATTATCAGATAGTGCTCAAAATTGAAATTATGGCAAAAAATTTAATCCTTCAGTATGGCAGGGCGTTCTCGGTTCGATTGTCAGCCTGATTGTTCTAGAAATTTTTTGCAATTGGGGAAATGTGCATAATGCTGTGAGCTGGTGGGTTTTCCCAGGGTGTTCTCTATTTTCTCCCATCCAATTATCCCATTAATGCTTATTCTCATGTCATCACCGCTCACGACTTTAATGGCACCGGCATCAAAAAAAGTTAATCAGTTCATCTTGTGTAACATGTACAGTTGTTACTTTAAAGTTAAGGCTGCCAAGACAAGCAAAAAATTAATTTGTGCAGGGGTATGAAATTTTTTGTGAGCCCTGAAATACCATCAATTAACATAAAACACAAAAATGGTTTTCAATTAACCTTTATTCGTGAACTAGTGATGAACTGAGCTCATATTCATATTCTGCTTATTCATACGTTTTGGTTCTTAATGACAGAAACGTCTGTAATGTACATCAATGAATTTATTGATTCCTGCATAAGCTTAAACAAATTTAGTTTATGAAACTGACCAATAATATGCTTTATTCATATTTTCAAATGATATGGTACTAGTTAAGGAATTAAATTTAATTAATAATTTAAAGTTATCTAATTAAATTCCTGATCAATTTAGCCTTTAAATATTTTTCATATTGACGTAGAAACCAGTGATGCTTTTTTTATTTTAGCTACAGGAGATTTTTTATTAAAAATTAGCTAATTTTATTTACCGCAAAAATGGTTCGATAGTTATGAAGGGATGGTTGGTATGATATGTCAGAAAGTATGCATGTTTACTACATAAGGTTGCTATTGTTGCATCATCATCATCATTATGATAATTATGGGAAATTAGTTGAAGTACCTGGCGTTGTCCAGACAAAACACATCATAATATAAGGAACATCACTTCAGAGTTTCAAGTCCGTAGGACATTCACTTGAAAAATGGGAAATTTTGATTTTAAAGTCCCATTAATTGCAGAACTTCATTGCATCAAGGCTACACATCAGCAAAATAGGGACACCAATCTTCAGCTTCATTTTGTGGGAAGGCAGGTAACCCCTAGGCAAGATGTGACGGACGCACCAAACGATAATTTGTTACAAATTCAAGGCAACGCCACCTATTGACAAAGTTATAAACTAAACTTTTATTTGTGCCTTTAGTTCGCAAACATTTGCAAGCTTCACTAAGCTGATGGGTTTCGCCAAGGAGAAGGTTATGAAGTTGCCAGACCTTACCGTATGACCGTGTTGTGGACATAGAGAAATGACACCAACTCATTGTTTGCATGTCTATGACCTACCTCCTGTAATTTTCTATTGAAAAACTGAATTTACCCCTTTTTCACTCCCTTATGGATGGAATTTCATAATTATATTATAGTGTATGTCAGTCTCCAGCCCATAAACTATATACATTATAAAAAATCATGTTTATTCATTGCTCTGTTGCTGCGTGAAAGCAGCACAAACAGACAAATACACTTTTGCATATATATTGTTAGTAGGAATGTTATGCTCGTAGGGCAAGCCAGGTGAGCCTGTCCGAATGAAGGACGAGAAGGAACTGAAGCCAGCCTCCATGAGGGTGAGAGACGCAGCTGAAGCTCTGTTGACGCTGATTCTGGAGCAGGTGAGGAATTACTCAGGCTGTCTTGAGTATTGAAGCCATTTGAGCATTTGTGCTGTTTTGTGGATGTATTCTACTGATACTCCATATAACTGGCAATGTTTGATAGCCTAATTAGAAATGTGGATTCTGAAACTTTCATATTTCAAAATGAAAATTTAATATTCGCTGTTTTCGAAAGGGAAATTAAGTTATGAATGTTTCGAAAGTTAATTTTAACAGGTAGATTCACATAAAATTGGTGTTCGAAAATAGTAAATGTTTGAATTGGTTTATCTATTGTTAAATAAATAACTGTTTTTGCTACAAAAGTGCATATATAAATGTGTGTGTGTGTGTGTGTGTTTGTGTGTGTGTTAGTGTGTGTTAGTGTGTGTGTATTGTAATATTTGATGTTGAATGATATACGTGTACCTAAGGAAGGGATACGATAGAAATAATGTTTTTGACTGCACCATGGACGGACAGACCGTGGAGTGAAGGTGGGTCGCCAGCTCTAGTGTATTGTGCCGCGCAGGTGGGCTACTTCCCCTCGCCGTGCGGGGCGCAGTCCCTGTCGTCGCTGCTGGACGAGGCGAGCCTGCTGCGGCACTGCAGCTCCTGGCCCGGGGGGAGCGCGGCGCGGGCCGTCGAGCGCTTCCGCTACTTCGTGGTGGAGAACTGCACCGTGCTGGCCCTGCTGGAGGAGCCCCTGGGCAACGACGAAGGTGGAGAACTGTTCATTCAATTATAACGAGAGGGAGCAGTGTATATCAGTGAAATCCCTTGTCGAAAGTTCAGGTCCAAAGCCGAGGTTTAGTATTGGTTCAATTTAATCGGAGTTATTTCATTATATAGTTAAACCTTTTGCTCTGCAAATGTGAGGATTACATAGTCAGCGTAACTGCTCCGGCAGCTAATTCTAGCGGTGGGTGCGGAAACTACTGTGCGTTTTGCGTCACGAAATGGATATTTGAAAACACAAATTTCGTATATTTATCATGCCGAGCATTGTTTTAAAAAAAATTCTACGTTAAATTTTGTGTCTTTTTTTTTGTTCTTTCATTTTCTTATCATTACTATTATTTTAAGTAGGAATGGGACGACAGAATAAGATTCAACGAATCTGTCAAATACTTGGAATTCGAGGATTAGCAGGATTCAAATAAGATTTGTTCATAAATTAAATTATTTTTATCATATGGCATTGAAGTTATGTTGTATAAGAAATCTTATGATTTACATGATCACTACGTACTACCTTAGGAATTTTTTGAAAATGTAGTGTTTGAAAAACAAACCTAATATTTTACATCTGGAAAACTTGCGGTAAAAATACCTATATCTTTTTCTGTAAATAAACCCACGTCCTCAGTGAATCGCACAAGTAATTTCAACATATATTTACTAAGTTAAAATGATGGGTGTATGGCTTTTCCTTGTCCCTGCGTGCACTGTATAGCAAAAAAATACACAGGAAAAGAACACTATTTTTTTACCAGTGTTTTCCTTCCCGTTTATTGTATAGGTATTCTTTTTTACCCATCTCCTTCCCAAAGAGAGAAAAGTCGGCACGCTACTATTTCATGTCAATTTTGTTTGTCATTTCCTTCAATAAAAACAAGCACGCCTTTTCAGCAGTTTTGTCATGGAATGTTGAATTAGAAAGCATGGGAAATCTTGATGCCGAAAACAATGTTTGGACACAGTTGTGTCACAAAAATCTGTTGAGATAGACACGTGGTGATAGTGTATGGTGACAGTTCATGGAAATATAAAACGATGAGAGATGGAAGGAGAACCATTATCACACACACTTGCACACATTCCACTCCCCACCTCCTCTTTCTTACTCTCTGTCTGGTTTATTTTTAGATTTTTTCCTCTTGCTGAGCGCAAACACAGCGTCAGACAGCCACATTACTTACCGGCTGTGGCCAGGTAGTTGCACAACAGGTGGCAGGTGTAACGGCGCAGTTTATGATGCTATACACACACTACTGTGCTATTTTAACTAAACAAGTTATACTTACTCATAAAATATTTATTAAAAACCACCACAGATTTGTTATTTAAGCACATATTCAGCCACACACTGCAATGTTAATTTTTTTTTTCCCGCAAAATGTTAAAACTCTCATAAGGATTGCATTACATGTTGTTAAACAAAAAATTGGCGTAAAATGTGCAACACATATGCTGGTAAATATGATAATGTTATTTTTCTGATGTCTGGTCAGGTGTATGTGACCAGTATTTGATCTCGTTTGAGGTGGTGGTGGTGGTGGTGGTGTGCAGACCCCCAGCCGACGGTGACGGTGCTGATCAGGGGCCCGTCGGGCTGCCACGTGTGGACCATGCAGCTGCGACACCTCCCGCGCCACAAGTCGGGCACCAAGTACCACGCGCCCAACCCGGGCCGTCCGGTGCCCATGGACGACGTGGGCGCCAGGCACGACGCCAGGCCCCGCTACTTCCCCGACGGCATCGACCGCATCCCTCAGTGCAAGGTGTACGTGTAGGGTAGCGGTGGGAGGTCGGGACCACGGCCGTGATGATCCGTCCGGATTAACCAACATCACTGTATTTTTAACTGGAATACCAAACGTGAAAATGTTAATTGTAACCTGCTAGAAAAAAAGGAAACTACCGAAATGGATACTGATGTTAACAATAAACTTCGAACAAAATAAAAACACTGTCAGTGCAGTGATACGACATGGCGGCTAATGACACCAGCCCCGATCCACCTGCAAAAATATGAATGTGAGCGGCTCGATTGGTGCCAGCCTACAGAATGTGTAGAACCATAGAATGCTGGAATCAAAGGCCTTTCACTGTATTGACTGGTATCTTTTTACAGTGTACCTGAAAAAAAAAAATTGGTTTTCTGTAAAGTCGATTTATGAACGATAGTTTAACGTGACGTCATAACAGAACATTGATGAAATGATTGCATACTTTTATGAATAAAATTTAATCATTTTTATTTTAATAATAAAAGAATAATTACTTGAAACTATACTAGTAATCAGATTTTTAAAATGCAAGAATAATTAACCTTTATTGCCGAAATTGTTGTAATAAGCAATGAAAGCCACATTAACTTTTTGTTTAAATATAATTATGATCAAGTTTTCATATAAATAAACTGTAATAAAATATCTAACATAACCTATTATTACTGCATTCGCCAACAGATGCTACTTTTTTTATTAATAAAAGAATAAATACTTGAAATTATACTAGTAATCAGATTTTTAAAATGAAAGAATAATTAACCGTTATTACCTAAATTGTTGTTGTAATAAGCAATCAAAACCACAGATTAAAATTCGTCGAGAATATTTTACATTTTTATGTCTTCCAGTGCTCAAAATGATATGCTATTGTGGCCCCGGGCATGAAATTTTATTTATAATTCATTAATAATAACGCCCATCGTGATAAACAAAGGAAAATATGTATTAACGAGTGCCTGGTTCCCGCGGCAGCTGATAGAGAGCACGATTCGTTCGGTTTGCGTCCTTCACCGTAGATAGCAGCACCGTAGGGGAATAATATTACCCGTATTTCGTTTGTAAGTTTTTATAATACGATTTTATAACAAATACGCATCCCAAATACACCAAACTTATTTATAATGTGTTACAATATTTTTTAAAACATTGTGCAAAAGATCCCGGGTGTAATTTGAATTATTATGTATAAATGTAAAACACCATTGTTCGTTAAAAACGTATTTGAAAATTCAACATTACTTTTAAATAACCGTACCGATTGTGCTGAAAGTCGGTGGACGATCGTTAAATTATATAATATTAATAATTCAAACAACGAAAACATGATTGAAAAGTCAAATCGATTGTTGTTCCAATCAAGTGGAAGAGAGATACGGCGCATGCGTACAATGAGCGTAACGGGACACATCCGTATTGGGACAATGTGCGTTTCGGGACACTTTTTTGTGCGTGCAGCCGGCATTCATCGATTTATTAGACGTCAGGTCAAAAACCTTGATTTTGTTGCTTAATAATTAGGAGCAAGACTTTATGGTTTTACTTTTAGGCCAATTTGGTGGTTGAAAGGTTCCCTGTGATCAGCCCAGTGTGGTGACGGTGTGTCCGTGTGTGGCAGGGACCGCTCCATCCCCAGCCTGGAGTCGCTGCTGGCGGAGGAGGGGCGGGGGGCAGAGCACCAGCGCCTCTCCCAGCTGGTGGAGCGCCAGGCGCGCCTGGAGGAGCGTGCCGACTGCGAGCGCGACGAGGAGGGTCCCGTGCGGGAGTGCTCGCCCCCGCCCGCCTGCCACGAGTTCCAGACCGCCCGCCTCTTCCTGTCCCACTTCGGCTTCCTGTCGCCCGACGCCGCCGCCGTGAGTTGTTGTTCGGCTGGTTTCATTTTTTTTTTAATTGATTCTCTTTATTCATAAGCATAGCATATGATTAAACAAATATCACACTTAAATGTTTCATTATACTTAATTCACCAAAATAGTTTATTGTGACTGATACATAAAACTCTTTTACGATATCATAATTTTTAATAAACTTTTTTTTAACTATTTGGAACTGTATAAATAAATCGACAAGTAATTGTGTTTGAAAAGTATACCAATGTCATAATGTAAAAATGAGGTGTTAAAAGATTAAAAAAAGTAATAAAAAAATTCAGTCTATTTGTACATCAATTTGGTACAACTTTGATTATAAATATGTTACATTCCTAGAGTTTAATAGTATATTAAAAGCATTTTTTTTGAGTTAAGATTTAGATTAAAAATGATTATTTTCTGCTTTCAGTTTCATTTAGGTGCTTTATGGGGTATTGACTTGCTTTTCGGTGTTATATGGTGTATTGACATGCTTTTTATTTCAGTTTTACTGCTATTCACCATATAATTTTGTCCCTAGTAATGCAACATCAATTGAGCCACTCGCCTTCAGTTTTTTGGGTGGATTCGGGCTGTTGACAATGACTGCCAGGTTGCATTACTGCGCTGCCGGCTTGCTCAGAGTTAACATTACTGTTGGTTTTATTTTTTAATACGGTATTCATGTTATCAATTAGAGTACATTTCACGGGTTCATTTCCGTAATAATTTTTTAAGAATTATACAAAATCGGATTCCGTATGATTTAAAATGTTCTCTTTTGGACTTAATTTATAATTGAGAATACATTAGGATGACAAGTTATTTTTGAATAAGTGAAACGTCTTTGGACGCTATGATGTCGAATCTTAATGCAATACTTTTGTGAAAATTTGTTGCTAAATTTTTCTGATGCAAAAAGGAGAAAGAATAGGTACTTGGAGAGCGCTGTTGAGACAGTCCCTGTATTTCCCATGTAGATATAGTACTACCTGTTATGGATTTCATATTTTGTTCAGATATTTGACATGTTCCAAATGGCAGAATCAATTGAAGGAACAGTAACATTCATAGTTTTTCTTTACGGTGTATTTAAACAGTGAGTGATATTTATTGTTAATTAATAAATAATAATTATGAGGAAAGAGTTATCTTTCTATCTTTCTCTCTCTGTGCTGTTTTATCCCAAGAGTCGAGGTTTGAATTGCTAAAAAAAGGTTTTACTTCTGTCACATGTACCGAATTGCTCGTGCTGTTTTTTTGATACACTGTTTTTAACAGATAACAGGTAACAGTAGTAGATAAACTATTTTTTGCTTGTTTTTTTGTATGTGGGTATCACAAAAACTGCTCATAGCCACTTGCGGCCCACTGACTGCTTATTGAACAGCTATGTTCTATTTTATCTCATAAAAATTAAACTTTACAGTTTAACAATGTTTCCCATATACTTTTTCAGAAGTACCTGCATTGGTTGCGAGACACCAAGCAGTTTACTACTCCTTCAACCAATCCACCCAGGTTTGATTCCAGATGGAGTCAAACCTGGATTTTTTTAAGTGGGAAACATAGTGGAGGTTGTCGTAAACGGTAATACCGTTGGGATTTCTCTGAGTACTTCCTTTTGTTTTCCCCCCACTTAAGCAATCCATCCGCACTCCATTGTAATACAATCACAGCTCACCTTCTGTAACAACCCCAGTGTTGACAAGACTTTAAACCCTCATTCGTCTTCTTTTCATTTATTGACTTTAGGCCTGTGGGAATATTCGTAACTTGAAATATCAGAATGATTAATGAATAATTTGTATTTGATTCAATTTCAAATAGCCTACAGTATAACCCTGTTACAATGTTCCTGCTTGTAATTTTTTCCTGCATATATCATCATATTTTCAAAGTCCCGACATTTTCCCCATAGGGTCAATGTATTTACATCGTGTGTGTAAAATATTATGAATTGTGCATTTCCTGCTTATAATTTTTACTTTTTACTCTCAAAATTCAATATATAAAAAAAATTTTAATCTGACTATTCCAACACTTACCCATGTCTGAAATTGAACATAAACCATTTACTTTACATTTAACGCTAAGTTTATGTTTACAATAATACCTTAGATAGGATTGTATGCAAAAACAAAACAGTATTGCTGGCTAATGCGGTGTATGTAAAGGTACCTACATACATTTGCAGTTATGTGTCTGTTAGCATCTTCCTCTTGAAAAACAATATCTTTCCGTTCCTTGCAATTCTAGTGTGTTTTTCAGGTGCATAGTTTACTAGTTCTACAATGTTTTAAGTGGCCAACCGTTCCGCAACAACGCAAAAAAAAAAAAGCAGTTTCTATTACAGATAGAGTTGAATTTATTTCATTTGTAGATAGGAATCCACAAAAAAAAAAAACATACGTTCCAAGTGGCGAAGAAATTGGACATACGCATTTCCACTCTAAATACCACCTTCACGAATCATGAGACAATTTTTATAGAAAGATTGTTGACTTGGTTTAAACAAATTTGAGCATCGAATGGTTTTAACATGAAATTTGTTTACTCAGCCATTGCTATAATTTTAAACACTAACAAGTGCTGATTTTTTTTTATTTCCTTCTTATAATTTTTTTTTTCCCCCTCTTGCCCCCTTGAGCTTTAGAAACATTTTAACAGGATTCTTCTGTACTTACACTTTGAAATAACGAATATTTGACTGTTTTTGAATGTAGTGAAGCTGTTGCATATCACCTTGTGTTATTTACACTTGAGGTTAAGGGTCATTGTTTCTATAGCAGCATGCCGCCCTCCCCCCAATTTCCCCCTCAACTCTGAATCTATTTTAGATTTTCTTCAAATTCCATATCTTAGTTGACCAAACATACTAATGTTTTATTTTACTTCAGTAATGTAAATAATAGGATGCTTTGGAACCACGAATAAAATATACTAAATATTTAAATTCTAAGTGTACTAAAATTTTATTAGAAAATTTAATTTGGCCCTCCCTTGAGCATCATAATGGATCCGCCTTTGAATATGATTGTGAACGTAACCAGTTTCAATATATTAATGGACCAGCTATAAACAGTCAGATCCCGATTTTCTCAAGTCCGAATCTTGAATTTGAATCCTAGAGAGTACCTCAGTCCTTGAATCTGAGTCTAGGTGCCAAGAGTCAAAAATAAAATAATATACAATAAATGAAAAATAAGAACTATGGTGTTTGAAACATTCTCCCTTTTAAGTGGTTGTTTCACAAATTTAGTTTCCAGTATCAATATTTCAATACATATTGTAATTTTATTTATATAATTACATGTTAAAAGTACACTATCTTGGGGAATGGTTATAGTTATAGGACAGGTTTGAAGAAAAAAATTGACATAGTAAACTTCAGAGGTTATCAGTGTTGAATTTTTTTAATTTGTTTTTTTATTTTTTTAATATTTTCCTTTCAATCTTTTTCTTTAAATGTTGTATCCTTCAAATGCAAAGAATTTGATGGTATTTGAGGATTTTATTGGTCCATCCATTCAAGAGAAATTTTATTTTAATGTATGCAGTGTTCAATGTTTAAGGTCAGATGGCTAGCTAATCTGCAATCTGGAAATTGTTTGATAATTTTGAATACAAGTGAAAAATAAGCAGTTTGCAAACACCACAAGAAAAAAATTCCTAAAATTCTAAAACATGCTTTGTTTGTATTAGTGTTTTTTAATTATTACCTATACTGTAAAATATATATTACCAATGCACACAACTGTGTGTAATTTTGCTAAAATATGAATTTTAATCTAGCTTAAAAATATTTTAAAAATTTTTGTATTTGATAATATCTTAATAATTGTATTCATATTTTATTATAACTTAAAACTTACATTTGCACAGGCCTAATTGATAGTGATATTTTATTTTCAGGGTAACGTCTCATCTCCTCTGATTGCGTTGGATTCCAGTATGCCGGGATTTTCTCAGGATTTAGAAGCACTAGACAGCATCAGTCCCAGAACCTGTGACACCGTGCACTTATTTTATGTGCGTGCTGGTCAAAGGACGCCTGAGGAAATTCTTGCTAATGTGGTAAGTGTGCAGTTAAATAGTCTTATGGTATTGTATATTAGCTGATTAAGCTCCTGGTTCTCATAAGGCACATAAGCAGATATTAGAAGTATCTTAAGAATGTATTTAATTATTTATTATTTTTTAAATTTCAAATTTTTTTGAAAATAAAGCACCACATTAGCGGATTTTTAATATTTGATATTTATTATTTAATATCACACTTCTTTCATGGATTTTTTTTCTTTTTCCTTTATAATTTTTAAATTTTAGTTATTTCATGCTACAATTAATGAAAGCTATATCATCATTAAGCAATTGTCTTGTGAGCCTTGGGTGGTTTTTTTTATTGAAGCGAGTTAGGTAGTGAACTTTATTGCTGTAGATGTTTTTTTCCATATGAGGTTCAGTATCTTCATTACAGTATCTTGAATTGTTTAATGCCTTATTTCATCATATGTGATGTACTCTCTTCGCTTGTTTGGGGCTTTGCCCTCAATTTCCCAGTGTGTTTTGACAAACTGGGAGTTTTTGAATCAAAGTCATTGGTCTGTGATATTGCACTCTGTTGGAGGATTCTGCCCAGTAGAAAGGAACGTAGCGTTGGCTATGGCAAACACGTCACTTAAGGAAATTCCCTCGCTGTTGAAGAGGGACAAAACGACAAAAGTTAAAGTCACTGGAAAATTTGAAACAAGCAGTGGAGGAATACTAGTGGTTGATCAGGTGTTTAGTTCTGTCAGTGAGTGGTCGTCGATACTGTCGTAATCATACGGTACTGTTCCGTCGCTGCAAGCAACAATCAAGTGGTCAGTGTAGTTAACGTCCACCTACCTGCTGGAGAACGTCACCTGGATGTGAAATGCTGTGACAGGCTCGGCAGTCTCCAACGCACCAATCAAGAATGTACTAATGAGCCTGAACTACATGTTGCCTCCAGCATGTTCCCAGATGTGTCCATGTAGTCCTCTGTGAGGTAGTCAGCCAATCAAACACCTCCCTCAGTACATAGTTTTTTTTGGATGAATGCATAGTGAAAGTTCAGTATAAAAAATTATGAAGCAAAGATGAAAGAATAGAACAGTATTTAATTGCTGGGATGGAAGTAGGAAAGAAGAGTAGTAGGCTAGGCACAGAGTAGATAAGGACAAGAACTGTGATGACTTACAAGACGGGAAGATGCTAGATTGCAAATAATGGAGATGAAAATCTGTGTGAATGGCAAGCTCCCGAACAAACAACAAATAAACTTAGTAAATTTAAAAGTATATGACTGAGAGATTAACTATGTCAATCCACGTTACCATGAGGGAAACACACAGAGAAGGTATTACTAATAGAATAGAAGAGCAAGAGAGAAAACAGAAGGGTCAGAAGCTGTGAACATAATCCAGCCTCTTTGTATACCCCCTTCTTACATATCCGTTCCAAATCAACAAGCTAGAACATTGAAAATGGATTATGTGATGTTTCCACAATTGCCAAATTGAAAAATACAACCAGCATTTACAGATTTTGAAAGAGCTAAAATAATGGTCGTAAGAATTTTTTGTGTCTTAATCAGTTAAACCTTAAATAGAGCTAGATTTTTGAAGTGAAACTTCTTTACTGAGAATGCTACAATTTTCCAGTGTTCTAAAATTCCATTTGTATGAGGGGATTAGTTAGGTATGTGGTAGGGGAACCAGTGGAGGAGGAGAGTGCGTCAGCGGCGACGCCACTCCAACACATGCACTAACGGTCGAATGAGAATACGGCAAGGAGGAGGGGTTGGTACATAGCGTAGAATGCTATATGCTAGTTGTAACGGCCATACGGGAGACGGTAGGGGAGAGGCAGAAATAACGCACCATTGATGCTACGGAATTCTTGTAACGCTGCTTGTGTTTGTCTACTCCTCAGTTTTCGTGTTGGCTGATTTGACACAACCATTTTTATTTTATTTTATTTGAAGTATCTACATTAGTTTATTCGTTTGGTAAAGAGTTAATGGATATGTGCAATTAACTTTATAAGAATTATTCATTTTTATGGTAATAGCGTGATTCAGAATGTAAAAAAAGACATTTAGACTTAAAAGTTTTGCTTTATAAGTGTAATTTATTTTTGGTATGTGATTCGATAGTCAGAATAGACTTGTGAGATAGACTTTATAAGTGTAATTTATGTTTGATTGGAGTGTTTTTTGTTCTTTCATTTAATTCATCTGGAGTTTGTGATTTAACATCATGCCTAGAAATAATAAAAAGGCAGAAGCAGATAAGAGATATTATCAAAGGCAATGTGGGAATAAACCACCAAAAGAGGCACCC
This sequence comes from Bacillus rossius redtenbacheri, assembly GCF_032445375.1. Classification (NCBI taxonomy): domain Eukaryota; kingdom Metazoa; phylum Arthropoda; class Insecta; order Phasmatodea; family Bacillidae; genus Bacillus; species Bacillus rossius. The sequence continues at coordinate 29,531,100 of NC_086340.1, read as the reverse complement.
CAAAAAAGGGCCTGTGAACAGATGCGAGAGTACAGGCTGCAGAGAAGAGCAATTTTTCATTTGAATTCATACCCGCATCCGTACTATTCTCAATTATTATCTCTTGTTCAATAAAAAAAATACTAATAATTTATCTCTATCCATACCTAATAAACAAGATGTTTTACTTCTGTCGTGGTTGACTCAACGCACACACATATATATATTTTTTATTTCAAGTTAAATTGTTTACATTTTACTCACATTATTTTATTTTACAAAATTTGACAACACATGCTATCTTGCCAAATTGATTTATTCTAGATGTTCTATAAGCACGGGGAGAAAAAGAATTTTAAAAAACTTTATAAAAATTGTACTAAAACAAAGTTTTTAGCCCTCACTAATTTGTAACAGATGAAGATACGACACAAAAAAACAGACAAAATTTTTAGATCTTTTCAACTTCGATAGGTCTGTCAAATTTTTAAGACTGTAGCTGTCCAATTTAGTGTAGAAAATAATTGTAAATTGTGTGAAAAAATTACAAACTTTGCTTTTGATCTAAAAATCTACCTCTATCTAAGGTATAACCAAATGAAGATAAAAAATCATACGATTAAACTTGTCATTCTTGCCAAATTCAATACTGCTTGTGCAATCCTTTTTATAGATCTTACGATTAATTAAAATATATATCCATTTTTTATTTTTTAGTAGCTTGGGAATCAAAAATTTAAAATTTTCCCATTTAGTTACAGGTTAAAAGCTATAAGATTGCCAAAGTTCATGTGTCTAGCTATTATGTTGGTTAAAATTTATATAAATGAGCAAGTCTGTAATTTGCGAATGGGCATTGCTTTACTTGCAGTTCTATAATGGGAATAATCTGTTACATCCCATGAAACTAGACTCACATAGTAGCTGGATTCAGTTAGTGATGTCTCGATGTTGTTGCATTCCTGTCACGAACGTTCTGCATGTTATGAACCAGATGGTTAGTGTTGAATACTAGGGCTGTTCCGATACCAATTCATATACCCCAATGCCATAAAGATACCACCGTGGATTCGTGACACTCCAATAATTTACAATTACTAGCCACACTATATGAATAAATAAATTACACATAATTTTTTATAAATATGTTTGAGAACATCATTTGTTTCCGAAATATAAATTCAAAGCAAATTTATTGCAATTTATGCATCACTTAATTATTATGTAAATTTCTTCAAAAATGTAGTTACAATAATTTAATAAAGATGAAATATTATTAAAACTATGACAAAAAAGCATAGCTTGTATTAAAAAAAAAGTTAAAATCATGAACATATTTTTCCAATACCTCCGATACCTGTGCCGATACCTTGGTATCAGTCGAGAGCTGAATATCACCTATATCTGATACTGGGATCGGGTATTGGATAGGTCTCTCCAAATACTAGTTTTTTGATGCGAAGCGAACATCAAATTAAATGTTTAAAATATTTGTGAAGTCAAATTGAATTGCGAATATTGTTCTCGGAGAAGCTGTATCACACTTATTTTACAAAATTCAGTATTGAAGTAAAAATTAATTTTTTGATGTTTGTAATGTTTGAACTCATTAAGTGATTAACCAATTATTCCCTATATATAGCATCATTCAATAACAATTATAAAATAACCATGCCAAATATTAATATTGAGCATTTATAAAGGCAAAAAGAGTGCCTTCTTTTTTTTAAAAAAAAAAAAAAAAGTAAACAACTTTATTCAAGCAAAACTTAACACAACACAAAAAAAAAACTATTTATTTTCATAAGCGAATATTAGGCTTTCAATGTTTTAAAGCTTTGCATCACAACCGAAGCTTCAAATAAAACTAATAGTAAATTTCCTGGTGAAGTCAAATTGAATGTTGAAAATAGCTTCAATTGATTCACTTAGTCCAGGAGACTTTTGTGGCTTTTTCATAGGATTTTATGGCTCTACAACTTACTGCACTGCCACAGCACAAAAAAAAAACTGCCAAAAAAAATCAAACGCCACAATCTCAACGCAAGTCCTCAACCTGTGTGCTCGCACCTCTACCATCACCCCGCCCCACCACTGCACTCACCCTTTTCTTGTTTCATCAGTAGAGCTCTACTAGTGGCTACCATATTTTTTTTTTTCCTAAGTAGCCTTTATTTTTAACCCCCCGACGCAAACAGGGGGATGTTACAAGTTTAATGTGTGTAACTGTGTATCGGTCTGGCATTGTATCTCCCAAACAAACGAACCGATTTTGATCTAGTTTTTTTGTTTTGTTTGAAAGGTAACTTATTGAGAGTGTTCTTAGCTATGATTAAACAAAATGTGTTCCACCGTTTGAAGATCAGCTCTTTTCTAGTTGATGAAGGGATGTGAGCAACTTCCACAGAGGTCTGATCAGTTCGAAATTTGGTATCTTGTTACTTCAATGATATTTGCAAGAACATGGTAACTTTGACCTGATGCATATGGTGTGGATGGTGTTGTACAGTACAGACTACAAAAAGAAAACAATGGTAAAATACGATGTTGATAATTCATTTCAATTACTAATTAAATTACTAGTTCAATTGACAATTTCAAAGGTGGGAGTATTTTAATTTTTAAATGTAATTATTTGAAGACTTTATATTGAATTTATGAATAAAATATTTTGATATCTCTTTTTTTATATATATATTCTTAAAATTCTGTGTATGTACAGAGAAAATAAATGTTACGACCCTCTAAAAAATTGTAGAATCTGTGTGCTTGATACTGGCTCATCTCGCTGGAAAGTGTGGCTACCCCTGGCGCAGGCCTAGTCCTAGTGGAATGCTCCGTGCTTGCAGCTGAGCGACCAGACGGTCCACCCGCACTTCCTGGAGTTCCTGCTGTCCCTGGGCTGGCCGGTCAGCGTGTTCCAGCACCCGGGCTGGACGGGCCAGATCGCGACCAGCTGGAAGGTCATTCCCCGTCCTCCTGGCGGTGAGCACCGGGGGTCGGCCCCTTTCCCCATGTCAAGGGAAACCAGGGAACATTCTGGGAAGTTTTAACTGGTCGGGGAACGTCGGAGATTTTACTTGAAATCCTGGAAAAGTCATAAAAATTACCCACTGATGGTAATTAAAGGGAAAGCATTTTTTTAAATTTTTAAAATGGTAATTTTGGTCTTAGTTATAAGCACTATAAAATGGCGTATGCAAGGTTCTGTTTGAACTAGGCCATGTATAGGGATGATGGAAACTGGATTTACTTTTTTTTTTTTTTTCAAAATATTGCAAGATAGATAAATTATTTTTAAAAAATTGTCAGGGAAATTTGTAATTTTTGTCATGGAAAGTCAGGAAAATTTTATTACAGATTTGTGTAGACACACTAAACTTTCGAACAAAATAAAATCATCCGAAGACTGTGGACGTTACTGTAGCCATAACTCTAAGCATGTTCTGTGTACATCACATTTACATCTAAATTATGAGCATTTAAAATTAAAGATAAAAAAAATCCTCATTAATTAAAATCCCTTCTAATACTAAATCTATATGAATTACATAAGAGTAAGCAATTAATGATTTTAAATCACTTCGATGTATGACTTGTAATTTTTGTTCTGCCAAAATCTATAAATCTCGACGGCCAAGTCAAGAACTTATTATTTGAGACAAGACTTTATGTTTTACTTTAAGCCAATTTTAGTTTCATTGTCTTCATTCAATCTTTTTACTCATAGAGTATAATTCAACTAATATGATAGCTACTAAAAGTTTCTTAATCCTTATTTCATCAAAATAGTATATTTTTAACTGTGATACATATTTACAATAAAATAATTAAAAAAAAAAGCATGTGTAAGGGAGAATTACTCCGAACAGTGTAATGTTATCAGCAAGCAGTTTTGTTTCAAAATTGTACTGTCAGTCATGTTAAAAACAGGTCAAACTTCATTCTAAATTACTAATGACATTTGTTGACTTAATATATTAAAGATTGCATTTTTCTGATTAAGTAAAACTTTTTTTAAATACTGATTAATTTTATTTTACTTATATTTGAGTGCTGTGTGGTGTATTATTTCCATTTAAGTGTTTTATGGTGTAGTGACATGCTTGTAGTGTTATTTTGGTTTAATTGAATTCACCATAAAAATGGTTTGTAGCTTTAGTTAACATTGTTTAATTTTAAGTTGCAAACCAGTTTTGCAGAACCTTGAGAATGCAGTACATTTTTAATTGTTCAAACCAATTTTTAGATTTATTGTCAGCTAGAAGCAGAGTACTACAGATATGTCTTGAGTCAATAACATGTCATTTAAGTTTCTAATTATAAAAAAAGTTAATGATGAAATATATTAGTGAGAAAATCCATGGAATTGACCAACTCTCCATACAAAGATACAAAGTGGGCCATCATTCAAGCAAGTGGTACTACATATCCAGTAAATTATCTGAATGCTAGAGCTTTTCAAACAAAAGGTTTTTTTTTTTTTTTAATGCAATTGCCAATGGTTATTTATCAAAGACCAAAACATTTTATTAAACTATGTACAAATAATTTTTTTATTTTACGAATGCATGCTGTCAAAGGCCTTGACTCTCTGTTTTTATTTTTCTCAGTTGAAGACGCACCCAGCAACCATGGTGGTTGCTTGTACAATGGTGAAACCAAAGTGCTCTACTGGGCTGACGCCACTTCTGAAGTGGCATTTGTCGTCCCGTCCCATCGTTTGGATGTGGATGGCCCTTCGTCAATGACTGAATCTTCCGGAAATTTCTCAAGTGATGGTAAAGCATGCATGTTGAGAGTATACTTACTAAGACTTAAATTTTATATGATTTTACTTATTCTGTTTTAACCCAGTAAAAATCATTCTGAAAATCAGAAATATTTGCATTAATTCAACAATCATAAAGTGTATGGAAAGTTTAATGATAAAAATAGGAAATGAGAATAATTTTTTACAGTGACAAGTATTTAACAGAAGGCACAGTGATATAGTGATCAGATCACTCTTCTTGCACCAAATTGATCTGGGTCTGAATCCCGGGGTTGATCCGGATTTTTTCACTACTGAGGAACATGCCATGACATGAGTCAACGGGTTTTCTGAATAACTCCTGTTCACTCCCACCATTTTATTCTGTTGTTGCCCCACCTCATTGATTCACTCATCGTTGGACTCTTTAGACCAGGGGTAGGCAACCTGGAAATGTAGGTGATCTACTGTTAAGTCACCACATGTTGAAATGATCTACTGTTCTGTTTTATCGATTATACATAAACAAGTTTACTTTTACACATTTACAAAATAGTCTCTCTATTTGGTTTTTTCCTGGTAGTTTTAAAATACCCTACTTTTTATGGTTACAGTGCATAAAGAAATAATTATAGAAATAACTGAATTAAATGAGGTCTGTTAGTTATAGATGAAACACTAAAAATTACAATAACACAATATCTCCACTCAGTGGGAAACTTGGCAGGAACTTTCCTTAACAATAGCTTTGATGTTTGGTGAATAGCTGGTTACACTGAGACGAATGCATGATTCCAAATGTTCATCAGTTATCCTACTCCTGTACTTATTTTTGATGAAGTTCATATTGGAAAATGAAGACTCGCATAGGTACGTTGAAGCAAACAAGGTTCTCACTCGAAGTGCAACATCAGTGAGCACTGGATACTTCTCTTGAGGAATGACTTGCCAACAGGTCTTTGGCTCTGCAGCACTTTTCACACGCAAGTCATTTTTCAATGTAATAATTTCGAGTTCTGTAGCAGTTATATCAATGTTGAACGTCGTCTCCATTGAGGAAGTACACTCCTCAAGATTCAGGTTTGCCCATGGAAAAGAGACTAACTGGGATATCGGAGAAATCTTTTTGAATTCTGAAAATCTGGAGTCAAAATCATTTTTCAAATGAGACAAAAGTTTTACATGTTCTTCTCTTTCATATGGGGTCTCCAATGCTTCTACTTGAGCTTTCATGGTAGGAAAGTGCCTTAAATCACCTTCTCTTAGACTTTTCTCCCTAAATTTAAGTTTTTCAATGAAAGAATCTACTTCAGATATCATTTCAACCATTTCCCTATCTTTCCCTTTAAGTTTAATGTTCAAATCATTGAGTTTTTCTGTGAGATCAACTAAGAAAGCTAAATTATGAAGCCACCTTGCATCCTCAAGAAGATTTGCCATGGAGTGTTCCTGTTCTTTCAAAAATGCTGTAATGGCAGGTAGCAGTTGAATGAATCGAAGAACTTTGCCCTTAATCAGCCAACGCACCTCACAATGCAGAAGTAGCTCTCCATACTGCAGTTGTAATTTATCCAGCAAATCTTTGAAGAGTCGTCTTTGGAGAGGATGGGCCCGTATTTTGTTAACAATCTGCACAACTACTTTCATGGTTTCATTCATGTTCAAGAACTTTCCACACAGAGATTGCTGATGTATGATGCAATGACATGACAAAATTTTGGAAAGCTTTTATCTCTTCAACACTGAGCCAAGAAGCCATTATTTGAACCAATAAGGGCAGGCGCTCCATCAGTGGTAATGCTCACAAGCTTGTGAATTGGAATTTTGTCAGATATAAGAAACTGCTTCACTGCAAAAATAATATCTTCACCTCTAGTATGGTCTTTTAAATGAATCAGTTTCAACAATTCTTCTTTGACTGAAAAGTCGTTGAATACAAGTCGGGCAAATATTGGCAACTGAGCAATGCCAGTTGCATCATTTGACTCATCCAGCTGGAGAGAGAAGTAGCAGCATGCATCCAAATCTTTATTTATTTGAGATATGACATCACTTCCCATATTTTCAACTCTTCTTGTGACAGTTCTAGCTGAAAGTTGCAGGGACTGAATAGCTGCCATTATTCCAGATTTGTTATTGAAATTTTCAAACAGATCATCACCGGCTTGAAGAAATGCTTCTTTAATTAACTCCCCGTCTTCAAATGGCTTCTTATGTTTTGCCAACACATAAGAAATACGATAAGAAGCACGTGTGGCTGCTGTGCCCTTATCTGTAACTTTCGTAAACGTGTGTTGTTGTAATGACAACATATTTTTCAGTTTCTTAATTTTCTCTCGCCTCAGTTCTGAGTTCGGGAGAAACTCTTTATTTATTTTTGAATGTACTGTTTCAAAATGCCTTTGTACATTACTCTTTTTCATGAATGCAATATTTACTTTGCACAGTAAACAAATGCATTTGCAGTTTGTTTCAGTGACAAAAAAGTCATGCTCCCATTCTGCATGGAAGTTGTAGGTCTTTTGTTTCTTTGGTGCACTCATCACAAGTGATTAACTTATCACACCACAGTCAATAATTAAGAAATGCGGGCTTTAAATAAATGTAATAGTAAAAGTTGTTGCACAGCCAACAATCGTCACGTGAATATCAGAAAACAATATTTACACGCAGTTGTGTCCTGTTTAGAGTATTTGGCGTTATAAATCAACGGCTGTGAATACGATCAGGGATAAGAGGTGTCATCACAAGACGACTCTGGTTTTACAAAAAAAATCTCGTTTATTTTTTTAACATTGGTTCGTCATACATGTATGCATAAAATGTGGCTGTGTATTTTTAAAATGCATTCGTTAAATAAACATCACGATTAAAGCCATTATTTTCGTTATATACTTGATGGTTTTGAAGTTATTAACCGTTATAAACAAGGATGACTTTTAAACAACGTTTTTATTCTGGCAGGATTGCCAACATATATGTACCCACAAAAATTCTCTAAGTACCTTGCATGAAAATATCTAATTCAGAAAATTAGTTTATTATAACTTCCTAAACGCAATATGTATTTCTTATTTCACTTTCAATACATTTTCTGCTACTATAATTTCCGTTCTATTAGCGTGTAGAAAACATCAAAATGTAGCCCCACATCCGTGACATTTGCTATAAGATGAGATCAAGATGGCTACACTGCTGAACTGAGTATCGTGTTTGTTTATATTTTCGTTACATAACAAAAACCGTTATGCAAAATAACACATTTTTTTATTGTACTGGTGGTGACAGCTTTATACCTACTCAAAAATATTTGTAAATGACCGGTATCATTCGCGAACGAAGTGTTTTTTTTAATTGTTCCTCAATCAGCTAACGAAGAGTTGTTATATTCTTGATGTTTAAATTTCATTTAAGACTTTGTAGTGGGTGGAAAAATTCGTGAATTTTCAATAACTCTCGTGATCTACTAAATATTGTCTCGTGATCTACCAGTAGATCGCGATCGACACGTTGCTGACCCCTGCTTTAGACCACAGTATTCACGAGGTTTCAAACCTTAATTAATTACAGGGTGTCTACAGGTCATGGAAATCACAAACGTCATGTAAAAGTAATGATATTGAATGACTGGTTCCGAAATAAACATTAATGCTGCTGGAAGTTACAAAACTTTAATTTCTAGCAGACTTTTGCTAACATGAATGTGGTGCAAATATTCTCTGAAAAGGTATTAGTTTCCTAATATAAAAATTGGCACGTTCCTGAAAATAGTATGTGTATTTATATATATATATATATATATATATATATATATATATATATATATATATATATATATATATAATATTTAATTTTGATAGTCTAATATATAAAAATCAAAATTTGTTTGTATTCTATGTGCTCACTCATTGTTCATCTGATTGTGTTAAAACTTTGCACACTTGTCCTTCGAAACAAGGGGAATGTCATTGTCTAGGTAATATTTCGATAAAACCAACCCTCAAAGTAGAATTTAATTATTTTTGATGAAAATATATCATTTTATTGGTGATGCTTGGTTCCTCTGCATGGCAACAGGCTTTTTCATTGTTGATGCCTTCTGCGTATCCATGGAAATGTAATGTGGCGCGTGAGTATCAGAATAATAATGGTGACACATGAGTCAAGAGATAGAGAGTAAGAAAAAGAGAGAAATAGACAAGGACAGATATAGTTGGAGAGATAGATATAAGAGAGACAGAAAGATGAGAGATAGAGAGACATATGGTGATATGGAAAAAATGAGAGGGATAGAGAGACATAAATAGATATAGAGATAGGCGGCATGATGGATATATAAATATATATAGAGGGATAATGATTAGAGAGAGATATAGAGATGCAGAGATAGAGGGATAGAGATAAATAGAGAAAGAAAGAATGAGTGATATGGCAATATGGATATATATAAATAGACTAGATAATGCCCGGCATGCGTTGCAATGCCTCAATCAATTTTTTTTGTAATTTTTTAAACGTATACTAAGCATCTCTCTTTATCTCTCTAATTCTCTATCTCTCTATGTATATCTCGATAACTCTCTCTATCTTTCTATTTATATCTCTATCTCTCTATATATCTTTCTAGCGGACCCGACAGACATTGTCCTGCCCAAATGTACTTTTTGTGAGATATGGATATGGCGGTAAGTATTTCTACGCTGGACATTTTGTATCTTCTCATTATGCCCTCCTCTTGGGCACGCCACTGCCGTTACCAAAAACCTTTCCCATGGTTACGCAGAAGGCAACAACAATGCAAAAGCCCGTTGCCATGGAGGCTAATTATCAACAATGCTTAGTTTTTTTTGCTTTTAAAGAGTGTTTTTTTAGTTTTTCTTAACTCAGAATCGAGATAAAATATCCAATTGTGAATCTAAACCATCCTCGAATCCCCGTGAACTCACGCACAAAATTTCATCAAAATCGCGTACAAACAGACAGACAGTAAAAGTACTGTTTTATTATAGTAAGATAGATAGATTATTCTTACATGTTCGCATCCATGCAGTATATGAAAAATCAGCATGCATAGCCCCACACCTATAACTATACGTATCTGCTGCCCACGACTTTTTCCGCATGGAATTTTGTATTATCTTGCACCATTTAGAAATTTAAACATTATAACATAACAGTTGATACAGTTGTAGTAGTTTTCTTATGTTCAAAAATGATAATTTTTCTCACCTCTATTTCAGTCTTTGCAATAAAAATATGTTACTACCTAAATTTTGAGTAAATATGTTTCTACTTTCAAATGTAATGACGGGAAGACACTTCATAAAATGTCTTTGTAAACCACATTTACTGTTTTTTCCGTCTTGAGCTAGAATGTAAAGATTGTCTGCATTACTGACCCGCGAGAAAGCTACATACATTTCAGAGAGAGAGAGAGAGAGAGAGAGAGAGAGAGTGAGAGAAAGACACCTATTGAATGTCTATCTTACTAATTTTTTTATGAGAGCATATTTTCATTAAATAAATCATGAAATCATTCAACGATAAAAGCTGTTTATTTAATTAAGCGGACGGGTTCGCTCCAAGGAGAAAATTGACACGGCGAGACCTCGTGGACATAGAGAAATGACACACACTCACTATTTGTGTGGCTATGAAACATGATTTTTTTTCTGCAATTTAAATTGTAATATACAAAAAAGGTATTGAAAATTGAAACAAATATGGCGACACTATAAACTGTCAGGATCTTTATTTTTTTCTTACTCTCTACTTAGTTCCTTACAATAGCAAAACTTAATGGCTTCTAATAATGCGTTGCAATTTTTGCTTTCAAAGCGTGTTTTTTTTTTTAGTTTTTCTTAACTCAGAATCGAGATAAAATATCCAATTGTGAATCTAAACCATCCTCGAATCCCCGTGAACTCACACACAAAATTTCATCAAAATCGGTCCAGCCGTCTAGGAGGAGTTCAGTGACATACACACGCACACAAGAAATATATATATAAAGATATAGAGCGATATGGATAGAGATATTGTTAGGGATAGGGAGATTTGAGAGTTATAGGGAGAGAGAAGGGGAAGTATAGAGATATATAGAGATGCTTTGCATATGTGTACCTACTTAAAACTAATTAAACTAATTAAAAAAAAATTGAATAAGGCATTGCAATATATGCCAGGCATTAGCTAGTGTTATATAATAATTACCTTGTGCTATAAAGAAGTTGTAGGTCCTGCAAAAGGTGTGAAAGTGTTTGTAGACACCCTGAATGATTGGGTGCACCCTGCTGTGTGTTGTGTGTTGCAGCGGTGTGGTTCGACCGCAGCATCTCGGAGTCGGGCAGCGGGCGAGGCAGCCGGGGCCAGCAGGACAAGCCCCGGACCCTGTCCCTGGACATGGACAAGCAGGCGGGAGGGGGCGGGGCCCAGCGGCGGCCGGGAGCCAACCGGCTCCAGCTGGCCGGCCACTCCAACACCAAGGTCCTGGTCGTGTGGGTCGAGAGCTACGAGGACCACCTGCACTTCCCCTTCAGTGAGTGGTCCTTCAGTAGGACCCTTTGGTGACATCAGTACCTAACTGTTGCTCATTTGTTTGGACACTCCCCTCTATGACTGTAGGCCAGTCAACGACCAGCTGGCAGTAGATTGGCCGAATCACATTGACCCAATCAAAAGAAAGGGACGTTTTACAGTAAGGAATCAGCTAATAGGAAAACATATGTAGGTAGAATATACCGTATATACCTGAAACTAATGTGACTGAATGTAATGTGACCCCAAACTTTTTGATTATGAGTTTATGAAAAATACTTTAAGAGGTAAAAATCACAATTCAAACACACAGAAATGAAAAATGATTTAAGTTATTAAATTTATACCATATTTACTACTGCTTTTCTGGTGCCACTTTCATCATAGTGTTTTACTTTTTTTGATACAGCAAATGGGTTAATTGGAAAAAAAATATGAGTTTTATGGCTGTAGCTCAAAAGCCATATGTCAAAAAGCAAAGAATACTGTGATACATGGCAGTCGCCAAGGAGGATGAAACAGGATGGGGAGTAAATGCCTGGACTAGCAGCCACAGAGAAATGTCTTTCCTTCCCTTCCCCCCCTTTTTCCCCTCACTTCTTAGCATTCTAAAGGGTTATCCTTTCTCATCTGTCATCTGTCATGCTGACACCCCCTTTCCCATTGCAAGGTTCAGAAAGCTGTAAACAAGAGCGGACTAAAGTGGCATAAGTGACGCAGTTCACAAGCAGAGCGTTTGGTTTTTCAACTTAGCTGTTCACATCGCTGTGAATTCACATCTTCCAGTGGCAAGATACAAGTTTGTGATCATAATGTGACCCCCCACTTTTAGATTTAGCAGTTTTGTTAAAAACTGAAACATTATATTCAGGTAAATATGGTACATATGATTGTGAATTCATGAAATTATTAGGCTTCTATCAGACAGTGATTCTGGTTCGATTCCCGGCGAGATCAAAACTAGATATTTCGCAAGCAGAAAAATGTAGCAGACGTAGCCATAGTTAGTAAGTTTTCAAGTGCCACCCCATGGTCTCAATCTCATTCCTTCCATCAGTGTTCTGTCAGAATCTCATTAACGTCATCTTCTCTAATGACCTCAATGTTGACAGACATTAAGCTCAATCCAGTAAATTTTAATATCTTTGATGATTTTGAAATTTGATTTCCATTATAGTAAACCAGCCAGTCATTCAAATTTTTGGCATAATAAGGCATAAAAAATATCTTTTGAAGCTGTTATAATTTTGTTACTAGGTACCTAATATTTACTAGTGGGTAAGTTTGTTACTAATTATTTCACATGGACAGCGACTACAATTATTACATCAGTCCATGGAATTTGACATCAACAAGTACTCAAATTTATGTCCCATCCCCTACCAAACCATAAAATAATACGGAAATGTTACTATAAGCTGTGGCTTAATATTTGAAAAAGAAAGGTGGTGGGGTCTTATCCTCCTTTATGTCGAATGAAAGTTGGAGCGAGGTGTCACAACTAGACTCTCATTCCAGATAGTTTGAATCCTAGGCTAGCATTTCCGATATTGGTTCTCCACGATTTCCAGAAATCAGCCGAGGCAAATACAGGGATAGTTCCTCACGTTAGACGGTTGGGTACCAGCGCCTCATCCTTCGTGTGCAGGGGAGCTTGAGGGTGCCCTGAGGCTGTAACCCGCCGCATGCCACCCGTCTCGTACCTTGAGAGGAGAGGTGTGCAGAGCCTTCCCGAAGCCCGCCGCGTGCCGCCCTAGCCTTTCATCACTCCTTCCCTTGCGCTCACCCTACACCCCCTCCAGCAAGGACTATATAACAACCCCTTAAGCATGCATGTTAGGGAGCATGCAGTGTTTCCTAGGGCAGCAAGCCCTACAAGCATCTTCCATGCGCCCAGACGCCCCACACTGCCACCGCTACCAGGCGTGAGGTACGGTCACTTGACAATGTTGGGCAAGTCTCCAAGGCAAACGAGGGGTCAGGTCTCTTATTGTTCGTTGCCATAAACTCCCTTCCTCACTTACTTTACGACTTGGGGTTTTACGTCGCTCTCTCTCACTGTTAACTGTCTATGTCCGCACCCAGCCGCGTTCCATACTGACAGTAATGTACTATGTTTTGTAGTGATATAGAATACCCCACAAAATTGTTGGCCAGGCTTTCTCTCCTTACCTCCTTGACCCTACCTCACCCAACACCACCGAGACTCAAGGCCTTACAACATGTCCGTGACGTCACAGGCAGGAGGCGGTAGGCTTGTGGCGCGTGGACATTGCTTTCTTCACGAGAACGTGTTTCTCTCTCCCTTGCGTTCCCCCACTACTCTTATGTTACTCTTAACGAAATTTAACTACATTCACTTAAATCAGCAGAGGATATTATAGATTATTGTACACGTTGCAGTAGTTGTCTTGGTATACTCCGTACAAAGTTATATTTATAAACATTTAAAAAAAAATTTGTATGAATAATTAAATAGTTTTCTTGACACACTCACCGGAGCAAAAAAAATTAGTGCTGTATTTTTTGACAGAAGCCACATTGTAAACACTAAACCGATACAAATAATATACATGTATCAAGGGAAGTGAGAACAAAAAAATTAAAAGTAACTTAAATGCTTGTCATAGCACATGTTTAATTTATATGCTGGGTGTATAGTATACTTATGACAGTTCCTACAATTAGAACGATTTCATGGAGTGTAGTTTTAACTTGACATGAATTATAGCACACGTGTATAAAATAGCAAATTATGTAGCTTATATTAAGATACAATGCTGAATTTGGCATGGCAAAATGTATTTGTGCAGCCTGTGTAAGGATTCTGCTGTCTTTTTATATAAAATGTCTATGCTAATATCCGACTCAGAAATATTTTGTGCATGTGGGCAATAGTATTGACAGTATTGTTATCAATAGAGAACTTTTTCATTAGAACAAAAACATAACCACAATAAGAAAACCTACGAATTCAGAGTTTAATGCTTGGTACTTTAAAGCTGTGATCGAAATGGTTAATTGTTGTATAGAAATGTTATTTAGTGTAATAAAACTCGGCCATCGTCAGTAAACATTTCCATACATCTACAAGTATACAAATGAACAAAGTTTAAAAATTATTCAAAATGGACTTATTACGACAAATGTTAAAATTTATTTCTAAAGATGAGTAGTATATAAGCCAGGGATGGGCCGGTCGAATCCTTGAATCCTCGAATCCCACCGAATCTCTAGTATTCGAAAGATTCGAAATTCGAGGGAAAAGATTCGGGATTCGAGGAAAAATATTGATGTAAATGTAGTACTTAAAAAACTTAAATGCTTACAATTTACTTGGCCTGTTTACGTTTTCCTTGGAACACGTCCTATTGAGGTACAGTAGAACCTCGTTAATACGTGATGGTCAGGACCGAGATAATCACGGATTACCGAATTTCACGGACTAGCGATTAAAAGCCCGGAAGGTCTTGTCAAGCTTCTCAGACACCGGCGTGCATCTGGGTTAAGGCCTTTCACGGTAAGGGCCGGCCGTCTTCAAATTAGTGTCTCGGCTTAAAAAAATACAGCACTGCCTAGCCATTAGTTCACGGTCATTTACAACAGCCGAAGAGAGAAAGATAAGATCGTGCTGACCTTGCACCCTCCCCCCTCCACCCTCATCACACTTCGTACAGCAGAATGCCAGCCAGACACGTCACTCGCCAGGCGCCTGCCGTGCGTTGGCGGGTGGAAATAAACAAAGAGAGGCGGGAAGCAGAAGTCAGGACATCCCCCTCAAGTTTAAAGAGTGACAAATGTGACAGCTGAAAGGGGGGCGACACAAAGGGTCGGTACAAACAACGTTGCAGAGTTTGGCGGCCCACGCGATGGCTTGCAGTGTTTGCCGGCCGCCGGCCCGCGTGACGTTAATTTTAAGCGCAGACAATTTTTACTTCTTTATTTCTTCTCTTTTAAATCGTCCCGGATTATCCGATTCCCGAATTAGCGCATCACGGATTAACGAGGTTCTACTGCATTGTACTTTTAATTCGTTATTATATAAAAAAAATTATGAAGCATGTACTGATTTGGGAAACTTACTTTATATTCATGAACATGGATGCATTGTCGCTACATTGGCATTAAATAAGGCATAAATCACATATGTATTCTCAGAATATGCTAAAAAAATAAAATAAAGCACATTTGGGATGTAGACAAATATGAATCTTGTTTTTTTTTTTTAATAACTTTACAGAGAAATCTGTTACTTAGTAATACAACAATAATGCCGACTTTCATCACAAGTTACGGTTGCACATGTAGTAATAACAATGAAACAATGAATGACAAAAATTAATACATTATAGAATTATTATTTTAATCGCAATACAATTTAAAATATTCTGATACACGTTCTATTTATGAATTTTTTTAGGACCAAGTTTGGTTTGTGTAGACTACCAACGTTAAAATATGTATTATCTGAGAATTCCATGATGGCCAACCAATGAATTTGTTAGCCAATCATTTTGAAGCAACATAAAAAATAACTAATATTAATATAAAAAATTTTAATGGGTAAACTAGAGAAAACACCCCGTCACTTTTAACTTCGGGCATATTAATCACTATGCTTTAGTGAGGCTTAATTTTAAAAGACGCACGACAATATTTCTTATGGCCTAAAACCATTGAAGCCAAGATGGCGCCTTTTAGTTTCCATTAAATATTTCAGGAAAGCGTTTACCTTCATTTGGGACTTAAAACAAATGTCAAGTTGGTAACTACAAAATATTGTTCCGTCGGATGTTGAATTTCGTTTTCCAATTTCCGTGGATACATGAATCACTGTACTCACAGATAATGCCTGAATGCCTTAAATCCACCAAGTCGGATTCTACAGTGATTGATGAAGTGACCAGATTCTTACGTGATCCTACAGTTAACCCAGAAATAAACATTCTCAAATACTGGAAAACTCAGTCTGCGTGTTCACCCAGGCTACATAAACTGTCCAAAAAATATTTGTGTTCACCACCTGCGACAGTGTTCTCTGAACGTTTGTTCAGCACTGCAGGAAACACATGTGACCAAAAACGGAATCGTCTTGATCCAGACAGTGTCAAAATCCTTGTTTTTTTAAATAAAAATTTAAAGGCTTAAATAATTCTGCATAATGTTTAATTTTTTCTCTTAACTTATAAATTATTTTATAATTAACCCTTGAGAACTGGATTCGGATTCGAGGGGTGGATTCGAGGTACTGTTTGGGATTCGGATTCGAGATTTGGATTCGAGAAAAATGGGATTCGAACCATCACTAATATAAGCTAACTGCAATATTTACCAATTATTAAAAATATTTCTTGCGACCATTTCAAGCAATTATTTGTTTTTAAACATATTACAATATATTCGCGTGTTTCCGAAGGTTAAAAATTATACAGCGTAAGTTTTGAGATTACTTAAATTTATTTACATCTCTAGATACAAAATATGTAATAACAAACCCTAAAATGCGTCTTCAAATAAATTTATTGAAAATTGGGTCACATGACGTTTTATACAAAATATGCAGTTTCCGACATGGCGTAGTATTATTTATTATTACTTATTAAGTGCGTTTTAAAAATAATTTTACTTTGTGGAAGATAACGGTACAAAATCATGCTTATTGCCGAATACTATTTTCATGTAATCCCATTTGTCTACGCATGTTGTATGTTTTATAGATTTAAAACCAGATTGATTAAATTTAAAACACTTGCGGATTAACAAACGGCAAAATACCTAACTGAATATTAGCAATATTGGCAAATAAATACTGTAAAGAGTTAATGCACAACTTACCCTGGAATATTTTGTGGGTATGAAGTGTTCCCGTGGAATTGCGTTCAACCACAAATTTTTACTATTTTCACTGTCTGGAAATTTGAAGACGTGAACTTTGGGACCACCATAATTTCCACGACATTGTGGAACACAACACTTGTATACCATGACACATTTATTATGCTCACTCGCAACGAAGTATTTAAAAGTAACGTACAACGCGCCGCGGAAATACCCCTGCTACGGTCAAGGCAAGTAGCTGCACTGACGGTTACACATTCCTGAGCCTGCCCAACCAACCCTCTCCTGGCCTCTTACCCGTGACGTCACAGGCTCCGGGCGACAGGGTGGGAAGGCCTTGAGTCTCGGTGGTGTTGCCTCACCCCACTAATGCCCTACAGCAACAGAGGGGTGGTAAAGCGGAGGGAGGCCCCTGGAACTCCCAAGGAGGGGAGCGCTGCCACGGCCCACCACCCCCTGACCGAGCACGTCATGAGGCCTAGCTCCACTGGAGACAGCCACCACCCAGCTGCCCTGTGACGGGGCCAACTACCCACCAATCTCTCTCTCAGGCCTTCTCCCGACAGCCTACAGCCGCCGCACCCTCTGAGGGAGTCGGGAGGGGGGCATTTTCTCTGATTAGTGTTAATGTCCCAATTTCTCGTAATACACTATCTACAAATAGATAAATAAATTAGTGGTGCACTGATATGACTTTACCGATTACCGATTCAATTACCGATTATGAGACCAATAATCGGCAGATACCGATTCAGTTACCGATTATAATGAACAAATTTTTTTAAGTGTAACAATGCACACAAAATTTTTTATTCTGTGCCGTTAATTAGTAATTTCGACACGATATATTTTAAATTTTTATTATGATTTTAAATTTTTTTGTGTGGAAATTTGATTTGCTCTACTATAGTGTGGTTTTACTTTGTTAGTCTGGTGTACTCCTCTGAGTTAAACTTTGTCTCAGTGCTCTGAAGCCCCTTTCCCATCGGCGTATCGGATATTTTGCTGGCCTAATCCCTGACTGGCAGACAGCTTACCATTTCCCCCGCCTTCAGTCACGCCTCAAGCCTGTAATATCATTTCTCTTCGTGACCCTAACTGCATAGACAAGCCTGTAGCTTGCAGGCGACCAGTTCTCAGAGACGAGCTGAGATTGGCCTTTTTCATCACGTGTTAGTGTTATGTTCGCTCCTCTGCAGCCACGACGGGACGTAGATTCCCAGCAGCGTTGCATTTTAACCTCACCCCCCCCCCCCCCTTCTCAGTTCCAAGTAAGACCAATGACCGGTCGTAACCCCCTGGTCAACCGTGAGCGTCCTCAAGGTCTCCTCGCAAAAAACGAGTGCGCCAAAACTGATCGCAAGAGCTACCTAGCGACCAAGTCGCGAACTTCTCCGCTAGTCTACCCTCTAGGGCGCCAGAGAGCAGCACCTGCTTTCCCTTGAGTTATATGGATGCCGTGGGCGAGTCGATTGTTTTCAACTCAGACCCCTCCGACAGAGTTCTCTACTGTCGCCCAGTGATGCCAACTTCAAAACTCCTGCCCGAGTTTTTTTTCCGCCCGCATTCGGGCAAGTTCGGAATCTTTCGGCGGCCCAGACCTCCCCTCCACCTGTAAGCGCCGGCGGCTACTTTTAATTATGAGACGCGGTTTGCCGCGACGACAGATCAACTCGCGTCGCGTCTGCAGACAGATCTCCATCGAGTATCGGCGAATCGGCAGACTCTGCAAGACTTCATCCGACCGCTAACGACTATGTAGTCGCTTTGTATAAGGGATGCTATCCCTCAAGTCAATCCTAGTAGATTAGTCTGTCTGCATAGTTTAATTATTTGCCTTCGAAATTTTTTTTTCTTTTAAATATTATCATGAAGAAATCATCCGCGTCCTGCCGCGCAATTCGCGAGCTCCAGACCCCGGCTGACTCCACGACTGCAGCGTGCTGGGCAACTCCCCTGTTTTGGTGAGTGATAATTCGCGACCCCCCCCTTTTTTGTTCCCTTAAATTTTTTTTTTGGGGCATTTTCTGCCCCATAGACTGCCTGTATACAAGTTCTAATCAGTTTTGATTTGGACTTTTGCAGACAGGGTCGATGACAGGGAGAGACTGAGTGCTCCCATCTCGTGGCCCCTCCCCTTCCTGTTCCGTGGGTCACATTAGAAGAAACGTTTCTACTACCCGACGTGATCGTTTGAAGACCTCGAGTGGTAATGTAAATTCAACATTTCCCCCTTACCTAGCTACGAACTATCTTAAGCGGATGACCAACCCACCAGCGACCAGTGTTTTCCTCAAAATCATGTAGAACGAATAGAACTAATTATCAATGTAATCATCGGATCCATCCAATTTTGGGTGTGAAACTCATAATGCAAATGTGTATATTTCAAACTAAGAATGTAAATTGTTTTAAATAATCGCGGGCCGGCCCCCTTTTCGTTGTTCTTTTTTTAATCTTTGAAACTTGTTAAAACCTTTTGTATGTAAAATAATGGAAACAAGATAATTCATCAGGGCAAATAAAACAGAGAAACTATAGATCAAGTTAATCGTGTAGTTTTTTATTTATTAATTTTAATGATCCAGCAACTTCCTCCTTGCTTGTTACAGGAAGCTCCTAAATTTTGTTTGTTCCCCACCTCGTGTCGCCTCTGGTAAATCACAATTTATTTAATTTATTTTTTTTATCCAGCAAGTTTCCAAGGCTCGTTTTAATTAATTCAAAATAATTCAATTTTGAGGCACGAGGGGTGTTACAATTCCCATGTGAATTTAATAACAAGATTAGGTAAAACCGAGAATACAGTTATAATAACAGTATAAAAATATATAAAATACACTATTAAGTCATTGTAAAGTGTAAATTAAATTAACTTCTATTTATATTTGTTATTGTAAACAACTTGAACTACAGTTTACAATGGGTAAGTTTTTGTTGAGGAAAACTAGCATTATTATCGACTATCGCATAAGGTTGCATATCTTCACAAATCATTTCAGCTATTAACTGTGTCAGTTCTAATGCTCTTGGGTAATTCACATCATAAAGTATTTTCTTTTCCATGAAGTGTTATTTTTGTTTGAGCCAATTTTATTACTTTTCTTGGAACACCATCTGTATCACAATCATCTGTGGTTACATTAGCACACTTCACTAATTTATCAGGATGCTTTCGTTTGATGTGGTTCCATAGGTTAGCAGTAGTGTATCAGTGCTGATTGGTCAGTCCACTACAACCACCATGAGAAATTACCGTTTTACAATGTAAACATGTTGCTTTATTTTGTTCATTTAAGTTTATAGAAAAATGTTTCCACTCTTCACTTTTTTTCTTCCTACTCGCCATCTCACTATAATATTATATAAATGATACAAAACCAATTCTAGTACATGTGATTTTATTTATGTTGACTGAATATGTAAAATTACAAATTCTTTTTCACTTTTCACGTCACACACAAATAACACAACTGATAATGTTGCCTAAGACGCCCATAAGTTGGTAAAAAGCAGTAATAAACTTTAGAAGGTATTGGGACCGCAATTATGAACCGCCACTACGACTCGAAAAGATTGATTGTCATAGAATCCACTGTGGTTGCTTGTGGTATTTTGATTGCGTGCCATCTATTTTACATATCTGGCTTTAGGTAATGTACAAGGCCACTAAACAAGGGAGAGAACAAAAGACGAAACGTAAACAAACGTGTAGGAAAAATGTATTTTTTATTGTTCGAGGCAATGAGAATTATTAAACTTAACGAAATATCTATAATCATGATCTGACGGAGTTAGATGAATTTTGTAATATATACAAATATTACCATATTTTGTCCTTAAATGTCAAACAAAAAATGAAAAAATTACACGGTAAAAACCTACGTAATTATGCCGGGCTGAGTATAGTTAACACTTTGCACAAATGCTGTATGTATCGTATTATTAAAAACGTTTCACTTCATTCCAGATAATTTATCTGAATCGCAAAAAATGGTAACAAAATATCCTTTTTAGTTAACACTTAAGATTAAATGAAACACGTAGATAATCGGCAAAGTAATTGTTAAGATAGTCGCCGATTACGATTAATCGGAAAGAACAAAAGAACCCATAATCGCTGATTACGATTAATCGGTATCGGCATCGGTGCACCACTAAAATAAATATATAAATAATATTGGAGACCTTACTCCAGTCTCCTGAAAATTTTGTTTTGTATTACTTTAAAACAAAGTGTTTATTTCCGACGTTTAAAATGTTGTTTCAAGTTCTTACCTTCAGATTATTTTGATTGTGTGTGCGTGTACATAAAATTAAATACATAACAATTATTTCGAAGCAACTTTGTATAAAATTACTATACTGGATTTGAGATCTTTAATTAATAGTTTTATATTTTTATAACTTCACAAAGTTAATGCTGTGAGTTTTGACAAGTAAGATACAAATCGTTTAACCAAATTATCTTAAACACAATATACATTATTTTCATAAGTACAGTCAACTTTGGACTGTCCACGAATGGAGCATCTACTTTCTTAATGGATATGCTTCATTATGTTTGACAAAAAGAAATTTGGAAAGTACTCTGTTACATTTATTTGGTAAATAAATGAAAAATTAAGTAATTAGGATGATATTGAGGCCTTTAGAGACACTAATGTGTGATTGAATAAGAATAAAACATTGATGAAATGAAATGGCCAAGGAAAACAGGTATACCTACCAAAAAAAAAACACACACACACACACACACACACCGAAACACTGCAAATTTTTCCATCTTTTCCACTTACGTAATCTCTGTATTCAAACCTACCAGATATTGAACCAGGATCACAGAGTTATCTAACCACTCAATCACTCTGGCACTTCATCCTTCTGTCCCAGTGTATATAATTTAGGCTCACCAAAATGTCAACCCGCAGGCCATTTTTCCACTTTTGTGCCTAAATAATAAATATTGTTTCTCTATATCTGTAAATGAATGCATTTGTTTACACATGTTCATTTTGCCACGTACTTTAAACTGAGTTTGACTAAAAGCAAGTATGCAGGTGTAAATGAAGAGAACTCTATCTCAAAAATGTGGTAGATGCATTTGCAACTACAAGATGTGATTGGAAAGTTTAAAAAAAGGGAGCTATCATTGCTTAAGAGGAAGAGCTGGGTTTGCTAAAGGTGTGAAGGGGAAGCTTGTGATTGTTCGAGAAATTTTCTAATATCATCATCGTGATTTATTGTTCAGTGGAGCGAGGCATTCTGGTGAGTCAAGAAGTGTTTTTCGGTTATCTGTGAATTATTGATTTTCTCAAAATGGATGAGAAAAACTGAACAAGTTTGTGTCATGTTTTTTTAAAATCAGGAAATCATCTTCAGAAACTTAAAAACAGCTTTCAGAGATAAATGTCCAAGCCAGTCTAATGTTTTATTTGGTTCAAGAATTTTAAAAACCAATGAAAACTATGTGAAATTTCATGATGCACTGACAATAGTGTTACAGTTAGGGAAACGGCTGATGAACTAATTTAAGTTTATATATTATATGCGGTTCAGTCAGTTTTAACTAGGCCTGTGTGAACATTCAAATTTTCGGATATTAATACAAATAAACTATTTGTATTTGATTCAATCTCGAATGCTAACACTTCAAAATAACGAATATTTGTTTGCTTATGAATACTTGACATGGTATACCTTGTGAGTTTGTTATATACCAACGTTCACTGGTCATTTGTACGATATAAATACCCTGTTTTGATGTTTAATGGGACATCATAATCAAAAACATGAACAATAAGCATAATTTTAAACATGCAACAAATATTAAAAATAAATTTCGCTACTCTCTCGCTAAACAGTAACATGAAAATTCGTGTAAACAATTCAAAATATGGCATATTCAAACATGAAAACAAAATATTATTTGTACTCTTTTCTTCACACGCACCAGAAGTGCTGGAAAATAAAAGTCAACAACCATGGACTACTACACCACAAAACCGGACACTTCATTAAGATGGGCATTAAAAGGAGTAATCTCTAGAGTCCCGGGAAATTAGCATTTTAAAATGTATAATTTAGCATTTTAAAAATGAAATTTAGCATTTTGTAGCATTTTAAAAAGTGAAATATAGCACTTTGTAGCATTTTGAAAAAAAAAAAAATATAAATTTTTTTTAAAAAACATGATTAATTATTTTTCAACCAATTAAAATGTTATTTACCTGGATACTGTTTATCTAACATTTATCAGTAGGTATTCTTATATTTAGATGTGTGACATGTTTTAGGGATACACCACGTTTAACTTGTGGAACACAATTTGCAAAAAAAAATTTCACCGGAACTACCCGTATAACCTTTTCCTATGAGACACGTGAGGGGTATTGCTGGTGTGAACAGACTGTACCAGTTGACCTTGGCGACTTCCTCTTGCTCTCACACACATGCACACGCAGGCTGGGCTCACACTATCTCTCTCTCCTCTTCTTTCTAATAATCTCTTACGCACACAAACACACCTGCTGACTGGGCCGACTCGGCTTGCTTGTTCCCTCTCTCTCTCCTACATTCTTATCGCTTACAAACACACCTACACACACTTGGCTTGCTGGCTGGCTACCGCCGGACCATCCGCAGGATTTTCGTGCATTCACGGCAGTACAGTGGAACCTCGCTACTACGAGAGCTGACAATGGCGAGAAAAATCCTCATAACTACGAGTACTCGTAATAACCAAATATATAAGATTTAAGTCAAAGTTAAAATCCTGAACATTCCCAGAATGTCTTAATGTCGCACAATATCTCGGAAACGGTACCTCGTAGTAAAAAAACGCATAGAATAAAAGTTGTAGCAAATTAAATTTCTAATATAAAAGGTCTCTGTGATTTTTTTTGTATCTGCAACAGTTTTTGTTTTAATCGCGAATGAAATGGTCACACTCATGACCGTGCTCCGAGATGCAGCGGAAAAAAGAGCTGTCACCGTCGCCTAGCTTGTTCAGGGAGGGGAGGTAAGTGGTGAGAAGAAAGGAAAACACGGGAGGGTAGGAAAGAGGAGGGGAAGGGAAGGGCATCTGCCATCGTCTTTGTTCATTTGTAGAGGGGGAGGAAGTCACAGACACACGCATGCACGCACACACCCTCAGATCCAGCAACACACACAAAGGCGCTTATCAGTCCGTGTTAATACTACGTGAATGGTTTTTTTTCCCTAACAGCAGGCGTTTTTCCTTGTTTGAAGATGCCTTTTAAATCACTCTAGCCATTTTAATTTATCATGATTTACGTAGTCCAATCGACGGTGCATTACACAACTGTCGTAACTTCGAAGGTCTCGTAATTATGAGGTTCCACTGTATTAGCATTTATCGCAGAAAAACTCTTATTTAGCATTTTATTGCATTGATTGAGTCATTTCGCATTTTATCGCGGTTATTTCGCATTTGCGAATTTTCCGGGACTCTAGTAATCGCCATGGTTTCAACGGCACGTAAATCGATAGTCACAATCACGGTCATATAGATAGGTGTGGAAACTTACCTTTATTCTCCGTCGGCTTAGTGAAGCTCGCGGTGGCTTGCGAACTAACGATGCTAGTAGTAGTTGAACCCGTTATTAACATGGTGTTCAATGGGAGTTCTGTATAAAAGTGGGAATATTTTTTTTTTTTAAACTCTGTTAGTTTAAATTTTGGTTACAGCTTAGCATTTTTAATTTATTTGGGAGCTTTGTAGGGGTTAAATGTGTAACAATACTTTGTAACTTTGCGCAGTTGTCGGAAGTTGGAGTGTTGAGAATGCAGATCCCAAACCAACTGGGGGTCTCTTAAGCATGATTTAAATGTTAAGTGCGTATTTAAATCAAGAATTTTCGTTTGCTATTTCATTTAATCTTTGAGCAAGTGTCATTCTTTCATATGTGATTGTTTTAATACAGTAATTCTTTTAAACCTTGTAATGTTGCAGAACCCTGCCCTCCTAATTAAATAATTTTTCTTTTAAACTATTTTCATGAATGTAAATATTTCTTAAAAAGTCTTTCTAATGATATTTTACCGTTTGTTATATATTTTAGGGTTGATATTTTTCACTTGCTATGTTTTTAAGAAGGTATTTATTATTTTATTAGACATTTTCAATCAGTACTATTTTTTATGTAATTATTCACAAAGAAGTTGCTGTTCTAGATTTTTACCTATTTAGGCCTACTTTTTCGGGTTATTTCTAAATGATTTTAATTTGGTAAAGTAATTTGTATTATAATTGCTGTTTATAATGTGCATTAACGTGTTGGATGATTCTAGAACACGGTACTGTGTCTGGGCTGGTGTGATGGATAGAAAGAGAGGCATGAGAGGCCTGTAAGTGTAAGTGAGAAAGGAACAGTGGTTCCCCGCCAACCGAGATAAAGACGGTAATTTTTCCCCTCTGCGTGGGAACTGTGTGATAACTGCTCTCTCATGGTGTGGGAGAGAGAACGAGAATGGAAGTCCCCGATTTCGAGGTGAAATTGAAAAGAGACTGATCAGGGGAAGCCCAGAGTTCTGTGTGTAATAGGTTTTTTCATGTACGTATTGTAACTTGTTCTGTGATTGGCTTGCATCTGTAAGAAT
Organism: Bacillus rossius redtenbacheri; assembly: GCF_032445375.1. Lineage (NCBI taxonomy): Eukaryota > Metazoa > Arthropoda > Insecta > Phasmatodea > Bacillidae > Bacillus > Bacillus rossius. The sequence continues at coordinate 29,505,371 of NC_086340.1, read as the reverse complement.
GAATGAAGCGTGCGTGTGATTGGTCGGTGAGGTCATGTGACGTCTACTCCCTGCGTGGAGGAGACGAGTTCATGAGATCACCAGTCGTCTGTCCAACGCTGGACGAGTAGGTCGCGTTCAATGGCTTCTCTCTAAATTATAATGTAATTTACGAAGAGATAATTTCACGTTGGTGGTCGGAGCCAGGCCTATTATTAAATCAACCTAATTTTTTATATATTTTGTTTCGGTATAATTAGAAATTACGGCCACCTTCGTAGGCGTTTTGGCTCGGGGCGAGATTCGTTTTTGCTGGGTGCGGCCCTGTTCGAGGTCGCACCATCTTCGTGTACTTGCAGTAAAACATTTCTGAAGGACTTCATCTACGCTATTATTTTTCGGTAATTTCTCATCATGCGAGCTACCAGCAGTTTTTCGACGGGCAGATGTATGTGGACTGAATGAGTAACCTCTTTTGAAAGTGTTTGGAATCGTCTGTGCAACATTCTATTTATTTAAAAAAAAATAATAAAAACATCAAAATTTGCAATCGGCGTTGAACTGTTTTATTTTGTATATAACGAACCGTTATATTTGGCGCCCAACGTGGTCTCCCTCCTATTAAAACAGGGGAGTCCGGGAATCCGCCCCCGGAAAAAAATTGGATTTTAAGGTGTAAAATAGTGCTATTTGAGCAGTTTTCGGTACTTAACTTTAAATATTGTAATGGTAAAAGTATTATTAATTTTTTAATAAAATAATTGTTTAAAGATGAAGTAAGAAATTAATTAAAGATATTTTAATCAATCCGAATGCCTTGTCCACGTCCACTCAAAATCATAAATCATGCTCGAAGCTCGACAATACAAAAAAAAAAAAGAATAAAAATGGTTGGGTTTTCGACAGAACTGGCCTATTCCTGGAAACAGTTAGCTTTAGCTTGAAGAGTTACTCAGTCACCACCTGCTTATAATTACCGCGCTGGTTAAATACAATAGGTGTAAGATATTTGAAAGCTTGGGACCCGTCATGGCATCACAACCTTATAGCTTCTGCTCGCGACAGGGGTAGGGGAAGGAAAGGAGAATTGGTAGGGCTCGCTTACTCTTCCCCTCCAGTGCAGTGGCCGGTGATAGTAAGACACCCAGGCTTTTAGCTAACCTTTCATATAAGGGGGGGGGCGGGTTAGAACCCCTAAAACCCCCTCCTGGCTACACCCCTGGGCGTAGGTGTTATTTAATGTTGGTAATAAAGGTATGGCAAATCGGTAATTCTCTCAGATATAACCAAGGCTATCCAAGTTTGATTTACCATTTTTTTTGGACATAAACCATTACAGATGTATAAAGAAACCTCAAAAATGAACAGCAAAAGATGAATGTGCAAACACACCAAAAACAAGCTAGAATCAGCCAATGTCAGCCCACTTGTGTCCATCTGGGCTGTAATATTTTTTTCTGATTAATCAGTTTGACGAAAAAATTTCTGTGCTATGTTTTTAACTTTTGACATCAGTTGATTCTGGCTTGTTTTCTGTGTGTTTGCATATTCATATTTTTTGTCCGTTATTGAGATTTTTTATAACTATGGCATGTGTCCAAAAATAATCTTAAATCAATCTCTCCCATTGCAAGAACCATTCAACCAATTATAGAATCCGAAAAACTTAACAGAATTTGATGGTGTTGATTTTGTCGGTTAGGTATTTTCAATACTGATACCTGAATGTACAGAAAAAGTGAATATAGTATATATTTTAAAATAAAAATTGCAACATGGTATTTCATAAAATAAGGACTTGATACTAAAAAATAAACAAATATGAACAAATTTGGCTGTAAAATTATTAAAATAACATTAAAAAAACCTTTATGGTAACAAAATCTTAGAATGAAATATATTTAAATGATTCTCTTTCACAATTGCATAATAGAATGTTTAAATAAGTTATAATTAGCTTACAATTGTAATATATAGATTTAAGATAGAGGAGTTGGTCATTGCATCAATTGAGGCCATGGCTGGCCAATCCCCAAACAAAGCACACAATGCATGCTACCATTCCTGCATGGCTAAAACCCAGCTTCATTTCAGCCTGAGACGCACTAGAGTTTTCCATAACCCAGGCCTCTCCCAAACAAAAACACTTAGTTTTAGTTAGATTAGGAAAAAATTTGTATCTAGGAACATATATAGTGTTATAGACAAAGCAGATTTTGAGCTAATCGGGAAGAGAATGAGCTGAAAGTATGAGAATATAATTTGGAGTTAGAAATAAATCTTCATGTATGATTCAGCAGAGTTCCTGATAGATTATGGCATTTGTAATAAGTTTGAAGTAAGGAACCACCACATTAGATAAGACTCGCCTTCGTCAGAAACAGATTTTGCCCCTAAACTTGCTAAAGCATGAGCGGAGTGTTGCTTCAAAGGCCGAGTTATGAAAGAATTGGTCCAGCCAGAAACCATTATGCTTAGATCACCATCACCAGGTTAGTTCTGTCTACAAATCAGCTGGAATATACCCTTCCCTTGATATGCATTAGAATGGCTTTGACATGTTTTTTTTTGTTGCAAAAAAAGTTAATATTTCTGTCAAATATCAGCCTTTTCTCTATAAAAAAAATATAAAGAACCTTTCATTGCATTGCACATTCAGCCTTAAACAAGGTTATTTTTTATTTTTATCTTAGTGGTTGGAGCCACATTAGCACTATGTGAAAGGTATTTAAACAACCTTAAGATTATACTTTAAAGTCAACTTTGTCACAGAAGAGACATAACACATATTTTTAATGTTCATGGGAGAATCGACATAGAAGATGGTGCCATCTTGACTTTCATAGTAGCACTGCAGCAGGATACATTTAAGAATATTAGTGTGAATTCCATGTAGCTTTTACTATAACATATTACAACTGTGTGAGGAGCATTCTTACATGATCATTAGTAACATAGGTACCAGCCATACACAAACTGGATAAGTGACCTATTTTTGTTGCGAAGTATGTACAAAGGTAAGAACTGAAAATGTGCTAACTTCCTGAAAGTGGAAAAATAATTACAAATTAGCTGCAGTAATACAAGTTTTATTTTCATTTGGTTTTCAGTGCCAAAGAAATACTAAACTGCAGAATCTAATTTTAACTGATAATTCTGACATATGACAGAAGTAGAGTGTTTAAGAAACAAAAATCGTAATATTGTCTACATGAAAGAATCTAATGTATAACGGAAATATATGAAGTGATGACTCAACACATGGCCTGTTCACAATGATGTGGAATTCTTAACAAGATACAGGGGACTACCAATACAACATGAACCAACAAAACTACAAAAAGGGGGTAAAGAAAATCTTGTACGTAATCTTTCTGCATATCATGTTGTGTTTTCTGATGGTGCACTGTATCACGTCAAAATAAATGAAACTCGAACATTCAATTTGAATAAATGCGACAGTGATAACCACAGAAGAACATTTCATTTTCAGATGACATGCTGTATTCAACATCAAGCAGCATAAGCCAAAATGAACTATTTTTTTAATGGATGAAGTTTCGAAATGTTAAAGGTATAAGAGACACAGTTTGCAATTGCATCTAAAATAAATAGACAAAAGTTAAAAGCAAAGTTGCATCAAACAATGTAACTTGCAATCTAATCAACATGAAAAAACTCTGCAAAGAAACATTTAATAGTATGAGAGTAGATCACAGGAAACCATTCTGCAAACATGTGAAGAGACTTGAAATTGAAAACTATTAACTAGAAACCCATTTCAGCATTAAAATGGAACCATTATTACTATTGTTGGCTATGGGGTGTGAACAGTGACAGTGGTAACATGTAATACTGGTTTTTTTTGAGTGACAAAATGGTAGACAGTACTGTACTATTAGAAAGTAATGAATTAGATGAGTAGGTAGTTAATGTTTTCAGTTACTATATACACCCAGTAGTAGCCACGCCAGCTTGTTCCCACCCTCTGTTTTTCCCCTATAACTATATTATCTGTAATGTATCCCAAGCTTTAAGATATACCTACTACATCTGTTCTTCAAATAAAATTATTTTATAACTCAATGCATTGAATACATAGGTATAAAGTCTTTACTTACCATATAAGAAAATTCATTATATTAAACCATTGTGTTAAAAATCAAATAACTTCTTTATAAACAAGTTTGTTGATATACACACACAATTCAATCACAAAATTAGAGGGGGTTGAAAACAAAAACGCCATCTTGGATTCATTTTTTATATTTATTTTATTTTTATAAATTTGTTTTCGTACAAGTCTATGCACATTAGTATATTTCGTGACACACAAAAAAAAAGCTATGTGATATTGCATTTGGAGTAATTAAATATTAGTTTAGTGAACTTAATATTTTTGTAGCCGATTGCCATTATAGTAATCCCATTATAAACGTGTATATTAATGTATTGTTTACCTTAACGTATTAAAATTTTAAATGACCAGCACAAAATTGTTCCTATAACTATATTTGCGTCTTCCCGTTTCGTTACTGTATTACTTGATGTGTTCAAGGATTTATTGCTTGAGTTTTTTCCAATATTAATATTGCAGCTATAGGTAATACAGATTTTAATTGGAGACTTAATTTTATTCTTTTGTTTATATTATATTCCGTAAACTTAACATCCTTTGTTTAACTTTTATACCAAAACGGTAAATAAATTCAATTTAAACAAAGTTTTTTTTGGTCGACAAGTTATCGATTTTCGAGAGGGAAATCGATGCAAATGTTTCGGAAAATCTGTTTTGTGATTATTCTGTTGTGATGTGATGGCGCGATGAACGTCTTATCCCGAAGTTTACGCGTACAGTTTCGTTGCTGTCTTAAAAATATAAATAAATCTATTAGAAATGACTTTTAAAAACATTTACCAGCCATACTAATGAGAAGATCGCGGGTGATAATTCGGATAAAGGTTATGTGACTGCAATCGAAACATAAGTGGTTTACGGGATAAAAGGATCACTCATATTTGAAGCAATTTAAGTTAATAACAAATATAGAAAACACGTTTATAGGTGAATGTGAACACCAAAAAAATGAACGGAATTTTAGAGAATACTGTCAACCGGAATTCAAGACCAACCAAGACTTCCTATCAGGAGCGATACCGAAGTCTACAACGGCCCCGGGAAGCGAAGTGATAGAATCGAATTATTTGAATGACTCACTTGCTCTAATTTTTAGGGGGAAGAATTGAATAAATCATTGGGTAGCCAATATTTACTATTTTAATTATTAGAAGCTCCAATAATCATGTTTGTAGTGTAGGCTATCCTATCCGATTTTTGAAGAACAATATTACTTGTAAATATTTTTTAGATGTAACGAGTGATGGACTAAACATCATAAAAATAATTTGATATTCCTTAATTCTTAAGAAAATTGGCAAAGGAGTTTGTGCCATGGTATTAAATGATTTAGGAATCACATGAAAAGCAAAATTCTTAATAGCTAGACGAGTATTTGAACCTGGGTCGCCCGGAATGCAAGTTGTTTATTGGCTAGATATATTTGTAATTACTTTTTTTTTCACTTGAATAAAATAATGTTGCTCTTTTAGGGAATGCGGACAATCCCTAAATTTCATACACACTGTTGACAGATTAACATTGGCAGAAGGGTACACATACTATTGATATTACTTTTGAGAACAGTCGAGTTTGACCAATCAAATGACAAACTATAGAAAAAACAACTCATTTTAATTCAACAAATTAACATGCTGGCTGAGCTAATAACTAATATTTAGGTGATTCTGGAATTTCCTTTAATTCAGACCTTATGTAGTTAATTTATAGCAATAATTATTCACATATTTATGAATTTTTTAAACACACAAAGTAGACATGAGAATTTGGATGAGTAGGTGCTGCTTTATACTTCAATTTTGTTAGGTTTGTACAATTGGTATACAGACATTGAAATTTCTGCACATTGTGGACAAGACACTAGAGTAGACAATACTAGAGTGGGCATAAGTAACACTTTTGTGAGATTATGCATCTGATAAGTCTGGAAGGGCTTTCTGCACAATGCCAGAACACTTGATATTAGCAGGCTATTTACCCACAATGATACCTGCTAAACCTTAAAATTTATTGAATCATTTTAAAAAATGCTCTAAAATACACTGGTTGCCCTAAAGCCACATGTTTATTTTTTTACCTTACAAAAGTTGAAGGTAGCAACGTACCAGTACTTAAAATATGTCCATAGGTTTCCATCATAACTCCTGATTTCATTGAGAACTCTCACATAAATTTGCAGGTTTTTAAGCATATAATGTCTCTTATGCGTGTTTTTGTGTTTTTTGTATGTGTTGTGTACACACACTCAAAAGCAATGATTTTTCCAAAATCTTAAAATAAAGTACATTCTAAAACAAATAAAGAAAATTTAAAAAATAAAAATAAAAATGTATTCTCATACATACTATTGAAGAAAATGATCTAAAATTTCAGGTTAACTGACTGATTTCATACAGTGTTTGTACTAAACATTTTTTGTTACACAGGAAATTGGCATAAAAGAAGGGATTCTATTAGGAAAAGAAATTATGTACAAAAATAATTATGTAATTAAGATTGTAACTCTGTGTTGAAAATCTGGCTGTAACAAGAGATTGGTGTAGTGCACTGTGCAGTTGCATCAGGGTGTTATTGTGTCACAGTGTGTTAAGAGAGATAGGACTCCATCTAAAACACATTCTGCAAACATGATTCGCAAGAATCGCTCTCCAGTTTGGGATTATTTTGAAAAGAGTTCAGATGCTTCATTTGTAACCTGTCAGATATGCTTCAAAACTTTGAAGTATTTTGGGAACACCACGAACCTAAGATCTCACCTTGACAGGTTGCACCCAAATGTTTGTTCAGTATCTGAGCTGCGAATTAAACCGGAGGTAAGTGAAGGATCTACTTCAAGGTCGTGGCTTAAAGAAGAATCTGCGATCAAACTATGCCCCGACACAGAATTAACTACTTCGTCTGCATTAAGAACGCGACGTTTGTCGCAAGCGACAGCTTCCAGCGGAGGAACCCAGGTTGGTGTCGGTAAACTTGCCAAAAAGCAGAGACAGCTGATGCTGTGTGTTTCCACGTGCCACAAGAATTTGTCTGAAGCTGAATGGGTGGACAATGAGTTGACTGTAGAAACGAGCTGTGACCTAGAAGCTGATGCATCAGCTGTGAAGAGATCTCAACTCTCGTCACAAGCAACAGCCTCTACCTGTGTCACTGAGCTTGGTCCTTGTGAACCTGCCAAAAAGGCAAGAGTGATGATGCAGAATGCACCCACGTACCAGAAAAACTTGTCTGAAGCAGAACGCTCTGATATCGACTACTTGCTGGTTGATATGATTTCTAAGGATTTACTGCCTTTGACGATTGTTGAAAATGAAGGGTTCACTAAGTATTCTAAAAAACTTGAACCGAGGTACACGCTTCCTAGCCGAGAAGTGCTGTCTACAAAACTCATCCCTGATGTGTACACAAATATTCGCAGAAGAGTCATAACCATGATCAACTCGGTGCGGCATGTTTCTATCTCAACAGAACTGTGGACGTCGAATGATGCATTGTCGTACATGACTGTGACAGTGCACTTTCTGACAGAAGTTTCTGAAAATTCTCTTCAGTCTTTGGTGCTAAAAACAGTGCCAATCACCGACAGACAAGAAGGGGAAAATATTGCATCATCTCTTGACGAAATCCTTCGTGAATGGAATGTTCTACGCAAAACCGTAGCAATTGTTACCAACAACAGCGCAAACATTAAGAGAGCAGTCGAGATACTTAAGAAACCGCATCTATCCTGTGTTGCGCATACGCTTAACTCAGTTGTTAATGATACTCTTAAAGAAACAGATCTTGAACGAATACTTCAGAAATGCCGTGTGCTAGCGAGCTATTTTAAGACCAGTAGTGTAGCAGCCGATAAGCTCAGGAACATGCAAAGACAGATGGGAGCAGCGGAATTGAAACTTAAGAGAGACGTTTCTGCAAAGTGGTGTTCAAGCTTACTCATGTTGGAACGCCTATTAGCACTAAAGGAGCCACTTTCGGAAACCATTTCATCGTTATCAACTGCACCGGAGAACTTGGAAGCTTACGAATGGGACGCCGTAGCGGAGTGTATCGTGTTACTGAAACCTATTGAAATAATGACAACAGCACTGTTGGGAAAAAAATATCCGACTGTTTCAGTGATCATACCTTTGGTACAAGGCATTCAGCTGGCCATCAAAAGAAAACAGCCACACAGTGCAGTTGCACAGAAATTGCAGTCATCTCTTCTCCTAGAATTCTTGAAACTCCTTGGCACCGTCGAAACAAATGAAATGATTTCTAAAGCGACAATTTTGGATGCGCGTTTCAAGAAACAGGGTTTTGGTTTGGATGAAAATGCCAACAAGGCTGAAGAAGAGCTTTACGAAGAACTGGCAGGATTGATGAAGAAATGTGAAGGGACAGAGCAGCTGATGTCATCGGTTGGAAGTAGAACGATTGGCCAGACAACAGCAACTTCGGAAGAAGATTCAGTTTGGTACTTCTTGGATAGCAAAATAGGTGCCACCAAGTCGTCGACCCGAGCGAACAGTAGTGCCGCAATGCTGCAGCAGTACTTGGGTTTGCCGCATTTGGACAGAAGTGACAGCCTTGTCCAATTTTGGTTTTCTCAAAAGAGCAATATGCCGGAACTGCATTCACTTGCACTGAAATATCTGTGCGTGCCTGCCACCTCAGTGCCATCAGAAAGAGTTTTCTCGAAAGCTGGACAGCTTCTGAGTAGTAGAAGAAGCATGCTGTTGCCCAAAACTGTGGACCAATTAGTGTTTCTAAATTTTAATCAATAATATTTTTTTTCCATTCTGATGAGATGGACAAAGTGGATTGAACTAAAATAATTTTAACATTTGTTTAATTACATTATTCTTTTTTTTTATTAGGAACTTTTAATGCTTTATGGTATTTGTGCTGGTTGCAAAGAACATATTCTTCATATGTCTCTATCACCATTGCTGGCTGAGCAATAATTCATAAGTGGTGAGTAAAATTTGTATGATAAACAAATTTTTTAAAAGGGGGAAAAATAGCACCTGCATTTGTTTAAATATGATTGGATTATTTTATATCAATTTAGTGTAGTATTTTTTTTCTCAAGTCTGTAAACAATGTGTTTCATTTAGTAGCATTTGTTTGGTCCCTTAATGTTCTTTTCTTTTTTTTTTCTCACTTTTTACTGAATCTACTAATTATGTATTCAGGTTGTCTCAGTTCACAGAAAAAAAAAGTAACGACACACAAATACTGGTCACGAAAGTCACAAAAAGTTATGGAATAAACAGTAAATGTAGATGGAAGTTAAGAAATTGTAATTTCTAGCAGCATATTGATAACTTGCATTTTTGTTTTAGTAACGCTCCACTTCAGTTTATACTAGTTGGATATAAAATATAAATAGTTAGAGAATGTCCACTTAAATTATGTGGAGATTATCTGTGAAAAGGTTCAATCTTTCTAACGTAAATATAAGCATGTTTCTGCAGAGATGGATCCAGAGGGTAGGAAAAGGTAATAATTAACTTAGTCTGGGTCTAATAACTAAACTAAGGTTTTATTATCTAGATATTAAGTATCAATTTCCCGATTTTATCTTGGGTATTCGGTCTTCTGGTTCCTGTCATGACCTGACCTGACCTGACCTGACCTGACCTGACCTGACGTGACGTGACGTGACGTGACCTGACCTGACCTGACCTATGTTTCTGCAAATAGTAGATCTATTTTGTATTATGTTTATTTATAAGTATTTGTTACATGCCCACCAACAGCCGAGGGCTTTAACGGTGGGCATGACACATACTGACAATGCAGTGACACAGTGGTCACTGCAGATAGAAGTACTCTCTTACACGTATAAAACTATACAGATGGAAAATAAACACAATAATAGAAAACAATACAACAAAAAAAAGAACAAAGAAAAGTATCAACCCAATGCATCTACTCTAGTGGCAGATAAAACCGGCAACTCCAGTCTCTATGGTTAGGCCAGGTTGGGACGCCAGAGCGGCTGCCCTGTGCTCCCTTTGTCGAGAGGCCGCCCATTCCTTTCCCCGGCTTCCCCGCTCTGATTGCTTGGTCCCCTCCGATTGTATAATGTGATGTTAAAAGATGGAAAAAGCAGTGGTGAAATATGTTTGCCAGGTATTTGCTGTGTTGGTTGCAGACGAGCTGCTGTCGGCAGCGCACACGGGGCTGGAGGGCCACCGGCCGCCCAGCGACCGCGAGTGCTCCGTCGTCTTCCTGCACCGCCTGCACAGCGGCCTGCTGCGCGTGAGGCTCCAGCAGAGCCCAGCCGGCCGCACCGGCCTGGCCACCCCGCTGGTGGACGGCATGGTGGTGAGCCGGCGCGTGCTGGGCTCCCTGGTGCGCCAGACCGCCCTCAACATCTGCCGCCGCCGCCGCCTCCACAACGACAGGTGGGCGTCTGTTGCATCACCATATCCCTAACAAACATTATTACTGTCATATTTAATTTCTGTTGCTATTATTATTGGACGTTGTTGATTGTTGTTGATCCGTCTCCTCTCTTCTCTCACCGATGTCTCTCTTGGGTGAGAGCCAGGTATCGGGTGGAGAAGGTCCAACTGCTGGTCTTGCGGCAGGATTCACAGTCGGCTGGTATGCAGGCGAATAGCTAATGGGGTGAGGGATAAGGGGGCTAAGCTATTCATTGAAAAATGTCTGTATTTTACACGGAACTTTTATTGACCTGAATTGTCCAAACAGTTCAATTTGTCGCCTGCGTCGGCTTTAACAATATACACTGGATTAACACACGTTACACCCTATCGTCCAGAAAGGGGGGGGGGGGGGGAAGGGAGACAAATTCCCTATGCCGAGATAGGTCCTCGGATGGCCTAACTCGCGAAGGAGGGGTGCGAGCAGCAGAAAACGGATAGCCAGTCGTTCTGCTGCTCCCCCTATGATCGTCCTATGGTCAGTGGGCGGAATCCAGCCTCACTGGCCGTCGGGCCGATCAACTGACTTCAGGTGGATGACCTCGCCTTTATATAGGGAGAAATGCGCGGGAACGAAGAAAAAAAGAAGGGAGGGGCGAACTGACTCCTCTTTGGAAGGGATGAGATGCGCGCGCATGAATCTTGCTGAAATTTCCCTGCCCTGGTGGTGGAAGTATAAACTAGATATTAATAATTAAAAAAGAAAAGATAAATGTGGCATAAATAATTATATGTACATACATATCTATTCAATCCTATGTATTAAAAAGTATTTAAACTTGCTTTCACAACTTAAGTAGTTAAATTTATACTTTTATAAAATATAAATACAGTTGGTAGATTGCTGGTCACAAGATGGCGTCACAATGTACATGTTTAGCTGTGGCAAGAGAAAAATATACATTTGTTTACACAACTCGTCCATATTTACCATTATATTCTGAAGTACGTTAATATGTGTGGTTATAGCGACGTAAAAAAAATAAAGGGCGAAGATGGTTGGTTGCTTTAATGAATTATTCTATTGTTCGTCGCTTTGTTTATAACCTACGACGTCGCACAGATTCGTCGCCGCATATTACGTGAGTAGGCCTATTGCCGAAATACCTTTTTCCCTGAATTGCTTCTGAACTTATTAAAACTCTTTTTGGGTTTAGTTATCACGTAAAGTAACGTGATATTTAATATAGGAAGGGCGGGCACGCGTCATATTGTATGATGTTGTTATTATGTTGTTTCGAACACTGGCAGAATAGCAATGCTTTGTGAGTGTTTCGCAATGGTATTTAGCTCCTTAAATACTCTTTGTGCCTGCATTTCTTGTGTAAATAATTAAACTGACATACGACGCGCTGCGTGCGTCTGTAGTCGCGAAGCCGTCAGCCCTCTCTTCCTAAGCACGTGTGCAGGCATGCAGCATATGGCCAAGATAGCTGTTGCTGCCCAGTCACTCTCGTGGCGCCCTTTATAGGGCGACCACGCCAGCGTCTCTAGTTGCCTGGGGCGACCACGCAAGCACCGGCGAAGCTCTCCGAGCCCTCCTGGCCGGCCGCTACTTCCTGCCTACCCCATCTTCCACCAGGCCGTGAAAGCGGCTGGTGATTCCCAGAAATCCTTCTTTTACTTACGTCATGCCCAGGCCCTCTGGGCGGGTATAAAAGGGCGGCCTTTGGCCAGGGAAGGCCAGTCAGTGTGTGAAAGGCACCACCGGCAGCTGAGCCCCGCTTACTGTGCCAATCTAGCAGCAGAGTCCGCTCAGTGCGCTAGTCTCTCTCTCTCTCTCTCTCACTCTCCAGCCAGGATCACTTGTGCTGACCACGCCAGATGTCGGAAGTACGTCCCGCCCGTGGAAAGTGAAAAAGCAGAGTAAAGGGGAGACCCGCATAGTGAGCATTCAAAGTTTTATAGTGTTGCGACGAGTCCAGGACCTGCCTACCTATAGGCTGTAGGGTAGAGAAAGTCATATGATTTGTAAGGAGAGGCTGTAACGCCTGTTGGTGTGCCATTTGTTAATAAACCACCATACCGGTAAACACTGCATATACTTCCGGGGAAACGGGGACCTAAGCCGACTTCCAGCCAGCCTGCACCATCTCCAGTAAGTAACCAGCCACCCAGTAATCACCAAAACAAACAGAAGTCTGTAAGTAGCCAGCAGATGCCGTTCACCTACCGGGACGGGGAAAAGAAGACCCCAGAACAAGCGCCAGGAGCTTGTGCTCTCCACCCCTCCAGGCTCAGCCCCCCAGACCCATCCCAGTAGAGGGAGAGTTGGCCGTTGAGGCCTCTAAAGCCTGAAACCGTGTTGCAGCCGAGGGAAGGCAAAGTGTAGCAACTCCAAGCAAACCATCGGTGTTCTTTCCTGGACCCATCAGGCTCAGACCCACCCAAGCCCTCTCTACCAGACACAACCAACTACACCAGGACAGTCATACTCTGGAGGGCCAACCGGGGCTCTCAAACACCATCTTCAAGGCATCGTCTGCTGGGGATACCTTCCCGAGATCATAAGCCGTTTCCCCCCGCCCCACCAAGGAACCTGCACTAGGGCAAGCCGAGGCTGACCCCTCACAGTCCCGTGGGCAGACACAGAAGTTGTTAACAGACTCGTTCATAATAGTTAGTGCAAGAGGCGTCACATTGTGCTGGGGATCTTTAAGGTTTCACAAGGATATGAGAAATGAACAGAAAAAAAGGTGTGATTCTGTCTGAATATAATTACTCCATACTTAGGAAACTTATAACAGATATAAAAAATATTAACATACAATATCAATTACGTACTTAAACAGCTCTCAGGTATATTCAGAAAGGAAAAAAAAAAAAATGGGCCGCCCTAAATCAGATTACAAAAAGGTTTCATTAAAAAAAAACATAAACCAATAAAAAAATACAAATATGTTTAAACCATCCCAGTATATATTCTTAAAGTCCAGAAATGATGTTTATCTGATGAACTTCGTCTGACGGCGTAATTTAAGAAAGTTCAGAAAAAGTTTAAAAGATACAGTAGCACCGGATGTCGGGGCTTCGTTTCCCGGAGATCAATCGGGAACATGATGCCAGGGTGCCTGTGTGTTGTTGAGGAAGGGTGGTGAAAATGCCAATACGGCGTCCGGCTCTGGGACCCTATCTGCGAACAGTCCGAATTAAAACTGATCAGAACTAGTACACAGACAGTTAACAAACTGGGCAAAGAATGCCCGCAAAAGTTAAGTGGAGGTTGGGGAATGTCGCGGATCGTAACTCACCAGACAGGGAAGTTGGCTTCTATTCTGATGCGTCGCCAGTCCGGATCTGGAGCTCGCGAATACGCGGCTGGCGCGGACGTTTCTGCCATTTCAAAAAGTAATTATTTAAAAGAAAATGACTACTATGTTGATTACTGTACAGACGAACTAAACTACTTAAAGAAATTTAAAGGGATCGCATCCCATGTCTAATCGACTACATCGTCGGTTGCGGCCGGATGGAAGTCTTGCAGTGCATTGATCCGCCGATAATCACAAACAGTCTGTCTGGGATCGCGACGCGAAGTGTCTTGCGAAGAACCGCGTCTCGTAGTTAAAAGTAAATGTACAATCAAAAGTGGAGGGGGGAGACTGGGACGTCCGGACCGAAAGGTTCCGAAGTTCCCCGAGTGGGCATCATAAAAAAACTCAGACTTTGATGTCTTGAAGTTGGTAACACTGGCCGACTTTAGCGCTACCTGTTGAGGGGTGTCTGAAATAAAAAAGAATCGACTCGCCCAAGACGTCTGCTATAACCAGGGGCTAATGGCGCAGTCTGGTGTTGCACTCTGGCGGCCTACAGGGGAAGGTAGCTGTGAGGTTAGCAAGTTTGTCACCAGATGTCGCGGAGGTGAGCTCCACGGGCTTGTGACACAAGAAGAAGTTACTATGTCCGCCGCTAGATGTCGTGTGTGTTCATACTTGAACACATTTTTTTTATGGCAAAATGTCCTTGACGCCGACCAACGCTTGGCGGGGTTCACGACCGGTCAGTGGTCCTGGGCTAAATTCTTAGAACCGAGAGGGGAGGGGGTGGACAAAAACGCAACGACGCTGGGAACGAGCGTCCATGACGTGACTTTCGAGGAGAGAACCTAAGACGAATGCGTGACGGGAAAGACTATGGTAAGCTCGTCTCTGCGAAATGGTAACAACTCGTCCAGAGCTGTTGTATGCAGTTTTAGTCATGAAGGGAAGTAATGTTAGAGGCCTGGGACGTGACTGCAGGCGAGAGAAATGTTAAACGGACTGCCAACACAGTCTTAGATTTGCAAAAGATCAGATAGGTCTCTGAGGAAGGTGCTTCAGTCTACTGGCACAAAGTTTAACTATGTAGAGTACACCAGCCTAACAAAGAGTAAATCGCCCTTTTGTAACTAAATTATATAGCAAATAAAATTTCCAAAAATAATTTAAAATTATAGTAAAATTTAAAAAAAAGTGTTGAAAATCCTAATTTCCGGCACAACGTAACAAAACAGAATTTTTTTGTGATGGTAATAGTAGTTTGAATTTTGGTAAACTACGAGTGAAAAAGAAATCTATTGATATTAATCTGTAGCTGAAGATTCTTAAATAATTAAAGAGCTCCTTAAATAATTAAAGAGCTCCTTAAAAACTTATTAATTTTTGTTAGTGTGAAAAGGTACAAACCATTAACTCCCTTGCTGCAGAAAAAGGAAATGTAAGTATAGCAGTTAAGGGTAGCTGGAAATATAAGAACACAAAGTAATCACACACATTATGTCATTACACATTTCTATGTTAAAAAAAAAAAACGGTTGTTCAAGGTATTGATTTTACAAATGGCAGCACCATATAAAAACTAGTTCGCCACAGACATGCATCTCAGTGTAGCAAAACACCCCATTCGACAAAAATCGCATTCCGCAAGGAAGCAGCATTTTACGCATTCGAGATAATTAGTGGGGAAAAAAATTGAGTAAAAGTTGTAGAAATTTAACCAAATATAATTACTAGTAGTAAAGGTATCTATAAATTTGTTTGCATCTGCAACTATTGTTTTAATTGGGAATGAAATGGTCTGATCCTTAATGGAGATCCGAAACTCAGCAAAGATAACTGCTGTGACTGTCGCCATGCATGGTCAAGGAGAGGAGGTAAGTAGAGAAAGAAAAGAAAAATAAAGGAAGGGGGGGAAGAAGGGATGGGCTATTTCTGTAAATTTTAATATGATACTTCTCTTGTATTTGTTGTTCTGTAACTAACATTTCCATCAGATATTTATTACGTCTAATGTAATGGGAATTAAAAGTTGCCCAAGAGTTATTATTACCATTTGCCCTTTTTTTGCACCCATTTAATTACACGTGGTAAATAGCTGTTAATTAATAGTAATGATTAGAAAATTTAAAAAATAAACACAGCGTGTGAACCTTGAGCTTTTCGCGTTCAAGTGTGTTGCAAGCGAGAAGGCTCAGCAGTGTACAAACTTTGTTTTACCCTCTCTTTTTATTGGTCAGCTAATTAAAATGGAATACTTTTGATTTCAGTTTATTGGTCATTGGCTCACAGAGTGCATTCCTTCATGATATGGGCTGATTGCTTTATTTTCATCATTATGAAATTAAATGGAGCGTATTCTCATCACGTTGAATCAACTTACAATATTGCAACACTCCTTTCTGACCACAACTGTGCAAGATTAGTCTTAAACTTGGCCTGGCTCACACTTCAGCGTACATATTAGAACAAATAGTTAATACTTAAACATTTTATTGATAGAAAGAAAACTTTACGCAAGGATCTTAAAGTGTTCAGATTAGCTGCAATGAATTTGTGGCCAAGTAAAAGTTTTTAATTTTTATGTCACATAATTAATTTCACACTGTCAAACTGATTCATCCTGCTATATACCAAAATATACTGCATGACTTCCACATTTGTTGCTCCATTACTGTATTTAGTTTGTTCAACAAGGTTTTGTTTGAAGATAACCAATAAGAATTACTGGCAATAGTGTTAAATATATTCAAGGTTCCCAAAGACAGTTAAAATCTGTTAAACACAGGGAAATTGCTAATTCATCACTTACCAAACTAGATTAGTAATTTGTAACATTAGTGTGTTCCTCTGATGTCTTATTAGCAGCCTGTATTTTAATTAAAAATCCATGTGTAGTTGAAAACCATCGTAAGTGTAAAAATTAAGTAATCAACTTGTATTGATTTAATGATTGAAGCATATGAAATGTTGACAGTTATTCTCATGCACGTGCTCACTATTACAGAGTTTGATTAAATTTCTAGTTGTATGTTACAGGCTGGCAGCATTAGTTGCGTTGCATTGATGGAAAATATTTTTTGGTGTTTTTGACATGTAATGTGTGGTTGCAATGTGTTTGGATCCATATTCATAGTTTAATATATTTATGTTATCTTGCAGGATTGATTTGATTGATGAGACAGGGAAATTAATGTTTGGCTGAATAGGGAATCTCTCTGAAATTTTCTGACGGAAGAGTGTAGGAACTCTGTCATTAATATATACAATAATTTTAATTTGTCGTCTGTCATCGGAGCAGGAAAATTTAGTTTTTGATGTTTCGCTGTGCGCAGTTACCAACCACCGCACGTGCGTCGCAGGTTGAAAGTCCAGGATCTGGTGCAGAAGTATCGCTGCGAGCTGTCCGAACCTGAACTGCTCCGGCATCTCTTCAGCTCCACGCCAGGCTAGTCCCTGTGCGTGAGGCTCAACAGTATCCACGCAGCAAGCAGAGGTTTACTGGCATCCCATGATTATTTTGATTTTTGTAATCAGTACAACCTTTAACGCTTGTATTCAAACATTCAAAAAGCCCTTAGCATCAACTTTTTCCCTGTAAATTAATTATATTTGAAACTAATTGATCTGCATTTAAAGCATTTATCATAGGCTGTAATGAAGAAGCATTACTTAACTCAATCAATATATCTTGTGTTGTCTATAGTAATTAAGTTATTTTTGGTACCATTGTGCTACCATGTAATGATTTATTGGAGTCTGCAACATGCAATATTGGTGTTCAGCACTCTTTGGTTTTTAGTGCAGAAATGGATATTTATATAAAATATTTAATTTTTATGTTATTTATCTCCAGAATTAAATAAAATTGGTGGAAATCACACACTATTTATTGTCGAAACCACAAAGATTGTTCAAGTGTATGTACATGATAGTACCCAGACGTGTACACAAATAAAATTTAGGTAGGTCTCATGCATTTAATTGCACCAAATTCGATAACAAAATAGGAGTTTGTGTTCTGGCCATACATCTGGGTATGGTCCTATAACATCAGCGCATAATTGCATCGTTAATACATTTTTCCATCCTATGTTGCATGTTTGTCAAATGAGTTTGTCTGCACAGCGTAGGTAGTAGCAGTATCTTGGCAGACATTAGTACGTTAAATATTTCACCAAAAATATCACGGGATATATTAGAATTTTAATACACAAAAAAAATTGCACATTTTCTAAAATAAAAATATGTATGTTAAACTGTGTTATCAGTGTACTTACTGAATCAATTCTATTCAGATCACTAAATGTTAAAAATAATCCTGATTATGTATTAACTCTGAGGGCGTAGGGTGTTGTGGTGAATTTATCGATATTAAATAGTGGGCGCCACCACGTGAGTGGGCACGTGGACCCGGCTTGATACTCTTACTCAGGGCGTTACGTGGCCCGTGTGCGGCGAGATATTTGGCCCTCTGGATATTAAACGCGCCGCTCTCGGCCCTGCCTAAGCCCGCTCTCAGCGTCGGGCACGCTTCTAACACGCAGTGGGCTCTCAGGGCGTCCCACACGCCGCCGACCAGGTTAGGGTCCCACGTGGTCCCCCCCGAACACAAAGACACGTAACACAGTTAATTAGTTTCCGTACTCACGATTTATTTCCGTACACGTTCCTTCACTGGTACAACTGGTAAAAATGCCCGGGGCACGAATCGGCTTAGATGAAGAGGCGAGCCATGCACGTGGTCGCCTCAAGGCAGCGACACGACCGCCCTCGGCTGGCGGGTGAGATAGACTGGGCTGAGATCATAGTTTGCAGGTGGCAACATGGCGCCCCTTCGCGCCGAACACAATGACCGTTACACACTCTGCGATTCCGTGCCCCGGCGAAAGTTAAGTAAATAGTAGATTACATTTAATAATTATACAGAAATTACTGGTAATTTAAAATACATTAATGTTTACGTAATTATTAAGAATTATGCTAAAACATTTCTACCCTCGTTCAAGTCCGTGCCTGTTCGGGTCCGCCCGGGCAACGTCTATAGTTTTATATTTAACATAATATTTACATTAAAGAAACACCTGATTAAACTGTAACAAAACACTGGGGCAAAAGAATAAAAGTAAAAGGTTTACAATGTGAATTAATATATTTAGGGGTGCGGCGCACTGCGTCTAAGCGCCCTCTTGCTGGGCTGGCAACACACGCACACACGCACGCACGAGCGGGAGGTTTGAAATGAGACGGTGGTTGGGCGGTGTCATATCGGGCTCAAAGGGGCCGCAGGCCCGGACGACGTCAACTCATAAAGGTGCACAATGACTAAGAACTGTAGGAGTGGTAAGAGTATCACTCTTCACATTTATTTATTTTATTTGAAACAATAATTGTAACTACATTATATTATCGTAATAATTTGATTGACTTTTAAGTAGTCTAATATTTTTCATTTCATTTTATTTAGGAGAACTCTAAAAAATATTTTGATCATTGTTATTCATAGGTATGTGTTGAGTTATATTTGAAGTACCTACCTACCTTCTTGCGTGGTAAACACATAGATCGTACCTACATATTGATGAGTAGAAAAAGTAAGTTTATTATTAAGTTGTAAAAGAATATGCAATTACTTTTTTACTTTTTAGTGCATATTAATTTGTTTTGGAATCGTTTTTTTTTTTGAAGTGTCTGTTTTTTTTTTGTTAAAATTTGTGTTTATTTCATAACAACAAAACTGTTTCATATACATAAATTACTTTAAATAATGTAGAGCATACAAAAGCATGCCAACAATTAAAATTAATTAGTCATTCAACAAAAACAGCGATCTATCATATTAGACCAAATGTACACATATGATGCAACTAGCATTTACATTTTCATACATGCTACGCAGCATTTGAAATAGTGTTTAAAAGAGAATTTACACATCGGAAACTTATTTCTGTTAACTAAATAAGTAAACAGTAATATTGTAACAAACAGTGGATTTCATCAATTATAACATTGTTTGATATGGGAAGCAAAGATTTTGGGCACATACAGAGAAAAAAATTATGTACATCTTATGAAGAAAATGGCGATACCGAAAAATTTGAATTTATTCAATTGGAAATTGTATTGTGGGGATGTCTTAGAAGTGTTTTACTGTAATTACTGTATTTTTTAGTTATATTTATCTCACCTCCTGACTGCAACTTGAAAACTGTCCAGTGATCTTCAGCAAGGTCATGTTTCTAACAGCGGAACCAAAAATACAGTTCATCTTTTATGCAAGAATATTTTTTCCCAATTTTGATGCCGTAAAATAACAGTGCGACAATTACGTGATGAAACATAGTATAACAGGGTGTTTAGCATCAGGTAAAATCTGGAAATGTCAGGTAATAATCAGGAAAATACTGTATTTACCTAAAAGTAGGGGATCCAATTATAATCACGAACTTTTATCTTGGTATGAAAAAGGCTTAGTTGAAAAACTAAATGCTCTGTCTGTAAACTTTTGTCCAGGGCTTCCTGGACCTCTGCACAGGCATGGCAAAAGAGAGGATGACACTTGAAATGTGGAATGAATGAGAGAGGGCAGCTGAAGTTTGTCGCAGAGTTCCTTCCACTTCTCTTCACTGTGGCTTCTTTTGAACTAGTCATATAAAAACAATTTTTTGTTTTATAACTGCAGCTTGGTGTTTCTATCGAGGCTGTGTAAATCACTCTACTGACGAAAGTGGCATCAGTAAAGGTTTATTAAATTTACTAATTTAAATAATCTCTAAGTGGTATATACTTAAATTGCCGTGGCACCAGGCATGTCTTCCTGCCAGCCAGTCGCCACCATTGTGTCATTGACACATTAGTCTCTCACTTGCTTCTGTTATTGTGACTTGGATTTGTGCAGTTTTGGATCTCTCTTGTTTTTGAGTACTGTTTGTTGGACGATTATTTAATTTTTTAAAAATTGATTTTGTGAACAGTTCTTAACACTTTGAGTGCTGGGCTTAATGATGCATTCCCTTCTAGAAAAACTGGCCATTTTAAGCCTTTTTTTATAATTTTTTGATAAAAAATTATTTTAGTAATAATTGGGCACTAAACATTTTTTGAAAGTTTGTAACTTCTTCAACAAAACAAAATATATATGAGTACACATATTGAATAATTTTTAGAGACATGTCTGAATAGAAATTTTTTTAGAAAATATAAAAAATAAATTACAGTAATAATTTTCACTGTATTCACAATGTGTATATTGAATTTCGCTGCTATCCACTTCAAAATATTTCTTTAGTCACCTACAGATTTGTATTATATTAATACATTATGATGTATAGTTTTTTCTTGAATGGTACAGAGAAAAACAAGGTTCAATACACATTGCAAGTTTGCACACACTACACTGCCATGTTGTGTCCTTGCGAATTGCTGTGCCAGTCCTTGATCTACCTGTTTCTGCGCATACTCTACACTTCTTTTGTTTCTTTTTCTGTCCTTGTACTGGAATTTTCTCCAGAAAATGTTTCCCTGTGAGTCTAGCCAAACTAGCTCCAGAACGACTTGGCTCATCTTGTGGGTCCTCTTCGAACACAGCCAAGTCACTGGCAATCTGCTTCATAAAAGATGTAATTGATAATTTTCTTGGTTTTACCTGGTTGTACATAATACACGCATTAGAAATGCCAATAAGGATCATGTGAAATGCCAACTTCCTCCACCATTTCACAGATCTGTGGTTGAAAGCTCCATATGACATGCGCTGATCTGAAAGGTCAACACCAAACTTCTTAGCATTGTAACTGACAACAGCAGCAGGTTTTATTTTCTCATTTCCCCTCCTGTCATTATATGTTATCATCTTAGCCTCATGTCGTGTGGTGAGCATGTACACATCCCTTTTATCCTTCCAACAAAGTACCATCAAGTTTCCTTTCCTACGAAAAATTTGCTCCCCTCTTTGTAAAGTTGGAGTACGAAGTGCATGAGGCATACCAAGCCGGTTTTTTTTGAACAGTTCCGACCAGTGCTGTCTGCACTTTTTCTAGCTGCACAGCTAGGGAAGGGCTTGTGTAATACCGGTCAGTAAATAGAGTGTGACCTTTTCCTGCCAAGTCATCCAGTAGTCGCATGAAAACATCGGTAACTACATTGTCTTTGCCACAAAACACATCGTAGTTCCAAACATACCCTGTCTTTGAGTCAAATAGCATGTACACCTTTATCCCATAACGACTGGGTTTTTGTGGCATGTATTATTTGAAGTACAGTCTGCCTCTGTAGGCACACATTCCTTCATCTATTGTAATATCTTCTGCAACTTGAAATGATGTTCTACATTTCTGATGCAATAGTTCAAGGAGTGGGCGCACTTTGTGCAAAGGATCAAACTCAGGTTCGCCTTTCTGTGCATGTGCTCATTGTCATTCAAATGAAAATTTGCTAACAGTGATAAAAATCTATCCCTTGACATCAAATTAGGGCAAAAGTTGCAGGAAACCACTGGTGTAGTAATCCAGTGGTCTTTCATATCAGGGCGTTCAGAAATGCTCATGTGAATAATTATAGCAAGAAACTTCTTTTCTTCTCCTAGAGATACAGGCTTCCAACTCGCTAATCTACTTTTGGGTGAGATTCGGTTGAGACGTTTTTTCTTGTTTATTTTTTGGCGAGCATACAAATTTGTTTGTTCTTTCATATGCTTGATAATATCTGTATTTATAAAATGAGAAAAAAAATCTAGTGGTGCACTGTGTTCATCCAAATCTGTTTCTGGCATAACTCCAGTTTCCCCTGAATACACATTTATGGAAGGCATCCTATCTATTTCCGTCCATCCATCTTGCGAATCTGTTCGTAATTTTCTGTTTTCTCTACTTCTGCTTCGTACTTTGCTGCCTCTTGTACCTCTGCTACAAGGTCTCCTTTTCCGTCTGTCACAAAGTCTGCCTGTTCTACCTCTGCTTTGCCCTCTGTTTCTTGCCCCAACACCTGGTACTGAACCACTTCTAATACTCTCAGGTTCACTTTCAGAATCGTTTTCTTCATCACTGTCTGTGGAAAATAGTAAAGTGAATTAGGATTTCCATGTAAAAAAGAAAAATTTCCTTATGATGAATTTCAATTACTATAGGACTTCAAGCGAAATCACAAGCAAAATATGCATGTGCAACAAATATTGCTTCTGTACCAAGAAATGTAAGATTCTATATTATAGTTATGATTTCTACTAAACCATAGCGCAGCAATGTTCATAAATTTTTTTACTGTTGAAATTAGGAAAACTTATACATACATAACATTTTTGAAACCATGCATTATACTTTTTATTATTTTCATTACTATTCTTTTTAGTTTTCTATATACATTGATTGCACATCTGCGCAGTCAATTGAAAACCCTATCAGGCCGATACATAAAAACCAATACATAAATATATCCTACCTGAATCTGTATAATCTGAAGAAATTCTGGGTCCAGATCACTATCATCACATTCATTTCGCGAGTTACTTTCACTTGTATCACTTGACATTTTTGGTACCTTATTTATGTTTATTTACCACAAAATTTATTTATTCACACACAGAAATCCCTAATAAATGTAACACCTACTATCTTTGGGAACACTAAAGATAGGGAAGCCCCTTTGGACTTGTCAAACCCACAGATTACAGGTAGAGAAACAGGGAAAGCCCCCAAAATAATTCCAACATATACATGTTAGTGCTTATAAATACAAAAGATGCTCCATTCAAAATAATAAATAAAAATAAAAAAATAAAACGTACTTAGATAGTAATATTCAAAATTTAAAAAAAAAGTTTTTAATTTTTCCTTCTCTCATATCAAAAACAATCCTTACAAACATATGAGCCTACTATCAGAAAACTGTACCGTTTATTTGTGTACAGCACTAAACTATCGTGTATGTGTAAGCCAGTATATATAGTACGCAAAGCTGTAACAAATGTGTTTATTTCATCGTCACGCAGTTGAGAACTACACTGCCACCTAGCATTCGTAGAATGAACTGTCAGGTTGGCCGAAGCAAAACAATCGATTCTATCGGCCCACATTTTCGATTCATATGCGATCTAGCGATGGAATTCAAAACTAAAAGGAACAAAGGAACTTTTACTGGTAAAACGGTGGACGTAATATTACGACTAGCCAAAGGAAAGTATTTTTAGATCATGGACGTACCAGTACGTCCGTCGCATTTCTCAAAAGCAATCGATGGACGTAAAATTACGTCCATAGCACTCAAAGTGTTAACATTCCTCACATTTTTTTTATTATATCTGTAAAATGAGTAAAAAAAATAGGGCTATGCGGGATCCTAAAATTTGGGAAAAGTTTTAGGATTGCTAATACAGTATAATCTCGTTATAGCGAGCACGGTAATAGCGAGAACACAGCTATAACGAGGTATTTTTGAGGAATTTACGGCGTGATCGCTTGAAGCGCGCTTTTGTTATTTGTCTGCTTTATCTCCACCCCTCCCGCTCGCCGCTAGACATCTTGCCGTTGACGCCTGTCACATTCTTCAGCCGTGCAGTCGCCACCTAAGTGCGTGGCTTTAAAAATAGAATCCCGTCCTTTCTTTCTTTTATCAAACTTCCGTTAGTTATCTGTGCCGTGTGTAGACAAAGTTTGAGATTGGAACAGAAACAACGTAAGAAAGTATTTTCTACAAATTAGAAATATGTATGTTTTTGTTTTTATAATCGCGTATTTTCACGTTTTTGTTGTTGTTATCTTAAAAGAGATAATATTAAAAAGCCGCTCTAATGAGATTTAATTGTTTCTTGGTTAACAAACACTATTAATTATCAAATATTGTTAATTTTAAATATTCTATTTATTATTATTTACGCGACGTCATACTGTACGTGTACGAAATACGACTGGATTCGTTGTTGCAACATAACATAGCATGTTATGCGGTATCAGAAGTAACGAGTAACATAACGATAGTAACGAGTACTAATTGTTATAGTAACGAATAAATACGGGTACACATTTTTTCGTTACTTTTACACCTCTAGTAGGCACTACCGTATTTATTTCCGAATCGCTAGGGCAGTTTTCTTGAAACTTTTGTTTCGGTCAGTTGTTGGGGTATCTGTCCGGGAAAGGGGTGGTGATGGTTTGAGTTTAATCCCAAATTTATTTTCCAAAAAATTTGACAGGTTTCTTTAAATGAAAAAAGTATAGTTTTCCAGCGACTATTACGTTTGAGGCGTACGTGCGTTGCCGCAGCCGCACTCCTGCTTTTTTGTAAGGAATTAAATCGTCGCGCTACACTAGCACCACCTGTAAGCAACATCCCGAACCAACATGGCCGCCAGCAGACAGCCCGCGTTGACGATAGATAGCAGGACAATGCTGCGTCGGCCGCGGGCTGAGATGCTATACTTACGTGGCGTGGTAGGGTATTCTGGTTATTTTGACGCAATCGGTGATCGCATCCGTACTTATGGGGTATCGTTTTAAAGAGAATTCACACATATGCTCACAGAAATTAAGATTTCGTTAATATAACCTGTTATTTTCCAATTATACAGGTTTAAACACAATTTTTATGCTATTTTCGGTTAATTTTGATTTTTTGGGGGCCAAAATCTGTCCAATTCGGTTATAGCGAGGAAACGGTTATAGCGAGGATCAAACCCGGAACCGTGACACCTCGCTATAACGGGACTCTAGTGTACTTTTTTTTTCCTATTATAAATAGGGAAAATAAATTTTTGGTAATTTTTTAGCGTTATTCGCGTGGAGAGTTTTTATTTTCCACTACATTCAGTGACCTAAATTGAGAGTAAAATAATAGAAAAAGACTGATTTAACTAGGTTGGCCAGAGACATAACTACCGCCAAGAAGAGAGTAAAAATATATTAGAACTGCCAGCATAAAACTGGCCCACATGTGGTTACTTCTTTAAAAAAATGACTAAGAAACTTGTATGGATCAAGTAGAAAGCATCCGGCTATAAGTGTACGCCATAAGAACTCCCTTATCATGAAATGGTATTACTAGGGACCCCCGAAAATGGTTAAGCGCGAAATTCGCGAAAAACGACGATATTGTCCACTTTTGGAAATTTCACTATTTGTTCTCAAACACCGCCGTTTTCCGCGAAAAAAATGCCATATTCCCGTTCAACACAAACGATGCATATTACTTTGAAACTAAATTCAAGCTTATTTGTTTAGCTCGTTTACTTTTAACGAGCTGTCGCATCACAACTTCTACTGTTATTACTACTCAAAATAATGCTACTTCCGTTGTTAATTGTTGTGGGGAAATACAGTACATATTTGTTTACTTTCGTACCCGTGATAATCTCTTCGCTTCGCTTTGTTTTACTGCGAAAAATTTGGTGTGCATTTCTGGCACTACTTAGTATAAACATTTGTACAAATGCCAAAGATCTCGTACCATATACCAGTATAGCGCGTGTGCGAGAATTATGAAACCAACACCAAAAATCGAGTAAAACTGCCGTGATCAAGTTAGTGCACGAAAAATGTGGCAGGATGTAATCACGTACCTACTTTAAAATACTCTTTATGTAATTACCTGTATTTTTTGAGCCATTTTTGTTTATGTAACAGTTATTTATTGAAAAGATTTCGTTTATGATATAATAGTGCGTTTAAAATAGCTCTCACAGTAACTTTTACGGGATGTCTCTGACTAGTATAGTCACTTTAACAATGTAATTTTTTTTAATCACGTAGTATTCAGTTCCTATCAATACAATCAGGTGATTATCGGAGCGATAGGCTAACTAATGTTAGTATAATTGTGCGTTGCTGGAAACCAGAAAATGCCGAAGATTATTTCTTTAAAGGATCGTGAAAGGGAGTTTAAAAGTGACGGATTTTACATTTTTGATTTAAAAGATGAAATAATGATGTGTAGGTTTTGTAACGTGTGTGTGGACTGGGTGTGCAAAGATACGTGCACAAAACACGTGTCTAATGAAAAACACAAAATAAATAAAGTCGTGAATCTGCATCGTCTTCCAAACAAGTTTCTATCAGCGAATCACTTCAAAACTTAACCAGTTTGCAGAAACACAAACTCGAATTTGTGTATGATTTTGTCGAAATGATGGTAGCATCAAACATTCCCTTGCAAAAAGCTGACAATCCTTGCATGAGGAAATGGTTAGAAAAATATGTTCAAGGTGAGTTTAGCATAAAATAACACTACTTACATTGTAACGTTTTCCACCCCCGACTCACGTTTGTTCGGGCGCCATTGGTTGTTGCACAACTCCCCAACCAAAGGGATTTTCCAGCGGTTCAGTGGTTACCGAAAAATGGCTACACAAGAGTTTGTCGCATCACTTCCACTCAACCAACTCGCAACACGTTGATCCAGTCCTTTTTCAGTCTCGCTTCCTTACTCCTCCCCTGTGCACCTTACACCCACGTTTTCTCACAGCGTCCCCTCCTCCATCTTGACCTTCTTCTTCCTCCGTCCCCTCTTCCGCCGGCAGTCCGTATCCCTCCGCCACACTCCAAATGAGGGAATTTGACTTCACCACTGTTTAGCAAGCTCACTTATTCATACCTGCCAACCTTTCCGATTTTTCCGGAAGTCTTCCGAATTATAACTGCTCTTTGTGATTTTCCGAAATTGTCTGACTTCTTCCTATTTTTGTTTTCAAAATGGCTTTGCTGAAAAAAAAAGTAGGTGTCTTCCAAATCGATTCAACATTCATGTTGATCGATGTATGGCGTGTTGCGCTTATGTGGTTTTTTTCCGATTACACAGTTCTGCAGCGAGTACGTCATTGTTTGTTTGACGGTTAATTAAGAAAGGTTATAGTGCATTTGAGGTGATTTATAATATACGAGTTGCTATTTTGTATTAAAATTAGAATTACAAATACATTTAAACGGGCAAAATACGCTGTTGTGTACGAATGCAATGTGTTAGCTGTTTACGAATTTGTTTACTGTGTTACGAGCTATTGCCGTCGCCTCTTTTAAGCGTTTGTGACCGGTTATGAAGGACAAATTGTCTGCATTATGTTTTCAAAGTTGAGTACGAAAAAACAATACTATTATCAGACATTCCACGATAAATATAGTGCAGAGTTTCCATGCATTTCAAATGTTGACAAGGGGAAAGGTATGGCTTTTGTAAGATATGCAGATGCGACATCAACATATCACATGGCGGGGAAAGTGCGAAGCATTTATCCAATGTAAAATGCCAAGAAGTTAATCAGAAACTTTCAAGGTTCTTTGTTAAACCAGGGGGTGCAGATCTAGACATCACGCGAGCTGAGTGTTTATTTACTTCGTTTTTGATAGAGCATAACATTCCTCTAGTGGCCGTAGATCATGCCGGTGCACTTGTAAAAATAATGTTCCCATACTCTGAAATTGCCAAGAAATATGGATGTGGACTTACCAAAACTTCTGCTATTATGAAAGATGCAAAATCCGGAGTACCTAGTGCAGTACTTAAAAAGTGGGCCGTTATCAGTTGCAACTGATGGTAGCAACGATACTAGTTCCAAGTTGTATCCTATTGTAGTTACGATTTATGATGAGGCACAGCATAAAATTGTAAATGTTGTTGTTTCCATTCCTGTTTTGGAAGGAAACTGCACTGGACGGAATATTGATAATTTAATGCTAAGGTAGATTCTGTGAGTTGTGTTTTTGTGTGAAATATTGTGCTGATCTTCAAGTATCACAGTCAACAGGTAACAACACACACAAATATTTTTTAATGTAGCTATAGCTTATTTGAGAGTGGGTGATTTGTGTAATTTAGTTGTATTTTAGCAGTACAAGTATGCATAGTAGCCACATAGGTAATTTTTTTTTTTTTGTCAAAATTAGTAATTTTTCTGTGTGTTTAAAAATCTTCCTAATTCAGATTTTCAAATGGTTGGTTTAGGCTATTTCGCATTGCTTCTATAATTATTTTTAATCACCGTAATTTTTGTGGCATGGAGTAAAAATTTTCGCGTGTCTATTATGCGAAAAATTAACATTTTGAAATGTCTTCCTAATTTTCATCTTGGAAAGTTGGCAGGTATGCTTATTCTAACGAAGTCTAATTTCAGAAAATGTTTAACCACTATTATTGACGTCCTACAAGTTAGTTCACACGCAAAAGTTTCAAGCTAAAAAATAAGTGGATCAGGGCACAAGAAAGTAGTTCCTAGCCAATAACAGCCCCCTGGCTGTAGACAATACTGCTATCAAAGTTGGAAAAAAGTGGCTTAACTGCCATTTTATCAGGGCATGGGGGTAAGCTGCAGTCCACCTCACAACCCCCCAGATAAAGTCATCCTAATGGGTGACTCTCAGATGGCTTTCTCTCTCAGCAGGCTCACGTCAGTCACTGCACTAGTAGCATGATCAACACAAATAACATTCCTCATTCTCCTCTATATAATAACACCACTTATCTACACAGGCTCTTAGTTGTCATGGCTTCTAGTCTCCCACTAGGGTAACCCAACCATGTTGCCCCTACCACATGAGATCCAGTCATGGCCCCTTTCTTTAACACCCTCAAATCACATGTCACAAAAGTAAGGCTTCAGTAACCCTTGATTAAAAAAAAACCTGCACTTCATTATTTTTGACCCCCACCAGTTCCCAAACATTCGGGCCCACTGCCTTGCTTAGCCTGAAAGGTCCCTCATAGAGTAGGTGAAGTTTCTTGGTTTCCTTCTGCAAATAGTTACTTTTCTCACTATTTCTGAGTAGTACTAGGTCCCCTACCTGGAATCTCTGAAATGGTTTACTTTGCTGCTGACCCCTCTTTAACGCTGCAGGCTTCAAGCGAAGGCGTACTTCTTTCACCCTATCTTCCCTACTCAATTCATTGCCTGTAGGAAACACACATTGTCCTGCTAGCTCATCCAGTTGTCTTTCATCTGTCACAATCTCTCGAGGAGAGAACCCGGTCCCACTGTGTACCTGCTCATTAAGCACTCTGTTGATGAGCGGAACTGCATCAGCCCACTTACTATGGCTATCATGGCAGTAGGTCCGCAGCAATCTCCCTATTTCCCGCATGACTCTCTCACTAGGGTTGCTTTGGGGATGTCGGACAGAACTGTAAACTACTTCTGTTCCTGCCCAGGCGCACTCCCATCTCCACATGTCTGATGTAAATTGCGTCCCATGATCGCTAAGCACCCTCTTAGGTACCCCATACTCACTTAAATACTGATTGATCAGCTTGCTAACACAAGCAGCTGCGGTAGCTTTCTTTAATGGATAACAACAGACCAGCTTTGAGAACACATCCAACACTACGAACAGATACTGAACACCGCCCCGACCCTTTGGTAATGGTCCATACAAATCAACTGCGATCAGCTCCCCGGGCCCCTCAGGAATAATCGGCACCCAACTGCCCTCCCAGCTCCTATTCGGATACTTGGCCTTCTGGCGTATGTCACAACTCCGTAATATCTTCCTAATACTTTTCTCCATGCTCACCCAGTAGTAGCTATTTGTTGCTAACCACAAAACTTTCTTGGCCCCAAAATGACCATTGCTGCGATGCAAATGCCAAACAAGCCTTTTCACCCAGCACTCAGGAACACATAACTTCCAGTCCACTGTGCCTGCCTTTTCCTTTCTAAAAAGTAACCCCCCAGATAAACAATACCACTGCTTTAAATTTTCTGCCCTTGCATTACTTCCCCCCTGACTGGTGGTTTCCAATGACTTGATCACATCACCCCACACATGATCCTCTCTCTGCCGTTCCCCTAGCTGACCGAACTCAGCCACCAAGATCTCGTCTCGCTCCAAGGTCATCCCCGCCATCACTGGTCCCGTTCGTGGTTTTTCCTCCAGCACTATCTCCCCCCCCTCTATCACGGTGCGGCTCAACAGATCAGAATCTTGGTTTTCACCCCCCTTCACATACACTATCTCTAGACGATATTCCTGCATTGCTAAACACCACCGTGTTAGCCGGCTTCCCATTAACTTGCAAGACATAAGAAACGAAAGTGAATGGTGGTCTGATAATACCACAACCGAGCTACCTAACAACAGATTACGCAGCTTTCCCAAACCCCACACTACGGCCAGACACTCTCTCTCAGTGACTGTATACGCACGCTCCGCAGGGCTCAGTGTCCTACTCAGCAACCCTATAAGCTCCTCTTCCCCCTCCTCGCCTCGTTGTCAGCACTTCACCCCTATTCCGTAACTGGATGCATCAGTGCACAAAAAAAAAAAGGTTTGCTCATGTTAGGATGCCTTACTATACAGTTGTCAATAAACAAGGCCTTTGCTCGTTCAAAACTGTCTTCACACTCCTGCTCCCACTGCCACTTACAACCTTTCTTTAAGGCCGTCCCTGGTCCAGCGACTTGATAGGGAATTGTAGGTTAAAAAGTTATTTCTACATCTTCTACAATTTTTCAGATAAAAATTTCGTACTTGGCTTGTTTGCTGCAGTTTTACAACAGAAATCATCTGTCAGATTAATATTGTAGAAAAAATATTGATAAGTATTTTATTTTACGTTTTTAAAATTAAGGAAAACAGAAAAAGTGGTCTAAAAAACAGGCTGTAAGATATACAAATATTTAGAGTCTGCAAAATTTTTCCTTTTAAAGTAAAGACAAAAAAAGTAAGCGGTGGCATACTGCTAAATTTATTAGAACAAGAAATATTTCGTATTTTGCATTTTCAGCTATTTTTTCTGGCCGCGAGTAGGTTCACTTGCGCCTGTCTTGCGCGCGGGAGCGTGCAGCCGGCTGCCGTGTTGCCATTACTTCGGACCCATCCTCGGCTAACGGAATCTGACCCCACCTCCTCTGTGCCAGTAAATAATCTGAATGGTGCGGAGTACTGTGTCAACGACGAAAAGAAAGCTAAGAACAGTGCTATCAATTCAGAGACGCATGGATGTGCTGCGAAAAGCGAAAGGTTTGAAGAGAAGGCGAACCCAAATTTTTTATAGTTTAAATTATTTCTTCCATTTACTGTAAAGTGTGTTTGGGCAAAAAATATTTTGTGCCATAATGTGCTTTACAAAAACTTCCAATTTTTTCAATTTGAAATGTGATCAAGTGACGCTTTGCAAACTAAACTATCCTGATTCAAGAAATGCGTTTATTTTTATGTAAGTATAAGTTAGGCAAAAAATCCTCAGTTTAAAAGTAAGAGTAAACAAACAGTTCTACGTGGAAAATTAGATTTGGTAAGCATGTAAACAAGTTAATTTTCAACCGACTTAAAAAAGGAGGTTCTCAATTCGGTTGTATTGTTTTCATTCACGTGAGTATTATACTGTCCAAGCCAAATTGTTAGTTACAATTAGCCAACTTTTAAATTAATTGCTGCTTATAAAAATATTGTGCCTTACAATTCAATATATATTATTTCAGTTCCTATGTGTAAGACTTAAAAAATTAACATGGCTACGTTGGGGAATTAAACCCATATTCAGCGGCAAACTTAATTTCTTAGCACCATTCGTTACTCCGTCAATAATTTTTACTTAATTCGTCTACCCTGAGAATCTCAGTGCACTAGCTCTGAGATCTCTTCCCCCCCCCCCCCCCCCCCCTCATTTTTTGTTGGAGTTCAAGACAATGTGAACCAAAAGTGGAAACTTGAAACTTGTACCTTAGATAGGTTAAATATTTTTTACATATTATGGAACAGCTTAGATCCGCTGTGCGAAAAGTTTCATAATGGATTTCATACTTGCATGCTAAGGTTTACATTAAATAAAAGGCTCAGTAGATTAAGCAGCCAGTAGGTACATATACCATTGTATTATTACATAACATTTTAAGTTGTTCTGTTCTTCGGAGGAGAAAGAATAATTGTAAATTTTTAGACGACTTTCTGAATTTAATTTAAAGATAAATCCCTTTATCAGGCATTATTTTGTTTTTACTTAGGAAGCTACATTGAATGAATCCACATAGCAATGAGACAACAGTTTGAAAATCTTATTAGTTGCCTAAAAATGAGTATTTTATTTAATTTTAGTATACCAATATTAGTCACAAAAATAATGGAAAATGTATTGGGGTGTGCGGTTATTCGTAAACACGAATAGTTGCGCAGTTATTTATGAACTATTCACATTCGGAAGTCGAATATCAAAGATTAAAATTGCTAATATTTACAGGCACATCTGTAGTTGCTGGTTGTTACTCAGGTGAAGCCAAACTTCTCTTTTTTTCATAAGATATTATAGTCGTCATTGCTTATTTGCCGATATACAGTAGACTCTTAATCATACGACACTTCACGATTCCAGGTAAAAGCATCGTTATTGTCATTTGGACTAGTTTTGACCATCCCCGATCTAACCTAATAAAAAATGTTTTTTTCTCTTGAATCCGTATTCAACCTTCTCTAGCACGAAAATAATACACTGTTATATCTAACTATTTATTTCCCTTAGTAGATGGCTGTGTTATGAAAAAAAAACTGATAACCTTACAAGTACATGTAGGACCTGAATTGATACCAAAACAAGCCGTGACACGTGACCGTTCGTCTGGCAGCTAGCATCTACAGGAACAATATCAGCATTCAAATAATGCAGGGTATATTTCACGCAATGTTACCTCACACACTGTGTGTATGGCAGTCCTCACCGCCGCTATGTGCCCAGTCGTATTGTGACGCTCCGCCAAAAAGGTTGCTTTTTTCGTTTTGATAATAACAATACGTGGAAGTAAAAATGGCAGTTACAGTTATAGACTCTGGTTTCTACCTACTTATTACTTTTTGGTAACCAATGAACATTTTAAGATAAACACGTTTTAAATATCGAAACTAAACAGATTGACATACAAACACATTTATAAATATACGCGTTACAATATGATAACACCATCTCTTAGCACTCGCCGCCCACGACCGCGATACCACATTCGTGAAATGTCAGCCTTCACGTGACACTCCTGGAAAGAGATCTACAGAACTATCAGGAGATTGCCGCTACTTTCGGGCAGCTGGAGGAATGTCTGCCTCAAGTGGTGTGGGTATGTACGTGTGAGGACGCTCAGTGACAACACGGAACGAAGCGCTGAATCTCAACAGTAGGCCGTCGACCTT
The DNA here is from genome assembly GCF_032445375.1 of Bacillus rossius redtenbacheri. Lineage (NCBI taxonomy): Eukaryota > Metazoa > Arthropoda > Insecta > Phasmatodea > Bacillidae > Bacillus > Bacillus rossius. The sequence continues at coordinate 29,471,476 of NC_086340.1, read as the reverse complement.
GGGTAGCTAACACAAGCTGGCTGGTAGTAGGGCCTATAGTTCTCTTGAAGAGGATCTCAACACGCGGCACCCATGAGTGCAACAAGTTATTTTCCAGCCTACTTCCTTCAAATTTTACAAATTCTCAACTCCCCCCCACCCCTCCGTTATTCATTGCGGTCATGGAATTTGGATTTTAATTTTAATTTTAAAAAGTACAACACTGCACTTTTTAATATTTCTATCTGAGAAATGTGCATATTAATGATGCTTACATTGCTTCAATAGTTAATAAACATGGTACAATTTTCACTTTGTCTGCAAAAGTTAATATGGTATTACTATTTTCACTACATGTGTTCTGTATTGTTATGTATCTATCTAAGTGAAAATGTAAGATAATTTTTGACCTTGAAATTATTCGCAATAAATTTTAAAAAAAATCCTGTTCGATTCAAAATTTTCGACCACCAAAATACACTATTCGCACAACCCTATAATGTGATAGATTTGTGTAGTGAAATATGTGTACATGTGAATTGCATACGTTTTCTTAACGTTACTACTACGATGATTTTTTTTAAAATTTAGTTTCGGCAAAGACAACTTTCCAAGAAAATGATAGAGAATGGAAAAAAAACTAGCTATTGCCATAGGGAACGTAGAAAATAATACACCACATATTAGTGTCGTAGGGGACGGCGGCTGGAATAAGAGGACTGACTGACATAGTTTCAATTTAAGTGGAGTGGTGAGTTATCTTCCTGTTTACACCAATGCTTCCTTTATAGTCTGTTGTTCTTAAAATAAAATATTTCAGTACTTACAACATCCAGTCAAAATGTGCATGTTAACATTTTTTTTTTTTTTTTTAAGAATTGCATTATCAGAGCCGAAACAAACCAACTCTTGTACCTGGGAGTGAAAAGGAAGTATTGCTTCGCATGCGAATTTGCAAGACTCAAAGACAAAAAGGTGAATGAACATCTTTGCTTTAAAAACTATAGTGGTCCAAGCACTGTAATGGAACAAATTGAAATAGTAGAAGGGTTCTGCGGGAGTGTTGAGCAGCACTTGTTAAAATACTTATTTTGGTGACTGAGATTCAGTGTTTACTTTAGAATAAAGCAGCGAGTTCCTTACGGAAGGGAAGTCATAAAAATTGAGTGTGCAAACCACATTGTAAAAAAAACCATTTTCACAAATTTTCCAGAAATATGTCATTTCCACCATCTGCGCGTCGTTTGCTTGAATCAAGAATAGTAAGATTAAAATCCGGCGCTAGAAAAGCAATCGAAATTGCTGGAACATCTCTTGTTGGTACATCTATCGTTCGATTAAAACTTGACATAAAAAATGGTCCTCATTATGTATTCGGTTGTCACGAAAACTGCCGTGTAGAATACTGAAAAAGAAAAAATACCAATGAAAATTTTGTGACATTTGTGAAAGAGTCTGGGATTATGGAAGCTATTGAAAAGGCTCTTGATCCTATGGTAATGAAATCTGATAGACTCGTACTTAACAAAAATAAAAATCAGATTGAGCGATATATGAGTATGTTAGCTAAGTTTTCAGGTGGAAAACGGGTAAACTTTGCTAAAAGAGGTTCTTATCACGCTCGTTGTATGGGAGCTGGACTGGCCCATGTCAGAGGTCCTAGGTGGCACTTCATCCCATGGAAAAACAAATTTGGTCGAAGCCCAGGAAAATACTTCCAAACAGTTTTAAAAATTAGCTGTCTCCAGTATGAAGATGGCCCTCCAAATAAAAAGAGACGACTAAATAACACTCCTGGTCCTGATTTGGAGTATAGTCCAAGTGCTGAAGACATTTTGTGTCCTGAAGACGTGTTGAGTCCTGAAAAACTTGATACAAAGATGAAGTTTATCCTCGAAAACCTGAATCGGGATGCAACAACATAAAAAAATATTCATGAGTTGGAAAGAAGGAAGTACTGTTGGTCAACACGAGAACACTAAATGGAGGGATGCTTCTATGAACAGACTTACAGCATATAGTTTCGGTTTTGTGGTAAAAAGAACACATAAATCCTGTCACTGTCTAGTAAAATAAATTTTGTATCACAGGGAGATAAATTCCAAAGCCGTTCAGTTTGGACGAGTTAACGAAAAACGTGGCTAAGAATATGTAATCCAAACTAAAAAATGTCGAAGTCGAAGATTGTGGCTTTTTTTGTGCACCCAAGCTTTTCATTTCTCGGAATATCTCCAGATGTACTAGTGGCAGACGATGGTTTGCTGTAAGTTAAATGGTTATTTTCAGCTGGTGACAATAAATTAAAGGACTATATTTCAAAAAAGAAAAAAATAACGTGTATCGAAGAAAAACTTGGAGATTTGCGTCTAAAGAAAACCCACTTTTTTTTTTTTTTTAAACCAGATTCAAGGTCAACTTGGCGCCTGCAGTAGAAATTATTACGACTTTGTAGTTCTTACGAAAAATGATTTCCATGTTGAAAGAATTTTGTTCGACAAAGAAATTTGGGAAAAACTCATGCTGTCAAAGCTACAACATTTTTTTGCGGAGTGCTTACTTCCAGAGATAGCAGATCCATTAAATACCCGAAGACTAAATACGCGAGAGCCAGACTTTGTAAAAGAAGCTCAAAAATCACTAAAGAAAAACATAAAACAGATTACTTCAGTTTTGGTTTCCTAAATGTTATGCATGTTTTCTTCTGTTTTTGACACAGTCCTAATATAACAGTGTAGATAATATTATCATCATATTTTGATTGTAAAAGCAATACGATTTTTTTTTAGAATTTAGGTTATCAAAATATATTTTATGTTTATTTGTAGATTAAATTCGAACTTATTATAAATTTATATAGACACCTCTTTTAATAAAGTAATATTATGTGTATCGTAGCAGTGAAAGTGCTTGAAAGACTATAATTTCTCTGTTTAAAAACGTATGTCAACATGTTCATTTCAATCTTTAATGTTATGCTAAATTATATGTAATTAATATATTTATTTAAATAGTACACATATTGTATAACTTTTTTGATGGTGTCTTTCAACGGTATCATTAATGTACATACATAAAAACTATCTTTGTGAACTCTCTGTAAAATTACACAAAAAAATCTGGCCAGAGTATCATTGTTTAATACAGCATTAAATTTTGTATAGTGTTTGTTCCTGTACATTTCAGGATGTATTTAAGACATCACTTTATTAAAGTATTTAGTACAATTAAAATAAGTTATTTCTTATCGAGTGAAAGGTTTTTTAGTCGATTAGAGTTATAAGACTGTGAATTATTTTTTTATTGTTTTCGGTTTATGCTCGAAATTAGACCACAAAATCATACCCGGGCCGAGATTATACATCAGAATCTCTCGCTATAAGCCACTCTTCAAATAGTAACTAAATCCTAAATAAATAAATTGTTTCAGCGAAGAAATTGTAGTTGACAACTGTTTAATTGAAAAGGTATGTAAAATAACACGTGCCCATATAACGCGCACAGCATGTGAAGGTCGTGGATCCCGACGGAGCTGGTGTCTGGCCGCGAGGAAACATATCGGGTGGCAGGGAGGCAGATAACCAAGGCACTGAGACAGCGGCCAGCGCGCGACTGACGACTTGGCAACCCCGCGCGCGGAGTAAGCCTCGCCGCAGCCAAACGCCGCACATTCGCGACACCCGCGCGCTCTATCGGATAACGACTGACAGGACTGGCTCTTGTATCCCGTTAATAACCTGAGTAATGGTTCTACAGTATCAGCAAATCTTTCGGCAAACCGCCGGTAAAAATTACACAACCCTTAAAATCCCTTCAGCTCCTTGACTGACTGTGGCCTAGGAAAATCTTTTATTAACTTTACTTTATCAGGGTCCGGTCTGATCCCCTCTGCACTGAGCTGAAACCCCAAAAACTTTACTTCTCTTCTCAGAAACTTTGACTTGGATAACCTCAGTGTCAGGTTCACCTCTCTAAGCCTACACAACAGTTTATCCCAAATCTGTACATGCTGTTCAAACGTCTCTGTGGCAATCAGAACATCATCTACATAAGTATGCACCACTGACTAGCTCGGGTCCCAACGAAGCATCCACCGCTCTGCAGAACTCCCCAACGCTATTTGGTAGGCCAAAAGGGAGCACTTTAAATTGATACGACCGCCCTCTGTACAAAAAAGCTGTATACGGCCTATCTTCCTTCTTTAGTGGTACCTGCCAATACCCTTTTGTGAAGTCGGTCGTGCTGATATATTTACTGCCGTAAAATGATTCAACCGGGCTTTGCCTTTCAGGCACAATATGATCTTTCACCCCCCGGGAATCAACACAAATTCGTACACTCCCGTCGCTTTTCCTTACACACACAAGCGGATTGACAAATGGGCTGTTCCCCCGCTCTATAATACCCTTCTCCACCATTTCTTTGATCTGTCTTTCCACTTCCTCGCTGCATGCTCTAGGTATTGGGTAACTTTTCCCTTTGAATGGGGTGGTTCTGGTCACCGGTATGGTTGCAGTATACTCGGTTGTCAGCCCTGGCTCGTCGCTGAACACATCGCTATAGCGGCGCAGTACTTCCCGCAGCTGCTCTCTCTCCCCTTCACTCCCCTCCTCACAGGCCGCCAACACACTGTCCAACCTCTCCTCCCAGCCACTCAAGGACACATGGCTCCTGTTATCTCTTCCCCTCCTACAGCAAGCGCTAGTTCTCTCTCCTCTCTCCCCTTCTCCCACTCCTCTACGTACTGCACTCGCAGCGACCCCTCACCCCGCTCGAACACCGTTGTGCCCTGCAGCATTCTGTATTCTTTAGTGCTTACGAAAATACTCCCTGTCACAAAGCTTACTACTACCTCGTGCTTTGCCATGAGATCAATGCCAATTATTATTTCCTTAGCTAACTGTGGGATGACCAAACAGTTTGCAAAATACTCATCTGGCCCTATCTTGAAATTCAGATATACCTGTTTATTTACTTTCTTGCTTTTTCCCCTTGTTGCTCCTATTATGGTTAACTGCGGCACCGGAAGTACCGGAAACTCATATCCTAACCTAAGTTCTCCAGAAACTGTTCGCACACACCAGACACTTCTGACCCGGAATCAAACAAGATTGCCACACCCTGGTCTCATACTTTGCATGCCAGTTCCGGAACGACTCTGCCTTTCACTACAGTTTCTGCCTCGTTTAATAAAAAACTTCTATCGTCAGTGAAAATTACATCAATACTATCACGGGTTTCTGCCCGGTCAACAGACTGCCTCCTATCAGTGTGGATCTGCCTAACCTGGCAGCTTAGGCTAGGCGACCCTCTCCGTTTCCCGGAACAGCACCGTCCTTGTGTTCATTGTTTTGATTTCTGTCTGTCCCTCCCCCCTCCTTGCCACCCCCCCTCACCAGTTGCTGTTGCCATCGGCTGGCCTGCCTTCTTCCCTGCCTTCACTCACATTCCTGGGGTGACCTTGGGCGTCCCTCCCCTCCTGCGCTTCTCCACTCCATCCGTCGCCTCTTTGGCCTCCGCCGCTTCCCCCCATCCCTCGCTCTAAGCGATGGTCTGTGTCACGATTTCCTGTCCTGTAAAATCCTCCCCCCTTCTCACTCAGTGCACTGAGCCTATCCAACTCCTTCAGCACTTTTCTAAGTTGCTCAATTGTCGTGATTTCCTTGCCCACTAATGCCTCCTGCACCCGCAGTGGTGACTGTGTGTAAATCATGGTTATTATTTCATCCTCACCTAATGGCGTGTCATAGTACCTGGCTCTTTCTACCACACTACTCAGATGGCTCTCCAGGCTCCCTTCAACACACCGTCCCCGGTACAGTTCAGCTCTATCAGTTCCCTGAATTCTCTTGTCCCAGTATTCCGCGGTAAACTCACGCTCGAAGTCAGCAAAATTTGCCATTCGGTGGCCACAGAGCCTAAGCCAGTTGCTACTACCCCCTGTTATTGACCTCTTGGCCACTACCAATTTCTCCTCACGCCCACAACCATACATAGAAAAAAACTCCTTTAGGTTGCTGGTATGTTTACGTGGGTGTACATTTCCGTTCCCGGTGAACTTCGGTATGTCACGATCGTGGTACTGTGGTGCACAACGTCCGCCCCTACTTGTGTTGTCCTCCCTGGTCTCTCCCCATTTGTTTACTTCCCCCTGGCTTTCACAGGTAGCTGTTTCTACTGCTGCACTTCCCAGCCTGCTTGTTCGACTCCGGTTAACAGGCTCACTTTCCCCTGGCTGCACCCTGACCTCCTGTTCCAGCGCTAACATTTTATTCCCAAGCCTTGTTATTTCCTGGCTATGCTCAGCAACTTGTCCGCTGACCTCCATCCACCTTCCCTCTCCCTGTTCCTGCCTACTTTCTACTACTCTCAGGCGATTTTAAACCTCACCTAAACGCAGTTCACAGGAGTTCTCAAAGCTAATCTGCCTAGCCATCACTTTATCTCCTTCCTCCCTCATTTCTTTTCTGAAAGCACTCATTTCCTCCCGCAATCCAATAAACTGATTATTCTGTTCACGAAATTTGTTCTCCACCGTTAGTTGGAATGATTGCTGACCTTTGAAAATTTCCCTCAACATGTCCATAACTTCACTACTTTCGCTACCTTGCGGAGATAGCGGTGTGCTGTCGGCCGCACTGGGTGGGCTAACAACGCTCGCGCCAGCCCCTTCACCATCTCTCTCCCTTCCCCTACTTTCCCCTCCTTCAGCGGTTATCCCCAAATCCTTTTCATTCCCGTTACTCCGTTCTGCGTCACCCCTCGCGCCACCGCTACGAGTATCTACTGGGGCCATGACTGTCTCCTGTGTTTACAATACTTAAACCACTTGCACAAAGGTTATATAACTCCTAATTACGTAACTATGTTTACCCTGATCCACAAAACACTTGAAAGCAGGACAAGAATAACAGGCAGACGGCCATAGTTATAGAACACAAAGGACACCAACTATTGTTTCACAGGAGCTCGGCTCGACGGAAAACCACACCATGTGACAGTTACTTCTTTCCTCCGCAAAACACAACTCCCTCAAAAACCAGTGGAACACAGCTCATCCATCCAGTCTCGTATCGGCACTTCACTCATGTTTGTTATGGCAAATTACACTGACCTTAATCATCCTGTTTCAGGAATACCTTACACGCAGCTTCTCCTTTGTTTCTCTTCTCTAGCAGCCATATTTCTCTCTGAATACTTCTTTCTTCAGGTCCCTGTTCGGGCGCCAGCTCAGTTGTAACGTTTTCCACCCCCGACTCACGTTTGTTCGGGCGCCATTGGTTGTTGCACAACTCCCCAACCAAAGGGATTTTACAGCGGTTCAGTGGTTACCGAAAAATGGCTACACAAGAGTTTGTCGCATCACTTCCACTCAACCAACTCGCAACACGTTGATCCAGTCCTTTTTCAGTCTCGCTTCCTTACTCCTCCCCTGTGCACCTTACACCCACGTTTTCTCACAGCGTCCCCTCCTCCATCTTGACCTTCTTCTTCCTCCGTCCCCTCTTCCGCCGGCAATCCGTATCCCTCCGCCACACTCCAAATGAGGGAATCTGACTTCACCACTGTTTAGCAAGCTCACTTATTCTAACGAAGTCTAATTTCAGAAAATGTTTAACCACTATTATTGACGTCCTACAAGTTAGTTCACACGCAATAGTTTCAAGCTAAAAAATAAGTGGATCAGGGCGCAAGAAAGTAGTTCCTAGCCAATAACAGCCCCCTGGCTGTAGACAATACTGCTATCAAAGTTGGAAAAAAGTGGCTTAACTGCCATTTTATCAGGGCTTGGGGGTAAGCTGCAGTCAACCTCACAACATATTTTCTGCTGAGAGAAATATTTTGTTTTTCATTGTGTAAGCTGTTGAATCTAGGCCTAACCTCAAATAGGAGGCACTAATCTAGCAGATTTTTTGATCACATTTCTAGACTTAAAATTCATAGTCTTGCTTATCTTGTGCTACTATTGATTGCAGGCTCTAGTGATCTTCCAGTTGCTAATACTTTGAGGGAAACATATCTTCCCAAACTGAATGCTGAGAAGAAAGATGAAATAAAAAGTTTTGTTTTTAAATAAATATTTTATTCAGAATAGTATTTTACTTTGGCTCGTGCAGTTAGGTGTATGTATTTTTTACACTATCTTCTTGGGACCCAACACTGTGCGCTGTGCGCTATAAGAAACGTTGACACTAGGGATGGGTTGAGTACACATTTTTATCGATTCCGATACCGGTACCGATTCCTAAATTTCGATTCTCGATTCCGAGTCATTCCAGTTTTCGATTCCTGGTAATTCTGGTCACATAATTAAAACTACTTAAGAATTGAATGCATTACATAATGATAATAACATGTATAAAGGATAATTATAAACTTAGGATTAAATGTTGAGGGTTTTTTTTTTTTCAATTACCAGTGAAGAAGCATCTTCACATAAAGTTTGTTTGCTAGTAAGTACTAGGCTGTGCACAAAGAAGTTCAACATTTAGACAGGGTTCTTTAACAGGCGATAATGCCAATAAAATAACATCTTTGTTCAAAATGGGTTCAAAGGTAGCACTACTTTTTTCTGTGGTACCTTTTGACTTAGTTGGTGACAGTGCTGTAAACAAAAGTTTAAGACTATTTTTTCTGGTAGTAATGTGTGCCGGGATTTCAAATGCTTCATTAAATTGGTTGTAGATTTGTAAGTACCGCTCCGTGAAATTTGCGCACTACCATGATTACAAATTGCATATTTGTCATTTTCACTATTGATGCGAAAATGTTCCCAAACTTTAGACATGTTGATACAATATCAGACCATTCGCATCGTAATTTGAAACGACAGTCGGCGAACATTTTTTTTACTAACAAACTAGCAAAACACTTGAAAATAGTTTTAGCAAAACAATATTTGTGCCAAATAAATAGCATAAATGCGAAACAATTCACAGTAACCTCAATAGTAAATATTGTTTTGCTAAAACTATTTTCCGTAATTCACCGTCGTGCTATTGAGGTTACTGTGAATTGTTGCGCATTTATGCTATTTATTTGGCACAAATATTGTTTAGCTAAAACTATTTTCAAGTGTTTTTCTAGTAATTATTACGAGGTTTGTTTGACTCGAGGTCTCTTTTTGACCTGTCAACTCTCGGGGCGCCCTTTTCCGGAAGCAGTATGGCGGATGGTCGTTTTACTCGCGGGGGCAAGTTGCTCTCAGGTCACTCAGGTCATGCTCTCGATGCTCCTCCTCTCGAGGAAGAGTTGCGAGGGCAAGTCGTCTGCTGGTTGTTTTGGCGCGACTTTGACGATGGAGTCAATATGTTATCAAGCTACATTTGGTGATGACAGTAATATTTTAATAGATGACGACATTTAAGCTGAAAAACATTACAATATAACTTATTCGGCGTCCTTTATTTAACAATCAAAAGATTTGCAATAGTTTCCTAGTACAGGTTAGCTTATGCATACCACAGGCGGGTTAAAGTCGAAAAGCAATAATTATATATATATATTTTTTTACCTTTATCAAGCTCTCTCATAATTTCTAGTCCAATATATGGTAAATCAATAGCTACTTCATCTTCAGATGAATCTTTCATTTCCAAACAAATTTCTCACGATGTCTGCTATATTTTCCGCCATCATTGTTTTACAACAAATCGCGTTTTCTTCGTGTATTAAAAGTTACCGACTCTTTTTGCCCTCAGGTCAACTTGCTCTCAACTCTTTCAACTCCTGAGGAGCACGAGAGACCTCGAGTCAAACAAACCTACGGTTTTCCTTTGCAAGAAATAAACACGAGCCTCTGTTGGCGGTATGGCCAGAGAATTCTTTAAAATCGATTGTTGCTTTCATTATACATTTGTCCCGTACGCAACGAATCGATACGTTTCAACTTGACTTTATATTTTATGGCCACCAGAGATTTTGTGGAGGCCATCATCCTTGAATGGCTCACAACTAAAATGGTGACGACACGTGATGTGATCTCGTTTCATAACCGTCACTTTCTTCACAAAAAACAATGGACTTTTCTTAACTGCAAATAAAATGAATAAGTCTTTTTACAATTTATTTACGTCTAATACATGAGTGAGGAATAATGTTCTTCGATCGTGGAGTTTTAATTAGAGGTTAAACATGCCCAGTAACATTGTTTTTATTTATTTTTATTCGTATAAAATTAATATTTAATAATAATGAGCATTATTAGGAATTTTATGCGCATACGGCAGGTAAGATGTATTAAAATAAGTAAGTAAAGTTCAGACGAAAATATATTACTTCTGTATTTTCTTAACTTAACCGATTCCTAACCTACCTTGCCCTTTTTTAGTACCCGATACTGAGTACCCAAATTTTTTAATAATCGGTGGTATCGAGGAATCGGAGAATCGAATCGACCCATCCCTAGTTGACACACAAAACATGCTGTTTTAGAAGCGTTGCTAAGTTTAGAAGCGCTGGTAGGACCGCTTTCAGCAGGAAAGCTGCCGCAGTAGTTTCCTATCGGGAGGGGGGAGGGGGGGTGGCACGGTACCAAGGTTCGAGGAGGGGATTGGCTGTAAAAACACGTGGTAGAAGCTACGAAGGTAACGCTTTCTTGCCGAACAGAAGCGAACTTGGCCGAAGCAGACGGTGGTGGAATTCTTCCGCCGACTGCTTCGGCTATGTCCGCTACAGTTCGGCACGGCAGGTGGCGAGATACGAACTCAGTACGTTTGTTTGCGCGCACGGTAACGCTATCACATAACTCGTACCTATTGATTTTTTTAATTTTAGTTTTGCTACTTAGATTTATTCCATATTCGTTAGCAATGTAGGCTTTACAGTATACACCGATAACCGAAATAAGAAAGTTAATTGTGAGACTAAGAACCGATAAAATAAAATGAATGATGAAACAGAAAAACGTGAATGTAAGTGTGGTGTGTGTGGATTACGAGCGAAGAATTTTTCCTGCAGTCCCTTCACTTTTCAGGATAGATGTGACATTATTAAAGAAGGTAGGCCGACACCAGAAGTTACTATTACGACAACACGTAAGAAAGGCAGTTTTGTGCGCCATTTCCAAAAAAAATGTCTATCAAAAACATTTGTGGTTAGCGGGATGCAACAGCCTAAACAAACTGTTTTGCTGGCCATGTTTGTTGTTTTCAAAAGAAGTCAACACATGGACTTCTACTGGGTATTGTGACCTCAACAATCTTTGTAATGCTGTTAAAAAAACACGAACGTTCTGAAGTTCACATAAACTCGTTTTTGTCTCTTAAAGAATTTGGGAAACATAGAGTCGATCTTGGTTTAGATAGATCCAAACAATTAAGCACACAACGACATAACGAACAAGTTAAAAGAAACAGAGAAATTTTGAAGCGTTTAATAGATGTTGTTTGTTTCTTAGGTGTGCAGGAATTGCCATTCCGTGGTCATGACGAAACAAAAGAATCGGAAAACCGTGGTAATTATGGCGAATTACTTGCTTTAATTGCGACTTATGATCCAGTATTGTCGCAGCATCTTGAGACGTCCACAGTATTTTCTGGTATGTCATGCAACATTCAAAACGATCTAATAGAATCCATTCAGAATGTTGTGTTGGCTGAAATTAAAAAGGAAATTGAAAAATCAGTTTTTGTGTCAATTTTACTCGACGAGACATCAGACTGTGCTAAACTTTCTCAGTTGTCCACTGTTTTTAGATTTGTAAGTAGTGATGGAGAAATAAACGAGAGATTTTATGGATTCACTGATGTTAGCTGTAATAGGTCAGCGAGAGCCATAGCTGGCCATGCAATTGACGTAGTTGCATTAGCTAACTGTGGGAGCAAACTTATCGCACAGTCTTATGATGGAGCTGCAGTTATGGCAGGAAATTTAAATTCCGTACAGAAACTGGTACGTGACCAATTCCCGAGTGCTTTGTTTGTACATTGCGCAGCACACGTTTTGAACCTTGTCTTAACGCAGTCTGTAAATAACATTAGCAAGTGTAGAGTGTTCTTCAGCACCCTTTCTGGACTTTCTGCTTTTTTTTCGCACTCTACTAAGCGGGTAGCATTGCTAGATAAGATAGTTAGGAAACGGCTGCCAGGTGTTGCACCAACAAGATGGAATTATAATGATAGACTTGTTAACACTGCATTCAGTAATCGAGATTCCCTTTTGGAAATGTTTACCACAATAACAGAACATCCACAAGAATGGGATAATGACACTATTTCTTCAGCAAAAGGTTTCATCAGTTTTCTAGAAAGTTTTGAAAATGTGTTTTTCCTAGTTCTATTTTCTAAGATTTTTGACAGCACTGGACACCTGTATAATATACTGCAGACCAAACAACTCGACATCAGTTTCTGTATTCAGGAAATACAAGAAACGAAAGCATTTCTCTGTCAACTCAGAAACGATTTTGAAAGTGTTTTCTGTGACACGCTAAAATTCGGCCTAGAATTAGAAAATAAACGTCGGAAACACAAAGAAGTAGAAGACCCAACGCGAGAGTATTCGAGACTACATGCCGAAATATTAGACAATATCATCACACAAATCGAAACTCGTTTCGAAAACATCAATAAATTAAAATTTTTAGAACTTGTAAATGCTTCAAAATTCCAGCAGTTTTCATAGAGTTTTCCTGAGATCCAGTTTAAGTCCCTAATGGAATATTATGGCAGTTATTTTGAACTTGATAAGCTACGGTCTGAACTCAAAGTTGTGTATAGTCGAGATGCTATGAAAACCAAAAGTGTTCAAAATTTTCTTAAATACATTCATGACAATGATTTACAAGATGCTCTTCCACAGTTACATAAATTGTGTGTGTTGGTGGCAACAATACCGTTCACAACATCATCTGTGGAGCGTTCATTTTCTACATTAAAACGAATAAAAACTTACTCACGAAACACAATGGGGCAAAACAGACTATCTGGTCTCGCACTTTTCTCTATAGAGAAGAAACTTTTGTCAAAAATAAAACTGTCAGTTGATTTTTATGAATGTGTCACGGCGGAATTTGTGAAAAAAAAGGAGAGAAGAATGAATTTTGTGTACAAAAGTTAGGGTAGTTTTGTTGTTTGTTGTATAAAATCGATACAGAAGGCCTATATTAACCTATAAGGCAAGTACCCGCGAAGAGTGTAAACTGCTTTGAGGCGTAGTGATCTAAACAGCTGGGACGTTGCGCATCATAGGTGAGTTTGTGAAAATCATTAAAAATGTTAATTCTAAATCGTTATTTACTGTTTGTGTAGATACACTTTTGCATTTTAAAAAATCTAATGTGTTGTCATAAATATTACTGGAATGCTATAATTTGTTATATTAAAGATTTAATTAGTATTGAAATGGAAATTATATTTTCTGTCAATGAGAATTGTAATGCATGTTATAATTCTCCCGGTATAAAAAAAATACAGATATTGACTGGGTAAGTCTTCGGGTTTGATAAAGGTATCTTTGTTAAATTCTTCACTCAAACAAATTATACCATAAAAATATTAATATGTCTACCAGGTGTATATTATATGTTTAGGCACTAAAACCACTTAAATAGCACCAATTTGCCACTATAAATTCAATTTTCCTCGGGAGAGGACCCCCGGACCCCCCACTTTACGAATGGTACGGATGTTCCTACACCAGTAGTAGCTTCCCCTTGTGTAAAACTCACCCCTCGCCACTGTACTGCAGTCTTAGTTTTCTTTGCCATTGTTTGCCTATGTGACAAATATTTACAAAGTAGGCATGTGCTTTCATTCCAGGGTAAATGTATTTAAAAAATAATACTCTGTGGACTGCGTAATATTGATTTAGTTTTTAGTGTTTGCCAACTGAGTGCATTTTATGTTTGGTATTAAAATTTGAAAAAAATTTGAAGCTAAACCAATCTCATTTGCCGATTTCAATTTTAATATAATGTATCGCACCAAAATTTTACATGATTTTTTGCACCGCTTGCTTACTTTTACACCAATTTTTTGCACCGTTTGTTTATTTACCATTTTCTGGGGTCCCTAGGTATTACAATTTTTTTGAGTAGTTGAGTAGATATATACAGAGACCGTCCAGACGCACACCTGCCCCTTTGTCCTTCGTTTTGAACTGCAGCCGGTGATGTTTATCTTGACAGCTCAAGCAACTACAGTAGAACCCGTTTATAGTGAACCCGCCTATAATGAATTCCCGTTTATTGTGAATTTCCGTCTCGGTCCCGGCAAAATGATGTGAGGTTATGTATTAATTTATTGGATATAGCGCACAACTTTTGTCAATGTTGATACGTTTTCCCGTGTACCACGAACAAATTTTGCCGACATAATGCACATTTATCTCAAATATTTTCATATAATTACAAGTATTTTCACAAAACGTCTATTCTGGATCACATTAACGTTTTTCTCCGCAATATGCTACTCGATTGTCCACTGTTCATATTATAAACAAGTCGTAATCGAGTGGCCTCGGTAGGCTACGTGTAGCCAGAAATGGTGCTCAGTTTGGTGAAAATAAAAATAGTTTTCCCTGCATAGTTAAAGAATGGGCGAACGCGTGTACATTTAATAAGTTATCAAAATTAAACATAAATTACCACCACACAAATAAGTACGTACATTATAGCAGCAACTTCAATATTTTTACGTCTCATTTTTATCGTTCACGTTTCGGACATTTTGATCGAGTAATGTTCGTAAGAATACCACTAGATAGAACTCTGTGGACAAAATTTTTCCATAGAAAGTAAGAAATTTTCGTTCCAGCTTTAGCAACTGCGATACTAAATGATATGTAGTGATCTTTGATGCGCCAGACTCGTTATTTTTCGTTTATTTACTTTTGACGGTAAAAAGAATTTTGTGTTATTAAGCTGCAAATGTGCTTCAAGAAGAAATACGTACATAAAAAAGGGTGAAAAACGCGTTAAAAAACGTAAGGCATTATCTGTGAGAGATAAACTGGACGTTATTAAAAAGGTAGACTCCAACCCCACTGTCTCGCACGTGTTAATATCAAAGTAACTGGGAATTGCAACATCCACATTAAATACAATATTATTAAACAAGCTGAACAATCTTCTTTCTCAAGCTGCGAATACGTCACAGAGTATTAAACGCCTGAAAAAAGGAAAATACGCCGATGTCGAAGAACCATTAAGAGAAAGTTTGTACATGTGTAGTGTATTAAAAATAATATCTGCATTTGCTCATAAAACTGTTGCTTTGAGTATTTCCATTCGTTCTTTTCTTGGCTTAGGCCTATGTGTAGTTAAGATTATGCTTTTGAGTATGTATTGCCAATATAAAAGCTTTCCCAGATATAAAGTTTCCCCTCTATAGTGAACATATAAACTACTCCCTTCAGATTCATTATAACAGGGTTCTACTGTATCTTTTCCCATGGGTTGACAAAAAGAAGATTGCTTTGCATTGGAAAGAAAGGGGAAAAAAACTGTAAAAATTTTTTTTTAACGTATTGTGGCTGGCCAATATGATTTCCCATCTAATAAATTTTAATTTTTTTATCCTGCCATGTTCTTCATAAGATGTACATAATTTTTTTTTTCATGTAGTTGCCCAAAATATTTGTTTCTCATATCAAACTATAACAAAAATAAAAAGTTTCCGATGTGGACATTCTCTTTTAAACACTATTTCAAATTTTATAACCTTTATCTGTTCTGCTACCGCTGCGTAGCATGTATGAAAATGTAAATGCTAGTTGAGTAGGCAATTATACATTCAATTTTTTAAAATGGAAAGTATATATTGAAGAAAGAATACATACAGGAAATGATGTACTTATGTATTAAAGGATTTTAAAAGTTTTCCCTCAATTTACACTTCACTACGATACTGACACTGAAACAATCAAAGCCTTTGATCAGTTGTGTGGCTTTGAAAAGTTAATTTTTTTTGCTTAAATCTTCTCAGTGATCTATTAGATAAACTACACCATTCAAAATTGTAAATAATTTTTTGTCAACTTTTATGTAGGCCAATCATGTTTTTACTTAAGAGAATGCTGTTATGCAGTACACTGTAGTACATAGTACTATAAGAAATCACATAATATTCTTTTGTACATTATATATGTGCAATGTGGGGAAGTTTGGTTATTACAAAGTGGGTAATCACCTGATTAGTCTGGAGTCATTTGCATAGCCAGACAAAATCTTCATTTAAAGTATTGACAAATCGACTGATACTCCTACTAAAATAGAAAGTTACTGTGTTTTGTCGCATATTCGTCACACATTTTATACTAAAATCAAGTTTGAAAAGTATGGGTGCAATTTTTATGCTAAAAAGGCATTTTTTTTAAAAGTTAAAGTTATTCATAAAAGTAAAAAGTACATTTAACTAATAAGTAGTGTAGACAAAAGCATGCTAAACAATTTAAATTAATAATTCATGCAACAAAAACATATTTTGTTCAACTTTAAATAGAAAAACAAAAACCATGACAAGCGTGAGTTGGCAAGCATAACTATCGTCGTACGTAGTACATACACACTAACCATTGAAGCATGCAAGGTATCATATGTGATTTATTTGTCACTAGACACAATTTGCACACTTTATACAACCATCAACGTAACCAAACATGATGCCGATTAGCGCTGGCTACATTTTTATACCTGGTACACAGTGGTGATGAAGACAACAGATAGAGGTTATTAAGTTTGAAAAGTCTTTAAAAGAAAATTTATACATCAGGCACTATCCGAATAAGAGATTTAAACTTTAAAATACATACTTTTATACGGGAAAAAACGTTTATGGGCAATATATTACATGGAAAAAAACAAAGTATATCTTATTGAGAAAATGGCGGGACCAAAACAATTGACCATATTGGATGGGAAAATGTATTCAGCGGATACATCTCAAACAAGTTTTACAAAAATTATATTGTATTTTCCCATTGTAACTAACAAACTGCCTGACAAATTAAAAACTGAGTGCTGTTCCATGGTGCTTTATCTTGTCATGTTTACTACCTAGAGTTAGCACTCAAGATCTAATATCAAGACCAAAAATATTGAGCAGATTTATGAGAAATTTTTTTCTTCCAAATTTTTATGCCCTAAAACAACTGTGCGACGATTATGCAATAAAACATGTACTCCACATTTTGAAATTTTGCTGTAGGGGAAGAATCGACCAGCTACAATGCCAAAACCGTCATATTCGGAATCCTTTGATACCAATAACCTTCAATGCCACTGAAATTGATGGTATCCAGAATAGATCCTACACTATTTTTATTTCACTGAATGGAAAACTCAAGTGACATGTGCATAAAAGACTTTAAATTGTTGGACTTCTTTGCTTTATTTGACCAGCTGGACAATTATGCTCTTGTTTCCATTGAATTATACACAGTTATGGCAGTGACGTTTTCCAAAGGTTGATTTCAAAAGTGCTCACTTAAGAATAAACGGCTCAAATAAAACTAGAATAAACATTTGTCATGAGTTTCACAAACCAAAAGTACCTACTAAAAGAAGTGTTAAATTCTATAAAGTAGTTGTAATAAAAATATAATAAAATAATTATTCATAAACCAAATTAAAAATGTTCACTTGTAATGTTTTATTTTTAATTCTACTTTTTGGTAATAAACATTTACTATAAACTTTTTCAGTCGCAACTACCAGTGCTTAGTTCAGGAGACTTGTCTACATCCAGGGTGGAGTCGACATCAGAACTCTGTTTGTCGGCACTGTCCTTGTTCTCTGCAGTTTTTGGTGTCGAAGAGTCCTGGGAACTTTCTTCCAGCCTTGCCGTCGCATGCGGAGGTGTGTTCTGCAATGTGTCGTGTTGCTCCGTGAACAGCGAGGACACTGCAGAGTTCTGCTGCGTCGTGTCACTTTGCTCCCTCTCGTGGGCTGCGACGGAACTGCTGCTGGTCAGCTCTACGCTGGCCTCCACCGCTGCCGACCAGAGCTGCTGGTCCTTCACGGGAGGGGGAGAGTACAACTTCTGCAGCTTCTCGTAGTACAAACGGTCCTGCAAAATGCAATTTCAAAAACCTTGAAGGCCAACCAGATTTCAATTGAAAACTAATACTAACCAGAAATTTTGCACAGATTTGCCTTATCTTAATTCAGCTTTTAATCTGTTTTATTTAATTTTGTGTGTGTGTTCTCTAGAAATTACACAGTAAGCAAATCTGACAAGTTTATCCCACTCACCTTCTTTGTAACTGAAGGCCTTATGCTTTTCACAGCCTGAAGGAAGTGGTTCCGACAAACTACCACTTTCTCAGCTGGCGCACCCAACACTTCCTGAATAGCCACCACAGCTGCTTCTTTGACCAGAGCAGCCAAGTCCGCCCCGGAGTAACCTTCGCAGCTCTCCCAAGAGCTTATCTCCTCTAAGCTGACATCCTGAGACAGTTCTGGCTTGGTGCCGTTCTGAAACAAAAAAATTAATTAATGTAAATAAACTACCACCATGGTAATCTATAATCCGGCAACTTTGTTTTCGACTTGCGCAGACCCCAGTGTCAGGCGGCGGTCACGTGATTCTCTAGCGGAGTGGAGTGGAGGGGATCAGTTGACGGTTGTGCTTCCTGGATACGCCGCTCCCGAGATAGTGCTTCGCAGGTCGGTTTACACGATAAGGTTTGCGTTATGGCTTCAACTTCAGGAATTAAGTCACACATTTCAGTCGGTACACCATTACGTGGACAAGCAAGGGAAATTGTTTACAATGTTGTAACACATTTAAAAGAACAGAAACGTTTATATAAATTAAATTACAACGTCACAGAATCGGCAAGCGCGGCGACAGGTGTTTCGCAATCAACCATTAAAAGTATCATTGCGGAAGGTAAAATTAAAAGTAGTTTATCATTTTCCACACCCACGGGTAAGAACATAGACCAAAAGAAAAGAATTGAAGTTGATGACTTTTCCGAATGTGCGATTCATAGGAAAATTCATGAATTTTATACCATTAGAAAAAAGTGCGGACATTAAAGAATTTGACCAAGTCCTTAGGAGATGACGGTATTGTGAACTGCAGCAAAGAATACTTGCGCAAACTGTTGAAACGTCTTGGTTTTCGATGGAAAACATGTCAGTCTAGAAGAAAACTTTTGATAGAGAAAACTGAAATTACTGCATGGAGAGGAAAATATTTACAAGAGATTCGTGTGTACCGAAATGCAGGGCGGAATATAGTATATATTTATGAAACATATCTACACGCTACTCACAGTGTAAGTTCTTGCTGGCAATCCAGCACTTAACTGGGGGTCACAGAATCTGTCGGTAAAGGGCAACGATTGATAATTGTGCATGCTGGCGGCGAACAAGGCTTTTTCCAGAATGCGTTATTGATTTTTAAATCAAAACAAAAATCCAGTGACTATCACGATGATATGAACTATGCAAATTTTTCGTTGTGGCTAGAACAAAAGTTACTACCAAATTTGCCAACGCACAGTGTCATTGTTTTAGACAATACTAGTTACCACAATGTTAAAACTGATAGAAAACCTTCATTAGCTACTCTTAACATGACATTCAAGATTGGCTTAGGGAAAATAGCATCCAGTTTTCTCCTGACATGAACAGAGCAGATTTGTTGTGTTTGGTGAAACAGCATCCTTCCCCAAAAATATTCAAGGTAGACGAAATCATAAACAAATATGGCCATGACGTGATTCGATTGCCCCCCTACCACCCAGATCGAAATCCAATCGAGCTAGTGTGGGGGGGACATCAAGAGGAAGGTCTCTGATGAAATAGGTAACTCGTTGGACAAAAAAAGAAAACTATTTGAGAAATTGTTTGCTTCAAACTATGTCGAAGAGTGGAAAAAGTGCTGCGAACATGTTAAAGGTATTGAAGCTGAATATTTCAGAAGTGTTCGAATCATGGACATCGAAATCGACAAAATTATTGTAACCCTTCAATCATCATCTGATGGAAATTCAAGTGGAACAGATAATGCACATAGATTCGACTCGGAATTCGACTCGGATTAGGTAAGGTTAATATATCCTATGGTTATTCAAAATATTAATTACTCTTTCTAATTGTTCTCTTGCAGCTGTATGTGATAACTATGCAGGTTGCATGGCCTATGCGAATTAATGTTCTATTGGCTTGATATATTAATATTACTTATTAAGGGGAATGGAGTACTTATAACTGTCAGCAAACATTAACTTGGTTGTCAATTTTGTTTACATTTAATTGACACTTTACGATTGCCAGGTGCATGTAATGTATAGTTTTTTTATGTCCAATGCCCTAAATAGACATGCAGTTGTTTCTCAGAGGTTCCAATGTCCTATGAGACTTTCATCGGTGACAGTGACATTTCATTAATGGGATATATTTAAAAAAGTTAAGTGCATGCTTCTATAGATGTGCCCGTGCTCTGATCAATATGTTCATCTAGATATAGAAGTGGGAATGAATTTGTAGTTTTCGTAATTTTCTCGCATGCGAAATAACGCGAAATAGAACGATGTTGAGTGTTAACACTACCAAAACGCAAAAAAATTGATTACGTACCATATGAACACGAAATACATAACAATAACATCACCAGTTAGATGACAAATTCTTGTTTATGTCGTTTCTTGGAAGAACTATCTTTGTAGGTGTTTCAAACACACTTTTGCAATAAATAAATCTAACAGAAGACTTTAATATTTCATAGTTTATACACAGATAATAATTTTTTTTCATTTTTGGTTATATACACACATTTGAAAAACAGTGCCGCCATTATTCGAAGATTGTAAATAGGCACCGTTAGCCAACACGACGCAAACGCACTTGTGTTGAGCGTAATAATTTTCCGCGTGTGTGTTTTATAACGTAATTTAAAAGCCAGGAAAAAATGTATCTTTTCTGACTAAATAAGTGTACCGCAGCACCCGAAACTTTAAATTCTTGATGAAGTGCAGCACGCATAGCATGTGTTAAGAAAAAAGTATATTAATGTTTCGTGTATTGGCATGATTGCATCAAACAACATTATTTTTGTAAACATAAAAAAAAATGCATTTTACAACGTCCGTGACGTATTTACCATGCTGCAACATAAATTGAGTTATATTTTCATTACATTTTAAAACATTTTACGTTTGTTATGTTTCTGTGAATTTTTTTTTTGTGTTTCTGTCTTAGGAATTGGTTAGCAAAATTGTGTAACAAACAAAAAAATGCCTAAAAATAAACCAACAGTGGCTGCACGTGCAGCAGAATTTTCAAAAGAAGGGTTTTATGTGAGTGGTAGTAAAATATTGATGTGTAAATTTTGCGACTGTCGTTTAGAATTTGAAAGGAAAGATACATTAAACAAACACATTCAGTCAGAGAGACACAAAAATGGGAAGCAAAGGCAACAAACTTCAAAATGGCAGCTTTCAATTGATGAGGCAGGGCCAGTGCTAAAACGAGCCAAGGAACAAAAAGATGAATTTGTACTGGAAACATTTGAAACATTTTTTGCGACCTGTTGAGAAACTGGACAACTGCAAACTTAGGGAATGGCTAGCAAAACATGTCAGTGGTGCTGGTGATATACCTAGTGCAGACTTGGTAAGAAAAAAATATATTCCTCTTTTAAGGGAAAAGAAAGAGGCAGAGATCAGAGAAAAAGTGGCAGACCAGAAAGTCGTAATTATGGCAGATGAAACCACAGATAAAGCAAATAACTGTGTGTTCAATATTCTTTTCCAGATATTGCAACCAGGGGCAGAACAAAGCATTTTACTTGGAGCATCATGTGTACTTGAAGCTGCTAATGCTGTCAACTGCTCAAAAGCTGTGATTGACATATGCACCAAGTATGAAATCAAAGAAGAAAACATAGTTGCATATGTAACTGACAGTGCTAGATATATGACCAGATCTGCAAGCACTTTGAAAGGTGTATTTGGTGAACACGTATACCACGTGCAGTGTTGGGCACATAAAATCAATCTGGTAGGGCAGATCTGGCAGAACAGTTTGGAGGATTTAAACCTCTTTGTGATCAAGGTAAAAAATGCTTTTATGAACACACAAAAGAGACGGCATGCCTACTTCAACTTTTTGAGGGACAAGAATGGAAAAGATAACGTGAAGATGTTTCCAATGCCCATTTTGACATGATGGAACACATGGTTTCATGCTGTTTTCTACCTGGCTGATCACCTGCATAACACTGTTAGCTTCTTTGAACAATTGAGTGAAGAAAATAATGCTGGTGTGAAATTCATAAAGGGACTGCAAGAAACTGAGATCCAAGCCCTTGAAGCTCAGTGTGTGTTTGTCACTAAAATTGTGCCTGCTTTGTTGACATAACAAATGTTTTGGAGGGATCCTCCTACCCAACTGCCTACCTCCTCTATTCAAAGCTTCAGAAGATTCAAATTTCATTGGAAGTTCTAACAAAAGGAATTTCTCCAAAGGCTGTTGAAAAGTTACTGAGAAAAATGAAAAATGTTAGTCTGCAGCCTTGAAAGAACAGTTCAAAGAGACATCACAGCTTAGCTTACTAAAGCTACATGATTTTGTCTCAAGTGATCCTTCTCATGCACTTTTTTGTGATACTGATGCCCTGCTGAAACCCAAAAATATTGGGAATATCAGCATAGAAGACAAAAAGTTCTAAAAAATGGCTGATACTCTACCTTTCCTACAAAATGTGCCGAGAACTGCTATAGCAGCAGGTTATATGGCCCTTCAAAAGCTTGTAAACAGTGAACTACAAAAACCACACACAGCCAGTGTAGACATAGTGAATATCTTGTGTCAACTGAAATTCCTGAGTTTGCTGCAGCTGCACTCAAATTAATGTGGATACCAACATCAAATGTTGACACTGAAAGGGCATTTTCAAAGTATTCTGTCATTGTCAGTGACCGGAGAAGATCTCTTTTGCCTGAGAATGCTGAACTTCTAACTATGGTTGCTTTCTCATGAATCATGAATAATGTTCACCAAAATAAAATACTGGCACCTGTATATAAATGCACCTTCACCAAATACAGGAAGAATAATGTCAAAATTATGAGGTCCTAAGTTATGTTCATAATGTTTTTATACTTTCCTCTAATACGCAGTCTATGCCATTAATATTTATTTACTTTGAGCAAAAATTGTAAATATTAATAAAAGAGGTTACAATTACATTTACTACTATTGATCTTAATTCTCCTAAATAAATCATAACGGCGATACCAAAAAAAATCTGAATTTTTATGACGATAAAGACAAAATCTCAATATCTTTAGGAAGAAATTTCGCTAAAAATAAAACTGTAAAATCTTGGCTCTACTAATCGCAATCGCGATTAAACTACGATAAACGCGAAATCGCCGTAAAATACCGTTTTTACGCTAAATCACCATTAACACAGCATTTTTACACGAAATTTAGTAATAAAACGCGAAATCGCAGTGTCGTTTTTTATCCTTTCCGGCATAATGTTTGGATAGATAAGACAAACGGGCGAAGTTTTAAACCCTACGCACACCGCTCTGGGCACTGACAGCATGGAACAGCGATACCGGATAAATACAAAAGCAAGCAGATGATTGGGCGAACGGTGTTTGGAACAGCCTTACGTGAGTGGCCATACCACGTCAGCTGGGGGCGCTGGCATATAGTTGGAACATTGTCGTAGTATCAAGCAGATTATCGGGCGAACCAGGCCCTGGAAACTCTCATAGGGGACCTTGCAACTATCTTTTCTTCGTCACCCAGCCGTACGGGGCAGCACAAGCATTTTAAATTGCGCCAAAAAGCGGAAAAATGTAAACAAACATTCATTTTCGAATGGTGTGAGGTTGATGATTAGTTGGTCAACAGTGTTTTATAGATTTTGTTAAAGGGATTAATAGTTTTCCAGATTAGTTTATGGGAATGAACTAATAATCAGTGTCTAAATTAAAAGTTTGTCATATAAATATATATAACCTATTTGTTTAGGGTATTCAGTAATGAGGAGGTTTAAGTAAAATTATTTAACTTAAATAATTTCAGATATATTTACAGTAACACACATACTTTTTTTTCCTTCAAGTTTTTAGCACCGCTTTTGTGTTTTTAAGTGAATTTTAACACCGCTTTTGCTAATTTTTAGTGACGAAATCTGAAAATTTTATTTACCACTTCCAGGGGGCCCTACTAGTAAGGTAATAACAATATAACAGGACAAAATGATAATCTCGAAAATGACAACCTACCTTAACTCACAATTGTTTTGTTAGCCACTATATAAATTTAAGATTTAACATTAAATGTTTCTGGCCATTACATATGCACCACACAAAATCAGCAACCAATATTTTATAAGTCTTTTTTTTATCATGTTTATGTTTGAGAGATATAGGTTGAATTCAAGTTTATTATTCATTCAAATCAATACTAATTCAAACAAAACATAAAATTACTTACCACAAACATTTTTTATGAGACTGAATCTTGTATACAGTACTGTATAAACCTGAATAGAGGCTGGGGTTTTTACTCACAAAAATCACTCACGAAAACAGGCGTTATTGTGAAATTGAAATTGTGCCCCAAGAAAAATTAAAGTAGACAAAAAAAAGCATAATGGTAAATGTACTTGACCATTCACGTAACAGTGTTAAAACAATTTCTTACATTGCATTACCACGTGTCTTGATGATTTCTCTTTAATATATTGCAGTAAAATCAATTTCCATGTGTGCATTTTTTTTCTCTGTCAACAAACATGGTTGGGGGGGGGGGGGGGGGGGGGGGGGAGACAGAGAGAGAGAAAATTGTATACAGATAACTAACCTAAACTATAAAAAAATATGGTGCAGGGAGTGTTCCATGCTTGTAACCGCATGCAAGTCTAAAAAAAAACCAACAGCTACAAGTTTTCGTCTATGTTAGCTAAAGGAATGCACCCTATGAATTTTTAATTCTCCTGTTGGGGTGCTTGTTTACACTCAACAATATTTTTCTTGTAACATTAACCTCAATCATATGTTAAGACACATTGTGCCAAATGGAATTTTACAGTTTATTTTTTGATAGGTATTATGATCCTGTACCTGTTGTAGTTCAGGGTAAATAGAGAAAAGTTTTCAAAAAAAGTGTTCCTGGAATTTAATAATTTATTCACGGAAACGCAGCGACGTAAGAAGTTATTGTAATTACAACCTCAAAGTCGTACACTTATGAAAAACAGACCAACAACTTTGTAGCAGCATGCCAATAGAGGTTCTGTGAGAATATGTGGTGTTGAAGGATGTAGAAAAATGAGAAGTAAAAGTGATTCTGATTTAAAATAAAAATAAATAAATATTATTTTTTGGTGGAGGGAACATCCAAAAGTAGGAGATGGCCTCTATTCCGATTTATACAGTATGTTAAATTCAAAATAAAATATTTAAAAATGTATGATGTGTGCAATTAATTCCTGATCCGTAACATTTATATTGGTATATATATTGTATATTAAAGCAAATTAAAATGCAACATACACTTAGCTGCAACCCTAAATTTTTTCCAAACCTATTCAGAATCAAATTTGACTAGTACAGTAGAATCCCGCTGATGCGACCCCTCACGGTTTCCGGAAAAATGGACTTATAAACGGAATGATGGTCGCAATAGAGAATTCGGGCCAATATTTACCCCCCCCCCCCCCCCCCCCCCCCCCCCAATATCTCCAAATACATAAAAACATCACCTTTGTTCGCATAGATTTCATATTCAAATAGTCTATGGTGTAAAAAAGACAACTTTTTAAATTCATATTACACCTCAGACTCGCATACCCCGAATGGGTTCCGATAAATACTCGCGCTAAGTGAATTCACGTCACGCGAGTTCGGCTATGCTAGCCGGCTGGTGGTTATTTTCGTTCAAAACGTGGCGAAGGAACTTGTGTGGATCAGGTAGAAAACATTCAGCTAAAAATGAAAGATATAAGAACAATGCTATCCTGAAATGCTGTGACATGTTTTTGGAGTAGATAATCACAGCGACAGACCGACAGGATGCGCTCCCGCCCTTGCCGTCAGCAATGTTTATGTTGACACCTCAAGCAATTATCTTTTCCAAGTCCCTTCGCAGCGAGGGGGGGAAAAAAAAAAAAAAAAAACACATTGGAAATCAGATGGAAAAGTAACTATGCAGTAAAATAAATATATTTACGGCTTTGCTAAATTTTTCTATTCAATAAAATTCGAGGTATTAGTGATTTTTCAGCAGAAACTGCTGTGTGACTAATAAACAAATTGTATCATAAACTTATAAAGTATTTATTAACGGCGAAGGACAGTCGTATAAGCCCATAAAAATATTTATTTTACCGAGAATGGACTATACAACCTGGCCTTTGTCGCATCGGTGTGGGAGGGGAGGAGGATGCTGACAGTTTCTCACGCAGAAGGTTGAAACAAGGGAGGAAATGTGTTGAAATATTAGTTGGAAAGGGGAAGGGGGGGGGCATTACATGGTTTGTGGCTCTGGGAGGGATGAGCCTTGAAGAATTAGCAGGGGATGGTAGAGGTTAACGTCATGTCACATCACGTCACGTATCATATGACGTCAAGCCGCCGCTACCCGCCAGCCTGGCCGGATGAGTTTCTTACCCTCTCGCAGAAGCTACCACAGCGGCTTTTCGTGCGGGCGGGTAAGATAACATGACAGCTGAGACTGCTTTTCGTGCGATAGTGGACGCGCCGAGCTCGGCTAGACACTGCCGCGTGGACAGTCTAGAGGGGTGGTATCTGTTTTTAGCCGTCTTTTGTATGCCTGCCTGCTTACAGTACAGCTCTCGCCAAGATAAACGTGAACACATAGTGCCCAACAAAGTGTAACAGACTTGTTTTTCAGCCGATTTAACTCAAATTTTCGACTTTCTCTTCTCAAATTTTTCGTGGTTTCTCAAGAAACGATTGTATAAACGGAATGGACGCATCAGAGGGGGGTCGCATCGGCAGGATTCTGTATAAAACAATTTGGTTCCATAATAAACAGTGAGCACACATGTGAAACAATTAATTGGCCACTATTATATCATGGTATTTCAATTGAGGCAGTTAAAATGAAAGGGGTGCAAGTGACAGTATATGGATTTATGTTTAGTTGGGTATTACCGTATTTACTCGCATATAGGTCGCGGCAATTTTACCAGATTTGATGGGGAAAAAATTAAGTGCGTCTATATGTGATGAAAAATTTTTTTTAAAAATTTTTGAGGAATTTTTTTTGCATAATTTTGCTTTAAAATGCGAAAAGAAGTTTATATAGGTATAGGCTAGGGATGGGGCGACCGAATCCAATATCCGCCGAATCCTAGGGATTCGAAGCTTCGGCAGGTATGATATAGGATTCGGTTTTTTACTATTTACGGAAAAAAAAATACAGTAAAACTCGCTTACGAGGTCCCGCATGGTAGGTTTTTCCGTATAAAGCGTTTAAATTGCCCGAGGTCTCATCATTTACGCCATTAAACGTGTGATATAAAGTCAGTTAAAAATTTTTCTGAAACTTCCTCTCTCAAATAATGGCGCACGTAAATATGAAGAAAAGACAAATGAACAACAACATACGAAGAAATATGGATGATGTACCATAACTACAATACAAACCCAATAGTTATTTTAAGATAATTACCATAAAAAGCACTAAAGATTCTTTGTAGAATACCATAATTACTACAGAAGCATGATAGCTACAATATTTGCACTATAGTTACCATAACAACCGAGATGTATATTTACCGTGATAGTAATGTATTATTTATTTATGACATATTAAATTAAAGAACATTGTTGAAAAAAAAAAAAGATGTTAAACTTTGATATGTACGGTTGGCACATGTTGCTAAGAAATAATGCGATCTGAAAGAATGCAGTACTACTACAAAAAGTGAAAAAGGTACTCGTGGATTTTTAGGTTATGGCAGTCTCATTCGTTTTTCAGTAATATCGGCCGAAAATTAACAAGCGTACTGTATCGGAAGTCAGCTTCTTCAGTACAGCTCTACATTTGATGACATGAGTAAACATATTTCAGACTTCAGGATATTGAAAAAGACTTTAATTTCCGTGTAGGTTTATTGTGTGTATATTTTTTTTGCAAGTGTAAATTGAATTAAGTAAAATGCTAGTGTGCAGCAACATAATATTTTGACCTTTTCTGTGCACCATGAATAAAAATTAAACAAAATATTAATGTTTTAATGAGTAATTGCTGATTAGGTTATCATTGTTAGTTAATTTCGCTTAACTAAAATATCAATTTTTATACTAGATGTTAAAATCTGTAAATTGTTTACATTTAAACTTAAATGTTAATGTGGTTTCAAAGTATATAGGTACAGTATAATCTCGTTATAGCAAGCACGGTAATAGCGAGAACACGGCTATAACGAGGTATTTTTGAGGAATTTACGGCGTGATCGCTTGTAGCGCGCTTTTGTTATTTGTCTGCTTTATCTCCACCCCTCTCGCTCGCCACTAGACATCTTGCCGTTGACGCGTCACATTCTTCAGCCGTGCAGTCGCCACCTAAGTGCGTGGCTTAAACATAGAATCCCATCCTTTCTTTCTTTTATCAAACTTCCGTTAGTTATCTGTGCCGTGTGTAGACAAAGTTTGAGATTGGAACAGAAACAACGTAAGAAAGTATTTTTTACAAATTAGAAATATGTATGTTTTTGTTTTTATAATCGCGTATTTTCAAGTTTTTTTTTTGGTTATCTTAAAAGAGATAATATCAAAAAGCCGCTCTAATGAAATTTAATTGTTTCTTGGTTAACAAAAACTATTAATTATCAAATATTGTTAATTGTTTATATTCTATTTATTATTATTTACGCGACGTCATACTGTACGCGTACGCAATACGACTGGATTCGTTGCTGCAACATAACATAGCATGTTATGCTGTATCAGAAGTAACGAGTAATGTAACGATAGTAACGAGTACTAATTGTTATAGTAACAAATACATACGGTTACGCATTTTTTCGTTACTTTTACACCTCTAGTCGGCACTACCGTATTTATTTCCGAATCGCTAGGGCAGTTTTCTTGTCACTTTTGTTTCGGTCAGTTGTTGGGGTATCTGTCCGAGAAAGGGGTGGTGATGGTTTGAGTTTAATCCCAAATTTATTTTCTAAAAAAGTTGACAGGTTTCTTTAAATGAAAAAAGTATAGTTTTCCAGCGACTATTACGTTTGAGGCGTAGTGCGTTGCCGCAGCCGCACTCCTGCTTTTTTGTAAGGAATTAAATCGTCGCGGTACACTAGCACCACCTGTTATCAACATCCCGAACCAACACGGCCGCCAGCAGACAGCCCGCGTTGACAATAGATAGCAGGACAATGCTGCGTCGGCCGCGGGCTGAGATGCTATACTTACGTGGCTTGATAGGGTATTCTGGTTATTTTGACGCAATCGGTGATCGCATCCGTACTTATGGGGTATCGTTTTAAAGAGAATTTACACATCTGCTCACAGAAATTAAGATTTCGTTAATATAACCTGTTATTTTCCAATTATACAGGTTTAAACACAATTTTTATGCTATTTTCGGTTAATTTTTATTTTTTGGGGGCCAAAATTTGTCCAATTCCGTTATAGCGAGGACACGGTTATAGCGAAGATCAAACCCGGAACCGTGATACCTCACTATAACGGGACTCTAGTGTATATTGTTTTTATGTAAAATTCATGCAAATATGCAATACATTGAATTATTGAATGTCTGACCTGCCCCTCTAGGTACAACAACGTGTCTTATTCTTCACATTCAAACATGCCATGAAACTGAATATACTGAATACCTAGCTGAAAAAACTTCTCAGTCAAGTGTTAAACTTCAGCAGGGAAAAAATTCTCATGAGGCAAAAAATCAGAAAACACTCACATCTATGTTTTCAAAAACAACTCCACTGGATCCAACTAGCAATGAAGCCAAGAAGGTAACAAATCTTATTGCTCGCATGCTTGTTTCATCATTCCTGCCTTACCGTTTTGTGGAAGAACAGGGATTTAGGGATTTGATACATAATTTAAAACCAAACTATGTAGTTCCAACGAGTAAAACCATCTCGAGAAATGTTGTGCCTACTATGTATGCAAACGAAAAAGAAAAAATCAAACATGTCCTTGAAAAAGATATTGCCCAAGTTGGTTCCATTAGTTTAACTACTGACAATTGGACGTTACAAGCAACAGACAGTTATGCTTCACTGACATGTCACTATGCAGTTGACTTTAATTATAAAACATTTACTTTGGGAATTGTTGCAATTGAAGGCTCACACACATCTGCTAATTTGAGGAAACTCCTGTCAGATATGACTGCCACCCTGGACCTGAAGAACACAGTACTGTGAAAATATTTATGGTAACTGACAATGCACGAAATCTACGTTCTGCAATTGAGAATACAAAGTGGATACATAGACAATGTATTGCTCACTCTATCCAGCTGGCAATAAAAGATGGTATAGATCAGTCAGAAAATGTCAAAAAGGTACTAGCTAAAGGTCGCAGTATTGTTGCACACTATTCTAGGAGTTCTGTTGCCACTGCCCGACTTGAAACTGAACTGAATGCCAAAAACTTGCCATGCTTGAAGTTAATCAAGCATGTTGACACTCGTTGGTTTTCAGAGTTAGCAATGCTGGAGAGGCTGATTCTGCTTAAAGAAGCTGTAGTAGCTGAACTGACATCTTCCAGTGCAGACATTGATTGTTTTTCAAATACTGAATGGAAGCTTGTTGAAAGTGTGGTTGGTGTGCTAAAACCATTTTCTGAAGCCACTGAAAATGCTTGTGGTAATTTTTACCCCACGGCAAGCATGATAATTCCAACACTACACTGTCTAGATGCAACACTTGTGTAATTTGTTTTAAAAAACTCTTTTCAACCAGGGGTTCCTTTTGCCAGATGTTTGTTGAAATGTTTGAAATCAAGATTTCCTCTGTACAAAAAGGATAGTGTCAATGTCATCTGTACAATTGTTGTCCCAAGGTTCAAGGATGCTCTCTTTAGTCACGTAGAGAAGGTGAATGCACACTTCCTCCTCAAACAAGAATGCAATCTTTATCATCCACCTGAATTCACACCTGAAGAATGTGAAAAATCATTCATTTCCTCTTCATCATTGTGGGCAGCGCTAGATGATATACCTATGCAAGAAACACCATCACTTCGGCAGGAAGAAGCAGAAATCACTACTTACTTGACATCACCCCGTGTAGCAAGAAGTATTAAGGGCTCGGTTCACTCCCATGCTAGCCGAATGGCGGGATAGCGATTTACAGGTTAAACTTAAATGCACGTGATTCCGTCAGTTATTGTAATAGAAAACTAAAACAAACACCAAATTGTAGATATTATAAGCATACAGGTTTCTACGAAAACAATTTTAATTTAATTTAAGTTTTTAAGTTTGATATTGTAAAATTAAGTTTTAATTTTGTCACAATTATCAGTCAGTATGTTCTACCCCCTTAATCATCTCGTAACAACGTTGGTCATATCTCAATCTCACGAAAAGTCCTTGGCTTTGGCAATGTATCTGGTTAAATATACAAGCAACACCAATTTTTTTAAATGTATATTGTGGAAGTGCCTGATGTATAGGCTGCAATGCACGCTGGTAATATGACATGTTCCGCGGCGGCGGACAAGAGATAAGGGCCGCGTGGAATGAGAGAAGGAACGGCCTAGTTGCCACTTCGCCTATCTCCCCCTCATCCACCCCTTATCTTCAGCTGTCACGCGACAGTAAACCCTAACTTCAAGTGATTTTGTTCCTCGGTTCAATTCTCCAGTTGCTAAGCTACAACCATGGGAAGAAATTGGTGTAAGTGTTCCAAGATCTCGCGACCTTTATCTCACCATAGAAAGTCCATGAAAAATCGAATGAAGCTTCTTCTAGCATCTAAACGTCAAAGTAAATGGTATATATTTATATGACGCAACAATTATTTTAAGAAAATTTAATTGTAACCTGTTTACAGCTGGTAAAGTAAGATGAGGCGATGTTGTAATCAGCATAACAAAAGCGTAACGCTTACAGGGTAACTAACTATCAGCAGTGTCGTATTCGCAGGAGGATAGGGGAACGGGGCTCAGGAGTGAGGTGCTCAATGAAATTTTTGCATTATAGCACACTCGCTTAATTGAATACTTGCACATTTGTCTACTTGCTCACTTGCATACTTGCACACAATCCACACATTCGTAGACATTATTATTCCCCTATTACATACATATATTGATACATCACTTCTAACGCGCATAGCGGCCACTCGTCCATATGATTTTTATGGGTTTTACGGCTAGAGTATGCTTTTGAAATCAACACAGTCAGTACAGTATATAATTCTGTAGTGAACAACCGGCTTAGAGCTAAAGGTTTCCAGCGGGAAATGAATATATATTTCATTCGTAAAATGTTTTTATTGGCCTTATAGGTTGTGTATGGTACATGCAGCCTTACAAGAAAAAACAATACACATTTTAAAGTTTTATTATTTTGCCTGCCTATAAATTCAGCAAGCCTTTTTAAAAGATTGCAAGCTATACAGTTTAAATGTGCAACATGAAATGACCACTCTATGCGATATTCCCCAGTATTATTTCAGGTGACCGTAGCTGAAGTCACTATGTACCTTTGGAAGGAATTTGGATCAGAATTTTGGGTGTGCCATGAATTTAGTTAAAATTGTATAATTTTTTTTATATAATTTATTTGTCCATCCGCCCCGGACTGGCAGACGTAAAGAGCGAGCGTTGAAAAG
Source organism: Bacillus rossius redtenbacheri (assembly GCF_032445375.1). Taxonomy (NCBI): domain Eukaryota; kingdom Metazoa; phylum Arthropoda; class Insecta; order Phasmatodea; family Bacillidae; genus Bacillus; species Bacillus rossius. Next base: position 29,438,738 of record NC_086340.1, on the reverse strand, counting down.
CAACAATTTCACAAGAAACTATCTAAGCTTAATTACTGCATAAAAATGCGATGAAACTATTTAAACTATCAAAAAACCTATGGACGTCTAAATCTGGATCAGAGATTTTGAAATAAATTTTAGGCATTAGTAATAAAGATTCCGCCGGCTTTCGCGGCCATTGTCTTGCATTTATTGGCAAATAAATTTAGTCATTAGTGTTCCTAAGATTAGGTAGTTGATACGCCGAGCCCCAACAAACCCGCCGGCACACGGGAACCTGTAAAATAAAATAAGGTATCGAAGTTTTTAAAACTAGTCAGTGCTGAAATTAATGGAGTTGAAATATTGGATGTTTTAAAATGAATATTACTAAGTAGGATATTAATACATTGTTATCAGTTAAACAATTTCTTACTTACAAGAGAATGTAATACTATCATCATGCCAATGACTATAATTATAATACGCACAATGTTATTGTGTTGCTCTTTTTATAACATGGTTGTATTTGATTCGAACAACAGGAAAAAATTATTTTTCTTTACAAACTATATTTACGAAATAAATTGTAGTAATTCGACAGGCCCTTGAAAATACTAATTTTGATATGGTAGCCATTGATTAGGCCTATGTTAAACAAAGTTAATTGTAAGTTAATTTAGATTGTTCATTATGGTTCATGTAGTGAAGTGGTCACTTAGTAACTGTAATTACGTTTATTTTCTCCCATAATCTTCAGTATAATTTGCGCCAAACTTCTTAGCGGGCGAATTTTCGCGATGTTGTGCATTACCACATCAAAGAACTTCTGACTCAATGTCCAGTCGTTATCTTGGTAATAGTCAGCTTACAGCCGAGCTGTTAGCAATTTAAGTTACGGTGAACAGTGCTTTGCTGGGGACCATTGAATGAGCAACTAGATGGATGAGTCGTTATGACATTGCTTGGACAGTTATTAGTAGCAGCGATTTTTTTTACCTCTTAATTTATGAATATATATATTCAAAATACTGAACATTTAAATGACATGTAAAACAAGTTAAATTGTACAACTCATTTAATATTGTAAATAGATAGGTAAACTGAATATTTCCATCTTTTATTTCAGACTGTTAAATAAAATAATAAATGTTATTTATTACATCCACAGCGCACGCTGTTCACCATGTATTTGAGAAAGATAAACATGAACGAACTATTTAACTGATAGAATTAGTTTATGAACATTTTATTATGTGCCTGAGCATTTAAAATCTAACTGTATTCTAAATTTTATTCTTCAGGTCAGATCAGTGCAAATAACTATTTCCCCCCAAAAAGAACATACCGTATTTACTCGTGTATAGCGCGCCCTCGTGTATAGCGCGCACCACGATTTTTGCAACAAATTCCAAAGAAAAAAAAATAGTTTTTCCCGTAAATAAATTGTACTAACATTTTGTGGTACCTGTTAAGTAATTACGTATGAAACAAATGATAATTTAAATTGATGTGTGGTGATGCGTCAGGAAAATACTTAAACTCTGCTGTGTAGACGGAAGATAATGAAGCGCTGTATCGTCACAACTGGTACGTGGGCGGGAGGAAGGGTGAGGAAGGGAGGGAGGGAGGCAGGCAGGAATGTGACACGGACGACTAGATGACTCACCGGTAGCAGCTGCGACAAAGCGAAGGAAGTGGAAGGGGGGGACTGGTGTCAACATTCTCTCTCTCTCTCTCTTTTATTTTACTAGCTGCTTTGGCTTTCTGTAGAGGGGGAGGTCTAAAAATAAACAAGAGACCTGCGAGCTTGCGCGCGCACGTGTGTGTGTGTGTGTGTGTGTGTGTGAGAGAGAGACCAGGTTGTGTGTGTGTGTGTGTGTGAAAGAGAGGCCTTGTTGCTTGTGCGTATGTGTGGGGGGCTGGCCAGAAACGTCACCCGTCACCGGCAGTAAACGACTTGCCGCATCTACTCACTTTTTTTTTCCCCGTGTATAGCGCGCATCCTTATTTTTTTCCTTTACTTGAGGGGAAAAAAGGGCGCGCTATACACGATTATATACGGTATATTCAAGCCGGCGCATACAAAATACAACTGCAATACATATTAGAGCTGAAAGAGTTGAGGAAATTAGCTAAAAATCTAAAATATAATTAAATAGAGCTGGAAAAAAGTGTGAATTAAGAATTCGTGTGAAGCTATTTCATTTTTATCTGGGAACCACAACTTCTTAATTATTTTTTATACACAGGAAAAAAAATGACTACTTTTATTTTTAAGAAGTAGAGAAATGTTCGTTATAGCTGTAGGTTTTCACTGTGATTTTTAAGGTCTTGTGTGTTTCGGCATAGTAGTGGGAAAACCTCGACAGAAAAAAAATAATATAAAGATACGCGAGGACTGATAGCCACAGCATTATTATCGTTCCACTATTCGTCTTGCTATTTTTAATTCATGAAATAATTAATTAAACAATTATAAATATTTAACTAAGGCTATTTAGATGTAGTTTTTTAAAGGAAACCTGCTACGGAAAATTTTAACATAATAGGGCTAGTTTACATCATACATTATTACGATGCGGAAATTAAGATTTACTTTAAATGCACTTAAATGAATCATTCTTGTCTCCAGTGATAATTACGATGTGAACAAACATTTTATGAATAATTTTAGTTTTCATACAGAATATTCTCCATTGTCATTCTCAACATAAGAACAAAATATAGCATGTTATCCTGAGCATTTCATTAATAATAAAGTCTTTAAGTAAAATCAGAACTAATAATCATTTTAAAAAAGTTTGTTTTTTTAAGCCCTAAAAACGTTTAATAAGATGATAGGATTATAAAATATCGAGGAGGTTTTGCATTAATTAACACGTCTTTGTCTGAAAACAATATTTCCGAATCATAACTGTGTAATAAGCATGCTTTCTTAACAATAGTCATGTATTTAACATTTAGTTAAAATATGTATTTGTACTAATTTCTTATTTTATTATTGTTAAGCACATTTTATTCTTATTTTTATTTTACAGTTCGGCTGTTTGTGAAGATTTTAATGAGCATTTACCAAACCTCATTGTTGAAAACAGCCAAATTGAGAGTTCTTCGTGGATAAATTTACAAGGAAACAGGATATTCAGACCCTCATATGTAATACCATATTTATTAAACCTACAAGAAAAGCACACAAGACAGTGCACTGCAGGAACCATTCAGTTCAAAAAAGTTATTTCCTATTACTTTTAACTGATAATAATGTATTCTTTATGGGACTTACTCAAGTTAAACATGGATATTGATTATTTACTACGTAGCTTCACAAAATTAGTGGGTAACGTTTATTAATTGAGTTGCTACCATATAGTACGATTTTGAAATGAACTCAAAACTAGAGAGTAAGTAAGGAAGACTGCAGTACTTGTGCAATTAATTAATTACAGTTGTGGCCTTGTTTGTATCACTGTGCATTGTGTTCACGAATTTTCCAGTATTGCTTATACTGACCCCACTTCCAGCCTCCTGATCCCGAAGTAACTACAGCGACACAGGTAGAAGATTTATCTTGACTCTGAAGTGCAGACCGATTCAGGCTGGATTTATTGTAATATGAGACTAAATCAAATTCTGTGATTGAATTTAGGTTTTGTAATCAGTGAAATGTATGATGTTTGAAAAATTGAAACATTTATCACGGTAAATCTTTATATTTACTTACCTAAATTTGTGTAACATTACAACACTGACGAGAGTTTATATGTTTGGAATACCAATTTTTTACTTAGCATAAAGCTAAGTGTAATTAATACATCATATTTGATATAAATAGTAGACAAATCAATTGTGATACTTCAAATAATCACAAACCAAAATCGCACCATGGAGAAATATATTTTTTTTACCATCTACATTGTAACTCTACAAGTTTACCTGGGAAACTAAATATTGCTTGAGTTTCATCGAACACCTATAACAAAATCATTATACATCTTTGGTGTGGTCGTACATAGAACTTTCAGGGGTTTCCCCCCTTTTCTTTGTTGACCCGGCGCTCTTAGCCATAAGGCCCTGCCGCCCCGGGCCCCCACGGGCGTGGATATGGATGCAACATATACGCAATCGGAAAAGCCGCTAGAGCTCCGGCTATGCACAGAGGCTGAGGCATGTCCACCACCTCGGCCCCCTGCTCGCTCAGCTCACCTCAGCCCCTGGAGCAGCACTGCTGGCGCCTACATCACACTGGGACCCCTCAATCACCCAGTGGAGGCCGTCCCGGTGTTGTCTCGCTTATCCGACATAAACGGGTCAGCAGAAAGTCGGATAGTTAAAATGTCGGATTAATAGGGAATTGCTAATAAAAACATTATGAAAGTAAAAGTTTGCTAATGTTTTAAACAGTTCAAACCTAATAAACATTTTTACAACCAAAAAATAACAAAAATATCTGGCTGAATAATAAGTTGCAGTACCTAGAGTTGGGATCAAAAAAAATTATTATGACACAAATTGTCGTTTATGTTTCCGATAGAATAGTTTTTATTTTTGAGATGTCGGATAATACGAAATGTTGGATAAGAAAAGGTCGGATGAACGTGACACTCCGGTATTTGATTATTTGTGCATAATTCAGTCATATTCATTTAGTAAGAAAATGAAAGTAGGTAATCAAAATAAATCATAACTAGAGCCAAGATTTTATGGTGTTATGAAAAAGGACTTTTCGTCATTAAGAATTGTGGATTTCGTCTTTATCGTCATAAAAAATTAAAACACATGTAATAACATGTACACACCTAGCAGAGCTGCCTTGATCAAATGCTTCAATAATTCGTGGTTAGAGACTTAAAATATGCACATTAAACAATACTATGTTGAGAGTACATAAAAAATTAACAACTAAAATATTTAGTATTCTTATGCAGGTAAGTACTGTTCCTGAGTTCAGGAGAGAGTCTAAATTAATTAAAATAGAAACTACAGTTAAACTTTTGTTCTATAAATGCAATATAATTAAGCTCAGGAAAAAGCCACCATTGTCAGCAGTTCAGCATTCTCTGGTTTTAGAGATCTTCTGTCACTTACAACTACAGAATACTTAGAAAAAGATCTTTCTGAGTCCACATTCGTTGCAGGTATCCATATTAACTTTAAAGCAGCAGCTGCAAATTCAGGATAATCCGCTTTCATTTTGTTTACTTTATGGGCCCAACATTGTATGTGGTACATGTGGTCACCAAATACACCTTCAAGGGTACCAGCAGATTTTGTCATGTACCTGGCACTATCTGTAACATACGCAATTATCTTTTCTTGCTTTACTTCATATTTGTAGCATACATCAATCACTGCCCGAGAACAACAAACAGCATTTGCTGCATCAAGGACACAAGAAGCCCCTAAGATAACATCTTGTTCAGCACCTGGTTTCAGAATTTTAAACAAGATGTTGAAAACACAATTATTACTCTTGTCAGTGGTTTCATCTGCGAGTATGACCACATCTTGCCCCAAGAGCTGCTGCTTGATTTCCACTTCTTTTTTCTCTCTAAGTAGGGGAATGTACTTTTTCCTCATCCAATCCGCTGTTGGAAGATCACCAGCACCACTTACATGCTTCTGCATCCATGCAGTCAGCTTGCTGTTGTCAAGTTTCTCAAGAGGAATACCTGCAGCTACAAAGGCTTCAACAGTTTCGAGAACAAAATCTTCCTTTTGTTTTTTTGCGCATATTTGCGCCACTCCTGCTTCTGGGATAGAAAGCTGTCGTTTCAAAGTGCATGGGGATCGTTTAGCTTTTACATGTTTGTCGCTAATTATGTGCTTGTTTACCGTGTCCTTACGTTCATGCTCCAAACGGCAATTACAATATTTACAGAAAAGTATTTTTCCGTCACTGACATAAATATAATCCCTCATTCTTAAACTCGTCAGCACGTGATGCCGCAGTATCTTTATTTTTCGGCATGTTTAAGAAATTTAGCTTTCATTTATGCACGTCATTTGTAAACAAAGCCCGGAGGTAACAAAAACTAGTATTTACTGAAGTTTTAGCGAAAAAATAAACCGCGGGAAGCCTACTTTTTACAGGCGAGAGAGCCATATTTTCAACCCGAAGTAAAAGGTTAGGTTATGTCAGGTCAGTGAAATAAATGTTTTTATTTATTTTCCGGGAGGGTTGGGTAGGTAAGCGTTATTTAAAATATTTAATGACCGTAAAATAAATAAATCCTTGCAATAAGGTGCTTTTTAATTAGCGATCGGAAAACTTCGATTATGTTACGATTTTGGCACTCTCGCCTGTGAAGTGTGAAATGAAAATGAAGGCTTCACGGTAAACTGCTTATTCAACAAGCACACAAAATTGCGTTACAGTTAAATTTCATTAAATATTAAGTGATCATTAAATATCAATGTTCGCTTTTATTTTATTTTCATATGTATTTATTTAATGAATGCAGTTTTTTTTCACGTGTATTTTTCAAAGGATACAGCAAACAAGGCGCTGAGATTTTTCACGTTGTTGTGTTTGTTAACTTGATAATTTTTTAAGTTTACGATCGTCAGTTGTTAATATTGCGTGATCTCTAGTGGCTAGATGCGTTTAAAAACTCTAACCTAACTCCGATAGCGATCTTTTTTTGTTCGTGAAATCGTCAATTTTTGTGATATCTTGTAATATTTTAAGATGAATAATTAACGCATTAAATAACCACCACACTGCAGTTGGATGACGACCATTTCTTCTAAAAACAGATACGGAATTTTTGTCAATCAACCAATAGTCGGTAGTTAACGATTTAAATCAATATTGAGGTGTTTATTTGTGGTTAGAAAACATTTCGCATTTTTCGCGGTTTGGGATGAATTTCGCGTGAAAATTCGCGATTTCGCATAAAACCATATAATCTTGGCTCTAATCATAACATTGCGTGGTTAAGTTTATATCAATCATTTATTGGAATTAAATAAAACCTGCATGTGTAGTTCCGATGCGAGTGGTAAAGTCTCTGTTTTCAATGAGTATAATTCGTGATTTTCCGGAGGTTCAAAGTACAGGAGGTGCTTTTGGGTGTTATTTATTTAATGCCTATATTATTTCGATAAATACTAGATTGTTTACATGGAATTATGTTAATATAAAGCAGTGTTTACGTTTACAGTAGTCAAATGTCAAGTTTCCTTTCGAATGACTGTGAAAAACGGGGAGGTTCATCGCAGCAATGATGGAAATAATTTTGTGTCCAATATAAGTTATAAGCCGAGGCTCCAGATTGTAAGGATCTCAAGGCAATCGCGGGCTACATATATATTGGGTGAAAAATATTGGGTCAAGTAAAGTATTGCATTAAATGTTCCGGAACCACGAGATGAAAATAAACTGTAGAAAAAATGCTAAAATGTCGTTTATTTATTATTAATGTTGCTTGCATTTTGTAACATATTGTCCCAGCCTAATCAAAACGCGAGTCAATAGGCCTCAAAGATATAAATTTTTTATTGGTAAAAATGTATTAGCCTGGATTAGTATATATTGCACTGAAGAATTTCTGTTTGTCACACAACATATTCTTTTCAATCCAGTGTTAGTTTAATACGGTAAAATTTCAAATTTACATAAATATAGTAACATTTGAAACAAACAAACGGTACGTATTTTGCTGAATGTATCAAATATTTATTATACTTAAAACCGATTGGATGATGATATCAGGAAACTAAAAAAAGTTACATTAACTTATTAAAATATTGTTTGCCAAAATCGAAACCATTAAATAAATATATATGTCCTTTATGGAAATAACTTTAAACTGAGAATACACAAAAAAATAATTCTGTTTTAATTCTTGAATCACTATATTCGGATTTTGCCCTTAGTTCTGTACGTTTTTTTTTTATTTGAATATAATTTTGTAGGTAATAGGCCTATTCTATTTAACCTTTCCTTAATCGTACCGGACTGCCTTTCCCACCAGCCGGCCAAATGGTCCACGGACTGCTATTCAATATATCCATGGTTAAACCAGCAAGCAAATAGCACACGCCGCCAATTGGGGCCCATTCGGAAGCAGAATTCACTGCCTAGCTGCCCTTGGATAGCTATCAGAGCGACCGCGGAACCGCCTGTCTTCGGTAGCCCATAGCCCTTGGTGCGAGCGTCACGTGTCAGATAACGCTTGGCAACACCGCGTTGTAATTATCGTGTCCCCCCCCCCCCCCCCCCCCCCGCTTCACCCGGATGACAGCGGCGCCCGGGAATAATATATGTCTGTGATAATGAGTGTTCAACTGATCGCGACTCTAGCGCTCTCCAGCGGGACAGAATCACAACCGTGACCTTGAACCGAGCCCTTAACCCATATGAGTGGTGGAAGCAAAACAAACATCAGTACCCGAGAATTTCCGAAGTTGCCACTAGATATTTGCCGATTCCAGCGACACAAGTTGCAAGCGAAAGAATGTTTTCTGCATCTGGCAATATTGTGACAGAAAGAAGGGAGCTACTGCGTCCAGATCACGTAGAGCAGCTGACATTCCTTCATGATAATTTTAAGAATAAATAATCTCACCTGTTACAGTTTCATTTCACCTGTTACAGTTTCATTCCAACTCCAGTGATAGAAAGATAGCAGAACCAGAGCTGCCAACCTCAAATCACACCCATCAGTAATGGCAATTAGGTATATGAAAAAAGTACGCGTAAATCATGCACGATAAATTTTTCCTGGGGCATTATAACACACTCTCAAGATAAAACAAGGACAATAATATGCAATAGAAAAAGAAAAATATGAATACAATGCATATTAATGAATAAAAAAAAATCTATTAGAACAATACAATCATCTGAATATGTAAGAAATATTAATAATTTTACTGGATATTTTGAATCTTCAATTCAAAGTATTCAAAGTTAAACTTTAAAGCAACTGTCTTTTTATTTGCTTTTTTTTATCCTGGTTGAATAAGAAATGTCATGTAAACAAACAACAAGACAAACACAAGGACTTGTAAACAGTAACTGCGTTCGTTACTTTCGTTTCTTCAGATGTAGCGAAAAAACGAAGATATAGATTTATTGCTCGTCACGGCTTTAAAATGTTCTGCATGTTTCTTTGATTCAATATGCCGTCTACAGTCATCCCTTCCACCATATGCAATCGAAAAGTCACACGTGCATACATTACAAAACCGTGGCGTTCCAAACATTTGAAAACGACAAGCATGGCCATTCTTTTGAATATTTAAGTCGAAAGTTCCAAAGACTTGCGTGTTTTTTTTTTCCAGATACACATTATTCTGTCACACGCTTCATTTCTAAAACCGGCACTGAAGAACACATCACTATCGAAAAACATAAAAAAAATCCACGTCTGTAGACACGACAAAAACACTAATATGGAAAAAATGGCTTTCAAGAAATAAATTAACACAACACAGGTTAGCCAAAGTACCGTACAAAAATTATCGTGATTTAAGTAGCCTTCAAACGATAAGTCCGAGAATATGTACTAGTTGTATCGTACAACGGACGTAATACCATCCCATTATTATTTGAAAACACGAGAATTAATTTACTTATTTCGACAGTACATCGTACATGCGCACTCTTACTAGTTCCGTTATTTGTGCAACCAAGCGATGTATTCAAACTGCATTCACGAAACAAGCACAGCAGAAACGGAATTTTCTCCGTTACCATGCAGCACAAAGCCTCGTTTCCGTAATAAACCATTGATGTTCCGTAATACCGTAATTCGGGGTTAAAATCCGTAATAATTACGGAAAATCCGTAATGGTTGGCAGCTCTGCAGAACTGAATATTGAAATTAGTGTTACTGAAAAATAAAACTTTACTTCATAAACTGTGCTTTAAATTAATGAAGCTGCTTCTACTGATATTATTTGTTTTAGTATTGTACATTTTATGTCTAGAAAGCCAAATATTTTAGGAAGTGTTTATTTTTTTAGAAATGCGTACTTTTTTTTTACTATGTCAAGATTCAGTGCACTAAAAATGTATGAAATTAAGGATTTATTAGTATGCTTTGATAATTGACCTGTGGTTTTAAGCTTCTTTGCTTTACAGTCAGAAAGTAACTACTAGCTATTGCTGATTGTAAAACTGCATAATATATTATGAAGCATGTAAGAAAGTGTACTTTTTTCTTATTTGTCTTTGTTTTGAGTGTATTTATAGCTGTAATTTTTACCAAATTTGGAATAAACTACAAAGTTTGTGTATTTTTTATTGGTATTATTATTTTTAACATATTGTTATAAAAGTGTTGGTATTATTTTAAAGTAGTTACAGACTATGCACGTAGGTCTACTATTAATATTACAAACATGCATATAATAATAGTTTTGTATTTTATGCAACATACCGTATTTACCAGATTGCAAGAAGACTCGAATGCAAGACGAGGTCAACTTTTTAACCAATATAAACCAGAAAATAGTATATAACAAGCTATAAATAAACATTTTACCGCCACCGTCGCACGTTTGCTTCGGATATGCCAAAACATCTTGATGCAGCACTGTTGTTTTCTTCTGCATATTTTACCACAATGAGCTTAAAATTTGCATCGTGATATGTTCGAGAGCCTTTCTTAATAAAAAAACTTGATGTTCCTCACCTTTCAACACTATCCATTTTAGGTTCCCGCAATTTACCGCATTTGTTCATTAATGAAAATAAACAATTTCGTTTACATAGAATAACATTGTTAAAACGTATACAACACTTTGAGTTACTAAAATTGTTACAGCGCTCGCAACATAGTGGAGATATCATGTACTACAAAATTCAGCATGAGAAATGACCTGGTTTACCAACTCCCGTCTAGGTTTCAAGTCTTCTTTCGTGCATACTTTATCTATGGCGTGAGCGGAAATAAACAAAGCATGGCGACTAGTACCGTAGATGTTTTTTATAATCTTTTTGCGTACAAATTAGCTTTAAATTGTACTGTATTTTTCATTAAATGATTATAATGTTAATAGTTATTTATTGCCTGTACCCATAAAAGTAATTTCACATTGTAATAGCCTAAAAATGTGGGACAAACTACCATCAAAAATAAAGATTTTCAAATGCAAGACGAATGTGAAATTTTTTACCGTTGCCGGGAGAAAAAATAGTCGTCTTGCATTCAGGTAAATACGGTAATATAAGTATTTGTTAATCTGAAATGGCATTGCAATTGCAATGAAAAATGATAAATAAAAGGTTTATTGGGTAACATATTTATGTACAAAATTAGTATTTATTACTGTCAACTAAAATTCAAAGAAAAAGATTCGAGGTTCGGGAATCTTTAAACATTCGATTCGTGATTCGATTCGAGACAAAAATCATAAATTCGCAGAAGCCTACACAGTAGTTTTGGTAAAATCATAGCATTACATTCAGGTAAATACATTACTATCACTAAGAGATTTCCATGACTTTTCCATATTTTACAATAACTCCCCTGACTCGTTTCACTTGCCTGACTTTCTAGAATGTGGACACCCTTTTCATCTATCAGTTTGGCTTTAACAAGTGACATTGCAAATGGTGAGGATGCTGATGACACAAGCTCTCTGGAAGCACCACAGCGCACACGCACGTCACGGACCTTGGTGAGGGTGCGCAGCACGTCGACCTTGTCCGCGACGGAGGGGAGGCCCACGTACAGGATCTTGTCGAGCCGGCCCGGCCGCAGCACCGCGGGGTCCACGATGTCCGGCCGGTTCGTGGCGGCCATCAGGAACACTCCCCCCCTGCCCTCCACGCCGTCCATCTCCGTCAGCATCTGGTTCACCACCCGCATGCTGGCTCCTCCCTGCAACACACGCCAGCATCCTCACACTGCGGGGACCTACAATACCACTGCAATATCACAAGCTAAACATTATTATGCCAACCAGAAACAAAACCTTCAGAATAACTGAATTCAAATATAAAATTTATCACAATCGCTCCATAATGATGCTCACTTTCCTTAAGTTTACAGTAGAACCCTTGTATAATACTTTTCAAGGAGGCAAAAGGAAAAAGCAGCAAATGCCAATTTAGCCCTTGTCCTTGGTGTTTGACCTGACCTCTGAAGGGTACATTTGATGCTCGAATTTGCTTAATCAAGTCAACAATTTTTCTTTAAATTCATCATGCTTTTAGCTTATATTTTATTGGTGTTTAAAGACACATGTCACATTTCTGAAAAATTGTCATATGATTAGTTACAGTGACATATAGTGTGGAAATGCCTTTGATCAATTCTTTTGCCATTTGAACATGTATTCTGTTTATTCCTTGATACAAATTAAATAAATTCAACTCTATCAGCAATAGAATTTGTTTTTGCTCTCGCGGTATAGTTGTCAAACTGAAAATGCACCAGAATGGTAAGGAAAAGAAGGATTTTTTTTTTCAAGACTAGGGTGCCAACAGACATGTAACTGCAAACATTATGTCCCTTCAATATATTTAATACACAGCGCCAGCCAGCACTAACATGTAGCACTAGTGACACACTTATCTACATTTTGTTTCTGCACAGAATCCTATTTGAACAATCTACATCTATTGTATAAGAGTAATTGTTAACAAAAAAGTATGTAAATTGCAAGGTAAACATTTAACATGTTAAACTTCACAGATGTGGTGAGTGTTTGGAATGGTTAGGTTTTTAAAAACTTTTTTTTTTTTTTGCATTTATTGAATTCAAGAAAGAAAACATTATAAGCAGGAAATGCATCATTCATGAAACGTTATACACAGGAATTTTTATGCTTCCCAATCGTTCTCTCTTTCTATCAATATCAATCCTTATAATTAGAGATGATGGAGGATTAACAAAATAATACAGCCGCGAATAAATCCTATAAACACTTTTATTGGCGACAAAATGCTACAACACATCAATCCAGAAAATTCTGCAACACTGTTATTACTTCCACAATTGATTTTTGTGAACAGGCCAATATTTGATAATTAGTATGCCATGGCCATAGCATGAAAAAAGACGTGAACATAGAAAAAGGCACTCTGTTCTGTGAGTGATATATCAATTACTGTGGGATAATTTTAAAAACCATGGTTATGTCATCATTTCATGTTTTGTGCAGCATATGCCAGGTCTTACAAATCTAACATGCATATATCTATGATGTTTGAATTGCTTCTGAACGTGTGCATTGATTTAGGTAAAGGTTAATTTAATTTCACTACAAGTTTGGAATATAAATACCTATTGTACGTTTGGCATGCTAAAATGTTAAACAATTAGTATCCTGCTGAATTTTTCACATAAATGTGTAACAGTATGTGATGTTTAAAGCTGGGTACTGGATAATTTAGACACCACAAAATGTTTTTAATAGGGATGGGGCGAATCCTGATTTCCTCGAATCCGAATCCTAACTCAAATCCTCGTCTGTAATTGCAGAATCTCGAACCCAAACCCGAATCTTTTAACAGATGATGTCCACATATCTAATGTAAGTGAGATGTATTCTGCTTGCACTAAAAGTCCCTTGACTTTATCACATGTAGTTTGGTACATTTCTGGTATAGCCTAAGTGTATATAAAGACAAAAAATTTTCTTGAGAAATTTCAGTTTTAGTACAGATTAGCGGTTAGGATTTTTTCTATAAATAAGCTAGAGGTCTGCGAGCCTAAGAATTTTACTTCGAGCCGAGCTCGAGCTTTTGTGGTACAGTTACACTTTTGGGAAATTATTTTTATCTTAAACTTAGTATAATGTTTGAATAAAGTATTAAAATGAAGTGGGCTTATTAATTTTGGGTAAGTATTGACAGTGTGTGTTTACATTTTGCACTGCTAGAAAAAAATAACATTTTTTTCCATTGAATCTTACCTGTTTCCATTGGTTCATTAGTAACTGATATCATCCAACTAACATAACCAAGTATATGTTTGTGTAAATGTAACATATCTTTGGGAAAATTTCATCCTTGTCAATTTTTCTGTAGTCCTTACTGAGCTTCAACAAACTTAGCACCAAAAATCATGTTGTTTGAAAAGTACATTCACATTGTTTCAACATTTCCACTTTTCAGCACAATAATTCTGAGAGAGATTGTCACAGAGTATTAAATTCTGTTCTTTAATCTATCATGCAGAACAATAATTTGTTCTGCACGTTCGGGAGTTAAATTAACTCTACGATTGGAGATAGTGTTTCCAGCAGAAGAGAAGCGTCTCTCGCTGGCAACCTGCTTGGCTGGAATGCTTTAGTAAAATTGCTTAACCTCAAAATTAGTGTCATAAATATCTGTAACTGGTCATTAAAATTTAATCAATTGAAAGTAATAAAAATAATAGCATTTTACTTCATTCAATTTACACTTGCAAAAAAAAACATACACACATAAACCTACATGGAAAATAAAGTCTTTTTCAAACTGAAATCTGAAATATGTTTACTCATGTCATTAAATGTAGAGCTGTATTGAAGAAGCCGATTTTGCCAATATTTAGTTGAATCGGCATTTCTGCCGACTTCCGATACAGTACGCTTGTTAATTTTCGGCCGATATTACTGAAAAACGAAAGAGACTGACATAACCTAAAAATCCACGAGTACCATTTTCACTTTTCGTAGTAGTACTGCATTCTTTCACATCACATTATTTCTTAGCAACATGTGCCAACCGTACATATCAAAGTTAACATCCTTTTTTTTCAACAATGTTCTTTAATTTAATATGTCATAAATAAATAATACATTACTATCACGGTAAATATACATCTCGGTTGTTACGGTAAATATAGTGCAAATATGGTAGCCATCATGCTTCTGTAGTAATTATGGTATTATACAAAGAATCTTTAGTTCTTATTATGGTAATTATCTTAAAATATCTATTGGGTTTGTACTGTAGTTATGGTACATCATCCATATTTCTTCATATGTTGTTGTTCATTTGTCTTTTCTTCATATTTACGTGCGCCATTATTTGAGACAGAAAGTTTCAGAAAAAATTTTAACGGACTTTATATCACACATTTAATGGCGTAAATGATGAGACCTCTGGCAATTTAAACGCTTTATACGGAAAAACCTACCATGCGGGACCTCGTAAGTGAGTTTTACTGTATTTTTTTCCCCGTAAATAGTAAAAAACCGAATCCTTTGACGAATCCTATATCAGACCCGCCGAATCTTCGAATCCCTAGGATTCGGCGGATTCGGCGGATATTGGATTCGGTCGCCCCATCCCTAGTTTTTAACTAACCATTATTTAAATCCTTTATGTGTAAAATAGAATAGCTGACAGCCCACATACCATTATTCATTTGTAGAAAGTTATATTTTTCATGGAATAGTAAGCATTATTGTCATGCACATACAGCCCAAAATAATCTTGATGCCAAACTCACCCATGATAAAATACATTTTCTTCTTTACGTGTAGTAGAATAAAAATGAATTCAGGTTAATGTTTTAAAAAATATCTTCATATCACATAATGAGCTGAACAAAATCATTTAGTACCCAACCAAGGGCATTGCAATTTAAGATGTAATATTTTTCATAAGCATTATGTTAGCTACATTCAAAACACTTAAAACCATTTGAACTTATTAAATATGGGGAGGAAATGTTTTACAACACTTAGCAAGACAGCAATGTATTTTGAAAGATTTGCAAATTGTTTAAATGGCAATAAACACTATGCCACTTAAAATAAACACTATAAAGTACATTTATAAATGCTCTTTTCCATCATCTCTACTTATATTAATGAAATTGCATATATTCATTTCTTCTTACCTCTCCGCTCTCTGATCTCTTTGGACACAGAGCGTCCAGTTCATCAAAAAATATAACACACGGGGCAGAGTTTCTTGCTCGCTGGAAACACTGGCGTACGGCTCGCTCGCTTTCACCCAGATACTGTAAAAAAAAAAAAAACATAAATCATCATTATTTGAACAAGCATGACTTTACTTTAAATATGCAAATATTAAAATCCATATAAAATGCTATATATTTAGTATAACGGTTTCAGAATAACCCCTGACCATTAGCTACAACAGTGGGGGAAGAAATGAAAGAAAGAAAAAAAACTAAATTATCTTGTATCAAACAAAATGCTTTACTGTCAATTTTTTTTTATTATCATCTTTTAATATTAATGCAATAAATGAAATTTAATACATATCATATTTTATTATAAGCATACATGAATATTAAGGTAACATTTACCATGTTCAGCAACTCGGGGCCCTTGACAGAAATGAAGTTGATGCCCGCCTCGTTCGCAACTGCCTTCGCCAGCAGAGTCTTGCCGCAGCCGGGCGGGCCACACAGCAGAACTCCCGCCGGAGCGGAGATGCCCACGGACGCAAACAGTTTCGAGTACTTCACCGGCGCCTGTTATCATACAAGTGAAACAAACAGCTCATACACCAGAACTTAATGAAGTTTTGCTTCTTGTAAACTAAACCTCTTTTATTACTGACATTTCTAAAAATGTCTAAGAATTATTGTAAAGGCCCTTAAAAATAACTATCAGCCAATTACTAACTGACATAGCAAAGTTCCATTTTACATCATTATGCTCAAAACAATGTGGCTACCACCAGCTAACGTCCCCACACACTACGACGGCGTTTCAACATCGTTATAGTTACACTACTTAACTTTTTTGCAAAAATAATAAAATACCCTTATGCCTATTTATGTTTACATTATCCTTCAGTGTTTGAGTAACAAACTTTATTGACCTTTTACTATTAATTACTTTCAAAAACTTTAGGCAGAAAAGTATAAATAAAATTGCAGGCATCCAAAAAAAATTAACTTTCACCAAAAATGATTTTAAATAACTTTTAAAAAAGTTTTTAGTTTTATCAAACTTACAGCATTTTCCACATAGGGCCTGAGCTGGTGTAATTTTAAACATATAATCAACAACTCAATATACCAAAAAAATATACAAAACTCATAATACATTAGTCTTTTTTAATAACAATTAATAATCTTATGTGCGTAAAAAAATATTTTTCCTCTAAAACAATATGACAATCATTACACTAATTTTTTTAACTATTATAAAACTTTCTTTTAAAATACTAAAAGTGAAATTAATTACAAGCATAATTTTGTAAATACCCTCTTTTATCATATAATCGTCGCAATCGCATAATCGTCACACCCATATCTTAGGCCGTCAAAATTGGGATAAAAAAACTTCTTGCGTAAATGTCACATGATGTTTTTGGTCCTGCTATTAGATGCCGAGCGCTTTGTGTAGGTATCTTTTCCATATAAAACAATGTATTTTAAAGTAGAAATCTAATATTTATTCGGACACTACCACTTATTTAATTAACGGAAATACAAAGTTGTCTGACGTGTAAATTTCCTTTTAAAGAATTTTAAAACGTTATAACCTTCATCTGTTTGTTTGCGTCCCCGGGGTTTACCACTTACAAAAATGTAGCCAGCGCTCGTTGCAATCATTAATGTTTGGTTATGTTGCTTCCCGTATAGAGCGCGCAAACGTAGTCGAATATCAATAGCTCGCCGATACATGCAACGCGAGCTCTCTATCAGGGGCCGAGTTAACTACATTTGATAGCCCGCATTCTTTCGTGGTAAGTGTATACCACAACGGTAGTTACGCGTTAGTTCTCGTCACAGATTGAAGTCGCTTGCGTTCGTGTCACAGATTTAGTTTTTCCTGGTACTGGACAAGGCAGCTGAAAACAGAGTCACGACCCAAGCTCTTGTATGCTCGGACCACAGGGTAAGTCAGCAAGTACCAGGCTCCACTTGAAAGCCACTCGAAATGTAGCACTGATACAGTTTTCTACCATGTTACAGCCAGTTGCGGTAGTTTAATTCCGTGCTACGCCTAAAAGTATCACTTAATAGTTAATACGTAGATTACATTAAAAGCCACAGTCTTTAACTTATTCCGGCACATTCACGCACAATCCATTGTCGCGGACCCCCAGTGAGTAAAACCATCTTTTCGCCTCGCATATTACTCCGCCTGTGCGCACACAGACACATCCGATCCGCACGGCTGCTGAACTTCCCTCCGCCTCCTAGCGCTGCAGGTTGACACGTCACTGACCATGGCAATCAAATGCAAGTTCAACCTATTATGTGACCAAGACGTTTATATAAAGCCACATATTTATAAACACACCAATAAAAATTAATTATTTAAGAAAATACCTACAGTGTCTAAAAGTTCATACCTTCAAAGATATAAATTACTATATTTTCCTATAAAACTTACTAGATGTTTCAGAAAAAGGTAACTGCCGAAACATAAAAAATCTAAATTAAAGAAATACAAAATTATAAATATAAAATTATGTGAAATACAATAGTTATATTAATTACAGAAAAATATTAAATGAGCTTTAAAAACCAATTAGAGAGTGAACTATAGGACACTAGGACACAAGAATATAGGGCATTTAAGTTCAGAATCATCCTGTAATAATATTTTGTAACTTGTAATGCTACCAAGTAGTCTGACACAGCCTATTAGCAGAAAACTGATAATAATTTTTGGCATTCAATTCCTTAAACAAAACCTAACCCACATGCAAACTTAATTGGGTAAAGGTTAAGGTAATTAAAATATTTATTATAGGTATTTGTTTTGGGTGAAACAAAAATCTCCACTGTTCTTCCCTAGAATTCAAGCTCAGCCACAAGTTTCTCCAGGCTCAGAGAAGAAAGGTACGAGGCCAGAAAGAAGAGCCGAGTACACAGAAACTACGAGAAGAACAGAGAAAGGGCATAGTAGGAGCAGCAGTTACCGACCAATATGGCGATCTGCAAGGCCTGCCGGATGTCGTGCAGAGCCCCCACGTCTTCCCACGTCACGTCCGGAACCGTCGCAAAGCCCTCCCTCTTGGCGGACGGGCAGACCTTCTTCAGGGCCACGGAGAAGTCCTGCGTCGTTATGCACAAGCCCTCCAGCTGCTTGTCCGACAGCGGGGGCTGCTTGCACAGCCAGCCGCAGAGATTCTCTTCCGCTGCGTTCCCCGCCGACTTCTCCTTCCTCGCTTCGCCGTCAACCACGGCACAATCCCCGTTGCCTGTGATGGCAGCTGAATCTTCGTCCGATATTTCCATATCAGACGAGTTGTTACACTTCTTTTGATTTTTATCCATTTTTGAGCCTAAAGTCTGCCTGTTATTTTCAAAATACCTGCAAGAATAAAACACATAAATGATACAACTTGTACATAAAAAAAAATCACTACTTAAATTACTGGTAAGAACTTGAATACTGTTTTCTATTCACTTTCATCACATCTAACAGTACAGGAAAAAAATATATCTTGCTTGTATCCTCAACAAGTAAAGGTTAGTTTCATTTCCTTTGAATAACTTAATTTTGTGCATCCCAAATTTTAAACAGCAAAACAACTTAAGACTTTCCCTAACGTCATATCTAGGCTTGAACCCGCAGTCCTACCATTCTGTGATTTATCACATTTTACTTTTTTCAGGTCACTTATTATTGCAAACTAGGGGTGTGCGGGATCCCGACCACGTCTGGATTACTAAGACATCTCAATAAACATACCTCTATAAAAAAAGAATTTGAGGATGCTAAAAAATATGAAGTCGCCACTGAAGCAAGTGAAGCAGACAAAAGAAATAGCAGCAAAAAAAAAACAACTAACTTTGCAAGAAACGTTTAAATGATCTTCTCATATTATAATTAAAAATTTGCTTTTTTTTTTTTTTTAATTTTCCCGATCCCGTCCCGTTTCCCGCTGGAATAATTTATTTTTCCCGAAAATTTCCCGCAGTACAAAAACCTATTCCCGCACACCCCTATTGCAAACTAATCAAAATAAAGCAATAATTTTTTATTTGCTTTGTTTGTTTTTGACACTTTTTTAGATGTGCAGTCAAGTAAACACAGTACCTGAAGAATGCATTAATGGCCGCCACCCTCGCTAGCGAGGTGAGATCTGCACCAACGTATCCAGGCGTGAGCCTCGCCATTCTCTCGTAGTCAAACTGTGGCTCCAGCTTCAAGGACTTGCACACGGTCCTGAGAATCTCCGTCCGAGCTTCCACGTCGGGAATACCGAGAGCAAGCTCCGTGTCGAACCTTCCGGCTCGACGAAGAGCTGGATCGATGGAGTCGGGACGATTCGTGGTCCCGATTATCAGCACGTGCTGTCCTTGCTCTCTGCGGCCCAAATCTAGGAACACGCCACACATCGTTCAACAGTTAATAAGCATATGCATGCATAATATATCTATTTTATTTATTTACTACACTCATTTATACTTCTAAATGTAGTGAACTGAAAGAAAGTTTTTACAAATTTTTGTAGAGGGTTAATTAAAAGTTTTTATTTATTACCAACGAAAATACGAACCATAGTAATAGTCATAAAATGATTACATTAACTGTTATCACCCATTAAGTTTGCAAAAGTGGATTAATTTTTTTTTTAATGTGAACATAAAAACATGACATAGAGATTCTCTTTCAAAAATATTGACAAACTTATGCAATAAATATTACATACAATAACAAATATGTATAGAAAGATTTAGGTATGCTGAATAAACAAGCTCTGAAACAAGATGGAAAATTTAACTTCCTCTTTGTACACAAGTTCGTGCCGTATTTTTCTTTGCCAAGATAATTATAATGCTATAACTACATTGTTTTTTCAGCATGATTTTAATCAATGTAAAGATAAGAAAAATGTAATAATAAATATACTAATCTTACAAAAATTAAATATTACTTTAGGTCTTTAAATAAAAAAATTTAATTTGTCTGAATTAAATGTTTATTTTATGCAGTCATAGAAACTTTCTACTCTAACGACATTTCAAAGGATTGTTGGATTAATTTCACAGTTTCTTCAAGCAACACTGAGTTTACTTCTCAAAATTCCAGATGAACAAATGATAATTTCCACACAACAAAACATAAGAAATAGTTACCATAAAGTTGTCATTTCAATTTTAGCTAATCAATCTTAAATCTTTTAGAAAAAATATCAGATAGTATTGTTATGAACACAGACAGGACCGCGACACGCGCCAGGTTCGGCCAGGTTCGAAGGTGGCTGGTGACCCTGCATGACCACGGGCACCACGCACCGTGTCACGTGCCAGAGCATTGGGTCAGCCGGGAATGATTTGACTCGTCATTAGCCGCTCTTGTCAGTTCTGGAAAGACGAGATCGACTAGTACTTAGTACCGAGCAAGTTCAGAGCGTTCAGAGAGTTCCGCGAGTGAAGGGAAGTGCAACATCGGCGAAGAGGGTGAGACAGACCCCCCCCCATGCAACCAGAGAGTGGTGTGACGTGGAGTTCCACTGGATCGTGAGAGTGCAGAGGCTGAGTGGCATGAGAATGTGTGTGTGGACAGGAGCATGAAATACAATTATTTATTATTAATGTAAATATTAGTAATTAATAAAACTGTGAAAAAAACTTAATTGGGATTTCCCTTACAAACATAGTTCCCCCCACATTATAAATCGTAACAGTATACATATGTATTATTTTTATTTTCTTTATTCAATGAATTCTGTTTACAGCATGTTTCTTTCTTTACACTATGCACAGTCTCAAGCTTATCTTTTCTTTACACTATGCACAGTCTCAAGCTTATCTTTTCTTTACACTATGCACAGTCTCAAGCTTATCTAGTGCTACTCCAATTTCTCCATGTTCTTCTGAGCTGTCTCCTTTTTTAATTTTACACTTGTCACTTCAAAAAATTAATCTCCACTTCACCAGTTTTAATTGATGCTCCTTCTTTCATCAAGTTGCTCATTATTTCCTCTGAAGCCCTTTCTTCTTCTGTGTCTAATTATTCATCATTAATCCTTCTTTTTGATTTTACAAATGTGTGTGGTAACTGCTATGTGGACTGCAAGGCAGTGGCAAAAGCTCTTCTGTCACCAGTACCAACTGGGGTTTTATATAAAACATTTTCATGGTCAAATGAAGCAACTATTAAGTTGTACGGAGAACTTTCAGACACCACCAGTAATTGGTTTTAAATGTTCACATTAGCAAAACTATGAATTGCAAGAGGAACAATACCACTAAAATAAAATAAAAGTTTTAAAATATTGTAAAAAATTAATAAAATTTTTTTTCACTGTTTCTTTGTTTCATACATATTGTTCATTTGACAATGGTACAAATTTTTTTTTTGTATATGATTGGTTAAGTGAAAAATCAGTTATCCGATTTTTGGTCTTGAATTGTTTCAGATAATCAATGCTCTACTGCAGGCCTGCCGTTTTTACGGATTTTATCCGTTTTCACGGATATTTGAAGCTTAAAACGGACTAACGGATAAACGGCGACATTCACGGATATTTACGACACTTCGCCGATATTTTCATATTTGAATTTCGTTCGTGTAAATATTTACATTCAACTACCAATTTCGCAATTTGAAGTTGTCAAACCATACAAGCATCCAACAGTAAAGCAAACACACACATATTGTGTAGCGCCATGGAACTTCCAATCGTTTAACCACAAACCAAAAACATTTACTCCCAAATTTCATGAAGTTCAATATCTTTGGTTTCGGGGGAAATGTTTTTTGTTTGTTAAGTTAAACGCTAAGAAGTGTCATGGCGTCAGTAAACATTGGTCTTTTTTGCCATTACATTGTTTTAGGTGCGGCATTTGTTTACAAACTTCTTACGTGATTTAAGTAGTAGTTTTGGTCTTAGCTGATTGTGATGGAGAAAAAAAGAAAGGATTTGCCGGACAGGTCACTTTATAAACAGCGTTATCGTAAAGAATGGGAGCAAGAATTGAAATGGTTGAGGCGTGGCAAAACGGAAATTTCCGCCGTTTGTTCGACTTGCAACTCGGAACTGAACGTGACAAAGGGCGGCTTGAAGACGCAAGTTCATGCAAAAAACCAACGAGCTGCTGATCAGAGTTGTTCTTTGACGAGTTTTGTAACCAAACCAAACAATATAATTGATGCGCAACTGTTATGGGTGAACTTCGTTTGTGAAAACAATTTATCTGTGAAACTCGGTGATAATTTCACGAAACTTGTCCCACAAATGTTTCCAGATAGTGAAATCGCAAGAAACTTTCCTTGTTCTCGCACTAAAACTAGCCAGATAATTATTCAATCTTTGGGTACATCAGCTGCAGATTTTTACCTAGATGCAATGAAAACACAATTTTTCACACTGATGATTCATGAATCAACTGATGTTACAGTCACTAGGCAGGTTGTAGTGTTAGCAAGGTTATTTCCATCTGAGATTGTTGAAACTCATATGTACAAAGTAATGGCTTTGAGTGGTGCTGCAACTGGAGAAAATCTGCTGTGGAAAGGGTTTTCAGCAATCTCAAAATGGTTAAAACAGTTCACAGATCGTCAATGGAATCACCAATGTTAAATGCACTGTTGCATTGCAGAATGAGAACATCTGCAGGTCTGGCTTTCAAGCCCACTGATGAGATGCGGAAAAGAGCACAGAACATGAAAAAGTAGCAGAACATGAAAAAGTAGCTAGTTAATGATGTGAAATACATTTGTTTTTTTAAACTTGTAAATAACTTCAGTTGTATGGATGTATTTAAAGTTTAAAAATAAGAAAAGCACCAAAGCCTATACTGAAGAGTAATTTTTAAATTACTTTTCATTTTATTGTGATACCAACTATTAGTTTTGTAATGTAAGTGGCAAATCATAATTTTTTTTTGACATTCATTTGATTTTTTTAAATTATGTTTTGGAATGCAATGTATATTTAAAATTACTACGAAAAATAAATTATGTCAATTACGGCTATAAATTTTACAGGATTTTTAAATGCTGTAATGAGGATTTAGGAACCTAATTTGGTGGCAGGCCTGGCATAAAGTGTCACAGTATGAAATTAATGGGAAAACATGTTTTCCACTGCTTTGTAAACTTGCAAAGGCAATGCTTATTCTTCCACACAGCAATGCAGGGGTGGAAATGATATTTAGTAAGCTCAACCTTATCAAGTCAGCGCACAGGTCATGTCTTGAATCGCCAAAGCTAAATGCTTTGTTGCATATCTCTTCTATAGAGCATCCCACTCTTAGATTGCAGTATGGAAGTAAATGGGCGCATTCTCTCTCTCTCTAACACACGCCAATTGCCGTTAGCACTGTCCTTGTTTCTTCGTGCGTTGTTGCCAAATATCAAACGAAATTTAAAATTTTAATTTTTGGACCAAGCTTTTTTTCATATTGTATAGAATCAAAATACGCATCAGGCAATGCTTATTTTGAATACTTAACAATATTTTAAGTGTCCGAAAAAATTAAAAAACATAACTTATTCGCTGCGAACTGTTTTGAAGTATTCCGATATGTTTCACATCAAAAAAAGAAAACCTACATGTGTATTTCATTCAGATTTTTTTTATTAGTAAATTAATGCCTTAGGATGCCACCGAACAAATGTTAAGACAAAAACTGTACAGGTTTCACTTAAATAATTTTTTTAATATATTGAAATGCATTTTCTCACAAACTGACACATCAAAAAGTTGACCCGCGGAAAAAAAAATTTTCTATTAAAGATAGATGGGGGACGAAAGCGAGAAAAATGTTCACAATGAATTGAATTATTTTTTAAAAGCAGTTTCATCTCAATTGCTTCTACAGTTTCCGTGGAAATAGCTGTTAAAGATGTGTCTTATCAGTACAAGAGCGCGCGCTGCCGTCGTAAGAGGAAACAGGGTCGTGTGTTTAGATAAGTGGGGTTCTGTCCTACAAGCAATTTAAAATACATGGCTTCCTTAGTCAACAAAAAATATTATAATCGATTCTTGAACATAATATTTAAAATGTATGAAATAAATACGAAGGAATTTAATAGCGATCATGGTACAAAATTTTGAATTATTTTTCTATCCTTCTCACCAAGCATCTTATCAAACATTGTTTTAGACAAAGTTTTGGAAAATAATTATGATATTATTACAAACAATTTAAACAGATTTGATAAGGTGTCTACTAAGGCAGTTACGTTTTTTTGTCCGGTGAAAATTTTTTTCTTCGAACCCATGCAGTTATGGCTGGTCGTATCAAAAATGTATTTAGAAAACATTTTTCGGCATTAGGTAATCCGAGTTATCATACGTTAAAACGGATTCGATATTATTCATATTATGGGAGTTGTTGCGATTTTTCTGTTTTTCAAAAAATCTTCCCCATTTCGAACCAATTGTTCGGATTTTTCCCATAACTTATTCGACCGAGAATTTCCATTACCGTATTTTATTTATCATTTTGGACATGACTTGTCCAAAAATATGGCATTTATCGGGCCCATGAAAATGTGATATATATATAATTATATATATATGGGATTTTTAGAACAGAAAAGAAAACTATAAGAAAATTTCGTCTACAATAGGTAGTTTTTATTTGAAATTTACATAAAAGTGGCATTATTACAAATTTATATGTGTAATAGTATAAAATATTATAAATTACGATATGATTTCTTAAAATGCTTCTTGTTCGATCCAAAATTACAAAGACACGCATCTCCTGAAATTCGTAATGTGTTAGAGATTTGGCAACAGCGCGCGCCATAAGCCGTGTACTGCAATCTAAGAGTGGGACGGGCTATAGGAAGAATATGGCAGAATTCCAGCCAACAGAAGAAATGAGGAATAGGGCAAAACATCTGAAAAAGTGATATTTAAATACTGCCAGTGGTGAAGTGTAGGCTACGTGTGTGTGTAAATACTTGTATAAAGTGTTAAAAATTGAATTGTTTTGATTGAAGTATAGTTACGTACATTATTATCAAGTAATTTTCATAAAAATTGCATATTTTTTTTTGTATTTTTTAATGTACAGGATTTTTCAGGATATTTTATATTCAAAACAAGGATATTACAGGATATTTCACATTTCAATCAAGGATATTGTTTTCAAAGTGGTGGCAGCCCTGCTCTACTGTATTAATTTCACATTAATGTGGTAAATGCAGTAACTAAATAACTGGCAAAAAGTGACACAAGTTACTTCTTTCGAAATGTAGGTGAACAAGTGTCTTTTAGTGAGAAAAAAAAAAGTTACCTACTTTGAGGCCTGTGTTATCTGTATATGCTTATTTGCTTTTAAATACAATTAATTATTATGTGGTAAGATCTCTACATGAGCCATGAATTTAAGTTTTGTAACAACTATATTCAACCGACTGGTTTCCTAGTACTCCTGGTGACAGTAGTGACATCCTAATTTATACCCAGAAAACAGTGCTAATCAACACAACAGTAACCAAACTAGTGTTTGCCATTGGAAATCATGCTAATAACAATCTGATCATGAAAACATGGTTGTTACCATAACAAAATGAATACTGAAACCAATAAAATCAAATGAGAACAATCGTAGTTATGTTCTTTTACAAACATCATACCTGAATAATGGTGAAAAATTAGATAAATACTCATTGAATGAAGCTTGCAATGATTATATTAGAAAAAAATAGGTGCACATTTGCTATTGCAAAATTCTCAAGCTGTTTATTTTCCCTCCTATCAGTATGGCTAATCTATTGTCGCAACATTGGGCGAACTAACGCACTCGCCACTCACCATCCAGACAGGAGAGCAGCTGACAAACAATGCGCCTCTCCATCTCGCGCTGGGCCGTGTGCCTGTTGGGCGTGATGGCGTCCACTTCTTCCAGCAGCAGGACGCACGGAGCCAGCGACACGGCTTCCTTGAAGAGGTCCCGGATGCGCTCCTCCGACTGGCCGGACACTCCCGACACCAGCTCCGAGGCAGACACTTTCAGCAGCAGCACGTTCAGTTCCTGCCAACAGAAACTAGGCATCACAACTCCGTGTGACCACACACGCAGAATGACACAAAACTGTTTATATTACTAGAAATAATCACAAATATTATCATTACTGTCAGTTTTAATTTCAGTAAAAATATTCCGGTTTTCTAGTGATTTATAGTTCACGTTTTGGGAACATTTTTTTTAATAGATCTGAATCTCTGACTAAACAGCTAAGAGACCTTTTTAACCAGTAATGCTCATCTAAATTTTTTATTTCAATAGAGCAGCTCATTACAACTTTTTTAAAATACCATTGCACTGTATATTAATTTTAATAGGTATTCTAGTTATAACTATATCTATGTTTAATAATCTGACAAAATAGCTAATCCTGCATGGCCGTAATCCCGAAAACATTTCACTGCAAAAAAATCTTGTTTACAGTGAAACCTTATTAATAAATCCCTGTTAATACAAAACTCTAATTAATACACAATATTTTCACAGTCCCTGGAAATTACACTGGAGTTAAATGCTAAATAAATTGTTTATTACAAAAGATGGTTATAATGAAATAATTTTTTTTTTTTTTTTCAAGGGTGAACAATTACATGTTCATAGTAAAGGATGGTTAGTAAAAAAATTCTCTTTTGGTACAGCCTACAGTAGTAGGTAGATTTTGAAATGCCTATTTCTCCTGGAAATGTTTTGGAAACCCTGTAAACTCCTGGAACATTTAAAGAACTTAATATTCATAAATAACATCCTTTATGTTCGCCAACATTCAAAAATAGATTGATTGAACATTTTCTCATTTTCCATGCAGTAAAATATTTGAATGTACGTAATCCACAATGCACTGCACATAATTGATTTTATAGTTCTTACACAGTTGTGCAACTTTCTTTGAACCGATACGTCTTGACTCACCCCAGCCACGGCCTCGGCTAGCAGCGTCTTACCGCACCCTGGTGGACCTGTTAGCAGCAGGCCCCGTGGGGGAGATATCCCCAGCGTGGAATAAATGTTCGGCTGAGCTACGTGAAGGATAACCTTCGACAGCTCCTGTAACAGTAACAGTTTCCCTGCTTTCCGTGTTCAGCCAAACATTGTTCATGTGTAACATCTTAGTTCTCCATTACGGCAGTGGTGGGAGTAATTTCGTGAATGCTACGGAAGTCAAGGCAAGGAAATGTGTAACAACTAAGGTGCTGCCATCTGTGGCAGAAAATATAATTTGCATGTATTTATTAAGCTCGTCATTATTTTAAAGAATTATAAGTTAAATTTTGTATCCAAGTTTTGTATTAAAAATGTATGTGCAACATGAGAATACATTAATTTGCTCTTTACCAAGGTTAGATGTTACACATGTCTGGCGAGTAACTATATAAACTACTAATACTTAACAAATCAATACATAACACGTACAATTGACCATGGAATATTTTCCTGCACACTGTTTGCACTGTTATCATCTCCATCAATGCAATACAACCAGTCTGTAATATACAACTACGTACAATATTTGATCAAAATTTTAAACAATTACATTACTGACATCTGATCATGCTTCAAAATATTAAATCAATACACAGTTGATTCATTGATTATTTCTCTTAGGTTTGATTAATGATAAAAACAGATGTGTTTTTAACTTTGCATGAATTTTGATTTAAACACAGACTATAGTTTTAAGACATTAAAAATTACTAACCCAGTTTGGTAACTAATACTTTATCAATTTCCCTGTTTTTTTCACTGTTTTGAAGACACCTTTTCCAATTCTCAGAGTATTCCCTGTCTGTGGGAATCCTGCTATATTTACAAAACAAATGTATGCTGATGAATCATTTAAAATGTGTTTACAAATGCCGATATAACTATTCTTACCCTCAAAATTTCTTTGTTGCCTGCAAAATCTTTAAAACTAACTTCAGACCTGCATGCACCAAATCTACCTCTGCTGGAATCTGGTTTTGTTTCGTTTTCTATATGAGGAAATTTTCTCTTTTTCACACTCTTTTGAAAAGACAAATCAGGTACGTCGTCAACGTTATTCTTTCGTTTTTTTGAGTTAGCATCAGTTCCTTTGACTTTCTGCAATCCACCGAACTTGAGGGAGGTGGGATTTTTCACCATCGATGACTTCAGTACAGAATAGCTTTGCTTCGAACTGGTGTTAGAGCTGGGTTTGCTTTTGAAAGGTATGTTGAAGGAACTGTGGGATTTAGTGATCTGAAACACAATACAATTGGAATAATAAACAATTGACACAAAAAATGTGAAAATTGTGAATAGTTTTGTAGACATAACTGTACATATTGACCTTTCTAAATTGGCAGAAAAGACTACCTTTCTGCATTCATTGACCAGCTGGTTAGTCTACATGACTAATGTCTTTAAATTTAATGTCAATTGTTAAGTGAAGTGGGCTTAAACAGTGAAACGTCTTTAATCTGGCTCATTTGGGGTCACGGCCAAGCCAGATTAGTAATTTTTCTAGATTATATAACGTCAATATAGTTTTAACTTGAAGACCAAAGAATAACTAGTACTTATATAGTACAACTCAGCTCGGGGAACAGAAAGGACTACTAAGTTGAAATTAAAACAAGATACCATATTTTAAGATTTAATTTATAGTAAAATTACATAAAATTCTTAATAGCTTATTTAAAATAAATGCTGGCATGTATTTGAATGACTTATCAATTATTTGCATTATACATATATACATATAAGTTTTCAGTCTTGCTAAGAAAGTTACTGTCACTAGACAGAAGTTTCTCACACTTAAGATGGCAATTTGTACATACCAACTAGAAGTACATATACTTTTACACTTCATCACCTATTCTCCCTAGTATCTACTGAGTTGATACTACTATTATTTAAATTTTTTCCACTTAGAGTTATAAATAAATAAATAAATAAATAATTAAATAAATAAAATGAATAAATAGATATATATTTGAGTACACTTGCCAAGTACTGTAAATCAGTACTATTAGTTCAGTAAAATAAATTTTCAACATTTTTGAATGAACGAGAAGTAGGAAAAAAAAGCCCAGGACTCTTACAGGAAGTCAATTCCTAATTGTCACAAATTGTGTAGTGATATAATTGCAGTTGTCATAAACAACTGAGAAAATACACAAATATCACTACAATCAGCTTATATAAATACCCCCTTTCTGGGATACTCTCTCAAATTAAAAAAATGGCATTTTAAAAGAAAATTAGCCTAAAATAAGTTTCTATAAATTTACATACAGGATTTGGAAAATTATGCCACAAATAAAGACATGCAAATAACAGCCAGAACATTTAAATACTAAAGAAGCGAAGAGAAACAAATATAAAATAAACAAGGGTTCTCTGCAAAAAATAAAAAATTACATTCCTTCTTCTGTAAGGCTTGTAACTTTACACCAAGGAGTGGCCACATCTGCATGATTACAAGGTAACTGAGTGAAATTTTCCCCCCTTCAGTTCATCTTTGTGCCCTGTTGGTAAGATGCCCAAAACATTGGCTGAAGTGTAGTGTTTGCAGTGTGAAAACAGTTTTAAATTACCTCTTTTTTTATGGAAGTGACTGTTTAGCGACAGACTCTAATTCATATTTGCTAACCATCATCCGACGTTATCAAGAACTATTTCCACAATATTTTGGGCTTCAACCAAGTCACATCATGCCGTCTCCTGAAAATTTATAACTCCATCAAGAAAATATTGAGACAGAAAAAAAAACCTCAGTTTGTTGTGTTACAATTATCCTGATGATTCTATGACCGGTAGGTTACCTTTTTAATCATCTTGTGGTTTTATTAATATGTGTTATTCAGTGTTGTTACTTTGACACACATGTTTGGCAATTAACAGTTAGATTAAATTCAAAGACATAAGTTCACTTTAATGAGAGGAAAAGTTCCAATTGCATTTAATTATATTGTTATGAACGTTAGCAAGGCCACGTCACGCGCAGGTGCACGCCGTAACATGAGATGTGCCGTGCGCACCTGGGTCGCTGCTTTATCTCCCTCCAGCCCTCCGCACTCCCCGCGCGGCGCCCTGCCTTTGACACGTAACTGACACCGGACAGCTGGGAGTTGCGCGAGCCGCCGACACGTTGTTTTCGAGAGATTTCTGCCGTCTGGACGGCTCGGAGTGACGCGACAGGCCCCGGCCGCTCTCGTGAGTTCCAGAAATTGCGGCTGATAGATAAAACGAGGACGGCGGCCTCGAGAGAGTCAGTTTGGGTCTGAGCAGAGAGTTCAGAGTGAAGTCGGGAGTTTTCCCGCAGCGGAGTTTCCGGGCGATAGAGTGGCGAAGTCCCTGGACGAAGGTTCCAGGGCGAAGAGTTCAGTTCCGGGCTAAAGTGTCGCGGGCGCGGCGAAGTTCCAAGCGAGGCGTCGAGTGGGATCTCGGCGAAGGGGAAGTGTGACGGCGGCGGCGGAGTGCGGCGACAGAGTCCTGCGACGGAGGACCACGAGGGGTGCTGCGGCGAGAGTTGCGCCAGAGATGCGGCCCAGCGAGGTGTGTGGAACGAGTGACTGAGGAACAGACCTTTCTTTAAGTGTAATTAATTATTTGCCATTTTAGATTAATTTTTTAAGTGACATGAGTAGTGGCAATAAATAAAACTGTGTTTGATAAAAAACTTTAATTGGGCTATCCTTTATGAACCCGCAGTAAATCGTAACAATATATAATTAGAATTTGTGTCATTTCATATTGTCGCATTCCAGCATTTTTCGGTGTAACCGACTTTACATTTCTGTCTTTCTTGGTGCGGGATGGGTGTGGGATCACACCAGCCACGCAGTGGGGCAACTCGGTGACGAGGGCATGTGGCAAACACGGGTGGTTGTTGTGCAAAAGCCGCAGATCCCGATGTAAGAGACACACCCGGCGTGGCCCCGTGCTACGTTCCTGGGTCGCTCCGTGACAAGGCGCGGTGGCTCTGTCCCTCAGGGCTTGTGCACTGTTTGACAAGCCTCTTGAAAGGGGGACGGCGAGGTTTTCAAGCGAGAGCTCGTGGCACCGGCACCCTTGGCAGCGAGTCAGTTAGCTGTAAGTCTGCTACGCTCGCTCCGGGGGGAGGCTGTGTCCATCCTTCCCCCCCCCTCCCCACAGGTAACAAGTGTGCGATTTTGAAGAGGCCGGGAGTCGGAGATGCCTTGGATCACCTGTTTTTGAGTAAGTCCCTCAATGCTGAGGTTTATGAATTTATTTGACTTCAATATTGTGTTAAGTTACAATAAATAGGGGTGTGCGAATACTCGAAATTGCAAATATTAGTGCGAATCAAATATTTGATTCAATTCACATTTGAAACCAAATTAGGTATTTGAAATTTTCAAATATTTGAAAGTTTTTGAATCTATTGTAGAATCCTGCCGATGCAACCCCCCTCTGATGCGTCCATTCCATTTATACGACCGTTTTTTTGAGAAACCGTGAAAAATTTGAGCAGAGAAAGTCGAAAATTTGAGTAAAATCGGCTGAAAAACAAGTCTGTTACACTTTGTTTGGCGCTATGTGTTCACGTTTATCTTGGCGAGAGCTGTACTGTAAGCAGGCAGGCATACAAAAGACGGCTACAAATAGATACCACCCCTCTAGAAAGTCCACGCGGCAGTGTCTAGCCGAGCTCGGCGCGTCCACTCGCACGAAAAGCCGTCTCAGCTGTCATGTTATCTTACCCCCCCCCCCCCCCCCCCCGCACGAAAAGCCACTGTGGTAGCTTCTGTGAGAGCATAAGAAACTCGTCCGGCCAGGCTGGCGGTAACGGCGGCTTGACGTCATACATGACGTGACGCTTACCTCTCCATCCCCTGCTAATTCTTCAAGGCTCATCCCTCCCAGAGCCACAAACCATGTAAACCCCCCCACCCCCCTTTTTTCAACAAACATTTCAACACATTCCCTCTCTTATTTCAATCTTCTGCGTGAGAAACTGTCAGCATCCTCCTTCCCACCCGCACTGTGTGCGACAAAAGCCAGGTTGTATAGTCCATTCTCGGTCAAATAAATATTTTTATGGGCTTATAAGACTGTCCTTCGCCGTTAATAAATACTTTATAAGTTTAAGCTATTATGATACAATTTGTTTATTAGTCACACAGCAGTTTCTGCTGAAAAATCACTAATGCCTCGAATTTTATTGAATAGAAAAAATTAGCAGGGCCGTAAATATATTTATTTTACAGCATACACCAATCCCTCGCATAGCACGTCTTCACTTAATGCGAATTCAGTTAGCACAATGTAAATTTTACTGCCCTAGTCTCGAATAGCACGTCTGTAAATTTCAGTTAGCACGAAATCGCCACAGGCTAAAAAAAATCTCGGAAACGACGCGACGTCAGGTATGGAATTCGAGGGGGGAAGAGTGGTTTGGAATGCGAGGGGAAAGAGATGCGCACGCAGATAAACAAACACCGGGCCGTACTGTTGATGCCCGGCCGCAGACCAGGCCCTACCGTTGATGCCCGGCTGCAGACCAGGCCGTACCGTACAGAAACCAAAGCAGATGAAATTGGACACGTTTTTTTAAAAAAAAGCAAGATGATAGTGTTAATTTCACCCCAGATAATATTTAACTAACTTTTATGTTTTGTATATGTACATATTGTACATACAGTAAACTCCCGGTATATCGCGCCCCGATTGATCGCGGAATCGGGTATATCGCGGGTCAAACCATGTCCCCCAGTCAGAAATGAATAATAATAATGGAATAAATGGTTGACAGCCGATTAGGATAATTTTGCGTTGTAACTAACAAACTAAGCATCGGGCAGAAAAAAGCCTAGGCGTAGAAAATGTCCGCAGTAAAATTCTAAACAAGATATCTCCGTACATTATTCCTCTATCTTGTAGGGTTTTCAAATTATGGTCCAATCCAGCCCAGTGATATTTTCTGAAACACTAGTTCTTAACGTCGCTTTATCTCACAAATGAAGCATCGGACAGGGGACCTGATAAAGCCCACCGTCCAGCGACATTATCCAGCGTGACTCGGCTGGGGATTGATGTTGGATAGGCTTGGTTGTCGGCAAGCGCTGGGTAAGGAGAGGCTAGCCGAGAACATGGAGAGAGGTAGAGATTAGAGCGGGCAGAAACACCAGGGGGAGTGGGGGAGGGAATGTGTTCACGCAGCACACAGGCAGAGCATGAGTCACTTGACTGAGCAGCATCGCTGCGTACAAGGCAAAATCAGGTAGTCCGGTGTTTAAAATTCCACTCCAGAATCTTAATTGGTACTTTACTGGACATCTGTAAATAAATGTTTTGTTACAACTTAAACCTACAGACGTAATATTATTGGGTAATTCATTGTATTATACAAGTTCATCTTTTTACTTTGGTATAATGTTTTAACATTAAATAGTAAAGTAAATCGGTTAGCGTATTTTTAATCTTTGCCCAGGAATTCCCAGTGGTCCAATATTTACGTGAACCATACTGTACCACTTTTGCCGTGAGGTAGTAAACAAGTCCCGGAAATGTTTATGTGTAGCGGTCTCCCGACCTTTAAACAGAGGCTGGGGAATATAACACTTGCCGATCCGAGCCACACACACTCAGCAACTCGACACAGCGTTTGGTGAAATAAGTAAAGACAAAGTTTAACACGGTTTTTAATACGGCGTCACTGATTGCGCTAAAATTAAATTGGCGCAATTTTTGTTTCCCACATGTGACCATTTATAATTTACTGTAAGCATGGATAATAAAGTTTAACCACTTGACACGATAGACGATTCTTTATTTTTTATTGTACGAATGCTAGAATCGTTTTTTTCCTGTATCTGCGGCCTGCTTCTACAAAAGACAAGCTATCTGTAAGTAAATCTAGAATTTTTATTTTGTCAATCAAACTCGGTACTTTGCGATTCATATTCGGTTTGAAGTATCACTACGGCCTTTCTTTTTAGAAGACTTTGACCACAGAATCGTGTGTAACCGCACACACTGCACTTACTTTTTTACGGACACTGACGAAGCAGATACTGTGGCTGACACCACGAGACTGGCAGCAGCTTGTGTGCCGCACGTGTGTTTGGCGGCGTTTGGCGCGCTCGTAGGCCGTGCGACAAACTGTGCGCGGCACGCGGAAAAATAAAAACAATTCAACATTTAATATTTATCTTTAAAATTTATTATTTTTATTTTTTCACCCGTGTTTAGTGGAAACTGCGGATGCAAAGTCCGCACAAAGGCGGGCCGTCTATACTGTGCGTGCTTGCCGACCTATTAGAACACAGGCGGTGTTTTATGCCTTTTGACCTTGGTCACATCGAAACATCCCGGTTATGCAACAATGCGGGTAAAAGTTATGTCCCCCGACAACCGCGTTAAATAGGGAGTGTACCCGTATTTTAATGTTATGTTTGTGCTCTAGGGAAAATCTAAATCTGTTTATCTGTTAACTGATTTGTTTACATAGCCGCTTTTATAAGAGGTGTGCATTACAAATTAAATGTTTACATATGGCTGTGTGTTTTAAAG
Source organism: Bacillus rossius redtenbacheri (assembly GCF_032445375.1). Classification (NCBI taxonomy): domain Eukaryota; kingdom Metazoa; phylum Arthropoda; class Insecta; order Phasmatodea; family Bacillidae; genus Bacillus; species Bacillus rossius. The sequence continues at coordinate 29,403,447 of NC_086340.1, read as the reverse complement.
TTATATAAAACCGGTTCTTAATTTCATAAAAGTGTTTTAATTTTGTTAAGTTTTAAACGTAATAACAAAGGATCCAGCTGCTTGCAACAGCAGGCAGACAGACGCGCGCGCGTGTTGAAGGTCACGCCTGGGCGGGCAAGCCAACCTGCGGACTGACGGTAAACATGTTACCACTTATCTCCCGTTACACTGTGCCATGTTTTCTTTATCTAACGTATTCGGTGGTAGGCTTAAAAAGATAAATGATATGACATATGCATTTTCAAGTATTATTCTACGCATTTATATTATGTAAAGATTACTTCCCTACACATCTTGGAACACATTAAATAATTTAGCCTTATATTTATGGGGACTAATGCTTCAGAATACGCGATTTCGATTAACACGAACATTTTTAGGAACGAATTAGTCGTGCTAAGTGAGGGATTGGTGTAGTTACTTTTCCAACTGCATTCCAACGTGTTTTTATTCTTTTTTTTTTACGCTGCGAAGGTACGTGGAAAAGATAATTGCTTGAGCTGTCAAAATAAACATCGCTGACGGCATCGGTCTGTCGCTGTGATTATCTACTCCAAAAACATGTCACAGCATTTCAGGATAGCATTGTTCTTATATCTTTTGTTTATAGCCGAATGTTTTCTACCTGATCCACACAAGTTCCTTCGCCACGTTTTGAACGAAAATAACCACCAGCCGGGTAGCATAGCCGAACTCTCGCGTGACGCGAATTCACTTAGCGCTAGTATTTATCGGAACCCATTGTTCAGGGTATGCGAGTCCGAGGTGTAATATGAATTTAAAAAGTTGTCATTTTTACACCATAGACTATTTGAATATGAAATCTATGCGAACAAAGGTGATTTTTTTTATGTATTTTGATATATTTGATGGGGGGGGGGGGGGGGGGGGGGGAATGGCCCGAATTCTCTATTGCGACCATTCCGTTTATAAGTCAGTTTTTCCGGAAACCGTAAGGGGTCGCATCAGCGGGATTCTACTATATTACTTTTTTTTTTTGACAAAACGTGTGATACAATAGTATGTTGAACCTCGAGAAATCATTTTCCGAGAGACTTAATGGAAGAAAAAAAAACTGTAAGCGGACCTTTACTTACATCAAATTTTATAATAGGTAAATGAACATACTGAGAACAATTAAAGCCAATGTAGCATGAAAATTATCATAAATGCTTACGATTTTACTGCAAACTTTGCGTGATGTGTAGCATAATTAATTTATTATATCCAGTTGTCCTTAGCACAATTTTCGGGCGAGCCATGTTTGTGCCATATTAAAGTGTAAAACTATTTAAAACAATGCCAGCACATCAGTTTTCATCTTTAAAAACTAATGCACACATACTCTTTGGTCACCATTCTATTAATTTTACTAATACAAATCTAAAGAATTTTTTTTAACGATAGAAAAGTAAATACAGCGGCCATCATGGCTACAGCAAAAAAGAAAACGTGTCCGTTTGTGTTGATGGCCAGCAGAGCGGCCCATGGCCAGAGAATTGTGTTGCTAGAATTGCTCCAGCGCAATTGCTTTTTAAACTACAGAGAATGTTACGTAAATAATTAGATAAAATTAAAAAGACAAGATAAACCAAATTCATTAAAAATTATTTTGCCTTGACACGTTTGATTCCAAAAGACTCTGAGTACTGAATATTGACCATGCTTACGAGCAGTTGTAATAAACAACTTTTCGATATATCGATTGGTAATCGCTTGACTGTTTATTGCCGAGAATAAAACTGATACATCGAAGATCTGTTTACTTTCATAAACTCTTTTTTTTTTTTTTTTTTTTTTTTTTTTTAATTTTCAGAAGAAGAAATGAAGTTTAGAAAGTTGTTTTTCTGCTTTTGGGAACATTGTCACTTCCAAGAGGCAATGCCTGGATCCAGAACATCTAAAGGAATTGATCTTTTGCACTGCAATTTACGTAAAGTTGATGGCAAGGTGTAGGCTTGGCTTTTTATAAAGACATTTCTACATCACTGATTGTGTTTTATTACTAAACCATTAGAAGATAGATAAAAATTTACATGTTACTTGAGTAATAAAAATGTATATAAAGCTAAAGAACATTACTTTTTTAAACAACAATTTATAATATGCCAAATTTTGACTGTAATTATTCAGATTTATACCTAGAACTTAATTAGAAAATATTCGCAAATTATTCGCTATTCGCTAATATTTGCAATTATTTGATTCACATTTGATTCGCATTGAAAAAGTCACATTCGCACAGCCCTAACAATAAAGTCTTATAAAGAATTTGATACCCTCTTTCTTTACATTGGCTGCTAAGATAAGTAATTGGTTAACAAAGACAATATTCAAAGAACCTTATTTTCAGCTAATCCCTGTAAATGAAACTAAAAGATTGATGTGTAGAACTGTTATTTAAAATAAATGTGTTTTTTTTTAAACTAGTATTATTTATTTTTAAGTAAGTCCACGAATCTAATCTTTCACCAGCCATCCTGTACTGGGTGCTGAACCTAGACATTTAAGATCCTGGTAAAAGAAAGATTTTTTTCAGTTAAGATAAAATAAAAGGAGTAAATACCTCTTGCATGATTATGCCAAGTGAGGGTTTCCCCTAGTAAAGCTTAAGATCACTCAATTATCGATTTAAATTTATTTAGTGGGTATTTAGGACTTACTTATTTTGATTTATTTAACTATTTATTACAATACTGACAATTTATTACTTTAGCAATTTGCAATACGGCAAATCTCTGGGAGCATTCATAAGCAGTCTTGCTTGAGTTTAAAATTATATGTAAAAACTGTGAGCATTTTTCAACTAATTATGTACATCCTTTATTAGCAAGTATCTGTTGATACATGAACAATTTCAGTATATATAAGTGATTAGTACTATATAATATAAAATAATAAACACCATTATATGTTCAACTTACCCTAGACTTGATAGGCACAATGGTAATATTTGGCATGTTATTTTTGAATAAAGTCTGTCGGATATCTTTGCTTGTGTCTTTATCAACAGGTTCATCTTCATCACTACTTATATTAATCAATTCTTTTTCACCTTTAGATTCTCTAAACACAAACATAAGACACAAATACTTTAGAATCACTATTTTAAAACACACGAAACTCTAATAAAGTTTTATTAAGGAGTAAAAAAGTATTATTTTATTTATTTATTTGTAACTGTCACATGCCCACCAACAGCCGAGGGCTTTAGCGATGGGCAAGACAAATACAGACAAGGACACTGGTCGCTGAAGCACATTGGCAGAAAGATTCAGCTGAGGAGAATCCAACAGGTAGGCATAACCGCAGTTGGCCAACATATGCAAGGAAAGAGCGTAACATACCTGCAGAGACCAGGCAAATCAGAACAAATACAAACAAACACCACGGCCGGCGCGTCCATATAGGCGAACTAGGCAACCGCCCAGGGCACCAAGTAGCTGGGGGCGGCGCAGCACGACACATAACAGCTCATATAATATGTTTAACGATTATTGAAACTAAATGAAAATGGATTTTTGTTACAGTTTGGAAAGTTTTTATTGATGTAAGTAATTATTTAAAGTCCACAGTGACCGGTTTATGATTTGTAATAAGTAAAAAAGTAAAAAAAAACACAAGCCTGCTTACATTTGATTGTTGACAAAATCTTAGGCTTACGTGATGTATTTTGAAGCAAGGAAAATTTTTTTTGGGGTGTCCGGCCAGGGGGGGGGGGGGGGGCATTAAGGTTTTTCGCCTAGGGCGCCAATTTACCTTGCACCAGCCCCGACAAACACATATATATAATTTACACAAAGTATACAAATAAAATCATACAGGCACACAAACAGTAAAATGAGACACATAATAAAAAAACAAGAATCTACCAATAAATTTATCAATAAAATTAAATAAACATTGCAAGAATAATTGATAAGAACTATTGAGATATGATTATATGTAATTTACTGCACAAGTTTGCTTGTTAAGAGTTCAAGTATATTAAAATTAGAGAGTAATCTGCAAATGACATTGTTCTTTTGATTGACTGATTGTTATACTTGCGATTGGGTATAAGGTAGACAACAAACGGCTAGCTCTACGATCTAAGAGAGAAGTAATAACGGTGAAGAGAAATGCTTAAGCTTCATAAATTAATAAGTTTAGTTTGTATTCTTTCAATATTCTCACATAGAATTCCAAACTACAGAACAATATTCAAGATTTGATCTTATTGAGAAAAAAAGAGAAAGAATTGATTCATGATTGGTCGCATAATAAGTAAAAGTTCTTCTTGAACTAGAGATTAGATAATTAACATGTTGGTGAAAAAACAATTTAGCATATAAGAAAATACAAAGAACTTTTACAGAAAACGTTTTTGAAAAAGTATAAGCTTATATTTCCTAGTAAAATAAATAATTTTTGTTTTATTGATGTTAACGTCAAGTGTTACCACATTAAATTAACACCAGTAATTAATTGAACTGATGTCCCTTTGAAGGTGAATACAATCATTTAAAGTATTAATAATAGAAAATATCTTCAGATCATCAGCAAATAAAACATGCATGCCAGATCATCCAGTCAAGATACACATTGTCCACACCACCATCTTAGATTTGGTATGTGGTATCTTCACACAAATATAAGCACCCAAATTTTTAATTTTTGGAATATTGGCCTTAGTTTGGAATTTAAAGTTCTTCCAAGTTTCCCTCTGTTTGGTGGAATTTTTTTAATCCGCAACCAAAGTCGAGTGACACATCTTGCTTCAACTTACATTTGTAATAACGGTTATTAATGTAGAATCGTGAAATTCACCATACTTATTCAGCATTTTACGTAGATTTCAAATATCACTCATAAAATGTAATTAAATGCCCAGTACGTGCAATTTATGTTAGAAATGGGAAAAAATGAATTACCAAAAATGTAAACATCCGTTCAGTAATCCTATTGTAACTTTTTTCTATTAATCTTTACAATTAGGAGCTTGGTACCACTAGGAAGAGCACAAAATTTGCTACAAAATGGTGAAATAATTTTTTGGATATTTACCTTCTCAACCTCACCACACCTAAAGAAATGTGTTGGTGGATATGATTTTTTTAACTGTGCATACATACAGTACATAGGTTTATATAAATATAATAAAATTACAGCAGTTAAAGTTAGGCCCGCAAGCTGTGCTCATGAAAACTGCATTTTTTTACAATACCGGTGTCACATGATGTTGTACATACCTGAAGTAGGCAATTCTTTTAAGTTCTTTATCAATGTAATCTATTAAGAAGCTGATTCCATTTTGACCATTTTGATGTAATTTTTCTCTCTCATGGATGTCAGTTTATAATGCACCCTTCCAAACTGAGTCTCAAGTTCCGGAACATCAACAGTGCAAATAATGTAGACTGATGGCACCCAGCATGAATCTTCCTGGCCATAATTACGATGTTCTGGCCAGTAAAATAATTTAGCTGGCCAGTGTGGATGCATATAAATTAATCATTGCATCTTCATCTTCTTTTTCAAGCACTAACCCAATATAACACTTATCATCATAAAACTGAACACACATACAAATTTATTTTTAATTTTGAGGTCTCACTTTTTTTTCAGTCAGAGTACTCTAATGAAAAATTCTCATCAGAGCTAATTTGCTTAGCTGCTATTATAGTTGTAGATAGTGGGATGAAATAGTGCAAGGACCTTGTTCCAGGCACAGTTGTGAACTCTGAGAAACACTTAGGCTTTTCTTCCACTGCGTGAACGTCATCTTCTATGATCAGCTGAAACTTAGTTTTGAAAAGTTTTTCATTGCAAAATTGGAACATCTGCTCAGTTGTGAAAATTTGATCTTTAAACGGTCTGTGCAAGCTCACTCTAGATACTGTTCTTTTAACACATTCTCCACACCATCACAAGCTGTTTTACCACGGCATGTTGCAGGAAAGGTCCAAGAAGCTTTAAAATCAAAATTTTCCAAGTGATAGCAGAGGTTGGCCAAACTTTTAAAATTCTTGTATTTTGCTGCACTACCGTCTGTGATATACTCCACTCGATAAATGTTTAGGAATTCTTCATGAATTAATAAAGCTCAATCTTCTTTGAACCTCATATACAAAGAGATCATCATGGTTTAGGTAATCTGAGATAAAGCACAAAGACATTACATGTTTCTCCATCCTTTCTGAAGTACAGAATGATTGGATGTAATGTGTATGACTGAATTTCATCTGGACAACAAAAAAATACTGCAAAGTCCATGAAAACTAGTACAGTAGAGCACCCCTCAACGCTAGAGGTGGGTTGCAGAGTATCAGTAAGCTACTTTGTAACTGATACATGCCTGTATCAAGTACTACAAACAAGTACACTATTCAAGTATCAAGGACTTTAGTATCAGTGTAGAATTCGCCTGGAGCAACACCACGGCCAACATGCGCAGAACCCGATCGCAGATGACGGTCACTTGGGCGGAGCTTGTGAAAGGGGAGGGAGCGGCACGATGAATAAGGGATAAAGAAGGGAAAGAATGTAGGGGAGGGGAAGCCTAAGATTTACATCAAGTTCTGTCCCTGCCCGAACACGCCCGAATAGTCACCTTCGGCCAACCTCGGGTTTATTTATATAAATTTATATTTCTCTGTTTATTTTAATGTAGCTATACTAACTTAACTAACCGTCCATAGTGTTTTAATGTAGCTAACCTAACTGACCACTTTTAATATTTGAATTCATTTTTCCTGCGCAAAAATAAAACAAATCCCGAGGTTGGCCGAAGGTGAATATTCGGGCGTGTTCGGGCAGGGACAGAACTTGATGTACATCTTAGGCTTCTTATCAAAGTACGCTCAGTGCGCAGTACGTGCTCCTTGCAAAGATTGAAGACTCCGATTACGAAAGGCGTGGAAAGAGAACACCAATATCTTTTTTTGACTACGAAAATGTAGAATGAGAAAACTGATACCTTTTTACAACTACAAAGAATATAGAACGAGAAAACTGATACCTTTTTACGCTGGTGATGACGGCACGGAGGATGTGTAACCTTTAACGAGAATGCTGATACCTTGTTGCTTCCTAGGACCGCTACTGTGCTACTGCTTAGCTGATACAGAAGTATCAGCTACTTGTAAGCAGTTCATTACTGTATCAGTAACAGGTTGGAGCAGATACCGAAAATTGCTGTAACAACCCACCTCTCCGCTCAACCGGAATCATTGGGGGGAGGTCTATTCCGGTTATGGAAAAATTCCGGGTAAGGGGAGTTGCGGTAGGGAGGCAAAGAAAGAAGCCATTACATGCTGCACATATTAACTTACGTATATGTATAGCCAAAGTTGTACTGTAAATATTTTCCACAGTTATAAAACCATACAATAAAAAATATGTAGATCTACATACGTACTGTTTTCAAAACGTGCCGGGTCATAAAACTCCGGGTTGGTTGAATTACCTTCATTCTAGCAAGCTGGCAAGCGGGTGTTTCTTATCTCTGTGGGTGGGTGTGTGCGTGAGCGAAGAGGATGATGAAGAGGGTTCGGGGGAGGTAGTAGGACTACAGCTGCAGTGTTGTGTTACTTCTGTGTTGACATGCTAGTGATTCACACTTCCTGGAGAGTGTATAGTCAATGCCACGCACAGTTTACATTTCACATACACAAGAATAACACTTCAAGCATCTCGTTTAAAAACACAGAGATAGAGAAATTCAGGTAAATGTAGACTGTTTAACCATACATTAACGTATAAATATGTACATAATACATATTTGTACACTAAATTATTGTCTACAAACTGAAAGCATCACACGTTGGAAGTAAATGTTACTTGCTATCACGTGTGTCAGCGTGTATAGTGGGAGTCGGTGTACATACTCTCGGGCCGGCCGGAATTCTCTGTTTACTTGACATAGTAAAACAATAAAACTACTTATAGCATAAACATCTTTATAGTAATTCACGTCCGATGCAAAAACAAGTGGTGTATTTACACAATGCGCGGGAAAGACTGGCTATAATTAGCTCTCTGACAGACGTGCGTGCGCGCGCCTACAAGACATGTACAGTCAGGCAAAAGCAAAAATGCCTTGTTCCAGTGCTGAAATGTTTTGGAGATGTTTTGTAATGTTTTAATTTTTTTGGAAAATTAGTTCCGGATATCGGGTGTTCCGTTTGTGGGAATTACGGTTGAGGGGTGCTCTACTGTATTTCATTTGGGTGAATGTTTTCTTTCCTTTGTTTTACATAGTTCGACTGCCGTTTAGAGACAATGAATGTGGTATTAAAGCTCCCAGTTTCTTCAAAAGCAGATCAATAAACTCACATAAAGGAAGGACAAAGTTTGTAAAAGGCTGCGATCAGTAGTTACCCATAATGAAAACTGAATTTCATCTTCATCATCAAAGTCAGTAAAAAAGTTTCTTACATATTCTTGTATTTTTTCAGAATTTGTACAGTTAGGACATATTCTTAACATGCAATCAAGGTTTTCACTATCACATACCAGTAAATTGATAAGGTCCTTTAGCTTTGATTTTCGTATATTTGTAGCACTTAAGTAAAGTTTTGGATTCTGGTGTATTGAGCAAACACAAACCGAATGTGTACCTGGCTGACCACCTGTGACACACCATTTTAGCTGCAGCTCACAGAATTTAGAAAATCCTACTTTATCACAAGGAAATTTCTCTCTGTATACTGTGTGTCTGGTGACGCCATCACCAACGGTGTTCTTTTCATGGCGAGCTGAATTTCGGTCAGTGGTGCTGTTACCCACAACAACCATAGTTGCAACATCATCACGTGGCACATTCTTACCTTGCGAGGCGCTCGACAAATTCTTGACAAATTGGCTACAGGTTTATATTATAGAGATGACCACTTTGAAATAGCAAACTTTTTTTGATTTCACGCAGTTCATTCTTAATATCTGCAGTTTCAGAACGACAGTCCATCAAGAAGGTTTTGAGAATAGTATTATAGTTCTTCAATTCATCAACCTTTGCACAAAGGGTAACAACCGTTTTAATCGTATCTTCCATCTTCAATACATCCAATTTTAAGTCTACAGTCGAGGGATGACTATGAATGACAGTCTGACTAGATACAGAGTTCTTCAGTGGTGACTTGAACATGACAGTTTGATTCAAAAGTGAAAAATTAATTATGAATGTACATCATACAGATGACAATAAGATGAAATGTATCAAATAGGCCGGGGGCCACTCACTAACACGTCCGTAGGCTATGAACGCTCGGCCACGACTGCAGAAAATATTTTAGTGATTATGGACCAGGCTCTCAGATTTGATTTTTAAACCTAACACTTGTTTATCAAAAAATTAAGACATTTTTAATATAAAATGAGTTAAGTTTTTAAAAAATAATAATTCAGACATACAAAAGTTGATCCCATTCAGTAAACAATAATAAATAACTTGAAATTAAAAAATCTAACTTTATATTATAAAATAAATTTAAACATATATATATTAAGCACAGAGGCTTTAAAGAAAAATTTAACACATTCCTACATGAAGATTTTGCAAGATTATTAATAAAAGTGAACAGAACTAGTTACCGTAAACTCTGAAAGTAGAGAGATGTTTGTTGCTCACCAGCTCTGCTACTTGCACGTTCCTAGAAACACATAAAAATAATAGTTCAGTTCAAAATTGTAATAATATGTATATAAAATTATTTACTTCTACTCAAAAGAAGTCAATCACGAAAGATATCCCTGCATTATAAACTGCTATGGTGTTTCCAAAGAGATGACTAGTTCGTTAGTAAGAAGTCATTATGGTTCAATTTTGGCACAAAACCGATATTTTTTTAGTAGTAATGGGTCAAATACCGATTTTCTCAAATTCGAATCTCAAAAAGTACTTTGAATATACCCCTAGAATCTGAATCTAGGTCTGAAGTGTCTAAATTAAAATAATGTAAAAAAATTAAAAATATTAACCATGTATTAACATTGAATTCATGAACTAAGTTTCCAGAATCAATATACAGTGTAAACTCTTTATAAAGTCACCTGATTTAACGACAAACTCCTTAAAACGTCGAAATTGCTTGACTTTGGTTGGTTTTCCTTGTTTTCTTTACAATAATACACTCTATATAGCGTCACGCTCACTCTATTTAACGACAACAATACAGCATTATAAATCAAATTGCCGAAGTTGATGAGAACTGCAGCTGTGTACGTTCTTTTGTATGCTGTTTTGCTGTTTTATTATCTAGCACGTGTTTACTTCGACTGACGTACCGGAGATTCTAAGAAATTTTGTCTTTGGTTTTTGTATGATTAACTTGCACATGTTCACCTCGGTCAATAGACTTTTGTCAAGTTGTTACACGTTATCATTATCGCAGTTGCTTACAGACTTTCAAACTGTAAACATGGCGAGTAAATGAAAATTTTTGTGCATTGACGAAAAAGTTTTATTAATACACTCAATAGAGGCGGGAGGAAAGATTAGTGATGTTGAAAGACGCTTTGGATTCAGCCGCTCTACCATGTCTACAATATGGAAAAACAAAGAGAAAATTCTGCAAGCAGAGGAGAATGGAAAATCTGCTAAGAAATTAAAGAAACCTCAATACAAAAATCTGGATCAAGCGATGCTATCATGGTTTTATAGACAACGCCAGACTAATATGCCTGTCTCGGGGCCCATCATATTATTATAGAATAGTAAAATGATGTCTTTTATTTCTCTCCATTTAACGACCACCTCTATAAAGCCAAAAAATGCTCAGTCCGTTAAGTGTCGTTATATAGAGTTTACACTGTACATACTTATATCGTAATTATATTGTGACCAGTGCATGTGCGTATGCATGTGTTTGTCAACCTTGACTTCGAGCTTTGGAGGTCAAGGTCGTGACAATATTTATAAATTATATCTTAAAAGTACAACTCTTGGGGAATGGTAACAGGATAGGTACCTATGAAAACACAATTGACCTTGTAAACTTCAGAGGTTATCAGTGTTGGTTTTTTTTTTAATTGACTTTCCTCTAACATTTTTCTATAAATATTTTTCCTTGAATTTTGAATCCTTTGAATATTAAGGATTTGATGGTATTTCAGGATTTGATTAGCCCATCCTTAGATTTAGTGCTGCGATATTGGATGTGAGAACGAAGTTCTTTTCCCAACAGTTCACTACAGTGAACTTTCTGTAGCCCTGAGTTTTTGTGCTGAATAAATGGACATATATAAAGAAAATTAATTATCTTCCATAAATTAAATAATTTATAAATAGTAGCCATTACAGAATGGTAAAAAATATTTAAGTCATGTTTGTTGACTGACGCATACAATCAAGTCTGACATTTCGCATCACGAAGGTAATGGCAAAAAAAAATAATTACAAAGAGTGCAGATGAAGGTTTCAATGTGGCATCTGAACCTGACTCTAAATATACACAGAGACCAGGTAATTTTGCAACGTCGTTTCCCTGAATTATAATAGTTTAAATTACTGAAAAAATATTCTTGCCTTGTGATTTCAATTGGTTAATTTGATGTGATATGAATATTTTGTTGATAAGTAAACTCCATTATTACATTTCATAGGGAAGAAACCTATGAACTCCCACTTTGCTGGTGGCTATTAGCATGACACATGGCATAACTTTAACTCATCAATTTTGTATGTAAGTTTGTATTTTACAAAATACATCCCCCCTCCCTTTTTTTAATTGCCACCAACACTTCTGATCACCATCTCCAAACAAATGCTCAGCATATGTCTATCAATACACATCTATAACCACACCTTTAAATTGCCAAGGCAATGCTTCACACATTCTCCACCACTACTTTTGTATCCCTTTAACGTGCCATGCCCTGCCAATTATATCAACAGTGGTTAAAAATATTTGTTTTTTTTTGGGAATTGGATTTAACTACGATGGGAACGAAACTATTTCATATTTATCTAATAAATGCACACAAAATACTTAATTACATGAAATTTAGTAGCTTAATAGTAACTACTTTACAGAGAAACGTTCATCAGCCAACACAGTGCTGTCACAGAAGATTAGAAAAAGAATTTCACATTTTCTTCACACATGGAATACATTTAGTTTACTTACATGTAAGGACTCATAATCACTTTCAACTGACGAAATATCATCATCACCACCGTCTTCAGTAAATTGATCACCCAAGTGTGATTCTTGTTCGTATTCTTTCACAACGGCACCAAAAGCTACAAAAAAAAACACAAAATTAATTAGGAAGGATTATTATGTAACCAAGAGTACAAGAAACCAATTGGTAAAAGCCCACAAGCAGAGTAATACTGGTTAAGAGAATTAAAGGTGTGTGAGGTTGGATTATATGCCTAATAAAAACAGAATCCATTTGATAAAGTAAATCTGCATGTGAACACTATGCACTAACCACCCAACATCTGTTTAACAATGTCTGGAATGCAGTGTGACAATGCATCAATGCATGTGTGTACGTGAGAAATAACTGAGTTTAAAAAAGCAGTAGCTGTTGTTACGACAACGGGCAAGCTGACCGTGCTATGGCGTCTGCGCCGACAGGTTGTCAGCACGAAATAGTGAGACAGTGCATCTCATTCGCAGGCCAGGCTGCCGTCGCATAAGGGGGAAGGGAACGAGAATCTCGTCAACACAGCTGCCGACCTAAGATTTCTAATATCACCGCCACAAAAAAAAAAAGGCATTTTCTGAGTGGTAGTCACAACGGAGCCCGGCTGTGACACAGTTCCTCTCGCTGAAGCAAACGCTTTATTGATAAGTCAGCCGCGGCCGCGACACAGAGAAACAGCAATGATGAGAGACTTACTAATAGGTGATAGGGAGTTGGTTATGGTCTTAACATAACATAGGTTGACAAAATGTTAACTTAACTGGATGACGACTAACAAAAGTTAGTGTAAAAACTGTAGACAATTGCTACACATGTCAATAAACAAATATCTGAACCCTTCTACCTGAAATTACTGTGAGAAGGGCATGATAACAGCTGGGGCTGAAGGCCAGACAAGGCAACTGGGTAAGGAACCAAACATAACACTATATTTATTAATTATTAAAGTAATAATTTTTAATGCAAATAAATTATGCATACAGGAACATAACCTCACTTATTAAATACACTTGAAAAAGTTTATAAACTAATTTCTATTACAATAAATAAAAGTTTTAAATGATATGGATGGGTGTTCAACATCAATCACTAAAGTATAAGATTTATAAGCACATATATAATTTTTATTTGTAGGTAGCTTTTTTTTGTAGCCTATGAAAATTTTGTTACATGCACACATCGTAAAATCACGCTCATAATTTTTTTCATAATGCACCTAAAGAAGTGTAACTTAAGAAATTATTACTTAATTTAAAATTAAAATAATAAAAAATATAGAAAACAATATAACTTGTGAATTAAAATATTATTGCTAGTGAAACCAATCGTGACCAAATAAACACACTGTAGTTGTCCGTTGTATATGGCACTCACGAAGCAAGCAATAACAGGCTCAAACGCACAAGAGTTGTTACGTCGACGAATATTTAGTACTTAGTAAACTCACGTGTAATAAAGTGCAGTGTAAATGACTTGTGTATGTGAGCATGATGTCACTATCTTAAAAGTCAATCACACCAGCCTAAAGAAACTTATTTACTCACAAGAGGTTATCTTTAAACAAGAATCATGATGCTCTAAAACTTTTCAATTTTAAGATTTAAGTTTAATATTAAATGAAATAACATCAACATTTTTAATTTTCTAAACAATTTTGTACTTTCAACTTTATTGTGAACCTTCACTGAACAATCAAAACACATCAATGAGACAAGCAAGTAGTGAGAACATTTAGACTTCCGCAGCTGGCGGAGAGTTAGCGAGTCAGTGGGATAACACTGAGCAAGTTTCTTTGTAGCAAGTAGATTAGTGTTGCAGGGTGTGTGTGTGTTATTTAACATATTTGTGTAATTTTTGGGGCACGTAAAAATTGAAACAAACTGGAGGTGGGTGATAAGAAGACAATGTCTCAAAATAAACCTGAAAAAAAATTGTGAAAAATCCACATAGGAAAATGTTATGCTTAAAAATTACATACAGTGAAAATGTCTTCAGGACCATAGCAATGCCGATCAATATTGTTTGAACTGATGTACTGAATGTGAAATGTAACCATAGAAAAAAGTAAACACTGTACTGAAATGAAAACCAAAAAAGAGTCAAGTTGGAAAAAAAACAGTTTTTTAGGTTTAAACCAACCTTTTTTTATGTTAGTTATTTTTGTACTCAGCATTTTCAAATGAAAGCTTAAACATCCCGCTCTCTGTCACTCATGTTGAACCAGTAAAGTTAGAACATCAAAAAACTGAAGTCCAGCAAATCTGCACATTTGATTGGGACTTAGGGCCAAATTCAGAGAGCTCTTTCGACAGTTATTCACACACCAATAGGCTTTTCCATTGAAGCTGCTCGGCAGAGAAGTTTTTCAGTGGTTGGTTGACTGCTGGATAAGGAGAGCCAACCACTTGAAAGTGAATGTGGTCTGAAGCTCATTAGAATGCCTGTTCAGTTGAAAATTGGCGGAGCAGTTGGTTTTAATATATAATTCCCACATAAAAACGTGTTCATGTATGTTTGTAATTGTTTAAAACATTTTTGTCATATGGCAGATATGTAAAATATGTTTTGGAATTAAAAATGTGTTTTTAAAGAAATCGTTTCGCTCGCAAAGTGTGCATCAGACACGTGTTTTGTAGCGATGGCAGAAGATTTGGATGAATTTCCAAATCACATTGACGAGGTTTTTGAATTTTTTGATGATCTTAAAAATGAAAATCCAGTTCCGCGAAGGTATATAAGAAATTTAGCAGACCCGTTTGATTTTTATCGGGATCAAGTGTTCGAAACACAATTTTTTTTTTCTCTGTAAGAAACTGCATTTATTTTTTGTTTTTTTTCGATTACGGTTTTGTGCTTTCTCACGAGATCAAAAATAAACACTTTTTCATCTGGAGAAAACACTATAATTTTAGACAACGTATCCATCTTAAGAAAATTTCTCAACCTCGTGTAGGGTTACCAGACGTCCGGCAAAAGGAGGACATGTCCTCCTTTTTATGTATTTTTTTGCGTCCGGCCGGATTTTCCTTAATGCTCCAAAATGTCCGGCTTTTTTATAAAGTGAGATAATTCCTGCAGTTACACTCTGAGTAAACCACGCGCTGTCCGCAGAGTCATCCCACTAGTAAGTAGTTCTATGACAGCTTGACAGGTAGCAGCACATGCAGAAGCATGTGTTTTTAATATGCTGTATATGCGTAGTTTGTTTGATTCTTTATACTGAAACTGTATTAAATGACAAAACATTGTAAAATATCGTACTCCATTGTAATTAATTCATGGCTTTAAAAGAAAAATGTATTGTCCTCCTTTTTAGTGAATTGTCCTCCTTTTGCGAGATGAATGTCCTCCTTTTTTATTATCAGTGTCTGGTAACTCTAACCTCGTGTCCAATCCAAACAAAATATTATTGTCAGCGTGAGAGCAGACAAAAGACAATCAAAATGAAATAGGGCGCTTTTCCACACACACTCCAAGTATTTGATCTAAGAAAATTTTTGTGCCATGTTGCCAGATCTTCACTGAAAGTGGATGGGAACAAGCTTTCAGCTGGCAGTCATTTGAAAGGCGTTTTTGAAGTATGAGAGGTGGAGAGAGTGCCAGATGAATGAGAGTTGGATGCGCTTTCGAAGGTCAACTCTGAATTCGGGCCTTAACCACAGAAAGGGTATTTTTCCACAGGGGGAGGATTCTCCATAGAATGGGTGTTGAATTATCTATTTAATATTTTTAATTTGAGAGGATTATTTAGCTTTGTATAATTTACAACTTATTCATATAATTTAAATAAGATCTTGATTAGTATACAATATTTTGTTCCTGTAAATTACAAGAAACAAAAAGACCAAACTTTTGTTAATAGAGTGGAATTAGACCCTTCATTAAACATATTAAATTATATTTAAAAATGAATGATTAAAATTTTTTTTTATAAAAACTACTTGGTTTGAACAATGGTTTAAACTGTGTTTCAAACCATTGTAGTTGAAATCAGCCAACTCTAGTACTAGGTAACTGTGTGTCACAAAATTATTTTTCAAGGTGTTATTTTTTTTTTAATATCTGATATTGATATTTAAAGGTGCAGAAAATTTTCTTTTTGTTCAAACATCTTGAAAGCTGTTTGCTATCACAATCTAATGTACAGCTGTAGGACATACATGTATTATACTTTTAGTGTGTTTTTATTATAAGAGAAAAAAGTTTTTTTTTTGTTTTAATCTGTAAATTAAAATAAGCACTATAGTGACCATATTGTAAAAACATGGCTGGTTGAAAACATGCTAGGTGTGGACTATAACTTCAAGATGATAATAAAAATTGTACCAATGTTTAACCAGCCTGTTTAGGTGTATTCAAACATAAGTAACCAGTCTGTTTCCATGAAAAGTGAAAGACTGCTGACTAATGAGGAAGACCCAGAAGGGCTCTAGGGCTGTATACAATGTCCTTGCCATAGCAAGGCTTCAGTCTCCACGCTCCTAGCCGGCAGCCTGCTCAAAGGAGGTCCAGCCCACACATAAAAACATGTACTAACTACATTCAGGTGACAGCAACAAAAATTGCATCCTAATTAAAAAATTCATGTGATACAATTATCATAATTTCCTTAATATACAGTAATTCACACAACTTTTAGTCTCTGTGGTTTGTGCAATGACAGAAAAATTAATGTATTTTTTCTCTCCAAAACGCTGAGTCGTCCAGGATATAGAGGTGTGAAGATTTGAGGAATTGACTGCAATTAATCGATAAAGCTAAATTACACGACTTGAGTCATACCTTTAGCGACAAGTCCCTGGAATACTTTTCTGTCTCTTCTCAAATATCCAGGATATGTCCTCTGCAAACTATCAGCCATTTCTTCAATGTCAATTTCCACTACATCTTTGTGGTCCTCCAAGTACTACAAATAAAACATTATATATTAAACCACAAAATGTAAATACAAAAAAGTCTTCATTTCAATCAACAACGCTCAACTTACTTCAAATGCAAACATACTTCATGTTTGGAAATATTTGTCTTTCGCCAATGATGTCACCTTTTTGTGGAAATTAGAGACCAACTATTCATAGTATGTTTGGTTAATCACATCACTGTACCATTTAATGACGTAGTAAAAAGTACGATTTGACGTAATATAGACTTAATAGTAAAACATTCAACAAGACAATATAATAGCAGGACTTACCATACCAGTAATATTAGTAGTATAATGCAGGACAAAAATAAATTACAAGCTATTATAGTTAAGCATTATCTGTAAATAATAGACAATAATGTGCAACAAGGATGAACTTTGTTGCAATAAAGCCACATATACTATAATTATACGCTACAGTACCTCCACAAAGAATTAAGAAGAATTTTTTAAAATTTTTTTATAGGTAATCAAAACCAAGTACATATAAAATATAAAGATTTCATTATGAAAAATAAAAATTTGAGCAAGTCTTTTAGTACTTGCCAATGATATGTGAACATCTAACCTCGGCAATGAACAAATTCATATGTTTTCATGTTTTTCATGTTGCAAACAAACTTATAATACATAACACTGACACAAAATTTAATACAGAATTCTTTAAAAGAATACTGAGCATGATAAATAAACTGATAAACAACATATTCTCTTTTAAAATACTGTACCAAAATTTCTGTATGTGAATCACACACACGTACTTTCTGCACTCGCCGCTAGAATTCGCTGCCTGAATCGTAAACACTGCTTGCCACCATTAAACGTAGATAGCAACTAGGGCTGAGCGAAAAGGTTATTTTCCAAAACCAGTTATGGCAGTTATGGTTCTGATTGAATAACTGAATATTTAGATGGTTAACGTTATCAGTTATTGGGCATGAAAGTCCATTTTCAATCATTCACTTTTCCAATTGCAAAGAGCGACTAAAATTGATACTGTCGAAGAGAATTGAAAATTAATTTAGTCTTTTGGGTAACATTTAATGTAGATACTGTAGGATCATTGAAATGTACGAATTCTTGCAAAATGGACTTCATTATCTTATATCTGGTTCCTGAACTTCAATAGTTGTATAAGACTTTGAAGTCATGAAAAATTGTGTAGTAGCCCTTATACCAAATTAAGAACAAGTGAATGTTAAATAATAAATTATTAAAATCAGTGTAATTAATTTGTTGAAGCAAATTTCTATAATTTTTTCATTAGGTTTTTCTCATTTTTAATTTTTTTCCATATGTACATTTTTCCTAGACTTCTTCAGCAACCCCACCACAAAGTTTGTAAGGGTCGCAGATATTCCGTAAAAAAAGTATTAAAATTCCCAAATGTTGTGTTTTTGAACACTACAGATGTGCCTGGTTAGGGTGGAAAACCAATAAGTGTGGAAACAGTCTTGTTAAACATTCCTGTCTTTTTGAAAACAGCCTCGGCTATGTTAGATTCCTAAGGACCTCTCGAGAACCACAGGATGAAGTATCAAGTGAACAATAGGGTGGCAACAACAATCAGGCCACTCTCTCGTGGAAAACAGTCTGGCTATGCTATTTAAAACACAACATGTTGACAGCCGTCACTGCACAGGCTACCTAATGTAACCTATGAAAGGTAATTATCTCAGAAACCAGTTAGAATTTATCAACGTCAGGGTCAAACAAGGAACGTCTGTAAGTACTACTGGAAAACCCCATTTTCTAAATTTTATGAATTTTTTTTTACAGAAAAGCCAGAACGTAAGAATTTTACCAAAAATTCCATTTTTGGATTTATTTTACCATGGTATAACCCTCTCGTCATCAAATCCCATCACATACACAAATAAGCCACCACTGGTTCTGCAACGTGTGTAAGCTACCTATATCTACATGCAAAAGAGAAACAAGCTGTAAACATCTTACGTCGCAGCTTTTCCGTAAAGTTAAAATAAAATTACAAAATACCATTCTCCAACAATAAGAGACGTTTCTGTATATACCTTGAAAACAGGGTTAATAAATACGTGATAGTTCATGAGAAATCACACTTTCTATTTACAATACAATACCTGTGCATGGATGGTGCCACCACAATTTATTGTTTACACATATATGGGTTTGTGTGTTTATTATGGAGAACTATAGTCATTAAATTAAGGCAAGAATTTTTTTTTTGACATTTACTTTAAAGTAGTGTTTTAATCATTCATTGGTAACGTCAGCAACGTAAAAAATACTTTAAAATATTGTGGATGGATGGTTGGGTTAGTATAGTGTACCGATACACGGCCCATATATATATATATATATATATATATATATATATATATATATATATATATATATATATATATATATATATATATATATATGGTCAGTAGGGCGTATTTAAGGACATATAAACAGTGTTTGAGGGGGCCTAGTCAACAATGGTCCGCGGTGTTGGTAAATATTTGACTTTTGAAGTGATAGTGTGACGGCGCATGCGCGCCAGCGCCAGGAGAATTAGCGGTAATCGGCAACCGCCTGAACTTAAAAACGGGCCAATCGGAGAGGCCGCTGGTGACGCTCAGCGGAGGTATAAAAGAGCCACCCAGCGTTTTCTCAGGGAGTCGGTCCGCTGCGCAGAGTCGGAGCACGTGTCGCATCGCGTGAGAAGTTTTCGCTACCCGCGATTCCGGGCTGCGGAATCGCGACCTGAAGTTGAACTTTCGGTATTATCAATATTTGGGACTGTATTTATCGAATTCATCAACGCGTCCGCGGTCCGGGAAACAACTACGCAAGCGCCGGAACTTAGCCTGTGTGAGTGCTCTGGTGACCTAAAGTGTGTGGTGCCTACTGGTGCATCGCAACGTACTTCCTGGGACAGCCGTCACGCAGACTGGAGACTGTGGAGCCAGTGCAGCATTCGCAAGGTAAGGCGTGGTCGCCTTGAGTTGGCGCCAGCGCATTGTTGGACTGCAAACTCCCCTCATCTTACACGGTGGTTCCAGCTACAAGACGTTATCGCAGAGACTGTGCCTCCTAATAGTAACTGTCCGCAGTCCCCCCAGAGGTCCTGGGGGTAGAAATAGCCTACCGACAGAGTTTTAGCGCGGAGCAAACCCCACCCTTATTTAATGTGTAGACGGCATCTACGTGTTGCGTTGGGTACCAACAATAGAGAATGAACTTGAATTGGACTGTTGTCGAGCCGGGTGCCCTTCGTAACGTCCTGCAGTTTCAATAACATTTTTTTTTTCTTCTGCTAGTCACATTGTGCCTCAGAGAACTTTAGCCATTATCAAGTATAAAAGTAATTCCAATGTTATGTTATTGTTTTGCCTCAATTTCCTTAATATTATTAAAATTTCTTGTAAAATCACCTATTGTTTGTTTGTACTACAGGTCAGTCTCCTTGATTATATTTTAAAGTTATGGCAAACAGGGCTAAGTAATGTTAGGCACTCGTGTATTGACAAATATCATCTGCCATTCATGCAGTCCTGTGTTTTTAAACAAACGAGGTGTTTGTTTACGTTTAGGTCACATCAGTCCAGCATAACGTGTGCCTGTCGTCATATTAGTGTGTTGCACCACAATAGGGACATTAAAAATACTGTGAAATCATGTCAACGGTAAGTTAGGTCAGGAAAGCCACATCTTAAATTGGTAATTCCTAAGCAAACATAAGAAATATTTTATAATTTTTTAATGTAGTCAACCAACCATTCCTTAAAGTTTGAAAGTATTTTTAATGTTGCTAACATTACCTATCAACCATTAACAATATTTGAATTAAAAATCATCAAAACAAATATACAAACCTACATGGGTAAACAATTAATAACGGTGGCAGCAGCAATGCACAGACAATGAAACGTGAGATAAAAACTGTGATTTCTCAGACACTATGACTTTTTTAAGGCTGCTTTCAAGGTAAATACAGGAACGTCTGTAAATATGTAGAGTAGCGGTATATGCGAAAAAAAATGCTAAAAATCCTAAAATACTTTTATTCTATGCTCTTTCACTTCCTCTTTTCAACTCAACCGGCGGAGATAAGAAATTCCAAATACTTTAGGAGATATCAATTTTTTTAATTTTGAACATGTAGAGTAGCGGTATTTGCGAAAAAAAAATTCTAAAAATCTGAAATTACTTTTATTATATGCTCTTTCACTTCCTATTTTCATTAAAGCCGGCGGAGATAAGAAATTCCAAATACTTTAGGAGATATCAAATTTTTTAATTTAGCAATACAACACCTGTACAACCATTTGAACGACGCAATTTTTGTTATTTTGCAGTGTGTTCGTGAATGCGTAATAAATAAAATAGTCGATTAGGTCAGGTCAGTTACATTATTAATACTTTCAAACTAAGCGGACATAAAAAATAATGTGAATTAATTTTAATGGCTGTTTAGTTTTAAAATATTTATAATGTAACTGACCTGACCAAACAAACCGGGACAAAGGATAAACAGTAGGAACTAAAATGGTCGATTAGGTCAGGTCAGTTACATTATGAATACTTTCAAACTAAGCGTACATTAAAAATAATATGATTTAATTTCAATGGTTCTTTAATTTTAAAGTATTCATAATGTAACTGACATGACCTAACAAACCCGGACAAATGATGAACATTAACAACTCACGTAAAAATTTTTTGTTACTTATTACTTGCGGAACAATATCCAAATAAAAAATAAGACTTTAAAATTAGAAACGTTAAAAGCCCACCTAAGTTGGAGGCGGGTACATTTCCTTTGCCATTAGAAGGAAATGGTGTAGTCGTTCACCTACGTCGCGATAACTCCGACGGAACATTAATAAATAAATAAATAATCACGTATTGGTTCATTTGAATATTGGCCAATCACGGAACTATCACGTGACAAAATTGTCCAATAAGAAACATAATAGATACTCGTAAACAAGAAACAATGGTAGTCGCAGCATGAATACGCAGGTATTGTGATGAAAATTATAAAATTTAATATCTCCTAAGTATTTGGAATTTCTTATCTCCGCCGGTTGATTTGAAAATAGGAAGTGAAAGAGCATAGAATAAAAGTATTTTCGGATTTTTAGCATTTTTTTTCGCATATACCGCGACTCTACATATTTACCAAATCTTAAAAACCAATTTATCCATCTGTCACAGTTTAAGGATTATATATGTGGAAGACCGAGCCAGAAACAATAAATTATTTATAATAGTATGTGAAACGAATAACACTTTTCACGTACAATTTATCAAACCTGTAAAACCAAACTATGTAGTAAAAGGAAATGTAAATTTGAATTACCGCCACTTTTACAACCCATGCGAAGCAGCGCTAGTGTACATAGTTTTCATCTTCAATGTTTCTACAAACTAACGGAGTGTCCGGTATTGGGCAATTTATTATTGAAAAAAAAAACTGTTCAAACTGTTTAATAATATTAGAAACGCTAACGGCATTTACATACCTGTTTCACGCGACGAGTAATTTTTTGATCACCCAGTAAAATTCCTCCTTTATTCTGATTTTTTCTCTCCATGATGATTAAATTTCAAGAACTTTATTGTTCATAAACAAAACGACACTATTCTAATTATTTACTCTTAAGCAAAACAACTTCACTAAGCACGCGTTGTATTTCTATCTTGGCTACATTTACGCACACGCGCGCACCGAAAATTAATAAAAATCAAAACATTGCCACTGACTAGCGTAGAGTACGTATCGCAAAGTTATAACAATAAATAATCAGGGGAAAAAAGAATAACACCCCCTTCATAATCGGCTAAAAATGCTATATTTCAAAATATGTTGAATAGGGCAAGATGGAGTATGCACTAGCAAAAACTAAACAAAACAAACCAGATCGTTTTCAGACAATCACAATTTTTTTTTTTTTTTAATATTTCATTCATTAGTAAAATAAATTCTTAACTTACAATAAAAGTGTATGTTCAATAAGGCGCAAGATAATTGAAATAATAAATTTAAGAACGGTCTTACACATAGGAGGGAAATTAATATTTTTTTATTTATGTTAAAGACTCATTACGCAACATACGATTAGAGCAGAGTAGGGTGGAATTTTTGAGGGAGTTGGGAACTATAATATTAATTATTACATCGGAGAATGTCTAACTGGCGAATTTATTTTTATCCAGACCAAGGATCAAGCCCATGGTCTGTGCCATGTTTGTTAGAAGCTCAAACAATTGTTGATGTGTAGTATTTCCATTGGGAAAAAGTTTTAAATTATTGATACACTGGAGATTCTAATTCATACTGCCATCATCCATGGCCCTGTATCCAAAACCTCTCGCTGAACTCAGTGTGGCGGATGCGAATTTCCACGAACACCAGGCTAGTCTCTAAAGTTAACACAGTCTGATGTGGTACACTGAGTTCAAGGCAGCGATTGTTCGTTATCTATTATAACTATTATTATAGCACTCCCCTGCTCAGCTTAAAATGCTGTACACGTGTACAGATATACAGGTGAAAACACTACAAATAATTAAAACTGGTTGGTCAATAGACTTTAATCCGACGTGTTTGTAGGGACACTACATAACCGTATTGGCACAATCACGCACTAAAAGCCCTTGTGACCTGATTCTGATGCAGTTTCTTTAACCATGCGTCCAGTGGACAGTGAGCGAGATACAATTATCTGGTTAGTCCTGCAGAGTAGGTTCTACACACCAATAGCTGTACAGAATGATAGTGCAGTCAGTAGGTGTGTTTGCGACACAATTACCCGCAGATCTCGGACGAGAGTCGGCTAGTGCCGTACATAAACAAACCACGTGCGGCAGGGTCACCAGGTGGTTGAGCTGTAGCAGAACAAGTTTAATCCCTTACTGTGAAATGGATCGGAGTCAGATTGGTTAGCATAGACCAAGGCAACAGCTTAATTAGGTACTCATGGAACAGAACGACTCGATCAAAGCTGGAACATTGAAGGCTTTCCCATGACACGAAATGTGTGCACTCCAGGCCGCAGCTTGATGCAGACTGTCGGAGATGGTGAAGGAGTGCGAGAGGGGTGGAAGCAACCTCTCGCGCCAATTCAATGCAAACAAAACTTAATTATTAGACTCACAGACTAAGTTTTTTACAGCTTCATTTATAATCAAATGGTGTTAAACATTAATGTAACAGGATTTATGTGATTATTTATGTTATGAATAATTATTGGCTGTTAGAGTTGACGTAGTCTTAAGTGCTCCTCCGGCTCGCTGAGGCCATTATTGCCCATTGCTGCTTCAGGATTGCGTGTGCGCCGGCTCCCGTGCGCGAAAGTGTAACAAATGGCCTTGGCCGAGAGGGGAATGCCCTGCAGAGGCACCACCATAACAGTGATGTGTCTTTTCATAAGGAATGTGTTTATGTAATTATGTGAGTGTGTAAATATCTATTTGTGTTGTTGTGTACCTGTAGATGTGTTTCCCGGGCGACTGAGTCGCGTCTCCCCGCCTGTGACCATGTGGGCTCCACGCACTTGCACATGAAGGGAAGGGGGGTAATTCATGTGCGCGTGGCAAGGGGGAAGGCCGCTGAGACATCGCGGAGCATGGGTCGAGTCAGTCGCCTGAGTGGGATGAGACAGTGCAGTCGCGAAATTGTGAGTGAGAGCAGAACGGACACTGTCAGTCGCGTCACCGTTGTCACATCCCCGTCATACGTGTCTTCGTCGGTCACATCACCGTCATTCGCATTGTCAGTCACGTCACCGTCAGTCACGTCACCGTCGTTCGCATCGACAGTTACGTCACAGTCTTTCGTGTCATCGTCATTAACGTCACTGCCAGTCACGTCACCATCATTCACATCACTGCCAGTCACATCACCGTCATTCACGCCACTGTCAGTCGCGTCACTGTCGTGTCACCGCCAGTCAGGTCACTACTACTGTCGTGTCGTGCTCAAAGTGCATGAAGCCAGGCCTCGCCCTGATGGACTGTCACAGATGGGGGCCGTGACAGCCCATGCGCAGTGTGTGACGTGTGCAGTAAACACAACTTAAAGTCATAAACCTTTTTATTTCACCCGAGTTAGGCTAGTTCCCTTGCCACATGGCACGAACCTTCTCTGCCGGAGCAGCTGGGCAGCGACTCCGAACCACGGAAATGGCCCTAACGTCGACAGAGTCAAACGGAAGATTGTTCGTCACTTGCTTGGACTATTCCATTTAATAGTACGTCGGGGTTAGCCGATTTAAATAATGTTCAATTAAATATGGGACTGACGCCAAGGTCGGTGCTCCTCTGTCGCACAGGCCATTGTGCCACATCGACTCTCGCCCCTATGGCGTGTGCGTGCCACGAAGCGGTGTAAGTGTAGTTAGGTGCAGCGAGAAGAACGATCATGAGTTCGATGGGTCGATAGGCTTTCCCGCGGTTTTCGAATGTTGAAGTGTTCATCCATCGTTGCCATGTGTATAATTCAATCATTTATGATTTTATAATTCTTAATTGATAATTGTTAATTTAAATAGCATTTGTCTTGCATAATTAAACAAAGATTATTCACTATTTGAATACGCCACAAATCTCAGCTCGAGTTGTTCCCGTGCTCCGCGAACTAGGCGCGGGAAACGTGGCCATCGGTAGTGCGGAGCTGCTGAGACCGCGGCAGTCGCAGTCTCTGCTTGCCCGGCTCAGGGGTCGGGTGTGTTTGCACAATAGGGGGTCTACAGCTTGCCAGTATTGCTTGTAACCGCCATAGTATAAGTTTTCTCAATACTTTTTCGCCGGCTCCACATTCGGTGCGAGTTCGCAAGTTATTTTGCACTACTTTCCTTCGTAGTCGCCGGGCCGCGTGCGCATACCCATTCTCAGGTGAGAAACTTTGCTCGTGAATTTCTAACATTACCCGCACTGGGCCGTATGCGGACTAAACGTGCCAACTTGTTAAACTTAAATTTCTAACCAATTCATTACCGTGGGAATCTGTGGTAGGCCGCGTTCGCCCACTTGAGAAACGTTTACGTGAGAGCCTTCGCCCATGTTTAAAGCCTTCCTTTCTGTGTAATGTCGAAATTCCGACATGTACAGTAACTGACCCAAATTCAACTTTTCGGAAAACGTACCAAATGCTTACATCTTCGCACAGTCGTCACACATGAACTCTCTAACAGTTATGTGTGTAACTTTAAAGTAACATTGTAATGTTCTATGTTTTGTGTTCCGTCGCTCATAGAGTGTTCGCCGTGTTCTCCGTTACGGACGTGCCATATTAAACAGACTGCCCTCTCGCATGATAACTCGCCATCTTCACTGCGCCCCGCCTATGTCATAACCGTGTATCTTGCTTCTTACAAGTATGCAGAGCCATGCTCCGGCACCTATACGAAACGGGCTGAGGGCTGTAGTAGCAACATGTATATAATAAATCAAAACCGTTTTTGTAGTTTCCTTCTTTCATTTAATCACTGCTGTCTCCAGCCACGTGACCAGCCCCCCCCCCCCCCCCCCCAACATATCTCACTGGGAATTAACTGACAGGAGATTGTAATAAAACTAATAATGCTATTCCTTAAAAGTTTTATGTGACTAAGAGGTTGCCACCTTCTGCCTTCTGCCAAGGTGATGTTGAGGGTGTGGAGTTGCTTCTGGGCGCCAACTAGCAATAATAGCTACGTGCTAGTGCGTAGCCGAGACTCTTGACTCAGGGCGTGACGTCGCCACGTGGCCGGCAGGCAGTAAGGGTCGTTCCGTCAGAGTTACCCCCGGCTGTTTTAGCCACCAGGGACGCTATACTAAGGGCGTTGTAACAAATACGCGGGGCTCAATTCAAAGTGATTTATTGTCAGGCACGCTATACATGCGCTGCGTCGTGCATGACCCGCTTACTGGGAGCCGCGCTCTACAGGACACGTTTCTGATGTGCCGAAAGACTCACGCAATTCCGAGAGAGATGGCAAGGCCGGAGGTCGAGAAGCTCCGCGGGCAACTCGCGACTAGTCTCATTGGAGGGCGGTGATTAACTGGCGATGGCTGTGACGTCCGCACGACTCCCCAGCCTCGCTCCCGCGAAAACGTGTCGTGTGCAAAAGTAATCCCGGGCCATGCACGCCGCCTGATCGCGCTAAAGTCCAGAATTACAATTAATATTTAAGCATAGTCATTACTTAATTAATATTGTTTTTTAGAGTGCTGAATGTTAATTTCAAAGTCCAGGTAATCAGGTCACCTAACAGTACCCCCTTGGTCGACTTTCGCGCGGGCGACAGTCGATTAGGCAGGGCAGCTTACGTTCGAGGCGTTGCAACACCCTGCACCCAGGTGCGTTC
The DNA here is from genome assembly GCF_032445375.1 of Bacillus rossius redtenbacheri. Classification (NCBI taxonomy): domain Eukaryota; kingdom Metazoa; phylum Arthropoda; class Insecta; order Phasmatodea; family Bacillidae; genus Bacillus; species Bacillus rossius. The sequence goes on along the minus strand of NC_086340.1, from coordinate 29,376,045 downwards.
ACGTCGCACACGCTCGGGGCAGGCCGCGAACGGGTGGGGCGGGCCGCCCCCACCCGCGCCAGGTGGGTGAGACAGCAGCTGATTGGCCCCCGCAGCAGCGTGCAGGGGCGGCGCCGACGCCAGGTGATCGGTGTCACTCGCCGGCGACCTGGAGCAGGCCGCGAACGGGTGGGGCGGGCCGCCCCCACCCGTGCCAGGTGGGTGAGACGGTAGCTGATTGGTCCCCGCAGCAGCGTGCAGGGGCGGCGCCGACGCCAGGTGATCGGCGTCGCTCGCCGGCGACCAGGGGCAGGTCGCGAACGGGTGAGGCGGGCCGCCCCCACCCGCCCCAGGTGGGTGAGACGGCAGCTGAGTGGCCCCCGCAGCTGCGTGCGGGGGCGGCGCCGACGCCAGGTGGACGGCGTCGCTCGCCGGCGACCTGGGGCAGGCCGCGAACATCGCGAACAGGTGAGGCGGGCCGCCCCCACCCGCGCCAGGTGGGTGAGACGGCAGCTGAGTGGACCCCGCAGCAGCGTGCAGGGGCGGCGCCGACGCCAGGTGATCGGCGTCGCTCGCCGGCGACCTGGGGCAGGCCGCGAACGGGTGAGGCGGGCCGCCCCCACCCGCGCCAGGTGGGTGAGACGGCAGCTGAGTGGCCCCCGCAGCAGCGTGCGGGGGCGGCGCCGACGCCAGGTGGACAGCATCGCTCGCCGGCGACCTGGGGCAGGCCGTGAACGGGTGAGGCGAGCCGCCCCCACCCGCGCCAGGTGGGTGAGACGGCAGCTGAGTGGTTCCCGCAGCTGCGTGCGGGGGCGGTGCCGACGTCAGGTGGACGGCGACGCTCGCCGGCGACCTGGGGCTGGACGCGAACATCGTGAACAGGTGAGGCGGGCCGCCCCCACCCGCTACAGGTGGGTGAGACGGCAGCTGAGTGGCTCCCGCAGCAGTGTGCGAGGGCGGCGCCGACGTCAGGTGGACGGCGTCGCTCACCGGCGACCTGGGGCGGGCCGCGAACTTCGCGAACAGGTGAGGCGGGCCCCCTCCAGCTGTGATAGGTGGGCGGGGTGGCGGCTGGGTGGTTCCGCTGCGCTGGGGTGCGTCTCTCGGTGGAGCTGGGCTGTTAATTGGGGGGTGGTGGCCAGCTGCGTCACCACCCCCTAGACAAAGTTTCCCGGGAGCTTCACCTCGCCCCCTCGCGTTCGCCAGACTGCTTCGCGGGTCGGGCACACCGTGTGCCAGTGGTACTGCTCTGTCGCGCAGTAGCGGCAGCGGGGTGGCCGTCTGTCCTGGGCGCCCTGTGTTCCCCCGCGGTGGTCGTCGCGACGCGTCTGTACCGCGCCACGTTGAGGAGGGCCCGGTAGGGGCATCCCCTCCCCCATCGGGGATGGGTCGGTGGGCCGGTAGTTGCCCTTCGGCGGAGGCGGGCCCGTGTACGGCACTACGGCACGTTCGTCCTCTGCGCGCGCCGCCCCCTTGGTGGACGGGGCTGACCGGGGCGTCGCGACGCCCTTGGCGCTGCGAGCTGATTGGAGGTCATGCTCTACGGCTCGTGCTCGTGCGAGAAAAACATCCAGCCCGCGAGTCACCGCTTCGCGCAAGAATGGGCGAAGTTCGGGGGACACTAGCTCCACTATGAAGGGCAGTATGTCGCTAGTTTGACCCCCCGGTGTTAGGCGGCGGTATAGTCTGAGCTTGTTATAAACAAACGTCTCCACCGCCTCCCCGTCCCCTTGGCAACGGCTGAACATCTCACTCCGACATGTGTTCAGGGCTCGGGTGTCATTGAAGCGCGCCTCCAGCTGGCGGGCGAAGTCCTCCCAGTCTGCGTCGTAGCTGCCCGCCTGGGCCCACCACTCGCGCGCCTCCCCGCGCAGCTGCGCGCTCACGCGTTCTGCCCGTTCTTCCTGCGGTATCAGGTGCCGCACGAGCCTCGCCTCGCAGGCTCGCAAAAACACGCACGGATCCTCGTGGTTGAGGCCCGCGAACTCCGGGAGGATAATAGGCCCGGTGAGGGGGCGGGACGTGGTGGCTAGCTGACCCCCTGGGTGCCCTCGTGCGCGTCGCTCGCACCCCCCACACAGAAAAAGTCCGTCCCGGAAATTTACGAATTCCAGCGCTTCTGCGCATGCGCGGTGTTTAATTGTTCCGCACTGCTGGCATCTCGCTATCTCGCCTCGGTAGCCGGGACAGTGGACAGCGGCGCACTGGGAACCCGCTTGGGTTCTGGGTTGCCCCTCCATCTTGACACGTATCGTTTCGCAGGTGCAGTACAGGTGGGGGTACTCACCGGTGCTGTGGCTGGTGGTGTGCGGCTTGCCGCACCCGGTGCAATAGCTCTCCATGGTGATGGCTATGTCCGGCCTCTTGTCCATGCGCGATCCGCGGCTGTCCGACCCGAGCGTCGGGATGAAACATTGGTGGCGGGCGCGGGCAGATCCGGGGGTGCGCCCCCTTGCGCTTACGACCGAGCAGTCTTGCCCGCACGTACGCGCCTCGCGGTTGTTTACGCGGCCGCGGCTGGTGACGTACTCTGGCGTCTCGGTGATCTTCGGGCGCGCTCGTTTGTCCTCGGCGCGCGAATGGTCGAAGGACGAGGAGGGGGGGGGGGGAACCGTGGAATGCGGGGGGGATTGAGCGAACGATCTTAGTCTGGGGGGGGGGGGGGTGGTGAGGCCATATTCACCCGGCGCGTCCCGTTCCGCGGCGCCTGTACGTCTGCGCGCGCTTTCTCTCCCCTTTGTGCTGACCCTACGCGTAACTCTGCCGGATTTTCTGCGATTCGGATGGCGTTTGCGGCGTTATGTTGCCACACTAGTTGGGCGCCATTTGCCGCCTTCTGCCTTCTGCCAAGGTGATGTTGAGGGTGTGGAGTTGCTTCTGGGCACCAACTAGCAATAATAGCTACGTGCTAGTGCGTAGCCGAGACTCTTGACTCAGGGCGTGACGTCGCCACGTGGCCGGCAGGCAGTAAGGGTCGTTCCGTCAGAGTTACCCCCGGCTGTTTTAGCCACCAGGGACGCTATACTAAGGGCGTTGTAACAAATACGCGGGGCTCAATTCAAAGTGATTTATTGTCAGGCACGCTATACATGCGCTGCGTCGTGCATGACCCGCTTACTGGGAGCCGCGCTCTACAGGACACGTTTCTGATGTGCTGAAAGACTCACGCAATTCCGAGAGAGATGGCAAGGGCGGAGGTCGAGAAGCTCCGCGGGCGACTCGCGACTAGTCTCCTTGGAGGGCGGTGATTAACTGGCGATGGCTGTGACGTCCGCACGACTCCCCAGCCTCGCTCCCGCGAAAACGTGTCGTGTGCAAAAGTAATCCCGGGCCATGCACGCCGCCTGATCGCGCTAAAGTCCAGAATTACAATTAATATTTAAGCATAGTCATTACTTAATTAATATTGTTTTTTAGAGTGCTGAATGTTAATTTCAAAGTCCAGGTAATCAGGTCACCTAACAGTACCCCCTTGGTCGACTTTCGCGCGGGCGACAGTCGATTAGGCAGGGCAGCTTACGTTCGAGGCGTTGCACCACCCTGCACCCAGGTGCGTTCACGTCGCACACGCTCGGGGCGAGGCGGCGATGCGCCATAGCGGTCTGTGCGGATTCGAGGAGCACTAATGTTTGGCGTCAAGGTTATAATGCGGTGCAACTATCTTTTTAGAATGGCTCTGTCCAGGTGAACAGCTATCTCGCGTTTTGCGCGAAAACGAACCCTTAGCAGCGCACAGCCATTAGGGACTCGTGAAGTCTCTCAGCCTGCTCTGGGCCTAGATGCGCTTGAGCAGCAGAGATCATCGCCACCTTTAACTACCGACCATCAACAATCACTGGACTATCGTGAGCATGGACAAGCTCCTCTCTAGACTAGGCAAGCTTTCGTGTGGACACTTACTGGGAAAGGATAACCAAGTGAATGTAATACTCACACGTCTGGTAGCGGTTACTTCCAGGTTTTATTAAAGCGCCCACGTGCACTTTTGAGTACAGAAACTTACTTAACTAACAATGGTACTTGCTTGCAATTCAAGTCGTAACGATGGAAATTCAGTGACATACAGCTAACCGACCACGAACGGCCTCTGTGTTGACCCGGACAGTTACTGCCGGACTGCTCTCAAGGACTAAAGACGCACAGCTTCCGTATTGACGTGTTACGTGGGAGTGAAAGTGGTGTCAAAAAGTAGCATTTATTTAAATATTACATTCTACCAGTCTGTATCTGGGTGGGTGTAAAAGAACACATAATAACACTTGATTTAAGATGCTTTCTGTCCTGCAGTTTAGTCTTAAAACAAAAGAAAAACAGTATCATTACACACAACACTGACGGTGGCCGGTTGTGATGTCACATAATGTGTTTTGATGATGGATGACCTTTTGATGGTTGCTTCAGTCCTGGGGTTCTAAGCCACTCCCTTCCCACCTTAGTTTCTTTGCCACGCAGCCTTGCACCATAGGCTACAAGGGCAGGCATGATGCTCAAAGACCGGCCGAATCCGGCGTGTTATTTCAAGTAATTCACTGGCACAAACACATGCTGTCCTCAAATTTTGGACCACGAACATGTGCCACTGTACATGTACAAATTACTATTTTATCCAGGAGAGTGTGGAAAACTGTGCAGTTGTCAAATAAATGTTCAACAAAGAAGAATAACATCCCAAATATCAATGTCACTGATGAACTCTGGATCATCGCACCATGCACAACTCAGCATTTACATACATTAAATAAAAATGTATAGTTACTCTTACTCAGATAACAAAATACACATAAAGCTAAGATAAACAATAATTATAAACATTGTCGTAAGAGTTTTTTTCGGACGAAACGGAGTAATTTGGGTGCCACCACGTGGACCCGGCTACGAACTCTTGGCTCAGGGCCGTGACGTGACCCGTGTGGGGCTAGGCTAATCTCCCCCCTCGTGCGTCGTGTTCGTGGGCTCTTGAGGCATCCCACACGCCTCGGAACTCAGGGAATTATACACGTGACCACTGAACCACACATTCTGAGCTAGTGATTTTATTACCAGCGAACTTGCACAGGCGAATCATTACAAGGCACGTTACAAAAATGTTAAAAGAGTTTTACGTAAAGTACTAAAAAACACAGTTGCGGGTGTTAACCAGTTTATAGGCTGACCAGGTCACCGCGTGGCCTGGCCTCGAGAGTCAATCACGTATTACGCGTACAAAATATCCGTAAACGGAAAACAAATATTTATGCGAAAGAGTCTACCACCTGGAGCAGGCCTCGAAGAAGTTAAAAGGTTTTAGATTTATTTAAAGATGCGACGGAAACTAATGGATCAGTGAACAAAAGAGATGAAGTCGACGAAGTGCGCGGGCCGCTCCTACTCCAGGCGGCGAACGGAAACAGACGGTCGAGACCAGCCCCTCGAGCATGGTTCTTTTCCTCGCCACCGTCATAGCGACGACGCGTCGCCGGTATGACGGCGGAGTTATGACGGCCGCGTGAAAATGCGAGCACGGATCCCATCGTCATATCTCTCCCGTCATCGCTAAGGCGCCTTACCTACGACGGCTTGGCAATCGATTATATGCAGAGGTTGGCAGTGAATTTACAGAAAGGATGTGTTTTATTTGGCAGTTGGTGTATCTGCTAGCAATTTACAGCCAATAGAAAACTACCTACACGAAAACAACATTGTGGACATTCGTAATAGAGATGAGTGAAATCGTTACTTTTCAATACCGGTAATAGCAGTTACGGTTCCATCTCAATAACCGGTTATTTAAATGGTTATCGTTACCAGTTATTAAACGTAATAATCTGTCTTCCATCCCACACTAATCCATCAAATTATGGTAATTTTATTTTTTAATGATAATTTTAGTTACGATTGTATCTGAAATTATATACAATTTGATTCAAACACATTGATTATTTGCATGATTATGAAGCATTGTCAGAGTGACAATGATTGAAACCTTTGACAAAATTTAGCTCATATTTCGCTAAAATTTGATGTGTATATGCTTTATTTTAACCTACCTGCCACTTTCTAATAGTGTTAGATAATCAAGAATTAGTTAAAATGTCGACCGCGAGCAGATAACTCCGTCGATCGCGAATAAAGAACTATTTCGGGCTATCGGGAAATAAGAACTGTTTCGGTGGATCGCGAATAAAGAACTCTTTCGGGCTATTGGGAATAAATAACTGTTTCGATGGATCGCGAATAAAGAACTGTTTCGGGGTTTCGGGAATAAAGAACTGTTTCGGGGTTTCGGGAATAAAGAACTATTTCGGGCTATCGGGAATAAAGAACTGTTTCGGGCTATCGGGAAATAAGAACTGTTTCGGTGGATCGCGAATAAAGAACTCTTTCGGGCTATTGGGAATAAATAATTGTTTCTCTCGATCGCGAATAGAGAACTGTTTCGGTCGATCGTGAATCGAGAACTGATCTGTCGATCTCGAAATTATAACTGTTTATGTGATTGCGAGTACAAAAATGTTTACTTCAAATAATAGCAGACAGCTCTGTTCGGTTTATAACACTGGAATCTAACACTTTTAATTTTAATTTCAAAAATAATTATTACTTACATTCGCTGGATTAATAATTGTTACATTTTCAGTGCTGGTATTTGAAGTAGGTCTGCTCACTGGTAAAATTACGAGATGTTTCAGACGATAGTGTTTTTGTAAATTATTTGTTGTACTTTTGTAACACAACTAATGCTTACAAATTTTACACAGTGCATGCTCAGTACATACTGACCGGAATAAAAAAGTTCCAAATGTTACTTTTTTTCCGTCTGTTGTATTTAGTATTCATTGTATGGTTGTCTCAAAAGCTCTTTAAAACATCACGTTAGTACATTAACGAAAATAATAATACTTTAAAAAAAACTGAAGGCAGTTTGTAACTAGAACTTAACTATTTGAAGAAGATAAAAAAATAAACTACTAAACGAATATTGTATAACCGAGAAATGTGAAGGGGGAGCCCCTGTAAATAGATAATGTCTATTAGACAGTTTAATTAAAATACTTGTAGCTGTCTGAAAATCGATACTATCGATAGCAAGAACTGTATGTTCACCAATTCCCAAGAACTTCTAAATGCTAAACGGTTATTAAATACCGAGAACTGTTAGGTAAAATATCGTATCGACATTTTCGTTAAAATCGATATAACGGTATGAGATCTTTATATGAACGTTTTCCAAGAAAGACTTTTAACTATTCGTTATTAATTATAGCAAATAAGTTTTGATCACTCGACATGGGATCGTAAATTAATAAACAAAACTCTGATTAGTGTTATTATGTCCAATCATCATAACTTTTAATATGAAAAAACTTCGTTTCAGCTGGTTTTACGCAAAATAAATGCACATATGGCGACATCTAGCTTTCTCCTTGCTAGCTACTACACAAAAGTTAGAATCATAGTATTGTATTTCGACGCTAGATCGGGCGATGTGTTCAACCACGCTCAGTTTATATTCTCTCGTTCTTGGTAACCGGTTATCAGAGAGCCAGGAACGTAACGTAACGGTTATTTTTTCGTAACCGTTATTTTTACCGGTTATCGGTAATACCGCTCATCTCTAATTCGTAAAACCAAATATTTGGTAAAACTTAGGCATGATGTGACTATCGAATTATATATTTTCCACAACTATATTCAATATTTATATCATTTTCATTGTACGCCTGTTGGCGTTCCGTAAATATGTTTTGCAGACTATTTTTTGCTCAGTAAAACACCCGTCACGTCTCAGTCTCAAAATATAATAAAATCATTTTACATAGCAAAGTCGGTTATAATTATTAAATAGTATATAAGAAGGTTAAGGAGTGCATTAGAAACTGTGAAAGTTTGTAGTTTTTAATATGAAAATATTATTTAGCGATCTTGTGAAATGTGTTGCCCGTTATTATTAATTTTGTTTTCAATGGTCAGTTATTATTACTTTAAATCATACGATGAAAAAAGAATTTCAAAACACTTTTGTGATTCGACGTGAAACATTACAATACTAGACCTGATTTAATCATTATTTGGTAATTTTCGTCACCGTTAAAGTTCATTTGCCGATTTGAAGGTACCGAAACAACTCGGTGTGCTATACGTCCCACTGTTCAAAAAATACTACTGTTATATTTAATTACATACCTGCCAACCTATGAAAATCTGAATTAGGAAGATTATTAAACACAAATAAAATTACCAATTTCGACAAAAAAAATTACATATATGGCTACAATGCAGACTTGTACTGCTAAAATACAACTAAATTACACAAATCACCCACTATCAAATAAGCTATAGCTACATTAAAAAATATTTGTGTGTTACATTTTGACTGTGATACTTGAAGATCAGCACAATATTTCACACAAGAATACAACTCACAGAATATATCTTGGCTTCCGATAAGAATTTTGCTAGAAAACTAGTATCGTTGCTACCATCAGTTGCGACTGAAAACAGCCAACTTTTTAAGTACTGCTCTACTCCGGATTTTGCATCCGAAGCCATCTCTTTCATAATAGCAGAAGTTTTGGTACGCCCACATCCATATTTCTTGGCAATTTCCGAGTCTGGGAACATTTTTTTGACAAGCGCACCTGCATGATCTGCGGCCGCTAGAGGAATGTTATGCTCTATCAAAAACGAAGTAAATAAACACTCAGATCGCGTAATGTCTAGATCTGCACCCCCAGATTTAACAAAGAACCTTGAAAGTTTGTGATTATCTTCTTGGCATTTTACGTTGGATAAATGCTTCGCACGTTTGATGTGCACGCTGATGTCACTTTTACCACCATGCGATATGTTGATGTCGCATCTGCATATCTTACAAAATCCAAACCTTTCCCCTTTGTCAGAATTTAAAATGCATGGAAACTCTGCACTATATGTATCACGGAATGTCTGGTAATAATATTGTTTTTTCGTACTCATCTTTGAAAACATAATGCAGAAAGTTTGTGCTTCATAACCTGTCACAAACGCCTAAACGAGGCAACGGCAATAGCCCGTAACAAAGTAAACAAATTCGTAAACAGTTGTTTCACGTTGCACTCGTTGACCACAACGTATTTTGCCAGTTTAAATGTATTTGAAATTAAAATTTTAATACGTAATAGCAGCTCGTAAATTATAAATCAAAATCACATATCTTAAATAACCGTCAAACAAGCGACGACGTACTCTCTGTAGAACTGTGTAATGGAGAGAAAAAAACAATCAATAGTCATGAGCACAACATGCGATACATCGATCGACATGAATGTTGAATCGATTTGGAAGACACCGACTTTTTTTTACCGCGAAGCTATTTTAATTACAAAAATAGGAAGAATTCAGACAATTTCGGAAAATCGTAAAGAGCAGTTATAATTCGGAAGACTTCCGGAAAAATCGGAAAGGTTGGCAGGTATGTAATTACATTATACTTAGACTTGTTTATAGCATATTTTCTAGTGCACTACAAGTTTTATTCACACTATTTTGTACCGTAGCATATGTATTGGGTGAATACGCTGATAATATTTATTTAGCATCTTGCAAGCTTGAAACAATATAACACGAAGTCGGTGTTGTTAATTTAATGCCTGAATATAATTTATTACGTAAACTGTAGTTGACAATATTGTGTCTGCATTTTATAACTACCAGAAGAGTATAGGAACTAAAAATACCCTTTAACGGAATTAATTACTTTCTTTTCACATAAGCCGCTCCTCTCACAAATTACAATTTTCGTATTAACTATGACGCCGTCCCCGCTACCTCTGAGTATTTAGACGTGATTTTGTTCAGTTCGTGATCTCAGGGAAGGTTCGGCCTTGTGGCTAGAGGTAGGGGTCAACGCAGTAGGGCCCCCCGAGCTGTTGAGGCCACTCGGGACGCCTGAATAATAACACAAAACTTCTTCAGATAGTTCGTGAATTTAATACAGCACAGCCCAATACATGGTGCTGCCCGTTCTGGCCGTAACGGTTTGCCCGACGCGACTAGTCACACGCGCAGCTCACTTCCTCAGTGGCGGCTCACGATTCTTATGCGCGTGAGGGGCAGACTCGTTTACGTGATGCGAAAGTTACAAAAGACACTCTGACATGGCACACGATATTTTGAAGCACAATACACTATACTAATACCTAGCTCTGGATTAAGTTTGGTGGCGCACTGCCGTACGACGGTGATACATAAGCCCTGACATGACGAATTACACTTAGGCGAACAACTATTCCACTAATACATTACACTTGATAAACTGGGCTAGCAGCACGTAGGCCCGTGTTTCCGGCGACTCTACGTGGTGTCTAGGTGTGACCCAGGGACTGAATCGTTATTAAGTCTGATAGCACGTGTCGCCTGCTGGCTGCCCCGTGCGGGCCAAAACTAAATAGCCTGTAGGCTAGGTTGGGCGTGAAGCGCCGACGTGAAACCACATAATCTCCCCACAGTACTTACGTATGACGTGGAACACTCATCTTGAGCACTGATTGAATTAAGTTAAGTACCTCATGGTAAATTTAGGCCGACCGCGGAACTGTACAAAAAGGTTGAAAAGAAATTACACTATGGAAAACTACATGTCGGTGAATGCAAAGTTTGAAGGTTCCGCGTTGCGCGCAGGCTGCCGGCCTGGTTGAGCTCTCGAAGGACACTAGCGGTGTCGCCGCGCGCGACCCCCCTCCCCCGCCAGCCCTCCCGCGGAAACGTGTGAATTTCGCGGGAAACTGAACCGGCCAGGTTCGGGACAAATCGCACATTGAAACATGATTTTGCAAAGACTTAATTATTAATTAATAAAAAATAATGTTTAATAAAATCCTGTGGAAAAACATAATTATAACAATTTGTTGTAGTGCGGCGGAAGGATATGCCACACCCGGCCGGATCCTTGCGCCGGTGTAGCACTCGTTGTATGGCGTTCGCCTCGTCGCACGAACTGCACTTTGCTGCGCGCACGGGCGCGTTCGGTGCACACGCTTTTGCGAGACGTTGATGAGGCATAGCGGTCTATGCGACAGAGGAGCATTGGCGGTCGGCGTCAACTATAAACACGAAACCTCTCAACTCTACGTGAAACACTATTATTCCTACATTGTTACCATTTTATCATACTGAAAGTAGAGAGGGCAATAAACAAAATAAACGTATATTTAATAGGTTTGACATACAATACCAGCACTACAGCAACATTGAAACAAATAAAACTTGGAATTACTGGTTTGTATAATTTTTCTTTGAGTTTAAATTTTTCTCCTTCTTTATAACCTATTTGTATTTATTGTGTACAAAAGCAGAGAAACAACCAGTCTGTTTTCAAAGCAGGTAACATATTATCATGCAAAAAAATTTTTTAAATGTTTTACCTAAGTACTTGTTTTAATTATACAGCCACCTTAAAATATACATCTTCATTGTATAGTGCAGGGTATTGCTATTATTTTCTTATTATAAGAAAATAATTAATTACAAGTATTACTCATAAATAAAAAGCCATTATAAAATATCAGGAGATAATAATATATGTGAGACTATCAATTTGTAAACTGTTTGATATAATGCAATGATCTGCAAGTAATTAAGTTTTTAATTTAGATTACGTCCCCAATTTCGTGTCCTCTACATATTATGTTACCTTGATGAACATACACTTACCTCATTTTTACTTCATTAAGTAGCCAGGTTGAAAAATAGTGAAACATGTGAAATACTCATTGTAATTAATATTATATAGTGATCCCCAAAAAATTACACAATTTCACCTATTACAGATACCTTAACTTTTATTTTGGTCATACATATGCTCAGAAAAACTACAAGTTCCTACAATTTTCACCCCTCTCCATTTTTTGCGCAACAGAAATGGCTGTTTGAAAATTTACAACAGATTACATAAATATGGCAGAATCTATTAACAAAATAAAACCAAAGTGTGAAAGTTAAAATATTTAAAATTAACCAACTTACATTTAGTAATTAAAATATTTCTTGCCAAATTACTATAATCTGATTAAGTTTGGTCTGTAATATTTTCTAAAACTAATATTTGTCTGTGTTACAACTTAAAAAATTTATTTATGTTTATTTGTCATTGGCTATATATTTAAGAAGGTTTCATTGTATTAGCATATAAATTAATTTACTGTAACCAATCAAAATCTTTTCACTCCTTTACAGTAGAATTTCAGCGAGTAGTTAGCTTGATTACTTTAACAGATTAAATTTTTATAATAAAACCCAACTAACAGCTTATTAACTCAGGAGTCTAATTCCGAGAAATGCATATAATATGATTATGAGCTACGATTAATAAAATTATAACCATAAACCACTTTTTCTACCCTTAAGAGGTGGAATTCTTTAAGTGTGTGTGTATATATATACACACACACACACACATCCTAGTGTTTAAGTTAATCAAAACACCTAATAAAAATTGTTAAGGTTTGATTGATGCCGGAACAAACAGACGAAAACTCTAAAAAGTATGAACATATTTTTGACTTTAAATTAAATAATTTTACTAGTCATTTCTAACAGTTTATCATCATTTCATCCAATGTATAGACTTTTTACATCAAACAATTCTATTATTTGCTTAGATAGAGATTTAAACAATTTGCTTGTAAGGGGTAAAACAAAAACCAAGTCATTTACTTCCACTAAAATGGTTGATTTTATTTCCATATTATACATAATGCTCTTCCAAAACAAATGCTAGGTATTTAATTATATTTAATTATTTTATTCAAAACTTCAGGTCCTTGCACATTAATAACTTTTAAGTAATTAAGGCATTGAGCATTTTACATGGATCATGAACAGCATTCAAATACATTAGATTTATCATATATACAATACAGAGTTGGTGAGGTTTTGTCTATCAGTTGGTTAAAACTATTCCAGTACTAATGATACTGGTTTCAATGATCATTTAATAGTACAAACAAAAATAATTTTTAATTAGTAAAAAACAGTAACATTTTGTGATTTTCTCTATTAACATTAAAGACCATACACTCGAGTAGTTGTAGGAATTTTCCAGGCTTTGACATGACAGGCAAAATTCAAGGAATTTCAACGAGGTTGAGAAACCTGTAAAACTTTTTTTTTATTAAACATGTATCCCAATTTTATTTAAAAGCATGATATACTGATAAAAACAAACACTTCAGTTAAAGCATGTAACATTTTAGCCATAGCCCCAAAAAAATACAACACACCTGATTACTAAACAAGAAATGGAAATATTTAAACATTAAGTGGGAACAAAAAATGCAGCCACTAAAAAAAAAAAAAAACCAAAATGTAAATTAAAAAATAAAGGGGGGTTTGTAAAATATCCCTCAAAAATATACATACAAAAACTGACAATTGTAACAATATTGTATGTATATATGTATATGTCTCAGTGACCTCTGACATGTTCTGTATCCCTGGAATACCTCCATATGGGATCGACTGAACGAAATGAAATAAATAAATAAAATAAACGGTTGTAATACATTATGAGTATGCTAAAGTATTGACATTTTGTAACACCATATATTGAGTTATAAAAGTTTTAAGGTTAGAATTCACTAAGAAATTGAGTAGATTAAAAAAAACATTTGACCACAGCCTACAGGCACCTATTTATTCTGGAATAGTTATGAAAACTTCTATAAACCTCTTGAAAATGTAATAGACATATCATATTGTCTAATATTCCATAATGATTGCTAAAACATTTTCTCATATTCCATGTAGAGGAAATGTTTTGAATATTTAAAATTTTATGCATCCAGCTTTTATGAGCTTTGAATAATTTTCCTATTATGCGTAATAAGGTAGTTATGAATTTTTATTGTTGACCTTCAAACACTATTTTTCATCCCTTGCAATAATAAGTAGTAGTAAAAAATTTATCTTTGGAAACAAAATAAAGATGGTTTAAAATGTATTTAATCAATTAATTCCATGGGAACAAAGTAGCTCGCAGTTAATTAATGAACATTATTGCAAAATGCTATTTATGACAAATTATATACAACACACTGTATTACTGGCCATGCATCACCATACCCTGTAGTCCTAATGTGTCTATATCAATGTGGCATGCTCGATGCCTAGAGATGGCCAGGTCTCTGAAAATGAGCATAATTAAGGGGGTCAATATCTCACCTCACACATACCACATAACACACTGACCAGGAGTCTCAGACGGGTTCACGTGCCCATTCATGTGGTGGCACCCACCATAAATAACCTCAATATCAAACCACATTAGGTGTAAGGCCCTCACCCTTGCAGTTTTGGTTATGTCATTTAAAAAAAATGTTATTAGACAAGTTTTCTTATAACTCCTATGAATTATACTACATGCAAACTGAAGTGATAATTGTCATACGGGAGTTATAAACTTTTTTTTTTCAATAAATCTTCCTAATTTATATACCTACATCGGATTTTGCCCATTATCGAACTCTGCCAATATTTTCTAATCCTAAATTTTATGCATCAGCTTGAAAGTGATTGGTGAAAATTTGCAGAAGTTAACATTTCAATAAAAATGTGATAGATACATACATACACACACATTTACATATATATATAAACTTCTGAGATGATTTAGGGTTTGGTGTCAATGAACCATGCAACCAAAAATTTACAAAAATTTACTGGAAGTCACACCATGTTAAGGGCCACTATAGGTAGTCTTTCTTCTAAATCTACCTAATACAATATTTACTTCCTTAATTTGCACAAAAATATCATCACACAATGTATTCGTACACTTTTAAATGGGCTGTCTACACAGGAATAAGAAATAATTAAAAGCCATTATGTTACATCCAACCAATCAATGCTCAAGTGACAATTTTACTACAGAACAATATGATTTAATACAGTATACATTAACTATTATCACTGTATATCAATTTTGCAACAAGTCTCTATCATTACCATAATACTAATGAATAAAAGAATATGTGAAATAATAAGAGAAATCACAGGGGGCAAATACCCATCATAATTTTAGACTTAGGCTGCATATACACATATTTGTGTGAACTGTTTTGTACATTTCTACCTGTGTGACAGAACTGACATTTTCCTACAGTGCTTTTTCATTTTCTTGGATGAAATTAAGTTTCTGTTTACCCTCTTACACCACCACCTCACTAAAATCTCACAGATTCCCTTCATAAGGAAATTTTTGATGATGTCCAAATGTTCCTGACATTTACCTTCCTTCAACCACATAAAGTCACATTTATTTTCAAATTCAATGGATACTGTTTTTAGCAGATCATTGGAGTGCGAAATACTAGCCATAATTCCTTCAAACAGTAATGCACATTGCCTGACTAATTTAACTGTACACTGTGATGGATAAGTTAATCTGCTGGTGGTATCTGAAAACTCTTTGAAACATATTGCTGTGTTACAAAAGTCTTCTTCACTACCCACTAACAGCCTACTGCACTCTTCACACACAACCTTCTTCAACACTTTACGGACTATATAACCAGCCACATATGCATCAGGCAGTACAGATATGTCTCCACACTGAAATGCATTTTCAATATCTGCCACTGCATTAACATAACTGTCATAACAAGGCTTCACAACTACATCACCAGAACTAGCATTTTTATCAGAGGGTTCAAGTCCAAAAAGAAAAGTATGTAAATCACTCAAAACTGTTGCGTGATCTGCCTGACAATTACCAGAGTAACCTTTAAATGCCAAACTGTTGATAACAGCTGTCTTCAATGCTGCTGAGAACTGATATATTGTTGGGTTATAATTAGACCCACAGTAAGATCGAATTGCTCCAAACAAGTTTTCCAAAGCATCCTGGTTAAGGTTCCTAAGCTGCAGGAACCGAAACCCAGCTTCCGACAAAACACGCCACACATGAACTGCAGCATTCATAGATGTAATCCAGCCCCACTGTGAAGGAGGACGAGATACCAAACTACGATGCTTACCAGGCGTTAGTGGTGGAGGCTTTTGTTTCCTTTCTCTGTTTAGTCTTCGATCAGCAGTTGGATCAAAGCAAAACTCCCATTTCTGAACTTTGCTTTTAGCTTCATCTTGCCAGAATTCAATATGTGGGCTGTTGGCAGACAGTGCACACCTCAATGGCTTGCCAGACTGTGGATACTGTTCAGTTCCATTAAAGCTATCAAAGATAGCATCCACATCTGCCACAAATGAAGCTGTAATAGTAGCTTCGATTGGCAAAATATCTGGAAAAAAATATTGGAAAACTTTAAGAACTGACAAGCGAGTCTAAAAAACTTAATATATTACAAAATAAATAAAAGTAATTTAGCTCTGGCATTAATGACAAACTGACAATAAAACATCTACATAATTTAAAGTATAGGTTTATATATATATATATATATATATATATATATATATATATATTTATATATATATATATATATATATATATATATATATATATATTGAGAGAGAGAGAGTCAGACACACGCACACATGTACGCACGCACACACACACACACCATTTATTATATACATAAATGTATAAAAATATCCTAATTAACTTCCGATATGAACAGAAAAATATTTGATGTATAAACAAATAAATTATTATATACATTAATGTTTTGATAGTCATAGGTCTCCCGTGCATTAAATGTAGTGAAGGATGCACTGCAATTATGTATCTACATAATAAAATCAAACTGCATGTACGGAAACCTGAAAACTGTTAAGAAATTATTTGTTGTGTGAAATTATTGTTCATTACTAGGAAGCAACAGGGGGTAAGAGTTCCGTAGGCTATTGTGTATCCAAATAAACCTTGTGATCCTGATGGTATGATCCTCATGGCATGATCCTGTACACCTGATCCTGTGGTACATGATGCCTATTTTTAGCAGTGGGGAGGCACGTAACGCCGATGTGGTTCGCGCTTAGCGCAAATCCTGATGTAATTTATCTTATACATAATTTATTTTTTACAACATGTTTCGCGCTGTCGTGCTTATTGCGTCGACGCTACGCGCCTCCCCACTGCTAAAAAAATAAGCTTTTTGTACCAAAGGATCAGGTGAAAATGATCATGCCATCATGATCAAAGGTATATCTGGATACACCCGGATATGCAAAACAGAACTTTTACCCAACACTGTTCATTTTATTGTCATTTGCCAACTAAAAGAAAAATGTTTTTATTATAAACATAACAAGAAAAAATAGGCAAAAATATAGTACCTCTACTGACAAAGCTGTGCAAAGTTGCTGCCACAGTATGGCTCATTACTTGTGCAGCAGTTGCAACTTTCATCCGGTCACTGGAGGTAGGTGTGAGGTGGGCATCTGTAAGTTTTGGGGCAAGTCTGAAAATGGAGTTGTTCTTATCCTCTTCATACATCCTTTGCAAATGTTCCCAACGGGCCGCTCCACTAACAGTGACATTTCCTCTCACTTTCACACCTCTCACAACATGACTTTCGAACATGTTTCTTGTGCACTTTAAGAGATGTGGTGGATCAAAAAATACTACCATTTTGTGCCCTTCATAATCAAAAACAGGGTCCGGAAACTTTGCTCCGAGTCCTCTAAGAGCAGAAACATTGTTTGTCCCCATGTCGCATACAGTGGCCACTACTTTTAACCCAACAGCTAAACACGCACCCAGCACCTGTTGAATGGCTTGTTTCAGGGCTGGCCCCTTCATTCCACTCCGGGTAAAAAAACATGCAATGGGTTGCTTCCAACGTTTACGTAGACCACGCACCATGAAAACCATTGCCTGGTTTGCCAGCTCTCCTGTTCTACATGCACCGTCATCAACATAACCAAGAATTCTGTCTTCACTAGAGCTATACTGAATATTCTCCTTTAATGACATTTCATCAAACAGTAAACAACAGTATTTGTCATTTTCATTCATTGAGGCTACAATTTCCTGCACCACGTTCAACACTTTCGTATCCACACCACACTTGAAAGGCACAGCATTCAGCATAGATGTCAGCGTTCGTTTGCATGGAAGAACAATCATTTGCTTCAGAAGACGATAAGCTGCAGGACTACGTTTCAAGATTGTGAGGTACATTATTTTTTCTCTTACTGTCCATCGTCTACCTCTAGGGTTTTTCTTTGCACATCGTAACTGGGAAACAAGTAGTTGATATGCAGCTGGAGAAATTCCTTCCCTAAGCTTCAGAAATTGTAAATCGCTCTCTAAACTAACACTCTTGTCAAAGTGACTTAACTGGGTTTTTGCAACGTATTTTTTGCGTAACCTCTTAAGAGCCTTTGTTTTGCTCTGAACTTCTCTGAATAATTTTATTTTCTTAGGTGTCAAATCACTAACTCGAGACACACCAAAATTTCTCAGAAGGGTTGGTCTCAGTTTCTTTTTTTTCTTCTCCACTCCCGGTAGAACTGAAGTAGTCTTAGTTTCAAAATATTCTTTTGACACTGTATCCAAAGGAAGTGCCAGTATTTCAGACAATTCTTCATTCATAGAACTTTCATTGTTATAACCAACATTCAGCTTACATCTGACTTTGGAAGGACATTTTATCAATGTGGATGATGTCTCCTGTACTAGAAAAGTATCTGCAGGTCTTCCAGAAATACCAGGAATTGGCACACCTGTTGAAGAACTGGCATACACACGCTGTACACTGCCTGGGAGTACATGTGGTGATGATGGCGACAACGATGACACACAGTGTTGACTAGGAAAAACCTGCGGTTTTGTAACTTTTGGTTGAACTTTAGCTATGGGGTGAATTACATGCCCAAAAACTGAAGGTACAGCATTTCGGTTCAATTTCTTTCTTTCCGCAGAAACATAATCTGAATAAAGAAAATGTTCAGCACACAAATATTTAGCATGGTAAACACCCAAATCATGAATTTGAGTGATTTCTTGCCCACCCAATTCAATGACTGCATTGAGCCAATTCTTGATTCTGAAAAGAACAAATTAATAATTAATACAATTTTCACTCGATATACTGCAAAGAAAAACCATTAAAATTTTTGATTTATACGTACTAACAAAAATATAGCCTTATCTATTAAACAACATAAGTGTTACATGTAAGCCTATACTTGCTCTATTACTCTGAAAATTTACTGTAATGCAGGAAGTGAAATTAAAAACAGAAAACTGTGTTACATTTTAAAAAAAGGAGGAGAAATGAATGATGTTATAGGAGTAAGCAAAAAAGGTTGGGATTCAGTAGGATTTCATTATTTAGTAACAATGTAGTTGACATGTTGTTGTGTGGTTTTTTTGATGGGAAGTATATAACTTAGTGTAAGACTTCTTGAGATGATTTTATCTCTGTATCCTAAAGTAGATTACACTCCCACCCAGTCTAATATATTCCGCAATAACAGCATTTAAATTTTTGAATTTGAGACTTAAAGATATTTTATTGGAATTGTGACGAATAATACAGTCCCATCCAGCATTGGCAGTGTTGATGTATCACATATTTGCTCTTAAGGTGGACTCTTACAAAAATGTGGTACGAGCTCACCCAGCTGTGACAGGTGCGACATAAAGGATGGTATGCTTAAACTGTTGTACTAAGCACAATATTGCTACATGGCTTTGATTATTATACACTTAATTAAATAGTGGCAGTGTTAATGAAATATACATTGGCTAAGATGAGCTCTTACAAAAATTTGGTACAAGATCACCGGTGGTGACATAGCTGCGACACAAGGATGGTCTGCTTACACTTTATTAAGCACTATATTGCTACATGGCTTTATAATTTTATAAACTAAAAAAAAATAGTGGCAGTGTTAAGGAAATATATGTTGGCTAAGATAGGCTCTTACAAAAATGTGGTATGAGCTCACCCAGTTGTGACATGTGTGATATAAAGGATGGTCTGCTTAAACTTTATTGCTATGTGGATTGTTTAATATTTAATTTAATTTAATTTTTCAACATATAAGCAACAGACTTTCCTAGTAGACTGCCAAACGAACGAAAGCCTATATAACAATTAATCTGATAGTCTCGGTTGCCCTCAAATCGGCATTCTGTACAATTCTGTACTTCGCTATAACCTTCCCCATATAGTACCACTGTCAATGGTAGGAATTTATCTCCGCCGTTTGCAATACATTCAGGAAGGTTTATATTAATAATTTGAAATGTTTCCGAATTTTTAATATATTTTTTTAATGAATAGGGGCTAAACTAGATAATTATCGCTTAGGTAAACAGAGCGAACGGAAAACGCGATAGGTATGGATTTTAAGGTTATTATAGTAACAAGTTATTTGCAAGCACACCAGGGCCACATAACAAAGGGCGTGCCGAATGCGTCTAAGATGTTTCCCATGAATGTACTATACATATTATTATAGTTTTTACTTATTTCACTTGTAAAACTTTTCATAAAACTAGGAATACACACTGATCAGAAGATCTTGGAAAACGGTGCACAACCACATCTGGATTTACGAATGTGCTATTTCCACACGATTCTACAAAGCATCGGTGAGCGTTTCTAGCCATCTCCAAAATAGTTACATTATTCAGCTCCCGCAATTAAAAAACGACCAAAATCAAAATTGTTATCAAAAAAGTAAGAAATCGGTTAAAGATTCACTCTCCTCACAATATAAACATTTGTCGAACGCACACGAGACACGCCATTACCAACAATAAATTCATTTTCATTTAATTTTTTAAAATGTTCTATAATGTTCGTTTTTATATAACGAAATTAAAAATATATTTTTTAAAATACGAAACATGAATTAACATAATTTAATAATTGTTAAATAAATTATAAACAACTTGTTTACTAAAAATTAAGTTTCTTTAGCGCTATCTATTTTTGTACCAAAAATTAACTCCGGATCACTAGCTCCATCTGTGAATGCCAAGCGTAGTTACATCAAGGAACCTTGTCGGACATTTGAGTTGCTACCCCCTGGCTATGACGGCCTTACGACGGGCAAACAATCCCGCCTTACCTATGACGGGTATGTCGTAGCCAGCCAACGAGCATTACTCCTACGGAAAGAGTGGTAACTTCCATGTTAAATGCGTGTCACAATAAGCAGACTGCTATGGAGCGACCGCAGCGATACCATGTGTGTCGTGGTAAAACCTGAACTAACGAGCGTGCGGCGCATGCTCATTAGGGGCCCTTTTTTTTAGCTGCCACGTGCTTGCTTTTCCCGTAGGGATGGGAAATATAGTTCTTTGGAAAGAACTAGTTCGTTCTGAACTAGTCACTTCAAAGACTAGTTCTTTAGGCACCGTTCTATTGAACTACATCGGTCGCGGACTGTATCGCGGTTTCCAATGTTTAAACAAAATATTCCATACATGACACCAACACAATCGTTACAGACATTTTGTTTTATGGGCATTTCTTTTTCTATAAATAAAAGAGGCACACAGTAATCCGATGCTTGTAAACAATACCTCCCATTACAAATGAGCGACTATCATATTGTTTTTCTTTCACACACTTCTTACATTTTTGAATGTGTATTAATTTATTTTCTGCAAGTAAAGTGCTTATTTTCACATGTGTACAAAACAAAATAATAGTATAGTGTTTTCTCATCTGTGACAACCTAAGCTGATTTTTTTCGTATTAGGTAAGTTTTATTATGTTTCTTTAAATTTTAGTGTAGTTTTGTAATGTGTGGTCTATGTGTAATTAAAGTTTAATTTCAGATTGTATAGGCTATCTGAAATTTAACGTAATTACACTTATTTACGTGACACGTTTTTTAATGCCAATATGTAATGTAAATGTCTAAAGAATATTAGATAAAAATTAAGAGTTCACGATCGTCAAACGATACATCATTGCGCAAGAAAGAACTAAACGAAAATAATGACCGACAGCCTAACTACACAATTAAATAAACTTACTGTGTGAACTATCTATGTCTTTGAACTAGAAAGTTCAGTGTGTATATGTACTCCCTTTCTCTTCGGTCTTCGTAGTTCAGATCAGTACTTGGAACGGGAGTCTCTGCTTGGAACTGACGAAGCGAGACCAAATAAAGAACAAACGTAAGAGAGGGAAGAAAGCAAGAAAGAAAGACGTGGCATTTTGGGCGACAGTGGTATGGTTTGGGGGGGGGGGGGGGGGGGGGGGGGGGGGTTATCTTTCGCGCATGCGCAGTAAGGACCAGAGTAGGAGACGAGAAACACGCAAAGAACGAAAGAACGATTGTTTTTGGTAACAGGGAACTAGTAGAGGTTGGTTGTTACAACAATTTTCGGTTTCTGTTCAAACCTGATACTGATACAGTAATGTACCTAGTTACAAGTATCTGATAGTTTTGTATCAGAGCAGTAGCGGTCCCAGGAATAGAGGTCGTTTGTTACAGCAATTTTCGGTATCTGTTCCAACCTGATACTGATACAGTAATGACCTAGTTACAAGTATCCGATACTTTTGTATCAGAGCTGTACCGGTCCCAGGATGAACTAGTCACCTAGGGATCTTTCGCGCATGCGCAGTAAGGACCAAACATAGTAGGAGAAGAGAAACACGCAAAGAACGAAAGAACGATTGTTTTTGGTGACAACGAACTAGTCACCTAGTTCGCTCGTCAGAACAGTTCCAAATGAACTGGTAGTTCGCGAACTACCCATCCCTATTTTCCCGCCATACAGAAAATTAACTATTTGTTTGTAAACAAAGATGCAGAGAAGCAAGACATTGTTCACAAAGGATGTTACTTTTTATTATTTTCGAAACTAAATTGGTCAATTACTTTGATATTATCTTATAAAACACTTGTAATTAATTTTCTCGGCAAATAATTATGTACTATATCTAAACAGGCGTAACTCGGACCTATTGCATCTCTGCATGTTTAGTTCTAAAAGTTACACTCGTTAAATACTTAACCTTCTTTAAGCTTTCAGTTGCAAAGAAAGGCTAATATTCTTGTTAAGGTGCCTGATATTATCTGGCTTGTACCATATGAAACCCCGACATGTCATGTTAACCATAATAAATATATTGCCAGAATGGAATCACTTTCGTGAGCATTTTGTTTGGTTTAAGTTACCATGCGCATGCATAAAACGTACCTATATTTTAAAAACATACAGGCCTCTAACCCAGGCGTGAATACATTTAATTACACTTTTGACACATAGGTCAGGAAGGTTCTGTTATGAAATGAATCTAGTTATCATGTTCGTTACTAAAGTTTTTTTTCTCCTGTAGGCCTGACTAAATCCTACTTTGTTACCATTAAAACCAATTTTATCACAACTGGGTTTACAGTTTCAACCCCCCCCCCCCCCCTCAGTAGTTTTATACACAGTTAAACATTAATAACATATCACCTCAAAATGATGAATTACATGGTACACAAATAGGCCAAAATTGCATTTTGTAATAGATTCTCACTTATAGAATGGGCCTTAAATGTTGGCCAGCGCATACAGCTGGCTTCGCAAGGAGGTGGGAGGGAGAGTTTCACCACAAACTATGTGGCGTTCCTACAGACCATGACGTCCTTCTGCACACTGCAAGCCCGACCAAACCCCTGCTTGGCAGGTCCTCACAAGGCAGCAGTAGCTAGGTAGGTAAACTATCTTTCAGGCGGAGAAGCAGTGTAGCCATACAGACTATACATTAACATATTGAGAAGCGAGAACATGTTTATACTTTACAAACTACTCAGTGAAATTGTGCTGTTGCACTGCATTGCCAGTCGCCACTTCTCAGAATATTTATTTGCAGAATAAGAAGCATGTTGAAGGTTGGGATATAATGTAGGCTAACAGTGACACATAATCAACACTGTTAATATTTGTTGAACTATTCAGGTTTTTAATCAGAATATAGAAAACTAAAGCTGAATAATTAATATAGCAGTTTTTGCCTAAGTCATGAGCATACATTTAGCCAGACGGATCAATAATTCTGTGTACTCTGTTTTGCAAAAATCTGGCTTCTGGGAGCCATAGTAGATCAAGCTGTCAAAACGACTGTCCAAAAGTTGGCAAAAACAGTTAACCATGATCACTCTGATGTTTGATATGAAACCTATTTCAATGAATGAATTAATGAATGTCTCATTTATGTGCCATACTTTCTGAAAAAAGGAAAGGGGAAATTGAATTTGCTGTAAATAAAAAATGTATCTTCAAACATGTTATACCAATATATTTAAATATCATTCAAGATCAAAAATTAAAAGGTTCACTGTTCACAAGACACAAAACCTAAACCCATGTTTACTGGTGCCAATAAAATGTGCAATTATAGTTGTCGTGTTTTCCTATATTTACAAAATTAATGTTAAAATTATATTTCAACAATCAAAAACAAAACTGTTACAACAAACTCATGCTGTATAATAGTGTAAATATGTACCAAGGTAATTTTTCCAGTTGTTAGGGTTCCACTCATTCATTTTTGTGGTGCTGTAGTGCCATAACTGTCACAGGGTATACTGAAAGCTCCAAAGTCAGGGTATGACCTACTTGGGCCAGATTATTTTCAAATGCAGAATATATTTCATGCAAAGGTAACCTGAATAGGCTATTTATATGTATTACTAGTTTACCTGAGTCAAACAACATAATTTACTCTACTAATTAGTTTATTACATCCGCCAGATCATTTCAGAGTACAATTCTTTACAAATATATTAGACAAGTGAATTTCATAAATTAAATATCATGATGAGCAAAAAATCAACCAATATATGAAGAAATATTTACACTCTTCAGCGGCAAGAAGAAGTTTTTATTTTATTTATTTATTGTTTTAAAATGTCCAAGTCGATTTCAAACATATACAATTATATTGTACATGTAGTATGTATAGGACTCGTCAAGAATATTAAACATTATGAATACACATTTAAGTACAATCATATAAACATAA
Source organism: Bacillus rossius redtenbacheri (assembly GCF_032445375.1). NCBI lineage: Eukaryota > Metazoa > Arthropoda > Insecta > Phasmatodea > Bacillidae > Bacillus > Bacillus rossius. Next base: position 29,351,158 of record NC_086340.1, on the reverse strand, counting down.
ACAAAAATAATAGTAAAAAAACATAATGTACATCATAAAATAATAATAATAATAATTCATTTTTAGCATAGTTTTGCTTCCATAAAATCATTAATAGAATACAAACTGAATTCCAACAGAAATCTTTCAGTTTATTTTAAATACACAAAGTTGGTTTTCTGATTTAAAATGTGGTGGAAGTTTATTATAAAAAAACATATAGCAGAGTATCTCGAACTATTAGCAAAACATTTTGTACCTACGATGTTGTAATATATGAAAATTATTCTTTGTTCTAGTCAAATAATTATGTAAATTGAAATTCTGCAGTTCATTCAATTGTAAATGAGCAAATATAAGTAATTCATAAATGTATAACGATGGTAATGTTAAGACACCTAAGCTTTTGAAAAGTTGTCTGTATGAGGTACGATAATTTATATGCATTATTATACGCACAAATATTTTCTGTATTTGAACAATTTTAGATGAGTCCGTGGAATTACCCAAAAATATTATTCCATATCGTGAGGTTCAACATAACCAAAGTAAATAATCTTTAAAGCATTTAGATTAGTCCGTTTTGAAAATGTTCTCATAGCAAATAATATTGAGCCCATTTTTTTTAGTTAAATGAGCAATATGAGATTTCCAATTAGGGTTCTTCTCAATATATTTACCTAGTATTTTGTTTGAATTTGATTGAGATATATTATAACAACCATTAATCGATACAGTTGGGTCTTGCAAATTGTATATTATAAGTTATTAAGTTTAAAATGCAGCCACGTTTTTGTGTTATTAAGAATTAATTCATTAGCCTTAAACCAATCTATGATGTCCCTAGTTAAAATTTTAATATTTGCAATTAAACTTAAAGGGTTATCTCCATGTATATATATATTAGTGTCATCAACATATAATACAATTTTCCCACTCTTAACATTTTTAGGCAAATCGTTAACGTATATAAGAAAAAGCAAAGGTCCTAGTACAGAACCCTGAGGAACACCAACAGATATGTTTTGCCTATCTGAATGAACATTATATTTTATGTTGGTTAAGGGATCTATATGTTGTACTACGACTACTTGTAAATGCTGAGACAAGTGAGATGTTAACCAATTAAGCACTGTATCTCTTACACCATATGTGCTTAACTTTTTAATTAATATTTTATGGTTAACACTATCACAAGCCTTACTTAGGTCACAAAATAGCCCAACAGGATGATTCGTTCTGTGTAGGTACATAGTTATAATGCTGATAAATTCATAAAGTGCAGTTATCGTCGATTTACAACGCCTGAATCCATGTTGACTGCCCACTAAAATTTTATTTTTCTCAAAAAATGACATTAATCTATTAAAAATTAATAATTCTAATATTTTTGAGAATGAGGACAGAAGAGATATTGGCCTATAATTCTGACAGGCGTCACGAGGACCTTTTTTATGCAAGGGAATAACATTTGAACACTTCCATAAGGTAGGAAAATAACCTTGCATAAAAGATTCATTATAAACATATAACAATGGGTCAACTATATAATCAATACAAGTCTTTAATAATAAAATCAGGTACAGCATCTAAACCTGATGAACGTTTACCTTTTGATTTATGAACTACTGACAATAACTCCATTTTAGTTACAGGAGATATGAAAATAGAAGACGATGTATAGGTTGTGCCAGAAATGGAGGCTGTATTGTACACATTTTAATAATCTGATGAACACGGAGTTGGTTATGCACTATTTTATAAAAATAATCACTAAACTCATTAGAAAAAAATCTTTGCTCTTCTGGTTTTGAACGACAGCATCTTAAGGCACATTTTCGCTCATTGGCATATCGTCCAGACATTTTTATCTTTTCACGTTTTCTTGCTAACCAAATATTTTAAAATGATTTCTAATTTACCAGCTGCAAGTTGTTGTTTACCACTAAACACAACATGGCGCCAGCAAGTCAACCCTTGCGAGTCAAATAAATATCCTACGTTTTTTAGCGGAGTATTTTCAAAGCAAATTATTTTTATTATAATATTGAATAATTTTAAAAATTGATGTAGAAACTTCGTTACAAGCACAAGTAGCTATGCTATACTTGTTGAAGTCTTTAGTGTTTTTTTTTTTTTTTTTTTTTTAATTGGATAGTGGCCTACAGCATGAAGCCCACGGCCATAGTTCAGAGTGTCGGGAGCATGTTAATCAGAAGAGGAGGCTAGAGAATAAACTACATCTTCTTGGTAGAGGCCCGTCTACCAAGGGTGGAGTAGGCCGTGGAGCATGGAACAAGGAGTTGGGGAGGGCCGGTCACCAAGGAAGTTACAAGAGCAACCCCAGGGTTAAAAAGTGATACCATTGGACAAAAAGTAAGCGATGATTGCCAAATATGCAGCGTGGGTGGAGGTGTATACCATATTAGGGTATGAAAGTGGGGACGGCAATTCCAGTTCTTGAAAAGTACGTAGGAGGTGTGTTCTCGCACTCAAACGGGGACATTCCAATAAAAGATGCTGAACATCCGCAACAGGAGCCCCACAAGGGCAGGTCGGATGGGGTGTCATGTCCAGTCGACAGAGGTGCTCTGGAGTCAGAAGATGTTCGGACCTAAGACGGAAGGACATGACCGCCTGACGGCGAGAAGCATATGGGGGAAGAGTTTTGTAAACTGGAACCGTAGAGGGATGGAGAGAAGGGTAGAGTGATGAATGCGTGTGGGCATAAGCAATCCAATCCTGGAACATAATCTCCTTGAAGTATCTCTTCACGAGAGGGAGCAGAGGCTGGTACGAGGCAGGTTGTACTAGGCGACCGGTGGATATGGCTAAATTAGCCATCTTATCTACAGTTTCATTTCCCCCCAAGCCCACATGGCTGGGAACCCAAAGGAATGTAACAGGGCCCGAATGTGGTTCAATTTGAAGGCAGAGGTGTTTAATACGTAAGAGAAGCAAGTCGGAGGTCTGATGAGATGAGCAGAGGGACGTGAGAACGCTGGCAGAATCGGAAACAATCAAGGGAATGGGAACCACGTGCGACAGAATATATTGTAAGGCCATAAGTATTGCATACGCTTCGGCATAGTAGATGGAAGTGTATTCAGGAAGCCTGTAAAGTCCAGATCGACCGTGCGAGGAGTCAAACCATGCTGCACCCACACCATCCTGACGTTTAGAGCCGTCCGTATATATGCGAGAGGCAGAGGGGTAGGAAGCTAGAAGGTCCAAGTATATTTGCCGAAGCACCGCGGGGGGTTTGTCTTTACGACCCTCTATACGAACCAAGGGGACATAAGTAAGAACATCAAACGAGTAGCAGTATTTATAGCCATACGGTCCAGGATCAATGGATCGAGCAGCTGTAAGAACTGGAGTGGGGATGTCATATAGGGCGTCCATAGCCCGTCGTAAACCTGGCAGCCTTACGATACGAAGGTGAACCCAATGGCGGGCATATAGCATACGGCGATATAAGGATAATGGAATAAGGCCTAGTTCAATGTACATATACATGATAGGTGTGGATTTAAACGCACCTAGGATGATTCGCATAGCAGTATTCTGAAGTGTTTCCAACCTTTGCAACTGAGAAGTGGACGCGTACATTAATACCTGGCTACCGTAGAGAAGGATCGGTCGGATAGTAGAAATGTAAAATGAGCGAAGACTACGGACATCAGCCCCCCAAGTTTTCCCCGCTAGAGCCTTAAGGAGGTGTAACCGACGAGAGCATTTATCAATGACATAATTAATGTGAGCGATACCGAGCATCCGTTGATCTAAGAAAACACCAAGGTATTTGATGCACGGGACTATAGGTAAGGGAACACCATCCAATGAAATAGCATGAGCAGGCGTCGTAACCCGTTTTCGTGTGAAGTGTATTATCTTCGTTTTCGATAAGGACAGACTGAATCCATGCGTTCCCAACCAACTTTGAGCCTGAGTGAGGGCAGCTGAAAGAGTAGTACTAGTGTCGAGAATAGTAGAACCACGATACCACAACACCACATCATCGGCGTACGCAGTTAATTTAGCCGAAGTTCCAATGTGAAACATAAGGTCCTGAGTATAAAGAAGGAAGAGAAGAGGGCTAAGAGAGCTTCCTTGCACTAATCCTTGGGACACCTGTCGGGTGTAAGGTGCAGGCCGTACCATCCGCGGTGTATAAGTACGAGAAGAGAGTAAGGCAGAAAGGATCCTGATAATCTGACGAGGAAGTCCTAATTTGCATAGTTTCGAATACAGGATAGGAAGTTGGACATTATCAAAAGCCGCAGATATGTCCATAAATATGGCAGAGAATATCTCTTTACGTTGAAAGGCTAAACGAATTTGGGAGTAAAGGGAGCAGATTGCATCTTCAGTGCCCATACCAGAACGAAAGCCAAATTGTTCTGGACGAAGGAGGTTATAATATTCGAACCACCACACCAACCTATTTTTGAGTAACTTCTCAAACAATTTAGCCAAGCACGAACGGAGAGCGATAGGTCGATAGGAGGTGGCCTCAAGAGGAGACTTGCCTGGTTTAAGTATCGGAAGGATGTAGAATTCGTGCCAGCTAGGTGGAATAATGCCAAGCCGTAGAATGAGGTTAAAAATGTGCAATAAGAAGGACTGCGCATTGACAGGAAGATGACGGATCATACTATAAGTAACCAAGTCCGGTCCGGGTGCAGAATCAGGTGTTGTCTGGACACATTGAGAGAATTCTGAAAAAGAAAAGTCTTGTAGGAGCGAGGTACAGACCTTATCCTTTGACGCGGGGCGAACCGGAGGAACGTCAGCGAGGAAAGGCGGAGGGGAAACTGTAGGAGGAGCGACCAGTGACATGAAGTCATGGAGTAAATGGGGAGGCAGAGATGCCCAGGCCGTGGATGTGAGACTATGTCTAAAAGTATTGAATTGTCGCCATAACGTTTTCAGAGAGGTAGAACGTGAAAAAGATTCACAGTAAGATTGCCAGTGAGATTGTTTACGCTTTTTCCAGGTTAATTTAGCAAATGCTTGAGATTTCTTAAGAAGTATAAAGTTATCCAAAGTAGACCGTGTTTTGTACGTTCGTAGGGCGTTTAAGCGCTGCCGATTAGCACTGGCACAGTGTTCATCCCACCAGGGAGCCTTACTTTGTTTATGTACAGGACCCTTTAACCGGAATGGCATAGATGCACGAGCTGCTTGGAAGAGGTTATTATAGAAGCTAGAGTATAAGCGAAGGAGGTCATCATTGGAAGAGCAGAACGTAGCTGCGGTCCGAGATTCCAGCCACGAAGAAAACAAAGTCCAATCGGCCCGTGATGTAAGAAAAGTATAATACCAGTGTGCTTCTGAGTGCCTTGAGGTAGTGGGCTGTGACGTGGTGATAAGAATAGGGAAGTGGTCACTGCCCCAGTTGTCCGAAAGAACCTCCCATTTAAAGTTGCCAGCCAGATTAGACGTTATGAAAGAGAGATCGATTGCAGTAGAAGACGCAGTAGGAGGACCCATCCAGGTGTGTTGTGTACCATTTAACAGAATATAAGGAGACGTATGTAAATAGTCAAGAAGATTGATCCCAGCTGCATCATTAGATTTGTTGCCCCAGTAGATATGATGGGCATTAAAATCACCCCCAATGAACACAGCACCATCGAATTGTTGAAAAAATTCTTCCCAATCTTGAGATGTATACGAAGATCGGGGGTGGACATAAATCGAGACAATGGTGAGTGGAACATCATCAAGGAGGAGCCTGATAGCGATAGCATCTACGCGTTGCATAGAGGGAGGGTAGGACACGTTAATTTCCGTGCTGGGATGTCTTCGAGAGACCAGAATTGCCGTACCCCTATCCAGCTTTTTCGAGAGGTATAAGTTATAGCCGGGAAAAGTAACATGATGTCCTGAAGTTAAGAGAGTTTCTGTAAGAAGAACTGCATCACATGAGACTGTAGAGAGAAAATGGAGCAGGGGGAACCTATTAGCCGAAAGAGATTGCACATTCCACTGAAGAAGCAAGAAGGGGTGTCTGAGAAGCATTGTTAAACGAGCACCTGGACAAAAGCCGCGATGAGGCTTTCTTTGTCGAAGGCGTAATCAGTTTCCTTTTTAGCTGTAGCTATCATAATTTCAATGGTATCGACCAATGACTTAAGTTTTTCCATGTTAAGCCTTAATCGTGTGGAGTGTGGAGGTGGAGCTACGTCAGAAGAGGAAGTGTCCTGTAGGGCATCCTGTGAAGGATGACGCGTATGCATCATAGGGGGAGAAGAGGACAGTCCTCCGTCGGGAGGCCCCGGCAGTGCCACACCATTGGTGATGTCAGGCGTGTAGGGCCGAAACTGAGAATAATAATGTTGAAGATTGAAAGAATTCTGACTTGTGACATCCGTGATCGGTGGTACTGCTTTATAGCAAACCCTGTACCCATCCGGTCGAAGGGGTGGATGCAGGGAGTCTGAGTGAATAGCCTGTGCGTAAGAGTGATCAGAAATGGGAATGTGTTGTGGACCGATAGGTGAAGGCTGCGTCAGAGGGGGGAAGCTGGTGAGTCTCGGCAAGTGGTGGGGATCCATACGATCTTTAGGTAATGGGTATATCCGACCAGTAGCGCGCTGTACCTGCTGTCTCGCATCCGAATATGAGAGATTATTGTAGGCCATGACCCGTTTTATCTCCCTCTCAAATTCCCAAGCAGGGCACTTAACCTTGTCCGTGGAGGGGTGGTTACCCCGGCAGTTGACACATAATGGAGAATCGTTATGGGGACATGTATCCAAGGAGTGCTCCTGAGAGCAAATTGCACATGATAGAGCCTTAGATCGACATAACTTGATCGAGTGACCAAAACGATGACATCGATGGCATTGAAGGACTGACTGAACACGAGGTTTGACGATGAAACGCTCTTTAAAGATGGCAATATATTCGGGAAGAGTTTGTCCCTCAAACGTCACTTTAACTAGTTTAATGGGCACCCGGGTATCGGGAGCTATATATTTAGTCAACCGCTCAAGATGTATGACGCGTTGAGAGGACTCGATACCCTCTAGCAGATCGTCGATAGCCACGTCCAAAGGGATGCCATAGATCAATCCCTCCCGCTGGATTAGACCTTGGGGAATAAGACATTTAACCTGAAGCGACTTGACTTGATCCGAGGTAACAAATTGGTTCGCTGCCTGTAGGGTAGCGAAGGTAATCTTCAGCCTGTTAGGCCCCGAGCGCTGAATTTGGACAATATGAGGGTTAGGATGAAGTTTTTTGCCAATGGTCAAAGGGTGTAAGTTACCTATATTATGTTGCATTGATTCTATCAGGACAATATATGGGCCAGGATGGTTAATGGGGTAACGACACTCTGAACGATGAACATACCTGTTATTAGGAGAACTGTGTTGCTGTGGATCTGCAATCTTATGAGCTTTAGCTTGTCTATCAACCTCAGTAACTTCCTCAGTTAGCAATTTCCTCTTAGTTAAACTACTATTATCCACCTCCATAGTTAAATGTTCGGTAACCTGCAAATTTACATCATGCTGTAATTCACTATCCAGACTGACCACAGATTACAGTCTCTGTGAACTGTCGCACTCGATGGTCAAAACCCGAATCTGATCTTTAGTGTGATTGTGTGATATAGCATTTAGCGCGGCCACCTGTATCATGGCGAATGACGAACTAACAAAAAAAAGGGTCCATCATAAAAAAAAAAGCCTGTGCAACAATTTCCTATTCCAGTTTCCTCCCCATGGTCGTAGCTAAGGCGTCTTCCAGAAGGCGAAAAAAGATCCATGCTCGCTTTTAGTAGCGAATCGTCATACCGATGACGCGTCATCCCTATGACGGGCGAAAAAGAGAACCATGCTCGCCCGGCAGGGCATCATGGCCGCCGGGAAGGGTTAAGTTCCCGCTTTGTTACCGGGCAGCTGTCCGGTAACATACTTAATCAAACAAATATTATTTAAAAAACAAACATAATTTAAGTACACTTATTTATAATTAACAACCTTTAGTTATGGTGTTATTTCTTATTAAAGTTTAAAAACTATTGGCGGGTAGTTCTGCGGATGCCCGCATGAGGCGCTGCGCCGTCCTTACTTACTAAAACTTGAGGCGTGACAATTAGGGATATTTTATTACATAAAAAGGTTTATACATTATGTTTATTTTAATAAAAGAAAGGGGTCGTCGCACCGACTCTAGCACCGCCTCTTGCCGGGCGCCCAACACACACACACACGCACGGGGCGGGAGGTTTGAATAGAGGGTGATGGTGGGTGGAGAGGGGTGGCGACGGCGTGAGGCAAATCGGGCTTAGGGAGGGCGTAGCCCCGGTCGACGTCAATTGCCCCCCTCCCCCTGAAGTAGCCCGATGTGACGATCTTACGTCGTCCGGCGTGTTGCAGCATCGGGGCTCCGCAGCGGCTCGCCGCAGTCGTAGGATGTAGCGTGGCGCGGGGGTAGGGGCCTCCACTGCTTACGTCATGCACTCCCACGTGGCAATGTTTATGTTGGTGGTTGAGGAACACAGACACAGGGCGCTGGTACACTAACCTGGAGGTGGCAACCCACCAGCTGTCCCTCGCGGCAGGTGGCGGTAGCGGCTCTGGATCGGCGGCGGCCAAGGTGCCGGCCGCCTGGTGGGGTGACTGCGGTCTGGCGGCTCGTTGCGGGCGGGCAGCAGGCGCGGGCTGTGCTCGGCCTCGCTGACAGGCTGGTGCTTAGCGGTCGGTGTTGGTTGGGCGGAGGGCTGCGCGGCCTGGGTCTTGGTCACGCTCGTGGCTTGTGGAGTGTGCTGGCGGGGCGTCGCGGCGTCAACCTGCGCCGCGTCAGGTGGGTACAGTGACACTAGCTGAGACGGCGACTGCAGTGGCTACTTTGCTGGGCGTCGCAATCCAGCCGTCTTGCGACACGCACGAAACGTTTCGGGCAGCCAGACAAGGCGGTGGCGTTTCCGTTGTACGATTGGGGTCGTAGGCCGGCGTCTTCTCGCGACGTTCGCCTCGGACAGGCCTGAGGCGTCTTGGTCTGTTTTGGAGGGCGTCTCGTTCGGTGTGTTGGGCATCTCGGCGCGATGGACTGATAGTGGCACAGTCGGCATCGGATGGAAGCTCGTAGGCCATACCAGCTGTGTCTCAAAGCCAGGCGGACACAGTGGACCAAATCCGGGCGGCGGTGCGTCACTGAGGAGTCGCATCAGCGTCGGGGTGCCGGGCGTCTCTTTGCATGGCACTTTCTCGACTACAGGTGCGGTTGGCGGTGATGTGGCCGGGCAGTCCGGCGACATGATGATGTCAAATCCGGGTGGCGGTGCATCAATCAGGTGTCGCGTTGGCGTCGGGACGCCTGGCGTCTCATTGCATGGCACTTTGTCGACTACGGGTGCGGTTGGCGGTGATGTGGCCGGGCAGTCCGGCGACATGATGGCGTCAAATCCGGGTGGCGGTGCGTCAATCAGGCGTCGCGTCGGCATCGGGACACCGGGCGTGGCAGGGCGATTCGGTGGCAGGATGATGTCGAAACCCGGAGGCGGCAGCGTTGTGATGCATGACGTTGGCGACGAGTCACAAGGCGACGAGTCACAAGGCGTCGGTGACGAGTCAGGCCGTGCAAGCAGCGAGTCGAGTGTATGTGACGAGTCGGGCGGCGTCAGAACGTACCTTTGTGGGGGCGGGGTTGGGTGGCGAGCGGCGGCGGTGGGCGGGGTCGGGCGGTGAGCAGCGACGGCGGGCGGGGGCGAGGTAGTTCCGGCGTCGGGGGACATCGTGGACAAGCGACGAGTCGCTGGGAGCGGTGCTGACTGCGGCGAGCCTATCGGTGACGTGCGTCTCTTGGTCGGCGTCGGCGGCGTAGGCGTCGGGACGAGCGGCGTCTTGTCGACGAATCGCAGGGAGTCGTGGGAGTGTGTGGTCAAGTCCGGTCGAGTCAAGTCGACGAGCGGGGACGGGATCGGCTTGACCAGCGGCGTCGGGACCAGTGGAGTGTTGTCGACGAATGGCAGAGAGCCGTGTGGCGAAGGGTTTTGTTCGGTGATCTGGTCGGGAACACTTACATCGATGAGTGGCGGAGGGATTTGAGCAGGTGGCGATCTGGAAACAGGAAGTTCCGGACATGGACTGACGGGTGTTGTGAAGACAGGCGTTCTCGAGTCTGGGAGCATCTGAGGATAGCTCGGGGGGTGAGTGGTCGGCGTCGAGGTAGCGTCTCTGTAGGCGGCACATGACGGGCACGTGAACGTGAAGTACCGTCGCAAGATGGCTCGTTCGGGTCGCCGATGCAGCCCCGATGCCATAGGCCGGCACATTCTTGGCAGCGATACCTGTTACTGTCTCCTCCAGGACATTTTTCTCTTGCATCGCAGAATGTCACACCGTGCATGCGATATTCACAGCACCACCCGCATTCGTACCCCTTGGCTATTCTGCGGGCTGAGTCCCACTCAGGTCGCGGATAATAGCACCCAACACACTCGTCCTCGTACATGTCCCGGCACTCTCCAACAGTCACACTCTCCTCTGTGATGAACATCGTCGATCACGTGGTCTGGAATTTCGTGTGCGCACGTGTTGTTTACATGCTCGGCCGGCCGGAATACTGTTAGGCAGTCCGCACGCACAATGGTTGTTATTCCGCACGTTCCGCAGCACAACTGCACAACTCACACATTCTGTTTTCGCGGATCGTTGCCTAGCCCCACGTTGGGCGCCACTTGTTGTAAGCAGTGGCGTAGCCAGGATTTGCGTATGGGGGGTGTTAAGAAGCATGCCCCCCCCCCCCCCCCCCCCGTATTAAAGCGGGGGGTCCGGGGGTCCTCCCCCGGGAAAATTTGGATTTTAAGGTGTAAAATAGTGTTTTTTTTTTAACAGTTTTCGGTACTTAAATTTAAATATTGTAATGGTAAAAATTTTATTAATTTTAATATGAAATTTGTTTGAGTGATGAATAAGAAATTAATTAAAGATTTGGTGCTAAGGGGGGGGTTCGAACCCCTAAAACCCCCCCCTGGCTACGCCCCTGTTTGTAAGGTTTTTTTTTCGGATGGACGAAACGGAGTAATTTGGGCGCCACCACGTGGAAGGGCACGTGGACCCGGCTACGAACTCTCGGCTCAGGGCCGTGACGTGACCCGTGTGGGGCTAGGCTAATCTCCCCCCTCGTGCGTCGTGTTCGTGGGCTCTTGAGGCGTCCCACACGCCTCGGAACTCAGGGAATTATACACGTGACCACTGAACCACACATTCTGAGCTAGTGATTTTATTACCAGCGAACTTGCACAGGCGAATCATTACAAGGCACGTTACAAAAATGTTAAAAGAGTTTTACGTAAAGTACTAAAAAACACAGTTGCGGGTGTTAACCAGTTTATAGGCTGACCAGGTCACCGCGTGGCCTGGCCTCGAGAGTCAATCACGTATTACGCGTACAAAATATCCGTAAACGGAAAACAAATATTTATGCGAAAGAGTCTACCACCTGGAGCAGGCCTCGAAGAAGTTTAAAGGTTTTAGATTTATTTAAAGATGCGACGGAAACTAATGGATCAGTGAACAAAAGAGATGAAGTCGACGAGTTGCGCGGGCCGCTCCTACTCCAGGCGGAGAAAGGAAACAGACTGACGAGACCAGGGCATCATGGCCGCTGGGAAGGGTTAAGTTCCCGCTTTGTTACCAGGCAGCCATCCGGTAACATACTTAATCAAACAAATATTATTTAAAAAACAAACATAATTTAAGTACACTTATTTATAATTAACAACCTTTAGTTATGGTGTTATTTCTTATTAAAGTTTAAAAACTATTGGCGGGTAGTTCTGCGGATGCCCGCATGAGGCGCTGCGCCGTCCTTACTTACTAAAACTTGAGGCGTGACAATTAGGGATATTTTATTACATAAAAAGGTTTATACATTATGTTTATTTTAATAAAAGAAAGGGGTCGTCGCACCGACTCTAGCACCGCCTCTTGCCGGGCGCCCAACACACACACACACGCACGGGGCGGGAGGTTTGAATAGAGGGTGATGGTGGGTGGAGAGGGGTGGCGACGGCGTGAGGCACATTGGGCTTAGGGAGGGCGTAGCCCCGGTCGACGTCAACATGTAAACATGTCCAAATGTTTACAATATTCACCTATTTTTATTTCGTCTTTGTACTGACTGCTAGGTCCATTACTAAATTAAACTCTCTCTCTCTCTCTCTCTATATATATATATATATATATATATATATAAATAAATAACTGAAATGAAAACTATTTTGACATCCACAGTGCAATGTTTTTAAAAACAGTGTGTAACCACAAACACTTCTAGAAAACATCTCATCTTCACTTAAATACTAATATAGAAAAGGGTGCAGGGTAACCTTAGGGATTACTGTGTGTTCACACAAATCTGTAATAAAATTTTCCTAACCAAAATTTCTAAATTCCCCGATTTAATTTTTAAATAATTTACCAATTTTTCAATTTCTTGAAATAAAAAAATAAAGAGAATCCAGCCAAACACCATTCCCAGAGTTGGCCTGATTTTTTCCATTCATGTTCTTTATTTCTTTTTATGTTCATCAGAACCTTGCATATACCATTTTGTATTGTGTATGTTACACACACTAAAACACCACCAAAAAAAAAATGTGTTCACAGTCTGAGTGATAGCAGACTGGCAGACTATTATTGGGGTTTTTACCAGACATTTCCTGTATTAGAAGTAAATTCTCTGACTTTCACTGACCAATTTCAGCTTCTGTGACTTTTCCCTGATTTTCCAGAATACGTGGACACCCGATGACTCTGATTCAATCATCTTATTTCATAAATTAGCATTTATTGTTGGGAAATTAGCATTTTAAATGCAACTTATTTAAAACTCAACCTTTACATTCTAAATATTTGTAAACTATATATCCATTGTATGTAGTTCAGTTCAGTAAAAAAAAATAATTAAATTCATATTACTTAAAATATTGGTAATGCAAGTTTAATTCACATAAAAATACACAAATTAAGTGTAGTAATTGGGTTGGGTTATAATTTGAAGTTAGCTCAGAATGCAAGTAACTTGTCTGCATTACAGACACATGGCAATAAATCATGACATGACGTATGGTCACAAAAACCAGTGTAGAAAATTATAACCTGAAAAAAACTCAAGGTTTACTGTAACATTTGGGGGAACGCTAAATACCTGTGGTATTTCTGTAGTTTCCTTCACCCTCCCGCTGAAGCAAAACACAAGAAAGTGAAGCCTGTTTTGTTTTTGTATCATGCATTTGATAATCATACACATTTTGTCTGTGTGAAAAGGAAGTCTACGGCAAACATTGTGGGAGTGTTGTATTTTATGAATTAACTTGAGTGCTGATAAGGTTTACGTGACAAACATAAATTTAAATATGTGTAATAATACATGCAGATGCATCCTACACAAACAGCAAAGTATGAATTTAAAATAAATCAAGTCAATGTCTACAAGACAAGGTTGTTTCTAAGGGTAAGAAGATTCAGTTTGTACAACAATTTTGAAAACTGTTAAAATAGATGTAGCAGCTATGTGACAATTTATAAAGGATATTTTTTTTTGCAAATGAATGGCATTTTTAACTAATTTAGCAGAAAAAAAGAATTTGTATGGAAAATTAATTAAAATAGTGTTTATGATGGAAATGAGAAAAAAAAAAAAAAAATGCACAAATGTGCACGCAAAAACACAAACACAAGTTAATTTAATATGGACTGACCCTTATACGAAGATGGAGAATATGAAGATGCAGGATATGGGATATGCAGAAATAATGAAGATATGAGGAAAAAGAGTGGACTTGGAATAATAGCCTGTCAAAACTTGAAAATAAACAAAGAATAAAATTTCTCACAAGTTTTACTCACATACTGTTACAAAACTCTGTAAAGAACATCGTAAACAAGATCTAGAAAGATAAATCTTATTTTTAAATATATACTACATAGATTTTATATACAACATGTGCAGGTTTCTACTGTGATTATTTTCAGGTACATACATACAGCCAGTGCCAGCTTTGTAAGGGTTCACAATTTTAGAAGACCAATAGTAGAAAAAAAAAGTTCAAAGAAAATTCAATACATGTAATGTTTACATAAATATACAGCATTTACCCGAAAATAATGTGACCCCAAACGTTTTGATTAACCTGTTAAATATTTTAATAGCTAAATTTCCAAAACAATTGTACTGGTAATAATTACTATCTATTCATGTGTTCTCTATGAGCGATGAAAAATTGTGTTAAATGTTTGCTTACTTTCAAGTGTTTAGTTTTTGTTTTTGTACCTATAGTTAAATATATGGTTTTCTAAATCTATGGTTGAATAGGAAGTGGTGTAAAAATTATACAAATTTATATTATATTGTAAAGAAAAGTTTGTACAAGGAAATAATTTTGTGATTTTTAACCAACAAGAAAGATTCCAGAACTAAAGTCAGAAGTATAATTCAACAATTGTAATTAATTGTGTTAAACTTTATTTAAGGATGATTGAAATATTTAATACATGTTCTAGAAGACTCTTCTGAAGAATTTCACTATAATTCATGAAGAATTGAAATATTTCCTATATTTCATGAATTGTAATAAGATAATGGAAAATTTGGATGATAGCATGAATTTGTAAGGAGACCAGAACATGACTTCGGTATTATAGTTCACAGCACAAGTGAAATAAAGGAAATACGGATGAGTCCACTACGTCGACTGAAGAAAGGAAGGAAGCGTCATCGTGCGACCATCCCAAGAGCCATCTACAGCTGAATCCAACCTAGGACCTCGTTCGTCGAGTCACCAGCAGAAACCTCAGGAACCGGAATAGGATCGCGGTTCGTGATGAGTACTAACTGCCGCTGGAAGCTGACAATACATTGATTATCTATTCTTCAGGGCGTTGAATATTTATGTTCGATATCACAATGCTAAATGTACTGTCTGTTCCTTAAAGGTAATATTGTACCACTGTCCTGATGTCCAAGCTTAATTAAATTCACGTCTTTTAAATTCTAATGAATTTGTAATTTGTAAACTTCTTGGTTGAATCAAATCATTTTGATATTAATCGTTGCCAACTGATTGAAATAACTATTTAACCTGATGATTTTAGCTTATCTTATATGTTGAATCACACACTGATTAATTTACTTGTTCACATGAATCTGAGTAATTTAGACTCAGAGGTCCTGTTCTTCAAGCACTAAGCTAAGCCAGAGCATGGAATTATATTTATTTTAGAATAAAGTTTCAGAATATGTAATCTTATTTTGAGATTAACAATTGATGAATTATCTATTTGCGAATGTATTTTGGTACTGACAGAATTGTTCAATGCTTGGTATCATTCATATTTCTGACATATGTTGTATCTATTTAAAACTTAATATGTTCATGACATAAAATTAAAATAAGGAATTGTGGAAACTGAATTTATCATTTTCTTATGAACACACACTTTAGTTCGGTACATTATTATGTTTGAAATACACAAATATAACATCATAGTTAATAACAAGACAGATTTATAAAGTAATGTGTAGGCATCTAGAGTTGTGTCACTACAATGAGATTATGAAAAAGACATTATGGGTTAGAAATTTCAATTCAAATACATAGCACTTTAAAATTGTTTTAATTGCTATATTTATTCCATATTTACTAGACCCTATCTAGTGCCACTTTTGCCAGTAGAGGGATTTATATAGTCTCTTTTTAGAAACACCAAGCAGCAGTTAGAAAAAAAACAACTGTGTTTTATGACTAGTTCAAAAGGGGTGGCTGTTCAGAAGTCCAGAAGGTAAAGAATGCAGTGGTAGCCTGGGAGGGTGAAAGAGGACAGAGAGTGTCTTCCCCAGCAGCCTCAGTGAAGAGAAGCAGAGCGAACCCAGGGACACTCCATTTGCACCCTCCCCCTCATCCAGCATCTCTCATCTGTCACGCCTGTGCTGAGTCCAGGAAGCCCCGGACTAGAGTGGCATTAAGGAGGCAGTTTACAGGCAGTGTGTAGTATTTCACCTAAGTGGAGGATCAGATGGCGGTAAGTAACAGCTGTCTAAAGTAGCATAAATAACACATTTAAGAGGCACCTGTAGTTTTGACTTTCCCAATGGCAAGTTAACCTTTGACACCCAGTTTTATCTTCCATAGTTTTGGTAAAAATCATACCATTATATTTAGATGAATATGGTTATGGTTATGGTAATGCTGTTTGCGGGTTGAATCACTAAAACCTCGTGAAAATTTTGGCTTTGCAATGTCTGCTATTTAGTCTGCAAAGATATAAAAATGCTTAATAGTTAACAGATTTGGTTAAGTTTTAAGTCTACACTACTGCTGTTAGCACAAACTTAATTTATTATTTGCTGTAGTATTAGAAATTATCATGTATGGTTCTTTTAAATGAGTCTATATGCCAATTTCAAATATCAAATTTTAATAGCACCAAATACTAATATTTTAAGTCCTGAAATGTTTAAATCATGTCAGGCCCTATGATTTTTGTTACAAAATGAATTAAAATTAATGTCAGAAATTACACACACATTATTGAACTAGCAATACCTCCCAACAAGTGCAGTAAACTATAAATAACACAGTCTGTAGGCACCATGGTGCAGCTCTTCAACTATGCTCTTTTCAACATGCTAGACCCACAGATAGTTCCAGATGGCTTTAAAAAATTGTCTTGTTTCACACTGATTTCTAGGCACCAAAAAAATTCTCGGCTAATTCAAGATTTCCCGATTTTCCCGGTTGGGTGGCCATCCTGGTATTTGTTTTAGAGTTTTTACATAAACTTTTTGCTTCACTACATTAGTTGTTAATTGAATATTGATTTGGAAATTTGGGTTCCTGTGCATTTGTGCTTCAATGCAAAACCACCACTGCGTATGATATGCGATCACAAACCACCTCAACCAAAAATATTTTCACCTAGAATCACTCAAGTTCGGTTCAGGAGACTTGTCTACATCCAGGGTGGAGTCGACATCAGAACTCTGTTTGTCGGCACTGTCCTTGTTCTCTGCAGTTTTTGGTGTCGAAGAGTCCTGGGAACTTTCTTCCAGCCTTGCCGTCGCATGCGGAGGTGTGTTCTGCAATGTGTCGTGTTGCTCCGTGAACAGCGAGGACACTGCAGAGTTCTGCTGCGTCGTGTCACTTTGCTCCCTCTCGTGGGCTGCGACGGAACTGCTGCTGGTCAGCTCTACGCTGGCCTCCACCGCTGCCGACCAGAGCTGCTGGTCCTTCACGGGAGGGGGAGAGTACAACTTCTGCAGCTTCTCGTAGTACAAACGGTCCTGCAAAATGCAATTTCAAAAACTTTGAAGGCCAACCTGACTTTCAATTGAATACTAGTAGTAGTAGTTTCCTGCTTATGATAGTAAAACATTAAATTTTGGTTAAAATTCATAGTTACCTGGAACCTAAGGATGAGGTAATTCCCCCCCCCCCTTTTTTTTCTCTCACCCTAATCTGAACCAAATATCCGAAAATACTTACACAGAAATTTTGCACCGCTTTTGCCTTATCTTAATTCAGCTTTTAATCGTTTTTATTTAATTTTGTGTGTGTGTGTTCCCTAGAAATTACACAGTAAGCAAATCTGACAAGTTTATCCCACTCACCTTCTTTGTTACTGAAGGCCTTATGCTTTTCACAGCCTGAAGGAAGTGGTTCCGACAAACTACCACTTTCTCCGCTGGTGCACCCAACACTTCCTGAATAGCCACCACAGCTGCTTCTTTGACCAGAGCAGCCAAGTCCGCCCCGGAGTAACCTTCGCAGCTCTCCCAAGAGCTTATCTCCTCTAAGCTGACATCCTGAGACAGTTCTGGCTTGGTGCCGTTCTGAAACAAAAAAATAAATTAAAAGTTTTTTATGCATTAACATTGACAAACTTAACAACATAAATGCTTACTATTCCAAACAAAAGCAAAATACAGTTAAACACCTAACAGCTTCTCAAATGATTAAAAAAATCAGGGAGGATAAAATCTAACTAAAACGAATGGCCTATCCCTGTGCGTGGAAATAACAGTGTTTGTAATAATATTTACAATAAAAATCAGATCATGCTTAACAGCAAAGCAGTAATATGTTACCACGTGAATGCGTTCCTTACAAGAAACACAGGCAGGCATGAAGTGCAATGTCTACACACACTCCCCCGCGACTTCCCCCCGGGAGCCACGAACCTTGGTGAGGGTGCGCAGCACGTCGACCTTGTCCGCAACGGAGGGGAGGCCCACGTACAGGATCTTGTCGAGCCGGCCCGGCCGCAGCACCGCGGGGTCCACGATGTCCGGCCGGTTCGTGGCGGCCATCAGGAACACTCCCCCCCTGCCCTCCACGCCGTCCATCTCCGTCAGCATCTGGTTCACCACCCGCATGCTGGCTCCTCCCTGCAACACACGCCAGCACCCTCACACTGCGGGGACCTACATTACCACTGCAATATCACAAGCTGAACATTATTATGACAACCAGGAACAAACCTGAAGAATAATGAGGATTGTTCCGACACCTCCTTTTCCTTTTCCAATTCCTGATACCACAACCATCATTTACAATTACTGGCCACACTATATGAACAAACAATTGAAATATAATTTTTCAAAATAGGTTCGAAAATGTAATTTATTTATAAATCATAATTCAAAGCAAGTGTATAGAAAATTTACATAATTTAATTATGAGGTAAACATCTTTATTTCTATTTACACGTGCCAAAACCTTGGAGTCGGCAGAGACATATCCAGTATTGGTTATCGGACAACCCTAATGATGAATCAAAATATTAAATATGTTACATTTGTTTACATAATTATATTCACTTCCCTTACATTTATTTTCTTTGTTAAGCTTCCCCATCCCTTCTGTCTTTCTATTTATCCTTATAAAAATATTGCATGCATATTTATTTCGTCTTACCTCTCCGCTCTCTGATCTCTTTGGGCACAGAGCATCCAGTTCATCAAAAAATATAACACACGGGGCAGAGTTTCTTGCTCGCTGGAAACACTGGCGTACGGCTCGCTCGCTTTCACCCAGATACTGTAAGAAAAAAAAGAAAAGAAAAGAAGACAATATAAGTCCATATAAAACATGTAAAATTAGAAGAAACTCTAATAGAGATGTATTAGTTCTAAAAAAAAAAAAAAAAAAAATAAAGTTTCTTATAAAACAATACTATAAGCATACATTAGCCTTAATATGTGCTACTTTAGGCATTGTTATTTTCATTATCCATAAAAAAACTGGACTACAAAAAACCTAACAAAAAAAAAAAAAGGGGGGGGGGGGGGGCTAAGGAGTTGTTTCTGAAAATTGCTATTGCAAAGTTTAGGTTTTAAATTTCACTTTAGTACATAGATGGTTCAGAAAACAATCTTTGGGATTATAGAGGACTCTGCATAACTTTAGTTGTTGATCAAAACAACTACAAATAGAACATGCAATAAAAAAAAAAAATAAATAAAAATAGTTAGCAAACCTAAATTTTTAGCTTCAACATATCACATCAATAAATTTGTAACAAAACTGCTTAAACTGAAAACTACAGCAACTAACCAAGCTTCTACATTAGGTGACTCTCACCATGTTCAGCAACTCGGGGCCCTTGACAGAAATGAAGTTGATGCCCGCCTCGTTCGCAACTGCCTTCGCCAGCAGAGTCTTGCCGCAGCCGGGCGGGCCACACAGCAGAACTCCCGCCGGAGCGGAGATGCCCACGGACGCAAACAGTTTCGAGTACTTCACCGGCGCCTGTTATCATACAAGTGAAACAAACAGCTCATACACCAGAAATTAATGATGTATTGCTTCTTGTACACTAAACCTCTTTTATTACTGACACTTTTAAAAAAAAATCTTAAGATTAAAGAATAACCATCTGCCAATTGCTAAATGACATAGAAAAATGATAAAGCTTCATTTTATATGTTGTGCTCCAAGGAATCTTCTGAGAATATTTTGCAACTTTTAATGTTACAAAGCAGTCTGACATCACCTATCAGCAGAAAACTAACATAACTTGGCATTCCCTCCCCTAAACGAAACCCAACCCACGTGCAATCTAACTACGTGTATTTTATGGTAATTAAAATATTTATCATGGTGGCTACAGAAACTCTACATTTTCCAAAAATAAAATTTTAGCGTATAGCACCATAATATTGTTACAAATGTTAGCAAGGCCGGGACATGTGCAGGTGCAGAGCTGGCGGCTGCTGCAACATGAGATGCACCGTGCGCGCTTGGAAGATAACAAGGATTGTCGCTTTCCCCCCTCCTCCTTCCAACCCTCCCCATGCGGCGCCCTGCCTTTGACACGTAACTGACACCGGACAGCTGGGAGTTACGCGAGCCGCCGACACGTGTTTTTGAGAGATTTCTGCCGTCGGGACGACTCGGAGTGATGCGACTGGCCCCGGCCGCTCTCGTGAGTTCTGGAATTGCGCCGGGGACGTCAGGGCAGAGAGTCAGTTCGGAGTGTTCAGTCGGGAGATTTCCCGCGGCGGAGTTTCCGGGCGATAGAGTCGCGGGCGCGGCGGAGTCCTAAGTGAAGTTGCGAGCGAGGAGTCGAGCGGATCCTCGGCGAAGGGGAAGTGCGTCGGCGGTGGCGGAGTGTGGCGATGGGGTCCCGCGGCGGAGACCCACGAGGGGTGCTGCGGCGAGAGTTGCGCCAGAGGTGCGGCCCAGTGAGGTGTGTGGAACGAGTGACTGGGGAATAGACCTTTCTTTAAGTGTAATTAATTATTTGCCATTTGAGAAGATTTTTGTAAGTGACATAAGTAGTGGCAATAAATAAAACTGTGTAGTGTAATAAAATCTTTAATTGGGCTATCCTTTACAAACCCATGGTAAATCGTAACAATATGAATCGAGTTATTAATTGCCATGAAAGTTAATGCTCTGAAAGTAATAATCCACAAAAATGCAGTCTGTTAAAACCAAACTGAGTAATTAAGTGGTTTGGCTTAGGCAAACAGCTGGTTCATTTAATAATACCTAAAAATTTCATGTTTGTAACCAAAAACTTTGAATGAAGTAAATTAAAAGAAAAAAAAAAAAAATCAATTTTTTCCACTGCAATGTCAGAGGGGGCCTGAGGAATTAGTGTCCCAAGTGTTTTGCGCATACGGGGTAGCAGACACAAGCCGTCTCACTGGCTAGTCTAGGTAGGTCTAGGTCAAGGTCTATATGCATACAATGTGGAAAACTTTATAAATTATTTAAAAAGATATCCTTAAAACATAGTTTTGGGGTTATTACTACCTTCATCATTCCAGTTTTACAGTTACAACTGCATCCACAGTGAAACCCATTTTGTTTCCAGGGGGACCCTGACCCCCCTGCCCCTACTCTTCTTTCTAGGATCTATGCTCATGCACTGGGTTGTGTTCAAACGCAGCTTCCAATTATATGTTGCGCATGTACAACTGAGTTATTTGCATGAAAACTTAAGGCCCTTCTGCAATAGGCAGGTGTTGTTTACTGCTGAGCTGCTGCTGGAATGCACCATGTTGGATCCAACGTATTAAGCACGTATCGTAAATTCAAAAATTGTTAGCATTTATTGCATTTTAATAAATCATGTGTTGAAAGAAATAAAACCAAACATTATTCAATGTTATGTTATTAACATGCTATGTACATGCGTATGTTTTAACCTGTGGTATATACCTCAAATATCATTCATTGTGTCAGTGTACAACAGCATAAATCCAATTGACATACATCATAAAAAATGACGAATCACTTTCTCCTAGCTGGCCCCAAGATAAAAGTTGGCAATCTGGACACAAGCGGTATAGCATGTGAGTGTGTCATCGATCATAAAATAATTTTTGGATATAACCCAGACCCAAAATAACCCATGTAGTTAATAGTTTCAGCAAAATTATTATTTATTTATAAAAAAATAAATACTTTCCACAATTGCTGAAATGATCAGTGGAATGCACAAATACCATAACGTAAATACCAAATGTTTTCAACATGATGAAGGATGAACCAAAAAATAAAACCATCACTAAATGCCATCTTAGGCAAACTTGAACTCATGAAACAAACAACTGCTCTTGATCTGGTTTATTTTATGGATAGTAGGGATGGGCCGGTCGAATCCTCGAATCCCACCGAATCTCTAGTATTCGAAAGATTCGAAATTCGAGGGAAAAGATTCGGGATTCGAGGAAAAATATTGATGTAAATGTAGTACTTTAAAAACTTAAATGCTTACAATTTACTTGGCCTGTTTACGTTTTCCTTGGAACACATCCTATTGAGGTACAGCAGAACCTCGTTAATACGTGATGGTCGGGGCCGAGATAATCACGGATTACTGAATTTCACGGACTAGCGATTAAAAGCCCGGAAGGTCTTGTCAAGCTTCTCAGACACCGCCGTCTTCGAATTAGTGTCTCGGCTTAAAAAAATACAGCACTGCCTAGCCATTAGTTCACGGTCATTTACAACAGCCGAAGAGAGAAAGATAAGATCGTGCTGACCTTGCACGCGATGGCTTGCAGTGTTTGCCAGCCGCCAGCCCGCGTGACGTTAATTTTAAGCGCTGACAATTTTTACTTCTCTTTTTTTTCTTCTCTTTTAAATCGTCCCGGATTATCCGATTCCCGAATTAGCGCATCACAGATTAACGAGGTTCTACTGTATTGTACTTTTAATTCGTTATTATATAAAAAAAATTATGAAGCATGTACTGATTTGGGAAACTTACTTTATATTCATGAACATGGATGCATTGTCGCTACATTGGCATTAAATAAGGCATAAATCACATATGTATTCTCAGAATATGCTAAAAAATAAAATAAAGCACATTTAGGATCTAAACTAAATATGAATCTTGTTTTTTTTAAATAACTTTACCGAGAAATCTGTTACTTAGTAATACAACAATAATGCCGACTTTCATCACAAGTTACGGTCGCACATGTAGTAATAACAATGAAATAATGAATGACAAAAATTAATACATTATACAATTATTTTTTTAATCACAATTCAATTTTAAATATTCTGATACACATTCTATTTATGAATTTTTTTAGGACCAAGTTTGGTTTGTGTAGACTACCAACGTTAAAATATGTAGGTATTATCTGAGAATTACATGATGGCCAACCAATGAATTTGTTAACCAATCATTTTGAGCAACATAAAAAATAACTAATATTAATATAACAAATTTTAATGGGTAAACTAGAGAAAACACCCCGTCACTTTTAACTTCGGGCATATTAATCACTATGCTTTAGTGAGGCTTAATTTTAAAAGACGCACAAAAATATTTCTTATGGCCTTAAACCATTGAAGCCAAGATGGCGCCTTTCAGTTTCCATTCAATATTTCAGGAATGCATTTACCTTCATTTGGGACTTTAAACAAATGTCAAGTTGGTAACTACAAAATATTGTTCCGTCGGATGTTGAATTTTGTTTTCCGATTTCCGTGGATACATGAATCACTGTACTCACAGATAATGCCTGAATGCCTTAAATCCACCAAGTCGGATTCTACAGCAATTGATGAAGTGACCAGATTCTTACGTGATCCTACAGTTAACCCAGAAATAAACATTCTCGAATACTGGAAAACTCAGTCTGCGTGTTCACCCAGGCTACATAAACTGTCCAAAAAATATTTGTGTTCACCACCTGCGACAGTGTTCTCTGAACGTTTGTTCAGCACTGCAGGAAACATATGTGACCAAAAACGGAATCGTCTTGATCCAGACCGTGTCAAAATCCTTGTTTTTTTAAATAAAAATTTACAGGGTTAAATAATTCTGCATAATGTTTAAATTTTTCTCTTAACTTATAAATTATTTTATAATTAACTCTTGAGAACTGGTTTGGGATTCGAGGGGTGGATTCGAGGTACTGTTTGGGATTCGGATTCGAGATTCGGATTCGAGAAAAATGGGATTCGAACCATCACTAATGGATAGCAAACAAAAATTACTTAATAACCTGAAAAAACATTCAATTCCGCTTAAAGCATCATGTTTGGAAAAACTTTGCAAATTCTTAATAATAACGATGATGATGATGATAATAACAAAAATAATAAAGATTTTTGAATTTTTTGCACTTCAGTATTTCTATGATACCTGAACAGTAACTTAATTGTTCACGCTTTTTTAAGACATATTTTTTTGGAAAAAACAAACAATTCACTTAAGACTCAATTAAGAAATTTTCTGTCTTGTATCGTTCTCGATGTTGTTGAAGCTCACATGTGACTAGTGAAAACTTAAAAAAAGCAAGCAACAAGGATGCATATGTAATGAATTATGACGAAATCATAACTCGCTTTAGCTTATCAAAATTTGCTGATATCTATCTTATTACTAGGGCCTGGAAAATTTCCGTGTTTTCCCTATGCAAAAAGCGGGTACTTTCAAATTAGAAAAGCGGTGGTTTAAAGTCGGTATTTTCGTTATGCAATGGAAATTTTACCGGTATCTTAAATGTTGACTAAATTGTGCAGTTATTGAATATAATAGTTTACATATTTAATAAACAATCCATGTATACTAGGAATAGACTAATATGCATAATAACAGCCAATTAAATCCATAACAGTTACACAAAACAGACACGTTGCTATAGATGTTTGCAACTACAAATTTTTTTTTTTCGGCTGCCGATGCCACATGCTTAGCCGACTTTAGGTGTTTGTCAATGGAATCTTTTCTTTCCCATGAAACTTTACAGTTGCAAAATTTGCACATCACTGTGTTATTGTCAGTACAATAAAACCCATGTTTCTGATACTGAATTGCTGTATTTAATGGAGTGGAGGAACACGGGGTTACCACTTGAACAAACCCCAGCGCACAAATGAGAAGAAACTTAGTACGAACTATACCCCAGATCAATATTGTGCATCAAAACCATACACCAACACGGCTTATGTAAAAATAAGGTAATTATTCTGAAACACAAGACTTGGGTTAAAGGATACTTTAACCTTGTGTGGATCCGGTAGAAAACATTCGGCTATAAACGAAAGAAATAAGTACAATGCTATCCTGAAATAGTGTGACATGTTTTTGGAGTAGATAATCACAGCGACAGACCGACAGAGGATGCGCTCCTGCTCTTGCCGTCAGCGATGTTTATTTTGACAGCTCAAGCAATTATCTTTTACGTCCCTTCACAGCGTAAAAAAAAAGAAAGAAAATAACACGCTGACAGTATTTCACGCAGAAGGTTGAAATAAGGGAGGGAATGTGTTGAAATGTTAGCTGGAAAAGGGGGGGGGGGGGGGGGGGGTTGTTTTTACATGGCTTGTGGCTCTGGGAGGGATGAGCCTTGAAGAATTAGCAGGGGATGGGAGAGGCAAGCATCGCGTCACGTCACGTATGACGTCAAGCCGCCGGGCGGGTAAGATAACATGACAGCTGAGACGGCTTTTCGTGCGATAGTGGACGCGCCGAGTTCGGCTAGACACTGCCGCGTGGACAGTCTAGAGGGGTGGTATCTATTTTTAGACGTCTTTTGTATGCCTGCCTGCTTACAGTACAGCTCTCGCCAAGATAAACGTGAACACAGCGCCCAACAAAGTGTAACAGACTTGTTTTTCAGCCGATTTTACTCAAATTTTCGACTTTCTCTGCTCAAATTTTTCATGTTTTCTCAAAAAACGGTCATATAAACGGAATGGACGCATCAGAGGGGGGTCGCATCGGCGGGATTCTACTGTAATGGTACTTTTCGGGGGATATATTCGCAGTGTAATATAGAAATGTTGTGGTTTTCGCGAATGTACTTCCTTTTCGCGTTTTAATACGAAATTCGCGCGAATTTTCGCAAAATTCGCGATCGCGAAAAATTCCAGGCCCTACTTATTACCTATTTTATCAGCTACTATGTTTATGTTATTATTTTATTAAAATTTCAATGTATAATGTAATAGCAGAAAATGTGGTTAAGTGTAAAAAATGAATACCTCCTTAATTTTACCACCAATAAAGATAAAAATAAATAAATACACAAATAAATTTGTTTTCAAGTTTTCCCAGATTCTGAAATAGCATGATTTTTTTCTGGTTTTCCCTGATTGTAGCCACTCCGCTAATATATGTATTTGTTTTTGGTGAGGCGAATCTTCTCCACTGTTCTTCCCTTGAATTCAAGCTCAGCCACAAGTTTCTCCAGGCTCAGAGAAAAAAGGTACGAGGCCAGAAAGAAGAGCCGAGTACACAGAAACGACGGGAAGAACAGAAAAAGTGCATGGTAGGAGCAGCAGTTACCGACCAATATGGCGATCTGCAAGGCCTGCCGGATGTCGTGCAGAGCCCCCACGTCTTCCCACGTCACGTCGGGCACCGTCGCAAAGCCCTCCCTCTTGGCGGACGGGCAGACCTTCTTCAGGGCCACGGAGAAGTCCTGCGTCGTTATGCACAAGCCCTCCAGCTGCTTGTCCGACAGCGGGGGCTGCTTGCACAGCCAGCCGCAGAGATTCTCTTCCGCTGCGTTCCCCGCCGACTTCTCCTTCCTCGCTTCGCCGTCCACCACAGCACAATCCCCGTTGCCTGTGTTGGCAGCTGAATCATCGTCCGATATTTCCATATTAGACGAATTGTTCTTGAGGGTCTTCTGGTTTTTATCTATTCCGGCACTTAGAGTTTGCCTCGTATTTTCAAAATGTCTAAAACAAAAAACAGCTAGTTACACATTTATTTAGTTACACCATGTTTGCTGAAAAACTAATATGTTCACGATTTGATTTTTTTATTATTAGGCTATACAATGTGCATAAAATATTAAATTAGATTTTTTACAAATGTAAAAATCTAAATTAAAAAAAAATTTCACGTTTTTTTTAACCCAGCATTTTTTCTGACTGTTTGTACAAGTTGTAGGCACACCTGATAAAAGTCTTTGGTTTGGTCACATGACACCACCTAAAATGGATGATTGCAGTACTCAATGAAAGGTACAAATCAACCAGAAATTCCAGAACATTTTTGTGGTTTGCCTCAACGTTTAGTAAATAAATACACCATTAGGATATACTTTAAATATAAAAAGCTGTGCAGTCAAGTAAACACAGTACCTGAAAAATGCATTAATGGCCGCCACCCTCGCTAGCGAGGTGAGATCTGCACCAACGTATCCAGGCGTGAGCCTCGCCATTCTCTCGTAGTCAAACTGTGGCTCCAGCTTCAAGGACTTGCACACGGTCCTGAGAATCTCCGTCCGAGCTTCCACGTCGGGAATACCGAGAGCAAGCTCCGTGTCGAACCTTCCGGCTCGACGAAGAGCTGGATCGATGGAGTCGGGACGATTCGTGGTCCCGATTATCAGCACGTGGTGTCCTTGCTCTCTGCGGCCCAAATCTAGGAACATGCCACACATCGTTCAACAGTTAATTTGCACACACATTAAAGGTGAACCAAGTTATTGCTAAATTTATGGATCATAATTTTAGCACTTTATCCTAATAATTTGTGTCAAGTATAAAAAAGTTATTTAAATTATTTTTTAAAAAAACATGCCATGAAGAAAAATATTATTAATGTTAAAATAACTATCCATATACAACTTCTGTTAATAATAAAATTTGGTGTTCAATTGAGCCTGAGGTTTTAAAAAACACATATTTCTGGTATTGTTTTTATTACAAGATAACTTCTAAAAAATTTGTTCAATATCTACAATAGATACAGTATCTCTATATATTTACAAGCAATTTCCTACAAAATGCTTCTCATAAAAACTGTAAAAAAAAGTAGTTAATCAAAAGAAAAATACAAACATAAACGGTAATGTCTGTATCACATGCATGTTACAAAGTTTGACAAAGTTTAACACACCAGACATCAGCTAAGATAGCAGTTTAATAGCTTTTTTAATTTGTAAAATTCTTAGTTGTTGGTTAGTGAAAAATGGAGCGGAATTCGATGAATAGAAATGTGGAACAAAGATGACGGATCCACGTGCAGTCACATAAACCCATACCTATATAGTCAATTTAGTAAACATTAGGGTACATATCAAACATATTTGTGTGTCAAATAAATTTAGTGATAGTGAATCTACCTAGAATATATTTATAATTATTGCGTGTTGAAGTTTTTGTTCATGTGTTATTGTTATTACCAATATACCAATGAAGGCAATAATGCTGTTTTGTGTGTGTAACAAGATTTACAAAGTAGGCCTAACCTTCTTCCTTTATTCTATTTTTATATCATGAGTCTTTTTTATTTATTCTTTACGACTATGGCATTAATTTGAATGTTTTTATTATTATTATTATTTCATACATAGTTGTCAATTGTTCTCATGAAAAATACTGGGCTTTCATAATTTTCACTATACAAATATTTTATAATATTTTTTTCGCTATCGATTGGGATATGTTTGAGTAGAGTTTCGCAAGGCATGAAATAACAGAATGGCTAACTTTGCTTACAAAACTTTCCCATACAATGCGCACCAAAGCATTGTAGCTGTTCGGAAACCACCTGTAGCGCAAATAAATAAAATAAATAAATAAGTGAACTAACTTTACTTTTTGATTTTTTAAGTTACTCTGCCTACACCATCGCACAAAATGCATCATGCCTGTTCCAAAACTAACTGAAGCACATCAAATGCAATGACTTTGAGAACAATTGTAGTAAATAAATAAAAATTCGCCTAACCTACCTGAGTTGGGTTCGGTATATTAACATCTTGTTAAAACAGAATTTTAGTTAAGTTATAAAACAATTGGGAAAAAATTTTTACAGTTTTTTTTTCTTCATAAAATGAATACTCTTCCTATTTTATCATGATCAGCATTAATGGAGAGAATTATACGTTAAATTTTGTGGCAGAGTTTTGTATTATAGGTTTATTTGCAAAATGAGAACACACAAATCTACTCGTTACTAAGTTTAGGAGTTTACACATCACTGTGAATACAAAAGACTCGCTCACATTTAAAAAAAATATATTTTGTGAACAATGTTTAAGGAACCGTACTTAAGATAGATTCCAAAATTTGGATGATTTTCATTATTGAAAAAAACAGTGTAAAATTTTATTTCCAATCAAATTACACTCGTCACTCACCATCCAGACAGGAGAGCAGCTGACAAACAATGCGCCTCTCCATCTCGCGCTGGGCCGTGTGCCTGTTGGGCGTGATGGCGTCCACTTCTTCCAGCAGCAGGACGCACGGAGCCAACGACACGGCTTCCTTGAAGAGGTCCCGGATGCGCTCCTCCGACTGGCCGGACACTCCCGACACCAGCTCCGAGGCAGACACTTTCAGCAGCAGCACGTTCAGTTCCTGCCCACAGAAACTCAGGCGTCACAACTCCGTGTGACCACACACGCAGAATGGCACAAAACTGTTTTACATCAATAGTAATTATAAAGGAATTAAATCTTGTTAATTTTTCATAAACATAATTATAGAAATGATCATATACATCCATCCCTCACTTAGCACGACTAATTTGTTCCTAAAAATGATCGTGTTATTCGAAATTGCGTATTTTGAAGCATTAGTTTCCATAAATAGTAAGGCTAATTTATTTAATATGTTCCAAAATTGTGCAGGAATATTCTTTACATAATATAAATGCGTTGAATAACACTCTACTATAAATATGTCACACCATTTATCTTTATATGCCTCCCCATCGCACTTTGTATGACAAATACGACACTGTGTAATGGGAGTTACGTGGTTATGTACCAGTCGGCTGGCTGACTTGCCCGCCCGGGCATGACCTTCAACTCACGTTGCGTACTTTTCCAAACTATCCTTTACTGACAGTGAAACCGATATTACTGTCGGGATAATATTTCAAAAATTAAAGTGCTTATTCACGTATCACCACCTTGTTCACACCAATCCTGTCAAGCCAATTATTTTTTTCATTGCAACATTCATTTAACAACCTTTTCCATGCGAATCATCTATTCATTTCTGTTCCAGTATCTAATGTCAAATATATTCCCGCTAGTACAAACAACAGCATCAGACTTATATCAACTTGTGGTAAGAGTCCTTATTTCGTACGATTGTGCAGTTGCACAGTTGACTTGCTTAAAACTAAAGTGCGACCAACATAAGCATGGGCTTCATAGCAATCTGCGCACCGTAATACTTCTAGTTTTGTCTTAAATAATTGAACACGTTGCATTATGAGTGATCAAGCACCTACAGTTACCGGCAGCTGAATGGGCAGACGTTGCATTTGCCTGAGTGAATTCCCTGCCACTGGCTAGACTTAGTTCACGACCTGGTCTGTGGCCAGGCGACAACGGTACAGCACGGCGGCATACGCGTGGACATAAAAACATTTGGTCCTTTACACTCCATAGCCGCAATTTAACTTGCCATAGCTGATGTTTGTACAACAGCCGATAGTGTAGACAGACCTGCGCGCGCATCTCTTCCCCCCTTGTTTGGACAACTGTATCCAACAGCACATGTTCACAGAAGTTGAAACATACTTCGCGGCGTTGTGCTTGACTTTTTTTTTTTGCCTGCAGAGTTTTCGTGCTAACTGAAGTTTACAGACGTGCTATTTGAGACTGGGGCAGTAAAATTTAAATTGCGCTAAATGAATTAGCACAATCTGAAGCCGTGCTAAGTGAGGGATAGGTGTATATTAATTTTATCACATTGGTGGATAAAAATGCAAATTGTTAAAAAAAAAAAAAGTTCTAGTTGCAATTCTTATTTTTTAACAAACAATAACCAATAACAATCTTTAATGTAGTTAAGTTGTCACTTGAATTTTGTTGGTTCCTAAATTAACTGTATAAATTATTTACAAAACACACATGAAAAATCCACACTAGGAATGGGCCAATCAAATCCTAAAACAACATTAAATTTTAAGTTTTCGAAAGATAATACTTGAGAAAAAGATATAAATACTACCAAAGGAAATTAAGTAAATTAAAAAATTCAACATTGGCAACTTTGAAGTCCCTATTAACTGTTCCCCAATTATAATAGGTACTGATTTGCGAAACGTAGTTTGTGAAACAAACAATTAAATATTCAATGTTTCAACACTATAGTTAATATCTTCCATTTCTCGTACAGTATTTTATTTTTGAACCTTGAGACCTATTTTGAATTTGAGGGTTTGCCGGTACTCCTTGTGTTTGGAAATGAACATTTGGATTTGACCCTTCACTATTATTTACCAATTTAACATATCCCCATTAGTACCGTGTTTTACTGCATAATCATTAATCACCGCACATTTTATACTAAAATCAAGTTGGAGAAGGAAAATTTTTTGTTAGGTAAAGTTATTAATAAAAAAAAATATAGTGTGCACTACTCTTGCATGCGGTCCAGCCACTGGTTATCTGAAGGGCTTAGAGCTAGTGACAATGACCTCTCGACTAAACTCCATTGTCTTCGTACCTCACACTGTTAGAAATTACAGCTCATTTATGGGAATTTTCAACGGGAAATACACCTCAAATAAATGAAGCGTTCTTAATAGTTACAGATTACTGAATCCTCGTAAACACCACCCTGGATTCGAATTCCAAGGTCTATGTACCTTTGTAAACACGGTAAACAGGCCCCTGGCATCAAATATGAGCGTATTTAGTGTAGCCTTATTCAGTTTTTAGTAAAAATTGGTTGTCTGTAAAGTCGGTTTACGGATGATAGTTTAACGTGACGTCATAACAAAACATTGATGAAATGATTACATACTTTTATGAATAAAATTGAATCATGTTTATTGAATGATCACTATTTTGTATGGATACAAAGGAGTGAAATGAAATCTACAATTTCATTGATAAATTTACTTTTATTTGCACTCATTAATTCAAATATGTTTATTACTTTAACGAAGAGATTATTTTAACTATAACTTTTATACATGTTTGCTATTTAACTTCTTCCAATCTGTGTTATTCTGTTAAGGATAGGACGGTGATAGGAAAAGTAGGAAACGAATGGGAGTGTTTCAAGTTTAATGTGCCTCGAAAAAGTCAAATCGATGGTTGTTCCAATCGAGTGGAAGAGAGATAGATACGGTGCAAGCGTACAATGAGTGTAATGGACAATGTGCGTAACAGGACACTTTTTCGTGCGTGCAGCCGGCGTTCATCGATTTATTAGATGTTACGTCAACAAAACCCATTCATGGAAAGTACGTTTATTTAAAAAGTGAAGTATAAAAGAGCACGCCAAACAAATTCAATTAATAAGTCATGCAACAAAAACCTTTCTTCAAATTTAAATAGAAAAACAAAATCTGTAATCCGAATGCGAGACTGAACGAACGCATAAATATCGTCGTAGTACACACTTACCACGAAAGAGTGCGGGCCATCAAATGTAGTTAACTCGGCACTCGACAGAGAGTGCGCGTTGCATGCAATCGGCGAGATATCAATATTCGACTACGTGTGTACACTCTATACGGGAAACAACATAACCAAACATGAAAGATGCCAACTAGCGCTGGCTACATTTTTGTAAGTGGTACACCGCGGTGATGCAAATGAACAGATAAAGGTTATAACGATTTATACAGAAAAAAAACCCATTCAAAGCGCTCGGAATTTAATAGGGGGACCAAAAACATCATGCAACAATTATGCGTGTGCGAAGATTATGCGATAAAAGAGGGTAAGTTAAACAAAAAATATATAAATATTATTAAATCTTCAAAGAAAGACAAATCTAATAATACGAGAATTATTTTAAATGAACTGTCATTTGCATAAAACTTTTAACAATAAAACACCTTAACTGCATTAGTCATCCACATGCTTGCAAAGTGTTTCAATAATCACTAAAAAAAAGTGCCACATAATTGTTTTCCTCAGTACCTTACGGTAATGCAACTGCCAAGTATAAGTTGTAATGACAGTCTAAGATTTTGTGTGAGTGCTATATAGTTCTAAGCCTGCAATTGGAAATAATTCGCAACGCTCTGCATACAAAATTGGTACTTTCAGAGCTCTTGTGTGGTCTTTGAACTAACATGTCTCGACTCACCCCGGCCACTGCCTCGGCTAGCAGCGTCTTGCCGCACCCTGGTGGACCTGTTAGCAGCAGGCCCCGCGGTGGAGATATCCCCAGCGTGGAATAAATCTTCGGCTGAGCTACGTGAAGGATAACCTTCGACAGCTCCTGTAACAGTAAAGATTAACAACGTAAGAGTAGTAGATGAAATACATATATAAGCCAGACAGTCTCACACACACGCATCAATTATAACTTTGTTTACAAAATACACAATCATTCAAATACATTTACAAATAATGATATAATTATCCTTACCTTTAAAATTTCTTTGTTGCCTGCGAAATCTTTGAACGTAACATCAACTTTGCGTGCTTCAAATTCACCTCTGTCAGAATCCCGTTTTGAGTCGTTTTCTAATTGAGGAAACTTCTTTTTGGGAATCTTTTGATAAGATGCATCAGGTAGGTGATCATTGTTTCGCTTTCTTTTATTTGAGCATGCATCTGCATCTTTGGTTTTTACTATCTCGCCATATTTTAATGAGGTAGGATTTTTCAGCAATGCTGTTTTCAGCACCGGATTGCTATGCTTCAATGTTGTATTTGAATTGGTTTTGCTTTTTACACTTTTGACATCTTGGGACTTTACTGTCTGAAACACACAACACATGAATCTCACCACTCTAATAATACTGAGGTACGTAAGACTGAAACAAAAATTTAACATAAGAAAGTTAAATAAAATCATAATCCACATAAAACTTTGTATATTTTATAAGCAAATAGAAAATGTGAATTGCATAAAAAAATTAACTTTATAAGTTTAAAACCTGAATGGAGATTTGGATGAAAAACTTCCAACAAACAATAATTTTAAATCTCAGCCTACATGTGAGTTTCTATCAGGGTTAGTGTATTATAATTTCCTTTGGTCCAAATGGTCATTCCCAAGAGGTTTCTCGACTTGAGAAGATGGTGTGATGCGCTAACATTCTTGTTAATGCTAAAGTGCAATAAGAATTTGTCTGACAACAATTAACAATGCAAATGTACAAACTTAAAATTTTGAATGTGTATGCTTAAATGCTTAAAGTTTTAAATAGCAAATATTTTAGTTGCGCAAATATTGCTTGTAAAACAAGTTACGGTCCATCTCTCAATAAAATTATGTTTAAAATTGCATTTACTTATCAATAATTTTTTGTTTTATTTTGTTCAAATCCACAGTTTAATTTTGAGCTTTATGACATTATGCTTAACTGGGAACACAATACATAAGGTGGTGCCAACTTCTATGCCGTAGTGGAAGACATGCATAAGTTGCTGGTTCTTCACATGGTTCATAGAAACAAAGTCTGCTATGAAGTTATAATAAATGAGGATACTTCTGAAGATATTGTGGTACAAAATATAAATCAATCTGCACATAATCCATGAAAGTGTGGAGTGGAATTCAACCGTGATGTGGGGTCCCTATCAAGTGACTGAGGTCTGGGAGCTAGAGAAGGTGTTGTGAGGGGCAGAGAGGTGGGTGATGGGTATGTGGAGGAGAAGGGAATGAATGGCAAGAGGGAGAAATACATACATAGTCTGTCTGAAATGATTAAGGAGTTGGGATGGGAATCATTAAACGTAGGTATGTGTGAATATTTGAATACGAATACAAATAGTTTATTATTCTTATTTGATTCGACCTCGAATATTAACACTTCTAAATAACAAATATTCACTTGCTTATGAATATTTGATACAGCATACCTTGTGAGGGAACTAGGGGACTTCACTTCATAATAAAAAAACATGAACATGAGGCAATGTTTTAAAAATGCAACTAGCATTAAAAGGTATTTTATTACTGTCTCGCTTAACGGAAAAATCAAGTGAACCATTCAAAACACTGCATGTTAATGACATTATAAATTGAAAACCAAATATTATTTGTATTCATTTCATCACACATACCAGTAATGGGAAAAAATAAAACATCATGGTCTTCTACACCACAAAATATTGATACTCCATTGCGATGGCCATTGAAAGAAGTGAACGCCATAGTTTCAACGGCATATAAATCAATATTCACAATAATTGACCTAACACCGTGTGAAAAAGTAGTAGCTTACTTGGTGTATCAGATGAAATCAGCAGAAACCAAAGCTTATAATACTGCAGAACTAAAATACAATTCACCTGACTGCAGTTAACAATGAAAACATGTAACAAGGGTTTAAATATGTAAATATGAGCTCATTTCATTTCTAATTAGGGAACACAGTATTAAAAAAAAGAAATCCTATTTTGCAAAAATAGATAAGATTTTAAGGTATTTTTCGGCTCACAATCATTTTCTGATTCAATGAGTAGCAGGTTCTGGAAAATGAGATGTTTAGGAACTAAAATGAAATGTTGGTTGGTCAGGTTAAGTTAGGTTAGCTGCATGATTAAAAACACAATGTTTTTTTCTCTAAATTTTAATATTTTAACAAAATTTTACCTATGATATGTAGCTGACTTAACCAAGCCTTCCTTTCATTTTAGTATTATTTGTCTAATTTCCTATAAGACACTACACTACACATTTTACTTTTTCTTTCCCTATATATTTGTTACATGATGTGAAAAAATTCTTTTTATAGGGGACCTCTAATTCTCATTCTTATTATTCTAATTCAATAATTCCAGAATAATTTGGCATTTGTATTCAATTCAAACTAAAGCAGTGATATTAACACAGGCCTGATTACATGAGAGGAGGGTGGAAAGGCTGGAGAGGGTTTGTAAGGTGATAAAGGGAGAAGGGTCCGGGGGCAGCTGGGAACTACAGTGCACAGAGGTATAAAGGGCAGAGAGATCACCAGAGGAGGCACTAGAGGGAATGGAGGCAAACAGAAAGAGGAGGCATGCCTTCCTTGCGAGATAAGCGAGGGAGTATGGGCTGGAGGAAGTAATGTTGAGGGTGAGAGATGCAAGCGATCTGAGGAGATGACTAAAGGAATGAGAGAGAGAGAGAGAAAAAGGGGAAGACTCCTTGCCACCGGGCGAAAGCCCAATTGCAAGTGTAATAAATTAAATTTAAAAAAATCACTGTTGCAAACGATGCAAAGAATTTTTAAGTTTATCTTGTGCCGACACAATTAATTCTTGAAAAAAAAAAAAAAAAAAAATTTGGTCACCAACAAAACTCACCCGAGACTTGACAGGCTCAATAGTTGTCTCTGACACTAACTTCTTCAGTATACCCCTTCTGATGTCTTCATTTATGTTATCATCACGTTCATCTTCCTCACCATCATCATCACTACTGATGTTTATCAATTCTTTTTCACCTCTGGATTCTCTAAACAAAAAAAAAAAAACTGACTTTTAGGCTGAAGGTTGTGCAATGCAATAAAACACAGCCGAAACTCCTATTTTATTTTTCTTGATATCACCCTAATACAGACTAATACTATAATACCAATGCACAGTGTTTATTGGTATCAACGATATCCAAGACATTGGTTCACAGATACATGAATAAGCTGCTATCAGAAATCTTCTTTCAAAATGATTTGCCTACTTTTGCCACTGCCCTAATGAATTGCAAGCATTTACTGTCTTGTCAAACTGCTAAAACCGGTACTACCAAAACTTGAAAACTTTTCCAGAAAAATAACATGAGAATCGAGAAAAAAAATTGGTTGTCTGTAAAGTCGGTTTACGGACGATAGTTTAACGTGACTACGTCATAACAAAACATTGATGAAATGATTGCACACTTTTATGAATAAAATTGAATCATTTTTATTGAATTATCACTATTTTGTATGGATACAAAGAAGGAGTGAAATGAAATCTACAATTTCATTGATAAATTTACTTTTATTTGCACTCATTAATTCAAATATGTTTATTACTTTAACGAACAGATTATTTTAACTATAACTTTTGTACATGTTTGCTATTTAACTTCTTCCAATCTGTGTTATTCTGTTAAGGATAGGACGATGATAGGAAAAGTATGAAACGAATGGGAGTGTTTCAAGTTTAATGTGCCTTGAAAAAGTCAAATCGATGGTTGTTCCAATCGAGTGGAAGAGAGATAGATGCGGCGCAAGCGTACAATGAGCGTAACGGGACAATGAGTCATCCTTTTTCGTGCGTGCAGCCAGCGTTCATCGATTTATTAGACGTTGTCACGTCAAAAAGAAACTTGCATAGTATGGTTGATTCATCAATTTCAAACAAAGTGTCTCCATAGTAAATAGAGTCACAGCACAAAAATTTCTTGGTATTACTACACTGTACACACCCCTGTTAAGGATCACACAATTTTCATACAGAATAGTTAGCGTGGCAATGTGTTTAAAATCTAGATTTCTACAGCAATACTAAATGTGCTCATAAAATGTTTATAAAACAGACCAGAGAAACAAACTGACAAGATGCTACACTAACAAAAACACTAAATTTTAGTTCCAGGCAGACAGAAATGGTTTTATTATAAAATAACAATAAAAAAATTAAAGAAGGCATGAAATACCACTACAATACATAACTATACACTAAATTTTTCTACACTATTTACACCATGAAATGCAGCCACTAAATTTTGCTCTATGATCTGTGATCCAATTTCTCTAAACATTATGCCAACACATACTTGGGCTATACAACCTTAGTTCAAGTAAACCCAAATTAATTCATTTTCAATCTGCAGCATCCACCACCAACAGTGTTGAAGAAATGTTTGGTGCATTTCTACTGGTGGGCTGGAATAATTTAAAGTCACTACAATCGATTGTAACACAGCGAGCAAATGGCTTATTCTGTCTCCACACCTCATCTCTGTTGATTTTATTATGAGTGAAAAATACAGAACAGTATTTAAAATATATTACAAAAACAAAACTGTCTAAAATATAAATATATTTTTTTTAAAAAAATCTATTATTTAAAGTAATTCAGACTAAATAAAAAAGCTTATTAAAACATATCTCGTCATTCGGCGCTCAAATCAAAATGGCAAAACAGAAATGAGTTGAGTCATTGTCAAACCAGTTCATGGAACAAAATCATGCTTGAATTCTAATGGTGCAACTGACCATAAGTCAAGTACAATTAAAAGAGTACATAAAAGTTTAGAGCAGTATATGTAATTGAATCAGAGAACGTCACCGTTCGTGAAAACAGACTGTGCCTTTCTTCATTGAACAAACCTCCCCCTAGCCATCAGCCAACAATAAAAATATTAATAAGATGTGTGATACATTTTAAATGGAGCAGTGCCATATCATTAAGAAATTACAACATATTTAATACTACTGAACTACATATGACAAGCATAACTAAAGAGAAAAATTAAATAAATTTACCGTGAATTCTGAAAGTAGAGAGAAGTTTGTTGTTCATTGGCTCTGTTGCTTTCATGTTCCTAAACACAAGGAAAAAAAAAATTGTTACTTATTAACGTAAGGGGAATATGAACTGCAAAACACACATCTAGGGTTAATATCATCTCGAAAGGTATTTGTATTCACCATGCATATCCTCAAGAACCGAGCTTGTAACATTGCAGAATTCATGCCCCCTACTATTAGTAATGCTATAGCTGGGAATGTTTTATGCCAATGGTTATTTGAATATTTTTATAATTATTTTTACTATGCATAAGTATTGCAAGTATTTCATTTGTGTTTTGATAGTAATAATTATTAATTTGGGTTATATTTTGCATAGAGCTGAATGTAATGTTTTATTACGGTTTGCTTGCTTTAGCAATTACAGTTAACAAGTGGATTAATTAACGTTTAGTTAATATTTTAAGGCATATTGAGTAGACACAGGCGCGACACATTGTCCACATCGACCAGCGACATGACAGAGAGCATAACCGCAGCCAAGCTTCCCACCTGTACATTTCCATCCAATACTATGTCACAAATAAATCTCACCACATAAACAGTAATTATATGAGAATCCACAATATACCAGAAAAATGTGCAGTGCTTTCTTATTTGTATCGTTACTTTAAAGGGTGAAAAACAAGAGTTTTTATTTTGTTAGTAAAAGAAGCATTTTCACCCTAACAAGACAGAATAAAGACACGAGGGCAGATATTATACGTTCGACCTGTCTTCGGGTGGTCACACAAAATCTCAAATGAAATTCCCTGACTTTTCCATGTTTTCCCTGATTATAATTTTCCTTGATCCTTATTTTGCACTATTATGCTACTTCACTTTTAAAAATTAATCAGCATTTTTTTCTTCTTCAACCTGCAAGTATTCAAAAGACAAATGAGTGAACAAAGATTGAACATAATTTTATTCAAGGTAGGGCAATATAAATGTTATATGTATTTCTAGTTGTTTATTATGCATGTACAAAACTCACAGAGCATTAAAACATTATGAGATTATGTAAGGAAGCCTAATGAATTGCAGCAGACAATTAAGTTACCAAAACAAAATGCAGTATGTTACATTCCAGGTTGGCCCGGCTAAGCAACCAAGAATAGTAACAAGATGCTGTAATCACTGGATAGTTTATTTTGTTTGTATACCATGGTTTTGAAATTTGGAGGATAAATTATTCCATTACGATGAAAGTTTGTATTTAGTTATTTAAAATAAAATAGTTTTTGAAGGCAATCTTTTGTTTCATCATACTTCTAAAAATACAAACGCAGATCACAACTTGCACATCCAGATGGTTTTCCACAAATTCACTGTAGACTTAGCTCGTCACTCGATACAAAAAGAAAAAAAGACCCTTTCTTTATATGTTTAACAAAGGTAACAATAACCCACGGAAAATATTTTGTAACTTTAATTCATTTTGGTGAGTGAAGGCAACCCAGTATCGACTGACTAATTACAACACAGATCCAGAAAAATGACCATATAAAGAGAAATACTGGAATGATCTGCAAGTTTCATTTCGACAGATAGCTAAATGTCTATTCTTGAAACTTCTATAGCGGATGTCTGAATCAACATTGTCAGGTTGACGAAAAGTCTTAATGAAGTGTGGCAACGTTTAGCGTTGTCACTGGTAGAAGGCCAATCACAAAGAGGAAAGCAGTGTTTCTCATGAAAGTGTGTTATTTTTGCATTCTATTCACCTCTGTAATTTTTTTTTACTGTTTACAACATAATTTTCTCAGTTATTCATTTCTTTCCCATGGGCAATTTACGAAAATATTTACAGATTCATGTGTTTTTTAGTAGTTAAAAAAATATTGATCACTTAAAAATACATATTTTTTAGTCTATAGTTTCTGCCAAATTGGCTCCAACTCATACCATATATTTGTGTACACTTTGAAGTGAAAATAAATTCTATACAGTGTTTCTTGATTCAGCAAATCTTTTATGAATGTGTACATTAAGATTTTTATAATCATTGCAAAATGTTAACTTTATGGAACATTCCTTGGCACTTATTTTGGGGATAATTTTTGTAATTGTATTAGGGGCTTGAAATAGGGGCTTCTTGAAAACAATCGATGTAATTATCGGAAAATCTTTCAGCAACTATATTTCTGTCAGTATTTATTTAATAATACTTGTGTTGGTTTTTATTGGTGTATGTTTTCAAGGATATTTTCTACATGTGAGTACCTGCATAGTAGGAAAGTTGGCTA
Organism: Bacillus rossius redtenbacheri; assembly: GCF_032445375.1. NCBI lineage: Eukaryota > Metazoa > Arthropoda > Insecta > Phasmatodea > Bacillidae > Bacillus > Bacillus rossius. The sequence goes on along the minus strand of NC_086340.1, from coordinate 29,310,555 downwards.
GGTTGTCAAAATAGGGTGGGGTAAAAAGGATAACCTTTATTTTCACAATCAATTATAACTCAGTGAAATTCATGTATAAATGGCCTCCTGGCGAGTGCATTTTATTTTCAAACAGAAGTTTTTTTATGAATAAAATGAGCATAGCCTATATCTAGACTGTTAAGGCAAAAGAGTATAAGTCGATACAGTGCATTTTCGAGAATGGATGTTTTATTGTTTATAAAATTGCACTGTAATCAGGTATGATTGTTAATTTCACAGTGCAATTTGAAACTACATTTTTCATTATGTCATACAGATACACTTTCTGTTACGTATTAGTATAAAAGATATGTGACTTATCCTATTTAGACCCTTTCATGATATTGACTTATACTAATATGACTACAATTATTTATATAATGTTTTTGTAATTTAACAATGACATCATGTTTACAATTGAAAAATAAAATGAGAAGCTACATATACTAATTAAATGTAATTAAATTAAGAAAATGAAACTTGTATCACTAAATATGAACCATTTTGCAGATTGTTTTTGCACAAATGTTATTGAAAACCTATAATTAGGCAAATTATCTTGTCTCAAATAACTAATGAAACAATCGAAACAGTAACAATACGTTTAACTTTTCTCAAGGGTAGCATGTCCCATAAAAATCAGAGAATTTTTCAAGTTTTGTAATCGTAAATGATAATTTTAGGTAAATGTCATACATTTGAAATGCTATCTTCTGTAGACTGTGATTTAATCATCGTCCACATGTTCCTCTATATCTGGATAAACTTCCGCCAATCCAGGCGCAGTCTTCAGATTTTGGTAGAACTGATGGAATACATCTGGAACTAGAGGTAGAAGATCGAGAATGTCTTTCTTTTTCTCCTTCGTTACTTGCAGCGGAGCTGTGTAGCATCTCTGAGGCTGAAGAACTGCTGTAGGCTGCCCTCTTCTAATAAAGCTAAGAGTTTTAAATTCTTCATCTTCTTTTAGACTATTTTTGAATTTGATAATTCCATACTCCTTGGTGTATCTGAACCATTTAGCATTTAACCAGCTAAAGGGTTCTCCAGTCTCATCCTTCTTCCTGAATAACAAAGGACCCTTTAGCAACCCTGAAAAGTTCAAAAAGTCACTATGAATAAGTTCTACAACTTCAAAATGTTTCTTCTTTCCAGCTGTGCGAACTAGCTGATACCAATCATGTGGATGGTAAATAGGGAGCTGAAGTTTTTTTTTCTGTTTCTCGATAAGTGCGTGGTCAACGTCACACTCCATGTAGCTATGACCACTGACCATGAACTTATGATCCACTATTTCAAGGTTAGCATTATCTTGAAGAACAGTCAAAAACATGGAAGCCACATGCCAGTTCTTGTTTTGACCTCCACATGTATCCGAGTACAGTATTACATGTTTCACCTCTGGTGAAAGCGAAGTCAACTCCCGGTAAATACAAGTAGCAATTTGGTTTCCTCCTCTTCCTCCTTCCCCTTCATGCCACATATAGCATTTTACATCCCTTTTACTTGTCTCGTGCATAGTGAGGTTAAATCAGGGGGGTGAAAGTAAAACGAGCCAGATTGTACCAAAGTTGGTTGCACGTAGTTCGTGTGGAATGATCATAGATGGCATTGTAATCGCTCATAAAAGTCATATGCATGATATATAATTTTTAATGAACGAGTCATGATATTGGATTTAACACTTTTTAGTATTAATTTATTTCTTAAAACTCTCAAATGTATTATTCTGTTGTACTTTTCTTTAAAATGTATAAAATGGATTCTGATTTGATGTAGTTGGTTAGGTTCAAAGTCAACCTTATATCGTCCTTGATTTCTATAGTCTTGTTTATTGGTTATAATTTTACGTTACTTGCTGAGAAGCTTGGAATACGTTGGAAATGTTTCGCTTGATAGTGTTTTGATTGTTAACTTAGTTGGAAATCAGTAAAATGAGTTTAAATGTACATCGCTGTTGCATACCGCTGTGTGCAAACTCAACAAAAGTTAATCGCGATGTCGTGCACTTTAGATTTCCGACGTTGGAAAAGACGTAAGTAAACAATTTATATAATTTTATATCTTTATTTTAAATCTTGCCGCCCTCCTCTGAACCTTCTTCAGTTCCTGCACCTCTCCTTTTTACGTATTTTACCACTCACAATGTTTATAAGTATTTTTAATGTAGCTATACTGACCTAACAAACCTTTCATATTATTTTTTAAACTTTTAATGCAGTTATAACAAACCATGAACGTGTCATCGCGTAGTGAAAAATTTAACGTATTTACCACTCACAATGTTTTTAAGTATTTTTAATATAACTTTACTAACATATGAAACCATTTTAATGTTTTTAAAAGTTCTTAATGTAGCTGTACTAACCTAATAAACCATAAATGCGGTATCGCGTAGCGAAAAGGACCTCATTATTTTAATATTTACCTTAACATAACGATTATCCAACATCGCCACTGTACTTATGTTTACACACACCACTCCTCACTGCAGGCTAATATGAACGTCTGTTTTTTTTTTTTTTTTTACATTGCGATACCAATTTGGAATGGTTGTAATTTTTAACAACTTTCTCGTTCTGTTTTATATATCTTAATTGAAATGGAGTGATTTCTACATGAATGTATAGCAGTGGCTATTGTATTTAACTGTAATTTGGACTTTTTTTTTCAGGGCTGCACACTGGTTTTCTGCAATATCCAAAGCTGGTGGCACCCACGATTTGGCAGTATACCGCAAAAAGTATGTTTGTGCTGAACATTTCCTGGAGGCAGATTTTGCACGAAAAGAAGACAGGAAACTTTTACGTGGTTCTGTTCCATCTCAGTTTGAAAATAAGCCAAACACGAACCAGGAAATGGAAGATAGTTCTTGTACAGAAACTACAGGGAATGTGTGCTTTACATCTCCACTGAAGTTGACTAATATTTCTGACAGTACACTTTCACCATCGTCCCCTCATGTTCTCCATCCTGTAATGCATTGTTACTCAACCATATCTAAATTTGATAAGTCTGGAAAATCAAGTTTCCTTTCCACTGCATTTGAGTCTGCGAACACTAGTAGTACAAGTGATGTATTGCATGAATCATACACACAAACCAGTACTGTTGTGACATCCACCCCAAATGCACAAGCACGGACAAAACTATTATTTTCAGATTGTAGATCTGTTAATGAGAACAGTGAAGTTTTAGCAGTTCCTTTAGATTCTGTAGGTGAGTGTGTACATAAAATTAGCAGGCCTGGTTGTGTGAGGAAGCAACCCGTGAAAAGGAAATGGTCTTCTTTTCTTAAGAGTATAGATAGTGCTCGTATTTGCGATTTAACTCCAAGAAAGGCCAAGCTACACAAACTTTTGAAGTCAAAGGCAAAGGCTTTAGACAGATTGCGCAAAATGTGCAGAGAACATCCAACGAGGTTCCGGAGTATGAAGAATTTGGATAGACACCCACTTATACAGGAAATATGTTCGAAATTGTCATCTGCAGCAGGAAGGTTGTTACTTTCACAGTTACGTTGTGGAATGCAGAAACCCAAAGCAAGAAGATGGACTCTTGATGAAAAGGCTACAGCATTGGCAATATTGAAGCGTAGCCCAACTGCTTATGATCTGCTAAGTTGTATGTTTGTTCTGCCTACAAAGAGAACGTTAACTACACTTGTTAATGCAATTCCTTTCCGCACTGGTGTTGATGAGAGAGTTTTCAACACTATAGGAAAAGCTGTCAGCAAGATGCCAGAAAGAGACAAATTTTGTTGTTTGGTGTTCGATGAGATGTCCTTGAGAGAGCACTTGCAGTACTCTAGTGTAGAAGACAGAATTGTAGGGTATGAGGATGATGGGGAAGCTACAACTCCAAATGTTGCAAATCATGTTCTTGTTTTCATGCTGCAAGGCCTTGGTAAAAAGTGGAAACAACCTGTGGCATCTTTTTTTTCTCGAGGTCCTGTGAAAGGTCAGGCTTTGAAGGCTGCTCTTGTTAGTGTCCTCAGGCAATGTTTCCTTATAGGATTATATGTGATTGCTACAGTCTGTGACATGGGCTCGAATAATGTGTCAGCTCTGAAGCTTTTAGGAGTGAAGTTTCCAAACCCATGTTTTGAACTTGACGGACACATATTGGCTGTATTTTTTGACCCACCTCATTTACTCAAGTGTATCAGGAATATGTTTCAGGCACACATTGTTAGAGGGGTTAAAGTGAAGGGAAACAGTATCACATATGTTGGAGCGGCCCGGTGGGAACATGTAGAAAAAACTTATGAAGAAGATAAGACCAATTCATTGTATCGTTTGTGCCCTAAACTTACAGACACTAACATTCAGCCAAAAGGAAGTGACAGAATGAAAGTTTCAAAGGCAGCTCAGATTATGAGTCATTCGGTTGCGGCTGCTGTCCACAGTTTTGTGAGCAGAGGTAAGATAGTAATAGTTTGGCTTAAGGTGTTAAACACCAGACTTGGAAAATATTTTATGGCATTAAGATTGAAGTAACATGTTTGCAGGGAGAATTTTTGTTTTCCCTTTTGGTTTTCCTAACTTTCTGCTTAGCATTTTGACATGTCCTTTTCCCTGCATTAATGTTGCTGGAATAAAATAAAATATGATGCTAATGGAAACAGTTTACACTCTCATATGCAAAGTTAGACATCTCGGTGCCATAAATGGGGAATTTTAATAGAAGGGAAAACCTGTAAGCATCTGGGGTTTTTATTTGTGGAATCTTGCATTTTATTATAGTTGTTTGAAAGCTTGCATTATTTGTGGGCAGTAAATTTGTCTGGCAGGAACATTTTTTATCTGTTTTGCAGCCATAGTTGTCTTAAAGTATAAAAAATATTAAACTTTTTCCTGAAAAACCTGTAAAGTTCAGATAATTATATAACCTTCAGACTGAGGCAAACATAATCTTTAAACATTAGATTTCGAGTTGGAAATATTATTTCTGTGAGACCAAAATTTTACTTTCCTGCTCCAGTAATGGTACTTTAATTGCTACTGCCTTAGAGCCATGCACAACTGTTATCTTCTATACATTTTAAAAATTATTTTTAGTTTCTAAATGAATACCATGCAGAGAGTCTTTTAGTGGCACTATATTTTTACTGGATAAATTTGTTTGTAAATATTTATGTAGACCTTCACCACCTTTAATATTTTAGCATTAGGTGGTGTTGAATTGGCAGTCATTACATGTGTATTTAACCTTCTTGTTTAAATGTGTATTTAAAAAGTGCTGTTATACAGAATGTACACATGACCTATATTTTAAAGTAGTTTAAATTATTTTTTCAGGAATTTTGCCAGTGGAGGCAAATGTTACTGCTGCATTTCTTGCTGAGGTGGACTCATTGTTTGATAGCTTCAATGGTAGAAGTCTGTATCCAGAGTCTGGCAAGCCACTGAGGTGTAGATTATCTGAGAGCAGTCCGCATATTGACTTCTGGCTTGAAGCTAAAGCAGCTGTTCATAAGTGGGAATTCCATTATGACCCTCGAGCTCAAGCACGCCTGAAGCAGCCTAAGAAAGACAGGGCTCCACCTAAAACACCTGGTAAGCGCAAGAAAGAAGTCACTCGTCCTCCCTCACAGTGGGGCTGGATCACTTCTATCAATGCTGTTCTTCACATTTGGTCTGTTCTTCAGAAGGCTGGCTTTGAATACTTGCAGGTTAGGGCACTAAACCAAGATTGCTTGGAAAACTTGTTTGGGTCTGTCCGTTCTTACTGTGGCTCAAATAATAACCCTTCATGCTATCAGTTTATCAGTGCATTGAAAACTAGCATCATAAATGGCCTTGCATACAAGGACTGCTTTCGTGGCAATTGTGAAGCTGATGAGGCTAGTCTGTTAAGTGACCTGAAAGTGTATCTCACGGGAGGAGAATTTTCAAAGATGCAATGTGATACTTCATTTTTGGGAGGTGGTATTGGTGTTGGGAGAAATGATAGGAGTCAGAGAAGTGATGAAGGTGTTGAGGTAGGTGGTGAAGTTTGCTTGGGCCATGTTGAAGAGGCAGTGAGAATGGGTGATGTATCAGTGTTTTCAGTTGCGTATGTCAGTGGCTATGTAGGGAGGAGACTCCTGGGAAAACTTAACTGTAAGATATGTTCTTTGAAATTGACTGCCAGTAATGAAGAGCTGTACAATACTGGTATAGTATTTAAAGAATTCAAGGACAACCAAAAGTCTCTTACATATCCATGTGAGAAGTTGGTGATCTGTGTTGGGGAATGTGCAACTGTATTTGATAATTTTATCCCTAACATTTCTCATGAGACACATATCAAGGAGAATATTTACTGCCACATTACTAGGTCTGTTGATTTTGAATGGCTAAAAGTGATAGGAATATGTGCAGAACATGAAAGTTTTGTGAAAGCAGAGATTATTAAAGGTGTGTGTGCCATTTCTCTTGCTTGGTGGTGTAAGAGGAAAAACAGGCAGTTGGTTAATCAAAACAAAAGAAAGCATGAGAGGAAGCTGAACATATTGTGCCACACTTAATATTGTGTTAGAATTATTCTATGTTTCACTTAAACATTTGTAAGTAGTATATTGTGTCCAAAACATTTTTCTGTTTGTCTTTCCAACAGTTGCATTTGGGCATGTCATATAATGCATGTGTATAGCTGTTGTTGATGAGTACTTTTGGTGACAACCAAGAACAATACTGTAAAGCTGTAAAGATAAATTAAATAATTATTCAAGGTAACAGTTAACATTATAAATGTTAGCCAATAACAATAACTTCATGCACTGAAATGGTTTTGTTGATGAATGATAGCAGAGGAAAAATGGCATCATTATTATTATTTATTTATTTAAATTTTTTGTTACATGCGCACCAACAGTCCAGGGACTTTAGTGGTGGGCACGACGTATACAAAATATACACAAATACATAAAGAAACAAGAAACAAAGGACAAGACATCCATACACACAGACAACACAAGGACAAATACAAATATAATACTTAAAATAATAATTAGTACAAAGTGGTAAGATAGTAAGCAGCAAGACATAAAATTTAATAGAGTACAATAATGTAAACGTGAAAGAGAAAAAATACTGACTATAATTAGTATGAGGATATAAATTACATTAAATACTTTAACATAGCTCTGTACACAATTAATTTGACTTGGTGTTGTGTCTATTATAGTTTTTAACGAGTCTATAAATAAGATCATTCTTGTTATAAATAGTACATAAACTAGAAAAGAGGCGAGAATTGAATTGGGGGATTCTCAATCCGGTGTTCTCAAGAATATAGCTACATTTAATTTTATAGTTATAAATGTTATGTACAAAAAGATAGTCCAAATGGGCTCTACGGTCTGCTAGAGGAATAAGTTTGGGATGCGGAAAACCTCTATGAATTATTAGTTGAGACAATTTGTTTTGTAAATTTTCTAGTTTCTCAATATCAGTCGACCCAATGTCATTCCAGATAGTTGAACAGTATTCTAATTTAGATCGAATTAATGCCAAGTAAAGAGAAATAATTGAATCAGAATTGGTAGCATAATGAGTGATATATTTTATAATAGCAAATGTTCTTTTTGAAATGGAGTTTAAGTAGTCGATTTGTTTATGAAAAAATAATTTTGAATCTAGAAAGACACCAAGGTCTTTTATAATGAAAGTTTTTGAGATTGGGTTACTATTCAGAATGTAATTATAAACTATAGGGTTATATTTCCTAGTAAAGGATATTACCTTAGTTTTACTATCGTTAAGATTGACCAAGTTTAGAAGACACCAATTATTGATTTCATTAATGTCCCTTTGTAGAAGAGCGCAATCATTGACTGTCGATATTATTTTAGAGATTTTCAGATCGTCAGCAAAGAGTACACCAGTTGAGTAATTAAGGACCATGGTAATGTCATTTATAAATATATTGAAGAGGAGAGGTGAGAGAGTGGCACCTTGTGGTACTCCAGAACTAGCATGGTGTAAAGAGGATTTATGGTTATTGACAGATACAAAGAAATATCTATTATTGAGATAGCTAGAAAACCAGTTCAAGTAGTTAGTACAAAAACCAAAGTCTGATAGTTTTTTTAAAAGTAGCGAATGGTTTACTGTATCGAATGCTTTGGCTAGATCAACATAACAGGCATCTGCCTGACCTCTGTTAGTAACTACATTATGGATTGGGTTAAGAAAAGTAATTAGGTTAGTAGTGGTGGACATTCCAGATCTGAAACCGTGCTGAGTGGCTGATAATTTATTTTGAAGTTGAAAATTTAAAACTTTGTGTATAATTTTTTCAAATATTTTTGCGAAGCCATTAAGTAAAGATATTGGTCTGTAGTTTGACACAATCAATTTAGAGCCATGTTTGTGTATCGGAATGACCTTTGCTATTTTCCATTTGTCAGGGAAAACTTGAGAATGCAAACTGGTGTTAAAGATATGATAAAGAAGAGGAACTAATAAGTACGAACAGCCTTTTAAGATAAAATTAGGGATGCCATCTGGGCCGGTGGATTTGGATGACTTGAGAGCCTTGATGCCCCATAGAATAAGGGATTCGGAAATGTAGCACATAGGAATAGAATCCGAGGACATGTTTGAAGACGTCACATTATTGGTTGAAGTCTTGTAGACACTGGAAAAATATTGTGCAAAAACATTAGATAAAACATTTGGATCATCACAAATATCATCATTGATTTTTAAAGAATATTGTTCATAGTAACCATCTTTCATTAATTTAACATACTTCCACATACTTAGCACCTTAACAAACCTAAGAGAGGACAAGTCACTTTTCTCTGCCATTATTTGAATCTGACCTATGATACTTTAGTCTTTTCAATATGTAATTATGTATCAAGCTCCATGGTACCCTGTGAATACTTTTGTCTCATACATAATTGGTTGCCTAGAGGCCTTTCTTCCTCCTTATCATACTATGATGGTAATAGTAACATTTGTAACAGTTTTGTTATGTCCACTACCTTCTTAACTTTGACTTTATACATATTACTAACCAAATCACCCTGACATCTGTTACAGCAATTTTTTTGTGTCTATAAACTGCATCAGAATAAAAGATATAATTTATTAGCATACATTTCAAATTTTGTGCACACAAATAGATTTTTTTGCCAATTTTAAGATAGCTGGAAGTTTGTTGTAAAGAGGTCGGGCGGAGTTTTTAGGGCTGTTTGCAAAGCATGTGGTGTTGTGTGACATGAAGTGAAGAGTTTCTGTGTATATTGTAGTTCTGTATTTTATTAAGTTTACAAATTAGTGTTTTATATGTATACATAGAGAGCAAGCAAGCAAGCAAGCAATTCACAATTTCTTCAAAAGTGGTTTACACAAAGCTCAAATATTACCTTGCATCATGAGTCTAATAATTTCTTTTTTGTAAAATAAATATTTTTATGGTATCATTGGAGTTTCCCCAATGAGCTATTTTGCATGTTCAATTATTTTTAAGGCACCTAAGTTGACAGGTTTTGAAATTGTATTTCAGCTAGTGTGGAGCTAATTTTCTTACACGTATTCGCTACATGTGGTTTCTAGTTACAATTCTCATCAACTTGAATTCCTAAGATTTTCATGGTGTCTTGTCTATCTCATTGCCGCCGATATATACAAGTGGCAATTGATTATGCCATATTTGCCTTAGTTTTAAGTATATCCATGTTTTTTTGCATTTATTTAACATCAAATCGTTTGAGATTAACCATTCTGCAATCTCATTTGTTATTTTCATGATGTTGTCTTTCAAATTTGTTGTATTATTGCCATGATCAGATTTATTAGTATTGTCTGCATATCAAACAGATTTGCTACTAGGAACTGTTTTGGGAAATCATTGACATATAAAACAAATAACAGACCAAGAACAGAGCCTTGGGGTCTATTAGTTAGCTTTTGTTTATCAGATTTAACATTAGATTTGGTATTAAGATATGAGATAGTGTATAACAATTTGAGAACGATTGGATAGATACCTACAACATTAGCCAGTTCAGGGCTATACACTTTATGCTATATACATTTAATATCTGGATGATCATAAAGTGGTTAACACTGTCAAAACAAATCACAGGAGAGCCCAATGAAATATCTGCTTTTATACAAATATGTACAATGTTGATAATTTCAAACAAGCTTGTAGTAGTTTCATTTTTTTGCTTAAACCCATGTTGGCTGTTAATTGTGACACCTTCAAGTAAACTAAAACCCGATAAGCAACTAAACACACTTCCACAAACCAAGCTATCTAATGTAGAGCTACAAAAATAAATTTAAACTGCCTCTACTAGTTCTCTCCTGCCTCGCAAACAGAAACTACGTGAAATCAAAAGAATAATTAAGCACCATGACTCAATGCCACATCTTTAATTAATATTCTTTTTGAGCAGCTTTCAAAACTTATTTTTAGTTTTTGTGATAATTTTTTCATTAAGTTATAAAGACAGGGTATTTAGATAGTTTCAACCTTTTATTATTTAGGCACAATATTTCGATTCCTTTAGATAATCTGCCGTTGTATGTATTCTTACACTTTTATGAAAAAATTTTGGTGGAAATCATCTCTCTTCAGATTTTAGTATTAATATATCTTTGAAAATGATAAGCAAATGCCATCAACGCTGTTCTTTTCATGTACAAATGACCAGTTGGTTGATTTTAAAAGACTGCAAAAGATGCCAATACTATGTTCATCGAAGTGTTTTGTTTCAGTGATACCTTTACTGGAAGATCTGTGTTGTGTACCTCTGAAAAAATCATTTCAATTAATTGTCTAACTGTAATGGTCAGACACAGGGGCGCAACAACAGCGGGGGGGGCAAGGGTATTTTGCCCCCCCCTCTGAAACCTTGAAGTGGGGGCAAACGGGGGCAAAGAAAGTGCTGTGTAATCAATTTTTAGGTAATAAAACTGCTTAAATAGCACCATTTTCCACCTTGAAATACAAATTTTCCCGGGGGAGGACCCATGGACTCCCCGCTTCGATAGGGGGAATCGATGATTCTTTATAAATAGGTATATTGCCCTCCCTTTGGAAATTTAGTTGTTGCGCCCCTGGTCAGACAGACCTGTTTGTAGAACTAAACTTGTATGAGTTATAATAGATATTGGTCGGAATCTTAACAATTTAGTGATGGGTTGTTGATGGCATTATCTGGATTCATTCTAATTTCATTTCAATTGTCATAGACAGGCTAGCACTGGTTTATACGTTACAATGTACACTAAAATTATTTCCTTCTGAAGGGGGTTTTGACTTCAGATCCAATTTATCCAGAGGTGTTGACTTACATATGTTTCACTTTATTTGTTGCCTAACACAGCCAATTTAATGCACCAACTGTGGGGACTTGCTTACCTTTGCCAGAGATCCATTTGCATATAAAAGTGTGTTTTATAGAAGGTACACAAGTATTTTGACTTACAGATTTAAGAGACTACATAAGCTGTGCCTTTGACATTTAGGTGCAAGCCATGTGGATGCATGTATGCATATTCTGTAATGTATTAACTACAAATTGAAGAGTTAAAGTGAGTTGATGGGCCTTTAACCATTTTGTTGTGCTTGTATTTCTTTCATAAACCAGCAAGGAATAGACCTACATGTATAACATTATTCAGTTAATTGTTTACACTGTCTTTACGTTAATCTCTGAGATTTTATTTTTTTTTATTGTGTTTGTATGTTTTTATGGAGCTTCATACAGCTTGTGTTTTGTTTTGTAATAGGAGTAAAATAAATAATAAAAGTTATCCAGTGTTTTGATTTTTAACTTTGTGCCACATTGATGTCTTTTGCACTGTAATAGTGAGATAAACATCATCGGTAGCATGATCATAACTGCAGTTACATTGAAAGTTCAGTAAGCGCTATAGTTGTGTTGGCATACGCCCATATGGCATACCACACACCTGAAGAAGCAGACTCGTTTGGCATAATCTTGCAAATCGCGCTACCGCAATGTGTGTCGTCCTGTGTGTGTGTGTGTGTCCCACACTGTTCGTGAAAAGATTATTGCACGACTCTTTTTCGGGGAAAATTTGGCACTAGTGTACTTCGTGATACCATAACAATACGTATCGTAAACTAGACTACAATCCCCCCGCTCTAGTCTATTTTGCGATACCGATTTTGCATTATTTACGAATTAATGTAGCTGCCCTAACCTAACCGACCTTTCCTTTTTGTTTTCAATACCTAAATGAATGAAAACATAACATAGGAAATAATGTCCGGTATCGTGAACTACACCTCACCCGAAAATTTAAATTTTTTTTTGTTGAGAAGTTCAAGTTATTTCAGTGTAGTCAAAGGTTCAAAATTTCATTCATGTATGGGTTCTTTCAGCATCCTTTTCTGTATCACTTTTATTTTTGTCAGGAGGTGGGTGAAAGATCCAACTTTTATTGAAATGATGGGTAAGCTGCTTGGAGTTAATGTTGGTCTCAATGAAATGTCATTCAGACTTATGTTTACTCGAATACAAAGTTGTGGATGAAAATAACTTTTTAGTCTAATGATAAAATTAATTTATAACATCTGGGAAACGAATTATTACGAAACATCGATTTAAGAGGTATCGAAAATAATCGATTATATGGTCGCAAGTAACGGTCGACGATCGCTAATGGTGTCGTAGTTAGCGTGGAATGTTGATAGATAGCGCTAATGGTGTGCAGGAGAAAAGGAACAAACGAATAGCATTGACTAACAGGTCTTCCTCTTATATCGTCCTTGGGTTAAATGTCCATAGTGTACGTTTGTAGAATGCAACAGATGTATTAAGGTAGGGAGTTGGGAGACACTGTTGCAAATCAAATGAATAACATCTCAATGAATTATCTTCAGCAGCAAGTAATTTATCCTGTGATTTACACAGGTATGCATTATCTGCTTCCTCATGATGTAAACTTATATCTTCTTCGATTCCATTCTGTTCAGTTTCATCTTTCGCTAATCTTTTCTTGGTATTCAACAAATCACACTTGTGACATGTGTCCACTTTCGGTAGCTTGAAGGAAATATTTAGCTTACGGAATTCTCTCTCGTATATTGATCTAGATACAGGTTCTGCTACAGCCTCTTTGTACAGTTGGTACATCTTTGGTAAATCAAGGTAAGAAGGTAAGTACAGTTTATTACTTTTTCGACGGGTGTAGTGCGAGTTGTACAAAGGAAATGAATGTATATGCTTCCGCACTTCTTCTAGTCGTGTATCACTTGTCTTATTTGCCGGTGGTTTTCTTCCCCTCAAATCATCATGTGGCACTCCAGACATACTTCTTTTCCGGTTGTCTAATGCTAATGTCACAAACATATTAGTCTCACCAAGTGTATTCATAAAACACTGTCTGCACACTTGTTTCCTTTCCCCATTTATCTTGAAATGAAAGTAGTGAGTTGTAGATCTATTGCGTTGCTTCTGTGGATCTTCAGTTCTCTTTCTACTCGTCTTTGGTGGGTTGGAATCAACTAAGCCACACACATATGCCACTCTTTTGTTCCTGTTACCTAAGGCCCAATACTCTTTAAATAAAACGTCCTTAATGGCATCATTTTCCAGAGCATTCTCTTCCAATATAGATCGACAGTTCATTCTACATTTCGTGAGTGGCCTTGATGTTCTAGCAGCAATTGTTTTTCCTTTGCTAGTGATATACTCTTTACCCCTGTTGCGATTGTGTTTGAGTTTAAGTTTTTTCTTCACAGTAAACATACCCTTACCTTTAACACGTTTTATTTTTTCTACTACCATTTTATCCCTATCACCATTTGCATCAGCACCTGATACTGGCTGATCCTTATCTGAAGTTGGTGTGTACTTATTTCTGGCTTTACTTTCACTACTATTACTTGAACGCTTTTTAGAAATCACATTAATTTCATCAAAATTTTCATCAGCACTACTAGACTGATGACCTTCCGGGAAATAATCTTTATCCATATCGCTGTCATCGCACAGTTCTTCAAGTGTAGATGTTTCACTGTCATCCGAAACGTGTTTCACACAAGCTTCAGAACTTTCACTTGTAACCTCTGGTGATTGCAAGCCTGTAGTACGTACACTATCACCGTAGTCAAAGCAGGCATTTTCAGCATTTCGCAAACTCCCCTCTGCCACTGTAGAAGGTTCCACGTAATCGTCACTGTCGTTAAAAGATGTTGATGCATGCTCTTGTGGTAGGCCTGCTACAGGACCTGAAATAAGAAGACTGCAATAAATCTACTACATCAAAATTGGAAACATAACTAAAGAAATTTTAATGAAATGTTAATTTTGCAGACATTACTTGGGAGTTTTTCTCTGACAAAAAGAATTTACCTAACTTAACCAGTTTTTCCACAATGCCATTCTAAAGTCAAAATTTTGAGGTTGAAAAATTCCAACCCAATTTTTTTAAAACTGGAAAACAGTAACAGATTTGATTATTTCAAGTAGTAGCCAGTGATCTGTAGTTTCTGTGTCAGTAATCATACCATTATGTGCATATTGTTGAGTCGTCTATAAAAATAATAATTGAAAATTGTGACTTTGAAATGGTATATCGGGATATGTAGTTGAGCTAACATTATTACATCTAGAAAACGAACAGCATTTTATACAAAAATAAATTATTATACTTTCTCTTCTTGAACAGCCTGAACAACAATGCCACAATACTAATAAAGAAAATGAAACAGGAATAAGTAACCATCAAAGAGATAATAAAAACTCAAATACTAGAACAGAACCAAGCTAAATTAATTCGGCGCCTTGGTATTTTTCATGTTGAGGTGTGCTATTTCTGTTAAAGCTGAATTCACAACATACAATTCTGTATGTGCGTAAGAAGCAAAGCGCAGGTCTAATCAGTGTGGTTGTGGTAAGTTGAATGTGAATGCATCCACACACAGTGTTTTTACTTATTTATGTACATAAGTTACATGGATGTAAATCCAGCTTAAGCGTTTTTATATGTTTGCCATTAAGGAATATTTATAAATAAATATATTATTAGATGAATAGTATAGGTATATTAATAAAAAGTATTTTTCCGACGTTTGACTTACTGTGAATAGCAAAAATTTCAAATGTAACTTTTCATTTCTCTTATCTAATTAAACCTATATTTTGGAAACGTCATAACTTTTAAAAAGTTGTGTTTATCTAAATCTAATATCCGAACAAACAAATTAATAACCTAACCCCAACTTACTGAAAACTGTAAGGTTATGTATTTTTCGCATTATTATTATTATTCATTAACAGACTTGCATTCCTATGACGATATTGTATGTAAACAAAGGTCAAATATTAATTGGTTGCTAACTTTTCGTAATAATTCCTGCCTCATCTACGAACACATTTACTAAAATTTTAAGTGTTTATTCTCGGCTAAAAAACTTATTGCAAACGGTGATACTGCTTTATTAAACTTAAATAAGTAAATTACAATGCGAAAATGGCACGTCCATAACCTTGAACGTTAGGATTATTTACTTACCATAATTGCTGTTTTGTTTATAGCCTTGCTTCGCCAGTTCTATTATCTTCAAGCTCCTAGACGCCATTCTACATTCTCTACAGTATTTGTTATTAATCACATTACTCATCTGTCATTCCCAACCACTAGTATTTTCACTTCATCAATTCAACTCCATTCGCATACTTAGAGCATGATACCTCAAACTACAGGACAAATACTCAAACAACATGACTTATTTTAACATAATTCTTTTGTTTTCTACATGTGTACCAACATTGATAATATTTAGTTCACATTAATATTTACAGATACAGCACAAACAAGTTTGTTACCATACCTAATTATTGTAACAATATATACCCAATTATTGTAACAATGTTATGGCACAAACATTAATAATTGAAATCTTGCCATGAAGTTCATTTAGTATAAGTGAACACTTCACTTTTGTAATGGAAGATGTGTCTAGTCAAAACAGTATAACTTGACACATACTCTTTTGGCCTGGGTTATTAACATTCATGTGCTTAGTCAAAACAGTATAACTAGACTTATACTGTTTTTTCTAAACATCACCAACATCTGCTCACTTATTCTACTTTGACTTATGCTCATATTCTACAGTATTTGCTACACTAGACTTATACTGTTTTTACCAAATGAAAGATTGAATTTTTTTAAATCATACTAATGACTTATCTCATTTTTGCCTATTTTTGACTTATACTCTTTTGCCTTAACAGTCTAGATACAAGGCTACCACTCTAGTTCTGATCCAATCAAAACATGACACCTTTTTGCAATAAAAAGTATGAAAAATGAATTACGTCATACGGAAAATATGTAATAGTACTATCATAAAACACAACAAATACATATCACATTTTTACACAGCAAAAATTTCCATATTTGTCATGTACATTAGGTAAAATGTTAAGTAACAAAAAATTGTAAATATAACTTTCATTAATATTTATGAAACTGACATGCCAATAACAGAAAAAAATGCAATATTCTTAGACTTTAAATTTTGGTTCAATTACAAGCTATTTCTTACGAACACACTAATTTTAAAGGTTGGAATGGCACTCAAATTGCAACATTTAAATGCAATAAATTGGACATATTCTTCAACCCATTGCATATGAGTTTATATAAATAACATTTTTGTTTCCTTGAGGAATAAATTAAATTTCAATCAAATAACCTACGACTCAGTGATAGGCCTACCTAGAGTATCATGTCGCATATTTTTATCCACATATACATCACATAATATAATGAGGTGAATAAGTTATTACTGGTTTTAAATGTAGCTAACTTACACTATTTTACCAAATTTAAACATAGCTAATCTAACTTAACCAAACATCCATATGATTTTGAAGAATTTCAGACCCACAACAGAGCCTCCATTTTGAACAAATCTAAGTTTTAAAGAACAAAAAACTCTCAAATCTCTATCAAAAACGTGATTCCGCCAGCAAAGGAGGAGGTGGAATAATTCCAACAGTTAGAGACATAATTCCGATACACAATTCCACTAGCGGAATTATTCCAGCAGCATCAAGAATAGGGCCCCTGGAGAGACACATCATGCGATGCCACCTCAAAGTTTGTGCTGATTGGCTGGCAAGGCACCGCCCAGTGAAGTTTTAGTTCATTGCGAAGCAACTGCACGCCCACATGATGGGTTATCCCACTAATTTAAGGCGTGAAAATAACTTACTGGCGACAGATTGTTGCGCCCATGTCTTCCTTTCCTTTTAAACCTTCTAGAATGTTACAGTCTTGTTGTCCAGATATGCTTTAAAATTTGACAAACGTAATTAATAGACATGTTAATTTTAAATGATCAAGCCAATTATAGTAAAAAAAAATAATAAAACATACTACATTCATATTTATATAAAACCTAACCTCAATTAATAATAATATTAAAGCACAAACAATATAACTTAAATGCCTATGCATATTAGAAGAAACATGAGTATAAAATAATTATGAAACATTAAGAAAACATCATTAACATAATACATTCTCATTTCAAAGTGTTATTGGTAGCAGGGGGCAAGAATTATGCTGATGTTACAAGTAATTCCGGAGAGCCACTTTTCCGCAAATATTGTAGTAAAAATTCCAAAAACTTCTTTTTTTACTTGACATGATTTCCAATTATTATCTACAGAGCTTTGTGATACAAGTAGTTTACCAGTAATTAACCAGTACATAAGGAAACTATCTACATGAGTGATGTACGCTCTTCGGTGTGGCCTGAAGAACACTTGTAACATTGTAGATGGAAATGAAATAGGTAAAAGTTCAAACAAACACATATGAAGTGTGGAAAAACCGTACCTAAACATTGTATTCATTACACAATAATTGACTATACCAGCCAGCAGAGTTTTATATTTGTCAATGAAGAGAAACGACAAATGTTTACTTACATTTATGGAATCGTAGTCACTTTCAACAGATGAATTATAGTCTCCATCTCCTTCTTCATTATAATAATCATCATCATCATCATCCAAGTCTTTTTCATTTTCTTTCACGAGGACAGAAACAGCTGCAAGAATAGAAAGAAAAACATTGTCAAAATCTAAAACCAAAAATGAAAACAATGCTAATTAAATTAATCATTTGAAAAGATAATTTATTAACCTGTCAGGAAGTTTAAATTTAACACTATATTTTATTCATTGCCACCCTAAACATTATAATAACCATCCTGTGTTTTCTTAACTTAATGTGGGCTTGCCTTTAAAAATATTAAATTGCTTTCCGGGCAAGTGTAATGCCAGTTTTCTTAAGTGTTTTAAAACTTGAGAATACTTTTTACTATGACTATTTTAGTTTACCCAATATATTCCAGGTTAGTTTCACTATCATAAAGTTTCACTGGGCACACCAATACGTTTGATATGTCCTCTAATGTTTATGCAAGTGACAATATGGGTTTATGTTGCTACACATGGGTTCGCCACCTTGACGACTTCGGCACTGTTGTCAAGGCATTACTCTGTTGATGATACATAGTTTCCTTCCAATACTAAAATTGTCCTGATAGCTTAGTGGTAAAATGCTTGCTTGTTAACCTACAGAGTCATGGTACAAATTTGCCTCAGGAATTTTTTTTATTATAACATTACAATATAAAAATATTATATAATAATGTTGATTCATCTCAATAAGGTTAAGGTTTGTTTGTAGGAAGTATTTAGAGACTGATTTCAGTCTGTGGTGACCCGGGGTTGCTGATCGACTCCTGATACATGTACCAGGGAATATGACATAATTATAATTGCTGTTTATTGTAATACTATATTATGTGGATAAATAATTAGATGACATATAATGTTTTATAAGGGTTATGCATATTTATATTAAAACGCAGCTTATAGTTAAAAGACACGCGCAGTAGGCTGGATGATGTGTGCAGAATGTTTGTGAAAATCTTAATCATAGTGTACTAAAGTCTGACCTCAAAGAACCACGCAGTGGCAGCCATGTCAACAAACAAGTATACTTGTTTGTTGCCCTCTGTAAACGAACGTATAGCTATGTCCACACTGGTTCATGTTCATCTTCAACATTCAATTCAACATGCGTTTCAACTGCAGTTCAACTTTCGTCAAAGGCATGCATTTATGGAAAGCATGTAATGAATGCCTTTGCTTGTCCACACTCAGTCAACTTGCATCTAAGGAAGAGAGAAAATGTCAGACAAAGATGAGAGTTATTATATGTTTAAGTACAGCTTATGTAATGTTAAGAAATCGTAAAAGTAAACAGCGCTCAAAATGGATGACAAAGTACCTAAAACAACGAAATAATGTACTGATACATGAACTTCAAGAAGTAGAAGCTACCCCTTTCAAGAACTTTACGCGAATGTCACGTGCAAATTTTGACCGTCTTTTACAGATAATCGAGCCGGACATTACCACACAAGATACCAATTTCAGAGAAGCAATTCCTGCAAACGTAAAGTTATTAATAACTCTGAGATATTTAGCTATGGGAGATTCATTTTCGTCTTTAATGTACCTGTTTAGAGTCTCCAAGCAATTCATCTCGAAAATGCTATTAGGTATCGTAACGGAACCGCAAATGTAGTGCTTTTCCGTGTAACACAAAAGTGGCCCCATTTCACTGTTAGGCTAAAGCGTTCTCGGTTAGGCGTCGGTCTGCGGTGTTAAAGCGGTCCTAGGTTCAAATCCTGGCACAGGCATGGATGTTTGTACCCTCATCTGCTGTAAAGACCTTGATTTACAGGGCTATAAATCCCCTGTCACTCACTCTACTAGGGGACATAATAATATCCGACCTTATTTCAGATATTCGTTTGTTGCAGCTGCCCTCGACTCCCGAAGAGTGGAAAGCAGTAAGTGAAGAATACGATAAGCGATGGAATTATGTTCATTGTGTAGGTGCTGCAGATGGTAAGCACATTGACATTCAACGACCAGAGAACACAGTCAGTGAATTTCATAATTATAAAGGAACAGATAGCATAGTTTTCATGGCAGTTGTTGACGCCAACTATTTCTTTATTTATGTTAACGTTGGCTGCCAAGGCCGCATATCGGACGGTGGTTTTACAAAAAAATTGTACAACAATGAACTGAATCTGCCCGAACCTGAAACACTTCCTCGTCGTACGATGCCAGTCCCTTACATACTAGTTGCTGACGATGCATTCGCTTTGTCTGATAATATCATGAAACCATATACAACTGCTTTGAAACAAGGATCAACAAAGAGAGTATTCAATTACAGATTGAGTAGGGCGCGACGCGTGGTGGAAAATGCTTTTGGCTTGCTTGCATCTGTGTTCAGAATTTTCCGTAAGCCATTAGAAGTTAAGGTTCAAGATATTGTAATCAACATTGTAATGGCGTGCGTGTATTTGCATAATTTTTTACGGCTTCAACCGGATTCATCACGATATTACTCCATGCCTGGATGTTGTGATAGTGAAGACGCAAGTGAAGGACTTTACATTCCCGGGACGTGGAGAGATATTACATCTGGTGACACTGGCTACCGGCCCCTGGTGGCAATTCCACGGCGACCAGCATCTAGTGCAACACCTATTCGTGACGAATTTATGGCTTACTTTATGACAGAAAGGGGTTCTGTACCATTTCAGAACAAGTATTTGTAAATAACTACGCTATAATGAGTTTAGAACACAGGTATTACTACACTTGGCATGTTACGTGCGACTGCTAATATAAAAATATTGTCTGTTTTCATAAACCATTGACAACCTATGTTTAAGGCCGTCCCTGGTCCAGCGACTTGATAGGGAATTGTAGGTTAAAAAGTGTTTTCTACATCTTCTACAATTTTTCAAATAAAAATTTCATACTTGGCTTGTTTGCTGCAGTTTTACAACCGAAATCATCTGTCAGATTAATATTGTATAAAAATTTTTGATAAGTATTTTATTTTACGTTTTTAAAATTAAGGAAAACCGAAAAAGTGGTCTAAAAAACAGGCTGTAAGATATACAAATATTTAGAGTCTGCAAAATTTTTCCTTTTAAAGTAAAGATAAAAAAAGTAAGCGGTGGCATACTGCTAACTTTATTAGAACAAGAAATATTTCGTATGTTGCATTTTCAGCTATTTATTCTGGCCGCGAGTAGGTTCACTTGCGCCTGTCTTGCGCGCGGGAGCATGCAGCCGGCTGCCGTGTTGCCATTACTTCGGACCCATCCTCGGCTAACGGAATCTGACCCCACCTCCTCCGTGCCAGTAAATAATCTGAATGGTGCGGAGTACTGTGTCAACGACGATAAGAAAGCTAAGAACAGTGCTATCAATTCAGAGATGCATGGATGTGCTGCGAAAAGCGAAAGGTTTGAAGAGAAGGTGAACCCAAATTTTTTATAGTTTTAATTATTTCTTCCATTTACTGTAAAGTGTGTTTGGGCAAAAAATATTTTGTGCCATAATGTGCTTTACAAAATCTTCCAATTTTTTTTCAATTTGAAATGTAATCAAGTGACGCTATGCAAACTAAACTATCCTGATTCAAGAAATGCGTTTATTATTATGTAAGTATAAGTTAGGCAAAACATCCTCAGCTTAAAAGTAAGAGTAAACAAACCGTTCTACGTGGAAAATTAGATTTGGTAAGCATGAAAACAAGTTAATTTTCAACCGACTTAAAAAAAGGAGGTTCTCAATTCGGTTGTATTGTTTTCATTCACGTGAGTATTATACTGTCCAAGCCAAATTGTTAGTTACAACTAGCCAACTTTTAAATTAATTGCTGCTTATAAAAAATACTGTGCCTTACAATTCAATATATATTATTTCAGTTCCTATGTGTAAGACTTAAAAAATTAACATGGCTACCTTGGGGAATTCAACCCATATTCAGCGGCAAACTTAATTTCTTAGCACCATTCGTTACTCCGTCAATAATTTTTACTTAATTCGTCTACCCTGAGAATCTCAGTGCACTAACTCTGAGATAGCAAAAATTTGGAGATAGTTTCTCTCTCTCTCCCCCCCCCCCCCCTCCTTTTTTGTTGGAGTTCAAGACAATGTGAACCAAAAGTGGAAACTTGAAACTTGTACCTTAGATGGGTTAAATATATTTTACATATTTTGGAACAACTTAGATCCGCTGTGCGAAAAGTTTCATAATAGATTTCATACTTGCATGCTAAGGTTTACATTAAATAAAAGGCTCAGAAGATTAAGCAGCCGGTAGGTACATATACCATTGTATTATTACATAACATTTTAAGTTGTTCTGTTCTTCGGAGGAGAAAGAATAATTGTAAATTTTTAGACGACTTTCTGAATATAACTTAAAGATAAATCCCTTTATCAGGCATTATTTTGTTTTTACTTAGGAAGCTACATTGAATGATTCCACATAGCAATGAGACAACAGTTTGAAAATCTTATTAGTTGCCTAAAAATGAGTATTTAATTTAATTTTAGTACACCAATATTAGTCACAAAAAAATGGAAAATGTATTGGGGTGTGCGGATATTCGTAAACACGAATAGTTGCGCAGTTATTTATGAACTATTCACATTCGGAAGTCGAATATCAAAGATTAAAATTGCTAATATTTACAGGCACATCTGTAGTTGCTGGTTGTTACTCAGGTGAAGCCAAACTTCTCTTTTTTTATAAGATATTATAGTCATCATTGCTTATTTGCCGATATACAGTAGACTCTTAATCATACGACACTTCACGATTCCAGGTAAAAGCATCGTTATTGTCATTTGGACTAGTTTTGACCATCCCGATCTAACCTAATAAAAACATTTTTTTTTGAATCCGTATTCAACCTTCTCTAGCACGAAAATAATACACTGTTATATCTAACTATTTATTTCCCTTAATAGATGGCTGTCTTATGAAAAAACACTAATAACCTACAAGTACATGTAGGACCTGAATTTATACCAAAACAAGCCGTTACACGTGACCGTTCTTCTGGCAGCTAGCATCTACGGGAACAATATCAGCATTCAAATAATGCATGCAGGGCCGGCGCGTCCATATAGGCGAACTAGGCAACCGCCTAGGGCGCCAAGTAGCTGGGGGCGGCGCAGCACGACACATAACAGCTGATATAATATGTTTAACGATTATTGAAACTAGAAGAAAATGGATTTTTGTAACAGTTTGGAATGTTTATATTGATATAAGTAATTATTTAAAGTCCACGGTGACCTTTTTATGATTTGTAATAAGTAAAAGTGTAAAAAAAAAAACACAAGCCCGCTTACATTTGATTGTTGACAAAATCTTAGGCTTACGTGATGTATTTTGAGGCAAGGAAAAATTTTTTTGGGGGTGTCCGCCCCGGAGGGGGGGGGGGAGGGGGGTGCATTAAGGTTTTTCGCCTAGGGCGCCAATTTACCTTGCACCGGCCCTGAATGCATGGCATATTTCACGCAATGTTACCTCACACACTGTGTGTATGGCAGTCCTCACCGCCGCTATGTGCCCAGTCGTATTGTGACGCTCCGCAAAAACGGTTGCTTTTTTCGTTATGATAATAATACGTGGAAGTAAAAATGGCAGTTACAGTTATAGACTCTGGTTTCTACCTACTGATTACTTTTTGGTAACCAATGAACGTTTTAAGATAAACACGTTTTAAATAGCGCAACTAAACAGATTTACATACAAACACATTTATAAATATACGCGTTACAAGATGATAACACCATCTCTTAGCACTCGCCACCCACGACCGTGCTACCACATTCGTGAAATGTCAGCCTTCACGACACTCCTGGAAAGAGATCTACAGAACCATCAGGAGATTGCCGCTACTTTCGGGCATCTGGAGGAATGTCTGCCTCAAGTGGTGTGGGTATGTACGTGTGCCACCTAGGACCTCTGACATGGGCCAGTCCAGCTTCATCCCATGGAAAAACAAATTTGGTCGAAGCCCAGGAAAATACTTCCAAACAGTTTAAAAATTAGCTGTCTCCAGTATGAAGATGGCCCTCCAAATAAAAAGAGACGACCAAACAACACTCCTGGTCCTGATTTGGAATATGGTCCAAGTGCTGAAGACATTTTGTGTCCTGAAGACGTGTTAAGTCCTGAAGAACTTGATACAAAGATGAAGTTTATCCTCGAAAACCTGAATCGGGATGCAACAACATTAAAAAATATTCATGAGTTGGAAAGAAGGAAGTACTGTTGGTCAACACGAGAACACTAAATGGAGGGATGCTTCTATGAACAGACTTACAGCATATAGTTTCGGTTTTGTGGTAAAAAGAACACATACATCCTGTCACTGTCTAGTAAAATAAATTTTGTATCACAGGGAGATAAATTCCAAAGCCGTTCAGTTTGGACGAGTTAACGAAAATGTGGCTAAGAATATGTATTCAAAACTAAAAAATGTCGAAGTCGAAGATTGCGGCTTTTTTTTGTACACCCAAGCTTTTCATTTCTCGGAATATCTCCAGATGTACTAGTGGCAGACGATGGTTTGCTGGAAGTTAAATGCTTATTTTCAGCTGGGGACGATAAATTAAAGGACTATATTTAAAAAAAAAAAAAAAAAAAACGTTTATCGAAGAAAAACTTGGAGATTTGCGTCTAAAGAAAACCCACTTTTTTTTTTTTTTTACCAGATTCAAGGTCAACTTGGCGTCTGCAGTAGAAATTATTAAGACTTTGTAGTTCATACGAAAAATGATTTCCATGTTGAAAGAATTTTGCTCGACAAAGAAATTTGGGAAAAACTCATGCTGTCAAAGCTACAACAGTTTTTTGCGGAGTGCTTACTTCCAGAGATAGCAGATCCATTAAATACCCAAAGACTAAATGCGCGAGAGCCTGACTTTGTAAAAGAAGCTCAAAAATCACTAAAGAAAAACATAAAACAGATTACTTCAGTTTTGGTTTCCTAAATGCTATGCATGTTTTCTTCTGTTTTTGACATAGTCCTAATATAACAGTGTATATAATATTATGATAATATTTTGATTGTAAAAGCAATACGATTTTTTTTTTTTTAGAATTTGGGTTATCAAACACATATTTTATGTTTATTTGTAGTTTAAATTCGAACTTATTATAAATTTATATAGACACCCCTTTTACTAAAGTAATATGTGTATCGTAGCAGTGAAAGTTCTTGAAAGACTATAATTTCTCTGTTTAAAAACGTATGTCAACATGTTCATTTCAATCTTTAATATTAAGCTAAATTATATGTAATTAATATATTTATTTAAATAGTACACATATTGTATACATTTTTTAATGGTGTCTTTCAACGGTATCATTAATTTAGGCTACATACATAAAAACTATCTTTGTGAACTCTCTGTAAAATTACACAAAAAAACTCTGGCCAGAGTATAATTGTTTAATACAGCATTAAATTTTGTATAGTGTTTGTTCCTGTACATTTCAGGAAGTATTTAAGACATTACTTTATTAAAGTATTTAGTACAATTAAAAAAAAAAGTTATTTCTTATCGAGTGAAAGGCTTTTTAATCGATTAGAGTTATAAGACTGGGAATTATTTTTTTATTGTTTTCGGTTTATGCTCGAAATTAGACCACAAAATCATACCCGGGCCGAGATTATACATCAGAATCTCTCGCTATAAGCCACTCTTCAAATAGTAACTGAATCCCAAATAAATAAATTGTTTCAGTGAAGAAATTGTAGTTGACAACTGTTTAATTGAAAATGTATGTAAAATAGCACGCGCACAGCATGTGAAGGCCGTGGATCCCGGCGGAGCTGGTGTCTGGCCGCGAGGAAACATATCGGGTGGCAGGGAGGCAGATAACCAAGGCACTGAGACAGCGGCCAGCGCGCGACTGACGACTTGGCAACCCCGCGCGCGGAGTAAGCCTCGCCACAGCCGAGAGCTGCACATTCGCGACACCCGCGCGCTCTATCGGATAACGACTGACAGGACTGGCTCTTGTATCCCGTTAAACAATGACTGGTTCTCGATTTCAGTGTTAAGTAAAAGCTTATACATACAAAGTGTTCGTTTTCTTCAACACTATCCTTGGTTTCTCGAGGTGTCGCGGAATCAGCAATGAACAGCAAAGCTTTATACGCAAACCACGTAGAGGTGTAACTTTCTTCTGCCCCTGAGCCACTTTTTGTCTTCAAAACCTTCGCGCGTTCTTTTGAAAAGTACGATCGCAAACTTTTTATTTTTGATTTCACTGCATCAATATCCATGCCAAATTCGCTTGAGAGCATGTTTAGAGCATCCATTATTTTCACTTTGTTGGTATAGTCTTTACATGTATTATCCCACAATACCGGAAGTGAGCGATAACAGTTTATAAATGCCAAAGTACCTTCTTCTGAAGACATTATATTTCACAAAATTGAAAGACATGTTGCACGCGAACCCGACCGCGTTGGGAGTGCTTGCGCTACAGCGCGCGTCACAATATTTAAGCCCGTCAACTTTCAAGTTGCATGCGTCATGGCATGCCATACATGCGCTTCTACTTGCGCTGTGACGCATGCCTGTGTTGACAGCAAAATTGAACCAGTGTGGACATCGCTTATGAGTCTGCCTGTGTGCTTGTGGAAATATGGAAGCTTCGAGGGAAGGGGAAATCTGTGGTAGAAGGCAAGACAAGAGAAGGCTGAAGGACACTCTGGGTGGGGACTGATTGGCGTCGGACGTGCCATGTAATTCTTCAAGTTGATGTCTGCAGTTACTTCTCTGGGGTACCTATCCCTTAAACTTGGCTTGGTGTAGGAATACTCCACGGTCCGGCTGCGACTTCTAGGTTGTCCATAGGGCAGCTGGACACAAGTTTTTTAAGCGAAAAAGTTTTACAAACATTTATTGTTGTGTGTTTTAAAATGTTTCATGTTAAGATTGTAGTAATGCGATAGAAGTATAACTTCTGAGTGTGGAAACTTTATAGCATTAATTGTTTAATGAAGTTTAACAAGATGGGCAGTATTTTAATAAAATTCCTTGTCGAAAATCCACTCAAAAGGCAGGATCTATTGGACTGCAACTTTTAGTTTGAAAAATACCTGAAAGATAGCGCTACATTCGTAATGCTTTAAACAACCAACAATATGTTAAATATATTTGATGTCATGTTCGTCCCAACAAAATTTTCCTAGCTAATAAATTATAGATTTTTTAAAATTGCTATTATATATTTTTTTACATTTCCTCCCCTAATTTTCGTATTTTTATCACGCTGTGTGTTATTTTTAAGAATTCTACATAAAATCTGGTGTCCAAGTAATGTATTACAAGTTTATTTGCAATATGAGAACACATTAATTTGCTAGTTACCGGGGTTAGATATTTATACACTACTGGCGAGTACTGAAAAACTCACTCACATTTTCTTTTTAATATTACAACATGGTTTAAATACCATTTTACTGTATGCTAGTTTTCCTTCGCTATTCCTTTCAAACCTATATTAACATTTGATACTCCTGCAAAATGTCTAATCCTGTGTCCTGTGAGTTGATCGTTAGTGGCTGAATTAAGAAATGAAAAAAAAAATAATAATAAAAAAACACACCTCTCGCCACAAGCCCCTGGAAGGCTTTCTTTTTTCTTCTCATATACTCAGGATATTTCTTTTGCAGACTATCTGCTATTTCTTCAGTGTCGATTTCTCCCATCTCCTTGTGGTTCTTCAAATACTAGAAGAAGAAGCAGAAGAAAGAAATTGAGTAACCACTGAAAAAAAAACCACTTCTTCAGCACGGCTACGCTACCAACAACTTAATTAATTTCAGCATTAGTTCATAACCATAAATTAATACATAGATGTAGCCTATATAAAGTCAGTAAAACACTGCTACTAAAACTCCAATTTGCCTACAATTTTACCATGTACATCATGTAGTTAGTATGCTGTAATTACTTTATTTGGCGAAGCTGTGCACATAATGCCAAACCTTGGCAAAGATTAATGTTGAAATATATGGCTTAAAATTACTTTGTTCATGAGACAAACAAACAAAAAATGTATGAATCACGTGCCAGGTCTCTATGGTATCAGCAAGGAACATAATATTTATATCCCCAGTACACACAGCTAAATCACACGACACACACTAACCACACTGTTTTAACAGTCAATCAATCAGGTAAACTATTTGAAAACTACATAGGCTACATGTTTTTTGGTGACTGTGGAGTTTTAAGGATTTTCCTGAAAAAAGGAGAAGGGGGGGGGGGGGGGGGGAAATACCCGAAAAGTTTTTTTTGTCTTTTTTGAGAAACTTGAATTAACCAACTTCCCCCCCCCCCCCCTGCATTTACAATAACATAACATATAATAACATAACAATATAATTTTGAAAGCAGATTTTAACCTGTCAATTTTTATATTTAAGATATTCTTTTCTATTTAATTTTAAATGACACAGATGGATTTCACTTGACTACCATTTAGTTCTTGTGATGAACAAAATAACTTCTTAAGTGCAATTTATTGTAACTAACTAGTTAGCACCAATTAAAATGTAATTTGAGATTCATATAAAAATCCTGTACTAATTTTTTTGTCTTCTTAACACAGCCAGTCTTGATTTGAGTTATTTTATGCATAAAATTAACATTCTTCTTAATATTTTACTTATTTTATAGTTTCATGGTTTTTTTTGTATTAATCAATCAGAGTTGTTGATTTTAAATTACTGAAAGTTAAAACCTTGGAACCAAAAAAACATCAAATGTGTAATGTCCTATGGTAGGCAGTGAGCTCTTATTGTTGAAGGTATTTGTGACCTTTATACTTTATTATTGAATATTTTGTTTTATGAATGAGGTGTACTAGTAGGAAAGTTTCCAGTTGTGTATCTGCTACATGGCGGGTGATCCCTGGACGTACTGGCAGTGAACTTTATATTTTGTCTGGTACCTGTCTGAATTTGTTTCATTGGAGGTTTTTAGACGAACGCAAAATGTCTGCACCATTTACTGCTCACTATAAAGAATTTGTAGCTACCTCTGAAATAGGATTTTTTTTTTAAATTTTAAGATTTTAAACTATAAATGCATCAGTTGTGTAATTTATCCATCTCGTTTGCTACCTTGCAGATGTAAGAGTTAGGAGCAATGAACCTCGTTCAGAAAGAGTTTTTGTAAACCTGTCACAAAAGTAGACGGCCTAAAAATACAATTGTGAATAAAGATTTGCCTGAAGGTGGACGTGCTTTGACAATATCATACCACAAATTATGAGGGATAAATTAAACTAGGTTGTATATTTTTAAACATATGATCATAAAAAAGGGCATTGCGGTACACCTATCCCTCACTTAGCACGACTAATTTGTTCCTACAAATGCTCGTGTTATTCGAAATTGCATATTCTGAAGCATTAGTTTCCATAAATAGCAAGGCTAATTTATTTAATGTGTTCCAAAATTATGTAGGAAAATACACTTTACATAATATAAATGCGTTGAATAACACTCAACTATAAATATGTCACACCATTTATCTTTATATGCCTCCCATCGCACTTTGTATGACAAATACGATACCACATAACGGGAGATATGTGGTTATGTACTTTATCGTCAATTGGCTGGCTGACTTACCCGCCCGGGCGTGACCTTCAACTCACGTCGCGTACCTTTCCAAACCATCCTTTACTGACAGTGAAACTGATATTACTGTCAAGATAATTACATTTTAATTTTTCAAAAATTAAAGTGCTTATTCGCGTATCACCATTTCATTCACACCAATTCTGTTTGTTCATTTCTGTTCCGGTATCTTATGTCAAATATATTCCCGCTAGTACAACTCACAGAAACCAACTTATGTATATAAACTTTTGGTAAGAGTCCTTATTTCGTACGATTATGCGCACAGTTGACTTGCTTAAAACTAAAGTGCGACCAACATAAGCGTGACTTCATGACAATCTGTGCGCCGTAATACTTCTAGTTTTGTCTCAAATACTTTAACACGATGCATTATGAGTGATCAAGCATGTACAGCTGAATGGGCAGATGTTGCATTTGTTTGAGTGAATTCCCTGCCACTGGCTAGACTGAGTTCACGTCCCGGTCTGTGGCTAGGCGACAACGGTACGGCCTGGTGACATACGCGCGGAGTTAAAAACATTTGGTCCTTTACACTCCATAGCTCTTCCCCCCCTTGTTTGGCTAACTGTATCCCACGGCACATCTGTTGTTTACAGAAGCTGAAACAGACTTCATGGCGTCGTATTCAACTTTTTTTTTTGCCTGGCGAGATTTCGTGCTAACTGAAATTTACAGACATGCTATTCAAGACTGGGGCAGTAAATTCACATCGCTCTAAATGAATCCGTGCAATCTGAAGACATGCTAAGTGAGGGATAGTTGTACTGTTAAATGTTAAAGTACATGTTCTGAGAAACTACTTTTGTGAAAGTTGAACATTTTAACAATGCTTTTACCGTATATTTTATGGGTGGCTCACAGTAACTAACCAAAAATATAACTTTTGTTATCATCACCTTTACATCTGAGAAAACCAGCCAACACAAAAATCCTTGGTCCAAATGGAATATTAGATTGCCTATGTTTTTCCTATGGTGAGTAAGTTTTTGCTTCAATTTGATCCTTACTAAAGTAAAAGATTAGAACTGGTAATAATAACAAAAGTGGAAAGTTTGGTTAGGTCAGGTCAATCACATTTTAAATAATGAATATTGCAAAAATGTATAAATTCTTGCAAAATGGATGGATTTTAGAAAACTTGATAGTTGTGGAGGCCTTTGATGTTGGGAGAAATTGTTGAGCAAATTTGAAAATGCCTTATACCCACCAAAATCACTGCCCTTCACTGTGCTATTCACTAACAAGTATTTAAGAATCAAAAAGGATGTGAAAATAATGTTTTGGGGAAAAAACAAGGAACATAAATAGTGTTTAAAAATACCATTTTCAGATTATTTTTAATAGAAATGTTTTATACATGTTTAGTCATGTTCACTACATACTCTTGGTTGGAAATAAAGTAGAGGCAATGTATGATGTAATGGAGGATGACCAATTATAACAAATTCAATGGCTGAACGAAGGATAATATAGACTGCAATATTTGCAATGACTAAGGCCAAAATAGCGCTGTGAAAAAAAAAAAAAGATGAATGATAGTGAGAGTTTTGGAGTGATAGTAGTAGTGGTGGTACGACGAGGAGTGAATTAATATGTAGAATTGAATATCTTTATAAAGTGAATATATTTCACACAAAAAATATTAGGGGCCTAAGTATTAAGAAATTTATTGGATATCTGTGGATTTGTTGCAATTGTCATGAGAAAAGAGTAAGGTCGTATTTCTTTATATTGAACTAGCAGACGTTGTCCTGCAAGTGTTTATTTATTAACTCTACGTATCTAAAATGGATGATCTGTATTGTTACGATTTATTAATGTGGGGAAAAACTACTGGGTTCGTATAGCGATAGCCCAATTAAGTTTTTATTACAAAGTTTTATTGATTACTAATATTTACAGTAATAATAAATAATCTTACTCATAAATGCCTAATCACCAATTTCTCACAATAAGAAATGTTTTTTCCCAAGTCACTCAGTGTCTCGTAGGTCAGCTAATAAAAAAAAATTAAAGACGTTTACATTGCAGCATGGTACAGATACATAATGATGATGTCGACAAGGCTGGGCTGTGCTGTGCTGTATGTTCTTACGGTATAAATGTGGGAATGGGTGTTTTGGATGGAGAAGATTCACATGCTTGTTTTGCAAAAGACATTGTTGATGAGAAAAGTAAATAAGTGTACAGAAAATATTTCCATTATCGTGTTCTATACTAGATAAGTAGGGCTGAAGTATACTTTTACGATACCTAAGAAGTTTAAACCATAAGTAGTAAAAAAAATAAAAATTAAAGTACAGAAAATTTAGTATTGTAAAATATACTTCTTTACTGTAGTAAAGAATATGATAACGTGAATATTATATGAACAGTATTGTGTAATTAAGTACAAAAGATAAGGCTATATAGTATAATTTATTATACCCAGGATGTTAAAAACAATTTGAAAACGAATATTTAAATTATACAACATGATTTTGCAAAATATACTAAATTGGGGGCAATGCTCGGATATGGGGACTTTTTAGAATGGAAGGAAAAAAAAATTGGAAAACATGGTTTTTACACACTACACACATCCCTAAATTCACCCTGAAGGAATGGTTTCGTAAATCCTATTGGTTCGTGAGAAATAACAGTTTAAAGCTTACTTTAAAATACCTGGGTTTTCACACTGCCACCACCATTTATTGTTTACCTGCAATTGTGTACCTCTTTGTTTAGCACAACTGTGGCCAATAATGGACAGTTAATAATACACTAATTTTTCTGTTCCATATAGGCCTATTGAAGTTTATCCCTGGACCCTGAAGGCTTGATCTGATGGAATGATCTTGTAGTATATGATGCTTGCTGTTTCAATTCAGTATGTTGGAAGATCCTGTACTACAATAAAAAATATTGTTATATAATGAATTATGATTGCAAGTCGAATAAAAAGGATTTTTTTTCAACCTACAATCATAATTCTTTCTTGTTTCGCGATTTCTTTTATGTGTAGGATCTCCCAACGTACTGAACTAAAACAGCAAGCATCATGTACCACAGGAACAACCCAACAGGATCATGCCATCATGATCCAGGGATAAACTTCAATATGTGGAACAGAAAAATTAGTGTATTATTAACTCTCCATTATAAATTTCAGGAGATGCGTGTCTTTGTAATTTGGATCGAACAAGAAGCATTTTAAGAAATCATATCGTAATATATAATATTTTATACTATTACACATATAAATTTGTAATAATGCCACTTTTATGTAAATTTAAAATAAAAACTACCTATTGTTGACGAAATTTTCTTATAGTTTTCTTTTCTGTTCTAAAAATCACATATAGGTTCGAAATGGGGAAGATTTTTTGAAAAACAGAAAAATCGCAACAACTCCCATAATATCAATAATATCAAATCCGTTTTAACGTATGATAACTCGGATTACCTAATGCCGAAAAATGTTTTCTAAATACATTTTTGATATGACCAGCCATAACTGCATGGGTTCGAAAAAAATTTTCACCGGACAAAAAAACGTAACTGCCATAGTAGACACCTTATCAAATCTGTTTAAATTGTTTGTAATAATATCATAATTATTTTCCAAAACTTTGTCTATAACAATGTTTGATAAGATGCTTGGTGAGAAAGATATAAAAATAATTCAAAATTTTGTACCATGATCGCTATTAAATTCCTTCGTATTTATTTCATACATTTTACATATTATGTTCAAGAATCGATTATAATATTTTTTGTTGACTAAGGAAGCCATGTATTTGAAATTGCTTGTAGGACAGAACCCCACTTATCTAAACACACGACCGTGTTTCCTCTTACGACGGCAGCGCGAGCTCTTGTACTGATAAGACACATCTTTAACAGCTATTTCCACGGAAACTGTAGAAGCAATTGAGATGGAACAGCTTTTAAAAACTAATTCAATTCATTGTGAACATTTTTCTCGCTTTCGTCCCCCATCTATCTTTAATAGAAAAAAAATTTTCCGCGGGTCAACTTTTTGATGTGTCAGTTTGTGAGAAAATGAATTTCAATATATTAAAAAAATTATTTAAGTGAAACCTGTACAGTTTTTGTCTTAACATTTGTTCGGTGGCGTCCTAAGGCATTAATTTACTAATAAAAAAAATCTGAATGAAATACACATGTAGGTTTTTTTTTTTGATGTGAAACATATCGGAATACTTCAAAACAGTTCGCAGCGAATAAGTTATGTTTTTTAATTTTTTCGGACCCTTAAAATATTGTTAAGTATTCAAAATAAGCATTGCCTGATGAGGGTAAATATGTATTGTACGGATTAGCGCCAAAAAAAATCGTACAAATATGAAATAACTTTCATTATATGCTATTTTACGTCCTCTTTTCAGAACCGCCTGCGGAGATAAAAATTTGCAATTACTTTTGGAGATATCGAATTTTTTAATATTCATTTTTTGGCAATTTTTTTAAAAAAAAAATTTTAAAAATCCGAAAATACCTTTATTCTGTGCTCTTTAACTTCCTCTTTTCATTAAACCCGGCGGAGATCAGAAATTCCAAATACTTTAGGAGATATGGAATTTTTTTAATTTTCATGCTGTGCACAGATGCGGAGTTCAGCGGGAAGCCTACGATTCACACATCCTTCTGGACATACCCGAATACTCACGTTGGCAAGCCTTTTTTTCTTAAAATTAGCAAGAAGTAATTAAAAATACTTTAAAACACTGTGGATGGTTGGTTATATTAGGTAAGTATAGCTGCATTAAAAAAACTGTAAAATCATTTTATGGTTGCTTAGCAAATAACTTTTTAATATGTAGCTATCCAGCGCTAGGAAACCGTTTACATGATTTCACAGTATTTTTAATGTAGCTATCCTAACCAAATCAACCATCCACAATGTTTTGAAGTATTTATAATGTAGCTAACATAACCTAATTGACCATTAGTTTTCATGAGTTGCATATTTATTTACAATAAACAAAAAAAAACCGAAGATGCACGATCGGCCGTTTGCCTCTCGTCTGTTGAAAGAAGGCTTGCCAACGTGAGTATTCGGGTATGTCCAGAAAGTTGAGTGAATCGTAGGCTTCCCGCGTTTCACCATTGTTGCTTGTTTACAAGTATGATTTTTTTTTTTTCGAGACGTAGTTGAACGACTACATCACGTAAAAAGAAAATTACGTGAGTTCCTACTGTTCATCCTTTTTCCCGGTTTGTTAGGTCAGGTCAGCTACATTATAAATACTTTAAAACTAAACAACCATTAAAATTAATTTTTATTATTTTTAATGTCCGTTCAGTTTCAAAGTATTTATACTGTAGCTGACCTGACCTAATCTACCTTTGTCCCGTTTTGTTAGGTCAGGTCAGTTACATTATAAATACTTAAAACTATACGAGTAAAATTAATTGATATTATTTTTAATTTCCGTTTATTTTGAAGTATTTATCATGTAACTAACCTTACATAATGGAAAATTTCTGTTATTTAGGCATTCACGCACACACGGCAAAAAATAAAATGGCGTCTGTTGAATGATTACATAGGGCTTGTATTGCAAAATAAGAACGGCGATATCTCCAAAAGTAATTGGAATTTTTGATCTCCGCAGGCGGTTTTGAAAAGAGGACGTAAAAGAGCATATAATGAAAGTTATTTCATATTTGTACGTTTTTTTTTGGCGCTAATCCGTACAATACATATTTACCCTGATGAGTATTTTGATTCTATACAATATGAAAAAAAGCTTGGTCCAAAAATTAAAATTTTAAATTTCGTTTGATATTTGGCAACAACGCACGAAGAAACAAGGACAGTGCTAACGGCAATCGGCGTGTGTTAGAGAGAGAGAGAGAATGCGCCCATTTACTTCCACTCTGCAATCTACAAGTAGGATGCTCTATAGTGTGTGAAAACTACATTTTCCAATTTTTTTCTTTCCATTCTAAACAGCCGTAATATCCGAGTATTACCGTACTTGAACTATACTATACGATACAAGAAAAGTTAAACTAACTTTAATAAAGAAACGTATTTTGTGCAAAACAAACATGAGTATGCTCCCCGCCCAAAACCCTCATATTCCCGCGCTTGTTCCGTAAGAATGTAGGGGTGGAATGTAATGACGTGAGCGCAGTCATAATGGTAGTCATCAATATTGTTACGGTATCGGGAACTTGAATACTACCCAATTAATTTATACACAAACCTGTTCCACGCGGAGAATGACTTTAGGATCACCAAAATAACCAACTTCTGTACTTTGAAACTTCTTCTCCATACTGAGGTAGATGAAAAATGACGTAGTTTTCGGTGACAGAAATACTAGTAATATCAATTAAATGTGTAACACCGACAACTTGTCAAACATTCAATAAATATCATGCGCTGAGGGCAGATGAGTAATTCTGTTTACGTATTTCAAAACACCGTCGCAATAGATACCCACACCACCATGCAGCACCTGAGGCGCTTAAGTAAAAAACAAAAAACAATCATTGCTGCCAATACGAAAAAGTATTTAAACCAAATTAATATAAGTTTAAAAAATGCCAAAAATATAATAAAGTTTAAGACTCATGCTAAAATAATGCCAACACATTTACCTTAACTACAAAAAAATATTTATATCAATAAAAATTAAATTATAATATTATTTAAATTTGTAAAAAGTTTTGTCATTGTTAAATTGTTTTATGTAGATGCTTTACACTTGTAAAATGTAACATTTTTGTGTACGTCTAAGGTTTTAGGGCCACTTGCATAGTCATGCCGAGAAATCTCGAAGCATTCTCGGAGCCAAGGTAATTTTTCTTTCATTACACAGTTGTGAGTTGAGTTGTAGCCAACGACATATACGTCGTTGGTTGTAGCCGAGTAAAAACGAAGTATTCTCCGAGCATAGTTGGAATCTACCTATCACCAGGCTCCAAGTAAACTTGAATACAAATCGGAAAAAGAATTCAATATGGCTGCAATATTAGAACAACCTGATGACTAACTTAGTTCATTTAATAAAGTTTTGAAGAAATCTAAGGGAAAAAAAACATAGCAAGGATAATTCGTCTTGTGTGGGATTTTCAACAAACCAGTGAAGAGCCTTAAATAAATCCAGTTCCAAATGATAAAATTTTTTATTCATGGATGGTGTTCTTCTCCATTTTTTGATGCTGTTTGTTTGAAAACCCACAAAGTCAATCGAGGGTTAAAACACTAACCAGTAACTAGCCAGCAGCTGGTAATTGCATTAATTGTACAGATCAGGCAGTTTTCAGGTTTGTTAAAAATTATAATTTAGTGTTAAAACTGTTTCTATTAGTGGTATCTTGTGCCCTGTGTATACTGTTTACACGTTTGTTGTTATTTGTTTCAATGACTATTAGGGTATAACAGCTACAAAAAGTGGGTGTTAGCAGGATAAAAAAAAAAGCATTTGAGACTTTACAGTCTGTTTAAAAATCTAACACCTACTAATTTCACGAAATCGTTCAATGCAGGCACAGGCATCCACTTGAACAAGCTACAATGTTACATCATCAACAACTTCCCCTGAGTGACTGTATACACATAAAAATCACAAGCCTCGATTGTGCCAGGAGAGAAATATACAGGTTAGTAGACATTTCGTGTCCTGCATTTGGCCTCGGCCCCTTGTGCGAGTGCTACATGCTCCTCCCTGAAACCAACATGGCCGCCTCCCAAAGAAAGCAGTATCCCACAGGCTTCTCTACGCAAGCCTTGTGGTATAGGCGATGATTGGTACCACAACCCAACCCTAGATGGCAACAATCGTTATTGACATTTATTACAGTGCGTATATATTTTATAATTGATGTACGATGTAAAATGCTTGTCAGTGCTATGTAGTCAGAATAATTAAATAGTGACCTTGATGCGGGTTGCTGGGGGGACAGATGATGACCTGTTTTTGTAATGTGTACCTCTTCCCATCAAAGAAATAGGTTAATAAACTTGGTAAATCAATACTGCAGTGGAAGAAGGAAGATGAAGAGGGATGAAAGGGAGACCGCCTTCAACAGCAGTGCAACTCTTCAAGAGGCAAACTGCGGCCGTGCGAAGAGAGGCCTCAAGCTGTATTAGCACTTATAAGTGCTTACACTTCCACCGCATCCTAAACTGTGCGCCCTGCGCACAGGCTGTAACAGTTGCTGCATAGGTATAGGATAGTGTTGCACACAGAGAGGCCCGGGTGCATAGCTGCCCCTACAGCATAGCCGGCAGCCTGGCTTGACCGGGCTGATTGGGTTAGTGGGTCGCTTTGTGTGAGCTCAGGATGCCAATCACAGCCACAACAATGGCGACCGACGAGGCCCCCTCAGGGCCCCCCACGACGACCAGGGCAGCTGGTCGGTAGCGGGAAAGCGCAACAAGCGCCAACACCTCGATGTTGGCAGCTCTGACGATGAGGCGGGCCCCGCCCCCCATCCCCCCCAGCCAGTAGCAGGCCAGTCCGCCGGAGCTGCGGCACCGACCAAGAAACAAAGAGTGAAGCCCCTGTTTGTCTTCTTGGACCAGGGGCACACGTACCCAAGGGTGTATACCGCCCTCAAGCAGGCTCTGGCAGAAAAGTTCACCTGCCAGAACCGCGGCAAGGACGAGATTCAGGTGAATCCTGCGTCCGTCCCAGACTACCAAAGAGCCATCCAGGTCCTAAAAGCAATAGGCGCCCAGCACTCCGTCCTCTTACAGAGCGACGAAGTGCCTACCCCGCCACACCCCGGCCGATTTCCTCCTGGAGGAATTTGCAGCCCTGAATCTGCCTGTTCAGAACCACTGGTTCTTAGAGAACAGGCAGCGAAAGGAAAAATGCGATGCCTTAGTATTGAGGTGCCTCAGACGTGTGATTCTGAGCGCATCTACTCTTTGACCGAGTTCGGCGGCATGCTTGTGCGTGTGGTCGACTACAGGCGCCCGTCAGGACCTAGCCAGTGTAGCAACTGCCAGCGCTACACACACGTTGGCAGGGCATGTCACGCCCAAACTGTGTGCCGGTGGTGTAGCGGGCCCCACCGAGCCACTGAATGCCCAAACGGGGGTAACCCCGACTTCAAAAAGTGCGCCAACTGCAAGCTGCAGCATTGCGCTAACTACCGAGGCTGTAAGGAGTTCAAAAAGGAGACCCGCCGTCACCTCCCCCCCGATGTCCGCAAGAGGCGTGAGCAGCAGTCTCGCCGCGACATGCGGGACAATAGGCGGGCTGCACTGCAGCAGCAAGCCCAGCCCCGACAGCCAGGCCCCTCAGGCAACCAGGCCCCCCCAGGCAGAATCCCTGGGGCCCCCCCGGTACCCATCGCCCGCCACTTTCGGCCAGTACATGGCCCAGGCTGGCGTCAACCCCTGGATGCCACTGCAGCAGTGCAGTCAGAGGTACAATGAGCTGGAGAATCCAGTACTGGCCAACAACCCTTGGCTGTGCATGCCAAAGGGACAACAAAGGCCCAAAAAAAAATGCCACTGGCCACGAAAATGGCCAGGGCAAACCCCAGCAAGCCCCCCAGGAGAGGGCACAGCAGCCTGCTCGTGACAAGCAGCCTGCCCAACCCAAGCCGCTGGCCACCAGGCTTGTTCCAGCAGCACCGGCGCAGCGAACGCCCCCACCCAAGCAGCCTCAGGCAGCACCCGCACCTGAGGCTGACATGCTGATTGACCTGGCCCCAGAGCAGCCAGCCCAACCTGGCATGGCTGACTTCATGCAAGTGTTGACAAAGTCAAGCACCTTCAACACGGACTCGACTCTGGCCGATACAATCGTCCCCATGTGCCAGCTGATGGTAATATGGTGCGACCAAGCCATCTCCCTGCCCGACAAAGTCCACACCATGATGGGCTTCGTCCAAACATTCGCTGCCAAGCTTAATGGCAGCTCATAATGCGGCCCACTGTTGTATACCAACCGCGGCCCACAGCCTTAAGTCCCTCCTATTCTGGAATGCACGCTGCATTAAAAATAAACTACCGGAATTAATTCACCATTTAGATAAATATAAAATAAAAATAGCTGTGATTAATGAAACCCATTTCATTCCGACTGATAGAATTACTATATTAAATTATGTAATCTATAGGCGCGACAGAGTAAATCATAGAGGTGGGGGAGTAGCCCTTATTGTCCATAAAAGCATAAAGCACACAGAATGGCAGCTCCCCGATCTTCAGAATCTCGAAGCAGTAGCAATTAACCTAACTATTAACAGGCAAAACGTAAAACTAGTTTCTATGTATGCGTGACCAGGTAGGTCCCTGAGCGAGGCTGATCTGGATGCCCTGTATGGGGCGGCCCCGACCTTCCTCGCTGTAGGAGACATAAATGCTAAACACAGAGAGTGGAACAGCAGGCGAGCCACACCGAATGGTACAATCCTTTATAACCACCAACTAAATCACAACTACCAAATTCATGCTCCCATAGAGCCCACACACGATACAGGGCGTGTGGGGGTTCTCCCAGATGTACTAGACATCGTTATTAATAAACGTGTGAACTCGGGATTCGAACTCGAAGTTGTACACGATTTAACGTCTGACCACTTCCCTGTTCACTTAATTTTTGACGACGCAAATGTCGAATCAAACCCACCTCGTAAAGTTAGGGATTACAAAAATGCAGATTGGGTCAGTTTTAAAAATTTTTTGTCATTAAATATTTCAGAGCTTGATGAAATAAATAATAGTGATAATCTAGAAACCGCTATAACCAATTTTACCGCGAAAATTCAAGATGGAATTAGTCGGTGCATCCCAGAAAAAAAGGTTAAGTTAGTGCTCGACGAGCTGCCAGCATACATTTGCGATATGATATCGCAAAAGAACAGACTGCGCCGAGAATACACACGGCGACGCACGCAAATTATTAAACGCAGAATCAATGAGCTTCAAACTGCTATATCAGATGAACTCTCGTTGTGGCGAAGCAGCCAGTGGGAAGCCAAAATCGCAAAGCTCAATGTACAGGACGGAAGTGCCTGGACAATAACTAAGCGAATTTTGAATAAAGTAGATAGAATCCCACCCCTCCAAACAAATAATGGACTTGCCTTTCTTCCCCAAGATAAGGTGCATGCTTTCGCAAGCACCTTAGAAACAGCATTCCAGCCCAATTTGCAGCCCTGTGACAGGCCATTCACAGCGCAAATTTACCGCGAACTCCGCGCTAAACTGCGCCAGCCCACAATCTCTGAGCCTCTCCCCACCCAGGCCCAAGAAATTAAGCGTGCTATCAAGAAT
The DNA here is from genome assembly GCF_032445375.1 of Bacillus rossius redtenbacheri. NCBI lineage: Eukaryota > Metazoa > Arthropoda > Insecta > Phasmatodea > Bacillidae > Bacillus > Bacillus rossius. Next base: position 29,269,700 of record NC_086340.1, on the reverse strand, counting down.
ATGAAGCCGCGAAAAGCCCCTGGGAACGACGGCATACAAGTAGTTGTTCTCAAACAGCTCCCAGACGAAGCCTTAGAATATTTGGCTGACTGCATTAATGCAATGCTCAGACTGAATATTTTCCCCTCCCAGTGGAAGGAAGCTAAAGTAATAGTCTTCCATAAGCCGGGCAAGGACAAGACACTGCCCCAGAACTACAGGCCAATAAGCCTCTTAAGTACTGTGTCTAAAGTTGCAGAGCGTATAATTTTACACAGACTTAATGTACACATACATGAACATAACCTACTGCCGAACGAGCAATTTGGCTTTCGCAGTGCTCATTCGACTAACCACCAACTGGTTCGTCTTACTGAAGAAATAACCAGCGCATTTAACGTCCAAGACTACGTAGTTGCTACGTTTCTAGATGTAGAAAAGGCCTTTGATAGAGTTTTTCATGCAGGGCTCATATATAAAATGTATGAAGCAAACTTCCCAGATTGCTACACTAAACTTATAGCATCCTATCTAGCAGGCAGAACCTTTAGAGTGTCAACTGAAGGGGCAACGTCTGATCTAAAATTAATTAAAGCCGGAGTACCACAGGGCAGCATCCTAGGCCCTGTACTATTTAATACATATGTGCGCGACATGCCTCGCCCTGCACATAGACTAGTCAAGCTAGGCTGCTATGCAGACGATACTGTACTGTATAGCAGGTCTCACAACCTACAACTAGCCACTACCAGGCTCCAGACTGCGCTCACTGAAATCGAACAGTGGTGTACAGCCTGGCGCATAAAAGTAAACACGACCAAGTCTGAGGCGATTGTGTTTACACGCAAAAACCTCCCGCCAGCCGACAACAGGCCGCAACTACACCTATTTGATGAGGTAATCCCTCACAAGGGCGTAGTTAAATACCTAGGTGTCCACATGGATAGAAAACTACTGTGGAGACAGCACATTGACATCAAACGAACCCAAGCTCAGGTTAGAATGAGCGCACTATATCCTGTAATGAGCAGGCGATGTGGCAGCACAGTTAAAAATGGCTTACTGCTCTACAAAGCTCTCATATGCCCGATAATCACGTATGCAGCCCCAGTCTGGGCTACTTCAGCATACTGCCATCTAATAAAACTGCAGTGAGTTCAGAATAGATGCATTCGAATCGCTGCAGACGCCCCGATATACTGTCCAGTAGAGAACTTGCACAGTGAAACTAACACTGAAACCTTGCAAGATTTTTATATCCGCACAACCCAAAATTTTTATGATAAATGCGTAAATAGCCTAAATCCGCATATTTCATCCCTTGGAAACTATGATCCGGACGTGGATCAGAAATATAAACGACCGAAATCACTCCTGGTGCACCGGCCGCCATAGTGGCCTGCGATTGGCTGGAGGCTCCGGCCAATCACAGCGCAGGCGCGCACGGCCGAGGCCAGAACCCAACACTGCGGTTGCGGACTGGCGAGAAAATTCTGCCTATGCTGTAACACGCACAGAGACACTCGTATTTCTGGCAGCTCGTCCAATTTAATTTTAAGATTATTATTATTTCCAAAATATTATTATTAAGTTATAGCATTATATTCAGTGAGCAGACTCACTACTGAATAATAGGTGTCTGACCATGTGCCTGACCACATCCTGCAGTGCAAATACGCAACATTGGACTAGCCGATGATTGACATGCTCAGGCTGGCAGCACAATGAGTCGGCACACACGACCGCGGCAACTGGTGCAACCTGGACGCTGCGGTCGTATAATTATATACACTTAATTATTCAACAATTCGGCTGGCTGGCAGCCTGGCGGGAAACGACTAAGTCGCCCCCAAAACAACCAGTGCCACCAAAACCAAATGCGGACAAAATGTCCAAGCTCCCGCCCATTTGCATAGTAGCCTTTCTACTCTGTCCAACTCTTCTTCCAGAACCATCCTTCTGTTCCTGTAGCCAACCTGCACTAATAATGCATGAAATTTTGCATCCCGCATGTCAGTGGCCAGGGTTTTCCCTCTGCCTATGGAGGTTTTACCTGGGCCCAACTTAACTCTAGTTATAGTCTAGAATAACCAAGTGAGGGGAGTTAGTCATGACGCCAATTGCTGCCATGGCTGGCCAATCCCCCTCCTTAGCACATATGCATGTTCCCCTTTCTGCATGGTACCCCCTGCATGTGTAGAGCGTATAGGCTTCGGCCTGAGACGCACTTAGAGTCTATCCCTAACCCAGACCACTCCCAAACATACTTAGTAATAAATTAGGTTAGGAAAAAAAAATTGAAGATGAAGAGTCAGTGGTCGTCTCTCGGGGCGTGCGCATCTCTCTCGTGGGCGGTTGGCTGGGAGTTCCCTGCGCCCTATTGGGTAACCAAAGGCTGGCAGTGCGTGTGGGATTTGTGTGCGTGCTGGGGGCGGCCTAGCAGCGCCAACTACTACCGACCGCGTCCCGCGGGTGGCGGATACGGGAGCCCAGCTCGAGAGTTGCAATCTCGCTGGGGCGGCTGTGAATAACCAATAGCAGTCCGCGGACCAATGGCCGGCCTGTGGAGTCGTTATTACGGCTATCGGGGTGAAAGGTAGCCTGAATTAGGGATGGACATTTGAAATATACATCGATGTTTTTTCCGATGTAATGCATCGATGTTAATACGATGTATTGAGAAATACATACATCGATGTTTCTAAAACATCGATTGTTTATTCAATGACATGTTTAGGCCTTAAAGAAACCTAGGTAAGTCCAAGGAAAAATCTGTATTAAAATTCATAATCACACAGCCAACACAGCTTTATTTTCTTTACATATTCCAACATTTTTTTCCAATGCCATGTAAAAACAAAAGTTTACTTTATATTTTTTCCCTTTAATCAGTTTCTTTGCTCAGTCAAAACTAGCCCTGCCTGTGAAAAGAGTCTTTCTGAAGGGACAGATGTGCCAACAATTGTTAAATACTTAAAAGCTATTTTGTATAGCTTTGAGAATTGTATTTTATAATCCCTCCAGATTTCTAACGGATTTTTGTTCAGTCTTCCAACAGCAGTTCTGAGATAAACTGAAAGTTCGTCAGACAAAATATCTTCAGATTTTTTAATTTTACAGTTATGATGCACTAACTTATGACGATCACTCCATAATGAATACGTCTGTTCATTTTTATCGGACTTGTCAGAATCGGATTCAGTTTCTTCACTGATTTGCAAATTCTTTTTCATTAAATCTTTAATTTTCGATACAGCACTCGAATAAGCTATCGCATCATTGAAGTGCATCTTTTTAAACAGTGGATCTAAAATACTTGCGATAGCAAGAGCAGTCACATGTTCTATTGGACACATTCTTTTATTAATTTCATTAATAGCAAGTTTCTGCACCTATTTCGCTACAGGATATTATATAACGGCTGAAGTTATTTTAGAGAACATGCAGCGAACTAAGGGAATAATTTTACTACTTTTGCAGTATTTATCACCCGAAATTTCTTTTGTAGCCGCCTCCAAAGGTCGCAGTACCACGATGACAGATGATACAGTAGATATTTCTGATGCACTGAGCATTGCAGGTGCTCTAGGGTCGCGGAAGAGAATATCATTTATGACACTATGTAGTTATAAAAATCTTTGTAACATGTAATATGTACCGTTCAAACGAGTGTCCACGCTTTGTATTAATTTTGTCCCAGCAGGAGACTCTGCAGTCGCAGCAGTAGCTTTACGCAACTCATCACTAGAAATGCAACTCTGTTTGAACCAAGTTACTGTTGTTTTTACTTTAGAAACAATGTCTCTCCACTCAGTACAAATCATTGTGCTTTCAGCCACCAAATTCAAAGTATGGGCGAAACATTGGATGTGTTTCCTTCTACCGAACGCTAAGTAGACCGCCTTAACTATATTCGCTGCGTTGCCAGTAACAACAGCTGTCACATTCTCTTGATCTATTTTCCAGTCTTGACAAGCCTTTAACATAATTTCAGCAAGATAATCTGATGTATGTCTTTCATACAATTCGTACACGCCTAAAGTGACCGAATATAGTTCAATGTCTATTCCGAAATGCGCTGTGATGCCCAAAAAACTTTTCATGTTTAAGATATCCGACCAAATATCCGTTTTTAAGGTTATGTCTTCTATAGAGGACAGCATTTTTTAAATTGTTTCTGAAATTGCTTAATTTTTTTCGTCCAGCCAGCATCTTAGAGTTGTTCAACTCGGGAGTTTATATTGAGGAGCAACTGTTTTCATTAGAGTTCTGAGGCCTTCGTTTTCAATGATTGAGAAAGGCTGATTGGCTTTGCAAATCATGAATAATAAACAGTTGTTCAGTTTCCTTATCTTCGCTCCAGATTCGGAGTAAGAGGAAATATCTTTAAAGGTGGCCTGTATTGTTTTTTGGCGTTTGAAAGGGATGACGTTTTCGTCTAAGTACGAATCAATAGTTTCATTTAAGGTTTCCTTTAACGGCTTGCCGTCGTCCGGGGTCTCGGGCTCGAGTCCCGGTGTGGCTCCTAATGGGAAAAGGCGGTTCTTGATCTGTGTTGTCCGGGTGGGCGCCAGACTAGCTCGTTTCTAGTCGTGAATTTGGGGTCGTGGATGTATGTGCCCCTGCGTGGCCCACTAGGGCCGGCGGCGGTGTTGCGTGAGATGATTTTAAATAAGAGACGTGGAGTTGAGGTGGTGGTGTCGTACCTTTTATTCAGAGGAGCGAGTCGTACACAATACAACACTCTACAGAGGTCCCCGGGGGGTTGTTGTTACTTGTTATTCCGTGGCGCCGTATTGTTTGTGTTCCGCGTTACGTGGCCTCGGATGCTGTTATGTCTCAGACGTCTCACTGGGTACGCAGGTAACGTAATTTCGTAACACAAAGGCGGGACACAAAATACGCTGAATTAAGGGGGCGCGTACAGGTTACGTGGCACTCGTTACTCGGGTAACGTAAGTTAGCAATACAAAATACGGGATACAAAAATACACTGAATTAAGGGGGTGCGCACAAGTTACGTGGCACTCGTTACTCGGGTAACGTAAGTTAGCAATACAAAACACGGGATACAAAAATACACTGGATTAAGGGGGCGCGCACAAGTTACGTGGCACTCGTTACTCGGGTAACGTAAGTTAGCAGTACAAAATACGGGATACAAAAATACACTGAATTAAGGGGGCGGGCGATTGGAGACGGCCAATCCCGTATGCAAATGTCTCGGCGCGGGTGTTGTGCCCACTGTGGTGAAACACGCACCGCAATTAAGTTTGTCCAAGTTCCCTTGCGGGTTTGTGGTCAGCGCCGTGCGCGTGACCTTAAATAAAGTTCTGTACGTTGCGGGAGACGGCCCGTGCCGTATGCTGAAGAGCAGCCCCGTTGACCAAGTGTGGTGCGGGGTGTCCTTAAGTTGATGCGGCCGGATTAGGTCCTGGACCGAAAAAAGGGACCGGGTACTCACGGAGAGGTTAAGTAATAAAGGGGGTTTTGTTAATTAGTGACTATATTTACCGGACGTTACTTTCAATGTAGACAAAGGATGTTGCCTCTCCGTGGGACGTAGGTCCGCCCCGGTCCGTGAGCTGCGCTGAACTGCCGAACTGGCATGGCGTCCGAGGGAGGCTCGGCCTCTCTCGCGCCAGGCGTGACCTCATTACGCTAGACTCCAAACGGGTGTGTCTGGAAGAGATTTTATTGTCGCTAAAATCCTAATTTAATGTTTCAGGAGGAATGGGTACGGTTCTTCTCTTGTCTACTCAGGTTTCCGCGGTTTTGCCTTTAATTGCTGTTCGGCTCGCCTGACTCGGGTGGGCCATGGCCAGGGGTGTGTTCCGTTAGCGGGAGCGTATACTGGCGGGTGCAGGTCGGGCTCTGGGGTGGTCGTTGGCCAGACGACGTCAAACGCCCCCCCCCCTGTGAAGCCCGACCTTGCGCCGCTTATGGTCCCGCTAACATGGGGCCACCCCTAGCTCCGGCCGCTCCATCCCGGCGTGGTTCGCGGCTCAGCAGCTGGTTGGCTCCGCGTACTGGACCTGGTGATCGTAGCCGACTGGGTCAGCGTGCGCGCCGCCCCGGTTGCCGTCGTGGCAGGCGTGCCGGGTGCGGCATCGCAGCGCCTGTGTGGGGTCTGCGGCTGATAGGGTCAGCGCACTGGACCTGGTGATCGTGGCCGACTGGGCCAATGTGCGCGCCGCCCCGGTTGCCGTCGTGGCAGACGTGCCGGGGGCGGCGTCGTGGCGCCTGGGCGGGGTCAGCGGCTGATAGGGTCAGCGCACTGGACCTGGTGATCGTGGCCGACTGGGCCAGCGCGCGCGCCGCCCCGGTTGCCGTCGTGGCAGGCGTGCCGGGGGCGGCGTCGTGGCGCCTCCTAGCTCCGGCAACAGCTTCACCCGGGTGGTGCTTGCGGTGGCCGCAGTTGGTAGGGCCCGAGCACCTGTCCCGGGTCGTCCCACTCCGAACATCCGGGGGTCGACTCGTCGAGGTGGCCTTGCGGCTGACAGGCTCTGCGCCCTGTTCCCAGGTCGTAGTCGGCCAGGCGAACTGGAGGTCTGTGGGCCCGTCGGGGTCGTTCCGCGGGCTCGCTGGCGGGTTCGCTTGTCCCCAGTCGATGTCCCGGTCCGCGGAGGTCCTCCTTCGGCGGCGGTTGACAGTTCGTGGACTGGTACGGGGTCCGTTCCCGTTCGGGTATGGCGGCTGATGCTGAGGCGGCGATCTCCGGGTCGGTCTCTCCGGGTTACGTGACGATCGGCGTTGGCCTGTCGTCGTTGCATGCATCGGATTGACATATGCTGTGCGACAGCTCGGCGATCTCCACGGCCTCTTCGTCCTCGCCCCGTGGGTAGTATTGCGGTGGGGGGCTCTCGTACACCACGCTCCCCTCCCAGGGTACCACTGCCGTCTCCGGTGCGTCCTCGTGGACCTCTTCCGGCTCGTCTGGCACGTCGTGGGCGGGGTCGCCCCCGGTGTCCCCCGTGGCCGTGCTAAGTGCGTAATCGTCAAGGTACGTGGGCGGGCGCCGCCACCGCCGTGGTTGTGGCCTCGCCTCGTCGTCTGACGCGGCCTCTGCGGGTGATGTCCCGGGCGTGTCCGCGGGTTCGTCGCGGGGCCTGTTGGACGTGGTGTTCGTGAACACCAGGGTGCGGTATGGGCGCGGTTCGGGTCGGCTCCTAGCGGGGGTCGCTTCTGGCGAGTCGTCCTCTTCCTGGACTACGTCGCTCTCCGGCGTACGGCGTCCGTTTTCGTTCGGAGTGGGGGGGTCCTGCGTCTCCGTCTGGGTTCCTCTCCCCAGGTAGGGCGGTGAGCCGGATGTCGTCCCTGTGCACCTTCTTCAGGCGCCGTCCCTCCGTGCGGACTAAGTACGTCGTCCTGCCTAGTCGTCGCCGTACCGTGTATGGCCCGCCCCAGCGCGGGGCCAGTCCCGCGCAATAGTTGCGGGGTGCGGCTGAAAGTGGGTGTAGTTGCGCGAACACCTGATCGCCGACCTGCACGGCGGGTGAAGGATGATCTGTGGTTGGGGTGATCCGGTTGGCGTACCTCTCCTGCCTACGTCTTGCCTCGTCGTGCAGAGTCACCCGTCGTTGGTCACGTTCCTCCGTTGTCTCTTCGGGGTGTGGAGTGCCGTGTGTGGCCCATTCTCCCGGTAAGGGCAGGTTGTGGCCCTGTATCATTTCGGCCGGTGTGCGGCCGGTTGCGGCGTTGGTGCGGCGTCGTACACAGAAGAGGGCGTCAGCCACGTGCAGGTCCCACTGCGTGTGGTCCGCCCCCAGCCGGATCCGGAGCTGTGCCTTCAGTTCCTGGTTCCGGCGCTCTGTCGGGTTCGCTCTCGGGTGGTAGGCGGGCGTCGTGTGGTGCTCGATCTGGTGTTCGTCGCACCAGCCCTTCCAATGTCGCCCCAGGAACTGACTGGCGTTGTCCGTTAACACCGACTGGGGGTATCCCCAACGTGACAGGAACTCCCTGGTCAGCAGGCTGATGATGGTAGGTGTGCGCACGTTCCCGCATGGATACGCCTCTGTCCACCGCGTGAAGAGGTCGGTCACGACGAGGAGGAAGCGTTTGCCGCGCGGCGTGCGGGGGTAGGGGCCCATTACGTCTAAGGCTATCGTTTGGAAGGCGGTGGTGGGTTCCCTGGGTCGTTGTTGCTCCTCGCCGTCACGCCGCCTCGCTTTCCTCGCCTGACAGACCTCGCATTCGCGCACGTACGTACGTACGTCGTACGTGACGCGGGGCCAGTGGTAGTGCCGGGTGACTTCTCGTCGTGTCTGATCGGTCCCCGGGTGTCCAGCGAGGTCGTGGTCGTGGAAGAACCGAAGGACCGCTTCTCGGGCTTCCGTCGGGACGTAGGTCCTCCAGTCTTCCTGGTGTCCGGGTGTGTGAGTCTGAATCAGGCCGTCTTGCACGCGCCACACCTCGTGTCCGGCGGTCGCTTGCTGGCGGCGTCTTGCCGCGTCTATTGACGTTTCCTGTGCTCGACGTACCCGGTCCTGGACGTCGGCCACGGTGTTGGGTGGGTCTTCGTCCCCGTCCGCGTCGGCCGTGATGCGCGCGCATGCCGAGTCGTGCGATGCGTGTCCGTGTGGTGTGTCCGGGGGTAGGATATCCTCCCAGTCGTCCTCGTCCGTCAGCTCTGTTCGGTCGTCGGGTTCCCGCGACAGTAAGTCGGGGAGCTGGTTCTCCATGCCGGGAACGTGCTCGACGTCGAAGTCGAACGACTGGAGGAATAGCGCCCATCGTATGAGTTTGCCTTTCCGTCCCTGCATCGTACGCAGCCAGGTGAGGCAGCTGTTGTCCGTCCTCAGTGTGAAGCACTTCCCCTCCAGGTGGGGCCGGTACTTTTTCATGGCCCAGACTACGGCTAGGCACTCTTGCTCGTTGCTGTGATACCGGCGTTCGGCAGGTCCGAGCTTTGCGCTAGCGTAGTCGATGACCTCGCGGACCCCGTTCGGGTCCGTGTGGAAAAGCACCGCGCCCACACCGAGTGCGCTGGCGTCGGTCTGAAGGTAGAGGCGGCGTCCGGGGTCTACTCGTGTGAGGGTGTGACAGCGAGTGAAGGCGGCTTTTATTTCTTCAAAGGCGCGTTGCGCGGGTTCGCCCCAATGGTACTGTGCCCGTGGTGACAGGAGGTCGGTCAGTGGTGCGATGGTACGGGAGAAGTCGGGGATGTACCCCCTGAGCCAGTTCACCAGGCCGATAAACCGTTGGAGTTGCTTCCTCGTCCGCGGTGGTGCCGCTTCAGCGATCTTGCGCAAGTGAACGGGTTGGGGTCGGTTGCCAGCCGCGCTTACTAGGTGGCCCAGGAATTCGACCTCCTGGGTCCCGATATGACACTTGTGGTGTGCGGCCGTGAGATGGTGTGTGGCCAAGCGTTCTAGGACCAGCGCCAGGTGTCTGGCGTGGTCCTCCCACGTCTCGGAGGAGACGATCACGTCGTCGAGGTACGCGATCGCAAACCGGCCCAGGTACCCCTCCAACACTCGGGTCATCATTCCCTGGAACGTGGCCGGTGCGCACTTTAGCCCAAAAGGCATGGCGCGAAATTGAAACTTCCGCCCGTCTGGTATCGTGAACGCGGTTTTTCCCCTGTCTTCCGCCCGTATGGGCACTTGCCAATACCCAGCCTTCAGGTCGAGCGTACTGAAGACTTTCGCGCGGCCGAGTCCGGCTACGGCGGCATCGACGCTGATTTGAGGTGGGGGTGAGCTAATCGTGATCGCGTTTAGCGGCCGAAAATCGACGCAGAAGCGTAGCGAACCGTCTTTCTTTGGGGCTAATACGACACAAGCATTGTAATGACTGTTGGACGGTTCGACTACCCCATCGCGAAGCATGTCCGCTACTTGCTCCCGGATGGCCCTCTGCTCCCGGAACCCGTAGCCTCTCGGGGCCTCGTGTACTGGGTTGTCGTGGGTGGTCGGGATGTGGTGTTCGGTGATGGTGGTGCGCTTCAGTAGGTCGGCTACCGCGAAGACGTCCTGCCTTTCTGCCAACACGCGTTCCACTGCTGCTCGGTACTCGTGGGGGACGTTGTGGCGGAACTGGTCTAAGGTTACTTTCTCCCCCTGACTCTCGGGGGTAGTGCCTATGGCGTACACCGTGAGCCGCTCGCGGGTGCCAATGTAAACTCGTCTGGGTTTCATTTCGATCACCGCATCTTGTCTCGCTAACCATGGTTGGCCTAGTACTATCCCTTCGTGTAAGTCCTCTACCACTAGGGCGGTTACCGTGGTGACGTCGTCCCGAATGCGTACCTCGAGTTCGGCTTGCCCCACTGTCCTTCCCGGTTGCGTGCTGGTTGCTAACCGTAACTCGGCTTGGTGGGGCTGCAGCGCGCCGGGGGGTACCAGGTGGGGGGCCACGAAAACGTGGCTCGCGCCCGTGTCTACCAGGGCCGCCGTGGGTCGCCCGTTGACTTCCACGGGGATGCGGAGTAGGCCGTCGCGGGGACGGACTAGCTGGTTTAGCTGCGGTGTGGCTATTTCCGCGGCGGGTGTGGGTTGGCTCGGTTTGCTCGGAGGCGCGGGTTTTACCGCCGTGCCCCCGGGTGGGCGTTTCCCGACGTGTTGGTGACGGGTGGTGTTTGCCGGCGTGGGCAGTCGACATGCCAGTGGCGGGTACCTGCGGGGCAGCCCAACTGGCATCGCGGTAGTGGGGGTTCCTGCTGTGTCGATGACCCATCGGGCCTACCAGGTGGTGGTGCGTCCTCGATGGCTCGTCGCGGGCGGTCGGGTGGGTAGCCCTTGCTTCCCGGTTCTGGAGGCTGGCTATTCTCTGACACATTGGGCGTCTGGCCAGGTCCCGGTCGGTGTTCGGGGGGTCGTAGTGTCGCAGTCCCCGGATGTTCCGTTCCGTGTCTATGGCTTGTCGGACGTAATCCTCGACTTCCTCTGCGCGGTAACACCGCATGAACGGTTGCAGTTCATTGTGTAGGAGGGTGGTAATGGTTGCGAGCGCGGTGGCTGGCGCGGCGCCTGGTGCTACTCGATTGAACAGTTGCATTTTCTTGGCCAGAAACTGCTCGACGGGTTCGCCATCGCGTTGGCGTTCGCCATAGAACTGTGTCGTGCATTGGACCAGTGTGTGTTCCGTGTCAAATCGGCGGTTGAACGACATGGCAAATTCCTCCCAGGGCATGCCGAAGCGTCCCCAGATGTTCCACCATTGGTGGGCGGTCCCCTTCAGCTGTTCGCTCGCTCGCCCCGACCACTCATCGGTCGGTATTCCGGACCGTGCCAGTCTGACCTCGCAGTGTGTTAGGAAGTCTCTGGGTACTTCGTGCCCTATTCCGCTGAACTCGGGTAGTGCTAACTTCCCTGTGTAGCACGGGTTGCGTGTATGCATCCCCATGTTTGGTCCGGTGATTGCGCTTGGTGGTGGGATGTATTTGGGTGCCGGATTGGTCCACGCACTCGTGAGGCCCATAGTCGGTAGTATGCCTCCCAGTGTGACGTTAGCTTGTGCCTCCGTCTTAAGCGGTGCCCATGACCACGGTAATTGGGTGTGCGGCTCGCCGAGTAACGTCTCGCTCCAGGGCTTGCCCCAGGTCTGCTCGGTGACGTTGTCCCGGGTGTTCGCGCATTGGCATGTCCTGTACCACGGCAGTGATCCCGTCAATAGGTCTATTTCCCTTGGTAATAGGCAACGCGTGCACACGAGGTCTGTAGGTGGTGCCTGCATGTTGAGCTGTATGTTGTACGTTCAAGTTCGCCGTCTGTGACGGGCTGTTTGTAGTCTGGGCGCGTGTTGTAGCGCGCGGGTTTGAGATCGGCGGCGGGTGCCCGGACAGCCGCACAAAGAGGAGGCGAAAACGGTCCGCGCGGAGTGGGGGTATCAGGATGATTGCCCGAAGCGGAGAGCGTGAAGCGGGGTGACGAGGTGGGGGTAGGTGCCCGGACAGCCGCACAAAGAGGAGGCGAAAATGGTCCGCGCGGAGTGGGGGTGGTGACGTCGCTCCGTTGCTCGCCACGCCGTGATGACGTGCGGGGGTGGGGGTGGTTGGAGTGTCCTTTGTCCGCTCGCCTCGTCGCGCCGGTCTGTCTGGCCTTCGACCCTTCCTGTGTCCAAAATGGCCGTTTCGTGTCTCCGCTGTCGCCTGTTGGTGAATTTATTTCGAAAATGTCCAGAAGGGGGAAAAAAAATTTTTTTTCACGTTATTTTCTGCCCCACGTTGGGCGCCAAATGCCGTCGTCCGGGGTCTCGGGCTCGAGTCCCGGTGTGGCTCCTAGTGGGAAAAGGCGGTTCTTGATCTGTGTTGTCCGGGTGGGCGCCAGACTAGCTGGTTTCTAGTCGTGAATTTGGGGTCGTGGATGTATGTGCCCCTGCGTGGCCCACTAGGGCCGGCGGCGGTGTTGCGTGAGATGATTTTAAATAAGAGACGTGGAGTTGAGGTGGTGGTGTCGTACCTTTTATTCAGAGGAGCGAGTCGTACACAATACAACACTCTACAGAGGTCCCCGGGGGGTTGTTACTTGTTATTCCGTGGCGCCGTATTGTTTGTGTTCCGCGTTACGTGGCCTCGGATGCTGTTATGTCTCAGACGTCTCACTGGGTACGCAGGTAACGTAATTTCGTAACACAAAGGCGGGACACAAAATACGCTGAATTAAGGGGGCGCGTACAGGTTACGTGGCACTCGTTACTCGGGTAACGTAAGTTAGCAATACAAAATACGGGATACAAAAATACACTGAATTAAGGGGGTGCGCACAAGTTACGTGGCACTCGTTACTCGGGTAACGTAAGTTAGCAATACAAAACACGGGATACAAAAATACACTGGATTAAGGGGGCGCGCACAAGTTACGTGGCACTCGTTACTCGGGTAACGTAAGTTAGCAGTACAAAATACGGGATACAAAAATACACTGAATTAAGGGGGCGGGCGATTGGAGACGGCCAATCCCGTATGCAAATGTCTCGGCGCGGGTGTTGTGCCCACTGTGGTGAAACACGCACCGCAATTAAGTTTGTCCAAGTTCCCTTGCGGGTTTGTGGTCAGCGCCGTGCGCGTGACCTTAAATAAAGTTCTGTACGTTGCAGGAGACGGCCCGTGCCGTATGCTGAAGAGCAGCCCCGTTGACCAAGTGTGGTGCGGGGTGTCCTTAAGTTGATGCGGCCGGATTAGGTCCTGGACCGAAAAAAGGGACCGGGTACTCACGGAGAGGTTAAGTAATAAAGGGGGTTTTGTTAATTAGTGACTATATTTACCGGACGTTACTTTCAATGTAGACAAAGGATGTTGCCTCTCCGTGGGACGTAGGTCCGCCCCGGTCCGTGAGCTGCGCTGAACTGCCGAACTGGCATGGCGTCCGAGGGAGGCTCGGCCTCTCTCGCGCCAGGCGTGACCTCATTACGCTAGACTCCAAACGGGTGTGTCTGGAAGAGATTTTATTGTCGCTAAAATCCTAATTTAATGTTTCAGGAGGAATGGGTACGGTTCTTCTCTTGTCTACTCAGGTTTCCGCGGTTTTGCCTTTAATTGCTGTTCGGCTCGCCTGACTCGGGTGGGCCATGGCCAGGGGTGTGTTCCGTTAGCGGGAGCGTATACTGGCGGGTGCAGGTCGGGCTCTGGGGTGGTCGTCGGCCAGACGACGTCAGGCTTACAGGACCTTTGACTGCCACTGCCACTTGTAGAAGTAATCGGTTTTGATTGAAGTACACAATCATCAATTTTATTATTAGGCGTATCCTTTCCATTTGGAGGATTCGATATTTCTTCTGTTTTATTAACTGAATTCAATGTATTTTGTTTTGGCTGAATTTAGAGATAAGCAGCCTTATGAACATTACGAATATGCCCAATTAAGTTCGTCGTATTTCCGTCAGACTTGATAACCTTTTGATATCATTTGCATTTCGATTTCTTATCAATTTTATTAAAGAACTGCCAAACTAAACTTTTTTTCATAGGTCCCATTATTACTGAAAGTAAAAAAAAAATACTTTAAGGTACGGTTCACAACGTGGACCATTATTACACAGCAGAAACTCGGTCGGCCATATTGTTGTTTTGGTTTTAATTTGCGTATTCGATGCATCGAATGAAAAACATCGATATATATTCGATGCTGAAGTGTTAACAATACATCGGTTCAATACAATGCATCGTTACTATACATCGAGTGTTTAAAATACATCGATGTATATCGTCCATCCCTAGCCTGAATGCAGCTCGGCGCGTGGCAGGAAGCAGCTTCGTCGGCGAAGGCACCGCAGGGGAGCTCGATGTGCTGAAAAAAATGCGAAGTGTAGACGAACTGCGGGCTGGAACTTGCGGAGCTGTGAACTGCTGCGCGCGCAACGGAATTGAAATGCATCGGAACTCAGAAGGAAGACATCAGGAACCTTCAGCTGGGGCTGCTGTAGCTGTGGCAGCAGTGGCCTCGAGTGGCGCGACCTTAAACCGTCTCGGGAATTTTGGGTGGCGATGTTGGTTCCCTCCCCCCACCCTGGCTTGAAAAGTACTGCTGTTGACCTGAAGAAGGAAGATGAAGATGGCGCAACGTCAGGCTGCCTTTCGTTCCGTGCGCCCGCAGTTCGAGCCGGTTTACTGGCTCGTCTGCCCACTTCTGTCTTAACTGTGGCTGCCTGGGCAGCTGTGGCTGGGTCGACGAGTGAAGTCGCCCGCCCCTGGGGGCGCATGCGCCCCTGGCTAATAATAACCCAGGAGTTCCCAACCTTTAAATGCGGGCCGCAAGGCCCAAGCACCCAACTCCAGCATGGTTGATTTTTCAGCCCCTCCAACTCTTCTTACCTGGACCCTTCTTCCCTCTTGTCCAGTTTTTACCTGCTTGCTTAATGCATGATAATTGATCCCCGCATGACCCAGCCCAGGGTTTTCCCTGTGTCTATGCAGGTTTTACCTGGGTAACATTAGCTAGCTTTTAAGCTAGGCGACCAATGGGGCGTCAGTCATGGCGCCAATCGCAGCCATGGCTGGCCAGTAAACCCCAACACGCACACGATTGCACGCGCCCTTGTCCTGCATGGTTCGAAACCCGCATGGTAGAGTGTATAGGCTTCGGCCTGAGACACACCTAGGTCCTCCCCTAACCTGGACCCTCCCCTACACACTTAGAATTAACTTAGGCTAGGAAAAAAAAATATAAGATGAAGATGGCGCAACGTCAGGCTACCTTTCGCTCCGATAGCCAGCAGTTCGAGCCGGTTTACTGGTTCGTCTGCCCACTTCTGTTTTAACTGTGGCTGCCCGGGCAGCTGTGGCTGGGCTGACGCGCGAAGTCGCCCGCCCCTGGGGGCGCATGCGCCCCTGGTTAATAATAACCCAGGAGCTCCCAACCTAAATGCGGGCCGCAAGGCCCAAGCACCCAACTCCAGCATGGTTGATTTTCAGCCCCTCCAACTCTTCTTACCTGGACCCTTCTTCTCTCTTGTCCAGTAGCTACCTGCTTGCTTAATGCATGTTATTTGATCCCCGCATGACCCAGCCCAGGGTTTTCCCTGTGTCTATGCAGGTTTTACCTGGGTAACATTAGCTAGCTTTTAAGCTAGGCGACCAATGGGGCGTCAGTCATGGCGCCAATCGCAGCTATGGCTGACCAGTAAACCCCAATAGCACACGGTGCACGCGCCCTTGTCCCGCATGGTTTAAAACCCGCATGGTAGAGTGTATAGGCTTCGGCCTGAGACACACTTAGGTCCTCTCCTAACCTGGACCCTCCCTACACACTTAGAATTAACTTAGGCTAGGAAAAAAAATATTGCACTCTCATTCCTTCTCCCTCTCTTCCTTCCCCTGGTGCGGCCCTTGGGAGCTCGCTCCAGGATAGAGGTGGGTTGTTACAGCAATTTTCGGTATCTTTTCCAACCTGATACTGATACAGTAATGTACCTAGTTACAAGCATCTGATACTTTTGTATCAGAGCTGTAGCGGTCCCAGGAAGCGACAAGGTATCAGCATTCTCGTTGCAGGGTACACATCCTCCGTGCCGTCATCACCAGCGTAAAAAGGTATCGGTGTTTCTGATACCTTATTCATCACGCCCGGTAATTCTCTACCTCTGTTACTCTCATGCCTGCCTGATACAGCCAGTATCAATCAGTTCAACATACACTGCAGTTCGTCCTGGCCGTGTATTAATTACCACCATGTACATTGTTGCGGGCTGTCATGCTTTGTAGTTAGTATCTTTATAGTGAAATAAGGAATGGATAAGTGCAGGAAAAAGACTTCATTTGTGTGGAATTTTTTCACGGAAAATAATGAGTTTGCTAATTGTAATTTGTGTAAACAAAAACTGAGTTATAAATCATCGTCGACTAATCTGAAGAAACATTTGAAACGTAAACATTGATATAGTATGCTCACAAATGTACGTATCTGTTTTTTTTATTTTTAATTTTTGATAAAATTGTAATCTTTTAATGTATGAAAACACTAGTTACTAATTGTTTTCGAAAAAAAAGTCCATATGTTGATTACATCTGTTATTAGTGTCAACTGAGAATTTATTTGCATTTTCATAGCTGTTAGGTGCACAAATATAAGTATTATATCTTGTATTAATGTACTTTTTAATATTAAAATTTCATTAGTTTTATTATTGAACGAGACTGTGCACGCACTGCGCACTGAGCGTACTTTGATGTAGGACAATAACCAAACGACTCGTAACAATTTCGCTTTGCGCCTCTCCTTCAACGCCTTCCCCTGCGCTTCCTCCCCTACATTATTTCCCTTCTTTATCCCTTATTCGTCGTTCCTGCTCCCTCCCCTTTCACAAGCTCCGCCCAAGTGACTGTCTTCTGCGATCGGGTTCTGCGCACATTGGCCGTGGTGTTGTTCCAGGCGAATTCTGAACTGATACTAAAGTACTTGATACTTTTCAAGTGTACTCGTTTGCCGTTCCTGATACAGGCGCATATCAGTGACAAAGTATCAGGTTGATACTTTTCGACCAACCTCTACTCCAGGATTTCTACCATCTTCCCACCCACTTGGGGTGACCTTCGGGAGCTCTCTCTAGAGCTATGACTGACACCCCCTCCTTGTTCCTTACCTGACCCCTCCCCTCCATAGCCCCTCTCAGGATTGGGCACTGCCCGCCTGCAGGAGCTGTTCGGCGACAATGTGTGAGCACACTACACCCAGGGGGGCCTTCACCCCACCTCACACTGCTCCAGCACTGGATGCTGTTGCCGGGACACGTCAGACAAAATGTTTTTATGTCATGTGTTTTTTGCTATTGTATTAAAATTAGCCTCTCAAAACATCAGTGTTGTTGTAGTGGGCATTAAAAATAGGTTTGTAAATCCATTTACTATATGAGTAAATAATTTAGCATATATTTAAGTTTGACATCTTATCTCCTGCGACAGTAAAGCCTGGTCGCCACCAGATCCTGGTGATGGAATGCACCCCTTGCGCAGCCCACATGAAGAAAGTTCGCGATGGCACCGCCAGACAGTAGATAACAGAACACAGCCTAGGGCAAAAAGGTATGTCCTGATTAGGATAAGACTACATTCGTGATTGTGCTCTACAACACGCATTAATGGCGACAAACCTTTATAGTGTGTGCTGGCATCCACCCCAGTGTTCCAGATAACACATCAAGCAACAGGTAATTATGCTTACCAGGTAAGAACAGTGCACCTGAACAGGCTTTATTTGGAAACTCTTGTAAACCTGTAAAATTGTTTTGCTGCCCAAAGTTAATAAATTACTAATTGCTGCGAGCCAAGTGATCCAAGCTGGGGCCAACGACCCACACGACCACAACGGCTAGCCTGGTGCCCTCTCATAATGAAATACACTAAATAATCTCCACCAGCAATCACTGTGCTCATCCCGGGTCCCGAATCCGAAACCTCGGGTGGCGGCAAATGAAGCCCCTGCATGTGGCACAAATGCAAGAACATAAACAAGCAAATTGACAGAAGATCAACACAAAAAGAACCAAGGAACAAGAAAATTGCCATTTTGGACGTGCTAGGGAATCGAGGCCAGAAGAAGTAGTGATGGAGCGAAGTGACAAAGGACCCCCTCTAGTGGTTTCACACATTTTCTCTCTCCTCCACTTCGGAATCACCTGTGCTTCTTTTCACTGCTTTGTACATCGCCAACTTTCCCACCCCCAGTTCCCCACCCTCGAGGCCACGACTTGGCTAGTGAATATCTAAGTGACATCAGTGAAGCAACTGTATGCAACCGAATTCCCAGTGTAAACATACAGTATGCTGCCACATAAGATATTGGCAGTGTGTCCGCAATGCTTCAGACCATAGAACGTCGATATACTGACTGGCCCTTCACAATGTCGGCACACATGCATGTGCCCACTGAAGTCAAGCCTCATGCAAGGTAATAGCGAACCAGGACCACAACAGTGGGAGATTAACTGGGATGAAATCTGCAGAGGAACACTAGGAACCGAACTAACATGGCCCCTACAACCCAAAACAAACCCGCAGCTCATAGACACCATGAAGCATGAAACCGGAACACAGATGAACAGGGAAGTAGACGTAACACCCAACCTCACCTGCCATATCATGGAAAGGACGACACACATGAGAGAATTGCCAACCTCAGCCTACCCGGGCTGGAAAATCCCACCCCGACCCCTGATGAGGCAGCTAACACTATCAGATTTTGGTGGAGCCACACTTAAGGAACCTGGAGTCATACTTGCAACAGTTTTAAAACTTGACTGGCATGCTGTGGGTACCACAGGACGAGTGGTCGGAGAGGACCAGCGAACAACTGCATGGTACCACCTGGAACTGGTGGAACCTGTGGGGATGGTTCGAAATCATATGGCAGGAGTTCAAGGATATGTTCAAGTGCCGGTTTAACAGCATAGCACCTCTAGTACAGTGCGCATCACAGTTTTATGACACCCCACACAGAGAGAGAACCAGTCGAGAACTCCATTGCCAGCAAACTGCAACAGTTCAGATGAATTTAACCAGATATTTATCCCATCCACACACTACCCTTGGTCACCATGTTACTATGAGATGAGTTACAGCCCTTCCTACAAGTCAGCCACACCTCGACAGTAGAGGACTTTGTCCAGCAGGCGGTAGTGACTGAACACAACCTTCAAAAGGTCTGGTCCCAAACAACCACCTGAAGTGTTCAGGAGAGACCATGGATCACCCAGCAGTTTGAGACAACCAGCCTTGCAGGCCCCGCCATCTTCCCAACCACGATGCACCTGGGCAATTGACGAAGCGCCACTGCCACCGATGGGCCAATGTGTGTCGGGGTTCTCATCCATGGGGACAGCATATTCTAATAGCCCCTTTCCCTGACAGAGCGACTCCCAGGATATGCAATAGGATGAGAGCCTGCACCAACTGGCGAAGTGTTGAATTAGACCAACCTCTGGCACAACATTCCCTCGGAGTTCCAAGACCAGGTAAAAAAGGCTCTTCACGAGCAGCAGGATGTGTTCGCCGTGGCCAAACTAGTCAAGCACACTGAGTGGCTGAGCACTCTAGCCCTATCACCACAGACCAACCAGTTTACAACTCCCCATGTGGTACAGTTTTCGTGAACAAGTAATCTGCGAACAAGTCACAGAGATGCTGCAGAACAGCATCATAGAGGCCTCAAATAGTCACTATAATTCTGGTATAGTACTAGCCTCAAAAAAGGACGGGTCAGCTTGTTCTGCGTGGACTTCCAGCCGCTGAAGGCGGTAACTATCAGTTCATAACCCCTGCATATTATTGTCGAGGCGGCCATAGCTGGCCTGAGTAGGGCTCAAGTGTTTAGCACCCTGGACCCACCACCCAGGCACACATACTGAGCCCACCCTGACATGCCCCTATATCACCTCGAGCATAGGCGAAGTGGACATGCCCCCGAACACGGCAGCCTTTGTGGAATGCCGCGTGCTCCAGGCGCAACAGCTTTCCTATGATGTCATGGGATGCCGAGGCCAGGCGGAGGGCGAGGGACATGCGACTTTGCAGAATCGGGATGGGAGACTGATGAATAAGACACCCGAAGAAGCAACAGTCTGGAAGACATATGTGCCCCCGAGGCCTGCGAAGTAGTGCTACGCTTCTATCACGACTACGACCTCACAGGAACTCAGGTACTGATCAGACACGTAAAGCAGACAGCCAACAGTACCACTGGCCAGGGGCAGTCCGGGATTTCCACGAGTATGTCTGGGAGTGTGAAAACTGCCAGATGTGCAAAGTCCGATGCGGAGATGGCATGCAACAGCAACAACACCGCCAACTAACAAACCTGTTACAAACCATCACTTTAGACGTCATTGGGTCGTACCCGCTTTCGCGGCAGGGCAAGGACTTTCTGGTAGTCGTAACAGATATGTTTACCAGGTGTACAGAAGCCTACCCCTGAGGAATCACACGAGCATTGAATACCATAGACATCCTAAACCTCGAGTTTCTGCCTCAGTAGGGCTTCCTGGAATCTGTTCTCATGGACACTGGTAGACAGTTCCTTGGGGCCCAATGGAAGGACTGGTGTAGCATGGTTTACATCGCCCACCATACCCAACAACTGCCTACCACCCAAAGAAAAACCCCGAGTACAGGAACAAGGAGCTGAAGGTACAGATGTGGCTACGGTTCGGCGACGACCACACCCAGTGGGACTGCCATGTTCCCAACATACTATTTTATGTCATGTAGATGCATGAATGCCACCACTGGAATGATCCCAGGGGAAATGATCCAGGGGATTAATCTCCCACTGCCTGGTGAGTGGACTACCCATAACATACCATACTCAGGAGAAGGGACCTAGGAGCACAACCAGTGGCATGAAACCAAACATGCGGCTGCACAGCAGCGACAGAACAGCTATGCAGAGGAGATAACCCACTAGTCTAAGGACCGCGGGCCCCAGTATGTGCTGGTAGTCGCATGTTCGCGCGATTCCACCCCTTGTTGGCAGCTTCACACAACTACTGCACCGGACTCGTGTCCCAATGTAGAGACTCATATATGGTTTAATATCGCCTGGGGGCCACGTTCTACCTGTTGAACCTGGGTGGCCGACAAATCTGCATGGGCCGGTTATTGTTAGGTCATTGACGTAAGTAGCTTAACCATTTTTTACTTAAAGTTTATGACAAATAACATGTTGAATTATCTTAGTGAGGTTCTTGATTTGGGGTCCAAGAGACATCGTGGCTGGATACCAGGCCGAAAAAGGTTTAAAAAAATGCAATGCTGGCATTTCGGAGATTGATGGATGAAGTGGGGCAGCTGACGAGACGTCAGAGGGCCTGGGTCATCTGCCCCGATGGAGGCTGAATCGCTCCTTGGAAAAGTACCCGGGTTCGGTACTTGGTGCCTGGGTCTAGCACTTGTACGGTGTTACTTGGTCCCTGTCAAACAGGGTGATGTCTTCCAGGGCCTGTCCGCTGGTTGAGCAGACGAGCGCGACGCGAATAATCCATGTTTCACAAAAGAAAATATCTACGATGACATTACTACTTTAGCTAGAATTACGTGGACTGACTAACGCCTAAACACAACTATGTTGGGAAACATCTCTTGGCTAATCTGATCACATTTTAAGAGAAACGGTGAGGCATCCCGATGACGTTTTGTTCTATGCAGTAAGTCTGAATCGCGGCATGCAGTGCAGTAAGTTAGGGATGGCCGAGACTCGTAATTAAAAGTGTCATTAACAGAAGAAAGGGGGGAGGCTTCGGCCCTTGAACCGAAAGGTTCCGATCATTACCGAGATGCTTGTCGAGAAAGGCAGACCTCAATAACTCGAAGTTGTTGTACAGCCCGATGTCAGGAAAATGTCTGACAAAGGTTGGATGGGAGTGTATAGGAGGAGGAACAAGTTTAAGTTCATACAGCAGAGAAATGATTGGAGACATTATTTAAGTTAAAGAAAATTTAAATTTGCAATTGTGCCAAAAATTGCTCTAGGAACAGGGTGAGCAACCACTTGAAACGGTCCCCAGCATAGTGGAACCAGACAAACCAGAAGCAAAACCGAGTGTAACACCGAATCGAGGAGAAAGGGGCCACCAGACGATACTTGCAGATTTGATGTTCCACGTCCAAGTGGACAAGCCAGACAAGTAGGGTGCAGGGAGGCTCAAGCGAAAGCGCCACTGCCCGACGCGGATGCGGGACTATATAACAGACCACAACACTCCGACAGCATACAAACCACCAAACGAGACAGAGAGGACAGGACAGCCCTACCAACTACGACCCACGGAAAACAGGGCACCCACACCTCCACCAGTATCATAGAGCATGAGATGTGACCCTATCAGCTGCAGACACCATCCAGAATGACAAACATCTGGGCACCCACACCCCCGGGCCGAGGTTAGTGAAACTAATCCTTAGCTTACATTGCAGGACAACCTGAGGACAGAGCATGTATCCTACAAGCTGCGGCCATCCCATGTGCTCCCAGCTCTGTCCTGTTGCCAGTGCTAGGGGTGCAACCATGCTGTGGGGTACTAATCGTGGGGTAAGACCGGGCTTCTCCTGGCTTCTCCTGGCGAGGGGGACAGGAGGGGCTTTTGACTTCATACCTCCTGTGGCGGTAAAGCCTGATCCCCACCCCGTCAGCACTAGATCCTGCTGGTGGAATGTACCCCTCGCATGGCCTGCATTGAAGATGTTCGAGACACCGTCGCCAAGCAGTAGATAACAGAATGTGGCCTAGGGCAGATGCTCTGTCCCACAAAAAAAAAAAAAAAATTGGTTGTCTGTAAATTCGGTTTACGGACGATAGTTTAACGTGACAACGTCATAACAAAACATTGATGAAATGATTGATCCAGAAGAAAAGGAAATATCATATTCGGCCTGAGACTGAGCCGTAATAGGTTTTAGCAACCAAACCATTTAGGCATTAAAAATATTATATTCTTTGAGGAAGAAATTTGTTTTAATTTTTTCTATCTTTTGCATGATAAAATCTATCTTTGCATACTTTTATGAATAAAATTGAATCTTTTTTATCGAATTATCACTATTTTGTATGGATACAAAGGAGTGAAATGAAATGTGCAATTGAATTAATAAATTTACTTTTATTTGCATTCATTAATTCAAATATATTTATTACTTTTGAAATGTTGCGTGCGCTATATTTATTTTTACAAGTACAAAAAAAAATTTCGGAGCTGCCGGGTTTCGAACCGACATTCTTTAGCTTAAAAATTAGGTATGCTAACCACACAACCGCTTTTTTTTTATTATTTTAAAGTTTTTTAATTTTTATTTATTGTGGCCTACAGCTTTTCGCCAACAGCCAAAGGGTCATTTTTTCAGTGTGAATCTCAATTTTAACTCGTTTTCAAATATCAGAATATGTATGGTACACCCATGCCTTACCCGGGACTCGAACCCAGGACCCCTCGCACCCTAAGCCGGTGTGCATCCGACTACGCTACGGAGGTCGGCCCCACGAGGCCATACTAAAATAATGTAGTTTCAAATGTTATAAATAAATAAATAAATAAATAAATAAATATATATATATATATATATATATATATATTTATAAAAAATTTGTTCACGGTAGGGGTATAATATTAACACGATTTTATAACAAATACGCATCCTAAATACACCAAACTTATTTATAATGTGTTACAATATTTTTTAAAACATTGTGCAAAAGATCCCGGGTGTAATTTGAATTTTTATGTGTAACTGTAAAACACCATTGTTGGTTAAAAACGTATTTGAATTTTCAACATTACTTTTAAATAACCGTACCGATTGTGCTGAAAATCGGTGGACGATCGTTAAATTACATAATATTAATAATTCAAACGACGAAAATATGATTGAAAAGTCAAATCGATGGTTGTTCCAATCGAGTGGAAGAGAGATGCCACGCATGCGTACAATGAGCAAACAGAACACATCCGTAGTGGGACATCCGTAGTGGGACACTTTTTCGTGCGTGCAGCCGACGTTCATCGATTTATTAGACGTTGTAACGTCAAAAACATAATGGTTGATCCTGATTAGGATGATGACTACATTCGCGCTTGTGCTCCACAGCGCATGCTAATGGCGATACACGTTAATTGTGTGCTGGCATCCACCCCAGTGTTCCAGGTAACACAACAAGCAACAGGTAATTCTCTTGGGAGAAGAATTATGCTTACCAGTTAAGAACAGTGCACATGAACAGGATTTTTTTTGTAAAATCTTGTAAACCCGTAAAATTGTTTCGCTGCCCAAAGTTAATAAATTACTAATCGCCACGAGTCCAATGATCCATGCTGGAGCCGACGACCCACACAACCACAATGGCTAGCCTGGCACTCTATCATAATGAAATCCACTAAATAATCTCAGCCAGCAATCACTGGGCTCATCCCAGGTCCCGAATCCGAGACCTTGGGAAACCTTTAAAAATTCATATTTTCTAAATAAAATATATTTTTGTTATATGGTTTTTCATAAGAAACACATTTAACTTCTCACTCTATTTTTATTTATACATTAGATAGGGGGAAGGAAGGTGTGGGCCCTTCTTGACACAGGTGCTAGTAGTAGTTTCATTGCTCATGATTTTTGAGAAGCCTGGTCAAATAGCGACCCGAATTGAAAAAAAAATTAATTTGAATGTCGAAAGGGAATTCAATGTAGGCATGGCTGATGGTAAACAACAGCGTGTCAGCGTGCGTGTCTACTTGCACTTTAAAATTGAGGAATTCTCCTGGATGTGCGCCTTTTAGGTCTTTCCCATTCTGGTTGAGAAACTAATTTTCGGGTAGAACATTTTAGTTGACACTCGAGCGTGTATCGATGGCACCCATTAGGCATTGTGCTTTGCATTTGTGAAAGTTGATTAAAACAAATGCAACAGAATGTGACCTGTCACTGCAGGGCATTACATGGACTGCCCGAGGAGGTGAGAGACAAGGAAAAAAAAGGATATACAAGACCTCATATAAGATTTCGAGGATATGATTACTCCCAGGATAGGTGCATGTTCCTTAATGCCCTAAAAAATTGAATTGTTGGATCACAAGTCCATCAAGTGCCCATCCTATCAATGCCGTCTGCCTAAGGTGCCAATCTTTAGAAACATTTCCGAACTCGAACGTGAAACAGTCAGTGAAAGGTCCATATGCAGCTCTGGCCTTTCTGATATATATGAAAATGCTACGGAAGTTCTGCTTGGCGATGGACTATTGGCGCTTGAACAACAAGTTTAGGGTATACAGATTTCCCTTACCCAAGGTCGAGGCGGTGCTTCAGTACCTGGGGGCCGCAAAGTACTTCACTGTCTTGGACCTGAATGCGGTGTTCCACCAATGTGTGCTGGATCCTGACAGCAGGCACATCACTGGCTTTGTCACCCCCTGGGGGCAGTACCAATGGTGGCACGTTCCCTTTGGGGTGAACTTTGGGTCACGGTGTTTGTCCCGAATCCTGTGCGATATTCTCCAGGAATATCAGTTTAACTTTGTCATTAGTATTTTAGATGATTCTTTTGAATCTATTCCAACTCCTTTGAAGAACATCTCGCACATATAAAACTAGTATTGCCAAAACTGAGGGAGGTGGGCCTGACAGTGAATTCCGGGAAGGTATATTGGGTCCGACAGGAAATCAAATCCCTCGGTTTCAGCATGGGAAAGAGAAAGGTGAGAATGGATGAAGAAAAGATCTCGGACATTGTCAATTTTCCCATGCCCAAAAATTCCAAAGGTGTCTTGAGGTTTGTTAGGATGCTGGGCTACTTAAGCAAATTCATTTGTAAGTATGCCAATTTGTGTACACTGCTAAACCAATTAAGGAAAAAGGGTGCAAAATTTGAGTAGGGGAGGCGAAGAGCAAACCCTTAATAAAGACCCTAGCTAACCCTACTGTTTTGGCTCTTCCTGACTTGGTGTGCATATTTGTTGTGCAGGTGGATGCCTCAAGTTTAGCTATGGGGCCATTCTCCTACAGGATTTTTGGTTAGGGGCTACAGCCTATCATGTATGCTAGCAGGACTCTGAATCAACCAAAGTACAGCTGCTACGATAAGGAAGCACTAGCATGCATCTTCGCAGTAGAGCATTTTTAACAATTTCCTGGAACACACCTGCTTTGACCTTTGGACGGACAATCAGGCACTGGCCTGGTTGTTTGCACATCTGCATCAGATCGGAAAAATTGGGTGGTGGATAATACAACTCATCCGTATAAACTTTGACATTGTGCATGTTAAAGGCAAGAAAAACATGGTCGCCGACTTGCTCTTGTGCATGTTTGATGATAAGAAATTACAACCCATTATGCCCGAGACCACCTTGTCAGAAGAAGAACTGGAATGTAATCTGTCACGTGTGGAACTGGAGTTTGTACAATTGAAGAAGAGGGTGAATCAGGATTCCGAGATCCCCTGTCACACAGGGATAGATGCGGAAAGTATAAACAAGGGGGGGGGGGGTAAAAGATTTTCAGATACACAGAGGATTGTTATACTTTTGTTCCAAGGGAGAGAGGAAGAGGCCCAAGCAAGTGAGGGACATGCTACGTGAGGTACTACTACGATGGGCTCATAGGAGGACATGGGGTTGTAAAGAAAACTGTTCAGAAGGTAGCGAGTATTTTCTACTGGGAACATCTGATGGTTGTGCAGATAAATATGTGTGGAAATGTGAAGAGTGTCAGAGAGCGAAACAGGTTATCAACACCAAGGGGGGAAATATGCTGTGGAACTGCCCACCCGACCCTGGGAATGGGTCATCATTGACATTTTTGGGGCACAGCCCCGGTCGAATGGAGAGGGGGGGGGGAACCAATTTTTGTATTGGTGGATGGTTTCACCAAATTTAACATTTTCATGCCTCTCAGAGACACGAAGTCAGAACAAATCGTGAAAGCTCTATCACAGAAGGTGTGGCAACACTTTGGGGGGCCAGCTATCTTAGTTTCTAACAATGCCAAATGCTTGATTAGCGAAAAGCTCCAAGATATGTTTTCGGTGGAGCATTAGGCACATAACCACCAGTCCTTATCATCCTGCCCCAAACCGCGTGGAGAGAGTCAACAAGAGTATTAAAAATACGTTAACAACTTACCATGAGAAAAATCACAGAATGTGGGAGGAATCCTTAGAACTTTTAGTTGGTATGTTGCCAGCTGTTTTTATGAAGAGAATTGGTGCACCCCTTATTAAATGTTAGGGGCATTTCGAGTTCGCTTTCTCAACTACATAACCCTTATCAGCTACAAAAAAAAATTAATTGGGAGGAAGCTTTCAAAAACCTGAAAAAAGCCAGATCCTAGGTAGCCAGACAACCCTTTTAAAGTGGGGGACCTATTACTCTGTAGGCAGTTCATCCTTAGAAAAAAGGTTGGTTTTCCAACAGGAAAATTAGAGTTTTCCTATGCTGGGCCCTATAATATTAACAAGTTCTTTGGACCCACGACTGTAGTATTGTAAAAAAAAAGACAAGCCCCACCCAACCAGGAAAGCACATTTAAGTCATTTAAAGCCTTTCAATGAGTGAGGTGCAAATTAGCCACGGTTATCCAAGCCTTTGGCTAATTTGTGTGATTGCTTGGTATTTGTTACATGTTTGGACGTGGGACCCAGCAACAAGTTTTGTTTGGACTTTTTGTATTTGTTGTGCTCATGTTTAAAATCTTTAGTCTAGTGTGTTTTTTTCTGCTGCATGCTTGTTGTGTTGCTGATCGTGTTTCTTTATGCTGTGGTTTGAAAGCGTTGTTGATAATTTGTTGCTTTCTCCGGTGTTCAAGTTTAGTCGAAGTGTTTAGAATTTGGTTTAGATATTTCTAGGCTGAGATCCATATTTATATATTTTTCTTTTGTCTGCACCTTTATTTTTAGCATGGGATGTTGAGGCGGATGGCACAAGTGTAGCATACAAAGGTTGGCACAAGCCAGGGGTCCTGGGTGAGGAGTTAGTGTCTCTCAGCCATATTAAATTGTGATATTATGGTGGCCATCTTGTATGACCTTGAACTCTACTCTTGAACTTGACCCTGGCTGCCATCTGGGATATGTAGTCTTGGATTCTGGCATTTTCTAAAACTTTCCACCATTTTGAATTTCTGCAATTTTATTTTCTAGATCTTCCCACCATTTTAAATTATGACATCACTGTTTCAATTTTCGTTATGGCCACCATCTAGAAATTCCATATTTATGATGGTAGAAAATCGGGAATGTTTTAAAAATTTATAAAAATAGGATTAATAAAATTAAAATTAAAAAACATTCAACTATCTTGTATTAAGATGTCATGGCCACCAAATTGAAAATATGTAATTATTATCAGATTTTAATGGAAATGATTTAACATTTCTGAAAAAAATGAATTAATCCAATTTAAATAATATTTTAATAAAAAAACTCACATCGGTTCATACCTGGCGAAGTACTTTGATTAAAAATGGTGATGGATCATTCCTCCATGGAAGCCTCTCGCAGACTGACCTTCCACCACTAATGCCAAGGTATATAAACATCGCCAGCTAGTATGATGTAATGTCTGCCATCTTGTTTTCGTCTGCTGGAGTTCGCCATATTGTTTTAGCTTGCTAGAATATGCTATCGCAACGTTAGTTTAATGTTTACTTGCTAAAGTACAGTAATGATTTATTGCCAGGATGACCACTATAATGGATGCCATCTTGAAAAATCATAATTCTGAAGCTAAAAATTCGAAAAAAATTCCAAAATTTATTTGAAAAAATCAGCAATCAATATACTGATTGATTCGACCAGTTCCTGTCCTTGGTTAGATGATTGATCGATACAAAAACCAATTTTTACATAACAATTTTTATTCAATAAAAACAGCTTAGGTTCATAGTCTACCAGCCTCCAGTAAGCTGATATGGTCACCATCATGGTAATTTGTATTTATGGACTTAGAAATTCGGAAAAAATTCCCAAATTCATAAAAAAAGTCACTTATTAATAAACTAATTGGTTCGATGGTTTCCTCTACTTGGTTCGTTACTTGATCAATGCAAAAAAAGGAAGTTTATTTTAAAATACCACAAAAGTGGCAGGTTTGAAAAAAAAACCACCACAAAATTACAAATATATATATATATATATATATATATTACATAAATTCTATACTACTAAAAGAACAGAAAAGTAAATTACTAAAGTCTTTGGTGTTTCTAAATTTCTGCATCTGCTACAAACGAATTAAAGCGAGGTGGCAAGCCCGTCCACTTGATGTAGTATCAACCATTTATTCCTTTAAAAATTTTTCCACCAAGTATGAATCGGTATACATCGTAGGTTGAATCTCTTCGGCATAGAAGCCGTCACGTATAGCCTAGTGGTCCAAATCTTCGAGGTAGTAGGTCCTAGGCTCCGATTCACGAACATGTGCCACACGGAAAAGCTCGGGACTCCAATTCTCAGTGAAACCTTTCTCGAATGCACCTTTATGCTTGGAGATTCGCACAGTGTCACGGACATTAGCTTTACACTTTCGTGGATCTTTCTTCTTTGTGGTTGAAAAACACTGTTCGAAGTAAGTGATCATCCTTTACATCTTTAGGCTTAATTTTCGTGGTAGAATGCACTGTGAAATTATATTCGATAATTAGTTTCGGCAAGATATCCAGCCACATGTAATTTCTGTTAACTGTGAACTGACGCCACATCTTGGTGCGCAAAGATCTGTTAAAACTTTCGACATTAATAAGTGTAGAGTAGTATTTGATGTCATACTTCATCAAAGCCTTGAAGGTCGCATTGTATAATTTTTTACCGGGATCCATTTGCAGGTGCGATGGTACAAGACCATCACTCAAAATATTAGCCATGAACTTGGCTACATCGGTTGCATTCTTCGATTGCACAGGTCTGGCCCAAGCAAACTTTCTATACAGAACGATGACTATCAACATGTACTGGAAACCTTTATTCAATCGGGAATATATTATCATCTCAACAAGGTCCACCTGCAATAAATCATCAATTTCGCGAACTACGACTTTGCGACGAAGGTATTTTCGTCTTGCAGGAGGATGAAGTTCGTTAGCGATTACGGTTCGACTATTTTTATGTAGCCCGCTTCCCTTAGTTCTTCGAGTATGGAGACTATTTTGTTGATGTACTAATAATTACCTGCACTAAGTGAAGCATGTAGAAGAATACGATGATCAACTAATTCATTGGGATCGTCCCATTACACTTAGTCAAAGTTCCGACCAATTTATAGCTTTCTTCAACCTAAACCATCTACTGCTAGTTCACTGAAGAAATTGGTGAGAATGTAGATTTTTTCATGATATTCGTCTTTACATATGCCACTTTCCGGATCTTTATCGCGAAAATGTGCATTGGTTAGCTCAAGCAGTTTTTTGTAATCTTGTAAGTATTCGTGAGAATAGCAATTCGTACACACCCAGAGTCCCATGCGTTTTGAACTCTTCTACGCGCACGATATTTCGTGGTAAAAAGTATATTTATTTAGCACCGAGGAACCACTTATTATGTTTTCTGTACACTCCATAGTTCGTGTCATTATTCCAACTCTTGTAAGATATAAGGTATTGTCGGAACATTTCATTAACTTGGTGTCCTCTTTTCCGTAATTTTTGAAGTTATACTTCTTTAGGCGCGTTATGAAAAAAATGATGAGAGAGAAATTTTAAGATGCGCGCGCAACACTGTAACACAAAATTAACAGGTTGAAGCTGCCCGCTAAACCATCATTAAGTCTCGAAAAAAAGCTACCAACAAAATAGAAATAGAACCTCTATTAGTCGCGCATGTTGGCACGCTCGTCGCCTCTGATCACTGTTTTCATATTTATAATATTTATCCACATGTTTCTAGTTTCTACATTCACAACACGTGTTTTAGTTTCATAGACACAAGTGCGAATTATATATGTGCTAATAAATTATATTCAGTAGTGATTTAAATTGAATATTTTGATTAATATTATTTACTATTCGTAAATATTAGTCAAAAAGTGTGCATTTATACTTTTTCGAGTGCTCCAATATAATTGAGGTTAACTATCCGTATGTATTATTTATGGATATAAATTAAAATATTATTATTTAATATAATTATTAGTTCTAAATATTATTAAATTATTAATGTTAAATATTTATTATTGGTTATTTAATATTTACAAAATAAAGAAATAAATTTAATAAAAAAATTAATAAAAAAATCGTGATAAAAATTAAAATCGAACATCAAATTAAAATATTAAATTTTAATAGTTATTATTAAATTGAATAAATAATTAATATTTATAAAAATAAATAAACAAATTTAATGAAAACTTTTTGATAAAAATGAAAAGTGAATATTAAATTAAGATAATAATAAATATTTAAAATTAAGAATCTTATAATATTTAGTACAAATTATGTCATATATATTTATTATTCTCTAAATTTTATTTATTTAATTTTTCAAATTTAAACTGTACTTTATTGACTGTGTTGACTATCTTTTCCAGCCCTTTTATTAACTTATTGTAACTATTTATTTGCATGCAATTAAAAACTATTTTTTAATGATGCCAAAGAAGTATAACTTCTCATGCGCGTACATAAGTACACGCACCCATTTTTTTGTCTTGTGCATAGACCTTGTACTCGTAAAGTCCTCTTCTTCTCGATCTGGCACATTTTTCCTCTTCTTTGCAGTTGGAATTTCGTCATAAACTTCTGTCTTCACTGTGATGATTGGTTCTTCCTTATTTCTAAGTTTGTCAATATGAATAGTAATAAGTTTATATATTTCCTCATTTTCCATCTCACGTGCAAGTCTGGTTCTTCTAGAAAGTAGATATTTTTCACCAACAGACTGTATAGCTCGATGAAGATCACTGGCCTAGTCCAACATTGTATTGGCTGAAAAAAATATTGCAAGACTTCCTTTTATACTTTTTTATTCGTCCACAGAAACCTCTTTCTTGTGGTTGGCAAGATCTGATTATGTCGTGAAGTGAGTAAGTGATGCATTGAGACTACTTTGGCAAGTCCTCAAATCGTCGCGTCTTTGTGCGTTGGATTCTTCGATCATGTCGCGAGTTCGAGAATCCGAGGCTTCCACGCGCTGGTCAATGGCTGGCATGTACTCTAGTATTTCGTTATTCACACTTTCTACTTTTTGAACCAGTAGTGAAATATATTGGCGGATATCGGCGTCGTGATACTTGAGTACAGTATGAAGCTCGGTAGTGCGAATAATACAACTTAATTGCGAAATGCTATAACTCATAAACTGATTGATAAACTGATTGAAACCTTGTCTGTACCTGCCCTTATATAGAGGACAGTCCTAGACTATAACTAGGAATCCGTGCTCGTTTTTTCGAACACAATGAGTACATGTCTTTGAATTCCTGGAAAGAGATGCCAGAGCCAAAATGGATTCGTGCTCAAGGAGATTGGCATTACCTACGAGGACGACAGCCGGACTCGAACCCGCACCTTCTGGCATTCTCTGGAAATTATTGGCGAAAAAAGTAAACTCTTAAACGAATGGCTATGCAAATACTACCATGTTATGGAGAGAGACGAAGGTAAAATTCCACACCACCAAGTGGAAGATTTATTACTTCAAAACAAAATAATTTACGTTGCTGGACCTGAGCAGAAGAATGGCTTTGCGAACTGTGTGAAGCACCAGTTGAAATTGTAGACATGCAGACAGAATGCAGCTGTCCTTCCCTTCGCAAGCTTAGTGCAATGTATGACTTGCAGCTACACGACAAGTTTGACCTAGTTTGTGCCTGTACAAACTCACAGCTAATGCGGAAATTGCATTCACAGTGTAAGTAGGAGCCTGCATATATAAATGGCGTGCATCCGTTCGTGCCTTCAGTTGACGTCCAACCTGCAAGAACATGTTTTCGTTTCATCCTGCCAACTTGTACTTAAGCATAAGACCTAGCTTCAGCAGTGTCGAGCACAGCTACTGGGACGCTGGATATCTGCGCACATATACGGCAACCTGTGGTGGAGGCGCTCTACACTGGCGGTTTTCGCACTTTCATTTGTCATACGAACCGACTCAGCAGCCGTTAGATTGCTGCGAACCTGGAAACTGTGCCATCTACACACGATCCTTCCATCCAGCATCGAAGAAGTAGTCGCCTCATTAGCACATGCAACACCAAACATGGACGTGTTGCAACATGTTGAGATCTGCGATGCATCTACGCAGACGCCCAAACAACGCGAGTCTCGTCATAGTTCAGTCAGTGAACCTGTCTCAACAAGCAACGAGTCAAATCCAGTTCGCAGCCGTGGTCACAGATGTAGTCGTCCATGTCTCACCGAAGGAGTCGTTGCCGAAGAAGATGTCCAGTCGGAAACCTGTGTTCCTGAGCCAGTGACCTGCGAACCAGTTGGAACTAGAATCGACGAACCAGTTGGAACCGGAGTCGACGAGACAGTACCAGAGTCGACATGGCAGTCCGTGCAGTGTTAAAGGCTTTGCTTATGAACATGATTAATGCCTTAAAATATATGCATTTGTGTAATTTTTTAAAATAAATTTGTGAAACTTGAACTTTGTGTGTTTTTAATTATAGAATATTAAGATACCTGAATTTTAACCTAGTAATTTTTTTAAAGTAAAGTCATTGTTTTTACTTACTTATTATACCAGCACCGTGGGTAGATAAGTAAATTCCAGATGACAGGATTCTCATGATAAGCCATTTGCTTCCGCCCTGCACGGCGGCATGTTTATTTTAACATATTTTTTGTGTTATTCACTTTTACTTCTTTAGTTTTAGGTGCTGACTGGCAGCGGAGTGAGTGGTCAGTGTAGCCACTTACCACCACCACCATGCTTGCGTCCCTGGTCACTAAATCCAGTCCTGGATAAGATACAAAGCAGACAACGTGTCCAAGTGCCCAATCTCCGCATGGTAGACTCTTTTCTACTCTGCCCAACTCTTCATCTTACACTTAATGCATGCAAATTTGCACCCCGCATGACAGTGCCCAATGATTTCCCTGTGTCTATGCAGGTTTTACCTGGGCCCAACCTATCTCTAGTTATAGTCTAGATTTATGAGTGAGGGGAGTTAGTCACGGCATCAATCGTTGCCAGGGCTGGCCAATCCCCTCGTAGCACACGATGCATGCGACCCTTTCCCTGCGCGGTTAATCCCAACAAGACTAGGCGTATAGGCTTCGGCCTGAGACGCACCTAGGTCCCTCCCCTAACCCGGACCCTCCCGAATACACGTAGTTTTTAGTTTAATTAGGAAAAAAAAAAGAAAATTACAGGATTCTCAGTCCACCTCTAACCGCGGTGCAGTGCGGATCAGCTCTCTTCAGTAAGTTTCGTGAGATTTAGTTGTTGTTCCAATGTCGGCTTTGAGGGACTGTCTACCATCGACATCGATATCGATATCGACATAAATATCGACATCGGGACAGTAATGGCACCGGCGACGATGGCAGCGATGCCGACTGCAGCGGAGAGATCAATGGCAGCAGTGCCGGCAGCCACGAAGATCACAACGTCATCGGTACCATCAACTGCAGACATTTCGATGCAATCAGTGATACCGGCATCGACTTGTGCTGTTCCATCGGTTGAAGTTTCAACAGCAACTTCAGAGACTTCAACGAACATCGGACATTCATCGCACCAGGGCAAATACTCTTATGCATCATTCACTAGTTACCACTTCAAGTGAGCGCAGACATGGAAGGAGCTGATGTCCTTATAATGAACAAAGAACACTGATTCAGTGTGATATCAGAACAGCAGTTGACTCTCCGTTGTGTGAGACTTAGTCACGTAAATTAATTTGGTTGAACACGAAAATTATTGACAAAAATTCCCGTTACAAATGAATTACAAGTTCAATAATTAAATTCAAAATTTTCTTACTCATTCCAAAACCCCGAAATATTTCAAGAAGAGGCATAAACACGTAGGTATCAAAGTAAATAAAAACAAAACAGTTTAGTGACTTCAGTTTGGCACATGCATGAACTCAGAGTACATACAAGTGAGTTTATCTTGCGAAATATTATATGCCTACTTTTATCGAAGGCTACGCAGTCGATGATTATTTTTTTTTCACACAAGTATTCACACGAGTATAATTAAGTTTATTTCAATCTTCTTCCTGTTTGTCACACTTCACCGCTTTGCTTTTTAAGGGGCGCGCATAGTAAGTGGTGTATTTGTGTTAGAGAGGCGAGTTGATAAGTGAGACGATCGCTGGAATGTCTAGCGCGGTATCGCCTCTAAGCGCATGGCTCTGAACTGACGCGCAGTCTCCTCGTCGTGCATTGGGAAACTATGATATTTGAGCGGTTACCATAACCATATACGACGGAGAAATGAAGATAAATGTGTAATGTAAGTCTTTTAACTGCTTTCAAGAATCTATACCGTGTGTTTTATGCCTAAAAATAATTCTGAAAACACGAGTTTTAGCCATTTTCACAGTTCTGAAAATAGATTTTAAAAAATAAATCTGGAATTAGAACTACCTATCAGCCCTCAGTGTTTTCTTAAATGCTCTTCGTAAACAGACACCACCCGGATATCTTGAGCAGTTGTAAAATCGGGAGATTTCTTCTGAAACTCCGGGTTTGAATCTGGGTACAGCCCCCCCCCCCCCCCCCACTTAACCATCCCATTTCGAATATCAAATATCACTCCTGGCAAAACGTTGAAAGTTTTCCTGACCGTATGCCATTACATTTTACTCCCGATTACCTCTTCTTTCTTTTCGTTGTACATGTCCGTCCATAATAACTTTGCTGCCGACAAGAAATAACAACAATAATAAAAAACTTTTTAAAACAAAAACGAAAATTTCTGTGTTATTTGAACTTAGTTTGATTTACGGGACGGTATTATTTTGTACTAACCATTAAGGCGATAAAAAAGTAAAAAAAAAGAGAAAAGAGTTGTGTTAAGCGCAAGGATACGCCGAACTTTTTCTGCACGCTAAAGTGGTGGCCGCGAAAAAAAAAAGGGGGGGTTGAGGGGGATTAATTTCTTCACCCCGAAGTTACGAAAAAATAATTCGTGACATTTCGTTGAAGGTGGTACGATATTTCTGGTAATGCAGGGTGTGCCGTCACACCGCCTGGGACAACAAGCTACACAAGAAGTAGCTTATTCCCCCCCTCCCCTGAAAGAAAAATTGCCGTGTCCACCAGTGACCCGGCGTGTGGATGTTCCGCCGCGTGACTGCCGGGAACCGGTGGCGAGGGCAGTCACGCGAGGCAGTCACGCGCTGAGCTGGCAGTCGCGGTCACGACGATCCGACCACTTCTTGAAGCGCGTCGTTCCTGCGGTC
The DNA here is from genome assembly GCF_032445375.1 of Bacillus rossius redtenbacheri. Lineage (NCBI taxonomy): Eukaryota > Metazoa > Arthropoda > Insecta > Phasmatodea > Bacillidae > Bacillus > Bacillus rossius. The sequence continues at coordinate 29,233,463 of NC_086340.1, read as the reverse complement.
CGTCGCTCAACCGGTGATCGCGTGTCGTTTATTCTCATTTACGATTCACTAGCTGCAGAACATGGCTTCACTTTTTAACACAGAGAGTTTTCTTCTAAGAATCATTATATAAAAAAAACTGATATCTCAATTAATTTAAACCATCAAATAATTTGTGTTGATGTGTGAACATCTTAGCTTTTGGAATACGGCATTTGGTAGAAGTAATTGCGTGAAAATGGAACGTAAGTCGATGAACGGAACCGTGACTCAAAGATGGTGGCCCCAAGTGTAGCAAAACAAACCCGTATAAAGTCACTGTCAGCTTTTGAACTTCTCCTTTGTTCAGCAAAGATAGAGGTCTAGCATAAATAAGAATTTTTCTTTGTAATTTTTATTTTTTTTATTATTGCCTGAGACTTTTAGTGGCATCGGTTCGTGGAGGAAACTACACGCACATAGAAAAAGTAGCCTCCACACTTAAAGAACTGAGGGAAACTGGCTACATACAATAAATCTTGTTTAACTTGCATGTGTATAAATTTGGAAAATAAATCAATTATTAAGATTAAAAAAAATATTGAATTATTTCTTGTAATTATTTTTTCTAACTAAGACTGAGTTCTCGTAATACAGCTTCCAATATTTTATGCTTCCAAATGTGCTTTCTTTTCGTTGATTTTTCTTTCGTTTGAGCTTCCTTTTCTTTGATTGTGCTTCCAATTTTGGTTCTTTTTCGTTGATTGTGCTTCCAAGTGTGCTTCCTTCTCGTTCATTGAAATTCCGATTGTGTTTCCATTTTTATTGTGCTTCCATCTCGTTGATTTTTCTTCCAATTGTGCTTCCTGTTCAAAGATTGTGATTCTAATTGTGCTTCCTTTTCGTTGATTGTACTTCATTTTTTATTTGCTTCCTTCTCGTTGATTGGCTTCCAATTGTGCTTCCTTTTTTGACTGTACTCCCAAATGGGCTTCCTTTTAATTGATTTTGGATCGTTAAGTCTGTACTCAGGAGATTATTGGTCTCGTGGTTCGGAGATGCCTGGTCTAAACGCCCGATATTGGACATGGCCTGTTAAAAATATTTTTCGAGCATCATTGAAAAATACAAAACTCTTGGTTCGAAGACGCTTGGTGTATACGCCTAACATTGAACAAGACCTGGTTGGTATGTATTCCAAGTATCGAAAAATTAGACTTCCATGGTAGGCACAGCGACAACGTATTTATTTCGTAGGACAGTTATCTTGTATAGAGTCGTTTTCGTAGAGTGAATAATTAATTAACTTCACGAAAGGTAAAGGGAAACAGAATTTAATTTAATTTTAAGCTTTAGTTACTCTTATCACTGGCAGAGAATCGAACCAAGGACGGATATTGATCGAATAAATCATAATTTTAATAAGATATTTTTTGATGAATTTTGGAATTTTTCCCGAATTCATAGCTAAATAAATACATATTTACAAGATGGCGAGCAAATGTCAAGATGGTGGGCGTCTTGGAAAAAAATAATTACTGCACTCTAGCGAGTAAAAATAAAATTACATGGTGGTAGCGCCTCTAGCAAACGAAAACAATATGTTGGATCCAAGATGGCGGCCTCCAGCAGAGGAAAACTAAATGGCGGGCGTGAAGTCATATTAGCTGGCTATATATGTACCTTGGCATTGGTGGTGGTAGGTCAGTCTGTCGGTGGTTTCCATGGAGGAAGGCTCCATCATTTTTTTTTGCTCTCGCTGGGTTCGAACCGAAGGTTCCATAATGTAAGTGCTTTTTTTAAATTCAAATTTATTTAAATTATTGTATTAAATAATTTTTTTTTCTTTTTTTATGATATTACTAACAAATTTTTAAGAAGACTGCCGTGACGTCATAAACCAATATGGTGACATGATATTTATTAAAAATGTAATTAATTTTTTTACTAATTTTAAATTTGTTACAGATTTTCTAGCATAAAAATACGGATTTTCAAGTTGGTGGCCGTAACGAAAAGTGGAATGTTTATAGAATCCATGATGGCGGGTGTGAAAAGCAATTTTTATTAAATTGAAATTTTTTTTTATTATTTTGTAAAGATTTTTATATATAAATTACATGTTTACTCCTGCTGGTAATAGAAACGAGGACAGGGATGGATTGCGTGATTAAACATTTGACGTAAGCAATTTTATTTTTATATTTTTTGATCAAACTTTAAAGAATTTAATTTTTATGGTCAAGGTCAAGACCTCGGAAGCTTATGGCGGCTTGTAGATGCGGACTTTAAGCCGCTTTGAGGACGTAGGTTTCTTTCGAAGGCAAAAAGTCTTTTGAGGCATTCCAAATTCCGAATTTTTGAGGAATAAAACTGGAAATCTTCCCTTCAAACGTGAATTTTCCCCTCGAAATAGGGTAATTTCTAGGAATTTTGAGTCATATTTGAGGAATTTTTCATCCAAGATGGCCGAATCCTTACGATTGGAAAACAGCCATCAACTAAATCGTAGTCCCATAAGAATAACATTGTGCCCGAAGGAACTATTTTACACTACTGTTATTGGTAGTTTGCGTATGTATTATTGGTACATAATAAATACCTTTATTTAATTGTGAGATGTACAAATATTAATCTTAAAAATATGCTTACCCATGTTTTCACCCCTTAGTTGAATTTTGCAAACTATAAAAATGTTTCTGAATGTTTATTTATAGAACCTAATATAATTTAATTAACTCTGGAGATAAAATTATTAACCTCAAAAGCATACTTCCTCCTTTTTCACACCTTAGAGATTTAATTTCATAAAATATAAACATTTTAGTTGGTAGTTTTCGTATTTTATTAGTTTCACCCAATTTAATTTACTATGCATAATTAAATTCGGAGGCATAATAATTATTCTTAAAAAGATTCTTACCGCTTTTTCAACCTTAGGGGGTGAATTTCGGAAAATAAAAATTTATGATTTTTTGTATTTGTATGTTTTATTATTTGCACCTAATATCATTTATTATGCTCAACTAAATTTGGAGATACTATTCAACTTAAAAATATAACTACCCCTTTTTCAACCCTTGCAGGTGGTTTTTCGCAAAATTTAAATTTTTTGGTTGAATGTTTTTTTATGTAAATATTGGTACCAAATATACTTTCTTTATTTTGATTAGTTTCAGAGATATAATTATCTTTAAATCATATTTACCTCTTTTTCACCTCCTTAGCGTGATATTCTGTAATTATTTATAGCCTAATTTTTCTTAGGCATCGAAAATATTTATAATAAAAAGAGTTAATCAAAATCCTTCAAGAAGTTTTCGATTGATGTTCGAACAGAAAAACTGACAAAAAAACTATATTTTTCACTTTTCAATAATGTAAATAGCCATTTACAATAGTTTTTTTTATTATTTCATCCAGTGTACAGACTTTTTGCCTCGAATAGTTTTATTATTGGTATAGATATCTCCGGCTCCCATCATCGTAGCGTGTTAAAATATGTACAAGTTTTTAAGTCCAAACATAAGCTTTTAAACTCAAGACGTTTCAACAAAGTCGTTTGAGTAAATTTTGCGTTATGCTCGAACAAACAGACAAACACATATCTGTATACATGTTTATAATAATATAGATGGATTAAAATTTTTTAATATTTATTTAATTTTTTTTAAATTTAAGAAGGACATTTGGGCCTGTTCACAAAAATAGTCTCACGCCGATAAGTGAAACATGAACACTGCCCAGTGGAGCGTGGCTCGACGGCGGCTCGCTCCTCCGCCAGTCCCTGTCCGCCCACCGCGGTCCTCGGAGACTCCCTCACCGCCGCAACACCGCCACGCACCTGCTGCTCCTCGGTCACAGCGGCTCCGATGTCGCAGGTACCGCCGGCATTCATTCTACACCCGCAAGGGTCGCGCGTGGAAGCGCCCAGGAGCCGCGTGTTGCGTCGCAAGCCTCGCCCGTCCCCCGAGGCGACGACCCCAGAAGTCTCCAGACCTCCCGCCACCCGGCGGGCATTTACCAGGCCATCTCGGAACCTTCCAGAGGGACCGTGCGGCGCATTACCGGTTAAGAGAGAGAGGGGGGGGGGGGGAGGTTAGAAGGAGTAATGGCGTGGTTGACAGGTCGTTAACGGCCAGGCGACACGCACCTCTCTGGGGAGGTGGAGGGGTCGTGGTTTCCCGGAATCCACGTGAATTGGGCAGTCAGCGACAGGCCACGAGCCGCCCCGTAAAAATCTTAAAAAAAATAATTGTGTCTGTTTGACCGTGATAAATAATAAAAAAATGAATTATTATTAATACTGAACTTAAAATAATAATTGGTGTTATTTATTGATAATTATTGATAACTTTTTATTTCATGATGCACCTACAATACTGTAATAAAACTATAAAAATACAATATGTTATGGTCTTAGAAAAAATTAACAAAAAGGTAAAATTAAAAATATATTAAAACTTATAATAATGATCGATAGTACACGAAATAAAAATAGGAATGCTAACAAGCTGATTGGTATGAATCTGGCAACAGAGGGAGCCATTTGCTCTGTGCTGCAATCCAAGCATCAGACAGACTATACGAAGCAATCTAAGTAACTGGCTTGAACAGAATGCTTATGAAGCAGCGGGTAAGGTTTAATGAACTATTACTTTTAGTGCATAATGATGCATGTTGATCTCAATATATTAAAGCGAACATTCGTGGCAACTGAAAAGTAACTAAAAGTATTCCATGACAAAGGCCGAAAACAGAAATTGCCTCCTCATCAGGAACAGCCCAGATTGAAACACTACTTCAACTGTCATTAAGTAGCATTCAAGATGACGAAATATAATGGTTCTGATAGTATTGAGTATCTGTTGGTATTTCTTAACTAGTGGCAATATGACTGCTGGAAATTTAAATAGTTATAATCTGATTTCAGTGAAAAATTCAAACCAGTTTTAATATGCAGTTGAGGGGAATGTAAATTAGTGCTAATCTGTATTTGGTGGAAATCAGAACTAGTGTTTATATGACTTCGGCGTAAATATAAAATATTGTTGATCTGACTTTGGTGGAAAATTTAAAACAGTGCTAATTTGAATTTGGGGGAAAATTAAACCAGTACTAATCTGACTTTGGCAAAAATCTAAACTATTGTTAATCACACTTTGGTAGAAATTTATACTAGTGAAAATGTGATTTTGGTGGAAAATTTAAACAAGTGCTGATCTGATTTTGGTGGAAAAAATAAACCAGTGCTAATTTTTTAGGAAATTTAAACTAATGATAATCTGACCTTGGTGCAAATTTAAACTACATTTCACACATTGATTGCCCAGGAGAACGCAAAAATAGAATTGTAAGCTCCTAAAGATAATGGCATGTCTCCTTCTAATGGCATCGGGGAAAATTCCAAAAATCATTAAAAAAATCACTTATTAATGAAAAGAATAAATTTTGTCTGCAGTTTGGTACAAGGCAGAACAGAGTTAATCAAACTGATTAATTATATTAAACAGTCTAAGGTCTGGGGTACAATAACTAAAAAAAAAAAAAAACATAACTACCAGCCAAATGAGTTAAATTAACTCTCGCTGACGAAATATTAAAATTCTATCTGAAAGAAACTGTTCCAATTTAAATCTCTCTGTAAGCATCTGGTATAAGTCACATAAGCTAACTTGGACTACAATTTGTTGTCTGCAGCTGTATCAAAAGGACACCGTTGAAGATACTGCAGCCAGGAATTTGTCCTGAGAAAGAATACTAGACATGGCGAGAAGAATGATTGTGTTAAAAACCCACTTCGCTAAATGTTAGGCTGTGATCGGTGTAGCAGGTTATTTACACGATCAAGCTTTGAGACCAAAATGATGGAAATGATGAGATAAAAAAAATATTCTGATCAATCTTGCTATAATCACTGGGACAATAGTGATCTTAAAAATATGTAGCCTATAATAAACATCCAAGGAAGATGACAGCAGCAGAAGAGTAATTATTCGTCATGGAAAGATCCTAACATGTTAGTCGATCGTCTGAGACTACTGATAGCATCGATTATTTGAGGAAATTGCTTGCACCTCAACGAAGTAGCCAACATACTCCGTGAACTAAGATTTGTAGGCTAAATACAGTAATTACTGGTTTTACCTGCATGTGTATACATTTGAAAAATAAATCAATTATTCAGATTTTATAAAATAATTTCTTTATTTCTCGAAATCCGATTTCCAACTGAAACTGAGTTCTCTCGACTGTGTGTCCAGAGTGTCCATTGGTTGTGTATTGTGTGTTAATTGTGTCCATTGCATGTCCATTTTTGTTTAATATGTGTCATTTGTCATTTCGTTAAATGTGCGTAGTCAAGGCTATAGTCAGGTCATGATTGGCCTGGCTCTGAGAAGACTTGTCTATACGCCTCACATTGAAAATTATCCTGGTTAAAATGTTCGCTGAGTATCGACGAAAAATACCTCTTTGTTTCAGAGATGCTTAACCTATAAAAATATTTGTTTGTTTTTATTATTCTTGGCGATATCCTTTTGTGGCATATGGCCTAGGTTCGACACTCGTATATGCACTACAAACTATTTGAGGGGCGCAAATGTTATTTTGGTAGACTTGTTTTCTACTCTCGTTCCATTTTTCATTCCAACTACTGTACATGTTATTGGTTTAATATTTTAGCTGCGTTTTTACATGTTAGCGGGGCGGCCGGGAAGCGAGGCCTACGTTCCTCGAGCGAACATGTGGATGGTCACCCATCGCCGCTGCAAGCTTCCAAATCTCTCCCAGCGCGCGGCACGCAGCGACAGACTTACCTCGCTCATCTTTGTCCAGCCTCGTGAATATTTTTAAAAACTTTGTGGTTTGTGGTTAACGAGCTTTGACAAGTCGTATGCGAATACTTTAAACTTCACATGTATTGAAAGTTATTTTTTCTACGTAAGGCAAGAAAAAGTATAAAGTTGGCGAGTTGGTATCAAACCGCATGAGTGACTGGCATTTGGTGTGTGCTAACACCTCTGTCCTGCTGTTTCATGTGGTAGTTATGTTTTTTTAGTATTTTACCCCAGATCTTAGACTGTTTAATGTAATTAATCAATTTAACTCTATACTGGCTGTTATCAAACAACAGACAAGAATAATTTGTTACATTACCGGGTGATTTTCGTCCGTCCGTTGAAAGTTTAAGTATGGTAAGGTTTTGACGGACGGACGAATGGAATTTGTCGGGACATCTGATTGGCTGCAAATCACGTGATTTACGGACGATGTGTGAGGGACGGATGAAACGGTTTCGTGTTAGTCCAGCTCTACATTTACGAGTTTAGTGTTAACTCTAACAGGAAGATGGCGTGGTCAGGTTCTCCCTTTAATAGAGTTAATTAAAAAATAGAGATGTGAACTATTATCATAAATAAATTCATGCTACAAATAAACAATAATAACGGTTACCAGTACCTTAATTATATGAGATTACTTTGTCAAATTTTGTTGGTTATAAATGTGGCTATGCTGTAATATTGTTAGTTACAAGTGTACCAACTCTACACTTGTCACACACAACTTAAACTTTCACATGTTTTTGACAATTTTTGAAAATATATGGAAAACACCTGTTCATAACAACTTGTAATTACAACAGGTTAATTAAAAAAAATTACTTGTATAATTTTTTGTACCACTTTTGTAGTCGTGTCAGCTTCAGCGGCTTCAGTCCCGTAGTCCTTTACTTCATCAATTTTGCGTCCCTTTGAAGACGAGTACAATGGAACCATTCTTACCTATATATTGTACCATGTATTAATTATCTATCCATCCCACTCACGTGAATATGAAGAGCTCTAGTTTTGCAGGGAACATGAACCTTGGATGCTGTAAGATCAGGAAATGAAAATTTTATACTTAAAAGAGTCAAGATTATTTCACGGATTCTTTTCACTCCGAGCTAAACTCAACTATCCTGTACATAAATAAGCCTTTTTAGAATGTTCATTGGTCGATAACAAGGTCACACAAGGTTACACGTGACTGGGTGACGACTTCTTCTCCTGGTTCATAACTGGCTCATGGTCTCAAGGGCGTGTCAACAGCACTGCAGTCCAATTACCATCGTGAAGCAGATGTGTATGTGCTTCAAGTCTACTGTGATACCCAGTGAGCTCGTGGAACGACTGTGGCTCTACATTTGAGTAATTATTCCCAACATCTGAAGTGGTCACCATTAAAAAATAACCCATTTGGGACAACGCTAGAAATAAATTTAGTCAAAGTTTCATCATTTAAATTTTATTCCTCAGGATGAATTGAATCACAGTCAGCATACAATAAGAAAATAAATAAATATAGATAATTCAAATATTTTTCAAATTTTAGTAATTAAGAAAGAAAAAGAAAATTTACTATAAAAGAAAATTTACTATATGCTTTTTAATTTTAATTTACTATATGCTTTAAAATGAAAATTATAAGATATTTTCTTGATTTATAGAACTATTTTTTTTTCTTTAACTCTAATTTTCACCAAAGTTCATTTGTTGTTAGCTTCTTTCTGAAAAATGTAATTCAAATTTCATGCTATAAAAATAGCGAAAATTTTAAATTTAAATGCACTGTATCCTCAATGAATAATAGCTCTCAAGTAATTTCGGGAGTTAAGAGTGTTAATTTTGTGTGTCCAAGGAAACAACCTCCTCAACCCCCCTTTTCACAATAATATTTTCTTTCTTAAGCTAGACAGAGCACAATCTCATTTGGAATTTGAATCTGAAAACCATGGCTTATTCTATACTTAAGAACTCAATTTTGTGAATGGAATCTCTCTGAGGAATTTCAATGTTAAATGCAAGTTTGTTTTAACGGCGTATGCTCGTTTTGTGTAGTACTGCCTGGGGACTTGGCATATTTTGTTACCTCTCGCTGTGATTCTGTGAGATCCTCAAACATGCCATAGACCTCTATGCAATGGACACTGGTAACAATTCGTCAATATCAATTAATAAACACTCCTAACTTATAAGAAGTTTCGTGGCGAATATAGTAGGCCATTTCGTTCCTACCTTTAAAAACAATAATCATAGGGAGAATATTTCTTAGAAAAACATCAATGTTCTAAAATATATAGTTTAAAAAATAAAAAGTAAAAGTCTAGATCAACTCAATCTTTACTTGTATTCATGTATTTTTTTTAACATGTGATAGAAAACAAAATACATTTAAAATAAATAGCTCACATTTTTCCACAGTTTATCACAATACCTTACACGGTACAAAACGTTTCTATATTTTTTTTATGTATCATACACAACAAACTTTACATACAACTTGAACATGAATATTTCCCTCTTAAGTAGGAATACATAAACGGATCTTAAGAGTCTGTTAAGCCACTGCAATTATACAAATTTTAATTTTTTTTGTTACACAAAATATTTTATGACAAACAAAACCAGGTGAGTTACATTTAGGTAGCCATTAAAAGCTTGTATATTAACAATTAACAACACTTAAATACTGTTTTATTTCCGCCTCAATAATTTTTATATGCATGTAACTACGCCAAAAATGTTTTACCCATCAGTTGTACATAAATACTGTTTTAACTAAAGCCAAAAATACAATTTCTTACTTTAAAATCTTTGGTTATAAAATACAAATGTAAAGCTTATACAATATTAATAACAATAGTTGTGAAACAATACACACGTAAACATCAAATGTAATAAATGTTATACATTTAAGAATTAGTAAACATTTTTACCAACATGGAATTTCACCAGAAATAAACAGTGTTTCATATTTTCAAAACAAACAAAAATTCGCTTGCAAAGAAGACTTTATTTATAATTTTATTTTAAAACAAAAGTATTTTAAAAACAAAAAAATAAAATAATATAAACAAGATGTACTAAATTTACGGTTTGTAAATGTGAACAGTGCAATCAGTAATATGTAGATAATATATTAATTTTTTATGATTAGTATTTTTAATCAGCCGTTATCATAAGTTTTTTTGTAAGGGGTAAATTTGATTTCAACAGTTTATTTTTAAAATTTTGCACTGAATATTTATTATCTTCTGATTATCAATGCAAAAGTAATCAGAAATTTCAAAGTTACGTAATTTCATTTTAAGAAAACTTTATAACATCTGTATCATAAATAAATATCAAAACCAACCCCCGAAATACATGCGATATTTAAATAAATATACTTTGAAAGCAATATAATAAGAAGATAGTTATATTTAAAGTAAATTAATTAGAATACATTTTGAAAAGTAAAGGAGGTGTATAAATTTAATTTAAGTGAATTCATAATTGTATATAAGTGGAAATGTTGATTTATGAATTGATCAGTCTTCTTTGCTTACATAATTACTTTAACGAGCCAATAAACTGCCAATATGTAACTTTTATATAATATTCTATAATATATATGAGACATATAATACTAAACAAATATGCAATCTTGTGAACAAAAAATGACAAATATTTACACGTAAGTTTATATGACTAGCCTATGTACATAATAAAATTACTTTTTTTTAAGACTCTTTACTATTATAAAACGCTCTGCATGGGCAAGTAAACAGAATATTTACTGAGTAACAATAATTGGTCATAATGCCTTTTTGCACTGTGACATAATAACCACTATAAAGTTTACTTTACAATATGTACAGTTAATTTGTATGAAAGTTAGGCCCGAAAAAGTATAACATTTGAAACATAAACTTATCAAATTACTTTCACTTACTAACTCTTTCCCTTGTTTTTCAGGTATTTCTGTTGAATTATATACATAAGAAAGGCTGATAATGTGCGAACGTGCGTTGTCTTGTTAAAATAACTTACCTTTCCCAAGAGCAGTTGATTAAGATCTGACGTATTAAAACGTGTTAAAGAAAAAGGCTTCTGTTGGTTCACATATTTTTAATGATAAAAGTTTAACTTTATTGAGGTTACAAAGTACCAGGCTGAAATGAAAGAATGAATATACTAAAATGTTAAAATTTCTGACGAATGTTATGCCTGTTTAAGTATATTGCGGAAGGTGAATATTATCGCCAAAAAAGACGTAACAGATTTGGATGTGTCCATTAAAAAAAGCTGAGGTTGTTTGAATATAACAAAGATGTGTTGTTAACATATTTCATGAGTAGGCTTACTGTTATTTTTAGAGAATTACTATCCTAACTACTGCACAAATTCCGAGCAATAGATTTTATGCAGCTTCGGTTTGTTTTGATAACCAGTTGCTTACCAGCAATACTTCAATTTTACCACAGATACCCACCCCATGGATTAACACCTCCATCGTATTCTCACCTTAGGGCGCGGTTACACGGAACCCTGAACTACTTCAGGTGAACATGTTTAAGTAAACACGTTTACAAACGCGAAAGTGTACGGTTACACGGTAGTTGCTGAAAAGTGTGTTCAGCTCTAAAACAGATTGTCTACTGTCAACGAATGACTGTTGTTGATCTTCTCTATTTTGTATCCAGAAAACGCGGTATTTTCTCACTTGTTTATACAGTATTATCAGCAGAAATGAAATGTGTTTTCATATTGCTCAATATTTTTTACAAATCGGTAATTCAAACAACATGCACAGAAAATGTTTTAAACTTATTTTTTAATATTTTTGAGCGAGAGTACCTATCTCAGTTTTAAGAAAATAAAGGTCAGGATCTATTAAAATATATATATATATTTTTTTTGTTGCATTCGGTAAAATATTACTCGAACTTGTGCCAGGACAATTTCCATCTTGAATTTCTGCAAAGCCCTGTTTATATTCTAAACAGCCAATCAGAGGCTAATGTAGAAGATATGTCGATCTGAACTACTTTGCCAACCTGTTTAAGTTAAATTGGAAATGGCCTCGAACGAAACATGTTCAGACTGTGTGTAACCGCACTCAACAGCTGAACATGTTCACCTGAAGTAGTTCAGACTCCCGTGTAACCGCGCCCTTAGTCGCGTCATTGCTATCCCGTCATTTCTCCGTACATTCATCCAAATGTTTGTCAGGATCTTCTGCAGCCGCGAGCTCTGGAATGAGCTGGACCATGTGATAAGGCAATCAAAAACCTAGCTAATTTCAAACACAGGGTGAAAAAAACATTTCTGGAACACCTACTCTCCATGAATCTGTGTGCGAATGTGAGTAACTGGTTTTAACGAAATACTAACTATTATATTTTTTTTGGCAATGTCGGAATTTTGAAGTGTTAATTTTCCTATACCTTTGTAAAGGTTAACTTTTTTTCTTTGAACACTTATTTAAAGCTTAATCCTGATTTCTACCTTATTACCTGTTTTATCATATATTATGTTTATGTCATGCTTATTTTGGTAAAATGTCAATATATAATGTAATAGCAGAATATATGATTAAGCGTAAGAAACGGCGTATCGCCTTCACTTCGCCGCCAATAAAGATGATACTAAGCGAGTTCTTGTTCTTGGACTCTCTTAGTGAATGCCAGTCCAAGAACAAGCGCTTGACCAATCAGGTGGTCATCCATTTACTCCCAAAAGATCCCGAAAATCAAGAACAAACAGCTTAAAACTGAGTGAAATTTTATTTATTACATAAAGTATGTAACATAATGATAGTTGTTTATGTTATTAAAGTGAAGGGAATAATAGAAAACATAAAATCTATGATTTTTGTAGCATTTGTAGCTTCAAATACTGTATGTCCATAAGAGAATGTCTCATTGATAAAATTTAATAGTATCAACTGTAAGCATTGTAGAGTGTTGGTTCTAGGTAACAATTAAAGAGTGACTCAAACTGTTTTAGATAAGTGTATGTAAGAGTATTGCTTTGTTGTTTTCTCGATTGCAGCGCGAAAGAATGGCTCTTTCCCCAATTAGTAGAGGGCGAACCTGTAAGCTCTATTAGGCAACAGGATGGAGACCCTCCCCATTGGAATCTCTTTGTGCAAGAGTGGTTGAACGTCCAAGTCCCTGAGCGCTGGATTGGTCGTAATGGTTGAGTGGACAGAGCACTTTTTCACTGGCCTCCACGTTCACTTGAAATAAGACCATGCGATTTATTTCCTATGAGGCTTTATAAAAGATCGCGTCTACGTTCTGCAGATGCTTAATGGTTTGCAAGAGTTGAGACATAGAATTGAAGAGGCTATTGCTTCAATTATTCCGGACGTGTTAACCAAAGTGTGGGAAGAATTGGAGTTTAGGTTGGATGTGTGCCGTATAACTAAAGGTGCACATAAGTTAGTAGTAGATGTAAATAGGGGCTATGGGCCTAATGTTATTCTTATGGGACTAGGGTATTGTGGTGGCTTCTTGTGGCAGCTTGCCATTCGTAAGGATTCGGTTATGTTCGGGCATGTTCGCCTTTCGATGCCTATGTTCGGGAGTTCTTCCACCATCTTTGGGCACTCTTTTTTTTTCATCCTCAATCCTACACAGTGGTTAGCAGTTGTGGTAGCGTCGCCTGCGAGGCGTACTACCGTCGTGGATAGTATTTTTTTTTAAATATTTTTCTCGGTATTGGCTACTCATATTGTAAAAATCGTTTTATTTTAGGATTTATGGCTGTTCCTTAAAATAATTAAATAAGTTAAAAGATATTTCGAAACTGGGCGGATTTTAACCCACGATCACTAATTAGATTAGCAAATCAGAGCTTTGACAACTTTTTTTTTATGAAAAGATGGGTGGCACACCTGCAAGTTTTGACAGTCACCAGTGAGCCAATCATTCCCCCCTCCCCGCCCCTTTAATGTTGTATTTTTATGTCACCCCGAGTCATTGTGAAATTGTAGTTGAGATTGTTTGTGTACTAAGACAACACAAATTACATCCATGTCTTACCCAGGATTCGAACACAGAGCTCCCGCACCGTAGCCCGGTGCGCTATCGACTGCGCTACGGAGGCCGACTAAGACCACTCGGCTACTAAGTAAATCAAGTCCAAGTGAAATTTATAAGTGTGTACTAGACGTAATTTCAAACAACTGACAGCTCTGATCTCTGGACTGGAAAACATAAGCATTTGTACGCAAGGCCATCGAAACATATACCAGACCGAAAATTAAATAAGGTATATAAAAAACTAACAAACATATTTTGAATTTTTTTAATTTGAAGGAATTATGGCATCACTTATTACTGACATATTAGTTTAAATTGAATGCGCTAGAGTGTAGTATCTCCATACAGTCAACTGTTGTGACATCCGCCATCATGTCGGTCGTCTTGCTTTCTATCTAGATATTCTGTAATTTTTTAGGTAGAAATTCGTGACATTTCTAAAAATAATAAAAAAATTGCTTATTAAAATAATGATGAATTCAATCAATATCCATCTTCGATTTTATAATGTCTCGATTAAAAAAAACTTATTTGAGGCCAAAAAAAATACTTATTTAATAAAATAAGGATAAAAATCTTAAAAGGGGCATACATACCTCATCTACAACCTTTAATTCGATTGATTCCTGTCATTGGTTCGATACTTGATAAATACAAAATTTGATTTTTAGAAAAAACATATTTAGTAAAACATGGTGGAAAAAATCCTATAAAACTGCTTAAATTCCTAATCCACCAGTAAACTATCGATGACATATTGTATCTTGGAAATTCGTAATTATTAACCTATAAGTTCGGAAAACATAACAAAATTCATCAAAAAAACTTATTAAAATAATAATTGATTCGATCGAATTTCGTCCTTGGTTCGATTCTCAGCCAGTGAAAGATTAAATAAAGCTTCAAATTAAATTATTTATATTTCCCATTACCTTTCGTGGAGTTTAGTAATCATCCTCTCTACAAACAACGACTTCATACAAGATAACTGTCCGACGAAATAAATATGTTGTTGAGTGTCTACTATGGAAGTATAATTTTTCGATACTTGAAATACCTTGAAAACAGGTCTTGTACAATTTTAGTCGTAAAGACGAAGCGTCTCCCAACCAAGAGATATTATTCGTCGATAAGCGACCAAATTTTAAACAGGTCATGTTCAATGTCAGGCATATAGACCAGTCGTATACGAACCACGAGGCCAATCATAACCTACGTAAGAACTTATCGATGTTCATTCGTCTTCAGAAAGGAAGTATTATCTAAAAAGAAAGAACAATTATTAAAAAAGGAATCACATTTTAAGAAAAGGCACAATTTGTCGGTGGACCTGTAAGCTCTATTAGGAAACAGGATGGATCACCTCCCCATTTGGACTAGTTGTAACTTTGCAAGACGAGGTTTGGAGCAAGAAATACAGGTGTAAAGTAAAAACGGAAGTTCGTCTGGCAAAAATGGAAATTAAAAAAGATATTCCGTCCTACGTAACAATTGACGGGTATCGGGGTGTAGTAATAAACCCTAGCTACTGCCAGTCCACTGAGCACGAGCGCATTGCTTGCCCGAGCCTCCAGGAGAGAGACGCGCGTGCCAGCCGAACACGGCTGAAGACAGCTCACGCAATGTGGCTACCGTAACTGTCATGTCTTCTGGAGAAGATGATCACCCTCCATCACACTCGCGTGACCGGGAACCACCAGTGCAGACGCCGGCTGCGGAAACAGTTGAGGAGCGAGCTGTCAACCTCAACTCGCTTTTGACCGATGCGCGTCAGGCGAAGGCGGGAACACTCCACGCGAAACGAGAAATTAGAACACACACAGGGTGGTTCGAAAATCGATAACGCGTTGCAAACTGGATTGTGGGCGCATGACATGGAAATAGGTGAAAATGTAAACACGGACACACATAAAGTGACAAAAAATAGCGCGCGAAGACAAAAGACCTCACTAACGAGACAGAAGAACCGGGAGTAAAAGCACAGCAAAGAAAGAAATGGCACTGTCCAATACGAACAACCCGAGCAAACGGACCGACGAGAATTTTCCCGCAAACATATATGGATAACAAATATTACGGAGCTAAACAAAACAATACAACTGTTTACTCAAGTCTGCCGGACTGGTTAATGTTTACCTCAGTTATGAGGTTTTTTGTGTGTGCTTGCGGATTTATTGTCTTTTTCTTTCATTCATGATTACAGTCCTCACCATAGTTACGTTAGATATTTGTGCTGTTACAGTCCCTGCACGAATATCAGTTCTAGAAACATTTCTTAGAACACAGGCAGTCGATATTGCATTCTTACAAGAAGTTTTCACACATGATTTTTGTGGCTTTCAAACTTCCAATGTGTACACCAATGTTGGCGATCGGGGACGGGGAACAGCGATACTAACTCGCGCTGGACTGTAACTTCAAGACCTCCGTTGCCATCCGTCAGGCCGCGTGATGGCAGGACGTATCAGCGATGTCCTGCTTCTGAACATTTATGCGCCCTCCGGAACTCAGGCGAGACGGGAAACAACAACATTTTTCGAAGTAGATTTGGCCCCTTTCTTTAACACTGCTTGCAACCAGGTAGTTTTTGGTGGCGATTTCAATTGCACCACTCAAGCAGATGACCACCAGGGAGGCGTGTATCCCACAAACGCAGCCCCCCTCTCTACATTGATAATTCACCTGGAAATGAGCGATATAAATGCCGGCAGAATAAAAGACAATTAACGTTTTTTTCGACGCATACCCGATCACGAATTGACCGATTTTACATCAAAACATGGCATTTAAATAAAGTGCATCGATACGAGGTACTACTAGTAGCAATCAGTGACCACTGTGCGGTAATATTCACGTATGAAAAATTTGCCAAGGTTACACGGTATGGGCGAGGCACGTGGCGTCTCAACACGGAACTGCTACAAGATACAGAAGTGACAGCTGACTTCACAGAACAATGGCAACGATGGCGAGGACGGAAACAGCAGTTTCCTTCGGTAGCCATTTGGTGGGAGAAGTGATGAGGCTTTTCAAACCGCATGCATATAGACAGGCGGAGGAACGACGGGGTACTTGCACATTTTACGACACCATGCTGCACGAATTACAGCAACACGCAAACAGAGGGGAAAATGTAATGGCCACAAAACAAAAACTGTTAGGTTTGTACACTCAATAAATGCAAAAACTTCACATAATATTACAAAATAGGAGCATTTTTGACGTTGAAAAAAAATCAGTTTATTTTCCATAATTAAAGAGCAACAGCAATAAGGCTTCTTTGTACAGACTATAAAATAATAGCCCGGATATGCGCACAACGTTTAAAGTTAGGACTGAGTGATGTCATTGGTCATGGACAGACATGTATGGTTCCAGGAAGATCCATTATACAGGAAGTACTTGCATTGTGTGATGTGTAATTACTTTCATCCTTAGAACACAATAAAACTGCCTTGATAAACATCGACACGGAAAAGGCTTTCGACCGAATTTACCACAATTATTTAATTCAAATAATGACCCACTTTGGATACCCAGACACTACAATAACTTGGGTAGAAATGTTATGCGAAAGGAATATCCTCTCGGCTGAATGTAAATGAATTTCTTACGCGCCTTATACCGATTGAGAGCTCCATCAGACAAGGTTGTTCATTGTTAATGGTTTTATTTATAGTTGCCATAGAACCTTTATGTCGAATGTTAGACACCAAATTGCATTTAAACTTAATGCATATGCCGACGATATCGCATAAATTATTAGATCAGAAGATGAAATGAAAACAGTTTTAAAATTTTCTAGAACTGTGCCGTCTTGAATCAAATTTGAGAGTAACTGAAAAAAAAAAACCCGGCGGTGTTGCAGCTGGGTGGCACTGAATAAATTTTTGAAGGTGTACGCCCTTTTCGATCCATGGATCAGTTAAAAATACTAGATGTGTATTTTTAGGCAGATATAACTCGTACTGTGCGACATAACTGGAATGTAGTCACAAATAAATTGCGCACTAGTAAAATAAGCATGAGCTACCGACGTACGAACATATTGCAAAGGGTATCACTAATAAATACTTTTTTACTTGCAAAGATGGGTATGTGTCACATATTTTTCCTCTACCAAGAGAATACAATGCTCATGTTCTATCGTAAGTCGGTCATTTTCTGCGGAAATCGTATAGGCCTAATTTGAAGTTAGCCAGGCAGCAACTCTACTTAACTACAAACCAGGGGGGGGGGGGAGCTGGGACTTGTTGATGATGGCGCAAAATGCGAAGTAATTTATCACGCAACAGCCATCGCACGGACAAGTACGTGTATTAAAAAAACAAAAACAAAAAACAGCCTAGGTAGAAGCAGAGCGACTGTCGCTCATATATCGAAAAGCCCAAAAAGCGCTTGCTTGATACTGTCGTACAAGCCATGCCTGAAGACTCAACTGCCTCAGTAAAAAAACCTATATCACAGTACCGTAAAATCACGAGAGACAGTGCCAGTCATAGCAACTCGCACACCAAGTATTCACTGAATGCGCCCTTAGAGAATTATTGCGGACATAAATATTTCTTCCGATATACGATCGACAGCGTACAGTTTCTACAACAATCTAACAGCTACTGCAATGCGAAAGTACAGGATTCATCTAACGGACGGCCCTACATGCGCGCTATGTGGTAGCATAGATACAGCCTTGCACAGAATAGGTGAATGCACGTATGCGGTGCCGATATGGCACTGGTGTCGCGCAAGAGTTCGGCGATTAATCAACGATGATCGAGGTGACGTCAGCGACGATCGTCTAATACAGTGAAGAGAATAGCGGCGCCTGGTTCATCCTGCACGCTATACAACTCCTGAAGGACGTCACAGCGCCGGTGACTCTGCAGGACTTTGTGCAAGTCCTATGGCCCGCCGCGGCACGCTCCGTAGATGGTTTGGAAGATTCTTATTTTAGTTTTGAAAGGATATAATTAAATCTGGCTTGACCACGTAATGAACTAAAAAATAAATATTTATTTGTATATTTCTGTGGCTCTTTTTCATTTTCTTATATTTTAATTTTTTACTAAGGAACTCAGGTTAATTCCCATTTATTTTATTTAGCCTCTGTATAAAATTCTTCTTGGTCTGAAAGTATTTAATTTCTAGATATATTTTTACTTTAAATAATTTTTAAACTTTTTAAAAAATTATTATTTTTTAGCATGTAGAAAATGCGTGTAGTATGTAGTCAAACATGTTATTGGCATTCATGTTTATATTTGTTTTTGTATTCATTATTTGTAAATAAAACTATAGAAAAAGTGGTCACGCACTAATTTGCTAATCTGAAGGTCGCGGGTTTACAATCCGCCCACCTCCGAAATATTTTTTAACTTATTTAAATATTTTAAGGAACCACCATAAGTACTAACAAATAACGATTTTTGCAATATGAGTAGCCAGTACCGAGAAAAATATAAAAAAATGACTATCCACTACGGCAGTACGCATTGCAGGTGTCGCTACCACAACTGCGAACCACTGTGTAGGATTGAGGATGACAAAAAAAAAAAGATAGTCGAAAAAATATTGTCGAAGAACTCCCGATTTAAAAAAAAAAAAAAAAATCGGGAGTTCTTCCACAAAAAAAAAGATAGTCGAAAAAATATTGTCGAAGAACTCCCGAAAATAGGCATCGAGAGGCGAACATGCCCGAACATAACCGAATCCTTACGAATAGCAAGCTGCCACAAGAAGCCACTACAAGACCGTAGTCCCATAAGAATAATATTAGGCCCGTAGCCCCTATTTCCATTCATGATTTGTTGTAAATAGTCTAAATCCAACTGGGACATTCTTTTATGTATGCCTTGCACAATTTTCTGTAATTTACCATTTATAGTAGAGGTTTCTGCGTGCGTCACCACGAACAGTGACAATATAATTATGTACTTCAAGTACGTATACACCCCCAGCATTCCAAACTATAGCTTACAAATTGTTTTTACTAAGTGCATCTCCATTTTACTACATGTTGCGACAACTGCAAGCCAAGAGTATCTACAAGAAGGCAAATAAAATATTTTCGGTTCAAATAATGTTTTTTTTTTCCAAATCGATACATCTCTTATCACGCATTACAACTTTAGTGTGGATGTTAGTGCTCATAAACAAACATCATATGATGCTTTGCAATGGCATTTGTGAAATAGTTGGCACAGATACTACTTTTGAGAATAGTCAAAATTTGAGTCAAATAAAATGGCACAGAATTTATTTATAAAACCAAAGGCGCATCCATCTTAAAACAGAAAAAAAGGCGGACCTTTAGGAACCCTTTTCATGGGGGAAGAGCGTCTATGGTAACAAACAATAATGAAAGAATAGGCATATAACCTACTAAACAAAATTTTTTGAATATTAGTTAGTGAAAATAAGTTAAAATTCTTATTAAACTACAGTTCATTGCTCCTAGTTTTAATTTTTTTTTCCTATTCGAATACACCAATGCGTAAAAAAAATCAGTTTAAAAATCTCGACCCCTTGGTCAACTTAGTCTCTAGTTCTTTAAAATGCTTGGGCTCTTTGATGAAAAAAAAAATCTTCCTAGAGGTGGATTAAAACTAGGGATGAACAAAAAAATCCTCAAATACAAACACATCCTTACTATTAGAAGGATTTGACATTCGAGGAAAAATATTCGAAGGAAATTTTTTAAGGAAATAAATTAAATTAAAAAAATTCAACACAACCTCAGACGTTTACTGGGACAATTTATTTTCCTCATACCTTACATGCAATCATATAAATAAAATTACAATATGTATTGATTGTAGAAAAAAAGATTTTTAAATAAAGTGTTGAATATTCCGATTTTCATTTACTGTACATTATTTTATTTTTGACGCTTGGCACCTTCGGATTCGAGGGGTTTATTCGAGGTACTGTATGGAATTAAAATTCGAGATGCGAAGAAAAAAGAAAGAAAATTTGAATTCGTCCCGTCACCAATTGAGGTATGGAATATTTGAGACCAGCACCACTGCTGTGCAACACGGTGAAACATTTGAACGTCGTGTCAGACAAGTGACGTCAGGCAAGGTGCGCGGACTGGCGGAGGCCGGGCCGAAGTCGCGAGTCAGGGTCGAGGAGAGACACAGGGTGTTGGGACGGTCAACCAGCCGCACGGGTCAAGGGTCGGCGCGCAGGGGACAGTCCTCGGGACATGTGGAGACGAGGCTCGCGCTGACCGGGACAGCCTTCAACTGGGGTGACCCGGGGAACGCCCAAGTCCTGTAGGACGGCGCGGCGGGTCACGCCATCGAGACAGCAAGTGTATGGGGGAGCCAGGTCGTTTGGCTCGTCATTCCTTGTGGCACGCCTGCGAGAGCAGCTGGTGTTCCGCTGAGGTAACCTCGGCTGGATCACGAGCATCTGGGTGACGAGGGGTCCCAGTGATGTGAGAGGTATGTGCCGTGACGGTATTTACCAGGCCCACAGTTGAGGGGGGGGGGGGTTTCACTGGTGGTGTCCTCAAGTATTCGGTGGCTGGAGGTTCTCCGGTGGCGTATCATGTTGGGATGGGTTCCTCAGACGCTGTGCGTAGCTGTTGGCCTTCAGAACTGTGCCGCGTCTGAATAAAGTAAATATTCCAGGTCCCGTGGGACCCATGGTATGTATGGGTGTTAAGCTCACACCTGCCATGTAAAAGATCCACCATGGAGTTTCCCTCCGATACAGTCCATTAGGGAGCAGGCACGGAGCCCCGGTGCGCACAGTTCATAGATCTTGTGAAAATCTGGTGTCCCGCTGAGGTTTCCTCCAAGGCCCTGGATTCTGATTGGGCAGGACTCGTCCTTGGTAGTGGTGCTCCGATCGCTTGGAGCAGGCTCCAAGGGTTACCTAGCCTGATGCAGAGTCGACGTGGTGAGCGACGACACAGCTCCGGTACTAGCCTGGACAGCTAACAGAGGTTGGATAGGCCTCCACCGGACCACAGGTTCACTGGGTGTTTTGAGGGGTCCCAGCGTGATGTGGGAGATCGGGGAAGGCACCGGCAGTGCTGATAAAGTCTTAGGGCTGAGGACACAGCCAACTGTCTGGTTAGCTGAGTGTTGTACAGGGGCTGAGGAGGCGACTATGCTGGGTTGGTGGCCCCAGCCGCTGGTCGGTGCCGAAGCTCTAATACCCTCCCGATCAACAACAGGGAGTGATCCCTCACAGTTCGGTCTTAGTAAAAGCTCTAGAATGTTTATAAAGAGAACTGGAAGCTACTCCCAGCCTACCCTATTAGGGCGCATATGCGGGAGGGGAACGTCAGAAAGCCGGCTGTAAGGTCGGAATAATCTGGGCCCGGGACTGCGCCTGAGGGAGAGCCAGGCCGAGGACACACGGCAACAGCCGCGACGCCGAGCAGGAGCGACGTCACCATCAGCGACACGGGCGACACTGAGGTGGCATCGACCAGTTCGTCATCAACGGAGGTGGACTCAGGCCAGACGGGGATATTCATATATCACCGCCTGTTAAATGTCGGAACTCAATAAAAGGCCCAGATTACCTATTTGTAGGGACCTGCAAAATTCGCGGATTCATTTCTTGATATGCTACAATTCAAATAATTATACCTTAGCGCTGCTTCTACCACTGGTTCATTGTTAATCTGGATTAATGAGGGACAATTAGAGACCGTCGCTCAAATAGGTGTCGAATCACAGACACTCAGTCGAGACACTCACAAGTCAGCAGCCAATGAACATGTGGCATTTTCCCGAGTGTGTAAAGTGTAGTAGAGTCTATCCTGGAGGTCATTGAACCCGCGAATTTTGCAGGTCTATAACTATTTGTAGGGAATGTAAAAATTCGCTGTTTCAATGACCTCTAGGATAGACTCCACGATCCTATTATGGCACATCTGCTCATTGGCTATTGACGCGTGAGAACTGTCAACTGGAAGGCTTGTGATTTGAAACTTCTTTCGTCGACGGGTATTAATTTGCCCAGAGTCCTGCAGGCAAACTGTGGTCCAATATTGAAGCAGCAGAAAGTTAAAACGCATTTGGATTCTAGCCTATCACGAAATGAAACCGCGAAATTTTCTGGTATAGATCTATTTGGCACCGTTCTCTGAAACATATGAATAGCTGTAGGGTCAAATAAAATCATTTATGTTCTTTGAGTCTTTAGTTCTTCAGTAGGGCCTAACGCAGGTGCGCCACAAGTGGTTTGCGGCGACCGGGGCTGGGTCGACACATCGCGGTCTGGCTGCCGGGAAGAACTGGGTGTTTCTCGGGGACTGTCCGACTCGAAGGACTAGCGTCTCGTTGCTGGCCCACGCAACGAATGCACGACCCTTGATGAAGGACATTACTAGCATCCGAGAAGCAATGAGGTGTCGTGGATGGGCCAGGAGTACTGAGAGTAAAACCTGTCTGAATCCTGATCAACAATTGATTTCATTAATTTCGTTCCAAAATTCTTAAGGAGATTGGGCTCATTAGCAGTTAATAGGGGTTGAAATTACCGGTAATATATTTTTTTTTATCCCGCAGTAGCATGTTGAGGCCTGTTTCGTAAAACTCGAGACGTGAATAGTATTCACTATACCAATTACACGACTAAAAAAAATAGTTTTGCACCACCTGGATTTCTGTGCCAACATTTGGCCAAAAGGTTTTTCTGAGAACAATGAATCAAAGTGCACATTTTATATTTTATGAATACTTTACGATGCTCACCAAACTAGAACAGTCAGATACATGGAAACAGTTCATGCCGTGCTTGCAAGACTACTGAGTACTCTTAACTGAGTTCTGCAAAACATTTTTTTTGCATGTCAAAACGGACAATTTTTTTTTCTCAAAATGTAATAACTTTATATCTATTTCGTCTGTCAATATATTAAGATTTAAGCTCATCAGTTTTAAGAAAGATAGTTTTCATTTTCACACAACTTGTATCGCTTGCATACAAATGGTAAAAATCTATGTTGTCTTACTTTGCTCTCTGTGAAATGGCTGGTGGTCTCCTGTTACATAAAGAAAAATCACAACATATAACAATTTAACAGTAGACAGCCACAGTATTACACACATAATACTACAGTGGAGAAAGGGAATACCACAAATTGAAATTCTGATCGTACATTAAAGTTATACAGTTGATTTATCACATTTATTCTTTAATTTACAAACATTTATTACTGATTAAACAATCTTCCTACTTAATCCTACTACATACATGTACGATTGTACGATTAATCAAACTGAGAGTAATTTTATGTCAAAAGAACGTACCGTTTAGTCCTAATGGCAATATTATACAGTTAGCAAAGTCCAAAAATGTTCATTTTTCTATGTAGCCACATATATATTGTGTGCATTGTAAGTTGTCCCGACGAGAAGTAATCTAATATAATATATTCTGTACACAAATTATTAACATATTTAAAATTTACACTTTTTTCAATAACACTTCATTTATTTCCATAAATATTAACCCTGTTTAACAACATAAACATTTTTTTTTACAAAGATCATCATGAATAATGTTCTAACTTATGTTAGTTCTTTGCAATAATTTATTATAAGAATCACAAAACATCTCTCCAAAGGCTGTTAGTAACAAAGCATTCAAAAATTAAATTCTTGCACATGTCCTGCACTCTAAATTTTCATGTTGGGTACGTGAATGTCGGTAGTAGGGCTAGGTTAGCTTACTGTCCTGTTGGCCCCACTGCTCACAAAGAACACATTTGTAGGCCCCCTAAAAAATAAAAGAGAGAGAGAGAGAGACGCGGAGCTGAACAGTCACTGGACACACGCGTCATCTTGGGTGCGTCACCAATTGCCAATCACAATCTCCTCTTCACGAACGCTTTTTACCACCACGCCTACTTTTCGTTTTCACACAGTCACGCTGCTGTGTTCAAGTAGGAATGCAGGTTCTGCTAAACAAAAACCACACACCACGTGGAGAGTGAGAGAGAGGTGTAAACACAGGTCCCAAATCGTATTGCTAGATTAAATCAAGCCAAAAAAAGAAAGTGCACGATACACATAAACGTTCAGATATAAAGTGCTGGCGAACTACCTTCTCATGCAGAGACAAAAAAAAAAAAAAAAATACAACGCGTGCCGCCTTTTCAGCAGAAGTGCTGGCGAAGTGTAAGTGTAAAAACCAAAATGGCGGCGACGTCTCTTTTGAAGTGCATTTCTACGGCTTGTGCTGGTGACGAGGGAGGAAAAAAAAAACAAACAGCAACAGACCTGGTGCTCTTCGGTGCAGTGACGCGAAGCTGTGCATGGCCGAAGAAGGAAGGTGCAGCGGCGAGACAGTCAACAACAACACGCACGAGAGACGCCATGTCCAAGCGAGGCGCGTCGCCGCGGCGGAAGGCACAGAGAGACAAGATGGCGGCGGATGGAGGTGGGGGAAGGCAGGAGGAGGGGAAGGCAGGAGGAGGGGGCGAGAGCGCGCGCCACGGAGGTGCTACACCCTGGTGGGCGGCTGGGGAACCGCGCCGCCGCCCAGCCTCACCTTGACGGCGTCGGGCGAGCCGGCGATGGTGCGCAGGGGCCTGGACGCCGGCGACGTGCTGTACACGGCCTCGGAGGCTACGGCGCCGTCGGCGGCTCTCAGCGACGAGGCGTCCAGGCGCGCCACCTTCTTGCCGTCCAGGGAGCCCTTCTCCCTGCGCACATCACAGTGGCGGGGGTGTTTGGGGGAACGGGAAATTAAAAAAAAAAAAAATAGACAAAAAATAAAAACCGAACGATTCCATATGGGCCTACAGTAGTAGACATCGGTAAAGTGAGTTCTTCTTACCGTTAACATACTCGCATCACTGATATATTTTAAAAAAAATTATAACTTTTAGGGGAAGGATATACTTATAAATGGCATAAGTGAATTTTTTTTATAGTTGTATTAAAATTATTTTTTATAATTTATATAATTTTTCACATTTTTGCTAATAATAATGACGGATTGTGAACTCATAAGCCACGATGGTGAACGTGAAGTCATCAAAGATGGCGGCTGGGGTAAAATGTCCTCAGCGGCTTATTGGAGGCTTGTAATTGGGGAATTTAAACCTCTTAGGGAAATTTTCGTTCTTTTAAAAGCGAATATATTTTAAGGCATTTCATATTTTGAATTTTTACTGGTTTTTTTCTTGATAAAAATTTAATTTTAATTATTCAGTTTTTAAAAACTTTTTTGGTGGGCATATTTATCTAAAAATTGGACATTTTGGAGAATTTCGAGGAAATTTTGAATCATTTTGGGAAATTTTTGGCAAATTTTGAAGGTCAAGGGCAAAGGTCAGGGCCATCCAAGATGGCCGCCGTGTATTCACAATCCAATATTTGTGGCCGATAATCCCAATCCTTGCACTGGTACCATGTTTTAGGAAATACATTTATATAGTACTTAGAATAACGATATTTAATACGCTTCACTACTAAACTTTTATTTATTACAAGATTTTATAGCAACCGAATTTCAGGGTGTACAGTAGGTATGTCCTCTTATATTTGCTTTAACTTGTAGACTTTTTGAGTGGCTGAACTTTTAAACACACACCAACACACACACACACACACACACACACACACATATACTTATATAGGATACTTTGTAGGAACTGTGAACAAATGATGGGTGTAACCAGTTGAAAATCTTATTTTTATTTATTGTAAGCTACGAGGTATGATAAAAATATTTTTACTCTTTCACCTAAGCCTGGTAAAAATGATAGTACAAATGTCTTGGGTTTTGTCCAAACTGTGAAAATGTAATATTTGATGAACTTGTATTCTTATTTTTTTTACCGTCGAATTATCCCAAAAAATCAGCAGCTGTGCTCACCAACGGGGGTGCATTACAGGTTTAGTCTGTCTCAAATTGGACGGTCCTCAAATGTTAATACCAGCGGCACCCATCTCCCGACCGTCACTTGCAAAGTAACACATAACTAGGGACAGGAAAAATTCGCGGGTTCAATGACCTGTAGGATGAACTCCACAGTTCTATGTACACTCGGTCAAATGCCACCCACTCATTGGCTGCTGTCTTGTGAGACGTCCCAACGTAGCAGCCTGTGGTTTGATAAAGCTTTGGTCGGGCGTTTCTCATTGGCCCAGAGTCATCCAGGTGAGTTGTGAGCCAATAGCAGAGGCAGCACTGAGGTATAACTATTTGTATTTTAGCCTGTCGCGAAATGAATTCGCGAATTTTTCCGGTCTCTACTCATAACGTTTGTTTTTACGAATACGGACAACCTCGTGAAGTTGTTCACATACGCCGTCGACATATCAACAGTGGCAGTAGGATATATGAAAAACTGTAACTTTTTTTTTGAGAAATGTCAAATTTGAGACAAGTTGCAGGCAAATAGTCTATATATCCTTATATCTCTTGGTTATAAAGTTCTATGGAGACTGTGGAGCGAGCTTCCGTTTCCGCGACGTGTGACGTCAGATGGAACAGCTACACAAAAAACTTTATATCTGCCAGTCGGCCCTCGCGAATAAAGCAGTATTCTAACTAGTAGGGTCCAAGCTAAGAGGACGTAATTACCCATCCTGTTTCGAACAAATATAAAATATTAACAACCTAATAGATTTGTATTTCAATACATTAAATTAAAAAATAAAACCAATGTACAAAAATTACTTGCAAACCATTTTTCACAGCAATAATATCAGCCCTTAAGTGCATGGTCAATCAGGGTCAAATGCTCTACCAAAGAGCTAGTCTGATGACGGGAACAAATGCCAGTTCCCGAAACGTCGCAAATGTTTTGTCATAGGAAACCTACTATGTTCGTCGTTGTAGTCTACTTTGTGTTGTACATGATATAGGTACGATTATCTTCATCGCATTGTTCGTATATATTTGCTGCGTTGTTCAGGTTTTGTTGTCTGTTTGCATTTTTTGTTCTTGTTGAAACTGTCTCGTCGTCACTAGCCCACTGTGTTTGTCTGTGCTGTTATTTTTTTTTCATGACTTAATTCCTTCCACGGAATTCTTGTGCTGTCTGATATTAAAGTTAGAATGTGTTCGTCTGTGCTGTAGTTGTTGCGCTGTACATAACACCTGTTTTGGTACATCGTTGGGTTTATCTGCTTGACATCAGCTGATTTAGGCTTGTTTTATGTGGGTTTATGTTTTCATTTTTATTTCTTACTACCAACCCTAATAAAGCCTTTAATTGTGAATAATCAAACCCCCCCCCCCAAAAAAAAAAGAAAATTGAAAATATCTAATTTTGTATTAATTTGTATTGAAAATATGAAAAAAAATTGCCAAAAAAAAGTTGATTCGATTGCTACCAAATTTCACAGGATCACTCAATGGACTAATATGAAGATTGCCTATAAATTTAATCAAAATCGGCCCAGCCGTTTTGGAGTCCATAAAGAACATATATACATGGATATATTTAAGAGACTAGAAAAATTCGCGGTTTCAATGACCTCTAGGATAGACTCAACGATCCTCTATGTACTAGGACAAATTGCACCTGCTCATTGGATAATGACTCGTGACACGCGTTACCTGGGATGCTTGTGATTTGAATCCTCCTTTTGTTGAAGGTTTTTCACTGGCTTAGAGTCCTTCAGGTAAACGGTGGTCCAATCACTGACTCAGAATGAAGGTGAACGAGTTTGGAGTCTAGCCTACCGCGAAATGAATCCGCGAATTTTTCCGGTCTGTATAGATTTATATATATAGTTTTTGCATTTATGAATTTTTCCCACAAAAACAGTGCAAAACTGCAATGGATTATGTCTAAGAAATTGTATTAAATCTAATACATAGGGGCAGGCATTTTTCGCGAAAAGATCTGAACTGCGAAAAGACTGCAACAAGGTACACCCGCACCTGTGATTCCTTCCTTGTGATTGGCGGCCGTCTGCGAGAAAAGTCGTTGCCTTATTTGACCGAGCAACTCAGGACGGGTTTACTTGCGCATTGAATTACTATGATTGGTTATGAAACGATCGACATAAATAGGAAATAAATTACCCAATCACTGTAACGCCCCTCGTGCCCAATTTTTTATATTATTTTTAATTAATCAAAAAGTCCTTGGAAACTTGCTGGGTAAGAAAAATAAGAAAAAAAAGTTATTTACCAGAGGTGGCATGAGGTGGAGAACAAGATAATTTGGATCTCCCTGACACAAGCAACTTGGGAGCTGGTGGATCTTTTAAGGGAAGAAGGTATATCATAAATAAATTAACACTACACAAGTAGCTTGGTCTATAGGTTCCCTGGTTTATTATTAAGGAAATTTGTGTTCGTATTATTCAAACCTGACAATAAAAATCTTAGTAATTAACAAAGTTAAAGGGGGGCGCCCCAGGATTATTTAAAATAATACATATTACACCTTAACAAAAAATTATTACATAATCAAAAATTTAAAAATTGCACCAAATTTGAATGTCCCAACAATTACATATATTTATGAGTTTCCTCGATTTTACAGATTCTTGAGGATGACGTCCTTAAAGCACTGCTCGCTGGTATCTTTGTTTTAGTTCCTTCTATTTAAGTAAAAAAAGAAATATATATCTCATATCACCCGGGTCTTTCCAGGATGACCTCGGACTTCGGGCCAAACTCTTCTAACAAGGGGGGGGGGGGGGGATCAGCTGGAGGTCCCGAAGATCATGCGGGGCAATTTCTCCCTCCGTAACTTCGACCCTGTCAAACAGGGTGTGGAAACAGGGCTCGCGAGGTGTCTCGCGCCGACATCAGGATGACGCGCACCGAGAATCCGCGGATGCGCGAAGGAAACCAGAATTTTTGGAATTAAATATAAATAAAAAAATTTAATTACGCATGACTTTTCTAAAAACTACCTCTGCCTGGCTACTGTACAAATGGGATCACATCCCTTAAGTAACTGACTACATCTTTTGTGCAACCGAAAATCTCCGTTCCCGCGAAAAGCCTCTTAGCGCAGAGGAAACTGAGAACACGGGGTCAGTAGCCGAGCTCAGAGAACTAAGTGCCCGAGGGCGGACGAGGCTTCTAATTAAAACAGGCGCTAAAGCCCTAGGGAGGAGGGGGGAAGGTTCGGTTCTAAGCCGAAAATTTCCGAAGGAGTCCGAGGCGGGCGTGACAAGAACACGACATGCGCGCTCTCTACCGGACCGAAACGAAAGCAACGAACAATTGACTTCTACAGGTCGGGAGGAAGAAGCATAGGGCCATAAGGCGTAGCGGCGCTGCGCTCTGGCGGTGTAAAGGGGAACTAATGGAGGTGGTGAACTGACTCGCCGCCAGGTGTCACGAGCGTAGTCTCAGCTCGCTGGCCACCATGGGTGAAGTTGCTTTTTTCTGCCACTAGGTTTCGCAGAGGTCTCTTTAGGTCTCTTGGCTAAGTTCATGTCAGGTCACTGCTCCTGGATTTCTCAGAACTAAAGTGATGTAGAGAGAGAGGGGGGGGGGGGGTTACAGAAAACGCCACTCCGCTGGGAACACAGCTCCACTGGATCCCCATGCGTGACGAGACATGCTATTCTCAGCAGGTCTCTACAAGGTAGCAGCTTGCAGCCCAGGAGATGCTCTATGCAGTTTTGGTCATGCAGGGAATTAAAATTACAAACTCGGGACGTGACTGCAGGCGAGAGAAATTTCAACCGGGCTGACCATGTCCACATTAGACAGCAAAATATCAGATTGGCCCCCTGGGAAGGGGCTTCGGTCCACTGGCACAAAGTTTAAATCCGTGGCGTACACCGGCCTAACAAAAGTAAATCACCCCCATTAACCACCAGATAAATTAAAAAAATAAGAAACCCAAAAAAATTTTAAAATTATAGAAAAAATTAAAAAAAGGTGACGAAATGCCTAATTTCCGGCACATCACGAAACTCAGATGATGCTACCGTGTTTTAACTTTCAAATGGTCTCGAAATCTTTTCGCGAAATCTTCATGCCCCTACTAATACATCTGTGTCGTGTCTCGTGTGTTATCGTCATTAAAGCCGTAATAACAACAGCCCGTCAGGTCTGCTCGACAACTTCGCGAAATAAAGTAAAACGTAATTTTTTAAAGAGTTAAACGTGAAGATTTTATTTTGTTGCAAAAATAATCCATAACGCACAAAACGAATTG
The DNA here is from genome assembly GCF_032445375.1 of Bacillus rossius redtenbacheri. Taxonomy (NCBI): domain Eukaryota; kingdom Metazoa; phylum Arthropoda; class Insecta; order Phasmatodea; family Bacillidae; genus Bacillus; species Bacillus rossius. Next base: position 29,202,531 of record NC_086340.1, on the reverse strand, counting down.
GAACCTAATGTTCCCATACTCTTTAAGTTATTTATATGTTTCATGAGCCCCTTGTGTAGTTAAAGAAACTTTATCTATGGTTTTGAAAATACTGGAAGCTGCATCAAGTGGGCGAAACAGTAACAACTGTATACTCAGAGGACACAAGGGAGCAACCAAAAATATTAGTTAGTTCTCACAAAGGGAACTAGGAAGGAGGATCGTATTTTAAGTAAAAAAAAAAAATTTGTTTGCTTAAAATTTACCCTTTTTATTGTTAGTTAAAATCTGCATTATATTATTTTGGTGTTCTTTGAAATTACAAAATTACCATTATTTGAATCAATAATTATTATTTTAAAGGGGGCCCGGGCCATTTGAAGTCATTAGTTACAATTTTATGATACATTTCATAAATGAGACTATGAAAATAACAATAATAGTTTTAAAATTTATAAATGTAATAGTTATAAAAAAACATTATTTGCTCTGATTGGTGCAGGAGTACATATTCAAAATGTTGTGTAGCGGACTGTTCACTGGAGGAGCATAATTAGGAGGTTCTGGGCTTCAATCACCGAAGGATCAGCGTAAATTTGGCAGACTAAGTCTTGAAAGGAAACTTCACTCGAGTCTTGAAACATTTCTTGACTCAAGTCTTGAACCCCACTGGAACCAAAAGGGAATCCAGTGGTCAAGAATAGTAAACTAATTAAGTTAGGGCAAAAGGATGACGGGGAGGCAACAATTGTCCAACAGGACGTTGACTTTTCCACTTACCGATCTGGGGTTGAAGTGAAGTGAAGTGAAGTTAAGTGAAGTCACACCCCGAAGGGAGGCGGCGCGAGTAGTCGCGATGAACCGTCGCGAAACATAATGCGAAATTACTACTAGGCTAAACTAATGGCAAATAGCCAACCAGAAGAATAAAAAAAATTGTTAGGGAACACTCCCGAACTTGAGAGATCACATCTCTTAGCTAGGTTGCGGCGGCTGAATACATAAACGGCGCGGGTAATGCAGCTCCGGCACGAGATGCTATCGCGGTGACCGCCGAAGGAAGAATCTCCCGCTCTTCCAGGTGACATGAAGTTAAGTTTGAGCGAGATGCCCGGAGTCTTAGGGAGTGGGAGAAGTGGCCTCTGATTGGCTAGAATAAGCCCGGCGGAGTACTTGCTCCGCCCTCCAAAAAAAAGATATGAAGAGGGCTCCTTAACTAACTTAAAGGGGCCTCAGAGGTGCAAAGCAGAGCGCTCTGTTGGAGACAACAGGAACTGACTCTGTGTTGGTACGCAAAAGTCTCGCGGGGGGGGGGGGGGGGGGAGAGACTAGCGAAAGGTAGTACCATATGGAGCCCTCTTGGTGCGAGCTCTGTCGGGGAGGAAAGGAACTTCGATTAAGTATGGTCGCGGCCGCCAGAGCGCTCGCTCCGACGCCTAAGAGAAGGTAATTTAGTTCGCCGTGCCACCGGGAGATGGCGCAAGCTGTCCGTTCGCCGGCCTGGGGTCTGTTATAGAGACCGGGAGGGGGTTTATCCAGATGGAAGGATCTGGAATGGATAGAGGGTAAAAGAGAAGGGGGGGGGGTTAGTGCTGCGTAGTGGGAAAGGCCGCCTACAGGACTCCCGAGGCGTGTCGGGACCGACTGTAACCTGTGCCGGCGAACCTGACCAAAGTTGCTTCGGTCAACTGTAGCTTGAGCTCCGGGTGTGCCCAAGAGGGCTGACGGAAACAAAGGTAGCGTGTTGCAGGACGTGCGCAGAGCACTGAAGGGGTGCGAAATTTCACTCGCGTACGTGCCGAGGAGCGGGGAGACATGAGACGATGCTTAATCAGGACTTGAGTGGTGTGGGAGCCCGTGGATGAAACGGCCGGAGACAAAATTAAGTAGGAGAGTACAATACTGGGATAAAATTTTGATAGGCTGTAACAGGCTACAGAAAAAAAATACAAAAAAATATTTATTTAAATTATGCTAAGCCTAAAGTTGAGCCAGGAGAATATTACAATTTATGGCTCATTCACAACGGAAAACATCCGAACAAGCTATCAGCAGGGCCATGTATTTTTCGCGAAAAGCTTTTGAGACTAGCTGAGATTTAAAACACTGTAACATCGCCTGTGTTGTGATTGGTCGAGTTTCTTTCAGGTACATGTCTAATGTCGGCATACCAATCACAATAAGCAAACGCGTCCTGAATGGCTCGGCCAAATAACGGCAAAGTCTTATCTTGCAGACGGCCGCCAATCAGATGGTGCGGCTACACGATATTTCAGTCTAATGGCTGTCTAAACCTTTTCGCGAAAAATGCCTGCCCCTAGCAATTACCAATTAGTCATGTTTGAAATCGTGCCAACAGCCTAGTAAATTTAGTTTTACAACTTGGAAAAAAATGTTACGTTGAATTTGGGGCACAATGTAATAACCAACGAATAATATTTTTAATAGTATGTTTTCATATTTGCGTCCTTGATTGGTTAATGAGATCATCTTTACTTGTACCACATATTTGTAAAACCAGAAACTTACTTAGTAGTATAATTAGGCATATATTCGAGTGGTTATATTTATTTTATGACTTTAAAATTACTGTGTATAAACAAGTGTTTTGTGTTCATAAAATTTGCAATGTACCGTATTAGCATATGTTTGTACATGCGTCAGTATTTTTTGCTAATGTTGAACACCCCTGATTTTCATTGCCCGTGTCCTGCATATGTTTTCGAACAGCATCAATGTTGTTATAGAGCTGGATAATTAATGTACGTAAGCCTATGTTTGATGATGAAAACGGTGTTTTGAAACAAATATTTGGCTTACAATGATTCGTCTCGTAAGAGTCAAAGGTTTAAGGCAGTATGATAATATTGTTTTAATTACATAATTTTTATATAACTCAACAACAAATTTTGAATACATTCTCATTAATTTATTATAATATCGTTTATGTCCATACATTTTGTGATTTATTTACTTTTGACGGTTCGTGCTAATAAAATTGCGGTAATTTTGTCTTCGGGCTAAAGAAGACAGAGATTACTGAAACAAAATCGAAGCTTTCGCATTGTTTACTCACCCATCTTCTTCAAATATTATCACTATTCTTTTCATTATTCCAGTTTAATTACTAAACTTTCCGTTGAAATACTTAAGTAAAGAAATAGAACTAATTATGATTTGGAAAAAATAAGTTTCAAAAATACTGTCAAAAGAAAACTTTTCCCGCTCAAGTACCTAATTTAAAATCTGATTTTTTTATTGTTCAGAGAAAAACATTTTCTAATAAAAACTAAATACAGTATTTAATTTGTTTCAGGGGTTCTCTTTTCTTAACAGATTAAATCAAATGATACATTTTACAATTAAGATCTATCGATTTTACCAGCGATAGCTTTTATTTATGTGCGATTAGAAAAAAATAATCAAATTCAATAATTTTTGGTAACTTCATTTATTAGCCAGTTACAAGACTCAAAATAAATACATTCACAGATAGAATAATTAACATAAAAGTTAGATAATATGTAAGTGTAAAGTAACTCGCTACGTTAATTTTATTACAGACTAGCTATTGCCCGGTAGGCGTTGCAATGCCTCTTTAATTATTTCTGTAATTTTTTAAGTTTGTATACACATAAAAAAGCATCTCTCTCTATCTATATCTCTCTTAAATTTTACTAATCTCTCCTAATCACTCTATCTCTCTCAAATCTATATATCTCTATATCTCTATATACATCCATATCTCTATATCTCTATACATCGGTCTGTCTATATAAAATAGCTGTATCTCTAACCATTTAGTTTTATCTCTGTATATATTCTATATATATTTATATTTATTTTAATCGATATATCTATGCATATCTATATCTATATATACCTATACCTCTTCTGTATATCTATACATAGATATATCTCTCTCCATCACTTTATATTTCTCTATCACTCTATATCTATCCCTATCTCACACCATCACTCTCTATCTTTATATCTCTATATCTCTCTCTTTATCTTTCTATACATCTCTCTCGACTCGCTCGCTACCATTATTCGGAACTGACATAAAGCACTTACTTACTTACTGATAACTATCCGATACTACTCGCGGGCCACCATAATTTTTGCTTTGAGGGTTGGTATTTACGAAATATCACCTAAACAGTGACCTTCCTCGGGTTTTAAACATGGAGGTAGTTGGTGTATACAATATTTCCCATGTTAATACTTGAAGTTAAAATGAGAACGACCTCATAGCAGAACATTTTTTGGCTACGATGAAGTTCAACCCTAATTTTTTTCAGAGGTTTGGTATTATCTTTTTCAGCAATATTCAATACACGAAGGCATCTTTAAGATTTTTCCTGGCGAGTTTCATTCAATATATTAAACAAATTTATAGCATATTAGCCTTTATGAAGCTACGATTTGTTTTGCTACCCAATTGCTAACCAGTGGACTTCAACTTCAGAACAGACAACCAATCCATAGAATAATTAATATCTCCATGGTTTTAAAGGTCAAGTGTGCAAAATTTCATAGTGATCGGATGAACGATGAGTTATCAATGCAATGACGAAATTTTATAAAGTAAAACTAAATTCTGCTTTAAGGATTGATGTTATCAGAATCTCACCTGGATAGTGACCTTCCCTGTGTTTCGAAGGTCAAGTGTGCATAGTTTCATCTCAGTCGGATGAAGATTGTGCGAACGCATATAAGACGAACACAAACACACATACACAGACACACACAGTCATTTTTATGAATAAGATTAGCTTGGCATTCAAGTTTAATCTGCTATAGGGTGGTATATTACATGGTCACTACCAATTTGACACACCTGCAACTTAGTATAGTTTTTATACAGTAAATTATCACTTCATTAATGGAGTTCATCCCGTTCGAGGTCATTATTCTATATTTACATTTAAAACGGTTAAATTTGTAGACTTTTCGAGTGGTCAAATTTCAACTATATATATATATATATATATATATATATATATATATATATTGTGTATGCGTGTGTGTGTGTGAGCGTACTAGCTAATGCCCAGCATGCGTTGCAATTCATCTTTCATTTAATATATTCAGTCAGTTCGTCGAGAAGGAATTGAATTAACCGAATATTTTCTTAAATTGTTTTGAAATAATTTTTTTTAGTAAAATAATGAATTTAAAGAAATGATTAAATAATTCGGAATTCATTGTTTTGGTAATACTTTTTTGGTGTTTTTAATGCTTTCATTGCAATGCTTGGTGATAGACGATATTTTGTGTGTTTCCATCCGGAGAGAAAACGAATAGTGCCGATGGTTCGCCGACTCTCGACTATGCCACACACAACTGCTCGTAAGGAAAAAATGGCATTTCAAGGTTTATTCCACAAACTTCCAACGATTAGCCTTGTGATTTATTAATCGTCATTGTGAATGTAAGATGAACCGGAAACTGGACACGCTTAAATTGAAACGGCAAGTCGTTTGGAATAAGTGGTATTCTTGGGATTAGAACATCTTCTCCTCTGAAATTTCCTGTAATAATCGTTGCTTCAATTACGTTTTCCATCAGCTTCTTAACAGCCATTCTTTCCATTGCATAGTTCCGGTTGGTTCAGATTGCGTAGCATGATTATCACCGAACCGACCTTAAGCTGCAAATTGTACGGTGGAATTCCTACAAAATCCAATGAATTCAATTGGATAATTGATGATTTCATCTGGATCAGTAATGGAATCGATCGACTTAAATGATTGCAATTGGCTGGCGATTCGACTTTGAATTTTTAAGTTCAAATCGTCTGCGTCCTTATTTTTCGGTGCCAAAATGGCTCGTTCGCTCAACAAAAAATGGTTTATGTAATTTGTACCAATACTCGGAAACACTTTCGTGATCAATTATTCTTTTGACGTTGTGTATTGACAAATATTATTTGGAAACGAAATGAGACCAGTGGAAGCGTCAGTCGGAATTTTTCCATTGCCAATATCTAATAATAGTTTGGAAAACACTTCCCCCGATTCGTCTTTTTGTAAAGCGTTTCGCATTGTTAACTTGAGAGTTTTCACGTATCTCCACAAATCATATGACTTCAAGCAAGCGTTTATTTAATCAGCAACGGTTGATCTTGGAACGACTGGCAGCGTTTGGCAAAAATCGCCGGCCAGAAGAATCATCGTTCCTCCAAATAGGTCCTGATTATTGCGCAAATCTTTCAAAGTTTGATCGAGTACCTCCAATGCTCGTTTGTGCGCCATCGTACATTCATCCCAAATGATTATTTACATAAATTATCAATAGAATCCCGGGGAAGAAACTTGTTTTACAATTTCAAGTTGTAGGCTTGATCACGACTTGCAAATTACGTGCTATATAAAGGTGTGATTTTTTTTGCGTTGTTTGATTCTTGCGTTGTTGAGTTGTTGCGTTCCTTGCGTAGTTTATAAACCCAGGCCGAAGTCTGTACGCCTTTATCATGCGGGGTTTCAATCTCCCAAAAAGGGTAGCATGCATCAATTTCATTAATTGGGGGATTGGTCAGCCATGGCAGTGATTCATGCCATTACTAACTCCGTATCTTAATTCTCGACTAAAACTAGTTGTTTTGAGCCCAGGTAAAACTTGCATAGACACAGGGAAAACCCTGGGCTCAGTCATTTGGGGAGCAAATGAGCCCACATGGGCTCACATAACTAGAGACCAGAAAAATTTGTGGGTTCCATGACCTCTAAGATAGCCTCCATCATACTCTGCTTTTCTCAAGAAAACACACGTGTTCGTTGGGTGCTAACTTGTGAGACGTCTCCACTGGGTAGCTTGTGATTCGATGCTTCTTTAGTTGATAGTCTCTCATTGGCCCACAGAGGTCCAGTTAAACAGCGAGCCAATAATGGTTATCAGCAGAATGGTACACATTTTTGAATTTCAGCTATCACGAAATGAATCTGCGAAATTTTCCGTTATCTACACATAAGTTGTGCAGAGCTTCAGAAAAAAGCACGATTTAAAAACCACTGAAGTTATACGAAAGGTGTTGGTTTACTAAGAGAATTTAACAATTCGCTGGGGGTGGATGAGTAGTTATGTTTTTGGATTTAATTTTTAAACTACATTTATTATTGGTTTAAATAGGTCCTATATAGGACCTATATAACCTATATATGGGTTCTTGCAATGGGGAGATTGATTTCAGATTTTGTTTTGGACATACGCCATTGTAGGTTGCAATAAGTGTCCTGGGGAACCTCAAAAAACATACAAAAGATAAATATGTAAACACACAGAATACAAGCAAACAAGAAAAATGAGAGTGGGTAGGCTAAATATAGATTCTTGCAAGCCCTCAAGCAGGGAAGTGCCCTGGGGGATGGTTCGTGGTTCCAGACCATCCCTTCCAATATTAAAAAAAAAAAAAAACAAAAAAAAAACTGAAGCAAAACAAGAAAAAAAAAGTATAGCAACTTAGCTACAATAATGTTTTTTCTCCCCATTGTAGCTCAACATGACTCATACACAAAGGCTACAGGAGTTATGTTTCTAATTAGTCTATATTTAATGCCGGTTAGCACACACTTAGCTACAATAATGTTTTTTCTCCCCATTGTAGCTCAAAATGACTCATACACAAAGGCTACAGGAGTTATGTTTCTAATTAGTCTATATTTAATGCCGGTTAGCACACGTGTTTAAGTAAGAATGTATTTCACACAAACGTAACATGTATGTTTCATGTATTTAATAACATTCACACACGTAGGTTAGTATTTATTAATTGCTTAAACGAAACCATCAAACAATCTTTTTAAGAACAAAGTATTAAAAATAATTAAACTAAAATGAAATTATAATTTTTTTCAGGTTTATTTTCTCAAGCAAAATCATTACCTAAATTTATATGAGTAAACATGGGAGGTCTAAAAGTCTACTTTTCCTAGATTTGTTTTTATTGTGACAATCAATATTCTTTTAAAATTCAATTGTTAAGAAATGTTATTCATAAATAATTATATAATGGATACAATGGAACTCCGCTTTCAAAAAATCCTGGTTACGGCACTGACTCAAGGGACTTGTAATGCACATTTATCTTAATTTACCCACCATATATTGCTATGGTTACTACTCAAATCGTACAGTTGGCCTATGAAAGACAAGCAGACCGCGCGCACGTTCAGAGCCTTGCGCTAAAGTCCTTGCCACACTGTACAATTTTCCTTTTAAACTATATTTGACAATATAGTTAGAGGGGAAATGTTGGAAGGATCGCGACTTCTGATTTTCTCCATCAAATAAAGTTGGACAGATGACCTCAAATTTTTTTTGAAATCATTTAACACTGTCGAAGTTAATTATTGGATTGAACTACTTCAAGCTCTAAAATTTACTATGTAATTAAGAAATTGAAATAATGCAGCACATTACTGGTTGGAAAGAAAAATTGAAAGTTTTATGATTTTTGTGCATTTTTTAACTTTATGACATTTGTAAATTCTGAACCACAATAATGCTCGTAACATAATGAAATTAATGTTCAGGGACCTTTAAAAGTTACAGCCATATAATTTTCTTTTAACATATAACATATTTTGTGTACAAATTATCTTTGGTAACTTTTTAAATCTAATTTGGGTTCTTCGCCATTTTAAACATCATTTGTGGCAGAAACGGGTGAAATCTTTGTTTTAACTGGGTACGGTTCTGATTGGCTGAATTTCATCCAGCATCCAACATGGTTTATAAACAGCCCTATATTAAAAATATTTGATGTACCCTAGTCACCCAAATTGTCAAACAAATAATACTGCACTAGTGACGTTTTCGGTGACGTCATAAACTTTCAACATTATTTGACCAACCATATTGGAAAGAGCTGGAAGCGAAAGTTTGACAGTGTGAAGGTCCTTTAGAGGCGATATCGAGCTAGAAACACCAGCAAGCGCCGTAGGCCTACCTATCATCCCACTTCACTAACACAAATACACACCTAGCTAGGCGGCCCCTCAAGAAAGCAGGTTAACGAGCCAAAATTATTTCTTAAAATATTTCGTGTCTTTGCACATAATTTTTGAATAATTAATATTTCAACCATATTTAAAATACATTTTATAAACAATTAAATATGGTTGAAATATTAATTATTCAAAAATTATGTGCAAAGACACGAAAAATGTATTTTCTTGGTTTTAAAGAACTTAAGGCCAAATTTTTATATCAATCGTAGCATGTACCTACTGAAAGCATTTTCATGTGGCATACCGTTTTGGATTAATCGTTCAAAGTCTATACTTTTAGTATATAAATTATAAATCAATAAAAATTTGAGTTTGGATCCATCTTGTATCTATTCTACCACAAGGTTTTTTGAAAAACAACATTGAAAGTCTCAAACAGCAATCAAAATGGCAACAATGAAACCTTCCTCTGTTAGTTCTAGAAACAGCCACAGGGTGTAAACAACACTATGTCCAGCTGGTAAAAAAGCAATGTTAATTGTTTTTTTAGAAATAAACAGCACAAAGTCAACATGGTGCTGTATTCCTCTGATTAAAACTGGTCTTGGTGCTCATTTAAAAGGCTGTAACTTGCCATGCAATTGGTATAGTGGGCATAGTGCCTTTTACCACTGGGTAAAGAAAAAAGTTATATAGAAATGTTAAATAATCTCAAATGGGTCAATAATGGACACAATGTAATTTCCCAACGAGGTACAATAAATATGTATTCAATAATAATAGAAACACGTTAAAAAAATTATTATTTTATTGCATAAAATATGGAGATAAATTTAAATTAATAATGAAAACAAATAAATATGAATAATATTTATTTCAATTTATTAATTTGAGTTATTTATTAATTAATAATGTAATAATTTATAACGCAAATAAATTATACTTAAGGGAACATAATCTCACTTATATAAATACACTTTAAAAATTTGTAAACATCATTTATATCACCAATATTCCCATTAAATGTTTAAATGACATGTACCAGTATTCAATATCAATCACTAAAATATTAGATTAAAAAGCACATGTGTAATTATTATTGGTATGCAGCCTCTTTTTTCATCGTGTGAAAATTTCGTTGCATGCTGCGCGGGCATCGTGAAAGTTCACTCTCATACTTTTTTTCATAACGCGCTTAAAAAAATTATAACTTCGAAACATATAAATATGGATATATTATGAATTTTTTTTTAAAATCATGCGAAAAAAACACGCAACACTGGATGCAAAGTACCTGAGGACACCGCCTCCTCGGGAACAGGAGCGAGCAGCAGTAGCGGTCACGCCTCGGGGGAGAGATGCTGAAGGCCTGCAAGGGGGTGAAAGGGGGCAGAGCAGGCACACGTTTTCCTGTCGCTCCCTCGGGGACAGCGCGGGCTGCGAGCAAGTTAATGGAAAAATAAATCCCACTTCACCTCGCTCCCCCCCCTCCCCTTCACACCCTCCGGCCGGAAAACTCCCCACAACCCAGCTCTTCCCACATCTCGCGCAGGTTCGCAGGCTCTTATATTCTGTGACGCGGACAAGGCCCGTCTACGAGGCTAGAAAAACTGGGCTGGGGGATGATGGGCAAGATCTTCCGGGACCCGGTTAAATATTGAGATATTTAAAAAAAAAAAAAAAAAAAACCTGAACTTACCCTGATAGGACGAAAAAAATTACGAGTCTGTTGATACTAGAATTCATTGGGAACTTAATACAGATCACGTTTACAGTAATGCGCCAAGGTGACGTTTATGTTAACATTTTTTTTTGTAAAATTGTGGGGTTTAAAAAGTTGTAAATAGGGACGGGGCCTGAAGAAAACATTTCTCTTCCCCCCCCCCCCCCCCAAAGGTTTCTCTCGATGATCCTGACGTGTATCCCAGTTTGTCGGGAAAATAGACTCACGATGGTTGGATGATGATTTATTTAGTTTTGCACCATTTGCACGTTTTGCACTTTATACTGTTCAGAGATGAGTTAGAATTCGACCGACAAACATCGACTGCTTGTTCAACACGAAAAAAAAAGGTTAAAAAAAAAATACGTACGGCTCATGGTTTAAATAGCTACCTAAGGTTGCTACGCCTTTGAGGTTGGTGCTGAGCAATTTATATTTATTGCAAATAATTGAGAATGTGTTTATGATTAAGTGTGCGGATAATTTTATACTAAAGAAATCTCTTCAGACACTTCGCTGTCATAAAAACGATTTCTTTGAAATTATTGGGGGAAATAACAAGTCCGAAAAATGAATGAAAAACTTAATTTTATCGCGGTGAACTTGCAACCCATGTTGTTTGTCGGTATAATTATGACACAAGCTGTGTGTGTATATATAGTTACGAACGAGGCAAGGGCGCAACGCCTGCCATGTACCCAAGGGGCCTGGAGCGTCCACACGGACTCTGACGTCACGCGCGCATACCTTGGGGGATTAGAGCTGCCTGGCCTGGTCACCCCCTCCCCCGCCCTGAAGCATTATTACTCGGTGCTGTTATCTATCCCTGAGTGGCCTGGGAATTCCGCGGTCTTACAGAGGCCACCGCGTGAAGTGGCGGGAATGAGCGCCGAGGTTCTGGACGCTTCGAGCGTCGGGTCGGCCCGGTATGAAGCGACACGTCACAACCACTCCAGTCGGTTACAGAAACACGGCCAACGGGTTTGAAAGCGGCGACGCTGGTCCCCGCAAGGGTTCCAGCAGGCGAGTTGAGTGAAAAGTGTGTTCAGCGAGCGGCGCAGGCGCGGAGCGACGGGACCGTGCGAGTGCGACCGAGTGACGCGAGACTGTGTGTGTGTGGACAGGTGCGTGGTGAGGGGCGAACCACTGCTGAGCCTAGCTCCAGCGAGGAGTGCGAACTGCGGACTGGACAGATACTTAGTGATTTGTGAATAGACATTAAGCATGGTAATTTAATTAGTAATGTAAATATCTTTAGCAAATAAAACTGTTTAAATTAATTGGGCTATCTTTACGAACCCGATTGCCTCTACCAGGGCATTTAAAGGAATTAGGATTAATTCACAGTGTACTAAAAGTAAATGTAATAAATTTTTTAAAAATATTATAGTATATATTTTCGAGATTGAAATTAATGTTAAAAACTGTAGTTAACATTGTGTGTAGTTGTAAAGTAAGGGTTAGTTTTGTTTATAAGTTTAGGTTGCATCGTGGGTGAAATTATAGGACATCACAGGGCAGTAGTAATAGTAACAGGCTGGTAGTGTATGTGGATAAGGAAGATGGCTGCCGAAGAACTTATGAATATAATGGCTTTCTTAGCCAAGATAAAAATGTATATGGAGGAAATGAAGAATGGAAATAGAAACAACTAAGAAGAGCTGAAGAATAAAACTGATAATAGCCAAGGGAAGATGAAGAATGTAATGAAGATTGGCCAAGAGGAGATGAAGAACGAATTGGAAAAATTAAAATGAAAAAGCCAAGAAGAGGTGAAGAATGTCATGAAGAGCGAAATTGAAAAAATGAAGAAGGGCCAAGAGGAAATGAAACAAGCACAATAAGATATGCAGAACCAGCCTGTGGTGGCGCAAGAAAACATGCAGAGTGAGCTGGTGGCTGCTCAAGAGGAAATGAAGAAGATGTAAGTATCAATTATTCAACTCGAAGGCAAGGTGTAGCGTTGAAAGCAGTATATAGCTGAACATGAAGAACTGGTGGCTCAACAGCTAGCTCAGCTAGAGCAGGCCACCGAACAGCGAGTGAAAGCTGTAACTGAAAAATGCATCGAATGATCAAGAAAGCTACATGTGCTACGAAACAGAGGAGTTCTTCCGGGGAAGTGAAGGTGGAAGGCGCTGCAATTGGCCACCAAAAATTCAAGCCACCACCTTCGGTGGCCAATCGTCGTGGGCTGTCTACAGGCGACATTTCAAGGTAGCTGCTAAAGTATATGGCTGGGACGAGGAAGAGAAGGCTGCAGCACTCGTCTTGGCCCTGCGAGGATCTCCACTCGAGCTGCTGCAGACCATACCAATTACGGATCAGGAGGACAATGTTGTACTAGTCGAAGTTTTTGAGCACATACTGACGAGGTGTATAGAAGAGTCCCGAAAACGCGTCAAAAGCGATTCTCGGAAATCTTTCTGGAATTAGTAGCTAATAATAAGCGACTCGTGCACCTCACCTACCCAGATGCAACAACAGATCTCCGCCAGCAGCTTGCCACTAGTGCATTTATAGACGGACTCAGAGATGCGGAGGTTTAACAAACTCTTCTTTTTGTCCTACACAAGAAGAAATGTGATGCCATGGTTCTTGCCTTGGAAATCGAAGCAGAATGCAGTGCCTCAAGAAACACAAGAATCAGGACAAGAAGAGCTGGACTGGATCCCTACAATGAAGCAAGTGCCAGAAACACCACAAATGAAGGAGATATTATCAGGACATTGAAGAAGTTACTGAATAATACTCCAGGTACCAAGATCAGAAGAGTAGGAGGACACCCGTGGTGCTTAATTTGCAAAGAACTAGGGCACATCCAGTGGGACTGCAGTAGAAAGAGAAGCAGGAAGAACAACAGGGAAACGAGCAGTAGCTGGTGTGAGGGTGCGCATGGGAAATGGTAGCCTCTAGGTTTTTTTTCTGTATCCTTACTTTGTAGATGCCATGCCATTTTTTGCTTAGTGGATGGATAAATGGCAGACAGTGTTTACTTACTGTTGACTTAGGGGCATCAGCATTTGTAGTCCCCACATATATTGTAAGTAGGGAAAAGCTGAAGAGAACATCCATCCCATACAGACTCAAAACAGCCACTGGAGACACTTCACATGGACAGCTGGATTTGGAGGTAAGGATTAGGAGTAAACAAATGAATCAATATGGATTAATTATTGACATGGAAGGAAAAGTACAGCGCATAAGAGGGAAAGAGAAAGCTTAGTTTACCCCCGACCAATTGGAAGTATCTGGAATGCAAGTGGTAGTTAAAGAATCTGTCTCAATTCAGCAAACCACGAGCAGATAATGGGAGACACTTGAGGCAACATAAAGCTACCTGATGGAGCCAGATATTACATTATTATTGGAGAAGCTCCTGGTTGTTCGAAGCATTGCAAAGGTTGGTGTGGATGTACCAGTCAGGGTGGACAACCTCGATTCACAAACAAGGGTTTTGAAACAGGGAAACTCAGTAGCTAGCTGTGAACAAGTCTCTTGGATAGGCCAGTGTGAGTCTTCTTCTCCTATAAGACATACCGAGCAGCCACTGAACCCAAATCTGGAACAATTATTAAGGCGATGCCAATATAACCTCACAGATGAACAAATATAAAAAGTTACTGCTTTTTTGATAGGCAACCATGATGTACTTTCCCTATGGGATTCTGACGTTGGGAGAATAATCCTGGTCTACCATCGCAACTATACAGGTGATGCGGAACCAATCCGATAAACACCATGACAGCTGCCTCTATAAAAAACAGGACGAAGCAGATAAGTTGATTGCAGGTATGATGGAGGGCAGTGTAATGGAAACATTAGTAAGCCCTTGGGTTTTCCCAGTCGTTTTAGTAGCGAAGAAACTGAATAATATATCAAAAATGGACAGCTATACCTTCCCATATATCAATGACACAATTGATACACTATCTGTCACCAGACGATTCTTTATACTTGACCCGAAGAGTGGTTACTGCTGGTGGAACTGCACTCTGAAGATAAAGAGAAGACTGCTTTCTCAACACGGAGTGAGCTGTTCCAGTTAACTGTGTTACCACTCGGGTTACGTAATGCTCATGCAACTTTCGAAGGATTAATGGAAGTTGTGTTGCATGATTTGACTTGGAAAACATACCTATTATACCTGTATTAGATTAATGTGGTGGGAAGTACAGTAAAGGAACTTTTGCAAAATATACAGGATGTTTTGGACAGGTTTAGCCATCCTAATAAGTGCTTCATGTTCCATTAAGAGGTAACATTCCTGGGACATATTGTATCGCAGCATGGAGTCCGAACAGATCCTGAGAAGATCCAGCCTGCTAAGGAGTGACCTCGAGCTAAGAATAAGTATGATGTAAGGAGTTTCTTGGGACACTGTGCCTACTGTAGGCAGTTTGTGTCTGGGTTCTTAGTCGCAAAACCATTGCACCTGCTAACCGAGGACAAGAGATAAGATAATTTATACGGACTTCAGCAAATGAAATCACCTTTCAAGACACCAAGGTATCCCTGTGTACTAGCCCCATAATTGCCTACCCCAGTCAAATGGGAGAATACATCCTCGACACAGATGCAAGCAGAGATCTGGTGGATGCTGTGCTTTCCCAGGTTCAAGAAGGAAATAAATGAGTAATAGTGTACTAGAGCAAAGTTTTTTTCCAAGCATGATTGCAACTGTTGTGTTACAAGAAGAGAACTTCTGGCTGTAGTGAAGTTTATGCAACATTTCCACAAATATTTATGTAGGAGAAAATTTCTTTTACACAGTAAACATGCTGCACTTAAGTGGCTGGCACAGTCAAAGAATTCAGAGGGACAATGTGCTAGGTGGATTGAACTGATACAGTAGTATGATTGTCGGATAGGCCGAAGACCTTGCAAGTTTGACTGCAGCCATCGAAAAAGGGGAAGAAAAATTAGGTAATCGAAGACGTTTGGTGTACAACTGTAACTAACGGGGAAATTAAATGGTATCATGCCAGCTTGAAAGCAGCGCAGCAACAAGATCCTGACCTAGGACACATTATAAGCTGGCTAGAGAATGGTAGAGGATGTCCATCATGGCATGATATATATAATGACCGAAGGGCTGTGAAAGCTTATTGGGCACAGTGGAATTCCTTACGGACGGTGAATGGGCTGCTAATGAAGCCATGGGAGAGCCCGAATGGACATGGTAGTTACCATGCAACTACTCCTTCCGAAGAGTTTAGTGGCAGAGGTGTTGAAAGAATTACACCTTGGTACCTCTGGCAGTCACCTAAGGGTGAAAAAAACTTTAGCTAAGATCCATCAATGCTACTATTGATTGAAGTGCCGTCAGGATGTGGAGTCTTCGTGAAGACAATGCGAAGTATGATCAGGTATAATAGGGCTACAACACCAGAGTCATGGGAAAATGAGGGCCTACAATGTGGGAGCCCATTTTGAGAGGATAGCCATCGACATCGCTGGAACATTTCCTAAGACTAAAGATGGTAAGCGGTATATTATGGTAGCAATGGATTACTTCAGTAAGTGTCCAGAGGCTTATGCACTTCCTAATCAAGAAGCATCTACCTTTGTGGATGTTCTAGTCTACATTTTCATTTGCAGATTTGGGGTACCAAATAAGGACCAAGGCCGCGATTTCGTGTCGAAAGTGTTTCAGGAAGTGAGTTGTTTGCTGGGAATAAATAAAACCAGGACTACAGCCCTACAACCTCAGTCCGATGGGATGGTGGAGAGGTACCAAATAACTCTCGAGGAACACCTTGCCAAAGTTGTAGCCGACCATTAACATGACTGGGATCAACATACCCAGTTATTTTTGTCAGCATATACGGCTGCAGTAGATGAATCCACTGGACAGACCCCTGCGAGTATTGTGTATGGACAGGAGTATACACCGGTTCTTGTCCGAAGTTAAGCATCATCGAGCATGGGTGGCCACTTGGGAACACACATGTCATCGGTGTCTTGGTCCCAAGGGCCCCATAGTGAATGAGATTCAGGCCTATGATAATGGTAAGGACCGAGAATGGCACCGGCGTGTTCGCGAGCACCCGGGCTTAACAAAGAGCTGTAAACTGCTCGACTAGGTGTGATACGTTCCCCATGTCTAAATAAATATTGTGTTTTTTTTTCACACATCAAAAGTGAAGTCTAGTTGAAGCGGAGTGAGACTCTCACTTGTGCTTCTAGCACAGTATCGCGATATATATATATATATATATATATATATATACTTACACATGCATATACATACATGTGACTGTTAAAGGAAAGCATTATAAAATATCACCAGTTCAGATCAGTATTCGGTTTCCAGTTTTCGTAATGAACTCTTGGAAGAGTGAAAATGGCTAAAACGCATATATTCAATATAACTTTTTTTTGCACGAAAATCCTGGTAGAGATTCTTGAAAGCACTCAAGGGAATTGAAAAACACATTTTTATTCATTTCAACTGCTCAAAATCTCATAGATGCCCTGTACACGGCTTTGTGTTTAGAGGCGATACCGCGGTAAAAGAACCAGCGAGTGTCGCACTTATCATTCCGCTTTACCTATGCTTCACCTAACTAGGCGAGCCCCCATAATTGACGTGTGGGGAAAATAACACAGTATTTTAAATATTGTAAATAAAAAACACTTAAATTACATTCAAGGAAAAAAAAAGACTCAATTATTAGAAAAATCACTCGCCTAACAAGATTGTCTAGGTTCGTTTGCAGGTGGGTTAGAACTCGGAAATTTCGCAAGTAGGAAACGAAGTGGACGTTGCTTTGGGCCGGTGGGTGAGGCCAATTTATTCACACCTATTAAGTGCTACCTTGCTCCATTATTAAAAATAAATATCTCGAATTTGTGGCTGGTGTAGTTAAAAAAAAATAATATATGTCCGTATAAAGACATATATAATGGAAGTTAAATAAAATAAATGTTAGATTTCATCTATTACCAAAGTACGTTTTCATAATTTAAAAAAGGTAACAAAGAACATAGGACGTATGAAAAAAAGTTTGACCACCATGATTGCGAACATACTGGTATAAAAAAACGCATAGTGTGGTCATGTGCATGGGGAGAGGTCATGAACATGGGAAAGAGGTTGTGTGAAATATAGAGAGGTCGTGAGAATGGGAGAGAGGTCGTGTGCATGGGAGAGAGGTCGTGTGAATGGGAGAAGGGTCGTGTGCATGGGAGAGAGGTAGTGTGCATGGGGTTGAGGTCGTGTGCATGGGAGATAGGTCATCGTATGAATGGGTTAGAGGTTGTGTGCATGGGAGTGAGGTCATGAGCACAGGAGGTAAATTGATGTATTTTGGATATGTTACTGGCGCATGGTGCAAAAGATAATGTAACATTCTGCCAGGAGTTATTAGTTTTTGTAATTGTTTATACTGTCATGATGGCTTATCTCAGTGAAACCCCACTGTTACCAGGTATTGCCTGTCCCTCCCCCCTCCTATTCCTTTCACCTTTCCAATTAGTCTTTGCGCCTTACTGTCCTGTCTGATACGTTCTGCGCATCCAGTGAGATCCGTCACTTTAAGTGGCGTAACTAGGACGCCATTGTTCTCGCTACTTCAGGTGTTAAGTCGATCTTGATGACGCGAAACTTCGGAGAGCTACGAGACCTTTCCATAACGGGGCTTCCCAGGTATACAAGACAATGCAGACCTCCGGAAAGTGTGTCAGGGCCTGGTGGCGATACCGGCGAATCTTCGGAGCGATGCGAGAGCAGCGAAGAGTGGAGGGTGAGCGACCCCTTGGCGAGCGATAGAGGGCGACGAGCGACGGTCTTCGAAATGCGAAGGTTGGATCGTCGGGGAACAAGAGCACCTGGTGCTGTGTTGTATGCGCGGCGGACGAGTGTGCTGGGACCGAGGTGCGCCATAAGAGACGAGCAGCAGGGAAAGCCACTGTCGAGTCGAGCTCCAGCGAGGTGAGCGAATAGTGGAATTATAAGTGAGATTACTGTGTGGAAAAACCATTAAATTGTTGTAATTTCCTTAATGTTATAGATATAAACTAATAAATAAAACAGAATTAATTAATTGTTATATACTTTCCTAACCTGTCACCAATATTCATCTTACACGGCATTCAATAACTGCTGCAATATTACATTGCTCAATTATATAATGTTTTAAAAAAATTAAAACTTGATATTTATTTGGAGAAATGTGACTAGTACCTCTGAACAAAAAATATTAAATTTGTTTCAAAGTTAGAAATATTTATGAAAATTTTACCTAAACCTATCACCTTTACTATATAGATAAAATATAAGTACATACATACTATATATGTTGAAAAACAGTGTTCACATACTGTTGGTTAGTCAAACACAATAATATGGTTCTATTGACATTATTGTTACGGTTGAAGTCATTAACAAAGATAAATTCAATACTAAACGCCAATGACTTCATAGGGGAAATGATTGAGGCAGCCATTCACTGATAGCTAAAAGAATGCCAATAAAATATATTGTAAGTTTTAATAAATTCAAATATTGAAAATAAAACATTTATTTACTAACACTACCAGTAGATTACGGATACATCGTGACATTACACCGGCTTGAACTGGAGGGTCTGAACTGTAGTGAACTAAGTAACTAAAAATTGTTTAATGATGGCAGATTAAGTTTTAATTTCGCACCTAAGCCCTGATTTACAATATAAATTAGTTATAAATGTAAAATATATGGTCAGAAAGTAACTGAATTAGGGGTAATTGTAATACAAAACTTACTTTTTGTAATAGAAATTCAGTTTTACAAAATTTAATAATCTTTTACATGGACTTCCACGACTTTAGGCCCCTGCAAATTAATGCACGGGAATTATATTGCGGAACGATCTCGCACAGGTCGTATGCATAGCAGGCCGAGGTTATGAGCCCATTGGTAAATGTTGCCATAGTGTATAGGATGTTCATGAAAGAATGGCCCAGTTTCAATGGTATATTATAACAGTTTAATTTTGACTACTTACAACAAATCATACATAAAATTGAAGGTAATCCAACCCTAAGATTTCTTACGAATGTTCAATGTGTGAACCTTTAGTTGTAAGGCACACATCCAAACTAAAGTGCAATTATTCACACACGTTGTTTAACAATTCCGGAACAATGGAAGAAATGGCCTTTTCAATTCTGTGTCTCAACTCTTTGGTAAATCATTACTAATGATTCATTAGGTAACGGGGGAACGTAGACACGATATTTCGTAAAGCCCCAGAGAAAAAAATAATCTCATGGCGTTACGTCAGGTGAACGTGGAGGCCAGTGAAAGGAAGCTCTGTAGTCTCGACCATTATGACCACCACACGATCGAGAAAGTCGTCTTCCCGCTCAAATTTCTTGAAGTGCAAAGTTACGAGTATACCATAGTCATCTGGCTTTAAAGCATTTAGCAACTATAACCGTTCATGAAGCATGTGCAAACGTGTTCTTAAAACCTTCCACACGGTCGTCTTTGGCAAATGAAGTTAAAGACTTTCTTTACGAGCAGATTCCTTAGAACTACGCAGGTTAAATGCTCTGACACGGTCAACATCCTCTACATACATTTTTGGTCATCCCGTGCTTTTCCATTCACAAACACATACGGACGTTTCGAACTGCCTATACCATCGGCGGAAGTTTTTTTTTTTTTTTTTGCCACATGGAGGACCACAATTAAACTTTAAACAAAACGCACACGTTGAACTGATAGCAAATTGCAAACAGAAGACAAAACGCTTTACGCTCAGGAGTCGCCATTTTGCGTAGGTGGCGCTGCAGGCAAGAAAACAACAAAGCAGTACTCGCGCATGCGCTTATCTGAAACTGTTTTGAGTTACTTTTTTCATTGTGATCTCGGACCAACACTCTACAACGTTCAAAGTTGATACTATCAACACTTACAACCGGGACTTCCTTTTATGTAAATACTGTACTTCGGGTCCAGCACTGAAGTCAAGAGAGTGCTCCGCTTGCGAGGTCCAGGAACGAGCTAACTTCAGCCCGGGGGCAGCCCAGGGTAGATAAGGGGGGTGGAGAAGGAAGGGGGTGGGCTATAGGGTAGAAGATGACGTCGCAAGTCGCAGGGGCGGTCCCTGGTGGATCAGGTCTCGCTGACGGCGCGCGGTCCTCTTCGGGTCCCTCCCAGGGGACATTTAGTCCATTACCGTCATCACCTCGTGCCTTCAGGGTCTCCGGATTATGTGTGCGTGTGTGTCTATGTATATAGGGTTGTCTCGGGTTACTCTAGTTTACCCACCCGTTCAATTCCATCAGTTCTTCATTCTCATCGCTTCTAATGACACAGGCATCAATGAGCATTAATCATTCATTCAATCATTCATTGCTGGGTCATGAAAGTCACTGAAGTCCGCAAATATTCGCGGTTTAAAGGAGGAGGTGTTTTAAGGCCTCCTCCCGTAAATATTGAGACCTGCTTTTGTTAAGGCAGAGATGGCACATTAAAAGATTTCCAAAGTGTATAACATTATTCAATGGCGGATACAGGATTTTTTTCTAGTGGAAGGGGGGAGGGGCGAGTTTGGGAAAAATTAAAAAAAAATTATCACGTGTATTAAAAAACAACTGTCATTACTATTGACTCTAACGCGCTGAAATATGGGCTTACAATAGTAACTGCACTGTAGGCAACGTGGCTTCTCACACAGTAACATACTTTCTCACTGATACTTGGCAAAATTTTTCATAACTTCAGGGGGGGGGGGGGATATATATCCCCCCTGACACCCTTCCCAATACGTTTGCCATTGGTTCTATTAACAGTGTTATTACAGCTGTACACATTCCCAAAATTGAATTTAAATTCTAAATGCTAATGCCTTTACAGAGAAAACTATTTCAGCAGCCAGTGTCTGGTAACTTCAGGCATTATAATAGTAACTATCCTTCAACGAAGTTAATTTTTGAAAATTAAACAAAATAAATTGACTATGGCCTGGAAACTCTTGAAAGAAAGACCGCGTCTTCAGTTCCTATCTAATTTAGCAAAATTTGCATCACTAATAGGAATTTATTTTTTCGCTTTGGACAGAACAAGGTATGGTTCAATATCAGCTCAATTAGAAGAAGTGTTTCTTCTCAAGTGGTAGCTTCTGGTTTAGCATGTGCTGTCCAAACAACACGCATTGCATTACTTCATGGCACAAACACCAGAAGCCGCTCTGCCCATACTGGGAGCATATACACTCGACAGACAATACTCGAGTTGTAGTTTGCGGTGAACCTACTTTTCATTGTCGTCCAATCAGTTCCCTAAAATACATGAAGTTAACTGATCGCTTGTTAAGCTTCGTGATAGGAATAAAAAAATACGTTCTGCAAGATGTCAAATATTTGCACGATTTAAATTTTTTAAAGTTATGCCCTCACATAAGCAGAGATTGTTGCAGCAGGTTAAGCCACAAAGGTGTATGTAAACAGTTGATAATTATATTTATATATTATATATATGTTAAAAATTTATCACAATATTTAATTAATTATGAAAATATATTTAAAAAGAACATAGTTGATTAGTTATTTATATTTTATCAAGTTCTTATTATCTTATACATAAAAATGAATGTTTGTGTGTGTGCGTGTTCTTCGAAACACGGGAAGGTCATTGTCTAGGTGAGATTCTGATAACATCAATCTATAAAGCAGAATATAATTTTTCTTTATAAAAATTGCATTGATAACTACTCATTGTTCATCCGATTTCTATGAAATTTTGCACGCTTGGCCTTTGAAACCATGGAGATATTAATTAGTCTATGGAGTGTTTGTATATTTTGAAGTTGAAGTCAACTGGTTAGTAATTGGGTAGCAAAACCAATAGTAGCTGTATAAAGTAATATATGCTATAAATTTGTTTAATAGTTTGAAAGGAACTCGCCAGGAAGAATCGTAAAGATGCCATCGTGTATTGAATATTGCTGAACAAACATAATACCAAACCTCTGAAAAAAATTAGGTTCAAACTTCATCATAGCCAAAGAATGTTTTACTAGGCAGAAAATAATTGGGGGGGGGGGGGGGGGGGGGGGGGAGAAATTTAAAGTCTTTCTCATTTTGACTTCTAGTATTAACGTGGAAAATATTATATACACCAACAACCTCTATGTTAAAAACACGAGGAATTGTCACGGTTTAGGTGAGATTACGATAAAACCAACCCGTAAAGCATAAATTAAGGTGGCGCGCGAGTAGTACCGGATAGTTACCAGTAAGTACTTTATGTCAGTTCCTATTTCCTATGGTCCGAATAATAATGGTGGCATTCAAGTTGAGAGAGATATATAGAAAGATAAAGAGAGTTAGATATAGAGATAGAAAAATAGAGAGCGATGGCGTGAGATAGGGATAGAGATAGTGAAAGAGAAATATAAAGTAATGGAGAGAGATATAGCCTTATAGATAGATTCACAGAAAAGGTATAGGGATATATATATAGTAAGTGAAATATAAATGTAAATATAGAGAGGATCTATATAGATAAAATTAAATAGTTATAAATATAGAGAATCATAGAGATATATTTTGAAGACATAGATCATATATAGAGATATATGAAGATACATATAGAGATATGGATATATAGTGAAAAATAGGTAGATATATATAAAAAGAGATATAGAGATTGAGAGATGGAATGATACGGATATATACAGCTATAAAGAGATATATAGATGTATAGAGTTATACAGAGATATTAAGAGAGATACAGATGGAGAAAGATGCTCTGCATGTGTGTACAAAATTAAAAAAAAAATACAAAAATAATTAAAGAGGCATTGCAACGCATGCCGGGCATTAGCTAGTATTAGACAATAATTACATAATAATGTTCTAATATTTATGTACTGATAACATTTGTTATTGTATTAACTATTCAAGACTAAAATATATTTAATATTAATATTATATTAAAATTTTATTATACTATAAATATAGGTATTTAAAAATATTACACATTAATGCAGTTAAATATATTTAACTAAAGTTTTATAATATGGTATCTAAACTGTGAATGTATTCCCCCGTAAACGAACATGACGTGATGCGTGGCTAAACGACCGCCATTGGCACAACAGCGAGTCTCATCCTTAGATTGCAGTGTGCATTCGCTCTCTCTTTCCGATGCATGATTTCTGCTAGTATCTCTCTCCTGGTTTTAGTGTGCTCTGTTGCCAAGTGCACGCCATAGAGCGCAAAAGTTTCGGACACAACTTTATAATGCAAAGAAAAATTGTTTAATGTATCGGAATTATTATTTATTATTATTATTTTGGTATGGGAAAATTTGGAATGAGAATTATGGCAAATACATTTTACTGGTGTATTTAATCAAGAGCATCTGATTAGTTCCATTTTTTTTTATTTCTAAGGAGATTTAATCGAAAGACACTATTTTGTTTTCAACCATTTTTGTCAACATTTTGTTTATATCATTTAATTTTAAGAATTTTGGCTCTTTTCAGCATTGCACATACTTTCTTGGGATGGCTTGTTATTAATAGTGACTGTTTCAAATAGTTTCTCCTGTGAGAAAGAGCCAGGATGACTACCACTGTAATTATACTGTCAGTAGACACTATTGTATGGTCTTAGAAAAATAATAAAAAATAGTTTAATTAAATAAATATATATTTAATTTTATTACATATGATTTACGATGCTATACAAAATTGAAATTTTAATTTCAACAACCCGGGTAGTAACAATCTGGCAACAGTGTTCGCCATCTACTCCGCGAGAGTTAAACAGGCCAGCCTATACCATTGTGAACTGTGTCAAACCTGATATTCGGACTGCAGCAGGAACTTCCAGGCGGCGGCGCTATAATGTCGGCGTGACGTGACTCGGCTTGTTAATTAAACGAAAACAATCCTCTCCCGACGGCGACGAAGCCGGGCGGGGAGGGAAGGGGGTAGAGGTAATATTGCGCACGGCGCACACTTGGCACGGTGCTTCGGGCAGCATGCTGCCGCACCCGGCGGTCGAACAGACGACCCAGGAGGGAATAAGAGAGACCTCCGCCGGGCCCGGGACATCTCTGCATCCCTCCAGTCCTCGATCCATTGACTCCGAGTCAGACACACTCCAACATCCACCACCACAATCTTGCACCTTCGGATGTTCCAAGTTATGCCATTCTGTATGTCCATAAAAAAAAAATTGGTTGTCTGTAAAGTCGGTTTACGGACGATAGTTTAACGTGACAACGTCATAACAAAACATTGATGAAATTATTGAATACATTTATGAATAAAATTGAATCATTTTTATTTTAATAATAAAAGAATAAATACTTGAAATTATACTAGTAATCAGATTTTTAAAATGCAAGATTAATTAACCTTCATTGCCGAAATTGTTGATGTAATAACCAATGAAAACCACATTAACTTTTCACTTCACTTTATAAACAGTCGACGAAACAGTTCACGTGTAGATGTAAGTTGTGTGCTGCCGCTTCTATCTTCTCCTCGGACGCATAGGCCAATCGAGTGGAAGAGAGATGCGGCGCAAGCGTACAATGAGAGTAACGGGACACAGCGTAACGGGACACAACGTAACATAATAATGTGCGTAACGGGACACTTTTTCGTGCGTGCAGCCGGCGTTCATCGATTTAGTAGACGTTGTCACGTCAATAATGTCACAGTTATAAAAGATTAATAGTATAAACTGCAAGCCTGGTCGAGTTTTAGTTCGATATCACAATTGCAGAGTAACTCAAAACAGTTTGAGATGAGCGCATGCGCGAGTACTGCTTTGTTGTTTTCTCGCCTGCAGCGCCACCTGCGCAAAATTGCCCCTCCCATTTGGAATCTCTTTGCACGGGAGTGGTTGGACGTTGAAGTCCCTGACTCGTTGGATTGGTCGTAATGGTCGAGACGACAGAGCTCTTTTTCGCTGGCCTCCACGTTCACCTGACTTAACGCCATGGGATTTATTTTTCCTTATGGGGCTTTAAAAAAGATCATGTCTACGTTCCTCCGCTATCTAATGATTTGCCAGAGTTGGAACACAGAATCGAAGAGGCTATTGCTTCCATTACTGCGGAGTGTTAACCAAAGTGTGGAAAAAAATTGATTTTCGTTTGGATGTGTGCTGCATTACTAAAGGCACACATATTATACATTTTTTAAGAAACACCAGGTTAATTTACCTTCAATTTGTAGTATGATCTGTTGTATATAGGCTGAATTAAACTCTTTTAAGATATTATTGAAACTGAGACACCCTGTACTTTAGACGCGTTGAGGGTGCAGTGTTTAGCACGCGACGGAAGATGCAACGAAGTGCGCGCGCACATGATGACGTCAGAGAGCGCACGCGTGTTCCTGCTGTAGCCACGAGCCGAGTAAAGAGGCATCAACCTGTATACCGTAACTTTCGTGACAATCACGGGACGTACCAAGGGCACCAATGTGCCGAATGAATCGCTGTGATAGCAAAACTGTTCTAGAATACATTTTACGAACTTTAATGGTAACAATTAAAAAATAATTGCAATTTTAAAATACGTTATAATCCTGCCATTACGACTTTGATAACACAATATTTTCCGTAAAGCATTATAGTGTCTATTGAGCTCAGTAGTTAAGTGCATGACTTGGTGACAATTTTTAAGGTTTGAATCCCGTCACGGGAGATAACGTTTTTAAATTTATTCTTATATAACTTATATAACTAAAACAATAAAATATTTAGAACATTATTATATGTTATTTTTTCTTCTAATTGTTATATATTTTAATAAATAGCTCAGTTAGGCATAAAAAATTATTTTTTATTTGTAATTAAAATAAATTTTTTGAACACAATATATAAAAAAAAATTTTTTTCCACACCCCGCAGGAACAGAAAGATAGGTTTCGTCTGAGATATCGTATCGTATCTTGAATCGAAAGTTGGCTAACTAAGGTCCGGTAGATAAATAATACGTAATTTTTTATTAAATTATTTAAATGTTTGCAAATTTTTTTTCCAAAAAGGTTTTCGTACGTTAAGTGGTGTAAACTAAAAATTAAATATATTAGTTGGGTTAGGTCATATACGTTTAAAATACTACAAAATCAAGAAGTTGCATTAGAGAGCGTCGAAATTCGGGCATGTTCTCGTGTCTGATCGAGGGTCAATGAATCCTAGGCTTCAGCTCGTCGCCTGTGGCAATCAAACCTCCCGACCAGTGGGAGAGAAGTTGGAGGCGCAGAGGGGCATGTCCTCACGTCGTAATGGCGCCGCTGGCAATACAGCCACCAGCTTCCACTCCCCTCCCCCCCATCAACAGCATTCCCTCCTCCAACCCCTTCCGCCGTGTCGGATCTCTTTAACAATGTCATCAAGCGCGCGTTGCAGAGAAGGAACCAACTCGCCGGGATTTTTTCAACTGCGCCCTGGGAGTGTGGTTGCGAAAGTGTGGTGGAGTGAAGGGGGGGGGGGGGGGTGACGTCAAAACTGAGCGAACCTTTGAAATTTTTCTCCCGAGACCTATACCACACCCCGCCTTTTAGGCCGCGCGCCTTTCTCCAGCACGACGACACTCCAGGAACGTGATGTGTCCGTTCTCTCGTCCAATCTCTCGCTCTTTCTCTTCCCCCTCTGCTGGACTCTCATTGGTGGCGATACGGACATTTCACGCATTCGCTTAGTCGCAAGTAAGAATACAAACTTTCACACTCTCGCACCGTGTTCGTGATTGGCCCGCAGTTATTCGGACACGCCCCTCTACGACCGCGAGCCAACTAAGAGAAGCTTAAGATGTACATCAAGCTCTGTCCCTGCCCGAACACGCTCGAATATTCACCTTCGGCCAACCTCGAGATTTGTTTTATTTTTGCGCAGGAAAAATGAATTCAAATACTAAAAGTGGTCGGTTAGGTTAGCTACATTAAAACACTTAAAACACTATGGACGGTTAGTTAGGTTAACAACAGCTACATTAAAATAAACAGATAAATGTAAATATATATAAAAAAAACCCGAGGCTTGCCGAAGTACGAATATTCGGGCGTGTTCGGGCAGGGACAGAACTTGATGTACATCTTAGGCTTCCCGCCAACTATGCCCCGGCTAGGAGAGAAGTAAGCGAATCAGGTAGTGCCAATTAACAAGGATAAAAACTTCCCTGCTAAAAAATAAACCACTGGAAAATTAAACACGTGTTGAGTACACCCACGACTGAGTTATACCCTGAGGCCAGACGAATCTGCGAAATCTCCCGAGTCTCTTCTCGTCGGGAAGGACCAAGGATTGGATCGCCATCCATTCTTGATTTCGGTTTGCAATGGTTTCCCAACATCTCTTCCAAAAGCCAAGCTTGATATTGCATGTTGACCCACTGTTCACCCCTAATTTTTCTGACTTGTAGTGGATGTAACCGTCACTCAAGACCTAGCAGTCAAGGAGACGTTGAAACCAAACACTTACCTACCTCGAAACTCACTCGAGTGACGTTTGTGTCTCATGCAGCCTTTCGCCTGAGTAGTAGACTTACGTCTGTACTGAAACAGATTAATATTTTTTATATATTTTTTGGTAGGTGTGAAATTTTACACCCTAAAAACAGGTCCTTTTTTTTCTTTGAAAATGGTAAATTTTAAGTCATTTAAAGAAATTTTTGAGTAATTTATTGGAAATTTTGAATCAACTTTAAAGGTCAAGGCCAAGAAGACAAGGTCATCCAAGTTTGCGGCCTTGACGTCACAATCCAAGATGGTGGCCGTCTACTCGGCTCCGATCCACGATCCTATTTCAGGACAGACATAAGCAGGCCGCTCTTCAGACTGTGTTCGTTATAGCCGCTCCTTTAAGGGAGAATGATGTCACACGCCCCGCTAAATTGGAATTTATAAACATTTTCCCACGGCTTACTTTGGATACTTATCATTAAGTTTTATGGCTTGATAGATGGTTTTAAGTCAACATTTCTGCCCTCATGTAACTATTACGGTAAATAGAGTCGCTCATGTATAATAACAAGTGTTTTCCTAGCGACCATTAGGTACACACTGGAACCTGTTAGTTAAGACCAGACTATAACAGCACAAAAAAAGAGCACTGAAAGATTTAATTAATGCCTTGTCGTTTCCAAAGCCAGGAAATTTATTTGAAAATATAAATCAAAAGAAAAAGAACTAAATTAAAAATCGAGAGATATGCACAACCTTAAAAGAAAACATAACCGCCAACTGGACCTCAACATTTGCTTAGAAAAATCAGTTTATTGTAAAAAAAAAATCGCCATTTTGAGATAAGGGTTATTTAGGTTATATTTTACTGAACACTTTAGTTACTAAAATAAACTTAAAATAATTATCACTATATATTTTACCAACTTGTATAAAAATTTAATATTTTAACAGATTTATACGAAAGTTTCAATAAATCCATGTTAGAGATTAATACATATCTGGCAAAACATATTAAAATTTTTAATAGCTGTACATGGAAAATATTCCATTGATATCAATATATGAACCATAAGGCAATGTCATTTGATTATTTTGTTTCGTAATTAAAGCAGTGATGGGTGGATGTCAAAATGTTTGTTTTTAAAAAAACTAGGAATAGAGCCCCAGGTGTATGTAAATGTGTGTACTCATTAGCAACGTAAATTAACATTACCCTGCACTTTATTTCAACAGGCGACTCTAAACCAAGGTATAGTGCTATCCGCAAGACAAAAATGATGCAGTGTGTGGAGAAATAGTCATTATCCAGATGGCCACATATCTATTGATGTTTCTCAACAAAATGTGCTGCCTGGTAAGACTGTGATTTTGGCGCCGAATACATGCGTAAATCACATATAAGCCTTTCCTTTATTATTTTTATGCCAGTGAGAATAAACCTGCAACCTTAATGTGTGTGTGGACATTTTTATCACTGTGCTTAATTTTCCAGAATTAAATTAGATTATACCTATATTTAAAGATAATATTCTTAAATTTTAAAAAAAATATTTTGTACCAAAAAAATACACGTGATTTATTGGGGGGGGGGGGGGGCGGTTTAGTCTGAAACCTCACCACAAATCACTAGGGGGGAGGGGGGGTTAAAAATTTGCTAAAAAAACATCACGTGATTAATGGACGACTCCATACCTGTGCGACATACACCAAGATGTTACATAAATGTATATTTTCTTATGTATGCAAATACTGGATATATTGGTGTATTTTGTGTTGCATATAGTATATTAGAATAAGTTTATAGTTTATAGTCCATAGTATATTAGAATGTATAAATATGAATGTATAATATGTAGCATATTCTTATCCAAAATATCATAGGCTTCTTTTAAGCCAACTGAATATTCTACAAACAATGAGAGGGTAGTCTCTTTATAATATGGTTTACTGCTTTACAATTACTTATAATATCCTCATAATACATCTTTAATAACTGTTTGCAGATGATGTGGCTTGTTTGCAACCCGAGATTCTTGCATTACTTATGAGTGATAATTCCACAGGAAATGATGCAAATCACGAAAATCATAAATTGGTTCCCGATGATTCCCGTTCCGACACTGCAATAATATCTTCTGTCTTAAGTATTGATGATCCACTCAACATTACAGCGAATAAAAATTGTGATACTGAAGATCGTGGTACTGATTCACATGAAGCAGTTCCTCATGCTTCATAGACAGGCAAAACACGAAAGGGAGTAAATGGAAGTTCGGCAATTTGAGCATGACTGAAAGAAAGAAGTAGAAGTATAGTCACATGTAATTTTATATCACTTCCAAAAGTAAACAGGTGCCTGCAAAATTTTTGTTTATTTCAACTGTAAATGTCCTATGAACTTTCCAGACAAGTTATCTGCAGAAAATAGGGAAATGGAAAACAAAATCTGTTTAGAATTGGGTGACTTTAATGCACAAAAAAATATTTATAGGTGCAATTGTGAATGAAATTCTAAAACGAAGGGCCTATGTGAAAGTAAAAAAATTCCAAGCGCAACAGATAGTATACAAGAGGGTACAATCTAAAACAAGTAAAGGTTTGCAGGGAAATGTATGTCACAACATTGTCGATATCGGCGAAGCGAGGTAACACAGCTCTTAATAAGAGAAGAGCAGCTTTCCTGGATGCAACAACGTAGTAGAACAAATCGACAAATTAGGAGGTGGGTGGAATAAACTAACACAAAATAAATTAAATGAAGTTGCTCACCATATTAATCGGATTACGGATTACACAGTACACTTCACGATACTATAGATCAGAGACTAAGGCTCAACACTGGACTTATATTGTGCAAGCTGTATGATTTATATGAATCTGCACATGGAAAGGAAGAATCAGCACCATTGTATTCCTACAAAAAAGTGTTCTACGAGAAATTTAACCTGCAATTTAAATCCTAATAAAAGGATACCTGCATAATAAGTGACATGCTAGCTATTAAGGGAAATAATGCTGAAGATAATATTGGAAAGGCAAGGATTCGGGATGAATATTATGGCAAGCTGCACAAAGAAATATGAAAGATGATATCGCTTTAACAAGACTCTCTCCTGACGTAGAATGCATTAATTTTGATATAGATAAAACAAAGGTTTCCAACTAACATTGTCTTCCAAAAAACTGTAGCTGTGGGTATATAACTGTGGGATATCCATACATAGCCTAGAAACACACAGTCATAACTCAAAATTATAGAAAAAAATTCCACATAACTTAGAATGTCGAAATTTAGTACAATAATATCTTAGCAACATGTAACTTAGAAACACACAATGACAAAACACACAACTTAGAAATATCGTACCTTAGAAATAATAACTTAGAACTGTAATAACTTAGAAACACAAAAACTAATAACTGTCATAAATTAGAAACGCGTATCTTAAAAACACAAAACGCCAAACCACATAACTAAGAAACATCATAACTTAGAAACCCCCAACCTAGAACCGAAATAAGTAAGAAAATTCTAACTAGTGTGTTGCTACGTTATGATAGCAACGTTAACTGTGGTATCCGCTGATAAAGGCTACTGTTATATTTAGGTCGAAGGTGAATTTGGTCGAGGCGCACAGGAAGTTTCTGCCTGTCTTTTGAAACATCGCAAAGATGACCTTCCTAAAGGAGTGAAATAACTAATTTTGTGGAGTTAACTTATGCGATGGGCAGAACCGTGACATCAAGATTGTGCTCATGGAGAAAACACTATTTGAAGTGCACGCTTCACTGCAAGTAATATACAACATGTATCTACTGTCAGGCCACAGTGACGATGACTTTGGCAAGATTGAGTCTCATATCAATAAGCAGCAAAGTCTGTATACACCTAATGATTATGTTGACGTAATGAAAAAAAAATGCCTGAAGGAAAATCCACTTGCTGTAACAAGAATGAAGTCAGAAGAATTAATAGGATCTGAAAATTTGGAGAAGTGTGTGGTAAACAGAAATGAAGGACTTGGTGATGAGGCAGTGAGTTGGCTGAACTTTGCAACTTGCAATTTTTTCGTTTCTATTTCAAATTCGTGGAGCCTTCTGTAGAAGTTGGCATCAGCAAAAGGCATTGGGGCGCAGAATCCAATCGCTAAAGGCAGAAGATCCAGAAGATCTTTGGCCTCTTTGGCCTCATGGCATTAAGAGAAATTCAATTAATAATGCATCTGATTCCAAAAGAAGCGGAACCATTTTACAAGAATATTTTTGCTAACAAAGATGCAGATAATGATATTGATGCTTATGTAGTGACACCAGTTTTAGAACTGAAGGAACATGTTACAAGTTACTGATTCTGACAAATTTCGTATTATAAAACAGTGTGTTGTAAGAATTATACATTACCCATGTTACTATTTTATTTTACTGTTAACTGTTACAGTAACAATATCTACATTTCTCAGCTCTGATTGGTCTATTTTTAAAGTGTAATACATTCAAAACACCCAGTCAGTTGAAAATAACCAAGCCACAAGCAAAAAGGAACCAAGCTACATTAAATTACTTAACATATATTTTTAAGAAATATTTTTAAGATATTATTTGAATGTAACCATATATGTGTAATTGCTTACAGCAATCCATGATATGAATTTTGTGCCAGTGAATTGCAGTTAATGCCTGAAATTTAAACTCAAATATCTCAAAACTAACCTTAGCGGTTTGGTTCCCCTTTTGCAAAATGCCATAAAGTTTTCTTCGAGAAGAATATGTATTTTAAACGTTTTTATTCGTAAGCCACGTTGCACAGCCAAGTAAGAAAAACTCAAGCGAAAACTTTGTAGGCTGATCAAATGGAAACAGAATTAAGATTTGCCTCAAGTCATGGCCGTGAAAGCGGGCCCTTCAAGGTTCTGCGTTAGCTTAAGGAGGAGAGGTACAAACCAGAAGACTGCATTATTTTCAAAAGTTTTATGTTTTTTGCCACGACAATTTTGCATCGTTTAGTATTAAATTTTTTCCTTCATTAAGGCTAAGATTTAACATGGAGAGATTATCAAAGGCCAGGGCATAATGTACATCGACGATATTATTTCAGTTTAAGTCACAGCAAAAAAAATGAATTCAACACTAAACGCTCAAGAATTCCCAGAGCAAACTATTTGAGGCAGTTAGTCCTATTAACTTCAGGCATTACACTAACTTCGACACTAAACTTTAAATAAATTAAATGACTGAAAATAGTAATAGCCTTAAAACAGTTCAACTAAGATGGGGGTCTTTCGCTTCCTAGTTGTTCTCCTGAAGGAATGCCCTTAGTAGCTGGTGTTTTCGATCAGCTTTAATTTAAGAGGGAGATAGAGAGAGAGAGAGAAAGTGAAGAAAGTTTGTATTCTGCCAGAGTATTTTATTCTTAAGGTTTCGCTGTAAAATAATCAGAGCGGAAGAGATACGAGCCTGCTACCGCTGAGGCGGAAGTATCCCTTTTGAGTCTCCGTCGAGCGCAGTATAAAAATATACTGCGTCTCATTTCAGAGCGAAGAGGAAGGACAGAGGAACTGTTTGGCGAGCAACCGTGAAGAGATAAGAGAGCAGCGAAAGAAAAAAAAAATAAAAATAAGAGAAAAAACAATCAGGCATTCATGGAAATGAAGTCAACAAAACGAAACGTCACGAGATTGTATAAAATCAGCCACTAGGTTAATGCATCGTTGACATGTTGGTGACAAGAAGAGTTGGAGATATGTATTACCTTTGTGTGTATTTCAAATGGGTTTTCAACCTTGATGCACAAACGCACAAATTACACACGTGTCACCTTGAAGTAAACTACACACACATTTTTTTCTCGTTTAATTTACATTTAATACAGTATTAGGAAACACAGCATGAATTTTTAAATCATGTACAAAAATAAGAATTTATGTTCTCGCGTAAAATTATTTAGAGCCTACATTATGAAATAATTTAAAATTATATCTAACAATCTCTGCAACAAAACTCTTGTTCACAAATTCTCAACAACTCTCTTTCAAAGACTTTTCAGATTATATTTAACACTACAACAAAACGTTCAACAACACAGTCTCTCAAAAACTCTTTAGGGACTATCTAACACTGTAACCATTCTCTCAACAACTCTCTATCTCTCTCAAAGACTCTTCACACTATATCTAACACTATAACAAACTATAAGGGTGCACAACAGGACGAGTTAGAATTGAACCTATGAACTTTGGCAGCGGGTTCATAAAAAAAGTAAGCTGAAATCATATATGTGCGACTGATGGTCTAAAGTGCTTCCCATCTGGTAGATCACGCTTTTGAACTTTGAGCTGAACAATTAGTTTATTATAGAGGGGTGAGTAAAATCCTCACATCCGCAAATACAATCAAATCCTTAGTATTCGAAGGATTCAATATTCGAGGAAAAAGATTGAAAGAAAAATATTAGAGTAAATAATTTTAAGTTAAAAAATTTAACCCTGAAAAACTCTGAAGTTTTCTAGGTCAATTTTTTTCTTCAAATCTATACTGTTATCAGTCTCCAAGATATTGTACATTTAAAATGTAAATATATTATTAAAATTACAATATATATTGATCTAGAAAATTTTTATGAATAAAACATTTAAAGGGTCAAATGTTTCAACACCATAGTAAATATTATTCATAAATTGTACATTATATTATTTTTGACTCTTGAGACATAGATTCGGATTCGAGAAAATTGGGATTCGACCAATCACTAGTTTATTGCAAACATTAATAGTGAAAGTATTTATGAGGGAACACTAAACGGCTGGATAATGTTTGATTGAACAAAGTTCTACGACCACCGGAAAGATGATTACTGTCTTTAAATTATTTCATTAAAAATTACTGTGATTAATAACACGTCACAACATTTTTTTGGGAAAGAAATTAGCTCCCTATTATTTCAATGGAGTTTTCTTAGCTTGTGAGTTTTAGCTACATAGAAGGCGAAGAGTTCAATGAAGTTTCAGTTGAAACCGCAGTTACCATCAGCAGTATCGTGCAGTAGGAGACTACCACCCTGAAGATAGCGACAGAACTGTCGACCGAAACGCCGTTACGTCATCGCACTATATGTGGCTAGAACCTGTAGGAATTTTCAGGAGACGGCATATTATGACGTGTTGAAATTACTTCTTAAAGTCACCATCTGCCTGTTGGTCCGCCCAAACCTTTGCGGAAATAGTGCTTGACCACGTCTGATGACGGCTGGCAAGTATTAATTAGAATCTTCGTCGTTAAACACAGCCACTTACATCAAATGCGGCAATTTAAATTGTTTCCACAATGTAAACATTACACTTAATTCAATTTTTTGACGCCTAAACAATAGTTGAAGAAAAAAAATGTGAGTTAGTGTTTCAGTACTTGCCAATGATGGGTAACAGGTATAACCTGCCTAACGAGCAAATTCATATGTTTTAATGTCGCAAATACACTTATAATACGAAATTTAACTTATAATTCTTCGACACATTACTGAGCGTGATAAATATACGCAAATTGTGTTTTCAACTACATTTCTTGACGCGAATCTCACGTAGTTCCAGCACCCGCCGCTAGAATTCCTTGCCGGAACAGCTAAGTCGACTACTCGATTAGCAGAGCGAAATATTCAACTGTATAATGAAAACGCTCCGTCGAAAGCGAAAAATAATTGCAAAAAAAAAAAAAAAACTAACTAAACCCCGGATTAGGACCTGATTTTCGACATGGAATTTAATTTAAATTACTGCCCAACTTGTTAAAATGTATTAAAGAGTTAATACTTAAACATGATATTTTAATACTACAATATGATCTTTGGTTCGTACCTTCCGCCACACATGGCAGCACCGTGATTGTTACACATTTCCGTTTCTTGAAATCACTCCCATCAAATGCCTTAAAGATGTTACACACAAAAAAAAAAGGCTTCACACATTTACCACGCAATCATGCAGATGTGGCCACCCCTGGTCAGAAGTAGGTCTACACACAAACCAAGCCGCGAGGGCATATTTATTTACTCTTAGTAGCTCGTTACGAAAACAACCACCGAGAACTGCAAGCGCCCCGAGAAATTTGGTTATCAGGCGTTCATGACGTCATGAGAGAGAGAGAGAGAGAGAGAGAGAGAGAGAGAGAGAGAGAG
Source organism: Bacillus rossius redtenbacheri (assembly GCF_032445375.1). Lineage (NCBI taxonomy): Eukaryota > Metazoa > Arthropoda > Insecta > Phasmatodea > Bacillidae > Bacillus > Bacillus rossius. Next base: position 29,166,279 of record NC_086340.1, on the reverse strand, counting down.
GCAGGTTGCAGACGAGCACCAGGAGTCGGAACATCCGCCAGCCGACGCGACGGCGGGGTTCCTTGCGGAAAGAGCATCTTCCTCTTCCGCAACCACACACACGCACGCTCTCTCTCTCTCTCTCTCTCTCTCTCTCCATTCCCTCACATTCTCCACTCCTCTTCCTCTTTGCGGTGCTGTCGGCGATGACACTGACAGCGCCGCGCCTCGAGACACGCGTCAGGTCCCAGCCACACCCGTGCCTCGTGGCGGTGAGAGCTTATTTTGAATATCGAATGCCTGAGGCAACCCCTCCACCTCCCTCCTCCTCTTTTCCCCCACTCACTCCACCACCCGGCCTTTTCGCAACTCCTGGCATCTCCTTCTAACGGCCGCGTCGAGATTTATATCACGCGCTTCTCTCTCCAGCTCAAAGGGACGCCCTCTCCCTCCCTAGACCCGCTGCTAAGACTCGGCTCTCAACACGCCGACTGGTTGTTTCGCTTCCTTGTCATTGCTTATTAATTCCTGTGAATTTATAGCAGGCGGCAAAATTCTGCCGCCAGACATTCACTGATCACTTGCGTGACGTTTTACCAGCTTTTAGATGAGATATGTTGAGAAAATACACGCTGAAACATAAACAGCAAACAGAGAAAAAATTACACGAAAAGCCCTCAAATAATGGAAATTACAAGAAAAAAAAATCGGGGCTGGTAGAAGTCGGGTCGACTACCGCTATTGTTTTTTTGTTTTTTTGAGAATTTGATTTAAGTTCCAAAGTGCGATGTTGAATTTTTCTGTTTCCTCTTGAGTTTTGTCCACGTCCTTTGATTCTATATTCGATGCTGTGTGATCGCTGGGTTGGGCCCATGTAGACGGCTGCAGCTCGAGGCATCGTATTTCGTTGGAGCGCTCACCGTTTGGGCCACACGGGCGATTCCGTTCCCACATTTTGAAATTATGATGTCCCGTCCGCCATCTTGGAAATTCATAATGATTTACATAGCTAGAATATTGGGGAAAAATTTAATTGAATGAAAAAAATATTTAAATACAATTTTAATAAATTATTAATTTTAAAAATGCACTTACATCACGAAGCTTGGAGTCCTCGGTTCGAACATAGCTAGAACCAAAATAAATGGTGACGGAACCTTCCTCCACAGAAGCCACCAACAGTCTGAACTCCCACCACTAAAGCCAAGGTAGATATATTGCCAGATAGTATGACGTCACACCAGCCATATTGTTTACGTCTGCTGGAGGCCGTCATATTGGACCCGACACATTGTTTTCATCTGCTAGAGGGCGCTACCACCATGTTAGTATAATTTAAACGCTTTAGAAATCACTATGTTTTATTGCCATGGCGCTCGCCATCTTGAAATCTGTCCGCCATCTTGGAAATCTGTATAATATATTATATTATAATAAGCTAGAAATTCGGGAAAAATTCCAATATTTATAAAAAAATCATTTATTTAAACAATGATTGATTCGATCGATATACTTTCTCAGTTCGGTCCTTGGTCAATGTTAAACAATCAATTAAATAGCACCTAAATTTACCTTAAAAGTGACAGGTTGAAGAAATTAAACAACAAAATTAAAAAAATATATATATTTAAACTAAACCTACACTAATACAGGAACACTTGCAATCTAATAATCATTTAGTTCTGCATTGGCTTTAAAGGACTAATTATTAGCTCCAATCGGTTTACTGAAGACAGAGAGCAGCCAGATCCTTTACTTACACAGTTTTTTTTTCTTACCGACAATGTTTCTCGATACTGTGTTTAACAGACTGCTTAATATCGTTGGAATTATAAATGGGAGTATCCACTGTCTTTAATGCGCACTTCTTCACAGTCCAACCACAAGTAATATTTTAAAGATCCGTACCTTGCTAATTCATCTGTAAGTTGATTGATTATGTCCTGCTTGATATCATAAAGAAAAGTACAAATATATTTTGACTCACGAAGTGTATTTAGATAACAGAAGTCTTTAAACTTTCCACGAAATACAGATTTCACCAAGTGAAATCCATTATAATTTACCTGTAATGCACCGAGCACAGTCTTAGATTTAGGTTAATGCTCAGACATTATCTCAATTGGTTTCTGAACATCTATTTTTGTGCTTGTACGCAGACGAGTCTCCAATCTAAAGCGAGGAGCCGAAATATCGTTCAACAGTAGGCACACAAACTTTACCTTTACAGTTTTTTGCATGTCGTCGAAAATTATCAATACGTGTAAACCAAACATGGCACTCATCACAGCGAAATTTCATACGAGAAGGATTCTTCGTGCATTTATTCCTCTCGTTTCTCCGCGCATCATTTAAGAGAACAACTTATCGCAGTAGCTGCAATGATGCCTAGTTAAAGAATATTTCAGGCTCGTAACAGATGCTGTAATACCAAATCCCGATGTACTCTTAAGCGAATCAATCATTCGCTGTTGTAGCGAAACCTTTACTTTCTGCAGCGAAGCAGGACCTTCGCATGTCTTCAAGTATCTTTTCAAATTATCATTTCTTGTAAATTGCTTGCGACACATTTACAGCTAATAAATAATTTTGCGAGGTAGATTCTTGGCACATTCTCTTTTCCCTTGTCACCGAGCATTAGTTTAGTTCGAGAAAATCTTGTCACAGTAACGATATCAATGCTCTATAGTTATTGACGAATCAACAACCAATGAAGTCTCCAGGGTTGTTGGCATTGCTGTCATCAGGATCTGCATACTCGCTAACGAGATCTCAGCAGTCGATGGTACAGCTTCCATCAAGGTATTCGTGGGTGTCGTCGACAATGCCAACGGAATCTGCTTAAACGTCGTCGTCGCTGCTTTAAGGGTTACCGTAGACGATGGTACAACTTTTATCAAGTTGGACGTTAAAGATGGTAAAGATGCCATTAAGATCACAAGAATAGGTATTTGCGTGACTTATGTATCAGTTGAGTCAAACTAGGTGATCTTTACACCGTTGTAGACAGTAACAAACTGAGAGTCGCGTCGTTTGGGACCCGACGGAATAATATCAAGTCAAAACATGATAAATGTATATTCATAGGCTTGTCAAAACAACATTAAAAATGGCAGCACATTAGAGTAGTATGTAAATGGGGCTCCGGAAACAGGCCTCAGGCGGTGGTGCCGGTGCCGGTGTCCGCCATCTTGGATTGTGACGTCACGGCGGCAAAAATTCCTCAAAATTCCTCAAAAATGACTCAAAATGACTCAAAATTTCCCGTTTTCGAGGGAAAAATTCCCGTTTCGAGGAAAAATTAGGATTTCAAAAAACCACAAATGTCTTTTGCCTTAGAAAGAACACCAATTCCTAAAATAGGCTTAAGCATCCTTAACTCAAGCCTCAGTTAAGCCATTTCTAGGAATAAGGATACCATGACCGCCATCTTGGATTATGTCGTCACCGTTGCAATTTTCGTTACGGTCGCCATCTTTAACTTTTTTATTATCCGATTTTAATAAAAAAAAATTAAAATTTATTAAAAAAATTCAAATAATAAAAATTTAATAAAAATATTTAAAAAGCATACTTTTTCGACACGGAGCTCGGAGTCCTCGGTTCGAACCCGACGAGTGCAAAAAAAATAAAAATGGCGACCGATCCTTCCCTCGTGGTGGACGCAGGCATACTGACTCCCTCCACTTTTTTTCAAAGCATATATATCGTCAGGTAGTATGACGTCATGTCCGCCATCTTGCCCTCGTCTGCTGGAAGCCATCATCAGTGTATCGTCGGCGAGAGTGCGCTGACGCCATGCTAGTTTAATTCTTATCCGCTAGAGTGCAGTAATCATTTATTATTGCTGTGACACCCGCCATCTTGTCATTTGGCCGCCATCTTGAAAATCCATAATTATTTAGCTAGAAATTCGGGAAAAATTCCAAAATTCATTAAATAAATTTGTAATCTATATACTGATTGATTAGGTCGACTAAGGTCCTTGGTACGACCTAGGACGATGCAAAAAAATTAAATATAACATCAATTTAACATAATAGTAACAGGTTCGAGGAATGAAACACCACAAGTTCTTTTTACAAACATAATATTTATTACATAATTTCTATTCTACTACAGGATCATTTGCGAAAGCCAGCAATCTTATAATCATTTAGTTCCGCAGCGGTGTGAAATGACTAATTCTTAGCTCCAATCGGTTTATACTAGACAGAGTCCAGCCAGAACCTTTACAGACATAGTTAACCTCTTCTTGACAGAGTTTCTGGATACCGTTTTTAACAGTTTGCTTCACATCGTTAGAACTGTAAATTACTGCAGCCGATGTCTTGAATGCACACTTCTTCACTTTGTCATCGAACGGATATGGCTTTCCATATATACAGTCCAACCACAAGTTATATTTCAAAGGTCCGTTTGTTGCTACATCATCAGTAAGCTGATTGATTATGTCCTCTCTGATATCATCAAGAAAATTACAAATGTCTTTCGACTCACCAAACGTATTTAAATAATATTAGTCCTTCAATGTTCCACGAAATGCAGACTGCGCTAAGTAGAAGCCATTATCGTTCACTTGTAATGCGCCGAACACAGTCTTAGGTTTATTTTCCTGTTCAGACGTCATACCAATCGGTTGCTGCACATCGGTTTTCTTGCTTGTACGCTCACGAGCCTTCAACCTAAACCGAGGAGTTGAAATTTCTGCAGGTAGTTCAGCAGTAGGCACACGGACTTCACCTTTACAGTTTTTCGCATGCCATCGCAAATTATCAATTCGAGTAAACCATTCATGACACTCATCACATCGAAACTTCATGCGAGATGGATTCTTCGTGCATTTGCTCCGCTCATGTCTTCGTGCATCATGAGCAAATGCGAACGACGTATCACAGTAGCTGCAAGGATACCGTGGTGATGAAGACGAACCTTTCAGACCCGATCCAGATACTGACGTTGCCGCAGTTGCACCATCTCCAGGCATACTCTTATGAACATCAATGCATCGTTGTTGCGCTGAAACCTTTACTTTCTACCGAACAGAAGGACCTTTGCATGCCTTCATGTGCGTTTTCATATTATCTTTTCTGGTAAACTGCTTATGACATTTCTCACAATCAAACATTTTACGATATAGGTTCTTGGCACATTCTCTATTCTCATGTCGTCGAGCATTGCTGTTGTTTGAGAAAATCTTGTCGCAGTAACAGCACCGATGTTCGTTAGTTGTTGTCGATTCGGCATCCATTGAAGTCTCCATTGATGACGAACCAGCGTTCGTCGAGTTTCCCTGTGCAGCCAGCACTAGAAGCATTAAAGTCTCTTCTGCTGGCGGTACCACGTCTGTTGAAGTCTCCTCCAGTGTTGACATCGACGTTGCCAACGGAATCTGCTCCACCATCGTCGACGCTGACGTCATGGTTCCCGCAGTCGATGGTACAACCTCCATCGAGTTCGTCGTTAAAGTCGGTAAAGATGACATCGAGTTCGCAAGAACAGGTAATTACGTGATTAATGCACCAGATGAAACAAACTAGGTGATCCTTACACCGACGACGTCAGTAACAAACTGAGCGTCCTGTTGTCTAGGACTCGCTTATATACATGCACCGTATGGAATAATACGCTAGTCAAATCAAGAACCATTTACAATAATACTAGAGTCAAAACAACATTAAAAATAGAAGAACCATCAACGAAAATACAGCACATTTGGAAGCACCGACAACGAAAAGGCAGCACATTTGGAAGCACCGACAACGAAAAGGCAGCACATTTGGAAGCACCGACAACGATAAGGCAGCACATTTTGAAGCACCGACAACGAAAAGGCAGCACATTTTGGACGCACCGACAACGAAAAGGCAGCACATTTGGAAGCACCGACAACGAAAAGGCAGCACATTTGGAAGCACCGACTACGAAAAGGCAGCACATTTGGAAGCACCGACAACGAAAAGGCAGCACATTTGGAAGCACCGACTACGAAAAGGCAGCACATTTGGAAGCACCGACAACGAAAAGGCAGCACATTTGGAAGCACCGACAACGAAAAGGCAGCACATTTGGCAGCACCGACTACGAAAAGGCAGCACATTTGGAAGCACCGACAACGAAACGGCAGCACATTTGGAAGCACCGACAACGAAAAGGCAGCACATTTGGAAGCACCGACAACGAAAAGGCAGCACATTTGGAAGCACCGACAACGAAACGGCAGCACATTTGGAAGCACCGACAACGAAAAGGCAGCACATTTGGAAGCACCGACTACGAAAAGGCAGCACATTTGGAAGCACCGACAACGAAAAGGCAGCACATTTGGCAGCACCGACTACGAAAAGGCAGCACATTTGGAAGCACCGACAACGAAAAGGCAGCACATTTGGAAGCACCGACAACGAAAAGGCAGCACATTTGGAAGCACCATCATCGAAAAGGCAGCACATTTGGAAGCTCCATCAACAAAAAAAGGCTAAAAGGAAGCACAAGTTACGAGATCTAAGTCTTAGTTAGAAATCAGAATACAAAAATAAAAACATTAAATTGTTATAATTTAAATTATTTATTTTATTGCTTTACATTATACAAATACAAGTAAAAAAAGCCATTATTGTATGTAGCCAGCATTCCTCAGTTCCTTGAGTATGAAGGATATTTCTTTGATGCACGAATAGTTTCCTGCACAAAGCGAACCATGTAGAAGTCTTAGCCGGTCAACCAATATGTTTGGATCTTTCCATGAAGTATAATCATTCTCTTCTACCACCATCTTCCTTGCACCTTTATAATAAATATTATGATCTCTGATGTCTTCCGTTTTACCACCAACCTCAGGGTAACTTTCATGTTTGAGACGGTGATCATCACAAGCTTGATCAGATTTATTTAATATATCACGTCGTTTCCATCGTTTCGGTCTCAGGACACCGCCACATTCTTCGATCTTGGCAGCTTTAGGTGCTTCATCATAGTCTATGTCTTTGTCAACAGCCTCAGAGTCACTGTAACAATCACCGTAGAAGGAATCGTCTTCACCCAATTTACCGTAATAATTCGATGTTGATGATGTTGAAGTGTCTTCATCGTCTTCATGCTTCCTTTTTAGGAGTCCATCATTTTTACAAAGTAGGAAAGATCTACTTGAATTCGGCTGGAATATATTCTCACTTTTCACGTTAAGGATTCTTCCATTGTCTTCATTCTTCCGTAAATCATCAACCTTCTTCAATTTAAGTTCTTTGTCGAGATCGGAAGAGCCAAGAAAATTATTGTCGTAATGCAGATCACTCTTCCTTAGGCTAGTACATTCATCGTTGTCCTCTAGCTTAAACGCAGGCTTGGCGCTACAAGTTCTGCCATGTCTTTTTAGGCTCTCTCTCCGCGTAAACGACTTGCTTCATCGAACACAACTTATCATATTGCGCAGTGGATTTTTAACACAGTCATTCTTCTCGTGTTGTCTTTTATTCTTTCTCAAGATAAACTCTTTACTGCAAAACTTACACCTATGTTCTTTCGATACAGCGTCAGATCCCAAATCGGAATTCATATTAGTTACTGAGACTAATGCCAGATACCAATTGAGTGTTTTAAATTAGATTCAATACTTAAATAGAAATTTTTTCATATTTCATCAGCGAGAATTAATATATCTCATGCAAAAGTACTTTATGCATGTAGTTCTGCTTTTCAACAACATATGTCGCCACATGTTGCTTGCAGGTAAATAATATTTAGTTCTTTTATGCGGGATGCGGGATGCTCACTAACGATCGCAAAAGAAGGATGGCTTCGCTAGACTCCAAGGAAAAGGAAGTTCGTCTTGCATGTTGGTGCTCCACAGATGTCTCATGGCGTAATATTAATTTGACTGAGTAATTATATTTGTTAATTCCACCTGATAAAAATATTGCAAGTTTTGATTTAGTAGCAGAAATTATCGAATTAAATGTAACTCCAAATAAAATGACATGTCTCATTAGACCAAAAAAAATCCATGCAGAGAGCAGTTTCTCAGAATAGTCAGAAACAATTGAAGAAACCACAGGAATGATTGCAAGAACACGGGAAAACCATCAAAATATTGTCAAGAATAATCAGGAGCACACTGAGAAAACCACCATAATATTGTCTAGAATAATCAGGAGCACACTGAGAAAACCACCATAATATTAACAATAATAATCGGAAGCACACGGAGAAAACCATCATAATATTGACCAGATTAATCGGAAGCACACAGAGAAAACCACCACATGTTTTCTTTGATATCATAAAATTACAAGAAAAAATATTTTAAAATAAAAATAAATTAATAAAAAAATAAAAAAATAAAAAAAGCATAAATTTCTGGCTTGTACAAGAACTCTATCTTTGCTCAACAATGATAATGCATAAACAGTTTCTGCTAGCTTGTAAACTTATCATTGTTGAGCAAAGATAGAGTTCTTGTACAAGCCAGAAATTTATGCATTTTTTTTATTTTTTTATTTTTTTATTAATTTATTTTTATTTTAAAATATTTTTTCTTGTAATTTTATGATATCAAAGAAAACATGTGGTGGTTTTCTCTGTGTGCTTCCGATTAATCTGGTCAATATTATGATGGTTTTCTCCGTGTGCTTCCGATTATTATTGTTAATATTATGGTGGTTATCTCAGTGTGCTCCTGATTATTCTAGACAATATTATGGTGGTTTTCTCAGTGTGCTCCTGATTATTCTTGACAATATTTTGATGGTTTTCCCGTGTTCTTGCAATCATTCCTGTGGTTTCTTCAAGTGTTTCTGACTATTCTGAGAAACCGCTCTCTGCATGGATTTTTTTTGGTCTAATGAGACATGTCATTTTATTTGGAGTTACATTTAATTCGATAATTTCTGCTACTAAATCAAAACTTGCAATATTTTTATCAGGTGGAATTAACAAATATAATTACTCAGTCAAATTAATATTACGCCATGAGACATCTGTGGAGCACCAACATGCAAGACGAACTTCCTTTTCCTTGGAGTCTAGCGAAGCCATCCTTCTTTTGCGATCGTTAGTGAGCATCCCGCATCCCGCATAAAAGAACTAAATATTATTTACCTGCAAGCAACATGTGGCGACATATGTTGTTGAAAAGCAGAACTACATGCATAAAGTACTTTTGCATGAGATATATTAATTCTCGCTGATGAAATATGAAAAATTTCTATTTAAGTATTGAATCTAATTTAAAACACTCAATTGGTATCTGGCATTAGTCTCAGTAACTAATATGAATTCCGATTTGGGATCTGACGCTGTATCGAAAGAATATAGGTGTAAGTTTTGCAGTAAAGAGTTTATCTTGAGAAAGAATAAAAGACAACACGAGAAGAATGACTGTGTTAAAAATCCACTGCGCAATATGATAAGTTGTGTTCGATGTAGCAAGTCGTTTACGCGGAGAGAGAGCCTAAAAAGACATGGCAGAACTTGTAGCGCCAAGCCTGCGTTTAAGCTAGAGGACAACGATGAATGTACTAGCCTAAGGAAGAGTGATCTGCATTACGACAATAATTTTCTTGGCTCTTCCGATCTCGACAAAGAACTTAAATTGAAGAAGGTTGATGATTTACGGAAGAATGAAGACAATGGAAGAATCCTTAACGTGAAAAGTGAGAATATATTCCAGCCGAATTCAAGTAGATCTTTCCTACTTTGTAAAAATGATGGACTCCTAAAAAGGAAGCATGAAGACGATGAAGACACTTCAACATCATCAACATCGAATTATTACGGTAAATTGGGTGAAGACGATTCCTTCTACGGTGATTGTTACAGTGACTCTGAGGCTGTTGACAAAGACATAGACTATGATGAAGCACCTAAAGCTGCCAAGATCGAAGAATGTGGCGGTGTCCTGAGACCGAAACGATGGAAACGACGTGATATATTAAATAAATCTGATCAAGCTTGTGATGATCACCATCTCAAACATGAAAGTTACCCTGAGGTTGGTGGTAAAACGGAAGACATCAGAGATCATAATATTTATTATAAAGGTGCAAGGAAGATGGTGGTAAAAGAGAATGATTATACTTCATGGAAAGATCCAAACATATTGGTTGACCGGCTAAGACTTCTACATGGTTCGCTTTGTGCAGGAAACTATTCGTGCATCAAAGAAATATCCTTCATACTCAAGGAACTGAGGAATGCTGGCTACATACAATAATGGCTTTTTTTACTTGTATTTGTATAATGTAAAGCAATAAAATAAATAATTTAAATTATAACAATTTAATGTTTTTATTTTTGTATTCTGATTTCTAACTAAGACTTAGATCTCGTAACTTGTGCTTCCTTTTAGCCTTTTTTTGTTGATGGAGCTTCCAAATGTGCTGCCTTTTCGATGATGGTGCTTCCAAATGTGCTGCCTTTTCGTTGTCGGTGCTTCCAAATGTGCTGCCTTTTCGTTGTCGGTGCTTCCAAATGTGCTGCCTTTTCGTAGTCGGTGCTGCCAAATGTGCTGCCTTTTCGTTGTCGGTGCTTCCAAATGTGCTGCCTTTTCGTAGTCGGTGCTTCCAAATGTGCTGCCTTTTCGTTGTCGGTGCTTCCAAATGTGCTGCCGTTTCGTTGTCGGTGCTTCCAAATGTGCTGCCTTTTCGTTGTCGGTGCTTCCAAATGTGCTGCCTTTTCGTTGTCGGTGCTTCCAAATGTGCTGCCGTTTCGTTGTCGGTGCTTCCAAATGTGCTGCCTTTTCGTAGTCGGTGCTGCCAAATGTGCTGCCTTTTGTTGTCGGTGCTTCCAAATGTGCTGCCTTTTCGTTGTCGGTGCTTCCAAATGTGCTGCCTTTTCGTAGTCGGTGCTTCCAAATGTGCTGCCTTTTCGTTGTCGGTGCTTCCAAATGTGCTGCCTTTTCGTAGTCGGTGCTTCCAAATGTGCTGCCTTTTCGTTGTCGGTGCTTCCAAATGTGCTGCCTTTTCGTTGTCGGTGCGTCCAAAATGTGCTGCCTTTTCGTTGTCGGTGCTTCAAAATGTCCTGCCTTATCGTTGTCGGTGCTTCCAAATGTGCTGCCTTTTCGTTGTCGGTGCTTCCAAATGTGCTGTATTTTCGTTGATGGTTCTTCTATTTTTAATGTTGTTTTGACTCTAGTATTATTGTAAATGGTTCTTGATTTGACTAGCGTATTATTCCATACGGTGCATGTATATAAGCGAGTCCTAGACAACAGGACGCTCAGTTTGTTACTGACGTCGTCGGTGTAAGGATCACCTAGTTTGTTTCATCTGGTGCATTAATCACGTAATTACCTGTTCTTGCGAACTCGATGTCATCTTTACCGACTTTAACGACGAACTCGATGGAGGTTGTACCATCGACTGCGGGAACCATGACGTCAGCGTCGACGATGGTGGAGCAGATTCCGTTGGCAACGTCGATGTCAACACTGGAGGAGACTTCAACAGACGTGGTACCGCCAGCAGAAGAGACTTTAATGCTACTAGTGCTGGCTGCACAGGGAAACTCGACGAACGCTGGTTCGTCATCAATGGAGACTTCAATGGATGCCGAATCGACAACAACTAACGAACATCGGTGCTGTTACTGCGACAAGATTTTCTCAAACAACAGCAATGCTCGACGACATGAGAATAGAGAATGTGCCAAGAACCTATATCGTAAAATGTTTGATTGTGAGAAATGTCATAAGCAGTTTACCAGAAAAGATAATATGAAAACGCACATGAAGGCATGCAAAGGTCCTTCTGTTCGGTAGAAAGTAAAGGTTTCAGCGCAACAACGATGCATTGATGTTCATAAGAGTATGCCTGGAGATGGTGCAACTGCGGCAACGTCAGTATCTGGATCGGGTCTGAAAGGTTCGTCTTCATCACCACGGTATCCTTGCAGCTACTGTGATACGTCGTTCGCATTTGCTCATGATGCACGAAGACATGAGCGGAGCAAATGCACGAAGAATCCATCTCGCATGAAGTTTCGATGTGATGAGTGTCATGAATGGTTTACTCGAATTGATAATTTGCGATGGCATGCGAAAAACTGTAAAGGTGAAGTCCGTGTGCCTACTGCTGAACTACCTGCAGAAATTTCGACTCCTCGGTTTAGGTTGAAGGCTCGTGAGCGTACAAGCAAGAAAACCGATGTGCAGCAACCGATTGGTATGACGTCTGAACAGGAAAATAAACCTAAGACTGTGTTCGGCGCATTACAAGTGAACGATAATGGCTTCTACTTAGCGCAGTCTGCATTTCGTGGAACATTGAAGGACTAATATTATTTAAATACGTTAGGTGAGTCGAAAGACATTTGTAATTTTCTTGATGATATCAGAGAGGACATAATCAATCAGCTTACTGATGATGTAGCAACAAACGGACCTTTGAAATATAACTTGTGGTTGGACTGTATATATGGAAAGCCATATCCGTTCGATGACAAAGTGAAGAAGTGTGCATTCAAGACATCGGCTGCAGTAATTTACAGTTCTAACGATGTGAAGCAAACTGTTAAAAACGGTATCCAGAAACTCTGTCAAGAAGAGGTTAACTATGTCTGTAAAGGTTCTGGCTGGACTCTGTCTAGTATAAACCGATTGGAGCTAAGAATTAGTCATTTCACACCGCTGCGGAACTAAATGATTATAAGATTGCTGGCTTTCGCAAATGATCCTGTAGTAGAATAGAAATTATGTAATAAATATTATGTTTGTAAAAAGAACTTGTGGTGTTTCATTCCTCGAACCTGTTACTATTATGTTAAATTGATGTTATATTTAATTTTTTTGCATCGTCCTAGATCGTACCAAGGACCTTAGTCGACCTAATCAATCAGTATATAGATTACAAATTTATTTAATGAATTTTGGAATTTTTCCCGAATTTCTAGCTAAATAATTATGGATTTTCAAGATGGCGGCCAAATGACAAGATGGCGGGTGTCACAGCAATAATAAATGATTACTGCACTCTAGCGGATAAGAATTAATCTAACATGGCGTCAGCGCACTCTCGCCGACGATACACTGATGATGGCTTCCAGCAGACGAGGGCAAGATGGCGGACATGACGTCATACTACCTGACGATATATATGCTTTGAAAAAAAGTGGAGGGAGTCAGTATGCCTGCGTCCACCACGAGGGAAGGATCGGTCGCCATTTTTATTTTTTTTTGCACTCGTCGGGTTCGAACCGAGGACTCCGAGCTCCGTGTCGAAAAAGTATGCTTTTTAAATATTTTTATTAAATTTTTATTATTTGAATTTTTTTAATAAATTTTAATTTTTTTTATTAAAATCGGATAATAAAAAAGTTAAAGATGGCGACCGTAACGAAAATTGCAACGGTGACGACATAATCCAAGATGGCGGTCATGGTATCCTTATTCCTAGAAATGGCTTAACTGAGGCTTGAGTTAAGGATGCTTAAGCCTATTTTAGGAATTGGTGTTCTTTCTAAGGCAAAAGACATTTGTGGTTTTTTGAAATCCTAATTTTTCCTCGAAACGGGAATTTTTCCCTCGAAAACGGGAAATTTTGAGTCATTTTGAGTCATTTTTGAGGAATTTTGAGGAATTTTTGCCGCCGTGACGTCACAATCCAAGATGGCGGACACCGGCACCGGCACCACCGCCTGAGGCCTGTTTCCGGAGCCCCATTTACATACTACTCATTAGGATGCAAGTTTTTCAAAAAGAAAGCACATTCGACCAAACAAATAGACGCGCAATACACACAGGACACGCAATTGACATACAATATGGACATGAAATACACGCAATGTTCATACAATACACACACTAGACACGCAATGAACACTTTGAACACACACCGAACACGCAATAGACACACAATACACACACTGGACATGCAATGAACACGCAATACACATATACACATACAGGACATGCTTTTGACTAAAATGAAGTACATTCGGACGAAAATTCAACTTTTTTGTGATACGATCTCGCCACAGGTTACGATAGGGATAAAGCCCCTACAGTTCCAGCGACATTTCACTACCTATACGACTAAATGGCTACGAGGCTACATGGCTACGAGTTTACAAGGCTACTAGGCTACGAGGCTACGAATATACAAGGCTGCAACGGGATACAATAGCTCCATTTGGCAACGAGAGTTACTTTATCTCATTTAAAATTAGTCCCGATTCTTGCACCAGTTGGCGCCACGTGTTGTACAGTCACTGTTTTTAAGTGGGATGCTGGATTCTTACTCACGATCGCAAGAAGAGAGCTTCGCTAGACATCAAGGAGAAGGAAGTTCGTCTTGTATGATAGTGTTTCACAGTCGCTTTAAGGCATATTATTTGAGTGTGTAATGATTTTATTCTGTTTAAATCCCGCCTGATAAAAAAGATTGTAAGTACCGATTTAGTAACAGAAAGACACTAATAAATGTATTTCTGAATAAAATTTGCATGTCTCATTAAGTAAAGATTTTTCTTGTAGAGATTGATTTCTCAGAAATAATCAGAAGCCCTCGTAGTACATCAGCAGAAGTCTCGCCAGGAATAATCAGGAGCACACGAAGAAAACTAACGCACGTTTTCCTAAACCAAGATTAGTAAATAAAAAATAAAAATAAAAAAAATAAAAATTAAAAAAAATACAACAAAAAAATCTTCTTCAACCTTGTGAACTTTTTCATTCAGCAAGCATAGTACAAGCCATAATTCTTTGTATTAATTTTCTGTATTGGTGGATTCGTAACGGTGTGGGTAATTTTTGTACATGAAATATTCACACCCAATATACATATTAATTTTTGCTTAATTAGCTTCGAAGCTATGATTAATAATTTTCAACTCATAATCACTCCTTTTTCTCACCAGTGAGAAAGTGATTTGCCCATTATGGAATTTAGTAATGTACTAGCTGCCCGACCCGGCTTCGCACGGTAGTATTAATGGGGGGGGGGGGGAAATGAGACCAAATCTCTTATTTACAGTTATAATAAATGACATAAAATGAAAATTAATTAATAGCACCGATGGTTTCCCGACTGTCGAGCACGCAACGTTGTCATGGAGACGAAGTACCCACTGTTTCCCGGGCTTAAACACCAATCAACATTGATAATCAGTTTATTATTAATTATAAATTTTTAAGACCATTAATCGCAATAAAAACTACCCTATCTCTCAAGTTGGAAAAAATTACACATAAATGCCCATTTTCATCGAAATCAGTTGACTTGGTGAAGGGGACCTTTTTAGAAATCAGATGTAGTTAGTAATTGTCTTCTTAATTTGAATAATTTATATCACTTTCAAATCCCGACCGACTTTGTTCTACCAGTGTATAGTTATTTACCTGTATATATCTAAAAATTGGTGGTCTGTATTTAATGATTGATGAGGACTACACTAACAATGAAATAGTCGTTGCCATGGAGACGAATGAAGCATCAACAATGCTACAGCCGTTGCCGTGGTGATTTTCTGCCAACTCATACATACATCACATTAGAAAACTCTAAAATTATCAGATTAAGACCATTAATCGAAATAAAAACTATCCTATCTCTCAAGTTGGAAAAAATTACACATAAATGCCAATTTTCATCGAAATCGGTTAAGTGGTTTAGGAGTCCATTGAGGACAAACATTGTGACACGAGATTTATATATATTAAGATGGAAAAAATTACACATAAATGCCAATTTTCATCGAAATCGGTTAAGTGGTTTAGGAGTCCATTGAGGACAAACATTGTGACACGAGATTTATATATATTAAGATAAGTTAGCAAAAGACCTTTCAAACAAATAAGGTTTCATATAAATACGTTGAGTCATTTTACAGTGATGCCGGAACAAACAGATATAAGACAAAAAAAGGAAAGGTTTATATTTATGATTATAATAAAGTAAATAGTATTTTACTGTAGTTTATTCATAATTTCATTAAATGTTTATACTTATTTCCCCGAAAAGTATTATAATTAGTATATATTAGTAGGATGCAACGCATATTTAGACTATCAAACAATACCACCTTTCGGAATCTTATGAGATCCTAATAGCTCATGAACAAATAAAGAAATATTTGCAACAAAAAACAACCCCAAAAAAAAAACACTGGATTTCAGGGGCGGCTCTAGGAAAGACTTTTCGGGAGGAGCTATCGTGCAAAGAATGAATGCAGTTGCTAAAATACGAACTTAAACAGTTCAGATTTTGTCTTTGTAATATTTACAAATTTATAGTCTCAAATATTTAACTTCAGTTATTTCATACAACTTTAGGTGAAATAAAAGTTGAACATATTGTCATGATTTATAATAAGGGGAGAACTAGGTTCTTAAGGGATAGCCCAATTAGGTTTTTTTTTACAATTTTATTGATAACTAATATTTACATTTATAATAAATTATTGTAGTTAAAAATATCCGATCACAAATCCCTGGCACTTAAAAAATGTTTATTCTCAAGTCACTCAATGTCTGTCAAGTTCCGCAGTTCGCACTCCTCACTGGAGCTAGGCTCAACAGAGGTTCGCCCCTTACCGCGCGCCTGTCCGCACACACAGTCTCGCGCCACTCAGTCACACTCTCTGGATCCAGTAGAACTTCGCGTCGCACCACTCTGTGGGTGGGGGTGGGGGGGGGGGGAGGTGGGGGGTGTTCTCTCAACCTCTTTGTCGATGTCTCACTTATCTTCGCTCTCGGAACTCCGGAACTGTCGCAGGAATCGCTCGGAACTCCCGCAGCGGCCGGCGTCACTGCTTAAGTACTCGTGGGTCGTCTTTCCAGAACCGACGAGAGCGGCTGTGACGAGTCGCGTCTTACCGGGCCCACCCGACGCCCTAACAGTCCAGAAAAGCAGCGTAAATTCGCGCCACTCCACGCGGCGGTCCGCGGAATTCCCGAGGCAGCTCGGCAAGACGATGCGCGTGGTGTGGAGGGGGGAGGGGTAGCGACGGCTCTTGTAATGCGGCCAGGCAAGCGTGACATGCCTTACGGCACGTGACACTGCGCGTGACGTCAGTGGCCGTGCAGGGCCGCCAGCCAGCTCCGAACCTGGCGCGTGTCGCGGTCCTGTCTGCGTTCGTAACAATATGAATTTAAGTATTTGTGTAACAAAAATTAATGGAGCTCGGAAGAGGCTATCGCCGTGTGTGTCGTCAACAATATCGAGATCCACCCGCAGTTAAAAAGAAAAAAAAACACTCAATTTTGAGCGAGCCGTCTGATATAATGTTTCAGGTTATTTGGACAGTATGTGTACATCATTAACATCGTGATGTGTTATAATGATACTTCCCTGTAACTTATATACTCATGATATCACAACGATACAAACAGCAATATTTTTACCAAATAAAAAAAAATACTCCTGATATTATCAAGTTTCACAGGCCGATAAAAACATCCCTTTTATAGTTTCCTAAAATTATTGAGAAAGTAGATAAAAGTTTACTTTTTACCACGCTTTTATTAGCTTGACCTGTATGTACGAGTGAATGGACTATGTAATAAAATATTTCCATTCATTTTTACCCACTTTTGGACTTCCGATTGTGTTGAAATTTTGCATACATGCAAAGAACCTCTGAAAATACACTATTTCGATAACTTAAGACCTTAGTGTTAAGGGGGTGTAGGGGTCAGATGGTAAAAAAAAAAAAATCTAAAATCAAGCTATGGATAATAACCATTCTTTGTGTATCTATAATGTCGGGGCATTTTGGGAATTTTTCTCCGAGTCGATTGTGCACTTAGATGGGGAGGGGGAATGCCTTTTCAATTTGTAGTGTTTCCGATCTAAATGGTCGGGTTATGGCGGTAAACGTGCCGGGGGAGGGGTTGAAGCCCTAAAATTTTTAACGCTCCCGTAACCCGCCTTGGAGGCTGATTTTAGGAAAACCCCGTGCCCAGTTAATGTGTATGTAATATAAAGAATATCCCTGCCGAGTTTCAAGCCTGTAGACATATACTTGAAAGACGGTCAAGAGCTTTCTTTTTACCTAGAACTAACCAATTTAAATCAGTCTTCCTTTAAATTAGTTTTTCAAAACCATACACTTTTGTTATTTATTTTCATAATAATTTTTAACCTGCAAGCTAAATACATTGTGGTTTTTATTTTTATTAATGAATGTCTGCTAATCTGTAGTAGTGCTGTAGTGCTAATGCGCAGAGGTAAACAATTAGGTACGAAATGTATAAAACATGGCAGCATTTTATTTTGAGACTAAAAATAACAAAACCAATTTATAGTTTAAAAAAACTACAAATTTTTTTTATCTTTGGATAAACTAAAAATAAAAAAACAGCGTTTTTTCAACAGCCGAATAATGCACTACAACTCTGTATAACTAAAAGCATGGGGGTGCTTGATATTATTTGTCTTAAATTTTCTATCACTATTTTTAGGATGTAGTCATTACGAAAGTGATAGGAGAGAGCACACCACTCTTTTAGTTGTACATAGTTGTGGTACATTATGCGGCTGATGGACAAAAAATAAATTTTTTAAAACTAATTACTTTATTTTTAGTTCATTGAACGATAAAAGTTTTTTCTTCTACAAGTTTTTATTATTCCATTAATGTAGACGATCTATGACGATTCATCAATGATCCTTCTCCGCGATAAACAATATCGAAACTCACTTAACCTTTATACATAAATATGCTTTTTAGAGAGTCGAATGATATTAAAGTATCAGGCTGTTAGTACTGAGAGAAGGTGTACATTCTTAACACTGTTTATGTAACAAAATGTAACCACCCAGAATCATATAATCTTCTGATATAAAATTGAAATAAAATGGCAATAAAATGAATCAGGTAACTGAAGTGTTTTTTTTTTTTAACAAATGTGTATTTAAATACTAGGCTATTAGTATCAGATAAGAGGTACAACAAAAGTTTTCGTAAAAATGACAACATTCCTTATCTATCTGTTCCTATATGTATATATTTCCTGCATCACACACAAACAACTGGATGATTTGAATAAAACCATTTTCTCAGTAAGGTTTTTGGCTAAATTAACAGCTAGACTGTGCATATCATTACGAAATTTCACCTTTAAAGGAGAGAAAATAAAAAAAAATATTTTTCTGATAAAAAATCTCCGAAGTTTATTAAGTGAAAGTTAAGATTCCGAACATGAAGAGTAACAAAAAAAACCCTCCAAAATTATTTTAATTGTTAACCTCAGGGAAGAGGTAATTTTGGTTTTAAGAAAAACAATATCTTCAAAGCTAGCAGAGAGAAAAATAAGAAGGCGAGCATGAATAACGTACGGAGTGTAATTTTTTTTGTTTTTAAAAATTCGACCACTATGGGCTAGAAAAAAAGAGTAAGCTTGGTTGTATATTAAAATATCACTCCTACAAAGCAAAAAAAAAAAGTTAGAAACCCAGCAAATGAACATTCTTGAATTTTATATTAAAATAATTAATATCTCCGAAAAATATCCAAGCTGTTATTTATGAATAGCCTAACTTTTTTTATAAATATAAACTGCAAACTTCTTAACATTATTTCCTTAAATTCCACCCCCAAGAGTGTAAGAATTTGGGTCTGTTTCATGAAAAACATTATATTCCAGGAACTAAACAAGCGAGAGGTAAGAAACTAAAGAAAAATTAATTACACGAAGAGTAACCTAGCGTTATTTATTTTTTCAATTTTTTAAAACTGGAAATCTAAAGGTGCCGCGCCAATTTTTTTTTCTTTTGGTGCCACGGTAATTTAGTTGTTTCGTTTCGCTTGTACGCATTCCAAGCGAATGTTGTTTTAACCACTTACGGGAATTTAAGTTGTGCAGAGCTGAGTACGATGTTTGTGGCTAGATTTTCGAAAACGAGTGGCGTGATCGCTTAGTGGTTGCCTTGACAACTGACTGCGCGGTTTGCGACGCTCTGTTCGTGGGAATCTGGTCATGGCCCCCACATTCGATTACGGGCCCTGGACCCAGGATCGGAGACGACCCCCCCCCCCCCAATTTTACAGTTACGCGCAATATTATAATTGCATGGTTATTTCTTACCTACACTATTTTTAGAATGTTATTTAACCTGAAAATACAGGGTATATAATCATGGTTACTATTTTATAAGGTCCAAACTAAGCTTTGTATATAAAATTATATTACTTTAAAATAACCACAGAAAGTATTTATATTTACTTCACACGCTAAGATAAAAAAGAAAGTAGTCACAGAAAAATAATAAAAAAAAGGTATGTAAAATTTTCTAAAATTTCATTGGATAAAAAAATATTCAATTTTTTTTTAGTTTGTAAAAAATTATATTAGTTAAACATTTAAAAATCAACATGGCTGGGGCCGGACCCTGGACCCAGGGGTCCACCCAGCCCCACCCTTGTGGGGGCCATGAGTCTGGTACACCGCTGGCCTGGTTTACTTTCCTGCGCACCGCGTCCCGCGCAGGTGGCCTTGGGCCGGAAGGTGTCGCAACCTGCCGGGCGAACGCTTAACTGCGTAGGGCGCTGGTGGAGGTACAGAGGTAGCCCATATACTGGATTAACTCATAGGTAGGCTATACTGTTATGAAATCTCACTTCTATGAGGATAAAAATAGGGTAGATTTGCTTCTATAGTTGAAATGTCATATCAAGTCTGCTAAAGTGGAAGTTAAGAAACTCATAAAGCGTTATGTCATGTGTTTGTAAATTTTCTTGAAATTGGACCATGAAGGGGGTAAAAAAGGCGTTAGTTTGGTTTTATAATGAAAAAAATAATATCTCCTGAGATAATCATTTGAGAGTTAGGATGTTGGACGTGAAAAAATTCACACAATAAGTAACTGCTTTTTACCTACCACTTTCTGAAATTCCACGTCTCAGGGTGCAAAAAGAAGTAAGGTTGGTTTATAAAATAAAAACCATAACTCAAAATTAAATCAACCTGATGTTAAGAAACCTTTTATTAATGATGAACACACTGAAATTATAAACAGCAAAGGTAATGAAATTCGGGTAAGGTGTGTGTTATAATGAAAAATAATATCTCTTTAGTTAATCGAGTGGTAAATATGATATTCGACACATTGGATTAACACAACCTATACTGTAAAAGTTTGGTTGTTTTGATGTTTGTTACTTAATTATAAACTTACTACTGGACATGTTTAGATGAATTTATGGGAAAGATAAACCAATACATGAATTAAAACATAGGGTTATTTTGATTTCGAAAAAAAAATACTTATCTATAAGAAAGGTCATTAAAATAGATTAAGGCGACCCCAACAGGAATTACGTGCGTGTGAGAATCGAGTTTTAAATTATTTATGTATAGCTTATATGTGTATTATAATATGTTTAAAGGTTAAATAAACAGTTGATTTGCATTGCCATTTTGTTTGAATTTTATAATAAAGGACAAATATAAAATATTTTATTTTTATTTACCAATTAATAGTGATTATATTGCGAGTATTAGTCACCTTCATAGCTATATAGAGAAACACGATAAGTCAGAATTCGACCTGACAAACTTCTGCTACAGGTTTATAGCGAAAAAATTAGTCAACCTTATTTTCTAAAGTGTTTACAAGGCTGGTATACACCTTTTAAAAGGGAGCTAAAAATTTATTTTATTTCAAATAATAAACCAAGTTTTTAAGATGAACGCTGTGTGTTTCGATAATGTTTAACGAAACAATTTCCTACAACCAAAGCATAAATGGTCTCGATTTCGAGAAACGATTTTCGTGAAATAGTTAGGGTAACAACACGTTAGAAAAATGTATGGAACAAATGCGTAATGTCAAATTATTTCAATTAAATATAATGTGGCTATAAAACTTTGTTATATTAAAGAATAACTAATTTTTTATTGATACCAATTAAACATACTGTAAAAACTAAATAAAAAAGCACCCCATGAAGAATATAAACGAAAATCTCTTTAAATTTGAACTTCTATAAGATGTCCCCAAAAATATAGAATATTTAACCCATTTACATTACTTCGAAATGACTTTCTTGCCTCTATCAAACACTACTACATTATCTCTGAAAATACCTAAAGGATGTGTAAATTAGATTACCAACGTAACCATTTATACTTAATGGAATATATATTTTAAAAATATTTAACTACAAATTTACCATTTACCTTTTTAAACATTATAAAATATTTTATTGGGATTGCTCTAAAATATTTTGTAAATACTATAATTTTTTTGATAGGAGTAGCGTGCCAAATTGTATTCTATTTAATTTAAAGCCTTCTTTAAGTGTCAAGATCAGAATCACAAGTTATCGGAGTTAATGACAGGTTTTAAACTGACACCCCGAGACATCTCACCCTATATCTTGTCTCTGTATCAAGCTTGCGATCACAAACACAATTCCAGAAAGTAAAATAATGTAAGTAAAAAAAATAAACTATAATAATATTTACCTGTCCACCTCAGAAGGTCGTAAATTCGCTTTACCTGAAAAAGAAATAAAAAATGGCATCATTAATGTGTTACATTAAAGCGAACACATGATAATACATACATTTCCCAATGTTTGGCACTGCACACTATACTGAATCATCATTGTTTTTCAAACATAGGTTTTCTACCAGAAATAATTTTGAAATTGAGCTTTGAATTTTAGTTGTTTTAATATATTGAAGCTGTGGAAACACGTTAAATAAATTTATGATTAAAATGGTCAAAACGTTCAAATATCTTTTTTTGAAATAGCAAGTAAATGGAAGACTATGTTATGGAGACTGCGTCTCCGTATGTATTGCTATGTGCCGTGCGCCTGAGCGCGCGGAAAACGCAACCCGCCCTGCTGAGTGCGAGCGGCCGCCAAGGAAACGTCTCGACAATCTTCGGAGCTGTTCGGACATCCTCGTGTTTGGCGGGGAACCGAGCGGGAACTCCGTCCCGCTGATCCGGTCCCACGAGCCTCGGGAAGCTTCCGGCAACTGGTAGAAGCTTGCCCGAGACATATAAGGCCCGGTGCACACGTGCGGACATTGTCAGCGCGGCGCCGCTGCGGCGCCGCAACGTTGCCGCAGAAATACATTCACACAGTACGGACAAATACCGCACACTCTGAACGATGCCGACTAACGAGATGGATGTGTACAAACGTAAACGGGAATTCTTTGTATACCTAGTATACACATGTTTATTGGATACATAAAACTAGGAAACATTGGGTGCATCCGTTCACCGACTCAAGACTCCTGAGGGACAGATTTGCAAGTTTTATTCCTTGTCATCCTTTCGTCAAACGATTCGCAAAATTTACAGCACATGTTGATCCACGCACTTCTTTTTTTTATTACGGTCATGGTATTCTTCAACGGCTACGTTCCATATCTCTGGATAACTTTTAACTTCTGCTATGAAGAGTTCAACATCTAATATGTCTTCAAATTCACGTGATGCTGCCATCTCACTTTGCGGCAATCGACCGCACGTGTGCACTGCTCGATTGACACCAATGTACTAAGGAACGTAGTTGGACGTGCGGCGCCGCAGCGTGCCTGTGGGATCTACGGACAAAAATGTAAGCACAGTGGACGTGCAATGGACGTGCGGTGCCGCTGCGGCGCCGCAGCTGTGTGTGCATTACTTCTTATCAGTCAAGCCTTCCGAGAAGGCATCTCCGGCGCCGCAGCGGCACCGCGCGGACAATGTCCGCACGTGTGCACCGGGCCTAAATGGACCGAAGTAGCTTGGCTTCTGGGTTGTAGCTGCGTCCTTGGCGAATAATTCACCGACGTTTCGGTCGACACTGCAGTCGCCATCACCAGGGAGCAGTTACCTACTGTACTCGGTACTTTTTAGGTTCGATTTTCATATTTTTTTCCAGTAGAGCAGTTAATTAAATTATAGAAATCATACATGTTGGAGGGGGAGCTCTGGACCTTCAGAGCTGATGCTGATGATACGCATTGGCTTACGATTTGCTGTACTCAGTAGGCAACTGCTCCCTGATGATGGCGAGTGCAATGTCGACCGAAACGTCGGTGAATTATTCGCCGAGGACGCGGCTGCAACCCAGAAGCCAAGCTACTTCAGACAATGGCCGTGAAAGCCTGCGAACATTATATAAATGGACCGCCATCTGACGAGTCCCGGGGAGACGTAGTGAGAGCGACACCCAGGAAGTATGAGGCTACTCTACTCGACTGAAGAAGACACCGTCAACGCCGCTACGCCGTCACTTTGACTGGAAAGTGACCTCAAATGTGTATTAACGGTGGAAGTAGAGGCACCACTTGGTGGTAAAGCGTTTTGTAGCTGTATTCAAGTTGAAAGTAGTAAACACAGTGCGGGACTTGAACTTTGGCTTGGAGAAACTATACGCGGTAATATTGAGGGACCAAAGTTAAGACGGCAGTAAGGCAAGCGTGTGACGGAGGCGTAGCGCGACGTGAATGACGTTAACCTGACTTGGACTTTGTTTCAACGAGTTAAAAGACAGTGTTCTCACCTAGTCTTTTCGTCGGCCGGTGCAAACTGTACTGCGAATAAGTGAGAGTTGCGGTGCACACGTTTTTTGGAGCAGCAAAATGCTGTACATCGGCAAGCGTGACGGAAGTGGAGATCATCTTTGAGCCTCTCGTTGCTGGACGGGCTGCGAGAAGAGGAGTGGTTCATGTGCCGTCAGCAGGCCCCTGGGGCTGTTCTTATCAGCACAGCTGCGAGATTCTGTCGTAGAGCTGTTCCTCCGACAGGCGAAACATCGCGGATGTTGCGGTGCGAAGTGAGGGAGGCCACACTGACTGGACCAGGCTACTATCGGAGGGATATTTAGCGAGTAGACACGGCACGCCTGCAGTAACCGGCCGAGAATACTGTTTCTTCCTTTCCTGGAATATACTTATTACAATTAAAACGTTTTCTTGTACCGCTGCTACATAGTGGTGTTAACGTATTTTTTTTTTAATTATCTAAATGAGCAGTGGAAAGCTTGTAAATATTTTTCTCATGTTTGCTCTGTATATATTTTTTAATGATTTTGCATTGCATATTTTTAATCGAAGAGCCTACAATATTTGTTGGTGTTAATATGCTGTGAGCTGAGTTTTATTATTTTTGAGTTTGATGCAGTGCTGGTATTCTGTTAATATTAGGTCTTTTACTAGTGACAAGAGCAAATACGTAATTTAATGTATTTTGGGGCTTTTTGCTAAAGCATTATTTCTTGTTGAGTAATTTTTAGTACTTTTCTGCCTCTCTTATATTTGCTGTATTTTTTGACGGTGTAGGTATTCATGCACTACCACGTAATCAGGGTGTGCTGTGTTGAGCTCAACGCAAAAGAGGCATTGCGGAGTAGACGACTACCCATTAAGGATATTGTGGAAATTTGTATTGAGGCTATTCTTACGGCTGGTTTTTTTATTGTTCGCAGATGCGTTACGCGCACACTGGCAGTCTATCCAAGAATTATTACTCTTTTTGTATCCTGTGCTTACCAGAAATTAATATTTGTGTTTTGAAAGTGTTTTTTTTTTAAATAAATGTGCATATTAAGACACCTGGTACTCACTGCTGATAACCAATTCCCTATTTCCTCTATGGTGAGGGGAGGTAACAACTAATCCGACGATAATTTGAGCAACAAAGTTAAATACACAATACCTTATTAGCTGGCAATATGACGCAATGTTGAAATGCCACACTCGCATTTGAGAGGACCCTCATTATGATCCCGAGCCATCGATCCATTTCACTTTTCAGTTGTTTACCGTAATAACTACAGGGTGAATTTTCAAATCGTTCTTAGACTTAGGTCATGGCCGATTTATACTCAAATTTACTTGTCCGTCTCAAATGAAGTCGTTTTCAACGAGATTTAGCGTGATAAACCTGTATCAATAAAGGAGAGTGTTTGCCCGTAGTTCACTTAGCGAGGCATATAACCGTGGATTCTACGTAAGAACTTCGAAAATACATTTTCGAAATTATTCTTGTTTCTTTTTGAATTATTATTTTTTTTTAGCGATTTTGAATTTCGATCCCAGGGATGAAAGCAACTACTACAATCCGAACACTTCCGAAGTTTACCGAAGTAAAAGGGCAGATCAGAGTATTAAATAATAGTTCTTTATTATTTTCCGGGAGGGTAGGTTAGGCTAAGTTATGGTAGCTAAAATGAAAGATTGGTAAGGTTAGCGTTATTTAAAATACATCACGACATTAAAATGTATAAATCCTTGCAATATGTGGTTTTTCCCGGTTGAAGTCCGAGCATATATTGTGTAGTAATTTATGCTTGTCTAGTTGTGTTCTATAACCCTTTAATGTCTGTACCACGAATTTTGAAATAGCCTGTATTTGACAACAAACTTTTCAAACAATTCATAATATGTTAAGGCTGGACATTCTAGAATCCAAAAATGTTAACCTTAATATTGCTTCCGTGATTTTTCCATATACGTAGTTTATCTAAAGGACTCCACGCCATTAAAAAAAAAAAAAAAAAACCGGTGCGTGTTATTAAGTAGGGCCTACGCACGTTAGAAGTTATACTTACTTGGCGTAATAAAAAACCAACAAAATTTTGTATGTAAATAATTAATGGAAATAAAATAAAATGTATTGAGTGATATAAATACGGCTGGTAAAGTATAAATTCAATTAAAGTTAAAAATGTTTGATAAATACTCAGTATTTAATGTTAATATAAACATGTGTATAAATTTAATTATTTTATATGGTAAAATAATCGAGATTCAATTTAATTAATAATGAAAATCAATAAATATGATGAATGTTTATTCTAATTTATTAAAATTAATTATTTATTAAATGACTATGTAATAATTTATAATTCAGTTTGCAAATAAATTATACATACAACCTCACAAACACTCCCATGAAAACTACTGGAGACTAATAAACCTTCCACAGACACTCCCTGCCAGGGACAGAGGAGGCTTACAAGCAACCTGACATCGTTATACATAACCTCACTAATATAAATACACTTTAAAAAGTTTATAAACACATTTTATATTACCAATATTCACAATAAATAAATGTTTTTTAATGATATGGTTCAGTAATCAATATAAATCTCTAAAGTATAAGATTAAAAGAACACAAATAATTTTTATATGTAGCTTTTTTTTTTCATCCTATGAAAATTTCATAGCATGGTGAGCTCGCAACGCAACGTAAAGATACACTCTTAATTTTTTTTCACAACGCGCTTAAAGAAGTTTAACTTAAAACAAACTAAAAAAAGCAAATAATCGCAAGTTTCCAAGTTGACAGGTCTCACAAATTTGTAGCCAATGAGCAGGTGGCATTTACCCGAGTCGTTCCTTGATGTAAATTATTGAAACCACGGAAATTTTCCAGTCCCTACTAATATGTGATACATTTGTAGTGAGACATTCGTAGAAATAATCCTTAAACGAAACTAACGGAGTGAAACTGTAACCATTCTCAACGTTGGGGGGTTGAAACCGCGTCTCTAACAGAACCATTCCATAATTTGAGACACAGCCTGTTCTTATTATGCGTAGGTGTATCTCCGGCTGGCAAGCTTCCTAACTGCGCGCGGCGCTCATTCGAGGAGGTTTAATTATAGGCGGTGGGAAGAGTGGAAGGTTAAGGGGGTTAGCAAAAGGAGGGTAGGACGAGGAGAAAATGAAGGAGTGGGAGAAAAGGGAGGGAGGGGAGGAAGGAAAGCTCGCCGAAGCGGAGATGAGCTTCCCGTCATTACGGCGTATTTCAACATTCGCGCCTTCATTTCCAAAACCCCTCATCCACCCCCTTCGGGCCCGCCCTGTCGCACGCAGTCAGCCAACCCCCCTTTGTGCGAGCTCTAAGATTGAATTCTTAGAAACTACCTCCTCCCCCCCTACCCCGACACCCCTTCCGGGAGGCACACGGCCTAATTAGAAATTATGACGTCGGGCATTCGGGCAGACTGCATCGCAGGTTGAAAGGATCGGACGCATACCAGCTGACGTTGTCTTGGCGCCGCGTGCGAAGCTAAACACTTAGGCTGGGCTCTCAACTAAATAAAAAAATAAAAAAAGGGGGTGGTCTGTAAAGTCGGTTTACGGACGATAATTTTACGTGATAACGTCATAAGAAAACATTGATGAAAAATTGCATACTCTTTAATTTTCAAATATTATTTACAGTTTTTGCAAATTTAATTTAAATAATTTGTTTAAATATAATCACGAACAATTAGTTAAAAAGCCAGCCTTAACCTGTTTGATATTATAGAAGATTTTCTCGCACGGTGGTTGGCCGGTTCTTGCACGCTCGGCTCAGGCGGAACGAGACAATGATTCATACTTTTTCGTGCGTGCAGCTGGCGTTCATCGATTTATAAGACGTTATCACGTCAACATATATAAATCATTCGGTACTCCCAGAGATGTATAAACATCAACCTCGGCAACGAGAAAGTACACGTGTTCTCATGTTGTTAATGTTGCAAAAAAAAAAAACTTATAATACGAAATACGGACGCAAAATTTAGAGCAGAAATATTAACAATAATGCCGAGCGTGATGAATATACTGAACAATAAAATATTCGCTTTTCAAGTACACGCCAAAATTTTCTAGACGCGAATCACCACACTCTTCTTTCTGCGCCCGCCGCTAGAATTCGCTGCCTTAATCGCCACCGTTGCTTGCCACCACCACGCACGGACGGCAGCACAAATGTAAAATTTACGTAAATTATAAATGGTTCTGATAAAAAAAAGACACGAAGCAATCCTAAACGCCCGGGTTTAGATCTGATTTTCGACAAGGAATTTTATTAAAATACAGTCCAGCTAGAAATAAATCATTAAACAGTCAATAATATAATGTTTTGGAACACGTTATAAGTTATATTTCTATTGAATTACTAAATATTAGCCTGAAACATTTTAAAACAATTATTATAACACTAAGTATAAGTTTTTGTAGTTGATTTTGTTTAAACGACTGAAATCAGTTTGTAAATAATTACTACCAACCAACCTTAATATTACTGTGCTGAATGGACATCATTATTATATATTTTATAATATTATTAAAACGGTAAAAAAAATAAAATAACAAGATTTGAAATACGTCTCTTGTGGTTAATAAGCACTCGCTCTATCGCTGTGCTACTGAGCCAGTCGAAATACTGCAAGGAGACTAAATGTATTATAATTATTGGAATGCCATATTTCTTAGGTATTTTAAACTTAAGATTACATTTCACTATAACTATTTTTGCTTACCAAATATATTTCGGAGTAATTTCACTATAATAAATTTGCATTTGGCATATTAATACGTTTGGTATGCCCGTATTGTTTAAGAAAGTGACTTACATCGCTACGGGTCTATATTGCTAGATGTGGGTCCGCCATCTTTGTGTCACGTTACCGTTCATCGACTTCCGTTCCATTTTCATGAAATTACTCCTACCAAATGCTGTATACCAAAAGCTAAGAGTTTACACATTAAAAAAATCTGCCAGTACAGAACAGACCATGTACAAGAATTGTGCACGAGACCTGTGTGAAACTAAGAAATAGTTCGAGTTTGAATTTTGACGTGACAACGTCTAATAAATCGATGAACGCCGGCTGCACGCACGAAAAAGTGTCCCGTTACGCACATAGTCCCGTTACGCGGTGTCCCGTTACACTGTGTCCCGTTACGCTCATTGTACGCTTGCGGCCGCATATATCTATCTTCCACTCGATTGGAACCACCATCGATTTTACTTTTTCGAGGCACATTAAACTTGAAACACTCCCATTCGTTTCCTACTTTTCCTATCATCGTCCTATCCTTAACAGAATAACTCAGATTGTAAGAAGTTAAATAGCAAACATGTATAAAAGTTATAGTTAAAATAATCTCTTCGTTAAAGTAATAAACATATTTGAATTAATGAGTGAAAATAAAAGTAAATTTATCAATGAAATTGTAGATTTCATTTCCCTCCTTCTTTGTATCCATACAAAATAGTGATAATTCAATTAAAATGATTCAATTTTATTCATAAAAGTATGCAATCATTTAATCAATGTTTTGTTATGACGTTGTCACGTCAAACTATCGTCCGTAAACCGACTTTACAGACAACCAATTTTTTTTTGATACGGGTACGTTGCAACGAATGAATGACACGGCGGGAATTGCAACATCGTTGCACCGTGTCGTATCACAGGGTTATACACATCGACGCCACGCAATGGATAACATGCAACATACAGATACCCATCTTTACGGTCTATGCTTAGTGACGTAGCATGTTGCGCAATCCATTTAGTTAGTGTTTTTTATATATGTAATAGAGCTGAGAAGAAAATTGACTGAGTGCTTATCCTAGGATATGCTTTGTACGTCATAAGTGCAAATGAACGGATTTAACGATGATGATGGAAACTTTGCTTTATTTTTTAAAAAAAAATATGATTGCGATAATCATGGATATTAATTGCAGTCAAAATATATGTATGTATGTCATAAGTAAACAAAGGACTGAAGGTTCCGTAAAATCCTTAGACGTTAGCACTTAGGTACCTTACAAACTTTTTAAATTAAAAGGGTGGAGAGATAGCCCTAGAAATTAAAGACATCCTCTTTGTTTTGACAGTTTTTAGGCCATAACATTTTTGAAACACTTGATTTTTAAAATTTGGCTTTGTTTAAACATAGTAAATTATAACGTTTATAGTAACTGGCTGCTACAATTAGTTTCTCTTGTTAATCGTTATGTGTTGAATTATTTTTTGTGAAATACTCCTTTTTCCGCGCGTCGCTACATCGTTCAACATTACTGCTAGTGCGCTCTGTTGAGGACAAAGATAAATACGCGTGTCTTTGCCCGCTCGCGAGAAACTCAGGATCTTAGCCTTAATATACGATCTCTGCCATAACTAAACCAATTTCCAATATCAAATTAAAAAATAATATTCCATAAAACTGTTGAAAACAATATAAATTCTTTCAGTTCTTACTTTTCCCCACTAAAGAAACCTGGTATTCTTGGTTCAAATATTGACTTTGTCATAATTTATGCATGAATCCACCATTTATCACAAATTGCCAAAATATTAAATCCTCATTTGTTATAATCATTCATCTAAAATAAATGAACTCATGTTATACTTAACAAACTTCATGAAACGTAACATATTATATAACCAGGCGAAAAAAATAAAATTTTCCTTTTATATTTGTGGAACTACACTTAAAATAAGTCACATAATGTTAAGAAAAACTCTGAATTTTGCGTGAAAGCACCATATTTTTTTAATGAAAATTTCAAATTTTATGCTAAAGCTAGCTAGATGTATGTAAAATATCGGCAGTCATACAAAGAAAAAAAGAGAGAGAGAAATAGAAAAAAAGAGTGTATCAATAGATTAAAAAAATAACATGATTAATACTACAGTCTACATTCCTTTGATTTATTTTTTGTTAGAAAATTAATCTATTGATGAATACGATATTTAAGCTGCAAAATAAATGAGAGAGTTTAATAGTTAGCGAAACATGTCTAGTTGAGCGTGATGCAGGCGCGGTAGTGAAATGTGAATGCGGGGGCGACGCATCAGCATATATTATAGCTAACTAGCGTTTACGTTCGTACCATTTGGCAGGCCGGAGCCGGGGATACACGGGCGGCGGAGGGACCAGGGAACGATTCCATCGACGCGCGTCGCTTCCCGTCTAAATAATCGACGGCATTAAACCGACAGATCCACGTCCACTAGTTGAGCCCCTGCAGACTTTCCAGCCGCCGGTTCGCACGCGTAATTCGCCGATGCTGCGGCATTAGCGCCCGGGGCCGCAGGGAGACGCTCACAATCGATTTTTAAACAATCGATTTATCAATTATTATTAAATGATTCGATTTTACTACTAGCAGTTTATCTTTACAGTTCCGCATGGTCTAATTATTTTTACTGATGACTGAAAACACATTATGATAAACATTATTAAATTAATTGTCCAATTTATGATTATTTTTAAGAAACTAGCTATATTCATATTTAAAAAAAATTATAGTGAAAATATACATATGATAAACTAAGTTAAAATAAAGCTAAGCAATCAAGAAAAAAAATTGAGCGAGTCTTTAAGTAGGTACCCGCCAGAGATGTGTAACATACATTATACGGAACTATGACACGAAATTTAACGTAGAATTCTTTAAATATGTGAATAATGTGTTTTCAACTACATTTCTTGACGCGAATCACTAGTAGTTTCGGCACCCACCGCTAGAATTCGTTGCTGGAGCAGCTACGTCAACTATCGAACCATTTGTAGCAGACTAAAAACATAAATAGAAATTGGTTGTCTGTAAAGTCGTTTACGGACGATAGTTTAACGTGACAACGTCATAACAAAACATTGATGAAAAGATTGCATACTTTTATGAATAAGATTGAATCATTTTTATTGAATTATCACTATAATGTATGGATACAAAGAATGAGTGAAATGAAATATAAAATTTAATTGATAAATTTAATTTTATTTGCACTCATTAATTCAAATATGTTTATTACTTTAACGAAGAGATTATTTTAACTATAATTTTTATACATGTTTGCTATTTAACTTCTTCCAATCTGTGTTATTCTGTTAAGGATAGGACAATGATAGGAAAAGTAGGAAACGAATGGGAGTGTTTCAAGTTTAATGTGCCTCGAAAAAGTCAAATCGATGGTTGTTCCAATCGAGTGGAAGCGTAAAATGAGCGTAACGGGACACAGAGTAACGGTACAATGTGCGTAACGGTACAATGTGCGTAACGGGACAATGTGCGTAACGGGACACTTTTTCGTGCGTGCAGCCGGCGTTCATCGATTTATTAGACGTTTTCACGTCAAAAAAAAAATTAAATAGCTCCCAAAAGCGAAACGACTTAAAAAAATTAAAACCTTTTTTTTTTGACAAGGAATTTTATTGAAATACTGACCATATTGTTAAAATTCCTTAAATACTTAATACTATAAAGTTTCCCTTTGTCTTTCTGAACTTTGGTTCGTGCCATCCGCCAGGTAGCAGCACCGTAGTGGTTACACATTTACGATCCGTTCGACTTCGTTCCATCCACGAAATTACTCCCACCAAATGCTGTATACCGAGAGCTAAGACGTTACACATAAAAAACAAATGGAACCGAAAAATCAATTTTTTTGTGGTAACTATATTTAAAGTGAAACCTTAAATAACTTGAAAACACAAAAGCAGTGTGCCAGTCATGCACAAATATTAATTCGGTAAATTTATTTTATGAAAAAAAAAAAAATGCATTAAAGAAACAAAGGTACTCGGTATTGTATTAAATTCTAAGACTTTTGTATGACTGAAATTCACGAAGCAGCAAGTGGTTTGGAGCCGAATATAGTCTAAGTACGGCGTAACCTACACCTCTACAAAAAAAAAAAAAGAAAGAAATTTCAAACAATTTTTTTTCTCTCACAGAAATCGATTTACAAAATCGATTATCCGAATCATACGACTTTTCACCGTCGCCAATATTAACTCCGGAGACCGCGTTATGCACCGTGATGCACACGGTTCACCGGAGAACGAGAAGGGGGTTGGGGGGGGGGGAAGGGGAAACGAGAAAGAATATTCTCCATCGTCGGCAATTTCGCGTGAAATATTGGGCGATATGAAACGAGAAGAAAAAGAGGTTATTGGGGGGGGGGGGGGGGGGGTGGGGTGGAGGAGGGGGGGGGGTGCGAAACACTGAGGCGACACGAACACGGCGAGAACATCAAAGAGACCGCTGGCGCGGAACAGACGCGCGCAGCCCCTCCTTCCCCCACCCCTGTCTCTTACACCACGCTCAACAATTTTTTTTCATTCAACCTACAGTTTCCCCCTTTCCCCCCATCCACAAGATGGCGAACAAGAAGGTGGCAGTAAACGTTGTGGAGGAAAGGCATAGCCCCCCCCCCCCCCCTCCAACACACCTATTTCAGACATATGAGACGGCGCCCAGGCGCCGTGGCAGATACCGAATATATCACACGTGTGTTGCAACCCAGTCGTAAACACACAAAGAACACCCCGCTATCTATCTCTTTATCTCTCTCTCCTCTTCCCAATTCCTCTTTGAATACTGCACCAGCGTATAACCCATTCTCAAGACAAAATCTCGATTGTGGAAAGTATGAAAGGGGGACGATTTCTGGGAAGGGGGGAGGGGGGATATACCATATATCGCTCCGTTCACGCGCGTATTGTCTAAACCTGCGCTCGTTTGCGCTTGCGTGACACGTTAGGAAATACGGGATGTCCCAAAACTCAACCTCAAGCCGTGAACAGTTGGTAGACCAATTAGTTACGATTATGAACAAAAAAAAATCCAAAATGTCTATTAGTTTTGGTGTTATAGACATTATTTTCAAAAGTTTTAAAATCTCCAACTGCACCCATAGATAAGTACTGTGGCTACAAATAGCCCCACTATTGATAACAAATATAAAATTATACATGCTATAATGTTGGAGAAAAAAAAATCCTTTGCACGACTTACGCAGAAAATGTTTTTAATCGGGTAACTTTAACTATTCATGCTGCAAAAAATAACTATGCTAATTAAAAAGTTATTTAAAAATATGGCTCACTAAAGCAATTTAGTTGCTACGTTAGCATTGTAATTATTGTTAACATTGAATAATCCAAATACCCGATTAAAAATTTTTGCCGCTTAAATACTGCGAAAAAATCCCTCCCCCCAAAAGTATTGCATGTTTGATTTTATTTTGAATTTTTATCAATAGTAATGTTATTCGTGATTGCGTGACAAAACTTTATAGTCAAAGAATATAATAATTTGTGCGCAGTTTGGAATTTTAAAACCATTGAAAAAAAACCTATATATCAAAAACTGCGTTTTTATTTTGGTTGTTTGATGTAGAACCCAATTAATTGACGTTTATAGGTCATTATAAATACGTTAATTTTTCTGCAATGAATTTTTTTTCTTTAAATACAATATTTTGGATGTACGCCATTTCAGTTTTGCGCTGTTCAATCATTCTGTTTGTGCCTGATGACGGAATCAGATGCTAATTCCCGAAACGTCGCAATTGTTTTGTCATAGGAAAACTACTGTGCTGTCGTTGATGTGTTGTCCATAATACGTGTTAGTTTTCATCGTTGTGTTCGAATGTTTGCTGCGTTGTCCAGGTTTGTTGTCGATCTCTTAATGTTCTCGTTGAAACTGTTTCGCCGTTGTTATCCCACTGTGTTCTTCTGTGCTGTTATTTTTTTTTCACTACTAAATTACTTTCACGAAATTCTTATGCTGCCTGATATTTCAAATTTGAATGTGTTCGCGTGAGCTGTCGTCGTTGTGTTTTCCATAATACTTGTTTAGTTTCATCGTTGGGTCCATATGTTCGACTCAGCTGATTTTGGCTTGTTTTCTGTAGGTTTATGTTTTCATTTATATTTCTTAATTTACAATGATGATTTTTTTCCATGACCAACGGTGAAAAATTGCAATGGCGTATGCCTGAAGAACTATATAAGATCACTTTGTAATATCTGCTACAGTGACACGTTTGCGTGGCGACCGTATAGGAACACGAAAAGCGTTGATTCAAACGCTTAACCGAGCAGTGTTAAGACTCGTATTCCAAGATGACTGATGAGGAACAGGGTTGGACAAACATGTCCACTCGTACCGATTTTCCGGGTTACCTCCCGTTTTCCAGAAACCACTTCAGGAAAATGCTGGGAAGGTTACGCACTCTAAGACGTTCTCCCACGGTTTCCCTGACTTGGAATGTGGACACCGCGTCCAGTATCCCGTCCCAAGTGTGACAGCTCTCAGAAGTAGTGCCGATTGACTACGAATCCTTCCGCCACTGGCCACTGCTAGTTCTGTCCACAGCATGTGTAAACAACTGCACGTGGTTCGTCAGAGTTCGCGAAAAAAAAGAAACCCTCATGTGTAGCTTTGCGAGTGACATTTTGGAAATGGGCACCACGTGTTCTTATGTTTCGAACTGCCACATTAAAAAAAAAAAGCTAGCGGCACAAACTATACGTTTCCGTCTGCAATGACTTCGTAGTCGAAATATTTTAGATACTTTTGAAATGTTAATTCACACATAATATAAAAAGAAATCCCTTTCAGCACAGCCTACAAGCGTAGGTAGATTTCGAAGTTCCTTTTTATTCTGGAAATATTTTGGAAACTTCTGGAACATTTTAAGAACTTAATGTACTTAAATTTCTAGGAGTTAAATGTATATGACATATTTATAATCTACAATATTACAAAATGTTCGATTAAATATTTGCTCCTTTTCCATGCAGCGAAAATATTACCAATACTTTTAACTCAAGGTATTCAGAATTGAATAGTTTATAACATGGCATTGAATAGCTTCGAACGATTTTCATATTATATGCCAACTAAGATAATTATTTAAATTTTTGAGATTTTCAAACACTGTTTTTTCATCCCTTGCACTTATAACGTGGAAGTAAAAAATTTCCTTTTAACCAAGGTTTGAGATAATATTAATTTGGTTTAAAATACATTCAAACGAATTTGATACTAAGAAAATTTAAATATATATATTTTTTTTTAAATTTGAATTTTTAAAAATTTCAACTCATGTTTTAGCGGTAGTAATTCGTTCCATTAAAAATTCCTTCAGCCAAAGTTTTAGGATTCATACAATAAATTATAACGGAGATGATAGTAAATCTATCAAATTTTTTAATTTTTTTTTCATTCTTTGCAGTAATGGTTGGGTAAACAAAAATTTATCATAACAATAGTTCTAGTAGACATTTATACAGTTAAACCAAAATAAGAATGGTTTCGATAGTGTACCGGTAGGGATGTTTGATTTATTTTCTCATTCCAACCCCATGTTTTTTCAACCTCTTGATATAATGGTTTGTATTAACTAAAATTGTTTCAGGCAAAAGGTGTAGATTTACAATGAATTTTAACGGAATCGAATATGTCCTTTCTAAGGGAGTTATAAAATTTTTTGACTTCCACCCCTTGCAGTTATGGTTGATCATATAAAAATTTATTTCAGAAAAAAATTAGATAATATTAAAATAGTTTAAAACAATTAGAACGGTTTTAATAGTCTCCATATTAAGGGAGTAATGAATTTTTTTGTTGTTTTATGACCCCTGTTATGTTCCACCCCTTGCAGTAATTAATGGTTGGTCATATAAATAATAATTTCGGACGAAAGTTGTAAATAGTAATTTTAGGTATCACAAAAAAATAAATGGATTTAATTGTGTAAACGATTACCAAAGTTTAAGTTTTTTTTTTAAATTTACACCCCTTTGTTTAAAACTCATCGCATCCTTTGTCTTATCAAAAATTGTTTCAGACAAAAATTTTAGATAAAATTTATAAGATTTACAAAACATCCAAACGAATTTAATGAGGTGCCTACGAAGAAAACTATAATTTTTGTTGTTTTCCAACACTTGATTGTTCTGCGCCTTGCAGTAATGGTTCGTCGTATAAAAAATTATTTCACACAAAAGTTGCTGATAATAATTCAAAGGTTTTACAATAAAACCGAACGAATTTAACAGGGTACATGTTACGGAAATAATTGTTTTTTAAATTCTACCCTTTTATTTAATCACCCCCTTGCAGCAATGGTTCGTCTGATAAAAATGGTTTCAGACAAAAGTTTTGGATAAAAATATTTATGAAAAAAATTTTTTTTGCACGAATTAGATATTGTTCGTATGACGTTTTTCGTCCTCCAACCCTTGTTTTTTTAAACCCCTTGCAGTTATGGTTGGTCGTATAAAAAATTTATTCAGATAAAAGATTGTGTTATTACTCCTACGAGTTATTATACGTTCAAACGGATGTGATATATTCCATATTATGGGAGTTACAGCAATTTTTCTGTTATTCTAAAAACCTTTCCCATGTCTATTCCTTTGGTCGGATATTTCTCATTAACGAAATCGACCGAAATTTTCCACCAATAGATTTTATGTATCAGTTTGGAAATGATTTGTGGAAAATTGCGACAGTTATCGTGCCGACAATATTATGAAATATAAATATATATTAGGTAGATTTCAAAGAAATACTACTATTGTAGCCGTTACCATGGTGTGAATTTCGGATTATTTTCTTTCGTTTCATGGTCTATTGACCCCAAAACCATCGTCAACTCAAACGTGTGTGTCTATATATATAAATAAATATAATTATAGATATCGTTCTAAACTATTCAATACTGGATAAATTGATTATTATTTTCGTTGCTTGGAAAATGAGCAAATATTTAATCGATCATTTTGTAATATTCGAGATTATAAATATGCCATGTACATTAAACTCCTAAAATGTTCCAGAAGTTTATAGACGTTTCCAAAATATTTCAAGAATAAATAGGAACTTCGAAATCTACCTATGCCTGTAGGCTGTGCCGAAAGGGATTCAATAAACCTTTAGGTTGACTATAGTTTTGGGGTCTATGGACCATGAAAAGAATAAATTTATAAAAATGTTTCCGAAAGTCCCACCATGGTAACGGCTGCAATAGGTAGTATTTATTTTAAATCTATCTAAAAAGAGCGCATGCTACTCAGTACACGTGATAGAAGTGAAAATTATTTGGAATTTCAAACTCGACTCTTAAGTGCTCTCTTTATA
Source organism: Bacillus rossius redtenbacheri (assembly GCF_032445375.1). Taxonomy (NCBI): domain Eukaryota; kingdom Metazoa; phylum Arthropoda; class Insecta; order Phasmatodea; family Bacillidae; genus Bacillus; species Bacillus rossius. The sequence goes on along the minus strand of NC_086340.1, from coordinate 29,127,679 downwards.
TCTATTTGGCGTCAGAAACGTTCCAAAACAATGTTTCACTTAAATAAACTAAGAAAAAACACTTAAGTGTCAAAGTGGGTGGTGGCTGGGAGGGGGGGGGGGGTGCTTCTATCTGCTTTACATAATTCCAGACATCACACCAGACAAATGCAGGGAAGGAAACTATATGGTATTTAACAGCAGCCATGACATCTTGCGAATATGTACGAGGGTCATTCTAAAAGTAAATAACGTTTGATTCTCTAGATATATTCTTATTTACGATAATGAAACAAATCTTAGTGTAGAACACATATGATACCTTAGCTAATTTTCTACGTAGTCGCCATGCTGAAGTCATAGAAAAGCGGTGGTGATACTCTTCGAAAAATTTTAAATATATATGAAGACTACGTAGAAAAATAGCTAAGGTAACATTTGTGATATTAAATACGATTTTTCATAATCTAAATAAACATTTCTAGAAAAACAAAAAGTTCTTTACTTTAAGAATGACCAGAGGGTCATTCTAAAAGGAAAGGACGTTTTGATGTGACGAGCCACGGCAGTGCTACCAACATCCCCACCGCCGCGTATTGAACCTTCCCATTCCTGTCTGTCGCTAACAGCGAGCCGCAACGGTCGTTTACTGTACAGCGTAACTCAGAAATATGTGACCAAATTAAAAATCCTGCCAAGCGTGAGGTTCGTTGTGTAAAATGTCTAATACTCTTTTTGAATTCGAAAAAAATATCCACCCCATCGAAATTAACATAAAGATAACAGTGGTTTATAATGTTGTGAATGAATCTTCAGTCCGAAAATGGTGCATCTTTTCTAAAGGTGGTAGAACGAAAATCTACGATGAATCCATCCTGCTTTATAGTCTAGACTTGGCTTCGAGATGACCATCTTTTCCCCCAATTGAAGTATGTTTTATTTTTCGCCGGGTACATATAAATAAGTAGCTACGATCTGAAAGAGGGCGTTAATGACTGGTTCAACAACTCTGCAGTAGTTGAGAATGCTGAAGGAACTGAAAAGCTGCTGATACACTGTGACAAATGTTTAAATTTATATAGTGACTACCTAGAAATTTAGCTAAGATTTCATAGATGTGTTGTAAAATGATTTTTGTTTTATCATCTTAAATAAAAATATCTAGAGAAAAAAGGTTCTTTACTTTTAGAATAACCATATATTTAATCAATTATCCTCAATCACGAAACACCTTACGCCGAGTAAGGAATTTTGCCGAAGTGCATTTTACACGCATTTTGCCAGGTCGCGTTGGGCTAGATGCACACCATGTATTACATACAGTCCATCCATTGAACAAGTGCACTTACTCGACAGATTCGTGTGAGGCATTTAGCTGGCAGGTATACCACACTAAATATTCCATGCTACAAAATTAAGTACTTTGTTTTCCAAAGAAACCTACTAGCCAAAATTTTATCATAAGTTTTCTAAGAAATTAATGGAAGAATATTTATCCAGTACCCTCTGTACCCAGTACCCTCTGTACCCTCTGAAATGAAAGTTTTCATTTTAAGCTCACTATTGTGAACGTTTACATCAAATATACAGTGATCGTTACTGGCATGTGTAAAGCTACCAAGAAACGAGGGAAAAAAATTAATCAATCAAGAAGCGCAAGACTCAAAATGTCCAACAACGACGTTTATACATACATATAACGTAAGACGCAGACAGCATTGAACTTCTTGCGCTTCCGTGTTAAGAAAACTTTTAATGATGCATAAGTTATGTGTATAGAACGCTACGAATTTTTTTTTATTGCACGGATCACGTTTTTACTTTCAAAAATATCACCCAGTGAAAGTGAATTACGCTTCATCAAGAATTTCCCCCGTTTATGTGAAAAAAAAAAAAAAAAAGATTATGAAAAGAAAGTCCGAAAAAAGAAAAAGAAAAGTTTTCTACAGTTTTACGAATTCAAGGTATAGAGATGGTTGAAGTCCTGCGATTTGCGTGTTTTATGGACTACTGCAGTATTCTTGTGCTTGTTGCGTGTTGCGACCTTCTGCTCTTTCGTTTCTAAGCCAATGCTTCTGCCACAGCGTACCAGCAGCTTGAAGATGCCTTATGCATTCTCAGTTACCGCCAAGTTGTTGAAGCAGCCAATTACGTCCTCGTGGTCACTTTCTTATATGTTCCCGGCCAAAAAAAAGATACTTCAATTTGGGGAGAATGTGGTAATCTCGGAGCCAAGTCCGGAATATAAGAAGGATGAATTCATCATGGATATTCGTTCTACCGTCTTTAGATAAGATGCACCGTTTTCGGACTAGAGATTCATTCACAACATGAAGAACTGTTTACGCGCGAGGCGCTGTATCATCGCCGCTGTAAATTCCGCGCATGCTTCACACCGAAACAGACAGTTGCAATGAGATACCGGTTCACATTCACTAGGTCACTCATCGCATTTGCAATTTATGTTAGTGTCTTATCTTTAAAATTTAGAAACACACAACTTAAATTTTTATATAAATGCTCGATGGACACAATTTTATTGATCGTAATTATTTTGCTTGTATTTTTTTGTGCATTAAATTAAATTAATATTAGAACCTTTGTTCAACATAATAAAATTGCAGTGTGCATTTCGCATTTTACAAGTTTACAAATTAAATTCTTTTTGCGTTTACAAATTAGAAACAAAAACCAAACTTACATTAAGAAAATTTTTGCCTGTTTTACTGTCTGGAAGAAATGATTTAACTCACAAATCGCTGATGATATTAGTTTGAAATGTAAAACACTTTTTTAATTGTTAGGGCAGGACTAATCTTTATAAAATTATGAAATTTCGAACGGTTTAGAAAGAAATGCAAATATGCCAAAATCTAAGAGAAAGTAACATTACTTCTATTTTGATGGTAAAACTACGAAAAGAAGTCAATAAATGTTATCTTTTTAAATAGTATAAAACAAAGTCGCTATCCGCGTCTGAATGGTTGTTCATTTACCTATTATAAACTACACGATGAGTTTTGATGCGGTTTCCACAATCATTTAGAGAATTTCTTCCGAAAGGTTTATGCGTATAACCAATTAATATTAATTTTGAAGATAGTAGAGAAAACTCGACGTTTTATCATCATGTCATAAAACGACGATTTTAGGGCGCTTACATGTCTTACAATGACTTTATACACGACTGATACATCAAATTAATGTACTACAGAATTGTAGATATCTAAAAAAACTTTCAGAAAATTCCGCGATAGCATATGTCTATCTTCTAAGGATGACCCACAGTAACAGCTTTCTCTTTCCAAATTGGTTAAAAAGTAATGAGTTATCTGAGAAACTCTTCTGACCGACGTAGTATTACTTATTATGCAAATTATTATGTTATTACCTTAGACATTTAAAATATCAAAATTGAACTTTATACCATGTAATATGCGATCCATCAAACCATGATTTTTCTAACACATCATTATAAAATATAGCAGTAGGTTATTAATAAAGGAAAGTTGTGGAAAATCCGCGAGAGAAGTGATGCTCAGCGATCCTAGCGATGTAAACATTGTTGTTAGTACGGGATATTACATTAGGGATATTTGAGTTTTTATTTCACTTTAGTTGCTATTTTATTGCGTAAGTGGGTTATAGGCAAATGCTTTAGAAGTGTGTGAAATGTCTGGCTTCAATAATTTGTTTTCCTTAAGGCTTTTCGAAGGTTTTTTTTTTTATTATTCCCGAAGGACAAAACTGGGTAAGTTAACTAGCACAAAAGTTCAGTTTTCCCTTACAATATATATTTTTAAGCGTTACTCAAATTTGAAAGATTTTTTGTTTGTATTACTACATAATTTAAGTAAATACTAGTAGCATATTCGAGGTGCAAGTTAGGGTTTTTAAAAAATTGGCGAGAGCCGCAATTCCTGGGAAGGATGGGTGGACATGTCACGATTGCAAAGATTCGTGCAATTCTAACAGACATTCATGCAGTTAGTCACAAATATAATATTTTTCAGCATTGTGCATAAGTTTGGACCCAAATATTATTTTACCATTTTTTGTAGTCAAATAGAATCATGCGTAATTTGTATCACAGAATGGGGTAGAGTGATAAACTAATATTATGCATCAAGGTTGGATAAATACTTATGTTTGAATATATCATAACTGATAGTGTTGCCTAAAATCATTCCATACTTGATGAATTAAATTTTAAAGGGCTTTTGAGATCTATATCATTTTTATGTTTCGAAATAAGTTCCGAAATACAACCAAAAATATTTTTATGTCTTTCCACAAAATATTTTTTTCAGAAACTTTTTACATAGGGAAACCTACAACATTGCATAGGGGCCCAAACAGAATAATAAAAACCACTCTCTCCCCATCCCTCCTCAACAAATTAGCTTTAAACATATGGTGGAGTTAGAAATTGGTATTATTCTAAAATAATAATAATAAAATGTTTCTTGATTAACCAACCGAGGCGCATTTTTCAATACGACTGGATTCTTAGAAACTCAATTAATAGGTGGGCTATGACAACTAGGAAAATGGTAATCCAAACATCATTAAAAAAACAAAATTGAAAAAATAATCTATCAAAGAAGTACAGGCTTACTTATCAGTCGTTTAAAACTGTCAAAGTTTTCAGAATTCTGTCGGAATGAAACAATATTAATAATTATTTTAATATATAAACAAGTGTATTTTAACTATGGTTGGCTTGACCCAACTTATCAGGATGTTTAGAGTAGGAGAGTAACAGTAAAAAAAAACTGTTTGCAATATTACAATGACCCGCAGTGAACTAACAATTTTAATTTTAGATGTTGAAAGAAAAAAAAAATAATTTTGTTATTTTACGGTATATTTTAAATGAATTACTTAGAGTTATTTTGCCTTAAAGTACGTCTGCTAACCTAGCCTTGGCGAATCAGAGAGAATCTTCACTAACCAGGCCTCTAATGTGTGAATGTAAAATTAACCTAGTTCGTAACCACATATGTTCTGATAGTTTTGGAGGGTATTTCTGAACTCTTGTGTGCTGGCCCCTATTATTTTTTTTCCTTTCATCACAAGCTAAGCTGCTTTATATTGTTTTGCATGTATAAAATTTTGCCACTAACAAATATGATATACCTGAGTAATTTCAGATATTAATTTATTATGTTAAAATATGCAAGAGATTCTTTTTTTGATTCTGATCGTTGTCCTGATGCTAAATCTTAAAAAAAAAAAGAACAATTTTTGATTTTGAGTTCAAACACTTGCAGCGGAAAAAAAAGTCGAGCCCAAAAATATTTGCAGTTAGTGAAGGTTTACACACTTGCTTGATGTGAATGTAGATTTTGTAACTTTTGTTTATATTGCTAACATTAAATATGATGTCAAACTATAAATAATAGTACCACAATCAATGTGGTACCGTGCTATTATTCACTTTCATCCTCCACAATTATACATAAGTTTATTATAATATTTAAACCTAGGTATTAACCTAACCAAAAACATTTTCAATCCTAAAAACTTTACATGAATGTTAGTCTTAATTTTGGTCTTTTTGAGTACCTCTTATTCCTTTACTACTTCTGTTTAACAGCATCATTGCGAAAATGCAAGTAATGTACAGTTTTTAACTATTGGTTAGCTCAGCCACTTAAATACTTGAATATCTTTTGAATTCTTAGTTAAGCTAGCAACTTAAAATGTGATAAGAATAGATTGATGGTTGTTTAATTAGGTTAACTACAATTAAAATAATGTAAAATCGTTTAAACGTTACGTAAAGTTTGGTAAACTGAAACTTAGTGAAAAAACAGTTGGTTTATTTATATTAGTGGCATTTAAAAAACTTAACTGCACTTTTCAAAACAATGCGTATTCTAAAATTATATTTATGTTTTTTTTTTTTTTTTTTTTTTACAAAAGAGAGCCTGCTAGAGGAAACGATCAACATATATATTCTGAGCAATGTATGCTATATTATTTACACAGGAAGAATATGTAAAATAAAGTCAATTTTGTTTACCAAGGATGTTAAGTATTACTGAAAATTTTGAAGTACGAATACATTTTTTCAGAACTTTCGAGTAATTAAAAAAATACATAATAAAATTATTTTAAGTACAATGCTACCGGTGTCATGACACATGGTAACGTTTGTTGTTAATAATAAGTAAAACTTGTTTTATTTATCAAATACTGGAAGTGACACGTGTCCCGAGAACGAAGACCAGTGACCCGTGACCCAGTCGGTCAGGGCAAGAGCCGAGTCGAATCGACTGGAAAATACACGGTTCACTGAAGCGTGGCACGTGACCCGTGAACCGGGTCATCGCAACCACGCGACTCCTGTCCACGCCAAGGAACACGCCGGCACCCGGTCCAGGGATCCGAATCAATTCGCCCGTAACCCGGGTCACCAAAGATCGTTGCCGAGACATCGGCGAAACGCCCATAAGAGAACCGTATCACTGAACGGAGATCCTTAAGTACGAAACAGAACCCTGGGTGGTTCTTCTCGGGTATATAAGGGGGCCCGTCAGTCGACACCTTCACTTCACTTCACGACTACTCGGGATTGTCACTGAACTAACCTGCTGTCGCCGCAGAGCCCGCAGTCGCTACTGGAGGAAGCATCCATATGGCAGAACGGATTCTGGAAGATGTAGCGATAAAGTACCGCGCTTACGCACTTGAAATCTTTCGTCGTGTAGCACGCAAGTGAGACGTACGACTGATTGGTTTTGTTGCGGAGAAGACGAATAATTGTTAATGTTGTGTTACCGCCGGTAGCTATTGAGAGGTGCGGCGGACATCACCAGAATTGTGACGGACGGGTTGGACATGACGAACCACGACGACGCTCTGAGGCCATTCTGTCTGTTGCCGACGAGTGGTCAGAGAGACCCCAGTTGCAGTTTGAGAAACCATCGCTGACGAGTGGGTGAACCATTCGAACTGCCCGTCGGAGCGGACGTCAACGAAGATTAGCGGTGCGAAGACGGAGCGGACGTTTCCTTACCACCGTGGGGTGCTGCCCCAAACCACCGCGCGGAACCTGCAGCGTGGAGACGCAGCGGACGTTGCCGACCTGATTTCGGAGGTCGGAGCTGTAGCAGTTGCCGTTCTTCATCGGACGGACACCGGGCAGAGAATGGAAGCCGCCTTGAATCGGGCGATCAGCTTAACTACGAAAACTGACAAGGCGAACGGAGCAACAAGTTCCACGTCCGCAAACCGGACGGGATTCACTTCCGAGTAGGAACTTGTAAATATTGTAAATGTAAGTACTTGAATGCTCAGTCAGAAGACCTTGCTGTTAGTTCTTGTTGTTTATTTGCGGTTTGCACTTAAAGTTAATTTGAGACCATTGTACCGCCATAGAGGAAATTATTCAGTAGTGATGGTTTGTGACTGACTCAATGAAATAAAACGACCAAACTGTTGGTTAATTGTTTGGTAAGTGGAAACTCTTGAATTTTGTAAGCAATTTTTAATGCAAACAACTTATTTGTAATTTATACCAGGGTGCAGGTTGTTAATAAGTGGTTTTTCCTCCATTATTTTTGATTGTCTATCTTTTCAAAGGCTCCTTTTTTAAAAGTTTTGTTAGCAATGGATTTGCGGTGTAATTGCTTTAATGTTTCAAATTGTTTGTTCGTAGCTCAACTGGGGAGCCGTGACAGAAGAGAGCCGTTTAAGCGGAGCTAACGCAATATTGTCAGATATTCAGAAGTGTAACGGTTTGTGCTGCACGTCAAGCCCCGTGTAATTTTTGTTGAATAAATGCCGTTGTTACTGTCAAATCACACATTCCCTAGTATTTTTTTTTTGAAGAACAAGTATATCTTGTTCAGAATTTAGTGATAAACCTTGTCTATACCACCCATTCAAACGTACACAAATTTGAATTACGCGTGTATGCTTACAGCTCACGCCACTAGGAGCGCTGTAGTAGCGCTTCTCGTGCTTCGCCCATGTTAACTGGCCAGAGTTTCCTTCATTGTCTTCTACAATATTTTATATTTTTTAATAGGTACGTTATTATTTTTTGTCGTATAATATGTAGCGTCCGTAATTATATTTTCCAAATTCGTCGCATGTAACTTTCCAAACAAATGCGGTTTATGTTGTCTCATGGGAAAAAAGCTGCCAACATTGTTTACAAATACATTCTTTGGTTATGGGCAAAACTTGTTTGTGTATATAAGTTTTGAAAACACTGGACACTTACGAGAACTTGATACTTATAAGTACTTACTTATTAAATCTAAATGACGCTACATTAGTAGATCGCTTCCGTGCAAAGAGAGGGCGGGTTTCTAGTAATTAATAAATTAAGCTCATGCAATAAAATAAATACCCCAATATTTGATAAATAAATCCCATTCTATAACTTGAGTCGTGAATTTTTTATTAGATTTAAAAATAGTTATTGCTTTTGTCAAATTGAAAGTAAATAGGTGAATGATAACTGGCCAGTGGACAGTTCCCCGACCTCGTCATAACCCCGACCGTTTCCCCTGCACTGCTTTGACCTCCCTCCACGAGACATCCTGCCAGCCCTTGGTCCGCCCCGCAGAAGGGGTGGGACCCCCCCCCCCCCCCGCACCACCATCCACGAGACATCCTGTCAGCCCTTTGTCTGCCCAGCTTATGGGGTGGGACCCCCCGCGCGGCGGCAAAGACTCGTAAAATGGCGGGTAGCGAAATGTTTAAGCCAATAGAAAAACTTAAGGAAACTTTTATGTTTTCTTAACTGTAAATAATAGAAATAATGCTCATTTTCTTAATAAACGTATCCGGGAACCACAAGGCAGATGGCGGTAGCAGGAACGTTTGCTTGCCTTGATCGTTCCCGCAAGACCTTTTTTTTTTCCAGCAGAGGAGCCGAACCAACAGAAATATCCGGCGCTTAGAAATTGCATGGACGTATACTGCTTGATCGTGCCTACGAGACTTCATTTTGTGAAACAATTTACGTTTGATATATTTTAAAATTAAAATATCAATCAACCACACTAGCAGTTTATATATATATACACACACATACATACACACACACACACACATTATATATATATAACGGTTGTGTATGTAAAAAAGGCTAAGGGCCAATTGAACCACAGTCGTTAAACAATGTTTTATTAACGACTGTTAAATGTTACCTCTCCGTTTTAAACAACGATTAATCTTTTTCATTTCACCACACTTTTCTTGTGTATAACTTTCCTCAGTAAGATAAAATGGTTTATCGTTATTAAGGTTCGTTAGAAACTCAATTACAAGGTACTGGCCATTCTTTTTTGTTTGTATTGAGTTCATAAAAATCTTTAATTTGCAAATAAAATGTTATAGTTGAGAACAAAACTAGATTATTTTAATTTTGTAAACTTACGTTTTATTATGTGCAATTATTTATGTTCATAATAACTTAAGTTTGACAATATCATTGGAGCTGAGATTAGTGACGACTTAGCTGACTATTGTTTGTTACAATAATATCCACTGGAAATGTTCGGCATGGACAGTAAATTTAAGCATAACTTATTTCGTCTAAAAATTACATGAACAAGACTTCAAAATGTTATAACAACTGGAAGTAAATAAATTTGTAACATTCGAGGTGTCAAGCGTGACCTAAATTTTCCTTACAATATCTGGATGACCAAGCTTCGCTCAGAAGAATCTTATTAAATGAATAGCTAATAACTTGCGTCTTCGCTCTAGCAATTATAAGAGGGTTGCTAAAATCTTACAATTTAAAATAGTGTATTATGATTAATTCCCAATATTTGGACTAAATAAACAGACACAATAAATTGTAAGGTGCATAAAAATATATTTTGTAAAATACCTAACCATTTTCGAAGTAGTTATGGGTATGCTATTTTTAATTTTTAGTAAAGATTAGGTATCGGATTTGAGAACATATTTTTTAGACTGATCGAGGATATAGTTTACCTTGATGAAATTACACTTCCTGCCATTTCATGAGGTAGTTAATTAAAAAATATATTTATTAAACTTACATCTATACTATTTCAATTACGATTACGAATCTTTTTCAATGTCACATTCATTTTCTATGGTTGGACCTAAGCTTAGAATAATCAAAGGATATGACATTTAGACAAATACATCCCGTTTTTAAGAATATTTGATGCAATCGCATCTTTCTTTTAAATGTATACATGTATAAAGTTTATTATCGAACTTATTAGTTGAATCTTAGTTTTTTTGTTATTAACTAAGCAGTAGGCCTATATCAAAATGTTTACCAATCTCTTCTTTCCCACTAGGATAGGTACTGATGTAAATATTAAGAATTAAGTAAATATAGCAATATTGGTTAACCAGAAAAAAACCAAACCCAGCTTATGTATTAGATTAAATAAATTTATTACTTTTTAAAAATAATATTAACCTCTGTTAAGACTGACAAGTGATAATTCGGAGAATGTTGAATAACTTAGGTAGCGTAGGTATGGTCATTTATCATTTCCTTAGGCACAAATTTGTGGGATTTGTTCATAGTATATTTTTTTAATATTAAAACGGTAATTGAAATATTTAACCTCTTAAAAAGTTAACTTCTGTAATTTGTAGAAAAGAGTTGATAGTTTTTGCATGCTTGTAAATCCTACCACATAACTTACATTCCGCTTCATTAGCTTTAGGGATACGACTTTTATAAAAAAAACAAATTCAAATGGTTTTTCACCCCTTTTGTGGTAGAATGTGGAAAAATGATAAACGTTAAAACCGATATAAAATCATAATAACTCATTTGAAAGTTATTCTTTCTCAGTTTTTAACATCTTAATTTGCTTGAATATATGATTTAGTAGACTACTATTAAAACTAACGTGCCCCGTTTCACGCACTGCCTTTGAGGTCGAATATCTAAAAATGTTTAAAGTATTCCAGATAATAATTTAATAAAGTAATTCATGTGAAGTTGCTTACAGCCAGCTGTATTTGCTAAGGAGATATGAATTTTTCTATATAATAAACATAACTTACTCCCTATTCGCACCAGTAAAAATGAAGGCAAAAAAAACTAAAGAAAAAATCATATGCTTAGTGCTTACCTTTATGTGCTTTTTGTTGATTCTTAATTTCTAATTCTTTTATTTATTAATTTCGAAAGTATTAATTTTTGTCTTTACATGAAACGTCGCCCCTTCCACGTAAGGACGGAATCATACAAATAAGTAAAATAACAATTTTTAATTTATTATCTTACCATTTTATTTACATCTTACTTAGTTACCGAAATTTGATGTTTAAAAACATACTACCTCATTTTCCACGTCATTACAAGATGTATTTTAATAAACGACAAAAAGTAATACGTAAATTCAGATGCAAATTTTTTAGTATCTTACTTCTATTACTTATTCATTTGGAAGCTTTTGTTTTTTATTTAAAAACAACCCTATCCTTTTATCAAACCTAGGGTTTGAATTGCGCAAAATGGTAATGTTGAGTTTGGTGGTTTTTGTATGATTATTATTCGTTCCCAATTTTTTTATTGTGCTTGATTAAGTTTTAAGTTAAAATCATTTTATCCAGCAGATAGACATTCCACTTCTAATGCCAGAACAGACTGGTCAGCCAGTATGATTTCATGGCAGCCATCTTGAATCTACCAACTTGTTATCGTCTGCAAGAGGTTGCAGCCACCATATAAATTAAAATTTTACCCATATCATTGCTTGAATAAACTTTCATCACAAGTAAAACCATTTCAGCGATGGTACGAGTTCAGCTATGTTTGGGCGTGTGCGCTATCGGAATTATTTATAAATGACTCAAAATTCCAAACAATTTCCATATTTCGAGGGAAATATTTCCGTTTCAAGAGAAAATTTCATGTTTATTAATAAATAAAAAAAATAAAAATTCTAAAATCTAAAAAGAAAAAAGGTTTTTCTATTTGAAAGAACCTTATGTCCTAAAAATGGCTTAAAACTCCTGAAAGCAAGCCACTCTGAGCTGCCTCGACATGGACTGTAAGATTGAAATTCTTTAATTTTGACCAAAAATTTGGGGGAAAGACCAAAAATCATCAAAAAATTCGCTTGTTATTTTACTGATTAATTCGAGTGATTCCTGCACGTATTCGATCCTTGCCTTATTCGCAAATGGTAATATCAGGGGAAAAAAGATGTAATAAATTACAAAAAAAAAAAAAAAAATCCTAAGATATATATTCATCATACACCAACCACCAGTAATGCGCAGATAATTTTAGGTTAAAATATATTTCTCTATTTAAACTTAATATTGAATTACAATGTTAAAGGGAAAATGCAACAAAATTACAAATAAGAAAATTTATTATATTATTTCCACCAGTACAAACAAGGATTACTAGCATTTCTCGAACTCTTCAGTCTTCTTGGAAGGTGGTTCGAGTTCTTTGCATGGACTGACATGTATTTTCAAGGCAGTTATATATGACAGTCGATTAAGAAGCAACGTACAATCAGTGGCCAGCAACATACATTTGGTTGTTTATGAACGTCAGATAGGTTTGCCAGACACGTGCATTTAGTCGGGGTTTGGGGTTGGAGGAGCTTTGCATTCTCAGTAATGTTGGAACAACCAGGTATCTTTCCCATTCCCAACAAAGCTGGTCAAAATATGTAAGGAATGGGGATGGGGTGAAAGGCATCGTCTTGTCCCGGCAGGGTACTTAGCAGCGATAACGGATTGAAGGCGCACCTGCATCTGGCTGAGGTTTTTGTCTTCTGCGACAAGCTGCTTCCGGCTCAACTTCTTACACACAAGACATAGTGGCAGCAAATAATCCTGTCTGACTGGAAGCTACAACAATGCTGTCTGGAGTATAGAAGTTATCAGAGATTTCACTCCCAGGCTAAATATAATTTCTTCTCTTTTCCTGAAATAGGGCACCAATGAGCACAAAGAAATGTAGTTTTGTCTGGAACGATATCAGGATCTAAAGTATTTAGAATTATTCGGGTCCAGTTTTTATGTTTCGTTAGTAAATTTCATACTTTTCAATAAAATATCATCTACTTTGTATTTCCGTATCTTGATAAACATGAAATAAATATGAAGTATTTTTTAAAGATTATTTTAGAGACGGGAGGTGGCGTTCGTTGGTGGTATAAAACTATATTAGCTCGTAAAATCGCGATATCAATTTACACAGATGGCCACATTACAGTGCCTTCTTTCACTGGCGTATGTAAATAATACTTTCTAGTATGAACGATTGAATAAAGTCACGTAGAACTGTTAGAACTATAAATATGATCAATTTATTCTTACTTCTCTCCTAATAAGACATGGAACTGGCTGAAAATATAATTACCTACTTTTAATAATGACCAATTATAACTGAATATCTGCAAAGATCACTATGAGTACAAAAAATTTTTTTCATAAAATAAATGAATTTCTTGTAAATTTGAAAAGTGTTCATATAACAGCAGACGAACAATATAACAATAATTCAACATGAATTTGGGCTTGGTTTGATGTTTTTCTAGTTTGTATGTAGCCAATATTTTGATAGCGCATATACATATCGATGCAAAACGCCCACAAAAAATAGTACTGTATGCTAAAAGTTGAAGTGAACGGTTCCTTCTCATAGTTGTAATTTTATAGTTAAGTATAACCTTATAGCCTAGTCGCTTTTATAACGTCGCCCAAAATCTTCCAAGAGGATTGAAGGCGATTACAAAGCACATTAAATGACTTATAACTATAATATTTTGTAAGAGAAAAACGGGACTTTATATGTTTTAAGTTGTGATATGGTATGGTATTCGCTGTTCGTGGTAAAATCGCAATATAAAGTGGTTTTACTTAAACCTATATTATTTATTATTATTTTAATTGTATACAGAAATGAACACTAATTACAAACACGGTTATAGGGTAGCTCACGCAGCTCTCTACCAAAATATTTAAAAACACAAAAATTTAAGTGTGGCTGAGCACCAGAGAAACATCGAAATAATATTTATTTTAATAGAAAAACATTTTTAATATAACATGCAGCTTCTATTCCAACAAGTTGCGTTTAATATTATGTAGAGAAAATGTTATTTTGAAAAGCTAATTCACCATCTTTTTTGTGTGTTGTATGACCTAAATATACAATTAATCGTAATCTTCTAAATAAAAACTGTTCACTAATTTGTTACTTAAATTTACAATTTTAGGTGAAAATAATAAATAAACTAGTATGTATTTTGGATAGTGAAAATGTAGAGAAGGCATTTTTACAAAAATTATCTAATTTTTTTAAATATCCTACGGTTATCAAGAATATTGTTTTTTTATAACGACAGTAATCTACAGTAATTTAGAGGTATTTTTTATAAGTGTAAACATTGTAGTCATGCCGCATTAATTCGATGTATGACATGCTTTGTACGTTTCCATGGTACACAATCTTAATACAAAACAGTTCTTTGTGGATCTCATCAATAATTTTGCACTGAATCTAAGCCAAGCTACACATTTCATTCGAACATGCTAGTATACATACACCGGCCGGTGTTGCCAGTGAAGCTGCACTGCATTTTGCTACGCTGGCTAAGAGTCTAATGTTTGAAAGAAACATAGCTGAAATTAACGTATTTGTACAAAATAAAATCTGTTGCGATCGTGCGTTTTTTAAACTAAGTTTCAGTTTAATGTTCAGCAATAACCATAAAGTATTATCCTAAGAAAGAACAGCAGCGGAAGACTTGCACAACACTGAAAATAAAGTGTCGGTGGGGCGTTGCGGAGTGAAACTGTGGTTTTAGGTACCAAGTAATAGTTCTACTAGAAACCAAATTACTATAACTATATAATAAGTAAAAAAACAAAAAACAAATTTCCATCATGAATATTTTTTCATTTGGAAAGAGTTCAAAACAAAAACTATAGCTGAATACATAGAGGAATTAGTTATAATTTTTTTTTTCTTGTTTTGTATTATGAATATTTAAAATATTTAACATCCTATGAATACTATGATTTTTTATCCACAGTATTCAATATAATATAATGATTGCAAAAAAATATTTATCATTGACATAATCTATTTAAAAAGCACTTGCACATGTTGCACTTTGCCCGACATGCGGGGCATATTGCACCATTGGAAGGGCCACATTGAAACATTATCTAATTCGGAATTTCCAGATTCTAAATCTTCTGTGTCATTATCTGCACAGTCAATACACACAAAAAAAGGATTGTTTTTAGCACAGGACCAATGTGACCACATTTTTCACCTTACATTGTACTCATTCTTCATTATTCTTATATATTTCTCCACAGTTCAGACAGTGAGTGTGTTGTGATGATTCTCCGAAGAATCATCACTGAATTCAAGTTTCCTTTTGATTCTTGTTTTCTTCTTAGATATTTTGATGGGCAGGTTTTACTTTTTTGTTTGTTTTTCTTCTTACTCTCTCTTGCGGCTTTTTTCATTTCCAGCAATGTTTTCTCTGGTGTAGATATCTGTGAGAATTCCACATTTCATTTTTTTCCTATTTCGACTGCATACTTGCCGTGGCCCTGCTTCAGGATACGGGCAAACAGCTTGAGGTGAAAATGTTTGCGTTAAATCTCCATAGTCTGATATTTGGACACCGCTGGGCCCAGGGACGATATCTAGTTGGTGATCACTGCCCGAAAACACTTCATTCACTTCCCTTATTTGACTTATATTTTTTGTATGCCTTCCTCGGGCAGAGTACGATCTGTTACAAAAGAAGCTGCAAAATCACTGTCTTGAAACTTATCAACATTCAGTGGGAAAATGCCTGCAGCTGAAAATCCTGAAGTAATATTACAAGGTGTGAATGATGTCATGAATTCTTCTTTAATCATACTTGGCAAGTCGTAGATATTAAGAGTTTTTCCTGGATTTATTTTTATCCAGGAATCGACTCCCCTGCTATAGAGTTTCTCGAATGGTCTGTAAACACGAATGTCAAGGGGCTGGAGCCGGTGTGAACAGTGTGGTGGAAATGACAAGAGTACTACACCATTGTCTTTACACAAATCCAAAACTGTAACACTAAGGTGAGAGGAATGGTTGTCTAGTAACAACAATAGAAGTGGATCGTCTTTGTTCGGTTTGGTTTAGGCAATAAAATGTTTCATAAATTGCACAAAACTGTCCTCTGTCATCCATCCAGATCCTGTAGCAGCACCAATGCAACCAGCTGGTCCATCTTGTATGAAGTGGTCTTTGAATTTATTTCTTGGCAAGATAATCATAGGAGGAATAAAGGTTCCCTGTGCAATCACCGCTGCAGCAACAGTTACGAGTTCACCACGTTCTGCTGATGTGACTGTTCCCACTTGTTTGACTCCTTTTCCTGCGACAATTTTATTTGGTTTCAGCACAGTAGTTGCTCCAGATTCATAACAGTTCCAAATTTTTGAAGGAAGTAGCCCTGATGGGTGACGTGAGTAAACATCAGAGAGTTTCTTGTAAAATTCATTCATATTATGCTTTTTAAAACTTGTCATCCTGGCTTAGCTAGTTTCTTCCGGTTGTCTTATTGATAGCTCTGGATGTCTTTTCAAAAATCCACACAACCAGTTCACTCCTGCTGTTTCTTTTTCTGCCCAAGATGGGGGCATTTTTAGTCCATATTTTTTATCACAAAGGTACGCAAGTTGTCTCACTTCCTTAGGGGTCAATCCAAACATGATGTCACTGCATCCGACTCGGAAGTGTTGTTCGTTAATACCGCCAAAAAACTGTGTTTTAAGAGATAACAAACTCGGGAAATGTACTAAAGTAGTAAGAAATGGTATTCTATGTGAAAACTGTGACAAATGGTATCACTTCAATAAGTGTCGCAATATAGAGGAAAGAAATATTTCAGAAAATGAGTGGGCCTGTGCCATGTGTGCCACTTGTGTAATACAAATTAATGGATGATGAAGAAAACTACACGGCATCACTGTAGAGGGAGTACAACACAACGCATAACATTTGTGCAACTGTCTCAGACGATAGTGCTACGAAAACGCAGGTGGTCCTTGTCATCCAACTTCTGGAAGAGGTGAGTTCACTACGAGAAGTCATAAATGTACTGCAAATTGAGCTTAAATCTGTCTGACAAAGGTAAAGAAACTGCAGTGAGTCTTCCTTCTCCGTGATTGTGGTCGCAAGTGGTGCGTAAGCGGAAGTTCAGCAAGACAACTTTACCGTGTGATTTTTCCATTCGTGTATCAAATAAGTTTGATGCTCTGAAAAACAGGGCAGAAGAGGCTACCAAACAAGACCACACAATCAAACGCGATTCAGTGAAACACAAAAAGTCAGGTAACATAGTTATCCTTGCTGCCAGTCATGGCAGAGGCATAGCTGGCATGTTGAGTAATGTAATGCCTGAAAAATGTGTATTTGGTATGATTAAACCAGGTGCAAGTATACAAACCGTCCTGGTAAAAAGTGAAAAACTTGGTCATAACGATTCAGCTGTAATCATTGGTGGATCCAATGATGTTTCAAAAATGAAGGTGATAAAGTGATTAATGTGCTGAAACAAAAACAGAAACTTTTTAGTGAAACAAATGTGATATTGTTACAGAACGACCCCCCCCCCCTCCCGTCCCGTCCCGATCAACCAACTTGGTCGTGTGTTAATGTAGTAGTAAAGGACATAAATAGGAGTATCAACAATGTTTGTAATTTGTTTAAAAATGTTCAAGTTATAGAAACTAGTACATAAGCTAGGAAATTATTTACCAGGCATGGATTGCACTTGAGCCGCGAAGGTAAACAGAAACTGACTACTCTAATCCATAGCTCTACCAAAACAATGTCAGGTGGGGAGTGCATATCCGAGATTATTCCTTTAAGCTTTACTGTACAGGGGAACTAGAGAATGGAACTGAACTAATAAATAATAAATACAGTAAAGCTCGGTTCTCAAACTCAAACACAAGTACTTTTAAAGTTGATTTTGGTGAGAATGTATTCACACTACCTATAAGTACTGACAATGGTAATAAGTTTTTTTCCGAATAACAGAAGTATTATATTTGAAAGATTTGTGCAATTGGAGTGCATGACTTTATGTAGGCTTGATGTAGCCTACATCAAGTCAACAGAAGTATTAATGTAAAGTCCCGGAATTTAATATCTAGGAATAGCAATACATATGGTACACAAACTAAAGATAATATTCTCAATAAACAAGACAAACACAATGCTTCTAACAAACCTATGCGTCTCATATTGCACCAGAATATGCAGTCACTGAGAAACAAACTCACTGATCTCGATTTGTTATTTAACACTACACTGTTAAAAAGTGAAGCAACTACTCCAAATATTACATGCTTTATTAAACATTGGTTAAATAATGAAGAAATTGCGTTTTACTCAATACCAAATTACACTATGATTTCCAATTATTGTCGAACTGAACCTATAAATGGAGGTAGTTGTATCTATATTCAAATCAAACTTGTATTTGACAGATGAATTATATTATGTATTTATAGGCCACCTGACAGAGACATTGATTCATTTTTTAAACAACTCGATAAAATAATAAACAAAGCATGGAAAACACATTAATACTCTGTGGTGACCTAAACATTGACTTCTTAAAAGAGACTAATGCAAAAAGAAAATAGTGCACATCCTTAATTCATATAACTTAAATAACATAATTAATAAGCACACCAGAATCACTAAACAATCCAGTTCTGCAATAGACTATTTCATTACCAACCTTGACCCAAAATACCTTACAAATAATGTAATGGACTATGGACTCTCAGATCATATGGCTCAGATAGTTAAAGTGCATCAATGACATGTACCTGATAGGAAAAATAAAATAAAATATAGGCGCATTTATAGGCACAATAAAACAATTTTCTTAAATATTTTGGATAAGGAAACTCGATGGATATCGATGAAATGATAACCATTGAACAAAAATTTAAATGCATAACAGAAAAATTAACAATCATCATAAATGCCACATTTCCGTTAAAACACGTTACAACTGACCAAAAACCCAAACCATGGCTAACCAAGGGAATAATTTCATCCAGTAAAAAGCTAAAGAAGACCACACATTTTCAGCAGTATTACAAGGACTACAAAAAAAAATTATAGGAGTGTAATACGACAGGGTAAGAGGATGTATTTACAGAACAGGATAAATCTAAGTGAAAATAAAATGACCACAACATGGAAAATAATCAATTCTGAACTAGGTAGGGACACTAAACTGGCAAAATAAATCAATAAACTAGAAATAAATGGCAAAGTAATACAGGACAGTGAGCAGATTGCTTCAGAATTCAATATGTTTTTCACTAATATTGCTGTACACTAAATTCAACACAAAACAGACAAATAACAGAATCTATTCAAAGTCTGATTCATCATTGTCCCTTTAACAATAAGACCATTTACTTATACCCAACATCAGAAAAAGAAATAATAAAATTTATAAAACAATTAAAAAACTCAAATTCTTCAGATATCTATGGCATATCAAACAAAATGATAAAAGTTTCTGGACATCACATTGCTAAGCAAATATCAAAACTAATGAATGAAGTTTTTCTGGAAGGTATTATACCATACTGTTAGAAAAAAACAAAAAATACTCCCTGTCTATAAAAAAGGAATTACAACAGATGCAGCAAACTATAGGCCTATTAGTTTACTACCAATTTTTGCCAAAATCTTTTAAAAAGTACTTTACAATAGACTATCACTTTTCTTCAGAGACTGCAATATTTTGAACAATAATCAATATGGTTTTCAATAACATAAATCAACATTAAATGCTATACATAATTTCACTAGTAAAGTTATTAACATTTTGGTCTATATTAATGACCTGCCTCTAAACATTCCACAGGCCAACACAGCCGTAACTTATACTGAGAGCTAACATGTTACACATCAGAACATCCAACATCAATTAATGCAAATGAGTCATTGAAGAGAGAAAAAAATTTGCGCTGCGAGGTGAGGTAGAAATCGACAGTGGCAGCCCCAAGTAGCCGAACAATGAAGGCAAGGATGGGATTAGCCTAACTCTCGGCAAGGGAACGAATATCTGAACAAAAATACACGGACAGGTCATGGTCACTAATGTCATGTTTAGATTTACAGGGAATCCAAGAAATAAACCATCCAGCGCTGCGCCTATTTCCTGCCGCTCAAAACAGCTATTAGCCCAGGAAACAAAGAAATAAAAAGGACATATCTGTGAAAAATTTGTGCAAATACGAAATTTTATACATTGGTACAGTTGACTATGCTTAATAACATACCGTTAGTTACTGTTATAGACCTTGTGCGTATCACCGAAAACATGCAATTAAGTTCTATATAACAGCGACTTAAAGCAGTCCCTTAAAATGCTTCCCAATTATGCAGTTTTAAAAGAATTTTTCCAATAACCAATCGGAATAATGTATAAACGCTATTTAACATATTTATGTTAAAAATATTTCGTGTGTTTAGATTAAGGATAGGATTTAATTCAAATTATTTATAAAGTAAGTTTTATATTTAATCTCTACCACCCGAACAGCTAAAAATAAGATTTGCAACGAACTGAAGAGCCCAATGTGAAAAATTTCGGTATAAATATTTTTGCGTATTCTTTAAGCTCTAAGACAGTGTATTGATTGAGAGTCTATCTAAACAGGTTGGTTCACTAGAGTGGACCGAGTTTCGCAGGGGGTTTACACTGCAACGGTTCTAAGCTCTCACGGCCAGCGCGACATTGCGAGACTCATTATTATTCATGGTATTATTCAGGGTCTAGCTAATAACCCGCGTCTTCGCTAGCACATTTTCTGAGTATTAATAAAATCATACTATTAAAAAGCTTACATCCAGCATTATTTTTATAGAGATACTAGCTGACCCGGCGAACTTCGTACCGCCTTAGCGTAGCAATGATGCACTACTTTATTTTGTATAGCTGACCTATCTTAGGTATGAGTACCTATTCAATTTGAACTGGAATCTATAATATCCTCCATATAAAAATGAATCCATAATTCCCTGGTATCACTATAACTGAAAAGGACCTTACTAATTTAATTAAATAAAAAACAAAATATATATTGTCAAAATAGTGTTTATTCCATAGGATTCAATAATTCCACTAATGTTTTTACAAATTGCTATTGAACAACTTGGCATTTTTAAGTAAACAATGAGCTCAATACCACGCGCGCTCTATAAATAAACTAATAGTCTCTGTACCCCTCACTGCTTCTCTCTACTCTAATGCTTTTTGATAAACTATATTTTTAGTTTTATGTTCTGGCGCGTAAATAAATAATGTTGATGGTTTTCCGACACGGGAACAGGCGACATATAATTGGCCATGTGAAAAACATGGATTTTCTAGGTTGATGCCACATACACTTAGCGACTGCCCTTGCGATTTATTTATTGACATTGCAAATGCAAGCCGCACTGGAAACTGTAAACGCTTAAAGCTGAATGGCATGTCGTTCGGTATCATAGCGATGCGTGGGATTAAAACATCTTCGCCTTTGTACTTCCCTTTCAAAATTGTGGCTTCGATGACATTGTTCAATAATTTCTTCACCGCAAGCCGGGTGCCATTACACAGACGTGGCTGGTTTATGTTCCGTAACATAATAATTACTGATCCGATTTTTAATTGCAGATTATGAGGTGGTAAGCCGGGTAATTCAAGCGAATTTAAAAATTCTGTTGGATAATTGACAACTTCATCTTCATTAGTAACGGAATCAACTGATTTGTAATTCTTCAATTCGCCAGCTATTTTCTCTTGAATCAGAAAATTCATTTCGTTCACATCAACATTTTTTGCAGCCAATATAACACGTTCGCTTAACCAAACGTGATTTACGTAATTTTGAGCAATGTTTGGGAAAACCATCTCCATGAGTTCGGTCTTTGATTCACAAAAGTTACAAAAATTGGTAGGGAATGTAATGTATCCAGATGATGTATCAACAGCAATATTACCATTACCAATATCGAGCAGCTGTTTGGAAAAAAGTTCTCCAGACTGGTCTCCTTGCAATTCGACTCTTATGTTTATACTCAATTTAAGTGTTTTAATGTATTTCCATAAAATGGACGACTTCAAACATGCATTTAGTTCATCAGCTGGCGTTGAGCGTGGAACAACTGGCAATATTTGTCGAAAATCACCTGCCAATAGTATCATTGCACCACCAAACCGGTTTTTGTTATTTCGTAAATCTTGCATTGAGCGATCTAATGCCTCCAAAGATTTTTTGTGTGCCATCGTGCATTCATCCCAAATGATCAATCTGGTTTGCTGCAGCACTTTGGCCATGGCAGAATTCCTCGAAAGGTTGCAAGTTGGAGTTTCATTTATTTGAAGGTTTAACGGCAACTTGAGAGCTGAATGAACTGTTCGACCGCCTTCCAACAACGTAGCTGCAATACCTGATGAAGCTAGGGCTAGTGCAATTCCATTTTGCGATCGAATCGTGGCCAAAATCAATGATAACAAAAACGTTTTTCCAGTTCCACCAGGAGCATCTAAAAAATAAAATCCACCAGTTCCATCGTTCACTACTTTCATGAGCGTATCGTAGGCATATTTTTGTTGTTGATTTAAAAGGGGAACTGTTATATCAACCATTTCTCGTAATGTTTCAGAATCGTAATGAGCTTCGCGTCTCAATTCTTGATCAAATGAGTCGTGCATTGGGCGATTGGGTGCTATCATTCCTATTTGTGTTAATACTTTGTTGGTAAGCATCAAGCACATGTCCTCAATTAAAATTTATGCTTCATTGTGAATTTCTTCGTTCATTTGTAAATCTGCATTCGATGTTCTAAGACGCATCTGATGCAATATATCTTCCGCCATATGATCTTTGTATTTATGCCATAAATCAGTCGGTGTTGATGGGAAGCATGTAGACAAAATTATAGAAAATAATGTTCGTATTTGTTTAGCATTTGACAAAATCACAGCATCTTCGAGAGTGTGGTCCCAATGAGTGTCATTTTCTAACAATCCCAAATGTTGACAGGCTTCTCTGTATGTGCCACACAATAGACCATTAACAGTTCGCAGATGTTGGAATGATGTTGGACCATGAACATTTACTAACAGTAAACGCAAATAAAAACACTCGTCTTGACTGGGATGGACTGCATAAAGACGGCCTAGTGCATCGGTGGAAAATACTTGTGGATAACCTGGAACTGGCTGTCCTCGTTTACGTCGTTGGAATTTTTTTGATGATTGATTCCAGGTATAATATCTTGGCATTTCGGAGTAAAGTAGCGTTCTGGCAAAATCATCATTCTGGCACATTTCAATGAAGCTGGTTAATGTTGTCGATGGTGGCCTGTCAACTCGTTGTAATACGTTTGCATCTGTAAAATACACCCGTTGACCATTTTCCAAATTTACGGCCAAGTGAACAACAGTAGGGTGTCGTTCATGTATAGGAAACGAAAATATACGCCACATGCCTTCGTTACTACTAACATAGCGACCCATTTGATATTGAGTGACTTCATCATTTGAATTTTCGGCAGCAACTCCGAAGACAGCCATATCACTACCTTTGTTCACACACTTGCAAATGTATTTAATAGATTTTACGGAATGGCAAAATTCGACGTTTATGTGTGCTTTATATGCCTTGCAGAGTAATAGCGAAAACGGAACAACCCAACGATTATCAACTTCAATGTCCTGTCGATTTAATTTGACTATTGTTGACTTTCCATTGTCATCAATGGATCGGCGGCGATAAAGTGGATATCCATCATTTCCAGTAATAGTTTCTGCTACTAATTGTCTTGGGTAGCGTTTTGAACATTTACCTTCAACCATACATGGAGAGTTGGGATTTAATATTCCACATGGACCATGTATCATATTTTTTGTAATAACCTCATGTAACAGTGGGTCTTCATTATAATCGGGAATTTCTGCTGATATCACATGATCAATT
This sequence comes from Bacillus rossius redtenbacheri, assembly GCF_032445375.1. Classification (NCBI taxonomy): domain Eukaryota; kingdom Metazoa; phylum Arthropoda; class Insecta; order Phasmatodea; family Bacillidae; genus Bacillus; species Bacillus rossius. Next base: position 29,103,697 of record NC_086340.1, on the reverse strand, counting down.
TCATTCGGTCTTATCCTCTCAACCAACCAAATGAGGATATGTGCATGTGGTAATCCGCGTTTTTGCCACTCAACTGAGTACATCCAACAGCGCGTCTCGCCGAACACGCAATGCTTAACAATAAAATCCATGAGTGATTTTAATTTCATTTTTAACACCCTTGCAGTGATATCGTGGCGATCAATGGGTGATTGGCTAGTAAATAATTCTTGTTGAATTTCTGTCCACTTTGGATTGCATGTGAATGTGATAAACAAATCTGGTGTGCCATAATGTCGTACATAGCACATAGCATCTTGAGCATATTCATGCATATGACGCGGACTTCCGACGTATGTTGCTGGGAGAATAGTTGTTCTGCCAACATTCTGTGCATTTCCATCAGCATTAATGGCATCCCGAAGATGAATGTATTCCTCGGAACGGAGTTTTGCCTGGTTCAACCTGATAAATGTCAATCGTTCAGTTTCAACTTTCACATACATATCCATAGCGTATTGGTGAAATAGACGCCGACATTTTAAGATGTGATTGTCCTCATTTTCCCGAACCATCATTCTGTATGAATAATAATTCATTGAACTAACTTTTTTGTTCGTGTCAGCACCTGTAAACAATTTTTTGTGTTAATAATATAAATTTTAAGTTAGTAAACATATATTTTAATGTAGTAAACATATTGTTAACAATTTACCTGTAACTGGATTTATCATCTTCATTGAAAAATGATAGCCGTCTTCACCTTGCCAAAATAAGATAGGATATTGTAAGGCATCATATGATCGATGTGTTTCAGACACACGCTGAAGCTGATTGTTCCGCCGATGTAAAACAATGTCTCGGTTTTCTAAATTTTCACCCACGACAACAATAGCCACTTCATCAATTGTTGGCGCATTAAAACGTCCAGCATGTTGTCCTGCAGGCGCCTTATCGGCTCTGATGACAATTTTGTGATTATCTGATGGCATGCGGTCTAATGCAGTTGTGAATAATGCAACTAATTCATTGTGTTGATGGAAAAATGTTTGAAGTTGTTCCACAATGGATCTTTTCACTGAGTTGTTGTGTGCGCAACGCTGATCGACTTCTCTAGCTGAATTGCCCATAAAATATATTTGCAAAAATGTATAGTCTTCATCAGGCATTGGCAATAAGGAACCTGTTCGATGATATATTTGACCCTGAATCTGCAAAAATATAAATATGTATATAGGTTATTGTATAGCAAATTGTAACACCATGTGGCTGGAAAAATATTGCCACAATACTTTACATCATTTTTTCAAATTAAAACTACTTTAAACCTCGACATTGAACAGCCTTCAATGGCAGCTTTAGGTAATAGTCTTTACCAAGTATTGGAACACCTTGCTCATGCCACTATGAAATACAACATGTTATAAAATGTTGCTGATTAAGTCATTTGATTATAGACTATTATTAAGTATTTGACTTATTGCTTACAAAATAAACACATCACTGGCTCAACATATTTTGCACCAGCTACATGGTTGTAAAACTAAAAAAATTGTTTACCATTATACTTACTTACTTTGAAAGTAGGCATAAAATTGTCTCGAATAACTTTTGTTGCTCCAAATGATGTCATTTGAAAGCAATTATTGTACTGCTGGATATGAGACAAAAAATGATAAGAATCTTGGCCAATTCCAGAAACCAATGAATGTAGTGGCTCTGGAGGCGGTACAAATGGCGTGAATTTGACTTGGCCGCTGGCGCAACACAATCCAGGGGCTTCATTTTAAAATTTCAATGCCTTGCAATGTGGACACACAATATTCATTAGTCCAATAGCAACAATTTGCTCTGAACTGTAATCAATTGCCACATTATAACTGAATGCAGCTCTGTGGGGATTAAACACAACATTCCTATCTTGATATCGATTCCGTTCAAGTTCATTTCGCGCTTCGCGTTGCTCATCACTTTGATTTGCTCGTATATTTCTTTGACTTGCCGTATTTCGAGTTCTGCGGCCTAAGCTTGTATGTCTGGTTTGTGGCATTGTTAAAAACGAAAATCCAACTGAAAATAAAAAGCTCTCATACATTTTCTGTATAACCATGTATACCAAATTATAGTATTGTGTAGTCACCAAAAAGTTCTAAAAATCAATATGAAGCTGTGAACTTACCATGATTAACAAACACTTATTAGCAAACAAAAATCTTCTTAGTCTTTAAAACAATTATATGTCAAACGACATAAATTTACATTAAAAAAGTTCAAAAATGAAAATTCAACTGTAAATTAAAGAAAACGGTTGTATTCTTCTTTATAAGTAAGTATATCACACAAAAACAAACATAGAAAATGTTTACATAATGTATTGATTTGTTTTTCTATTTTTAAACTGCAACACAGTAATAACGAATTATGGCATGACAATGGCCTAGGCAGAATGTACACAGCCAGAATAGCCTGCGCCAGCAGCTCTGTACCGAATGTACCGGTACAATATGTAGTAAAACGTTAATGTTGATAAATATTTCCTAAACGATACAGTTTCTTTACATCCTCTTTGAAGATATTTGCAGCAAACATTCTGTCAATTCTATGTCAAACGTCATAAGGTTACTTTAAAAATATTTATATTGTACAAAGTGTTGGGTTAGTTTGGAAATAATTTTATGTATGGTGGTTCAGTATTCTTAAATTTTCTAATTTTCCGTTAAATTTTTTCTTTCATAAGAACCTTCTCGTGACAATAACAAACACAACAAAAAAAGAATTAGTGAAATCGGTTCAGTCATTTACGCGTGATGGCGTGACCAAGGGAAATAGGAATTCATTATTCTTAAATTTTCTAATTTTCCGCACAATTTTCTTAATTTTTTCTTTCATAAGAACCTTCTCCTGACCATAGCAAACACAACAAAAAAAAATTAGTGAAATCGGTCCAGCTGTTCACGCGTGATGCCGTGACCAAGGAAAACGAGTTTCATTTTTATATATATAGATAACGTTTTATGATTAAACATAACTGAACCCTTTTCCCCACGCTTAAAAGACGAAATAAGAAAAAAATTAAATAATAAAATTTGTAACTCAAATTGCTGGTTTTCATTCTTAATTTTTTTCTCTGAGATCCAGAAGATTCTCTCCACATTATTTAGTAATAATACTGTAGGTAGTGATTTTATTTTCTTTTTGGCGTAGCAGTATGACGTTTGAAGAACCAAAAAAAAAAAACTAAGTTTGCAGTACATTTCGCTAATAAAAGTGCCGTCGTTTCGAAAAAAATTTTTATATTCATTAATACTTTCCATGAAAATTTTGCCGAAGGCTCGTTGTGAAATTATATGGGGTTTTAAATATTTTATTGTATGTGAGTAAATTATAAGCAATGACTTGGGTAAACAATTAATTTATATGGTGGCAACAACAGTCGACGGACAAATAAAAGAAAAACTACATAAACATTTTTCGAAAGAAGTACAGTGATAACGGCTACAATAGCTAGTCTTTATTCAATATCTACATAAATCTGTATTCAATTAATTGGATTATCCTTTCAGACCTCTTTCACACCCATCACATTTCATTGGGTTTTTTACCGTTTCTATTTTTAATCCCTTTTTATGTCCATATCCTCTTTATATATGACTTAAAATGCGAATATTGTGACTTACCGATTACAGTTTTAATAAAATTAATATTCCAATTACTAAAAAACCAATTTCGTTGAACTTCTATTTTTATATAGGCCAACTAAATGTTTAATCTGGGTGGGTAACGTTTCGTCAAAATGAGGTCATACGAGACGGAAAAACTCATCAATAACAATCAGGTGGGTTAAAAGATATGTCATGACCTGCAAGTGAAAACAACCTTTTGTTTTGCCTATAGTGACTTATAAAACTATCCAGATTTTTTAAACTGCGACAATTTGCTTCATTGGCTGTGATTTATATATCTATATAAATATATATATATATATATATATATATATAAAAGCCTAGTTGTTTGAACAAGGTTGACACATAACACATGAAAAAAATCCCTTTCGGCGCAGCCTACAAGAGCAGGTAGATTTCGACGTTTATATTTCTTTATGCTGGAAGAAAAGTGACTTATATTCATTTAAACAACATTACCAGAAAAATCATAAATATCCGCTTAGAGACATTTTAAATATTAACAATGGTTTATTAATTAAAATTTTTTTAGAGGTATCTTGTATCTAATATTTACTGTATTTAAATGAATAAGAACAGTTTGAATAGTGATTATAGTACAGAAATTATTAATTTGTTTTTAATCGCACAACATTTTTTATCCCATTGCACCGAGTTCATCTTATAAAAAAATTATTTTCGACCAAAGGTTTTAGATAAAATATAAGGATTTATACACAATTCTAACGGAATTGATAGTGTGCCTACTGAGTAAGATATGGAATTTTTGGTTTTTCAACCCCCCAATTTTTTCCACCCCTTGCAATAATGGTTCGTCGTATAAAAAATTATTTCAGACAAAAATTGTAAATAAAATTAATACTCTTTCAATAAAAAAGATAAGGAATCAATAACGTACATAGTACGGAAATTATTATTATCTTTAAATATTCAAACCCTGTTTTTTCCACACCTTTTACCAATGGTTCGTCTCATCAATAATTGTTTTTGACAAAAGTTTTAGATAAAAATTAAAGGATTTATACACAATTTGAATGGAATTGATATTATTCCTACTGTGGGAGTTATGATTTCTTTTGACAACCCAGATTTTTTCACTTCTTGCAGTTATGATTGGTTGTACAAAAAGTTATCTAAGATAAAATTTTTTGGCATTACTCATAACATTTATTAAACGTTCAAACGGATGTGATACTAATCATACTTTGGGAGTTATTTCGATTTTTCTGTATTTCTTAAAACCTTAGCCATCTCTGCCCATTTGGTCGGATATCGCCCATTAACGAACTCGACCGAGATTTAATTTATCAGTTTGAAAGTTATTTGTGCAAAATTACGACAGTTAGTCTATCGTGACTATAAAAGTTTGAATTGTATATATATAGTAGATATAGATATATAAATATAAAGGCTATATCACTTTTTGAGATGACTATTGTTTTGGGGTCTATGGACCCTAAAACGAAAAGCATTACAAAAATTTTCCGGAAGTCGCACCATGCTAACGGCTACAATAGGTAGTATTTCTTTGAGATCTACCTAACAAGGCAACAAAAAAAAACACGTAGGCCTACCACAAAAAGACGCCAATCATTACTTAAAATAAACATATATTTCATTAAATGTTAAAATAATGCAAACAGTTTTTTTTTCTTTTTGTAACTATGACTTCATATTTTAATGGTTCAGTTTTGTTCAGTTGGAAAGAATCGATGTCACAAACATAATTTTCATTGTCAATACAGCAGCTTATTAATTGTCCAGTTCTGAGTGTTGTGTAATACTTCTAAATTTGTGGTTTCAAATCTTTAGGGGAATTTGTTAAAAATTTCTTAATAGTAGAGCAAACAGAGAAAACTTTAAAAAGGAATCATGTATTTAAATCTTAGCGCTTTACTTTAAATAATTTTTATCGTCGTGATCATACACGAAATAAATTTGAAAACTGATAAATTTGAAAAAAATATTTCATAAACACTAATACAAAGTTTAATTATTTTAGCTAATACATTTCCAAAACGTGTTGAGCTCTTTTCCTAAATAGAATGATCAACCACAGAGTAGATTTCCAATTTTTATGAAACTAATTCATGCAGTAAACAAAATAGTTGCCTTCATTAGAATTTTTGATCATATTAGAGATGTTTATTTGGATTTAGAAGATATTGATATGATACAAATAGAGCTTGTTGACAAGTAAAAGAATGATTTGTATTTAATTGTTACAAAATATAACCAAAACAATTTCACGCAAAAAAAATTGCGGGGAATAAATAACCTGAACACTTTTAAGTATGTATGTTACTGTATTATCTCGTAACTTATTTACCCGTTAGTTTTCACCAATAGTTGCGGCACTTAAAAAATAATAATTTTCATGAAAAATCAAGCACGTAAGCACATATATAATTGAATGGTGAGAGAACACTAGTATTTGATACAAAAAAATGCGAATTACGCAGATATTATGTTTCATACAGCATTATAATTTAAGTGGAATGCAGTAAATATTTCAAATAAAAGACCAATGATCAAAGACCATAGGAATGCATTTGTAATGTCGCAGGAAGTTTCCTTCACCTCCCACACAGTTATGAGCGCCTAATACCCAGTTCGCCCGAGCACTCCGCATTCGAGTCCCAACCACCGTGCGGGTCCCACCCACCCCTTGGGCCCCCCCCCCCTTCGGGTCCACCACCACCCCTCAGCCAATGGGAGAGTATTTGGCCACTGCCAATGGGAACAGTGATATTTCTGCGGGGCGGACCAAGGGCTGCCAGGAGGTATCGTGGAGGGAGGTCGAAGCAGTGCAGGGGAAACGGTCGGGGTTATGACGAGGTCGGGGAACTGACATAGAGCCTGATAACTATGGTCAGGTTGTACTTTAAATGTGTGCTTTAAAGCAATTGTTCTCATTGGAAATATTCTTTGTTCGTCAGTGCTATCGACACTGTGTTGTCCATAGTACTTGTTTATCTTCATTGTTGTGTTTATAATATATTTTCTGCCTTGTCCAGTTTGTTGTCTGCCTGCATTTAATCTGTCTCGTCGTTGCTAGCCCACTGTGTTCGTCTGAGTTGTTATATTATTTTTTAAGTTATACTTATTTAGGGGCGTTATGAAAAAATGATGAGAGTGAAATTTTAAGATGCGCGCGCATCACTGTAATACAAAATTAACAGGTTGAAGCTGCGCGCGCACCATGTGACATTTTCACAGGAAGATGGTGGACCCACGTGTATGAACATAAACCTACGTTAGGGGACATACCAAACGTATTGGTGTGCCAAATGAAACTTTATGATAGTGAAATTACCATGGAATTTATTTTGGTAAACTAAAATAGTCATAGTAAAGAGTAAATTCCAAGGTTTAAAAAAACCACATTATTTTGGTATTACATCAAATAAAATAAACATTCCTCATAACCTTCTGTCAGAGCAGTGTTATACTGCGCGTCAATATGCTGAAGAGCCGTGGTTTAAAACTCGGCGGTAGGTATATTTTTAATACTTTTTTTGGAGTTATACTTTTTTAGGCGCGTTATGAAAAAAATGATGAGTGAAATTTTAAGATGCGCGTGCATCACTGTAACACAAAATTAACAGGTTGAAGCTGCTCGCTAAATCGCTCATTAAGTCTCGAAAAAACGCTACCAACAAAATAGAAATAGAACCTCTATTAGTCGCGCATGTTCGCACGCTCGTCGCCTCTGATCACTGTTTTCATATTTATAATGTTTATCCACATGTTTCTAGTTTCTACATTCACAACACGTGTTTTAGTTTCATACGAGTACGAATTATGTATTTGCTAATAAATTATATTCAGTAGTGATTTAAATTGAATATTTTGATTAATATTATTTACTGTTCGTAAATATTAGTAAAAAAATTGTGCCTTTATACTTTTTCAAGTGCTCCAATATAATTGAGGTTAACTATTCGTATGTATTATTTATTGAAATAAATTAAAATATTATTATTTAATAAAATTAATAATAAATATTATTAAATTATTAATGATAAATATTTATTATTGTTATTAAATATTTACAAAAATAGAAAAATAATTTTAATAAAATATTTAATAAAAAATGTGTGATAAAAATTAAAATCAACATCAAATTAAAATATTTATCAAAATAAATAAACAAATTTAATGAAAACTTTTTTATAAAAATGAAAAGTAAATATTACATTTAGTAATTAATAAATATTTAAGAAATGAATAAACTTAAATTAAATTTTTGAATTGATTAATTTTATTTATTTTCTTATAAAATATTAAATAATCAATATTAATATTTAAAATTAAGAATCTTGTAATATTTAGTACAAATTATGTCATATATATTTTTATTATTCTCTAAATTTTACTTATTTAATTTTTCAAATTTAAACTGAACTTTATTGACTGTGTTAACTATCTTTTTCCAGCCCTTTATTATTTTATTGTAATTAATTATTTGCATGCAATTAAAAACTATTTTTTAATGATGCCAAATAAGTATAACTTCTCACGCGCGTACATAAGTACACGCACCCATTTTTTACATTACTAAGTTAGTTTAACGGAATTCTTGTGCTGTCTGATATTTAGAGGTTGAACATTTTTCTCCGCGCTGTCGTCGTTGTATTGTCCATAATACTTGTTTAGTTTCATAGTTGGTTCCGTCAGTCTGACATCAGCTGATTCAGTCTTGTTTTCTGTGAATTTTTATCTTCATATTTTTATTTATTTTTTATTTTCGTAATTTTTCCATGACAAACAGTGAAAAACTGCAATGGCGTATTTCCAAAGAATGAATTAAATATTATCAGGTGTGTTTTAGTCACCAATTCCAATAAATTGTTTGTTTTTGCACCTGAACGTAAAACCAAGATGATGTTTACAGGGAAGCTTTAATTTAACTGTAACTATTGGGCACATATTAATAAACCATAATAATACTAGCCTTCCTCTTCTGCCTAAATAAATTATGTGAATTATTATTTTATCGCAAACGAAGTCTCTGGTAGCTTATACTGTTTTTATGAATATTTTGTATGTTAATAAATGGTTTTAAGATCCTTATAGCGAATGATATTTCAACCCACATCAGCTCAAAAGGATGTAATCTTGCGTCAAAAGGTTTTGAATTAACCCTTTGTATGTATTATAACCTTTTTCGTAATTTTTTAAAAATATATATCTTACTAAAATCCTGAAAATCTGAGCTTTTCAGTTTTGGGGTTTAATAGTTCTATTAAAAAATAACCATTCAATGTTGAGGCCACGTGAGTTTTCAATGAAGAGCTTGCGTGGTCTTTGCAACAGTTTGTATAAAATATATTTCGCAAAATAGAATTTGATGTCCAACTATTTTGGTCAAACAGTAGTTTGATTCAATTTTGCAAACTTCAAATGGTTTGATATGATGTCAAAAATAAGTGGATGGTCTCTAAAATCAAAATGTTTTTAGAAGTATTTTTTCATCGAAAAAAATATTTTGGATTTATATAATTATAATTAAGTATTATATAACAATATTAAATGTAATCGAAACAATGCATTATGTTATTTACATTGCAATATTAACATGTTTTTTCCATATAAAATATACTTAATTATATAACTACGGCCGTAAATTATTTTCACGAACCAAGCTAGATTTTAATGTACATGCAGCTGCTGCAGTCGTGTGCATTGTGCAATAAGTGGATTTTGATTGGTTGAAACCATAAAGCATGAACGAATATTCAGAGCGTGTTCTAAATTGAAAATATTTGAAGAAAGTCGCTGCTAGCCAAACCCACATCAAATATGTGATGGCGTCAGGTTTTTTCGCACACTCCTATTTTAAAACCACGTGGTAATTTAACAGTATGAGAGAGCCTTAAGGCTAAGTCTCGACCCCTGAGTTAGTTATTAAATTTTTATATTAATTACTATTAAATAAGGAATTTTCTTGTGAATTTATTCCGATTGCTCTGTCGCATTTATTGTCATGTCACAAATTTTCTCACCAGATATTTACTAAAGTTTTATAATTTACAGTTGTAAAAAGTCACTTGCGCCACTTTTTAACGTTACACAGAAAACATTTTTTTTCTGTGCTTTTACAAAAGATTCCATTGTAAACCAGTTGCCAAGAAATAGTTTGTAATACTACAAGAAAGATATCGTAACTTTTTATTTTTACATACGGTTATTTTTACATATATGAAATACGTTGATGTTTCATCAAGCCATGGAAAACATAAACGAATATTCAATAATTGGAATTTATTTCGTTGTATCATGCTTTTTATGTGCGCAGTTCATACTGGAAAGCGATTCAGGGAACGGTTTACAAATGACTTTACCTGTTGCAGATACTGGGACAACACAAATCATAAATGCCTGGGTAAGAATCCGAACCCATTATTGCTACGAACATTATTTTGTAATGATACAGTTGTTGTTTATATGTAAATGCACAAATTTATAAATACCTGTAATTTGTCATGAATATTTTTGTTCCATATACAAAATAAATTTACAGTGTAAACGATAATACTTATTAAATATAAGTTGAGTAAATAATGTGCAAGAGATCTAGCGTGATAAAGTTACAGGAAGAGTCTTCAAATGATAGCAGTGACCAGTAAATGAAATAAACGACAAGAGCTACGAAAACAGAACTTCTCATGGAACGCAACCCCGCAACAACGCAAAACGCTAACATTACAAGAATATCACGGTGGTTCATAAAGCACGCAAATCGCCAGGCATCACCAACCCTACAGCTTGAAATTGCAAAACAGTAGAAAACAAATTTCTTCCCCGGGAAAATTTTTCGATAGTTAATAATTATCGTGAGAACATTTGAAATTTTTAATAATTTTATTGAAAAAGTGTTTTTTTTTCTCTCTCACTGGGCAAAAGTTTAACAAGCGAAAACGTGATGTAAATATTAAAAACAATATCGTTGCCTATGCACATTAACGGCTGGGTCTTTAAAAAGTTTCCAGAACACTTTCATTGAAATACAGAGGGCGGAAACGCAAGACGTTGTAAGTTTGTCGATGCTTGCGTTGCGTTTCTGCAACTTGCGTAGTTTACAAAAAAATGTATTTGAAACGTCGGCATTGAACTTTTTGCGTTCTTGCGCTTCTAGAGTAGTTTATATACCCGTAATGGCCTCCAAATTTGATTACGGGCCATGGACCCTTGACCGGAGACCCCCCCCCCCCAATTTTACAGTCACGTGCTACATTATAATTGCATGGTTATTTCTTACCTACACTCTTTTTAGAATGTTGTTTAACCGGCAAATACAGGTTAAAATTATTGTTACTATTTTATAAGTCCAAACTAAGCTTTATTTATATAAATATTCGTATTTAAAACAATCACACAGCGAGTATGTATATTTATTTCACACGCTGAGATAAAAATAAATGGGGCTGGGTCCGGGTCCTGGAACCAGGGGTCCACCCAGCCCCACCCGTGTGGGGCCAAGATACCCGGCCTTAGGCAAGTTCTACAACGACACGGAAAGGTAGACGAATCTCACGCTCTCCCGTGTACGTGGCTCCGTGCGACCAATAGAAGTTGTTTATGTTACAAATACGTTAAAAATTGTTTCTACAACAATAATATCTAGTGTTCTATTATTGTATTTTCATTTATTTTTAATATAGACGCAAAATCTGCCCGTGCTATGATCTAGAAGCATAATAGATATTTTAATTAAATTAATATTTCGTAACATTGAAATGCAAATTAATTATGTGGCCGAATTTCAACAAAATGAAATAAAAATATATACAGTGCATAATTTTGCATAATTAACTGGCAAAGTTAAAAAGTTAACATTTTTGTGCAGTTTGGATAAGGAGAACCAAATTGAATAAATAACTGAAAATATTTGGGTTTAAAGGCAATGCTGGTGGTTAATGCGGAGTATGGTTTGAAATTATTCAAATGAAACTTAATTAATTTTATTTGGTCTTTTAAAATAATATTTTTTTAAAGGCCAGGTAAAAATAATTATATTTTTCTTCTGAAAGAAATTAAACCATATCGCATAGCAGCCAGTAAAATATACTTTAAACTTAACGAGTTACAGTTTCCTGTTCCATTTCATTCTCCTTATCCATACTGCACAAAAATGTTAATAATGTAACTTTGCTAGCTAATTATGCAAAACGTATACGGTGTAAAATTATTTTTTCGTATGGCCGGTCAAAAAGTCGTCACGCTTAACCGTGTGGAACGTAAATATAAAAAAAATATATGGAACGGGACATTAAAGACAATGTCGCGACTCGGCCGAGGGTGAGGGCAGTGTTGCCAACACCGCGCTGCGCCGCGCCGGGTACCGAATGGCAGTCGTACCAACCACTCCACTCGACCCAGTTCGACCCTTGATCTTCCCCTTCTACATTTCCCCCTCCTCCACACCACCCTCCCTCAATTAACATGCGCCGACCCCTGGGATGAGAAGTGGATGTGAGAGAGGGGGGAGGGGAGGAGGAATAGGGGGTTCATCAGAAAGTAAAATTATGAGTTTGAACCCGCGGGCAAATAAAGAACTCCCAGCCTGCACCCTAACCTCAACCTCCCCCGCTGCTCCCTTCATTCGGCATGCATTATTCCGCGGGCCGAACTTCGTCTGCGGCCAGCGCTGGTTCGCTCGCCGGCCGCACTGTATTAGCATGCGTCACGTGACTCCACTCGAATCTGGCTGTTCTCAAAGTTGTGCCGGTGATCCGCGTATTCCTCCGTCGCTATTGGGTTCTGTCGACAGTTTCTGTTCGCAACTTCACGTTGTTGTCAGTGTTATCACGCTGATATTAGTAGATGCCGCAACATTTCTCGGTTAACTTCTTTCCGCTTCAGTGATTGGACCACAGTTCGTTTGAAGGAATCTGAGCTAATTAGGTACTAACCAACGAAAAAAGTATCGAACAGCAAACATCGCAAATTAAACATAGTTGTAAACACATTGGTGTAATTTTCCAAAATGCATAGATGATTGCAGAGTCCATCCTAGAGGTCACTTAAACCGCGAATTTTTTAGTCCCTCGACATTAGTGATGTTTTGAAATATGTCAGTTGAGGAATGGCTACCACTGGTACTACCTTCGAGAAGTTTAAAATTTGGGACAAGTTCCAATTTCTTGGTAGGCTATAACAAAAGTTTTCCCCAGTACATAAAATTTTTCTTCCATTGATCTACGTCTCTTCGACAGTGAAGACGCACACATATACGTCTGTCTCAAAGGGTTGAAGGAAAAAAATTAGAAAAAAGGGGCGTTTAGTTTTTTTACAGGTTTTTTCAAGATTTATTTTTAATGCATGTGTTTACTCTGCGAGTAGGACGAGATTACATTCTTGCTGATATAATTAATTGGAAACCTTACAAGTTATGCAATACTTACAAATCACACGTACACCTATGGTCACTGTAATGTTTTTTTTTAATTGTGTGGTTTGAAAAGTTTCTCCCCAGGTCCTTTGTTTCTCTAGGCGGTATTTCCGCTCAGAGATGCAGTTGCTAAATCGCCATTCGCTAACAGCTCAAAGATATATGTGAGGTGTCTGATGACGTATAACTAGGGCCGTGATTATTTCGCGGACTTGAAGCACAGAGACATGTCGGCTTCGCGTTAAGTGTTGGGACTAAAGTGCTCCTGACACGCACTTAGTGATCTCGAGCCAGTTATGAACAAAGTGGGAGAAGAGGTAATCCAATCACCAGGGACAGGAAAAATTCGCGGGTTTAATGACCTGCAGGATGAACTCCATAGTTCTACGTACACTCGGTCAAATGTTACCCACTCATTGGCTGCTGTATTGTGAGACGTCCCAACGTAGCAGCCTGTGATTCGATAAAGCTTTGGTCGGGTGTTTCTCATTGGCCCAGAGTCATCCAGGTGAGTTGTGAGCCAATAGCGGAGGCAGCACTGAGGTATAACTATTTGTATTTTAGCCTATTGTGAAATGAATTCGCGAATTTTTCCGGTCTCTACCAATCACGTGAGTTCCGCCAGATGACGTGACCTTATCAACCAATGGGCGCTCTAAGATTGCTTTATTATAAACAGGCTGAGTCTGAATTCGACCGACAAACCGCGACTGAAGGTGCATCACGACACACCTTTGCATACCTCTATACGACTTCTGGTCTGAAGTGATTCCCAAGCAGCTTTATAACTATTTAATTTGAAATATTAAAGAAATTATTTAAGATGGAACACGGAGTGACTGTGTAATATTTCACTAAACTAAGTTCTACAATCACCAACAAACTTGCCGTTGAAATAATTGGGGCTAACACATTTATTTGTCAGAGGTTTATCTGACGTGTTCCACCTCCAATTATTTCGAAAAAAAAATTTTTGCTGGGCGTTCTAAAAATTTGTTTGGTCAAATATTGTCCTGACGCTCAGTGTTTTACACCTTAAATAATTTCACTATTATCTATAAAAATAAAAATGTAAATGTTTGCTCAAAAATCTTAACTCTCCGAAAGTTGTTCACTGATTGCTTTGATATTTTGACACAATGTTGCATTTAAAAAAGCGTACGTGTATTTGTATACACATGTAACACCCGTGACAGGTAAAAGATAGATAAACATATATATTTACAAATGTTTGCGTGTTCGTCTTCTGTTTTTTAAAGATAAATGTACAGATAGGAAGATAGACATATTGAGATAGAGATGTATTGAGGGATATAGAGAGGGAGATATACAGAAGTATAGAGATATTTAGAGGGATATAGCGGGTGATTTATATAGATTAATAGAGAGAAGTAGAGGGATATAGATAGGGAGATGTATTGAGATATATATAGAAACATAGATACATAGAAAGATATAATGATATGGAGAGATATGTATATATACAGAGATATATAGAATAATATAATATGGATAGAAACATAGATACATAGAGAGATAATGGTATGGAGATATATGTATATATATATATAAAGAAATATAGTGGTATTAATAGAGGTTATTATATAGAAATATAAAGAAACTCTTTGTATATGTGTACCTACTTCAAAAAAATTACCAAAAAATTGAAAGAGCCATAGCATCGCATGCGGAGCATTAGCTAGTTTATAGTAAAAGTATTGTTCACGTCCAGTTTCAAAGACGGATACCAGCGTTGGGAAGCAACTTTGGACCTTAAGTCGCACAGAAGGTTGCAACTTATTTTGTCCTGATGAACCTGCAGCAGAAGTTTGTCAGACTCCTCCGGTATAGCGAGTTAAGTCTAGCCTGGAGTGAAATGAATCCGTGAAGTGTATGTAGGTATATGCAAATGTATATGTAAAGTCTACTTACTTCGCTACCCGATGAATCCGCTTATGAATCCTGACTTTAGCAATTACCCAGTAAGGCGAGCTGAACCGTAATATTAACGCATAAATATACAAATGTCCGTAATTGGAAAAAAATATAGGATGAAAGTTAAAAATACCCGCAAATTATTAATTTTTCGTAAAGTGGCTTTCCTACGGTGAAAGTTAGCAGTATGTCTTGCAAATATTTCTCGTAAAATTTTAAGAGAAAGTGAGATAATCCACACAAACACGTTGGGAAGCAACTCGTTTGTTTGTCCAAGGTGTTCGCATTTTCGAAGAAAATTTAAACGGTTAGCGGGGCTAAGGAACTAATCCCCAAAGTTTGGTTGAACATAATAAAACTTGTTTAATCGTTTTCCTCCGCACCACCACCACCCCTAAAGGAACTTCCGGCTCACATAATGGCCGAAAGAAGCATTTTAGATAATACGTACGTTTACGTTGTATATGTCTCTTATCAGTGGGGAACGAATTTGCATCCCAAGTTTTCACCCGGCTCAACGAACACACCGTGAACATTTCATGAATTAAAGATGCTGCCAACAGTCAAACGTGAACTATAAAACGAATACCTACCATCCAAACACACTCATTTAGGCCTTCTCATAATTCTTTTAAAAAAGGCGAAGTTATGTGCAATATGTTTGTCACGCAAACAAGCTTTATTATATATAAAATTATAATTTTTGTAACATTTACTGTATCTTAGTTGTTTGTACTTGTAATTATATTGTAAGCAGACTTTGATATCATTAAAAAAAATTCATATGTTAATCGGTAAAAATAAAAGAATTTGTGTTGTGGTCTACACATCCGTCCGTCACTGTTGTTCTGCGATCGGTGTTTGTTGTCCGTGTTAGTAAATATCACGTGATGCCTCGCAAGCTGCAGTTGGGTAACGCGCACCACAGGTACCACCTCTGAGACAAGTCACGTGACACATACTTGATTGACAGCGGTGCCATCAAGGACTCTTGAATAACTTAGAAATGTCACGCGTCTACATGAGGCCGTCGTATGCACGCACCGCATAATTTGATGAGGATAACCGAATGGAAAGAAAATAATAAAATCACTTTTCCTGCAAAGGCATGTTCTACAATGCGTAGACGTATCTCCCGGAACATCTCACCATCTCATCTACTGCTTGCACAGTGCACGAAAAAAAAAAAAAATTGTACTTGAAACAATTTTTTACATATTTATAACATAAACAAGCATGGCTACCACCGCAGCCAAGTACTCGGCTTCTATTGGTCGCACGGTAGAGCTCAGCACTGCCGAGCTAATCTGTACGGGTCCGTCTCAAGTATGCGTGCCGTTATACGAACTCTGTTCCGTGAGATACGTCTCCGTTTACGTCATCCCGTTCCCGCGTCACTGCAGAGCGGGTCTAACAGCGAACGGAGTGTAGAGCGTACGAATACATACTGGTTTTATTGCAGATTATTTCAGTTTCCTTTTAAGTTGGGCGTTGTTCTTGTCTGAGAAGAGTTGAATTTTTTTCCAGAGAACTTCATGACTGTTAACACAGGCATGTTCGAAACGTCTATTTTTTTTTTTTAGTTTCGTCCTTCTTGATGTCATTAGAGACGACGAGGGGCTGATGAGGAGAGAATGGAACATTGGCGGAACGGTTGGGAGGAGAGGGAAACGGGAGTACCACGAGGAAACCTCCCCCCCCCCACCCAACTTAATCGTGGTAACGCCCGCCACGTTTCACACTACCGTCGGAAAGCGTACGCGGATCTCATTGGTGGAAGAAGCGAGTGATCTGACCTCTTCCTTCAAAGTATTTCAAACGCAATTATGTTAGGACTATGACCATGTGATCGTGTGGTTTAATAAATTGTTTGTGCGTAGCTTTAAAGCTGTAATTTTATAATCATACCCAAATATGTTCCGGAAAGTTTTTATGATAATAAATTATAAATATTGCATTTAAAAAACTGTCTGGTGGTAACATACACTTGCTTATAATATAAAAATAAATGTTTTAGCCATTACGTTAAAACATACTGTACAATACGTATGTCATGTTTGTCATGATGCTTCAGTTCAATTTGTTTTACTAAGTTATCTTTTCTATGATTTTGATGATCTTGTTTTTAAATTTTATTATTCATATTGAGTGAATAAAAATCGTTAGTGCAATGATAGGCTTTATTGTCATAAATGGATTACATAAATTATTAAATGATGATTGTAATTTTCCTATATATGAAGAACTTTGATTTTGTTTAAAGTTGTAATAACAAATATACTAGATAATTCGGTTCCAATTAGATATTTGTTTATATAGCAGTAAACAATAAATTCCAGAGAAATTCTTTATAAATAAAAATAGAAAACATGTAATTTTTGATGATGAAAAATACAGAAAATATAAGGCCAATAAAACATAACTAAATATATTCTAAAATTCATTGCAAACTAAAAACATTATCTCCAAGTTCTCCGTGAGTACATTAAATGAAACGGACTTAACAATCTTACTATTCTTTTGTTTGCACAAATAAATGCGTTTTATTTGTTTATTAACATTTTTTATAATCTATTATTACATTACAAAATTTTCTTGAGTTTACTGCGATTGTCACCACGCATACACTGAGTGATGGGACGTAAATATTTGACAGACTTTACTTAACATAAATATTACCATACAATGAAACTAACACAATCAAACTATGATTACGTATTAGAATTTTATTATAAAATGAAATAAAATAACAGTTATTTCCAGCGGCTCACACACTTCAGTATTTACTTGAAATTTGCCACTGTAAGCCTGTTATTTTTCAAAGCGACGTTGGTATTTGAAAATAACGCGTTATGTGGCTGGGTGCGTGAAAACGCCCTGAAACTAAACCAACGAGTGTGAAAAATACAAACATGGTCGTCAGCATAACATGCAACTGAAATTCACGAAACATTTTTAAAAAAATAAATTTTTTTTTATGGTTCAGCCCTGTTGACATCAAGAGGACAAAGTTTACTTATTCATTTTTGTACAAAATTTAATTCCGTAAAAAAACCCTACAAAGCTACTTCACGTGAACTCGAAACAAAATAAATATACGAACACCTCAAATAATATGCTCGTCTGAATTTTCAAACTCGATAGAAACAACAAACAAGATTTTTATTTAAAAGTTGACTGGGTATGAATAAGTACAACGCAAACATGGAACGTAAATGTGGAGAGTTTTTGAAATCCGTGATCATATCAAACGCGGCTACACAATTTCAGGCGGTAGATAACTTAAATTGTTATGCATCTACAATTAATTGGTTTTTGAAATATTTAAAAATAAATCCGTAAATTAAAGAATTGTAATTTGCTCATAAATAGTTATATCAATTTAATAAGCATTTATTTTGTGGTTTTTAAAAATTTTAACAAAAATTTATGTTTCGACTATGAACAATCAATCGTGTGGTTAATAATTTTAATTAATTGATGGTGCCCAGCTTTTATTATAAAACTGATAAGATGTGCTAAAAATAAAAAGTTTCATGACAAAAAAAAACGCACAACGGTGCTTGAGCGCAGGTGCTGCTCCCTGGTGCTTCGGCGATCGTCGGACATGTTCGGCTGTGGCACTTCGTGTTCCCTTCTCCTCGCTTCTTCCCCTCAATATTTCTTCAGATCCTGTGCTTCTTGTGGTATGGACAACGCGGTAGAAATTCCTGCTGTAACTGTTTAAGCCCGCGCAGCGCATGTAAATCACACCACGAGTCCAAGTGCCCAACCTCCCCACATGGTAGACTCTTTTCTACTCTCTCCAACTTTTCATTCAACCATCCTCTGTCTCCTGTATGTCCGTACAATTAAAGTTGTTCCCCGCATGACAGTGCCCAGGGTTTTTCTTGTGTCTATGGAGTTGAGTCATGGCGCCAATCGCTGCCATGGCTGGCCAATGCCCGCACAAAGCACACGATGCATGCGACCCTCTCCCTGCATGGCTGATCCCAGCATGACCAGGCTCATAGGCTTCGGCCTGAGACGCGCCTAGGTCTCTCCCTAACCCGGACCCCTCCTGCAAATACACTTAGTTTTAAGTTAAGTTACGAAAAAATCAACATTACACCAGTTAACATATCTTACTGGTGGGGCTGTACACCAATACGAATTAAAATTAGCGTTACACAACAAAACACACAATATCGTACACTTCAGGCCCGTGCCAAACTATAGCACATAAAACGTATCCAGCCCGCTGATCCAAGTCATCATCATAATCATCAACAAACTTTTTCCAGCCTGTGGCCGGATCAGTAAAGTAAAATACCTCAATCTTCCTCAGTAACTCTGTTCCATACTTCTCCTCTTTCCTGCTCTCCTTTAACTATCTTCTCTTTCCATATCCTCTTTGTTGTTCCTTGGGGTCTTTTTCCTGTGTACTTCAACTCCAACATTTTTCTAGGCAGCCTCTCTTTTCCAATCTTCTGAACATGGCTATACCATCTCAATCTTGCTTTTTCAATGATCTCATTCAGACCTGTTCTCATGCTCTTGCACTCAACATCTCATTCCTGATCCTGTATCGCATCGCAACTGCCAACATACTCCTCATAAACTTCATTCCTATTGCTCTGATCGTCTCAGAATCTCTACTTCATTAGTGATTATGGACACACCTAGGTATTGTACAACACTTGTTTGCATTTTAATGACAACTCCCTCTTCCATAACATTGATCCTAATGATTCTACGAAAGTGTGCGGTGCATCTTGAAATAAATTGCATAGAGCGAGTTTTTAATAGAAACTTAGGTTTCTGGTCTCACCTGGCTGGCAGTGTGACGGATCGGCGGTTCTCTGCCTTGTGTTGCATAGTTCCTGAACGAATGCATTTGTTTGGACGACGATGGAGCGGGGTATGATATTGGGCCCATGTAAGATTCCTTAATGTGGCTGCTGTATGCGGTACATGGTGGCGATACTATCCAAGTGTCTAGTTTAAATTATGTCGGTTAAATAACATTTCAGTAGCCACCGTCTAAATTTTGTTTGGCTTTCATATCCTTTTACTTGTAATTTTTTCTCTCCTTAATTTGTTTGCTTGAGCGTACATGCACCCATGATGGACACATTCGTCTTGCATCCGTCTAAGGTCTGGTCTTTGACTTAGGGCGGGTGTACTTCCTCAGCGGAGAACATGGAATTATTCTGTTTCGTGGGAATCCGGAGTTTTTTACACTTAAACTTTCAACTTTCGATTGCCTCAATTTAATTGCTGAGCCTTTCATTGATTTGTAATATGGTACCATGGTATCTGTGTATCGTTGACTGGCATTTTATCTATTCAGTTTGTAATTTAATATAATCTTCAGTGTTAGATTGGATATTCTTTCTTGGTTATTTTTTGCTGTTTTGCTAATAACATGTGTTTCAAGCTTAAAAGTAAATATTTCTACTAGTATTTAATTATTAGTTTTTTTCCTCCCACGGTTTCTTGCGTATAAATGTCAAGTTTATATTTGCCAAAAATTTAGTTGAAAATTTCTAGATCGAAACGTGGCTGACGCTGGTGTGGATCTGAGGATTTTCTTGTGTGATCTAGCTGTACCTAGTGACCTAAATGTCGACGAGACGTCAAGGTTGCGAGACTGGAATAAAAAAAATCTAGTTATATAGAACACAAGGTCATTAAAAATTTATAGTTTATTATTTTTAAAAAATGACTACGTTAATACTTTAGAAAATAATCTGCACGCTCAAGTTTTGAACAATGGAGAATAAAAAAATTGTTATGAATTTTTTTTTTAAATCCAAGATGGAGTATTTAGGTTTCTATCATCCTCCTTAAAAACTGCAATTTCATTAGTTCAAGACGACATGGTATGCGCTGAGTCACGCCCGAAGCAGTCATGTTAATTCCAAATATCCATGTTGGCTGGAATGCGTTTCAGATGGCCGCGTCGCGTGACACGGCCACATTATTTTTCGTAACGTCACGGCGAGTAAACCCAGGGAGTGGGATCTCGCGGGCCGCAGGGTGATGAATATGGACAGGTGAAAGGCAAAATTATGGTATAAGTCTATTTGTTTTTTCAGTTTTTTTGCTTCAGGTTTGAGAATAATTATGTTGTAATCTCAACTGTGCAATAAAAAATTAAGGAAAAATCTTAGTAAAACAATAGAACAAAAACAAAACACTTATCAATAGAAAAAAGTTATAACAAAATTCACAAAACATAATTTTTCTAAAGTGTTTGTTCTTTAACTCAGGTCACTTGTATTTCACCTGTCCATAGTTAAGTCAAGATATGTATTCATCACTAGACACCTTACGAATAACTATGCCTAGAATTAGTAAAACGGCTTATATCTAAGAAAGTTTAGCTCTAAACGAAGAACGGTGTAAAATGTTTCCTATTTTAAAAATCTAAATTTGTGTCACTGGGAAGCTTTTGATGATAATTTGAATTTTGTACTTACGCTCTTTCGAAATTCTTTGTTTTTATTATTTTTAATATGCTTAAATTTTTAAAGTTTATAATTGGATAAAAAAGCGGAATTATTGTCTTTTATGTATAGAATATAAGTTTGTATGCCGGAAATTTTTTGGCAGATTAATTTTTTCTTTTGTTATCACTTAATTTCTTGCAACCAAAATTATCGTTTAATAGCACAGGTTCAATTAATATATCTAAAGATTTATTTTTATTTTTTTTTAAATTTAATCTAATAAAAGTTTTGTATGTATTAAATTAAAGTGTTTGTTATATTCTTCGTTTTTCAACGGGTGCATTAGGCACCTATCAACCTCCTAGTTTGAAAATGAAATGATAAGAGGATTTCCCCGGGAGTTTACTAAACAAAACTATTTAAAATACGGGTATAGTCACAGCACAGAAATATGTTCAAAATTCAGAAAACTATAGTGCGGATCAAACGTCTTGTTAGCTTGACAAGTGGGATGGAAGGAAGTTGCAAAATGTCATCGGGCGCGCATTTTCATTCGGGAAATACACACAGAAAAATAAAATGTCTTTACTTTTGTACAAAAAATTCCTTTGGAAACCAGTTACCATGAAATAGTTTACAATACTACAATAAATATATTGTAACTATCTACGACACATGGCTATGGGTATTTTTTGCATATGTGAGATAAATTGTTTGAGTTAATACTGAGTATTTATTACGAAAATAGGCGTAGAAAACTATAATTTTAATTGATGTTTCATTCAAGCATGTTTATAAAACCATAATAAAGATAATCGAATTTTTAACAATTTTACTTTTATTCCGTCATGGCCCTCTCAATGTCGAGAATGACGTCAAAACTTTTTCCTTTTAGCACGACCCATTTTTATGGTCTCCGTTTCACAAACCCATGATTATAGATGCAGAAGTTTCGCGCATTAATTTAATCAAATGTTAGAATGAAAAACTTCACAATCTCGCACTGCGTTCGTGAATGGACCACAGTTATTTGGACACGCCCCTCCACGACCTTGAGCCAACGATGCCCCGCCAGGAGAGAAGCAAGCGAATAAGGTAGTGCCAGTTAACAAGGAGAAAATTATGCTCGCTAAGAAATCAAACATTTGTTGAGCACACCCATAATTGATTTTGTATTATATCCCGAGGCCAGACGAATCCTCAAAATTTCCGGGTCTCCATCCATGATGCGCGACACACATGTTAAACACGACCTCACTCTACCGGTTCTGGAAGCCGACTGACAAGTCACAACCTGTTCAAACTTGTCAGTGACTACCTCAAAGGAACAGGATGTCGGGATTGTTAATTCTAACAGATGTAGCGTCAGCAGTCACTCCAATAAAAGTTAGTTCACCAACAAACAATACAACACATAGTTAGAGACCGAAAATGTTGGCATATTCATTTCGTTATAGGTTATAATTAGAGACCGGAAAAATTCGCGGATTCCTTTCGAGACAGGCTGGAATCCAAACTCGTTTAGCTTAATACTGCGTCACTGATTGGACCGCAATTTACCTGAAGGACTCTGAGCCAATGGCAAACACTCAACAAAAGAAGTATCGAATCATAAGAATCGCAGTAAACAGGTGTCCTGAGTCTGTAGCCAATGACCAGTTGATAGTTGCCCGAGTACTTAGAGAATCGTGGAGTCTATCCTAGTGGTCACTGAAACCGCTAATTTGTCCAGTCCCTAGTTATAATTAAAACATTTATAACTTGTTGCTGCTTTTAAAATTGGCTCACAGCTCGTCTGGAGTTCTCTGGGCAAATCAGGAGCCCTCAACCATGGACGAATCACAGGCTACCCAGTTGATACGTTCTAACACGTGAGCAGCCAATGATCGTGTGGTATTTGCGTGAGCGTGCTCAGGACTGCAGTAGTGTCTATCCTTGAGGGCGGCGAACCCGTACATTTCTCCAGTCCCTACACATTGTTGTACAATTTTTAAAAGTTTTTAAACTTGATCTGTTATTTTATACACGATTATTCTGAATTCGGCCGACAAAATTCGGTGCTAGGTTGTTCATGAAAGACAACAAAGTTGAAAACACATATTAACTGATTATGGTCTAAAATGAAAAAAAAAATTGTTAACAATTATTGAACTAAAATTTTTCTATGTCTTGTATACTCCTCTGAAGTCGGAAAAGAACAACTGCTTCATTACAAACAAAAGTGAAAGGATTTAAGGTGGTACTTTGAGCATCTGGATTATGATCAAGTTAAAAAAATAATTTTACCACCGCAAAACTTGTTATTTAAACGGTCCGTCGTGACACACTTATACCTGGAGACTGGAAAATAAAATTCACGAATTCATATCGCGATATAGGCTTACGTCCAAACAAGTCTTACTTCGTTAATAATGTTCGCAGGCTTTCACGGCCATTGTCTGAAGTAGCTTGGCTTCTGGGTTGTAGCCGTGTCCTTGGCGAATAATTCACCAATTATTTGCCAAGGACACGGCTACAACCCAGAAGCCAAGCTACTTACGTATACCTTCGTCCTGCTTCTGCGATCGGGCCATATTCTATCCGAGGGAACTGTGGGGGGGGGGGGGGGGGGGAGACCTTATCCAAGAAGTTGTGTAAAAATTGGTTGTCTGTAAAGTCGGTTTACGGACGATAGTTTAACGTGACAACGTCATAACAAAACATTGATGAAATGATTGGCATACTTTTATGAATAAAAATTGAATCATTTTTATTTTAACAATAAAAGAATAAATACTTGTAATTATACTAGTAATCAGATTTTTAAAATGCAAGAATAATTAACCTTAATTGCCGAAATTGTTGTTGTAATAAGCAACGACAACCACATTAACTTTTCACGTCACTTTCTAAACAGTCGACGAAACAGTTCACGTGTAGATAACTTGTAATTAATTTTAAAATTTTTAGTTTAGCTATAAAGTTTAAATATAATTATGAACAAGTTTTCGTATAAATAAACTGTAATCAAATATATATAATCAATTATATGAATCACCATAATTTTTTAGTCAATTGTAACATAACCTATTATTACTGCACTCGCCGACAGCGTAACGGAACAATTAACGTAACGGGACACATCGTAACGGGACACATCGTAACGGGACAATACGCGTAACGGAACAATGTGCGTAACGGGACACTTTTTCTTGCGTGCAGCCGGCGGTTCATCGATTTATTAGACGTTGTCACGTCAAACAGCACGGGCGACCCGGCGGAGACGCGGACAGAGGACAGGGGGCAGGGGGCAGGGGTACTCACGGCCGAAGCAGCACTTGTCGCGGCGCGCGGCGAGCACGGTCACCCAGACTGCCAGCAGCAGCAGCAGCACGCTGCCCGCGGCCATCGCCACCAGCGTCGTCAGCGGCACCGGCTCTGCGCACAGGAGGCCACCCCCTCACCCCTCCGTCCGTCCAGCACACAGCGACACTGCCCCTCCTACACTGTGCACTGTTCCCCGAGCACAACCATCCGACACTCCGACATCTCCTCCGTGGGTTCAAAACAACAATGATCAGTAGGGCCATGAAAATTTCGCGAAAAGATACCGAGAGTAGCTGGAAGTTAAAACACTGTATCATCGTCTGTGTTTCGTGATTGGGTGAGTTACTTTGAGGTGCATGTAGATTGTTACAACAACCAATCACACTAATTCAGTGTGGAAGCAAACTCGTCCTTAGTGGCTCGTGCACACAAGGCAACGACTTCTCTCGCAGACGGCCGCCAATCACAAGGAAGAAACAGCTGGTGTGGGTATACCTTGTTGCAGTCTAGTAGACGTTCAGATTTTTTCGCGAAAATTTCCTGCCCCTAATGATCAGAGACCGGAAAAATTCGCGGTTTCGATGGCCTTCAGGATAGACTGCGCATTCCCCTGAACACTCGGGCAAATAACGCCAGTTCATTGGCTGCCGACTTGTGAGTCGTCTCATTTGGTTTGTCTGCGATTCGATCCTTCTTTGGTTAATGGTTTATGATTGGTTGAGATTCGTCTAGATGAACAGTAAGCCAATGGCAAAAATCATTATATTGAATACTAGCCTGTCGCCTGTCG
Source organism: Bacillus rossius redtenbacheri (assembly GCF_032445375.1). NCBI lineage: Eukaryota > Metazoa > Arthropoda > Insecta > Phasmatodea > Bacillidae > Bacillus > Bacillus rossius. The sequence goes on along the minus strand of NC_086340.1, from coordinate 29,078,173 downwards.
CCGAATGAATATGGGAATTTTTCAGGTCTCTAACAATGATGCTTAGGGGCAGGCATTTTTTCGCGAAAAAAAAACCTGAACGTCTACTATAGACTTCAACAAGGTATACCCGCACCAGCGGTTTCTTTCTTGTGATTGGCTGCAAACTGCGAGAGAAGTCGTCGCCTGGTTTTACCCGAGCCACTCAGGACGCGTTTGATTCCGCACTTAATTCACGTGATTGGTGTTGTGACGATCGACATTTATGTACCTGAGAGAAACCCACCCGATCACGGAACACAGACGGTGCTACATTGTTTTGACTTTCAGCTGGTCTCGGAATCTTTTCGCGAAATATGCATGCCCCTAATGATGCTTTAATGAAACATATCTATATATATATAGCCAGCGCACATCTGACAGCATGACAGGGGGGAAGTGCTACTGACATTAAAAGATTTTGTGACTGCTCCCCATGTCGATCCGAGGGATGGCCCAGTCATGCATGACGAGGAATAACCGTCTAATAGACTGTCCCAAGGTCCAGGTGGTTTCCAAACCACACACACACACACACACACATATATATATATATATATAATAAAATTGGATGGTGTATATGACGTCGATAAACTCCGACACCATTCGACCGATCACCATGAAAGTTGGCACATCAAAGGTTTTTTTTTTTTAATGAATAAGGTTTATACGCTATCCAATTTTTTTGTAACTCGCCGCTAGATGGCGTTGCAGCGCAAAAAACTACTAAAACCGTTCAATCGCTCTCCATGGGTGAACAGAAAAATTATAGGTCATAGACTTACACATTCTCTATGTACGCCACACTGTCATATAGTGCTATCCATTTTGCTTTAACTCGCGGACAATATATCACCCTGTGTTCAGCCCGGGCAACGCCGGGTACTGCAGCTAACCTTATAAATAAAAAAATGAATGTTTGTGTGTGTGTGCTCGTCTTCTATGCGTTCTCGCACTATCCATCCGATTGAGTTGAAACTTTTCATACTTGACATTCGAAAACGGGGACGGTCACTGTCTAAACGAAATTCCAATAAAAGCAGTCCTTAAAACAAAATTTATTTATTATTGATACAATTTCGCCATTTCATTGATGACTCATCGTTAGAGACCTGCAAAATTCACGGTTCCGATGGCCTTCAGGATATACTGCATATAACCCTGTACACTCGGGCAAATAGCGCAGGTTCATTGGCTGCCTACTTGTAAGTCGTCTCAGCTGGTTTGTCTGTGATTCGATTCTTCTTTTGTTGAGGGTTTATAACTGATTGAGATTGGTTTAGATGAACAGTAAGCCAATAGCAAAATTATCTAAGAGGTATATGTGTTTGAATTCTAGCCTATCACCGAATGAATCCGCGAATTTTGCAGGTCTCTACTCATCGTTCATCCGATCTCTATGAAATTTTGCACGCTTGACTTTTAAAACCATGGAGGTATTAATTAGTCTATTGAGTGGTTGTCTGTTCTGAAGTTGAAGTCAACTGGTTAGCAATTGGGTAGCAAAACAAATCGTAGCTGTATAAAACCTAATATGCCATATTTTTGTTTAATAGTTTGAAGGGAACTCGCCAGGAAGAATCGTAAAGATGCCATCATGTAACGAATATTTCTGAACAAACATAATACCAAACCTCTGCAAAAAGTTTGGGTCAAACTTCACTATAGCCAAAAATGTTTTGCTATGCAGAAGGGAATTTTTGTCCCGGGGGAAGGGTTGGTTTCATATAAGCAGAAATGTTTTAAACACATGAAAATTATAATCTAATATTCAAGGTTGGGACTTAATTCTGTTTTACTATGCTTATTAATGTTTCAGTTACTACTGAAAAGCTATTCAGGGAACAGTTTACGAGTAACTGTAACTAATGTAGGTACTGGGACAAGACAAAACATAAACGACCGGGGAATAAACCCAACCCAGTTGCTTTCATTAAAATAAACGAATATAGAAATATCCGTAATTTAACATGTTTATTTAGTTCCATTAACAAAAAAAAAATATCCCTGGAAATGTTACACAGGCTGAGTCTGAATTCGATAGAAAAACTTTATCGGCAGGTTCACCACAACGAAGTAAGTTAAAAACATATATAATTACGAATTATGGTTTAAAGTGCTTCACAAGGTTGGTACATGTCTTTGAAGTTGGGGCTTAACAATACTTATATTACTTATGTATAATAGTGAAATTATATAAGACGGAACACTTAACGTGTGGATTATGTTTGATTGAATGAAGTTCTACAACCACCGCCAATTCGGTTGCTGTATCAAAATTATTTCATTGAATGAATTGGGATGCATTGAAAATAAAGTTGTTTCTAGAACTTATTTCAAAGAAATAATTTTGCTACAGCGAAAAACTAGAGGTTGTACTGGAAAATTATTTAATTAAACGTAATTCAGACGCTCAGTTTTAAATCTTAAATTATATATATATATATTGTTTACAATGAAACTTTAAAGACTTGAGAATCACTTCAGACAGTAAGTGATGAACCTGCAGATAAATTTTGTTGATCGAATTCAGACTCATTCTCTAGACATTTGGTTACCAGTTAGACTGCGAACATATGTACATTTGCTTCGATTTGATGATAGGTTCACAATGGTTTGAACACTTCTCTGCAGGACTGTGGGCCAGTCAACTACCAGCTAGCGGTGGAAATACCGAATCACATCGTCACCACTCAAAAGAAGGGGAGGTTCTACAGTAAGAAATCAACAAATGGAACATCAATTTTGGGTGGAGTATACATAGGACTGGGAATTTTAGCCTGGCACAAAAAAAAAACAGCAAAATTTCCTGATCTATAATTATAAAGTAGGCGCACTTCTAAAAAAAAGTTTTTAATTACTCTCATTATATTTGATTATTCTGTCTAACGACATTGTAATATTTCAAGTAGTTTACAGTTTTTTTTAAGTCAGCTGGGCCTCAGACTCAAAATAGGTGTAAATTTTTTTTTGTTAAGTAAGCTACATTAAAAATATTCAACGGTGTTTTTCGGGACAGATAATTCTCAAATAAATACAAGTTTTGGGGATTTTTTTTCCAGATGAACATCTACTCAAGAAAATTACCAAGGTCTAAAATCTAGCTAGTTCATGATCACAGTCTAGCCGGATTAGCGATTTTGCTAGATTATCGATCGTAAATATATATTTTAATGGGAATTACACAAAAAATAATATACAGTACAATACTACTTAATAAAAGTTGAAATAGCTGTCTTAGGTATAGAAAGAAAAAAAAATTAATGCGAGCGTTACTGTTTCAAAAATTATCTTGTGTTACGTTGCGTCAAACAATTCTCTGAGTTGCGTACGCGATTCAGGTATCGTCATAAAAAAATGTATCCGGGTAATCTAATTCGCTATAGAATGGAAAACACTGTACTTTAATCAAAACCAACGGTAACGGTAATCTTCCGAACAAACTGTGAAATGTCGGCAGCGCAGTAATGCAACCTGTCGGCCAAATGTCAACTCCTAGACTCAACCTGTATTTGCCAGTGATGTGTAACATCTAACCTCAGTGATGAGCAAGCTCATGAGTTCTCACATTGCAAATACACTTATAATACGGAAATCGGGTCTCAAGACACGACATTTAGCGTAGAATTATTCAAAATAATGTCGAGCATGATAAATATACCAAAATTATGTTTTCAACCACATTTATGGACGCGAATAACATATAGTTTCCTCATCCGCTGCTAGAATTCGCTGCCGGAACAGTTACCTCGACTATCGAATCATTTCTTTTGCAGAGCGAAATTTTAAACTATATAACTAAACGGCTCCGATAAAAGCGAGAAACATTTGAAAAAATACCATACCCGGTTTTGGACCTAATTTTCGACCAGGTATTTTATTTTAATACTGACAATCTTGTTAAAATTCAATAAACAGCTAATGCTACAAAGTTTACGTTTGTCATTCTGAACTTTTTTTGCGGCATCAGCCACAATGGTTGTTACACTTTTCCGTTCAAAGACTTCCGTCGCATTCACGTAATTACTCCCACCAAATGCCGTGTTCCGAGAGCTAAGTTGTTGCCCATCAAACGCAAGCGGCTCGATTAGTGCCAGATTGATGACTATTTTAAGGTTAGTAATTACAGATTTTAAATTTGGTTGCTAAGATGGCCGACAAGATGACGAATGCTTCGACAGCTGACGATCTGGTGATTAACACTAATGCACTATAGCGGGTAAACTATAAACCAATATGGTGGCAGCAAACTCTAGCAGATTAAAACAAGAATGACAGCATCCAAGATGGCCGCCATGAGTTTTTGACTAGTAACTTCCCACTTACTATTTTTTTACCATTTTCCTGACTTATTTATGTATAAAAAAATTTGTTAGTTTTCCTGGTTAAGCTTATGGTAATTCTTTGATGACATTGTGTGACCGTTTTTACGAAACTTGAAAGACACTCTGGAAAAAGTCTTGAATATGGCAGATAACCAAAAAGTTTCAGTTGGAAATATTTAACATTATTTTATTTGTATGTAATTTTAAGAGGATTTTTTAATTGAGTTATATGTTGAGAATTATTATTATTTACGTGCGCGTGGAAATATAAATTTTTTCTTTAAATTTAATTAGCGGAACGATGGTGTAGCGCAACGATGGTGTAGCGCTTGGTCTGTGATCGCGAACAGGGAGAGGGGGGTAAGGTAGAGCGGGGAGAGAGGGGAAATGTTCTAGACTGTTAGTAGCTGGGAGCCGGTATGGAGAGAAGATCGCGGGAATTCGCCTCATTTAAAATTTTTTTAAATTCCATGTCCGTTACTTTTGATAGATGCTACACTATTAGGGTGTGGGGACGCGAGTCACTACTCGGTAGTGAGGGTAGTGACATACAACGACGTAATGGCGGAAATAATATATGCCTTAGTAAAAGTAGTGGGGGTCTGTCCGCCAGTAGCCACTATGGGAGAAGGACCTGTCACCAGTTTTAATAGAATGACCACATCCAGGACTTCTATGTTCATGATGTAAGTTTTTATTAAAATTGTGTTAAAATTGTAACAAATTTTTTAATAATTAGAATTTTTTGAGAATAATTACGGATTTTCAATATGGAGGTTATGATGTCATAGTCAAAGATGGCGATATAAAAAATGGCGGACAATTCTGTAAACCAAAATGGCGTAAACCGAGATGGCTGAAAGTTCTAGATAACAAAACGGCAAAATTCAAGATGGTGCCCGAGGTAAAAGTAATTCAAAATGGCTTCCGGGATCAAGGCTCATGGAAGCCGAGGTGAAGATCATGCGAAATGGTGTCCGGGGTCAAGGTCAAAGGTAATGATGGTCAAGGCCATGCAAGATGGCCGCAGGAACGTCACAATCCAAGATGGAGGACCGACACCACGTCACTACAACCTGGCACCGCACATACATTTTCATACTACTAATATTTTAATCGAATTAAAAATATTTGCTCCTGAAATAAAAATGAATTCGTTAGAATTGACAACCGGAAGTAACGTAAACCATTAGCACAATCTTGCGTATTAAATAGTTTTTAAGGGTCTTCAAATTAGCAATTTTTAAAACCTTTACCGTCTCGTTATGATGGTAAATATGGTTACAGAAAATATCAATTTATTAAGATTAAAAAGTGAATAAAGCATTAAAAATAAAATAGCCGTTGCCATGAGACGAAGAAAGCGTCAACAATGCAATAGCCGCTGCCATGGAGATTATTGGGAAAACTTAGTCCAAATAAATATAAAAAAAAATATAAAAAACTTATACGAATTCGGAAAAAATTTCTTCGAGGTGTAGACAGACGGCTATCTCCCCCCCCCCCCCCCCCCAAATCTATCGGAAAAATTTCACGGCTGTAGGTCTATTATCTCCGCGCTACGCGAACTACAGACAGACAGGCTCTTTCTTTTATTAACATATATAAATATACACTTATGTGATTATAAAAGTAACAACTAAAAGGATTCGAGCAGTAAACTTCCTGAACACAGCGAACGAACGAATGTTTTAATTAATCAACGGGAAATTTAGTTAGCGGCTACGCGTTGAAAAGATAATTATCACCAGCGGAATGATTTAAACTTTCCTCGTTTACAACTCATTTTAAACTTGCTCTATCTGCTCTGACGCGTATGTTACTATAAAAAAAAAAGGTGGATAGGTTTTCTGTTTCCAGCGACAGAGGATGTTAATGAAGTTCTAACATAATTCTTACACGAAATATTGATGCTGTAGTTCTTCAAGCCATTTTAGTTCTAATCTATGTTTAAAAATTACAACATTAAAATTACTCACACTTGAAATTCACAGGAAATGTGCGGCTCAAGCAGTAAAAGATAGATTTATAGTGAATGAGTAACTGTTTATATTCGAAATGATTACGTAGATAGAATCCACGATCTGTTCCAGCAGACGTATGTAATTAAAGTGATTAACGTTTCCAATAGCCCGTGGATTACAATATCAGGTAATGAATTAAGTACTTGTGGCTTTTAGTTAGTAAGCCTCAATTTCAGAAAAGTTTACATAAGGGGAAAAGCAAACCATTTGCTTGTAAATGTCACGAGGACAGTGTAAGATTGCTTACGAGCTATTTCACACGGCAATTATTAGCTGAACCTTTTCTTCCTTAATCACCAGCCACTCGACCTATCGCATTTTAATTTTATTTATTTATCTATAGGCCTCATTTATTAAGCGCCAGATAACAGACGTAGTTCAAAATAGGCTGGTGCTATACAAATGTAAAACAAATGCAAACACACACATATATATATATATGCAAAAAAGAAAATCAAAGAAACAAACAATAAGTGAAGTGCAGATGCAGATTTCCAAGCAATTTTACACAATACTTTGAAACCACTCCTAATTAAAAAAATTCACACAAAGGAATTCACTATTAAATACACATTAAAGATACATAGGCCTATACTAAAAAAATATATTGTATGATAATTAATGTTTTATATTACTAACAGTGAATTACAAATTTTTTTACATCCTACTGTATTATTAAGTAATTAACACTAATTGTATGAGGATTCATAAAAATATCAAATATTTACTACAATTCTTAGTACTAGCCAAACAACTCATAAGCAATTTATATGACCGTGGTGAGGTGAATATCTTATTGTTTTTGTGACTGTAGGCTGGAAATTTCAGGGACGTCTGGTCTTTTATACTCTAACATTAATTTATTGACAAAAAAACTGTTTATGATAATGTGTGCATCAAGGGCACAACATCTAGCTTAGAGAGTAAGTATTATTTATGTTTTTGTAACATGTCATGATAATTAAAAGGGACTTATTTTGAATGAAATTTTTCAAAGTTTATTTTAAAAACTTTAATTTGTATTATTTTTTCTAAACGCTTAATGTCTGTTTCCGTGATAAGATTTCTAAACTACAGAATCATATTCTAATTTTGATTTTATGAGGGCATAATAAAGACATAATAGGGAATCACCGACGTTAGCATATGTAGTTATAAACCTAATCAAGCTGAGAGAACGGGATGTGTTACTAATTAGAATGTCAATATGGCAATGAAAACGTAGTTTTGGATCCAGAAGCACTCCAAAGTCGTGTATTTAGGTTACACGCATAATGACAATAAGTATCATTCAGTGAATAAGTGAACAAATATTTGTTTGTCTTGTAAATGAAATAGATTTTTTTTCATAGTTTAGCGAAATAGCGTTAGTTTAACAAAAAAAATTATAGAGGTTCTTTCAATTTGAAATTCTAAATGATCACTTATAATTTCAATTAGTTTTATATAGTTATAGATCAGCATACAATAAAACCTAGGAGTAAGATATCACAAATACAATATCATTTACAAATACGTTAAAAAGAAGAGTTGACAATGTTCCACCTTGAGGAACTCCAGAAGCAACACGATATTTATTAGATAATCAATTGCTTATTATTACCATTAAAAATATACCAGATAAATAATTTGAAAACCAGGCAATGAATATAGAATCCATACGAAACCTGTGAGCTTTCGAATAGTTAATGATTGCTGACAATATATTTACATTCTAAAAAAATAACAGTCAAAGATATTCTTGCACTTTATTATAGAGCAAGTAATATGTAGGCGTTTGTTAGTAAGTTTCATGCTTAAAAATATGTATTACAAATATATTCTTGGAGATGTTATGAGTTGGCTGTTACAGACTTTGAATGATAGCATCGCGAGATTTTTTAAATATTTTTTTCATATAAATTGTTAATATAATGGTTTCTCCATGCATCCCTTAAGAAAAAATCAATGTTAAAAAATTAAGATTCTTGAATTTAAATTTCAAACTTAGTGTGAAAAATATAGTCAAGTAAAATACATTATAAATAGGAACTGGAAAAAACTCGTGGGGTAAACGACATCTAGGATTGATTTCACTGTTCCAAGTATACTCTGGCAGATGTCACCCGCTCATTGGCTGCGGTCTTGTGGAACATCCCAACGCAGTTCCCGAAATTGTTAGTTCTTTATTTATAAATCATATCGATGTTGCAATTTCCTCCAAGGTTTAGTTTAAGACGTTAATAGTAACAATAAACGATATTCGGTGAAATGACAAAGTTACTTAAACGTATTTTCCTTTATAACCATGGTTAACCATAAAAGAACTATGTTAAAAAAAACATCTTCTAATCAGCTCATGGATATCATTAGACAATCTAAAATTGGTTGCCAAAAACATCGTTAAATATCTGTTCATAGACATACATAATTACGTTTATTTACCAGTCTTTAACTTTTACAGATGTGTCAAAAATATATGGCAGAATATCCCAATTGCGATATGATAGAAGCTACGATTAGCTACTTGTGACCTGAATTAGAACTGTAACTATCAGTATAACTGGAGTCAGGTAGGGTTTTAAGATTACACAGGCCAACAAGAAAAAAAATTGGTGCCTAGGATTTTGGAACTGATTTTAGCTAAATTTGGGACGCTGAATATAAATATGAAATTAGATTTTTTTCTTCTATCAGCTCTACTTTTTTTAGATAAGTGTGAAAAAAAGAAATAAAACCGCATGCCTGACTCAAGCCACTTAGTCACTGGGATACCCCAGGCTGGGAAAGCCATCCTTCATTTCAACGCTTCAACTAAATTCTAGGTCAGTTTGTGAGTTTTAGCCGTGCAGGATTGACCGAAGTTGATAGAAAATGAGTTCCGGTAGAAGAAGTTGTGTAAATCATCCTGATGTGTTTTGCTACATATGCGGAGAATACACATTAAAAGATAACAGAATGAATGTTAGTGACCTTGTAAAGAGAGCTAATCATGGATACTTTGATGTTAAGCTCGGTGATTAGGATAAATCCTAGGCACCACATCAGGTTTATAAAACTTGTTCAGAACATTTACGCCAGTGGACTAGCGGGAAAGAAAAAAAATTGAAATTCGGCGTACCGATGGTTTGGAGAATACCCAAAAACCACATCTATGACAGTTATTTTTGTCTAGTATATATTACTGGAATAAATCGAAACAACCGTAGCAAGTGGACATATCCTGATTTAGTCTCTGCCAGACGCCCAGTCCCTCACTGAAAGGAAGTATCGATACCAGCATTTCACTAGCTTCCAGAGCGTTCTGAGGACGAGTGTTGTGCTTATAAGCACCCTTCTGATACTAATGAAGGTGACAGTGACTATGAGGGGATGTCATCAATTCTCCAACGTTTCAACCAGGATGAGTTAAATGACCTCGTCAGAGATCTTAACCAGTCAAAAGGTTCCGAATTACTGGCTTCCAGGTTGAAGGCAAAACAATTACTGTAACAAGGAACTAAAAGTCCTTTTTACAGTACAAGAGAAAAGGGTCTAGCTACCATTCTTCTCTGAAGAAGAAAATCTTGTATTTTGTCACGATATTAGATGACTCCTGGGAAAAAATGAGTCTTCCTGAATATTTTCCAGATGATTGGCACCTATTTATTGATAGCTCAAAGCGAAGCAATGGGAAAAAAGTATGGTTCAATACCAATTGCTAACTCAACGACAATGAGAGAAAAATATTGCACCATAGTTTTGGAGAAGATACGGTATCGTGAACTTCAATGGGTGATTTGTGTGGACTTAAAAATGGTAAACTTTCTCCTCAGACAGCAAAGTGGCAACACCAAGTATCCTAGTTCCTTGTGCCTCTGGGTTAGATAAAAGTTGCCTAAGAGAGAAAACATGGCCTTTGGAGAAAAAAAAAGTTATTAACGAACCCTTAGTTAAACGAGAGAAAATCATCTTTCCTCCACTGCATATCAAGATGGGCCTTATGAAGCATTTTATAAAGGTTCTTGATAAGGACGGATCATGCTTTACATTTATAGGGGAAAAATACCGCTTTTGAGTAAGGAAAAAAAATTAAAGCAGGACTATTGAAAGGCCCAGAAATAAGAAAATTCATTACGGACCAAGCCTTCGTAAATTCCATGAATGAGCACGAGAGAAAATCCTGCACTACATTTGTTATAGTTGTACCAGAAATTTTCCAGGCCAACGAAAAGCAGAAAACCATGTTGAACTGGTAAACGATATGCTTAAAAATTTCAAATCCCTTGGGTGCAACATGAGTATTAATGCACTATTTACACAGCCACCTGGACCGTTTTCCTGAAAATTTGGGAGACAGCAGTGAGGAGCAAAGTGAAAGATTTCATCAGGATATTAGAATTATGGAGGACCGCTATCAAGGAAGATGGGATACGCACATGATGGCAGATTATTACTGGAGTTTAAAAAGGGATATATTCAAGAAGTTCACGAAAAAGAAGCTTCCGAAGCGTTGGTTCCATTCCATTGATGACTTGGTACTATCTTAGTATATATAATAATATTAGTAAATACTAATAATATTTGTATAACATAATTATATTTGCATAATATAATAATTTTTGTGTAATTTAATAAAAAAGAATTTTGTGTTTAATTTTTAGATCTGATTAATGGATTTAACCAAAAATTAAACGTTCTATCTTAGAAATTTGACCTCCTAGGTAAAAACTAATGCCATATTTAATTCAGTGCACCAAATTCATATGAAATCAGCTGCAAATACCCCGGTACCAAAACTATTGTTGGCCTGTGTTATCTGTAGTCGGTGACTGCGCTATATTCACCCGCCAACGTTTGATATATATGAACCACACATATTCATTGAGCCCAAATAATTAGTCCACGAACATATCCGAATTCCTCCGCTCGTAAAAATTGGCGGTAGGGAAAAAAAATCCATTATGCGAGATTTGAATCATTATCACAATTTCATAGTATTTTATTAATAAATATAACCAACTTTTCATTTCAGTCACGACCACCCACTTGCGAAAACCTACCCTTTCGATATAAAATGGATGCGTTAGAAGTTAGTCTTATTTTTGAATTAACACACTATACTATGTTGAAATTAATGGTCGCAAAAATCATGAAAAATTGGTAAGATAAATTTTGGCACAGAAACATATTATGCAGACAATGGATACAGAGTTAATTGAATGTATATCTTTATATATATATTTCTTGTGTGCGTGTGTATGTCACTGAACTCCTCCTAGACGGCTGGACCGATTTTGATGAAATTTTGTGTGTGAGTTCACGGGGATTCGAGGATGGTTTAGATTCACAATTGGATATTTTATCTCGATTCTGAGTTAAGAAAAAACTAAAAAATGTAATGTGTGTCATAGATATACAAACTGTTAGTGTCATTCCTCTATGTCTGCCGAGCAATAGCTTTCAAGCCATTACGTTACGTTTTGCTATTGTAAGGAACTAAGTAGAGAGTAAGAAAAAAAAAGCTCTTGACAGTTTGTAGTGTTGCCATATTTGTTTCAATTTTCAATACCGTTTTTGTATATTACAATTTAAATTGCAGAAAAAAAATCATGTTTTATAGACACATAAATAGTGAGTGTGTCATTTCTCTATGTCCACGAGGTCTCGCCGTGTTATTTTCTCCTTGGGGCGAACCCGTCCGCTTAATTAAATAAACAGGTTTTATCGTTGAATGATTTCATGATATATTTCATGAAAATCTGCTCTCATAAAAAAGTTAGTTTTATAGACATTCAATAGGTCTCTCTCTCTCTCTCTCTCTCTCTCTCTCTCTCTGAAGTTCAATCTATGAATCGTTACAAATTTATTTCCTTTATTTTTTTTAGTTTGATTTGATACAATATAATTTCACTAAAAATAAATTTCTACCCCTTCCTATTTTCATTTCCACATTACGAAGTTTCACTTCTTCCACGCGGAGGGACTCTTTTTGCATGCAATTAAAAAACTATTTTTTAATGATGCCAAAGAAGTATAACTTCACATGCGCGTACCTAAGTACACGCACCCATTTTTTAAATTTGATTTCTTCTATATATATATATTTTTCCTCCCTACCTAGGGCACTCATAATTCTTTTAAATTGCACGTGTATGTTTTCAATGTCATTCGAGTTGTACAATTTTTTTTTTGTCAAATTGGTCATTATTTTTACTTTGTTTCATTTTGGAAACATACGTATTTTAGGTATTATGACAATTAAAAAACATTAGTTTCACTAACATTCTTAGGTTTTTATTGTGTGGATAGTTTCAAGTTTAATATTATGTAGGTACATAAATTCTTAAACTTATAAATTTCTTCGAAATTTATTCATAGGTAGGTAGGGCCTACTCATATTTTCTATTTGTCAATATTGTTATTTTTTTTACATTACGTACTTATTTGCAAGGAGTTTGGTTTAGTGTTTATAATTTATCTGCTGAGCGTCAAGAATCTTAGGGCTGCTGAGACCGTAGACCAGAAATATTTATCAATTATGTAATATATTGATGAAAAATTTGAATTTAACTATTTCAGGAAAGTTGATTTTTTTTATTAATTAGAATAGTGACGTGTAATTGCCATCTTCCTTTATTTCATATTAAACATTATGTTTGGTTGAGTGTGAGATAATTTTATTTATGTATGTTTTAATTTCATTTCAATTTCTTATATATATTCTTACCTACCTACTTCTATTAAATTTCAGGCGGATGTTAACATTGTCATTCCAGTTGTACAATTTTTTTCTCAAATTAGTTGTTATTTATACTTTTTGTTTCATTTTGGACTATGTTTTTTTATACTTAATTCAAAGATTTGTGGTGTGTACAGGGAGTGATGTCTCTATTAATTTCTATACTCCTTTGGATAAGCGGAATATTGCCACCACAGTTTTACATATAAAGAAATCCTACAAATGTTTTAAACATTATGACAAATAAATATAGTTTCACAAACATCCTTAGTTTTTTTTTTTTGGTGTGTATAGTTTGAAGTTTAATATTATGTATGTACGTCAATTCTTAAACATAGAGTTATTTATTAATTTATTTAGATAATTATTAATAGGTAGGTAATAAGCTTTCTATTTGTCAATATTGTTATTATGGTAGATAGGAGTACAGTAAATGCCTACATTCTTATATTCCTTTATATCTCTTTCGATTTGGAGTGTTTCCGAGCCATTTGGGGTCCTCAACGTCAACCCCCCCCCCCTTCCCAGGTGGTTAAAGCCCCAAAATTTCGAAAGTTTAAAAAATTGGAAAAATCTATGTCTTTAGATTTTAAGTGTTTTCGAGCCATTCAGGGTCCTCGAACCCCCCGCCCCCCTCTGGGAACAAAGCCCCAAAATTTCGACAATTTCAGGAATTTCAAATATCTATTCTTTCGAGATGGAGTGTTCCAAACCATTCGAGGTCCTGAACATCCACTTTCCGCAAAAGTGAAAGCCCCAAAATTTCGAAATATAAGAATATATATAAATTGGATGTTCGCATGTATGTCGTCGATAAACTCTTACACCGTTTGACCGATCGCCATGAAAGTTGGCACATCGAAGTGTTTTTATCATGGAGAAGGTTTTTATGCTAACAATTTTTTTTGTAACTCGCCGCTAGATGGCGCTGTAGCGCATCAACTTCTAAACCTTTCAACCGATCGCCATGGGTAAACAGAAAACCATAGGTCACAGATACACAAACAGTAATTATGTGTCATTTCTTAATGTCCACCACACTGGACATATCGCTATCCATTTTGCTGTAACTCGCGGACAATATATCACCCGGTGTTCAGCCCGGGCAAAGCCGGGTACTGCAGCTAGTATACATATATATAAGCTGGAGTACCTGGAATTTCACGGGCTTTACGCAGTGTAAAGCATTTTTTATTTATCTATACAATAACTCAAAAACACAAATATAATGTTTTTTTTCCCCAGAAATCAAAACTACTTGTAAATAGGGAATAGGAGTTTATTTATTCTTTTCGATATCAGACGAAGACAGTATTTGGGCTTTTTAATACATGTTCTTCACTATCGCGTTCAAATAATTTTAAGCGGTCTCCGAATACTTTTTTAAAGGACACTTTAGACTAAATAATACTTGATATGTGAATCTTAAAGGATATTAGCCCTTCTCCTGCTGAAGTACCACATATACATGTGGCCTCCACCTGCTTGTCAAACCTGAATCAGACCCGCGGGCCTGCACTGCTTCGTCGCTCTCTGTCAGGGGTTGCAAAACTAGAGCGAGACACACGTTCATTGCTCATTGCGTGGCCATGAAAAAAAAAAAACAACCGAAACATTCCCGACCCTCCCGAGTGACGGACATAAATTATCCTACAATTTTCAAATACCAAAAATCACTATTTACATCAATATCAGCATTTACGAATATTGTTGAACTATCCTTCTTTTTAGAACAACCATTACTCATAATACTATGTTTGAATTTTGTTACAATTATCTAAAAATGTTATCAATGGCTCTCAGCTCAAATCAGAGACCACAGAGAATACACGTTGAATGTAAATACTCATCACTAAAACACAAACAGTTCACTATTTAAAAGTTAACATATCTGACAAAAACGTGCTATCTATGATATAAAAACATTCATAATTACGTGGCATGACTAATAAGTCTTTGGAGGGATCAAAAAAATACAATTCAATAGCCGCTCCATTTTAATAGAGTTCTTGCGTCTCTCCTTTTTATATCACAATGCCTTTCAACATATATAAATATTAACAAACAATTTATTGCAAATAAAATAAACAATTTAACAATATCTTTAACGCTGTACCGATACACTGCAAACACAACAAAAGAATCACCACAGAATATTAATTTTTTGATACACCATATAGGTAGTGATAGAGTCGTCCCACGACCATATTTCCCAATTGATACGACATATATCATTTAGTTAAGGTGGCATTAGTAAAGGATTCATACTTACTCTTCAGAGACGGAACTACTCTGAGTCGTATGCAATATTTTGGCATCTTGTACTTCGGGAAGTAGTTAATCTGTAGCAACAAAGTGAACTCCCTTTGTATTGGTACTAACCCAGTTCTCGCAAAAAAAAGTATGAAATCTGCAGCTTTGCTGAATTTTTTTTTACAAGTTTATATTGACCACATATCTCTTCATTTCCGGAGGAAAAAAAAAGTGCTGTATAGCAGCCACCACATTTATTTTTCACAACGAAAATATGGCCCGATGAAAGGAAGACAAGTTTTCCTCATTTATTTCCTCCGCACATATTGGCGATGATTTATTTATATACTTGGTCGTACATGTAACCGCGAAGGAACGATGATAAAGATTTCGTAAATCTTACTGGCCGGCGGCTTAAAAATGGGTGGGGATAAAATGTTACAGTGTTAGCAGAAACAGACTATCCCAAAAATGTATGTAAACCTTTGTAGGAAAAAAAAGGCAATTGATCAAGCTTAAGGGAGTAAGTAGTATACTAAATAATTCTGTTTTTATTACTTCGTGCTTTTGTACCTGACTTAAAATAAATTCGTAATGTAACGACATTTAATTGTTTATTAAAGGTTTATCAACGAAGCAAGTACTTATTTATTGGTTTTAATCAACTTGAAGTGAAATTTTTATGTCATTCCTAGCATGTACTGAAAGCACGAAGTCATGTGGTATAAAGTTTTGGATTATCCGTTCGTATGTAGCCTTCGTCTTGATTTTTGACGTGACAACGTCTAATAAATCGATGAACGCCGGCTGCACGTACGAAAAAGTGTCCCGTAACGCAAATTGTCCCGTTACGCTGTGTCCCGTTACGCTCATTGTACGCTTGCGCCGCATATATCTCTCTTCCACTCGATTGGAACAACCATCGATTTGACATTTTCGAGGCACATTAAACTTGAAACACTCCCATTCGTTTCCTACTTTTCCTATCATCGTCCTATCCTTAACAGAATAACACAGATTAAATAGCAAACATGTATAAAAGTTATAGTTAAAATAATCTCTTCGTTAAAGTAATAAACATATTTGCAAATAAAAGTAAATGTATCAATTAAATTGTAGATTTCATTTCACTCATTCTTTGTATCCATACAAAATAGTGATAATTCAATAAAAATGATTCAATTTTATTCATAAAAGTATGCAATAATTTCATCAATATTTTGTTATGACGTGGTCACGTTAAACTATCGTCCGTAAACCGACTTTACAGAGAACCAATTTTTGTTTGTTTCAGTATATGATTCAATAAAACTTGGGTTTTCCCAAAACTGTAGAAACCCGAGTTTGGAAGGGTTTTGAGAAAATGCTGTGAACTGATGCGCAGTATTCTCGTCATGTATAGGTCAACTGTGAGATTTTAGCGGTAACCATAAGCATTATGTAGTAGTGTAGAAATGGTGATAAACGTGTACAGCAAGTCCCGTGAGTGCTTTCGAGAATGTTTACAGAGTATATTTCATGCGCATAAAATTATTTTGAAAACACTCATTTGAAAAATTTTCAATCTTCTAAATATACAGTTTAAAAACCAAAATCCGGAAATAAAACCACTGACCCAAACTCAGCTTATTCTTAAAAGCTTTTCGCTTCGAGCCGTTTCAAAATCGCGTGGTTATTTCTGAAGCTGTACACGCCGTGTGTGTAGGCGGGGAACTTTGTGACGATAACTACGACCGATGCCTCTGAATTACGATTCACTGAGAATGCATGTAGTATTTACTAAGGAATTTCAATTGATTCGCTTTTGGCGATGATCGGATACACCAAGATGTACGACGCTAGGCTGAATGTGCCACGCTATGGACGCCTCGGCATCTCATTCATACAGACTGGACGGAGCAAGGCACAGAGAGACTTCGAAAAGAAGGTTTCCTCCCCCCCTCCCTTCCCTGCTCTTCCCAGGAGAGCGAAACAGTTCGGGAAGAGTTGCAGTTATTCAGCTACTCGAGACGTCGGACCACCTGGGCTCCAACTGATAAATATTTATACGATCCGGTCGGGTTCAATGGGAAAAGAAGGGGGAGGGGGGTAGAAGGGCGGAATGATACCGAAAGTAGTTCCCCGTGCTCCATCTGCGGGGGACCATCTCAGTTGGCGGGACCTCTGGAATGATCGCTAGGTCCAAAAGAAGAAGAAAAAAAAACTTGTCAAAAATGTTTTGAGTCAATCGTTCCAATGTTTCAGGAAATTACACACAAAGATGTTTACAGTTTTTCTGCCTCGGCGAATAACAGAGATTCTACACCGTTAGAAAAAAAAAACCCAGTAAATTTACGAACTTTTAAACGAAGAATACACCTCAAATGAACAAAAAGTTTTTTCGTAATTTCAAGTGAATGCATCTTCGTATCTACCGTATTTCAACTCCCAAGTTGTATGTTTGGTTCTAAACAAACCTAAACACTCACGTGGGAAAAATATAAAAGTTATCTTACTTGTAGACTGAACGAATTTTTTTTTAATACTTAGCGTATTATTTTGGATTCATGTTCAAATCGAAGTGAACTCGGTATCCGTAAATTTACGAAGAGAGTAGTAGACTAACGAAGATCCCTGGTTATTTTGTAACTAGTGTTCTTTGTAAATACAAGAAGAACATTTATATGTTTTTTAAATTATTCATGCAATTGGCAATTTCTTGAACGTACACCTTTGGCAGTTTTGCACTGCCATGGGAAAATTTCATAAATGAAAAATAAGAAATAAAAGAAGTGCAAAAATACACCCACAAAAAATAAGCCTAAATCAGCTGAGGTCAAAGAGATAAATATAAGTATTATGGACAACACAGACGAACACATTCAAACCTAAATATCAGGGAGCACAAGAATTCCGTGGAAGGAGTTTAGCTATGAAAAGAAAATAATAACAGCACAGATGAACACAGTAGGCTAACAACGACATCTACAGTTACAATCTTACAATTTGTATTACACACAAAAAACTCGCGAAAGATATACCATGGACTGACTTGCTTGTGCGCAGTCATTGGGAACCACCAAATAGATAACTAAGCGACAAGTAAATCCCTTACCAACCAAAATTGCACAAAAACCTAGACTGGAAGGACGTCATTGTTAATTAAAATACCAT
This sequence comes from Bacillus rossius redtenbacheri, assembly GCF_032445375.1. NCBI lineage: Eukaryota > Metazoa > Arthropoda > Insecta > Phasmatodea > Bacillidae > Bacillus > Bacillus rossius. The sequence continues at coordinate 29,059,700 of NC_086340.1, read as the reverse complement.
AAAAGGAAGTAAAAAAATTGTAGGGTAAGTATTTAACTTTTTGGCCCCACCTTATTTACGTTAGCAAGCTCTGCCCTAACATATCGCATATCTATAATGAGTGCGACCTGTACTGAAAAATTGTTAGTAAAATCTATATATATATAAAAATGTTATATTGGTTTGTGTACGCTTCAAAAACTCAAAAAGTTCTGCACCGATCGAGCTGAAATTTTACCATTATATACAACCCGCATCAAGGATTGTTTTTATCTACTTTTCACGTCAGCAACATACCCGCGACCGCGAAAAAGTGACTGCGCCATTTTATTAATGTGTTTTCTCACCAATAAAAACAAAAAACACGCATTTTCTGTTATGGAAACGTTTCTCCATGCCAAAGGATTTCTCTTAGCAATGAAAAAAACTACGTCAAGTAAAGCGAACGGGAAATGGCTATATACAATGAGAATGCTTTTATTGTGAGGTGCAATAATTAAAAAATGACTAAGCGTACCGGTATGGGACTAATTATACAATATGAATGAGGTACTTTAGTGTGATCGTGTCTCGATTGTGCTGCGCCGTTATCCAAATCGTAAGTAGAGGTTATGTTTTGTATGGGTCTATCACCACTTGATGTGGGATTGCATGTAGATGGTTCTAGGCTATTCATGTTTTGAACTCCTTAGACCCTATATATATTTTTTTAATTTTTAATTTCATTAATATGTTCTATCGCCAATAACAACAATTGCATCAATCGTAAGTAGAGGTTATGTTTTGTATGGGTCTATCACCACTTGATGTGGGATTGCATGTAGATGGTTCTAGGCTATTCATTTTTTGAACTCCTTAGACCCTATACCTTTTTTTTTAAATTTTTAATTTAATTAATATGTTCTACGGAATTTTTAAACTCACTTGATCTACCAGGGATACCACCACACATACGTAAATTGAAAATAGGTGTGCCAATTATCCTCTTACCGAATATTAATCAGCCAAAACTCTGCAACGGCACGAGACTTTCGGTTAAGAAATTAACGAATAACGTAGTGGAAGCAACGATTTTAACGGGGCCTTTCAGAGGTGAAGATGTCCTCATTCCTCGAATACCCATGATCCCGACCGATACACCATTTGAATTTAAAAGATTACAATTCCCAATTCGATTGTCATTTGCAATCACAATCAATAAAGCTCAAGGTCAATCTTTAGAATTGTGTGGTTTAGATTTAGATTCGGATTGCTTTTCACATGGACAACTGTATGTTGCGTGTTCCCGAGTCGGAAAACCAGATAGTCTTTATATCTACGCATACAGTGGAAAAACAAAAAAATTGTATATCCACAAGTATGGTAAAATTAAACTTATATGAAATGTATTCTTTGTTTTGTTTCTCATTTCTCAACTATTCAATCACAATGTGCCACAGCGAAGCGTGGCAGGGTACAGCTAGTTATGAATAAAAAAAAAGAAAATGTTTGTTTTTGTCGGATAGTTATTTTTTTAAAAATAACAGTCAATTTGTTTAATTGAATGCAAATATTCCTAGATAACTATGAATATCTGCATGTTAGTTAAAAACTAAATTTCTTCCTGAAACTAGGTCCGCTGTTTATACAAGTATTCAGAAGAAAAAAAAAGAGAGAGAAAGAGTGGCGCATGAAGTTACTGTCAGTGCATGAAAACAAACTTAGGTAATAATGCACCTAATTATCCCTTTTGATATAAATTAACCAAATAAGTTGTATTATCATTATAAATAGTAGTATGTTAGTGAATTATACATTCAAACACTAATGAAATGAAAAATCAAGGTCTAGAACAGGGTTATTTCCAGAAGAAATTCAGTACTCCCCTCAGCTAAAAGCGTTTGCAATGGAGTAAGCACGACTAAGTTCTGAGCTGACGAACACTGCCGACACACTCATAGTGGCATATAGCGAATATAAAAAAAAAACTATAGCAATTTTGTAATCTCAGCCGGTGAGCCAACTTACCCAGTTTCACCTTAAATGCTCTTCTTAAACAGACGCCACAAGGATATCTTTAGCAGTTTACAAATTTGGTTTTTTTTTTTTTTTTTTACTGAAGCTCTGCACACCGTATGTGTGCCGAGATAGGAGGACCCTTAGGCATAATTAAAATAAGTAACAATTTTTTTGACAGTAGGGAAAACAATGATACATTTGTTAGTGTTGGCGTACATTTATTTTTGCGACGTCAATGAAGAGGGTCAGTTACGACAGTTGCTTCAGTTTTAATTCTATAAACTACTTTCTGTTTTATTTTTAATATTTCTTTTTGAAATTGGGAAAAAGTTAAGGTATGTGGAATACCGATCGTTTAAAAGTGGCTATTTTCTACAAACAGTTTGGTGTTCAGTGTTGAATTAATTATAGTATTTGTAAATCTGTGAATCCTTGACGAAGGTAAATTTTCGATATTGAACGTAAAAAAAAAACATTGTGAGCTAGTCTTTCAGTACCCTCCAGAGATGTATAACTACATCTAACCTCGGTAAAGAGCAAATTCACTTGTTCTCATATAGCAAATACACCTATAATACGAAACTCGGACACGAAATTAAACGTAGAATTCTTTAAAATAATGCCGAGCGTGATAAATACACGCAAATTATTGTGATTTCAACTATATTTCTGGACGCAATTCACACACACATAGTTTCCGCACCCACCTCTAATTCGCTGCCGGGACAGCTACGTTGAATATAGAATCATTCGATTTGATAGAGCGAAATCGTAAAATAAAAAATGAAACGGCTCTGATAAAATTGAAAAATACTAGAAAAGAAAATGATAAAAACCGACTTTGGACCAGACTTTCGACAAGGGATTTCATTGAAAATACTACCCATTTTGTAAAAAAATTCACTAACAGTTCATACTACAGAGATTTTCTTTGTCTTTGTGAACTTTGGTTCGTGTCATCCACCACAGATGGCAGCACCGTGGTTGCTGCACTTATTTGTTCCTTGACTTCTGTCGCATTCAACGAAATTAATAATGCCGTACACCGAGAGTTAAGATGTTACACATAAAAAAAAAATAGTCATGGCTAGAGACCCGAAAAATTCGCGGGTTAATTTCGTGTTATGCTAAAATTCAAATAATTATACCTTAGTGCTGCTTCTGTCATTGGTTCACTGTCAATCTGGAGGACTGAGGGCCAATTAGAGACCCTCACTCATAGAAGTGTCGAATCACAGGCCACCCAGTCGAGACGACTCACAAGTCTGCAGCCAATGAACAGTTGGCATTTGCCCGAGTGTGTAGAGGATATTGGAGTCCATCCTGGAGTTAATTGAACCCGCGAATTTTCCGGGTCTCTAGTCATGGCATGAAAACTGTTGTGACCGATCCTGGCTCTCTACCCTTGAAGTTTAAATTTCAGTAGTCCGGTGGAATCTGAAGTTTCGCGCGGCGGAGCTGCGGGTGTTCTAGCGCGCCCTACAGTGGTCGGTTCGAGGACCAACCATCTGTCACCTCCGTCACGGCAATATGTCGGCGGTGCTGCGGGCGTCCGCCTGATTTCTGCGAAGTGTCGGGGGAAAAAAGAGAGGAGGACTGAAATATACGACCTTCGATTCTGCGCCCCACCCCTGACGCAAACAACCCCATCCATCCTGTTTCCGAAACATCGCTTCGTCGGGTTTTCGCGTCGCCCGACCACGCCGTCGCTGCATTTGATTGCGCCGTGGAAAAGCTACCCGCAGCCCTCATTAACTTTTTCAACGCCTTTATGAGTTCGTTCGTTCAAGTCAAAAATTCTGTGTTTTTTTTTAAATGTGCTCTTACAAATAAATAATTTCTTCATTAAAATCATGCTTCAGCCTTAATAGGATAACAAGGGGAAGGGGAAATTGTAGGTTATTTACAATACGTGTACCTAAATTATCATTGTTTATATATTTAGTATGTAAATTTAGATAAGTTATTCGTAGGGATTATATGACAGACTATGTATGGATCAAAAGGGGGGGAAAAAAATATCACTCAGTCGTCTGCCATTACCGCGGAAGTATTAATTATTAATAATCCTCTCCGGGCGCTTTCTTAATTTCAAAATTAAAGTAAGTCTCCCCGCGGGAGAGCAACTGCGAGAATTGTCCCGCCGCTAATTGAATCTTAATTCCTCTCCGCCGCGAAGTGGGGAGGGGGTAAAGCTAAGAAGGATAGAAGGCAGGGGGGTGGGGAGGAGAGGAGATATCTGCCGGATAGCAAGAGTCTCTGCCCGGCGGTAGTCACTAATTAGAGTGGCGTAATTACCACTTGGGGGAATGAAACGTCACAAAGAAGTGCCTCCCGCGCGCACTTTAAGTCTTCCAAACACGACTTCAAAGAACTCTCCGCGACAGGAATTTCAACCAATCGCGAGGGATTCCCGGCGCTGCGTGGTAATGGCTGAAGGATAAAGTGAAGTTGGGGGGGGGAAGGGGATTACAATGTAACTTTCTCGAAGAGCGTCTGCGGTTGCGAGGACAACGCGCCTTCGCCCTTGGAAGTCGTGTTTCGCTCGCGAGAGCAATTAAATCCGCGGCATTCGTACCTGTCAGACACGTTCAAGTTCCATCCCAGATAACAGTTTCATTCATCATCTTTTCCCTTTTCAAACACCGACTTATTTCCATCTAGACAAGTAGAAGAAACTGGAGAATACCGGGCCTAGTATCCAGGGGATTAAGTGGAAAAAGCGTCCGCCATCTTGAATTTCTTGTGATATTTATCTACAATAAATTTATTTCTTAAGTTTAATCCTTCAGAAAAAAATTTTTAAAATGCGCCAAATATTTGAAATTTTTCCCCCCAATATTTCTTATTTTTCTGGTAAACTTCGTTCCAAATTTCTCCCAATGCACCTAATTTGAAATATGAAGCCAACATTAAAAACACAATTCTTCAACCTGAAATTATTTAAAAACTTAAAATAGAGAATATTTTTGTAACACATTTTCCGAATATCGCCAGAACTTTAGACAAATATTGTACATAAAATGCGATAAAATTATTTAACCACAATCGACCACTAAAATATTTCTATTTACAAAATCAAATTTACTAAAAAAATACATAGTTTAAAAAACATTATTTTGTAAATAATCTCAATTTTAATCTTAACGCTTTAAAAATAGTTTCTAAAAGCATATACAATTAATAAAACAGGTTTGAAAACTTATCCTAATTGATAAAACGTATGCTATACCTGATACCGAGGTCTTTTGTTTGATACCTGGTAATATTATAGGTAAAAAAAATGGCATCATGTCTACATTTGCACAGCACTAACAACTATTTTATGACTGACAAAACTCCAAAAATAACAATTATTGTAACTACATTACATTATCGTAACAATTTGATTAACTTTTAAGTAGTCTAATATTTTTCATTTCATTTTACTTAGGAGAACTCTAAAAATATTTTGATCATTGTTTGTTATTCATAGGTATGTGTTGAGTTAGATTTGAAGTGGGTAGGTACCTACCTACCTTCTTGCGTGGTTAACACATAGATGGTAGGCCTACCTACATATTGATGAGTAGAAAAAGTAAGTTGATTATTAAGTTGTAGAAGCATACGAAAATATTTTTTTACTTTTTAGTGCATATTAATTTGTTTTGGAATAGTTTTTTTTGAAGTCGGTGTTTTTTGGTAAAATTTTTGTTTATTTTTTGATTTTTAGTGAATCTGAAGTACACTAACTAATTTGTCCGAATATGGGTATACCTACTAAACGTGCTGATCATATGAGACAGCGCCGTTTAAATGAAACGAAGTCAGAGAGAAACGCCTATCTCAAAAGAGGAAATCTAGCCCGAGGACAATTTCAAAGGAGACTTGCGAAGAGCGCAAAAATAGACTTTCGAAAATGCGGCTTTACATGAAAATAGTTTTGAACAGGGAAAATATCGAAACATGTAGTCACCGTCTCGGCTTGATCCATGATCGTCTATCTAATGAGACGGAGGAGCAACGTGCCCACCGACTCGGTTTGATTCACGATCGCTTATCAAACGAAACACCTGAAACTCGTTCAGTTCGACTTAGTAGAATGCGACAAGTCAGTCATGTTTGTAGGGATATCGCTAATGAACAATCTTTTGAAGCGACTATTAATATTTTCGCTGATGTACCATGTGCCGTTTGCAAAAGAACTCTTTATCCACAACAGCGTTCCATTTTACGAGCAGGTTTGTATAGTACGCTATTAGCTGAAGAACTGATTACTTTAGGTACAATAACTACCTGCACTAGCTGTTACAATTATATTAGAATAATTTGCTCCTAAGAATTGAAGAGTTCCATTACTTTGTCATGGATCCTATAATCAGAACCTAACCAAACTCTCATCAAACTACACTTGAAGTACATCCTCTCCAAAAAAAAAAAAAAGAATTATCGAAATCGGGTGGCATGATATTGAGTTATTCGTCCATTTGTCGCGCACATACTTAATGCAAATGTAAGACTTATATGGTTTTTTCATGGATGCCATTGTCAGAACTGGACCAAATTGAAATGGGACCACACGGGAAGAACCAGCTTTCAAATAAAAAAAGAATCATCAAAATCGGTTAACTCAGGCGAAAGTTCTGAGGTAAAAAACATTAAAAAAAAGACAGTCGAATTGAGAACCTCCTCCCTTTTTTAAGTCTGTTAAAAAAGAGAAAAAAAGATATCATTGGCCTCTTCCGATAACGTGCATCTTACTAATAATTTATAAAAATGGATAAAAATATATATTTTTGTAAATTTAAATACCACTTAATATCTACAATCAACACGTCATATTTGGTTTAAATTATTTTATGGATGTGCGACCAGAAAATTTTGAAAATTTTAATTAATTTCGTTATATTTAAGTTTATTGATCAATAAAATAAACATATCGAACTACGGTGTATGGATTATATAATTTTAAGGAATATTAAATTCCTCAAAAATAAATGTTTATTTCGTCAATTTTCATAAACTGTTAGTACGATGCACGATTGGATGATGTAAACGGATTTGTAATATCTTTAGGAAGTTTTTCTTATTATTACATGCAAGGCCGTCGATTGGGTTTAGGGATATGGACCGGGGGGGGGGGGGGGGGGGGATGGATCCCCAATCCCCAGGGTCCAGGCACAAGCCGGGCTTTGTTGAGTCTCGAGATTACTTTTTTTTAATGCATGAGATTTCCCTGAGTGTAGGTCGGTAATTACAAGTCCCGATTGCTAGCAGAGTTCATTGGAAACCTTGCAAGTTATGTTGATACGCACAAATTATATTTACACTTCCCTTCAGTTAGAATCACGTTATTTATTTATTATCGTCTTTATTTGGTGGCGAAGTTAAGGCGATACGACTTTTCTTACACTTTACCACATTTTCTGATATTATGTGCATCACACATTAACATATTATGAGCACGGTAACGTTTACAATCTTTGGACGCATATTATTTCGATCGTGGTGTTTAAATTTTTTTTGAGTAATGGGAAAAGAGCCCGAGAAAAATGATTTGCCTGCTTACAGGAGAAAACGTTTCCACAACGCAGTGGTTCAAAAGAAAAAAAAAAGTTTTTTCGACACACCACCAACAACGTCAGTTTCAGGGCGAGTCAGTTGCAACGCGAGATCACTCGCCCGAAATCAATGGGGATTCGTGATCGAATTCGCAAGTGGGAAATGTGGCTGACGTTGCCTTGGGCCCATGGGTTTTATTTCAGGGTACTCCCTTCCCCCAACCGATTCATTTCGCCAATGCTCCATTCTCATGACGTCACCTTCCAAAATCTCTAATTATCTAGATATTCCTGATGATTTAAAACTTAATTAATCAACTCGCACCTCTTTAACGTTAAAATCATATCAATAATAAAATATATTTTATTTATTGGGTTAGATAAAAAAAATCTGAATTCCTTGGCTGCTATAATTGGCCTATTTTCGATTATTAAACTGGAATTGTAATACAATTGAGCATGAAGGCAACATAAGTACGTGTCCAACAACGTAATAGGTTTGTACCCCTAGCTCAGTGCAAGCATACAGACCACTCGGCTCTGAAAATGGTAGAAAGGCGTAAGGCGAAAGAACACTGAAAGTTTATCTCAAAGAGAGTCGACGTAAATATAATTTTTTTAAGGGAGAGAAATATAAAATAAAATAATATCTAAAAAAATTTGATCATAATTTCCTATCTTTAGTTTAAAAAATGGTCTTCGTTAAAGCAAAAAGATAAAAAATGTCTGCTTTATATAGTTTCCCTGAGAAGTATTTGCCATCAGGTACTGAATAATAAATCTTAATATATACCCACTTTCGGTTTTTTAAAATCTCTAAAAACAATGTGTTGTCTGCCTTAACGAATGCCAAATTTCAATATTAAAAGTTAAATTTATTGTTATGTCTTAAATTCGGTTAAAACAAGTATGATGTTTTTCGGTTTTAATTCTCTCCTGCTAAGATTGAATCAGTTATTTGCTGGGATATCAAAGGTGTGCATACTCAAATTAAATAATAATCTCAAGTACAGGGACGATATCCGCTTTACAGGAAGTGAAGGAGACGAAATAAGCCACAGAAGTAAGAAAAAAACCCGCGCTACGGGAGTCTGAAGAAGATTTGAAAAAGCTGTGCAAGTGGCATTCAGAGAATGCACCCCCCTCCTTCCCCCTTCGACACGCGGTACATTCCATCGTCCCGCGAAACAGAACTGTGAGAAGGGGAAGGTCTTTGTGTTTGCATGGCGCTGGATAATAGTATTTGCTTATGAGAATTGGCGGAATTCCAGACGGAAGAAAAGGAAACGTCAAGAAAACTTTCGGAAGCATAGGAAATAAAAAATGTCTAACCACATAATTTGACCAAAACCCAGCGAAGCGGGTCGACCTCAGCACAGAATTCGGTGAGAGGGGTTCTGGGTTTGAGTCCCGAGTGAGTCATGCCTGTAAATCTACGAGAAACCTAAGATTCACATCCGTTTATTCCGAGTCCGCGTTTGTGTATTTTCGGGTTTTTGTTGTCCTTCGTTTATTTTTTTATGTATGTTTATCTAAAATCAACAAGTCAAGGATTCGAGTTAAATTCCATTTATAGGATATTTGGCTAGAAGTTTATGGTAATTCTGAAAAAAAGCCACATGACTGATAATTAAAAATAAAAGTTCCAAAATATTAGTTGTTTACCATTTTTAGGTTTGGTGTAAATATTAACAATTTGTTATATCGTGAGAATGGTCGATTAAGTTAGGTGAGCTATATTAAAAATACTTATAATATTTTGAACGGTTGGTTAACTTAGGTTAGCTTCATTAAAAATAGTTTAAATGTGACAATTGATAGTTAGGCTAGGATAGCTACATTAAAAAAAGTAAAACAATTTAAATATTTTGTTAGGAATTTCAAATGTAAGATGTAGGTAACTTATGCAACCAATTATTCTTATTATTTTATAGTATTTGTGATTTAGCTAATCCAACCTAACCAACAGTTCATCAGATTTCACGATATTATTATTGTAACCAACCTAACTTTACTAACCATCCACATTATTTCAAAGTATATTTAATGTAGCTTGACAATTCTCCTATTTCTCCGACAGTAAAACCAATGAAAGAAGGTCTCGACATCCTTCTTGGGCGTTTTTATCCCGTAACATGTGCTACCGAAGTAACATGTGCTACCGAAGTAACGTGTGCTATCGAAGTGGCACAATGAGTGGCGAACTTCAGTGAACTTCGGAACTGTTCGGGTCTCGGAATGAACTGGTGTGAATATTAAACTTCCCGTAAATCTATTTAGTTTTAGTTTGGTTTAACATATGTCAAAGACTAAAAATATGTGAAATAAAATTAATTTAAATACGTTAAAAATCAAGTCATTGATAAAACGTTGGTTGGATAATTGTAAACAAATGACGGTGCAAAGAATAGCAGTTTTTACATTTTATATTTGACGGCTTCGCAAGGGTGCGAACCACTAATGTAGCGTCATTTAGATTTATTAAGTATTTACTTATTAGTGTCAAGTTCTCGTGCTAGTTGTTTTAAAATATATATGTATACTAACATGTACTGTCCATAAATAAAGAATTTTATCTTCCAAAATTCAAAACAATTATGGTAAGTCATCCTTTAAAGAAGAACTTATGCTGTCGTAGACTTTTCTGTACGATTTTTTTGGACCTACAATTCTGTAGTACACTAATTTGATGTAGCAGTCATGAATAAGCTAGTATAAGCAAATTAAGCACCCTAACATCACCTTTTTACGACTTATTACCAAACATCGAAATTTCTCTACTATCTTTAAATTTAATATGAATGTTATATGAACCTAAACATACCGGAATAAATTCTCTAAAATAATGTAAAAGTCACATCAAAATCCATTGCGTACAAAGAGAGAGACGCGGAAATCCCAATTATTTTATACTATTTATAGATAAAAGGTACAAGATTTCTCGAAAACAAGGCGATCTTTTTTTAGTTTTATCATTCAATCATTATTTGGTTGCTTGAAGTTTCGTCTGAAACACTTTCTCTGTTATTTGCAGTTTCGCTCAAAATTCAAAGGCGCAGTTTTAAGCATTTTTGCGAAAATTTCAAGGCACCGACATTTTTGGGGAACAAATAGGGAAATTATCCTCCAGAAATGGAATCTGTCCCTCAAAAATAAAGGAGTTTTTTAAAGCAATATTTGGGTAGATTTGAAGATAAGGTAATCAAAATGGTTACCGTGGTCAAGAACATTCAAGACAATTACTGTGCACGACCAGTACACAGTACTATTGTGCAGTACTAGCCTCGCTAAGCACTTTAGACTATAAATCGTATATATATTTTTTCGTGATGGATCTGAAGTCGAAGTTTGTCCATCGAATACAGGATCATCCTGTTTGTTGGGAAATGCACGTCTATAATTAGACCTCGTTGTTGACAAGAAATCTAAAGAGAACCCTCGTTGTCGACAAGAGATCTAAAGAGAACTATGTTCGGGCTAGGGACCGGAACAATTCGCGGGTTCAATGACCTCTCGGATGAACTCCATAGTCCTACGTACACTCGGTCAAATTTCACCCACTCATTGGCTGCTGTCTTGTGAGACGTCCCATCGTAGCAGCCTGTGATTCGTATAAACCTTTGGTTGGGTGTTTCTCATTGGCCCAGAGTCATCCAGGTGAGTTGTGAGCCAATATCAGAGGCAGCACTGAGGTATGACTATTTGTATTTTAGTCTATCGCGAAATGAATTCGAGAATTTTTCCGGTCTCTAGTTCGGACACTGTGTAAAGAGGTGGAAGTATGGACTGGAAAAATTCGCTGTTTCAATGACCTGTAGGATAGACTCGACGATCCTATATATACTCGGAAAAATCACATCTGCTCATTTGCTACTGACACGTGAGAACTGTCAACTGGAAGGCTTGTGATTTGAAAAGTCTTAAGTCGATGGTTATTCATTGGCTCAAGAGTCCTTCAGGCAAACTGTGATCCAATATTGAAGCAGCAGAAAGTTAAACGCATTTGGATTCTAGGCTATCACGAAATGAAACCGCGAATTTTCCCGGTCTCTAGGTGGGAGTTATAACCGAGCTTCAGCCCGGTAATGTGTCTCCGTGACTGCAGGTTGCCCGACCGACCTCGGGCGCGGGTCGAGCAGAACGAAGTGCCCCGACGAGCGAGCGTGTCCGTGCAGTCACGTGGTCGCGGCCACGCTACTCGAACACAGGCGGGCGGGCAGTTCCGCCAGGGAACCTGGTCCTGATTCCGGAGCCACACGCAGGTCGGCATTGCAGTCGGCGTGAGTCGGCACCACCTCGTCATGTGCGGCAATCACTGGTTTAAAAGCAGACGAACTTCTTCAAGTCCAATCCCAGGGCTGGTTGCAGCAGAATTAGCTGGTACAGTGAACCAATTACCCGCGAATTAATGTTACGTTCCTTTATTCCATGAAATTTTTTTTCTCGAAAGATTAGGCTATATAAATGTGTATTATCTTTGAAAGATTTGTGCACTGGGAGTGCATTACTTGATGTAAGCTTTTGGACATACGCCATTGCTAAGCGTATGTCTGTAGAAGAAAACTACAAAAAAAAACAACACACAAATGACAAAAACACAAATTAAAAAATATCTATCACGTTTGTTTCGTCTTTTCGTTTTGCTGTGTTTTTGTCTCGTTTCAACTGTTGTGCCGAATTTTTTGGGGTCGGTATTTTTGTGCTGTCATCACTTATGGGTTTTTTCGTTCTGTTAGTCCATTTTTCTTTGTTTGTTGACCATATTCCTGTTGTGGAGTATTGTGTGGTGTTTATATCCTGACAACAGCAATTTTTTGCTTAATTAGTGTTTTTGTCATTTGTGTTTTTTGTAGTTTTCTTCTATAGACATACATGTGCTTAGCAATGACGTATGTCCAAAAGCTTACAACAAGTTATATAAATGTGGTTAAAATACACTCTTCTTGGGAAAAAAAGGAGAAAGGGGAAAAGATGGGTATTAAATGTCAAAATTAAATAAGCGCACGTTTCAAAATACTTCGCTATGTGTTGTATCTACAATATTAAAATGCCGTATCACCACATTAGGGAACACCTAATTTTTTTTCTTTCATATAAACTAGCTACACAATTGTACTAAATTAAATCTACATTCGTTTATATATTTGGTATAAGTGGTATACCTGTTAATCCCCTGAAACCAATTTTACAGGAAAGACAAAAAACTCGTAACTTTGTCCTTCCTGCTGGTTGTAACAATAGGCATACTTCTTAACTCCTTGGGGTTTTATATACATGTGTTACTGATGCGATGTAGACACAAACATGATTTCTGATGTATAATAATAATTACAGGAACAATTTTAAATAATGATCCCAACTAAAATAAAAAAATAGTTGATTTTGGATTATGAGGTTTGTTAATTCATTCTTCGAACCATTGGAGTTAAGTTTACCAAAACGGAAATTGTGCTCTATAAAACAACGGAACATAATGTAAAGAAGTAAAAAAAAATATTGACAAAAGGCTGAGTTACAAGGTATGCTAGTCATAGAGACGATGCATTAACTCGCTTACCTTAAATTCGCGTGGTTCCCACCGATCGTTTGGGCCTCACGTCTCTTCAGCAACAGTTCACTTGTTCTACAGACCGCGTGGGTGGTGAGTAAAACGATGTGACGAATACATCTGCGCCTTCGCGGGAATTATTCCAGCTCTTGGCACACGGCATTTAGTAGGAGAAATTTCGTGAAGATGGAAGGGAAGTCGATGAGCGAAAATGTGTAATCAAGATGGCAGACCCACTTGTGGCAATTTTCGTAAACATTAGCGAAAAAACCAAGCGTACTGGGGTGCTAAATGTAACTTAACAATAGTGAACCGTAAAATATATTATAAATTAGTAATTTCACGTTTTGAAATACCTAACAAATCTGTCATTAAAATCATTACAATACACATTCTCTTTCTTGATTCCAACTAGGCTTAGTAGCAGAGCGGTAGATTGCGCGTTTGTTGACCACAAGGGACGTTGTTCAGATTTCAACAATGGAAAAACTGTTTCTAATAACATTATAATATTAAAAAATAATGGGTTCGTGTACTTAGGTACGCGCGTGAGAAGTTTTACTTCTTTGGCATCATTAAAAAATAGTTTTTAATTGCATGCAAATAATTCTCCATGGTAGTGTTATTCTCCATGGTAGCGTTAAACGTTTAACGCAACCTTGTTGGAAGTCGCATTAGAAGTATAACTTCAATAATATTAAATAATAGTAATGTTGATTCAGTTCAATGAGGCTAAGGTTTGTTAGTATGAATTAATTACAGACTGATTTCAGTCATTTAAACAACAAAAAAAAACAAATATACAAACATATAGCTGTTTATCCTAATTTTAGAGCAAACGACGTGTACTCTAGGTAGTAGGCTATTGTGCGTTTTAAAATGTATCAGGTTAATATTTTAGTAATGCCAATAATGCCATAGATGTCTAACTTCTAACGTGTGGAAACATTTCAGTGTTAAATGTTTGGTGAATTTTAACAAGATAGGGAGTATTTTAATAAAATTCCTTATAGAAAACCAGGCCCATAGCCGGTGTTAAGGATTCCTTCAAGACTTTTTTCGCTTTTATCAGAGCCGTTTTTAATAGTTTGAATTTTTCGTTTGTTTTGTGCTGCTATCTGCGTGTGATGGTGGCAAGCAACGTTTAAAATTCAGGCAGCGACTTCTAGTGGTGGGCGCAGAAATTAAGTATGTGATTCGCGCCGAAAATTTTGCTACCTGAAAAGGAAATATTTTATTATAAATACTTTTATGACGCTCGGTATTATTTTAAAAAATTCAACGTTGATTGCTGAGTCCGATTTTTGAATTATAATATTATTTGCAACATGAACAACATGAGTACACATGAATTAGCTCGTTACCGAGGTTAGATGTTTACACATCTCTGGCGAGTACTGAAAGACTCGCTCACATAAATTTTTAAAATTTAACTTCACATTTTGTTTGGCTTACAAATTTCAAAATATCTCGATTCCCCGCACCCTCCCCCTTCCCAAAAAAATTAACATTCCGTAAATGTAAAAAAGAAATTGTGCTAGAAATTGCATTATCTGCTAACGATGTGTGTACAAAGCGGTTTCCGCGCGGTCTCTTTAATTAGTGATTTTAGTATGCCATAACATTCCCATTTAAATAAACATTTGACTTTTTACTTTACGAATGCCATTTCATCATGTTTATCACATGTTGTAATTTTTATTTGGGCCAGACTCATTAGCTCTCGAAACAGCATATCATATACCTATAATACGCCTTTCGTGTGAACATAGAAACTAGAGCACTCTCTGTATTCAGTGTGACGCTACTTACTCGAATATTCAGCTATCAAACTGGTGCCTACTGGGAAATATGAAAACTGCTCTTTCCGTCTATACAATTCACTGCAAAAATTACCAACAAACATGAGAGATTCAGTTGTTAGATACAAATACATACATAAATGAGTAAATGTATTTGTAATCTAGAGAACGGAAAAATTTGCGGGTTCAATTACCTTCAGGATAGACTCCAATATCCTCTACACACTCTGGCAAATGCCAACTGTTCATTGGCTGCTGACTTGTGAGTCGTCTGGATTGTGTGGGTCTGTGATTCGACACTTATATGAGTGATGGGTCTCTAATTGGCCCTCAGCCCTCCAGACTAACAGCGAACCAATGGCAGAAGCAGCACTAAGGTATAATTATTTGAATTGTAGCATAACACGAAATGAATCCGCGAATTTTTCAGGTCTTTAGTAATAGGTAGACCTCGTCGGTCTTGTTATATTCGCGACTTTGCTTCAGCTAGGAAACTCATGTCTCCGCGCACAGTGTGCACGAATAATTTAACGGAACTACGCGCCAAGTCACGGCGCTCAGGTCGTTCTAGGACCAAAAAGGATGCGGAGTGAATGAAAGGAGCCCCCCCTTTTTTTCCAGATATTTTTGATGTGTAACATCTTAGTTCTCGTTATACGGCATTTGGTGGGAGTAATTTCGTCAATGCGACGGAAGTCGCATGGAACGGAAATGTGTTACCACCGTGTTGTAATCTGTGGTGGATGGCGCTCACCAAAGTTCACAAAGACAAAGGGAAACTCAATAGTATTAACGGTTTTAGTGAATTTTAACAAAATGGGCAGCATTTGAATAAAGTTCCTTGTCGAAAATCAGGTTCAAAGCCCGTGTTTAGTAATTTTTCAAGACTTTTTATCTCTTATCAGAGCCGTTTCATTATATAGTTCAAAATTTCGCCCTGCGAAACGAAATTTTCGATGTTCGACGTAGCTGCTCCGGGAGTGAGTTATAGCGGCGGGTGCGGAAACTACGTGTGATTCGCGCCCTGAAATGTAGACGAAAACACAATTTGCGTGTATTTATCACTTACGGCATTATTTTAAATAATTCTATGTTATATTTCGTGTTCTTGTTTCGTATTATAAGTGTATTTGCAACATGAGAAGTCATTTATTTGCTTGTTACCGGGATTAAACGTTACACATATCTGGCGAGTATTGAAAAACTAGCTGAAAAACATTTTTTTAATTTTTTGCGTACAACACGGTTGTGGTTTGTACGACCCCGGGTCCTGTGGTCTTGAATGTTTGTATTAGAGATCGCGATTCGTGCTCTTAGTATGAAAATTGAAATCACGACACTTTATCAGATTTTATTTTCATTACCAGGCTAATATATATATATATAAATATATATATAAATAAATAAATAAATAAATAAATATATATATATATATATATATATGTATATATATAGCCTTTCCTTCAGCCCGTATAGCAGCGTCTTTGCCGTCAGTAACAGCTGAATCGCATCTAAACAAACGGCCGCCATATCGCCACGTGGATTTCACTGTTTCCCCTTCTCCCTCCGTCGCTTGGCTTCACCGGTGCTTCGTCACACCTGACGCCCGTGTGTTGTCGGAAAGGATCGGCTTCTTCCTTTCCCCCAACCCCCCCCCCCTCTATTCGACACTTATATTCCCTTCCTTCATGCCAATAGTCACAAGGGTGGGGGAGGTTTTTTCTTTTCCCGGCACATCAGGCGTTGCCAACCTCGCGGCGATGAAACACACAATTCGCGCCAACGGGTGACCGCCAAGCTAGGACGATCAAGGTTTGGGAGGGATATGACGAAGGATGAGGGGGGGGGGAGGTAGGGCTAGTATGAGACTCTGGTAATGGGCTATTTGCTCCGCCAGTTCTCACGCCTGCAACTACCATTTCCCCTCCTCTTCTGGTCCAGGAAAAAACGAGATAAAAACAGTTGTTGGTGTTCGCATTGTGTCTTTAGTACGCCGTCCTTTCGATGGAGAGAAAACCCACCAAAACTGGAATTCCGACCCTTTTTAAAAAAAAAAAAAATTCTTTTCAATGTGAAGCTAAAAAGAACAAGAAAAGTCTTTCTTGTGCTATTGGGTTATTTCCTGACATAAATATCGGTCTTCAAATGTGTATTTAGAGATGATACAGGTGAGCTAATAAAATTTAGACGCATTTTTTTTTTAAATTTGTATTTCTTTAGTCGCATTTAGCGTGAAATTTCAGTATGCGAAGAAAAGCGCTGGCATCATGCCAAGGATTGTTTAACAGCATGGTCTCATAAGCATTCAAGTTTCGTCCGATTTTGTCCAAACGCAAGATATAGGTACATCGTATCAAGTGGTTTGTTTTCAAACGAATGAAAAATGTTAATGCAGCAAACAAATTAATAAAAGAAATGCTCATACAAGTAGTATAAGAATGTAGGTCCTGCGGCAGCTTCCAGATTGTGGTGCCTGTGGTGCCAACAGCCATCTTGGATTGTGACGCTACTGGGCCATGATTGGTGTCAATTTTTCTCAAAATTCCTAGAAAAATACCCTACATTCAAGGAAAAAAAATTCCCATTTTAAGGGTAAATTTGTCATTTTGTTCCCCGAAAATGCCATAGGCTTGAAATGTTCCAATTGAGAATTAAATTCCCCAGAGGCAAGCCTCTAGAAAGCCTCTGGTGGAAAGCTTTGACCTTGACCTTTACCTCGACCACTATCGTGGCATTTTTCGTTACGGCCGCCAGATTGAAAATCTATAGTTTCCATCAGAAAAATGGGAAATTTTTGAAAAGTTACAAGAAAATATAATTAATAAAATTTTAATACAAAACCTCCGCCATTTTGAAAATCGTCCACCAACTTGAAATTCCATAGTTAACATCCGATTATAATGGGAAAATTTTAAAATTGATAAAAAATGATCTAAATATTACCAATAATTTGACAGGCGACCTTTGATATTGACCTTTGACGATGAACTTGGTTTTTGACCTCGACATTATACCTTGACATTGGCCTTTGATCTTGACCATGATTTTGAACTCTGACCGCAGACGCCACCTTGAAGTTAAACATCTTGGAACCGAGCACTCCAATCCCTGAATGCTGCAATTTTCGTTACGGCCGCCATTTGAAATTTCTTAGTTATTATTCTATATAAATGAAAATATTTGTAAAAATCATAAAAATACATTTAATTAAATCGTAATAATAAAATTTATTTAAAGGTTCAGGGTTCACACCTTGCAAGAATATTCGATTAAAAATAACGATGGATTCTTCAACAGAAGCCACCGGCCGACTGACCTCCCACCACTAATGCCAAAGCAGATATTACGTACCGGATATGGCGGTCATTTTGTTTTCGTATGCTGGAGGCCACTACCAACATATTGTTTTCGTCTGCTATATGGTGCAGTCGCCATATTAGTTTAATTTTATCCGGCTAGAGAGCAGTATTCATTTTTATTACTGTGACATCTACTAGCTTGATAATCTGTTATTTTTAAGCTGGAAATTCGGAAAAAAATTCCAAAATTCATCAAAATATCGATCACCTTCTTTCGATCCTTAATCAAAAAGAATTCAGGTTCGAGAAATAAATCGTTACGTTTTACGTTAAATTTAGTGTCCGCGTTTCGTATTATAAGTATATTTACAGTATGAGAACATATGTATTTGCTCGTTACCGATGCTAGATGTTACACATTTGAAGCGAGTACTGAAAGACTCGATAACGATTTTTTAAAAAAGAAATGCTGCTTTACATAGTTCCCATGTTGACGACTTTATGAAACACCAAAACAGTGATATATATTTTTTAATGAAACTTATTTACAGTCGTTAGAAGTTAGGTTGCAGCGATGGCGTCATTAATTGAGACGAAAAGTGCATAACGAATATCGTAGATAACTAAAGCTTTAGGTAACATAAACTGTAAGTAACACTTCCAAATAACTTGCTGGAAACATAGACGGCAGAAGCTGAGGAAGACCAGAGACACAATGAAAAAAAAAAAAATTAAAAAAAATGTTTTAACTAGGTAATCGGTAAATAAAACATAAAACAATAAGAAAATTGGGCATTATGCAAGATTTAAAAATAAAGGAATTTAATAAAAATATTCTCATACTAGGCAATATTGTAAAAATTGTAACGATTTTTTTTAAGTTTTGCATTTATTTCAGTACAATTGCCACCGTGATATTTTACAACTTATATCTAACATTTAATTAAAAGATAATATCGATTACGAGAAAAAGATATTTTTTTTTCACTTATTGGACGACTTGGACGAAGAAATAAGCGAAGTTTTGATATAAAAACTTGTAAAGTAATTGAATCTATCTCGTTTCTTGTCAAACTACGTGTAGTTTGACGTTTGGCCACGTCAAAAATATTTTTTGGCGAGTAATCCAATACAAATATATTCTCACACTTGGTAAAATTCTATAAACACTCGTCATGAGGACGTTTACACTCGTCATGGCAGTCTTGATATACCGCGGCCGATTAGATAAAAAAAAAAAATGCGTGGAATGGTCGTTTCAAAGTTTCACTTCAAGAGCACGCTGCAACCACACACACACACACACACACACGCGTTTTTTTTTTACGGCACTAACGTTCGACGGCGAGGCGCCGAGGACACAAATTAATCAAAACCTTTCGAATGCGATTTGTATTTTTTTCTCCACCCATTCCCTCTGGTGTTTGTGTTGGGACGGGTCACCCCGCGGGTTGATGAGGGGGGTGGAGGGGGAAGGGGGAAAATTATTCCGCCTTTTTGCCACGCGATTCGCGTTCTCATTTCGCGGCCAGGCGAGTGTAAACAGCTGCAGCGCGCGTAGGAGGGGGCGCGCGGCAATCAGGCAAGGTCGCCGCTGTAATGAATTGCGGAGAGAGAGAGGGAGAGAGGGAGAGAGAGAGAGAGAGAGAGAGAGAGAGAGAGAGAGAGAGAGAGAGAGAGAGAGAGAGAGGACTTTCCTCTGAGAGACCGTTCCCTCCCTGCGTTGTAACGCGGCAGAGGACTGCTCGTGTTGTAACGCGACCGTAGCATCGGATTGGTTTCGCCTCGCTCGTGTGTTTGGAATTGTTAGTGGAGGGGGGGGGGGGGGGTTGAAGGGGGTTCGAAGGGTAGCCGTGATTGAAAAATTTACTTTTATTAATCTGGCTTGTGGTTCGGTACCTCCCAGCCCTTTCGCTTCTTTCCCTCCCCCCCATTACCAACGCAACTTCCCCTTCAAACCACCTCTTTTCCTGACTCACCCCCGCATTTACACCCCCCCCCCCCCCGTCCTCAAAAACACAGAACCCCTAAACACAAGCACACACATCACATCTCTCTATCTCTGCCGCCCGCCACCCGCCTTGCTGCGAGGAGGGGGGGATAATGAGAGGAAAAAAAAGGGGGGGGGGAAACTGCCAAATAACCTATCATATGAAATTTAATTAGTTGGTGGGAACGACAGCGCCTGCTCGCTGTTCGTACAAAAAAAAAAAAGAGAGCCAAAGTCTCATTTCTGTATTAAAATGGAATTCTATCTCCAGGGCTGGTGGGTTGATGACGGATCGGATTCTGGGAACTGATAATGAAATAATTTTCGTCGTGCAAAGCCCGCCATTACGGTATCAGTGTTACTGATTTATCATTAGCGTGAAGCTTTGGGGCGTCCTTTGGGGAACTTTTCACTGCCTCGAAGCGGATCACGGGTGATCTCGTTAATAAAAATATATAGTCCATCCACGGTAACCTCCTACTTTTTTAAACGAACCTTTGAAAAAACACACCAGGATGCAGCATGTTTGGTTCGTTTGCAAAAATACTTTCCATCATATGCATATTAAACATGCATTAACACTAAATTACCGTATAATGATGTTAAATAAAATTTTACAAAAAAAGTAACTATCTATGTACAATATTATTAATATTAATGATCTCGCATGTGTGTAAATGAAACAGTGAGAGAAGTGGTGTGTTGGCAATGATTAGAACGAAATAGTTCCATAGCCAAAATATATATTTTTTGACTTTCCGCGTGTATTTAAGAATTTGTTTGGGTATTTGTTAAGTTTGAACATTTTTTTAAATCTCTGGTGAAATAAAAACGTTATGTTAACGGTAAAAAAATATTACGTGCCGAAACCGTGGTCGCGCATTAATAATGTTAATAGTCACTTGTTTGTTTTCTCTTTCAGCCGCTTTCAGCAGCTCTTTAAGCAGTCTGCAGTCTGTACGCCATTTTGCAGTGTGTTTTAATATATTACTGACCGTGAAATAACGTACAGTTTGTGTTTCAGGATTTTGTGTTAATATTGTGTATTTTAACTTTGTTATATTATTTATTATCTACTATTGTAATGATGGAATTTGTTATCGTTTTGATATTTTGTGTGGTTCTTGTGATTGCTGTAATGGTAATTGGTTCCGGGATGGGGAAAGCTACTTCGTCGCAGCGTCAGATGGACATCATTAACGTCGCTCAGAACTTATATCTTTTAATTAGGAAAGGCGACTTGAAGAAATGTGACGTTACGCAGACGACCGCGTTTCTTCTCAACATCGCAAAGTCAACTGTTCTCAAGTAAGTAGGCTTTTTTCGTTTTCATGCACGTAAAAAAAATATCGACTGTGTCCTAAGTATTGTCGGCCTGTGTTTTAACTCACGAGGTTTTTTGTGTTTTATTTCCAATTTATATTTTTTGGTGTGCGACAACACCGCCATGTGGCGTCTCTGTTGAAAACTTAACCTAAAATCATATTAGGCCTACTCAGGTCCTAACAATAACAATATAGGCACTTTCAAGTATTTTTATGGGTGTGATACACGTTTGTTTATAACGATGTTTATAAACTTTATGATAGGTTTAACTATAACATAAGGGAGTGATTTTATAATTTGCATTTAATTAGTTTTTCATCTGTTTGGGAGATCACAAAATAAATAAAAAACACTTCATTAATTTCGTGGACAAAGTCTGTAATGTTTCCATTTAGTGACCACAAAGCAAATATTTGTGACAAAATGCCATATTTGGAACACTGCCTAACTGCGTATTGTGAACGGGTCCCCGGAAAAGTGTTATATGACAAATGTTTTTTTTTTTGGTTAGGTACTACAAGAAAGACATTGAAGAAGTTTCAACACCAGGAAAAAAGAGGAAAAAAAGGCCACAGGAAGGAAAGTCACTTGACACAGTCGACGATTTCACAGTAAATGCAATCAGGAATGCAATTTACAGGATGTACGCTGAAGGTAAAAATTTGATACTGAAGAGTAGTTTCGATATCACTGGGGTAGGCCCTACTTAATTGTATTCATTTCATATATCCATATGCAGATTGACCGGTTCAGTTTTTTTCCCGATATCATCTGTCCTTTAAAAATACTTAACATTTTTGGGTGGTTTGTTAGGTTTCTTTATTGATGTGGTATTGATATATAGAATATTGTGCAACATATTAAATACGTACACGTCCTTTTAAGGTTAGGTTAAAGATAGAAAGAAAATTGTTACATTCTAAAACTACAAGTAATGTTTATATCGTTATACACAGTATACATATTAAATAACCTCAACTTTTATGATGTATCAGAAGGTTAAATAATGACTATTTCCAGTATCAATAATATCCAGTTGTGCGCTTTAGCAGTAATTGGTTACAAATTAGTGAGTTGTGGTCTAAGCAAGCATGGTTATTAAAAAAAAATTGGGATACTTAATTGGCTAAATTGTACTGTGTGGCAGGGTCCAGTACAATATATATTCTATTGCAAAATAGTGTCATGCCCCGCCTAACTTTTTAGAAAATATAGGGGTATTGTTATTTTATAAACAATAGTCCTACTTCATTGTAATGAAGTATCATATGAAAACACAACTTAGCCAGACAAACTGTGTGTTAGTGTATGAAGTAACAGAAGGTTATAAAACAGTAAAAGTTTAGTATCGCGTATCCGATTCGATACATTGATCCTGATCGCATGATCCTGCAAATATTGATCCTGTGATTGATGATGCTTGCTTTTCTAATTTATTACGTTTAAAAATCCTGTACAAAACCAAAAATAAAAACCTGTGATGTAGTAATGAGTTATGATTTAAAGTTGAATAATAATGAAAATATATATGTCTTATTAAACTTATGATAATTATTTTTGCTATACCACAATATTTGATTATGTTCAGGATCTTTGATCTGAATAAATGAAAAAAAACATGCACCACACGATCAATAGGATGTACAGGTTCATGCATAAAGATCTAGGGATCACATGGGATACACGATACAAAACATTTACCTACAACACAGTGTAGAGCTTGTAACTTATTGATTGCTAAATTGAATGCTG
The DNA here is from genome assembly GCF_032445375.1 of Bacillus rossius redtenbacheri. NCBI lineage: Eukaryota > Metazoa > Arthropoda > Insecta > Phasmatodea > Bacillidae > Bacillus > Bacillus rossius. The sequence continues at coordinate 29,036,466 of NC_086340.1, read as the reverse complement.
AAATACTAATGGGTAAATATTTACTTGGGCGGTATTTCCGAAAAAAAATGTTAAAAATCCGAAAATACCTTTATTTTATGCTCTTCAACTTCCTCTTTTCATTAAAAGTGGCGGAGATAAGAAATTCCAAATACTTTAGAAGATATCGAATTTTTAAATTTCATCATATGTAGTTGAGCGGTATTTGCGAAAATAAATGTTAAAAATCCGAAAATACCTTTATCATATGCTCTTCAACTTCCTCTTTTCATTAAAAGCGGCGGAGATAAGAAATTCCAAATACTTTAGGAGATATCAAATTTTTTAATTTAATATTTTAAAACTAAAATGGTCGATTAAGTCAGGTCAGTTACATTATAAATACTTTCAAACTAAGGTGATATTAAAAATAATGTGAATTAATTTTAATTATTCTTTAGTTTTAAATTATTTATAATGTAACTGACCTTACCTAACAAACCCGTAACAAAGGATGTACAGTAACAACTCACGTAAATTTTTTTGTTACTTATTACTTGGGCAACAATATCAAAATAACAAATAAGACTTTAAAATTAGAAACGTTAAAAACTCACCTAAGTTGGAGGCGGTAATTAAACACCGTTTTAAACAATAATTGAACTAAATAATCACGTATTAGTTCATTTGAATTCTGGCCTATCACGAACAAAAACGTGACATCATTATCCAATAAAAAAAATAGATACTCGTACGTAAACAAGAAACAATGGTGCACGCACGCCACAGGAATGCGCTGGTTTTGTGCTGAAATTTAAAAATTCGATATCTCCTAAAGTATTTGGAATTTCTAATCTCCGCCGATTTTAATGAAAAGAGGAAGTTGAAGAGCATAAAATAAAGGTATTTTCGGATTTTTAACTTTTGTTTTCGGAAATACCGCCCAAGTAAATATTTACCATTAATTTAAAAGTATTTTTGAAATGTAAGTTTATTAAAACTATTTAATAAATGTAAATTGTGCACTTAAATTATCTTCTACGGGGTTGTGGTTTCGCTTAGTTTTGTGTACCTCTGTTATTTCATGTATTGTTAATGTATGCAATAAATTTACAGGTTTGAATGTTACAGTCGACACCATTTTGAAAGAAATCAGGGAAAGACAAATAGATTATTATGGTGGAAGATCAAGTCTTCATAAATTGTTAAAGAAGATGGGATTTTCATGGAAAACTGTTGATGGACGAAAAGCTTTGATAGAGAATGAAAACATAGTATTGCAGCGAATAGATTTCTTGAGAAAGTATAAAGAAGAAAAAGAAAGAGGTGCCAATTTCATATTTGTTGATGAAACATGGATTTTCCAGAGAGGCAAGGCATTAATTTATTTGAAAATTTGTTCTGTGGTCCAATACAAAGTATTTCATTTCCATTTCATATATTTTTCAGGAACTGTATCAAAGTCATGGCAGGACAAGAGTCTACAATCTGCGAAGAGACGTACTGTTGGAGATGGTAAAAGGTTTATTGTTGTTAATGCTGGAGGGCGCACTGGCTTTGTGCCAGGAGCAGGATTACTTTTTGTTTCAGGTCAGAAGACTGCAGACTACCATGGCGAGATGAATGGGGAAACTTTCTTGATGTGGTTTGAAGACATGTTGGTGCATCTTGAGGAACCCAGTGTCATCATAATGGACAATGCTTCATATCACAGCACCCAGGTATGTGCAATGGTAAAGCAGTGTCTTTTTATTGCTCAAATTGTAATGTGAAAAATTTACATGTGTTTATTATTGTGTATAAGTACGAATATTCGAGACTAATACATTTTGCCAGCAATAATTGTTATCTTAATAGTATGCCTACACTACATTTTTATAAACTATAATGTTTGAGCTGAAATTGATTACACACACACACACACACAGATATATATATATATATATATATATATATATATATATATATATATATATATATATATAATGTAATTGAATTACATTGTAGTGCAAACTAATTTAGTAGAGGGTTTGAAATACCAAATAAAATTTTTTTATTGCAAACAGCATTTGAAAATGACATAATTACTTGTTTGGTAAAAGGACCCACTTTATGAATGCTCTGTTGCCCTACTTAATAAATTAAAATAATATTTTCAAAAAAATTTCTAGTCACTAAACTAACATGCTTTGTTAAATTTAGAAATTCATTACGACAATATGCCAAAACACATGTTTGCTTTGCATAAGTACAGTAGAACCCTGTTATAATTTGTTTTTAAGGGGCTACAAGAAAAAAAAACATAAGCAGGAAATTCAATTTAGTACTTTTTAGTGTGGATTTATTGCCAATGGACTCAACAAGCTGCATAAAGATATATTTGATGCTCCAATTTGCTTGTAGCAAGCTAAAAACAATTTTTCTTTAACATCATGGTGCTTCCAGCTTCTATCTGCTTTGTCTTTACTTACACATTGTCTCATTGCTGTAAAATTGTCATATTTCTGTATAATTGTCATAATTCACGACAGTGTTTACAGTGGAAATGCTTAAGTCCAGTTCTTTTGCCACTTGAACATGTGATTTAAGTGAATACATTTGAAAACACACAGAATGGCTTAAAATTTATGAATTTATTTGTTTTCCAAGGGTGTCAACAGGCAGTTAACTGCTAACATACACATATACATAGACAGTATAGACAAAGGCTTTTAATTTTTTTCGTCTTCTAAAATTTTATGAAGTGAACATTACAAGCACGAAACGCATAATTTGTGAAACATTATATCCAGGAATTAAATACATTGTCCTTATAGGGAAAATATTGGACTTGAAAAATAATACATTATAGGCAGGAAAACTTTATAAGCAGTAAAATTGTAACAGGGTTCTACTGTCATGAATTCTTATCAGCTACTTGAGTATTTAGTTAAATGTTGGCACAACGTAGGTTGAGAAAACACCTACAACGAACTGGACCAAGGCTGCACTGATCGCGTGGCTGGAGAAGAATGGGATAAAACATGAAAATAATTTGTTGAAAGTGGAGCTGCTGAGAATAGCTAAACAAAACAAGCCCCGAATACGGTATATTATTTCGTTTTTTTTACAGCATTTCTTTAAAAGTGAGATAGTTGCAAAAAATTACGTATACACCTTGTTCTAACACACTTTTCAGATATGAGGTAGACGAGTTGGCTCGTAACTATGGCCACGAAATTCTACGACTCCCACCCTATCACTGCCACTATAATGCAATCGAACTAGTTTGGGCTCAATGTAAACACCATTACAATAGTAACGTGGGGCGGGCCAAGAGATTTGACAATGATGCAGTTGCAGCCATCTGGAAAGAGGCTCTTGATGCTTCCACACCAGAGAGGTATTTTCATGTTGCATGACCAATGGGGTATTCCTTTTGAAGTAGAAATTGTTTTATTTTCCTGTAGAACATTCCTCAAGCTTCAGCAAAACCCTTACCATACATTTTTACATAATACGTAAGTATTGTTGCCTAGCAGCCTGGTCCTACCATTCCTTTTGATAACTTTGTGTGCTAGTGTGTGTATAGTGTGATTATCATTTTGTGTATATTCATATACCAGTAATACAGCTTTAAAACAATTGGTAAAAATAAGTGGTTTGAATTTGTGTAGTTGTCGTTTTGAAAATGTGTTGCATGTATGTGTTTGTGTTCGTGTTTGTGTTTGTGTTTGTAATTTTATTCCCATGTGATTCATACATATCTGTGTAGTTTCTAGATCTAACAGTGGTGACTTATTTGCAAGGTTTTTTTTTTTTTGTAATTGCAGTCCATTTGCAATTGTTTCATTTCCATAAATAGTTTTGTATTTATTAGTAATTGTGATATTACTTTCTGTTATGCTTAATCTTGTGTCAATGACTTTAAAGTTATGGTGGGTTCAGTGCTGTAGGCAGATTTAAATATTCAGATAAAATTTCAACGTAGAGAATTTTGAATATTTTCATCTAGCGAACTTGAATAGGTATTTACACATGTAGTTCTTGCACATTAGTATTTTCAAAAGTTATGTTATTATAGTGAAATACATATACAGTAAATCATCAAAACTATTCAAAAAATTAAATTTTCGCTATATCTCACTGTTTTTGTCTGGGACAAATTTTAACCAAAAACAAACACAAAACTTATGAAATAAATATTTTATCATATGCATTCTAAGCCTTTATTGATAACATATATAATATTTACAGCTTTATTATATCTTGAATAAACCACTATAATTTTTTTTTTTTCAGATAACATAAAACAAAACATGTTACTTCAAGTATTAAATAATAGCTTTGATAGTTGAGGAAAACACATTAAACGAGTTTTGTTGTGTTTAAAAATACTTTCTTGTGGAGTGAGTTCAAAATTGTATGTAATAAAGAGCATGCCATGCATTGTTTACTATGCCGTTTTGACAGAAACAAACATATTTTGTTATAGAGTGGTTTTTGCTATAAACAGGTCATTTATATAGAGGTTTTACTGTATACATTAATTTTTTTAGATGGGCGAGGTGTGTGGATCACGTGGAGAAGCTAATTCAAGCAGACTGGGAGAGAGAAGTCCACATAGACAGCGGCACCATTCCTCCACTCATCATCCACCTCGGCGAGGATAGTTCAAGTGAAGACAGTGACAGCGAAGAATTTGAGGTTACGACACAGCAAGTAGATGGAGACAGTGAAGTACTGGCAGCTCCTCTTGATGATTTACCCGGGTGTTCTTATTGAGGTCTGTATGTAATAAACACCTGGGCAACTGTAAGTATTGGGGTTTGAAACATTTTTTTTTTCTTTTATGCATTCCCATGAAGTATGTTGATTACTGGAACTTTATGTATTAACTTTATATTACACGTATTATGAAATGAATATTAAATTTCATTTCTGGATTCGTATAGGTGTATGTGAAACATTTTATTTTGTTGTGTGTCTTCATTTTTCAGTGAACTTACTTGGAAAACAAAAAGCCAGTCCCCATCCAGGGCCACAAATAAATAATGCATATAAGTGGTATAGAAATTACTGTCAATTCTTCACCACAATTTTACTGTTCATAAAATTATGATTTTGTCTAATAAGTATACTCAGGAAAATGTATATAACCATATTTTTATTTGTGGCCTTAACCGGCAAAATGGTAGGGGTTTATTAAATAAAAGAAGAAAATTCATTTTTAAATGTTTTCATCTGAATTTGTTAATTTTATTAAACCTTCAATCCTTAGTCTTTTCCAGATTGCTTAGATGGACAGCCATATGTATAATTTACAATACTTTTTTTTTCAGATGCAGAAAACTGTGTTGAACTGTACTAAATGATGATATTTATTGCTTACATAAATGTTGTAAATTTATATATTCTCCTAAAAATTTACTTTAAATTATATGTTATTTCTTTAGCTAACAAACTTATTTTTTAATATTTTTACCATTGGGTATCATAAATAATGTTATGAACATATGCATGTATACTTAGATCATATTCAAATTACTTTTATATATATATATATATACATACATACACACATTGTTTTGACAGCTGGTGATTGTAAACAAACCATTTGACATTTGTCACATGGCAATGTTTTTGTTTACATACGGCGGAAGGATACATAGTGACATTAAAGTAGATCCGGTGAAAAGCAGGGCTTCAGAAAAGTAGGAGGTTACCGTGGATGGACTATAATATATATGTATTAGCTGTGACGCTGCTCAAAATATGAATTTATTGACTGTCTTCTGGTGTAAAGCAAATGTTTTTAAATTAAAATAAATATATTTTATTTATTAGTGTCTTTTCAAATTACAAATAATTATACTGAAATATTTTATAGACATCTGATAGTTTTTTAAAGTTTTATTAATAGTCCTCATTAGGTTTGGTCTAACACGCAATATTGATTTATTTTTTTAAATATATCGTCAATACACTTTTTTAAAGAATATTTCCGAAATTACAACCCGCTACCATCTTCGCATTTGTTTTTGTGCCACCAATATTTTCAAGAGATCTTAACTAAGTGTAATATAATGTGGGTGGGAATATTCACTCGATTTTAATTATCGATATTTATTGTGTGATTTTTTACACCTTCCACGTCACACTAATTATACATCTGTTGGACACATTAGTGACATAACAGTAAATTTAAGAGGGATAATGTGTTAAAATTACAGAAATAAACCTTTAAATAAAAGTAATGACCAGAAAATTACAACAGTAATAAGTTATAGAGATATTGGCTGTAATGTTATATGGTGTAATACTACCTGTGCCTGTGATTCCGCTCGCATGTATTTAAGACACGATATTGGTTCCGAAGGATCGTTAGGCATACTTGGCAAGCTGGACCACATTGTAACATGACAGGACTTGGAAGTCACGTGAGTATTCAAAGAAATTTTTCCATGCACGCTTAACTGGACGAAAAGATAAGCTGAAATGCAGTGTATTAATGATAAACAGAGAGAAATGATTTGCTACATAATTATCATCGTTTCTTCGAAACCATAAAACATAAACCATAAACCATAAACCATAAATTGAACACTAAATTAATCCTGGGATTACTATCTACAAATTATTTTAATTTTAAGTTAATAAACTTTTTGACTTTAATTATACCTATCGTTTAGCTATTTTTATTTTGTTATATAATTCGCTAAAGTGTAAAATATTTTATATGTAACAATCCTCTAATTTATATATTTATTTATTTGTCTTTATCAATCAGAATATGTTACCTCTGTGTCCGCGGAGTTTTGCGAATCTCCACCTTATGATATACTAGTGTAATGTGCTGCGTGCTTTGCACAGGCGACCTTATCTGGAACTGTAGCCACGATTTACCACTGTTGCCAAGTTGAAAATATCGCTGATGGTAATACATGTCGGCTGTATGCGAGAGAGTGGACGTTTGCAAAGGAACCGTGTGAATTAGAGTTGTAATGAACGGATATATATATATATATATATCTTTAAAATACGGAAATATTCGTGTTGCTAGTAGATTCGTAAGTCTAGGAGGAAAATTGCTGAAGCTACACAATGCGTCTATTCACCGATTAATCTTGAATGTTCATGCCATATCGACGTTTCACCTATAAGCGATAGTTAGGCGTTAGTGTAAAAAGGACATATCTTTTTAAAACAAATATTCTTTTTAATTTATTTAGTTTCTAACTAAAAGCATAAAAAAATAAGGTTTTATAAAAGTTTCTTTTTTTATTTCCATGAAAACTATACAACCATATAATTCACGGAAGGTGTAATGAACTCACGAAATGTTTTTCTATATCAGATTATAGTGACCATGTCGCTTAAAATAAATTTATTTTGTGAATTAAACCTGTACCTCAAAAACCATCGTCAATAACTGATGCCTGGGTTTTCTAACAATTTATTATACAGATTGTATTTTAAATAATTAATACATCAGAACTGTGGGTGCATATACATGAAAAAAAAGCAGGGAGAAATGTCAGTTAACATAGGTTTGGAAATGCTTATGTTTAACCTGAAGAACTGTTAACGTGTACAAATGCACATACTGGATCCTTATTAAGTACATTCATTTAAATTTGTAATAATGTTATTTTTGTTCATTCAGATAAAAGAAAGTGATCTGATCTTCCTCAATAAGATTTGATGATATATTTTTGAAATGTTTTTATTTATTTATTTCCAGTGAAAATATTAACATCTTAATAACCAAACTGGATTAAAAAACACTATCTCTGATTAATCGAACACTGAGAAACATTTCTTGCGGGAAATTTTATGATGTAAGCCAATATTTGGGGTCAGTTCAATGTACATGTTTAGAAAGTCTCATAATTTGGAATGTGTCTTAAGAGTAGGAGGAAAGTTCGTCCCTGCGGTGATGTACTGTAGTAATAAATATAAACATTTCTGGATCTATGTCCACCGAAGGATCTACCTCCTTTACATACCCTGCTTATGCTGCCCTTAATTTTAATGAGAAATTCAGTTACATCATGTCTATCCCAAGAGCGTATCCAGCTCAAAAATGTAAACTAAAAAAAGGGGTTGATTTGTAATTTATCTTTTTTCGTTGTGCAAGAGGGTCCATGTTGCCATACAATAAAAAAAATAAAAAAAGGAAGAACACGAGTCATTAAATGTTTTGAACAATATTTTGATAAAATTTCTTTTAACTACAGCTCCTTGCTCCTTGTATAATATATTTTGCTCTTTTTTTAAGGAAAAAAAGGGGGGGGGGGGAAGGAACCTATCCCGTTATCCCCCTGGATTCACCCTTGGACTGTAGTAGTCTATTAGTTACTTGCTGTTGATTCACGTTACAAGAAGTTTATCTGAGCCATTTCGACCATTGGAAAAACAGAAACTTTTAATCGCACAGCCACGCTAGCGCTCACAAGCGGGTTGGCCACGAGCAAACATGATGATGATGATGATGATGATGATGATGATGATGATGATAATGAGTCCTGACTGATCAGTACGCCACAGTGGGGGAAGCTGCGAGATTATCGTGGCAAGGATATTCTGTCGTGGTCGGCCGTTGCCTTTCGCAGGATAGTGAGAAAGGAACAACGCAACACACAACCCATAACCAAAGAGGGGAATTTTCCTCATCTTACTAATTCCCAACCCGGCTTTACATCAAACTTGTGGCCCGCCCAACCACTAGGCAAAACACAAGCCAAAAAATTTATATTAAAAATTACAGTGTCTTGCGTGTGTTTTTTGGTTCCAATTTAATGTATTTGTAATCCGAAATAAGGATTCTTAATTCCTTTTAAATTATATTAACAGGAAGGAAATAACGACTCTGTTCATTTTACAAAATCCTTTAAGGCCGTATTGTTTAGAAAAACTTTGTGGAAAAATAAAGGACCTATATCTATACTTTCGTGGGATTACAAGCATTGGACAGTAATATGTTTGAAAAAAAAATAACTTTTATTATGTATATGTATTTAAAGGCGAAACTAAAATTTTCCTGTTTAAAAACTGAAGACCTCCCTGGACTGACAGATTCAGTTTTAGTATCTTTTTTTGTGAAATTTTAGAATACAAAAAAAAAATAATGCGCACGCACCATGCAACGGAAATTTAACAGGATGCAGTCCAAGGCGTACGTTCCTTTCGTTCGTCTTTATTCAAATAAAGATATGCAAAGTAGGATGTGTATTTTTTTATAAATTTAAAACTTGTTTAAATAATAAACAATTTAAAAAAATACGTTCTCATTATATTTTTAATATTTGAACAACAAACCCAGTGTTTAATCCTGAAACCAGCTAAAACATTTCAAGCGATTTTTTTTTCCAGTTTTACTTGTCATTTACGAAGCTTGAAAAATTGTCTTAGAACATAAATACCCCATCCTTTTTAATATGACAAACGTTGGACTATCTCTTCCTTTTCATGTTCACTATGTGTGCTTTATTTAGTTGTACCAAACAGATACGTCATCCTCCGCCCGTCTACTGTTAGCGATGATCGCAATTCGATGTGTGCTTGCGTCAAACGCAAAGGTTTTTTTTACTCCAAACGTTTATTGTCACACACAGATATATATATATATTCGTTTATCTATGTATATATTCTTTTCGTTTACGAAAGATTTCTTTGGAAACCGGTTGTCAAGAAATAGATCATAATTCTACAGGAAAAAAAAATAATTTGTACAACACCGTAAGGTTGATTTGCATTTATAAAATACATTTCTTGTCGTACTTAACGAAAATTGGTGCATAATTTTACATTTTGATTCAGGTTAAACAAGCATACATTTATTAACCATTGAATAGATACTTAAAATTTACCACAATTTGAATTTATTTTGTTTTATTATGCTTATAAAAATGCGCAGTCAATACTGGAAAGCTATGCAGGTTTACAAATAACTTTTACTATAATAGATACTGGTACGAGTTAAAGCATAAATGCTAGGGTAAGAATCCTAGTCAAATATAACTGCGAACATGTAAATGTACAAATGAATAAATATCTGTAATTTTCCAAGATGATTTCAGTTCTATTTACAAAAAATGATTTAGTGTGCGGCTTTTTTTATCCCTTATTTTTAAAGTATTTCGGGCAGTACGTTGCAGTCATGTGCTGTAGCAACAATGGGTGTTTTTAGTAGAAGTAAGCTGTTGTTTGGTTGTATATTTATGGAAGAGGCTGCGAATCACGAATTATTGTTAACTAGCCGTGAAACCCATGGGATTTCCCATCGGCTATACCTCAGAAACCATCAAATTTTTTCTCAAATGTTAGATACAACCGACTTTTATTCATAAACAGAAGCATAATCACTAATTTCCATATTTCTAACTGCAGATACGACGAACTTCCATGCAAACTTTTATCTTCTATTTAACCACATTAAGTGATGAATTTTCCAATAATTCCTTTCTTAGGGATCACCTTAGTTATATAAGGAACTCCTATGCACAATTTCATGCTTCTAAACCCACAGGTTTCAATTGTACGCTGTCAGTCAGTGTTAAAGTTCTATTAATTAGAACAGTGCATCATTAAATGCAGATAGGAAGCACGTCCACTCGTTATTTTCAGCTAGAACTGACGGATTACACTAGAAACTTGTGATGAATCATCTGTACGTGGATGAACATAAAGTCAAAGAATTTATGTGACTCTCCAGTGCAGCTCGTACAGGTTTGTGCTCAATTTAATTCACGAAGACATCATATATACATATTATAACAGATAAAAGAAACGTTTGTTAAAAATATTTTCCTGCAGATCTACCAAAAGCGTTGGCCAATGTTTCCTTGTCGAACCCTTCAATATTTGTTCTTTGTAATGATGTGCAGGTTAAATTATTCACGGAAGGCTACTTCATTACGTCTTCTACGAATATATGATCTACTTCTGGAGAAAAATATAACATTTCTTTCAAAGAAATTTCGAGAGATAATGCCTCTTGAATAGACGCTACAATGTATTTTTTTTTGTAAATGGAACAGAAATATTCATATAAGTTTACAGACATTTGTAAATTTATACATTTACATTAAAATAACGGTACCACTACAAAATTGTGTTCACAGTATTACTGGATCCGTATTAGCAAAATAAAGTCCGGCTATAGAGTATCAGATTATCTTTTCCATTGTTTGAAAATATTATGCTTGAATGAAACATAAATTGAAAATATATAATTATGCGCCAATTATCGCAAGAAATGCTCAGTATTCTCTCGAGAGGAAAAAAAAAAACAACGTGTTTATTGGATGCAAAAAAAAACCATAGGCATGTATCGAGCAAAGGTATAACATCTTGACTTCCGGTCCGAGAGCGGAACAGAGACAGACGCCGCGAGGAAAACGTAACCTGTAGAAGCACAACTGGTAACGCGCGTCCCTAAGTTAGCATAATATTTATTTGTTTACTGTATTTTTTTAAATCGTACATTTTCCATGGATCCTCCAGGAAAAACTTTGCTCCGTATCTTGTCCGTCTGGTGAAATAGAACGACAGGCGCGGTGGCGTCAGGAACAGTGTCCCGTGGTGGCGTTTAAGCCTCGCGGGCCGGGCGGCACGTGCCTGGGGAGGGGGGAGGGAGGGGTAGGGATAAAAGAAGAGGGAGAGGGGAAGGGAATAGTTGTGTAAAAACGAGGAAGTTAAGGCCGACGGAGGAAGGGAGAGCGGGGATAAAGCTCCGGGATGAATTATTCAGCGGCAAGGCACGGGCGGGCGTGTGTGATGTAGGCGGAGCCGGGTTTACAGGGTAAGGACTGAAGAGTGTTGGGATGCTAGGTTTATTCTTTTCAAAAAAAGGAAGGGGTGAGAAGGGGAGGGGTGGTGGTTGTGAGAAACGGGGGGTGGGCCTCGGTGTTTTCGTGGTGACGGGACACACTCACGCCCCGCTGCTCGCGATAATTGCGAGGAGAACTAAGACTAACCTTCCCTCCCCCCCCCCCCCTTCAAATCCGCCAAGCCCGGATGAACCGCTCTCTCCATCGATCAGAAATATTTATGGAAAAAAAATCACAGATATATTTGTACGTTTGCACATTTCCGTGAAAACAACTGATTCACTACATTATTGATAAGTGTACGCAGTAATACTGGGTTCGGATTCCCACCCGCGCATTCATGCAACGGTTAAAGCCGTTTGTACACCGTTCCCTGAATAGCTTTTCCAGTATTAACTGTGCACATTAATAAGGTTGATAAAGCCAAAAAAAAGTCCCGTTAAAGACTATCCGATTATCTTTTCCACGGTTTGAAAATATTGTGCTTGAATGAATCATCAATTGAAATTTATAATTATATGCCTATTTTAGTAAGACATAACCAGTATTATATCAAAAATTAGTTTATACATAAAAAAACTATAGATGTGTTGTACAAGTTACAATATTTTTCTTGTAGTATCATAAAACTTATTTCCTGGCAACTAGTATGCAAACTAATATTTTGTAAAAGTACAGAACATTATTTAAGTGTATTAAATGGCGGTGAAATAAGCCTTTTTAACACGCTTTTATTAGCTTCACTTGTAACTATGCAATAAAATCTTGCAAAAAGATTTTAACCTTCTTCTAATCTTTGTATCGATTTCAAACTTTGGTAGTATATGTAATCCTGATGACAGTACAATAATTACATGACTATAACCTTAAGTGATAAGGGGGAGGGTCATAGGAACAAAAAACAACTACTTTCGTGCTTTTGGAAATAACCATGCTTTTATATATCAATGTGTCCAGGGCATGGTTGCAAATTTGCTCGAAGTCAACTGTCCCCCTCAAAAGGTGGAGGGGGAGGGGGTCAAAACCACAAAATTTCACAAATTTAAAAAAATTGTTTTTTTTTTCTAATGGGAGTGTTTCCGAGCCATTAGGGTACCTCAAAACCCACCCTCTCCCTCATGGGAGAGTTTAATTGCCCGCAATTTTTGGGAAGTCGGGAGAATTAAAGTATGTTAATTTTGACATGCTTCCGGGGCCTTCGAGCACCATCGGATCACCTTTGTGGAGGAAAGGGGGGGGGGGGGGGGTAAATTGCCCCCGATATTTTCGGTACTCTGAAAATTGATATTGTAGTGTATTTCAAGGAATTTATAAAAAATAATATTCACTTGTAACTATGTAATAAAATTCTCTTTTTTTAATTTTAACCTACTACTAAATGTCGTATGGATTTGAAACTTTGCAAATATATGTAATCCGGATGACAATACAATAATTACATGACTATAACCTTAAAGGATTAGGGGGGAGGGTCATAGGACCAAAAAAACACTACCTTTGAACTATGGGCAATAACCATGCGTTTTGTGTATCCGCTAACGCCGGGGCATGGTGGAAAATTTACACGGGGGTAGGCTACCTCGCTTCCATCCTCCCCCACCCTAGGAGGTCAACACCCAAAATTTTGAAAATTTAAAAAATCGAACTAACGGCGCTAATAACAGTTTAGTTTTTAACTTTGTAAATTGATAGGCCCGGGCAACGCCGGGTACTGCAGTAGTATAGCGTATTGATGCTCACCAGTGACTTACTGACCGACTCAGTAACGCTGTAAGATAGCGCCTACCGTTTGGCGAGAAGTCACCAAACAGGAGTCTGAGGTAGCCACACTCACTGTTTTACACACAATTAACTTTCATATTTTACATATGTGTTAAGACGTGCATTTGAATATTTCACCTAAACATGGCACTAGAAGTTAAAAAAAAAAATATTTTAAATTATTTTATTTTTTAAACATTTTTTTACTTTTAGAATTTGATTAATTAACTTTGCAAAATTAGTAAATATTCCTTTTATCGCTGAAAATCAATTTTAATCACGTATGTCTGAATAAATCATTAAATATTTTTTTTCAGGACAATTCACAAGCAGTGTAGTTTTTCAAAAGGTTTTTCATTAAAAAAAAATATTTGTTTTTATCATTTAATGTATATCAGAAATAATTTTCATTTTCACAGTTTTAAAAGAAAATTAATGTTATCAAATCAAAGGGTTCGTTATAATCATCATTTTTCAACGGGGCGCCTTAGGCGCCGTACAACTAACTAGTTTTAAATAACAGCTCAATTAATCAGAGCTAGTTGGCTCGTTTGTGAACAAAATTTACCAATGAACCAAAAATTAAAACAAAAGAAAATTGTTTATGCTTCCCGCTAACGGGAAACGTGGTGAAATCACCGATTAGTTTTTTCTCTGATTACTCCCGTTTCCCCCACCTATTCACCCCGTCAAACCCCCATTATCATCTCACCACCCTTCCTCATCGACTCTAACGAACTTTCTGTGTCAAGAAGCCATTAAGCCCTAATTTGTAAACTAGTTATTATTGTCGTCGACCTTAAGGCTCGTTCTCACCAGCCATGCTGAGTTTTTATTCTTTTCGTCATTCGTTTTTCGTAAGGGCTATTTCTAAAATTTCAACTCAAAACGTACCTTGAATTTGTTGTCTGCCACGCTGTTACAAATTACAGTTAATGTACAGACTTTTAAAATACGAATCATCCTAAAATAAACATAGCGTTCTTTGTAATTTCACATAACTTGATCTCCGTAGAAACTGCGCCTTATTTCTACTTCCGTATTCTGTTTATCATCATAAACAGGGTAAATGCACACGTGGAAGAAATAAGTGTGCTTTTGCAAGAGTCTTAGCCGGGTTTTTAATGTTTTCCTTATAGACCGATATTATTATGGTGGGTTCATATTTAAAGAAAGTGAACTTTGTATGTGTAAATGTACGAAGGTAATGATGCATTTATGACGATCCCTGGATAATTTTAAACCAGCGTTCTTTTGTTATTAAAGGTGAAATATTCTAACAGTGCACAAATATTGTAAACATATATATTATTTTATTTTAAAATCACGGGTGTTAAAGGGCGCGCATGTGATGATAATTACAAAGACTTGCGTCCCTCTATACACACATGTTATTTTACAAAGCGAATATCTGTTTAAAAATATTTGTGACAGAACAATAAATTCAAGGGGAGATATCGAGAATATTTTAGAAAAATCCTTTGAATAAAAGTAATGAAGAATAAACGAAAAACAAATCAACATGGTGAGTTGTGCCTGTTTGTTTTTTCAATATACGTGATGTTCTCGCAAAACACGGGAAACGCCCGGCAGGGGTAATTTTTTTGAGGTAAAACAAGATGAAAACATTTTTTGTAACTTTTCTCCAAGTTATTATTTCAGGAAATTGGCACCCTTGAATATAAAATTTTGAATATTATTTTTAAAAATAATATCAGAAACTATTTGGAACCAAGCAAAGAATAATAATAGTTCAATAATGTTTCCCATACCGGAGGTTTTACAACTGTGCATAAATAGTTCCCCATTAAGTTATAAAATGGGTTTTAACACAATTTTTTTGCATGCAATTTTCAACACTAATTTGATATCACATATTCATGGAATGCTATTTGCAAGTTCATAAAAATTAACACAACAAAAATATCGTCCATCTTGTTGGAGCACTCAATCCGTCTTCATCAAGTTAGTGCCTAAGTGTCAAACGCCCAAAATTAAATTTCCTGTCAAAGTATGTTGTAAAAATGTTTTTTAGTTTACACAAAATGTAAGCAGCGGCAAAGTATCTACTGATTTTAGTGTAATTTTACACATACATGCGTTGGCGTAGTTTTACCATTTTTCTGAAGTAAAAAAACAACTATCAAAGTGTTGAATTTTTGATATTTTTGGTAAGTTTTCCGTTGATTTTGACGTGTTTTTACTAATTGGTGTATAAATTTACACATGCATGAATATTTAAATATACCACAGCAAATGCTTAAGGTAACTCAATAATTTAGTTTGTTTTCATGAATAATTTTAAATGTATAATCGCACTACTTTCAAAAATAGTTTTTTTTAGCTCATAGCCAATGAAAAACGTTTGGAGATTTTCAATTTATTAAATTAAACGACTAGTGAAAACATATTGCTTGACAGTTATACGTCATAACCTTCCGACCATCAAGCAAATAGACAAATTGTAAAGTACCAGGCGTGTCCGGAAAGTAAGTACCATTGGATCATTAAAAAAAACTCGTATATACATAATATACATATCCATATACACGAGTCGCGCTTTTACGCATAGTAAAGAGGCTTCAATTAAGAGGACGGGTATAGAATTTTTTTTAAACCTCTGCTTGACTGTGATTATCCTCTTATTTTTAATGCCAATTGTGCACAATATGATCAAGCCTGGAGTAGAACTGTAGGTTTTGCATAGAAAAAAAAAATACTATTTTTGCACGAATAAATAAAAACGGGTCAAATTACACTTTTGATAAATGAATTAAATTTAAATTAAACTGTTCCACAATTTCAAGATAAGGTGCATAACGAAACATAAAAACGAAATCCGTATTAACTTATGAAAAATCGGATCCTCCGCTAAACAAATATTACTAGTTCCAGACACAGCCCACATCGCTAAGGGAAACCACAAAATTTAGTTACAGCAACGCATTGGGTTCGTATGTTGCTGTAAGAATATTACTTAACATTGAATAATAAACCTACCGCAGGGACCTGGCTACAGTTGTAGCTATTGTAATTGCATTTCCATGTAGCCTGCTCAGTTGAAACAAAATAACAAGTCGTGACGATGGCCGAAATGAGTAAAAAAAATTATTGTCTGAACAGTTGACAAACGTGTAAAGTTGACAAGTTATCCAATCCCTACGATTCAATAGGAAAACCGATTAAATGTTTGAATCAACATAATTAAGCGTAAAATTTGATAGAGAAGCCTCGATTGTACATTAAATGATTGTTTTGTTATTCCCAGTATTATTAATACCACTATAAGGGTAACTAACAGTCCATTCCAGATTATCGAAAAAATTTCCAAACCAACCTTTGAAAAAGATAATGGTCGATTTCTGCATGTAATTAATCAAACATACTAAATTTTACATTTTGTCAAGTGGCCAGGAAATCAAGAAAAGTAACTATACTGTCTTATTGAAAATGCTAAGTTTAAAAATGACTCGCTACTGAAAAAAATTTCTTTTACGGATCCTTACTTTTCGTCATAGTGTAACCAACAAATAATTTCCTTTCAAAACTGGAACAAGCAGGTAAAAAAACAAAAAAAATAAAACAGTTTCAATTGTTTACTTTTGTTCGCTTTTCCATACAACTTCAACAAAATATTTTATAGCGGCAGATTAAAAGGTGTATTTTATATATGTTCTGTACAAAGCCTTGTACAAAACTTTTTATAATGTTTCACGGTAGCTCTTTATACATACATACACATACATCAGTTCCTAATGACCAAACTTTGGAAATCAAATCTATACTGGAAAGCAACAATAAAATGCATAAAAAAATATTTTCGAAAATTGTTTCATCCGGAGATGTTTCACAAATTGATTTTTCCCAGATTTTAACTACGTTATCGTACAAGAACGCTAATAATTATTATTACACATAAACTAAAGCGACAACAAAATACGACTGCACCAATCGATAGAGCGTTTGATTTCCTACAAATCTACATGTAAGTGTGCAGCCGAACTGTATTGGCATTCATATTAATATGAATTACCTGCAAATTATAATAAACCACGGTACAAACTACAACTCTTTATAGAGAAAAAAAACATTTTATCAGTTTTATAAACTTAATACGACAATTTCTGTCATTATTCATACTAACGCTAATTGAAAACTAATTCCGAACACCTAATTCTGATTAAAAATGTTAAGGCACACACCAGCCTTGTGTTATTAATAATCAAATTAAAGTCTTTCAAATTATCTCTCATCCTGCCCTGACGTACTCAGCGGTACGCAACCCGCAACGCAGCCGTGATAACCCTGGTAACATATCCTGCCCCTGAGTTGTCTGCCTGTATCTCACCTTGAGCATAGACGGTGAGGCCTGGGGCAGTGAAATTTAATACGTGGATTCTCCAAATGGGTCCGTTAGCACCTCGAAGCGATTTTACTCGAAATTCGTATTTGATCTTTATTGCATTGAGTTTTTATTTTTTTAGCGTATTTGGAGCACATTTTCCGGATTATCTACTTAACAACGGCCTTTGCATTGTTGATGCTTTATTCGTCTCTATGGCAACGGCTACTACATTTTTGACTTCTCATTCACGTTAGAATCTTAATCCAGACTTTCTATAATTATTACCTTGCCATAATACTGACACTGTAATGCTTTTTTTTTTTTTTAAATATGGGAATGTCAAAGTCCTTAAAAATATGGCGGATTTGGTTTCAGGTCCACTTTCAGGTTTTTATAAATTCAGATGAGATTTTTTAAAAGTTGTTTTCCATGATTATATTATTTTTTTTTATCGTTCGAGGCGTGGCAGTGGCGTACCCACGAGGAGGGATATGTTTAATGAGCAGTTCGAGATTGTTCTGCCTGTAGACTTCCGGAGCGAAGTATTTCAGCTCTCTCTATCTCTCGCTATCTCTCTCTATATATGCATTGCCCACAAAACTGGGGAGAAGAAAAATTTTATGTGAACTATTAAAATGTTTATTGCCAAGATAACCATCCGATATTGTGTGCCATGCTGGCGCAAATTGGTATGCGGTTTTGAAGTTATAAAATCTCGTACGGCTTTTATTATCTGAGCTTAATGAACGAACTACTTCGTTAAAAATGCATTATAATAAGTATTATAGGTACCGAAAGTCGTAATACTAGTTTCATCAGTATTTCCAGCATAAATGTTTACATTTAAGAATTTATTTATTTTCCTTCGTTACTAGCAAGGATACTAAAAATTATATAATATATTAAAAATTTTTTTTACAGCTTTAGCCAATACGAAAAAATGATACACAAAAAGATTTCTCAAGTAAACATACTTTTGCAAGAAGAAATTTTATTTCATACTTTTTACTCAAATATGTTTTATGCTTAACGTGCAAGACATAATTTTTCAAATATTTGTTAAGGCTGAAAACGTGTTGAAACCAAGAATGCGTCTTTAGATTATATCCTATTGTTCTTAAGCCCGTGACACTTGAATTTCCATTCGTAATTCAACGCACACGTAATTGACTAAATCTGCTGATTCTGACAGATTACTCACGCAATTATTTCCTGTGAAAATATACTACACGCTATTTATAATAACTTTTGGGACCAGTGTATACTACGTGATACGGGCAGGACTGAATTAGGGCGGCCACCTGGCATTGGGAATTGGATACGTCATTTCATCGTGACCGGAGGTAAGTGAAGAGCTACAACGAGAGGCTGAGGCAACTCATCCCTCCTGCATCGTTGCAACCCAACACCCTTAACCCATTCAGTTTACCTGTGGTTGGCTCCAAGAAGATTAATTGTTTCTGACACGATTAAAACATTAATTATACAACTTTATTATCGTCACCTAGATGTGAACCCTATATAGGATGTCCTAGGGGGAAACGTAGGTTTTCCATATTTTTGTTTAGTGTTCTTCGAAGAGTTAATTTTCTTTTCATCTAGTTTTCCTTCGATGTCGTTCTCAGTCTGCCGCATCCTATTCATTAATCCTTTTATGACCAAAACATTTTAATTTTCTCGTAAAGGATAAACATAATATTCTCTTTAATGTTTAAACACAAATGATTCACTAAAAACTAATATTTCACGTTGTATAAACTTGTTAGACATATTTAAATATATTTCTTAGTTTTCTCTGTATACCAGAAGCATAATATAAAAGTCCCCTTTTAAGCAAAATGTACTTATAAACAATTGAACGTGACCGCCGTCTGACGTTATTTATAGTGGCATACAAAACAAAGATATACATACAATATGTTAAAAAATTCAAATATTTTAGGGAAGATAATAGTTGTGTAGATAAAATTAGGCACTAAATACTTAAAATTCTTTTAAAAGGTCTCTCTTTAAAAATGTGGTTAATGTAACATAGTATCTTACGTTTCTTATAAAGTACGGATAAAAAAATATTATAAGTGTGAAAACATAGGGTGTCCTAAAAATTCACACAGGAATTGAAATTAAATTAATTAAAATGGTACAATTTTGAATCAAAAACTTGTGTTTTCTATCAAAATTAGTTTAATGCATTAATAATGCCACTCCGTAAATAATTAATTTATTATTTGTGTTTTATAAAAAAAAAAAATGTGACGTGAACTCAGGGGCACCCGTGAAGCATCTGCGCGGGCTGGCGAGACGCACTGACCTTGCACGACGAGCCGCACCGCCAGGCGGTCGGCGCCGCGCTCGTTCTCCACGGCCAGGCGGTAGCTGCGCGCGTCGGACTTGTCGGCCTGGCGCACGTGCAGCCGCGCCTCGAAGCAGTCCTCGCGCTCGGGCCGCTGCAGCAGCTCGTCGGCCTGGTAGCGGCCCAGGTCGGCGCCCGCCTCCAGCTGCAGCCCGCCCCACTCCCAGGCGGCGCGCCGGGGCCGCGGGTCCGCGCACACCGTCAGCCGCAGCAGCGCGTCCTGTCCGCGCGCCACCACCACCTCCTCCCCGTCCGGGGAGGTCCTGCCCAGCACCTGCGGCGCGCCTGCACACCCGGGACACCCCTCAGGCCTCCTGCCCCGAGACACCTCGCCACACACTGGTGGTAGCCAGGAAACATATACTGCCCCTCAGACACCTGGCCGCACACTGGTGGTAGCCGAGGAAACATATACTGCCCCTGAGATACCTTGCCACATGCAACCTGCAACACACCTGTGATGGCCAAAGATACATCTCCTGCCCCTAAGACACCTTGCCACACACTTGTGATAGCCAAGGAAACATATAATGCCCCTGAGATACCTTGCCACATGCAACCTGCAACACACTTCTGATAGCCAAGGAAACATATACTGCCCCTGAGATAACTTGCCACATGCAACTTGCCACACACTTGTGATAGCCAAGGAAACATATACTGCCCCTGAGATACCTTGCCACATGTAACCCGCCACACACTGGTGATAGCCTCGGAAACATATTTTGCCCCTGAGATACCTTGCCACATGCAACCTGCAACACACCTATGATAGCCTAGGAAACATATACAGCCCCTGAGATACCTTGCCACATGCAACCTGCAACACACCTGTGATGGCCAAAGATACATCTCCTGCCCCTAAGACACCTTGCCACACACTTGTGATAGCCAAGGAAACATATAATGCCCCTGAGATACCTTGCCACATGCAACCTGCAACACACTTCTGATAGCCAAGGAAACATATACTGCCCCTGAGATAACTTGCCACATGCAACTTGCCACACACTTGTGATAGCCAAGGAAACATATACTGCCCCTGAGATACCTTGCCACATGTAACCCGCCACACACTGGTGATAGCCTCGGAAACATATTTTGCCCCTGAGATACCTTGCCACATGCAACCTGCAACACACCTATGATAGCCTAGGAAACATATACAGCCCCTGAGATACCTTGCCACATGCAACCTGCAACACACCTGTGATGGCCAAAGGTACATCTCCTGCCCCTAAGACACCTTGCCACACACTTGTGATAGCCAAGGAAACATATAATGCCCCTGAGATACCTTGCCACATGCAACCTGCAACACACTTCTGATAGCCAAGGAAACATATACTGCCCCTGAGATAACTTGCCACATGCAACTTGCCACACACTTGTGATAGCCAAGGAAACATATACTGCCCCTGAGATACCTTGCCACATGTAACCCGCCACACACTGGTGATAGCCTCGGAAACATATTTTGCCCCTGAGATACCTTGCCACATGCAACCTGCAACACACCTATGATAGCCTAGGAAACATATACAGCCCCTGAGATACCTTGCCACATGCAACCTGCAACACACCTGTGATGGCCAAAGATACATCTCCTGCCCCTAAGACACCTTGCCACACACTTGTGATAGCCAAGGAAACATATAATGCCCCTGAGATACCTTGCCACATGCAACCTGCAACACACTTCTGATAGCCAAGGAAACATATACTGCCCCTGAGATAACTTGCCACATGCAACTTGCCACACACTTGTGATAGCCAAGGAAACATATACTGCCCCTGAGATACCTTGCCACATGTAACCCGCCACACACTGGTGATAGCCTCGGAAACATATTTTGCCCCTGAGATACCTTGCCACATGCAACCTGCAACACACCTATGATAGCCTAGGAAACATATACAGCCCCTGAGATACCTTGCCACATGCAACCTGCAACACACCTGTGATGGCCAAAGATACATCTCCTGCCCCTAAGACACCTTGCCACACACTTGTGATAGCCAAGGAAACATATAATGCCCCTGAGATACCTTGCCACATGCAACCTGCAACACACTTCTGATAGCCAAGGAAACATATACTGCCCCTGAGATAACTTGCCACATGCAACTTGCCACACACTTGTGATAGCCAAGGAAACATATAATGCCCCTGAGATACCTTGCCACATGCAACCTGCAACACACTTCTGATAGCCAAGGAAACATATACTGCCCCTGAGATAACTTGCCACATGCAACTTGCCACACACTTGTGATAGCCAAGGAAACATATAATGCCCCTGAGATACCTTGCCACATGTAACCCGCCACACACTGGTGGTAGCCGAGGAAACATATACTGCCCCTGAGATACCTTGCCACATGCAACCCACAACACACTGGTGATAGCCTCGGAAACATATACTGCCCCTGAGATACCTTGCCACATGCAACCTGCAACACACCTGTGATGGCCAAAGATACATCTCCTGCCCCTAAGACACCTTGCCACACACTTGTGATAGCCAAGGAAACATATAATGCCCCTGAGATACCTTGCCACATGCAACCTGCAACACACTTCTGATAGCCAAGGAAACATATACTGCCCCTGAGATAACTTGCCACATGCAACTTGCCACACACTTGTGATAGCCAAGGAAACATATACTGCCCCTGAGATACCTTGCCACATGTAACCCGCCACACACTGGTGATAGCCTCGGAAACATATTTTGCCCCTGAGATACCTTGCCACATGCAACCTGCAACACACCTATGATAGCCTAGGAAACATATACAGCCCCTGAGATACCTTGCCACATGCAACCTGCAACACACCTGTGATGGCCAAAGATACATCTCCTGCCCCTAAGACACCTTGCCACACACTTGTGATAGCCAAGGAAACATATAATGCCCCTGAGATACCTTGCCACATGCAACCCGCAACACACTGGTGATAGCCTCGGAAACATATACTGCCCCTGAGATACCTTGCCACATGCAACCCGCAACACACTGGTGATAGCCTCGGAAACATATACTGCCCCTGAGATACCTTGCCACATGCAACCTGCAACACACCTGTGATGTCCAAAGATACATCTCCTGCCCCTAAGACACCTTGCCACACACTTGTGATAGCCAAGGAAACATATAATGCCCCTGAGATACCTTGCCACATGCAACCTGCAACACACTTCTGATAGCCAAGGAAACATATACTGCCCCTGAGATAACTTGCCACATGCAACTTGCCACACACTTGTGATAGCCAAGGAAACATATACTGCCCCTGAGATACCTTGCCACATGTAACCCGCCACACACTGGTGATAGCCTCGGAAACATATTTTGCCCCTGAGATACCTTGCCACATGCAACCTGCAACACACCTATGATAGCCTAGGAAACATATACAGCCCCTGAGATACCTTGCCACATGCAACCTGCAACACACCTGTGATGGCCAAAGATACATCTCCTGCCCCTAAGACACCTTGCCACACACTTGTGATAGCCAAGGAAACATATAATGCCCCTGAGATACCTTGCCACATGCAACCTGCAACACACTTCTGATAGCCAAGGAAACATATACTGCCCCTGAGATAACTTGCCACATGCAACTTGCCACACACTTGTGATAGCCAAGGAAACATATACTGCCCCTGAGATACCTTGCCACATGTAACCCGCCACACACCTGTGATAGCCAAGGAAACATATTCTACCCCTGACACACTGCCTGCGGCAGTGTGTTACACATTCGTGATAGACCATGAAACATAATATCCTACCCTTGATACACCCAGTCGCAAACAGCGTGTAGCACAACTGTGATATCCCCAACAAATATTATGCCCGCAGCACACTCATAACCACATCGTAAACATATCCACTATCACACGTAGCCAAAAGTATATCCTTGATAACCCCATAATTATTCCATACCCCTTAAACACTCTGCCACATGCATCTCGCAGCACACCCTTATCATTAATGTAAAAAATATCCAGTCACACGCTGCCCACAGATCATCCATGTTAAGCCCGGTAACATATCGTGTCTCTTATACACCCTACCACACGCAAACAAAAGCACGCACATTACCACACCGTAAACTTATCCACTGCAACACGCAGCATACAAAAAAACCCCGGCAACATATCCCGCCCCTGTGACACCCTGACGCACGGAGCCCGCAGCACAGCCATGGTAACCCTGAGATACTTTCCCCTGAGATACTCAGAAGACGTCCATTTAAATTATCTTTTGAACAACAAAATTAAATCCACAGAGTTACATTCAAGGTTAGTTTTACTAGCTTTAATGTGTACTTTCTCAGCCTGCTTCATGATTTCAATCAAAACTAGAGGAATTTTTACTACTAGTGACTTATATTACTCAAATATACGTCTACAGGATTATTAAATCCGCACATAAAAAATAAAATAACTGAGAGTAAAATAAATAAAGCAGTGACTAGAAATTAATTATAAATTTTGGTTTACGTACTTCATGAGAATAGGGAATTGATGGTTTCCATGAGTCAGGTAGACAGTAGTAACACGGAAAAATCTACTGGATCATGGCAACGTCTATAAAAGTTCATAATTGCCAAAAATTACATGCCTAGTAACAAAGAAAAAATCTAAAGTAATGCTTTCTGGGAGGAATAAATATAAATCGTCACTAAGGCTCAGACTGACCCAACAAAACAAAAGGTTAAAAAATCTATTTCCGCTAAGTACTAATACACAAGTGGGTAATGATACAAATGGTATTGTCACGATCTTGACATATCTCGGTTCGGACTGCTTTTTGAGCATTGCTAATGAAAAGTACCACTTAAAAAAATATACATAAGTTTTTAGCAGGCTTGTAATTGTGTCAACTAAAGAAGTTATGTTTTTTTTCCTACGACCTCAACTTTGCAGCAAGGCCTGGTGAAATAAATTTTTTCCCAAACAATGTATAATATAATATTCAGAACGTTTACAGTAACTTTGAATGAAATGTGTTACTATGTCTACTACGGGAGTTATGAAATTTTTGTCCTCCTACCCCCTTTTTTTCCACCTTTAAGCTAAAAGTGAGAGCCATAAAACTGTTTTTTTTTTTTTTTTTTTTTTTTTAACTACGCTTAGGATGTAGGCTATAACAACTTTAAACGGATGTCATAGTTTTTGTACTAAGTGATACTAAGGAAGTTTCATGTAGAGTTTTCAAAAAATCTTTCACAATTTCTATCTCCTTTGTTCTTTTTTTTTGCCCATTAACGAACTTGACCGAGATTTTTCATCTCCATATTTTTATATATCAGCCTGGAAGTAATATGTTCAAAATTTTGGCAGTTGCACAAAATAATGAATACGCATGTATGAACTTTTGAGTTGCCAATGGTTTTGTGGTCTAGGGACCGTGGAACGGAAACAAAAATTAGGTAGAACATTTTCCGGAAGTCGCACCATGGTAACGACTTCAACACGTGGGCTTTCTTCGGAATCTGCCTTGGGAAAAAAAAAAGCACTAATAAAACAGCTAGAAGCGAAGGAATGAGTGGCTGTTTGGGTGAGACACGAAGCGTTAACGTTCACTAAAACCAGAGCGAGACATTAGCGTGGGGGGGGGGGGGGGGAATGAAACCTTGTCGGGGAAGACCATTCCAGTTGATAGCGCCGGCCCCACCCTCTGACATGTTCTCTGCCCGTCTACACGGTCATTTCCTGCCGGAAGCATCTGGTTCCGTGTACGCCTCTCTCCGCACGTGAGGGGGCGGCACTATCTGTGGAACGTAGTTTTCATTACCGCGTGGAAAGTGTACATCCTGCTGAAAGTGTTCCCCCCCCCCCCTGCTTCTACTGCCGGAAAAACTTGAATTGCTACGTTAGTCACGGAGGTAAGGCATAAGGGAGTACGCGTGTGCAATCTCTGCAATGATAATAATTGAAGTCGAAAGTAGTATGTTTTGGTTCCTTCGGCGCCAGGCTTAAGGTTGTGGAGCTGTGTGTCCGATCCGCCATATTGGATTGTGACGTCACGGCGACCATCTTGGATGAGTGTAACGGGACACAGCGTAACGGGACAAGAAGGACATTGACCTTTGACCCTCAAAATTCGCCAAAATTGTCCAAAATTCCTCAAAAATCGCCAAAATTTCCATTTCTGTGAAAAAAAATTCCGCAAAAAAATCTCAAAAAATTCCTCAATTCAAAAATCAGGATTTCGAAAATCCTCAAAAGTCGTTTTGTCCTAGAAAGAACCCTAATTACTAAAAGAGGCTTAAGCATCCATGTCTAAAGCCTCCGATAAGCCTCTGACATCATCTAGGATTATGACCGCCATCTTGGATGATGACGTCACCGTTGCAATTTCCGTTACGGTCGCCATCTTTAAAATCTTTATTTATTATCCGATTTTCACAAAAAAAAATTTTTAAAAATTATAAAAAAAATCAAATAATAAAATTTAATAAAGTTTTTATAAAAAACAAACATTTACGACACGGAGCTCGGAGTCCGCGGTTCGAACCCGGTGAGGGCAAAAAAATAATAATGACGACCGATCCTTCCCCCGCGGTGGCTGCTGGCATACTGAATCCCACCACTTTTTTTTTCAAATATATATATCGTCATCTAGTATGACATCATGTCCGCCATCTTGTCTTCGATGCTGGAAGCCATCATCATTGTACCGTCGGCGAGAGTGCGCTGACGCCATGGTAGTTTAATTCTTATCCGCTAGAGTGCAGTAATAATTTATTATTATTTCTGTGACACCCGCCATCTTGAAATTTGGCCGCCATATTGAAAATCCGTAATTATTTAGCTAGAAATTCGGGAAAAGTTCCAAAATTAATTAATTAAATAAATAAATCACTCATTAATTTACATATTCATTCTATCCGCTCCTGTCCTCGGTTCGATCCCTGGACGAAACAAAACAGCTGTAATTTTAAAAAATACCACAAAAGTGACAGGTTTGAGATAATAAAAACACCGCAAGTTCTTTTAAAAAATACTTTTATTACATAAATTCTACACAACTACAAGTACAAAAATATACACAGACAAATTACCAAAGTTTCGTGGATATCTCGATTCAAACAGTCTTCTTACTATACGGACTAAGTCCTTTACATGACTTTAAATGTCTATTCAGTTTATCAGGTCGACATATTGGTACACCACAATTTTCACACAAAGACGAATTATCAACTTCATTAAAAGGACAGTGATATATTTCGTGTCGTCGTGCACTTTGAATATTTGCTAATGTTTTGTTACAAAATATACAGCTTGATTCCGATGAATGTACAGCCAGTCTATCACAATTCCTGAGGTGCCGTTTTAATCTTCCATAGAATATAAACTTGCTTAAACATCTGTTGCACTGATATTTAATGCGTTCAGAGTTACTACTACAATTGTGTATTACATAATCCCGTAATTTCATGTTTTTGATCTTCTCACAGTACGTGCAGTCGGATGATGGAACACCGCTGGATGCTCCTTCCTTCATCAATGCCACTGGAACTGTTGACAACCATTGTAACACTGCTGACATGTTAACTTCTGAAGCCGTTGAGGTTTGCTCTGCGGAAGATGTTGCACCCGTCGAAATCTCCTGCTGTGCTGAGAGAGCAGGTGTAGCTGTAGACGTCGTTGTCATCGTGTTCTGCACTGATTATGGTAGACCTTCGATCCAGGTTGGTAGATAGTGGTAATGATGCCATCGAGTTCTCAAGAATAGCTAGATACAGGTCTATTATGTTATACAAGTCTAACTATCCGATCCGTTCATCACCACAACCAGAGACGGACTGAAGTCCATATCTCCAGGGTCTCACTTATATAGACTCATCAGCCGGTACAACACAAGAGTCAAAACAATAACCATGTTTATTATACTCGCACTTAACTTTCTCGGAGCATTTTTTATAATGACGATGTAAGCTATCAAAACGTGAAATTAGTTTTTTGCACTTATTGCACTGAAATTGTATTCTTTAAACATTATTAGAACAACTGCTTCTTTAATTTCTGCGAGCATTTGAGGTGATAGTAAATGATGCGTCACAGTATTTGCACTGACGCAATGTACGCTCTTCATTAGTTGAATAATCCATTGCTGATGATGAAACTTCGGATGATGGTGGTATCACATGTGTTGAAATCTCCTCCAATGTTGACGTCGTCGTTGCCAACGGGATCTGCACCTTCTCCATCGTAGCTTTCGTCAAGGTTCCCGTAATCGACGGTACAACCTCCATCGAGTTCGACGTTATAGACGGTAAATATGCCATCGAGGTCTCAAGAACAGCTGATTGACACGACTTATGCACCAGAAGAAACAAACTAGGCGATCCTTACACCACCGACGTCAGTAACAAACTGAGCGACCTGCTGTCTAGGACTCGCTTATATACATGCATCGAATGGAATAATACGCTAGTCAAATCAAGAACCATTTACAATAATACTAGAGTCAAATCTACAAATTAAAAAAGAGGATCATTTGATCGAAAAAAAAATTCGATCTCTCCAATATACGCCAGGCTCCAAGAGCTACAATTCACGTCATCAGATCCATCTACATTTTTCTCCTTAGCTTCAAGTGCTCCAACAGCTCCAGCAGCTCCAACACGTAATGTACGCAATAAACGCACAATACATGCAATTTACGTGCAATAAATGTAATGATCACAAAGTACACACAGGAAACGGAACGTACACACAGTACACACAGGAAACGGAACGTACACACAGTACACAGAGGAAACGGAACGTACACACAGTACACACAGGAAACGAAACGTATACACACAGTACACACAGGAAACGGAACGTACACACAGTACACACAGGAAACGGAACGTACACACAGTACACACAGGAAACGGAACGTACACACAGTACACACAGGAAACGGAACGTACACACAGTACACACAGGAAACGGAACGTACACACAGTACACACAGGAAACGTAACGTACACACAGTACACACAGGAAACAGAACGTACACACAGTACACACAGGAAACGAAACGTACAGACAGTACACACAGGAAACGAAACTTATACACACAGTACACACCGGAAACGGAATGATCACACATACAGTAGCGGAAACACACAGGCTTAGTTGGAAATCAGAATACAAGAAATAAAAACATTAAATTTTTACTTTTAATATTTAATTACTTCTCAACATTACACAAATACAAGTAAAAGAAGCCATTATTGTATGTAACCAGCTTTCCTCAGTTCTTTAAGTATGAAGGATATTTCTTTGATACACGAATAGTTTCCTGCACAAAGCGAGCCATGTAGAAGTCTTAGCCGGTCAACCAATATGTTTGGATCTTTCCATGATGTGTAATCAATCTCTTCTACCACCATCTTACTTGCTTGTTTATTATAAATACTGTTAATATCACAATCGTCCCAGTGATCATAATAAGCATTATCAGATTTATTTATTATAACACGACGTTTCCATCGTTTCGGTCTCAGGACATCGCCACATTCTTCGATCTTGTCAGCTCTAGATGCTTCATCACAGTCTATGCCTTTGTCAACAGCCTCAGAGTCACTGTTACAATCACTGTAGAAGACATCCTCTTCACCCAGATTACCGTATGAATTCGCTATCGATGATGACGAAGTGTCTTCATCGTCTTCATGCTTCCTTTTTAGGAGTCCATCATTTTTACAAAGAATGGAGGATCTACTGAATATAGGCTTGAATGTATTCTCACTTTTCACGGTGTTGATACTTCCATTAGTTTCAGTCTTCCCGAAGCCATTAGCATCCTTCAACTTATGTTCTTCCTCACGATCGGATGAGCTAATACCATCACGCTCAGGACAAGAAAAATTATTGTCGTAATGCAGATCACTCTTCTTTAGTCAGTGGATCCATCGGTGTCCTCTATGATGTAAGTAGTCTTGACTTTACATGTTCTACCATGTCTTTTTAAGCTGTCAATTCGTGTTAACAACCTGCTACAACGATTACAGCTTAACATGTTGCGTAGGGGGTTTCTAGCACAATCATTCTTCTCATGACGTCTAACATTCCTTCTCATGGCAAAATCCTTGCCACAGTATCTACAGCGGCTTCCTTCCGATTCAGCTGCAGCTAACAAACCACGATCCATGGTAGCTTCTGTGACTAATGTTAGATACAAACTGTCAGTTTTCTCCAATTGGAACCATTTCTTAAATAGAGTTTTTTAAATATTTCATCAGCGAGAGTTAAGTTATCTAATGCAAAGCAAATTGATGCAAGTAGTTCTGGCTGTCGTCAACAGATGTCGCCACGTTTTGCTTGCAGGTAAATAATATCTATTTCATATATGTGGGATGCGGAACGCTCACTATCGATCGCAAAGGAAGGTTGGCTTCGATAGTCTCCAAGGAGAAAAAAGTTCGTCCTTCCTGCTAGTGCTTCTCAGATTTCTCACGGTCAGCCATCTTAGATTGCGACGTCACGGCGGCCATCTTGGATGGATGTGACTTTGACCTTTGACCGAAACCGCAGGAATGATCGCAAGCACACGGATTAACCATCAAAATATTGATAAGAGTAATCAGGAGCACACGGAGAAAACCGCCACAAGTTTTCTTTGATATCATAAAAATAAAAATAAAAATTAATAAAAAATTAAAATCAAAAACTAAAAAAATTCAAACATTCTGCTAGCTTGTGAACTTCTCATTGTTGAGCAAAGATAAGAGTTCTAGTACAAGCCAGAATGTTTGAATTACATTCGGTTTTATTTTTAATTTTTTATTAATTTTTTTTGTAATAATCATTTTATGATATCAAAGAAAACTTGTGGCGGTTTTCTCTGTGTGCTCCTGATTATTCTTGCCAATATTATGATGTTTTTCTCCGTGTGCTCCTGATTATTCTTATCAATATTTTGATGGTTAATCCGTGTGCTTGCGATCATTCCTGCGTTTTCGGTCAAAGGTCAAGGTCACACCCTTCCAAGATGGCCGCCGTGACGTCGAAATCTAAGATGGCGGACCGTGAGAAATCTGAGAAGCACTAGCAGGAAGGACGAACTTTTTTCTCCTTGGAGACTATCGAAGCCAACCTTCCTTTGCGATCGATAGTAAGCGTTCCGCATCCCACATTAATGAAATATATATTATTTACCTGCAAGCAACACGTGGTCACATCTGTTGACGACAGCCAGAACTACTTGCATCAATTTGCTTTGCATTAGATAACTTAACTCTCGCTGATGAAATATTTAAATAACTATATTCAAGAAATGGTTCCAATTGGAGAAAACTGACAGTTTGTATCTAACATTAGTCACAGAAGCTTCCATGGATCGTGGTTTGTTAGCTGCAGCTGAATCGGAAGGAAGCCGCTGTAGATACTGTGGCAAGGATTTTGCCATGAGAAGGAATGCTAGACGTCATGAGAAGAATGATTGTGCTAGAAACCCCCTACGTAACATGTTAAGCTGTAATCGTTGTAGCAGGTTGTTAACACGAATTGACATCTTAAAAAGACATGGTAGAACATGTAAAGTCAAGACTACTTACGGCATAGAGGACACCGATGGATCCACTGACTAAAGAAGAGTGATCTGCATTACGACAATAATTTTTCTTGTCCTGAGCGTGATGGTATTAGCTCATCCGATCGTGAGGAAGAACATAAATTGAAGGATGCTAATGGCTTCGGGAAGACTGAAACTAATGGAAGTATCAACACCGTGAAAAGTGAGAATACATTCAAGCCTATATTCAGTAGATCCTCCATTCTTTGTAAAAATGATGGACTCCTAAAAAGGAAGCATGAAGACGATGAAGACACTTCGTCATCATCGATAGCGAATTCATACGGTAATCTGGGTGAAGAGGATGTCTTCTACAGTGATTGTAACAGTGACTCTGAGGCTGTTGACAAAGGCATAGACTGTGATGAAGCATCTAGAGCTGACAAGATCGAAGAATGTGGCGATGTCCTGAGACCGAAACGATGGAAACGTCGTGTTATAATAAATAAATCTGATAATGCTTATTATGATCACTGGGACGATTGTGATATTAACAGTATTTATAATAAACAAGCAAGTAAGATGGTGGTAGAAGAGATTGATTACACATCATGGAAAGATCCAAACATATTGGTTGACCGGCTAAGACTTCTACATGGCTCGCTTTGTGCAGGAAACTATTCGTCCATCAAAGAAATATCCTTCATACTCAAAGAATTGAGGAAAGCTGGTTACATACAATTTTGGCTTCTTTTACTTGTATTTGTGTTATGTTGAAAAGTAATTAAATATTGAAAGTAAAAATTTAATGTTTTTATTTCTTGTATTCTGATTTCCAACTAAGCCTGTGTGTTTCCGCTACTGTATGTGTGATCATTCCGTTTCCTGTGTTTACTGTGTGTATAAGTTTCGTTTCCTGTGTGTACTGTGTGTACGTTCTGTTTCCTGTGTGTACTGTGTGTACGTTCCGTTTCCTGTGTGTACTGTGTGTACGTTCCGTTTCCTGTGTGTACTGTGTGTTCGTTCCGTTTCCTGTGTGTACTGTGTGTATACGTTTCGTTTCCTGTGTGTACTGTGTGTATGTTCCGTTTCCTCTGTGTACTGTGTGTACGTTCCGTTTCCTGTGTGTACTGTGTGTATACGTTTCGTTTCCTGTGTGTACTGTGTGTACGTTCCGTTTCCTGTGTGTACTGTGTGATCATTACATTTATTGCACGTAAATTGCATGTATTGTGCGTTTATTGCGTACATTACGTGTTGGAGCTGATGGAGCTGTTGGAGCACTTGAAGCTAAGGAGCAAAATGTAGATGGATCTGATGACGTGAATTGTAGCTCTTGGAGCCTGGCGTATATTGGAGAGATCGAATTTTTTTTTCTCGATCAAATGATCCTCTTTTTTAATTTGTAGATTTGACTCTAGTATTATTGTTAATGTTTCTTGATTTGACTAGCGTATTATTTCATACGGTGCATGTATATAAGCGAGTCCTAGACAGCAGGTCGCTCAGTTTGTTACTGACGTCGGCGGTGTAAGGATCGCCTAGTTTGTTTCTTCTGGTGCATAAGTCGTGTCAATTAGCTGTTCTTGAGACCTCGATGGCATCTTTACCGTCTTTAACGTCGAACCCGATGGAGGTTGTACCGTCCACTACGGGAACCATGACGACAGCTACGATGGAGAAGGTGCAGATCCCGTTGGCAACGACGACGTCAACATTGGAGGAGATTTCAACACATGTGATACCACCATCATCCGAAGTTTCATCATCAGCAATGGATTATTCAACTAATGAAGAGCGTACATTGCGTAAGTGCAAATACTGTGACGCATCATTTACTATCACCTCAAATGCTCGCAGAAATTAAAGAAGCAGTTGTTCTAATAATGTTTAAAGAATACAATTTCAGTGCAATAAGTGCAAAAAACTAATTTCACGTTTTGATAGCTTACATCGTCATTATAAAAAATGCTCCGAGAAAGTTAAGTGCGAGTATAATAAACATGGTTATTGTTTTGACTCTTGTGTTGTACCGGCTGATGAGTCTATATAAGTGAGACCCTGGAGATATGGACTTCAGTCCGTCTCTGGTTGTGGTGATGAACGGATCGGATAGTTAGACTTGTATAACATAATAGACCTGTATCTAGCTATTCTTGAGAACTCGATGGCATCATTACCACTATCTACCAACCTGGATCGAAGGTCTACCATAATCAGTGCAGAACACGATGACAACGACGTCTACAGCTACACCTGCTCTCTCAGCACAGCAGGAGATTTCGACGGGTGCAACATCTTCCGCAGAGCAAACCTCAACGGCTTCAGAAGTTAACATGTCAGCAGTGTTACAATGGTTGTCAACAGTTCCAGTGGCATTGATGAAGGAAGGAGCATCCAGCGGTGTTCCATCATCCGACTGCACGTACTGTGAGAAGATCAAAAACATGAAATTACGGGATTATGTAATACACAATTGTAGTAGTAACTCTGAACGCATTAAATATCAGTGCAACAGATGTTTAAGCAAGTTTATATTCTATGGAAGATTAAAACGGCACCTCAGGAATTGTGATAGACTGGCTGTACATTCATCGGAATCAAGCTGTATATTTTGTAACAAAACATTAGCAAATATTCAAAGTGCACGACGACACGAAATATATCACTGTCCTTTTAATGAAGTTGATAATTCGTCTTTGTGTGAAAATTGTGGTGTACCAATATGTCGACCTGATAAACTGAATAGACATTTAAAGTCATGTAAAGGACTTAGTCCGTATAGTAAGAAGACTGTTTGAATCGAGATATCCACGAAACTTTGGTAATTTGTCTGTGTATATTTTTGTACTTGTAGTTGTGTAGAATTTATGTAATAAAAGTATTTTTTAAAAGAACTTGCGGTGTTTTTATTATCTCAAACCTGTCACTTTTGTGGTATTTTTTAAAATTACAGCTGTTTTGTTTCGTCCAGGGATCGAACCGAGGACAGGAGCGGATAGAATCAATATGTAAATTAATGAGTGATTTATTTATTTAATTAATTAATTTTGGAACTTTTCCCGAATTTCTAGCTAAATAATTACGGATTTTCAATATGGCGGCCAAATTTCAAGATGGCGGGTGTCACAGAAATAATAATAAATTATTACTGCACTCTAGCGGATAAGAATTAAACTACCATGGCGTCAGCGCACTCTCGCCGACGGTACAATGATGATGGCTTCCAGCATCGAAGACATGATGGTGGACATGATGTCATACTAGATGACGATATATATGCTTTGAAAAAAAAAAGTGGTGGGAGTCAGTATGCCAGCAGCCACCGCGGGGGAAGGATCGGTCGTCATTATTATTTTTTTGCCCTCACTGGGTTCGAACCGCGGACTCCGAGCTCCGTGTCGTAAATGTTTGTTTTTTAAAACTTTATTAAATTTTATTATTTGATTTTTTTTATAATTTTTAAAATTTTTTTTCGTGGAAATCGGATAATAAATAAAGATTTTAAAGATGGCGACCGTAACGGAAATTGCAACGGTGACGTCATCATCCAAGATGGCGGTCATAATCCTAGATGATGTCAGAGGCTTATCGGAGGCTTTAGACATGGATGCTTAAGCCTCTTTTAGGAATTAGGGTTCTTTCTAGGACAAAACATCTTTTGAGGATTTTCGAAATCCTGATTTTTGAATTGAGGAATTTTTTGAGATTTTTTGGTTGAATTTTTTTTCCACAGAAATGGAAATTTTGGCCTAATTTTGGTGATTTTTGAGGGTCAAAGGTCAATGTCCTACTTGTCCTGTTACGCTGTGTCCCGTTACACTCATCCTAGATGGCCGCCGTGACGTCACAATCCAATATGGCGGATCGGACACACAGCTGCACAGCCTGAAGCCTGGCGCTGGAGGAACCAAAACATACTACTGTCGAAATAAGAAGCTACCTCGCTCCCTCCTTTTTCATATGTGGATAGAATATATATATATATATATGTTTTAATGCAGTTTAACGCTCCCTCCTTGATGACGTGTTGTTCACATTTTTGTTTAAAAATACTCATTCCATTTTAATTTTTTTTTACGATTATTCCTAGCGAGTTAGTTCCTTTCAAGCCATCAAACGAATTTCTAGCATCCAAAGGCTTGTTTTGCTAACCAGAGGGAATTGGGCGATTATAGCATTATTGAAGATATGAATATGCATGTTCAAGTATTAGGTTATTTGTAAATGTGCAAAACAAGCAATTTGATTCTTGTGCAGTTTTTAGCAAGATTAATTGTCGTATCAATATTTTAAAATGCTGGGTCTAAATAAAATTTGTTTTCTAAATACGTGAAGTAAAATTTTATCCCAATAACCAAAAAGTTGAAACACATGTGCTATTTACATGTGTAGTAATATAGGTACTTTTATATTCCATCTCCAATTAAAATTTATAAATAAAGTTGACAGATCGACATAAGAATTAGTAACTTTCGTTTCAATAGTAGAGTACTATCTCTAATAAAGGATTGTTAAAAAAATGCTTTATTTAGGCATATTGTAATTATTATGTAGTAAGTAAAAATGATTTTTTATTTAAAGAAATTGTCTTTTAAATCCCAGTATCATGAAACTCCTATGCATAGTCATAGTTTTTGTTAAAACAGGCAGAGTGTATTGGTGTTGGATTTCGGACAGCTCATATATAGAAATATTTATACATATAACTACAAACCAACAAACAAACTATATGGTTATTTAAAACACTATTTAAACAAAATATCCCCTATATGTATATATATTTTTTCAAAATGTAAGCTATCCAAAAACAGTTTTTTTATAAAAAGAAGATACTCTTTAGTAGATAACAACTTACCAATTTGCCATGATTTTACGTCAAATAATAACAAATTCGTTTATTGCTTTTAATAATACATTATATTAATATCAAGTCTTATATTTTCTTTTGCAAAGTGCATAAAAACGCAATAATTTATCTTGTACTAATTCCGTAAACGTATTTTTGAGGATTTTTGATCTGATGTACCTACTAATATTATTTCAATCTTAACATTTACAAAAAAAAACAGAAGTAAATAACTTGAAAGTAAACAAAAAATCAAATAACGAAAGTTGACACTTTCAGACAGGTTTACATGGTCGGTTTAGTCCGCAGGCACTTTTTCATTTAATTCACGAGTTCCATTTTTGATGGTCGAGGACTAGGTTTATTATTTTTTTTTTTTTGCTTTTTAAAGTCTTGAGCTGGAAGTACACACCGGCAAGAGGAAAAACGCGAAAAGAGGATGGAGACGACGGGGCAGAAGATAACCCCAGTAGAAGAGGGCATAAGGAACGCTAGCTGAACACGGTATGTGTGTGTGTGTGTGTTTGGGATGGGAAGTGGGGCGTAGGGAGGCATTTCCCCAATCTGCATTCCTGCAGAATGACCGCCGGTTCCTGTGTGCGGGGAGGCGAATGAACTCCGAAACGAAATGGCGGACAGAGAAGGGTAGAAGGGGTCGAAACAGGATGGTTTGGGAGCGAAGACAGAGCTTGTAGCGTACAGAGACCACGGGGTAAGGTAATGAACGAGGTGTGTGATGGCAGGCAGAGATGCTTAGGAGGCTGGAACGGTTTGGTTCTTTTCACACGCCGCCTACCCGCCGGCCGCGTGCTTTTGTTTGGTCGGAGCAAACATCTGCCACTGCGTAACAAAGCGTGCTCCTGTGTGCGGGTCCTTATTTGGAGGGCTGTTGTTTTCTCGCGGCAGTGAACATCTAGAACATCTTTGCCACGCGTGGTTCCATACTTGGAGATCTGTTGTTTCCTCACGGCTGTGAATATCTAGAAAACCTTCGCCACGTGTGGTTACATACTTGGAGAGCTGATGTTTCCTCACGGCTGCGAACATCTAGAACATCTTCGTCACGTGTGGTTTCTTACTTGGAGATGTAGAACACCTTTACCACGTGTGGTTCCATACTTGTAGAGGAGTTGTTTCCTCACGGCCGTGAACATCTGGAACACCTTGTCCAACGTGTTGTTCCATGCGCTGTTGTGTTTGGCATGAACTTATTTTAGTGTCAAGGAAGGTCTGAAAACACTGGCCACTTTTGTAATTGAAACTTCTTCACAGTAAGTCGAGTCGAAGACGTCATCAGAGTGTAACGGAAGTGTAACGCTCAAAGTGGTTGAATGAAGATAGAGTGAGGAGTTTCATGATTGGACGCTCCATGGGTTGTTTGCGTTATAGGACACTTGAATATTTGCGCACTTACATAATCTCGAACTCGCATATTTACACATATTCCTAAAAATCCTTATACTTCTATTATTGAAGTTTTACTTGTAACATGCATGGTGGCCAAGCACCCATGCGAATTTTTTAAATTTATTTTTTAATTGGTAAATTAATTCATAACGGAGTGATGTTATTTTGAGGCTAGTCATTTACTTTCATAGGCACAGGAACTGAATTATTTTATTCATGTGTGAAGTGAGGTAATTAGGGTCCATGTAATTGTCTCACATTGACAAATGTAAAAATTAATACCGGTAGTATCCATTTTAAATGTCATTTTAATAACAATAAATGATCATTGTTTTAGAACAGCAACAACCTCGTGAAGATGTTCGGAAACAAAGTTGAGAGACCAATAGTGGCAGAAGAAAATGTAGACCATCGGTACCACATTTGAGAACTTTCATATTTTAGGGAAAACACATGGCATAGACTGTAAGGGTTAATGAGCTATCATAGTTTTTGAGGTTAAGCCAAGTCTTAGTGGCAGAATGAATGTGCTACAATTAACCTTGACACTTGCAATGGACCAGGAAAACAAAATATGTTCATTGTGTCTCCACCACCAGAACTCAAACGGTATTTTACAGGATGTACGAGGGCATATCAACAAGTAATGCACACGTAAATGTTTAAGTAGGAAAATAGTAGTTGAATATTGAATTTTTTTTAAAACAAAAAATGGGAGCTAGAGGGTGCTACTAACTGGGCGCAATGGAAGATCTCATGATTCCACGTACCGATAGCGTTCGTCAGTCACCGGTAATATTGCGTTATTGATGACATCGTCCAGTGTGGAGGAGTGACGAGCTGTGATAAGGTTACTTTTCGCAAAAGGAAAGGAAGTGTGAGAGATTCATTCGGAGATGGTGGAAGTTTATGTAAAATACAGTATTGACAGTACTGATTCGTGAAACACAGCAGGGATACGTTTGGGAAGTTTAGGAGCACCTACCCTACAGCCCAAACTTTGCACCCTCAGATTTCCATCTGTTGGACCCGTGAAGAAGTTCCTCAGCAGTAAGGAGTTTGACTCTGACGGCGAACTCCAACGGGCCGTGCGCTTGTGACTCTTCTCGCAGCGGACGGAGTGCAATGAGACCGGGATTCTCAAACTAATCAATCATTTGGGCGAAATTCCTCAACGTGCATGGAAGTTGTGTGGAAAAGTAATGAAAGGGTAATACTTCCATTTCTGTTTTACATTGTTATTTATTCATTTTTTTGCTTTAAGTGCGTTACTTATTGATACGCGCTTATGTAATATCGTACAACTAAGACCGGCCACAAAAAAATGTATTCACTGAACTGCGAACACTTTGTTTATAAGAAAAGCATATATTGCTTCAAGTCGAAGCAAGTATAGCGTTTCGCTCTGCATTGCTGTTGGCATCATCAGAGTTGGGTAAACAACTGAGAACTGGAATGTGGTAAGGCTCTACACTACCAGTAGTCTTCAGACATCTTCCTATTGGCTCAAGTGACAGCCAATCAGGTATTGTCTTTCCTTCCATTGGCTTCTGTATTAGCTAATCATTTTTGGCCTCTTATCATTTGCTGTGTTTGTAATTTGGAGTTTGTCCCTGTGTTGCTGAGCTCCAATTGATTTATGTTAAAGTTCACGTCAGGGACAACAAACACGGAAACCACAGATCGGCCATACCAGAAAATTCTTCTGTCAAAAAACACAGCGAGGGCTTCGATAAATTCAAAACAATAGCTAAATAGAAGATTATAGGAAGATGAAAGTCAGAAAAGCCATATAAATATTCAAACACCCAAAAAACATTAAATAGTGTATTGTTACAAACTGAATAATACAAAGACAAAAATAATGAGGGGAAAGTGCAGTTGGAAGAGGCCTGGCAGTATATTGGACATCGGAAGCATAAGACACTATGTTCACGTTGGGCAAATTGCACTTTTAACCATAAACTTGAAGTTATTTCTAGGGGCAAAAACACCAAGATTTAATATATGTCAAAATATTACTTGCAGAAAATAATTGAGTGAATAAGTGAGGTAATATTTAAAATTCTTTAGTATGATCTCATGAAAAATATGGTTTATGTGACATAGTGTCTTGTGCCTCAGAAGTACAGATGCATAAAGCCTTACCACCTTTTAGCTCTCAGTTGATTTCTACTTGATTGCCTTCGGAAAAGCAGAGCGAGAAGTCGGTACCTTCTACCGCTTTGTTGCGGTTCAACCTCTAAAGTCAAGATAGCTCATTAGACAATGGCCGAGAATGTATACTGAGGGCTTCCTACACCGGGTACATCCAATAATGAAACAGTCGAATGTAACTGCAAAATATAATTACTGTCTCATATTTACACTAGTGAAACATGGTATAAATAAATTGGACAGTAAAGATACCAACCGAAGGTTCAACATCGTACACAAATGTTCGGTTCTGACATAGAAACTATATCTGCATTAATTCTTTTGTCTATTTTAAAATTAAGAATATGTTCTTCATATAAGATGAATTTATTTATTATTATATATAGCTGTTTAACTGATAAAGAAGTTAAATAATCTGCATACAATTTCTGAAGTGAAGACATGATATTAGTCGGAATTGTGGTGCCCGTGAAGACTTATTTTTATTTTGTGTTGTGGTGCCTGTGGTATTATTAGTCCGTTTTGCGGTGTCTGCGAAGACGTATTTTTATTCGGTGCTGTGGTGCCGATTAAGACGTGTAATTAGTCGGTGTTGTGGTGCGAAAAGTTGTTTTTAGTCGGTGTTATGGTGCGAAGACTGGTTTCTAGTTGGTGTTGTGGTGCGAAGACGTTTTTTAGTCGGTGTTGTACACTGTTAAAATTTTCACCTTCCATTTAGGAAGAATGCTAATTAAAAATTTTCCAGGGATCTTCGTAAATTTACCGCTATCTTCGTTGATTTACTGCCAATTATTTAACTTACTTTGGACATGCATCCAAACGAATATTCTTGGTGTATTAAAAAAAAATAAAACATTAAAAATCTGGTTAAGTATACAGCAAGGACACACTTCTTTTGTCCACATGTGTGTTTAGCTTTATTAACAACGAAACATACAACTCAGAACAGGAAATGCGGCATAGATTCCACGAAGATTCAGTAATTTGAACTCTATTTGAGTTAAATTCTTCGTGAAAAAAATTTCCGTAAATTTGCTGTAATTTCTAACGGCGTGGCGCCATTGAAGACTGGTATTGAGTCTTGTTGTTGTGTGCCAGCGAAGACGTGTTTTCAGCGACATCGCAGACGCGACGAGTTGTCGCGGCTCACGGAAGAAATTCTCGGAAAATAAAAGGAAAACTCAGTTTACGCGTTTCCTCGCCGGCGTCCTCATAAAACAAGCAAGCAAGCAAACAAGCAAACAAACAACGAGAAATGAGGAAGGGGACGGGAGATATACGCTGCGACGCGGCGGCGAGCTGTGAAAGAAGTGCCGTGGGAAACAGACGCCCTGGTCCTCATCTGCAGCAGTTGAAGCTGAGTCACTAGCGCTTTCACGGCATGAAAAATGGTGATCTTCATGACGGAAAAACGCCTTTGCTTAAAACATACAGTGGGAGAGAGATGGACACGAAAATACGTATTTGTTTTCAATTGATTTATAGTTCATATATAATTTTTATATTTTAATGTTGGATATTTGGCTTTGTTAAAGCGTAACTAACTTAATGAAGAATTGGATGTTGTCAGCGACTGACTGCTAACAATAGCTTTGCCAGTGAAGTAATTTACGTTAAGTAGCGAATTTTTTTTTGTAAAATGAATTCAAACGTGAAAATACTGACATTAAACACTCATTCAATTGCTTTAGAAAATATCTTAATGCGAGATTTAAATATTTTTTAGTATATTTATTTATTGATTTGTTACATACTTGCCAACAATATTTAAATACTTTTGGGGCAGGCACAAAATACTTTTTGAATAGGCACAAAAACTTTTGGGCAAGCACAAATATTTTTGTAGCAGGCAAAAATACTTTTAGGCAGACACATATACCTACTTTTGGGGCAGTCACAAAAATTTTTGGGCAGGCACAGAAACTTTGGGGGCAGGCCCAAATACGTTTGGAGAAGGCCCAAATACTTTTGGAGCAGGCACAAATACGTTTTGGTCAGGCACAACAACTTTTGGGGCAGGCATAATTACTTTTCGGGCAGGCACAAATACTTTTTGGGCAGGCACAAATACTTTTAGGGCAGGTACAAATA
The DNA here is from genome assembly GCF_032445375.1 of Bacillus rossius redtenbacheri. Taxonomy (NCBI): domain Eukaryota; kingdom Metazoa; phylum Arthropoda; class Insecta; order Phasmatodea; family Bacillidae; genus Bacillus; species Bacillus rossius. The sequence continues at coordinate 28,994,200 of NC_086340.1, read as the reverse complement.
ATTTTTGGGCAGTCATAAAATACTTTTGGGGCAGGCACAATTAATTTTGGTCAAGCACAAATAAGTTTGGGTCAGGCAAATTGGTTATGGGCAAAAAAATTGTTGAAAACAAGATAACGTCTAATTCCATCTCTCCCCTTTAATGTGGCTCCCTGGTTAGGCCGCCAAAATGCGTGTAGAACTTCAAGTAAAAGCGTGACCTGAACAAATACATTGTAATTTATTTATTGAGCCTGATTGCAGGAGATCTTTTAATATCACATATTTTATATGTGACAAATTAAAACTGCAAGAGGTTGAAAATACAAGGGTTGGAGAACAAAAAAAATCGTAACTTCCTTCGTAGGCACATAAAATTAATATAAATAACATATTTATCTTATATATTTTTTTATCTAAATCCCTTATCTGAGACAATTTTTGATTGGACGAACCATGGATGCAAGGGGTTGAAAAAATTAGAGGTAAAATTGAAAAAAAAATCTTAACTCACTTTGTAGGTACACTATAAAATCAGCTCAGATTGTTTGTAAATCATATAATTTTTACCTAAAACTTTTGTCTAAAACAAGTTTTTATAATATAAAACATTACTGCATAGGGTTGAAAATACCTGGGCTTGAAATAAGAAAATAAATAAAACTTTCATAACATGCACTGTATCTAATTGATGTTTATTTTTGATTACATTTTTAAATATTGTTGAAAACTTTTGTTTTAAGTAATTTTTATATCAAAAAATTATTACTGCAAAGGGGTGAGAATAAACAGGATAAAAGACAAATTGTCATTACTTTTTTAATAGATATACTATCAAATACGTTATAATTTATTTTAAAACTCTTTAACTTTATCTAAAACCATTGGCTGAAACCATTTCAAATGAAACAAATTATGACCGTAAAACAGGGGTTGAAATATAAAATTAAAACTAAGTATCAAATTCGTCGGAATTTATTAATAACCATCTTAATGTACCTTTGTACAATAAAAATTATAGACCACGTATTAGTGCAACGCATGAAAAATGGTATTTGGAGGTCAAACATAAATGCATAACTACCTTAGTAGGCTTAATATGAAATTCGTTAAAACATTCAATACTGGATGCATTAAGTTAAAAAAAACATTCAAAATATTTTCGCTCCATAGCATATGAGAAAATGTTAAATCGATATCTTTTTTAAATATTTTCTAACAATAGGATTTTATGAAAGCTAAATAAGTTCTCAAAATGATCAAGGAGTTTACAGACGTTTCCACAATATTTCCAGAAGATGTAGGTAGTTACTTCGAAATCTACCTGGGTCTGTAGGCTGTGCCGAAATAGAATTATTTTCATTGCCTGATGTTATATTTTATCTCCTGTCCAGATTGTGCATGGGGGAATAAAGTTAATGAGTTTTTTTCTTATAGATATTTGGCCTTCGGAGCGGGTCAATGAAATTACCAGTAAAGCGTACAATGTTATGAAATCCAACCTGTAATCAAATAAGAACGCAAGCTTCTCACATATCTATACATTACACATGCCTATTTAAGTTTTGTTTTATAGTTTCGTTTTGAACATTGGGATGCGAATAAATGATAATTAAGTTATTTTCAATGGTGTTTATAGAGACATAAAATAAGGTTTACACTATTGTAAGTACTTAGTTTAATTCGCTTTTAAAATACTTGGGTAAGTCGTTGAAGTCAAACATTTTGTGTTGTGTCGTTCCATTGATAAAATGGAGTGATTATGACCAACAAGTTAGTTTTATACAATATATTAAAAGTACACGATTTGATTTTTTACTGTCACGTTATATTATAAACGAGAATTTCCAGGACAAATATTGAGTGCCATTGGTCTGAAACATTTTATGTAGAGATATTAGTTGATTGCATTGTGGTCTGTGGTTAAGTTTTAACAGTTTTTTTTACTAAAAGAGGTTTGTGATGAAGTAATTAGAAATTATAAATAAAGTGAATGACAGTATTTTAATTTTTGCATTATTTTTCTCGGTTATTTCGCAACGTCGTTTTAAAATTAATTACAGTACTCAAGATAAGGCATAATAAAGGATTATATTGTCGCGTAGCTCAAAATTATCATTAATTTATTTAATTAGTTTATTTGTTGAAAATACAATTTTAAATTCTTTTCGCTAGTTCGGGACTTGGTTTCCCTCACGCTAAGATGGGGTAACACCTTTGTTGGATTTGGGTTTGCGGGGGGGCTGGAAGAGTGCGAGTCTTGCACGTCTTTGTCTGGGAACGCAGGCGTGACCGCGTTTCAGCCAGGCCAGCTGACACGTTGTTTGCTGCAGTTCCAGAGAAACGCGGCGCAGACTTGTTTGTCGTTTGTTTTTGAGGCCAGCTGAGAGCGCAGATTGTGCGCAGTCGCCGTGCGCAGGCGAGTGTCGCAATCTAGCGGCCGGTTTTCTGACTACGTGGGCAACCTGGCGCGGCCGACCGCGCGGCCGGCTTGTTGTAATAACTTTACGTGTTTGTAAAACACAGGAAAACTTCCCGTCAGGATGTTTTCCCCGTAGGGGTTTTGCGGCCAAGAAAATAGCTTAAAAGAGATGTAAAATGTTTTCGCGGGGCGGTAATCCTGTGGAAGGCTGTCATGCTGCCCGGCCGCGCGGCGACTTGGTAATGGTTAGGTGAGTGCTATCGGAAATGGCGCCTGAGTGATGCCGGACTCTTAGCCTTCAGTGTTTCTTCGTAGTTAACTTTAAAAATTCTCGTTTGGTGTATTATTTGCTCTTATAAATAATTTGTTCTTAGAAACTTAGTGGTTTTAACGTGTAATACGTTGAGCACTACAGTTCCCTTTTTATTTTCAAGTATAACTCGGTAATTTGTTTGCATCACGATCCTTGTCTTTTCATGTAAATGATGACGTTATAAACTTAAACTAAATAATTTCTAAAATCCGTTTCGAGGTAGTGGATGTTCTTAATAAATTTTAAAAATGAAGTTGTGGAAGAGCTAATGAAGCTTGGTATCACTGGGTGGCCTGGAGGAAATTATTACGATTATGTTAATGTGTTAGTACTACTAAGAAAATCTTATATATGGTTTATTGTTTTTCTGTCGGAATATCTATAAGGCTGGTAGCGGACATGGAAGGTGCCTCATTATTTGTCAGCTTTATTTAATTGTTATAAATAAATGTGATTGTTCTATTGTTTTTAGGTTACTCTTATTTTTTTCTCAGTATCCTGATTTTCTATTCTTGTATAAGAATACACCTACTAAGATTCAATCCTCAGTGAGATGCTCTATGGCTAGTTAATGTTTTGAGTTTCTTATGTTCAGAGCTACATTTTTGAAGAATTGAACCCCCCCTCTGAAAGTGAGACGTGACAAATGGTGGAGATCGCCGGTTAGTAGGTATAAAGAATGTTGGGATACTGAAAAATAAATTAAGATAAGAGTGTTAGGTGTGGTCTAACATTTTGATTTATTTTAGTGAAGAAGAGCATGCAGTGCAGCTGGTGTATTAAGATTGATGTGTTTATAGGATTAATTGTTTAATGATAATAAAATTTATTTTAGGTTATTTCAGGAAACCAGTGGGAGACCAGGGATGGCTGTATTTGTCTAACAATAATTAATTTAAGGTGAAATGTGAAATGTATGCTTAAGTTAAGGACTAATGAAAATAATTTAAGGTGGAGTCTATTAGGGATGGCTAGTAAATACACAATTGAAATATTGGATGACAAAGTAAAAAACCCTGAGAACAGTGATAGTAGTTCTTCGTCAGATGATGAATCATTGAAAGTGTTAAAAGATAAATTAAGCGACATAAAACCAGAATTGAAAGATCAGAATTTAAACATGGAGACAGGCAGGTGTTTTGTGGACCCGGGATATTTTTTTGGAAAGAGATGTGAGGAGGTTGAGGAATTTTTAAAACAGTTTCGCAGAGCAGCCAAGGTAAATGGGTGGAATGAGCAAAAATGTTTGTCATACTTGCCTACATTTTTGAGAGGGCCTGCTTTAAAATGGTATGACAGCTGTGAGAGCACATTGGAGAATTTAACTACATTTGAGGAATTAGCAAATAAATTAAGGGATGCGTTTGTGAGAGTGGGTCACATAGAGGACTTAGAGTTAAGATTGCAGGCGCGAGTACAAGCAGTAGATGAACCTTTCGAGTCATTTGTGTACGACATATTGAATCTTTGTAACCGACTTGATGCTAAGATGAATGAAGCTAGTAAGGTTAGATATGTATTGCGTGGGTTAAGGCCAGACATTGTAGAGAAAGTTATGCTTTTCCCAAACAATACTGTGGAACAGTTACTAGGTAATTTGAGGAATATTGAGGCAGGTCTGTATTACGCTAAAAATCATGAGAGGACACAGTGGGTAAATTCGAAACAGGAACAAGTACCTATCAGAAATCTTAAAGAAATTCAAACACCAGAAAGAGAATTGTCATCTATCAACACGAGAATTGAGGACAGTTTGATAGAGTTTAATAAACAATTAAAACAATTACGCGGGGAACTGGATACCATGAGATTACAGGCACAACCAAAGTCACAGTTTAGAACTCAGGGAGGAAATTACAAAAATAACAGTACACTAACACAATACCATCGAAATCAGAACAACAATTTTTTCAGGCAGACCCCAAGTAATTCATTTCCAAAAATAACTGACAGACCACAGTGGACCTCAGATGGTAGGCCGATTTGTTTAAAATGCAAACGACCAGGTCACTTGATACGAGATTGCAAAACGTCACAACAGGGAAACTAAATAGGGCGAGAGTCGGTCGGGGTGACAACTCGTCCCTTGTTAACCAAATGTCTCTTTTACAAAATGACGGTATTTTAAGTCAGAAGACAAAAATGTTCGGAAAAGAAATCCCCGTTTTTATCGATACAGGAGCTGCGGTATCACTAATTGAGGATAGATTAGTACCGAAAAGTTGTTGGAAATCCGCAGAACCAAGAGGTTTTACAGGAGTCTCAGGAAGAGTTCAGAAACTTAATAAGATGGCCAAATTAAGATTTAAATTAGGACAGTATGTTTATTCACATGCGGTAGGTCTGGTGGAAGCCCCAATAAAAGGGATCATTTTAGGATGTGATTTTTTAACCAAATATGGAGCAGAAATTTCTTGTAAGGGAGGCCAGAAAATGTCATTGACCATAACACGTCCTGATTGCTTCGTAAATACCACAAATACCGAAATAAGGGAGGTTAAAAGCCAAACCAAAGTAAAAAGAGACAAAATTCAAGTAGATCAAAACCAAAATCGGGTTAATCATAATGTAGGTCAGGATGGAACACAGGAGTTAAGCCAAATCGAGCCAGAAAATATTTTCAGGTTAGGTTGTGTGACAGTTCACAATCATGTTAGAGTAGAGCCAAGGATGCATCATCTTATCGAAATTAATTTTGAAGGAAATAATTTACCTGATGAGGTGCTGATAGAGCCTAAGGAGGATATTTACAACAGATATTCTGTACTTGTACCTAGGAGTATTGTAAACAGAAAACAGCATACTCACATTTGGGTTACTAATACTACTAACCAGTCAGTTACTCTTCATAAGGGAATGAAATTAGGATATTTAAATGAGTTTGAGGAAACACCCAGTATCGAGAACAAAGAAGTAACTAAGGTATTACAAGCTAGAGATAAAAATAATGTCGATTTTGATGTGTCTAAATTAAACATTAATCCAGAGTTACCAGAGGAACAAAAAAACAGACTGGTAGAGTTGTTGTATAAATATCAAAATGTTTTCAGTTGGGACCCCAGCCAGATAGGGAGAACAAAAGAGGAAGTAGTTTTTCTGGATACAGGGGACAGCACACCCATATCATCTGTACCTTATCGAGTTTCTCCTGGGGAACGGGAAATTATTCATAACATAGTACAAGAACACATTAAAAATGGGATTGTGAGACCCTGTGACACGAGTTGGTGTTCACCAGTTGTTCTTGTTAGAAAAAAAGACAACGATTATAGGATGTGTGTGGACTACCGTCGTTTTAACACTATTCTTAAGGATAATAAATACCCCCTTCCTCGAATAGATGATTTCTTAAGTCACTTGACTGGTGCTAAGTATTTTACTCACTTGGATATGAATTCAGGATACCACCAATTGAGAGTAGCTGAACAGGATCAGGAAAAAACTGCATTTGTTACCACCGATGGTACTTTTTGTTTTGAAACCCTTCCTTTTGGTTTGAAAACCGCTCCGTCAATTTTTCAGAGATACATGGATAAGACTTTGGCAGGGTTAAAGTGGGGTTCATGCTTAGTCTATTTGGATGACATTCTAGTAGTGGGCAGTACGTTTAATCAACATCTTGACCGATTAGAACAAGTTTTTAAAAGGATGCAAAATGCTAATTTAACCTTGAAACCGTCAAAATGTACCTTCGGTTATTTTGAAACCGATGTGTTGGGACATTTGGTTAACCATGAAGGGATTAGACCCCACCCCGATAAAGTAGTAGCAGTGAAACAATTTCCTACACCTAAGGACCAACGAGGGGTGAGAAGCTTTTTAGGCCTAGCTTCTTTCTATCGTAAGTTTATAGCAAATTTCTCTCAGATTGCGAAACCCTTGTCGACATTGCTAAAGAAAAATGAAAAGTTTATCTGGACCGACAAGCAAGAACAAGCATTCCAAATTTTGAAAGAAAAGCTGATTTCTTCCCCCGTGTTAGCTCACTTCCAGGAAAACCAGCCCATTGAAATACATACAGATGCTAGTACCTTAGGGATAGGAGCCACATTGTTACAAAGAATTGATGGAAAATTACAACCTATTGCCTATGCCAGTCGAACTCTCACGTCAGCTGAGACTAGATATCCTATAACTCACCTTGAATGTTTAGCCTTGATTTATGCTTTAGACCAGTTTCGGCCTTACATTTACCTGAAGCCATTCAAAATTGTAACCGATCATCATAGCCTATGTTATTTGAATCGTTTGAAATTTAATGCTCATAGCGCAGGAAGGTTAACCAGGTGGGCATTGAAATTGATGGAGTATGAGTACACTGTATGTTATAGTAGTGGAAAAACTCATGTACATGTAGACAGTTTGAGTAGAAATGCTGTCAACACAGGGACAGCCCTTGACGAAGAAAAATCCCTTGAGTTACCTGTTTTTGTGATGCATGATGTGGATTTAGCTAAGCTGCAATATTCTGATGTGAGTCTAAGACCTTTAATTTCTGAGTTGACTCAACCGTCAGGAATCGATAATAAGTTAAGCCGACAAGCGAAAAATTTTTCTTTGCTGAATGGTGTTTTGTACAAAAATATCTCTAACCCAAGTGGTAGAGACAAGCTATTAGTAGTCCCAGAAAGCTTAAAGGCTGAAATTCTGAGGGAAAGTCACGACAATCCCACTTTTGGCGGTCACTTAGGAGTAGTTCGCACCGCAGACAAAATTATACGTCGTTATTATTGGACCAATATGCTAAAAGAGATTCAGGCCTATGTAAGGAGTTGTAGGGGATGTCAGGGGAAAAAGGGAGTCCTCAAAAGAAAGCAGGGTTATTAGAACCATTACCTATCTGTGAACCTTTCGAACGTATTGGTGTCGATATTTTAGGCCCTTTTCCAAAAACCGTGTCAGGAAACAAATACATTCTTGTTGCTATTGATTACGGTACTCGATGGGCGGAGACTAAAGCCACCCCCACTAGTAACGCCAATGACGTAGCTAAGTTTTTACTAGAAAACATAATTTGTCGCCATTCTGTACCATGTTCCATATTGACAGATAGAGGAAAAGTTTTTACTTCCAAAGTCGTTAATGAATTACTTAGGTTAATGGATGTACAAAGTTTGAAAACCTCAGGATACAGGCCAAACACAAATGGATTATGTGAAAGATTAAATGGAACAATAGCAATGATGCTATCTCAGTATGTGGCATCCTCACAACGTAATTGGGATGAATATGTACCCTTGGTCACTTTGGCATACAACACGGCGAGGCAGGAAACATTAAAATTTAGCCCATTTGTGCTCATGTATGGTAGAGAACCTGTATTACCCTCAGATGTTCAATTAAGTCAGCCTGTAGAAGATGAGGACAGCCTTCGACTGCGTACTCGTTGGAAGGAGATCCTGCGACAGTCCAGAGAGAATTTAAAGAGACAACAGGGTATCGATAAAAAAAGGTATGACCGCAGACGACGAGCGGTGACCTATAAGATAGGACAGGAGGTTATGGTGTACACACCTGTTCGAAAAAAGGGTTTGTCAGAGAAACTATTGCATAAATGGTTCGGTCCTTATGTTGTGGTGGACAAATTGTCTAATAACCTGTACAGGTTAAAGAAGACGAGTCGAGGCAGAGATGTTTACGAAGTTACAAACGTAGAGAGAATGAAAAATTTTTACAGTGTATAAGTTATGATAAGTTATGTAATAGAGATTTTTTTTTTGTGGTTGTGGATAACTAAATAAAACAAAGAGAGAGAGAAAAAAAAAATAATTCGAAAGTTTTGTAACACTTGTAAACAAAAATCGAGCCTGTCTAATATTTAGTTTTGTATAGAATTTTTACAGAGTCTTAAGGCGTGATCATCTTCCGTACTGACGATGAGGATGCTACACATCGTCCTGGTGCTCCTGCAGCTGGGAAGCAGCAGACAACATCGACCGCTACCTGAAGGAGCAGTGGGGGTGGTTGCGGGAGCGCATTTCGAGCCGATACCTCAGGTAACATTGTACACTTCATCGGTACCAGTAAATTTTAAGGTTGCTTGGCCAATGCAATTAGATGACATTCAGGATAGTATCAAAGAAATCACTTCTTGTCCCTCCAATAGTTCAAGTGAATGGTGTGTTATTTTCAAAGAATTAAAACATAGCTTAATTTATACTGACATGCTAATTAATAAGGTAAACGAAGCAGCAGGGGATGACGTATTGGATTTTCAGTCTCAAGTTCGGGAAAGACGAGGGTTAAATTTCATTGGAGAGTTTTTTCATTGGTGTTGTGACATTGCCGTCAATAGTCAATTGAATAATCTTTTCCTAAATGAACAACAAATGTCAGAACACATAAACAAGATGGAATCACAAATTTTAAACACTCATGAGGCACTGGCAAATATGAGCAACACTATTTTTGTTATAAACGAGGGAATGACCGGAATTCTAAAAAGAGTACAATCAAAATTCACAAATTTGTCTGATTACTTAAAATACCTCCAAGAGACTATGGTGACTAAGTTTTCAGGAATGGTTCAAGACATAGGACATTCATTCCAGTTTCAGGTACTGTTGGCCTCTCAATTAGCCAAACAAGCGCATACATTTACAAGACTAGAGATTCTGGACCAGTGCCGGTCAAATAAAATACCTGCCATTGTAGTTACACCAGCTCAATTGAAAGAGAAATTAAATATGCTAAATGAAATTCTTAATAGGGATGGTTATGCGTTGTCCATAAGTGTATCAGAAGTTCAGAAATATTTTAATTTACCCATTTGTAAATGTCAAGTCCACAAGGAAAATTTATACCTTCAAATTAAAGTACCAATTGTTAAACTAAATTCCAATTGGAGATTGTTTCAGTTCGTCGCAGTCCCATTTCAGTGGAAGAACTCAACTTGTCATTTGGATCATGCTCCGAATTTTCTGGCAGTGGATGGAGACCATCTAATCACTATTCAGGGTAGAAATTTATTAGATTGTAGACCATTTGAAGATAAATTGTGTTTTGTTCCCAGGTTCTCCGGAGATACCCTAGGTAGTGCTTTGTGTCCAAAGGCTCTTTTTCAGGGGATTACCGTTGAAAATCTTAGTACCACATGTGCGTTTCGATGCCATTCCGGAAACCAACTGATGATCACCCAGGCTGGACCAGAGCGGTACTTCCTAACAAACCCGTCAGGAAAATTAGACTTGCAATGCATGAAACATAACAATGAATCTTTATTTTTAGGAAGTGGAGACATCCTCGGAGCTGTAGATATAGAAGTACCGTGTGATTGTCGTTTGTATTTAAACCAAGAACTTAAAATTAACGAGTTGTATCCATGTGATGCGTTAACAAAATCTAAATTTCAATTGGTACATGTAATACCAGCTGCTTGGACGAAGTTACGTAAATTGAAAATTTTCCCTCATCCTACGTCAACACATACAGTTTTTCCATCCTTAATGGATTGTTTAGATGAAAATTGGCCAACTCTAATACCACATTTAAATTTTTCTTTGACAAAGTTTGAAACCCCTTTAGACCCGATTCATTTAAGAGAACCAGAAAACGTACCAAGATTTGTAATGAAAAACTTACAGAGTATTGCGCTTTCCATTGTAAGTAGTGTATTATTATTTATTATTATTAAAAATCCATATCTAGTAGGTATTGGAACGCTACCAAGAGTATCCGCCTTGGACAATGTTACTACCCTTGGCATAGAAATAAGTGTAACTGTAATTACTATATTGGTAATAGTTGGAATGTTTTTAGTTCTGTTATTAAAATATCTGAGAAATCGGAAACCCCTCAGTATGTCTGTAGAAATCTCGACTACAGTAGAAAATGCTGTTCCTTCTACCAGTGGAAAGGTAGAATTAAAAGACATACTAGCCAGAGATAATGGTTGTGTAGCTAAGTTATCCAGTGAAACTGGGGAGGAATTGAAAGTAACCATTTCCATTTGTGATGATCAGTAGTGAATGAATTTTGTTCAATGTAAAGCTTTACCTACGATTAGAAAAATTAGAATTTGATTAATGTTTATGTGAAGGGGCATGCGCCCATAAATAATTTTTATAGAACCAAATAACGATGGAGGGAGAATACCAGGTTCAATAAGGGGAATTATGACGTCAGGACTAATCATTGAGAAAGTGGGTGGGATCCTTTCCGTATTCCCATTTTCCACCATAAACCCCCCCCCCCCCCCTTGTGTTTTTATTATTCAAGAAGTGACATTGATAGTTTTCGTCAATCGAAGAGAATGACTTTTGAGGCGGACTTGTTAAGGGCAATTTCGAAAGGAGTGCGGTTGGGAGAAGAGGACCTGCTTCTACCCATTGCTGCGGGCTGGTGCCCGTATCGTCGAATCGTGTGGTGATGCACGATTACCAGGAGTATCAGCGGTTTGGGAGTGGCCATGTCCAAGGACAGTGATTACGCATCGTGATAGGGTGTGGCCCCCCAAACAACAAATTTATCGAGAAGACTAGAATTATCCATCGTTTGAAACTACTGACCTGACGTTCAAAACAAAGTGTATAGCAAGACAAGGCCAGTGTAGTTATAAACTTTCAACCTACACGTGGACACAGTCAAGTTTTTGTTGTAAATTTTCCTATTAGGTACCTTACCTTATCCTTCCTCTACGAAATGTGGGGGGTAGGCTTTTCTTCAAGATGTTGAATATTGCAGATGAGTTACGAGTTTAGTTTTTGAATAGTTACTTGTTTTAAGAATCTTTAAAAGTTATTTTTGTGTTGATACCTGGTATGACCCTCCTTGGTTAGTTGTGTTGATCTATGTTGATCTCATGAATACTTCTTGATAAACACATGAAAATACGTCATTAACTTAAGTAAGATAATTTAATTGTTTGATTTGTTCACTATTATTTTGATGTTTGAGAGTTTTTTTTTTAGTTGTTTGTAATTGTATGACTCCTGATGCTGCTCATGTATTTTGTGTAGGAATGGTGTCGTGTACCGTGGATGACGAGCAGTTGGGATGAACGACGTCGGGATGGACCGGCTGGGAGAGGCAGAAGTTGGAGTGGGGTGTGATTCTGCAGCTCACAGTTCCGCTGGCTGTTCCTGTCTCTGCCCTGAGTTGGTGCATCTCTTCGCCGTATCCCTCCTGGCTGCTTGCTGTCCCAAGCAGTGCTAACATGTGAAATTTTGTAAAACACACTTGTCCTCCGAGAGGAAATTGTCAATAAGTGCTAGTAGAACTTAGAGTTGGTATTTATACCTAAACAACAACCACTGTAATCACTAATTTAAATTTGTAACTGGATCACATAGAAATGATAGGGACAATTGGTTTTTTTTTTTTTGAAGCAAACTTAAATATTCCCCAAGCATTGTTGTAAGCTTGTGGGGCACAAGCTCCTGCCGCCCGGGGTGATGTCGCGTAGCTCAAAATTATCATTAATTTATTTAATTAGTTTATTTGTTGAAAATACAATTTTAAATTCTTTTCGCTAGTTCGGGACTTGGTTTCCCTCACGCTAAGATGGGGTAACACCTTTGTTGGATTTGGGTTTGCGGGGGGGCTGGAAGAGTGCGAGTCTTGCACGTCTTTGTCTGGGAACGCAGGCGTGACCGCGTTTCAGCCAGGCCAGCTGACACGTTGTTTGCTGCAGTTCCAGAGAAACGCGGCGCAGACTTGTTTGTCGTTTGTTTTTGAGGCCAGCTGAGAGCGCAGATTGTGCGCAGTCGCCGTGCGCAGGCGAGTGTCGCAATCTAGCGGCCGGTTTTCTGACTACGTGGGCAACCTGGCGCGGCCGACCGCGCGGCCGGCTTGTTGTAATAACTTTACGTGTTTGTAAAACACAGGAAAACTTCCCGTCAGGATGTTTTCCCCGTAGGGGTTTTGCGGCCAAGAAAATAGCTTAAAAGAGATGTAAAATGTTTTCGCGGGGCGGTAATCCTGTGGAAGGCTGTCATGCTGCCCGGCCGCGCGGCGACTTGGTAATGGTTAGGTGAGTGCTATCGGAAATGGCGCCTGAGTGATGCCGGACTCTTAGCCTTCAGTGTTTCTTCGTAGTTAACTTTAAAAATTCTCGTTTGGTGTATTATTTGCTCTTATAAATAATTTGTTCTTAGAAACTTAGTGGTTTTAACGTGTAATACGTTGAGCACTACAGTTCCCTTTTTATTTTCAAGTATAACTCGGTAATTTGTTTGCATCACGATCCTTGTCTTTTCATGTAAATGATGACGTTATAAACTTAAACTAAATAATTTCTAAAATCCGTTTCGAGGTAGTGGATGTTCTTAATAAATTTTAAAAATGAAGTTGTGGAAGAGCTAATGAAGCTTGGTATCACTGGGTGGCCTGGAGGAAATTATTACGATTATGTTAATGTGTTAGTACTACTAAGAAAATCTTATATATGGTTTATTGTTTTTCTGTCGGAATATCTATAAGGCTGGTAGCGGACATGGAAGGTGCCTCATTATTTGTCAGCTTTATTTAATTGTTATAAATAAATGTGATTGTTCTATTGTTTTTAGGTTACTCTTATTTTTTTCTCAGTATCCTGATTTTCTATTCTTGTATAAGAATACACCTACTAAGATTCAATCCTCAGTGAGATGCTCTATGGCTAGTTAATGTTTTGAGTTTCTTATGTTCAGAGCTACATTTTTGAAGAATTGAACCCCCCCTCTGAAAGTGAGACGTGACAATATTACAACTTTTTCGTCATAATTAAGAGGTTGTTGACATTTCCTGTTCTCTTTTTGTAATATTCACAGTTAAAAAAATTAACCACCGTTAATCTTTTATACAATTAGTATAGATTTTCCTGGTTATATTTACGTAGTTAATAGAAACAATCACCTAAATTACGTAGAGAATTAAGTACGTTTAAATAAACATCATCAGTTCGTTAACTATAAAAGAAAAAAAATATTACAGATGTTGAGATAAAACACAAAACCTTATTTATGATCTTGTAGTCAAAAATAAAATATATATTTTCACTGCTGGGGGACTGTATAGTTTCTGAATTGCATCTGTAAGTAAAGGATATAATACATGTTAATCAAACAAATGTGATTTTCAACTTTAATGAAACAGAACATTGTCAAAAGTGAACCCTGGTGTTTTTCAGCTGGAATGGTATAAGATAAGCGGCAAGAAGAAACTTTCGCAAAGAAAAAAAACTTGTAAAATTGCGAGTACAATCTGATCCTCGTGCACAAAGCTATAATTCCTAGTGGCACGCAACTCATAACTTATTCTTTCTTTTGTAACTGCTTGATTGTATGCCGTGAGAATATAAGTGTATCGTGACTTGTGATACATCATTATGGCGCATGGTTCATGTCAAGAAAGGATACTGAGGAGGTTGGTAAGTTGGAACTCCCATGCAAATTTAGGGTACTTCATGGGTCACCTCTGGATTTTTCCACACCGACCTTCTGGGCAATGCCTTGATATAGCGTACTGTGTGATAAACGCCACTTCTCATTTAAATTATAGCCTTAAAAACATTATAAAAAGTTTCTACACAGATTTAAGTATACCAGTGTCACATACTTTCTTAATTACTGTTCTTTGATAACATAAAGTGATAATATTCATCTGTCGTCAGACTACTTTTATTAGAGAATAAAGAGAAATTTGGCTTTGTTAATGTTCATCTGTAAATATATGTGAACTATGTGTGCAAAGAGTTTGAGAATGAAATAAAATAATTTTTTTTTAAAGTTAGATTCTATTGGTCGATATTAACTTTAATCACTATCAGCTCGCTAACAGAAAATTATAAAACGCATGCAATATGTATATGATATTACCCATGCAACTTGTTAGGAAAACTCTACTATCTCACAAAATTTAGCAGCCCAGATTTTTTTTGTACAACTGATGATAATACCATTATTCCACGCATTCACATATAATGTATATTTTTCCTTCTTTGATGGTTCCTGTTTATTTGAAGGTCCATAGACCTTTGGACTGGCATTGAAAAGAGTTTAATATATATATATATATATATATATATATATATATATATATATATATATATACTTGGAAGCTTCGATTATGCTTCCTATTTTTCACATACATGCCGTTAAAGGTATTTGTGATTACTAAAATAAATTAAATGATGTTTTACTAAACACATCTGCGTTATAAGCTTCGGCAGCGAACATTTTGTTAGCTAATCAACTGTGTTTGCGTGAGGCGTGGCAAACAAATACGGGTTCATATAACACTTAGTGTATGATTTGCAACGTACGTGCAGCAAAACACGAACAGACATGGATAAAATAAGTGTACAAACACCCTTCATATTATTAGTTTGCGTAACATTTGCTGTGCAAAACTACTCGGTCAATATTTAACGCTCTTTCGGATCCATTTCAAACAGACCCGCAAATAATTTGGCATTGATCTGTTAGTTAAATCTATAAGTAATTATTTGACGAGAATGCGGGATTACACAGAGCATTTCAATATCTCTCAGCTTGTTTTTAATGATTGCAGAATGTTCTTTATTTGTTTCACGAGACGAGCCCGCTTTATAAATAAATGTCACTTCAAAATGTTGTGTTTCTGGTACTGTTTATGTATCTTTGGCAATGCGGATACAGAAACTCACTCCAAAATGGCAAGTGCTGTTCTGCGGAAAGGTTTAGTGACGCATGGATTACGCACGATGCGATAACGTCACTTTTTTTTAAACTGTGTGCACGCTTGCATGTGGAATACTTCGGCTTCAAACATCGACGAGTTTTGCAGCGGTGCGTGTCGCCTATTCATCAAAATTAATAGGATTATCATTTACGCAATTAATATGCTCGAAATGTAGTAATACGATTAAAGCAAACAGCTAAAAGAATTTATACACCAGATATTAGTGATTATTTGAGTTCAAAATATCTCTGCTGGGAATGACGGTAATAATAACAATAATAATAATAAAGTGATGCAATTATATTAATTAGATTAAAAAATTTATGTACAGCCAAGTGATATGAAATGTTTTCTCTGTAGGTAATTTCTTGAATATAACATCAATGGAAAAATTATAGTTATATCTAATAAAGGATTAATTTATTTCTCCCTTAAGGTACTGAAATCTTTGTTGTGACGAAATTAAAACGCAGTCGTCATAAACTAACTAGAGCGTACAAAGTGATGTCCAAGCATCTGAAATATGACATGGGGGACACGGGATTTATAACAAAAAAATAATGAAAATTATATTGTTACCAGATTCGAAGCTGTGTACAGTAAAATAAATAATAGTCTGAAGTAGTTTAGCATAATTTATTTTTTAGAATTACTTTTACTCGTCATAAGGATATTAAAATTTCAGTTTCCAATATTCTTAAATAAAATAAAATCTCTAATTTTCTGGCTATTCTGCAATAGAAATTCACACGATAAAAACATGAACGTGATTAAAATGCATGCAACATAAATGATAAACAAAGGGTTTTTATTATAAATAACTATTTGTACCTCTCCTCAACAGCAAGGTCAGTGGATATGGGTAAGTATAACGGATATAACGCAAGGAAATTGGGCAAAGCAGTAGTGATGCTAGAGGAAAGGTGTTGAATAGAGATAAAAAATAAATAACATGGAAATGGGACTCAATAAACTGTCTAGCACCGAAATGAAAGGAAAAGAAAACATGCAAAGCAAGGAAACTCTTCTTAATGACTTAATTTATTATAGTGAAAATATGAATGTATAAATCTATATTCCAGACTTTTATTCAAAATTTTAAATTAAAACATACTACTAACAAAAATTTATTTTGTCTGTAGTGTATGAATTTTTCTAAGTATATTGGGAAAAAAACACAGAAAGCAAAAATAGTTTAATTTACAAAAATAATAATAATTAAAAGCCATCATATGTGGTAGAGTGATAGTATACGTACATACAAATCTGGCTAAATGCATACACAGAAACATTGGGCTTTCAAAATTTTCAATGGATTGTTGAATAATATTTACATAATTGTAAAAATAAGATATTAACAAACCGGAAAATTTAAATTTAAAAATGTCAGCTGCGGAAAAATATTTGAACCACGTAACCAATTAAACATTTTTTTCCCAGTTTGCTTGTATGCTTATAAGTTACAAAGGCGTATCTAGAGGGATGGGAAGGGGGCATCTGTTCCCTTGCAAAGGAGAAAAAAAATTAAAACAAGTTGTAGTTACAAAAAATTAGAACTACAAACTATTGTTAAAATTTATTTTTAATAACTGATACTCTTTTATTTGTTATTATTTATTACTGCATGGCACCATTGACTCTACTCCCCCATGAAAGAGATTGAATTCCGAAAAATTATTGAATCCTTAAGTATGTAGGCCTACACCTTTCGTTTTGATACGTAAACATGATACGAGACTCGTCTACAAAGTAAGTTTCCTACTCGTCCCACAGCAAAGCAAACCATTTATCGCGCGAATCTACACTGTTAAAATGTTTATCTTAAATTTTACGAAGGACACTGGTTTGCAAAATGATCCACGGATCTTCGTGAATTTACCGTTTTCTTCGTAAATTCGCGGATACTAAGTTCACTAACGTCGAGAACGAATCCACAAGAATAATCTCGGTGTATCAGGAAAACTTCCCTAAAACTTGTAAAGACCACTTGCAAGAACATTTTTTTTGTATTCCACGTGTCTGTTTATCCGTTTATATATAAAAAAAACAACAACAGAGCTTTGAAATTTTAAATTCGTTGCAGTTTTTATACGAATATCCGGAGTAGTATATGGGTCATTCTCCAAAAAGTGTGCAATTTCAGTCCCGGTCAATTTCAGAGTAATATAACATATTTTTAATGCTTGAAATTGCGACATAATTTCAGTGGAAACCAAAACAATTTAAAAAACCTGTAGAAAACCTGAATACAATATAATCTCCTTTTTTATTTGCCACAAAGTGTGCAATATCTCACCTCCGTGGCTTATCCCCGCCGACAACTAAGCACTTTTATCAGTTCACTTTATTTGAATGGCACAATTTTTATCTGCTTTTATTTATTTACCATAATGTGTACCTGTAAACAAGTTTTTGTTAATAAAATAAAATGCATAATTTATTTATTTCATAATTATATTGGGTGTTTTATGTTTGTCCCTCACACAGGTTCTTACCTCCATCAGTAAGACTTGAAACTGTAATAATTTATTATAGAGTGCATTGCAACCAACAATCTGTAGACAAAAGCAAGGCATGGTAGTCATTTTGTTTACTCTTAAAAATGCAGTTTAGTAAGTAGTTTCAAATGTGTATTTTCTGAAGTTTGTAGTATGAAATATGGATATTGTGTTTTGAAGTTCTCACCTCCGTGATAATTATTTCAAGGTAAGAAACATTGCATTTAACTTTCATTCTATAGATAAATGTAATAATTTGGTGAATAAAAGTGAAATCAACAAACACAAATGTCCTAACCTCAAATATGCCATAATTATTTAACTTCAAGTTTAAAATTCTCACCTCCGTTACCCTCATCTCCGTTACTTGCAATATTCACGGAGGTGAGAAGAAGTAACGGAGTAACATTTTTCAACATTTTAATTTTGCTATTTTTGTGACTAAAACATTATGTACACAATATAACATCACATAAATTATCAAGTATTAAAGTATATTTCAGGCATTATATATATTTATGTATTGGCTATCATGCTCTTAAAGATGCATTGCTATTAAATGGATGTTCAATTCTTCTTTGTGACCTACAATAATTAAGGTTGTTATAGTAACAGACACTTCCATTGTTCAAAACTGTAGTATAAATAATCACTACTTTGCAAAATCTACAATGCAGTGTTTAAAAAAAATAAAAATATTGAACATGAGATTTCACAAGCTTATTAAATGTACGTATTCATATGCAGAACAATTTTTCTGGAGAGATGCTTCAAGAAATGTATGCAAAGTTTACTTTCACTAATAATATTTAATTTGAATTTTAAATATTTTTTATTACTTTAACTGTACAGGCCTAACTGTAAATAGATTTGTAAAAAGTTTAGTTTTTGTATTTGCGGGATCTAGTAAGCTAATTACAGTTCGTTCTACATTTCAGAATGACTGAAAAGGACAACATCTAAGAAATTTATATTTCCTGAAGTTGAGGATACTTCTGTTGCAAGAATAGATATAGTCCAAATTATTGAACAACCTTTGGTGAACAATCGTGGGCAGTATTTATTCAGCAATAATCTGGAAGGCTATAAAAACCTTTCATGAAATGTATTTAAAATACTTTAAATTTGTAAGACCAGTGGGTGTGTATTGCAATTTTTCATATTATTACTAGTAAGTTTTAATACTGAATATAAACTTGAAATCGGAGGCTGATTTAACAGTGCAAATTACTTGCTAACATCAAAATGTGAAATTTAAGTTTATGTAAATTAGCATAATTGTGTCTAAAGATTATAGGTGCATAAACAGATTCTGCTAGCTTGTGAACTTCTCATTGTTGAGCAAAGTTAGAGTTCTAGTACAAGCCAGAATTTTATGAATTTTAGTATTTTTTACATTTTAAATTTTTTATTATTTATTAAATATTTTTTTTCCCTGTAATTTTATATCAAAGAAAACGTGTGGCGGTTTTCTCCGTGTGCTCCCGATTATTCTTGTTATTATGTTTACTCATGAATATTCTTTTCAATATGTGTATGGTTTTCTCCGTGTGCTCCCAATTATTTTTGTCATTAAGTTTTCTCCGTGTGCTCCTGATTATTCTTGTTAATAATTTGATGTATTTCTCCAAGTGCTTCTGGTTATTTCTGGCTAGACATCTAATGATTTTCTCCGAGTGCTGCTGATTATTTGTGTGAAATCGATCTCTGCATGAAGGATATTTACTTAATGAGTCATGTCATTTTATTCAGAGTTACATTTAATTAGTGAATTTCTGCTAAAAAATTGACACTTGCAATAATTTTACCAGGTGGAATTAAAGAAATAAACAACCATTACTCAGTCAAATAATATGCCATGAGACATCAGCGAAGCATTAACATGTAAGACGAACTTCCTTCTGGGTCATTCCATGTCAAGTGGTCTAAACATTTTTTTGTGACCTTCAATCTTGATGAAATTTGGGGTAAGTCAATACCAATACTTAGGAGGATCTTACACAAAATTTCAGTTTGATTGGCAGTATAGTCTGGGTTCTAGAGGCTCCTGCACAAAGATGGTCGTTGCAACACCAGCGTGCGCCTGAATAAAATGGCAAGTTTGAAATGCTATTGTGGCACAACTACAGCAGCTAGCATCCTGAAAATTGGTAACCTAGGAGAACTTTTTGTGCTCTACACAATGGTAAGAGTATCACTTATTCAAAAGGCTTACATTTATTGCTAGCACCTCCCAAAGTTGGCAAAAATATTCATTACCTTAAATTTAGAGCTGACTTTTGCTGTCCATAACTTTACAACAGTGTTGCCGGAATGCCTGTGCTTCTGCTAGCTAATCAAGACCATAGCTGCTGTCAGTTTGCCAAAAGAGCAGCTTCTAAGCTTATTAAATTTTGCAGATATTTGCCTCTAAACTAGGGATTTTTGTTCTACCCACTGAATTTTACCCTTTTTTAAACTGACATAGCACAAAACTATCTTCTCTGATTGAGTTCTTTCTGGCATGGTTAGAAAGAGCAGCCTTTTTGCTTTAAGAATCATCTTGTTTCATCATTGTGTCTCAATGTTTAAGATAAGAAAATTTACTTTAAAAATTGCCCTTTTTTAGCTACCTGACATAGAACGCTGCGAGAAAATCAGCATCAAAGATAATGAATTTCCAACCATTTAAATTATTTGTACTCCTTAAAATGGCGAGGTATTAATATACAAGCAAATTTTAATATAAAAGCATAAGGAAAATATTTTTTATTATTGATCATGTAATAATTGACTAGAAGTGAAGGGAAATTGTTTATACTATAAACATTAAATCCTTGTGTTGGTCCATGGTGGCTGAGCCACTACCAGTTCATTCTCTAAAAGATATGCTTCTCTCAATGAAAGCATGAATTGATATCCCCATCACCTAGGGGTCACGCCCGATAACCAGGCAAGGCCAGCCACGGGTGAGTCTCTTTAGCGTGGGCTCCCAAGCCCACCAGGGGTTTCTTGCCATGGATCCCAAGCCAGTGGTTAATGGTTGCCAAGCCAGAGTGATGCACTGTTCAAGTAAAGAATAATGAAATGACCAATGGGAAAACGCGGACGTAATTATTGTTTTACAATTGATTGGAATTTATCTTCAATGCTTGACGGCATCATTTCTGTTATAAAGTGTACTGCCTTCCCATTGCTGTAGCATTAGGAGCTGGAATGTTGGCAATAATATGCTGTTCTGGTATCCAGCAGGTGTCTCTTCTAGGAGGCCAGTAAAATGATCTTGCAATTCCATAAGGATGCATGAAGTCTATAAGAACATCATGGTCTTCAAATGAAATTTCACAAATGTTGCCAATCCACTATTTGTTTTCATAAATACAGGCAAGATATTGGCCAGGCTGAAGACTTGCAATTGATAGGGTTGGTGGGTTGACTACAGCAGATGGGTTCAAATGGGCTAAAAATGATGAAGAGGAATAATTTGAAACTCTGCTAACATGAATTGTAGCTTCATTAATGGGTACAAAGTGATGGTTTTCCCTGGTTCGTGCTACTGTACGGCCATCATTAAACCTATGTTCTTGTTGTAAGGAAACTGCTTCAATTTCTTCTTTGGAAATAAAAAAGCACTTGATCCCTTTGATCTGCTGCACACAATAGCTAAAATGATCTTGTGGTGTCAAAATTTGGTTGACAGGATGGTGAACGCTGGCACGTGCTGGTGATCGCTTAATAGTTCCACCAATGCCATCACAAGGTGACTTCCCATGGCTTGTGCCAAAAAAGTTCCACTCGGCAGTACAATTAAAATCGTTTTCATGATGGCACAAATTCATAAAATTCTTGTAATTCTTGTATTGTGCAGCAGAGCCATCACTGAAGTAGTATATATGCACTATTTCACCAACTTTGTTCTTTAGATACTCTATTAGCTTGCATAAAAAGACATGCCACAGCGATTGTGTCATGCTGCAGGTGATCACTGATAATAGAAAAACTGATGCTTTGCAATTGGTTGGCATTCTTGTAGTACACTACAAAGGGATGCAATGTAGCTTGGCTGTTTTCCCAATGAAAACCTTGAACTGCATCTTGTACAATAAAGGAATAATTTTCGGCAAAATCCATCAATCTAACTAATTCACCAGGTTTCAAATTTTCTTTTGTGGCTTTAAGGTGGTGACTTTGAAATTTAGCAATGTAGTGATGGGAAGAAAGTTTCAAAATTTTGCTGACTAAGGCTTCAATGAAATCTTCAATAGTGTCCTGTTTGGATTCCAATGTATCCCTATCAGTGTGCACCCACTGCATGTATAGAATTGTGTCTTCACGGTCGTTGTCTTCAAAATACTTTTGCAAACATTTTACCAATTCTTCAGTCTGTGGACATTCTTCACAATGATGAAGCATGCAATCTTTTGAATCCAAGCTGCAAACTGTCTTACTGATGAGGTACTTGTAGTCGTCTTTAATGGGAGTGGCTTGCAGCATTAGCTTCACATTTTGATGAATGGTACATACACAATCTGAGTGTGTCCCGGATGCACTAACAATAATGCACGATTTTGGCCTTAGCTCACAAAATTTAAAAAATCCTATTTCAGATCCATATCGGGTTCGGTATTCTGCATACAATTCCTTCAAGTTACAAAGGATCAGTCACTTTTGCACTTGAACTTTAGTATCTTCTGAGAGCCTTACTGAAACATAGTCCTTATTTCCAGGGCACAATAGAGTAAATTCATCATCTTTGTAAAATGCAAGTACTCTTTGTTTTATTTCATCCAATAGCTTCTTTCCCTGTTTTTTTCCCAGACATTGCCAACAGACCACCTTCTTCTTTCAGCTTCCTTGCTTTCTTCACCATTCTTTCAGAAACATAATTTAAGTGGTTGGCAATTCACTATCTTTGATGCTGATTTTGTCGCAGCGTTCTATGTCAGGTAGCTAAAAAAGGGCAACCTTTAAAGTAAATTTTCTTACCTTAAAAATTGAGACACAAAGATGAAACAAGATGATTCTTAAAGCAAAAAGGCTGCTCTTTCTAACCATGCCAGAAAGAACTCAATCAGAGAAGATAGTTTTGTGCTATGTCAGTTTAAAAAAGGGTAAAATTCAGTGGGTAGAACAAAAATCCCTAGTTTAGAGGCAAATATCTGCAAAATTTAATAAGCTTAGAAGCTGCTCTTTTGGCAAACTGACAGCAGCTATGGTATTGACTAGCTAGCAGAAGCACAGGCATTCCGGCAACACTGTTGTAAAGTTATGGACAGCAAAAGTCAGCTCTAAATTTAAGGTAATGAATATTTTTGCCAACTTTGGGAGGTGCTAGCAATAAATGTAAGCCTTTTGAATAAGTGATACTCTTACCATTGTGTAGAGCACAAAAAGTTCTCCTAGGTTACCAATTTTCAGGATGCTAGCTGCTGTAGTTGTGCCACAATAGCATTTCAAACTTGCCATTTTATTCAGGCGCACGCTGGTGTTGCAACGACCATCTTTGTGCAGGAGCCTCTAGAACCCAGACTATACTGCCAATCAAACTGAAATTTTGTGTAAGATCCTCCTAAGTATTGGTATTGACTTACCCCAAATTTCATCAAGATTGAAGATGGTCACAAAAAATTTTTTCTCAAATTTAGACCACTTGACATGGAATGACCCTTCTCCTTGATGTCTAGCGAAGCCCTCCTTCTTTTGCGATCGTTAGTGAGCATCCTGCATCCCACATAAAATAACTAATTAATATTTACCTGCAAGCAACACGTGGCTACATCTGTTGATGACAACCAGAACTACTTGCATCAATTTGCTTTGCATTAGATAACCTAACTCTCACCACTGAGTGGTGCTATTGTAATCAGTTAGAGTCATGTAGTCTCGTAGCCATGTAGCCTCGTGTCCTGGAAGCTTCGTAGTCCTGTAGCCACGCAGTCTCGTAACCTTGTGTTCTGGAAGCTTCGTAAACATGATGCATTGGAACCTCGTAGACCTGTAGCTACGTAGCAAAGTATCCATGGAATCATATAACATAATGCTGTTGGAGCAGTGGGAGCAAAATAGAAAATGCAGACGAAGACAGATGCGATAATTGGAGCCTTTTGAAGCATTTGGAGCTGTGTTAAGCATTTGGAGGCTGTTGGAGCATTTGGAGGCTTTTTTTTGAGCTGTTGGAGCTGTTGGAGCCATTTGGAGCTGTTGGAGTATTTGGAGCCTTTTGAAGCATTTGGAGCCTTTTGGAGCTGTTGGAGCCATTTGGAGCTGTCAAGCATTTGGAGGCCGTTTGGAGCATTAGGAGCCATTTGGAGCTGTGTTAAGCATTTAGAGGCTGTTGGAGCTGTTGGAGCCATTTGGAGGCCGGTGGAGCATTTGGAGCCATTTGGAGCTGTTGGAGCCATTTGGAGCCATTTGGAGCTGTTGGAGCCATTTGGAGCTGTTGGAGCCATTTGGAGCTGTTGGAGCTGTTGGAGCCATTTAAAGCATTTGGAGCTGCTTGGAGACATTTGGAGCTGTCAAGCATTTGGAGGCCGTTTGGAGCATTTGGAGGCTGTTGGAGCTGTTGGAGCCATTTGGAGCTGTTGGAGCTGTTGGAGCCATTTGGAGCATTTGGAGCTGCTAGAGACATTTGGAGCTGTCAAGCATTTGGAGGCCGTTTAGAGCATTTGGAGCCATTTGAGCTGTGTTAAGCATTTGGAGGCTGTTGGAGCTGTTGGAGCCATTTGGAGGCCGTTTGGAGCTAAGAAGTAGTCAAGTACTCGTGTAGACTTGTAGTCCTGTATTCTCGCAGTCTCGTAAACTTATGTTCTAGAAGCTTCGTAGATCCATGGAACTGAGGAAAGCTGGCTACATACAATAATGGTTTGTTTTACTTGCATTTGTATAATGTAAAAAAATAAAATAATTAATTTAAATTATAAGAAATTAATGTTTTTATTTCTTGTATTCTTATTTACAACTAAGACTTAGATCTCGTAACTTATGCTTCCTTTTTGCCTTTTTTTTGTTGATGGAGCTTCCAAATGTGCTGCATTCTCGTTGATGGTCCTTCTATTTTTAATGTTGTTTTGACTCTAATATTATTGTAGATGGTTCGTGATTTGACTAGCGTATTATTCCATACGGTGCATGTATATAAGCGAGTCCTCGACAGCAGGATGCTCAGTTTGTTACTGACGTTGGCGGTGTAAGGATCGCCTAGTTTGTTTCTTCTGGTGCATGAGTCGTGTCAATTAGCTGTTCTCGAGACCTCGATGGCATCTTTACCGACTTTAACGTCGAACTCGATGGAGGATGTACCATCGACTACGGGAACCATGACGTCAGCGCCGACAATGTCTGAGCAGATGCCGTTGGCAACGCCTCTGACAACACTGGAGGAGACTTCGATATGTGCTGTTCCACCATCAGCTAAAGTTTCATCATCAGCAATGGATTCTTCAACTAATGAAGAGCGTACATTGCGTCAGTGCAAATATTGTGACGCATCATTTACTATCACCTCAAATGCTCGCAGACATGAAAGAAGCTGTTGTTCTAATAATTTTAAAAGAATACAATTTCAGTGCAATAAGTGCAAAAAACTAATTTCACGGCTTGATAACTTACATCTTCATTATAAAAAATGCTCCGAGAAAGTAAAGTGCGAGTATAATGAACCTGGTTATTGTTTTGACTCTTGTGTTGTACCAGCTGATGAGACTATATAAGTGAGACCCTGGTGATATGGACTTCAGTCCGTCTCTGGCTGCGGTGATGAATTGATCGGATAGTTAGACTTGTATAACATAATAGACCTGTATCTAGCTATTCTTGAGAACTCGATGGCATCATTACCACTATCTACACCAACCTGGATCGAAGGTCTACCATCATCAGTGCAGAGCACGATGACGACTTCTACAGCTACACCTGCTCTCAGCACAGCAGGAGATTTCGACGCGTGCAACATCTTCCGCAGAGCAGACCTCAACGGC
This sequence comes from Bacillus rossius redtenbacheri, assembly GCF_032445375.1. NCBI lineage: Eukaryota > Metazoa > Arthropoda > Insecta > Phasmatodea > Bacillidae > Bacillus > Bacillus rossius. The sequence continues at coordinate 28,968,394 of NC_086340.1, read as the reverse complement.
TTCAGAAGTTAACATGTCAGCAGTGTTACAATGGTTGTCAACAGTTCCAGTGGCATTGATGAAGGAAGGAGCATCCAGCGGTGTTCCATCACCCGACTGCACGTACTGTGAGAAGATCAAAAACTTGAAATTACGGGATTATGTAATACACAATTGTGTTAATAACTCTGAACGCATTAAATATCAGTGGAACAGGTGTTTAAGCATATTTGTACAATATGGACGATTAAATCGGCACCTCAGGAATTGTGATAGACTGGCTGTACATTCATCGGAATCAAGCTGTTTATTTTGTAACAAAACATTGGCAAATATTCAAAGTGCACAACGACACGAAATATATCACTGTCCTTTTAATGAAGTCGATAATTCGACTTTGTGTGCAAATTGTGGTGTACCAATATGTCGAGCTGATAAACTGAATAGACATTTAAAGTCATGTAAAGGACATAGTCCGTATAGTAAGAAGACTGTTTGAATCGAGAGATCCACGAAACTTTGGTAATTTGTCTGTGTGTTTTTTGTACTTGTGGTAGTGTATAATTTATTTAATAAAAGTTTTTTTAAAAGAACTTGCGATGTTTTTTATTTTCTCAAACCTGACACTTTAGTGGTACTTTTTTAAAATATTAAAGTTGTTTTGTATCGGCCAGGGATCGAACCAAGGACCTAAGTCGATCTAATTAATCAGTATATAGATTACAAATTTATTTAATGAATTTTGAACTTTTTCCCGAATCTCTAGCATTAAAGTTACGGATTTTCAAGATAGTGGCCAAATGACAAGATGGCGGGTGTCACAGCAATAAATGATTACTGCACTCTAGCGGATACGAATTAAACTAACAAGTCATCAGCGCACTCTAGCCGACGATACAATGATGATGATGGCTTCCAGCATCGAAGACAAGATGGTGGACATGACGTCATACTACCTGATGGTATATATGAATGGTAAAAAGTGGTGGGAGTCAGTATGCCAGCATCCACCGCGGGAGAAGGATCGGTCGCCATTTTTATTTTTTTTTGCCTTCGCCGGGTTCGAACCGCGGACTCCGAGCTCCGTGTCGTAAATGCTTTTTTTTTAAATATTTTATTAAAAATTTTATTAAATGAATTTTTTATAAATTTTAAAATTTTTTTCATTCAAATCAGATAATAAATAAAGATTTTAAAGATGGCGGCCGTAACGGAAATTGCAACGGTGACGACATAATCCAAGATGGCGGTCATAGTATCCTTATTCCTAGAAATGGCTTACCGGAGGCTGTAGACATGGATGCTTAAGCCGTTTTTAGGAATTAGGGTTCTTTCTAGGGCAAAACGACTTTTGAGGATTTTCAAAATTCTAATTTTTGAATTGAGGAATTTTTTGAGAATTTTTGGCGGAATTTTTTTCCTACGAAATGTAAATTTCGATGATTTTTGAGGAATTTTGGGCAATTTTTGCCCAATTTTGGCGAATTTTGAGGGTCAAATGTCAATGTCCTACTTGTCCCGTTACGCTCGTCCAAGATGGCCGCTGTGACGTCACAATCCAAGATGGCGGACCGACAATCACATTCCACATCCTGCATCCTGCATCCTGATCTCGGAGCCCCTATTATATACTACTCTCCGGCTATGTGAAATTACGAAGAGCTGTTAGTTTATTTCAGGTGAATTATTAGTTGAAATGTCCGTGAATAGCGTTGTTTGTAAATGTGTGCTGCGCTGCGAGTGCGTCACGTATGAGCGGCGGCAAGCACTAACGGTACTTCCAACTTTCTCACGGGAGCATTACCGCAGCTGTCGAGGATGGAGGCTGTTGTGGAGTGCGCCCAATGCGTCCTGAGCAACACAGGGGAACACCCGTCGAGAACAAAGCGACGCGGGATGCCTCGGTGCGGGTGTAGTCTCGCTGCACGACCACGCCAGGCCGCACACGGCCCGAAGACGGACAGCAAGTCTCCTGCAGGAGTAACAACTGCAGCGGATCGTTACCACAACGCCGAAATAACAACTGAATGAAATTGTGTTTGTTTCTTAAATGTACCTTAACGCCGAAATACCACAATCGAACCTAAAGTAACATAACATAACATAACATAACCTAACCTAACCTAACCTAACCTAACCTAGTCTAACCTAACCTAGTCTAACCTAACCTAACCTTTGTGGCAGTCCTGCAATGACATTTTTCGGCGTTAGTGTATTTCGGCGTTGTGGTAATTCGGCGTTGTGGTAATTCGGCGTTGTGGTACACAGCAGTTTTCTAGCTGTCGGCGTTGTGGTCAAATTGGCATTTCGGCGTTATGGTATATTCGGCGTTATTGTACGTTCAGCGTTGTGGTCCCTAACTGCAGCTCACACCTCGCCCTAGGGACTCCCATATGTGCCCGCGCCGCCAGAGGTTCCTGTCTGGCCAGCGTCATTTGTTGGAGAGCGACAAGACGTGCCTAGAAGGTTGTCATGCAGCGCGAACTAATATAAAAGCAACGGCCCGCCGCGCATGAAATAATAAGAGGACGAGATGTCTCTGTAGAGTTTCTCGGCATTTATTCTCTCTCAGAAGCAATCAAACCGTCTGATTAAGATAGTCCTCTTAGATAATAAATTAATATATGCTTATCTACATGAAGTTGCGCTCATTTCATGTGAAGAAGAAATTAAAAGACAACAAAACACAACCCACATGACGACCAATGCATTGGCCCCGGAAAAAACGAATATTAATTTTAAATAAATTTTTGTAGTATAAATTTGTAGGAAACATAAAAAAAGAAGAAGAAATGATTCTATCATACCCATGCTAGAGATTATATATAGAAGAAAGTGTGGGTGTGATAGCTAACAATTGTTGGATATGTGGTTGTCTCAGACGGCAGACTTCTGCGACACATGTATTCAAAAGTTGGTACCACGGCATGACAAATGTCTCAGTTCCGGTGGCGAATATGTTGAAAAATAGCTGCTCGCTTGCTGTATCAGTTGCAATAAATATTTACATGAAATAGTTTTTTTTTCTGTGAACGGCCCCCCCCCCCCTCTTCAGTGAAACTTACTTTGTAGGCGAGCCTCGTATATGCCATATTTTTTAATAACTATGCATATTTATTTATGCATAATATTAGCGACACGGATTCATTACAAAATGATAATGAAATATATTAGTTTTCACAACGAAATCGGTCCAATGATAACACCGTGAAATCTGAGCTCTACCTATTTAAAGACTCATTTCAGAATTTCCCTTGAGTGATTTCGAAAAAAAAAAAAAAAAAAAAAAAATTACGGCAAACCGTTATTAGAATGACTGACCTGGGATCAAACACAAGTCTTTCGCAATGCGAGTTACTTGTCTTAAAATTAAGGCAGCCAGCACCGCCAGTGTCTTTTCAGTGCGTTACGTAAAATACTAGTAAAAGAATCAGACTCACTATTACAAATACATGTGAACAATTGCTAAACAAAATGGCCAAAAAAAATAATTTTTTTGAGCGTATTTAAAAACATTACAATTACGAAAATTCATATAAGGTAAGAAAGATTTTGGTTACGTTACAACATGTTTTGTAAGCTACTACCCTATAAATTGTAGGTATGGTAAATATGTTATATCCTATGCATTTAACTTTTTCCCAAATAAATTGAGTAGCTATGTCATGTATTGATGGAAAAATATCATCACAACTTTATGCACAATGTTGAATATTTCGTTTTCTAGTAATAACTATTAGTTACGTGCAATTTATGTAAATTTAACACTAAACCTCTCTGAAATTTGCTGCTATGTCACAAATAATTTAACGGATGTTTACTTTGTCTAATATATTGGGTGTAAAAAGTCAAGCAAGTGATATTATTTACTAATAAGTACTTTTATGAATTTTGACACCTATTATATTACCCTATGTAAATATCCGTTGAACATGTTTGAGACAGAACAAAAAATGCCAGAGTGCCATTGAATTAAATTTACAAAAAAATAGCCTTTAACAAATGGGAACGACAAAAAAGAAAGAAAAACATCAACTTGGCGTGTGAATGCCAGCCTTAAAACTTCTGTTACATGCTTAGGATTATTGACAAATTGGTTGGAGTGTAGGTAGCATCATTAAAACCAATATGGCGGCACGTTCACTAGAGAAAACAGTCCGTGATGGTAAGGCCCTGATGTTTTCTGTGCACATTTTCACATGTCTTTGTAAACAGAAATACGTCACGTATTAAAAAATTTTCCCGCATTTTCCACCTTATCTCGGGGGGACATAGGGGCGGGGTGCAAAATTCAGGAGCCACGGGAGATCTGATTCATGGATTTTGCAGCGCGCAATAGGACAGGTCGCTCTCCGTCTCCGGGGATTGAGCGAGCGCGCAAACAATGCCGCCGGACTTATTTAACGGACTCCTTGAACACTGTCCGTGGAAACAACTGCGTGGACGGACACGTTTCCCAGCGTGGCCCGCGCACAGAATTCCCCTCCGTCTCATGTTTATTGCAGATGCAGTGCTTGGCAAAATTCTAGGCTGCGAGCTAAAAAAAAAAAAAAAAGTAGCCGAAGTAAATTTTTTACTTGAACTCTTTCTCCCTACAGTGATTGAAAAAATTTTCATTGATTTCATAAAAAAAATACAAGCTATGTCGTAAAAAAATGTTTACTCCTGACTTTAATTAGTAACACCATCGGAGCAGGATTTTGCTGTTATCAGGCTGTTGACTTGATTTTTTTTTTTTTTTTTGGAAATCTAGTGAATTATACTATATTTACCAAGCTTTTATCATATTGACCTGTATGTATGAATAGACTATTTAATAAAATTTCTCCATTCAATTTTTGCCAACTTTTATAAGTCAGAATGTGTTCAATATTTATGCATATATAAAAAAAACCTCTGACAATACAATATTTTGATAACTTACGACCTTAGTGTTAATGGGGGGCATAGTGTCAAAAATCATTTATTTTGAGCTACGGGTAATAACCATGCTTTTTGTGTATCAATGAGGTCGACGTATGGTGGAAATTTAACCCGTGTCGACTGTGCCAATAAAATTGATAAAAGGGGGGGGGGGAGGTTTAAGACAACATTTCAAAACTAAAAAATCAATGCTTTTTCGATTTATAGTGTTTCCATCCAATAGGTCGGGTTATAGTAGTAAATGTGCCGGGGGAGTTGTTGAAGCCCTAAAATTTTTAACGCTCCCGTAACCCGCCTTGGAGGCTGATTTTAGGAAAACCCCGTGCCCAGTTAATGTGTATGTAATATAAAGAATATCCCTGCCGAGTTTCAAGCCTGTAGACATATACTTGAAAGACGGTCAAGAGCTTTCATTTTACCTAGAACTCAGAAAAATGTATCAGTCTTCGTTTAAATTAGTTTTTCAAAACCATGAGCGTTTGTTATTTCATTTCATAATAATTTTTAACTTGTAAGCTAAAACCATTGTTGTCTTAATTTTAATTAATTAATTAATTAATGTCTGCAGATTTGTGGTAGTGCTGTAGTGCTAATATGCTGTAGTGATAATGTGCTGAGATAAACAATGAAGTACAAAATGGGTAACGACAACTGTATCAAACCTGGAGACATTTTATTTTGAGACTAAAATGAACTTATAGTTTAAAAACTTAACAAACTCCTTTTATCGTAGAATAAACCAAAAATTACAAATTAAAAATTAAAAATGGAGATTTTTGTCCAACAGCGAAATAATACACCACAACTCTGTATAACTAAAAGCGTTGTCATTACGAAAATGAATATATGGAAATAATAACAATATCAACTTAAAAAATTGTAATGGGTGTCTAAAATAATTTGTCTTAATTTTTATCAATAATATCAATATATTATTTAATATATTTTCCATCACTAATTTTAGGATATAGTCAATACGAAAATTTTAGGATATAGTCAATACGAAAATTTTAGGATATAGTCATTATGAAAATGTTAGGATATAGTCAGGGCAAACATATTAGGATATAGTTATTACGAAAATGAAAGAATAGAGCACCCAACGCTTTTAGTTATGCAGAATTGTGTTGTATTATTTGGCTGTTAGACAAAAAACTTAAATTTAAATTTTATTTTTTAATTTTTAGTTAATTCAATGATAAAAACAGATTTTTTAGTTGTTTTTTTAAAACTCCAAGTTTATTTCGTTATTACCTAGAACTGAAGACACCTCTGTCTTTAAGAAATTAGGTATATTTTTAAAATTCTATATTAACGAGAATATATCCACAACCAGTCAGATTTATAAGGTTCTCATTTTCGTGACTGTTTTAATTTATTATTTACCCTCATCGTTAACATATTAAGACATGATTGAAAGTTACCCAAGTAATTTATTACTTTTCGTCTGTAATTTACGGGTTGATTATGCGAACAGATACAAGTAGAAATATCTTAGTTAAAATATAATGCCTAAAATCACTTTATATTTATTAACAAACATGCTTTTGCTTTAAATGTCGTACGAGGAGTGATTAATTTTTTCACCCTACACCAATTTTACGATAATAAAAAAATATCAAAAAATTCACACTATATAACAATAATCTTACAATATCTCAATAATCACATTAAATCACAAAAGTCAATGTTAGAAAGTATCCAAAAGCTATATCCTCTAGCTTCTAATAATTATGTAATATATTTACCTTAAGCTGAGTCTTATAATTAAAAATACACACTAGACGGTAGGTTTTAATAGACTTAAGAGTATTCTAGCCCAACGAATAACACTTTTTTTTTTGGTTCTCTCATACACTGTTCAAAATTACAGTACATTTTACGGACTTTTCAACAAACAATTTACCTCAATTTACCTCAGATTCATTATTTCAGATAACTGGATCTCCGTAAAAACAGATCGTATTTCAACCTCGAAATTTTGTTTTGAAATCAAGAAGACGCGTGCAAGATATATGAGTGTTTTTTGCAGGAGTATTAAGACTTTTTTAATGTTTTAATAATTTAGGTACTAAGATTACTGTTGTACATTCATGTTCAAAGTAAGTGAACTTAGTATCTGTATATTTACGAAGTCCCCTGGATAATTTGTAAAAACGTTCTTCATAAAATTACGTTGAAAATTTTTGATAGTGTACATGAAGCTTTTTAAAGCACCCTCTTTTTACTATGAGGAAGCGAATAATTCAAGAAACCAGCAAAATTTTGTACTTTCAACCAACCCAGGCTCTTTATACAGGAATTTCTTAATACAAAGATTGATGTACCCTGTACATATTCATACAGAACGTGAAGCTATTATAAACATCGGTTTATAATGGTATGTACAAAAGAACTACAAGTTGCAAGCACCAGGGTTATACCGGGGATTTTTTTTTGGGTTAAGAGAGGAGGGGAATAATTTTTGACTATATTTGCCAAATATTTACAAAAGCACTAACTATTTTTATATATATATATATATTTTAAGATTGGCAGTCTGAATATTGCTATTTTAAGAATAATCCAAGACAAAGAAGACTAATGAAGAAAATAAATGTACATAATGTATTCGAAGCGTGCCTGCGAAAGCAATGAGCACCTTTATAAGACAGCTACATACGCAAAATCATTTTCCTTAGCTACTGTAAACAACTAAAGTTAACTTTCTCAGTAAATACGGCTTAAAAATTCATCTGACATGTTTAATTGAACAAGGTTCTGGCATTTACTTAAATCTCATGGTTCGGCTCCGGTATAGGTGATTTGTGAGTGTAGATATATACGTGAATGTGTGTGATTTTTTTGGATGGTTATTGTGTTATTTAAGCAAATTTATTACGACAAACAAGGTTTAATTAACTTTTAAGTTTTATAGTTTCATGAATATTTTAAAATTTTTATGTTTTATAGTATTTTTTTTATTAAATTATAACATATCAATTTTGTAGAAAATCTCATACATATGTACAAAGTTGAATTATTTTATTTTATAGTAAGTTATTCGTTTAGTGTGTATTTTACTCTAGTATTTGAAAACATATTTTATGTTATATAGGTTAGTTTAGAAATAATATATATATTTTTTAATTTTGCTCACAAAGAAGTTTGTTATTTACTTTTAAATGTTAGAGCTCAATTAATGGTATATTTATTTAAGAATATAATATTACGTTTATATATTCATAAATATCAAAACGAATTGTAACTGTAGTAGTTTGTTATTCGGAAGCACCGTAAACTATTAAAAATAAATTAATAATAAGGAAAATTTCATACTATTTCGGTTTTTTGATATTTTCAGAGCTCTTTACGTTGTTGTTTTTCCGGTTTCTTTAAAAAGGAGTTTCTGAACAGATCACAGAATGGTGTTATCATTTACCACGTTAAAGTTCCTCTGGATTTATTTTAATACGATTAATGTGGAGGTATCATTTGCAAGGCTGTTCGGCATAGCACATCTTCCGAAGATTGGTAAGTATAATTTTCTACGAAATAAATAATTTCTTTATTAAATATCTGCTGCTACCCCAGAGACGGCTGGCAGTTTTTCACGTCTTGGAAATGGGACGAGGAAATCTAGGTCAGGTGACTTCTCTTTCTCTCCCCCCCCCCCCCCAACCACCCCCCTCATCACAACAGAGACTGGTCAGCACGACAGCGGCGAGACACCTTTTGGAATTGTTACAAGATCTCATTCATTCTTATCGTCGTTTCTTGCAGTTCAGATAGTAAATTAGCCATATATAATTTTTTTAATTCGCACACTTTTTTTGTAATTTAGTCTCCTAGTTGTTACATCTTGAACATTTTTTTTTAAATCTTCAAACGTGGTTTACAAAGTTCGTAATTTTATGCTCAAAATACATCGAATTTGATTCGAACTGGTGAAAGCGTGTGTTCAATATCTGCTCTCAAAGAAGATGAGTCAACATGAATTGAACGGTCAAGAAACTTGCCTATTTCTCGTAGTGACCAGTTATCCCCCAACCCTATCTAAGTATGTGCGCAAATACAATGTACTTAGCCCACTGCGTTTTATGAAAAAAAAAATATATGACAGTGTATTTTTACGATGCGCGTACACCATGCAACGAAATTTTCATAGGAAGCTTAATATAAATTCGTATGTAGTTACTTTAATTAAAATAAGAGGACATATAAAATGTATCGGTGTGCCAAATAAAACTTTATGATAGTGAAGCTATCCTGGAATATATTTGGTAAACTAAAATAGTCATAGAAAAGAGTAATTTAAAGTTTTAAAAAACTTGAGAATATTGGTACTACAAGTATTATAATACATGTTCTCTTTATAATTTCCGCAGGTTTCGTAGCGCAATGGTTATATATAGTGCGTGACCTATAAGCAGAAGGGTCGTGGTTCGAGATACGGCAAAGGGAAAAGATTTATAATTTTTTAATTTACAGGTTACTGGATTAGACAAATTGTGTTTTAAGCAAATATACGTATACAATATATTTGTTTGTCGTATTAATATAATATTATCGAATACATAACTCCGTCCATTATATTGATTATTTCATACTAGGTAAGACTATATACTCTATTCTTAATTAACGTCATTTTAAATTAATAACGTTTTTTTTAGGAAAACAATTTTCTTGAATTCATATAGGTAATAAAAATTAAACTTTATAACAGTGCAACTAAACTTTAATACTTAACCATTTATAGTCATCCAACGTGTGCGGAAACTATAGGTATTAACATTTTAATAAATTCTAACAATGTGGGTAGTATTTAAAAAAAATTCATTGGCAAAAATTAGGTCCAAGCCAGAGTTAAATATTTTTTTAAGGTTTCTTTTCTTCCGTTTATATCGGAGACATTGTATTACGTAGTTATGTAGTATAACATTTCGCATCGCAAATCGAATGATTCGATAGTCGTCGTAGCTGTTCCGGTAGCGAATTCTAGCGGTGGGTGTGCAACTACGTGTGAGTCGCGTCCAGAAATTTAGTGAGTGAAATTGAATACTGGTGCATATAACTAAAAACATTTATTTATTGTGAATATTGTGATAAATGGTATTTGTGAACTTTTTCAAATGTGTTTTCAAGTGTATTAATATAAATGAGTTTTATTTCGCTTATAAATAATGTATTTGCATTAGGTAAATTATTAATTTTTTTATTAAATTTTTTATTTAATAAATAATTTATATGAATTAATAAGGTTAAAAAGGAAACAAATTTATTGAATAAATTATTAATTAAAATTCAAATATATTTTTTAATAAAGTAAATAATTATTTTATACACATATTTATATTAATACTGAATACTAAGTATTTATTTAATGAACTTTTGCTACAATATATTTAAAAAAAGTTAAGTGTTTAAATAAGGAAGATTAACTTCTAACGCAGGTACATTAATAGACACTTTATTTAATATTATAACGTTTCAATAGGTTTTTTTCGAGCTCAACTTTTTAAAGTGGCATCCCGATTAATAAGACGAATTCGCTTTAAAATTGAGTTACAAGTTTCGCTAATCAGAAAGATAATATTACTTCACCGTAATTTATTGTAAATGGAATAGACATATTTATTTAAATTATGAATAGTTGTAAATTAGTACATTTACGTGAAGGAAACTGTATCATTACAAAAGAAGAGTTCGCAGTAATAATAGGTTCGGATTCTTACTCGGCAATTTATGCTTAGTGTTGTCCCAGTACCTCCAATATTAAAAGGTATTTGTAAACCGTTTACCTATATAGCTTTACAGTATTAACCGCGCACATTAATAAGAACGATAAAACAAAATAAACCCATATCATTGACCATTAAATTATTTTTTTCCATGGTTTAAAAATAAACATCAATTAAAATATTAAAATTTTTCACCAATTTTCGTAAGGAATAATCAGTATTATCGCGAAAAATCGTATTTAATAAATGCAATAATAACCACAGAAACGTGTTGTGTAAAGTTAAAATATTTACTTGTTGTATTATACACTATTTCTTGGCAACTGTGACAGTACAGAAAATGTTTTTTATTTCTGCGTGGGATGCCACACGATGCTGCTATGGTTATCCGTCGCTGACGTCGTGAGATCTGTCCGGTATCGGTTTCCGAGTGGATGTTGAGTCACCGAGCCGGGCCTTCACCGCGGGGAATGTTCACCCGCGGTGATATGCTCGCTCGGCGGAGGCTCGTCAGCTCCTCGTCGCCGGTGAAATGAAGGCGACCACTCCCCCGCCGCTCCCTTTGTGCCAGTCGCCCGGCCTCAGCGCGCGCCTCTGCTTCACCCCTCGTCCAGGGGTTGTGCCAGCCAAGCCTTATCGCGCGCCCGGATCCTTAATTCGCTTCGGCAGGTTCCCCCCCCTCCCCCTGCCCCTCCCCTTCTTATCGTTAACGCAAACCCTCTGGTGCAAAAAAAAAAAGAACCGTAACCGGAAAGCCGGTGCGAAAACATCGTCCCAATCCACCAGCTGTCGCGGACGCTTTTCCTTAATCCGAGGAACGTCTCGTACGTCCGGAAAAAAAAAAAAAAAACCACAAAATAAAAAATAAAAAAATTGGTTTCATTGCTGTTTGGAAAAAAAATGGGCACTGAAATTCCATATTATAACACACGTCAATTTTCGACAAACGTAAATCCCCGTTAATTATCTAGTGAGAGGAAAAACATAACGTCTTTCAGTTATACTGGATACATATCTAGAGTCCATGGTCTAAAACAACAAATAACAATTAAGCGTGACCTTGCACACGCTAGTATTTCCATTGTTTTCCCCACGAAAACGTCTGAAATACTAACGATTTGATTTAATAGTGTCATTTGCTTTCACTGTGCGATAGTTGAATAAGCGATAATTATTGGACAAGGCGGCTTTTTAGAACGGAAAGAAACAATTTTCGGAAAACATTGTTTTCACACACTTCATATTCCCGAAATGTACCCTGAAGGGATGGTTTCTTAATACCTACTGGTTCGTGAAAAATGATAGTTTATAGCTTTCATTACTATACCAGCATCGGACGTCACGGCTTCGTGGAAAGAAAAGTAAATAAAAACCTAACATATGTTTTTCAACCACTAGATACGTCCCTAAATATACCATTGAAAACATGGTTTCTTAATTCCTACTGTTCCGTGAAAGTAACAGTTTAAAGCTTACATTACAATACCTGTGTTATCTCACTGCCGCCGCCAGCCATTGTTTACCCGCAATTGTGCATCTCTTTGTTTAGCACAACTGTAAGCAACTGTGGAGAATCGCTAATTCTTCCGTTTCATATATTGAAGTCCATCCCTGTATCCCGAAGGCTTGATCCTAATGGAATGATCCTGTTGCCTTATTCCTGTGGTACATGATGCTTACAGTTTTACTTCAGTACGTAGAAAGATCCTGATGGCATGATCGTGATGGCTTGATATTGTGGTGCATGATGCTTGCTGTTTTAATTAAGTACGTCGGAAGATCATGTAGATAAAAAATATTGTCATATAATAATGAATTATGATAGTGAGTCGAATAAAAAGAATTTTTTTCAACCTAAAATCATAATTATTCCTTATTTCGCAATTTTAATTATGTGCAGGATCTTCCAACGTACTGAACTAAAACAGTAAGCATCATGCACCACAGAATCAAGCCAACAGGATCATACCATCAGGATCAAGCCTTCAAGATCCAGGGATAAACTTGGATACATGAAATACCAGCCATATAAAACACAGACTATACGACGGCTGTAAACAAAGAATACCCTGGAAAGACTGCAAAGTTCAATGTGTCAGCTACTTCAGTGCACAGCACGTATTCTTCACAGAAAATTAACGAAGTTAACAAGTCAATACAAATTTTTGGCTTCCATTAGATTATTAGTCTCGTTCGTTACAACGTGACCCAAAATAGTACGTACTTTAAAGGTGACAGTTATCCAATATGGCCGCTTTGACGTCACAATCCAAGATGGCGGACGTCGGCACCGGCACCATAAGCCTGAAGCCTGACGCAGGACATAATATTCTACACTACTCGCTTGATTTAAGAAAACTAATCGGTGGAAAAAGATTACGTTTTTAAAGCCACTCGAGACCTCACTGTGTGCAGGAAATAGCTTAATGTCTACACGAAGAGTAAATGCGTGGTATTCGTAAATGTCAACATAGTTACTGAGAGGCGACTATTTAGATGTGAAGTAGGCTACACATAAATAATCTGAACACTCCTGAATTTTTGCTAAGAATCTTATATTGCTTTTGGAACACATATACGTGTAAGTTTGCTTAAGTTAAAGTCACTCTGATTAGCAGTTGGTCAGCAATACAAACCCGTATCTGCACGAAGGCTCAAGTTATAAGTTTGTTTGACAGCTTGAAAGGAACTCGCTGAGAAGAAGCATTAATACGCCATCCTGACTGGAGCGTTGTTAATGAAGGTCTTAGCAACACATCAGCGAGGGACTACTTATAAACTTCCTTACAACAATACCAAACTTTTACTATGCAGTTGGGAAAAGGGACGGGGGAGTCGTTCTCATTAGACTTCAATTAGTAATTGCAAAAGATTTCGCGCACACACTCCCTAACTCCTTAACGAAATTTTGGAACAGATGAAACATAGAATATGTTTCAGGTAATATATATATATATATATATATATATATAACTCAAAGGTGACTGACTGACTGACATAGTGATCTATCAACGCACAGCCCAAACCACTGGACGGATCGGGCTGAAATTTGACATGCAGGTGGATGTTATGACGTAGGCATCCGCTAAGAAAGGATTTTGATTAATTCTACCCCCAAGGGGATATATATATATAAGCGAAATACCACTCACTGACTCACTCATCACGAGATCTCTATAACTATACACCCGATTGACTTGAAATTTAGCATAGTTACTCATTTTGTGATGTAGACGCTCACTAAGAACGGATTCTGCGGAAATCCGATCCCAAGGGGAGTTTCGGGGGTGTAATATATCAAAATTTCCAGTTTTTGGTAGGAAATCACCATGGCAACGGCTGTTGCTTTGTTGATGCTTCATTCGTCTATATGGCAACGACTATTTCATTGTTAGTGCAGTCCTCATCACCGTTGAAATATTGCGGGTACTTTAAATATCAAAAATTGCCCTTTTTTTTTCAATTATATATATTTTACAGACTTGAAACTTCACAGTTATGTTCCTTATGTTACGCAGGATGACATTTTCAGAAAATTATATCCCATGGGTGTTTAAAACCAGGCAACAGTGGGTACTTTGTATGAGAACAGGATTTTGCATTGTTCATGCATTTTCTGCGTCTCCATGGCAACGGGCATCGCGCGGCAGTGGCGTACCCACAAGGAGGAGCATGTATAATGAGCGGCGCAAGAGTGATGTGCCTGTAGACTGCCGTAGCGAAGTACGGGTACATCAGTTGTACGTTGCGTGCACGAGTCGGGAAACCATCGGTGCTATTCATTTTCTCTCCGGTACATTATACAGCATTGCAATAAATTTTTATTGAATTTTTTTTTATTTACCTTTACTGTAAATGGGAGATGTGGCTTAATTTTTTTCCATTAGTATAGCCGTGCGAAGCCGGGTCGGGCAGCTAGTTGGTTATATATTGACAGGAATATCCGTCAGTCAGACGCCGATTCTGAAACTCCCATATTAGTTGGATTGTACTATTAAGTTCACTTTGTCACTGTCTACTGATGGGACAACGGACAGTGACAGTCCCCATGTCTTATCAGGAGCAGTCTTATTTATCCGCGGAGGCTCAAACATCGTAAAAGAATTTCATTAAAAATATTTTCAACTCAACTACGCAAATACCTGGACCGCTACCCATTTTTTAAGATCGTCAGCCGTAAAATAAACAGCAGCAGCAAATTTAAGAAGGATCTAGCAATAGTAATAGCTAAAATAACACAAATAAAAATGTTAAAGTATAATTTATTGGTGCTTTTACTTTTTGTTAGCTTCGGCATACAAAAGAAAATACCGCCGAACATAAGTATTAAAGTTCTCAACTCACATACATTAATATTTACAACATTTGAAATTACTAAAAAGAATATAAAAATAATAAAACCTTTTTTGCATTTACAAAAAATTATCTGGCCAAAATTTTTTTGATTATTTAAATTTTTGATAAGACAACAAAATAAAATAGGTATGCACAAATTCAAATACATGTATAAATTTTATATTAATATATATTCAATAGTTATTTCAGATGTTTTTTTCCTACTGTTCCTTTAAAACGTTCCAATTTAAAGTCAGACTCGTCGGGGCAGCCTACACACAAAGAAAAAAAAAATTAAACGGCACTTAAAAAAAATTGTATCTTGCAAAAACGTTTGCGGCGCGGACTTCACGTTTCTTCACGTACTGACGGACCGGTCATCGTTGAATCACGTGCACCACGGAAATTAATTTTTTTTTAAAATCGCCGTCACTAACTTTCTACCAGATGGTTACTTACATGGCGCATCGCTGGCTGGCGCGCCGGTGATGCGTTAGGGCGTAAAATTTCAACACGCCATTTCACTACTGCAGGTTCTAAGCACCCAGTTGCCTGGCTGCTACACAGGCGAACCTCGTAGCAGTAGAATCACCTCGATTGCTGTGCAACGAGAACTCCGTGCTACAATTATTTACGAATGGCAACCCGCTGACAAATTCTGCGAAAATTTGCACACCACTTGCAATTACCGTTGAGTGTATTTTTTTGCGGAAATATAAATTACGTCTTTAAAAGTTTCACGGCGACACTTTTCAATAAGCGCCGTCCTTACATAAAACACTCGGTCAAAGGTACAGAACACCCGGACTTGTGTATGTCATGTCGCTGATATTTTTCATGACGTTTTCAGCGCGAGCTCTGGCTTCATGACCGCCCGAGAATAGTCTTCTTTTCACCTGTCCGGGGCTTTGCCGCCGCAGCGCGCCACTGTAGTGTGGCAAAGAAAATAGTTCCAGTCTTTCTCTTTCTCACACTTCTTTAGGCATGCCCGAGTACGTATTTATATGCTGCCCATGGAAAATTAAATATAAAATAACACTTTTAACTGGTACAATTAAAAAATAACTTAAACTTAACAAAAAATATTATATTATAAAATCTCCGAGGATGTTCTCGTTAGTACGGCGATCATGTTGCCTACCTGAAAGTCTCAAATGACTATAATACCATTAAATTAAATCGTGGCAAATACATTAAAAAAATATTATGAAACATAACTTAAAAATTAACTTTAACGGTTGTTTTATTTGAAGTTCAGTGGCGCTGGCCACCACTTTCACCGAGAATTATTCGAAACAAAAATCTGCCGTTTATTGTGAAAATGGACTTGAACAAATAACGCCAATAACACTCTAAAGTAATACGTGACAGCTCTGGACTATTACCATATGCGAGCGTGGGCAAGTAATCTAGTGGTATGCAGTACCTAACACTGCATTATATTTTTAGTTAAAATTTAAGTAATACAGTTTATTATTTGAAGATAAAAATACGTTATTTAAATTAAAAATTTGAAGCTGGTGAAGTTAATTTTTACAATAAATCATGCAATGGACAGAACATTTTTGTTAACAGAAAAAGTTAATTTTAACTATCATAATGTAGGTATCTAAATTAACCAAAAACGCTAATACCATAGATGTAAGAATTTAAAGTGTGTGGAATATTTGCCGTGTTAATAATTGGAGACAAAATGAGAACGAACCTTTCTCTCTTCCCTAGGTTGATAACTAATATTAATTTATAATTAATTTAAATGATAATTACTTGCAGATATTTTGCTATCGTAATTTCACAATACTCACTTCATAATAGAATATTTTAAATTTGTATAGAAAGTCCCTTCCAAGCTATTTTTTTTAACTTCTAGCATATTTGACTTTATACAGGTACGCAATGTTTTGCTATCTTTTGCTAACCAGTCAATCAACGACCATAAACAGACATCCTCTCCACTGACCTATAGCTCTATTTTGAATACTGTCAACTATTGGACTGGTGTGAAAACAACGGCAGATTTGCCACAAAAAATTGTGAATTTCTTTCTAGTGTATTATTATTAAATGCTTTATAGTATAAAACTGTTATCCAATTAAATGTATTAACATTTTACAGAAAACTATCAGAAAACTAACAAATTGATTTGTCAGAATGTAAGTAGAATACAAACAAAAGGAAAGAAAACTGAAAACACAGTTGGCAGTTACTGCGAAATTATGAAGTCTAATAGCGACTACATGAACTGCGTCCTCAACGTATACTAGAATTTCTTTTTTGTAAATGGAACATAAATATTTGAGTAAAATGACAGAGATGAGCAAATTTTATCATTTACATGAACAAAAAATTGCATCCATACAAAATAGTGTTCTTAGTAATTAAAACTGGGTTCGAATTCTTACACGGCCATTTATGCTTTGTGTTGTCGCAGTACCTCCAATAGTAAACCGTTCCTTGGATTGCTTTCCGGTATCAACCGCGCACGATAAAACAAAATAAATTCAAATTATTGAATATTTGATTATCTTTTCCATGATTAAAAAAAATATGTTTGAATGAAATAGCAATTAAAATACAAAATTAGGTTGTACGAAGTTAAAATTAATTTTATTGTAGTGTTACAAACAATTTCTTGGAAACTGGTTCTCAAACTAATCTTTGTTAAAATGAAGAAAATTTGTTTCTGCGTAAGGATTTTTTTTTGTTCACGCCTCCATTTTAGGGTCCAGCATTAACATTCAGAACTGCAGTAACAATTCTAGCCAAAACTCACGAAGGCAGGAGACCGGAGGCTTTTGATGCACGGAGCCCACCTTCCTGTGCGAAGGACGATATATCTGGGTGGACATGAAGCAGAAAGGAACAAAAAAAAGCTATGAAAGTAAGAGTTAAAGCATCCTGCTGGGAGAATAACACACGATGATCAGTTTGTTGACATATTCAATTTCCGCCCCATAAAATTTTTTTTGGACACATTCCCAAAGGAATAAAAAATAACACCGATCATCTTAGGAAGTTCGGGAATAAAGTTGGTAGCCATAGCTTTTGGAGGGTGTGCAATAAAGAAGAAGAGAATTATGGGAAGCAAAATAAAAATAATCCAGACAAGAGTAACCATGCATACTGTGACACTTAAATACATACAATTTGCTAGAACTTGTACTTAGGTAATACAGACCTAAATTCAAGACAGCTCTTTTTTAATTATACTTGCAGTGTTGACAATCGCACATAGAATATACTTGAAAGTGTTGAATATTTTTGTATAAATTTTTGCCTAAGTAAAATTCTTTAATTTGTTGGGGTTTTGTGCAAAAGAAAAAAAAAACATGATTTGCACGTTTCATTTCAAAAGTCCAAGCTACTGATTAATTCACGGAAACTTTTAAAACCTAATAAAGAATACAGTTTAGAGGTTCCTCTCATGAAATGTTGTACAGTTTGTGTTTTTACCTGCAAATTTACGCTTTCTTCTGATTAACTCAAAATTGACAACTTATTTTTAGTTAAATTTCAAGAAAGTCTGAGTTAATAAACACATTGAGTAATTTTCTAGTCCTTTAGTGCGTGTGAAAACACCCATGGACTAACAGAAAATTATTGGAGCTTGTTTCAAAACCCTGGAACTATCTTTTATAATGCTGGTAATATGGATGATAGTAATCCAGTAATCCAAAAAAATAATATTTACTGATTTTGTATTTTTTTTTACAAAAAAATTATAAATATATTTTATGTTTATGAGATCTGTCATAGTAGTATATAAAAGGGGATACTGGCGCTGGTGCGAGAAGCTGGAGCCAATGTCCACCATACTGGATTGTAACGTTACGGCGGCCATCCTGGATGACCTAGACCTTTAATCTTGAATTACAAAATTTTCCAAAACTTGACAAATATCACTTCATATTTGCCAAAAATTAGTCAAAGTGTCCAGTTTTTTAAGGAAAAAATTCCGCCAAAACATCTAAAAAAATTATAATTCAAAAATTCCATTTCAAGGGAAAAAACCACATAAAACATTGAAAAATTCGAAACATTAAATTCCTCAAAAGATGTATGAATTTCAGGAAACGCAAATCATCATAGGTCTTAAATTCCCCGTCGTCTAGCCGCTCTAAGACGCCAAGTTCATGTCCGCCATCTGTCGTCTGCCATCGAGCACCATTTTGAATTGTGTCGACATCGTTGCAACTTTAGTTACGCCCGCCTTCTTGAAAATCCGTAAATATTAAGCCGGAATTACAGACAAAATTCCCAAAATGATTAGTTTCTCAGTCTATCCAGATCCTCGGTTCGATTCCCGGCTAGGGTAATTGTGTAATTTTTAATACAAATATCTAAAAAAATTCTTAATTACAAATTAAAAACTTTTTTTAAATAAATATCTTGCTTACATCACACCTGCCATCTTGAATTCTAGAACTTTGGACTTTTCATTACGGTCCCCAGTAGTATAGGTTGGTTCCTCCGATCCCTGGCTTATGGATGTGAATTGGCATTGTCCGTCCGCCACCTTGAATTGTAACGTCACGACAGCCATCTTGGATGACCTTGACATTGACCTTTATTTGTGACCCCGGCAGCCATCTTGGATCCACCATCTTGGACAACGCGATTTTGTATTTCACATCCGCCATTTTGTTTTCTAGAACATTATGACATTTTGACTTCTGTCATTTTGTTTTGTAGAACTTTCCGCAACTTAAAATTATAAAATACCATTTTTAATTTTCGTAATGTAATTTTTATGGTAAAAAATCAGGAAACAAAATTATAACTCATTAAGAAATAATTATTAAAATTTTTTATAAAAATTCCGCTATCTTGAATTAAGACATCACCTTTGCACATTTCGTTATGGTGTCCATCTTGGATTATAGAAACGTTGCACTTTTCGATACGCCTGCTATCTTGGAGAAGTATGAATTTATCGGTGCACATTTAGTTACAACTGCCATCTAGAATGTTGCAATTTTAGCTATGGCCGCCACCATTAAGTCCGTAATTTTTATGTTAGAAAATCGGGAAAAACATTAAATTTTGTAAAAAAATTAATTAATAACTTTTGTAAAAAAATTCCACCATCTTGGATTATAATGCCCCAGTCGCCATATTGAAAATACGTAATTATTACCCAAAAAATAGGAAAAAAAATTGTAAGATTAATAAAAAATAATAAATCGAATATTAATAAAATTTTAACAAAAACGCACATCATTGAGTCTTCGATTCGAACCCGGCGAGAGCAAACAAAATTACGACAGATCTTTCCTCCACGGAAGCCACCGACAGACTAACCTCCCACCACTTATGCAAAGGTACATATATATATCACCAGAAAGTTGACGTCACGGCCGCAATTTTGTTTTCGTCTATTGGAGGATGCCATATTATTTTCGGCTGCCAGAGGGCGCTACTATCATGTTATTTTAATGTTTACCTTCTAGAGTGCAGTAATAATTTATTGCCAGAACGCCCACCCAATGAAATATTGGCTGCCATCTTGGAAATATGTATTTATTTAGCTAGAATTTCGGGGAAATTTTCCAAAATACTTTTTTAAAAATTTGCAAACAATAAACTAAATGATTCTATCAGTTCCTGTCCTTGGTTAGATACTTGAAAGATGCAAAAAATAATTTTATGTAATATTTTTTTAATAAATAAAAGCAACTTAGGTTTCTATTCTACCAGTCTCCAATAAGCCGATGATAACATTCTGGCCATCATCTTGGAAATTATTATTTATTATTTAGAAAGTCGGCAAAAAGTAAAAAATTCGTCATTAAAATCAGCAAATAGTAATAGATTTCTTCGATTGATTAAAGTGCTTGGTTCGATCTTTGCTCAAAGCAGAAAAAGATAATTTTAGAAAAAAAAAACATTTATTTAATAAAAAATGGTGTAAAGTCCTACAAGAGGCTTAAATTCCTCTACTGGCAAGCTCCAGTAAGCCTATGATGACATATTGGATGCCATAGTGAAAATTCATTATATGTCACCTATAAATTCGGAAAACATCCCAAGAATCAACAAAAAATCGTTTATTAATGTAAGAAGTACCCGATATATTTCCAACCTTGGTTTGATTTGTGGCCAGTGATAAGAGTAACTAAAGCTTAAAATAAATTTTCAATTCTGTTTCCCATTACATTTCGTGGAGTTTATTATTCTTTCACTCTACGAAAAACGACTTGTTACAAGATACCTATCAAACGAAATAAATAACTTGTCGCTGTGCATACCATGGAAGTCTAATTTTTATATACTTGGAATATGTTCCAAACAGGCATTTTTAAATGTTAGGCGCATAGACCTATCATCTCCGAACAAAGATATATTTTTCGATAATACTCTAAAAACATTTTTAAACTGGTAATGTCCAATGTCATGCGTTTAGACCAGACATCTCCGAATCATGAGATCAATCATGTCCTGAGTAAAGACTTGTCGATCTATAATCAATAAAAAAGGAAGCACGATTGGAAGCAAAATCAAAGAAGAGAAAGCACAATCAACGAGAAGGAAGTACAATTGGAAGCACAAACAAAAAAGGAAGCACAATCGGAAGCACATTTGACATAGAGGAAACACAATCAACGAAAAGGAAGAACAATTGGAAAAAAATTAAAGAAGGGAAAGCACAATCAACAAAAAGGAAGCACAATATTGTAAGCACATTCGACAAAGAGTAAGCTAAATCAATGAATAGGAAGCATAATAAATGAAATTGAAGAACAAAAAACGAAAAGGGAGCACATTTGGATGCACAATAAAAAGAAGAATCTGTATTACGTGAACTCAGTCTCTGTTAGAATTCAATTTACAAGAAATAAAACATTAAATTTTTGAAATCTAAATAACTGATTTTTTTTTCAATATTATACACGTGCAAGTTAAACATGTGATTATTGTATGTAGCCAGCTTCCCTCAATTCTTTAAGTACGGAGGCTACTTCGTCGATGTACGAGTAGTTTCCTCTACGAACAGATGCTACCAACAGTCTCAGGCGATCAACCAATATGTTAGGATCTTCCCATGGCATATAATCAATCTCTTCTGCTATCATTTTCCTGGAATGTCTGTTATTAATATTTTTAAGATATCTATCGTCCCAGTGTTCATCGTAAGCGTGATCAGAACAATTTATTTTATCACGCCGTTTCCATCGTTTTGGTCTCAGGGCGTGATCACAGCTTTCGATCTTGCCAGCTTTAAGTGCTTCAACACAGTCTTTTGTTTTGTCATCAGCTTCAAAGTCACTGTAGAAGTCAGCTTCTTCACCCATATTTCTGTAAGAAGTTTAAATCGTCGACGTCGCAGTTGTTTCATCGTCTTCAAGCTTCCTTTTTAATGAGTCCACAATTTTTACAAAGTACGGAGGATCTACCTCATTCAGCTTGAATGTACTCTCACTTTTCATGTTAAGGATACTTCCATTGTCCTCATTCTTCCATAAATCATTAACTTTCTTCAATTTAAGTTCTTTGTCGAGATCAGAAGAGCCATGAACATAATCTCGTTCAAGACAAAGAAAATTATTGACGTAATGCAGAATACTCTTCTTTAGAAAAGTAGCTCCATCTTTATCCACTAGCTTGTAAGCAGGCTTGCCGTTACAAGTTCTGTCCTGTCTTTTTAAGCTCTATCTTCCGTTAACGACTTGCTACAACGAATGCAACTTATTATTTTGCTTAGCGGATATTTAACTTACTTATTCTTTTCGTGTTGTCTACCATTCTTTCATTTTTTGTTCATTTTATCATCAACCTTAAAGAGACAGCTGTGTTGAATATTCAATCTTCCTAAATAAGCTACATCTTGTGAATGTCGAAGTAACTATCAAAGTAACTGCAGTTGTGACGACACCTGAGGTTAGTGCGGTCTTTTAATAGGAATGGACTCAGTGATGGATTCAGGTTTTCGTAAAATAGAGATGACCTACTATTTTTTATAAATTTTTGTATCACCATGCAGAAACAATCATAGTCTGGAAATGTTCCTCTGTAATAAAGAACCTTCACAAGTTAGCAGGAAACAATTGATAATGAAATTATTTTCATTCCAATAAATACAAATAAATAAAATTCAAGGGTCTACATGGATTTTGGAATTTATTACGTACCAAAAACCTTTCGTGCCAAAAACCCAAAAACTGAAATAAAAACATCACCTTAAAATAATGGTCGGCCCGAAATGTTTAATATAAAATATCTTCGTTTGCTATTGACGGGAATTCACACAGGATTTTGATAGCAACCACATAATTAATTAAACTAAAACGGTTCCAAAGTTATGCTTATCATATACCCTAAATTATTCCGTGAACATTACAACGCAAAGAATAGAACTGTACTGAAATTTTAATTTTTTTATAAATATAGAAAATGTGTGTTCATAAACGCAATATTTAAAACTTGTTTTATTTATATATAAATAGCATCATCAACTTATTACCCAGTGATGTCGCAAAAAAAAAAAAACGGCGTGGATTCAAGGTTTTACATATTTTTTTTCTTAGCGGAAAATGTAAAAGATATGTCATGCTATATTTTTGTTTTTGAAATTCTTCCATTATAAATTATCGTTACTTCTATTTCGATTGTTAAGTTAAATTTATAAATATAGGAAATGACAATTATTTAATAAGTTGATAACTAAATTCTATGGAATTCAGGAGACATTGTGAATTTTTAAGCTGTTTGTTTGTTCGACAAAAAAATCTCTTTATTTAGTTTGTTATTTAAATAACCTAGATTAACAATTTCATTCGCGCTAACGAAGTAGCAGGCCCAGATAGTAAACCATATAGTGATTAACTGTTAACAAAGTAATTTTTTTTATCTCACCACAAAACTGCGAATGGAATACCACATATATTTGAAAGAACTGAAAAAATCTCTTCGGAATGTTTCAGCGAAACAAAGAACTGGCACTCCAATAACGACTGCGATGAAGGGGAAAGCGTGGGGGTTTAAGCCTCTCTCAGACCACTG
Organism: Bacillus rossius redtenbacheri; assembly: GCF_032445375.1. Lineage (NCBI taxonomy): Eukaryota > Metazoa > Arthropoda > Insecta > Phasmatodea > Bacillidae > Bacillus > Bacillus rossius. The sequence goes on along the minus strand of NC_086340.1, from coordinate 28,944,437 downwards.
AAAGCACGGACTGACGATGGTGGCCATCACCAATGCTGCGGGAAGACAAGGCGATGTAGAGGGAAGAGTTGGCAACCCTGTCTCGAGAACTCTCCCCGCGTTGCGAAGTTGGCGGAGTGGAGTGTGGCGGACCTTCGATACCGCGCGGGCAAACACAAACTTTCTGAAGCTTTCAATTGGTCGGCTCTCCGACTACTTCTTCTCGGGGGGGCTGGATCAAACTAACTCGTGAGGGAGTGCATGCACAGGGTGCTGTCATAACTTAGAAACACAAGATAGAGCTTCCTAAGTCATGTAGTTGTAAATTTGATAGTTTTAATTTACTCGTTAATGATTAACGACAGTTCTACGTCTCGTCTTCTAAGTAGTGATATTTGAAGTTGTGACGTTTTTGAGTTGCATGGCTGGAAGTTGTATGCTTCTAAGACATCACAGTTTTAAGACGTCAGTTGGTAAATTCTGATAAACGTGTTTACAAAGTTATATTTGTATAAGTTATGACAGTTTTAAATTTTGTATTTCTGTTTTAGTAATTCTCGGTCGTGTTTTTCTAAGTAAAGATAGTTCTGAGTTTCATGTTTCTAAGTTAAGACATTTTTAAATTGTGTGGTTTGGCGTTAGGTATTGTCAGTAATGAGACTTCAAATTTGTGTATTTCTAAGTTGCGACTGATCTAAGTTACGATGTATCTGAGTTATGATTCTCCAAGCTGTGGTTGTTCCAACATATGTATATTCTAAGATATGGTAGTTATAACTTAAGACAGTTCTAAGTTAAGATGATTATTTTGAGAATAAACTTTATGACTGTTATTAGGTATTGAGTTTCTATGTAATGTGTTGATTCTTGGAACCACCTTTATTATTTTCAAATGTTTTATCTTTGATATTCTAATGTTGCCACTGATTTAGAACATGATTTATGTAGGCAGGGCTAAGCAGTGAAAAGTGACTATGCAATTTATAGTTGTCCGTCACGTAAAGATGCGTCTAGGCTCTTGCTGAACACGTGGTCACACATGGCACCAGATAGGAGAGACTGCCAACAACCAGATATAAAAAAAAAGTTATATTAAAAAATATTTATTCCCCATTATAGCTAAAAAAACTTTAAAAAATAGGTGGAAGATTGGGTGACTAAACATATGTTCACATATAGCCAGGAAACGCCTTAATCCATCACGGAAGAAATGGACTATCCTACGTCAAGCTTTAGTTCGTGGTTAGCAGATGGAGAAATCAAGAAACGCCAAAGATTTTAATAATTTCCTCGTCTGTACGTGCAGCAGTTTAGAATTTACGCAATGTATTTTATTTGTAAAAATGCATTGTGTTATTTCTTGAAACTGGGGCTTTGAATTTTATGGTAAAATGTAATATTGAAGTGACATTTAATACTATAAAAATTTTAACGCTAGAATAATATTTATTTGCATTTAGCAAGGACCGAACCAAGGACTAAAGTTGATCGAATGAAACATTTTATTAATAGGCGATTTTTTTTAATGATTTTTAGAAGTTATAAGAGCTTAACCCTTCGTCCACATCGAGGTCATTAGATTTGACGAGGGCTGAGATGATATAAAAATGGAGCGTAGGTGAAACGCATGAATAGTGGGAAACGTAAGTACCCCGAGAAAACCAAATGGCTTATGGCAACGTCCAACGTCTTGCGAAAATGCCAGGGTTCAACGTAGCCAGGAGCGAGTGATCGTTTATTAACTCAAATTTATCTATACAGATATATTTTAAAGTTATATTTGCCAGCTGAAAAATGTCTATAAATAGTTAAAAATAGTACGCGTGCACGGTATTTATGTGGAAAGTCCGTGGCTGAGCCTAGAATATTTGTAGATGCAAGAGCCTAAACGTTCGTTTGAGAATTCACACACATTACGTGATTGTCGCTAGACGAATGCATAACACTAGACTAGAAAATAATACTTCAATACACTCAGTTCCCAACATTTGAAATGAATATTATAATATACCATAGTCTATTGAGTTTATTTCTATTTTTCTTTCGTGATGATGACTGGCATTTAAGAAAAAAACTAAGTAGTGCTGTAATCGAGACACGAGTTTCAGTAGTGAGAATAGTTACAGTTTGCCCCAGCAGATGGATTTGCCTCGGCCGAAGAAATAATTTTAGTTTATTATTAGTTAAAAAGTAATTGATAGGTATATGTACAAACATGATCATGCAAGACTACCCCAGTCTGTAATAAATATAAAGGCATTTTGAGCGTGTGTGTTTCATTGAAAATAGCCGCGTAGGAAGGATAAATAGTAAAGCACTACTGTCTTACGAAACTATAAACATTTAGTGAAATAAAATGATACATATTTCTTACTCAATTTTCAAAACGACATTAGAACTAGTAGTAAACTTCACAGTAAAGGGAATCCTACCGATATTGGATTATTATAAATGTTGAGTTAAATAATTTATATTTGGTTCAATAATAAATAATACCATTGTTATGTTAGTGGCTGCAATACAACTTTGTATAGACTGCTTCAGACTTCCTTAATGAGCTAAAAAAACAAAATTACATATCATGATTTCAAACATCCTTGGGTAACGAATTTAATGTTTGCATGTAGCAACGCAAATTACGTCTTGTGTGTACAGCCCTTAGAAGCTGTTTTGATTAAAATAATTAATACTGTAAACTTAGATTTAACATTTAGTTTTGAGCTATACTACGTATTTATTGTTTTATTTATTTATATTTTTTGACAAGTTTTATAAATAAACATGATAAGATTGTTTGTAATTTAAACCATCCCAATTCGTTGAAATGTATTAAACAATTTTTTAAAGTATAGTTAATTTCCAAATTTTTTGTACACGTAGCCTGAGTCGGGTAACGACATACTAGTTTCGGCTGCAGGTTCAATAAGAAAACAATATGTTGAAAACTTACGTGAATTGTGTTATAAAGTTCTTCACAAGCAAGTATTAGCCTTTAATTTGGAGAAAATATCCTTTTAGAACATAAGTCACGTATATGTGTTTTCAACTTATTATTTTCTTGATGAACCTGCATCCGAAGTTTGTTGGTTAAATTCTGACTCACACAGTACATTATACCGTATTTGGTAATCCAAGCCACGAAACACTCCTCACTTGCAAAATTAATACTGTATTAAGCGAGTTAATTAAGGTCTGTAACGGGGTGGGCTGGTGGTAAAGTGTGGGTAAGTTCGGCGTGGAATCTGCCGGTCGGTCTGGCGGGAATTACCATCCTTTAAGCCCTTTACATTCTGCGCTACTCCGAGATGACCTGAGGGATATTGAGTATCTTGAGAATATTCTGGAATTCACTTCCAATGTTGAGTAGTGGGGAGGTGGTAGGCACAAATGGCGCCACTTTCAGGAGACGCGTAACCCTCACGTATTCCATCAGTCTCACACTACACAAAAAATTCTGTTCTTTTACAAAATATTCCTTTAAAAACCAGTACCTAAGAATTTGTTTGAAATACTACAGGAAATATATTGTAACCTTGCACAACACACGGCTATGGTTATTTGTTCATATATGAAATACAATATTCGAGATAATACTGAGTATTTCTTAAAAAAAATAGGCGCATATTTAAAAAAATAATTAATTGGTATTTAATTCAAGCATATTGTGTTTCAAACTATGGGAAAAAATCGAATATTAAAGAACTGGATTTTATTTTGTTTTATTATGCTTAGTATGAGCGCAGTTGATACTGGACAGCTACTCAGGGAACGGTTTAACTACTGGAGGTACTGGGACAACACAAAGCATAAATTCCCGGGTAAGAATCCGAGCCCAGTATTACTGCGAACATTGTTTTGTAATGATGCAGTTGTTTTCATGTAAATTTACAAATTTTTAAATATCTGTAAGGATAAATAATACGTATTTCTGTTCCATCCCCCCCCCCCCAAAAAAAAAAACAACAGTTTACCTGTTAGGAAGGTTCCTCGTCAGTAGGTCTATTGTAGGTATATTTTAAAAAGTAGTAAAAGTAAAAAAAAACTATACACCTATTAAAATGTGACAATCATAGTTAATATAAAACAGACTACTACAAATATTATAAATGCGGAAGTTTGTGAGAATGTGTATATTTGATACCACTCGGCTACTTAACAGCTGAATGAATTTAAATGAATTTGATACATAGTTAAATTAGGTCCTGTAACAGGACATAGGATACGTTTCATCCCGGAAAAAAATGTGCAAGAAACAAGTCACGTGTTCAAACACCGAAAGTAACAGGGTTGCATTTAAGCACTGCATGTTTTTCCCATCTGGCAGCTCTATGTTGTATGTTAACTAGTATCAAGAGCAATGAATTTTGTTTGGTTTGGCACCTAACAATAACTCTAGAAACATTATTTATAGATATGTGTTAACATTATCACTGGCTTAAAATATAAACTAGGTTTTTTTCTATGAACTTATTAGTCCTGTACTGCATTAATTATTTTTTAAAAAAGTTGGTATTAATACTATTTTCTTACACGTGTTTAGCTTCATTTTCATAGAAAAGTTATAAATTTAATGGTTTTATACTATATAATAAAGCATGAATTATTTTGTAATTTGTGATAGTGCCGTTAATGATAGTTTTGAAAAAGAATTATTTTGAAATAACTGCATTACCTAAATTCTCACGGGTAGATAAAATGTTTTGAAAGAGTATCATTTTTTAATATCATACTCATAATTAAATTATGGCTATCTTCAAACTAATTTATTTTTTTTTGGCCTTGAAATACAAATCTATTAAATGAATACTGTACACATAAAACTTTATCTGCTATTACGAAACCGAGTAACATATCTAGTTACAAATAAAATTACTTTCTTTAAAGTTATAACGATTCTTTGATTTGCATGTACACATTCCCGAATTTGTTTATCACTCTGCCTTGTGGATGGAGAAACAATGTCGAGTGTAGGTATGATTGTTTTACCATGCGTTATAATGTTGCAAACTTGAAATCAGGCTTTTGCAGCTCTTAAGCAGAAACAAAAAATAACGACGGTGAAAGTTCCTTTAAATGTGAGAATGACAACACATTCTTCCAATTTTCATTTTTTATATAATAGTAGTAGTAACAATAGGCGACAATGACATAATCATCCCTTTACGAATCCTCATTTGACTTGATGGGAAACTCGGTTGTAAGCAAAAGCAGGGATGGCTAGAACGAGGCTCACCGAAGCTAGAGGAAGACTGAATGCATAAAAAAAACCGCTTCATCACGTGGTGGAAATACAATCCGTCAACGACGGATATGATGACTATTAAAAAAATTCATAACCAATCTGTTCGAAGGCTGGCTCAAAACGTTTACAAATAATAGCAAGTTAATCGCTCCTCAAATATATATTTTAATTGCTTCAAAATCCCAGCCGAAAATAATGGGTAAGTTGCGGAATCTTTACTTATACTCTATGGCGACCTTAGTCACGAATTAGTAAGTAATCTGAAGGATTGAAAAATAATATATGAAACTGTATTTTTGACTAAAACATCAATAAATGAATTTAAGTTCATGATACATTTTTTTTATAAAATATTAGCCCTCATATTTTTTTTTGGATTAAAGTAAAGCCCAATAAATAACCTAGTTCAAATCAACTTGCTGTGTGAGACTGGAGGCAGTACGCCCCAGTGTGTGGTACTTAGTCGCCTGGAAGTATCACTCGAGTATCCGTCGCGTCGCGTCGAGCGTCGCCTCGAAATCGCGCCGTGTGAAGAGGGCTTCGTGCTGCATCCACGACAGCGCGACAGCGGCGCCGGCGATGCGAAGATTTCCAACCAATCACACTCAACGCGTCTGTGAGTTCAGCGCGGCAAAAATGGCGGAAGTGACAGAATTCCCGAATTATTAGAAACATTTCATATTGGCATTGAGTTGCGGGGCGTGGTGTTCCTGAATTTTCGTTTTTCGAAAGATAGCTAAACTGTTGCATTGTTAGTTCTAATTTTATTCTTGTATTTTTAAAATATTTTTTTTACTAAATTTATATGTAAAAAAAACCCCTCTGACATGTGTTTGCACACAGTGATTTTCAAAATGGCATGTTAAATTTGAACTAAACAAATTACTTTCTCAAACATAAATATATTTAAAAAAAAACTGCAAGCATTGATGGCGTGTGTTTAGTGAATATGTATAAGGAAGAAACATTTTTAATGCAATAGTTTAAATTTGGTTGTCACGTGGATAAAAACAGTGACACGATATTTTGGTGTCGCAGCGCCATCTTCTCTATTGTGATTCCACCATTACCGTGTCATGCGATGGCTGTACGAATAGCGTGGAATCTATAAATAAAGAGGAGGGGGTTTGGAGGAGTGTGCGCCTGACGTATCGGCTGTCGGGTTGCGCGCGGGCGGTGAGCGGGTTGCATGCCTCGCAGGGACGAAAAGGCTGCGCGCCCCAAGGATGTCTTTGCCCCACTGTTACACGCATCGCGCGCCCGTCCTGCCAACTTCGCTGCTCGACTTCCCCAGCGCGAACTTCAGCTCCCCGAAACCAAGTTCGCTCTCTCCGGCGTGAAGCATTGCTCTTGTTTGAAGCCGCTGAATATTTATGGGCCCGCGGCGCCCGGATGGAAGCCAGATGCGTTATCGTAAATACCGCGGTCGCTGGCGTTTCGAGTCGCTGGCGCGAATTTTTTTTTCTTCTAACGAACACGGACGTGCGGTCGCAAAATTAGCGAAGCGTGTGAAATTTTTTTTTACAAACAGTCGTGGAAATAGTTTACTTCCACACAGTTGGTAGAACTTCTCCCAAACCACGGACGTCGAAGTTAAAGCAGTTTCTGTCTGTAAACAAAATGTGATACCACTTCTAACTTTGTTTGACGAATAAAAAATAAAATCGACCATATTGCAGTTATAATTAAATTTGATTTACAATTCACTGAAAGTTTGTGTAACTCCAGCTATAAGAATTTGCTTCATTTTAAATATTTTAATATAAGAGAAAATTATTCAAATTCAGTTTCAGAGGAAAAACCTATTAGCGCAAACATCAAACTAACTTTTGGTCAAAACTAATAATTCTCGATGACATGAAGTAATTTGTTTACATTTGTAATTTTTTCACCACAAAGTTTTGCAAGAAACATTTCCAAATTTAATAAGTTTTTTACACACATCTAGATGATTAGAACTATGTTACTTTTTACACTTCACTTTATTCAGTGAAAAATTATAGTCTGATACTTTGCAGTAAATTACTCAGAATTTAAATTGATATACGAATGTTTGAGTAAAAAAATACAGTTTTATAAATTACTTTTTAATATCTCAGATCACTGATTCGTAACGAAGGTCGATTTTGAGTATAAATAATGATTTTGCAACTTACTCATTATTTACGGCCGGAATTTTAAGATACTTAATTACAATAAACTTAAAGAGCGATTAGGTTGCCATTATTTGTAAATGTTTTGAGTCAGCATTTGAATAGTATGGCAATGAATTTTTAAATAGTTATCGTATCTATCGTTGTCTGATAAGATTTTTACCTCATGCTGAAGGTTTTTAATGTAATCAGCTTCTAATTATCTCTTGTTAGTGTATTTACGAATTATATATAATAACCACAGTTTTGTCTATAAAATTATTGTTACTTATATTTATGTATAAACCATTGCTCCTAGTTTTTAAGCCACGCATCAAATTAATCAATATCACACTGTGAATCAAAGAATTATTCACTTCAAAACTTATATCATGTTAATATTAGTTTGACATAGCAACACCGTAAGTGGATTTTTAAAAATTAAATCAGACAATTTATCCAGAATTTAATTAAAATCCAACTTATTCGAAATCAAATCACACTTTTCTAACACTAATACATGAAATAACTCAACTCGTACTTTTATTATGTTCAAAGAGACAAATTCGGATTATTTATCACACCACCAAAAACCAAACCAAATAACTATCAACTTTATCCTCGATAATATTTTCGGGCTTTGCTTGTTGTTTATACGGTTTTCATTTGCATAAGTTCACAAGACATTTTTTATTGTGTTGAAAACGTAACACAGAAAATAAAAGGTAAAATGAGTAATGTCATCCTTAGAGCACCCTGGTCATGTTGCTGAAAATTTTAGAAGCACGATCAAAAATTTGGGGAAAATATATATTCTAGTTCTTCAGGCTTTTCATAAATGTAAAACATGTTTAAATATTGCTGAAACTTTTGATAGAGTAGAAAGTACAGTCACAAAATAGGCCAGTGATGACACAAGTGTCTGATATCAAAGTGAACAAAATTGTAAAACAATGAACTGTTATGGAGTACGAAATATAATTCAACACTCCGATTTTTTTTAAAAATAACACTTAATTTACACTTTTAACAAAATTATCCATGATTTAAAGATTGTACACCGTCACCTTTGTTATAAATGGAACAGAAATATTCATGTAAAATTAAAGACAATTGCAAATTTGTACATTTACATGAAAACCACAAACTACAAAATAGTGTTGGCAGAAATACTAGACATTTATGCTTTGTATTGTATTGTTTAAGTACCTCCAATAGTTACAGTTATTTGTAAACCGTTCCTTGAATAGTTTTCCAGTATAAGCTGTGCACATTAATAAGCATATAAAAACAAAATAAAGGTAATTATTGAATATCTGAATATCTTTTCAATGGTTAAAAAAAATTATGTTCGAACGATGCATCAAATAAAATATAAAATTTTGCGTCATTTTCCGTAAGAAATACTCATTATTAGAGACCTGCATAATTCGCGGATTCATTTCGTGTTATGCTAAAATTCAAATAATTATACCTTAGTGCTGCTTCTGTCATTGGTTCATTGTTAATCTGGAGGACTGATGGCCAATTAGAGACCCTCACTCATAGAAGTGTCGAATCACAGGCCACCCAGTCGAGACGACTCACAAGTTAGCAGCCAATGAACGGGTGGCATTTGCCCGAGTGTGTAGAGTGTATTAGAGTCTATCGTGGAGGTCATTGAACCCGCGAATTTTGCAGGTCTCTACTCATTATTATCTCAAAACGTATTCCATGTACGCAAAAATAAACATAGCCATGTGTTGTTCCAAGTAAAAAATTATTAGCTACTGGTTTCCAAAGGAATTATTTGTATTAAGTACAGCCTTTTTTTCTGTGCATGTTTTTAAAAATAAAGCTTGGTGAATATTTAAAAAAAAAACCTGAAAAAATAAGAGTGACGGTTTATGAATAATCATAGCAGCACATTTCATGCACATTATGAGACGACGTTTCTCACAAGCTGGCTATTCATATGCGGGTAAAAATATTGCCACAGTTTTTGGATAGTGTCTAGACATTCTTATTCGTTCGTCAATAATTTTTAGTTCGTCACTGTCTACGCATAAGTAATTTATCGTTATTTATATCGTTATTTAATGGGAGATAGCTATTAAATTAGTAGTTAGTCTATCGTTTTTTACGAAAATGAACCAAATGCAGAATACTTCGTAATTCTCCTAATGATTTTACATATGAAACATTTGATTACGTTAAAATACCGAGCGGAATTCCCACTTTAGAATCATTCAAACATTGTACCTGCAATAAGATATTTGAACCAAAATCTGTTTCAAGAACGCAAATATCGCGTGAAAACAAAGTTAACATCCTCGTTTGCCGGTAGGAGTACCATCACTGAGATGCTTTCGCTGAAGAATGGCATTGACATTTTAAGAAATTGGCCAAAATAACCCCAAAGAACCTACAATGACGAAGATAAGCTGTTTAAGGTTTCAGTGTTCACTGGAGTTGAAAAGAGATGGCACCTAAACAGCAATTCTTAGATTATTTCTTTAAGTACAATACACTTGGAAGGCAGCCTGAAAGAGACCAAACGAAGTGAAATTAAATTATCCTTTACCTCTTAAAAATACATCTTGGTGTAAAAGTTATAATTATTCATCTCTTACATAAAATAAATATTTATTCAGCTTAAACAGAGATTTCTCAATATTATTTTTCCATAAACTCGTTGCTTTAATCACGCTTAGTGAAATTAACTTCCAATTTAAGTGCTCAGAATTTCATGAGCATTAGAAGTATACTTGTTTTAATGTATCTCATTCTGGGTTCCAGCCAAATAAATCTCGTACAAGATTGAAATTATCTGCTTCAGCGAGAATCTGAGCTGCATAGCCTGCCTGTGCACTAACACACACACACACACACACAAAATAATTGAAATTTCCGAAGGAGAGGATAAATATTATGATGGATAACCTCCTTCATTGGCAGCACGTTGATGAAACTCAAACATTATAAATGATGGTTGCACACACCGCGAACTGTAAAGGGAGACTTCATTTTGAGATGAGCGGATCTCATTCAACACATAATATAAAGCATCTAAACCACATAGATGATCACTGGCTGGCCTTCGTAATTCGGTGAGAGGCCAGGTTTCGGTAGGATTTTAATTACTTCCTCCTTCTCGCGGTTTCTTGATTTGATCCATCAATTATCTCTTTCATCCCAGACATCGCTAATATCATCACTCGGTCTGTCATCATAGATCCGATAAAATAATCGAAGCTGAAACCGAACAATGTGGCTCCATGGTAAAGCGCTGGGCTCGCATCCGAGAGGGGAGAGAGCTTGAATTTACGATTCGACATTTATTATTTCATTTTTACATGTTTCCCCGAAAGTAATCCGGTAAAAGAGATGTTTACCTAATAGTATGAACTGGTTCATGGGTGTATCTAAGGGATGACAAGGAATTGTGTTGCAGAGGAGAGGGGCAAATGCCGCCTAACAAAGTGAAAGAAAATTAAACAGAAAAAATTTGTAAGATGAACAATTTCGGAAAATTGTATTGACCGATGGTCAGCTGGTATTTGATCACACTGAATGAAACTAAATACGAAATAAAGAAATTGCATTATCTTTGAAAGGTCATAAGTACTTCAGTAGTATATAATAGGCGGAGCTGGGACTGGTATCTGTGGCTAGGCGTGAAGTGTTTTCCACCATTTTGAATTTGTGATGTCACGGCCACCATCATGGATGACCTTTGACTATGAAATTCCACCTTGTCCATGACATTTGGCCTTGACCTTTTCCCTTGAACTTTGTCATCGAACTTGACCTTTGCTCTAAGAGCTTTGACCTAAGAGGACATTTTGGATTCCGCCATATTGACATCGAGCACCCCAATCCCTGAAGGTTGCAATTTTCGTTATGATTTCCATCTTGAATTCTAAGAACATGACCGTCATATTGTATCTGATTTTACAGAAACTTTTTTTTCGATTCTGACATCTTGTCCGCCATATTGTTTTCATCTGCTGGAGGCCGCCATATTGGATGCTGACATCTTTGTTTTTGATGTTTATTCCTAGAGAGAGCCATCATCGCTCTGCCTCATACATCTAACGTCAATGTTTCATTACCGGCTAATGTTGTTTTAATCCTTATCAATTTATAATACTTATAAATTTCTTTCTTTTTTTTTTACAAAATACGTTGGAAGCGCTGTGATTCGAACCATGACAGCTCGGACATCTGGGCTGGAAAACACATGCCATTGACCACATGGCCATCGAGAAATTTAACAAATTGAGAATCAATTATGTTAATCATTTGGACTTGTAATTTTTTTTTAATTTGAAGAAATAATAGCGTAACCTGTTCGAGATCGAGCCAGCAAATTAATTTTTTTCAATACTTGCTACAAGGAGTGCAAGCATACACGTCTGCCAGACTGTGTTGCCAACCTATTTGTTTCATTTTTACTGCTAGAGTGCATTAATTTATTTATTGCCCTTTATCGCTCCCATATTGTTAACTGGCCGCCATCTTGTAAATATGTAATCAGTAGCTAGAAGTTCGGAAAAAATTCCAAAATTCACCAAATAAATCGCCTATTAATAGACAGATTGATTCAATCAATTAAATGCTTGGTTTTATAATTGATCAATGCAAAAATTTAATTTTAGGTAAAAATTTATAATTAATTAAAATTATCAAAACATGTTACAGTTTCGAGAATTAAAAACACAACAAAAGAAAAAAACAACATAATTTTCACTCTATTACAACTACAAACAAATTAGTAGCATTTTTCGAATTCTGCACCTGCTACCCACGAATTGAAGCGAGGTAGGAAACCTCACCACTTGAAGTAGTATCGTACATTTCTTCGTTTTAGAATTTTCTCCACCAAGTATGTATCGGGATACATTGTAGGCTGAATCTCTTCAACATAGAAGCCACCACGAATCGACTTGTGTTTCAAATTTTCGAGGTAGTAAGTCCTAGGCTCCGATTCACGAACGTGGGTCACAAAGAAAAGTTCGGGACTCCAATTCGCGGTGGAACCTTTCTTGAAGACGCCTTTCTGCTTGGAGTTAAGCATAATGTTACCGATGTTAGCTTTTCGCTTTCGTGGATCTTTCATCTTTATGTTGGTAAACACTCTGCGAAGCAAGCGATTGATATTAATTCCCATGGTAGAATGCATTATGGAATTTCATTTGCTTATTAATTTCGGTAAGATATCCAGCCACTTGTAATTTCCGTTAGCCATTAAATGTCGCCACATCTTGGTGCGCAAGTTCTGTTAAACCTTTCGACACTGAGGCTTTGACTTTACTAAATGTAGAGTAGGTTTGACGCTAAAGTACTTCATCAAAGCTTTGAAGGTTGCATTGTAGAATTTTTGCAGGGATTAGTTTGCAGGTGCAATGGTATATGTCGATCTTACAAAATGTCTCTCATAGCTTTGGCTTCATCGGTTGTAGTCTTCGATTTCACAAGTCTGACCCAAGCGAACTGCTATACACATCGATGACCGTTATCATGTACTTGAAACCTTTATTCATTAGGATATATAGTATTATCTCAACAAGGTCCACCTAAAATAAATAATCATGTCTATACACTACGACTTTGCACCGAAGGTATTTTCGTCTTGTAGGAGCATGAAAATCGTGAGCGATTCCGGTTTGACTCATTATACGTAGCCGGCTTCCCTCATTTATTCTAGTATGGATACTATTTCGTTGATTTGTAAATAGTTTCCTGCACAAAACGAAGCAAGTAAATGTCTCAATCTGTCGACCAATCCATTTGGGTCGTACCAAAACACATAGTCAAAGTTATGACAACTTTCTAGCCTTTTTAAACCTTCACCGTGTAGTGCTAGTTCACTGAAGATATTGATGAAAATGTCGACTTTTTCATTATCTTCGTGTTTATATATGCCCCTTTTTGAATTGTTCTTGCGGAAAGTGCACATGAGTTAATGTAAGAAGTTTCTTGTACTCTTGCAAATCTTAGTAGGAGTAGACTTGAGGTTCCCAGCGAAACAACAATTCGTACAGACCTGAAGTCCCGGTGGTTTTGCAATCTTCTACACATATTATATTTCCTGGTAAAATATATATATTTTTAGAAGCGATGATTTATGTACACTCTGTAGGTCGTGTCATTATTCCGACTCGTGAAATAACTCAAATATGGTCGGGCCATTACATTAACTTGGCATCCGTTCTTCCGTAATTTTTTTTTCTTTTGCACAGACTCTGTACTTGTAAATCCCTCTTCTTCTGGAGATGGTTTATATTTCCTCTTCTTTGCAGTATGCATCTCGTCATCAACTTCTGACTTCGTACTGATGGTTGGTTCTTCCTTATTTTTAACTTCGTAGAGACGACTAGTAATGGGTTTAAATATCCCTTCATTTTACATTTCACATACACGTCGGGAATTTCTAGGAAGTGTATATTTTTCACGAACAGACATAGCATGATGAAGGTCACTGGCCAAGTCCGACACTGTACTGGCTGAAAACATTTTGCAAGACTTCTTACTATACTTTTTTTATCCTCCACAGAAAGCTCTACCCTATATTTAGCAAGAGATGTTTTCGTTTCTAAATGAGGTAGTGTTGCATCCGACTACTTTGAAAAGCCCTCAAATCATCGTGTCTTTGTGCGTTGGATACTTCGATCATGTAATGAATTTCAGAATATGAGAATTCCACGCGCTAGTCAATGGCAAGAAGGTACTCTATTAATTCGTTTTTCGTACTTTCTACTTTTTTAACCAGTAGCGATATGTAATTCTGGATATCGGTGTCGTGAGACTCGAGAACAGTATAAAGTTCAGCAGTGCGACTGCTACGACCAAATTTCGAAAGGCTATAACTGATGTTTGACAATAAACTGATTGAAATATAGTCTGTACCTGCCTTTATATAAAAGCTAGTCTTTGACTTTAACTAGGAATCCGTGTTCGTTTTTTCAGCAAAAGGAACACATGTCTTTGAATACCGGGAAAGTCATGTCGGTCTTATGTGATCATCGTAAGCATAACGTAAATTAAGTTCATCTATGAGGAAAAATACTATGATGTTTGCATTGTTACATAGCAGAAGTTTTGGAATTCGACTGTATGTCTGATACAGGTAAATACAGTCTATTTTGGTGTGTTTGACCATGGAAAAATACTCTTGAATTATGTCTTGATTCCCACACATGACGTCGTCGAAGACCATCATATAATTGACTTGTGCTTTACTAGGAGGCAGCACATCAGTATTATCGATGCTTGGGAAATACTCCAGGCCTTCAAACGATCGTATAATCGTGGCCAGTCGCTGGTACTTTGGCTGTTGCAACGTCTTGGAATAGAGGTGCACGTTTTCGAACCGAAGGCTGTTTGGTTCTTCTAGCAAACTCAGTAGAACGCACATTTGCTGTAGTTGGACAGACCCGCCTTAATTCATCACACGGTAGAAGGCTATAACGAGCCATGTCTACGGGCAAACACACTTCATGCTTGAAGAATCGCATTGTACTGACGAAATTGTATAAAAGCAAAATCATTTTTACTTTCGGCTCAGTTTCACATAATGACTCGAAGACGAATAAAAAAAATACTTATTGGCGCAGGACTTATAAACTCGCTGATTAATAATCTGACTTTCGAGCTGCACATTACAGGCTACATATTTTTTGGTCCAGAAACTAAACTAGCCAAACGACTAGCTAGAAATGACATTGGCAATAATTCTCTTGACAAAAAGTGCAAGCGACATGATAGTGCCTATTCTCTCAGCAATGATATGGAATCTATTCGCCGAGCTGACGAGATACTGGCACAGGAAGCCAAAGATATAAGTAAATCATCAGACGCATTACTTTGAGAGAAAATCGTGGCGTGCAGAATAATAAAAAACGTGAAGGCAAAATCCAATCTAGGAATGGGTGCTCGTCAACCAGGACCTGCATGACCAAGTTTAAGGCTTAAACATGCGTGCAAAAAGCCAAGCAAAAAAGGTGGACTCTCGACCAGAATATTATTAGAGGTTTTATACCGCTACTTTTACCTGCATTAGGCACCCTTAACGGCCTCATCGTGTATTAGTAACATTTTGGCACAATTCAAGATTATACCTATATTTTATAATTTTTTTATCTGATTTAATTAGCTAATTTAAATTTATTTTCCTTACTCTACTCTCCAACTTAAACTTTGCTGGACTGGTTTCCGTTTGTGCCGTGTGCTGATGATCCAGCAGTCCCACGTTAATTCAGCATGGCTAATCCTTTTCTCTTCGCTCCTGATCACGGCTTGGATATAATTCCTCTCCCTCACCGTGACTCCGGGCGAGACTCCTTCTCGGAGTTACTTCTCCCGTCAGTCCCTGCTGGAGCAGGAGCTTTCTAAGATGTCGGCTGAAGTCGGCAAACTTTCAGTCAGGCATGAATATCTTGTTCACCAACTCTAGGACATGCCAAAGAGGCCAGTTTCGCTAAGTTACCACTACGCCAGTTTTTCCCCCGTACCCCTTACCACCTGTGTTGTTCGCAGTGCTTCCTAGAACCAGATGTCCAGAGCATTGAACCGTTGACTGTCTCAAAATCAAGTTCCCCCACTGGTGGAACAAAACCACACCCCCAAGCACGCTACTAGTGCCTCTCATGCGCGACCTGTCGGTCGTCTGTAGTACTAAGACCTAGTTAGTTCTTCACCTTCCCGCCAGGTGGCGACTGCAGCCAGAGCGATCTTCTACCTGCCGGTCATTAGTTTTAGCGCCCACGCGCGCCATCTGCCGGCAGTCTTGGGAATCATTGGGCGGCGCGTCTGAGGTCTCATATTTTTGTGGGTCCCTAGTACCTAAGGACCTATGGCCAATAAGAAGCTACTATCTCCTCCCATCTCCTCGGCATAGCTCTGCCCGTTTCCCCTACTTTCGGCACCAGGGAAGGCATCTTAACTATAGGAGCTTTAGCTGGCTCGCGGAAGATACCTTCCAGTGTGCGAACGAGCAAGTCATCGACTCTCGCCTCGCGACACGGTATTCATGGTTGCACCGAGATGGAGACCGATCACTGCCTTTGGCGAGATGTAATCGCTTTCGCATATGAATACTATTCCCTTGTTGTCTTGTTTGCTTTTCTGTCTCGTAGCGATTTAGCAAATCCACTCCGCATGAGTATTTCATTTCGGTCCTGTGCGTCTGCCTCGGCCGTGCTAACTTGATCTTTTATTGTGTACTACCCACAAAATGGTAAGTGATATGCCTTGTTTATTTTTTTTTATTTTGGCCTTCCTCCCATCTTTTAGCTTCTTTCTCTTTTCTTTCCAATCTGGACTCACTACGCTTGGTGTGTCGCTTTGTGTAGTGTGGGTCCAACTTTAAACCCTCCTCCTCAACTTCATATTCTTGAAGAGACCGGCGATTTTACTCGTCTACCAATGTAGGAGCTCTGACGGCATAAGTCGGACAGCCGCTCATCTTGGTGTCGCTTGCTGGCTTGGTCGGCCTTCACTACGCAGTTTTTCCATCAGAACATTCACAGCTGGATTGGAGATTAAGTAGGGAATCTATGTAATAGGACATTCTAGCACGTATGTATTTGGTTAAGTTGATATTATAAAAATAAAGACTTAATGACACTGCAGGCGGCAGACAGCTTTATTAAATGTTGAGGTCAAAGGTCGTCCAAGATGGCCGCCATGACGTCACAAATTCAACATGGCGGAAAACACTTCACCCATCACCCAGGCACCAGTCCCAGCTCCGGCTATTATATACTACATACTTATTTCTTCTGCCACGAAAGGAGTTGAATTTCGAAAATTGTTCCCTTTCTCCTTTTACGTTTTGAGATGCAAACGCCCCTAAGCTAGGTTCATGCCTTTTCCAGTTTTCCTGCACTGTATTTCTCGCTGTCCACGAGACGTTATTCACCAGTGTTACTAACATAATAATTAATAGAGACCTGCATAATTCTCTTATTATTTATTCTCAGTAGAGGAAGCAAATATTTGTAAACTTGAACGTTGAATGACTTACATTCGTCCCACGAAAGACTTGAAGCCAATTAAAAGCACAATTTGAAAAACACCTGATCGAATCACGTTCGACCCGGAGAAAAGATTAAACGTGACAACAACTAATGAGCACATGACGTCGACGCACACAGAGAAAAATAATTTTCTGTACTTTTACAAAAGTTTCTTTTGGAAGCCAGTTGCCAAAAAATCGTTTGTAATTCTACACACTGTAGAAAATCTTACTGTACTTTTAAAAGGATAGTCCTTGGAAACTCAGTTGCCAACGATATACATTGTGAAACTGCAAGACAGAGCTTTGTACCATTTGCAATTTTACAAAGCTCTGCCGTGCAAAATATATCGTTTGCAACTGGGTTTCCAAAGATTTTCCTTGTAAAAAGTGCAAACTTTTGACGTGACAATGTCTAATAAATCGATGAACGCCGGCTGCACGCACGAAAAAATGTCCCGTTACGCACATTGTTCCGTTACGCTGTGTCCCGTTACACTCATTGTACGCTTGCGCCGCATCTATCTCTGTTCCACTCGATTGGCCTATGCGTCCGAGTAGAAGAAAGACAGCGGCCGCAAACAACTTACATCTACACGTGAACTGTTTCGTCGACTGTTTATAAAGTGAAGTGAAAAGTTAATGTGGTTTTCATTGCTTATCACAACAAAAATTTCGGCAATAAAGGTTAATTATTCTTGCATTTTAAAAATCTGATTACTAGTACAATTTCAAGTATTAATTCTTTTATTATTATAATAAAAATGATTCAATTTTATTCATAAAAGTATACAATCATTTCATCAATGTTTTGTTATGACGTTGTCACGTTAAACTATCGTCTGTAAACCGACTTTACCGACAACCAATTAATTTTACAGTGTAGTCTGCGAGCGGCGAGGGAACCAGCAGAGAGACTTTCCACTCCCGCTGACTACGTGGTGGGAGGGACGCGTTTAGTTGGGTGACGAACCTTAGAGGAGTGAGCGCTCACCCAGAGGCCTTAGAGACGTTTATTGCGTGGTTTCATAGGATATATTACTGATTTATGCACTGTAGAATTTACATTGTAAACGGACAGAAATATTCTTGTAATATTAGAGATATTTGTTAATTTGTACAATTTCAATGAAAATAACGGTATCACTACAAAATATTGTTCGTAGTAATTTTGGATTCGGATGATTACCCGGGCATTTATGCTTTGTGTAGTCCCAGTACCTCCAATAGTTAAAGTTATTTTCAAACCGTTCCCTGAATAGCTTTTCAGTGTTAACTGCGCAAATTAACAAGCATGATAAACAAAATAATTCACATTTATTGCGTATTGGATTAACATTCAAACGGTAAAAAAATTCATTGAATGAAACATCAATTAAAATATAACATTATTGACGAATTTTCGTAAACAAAAACACAGTACTATCTCGGAAAACATTTCATATAAGCAAAAATAATCATAGCCATGTGTTGAAAAAATAAAATATCTTTCTTGTATTATTACAAAACTTTTTCTTGGCATCTAGTTTCCAAAGAAAACCTTTTTCAAATAACATTAACTTTTTGTGTGCAGAAGAGTAAAGTATAAGTTCTTTGAATGGTTCTTCCAATGGGGAAGATCGATTATATCATTATTTTGGACATACACCATTGATAGTTTGCACTGTATGTCATAGAGAAAGGTCAAAGCAAAATGTAAACACAAACACACAGAATAGAAGCCAGAACAAGTCAATGAGATGTATTGACAGCGAGTCTATTCGTGCCTGATGACGAAAACAGATCTCAACTCCCGAAACTCCGCAACGGTTTTGTCTTAGCAAGCCTGCAGTTTTTGTCTGTGCTGTCGTTATTGTGTTGTCAGAATACGTGTTTTATTTCATCTGCTGGGTTCGCATGTGAGTTGCTGTTTTGTCTGTGTGTGTCCACATTGTCTGTTAAGTATCATCGCTGGGCTTTGTCTGTTGCTGATTTGTTCAAGGTTGTGTGCATTAACCTTTTTTTTGTTGCAAATGTTTGGTCGTTTTCAGTCCACTGTGTCGTCGGTGCTGTGATATTTTTCTGAATAATTCATTCGACGAATTTCTCTGTGCTGTATCTAACATTTAACATCGCTGATTTTGGCCTGTTTTATGGGTGTTTGTGTATTCGTCTTTCTTTGTCCCTTATTCGAGGTTTCTCTTAACGACATAATAATGGCGTATGTCCGAAATAATGACTTAAGTTAGAGTAAAAAATGTCACAGTACATGAAAAAAAAGTGAGAGCAGAATGAGCTAAATTCAGGTAGAAATAAATGGTAATGCGGGAAAGTCTCGGGGCTACTGACTGAAGAACTAATTCGGTGGGACTCGCCCATTTATTTTATCATGAAAAGGCTGGTAGGGGGAAAGAGAACGGATGAAGTTACGGATATTGAGCAATTAAAGGTCCCGTGGTGCACCTTAACCTTTTTTTTTAAGGCAATTTGTCTGCCAAACTATCTTGTGGCTTTCGAGGTGGGACACGTGGAAGTACAGCGGAGTCCAGATAATCCAAAATTATTGTGACCTTAAAATATATTTCAGTTATATAATGACGTGTGATTACATAAATATGTATTATTACGTATAGTGACTCAGTTTGTTTTGTAAGGTATAGTTTTCTGAGCTGCTGGAGTGATTAACAAATAATTTTAAACAGATTTTGTTTTTCATACAAATGTAGCTCAGTAATAATTATTTCAGTATATTTTCTAACTTTAAATTTTCTTGTAATTTCCAAATTTTTTATACGTATTATTTAGTATATCTCTGTGGTTTCATTTTAACCTTAGTTATTTTTGACCTTCCGTTTGGATTAAGAGGACTTTCGGATTACCGAAGTTCGTATTATGAGTACTCTACTGAAGAAGGTTAATTTTTCAACTTTCATGATGATTGCTGCAATTCAGAGCGAAACGTCGGTACAATCTTCAACTTTGGCGCAGCTCAACATCTAAGGCCAAGATAGGGTATTGAACAGTGGCTGCGAAATTGGTTTGTTTCATTGGGCACGAAAAGCGACGTTTCACCAAAAACCACATGTTGGTAGCTCCGACAACTACAAACACAATTATTTTTTAGTGATTTTAATAAAGGTTCGTTGGCGAGTAAGGCTTCGTCTCACACACGATGTTTTTTTTTTGTTTTCTCCTCATGACTTTTTTTAATGCCTATTTATTAAATTTTAACTGGATAACTCCCTTGCATTTGTCGTTATGACAGAAACATTTCAAAAATATATACCTTTAGTGTAATATGAGTGTTAAAAGGCGCGTTAGTCTTTGTAATTATCATCACTTGAGGAATATTTACACTCATGATGTTTTAGATACAGCCCTTAAAACGTAATTACGATAAAACAACAAAAACAATATGGCGTGAGAGACCAATCCTTAAGCAATAATTTCAAGCAATAAATAAATATTAAGTGCCTACAGTTAAACATTAAATATTATGGCTGCTACCATCTCGCAGTGATTCAGTTGATTATAGGTACGCCATTTGACATATACCGAACTGATGTGCATCTAATATGAATCTTGTACATACCAACAAGTCCGCTGGTCTACAAAGGCGGACACGGATGATTGCTAGAAAACAATATTTTATTATTAACACTTGAAAATTGTTGCTGTTGGCTGAAATGCAAACAGGAAGTAATTTTTTTTTCAAACAGAAGGTTTATGCATGAACATAACCAGATTAATGTATGTGCGTTATATTTTTGATTATTGTTTATAAGGGATTTAGACTTCATGAAATTTTTTTTAAACAATTTGATATTTAAAAACAAAATAGCACAAAAAGTTTCCATGAAAACATTCTTATTAAAAATAATTGTTTGATTTATAATACGTTATCTGTGCTAAATATATGTGTGACGAGACAGAGCACGTAGTTATTTAGTTAATGGCCTTTTTTTCTTTGACGAAATTTAAAAAAAAGTAATTTGGATTAAAAAAAAATATTACTGCGAGTAATCTGTTTGTTTTAATAGCATATAAATATTACACTCTCTGATTTGGTAATGTAGGATAAATATTATTACCAACTAGAGATATAGCTGTATTTGTTTTGCTGTAGAATACATTAACAACGGCGACATGGGCCTCGCAAATGTTCATAATTTCCGCAGTATCGGATCGCGAGAATGGGCGCGCCGGCGAACAACAGCCAACATTTTGGAACGTGAGCTTGTCGGGACTTTGATTAAAATTTCCGTCAGACTGATAGATTGCTTCAGACGTAACGAAATAATGGCTCTTGGAGTGAGTTCAAGAATACAGGAAGCCCATTCATTTCAGTATTTTATTCAAATTAGAAACAAAAGTATATCAAGTACTGCAAACGCCATTACATATTAAAAAAAACAATACTCCGTACTTTGGATACTTATGATTTTTTAGTAGTTACAATATATTTGACGTTATAAATGAATAAAGACAGACAAACCCATACAATAACAACTGAAAAAAGGGGGTTGTCCGTAAAGTCGGTTTACGGACGATAATTTTACGCGATAACGTCATAAGAAAACATTGAGGAAAAATTGCATAATTTTAATTTTCAAATATTATATACAGTTTTTGCAAATTTAATTAAAATAATTTGTTTAAATATAATCACGAACAATAAGTTAAAAATCCCGCCTTAACCTGTTTGATATTATAGAAGATATTCTCGCACGGTGGTTGGCAGATTCTTGCACGCTTGGCTCAGGTGGAACGTGACAAATTTTTGTGCGTGCAGCCGGCGTTCATCGATTTATCATATGTTATCACGTCAAAAAATGAATCTTCTTTAAGGAAAACGCAGGTATTTCAATATAAATAATGAAATTCCAAAGAATATTAAATTACAAAGACACAAAAGCCTACTTATAATTTTACTATTTTTTCTATGGTTATTTTATAGTCGAATATATACTGAATTGCTAATTAATGATATTTATAGGATTTAAAATTTAGCTAACGAAAAATCAAATAAAAATATATAAATAATTTATTTTACAATTATAACTTATTGATAATTCATTAAGTTTTGAGATGAAAATAAGTTATAAAGCCAATTAATTTTAGCTGAAATATGACATTAGTTTTTAGGGTGAATATATCGTCATCGGCAGTATACCTGGATTACACTTGTTTTGCTACCACACACACTTCATCGAGGGCAAACAGAAAAACCTTTTTTTTTTCGTTTTAGTTTAATAATGAGGGTGGGAAAGATAAACAAATTCGAGGCCGGATGAAATAAATACCATTCCGACTCTCGCGCAAAAAAAAATTATCAGAGAGTTGGTGGGGTTTTGTGGCGGCGAAGGGGAAATGGGGGAAGGGGCAGGCACAGATGAGGACATTAATTCAGCTGGCAGATGAACAAAACGATAGCGATAATTTACAAGTGTTTCAGGAACGCCATTGTCCCTCTCCGCCTCCCACGGGCTGATTCGCGGCGTTGACGAATGTTAGGCGAAAAGGTTTTGGTGGGGGTTGGGGGTAGGTAAACGGGTGTGCTCGTGGCTATCTACGTGACGTCACCGCCAGCGAGTGACGCGGCTGTGCCTAGCTGCGGCCGGAACGTTCATTTGTCACGTGGGCAGGGGCGTGGGGGTCTGATTATTATGGTGGGGGGTAAGAGAGGGGCAGACGTGACGCAACTGGAACCAGATGGGATACACCCGATGCCATTGGCGTAGATCCTGCAAGGGGGAGGGAAGTATGACAGTAGGGACCGGAAAAATTCCGAGTTATTTCACCTCTACGATAGACACCACGATAGTCTACGAACTCGGGTAAAATGCACCTGCTCATGTGCCGCCAACGAGTATTTTAGCAAAGTTTTTAATTTGAATTTTTTTAAAAAATTAAATAATGTCACCAGCAAGCACTTAAAACTTTTTCCTCCTCCTGTTAACTCCCATTATACCTTTGTCAGACCTGGCCCCCCAATTTTTCCCATCCCTAGATCCGATTTTTGCCGAGTCTTTGCCAGTCAGACTGGTATCCGTTTATTCCCGCCTTGGCGCACGAACGTCGCCTGTAATTCGCCTCCTATCCGTGACGAGAACTGCTAGGTCCTGCAAGCTCTTAGGGCAGGCTAATTCCAAGACCTCCCCTGATGCGAGCACTTCTTGACATGATCGCGAATCATCTTCGCCAAAGTTCTATCACGCCTCCGGGTCCTGTAGAGCCTCTTTCCCACTGTCATTAGCAGCCCCCACACACCCCCACCTCTCCAAGATTTCCTGGGAACTCTGCCCAGGCCTTTGACCGGCCACAAACCCCGGCCAGGGTCGGCCTGTCCCAAGGCCACGACACTAGTCCCAAATGTACATGCTTACGCCACCTGGCGGTAGTTTTTCGAATCACTTCCCCTGGGTGTTTGAACGCCCACTGAACGCCTGCCCTCTGGCATCTCCCGCAGTAACCTGTAACCCGTAGTTCCTTCCCAGGCCACCAGAGCGCTGGCTTAGTCAGCTCCATAAGACACATGAAGCTAGCGGTCACCTCGTGCGAATCGACCTATACTTAGTTCAGACACATTTCAGTAGGTCGCGCTGACATCGGCCGGTACCACCAACTTCGAGATATCGAAGTCTGCTCTTCTCGAAAAGCACCTCGGTAATCTTCGGAACCTTTCGGTCCGAAAGCCGAATCCTCTCCCCTTTCTTTCTTTAACGTCGCCTTTTAATTACGAGTCTCTGCCGCCCCAAACTTGATGCGCGCCGCGATTCTGGGCTGACTACGTCGCATCTACATCATCAGGACACCTCTCCATTTTTCTCTTAATATGTGATCAACTAGACAAGGGATGATGCCCACAAGTGTAGTGTTTTTGCGTTAGTCAGTCTGTATAGATCTAGCTTGTAGAAGTAGTCATGTTATAGTCATCATAAAGAATTATTTTTTTGTTTGAATCATAAAACGTCCGCGATGGGTCCGTGTGCTCAACGCCCGGGGAGATGCTGGAAGACATCACCCTGTTTGGTGAGTTTCTACTACCTTTACTCCCCGACCATCATCGTGACTAGAAGGCATTTTCTGCCTATAGTCCAGAACATATGTGTTTCTGATCTGTTCACAGACAGGGACCAAGTACCAGGTACAAGTATCGGACCAGGGTACAAGTACCGGACCAGTTCACAAGAACAGGACACATCCCAAGGACCAGATCAGTCTCCACGGGCCGGATGACTAAGGCCCTCTGACGTCCCGTCAAATGTTTCACTTCGTCCAGCAACCTTCAAACCGCGAGCCCTTCAGTTTTTGAAAACCTTTTCGGACTAGCATTGAACCACGACGTTTCTCAGATCAGACAGCCAGAAGTTTCCTGCGAATCCTTAACACGTTTATTGTAACGAGCTTTATTAAAATTATGTTCAAGATCTATTTAACTTTCTAATAAGGGCCGGCCCATTCTTTTAACTATGTGATTATAAATCCATGTTAGGTATATATTTTTTTGTTAATCAATTTATAAAATATCCAATGTGAAAATAATTAGAAGTAAAATAAAAATAGAGGTACTAATATCTAGACAAAATGATTATTTTTCCTTCTGAAACCAAAAGATCCACTGGTTACCCCCCCCCCCCCCTCCCAAGGAGAGTAAATTGTAACAAAGTTAAAACATAACTTGGGTTTACTCTGTTATGACTGAGGAGTGTAACACTCATTGGCTACTAACTCGTGACACCTATTACCTGGAATGCTCGTGATTAGATACGGCTTTCGTTGAGGGTCTTTCACTGTCTCAGAGTTCCCCAGGTAAAATGTAGTCCAATCACTGAAGCAATATGAAGGTGAACGAGATTGGATAAAAGCATACTGGGAAATGAATACGCGAATTTTTCCGGTCTCTATTATGAGGAATTTCCTTCTTCCCCCCCCCCCCCCCTCCCCAAGCAGGAATATAAAAGCTCATCACTATGGAGACAAATTAAACTGGAACATTGGTGTATACGTAAAAAGGGGGGGGGGGGGGTTGCCATAGTGGCATGCTATAATAAAAAAACTTACGACATATTGAAAATCTATTGCCATCTTGAAAATCCATAATTATTATCCAATTTTAATGGAAAAAATCTAAAAATAAAAAAATAAAATTTTAATAAAAATAACAATTACCATTTTCAAATTTTTTCATTATATTAAAAATCCGGCATAGCAGCATGACTACCCCCCCCCCCCCCTAATATACTGAACACTGAATATTTTTTTTAGATAGCTGATATTTTCACCTAGTTTATTATCATAGTTTACCAACGTACTAAATTTATTATTTTACTGCAGTGCTATAGATAATACGAAGTTTTCGAAACACAAATAAAATGTACTTAAATTGTATTAGATATTTTAATTTGGCCCTTTACTGACCATTCGGGACTGCATGTTCCGCATCTACATCATCGGGACGCCTCTCCGTTTTTCTTTTAAGATGTGATCAGCTAGACAAGGGATGTTTCCCACAACAGTAGTGTTTAGGCATTAGTCAGTCCATGTAGATCTTGCTCGTAGAAGTAGCCACGTATAAGTCATCGTAAACCATTCATTTTTAAAATCGTGAATCGTCCGCGGCGGGTTCGTGTGCTCAACAACCGGGCAGATCCTGGAAGACATCACCCGGTTTGGTGCGTTTCTACTAATAACATTACTCCCCGACCATCTTCGTGACTAGAAGGCATTTTCTGCCTATTTTGCCAACTGTCTGTGAATCAGTGTTTCGGATATGTTCACAGACAGGGACCAAGTACCAGGGACCAAGTACCAGGGTACAAGTACCGGGCACTTTCCAAGGACCAGATCAGTCTCCACGGGCCGGATGACTAAGCCCTTATGACGTCCCGTCAGCTGTTCCACTTCGTCCAGAAATCTTCAAACCGCCAGCCCTTCAGTTTTTAAAACCTTTTCGGACTAGCATCAAACCACGACGTTTCTCAGATCAGACAGCCAGAAGTTTCCTACGACTCTTTTACATGTTTATTGTCATGAACTTGATTTAAATTATGATGTTAAATATATATACAATTGTCTAATAAGGGCCGGTCCATTATTTTAGTAATGCGATCTTAAATCCAGGTTGTATATGTTTTTTGTTAAATCAAATTATATTATATATTTATATTATATAATGGAAAATAATAAAAAGTAAAATAAAAACAGAGGAACTAATGTCTGGACGAATTATTATTTTGCCTTCTGAAACCAAAATATCCACTTGTTCCACCCCAGTCATAAGGAGAGTGAGTTGTAACAAAGTTGTAACATAACTTGGGTTTACTCTGTTGTGACTGACGAGGTGTAACAGTATCACTCGTACTACATTTGTGAAGACTTTAAAATTCGAGACAAGTTATATGACACAGACTATAGCTGTGTTAGAGAAGTAGCTTGTTTGCCGGGGGGGGGGGGGGGGGGGGGGAGGTGCGTTGGTGCGGAACCCTTCCTTTCAAGATAAAAAACAAGCTTAGATAGTAAAACACAATTATAGCAACATAGCTACATTAGGTTCCAGATATATTAGTATGGGAGGATTTTTTTATCCTTCGTGGGCTACAATAATGTATATCCTCCCAATTATAGCTTCACACACACAGAAGTGGCTAGAATTGTGTTCCCAGTAGTATATAATAAATTCCGGTTTGCACGCGTGTTTTCTTCTAAGCATTTCTTTCACACAAAAATTGATACGAATATTTCATGTATGTAATAATGTTTTTATGACTTGTTTTAACTAATTCTTCAAATAATTGACTTAAGAACAAAGTATCAAAACAATTTAAAAAAATTGGTTGTCTGTAAAGTCGGTTTACGGACGATAGTTTAACGTGACAACGTCATAACCAAACATTGATGAAATGATTGATCCAGAAGAAAAGGAAATATCATATTCGGCCTGAGACTGAGCCGTAATAGGTTTTTGCAACCAAACCATTTAGGCATTAAAAATATTATATTCTTTGTGGAAGAAGTTTTTTTTTAATTTTTCTATCTTTTGCATGATAAAATCTACCTCTGCATACTTTTATGAATAAAATTGAATCATTTATATTGAATTATCACTATTTTTTATGGATACAAAAGAGTGAAATGAAATATGCAATTGAATTAATAAATTTACGTTTATTTGCATTCATTAATTCAAATATATTTATTACTTTTGAAATGTAGCGTGCGCCGTATTTATTTTTTCAATTACAAAAAAAACATTTTCAGTAGCCGGGTTTCGAACCGACAACCTTTAGTTCAAGTACGCTAACCACTCGCCCACGAGGCCATATAAGAAAATGTGGGTTTAGATGTTATATATATATATATATATGTTTATAAAAATTTTGTTCACGGTAGGGGAATAATATTAACACGATTTTATAACAAATACACATCCCAAATACACAAAACTTATTTATAATGTGTTACAATATTTTTTAAAACATTTTGCAAAAGATCCCGGTTGTAATTTGAATTATTATGTGTAACTGTAAAACACCATTGTTGGTTCAAAACGTATTTGAATTTACTTTTAAATAACCGTACCGATTGTGCTGAGAATCGGTGGACGATCGTTAAATTACATAATATTAATAATTCAAACGACGAAAATATGATTGAAATGTCAAATCGATGGTTATTCCAATCGAGTGGAAGAGAGATGCCACGCATGCGTACAATGAGCATGAAGAGAGATGCCACGCATGCGTACAATGAGCAAACAGGATACATCCGTAGTGGGACATCCTAAGTGGGACACTTTTTCGTGCGTGCAGTCGGCTATCATCGATTTATTAGACGTTGTCACGTCAAAAAAAAAATAAAAAAAAATGTTAAGTTTTCTTTTCTCAAGCCAAATCATGTCTTAAATGTCTGTGTTTAAACCACTCAAGTTCTAAAAGTACACTATTCCCCGGATGTGACGATAAATTTAATTTTTAAGTTCAAGTGTAAAGAAATCTCACTAATAAAAAATGATATAGTGGTTACACCGGTCCCGTGCTTCGCTAAATCCTGGCTATGGCCTTGGCTGTGTTCTGGTTTTCGTAGAGTGACGCTCGCGCTGAACCATGGGTAAGATTAAGCTTACCCTGGAAATAATTATGTCGTAAATATTATTCCTCGACGTATATTTTATTTGATGCTAGATTTACTTAAATTCCATTTGTTATATTTTTGTGTGATTATGTGAAAAACAAATTAACTGGCAGAAAAAATTAAAAAAAAATTTATGAGTGTTCAGAAACTAAAGTTTAGCTTTTTGATAGTTTTTAGAAGCAACGGCTACTATATCCACTTTTAAGTTGTGACCGGAAAAGAAGAGCTTGTGGCTGTTTTCGAGTTGGTTGATATATTTTTTTTTATATTGGTGTTTTTTTACTAAACAAGTAGGATAAAATCACTGGTTTTGCACTTAGAACAGCAATTCGATGAGGTTAACAACCAACACACAAATATTATATATATATATACAAGAATTTCGTGTGTATATTTGCAGTAGTGCTTTTTTACAAAATATATATATTTCACCTGCCTCAAAATAAATTATATGTGTAAAAATAATAGTTTACAACAATAAATTACATTTAAATAATCGTATGAAAACTATCGAAAGCACACTTAATTTATAAGTTCAAAACAAGTCGATAGCAACTACAAAAGCGGTTTGTAAAATAGTAAGATATACATGAAAAGTGCCAAAAAAAACTGACAGAACTCATTTTCTTGGCTCCAACATTGATGAGAAATTCATTGCCGTCTTAATTAAAGTAACGGCTTATTCCTCTGCACCGCCTAGTCAAGAGACTAGTTGTGTTAGTAAGGCAGGAGGGTAAGAAGGGCGACGCTCGCTGGTGCATCTAGCGCGGTGTCGCCTCTAAGCGCAAGACAGTGGACTGGCGCGCAGTCTTCTCGTCGTGCATAGGGTGGTAACCACAACACTGTTTTGGTGGATAAATGAAGATAAAGGTGAATTACAAGTTCCGAAAGTCCTTTCAAGAATCTGTATCGGGTTTTTAATGCCAAAAATATTAGCCAGAAAACACGCGTTTTGACCATTCTCACTCTTATAAAAATGCAGTTTTAAAACGAAATGCAAAAACAGAAGCACGCATCGTATTATAAATCCTATTCGTAAACAGACCCTAATCGGATATCTTGAGCAGATTTTAAATCGCCTGTATTCTTTTTTGAAGCTCTTCACACCGAATGTGTGCCCAGGTAGGCGGGGCCCTTAAGGCTGAGTTTATAAACTACGCAAGGAACGCAACATCGCAACAGCGTAACACGCAACTAACGTCAAATAATCAAAGTCGCAATACGTCACCAACCCTATCACTAAAATTTAAAAAAAAAAAAAACCACTCCAGGATTCTTTTGATAATTCATATTTACGAATAAAACAAAAATTGCCAATAACTTGATTTTAAATTGTAATTTTCTTTGTATGAAATTTTAAAAAGTGTTAATGTAATGTATATTTTAAAAATATCATCGTTTTTAGAACTCTTATCTTCAAATATGGCCGTCGAAAACGCAAACAAAAAAAGCAAGAGAGTGGGAAGTTAAAAAATGTTTGCGTTGCGTTATTGCGTTCTACGTAGTTTATAAACCCGATGATGCGGACACGGACACGGATCACGGAAACGGAGACGCAACTCACGGAACAGAACTTCTACAACGGCACGCAGACGGAAACGGACCCGCACGGATCAGCTCGGCAGTGCTGAACTCTTCCGTGCGACCAACAGAAGCCGATCACTTGGCTGCGGTGGTAGCCATGTTTTATTTTTACTGTAAGTACGTTAAAAAATTGTTTCAAGTACAAGCATATCTAGTGTTCTATCATTACTTTGTTGTTTATTTTTACTATTTATATATGTAAATTCTGGCTGTGCTATGATTTCAAAGCATATATATATGTTTAAATTCATTTAATATTTCGTTGCCTTGAAAGGCATTCCCAGTGGTTACCATTTTTTTGACGTGACAACGTCTAATAAATCGATGAACGCCGGCTGCACGCACGAAAAAGTGTCCCGTTACGCACATTGTTCCGTTACGCTGTGTCCCGTTACGCTCATTGTTCCGTTACGCTGTGCTCCGTTACGCTGTCGGCGAGTGCAGTAATAATAGGTTATGTTACAATTGACTAAAATATGTGGTGATTCATATAATTGATGATAGATATTTGATTACAGATTATTTATATGAAAACTTGTTCATAACTATATTTAAACTTTATAGCTATACGCCAGTTTTTAAAATTAATTACAAGTCATCTATCTACACGTGAACCGTTTTGTCGATTGTTTATAATGTGAATTGAAAAATTAATGTGGTTTTCATTGCTTATTACAACAATTTCGGCAATAAAGGTTAATATTTCTTGTATTTTAAAAATCTGATTACTAGTATAATTTCAAGTATTTATTCTTTTATTAGCCTATTAAAATAAAAATGATTCAATTTCATTCCTAAAAGTATGCAATCATTTCATCAATGTTTTGTTATGACGTTGTCACGTTAAACTATCGTCCGTAAACCAACTTTACAGACAACGAATTTTTTTTTTTTGTTGCGTCTCCGTGCCTCGTGGAAGCGGCAGACGCGATGGTGAGCAGTTCCGGCGGATCCGTCTCCGTGCAGACCGGGCTTCAAGGAGTTGGGCAACAACTGCCGGAGGCGGCGGACGCCTTAACGAAGTAGCGGCTTCTCCGCGCTGCTTGGAGCATGTGTAATCCGCTCCTGCGACCGATCGCACGGGGAAGGGGGGAAGGGGGTGGAGGTTATCGATGCCCCCTGGGGAGAGACCCTCCCGGTGGCGAGGAAGTGGTTGCGAGGGGCGAGGGGAGGGGACACACCGCGCGTCAGCTACAATCCACTTACGAGCCCCGAGCTCTGTGGTGCTCCTCTGCGCCGGGTGCTGCACATAACCTCGATCCCCTCAGCCGCCGCCAGTCGAAACTCTTTCATCCGGCACCGCTGCCGGATTAGCAGAGACACGGACATTTCGAGCATTCGTTAAGGGGCCCGCCTCGTCAGGGGTGTATGTGTGTGAGTGAGACGGGATGATAAGCGCGACGATCGCTGGTGCTTCTAGCGCGGTGTCGCCTCTGGACTGGCGCGCAGTCTTCTCGTCGTCACAGGATAACTGTGAAATTGGAGCGGTGACCGTAACATTATATGGCCGAGAAATGAAGATAAAAATGTAATGCAAGTCCCTTAAGTGCTTTCAAGAATCTTTACTGGCTGTTTTACGCCTAAAAATTACTCTGAAAACACGCGTTTTACCCTTTTAACTCTTCTAAAAATATGGTTTCAAAACTTAATCCGAAATCAAAAGTACTTTTCGGCCCTCAGAGAACTCTTAAATGATTTTCGTAAACAGATCCCACTAGGATATATTGAGTAGTTTTGAAATCGCGTAGTTTTTCCTGTAGCTCTGCACACCGTGTGTGTGCCCGGGTAGGCGGGGCCCTTAAGTCGCAATGCAAACCTTCCTGTGTTCATGACTGGACCGCAGTTCAGTACTTTTACAAAATACTCCTCTGGAAACTAGTTGCCAAGAGAAATATTGTTACTTCGTACAACACACGCCCATGGTTAATTTTGCATATATGACAAACATTTTTTTGCGAGATAACACTGAGTAGGTATTACAAAAAATTAGCGCTTGATGCTATATATGTTATTGATGTTTCATTCAGGCTGAATTTTTACTAACCATTGAAAACACAATCGAATATTCAATAATTTAATTTAATTTTGTTTCTTCAAGTTTATTCACAGACACGCCGCTTATCATCGACCATTGGCCAAAGTCTGGCAGAGCACAACGTATGGTTGGTGTTGCGACATTGAAATGAAATTTGTTTCCGAATACCTCCATGAAAGACCCGTAAGCCTAAATGATTCTTGAAAATTGCATCTTTAAGTCTGTCAAACTTTCGAATAGTTGTAAAGATCCTTACAAGATCATCGATGCAACCTTTCTTGAAGGGACCAGTCGCTCGCGTCCTTACATACATCCTTGAGGTTTTTCAACAGAGATATGACGATAGTCAGCAGTGGAACTAGCCAACTGCTGTCCAAATTTTGACTTGAATTTCCAACAGGAACATGAATGTCCTTAATCCCGGGTTGGGTGTCA
Organism: Bacillus rossius redtenbacheri; assembly: GCF_032445375.1. Lineage (NCBI taxonomy): Eukaryota > Metazoa > Arthropoda > Insecta > Phasmatodea > Bacillidae > Bacillus > Bacillus rossius. The sequence continues at coordinate 28,911,918 of NC_086340.1, read as the reverse complement.
CTTCGGCTGAGGATACGACACCGCTCAAAACTGGTAAACTATGAAACCTCCAGAGTTGAAGTAAACATATCTTAGTAGAGAAGACTTTGCTCGTGGTCGTAACTTGTTACTCACCCGGTTAACGTTTGCAGTGATGACGTAATGAGCGTTGGTGGGGAGCGTCGAAGTTAAGTCAGTGAGTTCCGTAACCCAGTGAGTTGTAGACCTAATTGCTTGATTTAAACTGTAAGTTGATCTTGAGTGAGCAATGAGTGGTGCTAGTTGAGTGGAATAACTATAAATTTAGTAATTTTGGTTTTGGAGCCATTAATTTCAAAATACCTGAGTGATAAAATGTTATGATGCAGAAAAGAAAGAAAAAAAAACGAATCGCTCCAGCAGACGCAATTATAATTACAGAGAAGTGCCAGAGGTGTCAAATGAGGCAAAAATTAGACGAGAGAAATGAGCCAGTGGGAACGAGGCGCGAAATTTGCACTCGAGCGAGCCTCAGCCGTCCGCCTCGCGAGAAGCGACGGGGAATGCAGAGAATGGTTTCTTGCGTGGCCACCCGACCGTCAAGTAAGACGTCCATCGAATTCACATCAAAAAATAAGGCAAGGTAATTTTTTTTAAATTATTTAATTTATTTCATACACAACATTCCCGTTCAACAGGTTGAAAATTCATGAAACAAATCCCTTGCAGCTGTAGTCCAAAATACAGCTTACCCAGAATTATTCCTGTCCATTTATTGTTGTAAATCCATAAATTTGGAAGAAGAACTAAAAAAAAAAAAACGCCTAAAAATTAATCACGCAGTGTTTCGAAATACAGAGAAATGATCCCGGATTGTATATATTTTTTGATACACCAGCTTGTTATCGTCGAAAGAATTGGACATCCTTACTAGATTATTTTTTTTTTGTACTAAAAGGAAAATTGTATATAAAAAGGATCGCTGGGTTAAGGCTGTATCAGCAACATACGTGTCGTTATTCGGAAAACGTCCATGTCTACAAGACGCAGCTGTGTCTGACTTGAAGCCGATACCGTTCAAAGACGTGTTTTTTTTTTTCTATCGAGCGCTCGATGACAAGATATTTTAGCTGTAAGAATATTCCTTCAAACATACTCTGAAAAACTGAGGTATTTATTGTAAGGGGGTGTAGCTCAGTGGGAAGTCCGCCCCGTGCTCGCGTGGTGAGCGGACGTGTGCGACGCGACGTGTCTCGTGCGCTGTTACTCTCCTGGTTTAGTGCGAGAGCGAGTTAAGTGTCGTGCGGCTTACACGTAACGTATTCTAAAGGCTTCTTACTGACTTTCGCAGGACCATCATGGCGACTTGCCAACCGACCCCACGAGTGAATACCCTTCGCGTGAAGTGTCAAACCAAACCGCTCGCGTTGGACTTACTCCGATGGCTCGACGAGACCCTTGGGCTGCAGGATGACGAAGTGATTGCTGTACAGGTCGACGGACGCCAACGGTGCATCTTTGTGAAGTTGACATCACTACTACACTGCGAGAGGATCATCCGAGAGACCGGCGGAACGTCTCAGATACACGCAGCGAGCGGTGAGTCACTACAAGTAGACATCGAACTGGCGCTAGACAACCTGAAAACCGTCAGGGTCGTAAACATTCCCGTGGAAGTACCAAATGAACGGATTGTTTACTCGCTCACTCCGTACGGAAAGATACACACGTGCGTGGACGAAATGTGGGGGGTGTATCGCAAGTTCAAAGCCAAGACAGGGGTACGAATAGTGAAAATGGAACTCAATCAAAATATTCCCTCACAGCTGGTAGTCGATGGGCATCACGGGTTCGTAGTGTATGACGGACAACTCCAGACCTGCAGTCACTGCTCGCAGGCGGGACACCACCGCGCGGCTTGCCCCACTCTTCCGCGCGAGCGGTCGGGCGCGCCGCGCACGTGGGCGCAGACACTACAGGGTGGCGCGCAGAGCAGTCGCTCGACAGAACCGCACGAAGTGCGGGACCGGCCCACCACCTCTGGGGCGAGCTTACATCCGCCGGCACAAACTCTGACGTCAGAAGACAGGGAGGAGAGGCCTTATGAGGCGGTCCCACTCAAAACTCTGCTGTCCACCATTACCGCATCACCTCTTGCTCCGACTCAACAGGACATGCCCGCCCCGGATATACGACTCGATACGCCCATTGACATGGAGGATGACGGAATGTCCGAATGCTCACAGGAGGCGCACTCCACCAACCCCCGCTCAGGCAAAAAGTCCGGTGGGCGTGAACGGCCCCCGAGCGGGCGCAAGGACAAAAAGGCCCGTCATGCGAGTCGCAGTCCAAGTCGCGACACCGCCCTACCGGACAGCCCGCGTTCACAACGTAAATATTCACTCCGCATTGCCCAGCATGCGATCGAGCAAATCAAGGGGGGCGCGATCAGCATAACGGAACAGAGTGGGGGAGGGAATGACGTAGCTAGTAGCAAAGACGTAGCGGATGACTAGAGTTTTAACAATTGCCACTGTCAACATTTGTGCAATTGAAGCTCCTTTCAAATTTCATGCTTTACACAGCATTGTACGTGCGCACGCTATCGACGTACTATTTTTACAAGAGTGTGCGCTAGAGCGGCTACCATATTTTGACCAATATAATGTGTACCCCAACATCGGCCCTCAAGGGAGAGGAACCATTGTTGTCACAAAGAACCATCTTGAACTCACGCACATCAGAGCGCACGCATCTGGGAGAATAATCTCTGGCACACTCATAGCGCTCAATCCCTCCAGCGCTACTGGCAGGAGCATTATCGGACAATGTGTGAATGTCTATGCCCCCTCTGGCTCTCAGCGTCGAACAGAATGCCAGGAATTTTTTCGCCAGGAAATCCTTCCATTTATAAGGAATGATGGCACGGGTCTTATTCTAGGTGGAGATTTCAATTGTATAATTACACCCAGTGATCACGTTGGTGGACACTACCCCATTAACACGGCACTGCATGAGCTCGTTACTGCCATTGATGTGGAGGACATGGTCGACATTCTTCAAGTACCCACACCACATTACACCTTTCATGCCTATTCATCTAGTTCGCGCCTAGGCAGGTTTTATATGTCCCGCACGCATCGACACAACGCGCGATCATATGATGTGGTGCCAGTGGCTGTCACAGATCATTACATGGTCGTTTGTACTGTGGCTGCTCCGGAGGTTTCACCCACACCTGGGCGTAACTACTGGAGACTACAAACACGCTTGTTGGGTCAAACTGAAGTGGACAATGATTTTCATCGGCGCTGGTCTCATTGGTTGCGATGTAAACAGAGGTACGCGGACACAGCGGATTGGTGGGATGGCTGCGTCAAACCAGGTCTGGCCAAATTATTTAAGCACCATGGCGGGCGTTGTAGACGGGAGCAGGACTCCCTTCTCTATTTGCACGAGAGGGCCCTGCGGGAATTAAGTACGCATCCAACCGCAGTTACCAATCCGAGGGATCAAGCCCGTCGCCTTAAGGAACGGATCATCGCCATACACCGAGCGAACATGGAAAGTCGCATTGTATTCAATAACACCAAGAGTGCGCTACAGCAAGAAAGGCTTAGCGTTCACTCCCTCATGCGAGATCGGAAGAGGCGTACACGAAGGCACATCAGCTCGGTTGTGGACGCGAATGGCACGGTCGTAAGGGATTCCACAACCATCCTCGCAGCATTTACACGTAGTTACGAGGAACTCTATGCGGACCACGACATTGACTATGATGAAGGGACGTCATTCCTCGATGTGTATGACAGCAGCCTTGACGACATAGCACAGCACCATCTGGAGGCCGACCCAACTGACGAAGAGATCCCACACATCGTTCGGAGGGCCCCAAAAACCAAATCCCCTGGTGTGGACGGTATCCCCTACGAATTCTACCAGCACTATTGGCCAACGATTCGAGAGGAATTTTGCGAAATGGCGCGCACGGTCATTCGACGAGGGCGTCTGTGCAGCACGCAAACAGAGGGAATCATTGTGCTCATACCCAAGGTGCCACAGCCACGTGAAGTAGCCCACTATAGGCCTATCACGCTTCTGTGTGCTGACTACAAAATCATCGCACGGGTGTATGCCAATCGTATTAAATCAGCGCTGTCTGATGTCATCGGGCCGGACCAACATTGTATTGTGCAGGGGACGTCCATCACACATGGCACTTCTGCGCTCCGCGATGTGCAGCTCCTGGCGCGCACAACGCCGGGCGCTGTCGCCCTCCTGAACATTGATCTTGAGAAGGCCTTTGACCGGGTGCAATGGAGCTTCCTCGACAGGGTGCTCGAGCACCTTTGCTTCCCTCCGACAGTTCGAGCTGTCCTACGCACGTTCCGTGAGAACCTAACCTCGAAGATGTCCATCAATGGTTGTTTTGGTGACAAATTTCCGATTCGCTCCTCTGTCCGACAAGGGTGCCCGCTCTCGATGGTACTTTTCGTCCTTTATATTGAGCCCCTTATAAGGAAATTTAACTCTACTCTCTCAGGACTGAGTATTCAAGGGAATCCTTTAACGTGCATTGGGTATGCAGATGATGTTACGGTCATTGTGCGTAGTGACCATGAACTCACGGCCGCTCATGCTATTCTTGAGGCCTTCCACAAGGCAACGCATGCAAAATGCAACTTCGCGAAAACCAAAGTGTTGAATCTGAAAGCAGCGCCAGATGTGATTGTGCCACAGCATTCATTCGTGTCTACGGATGCGATCAGGACACTTGGAATACTTTTCACGGGTGACATCGGTCATACCATTCAAGAGAACTGGGACGGAGTGGTGCGGAATGTTCGTGGTAGCCTGCTTGAGTCACACCTTAGAAACCTCAACATCATCCAACGTGTATATATCGTTTACATGTACTCCCTTTCACAACTCTGGTACATGGCACAGGTGTTCCCCATGCCTGCTGCGATTGCAGCTCAAATCAGGCAATACATTGGATGGTTTATCTGGAAAGGATTCCTCTTCAAGGTCAGCCGCGATCAGCTGACGATGCCTGTCAGTAAAGGTGGTCTCGGACTCATTGAGCATGAGCAAAAAGCACGAGCCTTGTTCCAGAAATGCGTCATACAACGTGTCTTACAGGGTGGTCGCTCCTCGGCTTTGTACACAGCCGCATGGGGCGCCAGGGAGCGCCTACCCCGACACTACAAGTCCGCCGCCGATCACCTTCGCACGACGATTTCCGAACTTCCCGAAGGTACGCATGTCTCCACAAGACAACTGTATGGTTTCCAGCGACGAGCAACACCCTCTGTGCCGAATATTCAGAATAAGATCCTTTCTTTGCGTTGGCTGAACATATGGAAAAACGTTTCTGATCCTGAATTACCTACTCATCTCCGTGCCGAAGCTTTCACATTTGTCAACGACCTGACACCCACCCTTTATCGCAAGAAACGCATTGCGTTATCCCAGGATGACCACTGCGAACTCTGTGGCTACCGTGACACCGCCCTCCATCGCATATGTGCTTGCTCATTCTCGCGCCCCTTGTGGGAGTGGTGTAAAACCAAACTTTCCAGACTGCTCTGCCTACCTCCACGGGACGTGTGCGCGGACCGCATGTGCTACCTCGACATCACGGCCTTCCCTACCGTGAAGAGGCGGGCGGCTGTGTGGCTGATGGCGAATTTGATAGCTTTTGTGCTCAAAACTCAAGTGCCATACTTCTTGCGGGACTTCATATCCCAGCTACGACGTGACAGATGGTCTATGGTAAAAAACAATACGTTAAGAAGGAGGTTTGGACATTACCTTTTCATGTTTTGAAATTTGTACAGATGGTGTGGGACTGTGTTAATCCGCAGGGGCGAGGTATCAGTATCGTGTAACCCATTTGTGCTGACTGTAATCTGATGTGAGCTGTAATGTTATGTACATGCACATGATATCACAATAAACTAATAAACTAATAATAAAAAAAAAAAAAAAAAAAAAAAAAAAAAAAGTGGTAGAGCATTCGACTGCAGATCGAAGGGTCCCCGGTTCAAACCCGGGCACCCCCTTGTCTTAAATTTTATAATTATTTGATCAATTGCATTTAATATGTACCAATAAAGAAAAATGATACTTTATTCATAGCCACATTCCCCCCTTTCCTTAACCCCTCAAAATAAGGCTTCCGATTTCAGCCCTATTAAAATAATATTTTTAAAGATGACGTCCAGGGCCCTATTTCATAAAAATTACAAGTTACAAACTTACAAGCTACAAGTCACAAGTTCACAAGTCACAAGTTCTGGGAAATGTGTTTCATAAAAAAAGTCTCGTAACTTGTAGAAGTTGGTTAGCTTGTATCAAATTTTCACAAGTCACCTGTTTTATTCAATAGTTGTTTACATGAAAAATGGAGGGTACACGAGTAGCAAAAGATTTGAAATCGGCAGTACTGCAAAAAATTAAAGAAAACAAGGATACATTTTACGGACCTTTCTGTGATACTTTGACAAAAAAGGATAAAAGTGATGTGTGGAAACAAATATTTGATTTTGCGGTTAGTATTGGAGCAACAAAAAAAGAAAAGGTTTGGGAATATTTCAGAGAAACGTTTTAGCCAAATTTGAGACGAGCAACTATGGTGAGTTACAGTAAATTCTTGCCATATTTATATATTGAATTGAAAACTGAAGAGATTTGAATTACTATCATTTGTTTAAAATATTTTATTTCCAGAACAAAGTAGATAATGCGAAACAAACTGGGGCAGCAGGTGGAACACATGCCAAGTACAATGACATTGACAACATTGTTCTTGACATAATTGGGAAAGACTCGCCAACTATTACAAGTTTGGGTATACCTGAAACATGGAGCAATGCATCCACAAATGTATCAGAGAAAAAACGTTTCACTGCTCAAGGAGATGAACAGTGTGACGATGATTGTCATACTTCAATAACACAAATCTCTAAAAAAACGGAAAAAGGCATCTGTAAGTACAACATTATATAATAAAAATATTTAATTGTATAACTAAATTTTTGATACTATTATTGGTTAATGTAGAGAATCACTACTTTTGTATTTAACTAACCCAAAATAACCTATGGCAAAACATAATGTAGGCTATTGCAAACTATTTAACCAAAATTTAAACACTTTAAAATTGTCAAAACATAACCTAATCAAACATACTCAGGGAAGGACGTTTTTAAACAAACCTAACCTAACCAACCTAGCATACCTCGCACACAACATAGGACGGTAATTGTGGATATAAGTTACTCATGCAGAATGGGGGAACATTTATATACTACTTAAATTGCTCTTACTTAGTTTATATACTCTTGTTGTAATTAATTCTGGAGTGTTCAATTTTAGTTTTAAACCCATTGTTAACCCTTTAACATCCCCTTGAGGTTGCATTTCGCGAGATGATAAAATGGTGGTATGGATTTTTCATATCTTTATTATTGGAACCAAAATGGCTAATGTTTAAATAGATCGACACATAAAATTTTTATTTAGACCCACATCTACACCTTTCTTTACTCTTATGTGTAAAATTTTGCAATATTTAAAATTGTGGTTAGTTGTATATGTATGTTCATTATTGGTACCCGATATTTTTTATAAAGATTGATTAGCTTCGGAGATATAATAAAATACTTTAAACTCATTTTTTAACCCGTAGGGGTTGATTTTTATCAAAAGATGACTTTGTTGTTGGTAGTTTTCGTATATTTGTTGCTGTTACCTAATATATATTCTTACTAGCTGCAGTACCCGGCTTTGCCCGGGCTGAAAACCGGGTGATATATTGTCCGCGAGTTACAGCAAAATGGATAGCGATATGTCCAGTGTGGTGGACATTAAGAAATGACACATAATTACTGTTTGTGTATCTGTGACCTATGGTTTTCTGTTTACCCATGGCGATCGGTTGAAAGGTTTAGAAGTTGATGCGCTACAGCGCCATCTAGCGGCGAGTTACAAAAAAAATGGTTAGCATAAAAACATTCTCCATGATAAAAACACTTCGATGTGCCAACTTTCATGGCGATCGGTCAAACGGTGTAAGAGTTTATCGACGACATACATGCGAACATCCAATTTATATATATTCTTATATTTCGAAATTTTGGGGCTTTCACTTTTGCGGAAAGTGGATGTTCAGGACCTCGAATGGTTTGGAACACTCCATCTCGAAAGAATAGATATTTGAAATTGTCGAAATTTTGGAGCTTTGTTCCCAGAGGGGGGCGGGGGGTTCGAGGCTCGAAAACACTTAAAAACGAAAGAGATAGATTTTTCAAATTTTTTAAAATTTCGAAATTTTTGGGCTTTAACCACCTGGGGGGGGGGGGGGGGTTGACGTTGAGGTCCCCGAATGGCTCGGAAACACTCCAAATCGAAAGAGATATAAAGGAATATAAGAATGTAGGCATTTACTGTACTCCTATCTACCATAATAACAATATTGAAAAAAAGATAGCTTATTACCTACCTATGAATAATTATCTAAATAAATTAATAAATAATTGTATGTTTAAGAATTTACGTACATACATAATATTAAACTTCAAACTATACACACCAAAAAAAAAAACTAAGGATGTTTGTGAAACAATTTTTTATTTGTCATAATGTTTAAAACATTTGTAGGTTTTGTTTATATGTAAAACTGTGGTGGCAATATTCCACTTATCCAAAGGAGTATAGAAATTCATAGTGATATCACTCCCTGTACGCACCACAAATCTTTGAATTAAGTAAAAAAAAACATAGTCCAAAATGAAACAAAAAGTATAAATAACAACTAATTTACAAAAAAAAATTATACAACTGGAATGACAATGTTAAAATCCGCCTGAAATTTAATAGAAGTAGGTAGGTAAGAAAAAAAAAAAAAAAAAAATATATATATATATATATATATATATATATATATATATATATATATAAGATATGAAATTAAATTAAAACATACATAAATAAAATTATCTCACACTCAACCAAACATAATGTTTAATATGAAATAAAGGAAGATGGCAATTGCACGTAACTATTCTAATTAATAAAAAATATCAAACTTTCCTGAAATAGTAAAATTCAAATTTTTCAACAATATATTACATAAATGATAAATATTTCTGGTCTTCGGTCTCAGCAGCCCTAAGACTCTTGACGCTCAGCAGATAAATTATAAACACTAAACCAAACTCCTTGCAAATAAGTAGGTAATGTAAAAAAAAATAACAATATGTAAAATAGAAAATATTAGTAGGCCCTACCAAACTATTAATAAATTTCGAAGAAATTTATAAGTTTAAGAATTTATGTACCTACATAATATTAAACTTGAAAACTATCCACACAATAAAAACCTAAGAATGTTAGTGAAACTAATTTTTTTTATTTGTCATAATACTTAAAATACGTATGTTTCTAAAATGAAACAAAGTATAAATAATGACCAATTTGACAAAAAAAATTGCACAACTCGAATGACATTGAAAACATACACGTGAAATTTAAAAGAATTATGAGTGCCCTAGGTAGGGTGAAAAAATATATATAGAAGAAATTAAATTTTAAAAAATGGGTGCGTGTACTTAGGTACGCGCATGAGAAGTTATACTTCTTTGGCATCATTAAAAAGTAGTTTTTAATTGCATGCAAAAATATTGCGTGGAGTCCCTCCGCGTGGAAGAAGTGAAACTTCGTAATGTGGAAATGAAAATAGGAAGGGGTAGAAATTGATTTTTAGTGAAATCATATTGTATCAAATCAAACTAAAAAAAAATGAAGGAAATAAATTTGTATCGATTCATAGATTGATCTTCAGAGAGAGAGAGAGAGAGAGAGAGAGAGAGAGAGAGAGAGAGGACACCTATTCAATGTCTATAAAACTAACTTTTTTATGAGAGCAGATTTTCATTAAATAAATCATGAAATCATTCAACGATAAAAGCTGTTTATTTAATCAAGCGGACGGGTTCGCTCCAAAGAGAAAATTGACGCGGTGAGACCTCGTGGACACAGAGAAATGACGCACACTCACTATGTATGTATCTATTAAACATGATTTTTTTCTGCAATTTAAATTGTAATATACAAAAACGGTATTGAAAATTGAAACAAATACGGCGACACTACAAACTGTCAAGATCTTTTTTTCTTACTCTCTACTTAGTTCCTTACAATAGCAAAACGTAACGTAATGGCTTGAAAGCTATTGCTCGGCAGACATAGAGGAATTACACTAACAGTTTGTTTATCTATGACACATTACATAAAATTAAGAAATATTTTTTTAACCCGTTTAAAATTTATTTTTTTAGACAAAAGATAGCCTATGTCCATCCCCAGGATATAATCTATCTCCTTGCCAAATTTCATTACGATCCGTTCAGCCGTTCAGCCGGGAAAAGGTAACAAACAAACAAACAAACAAACAGACAAACAGACAGACAGACAGACAGAGTTACTTTCGCATTTATAATATTAGTAAGGATTTTACCTTAGAAACTCTCTTTTTGTCTTTTTTTGCCCCTTAGGGGTTGAATTTCGTAAAATGGCAAAACTGTAACTTATAGTTTTCGTATGTTAATTATAAGCACATAATATCTTGTCTAGTACTTGATTAGCTTAGAAAATGTAATTATTGATCTAAAAATCAATTTACCCCATTTTACTCCTTAGGGGTTAAATTTTGCAAAATGTTAAAATTAGCTTTTCTTATGCTAATTATTATAACCTAATAACCAATGTATTTTCTTACTTTTGATTTGTTTCTAAAATATAATTAACTATCTTGAAACAATATTAACTTTTTTCATCCTTTAGGGGTAGAATTTATCAAAATGATAAACATTTTTTTGGTAGAATTCGTAAGGTTATTACTGGTACCCAATATATTTTATAATACTAGATTGGCTTGATTATCTTAAAGTTATATTTACCCCCTTTTCAACCCCTTAGGAGTTAAATTCTTTAATTATATATAGCTTTTTGTTTGAGTTAGCCAAAGACCTAACTAGAAAAAAGTTTTCATTAAAAACCGTCAAGCAGTTTTTGAGTGATGTCGGAACAACCAGTCAAACAACCAGACAAACCGGAAAACTTGTCGCTGTTAAAATGATTTATTTGAAATTATTGGCGTTAAAAAAAATTGCCCAGTAATCATTCCAATGGAGACATTTAACGACAGTGATAAGTTTTGTGGTGGTTGTGGAACTCATCCAAACGACGAGAGTTCCATCTGATATATATTTTCAGTGATGTAGGGTGTTCAGATCGAAAGGCAAAGTTGTTTTTTGATGTGACAACGTCTAATAAATCGATTAACGCCGGCTGCACGCACGAAAAAGTGTCCCGTAAAGCACATTGTCCCGTTAAGCTCATTGTACGCTTGCGCCGCATCCATCTCTCTTCCACTCGATTGGAATAACCATCGATTTGACTTTTTCGAGGCACATTAAACTTGAAACACTCCCATTCGTTTCCTACTTTTCCTATCATCGTCCTATCCTTAACAGAATAACACAGATTGGAAGAAGTTAAATTAAAAACATGTATAAAAGTTATAGTTAAAATAATTTCTTCGTTAAAGTAATAAACATATTTGAATTAAAGAGTGCAAATAAAAGTAAATTTACCAATTAAATTGTTGATTTCATTTCACTCCTTTGTATCCACACAAAATAGTGATAATTCAATAAAAATGATTAAATTTTATTCATAAAAGCATGCAATCATTTCATCAATGTTTTGCTATGACGTCACGTTAAACTATCGTCCGTAAACCGACTTTACAGACAACCAATTTTTTTTTTTTTTAAATAAAGCTGCCTCGTGCTTCACTGCAGAGAATGTGTCAAATATAAGTTTGTGATATAGTTTTTGTATGGTGATGAACCTCAGCATCACGGTGCTGGTGGCATGGTTCGCCACAGACGAGTAGTGTTCCATCCACACCGCGACGAGAAACCGCAGGAGACGTGGTTTCGCTGTCGTCGGTCGGACACATGAATGAACTGTCGCGTGGGTCACACGGGGCTTCCTTGCGCCGCGCGACAATGGCGCGGCGCAGGCCAGGTTAACCAACCCCCGCACAGAGGCGGCGACCGCAGCGATTGTGCGCGTGACGCGCCCTTTAGGCGACGCCTGTGAAGCCGGCGTTGCGAACAACGACTGGCATCCGGATTGCCTTCCGCGTAATTTAAAAAAAATTGGTTGTCTGTAAAGTCGGTTTACGGACGATAGTTTAACGTGACAACGTCATAACAAAACATTGATGAAATTATTGCATACTTTTATGAATAAAATCGAATCATTTTTATTGCATTATAACTATTTTGTATGGATACAAAGAAGGAGTGAAATGAAATCTACAATTAAATTGATAAATTTACTTTTATTTGCACTCATTAATTCAAATATGTTTATTACTCTAACGAAGAGATTATATTAACATAACTTTTATACATGTTTTCTATTTAACTTCTTCCAATCTGTGTTATTCTCTTAAGGATAGGACGATGATAGGAAAAGTAGGAAACGAATGGGAGTGTTTCAAGTTTAATGTGCCTCGAAAAAGTCAAATCGATGGTTGTTCCAATCGAGTGGAAGAGAGATAGATGCGGCGCAAGCGTACAATGAGCGTAACGGGACACATCGTAACGGGAATCTTTTTCGTGCGTGCAGCCGGCATTAATCGATTTATTAGAAGTTGTCACGTCAAAAAAAAAAATGGTTGTCTGTTAAGTCGGTTTACGGACGATAGTTTAACGTGACGTCATAACAAAACATTGATGAAATGATTGCATACTTTATGAATAAAATTGAATCAGTTTTATTTTAATAATAAAAGAATAAATACTTGAAATTATACTAGTAATCAGATTTTTTAAATGCAAGAATAATAATAACCTTTATTGCCGAAATTGTTGTTGTAATAAGCAATGAAAACCACATTAACTTTTCACTTAACTTTATAAACAGTCGAGTGGAAGAGAGATAGATGCGGCGCAAGCGTACAATGAGCGTAACGGGACACAGCGTAACGGAACAATGTGCGTAACGGGACACTTTTTCGTGAGTGCAGCCGGCGTTCATTGATTTAATAGAAGTTATCACGTCAAAAAAGTCAGCCATGAGGACTGTCGACAGAAGTTAAAACTTAAAATTTTATTTTTAAATGTTTGATATGAAATCATTTCTACGTCAAATGTACGCAAGAAAATTATTTTAGTATTATATCACTAGCATGTCGGCGACGCGAACCCATAAGTTTTGCCCCTACCAATAATAACTTTAAAACTAAAAGAAATGGAGTTTTTTCATTGAAATAATAAAAAAAAATTAACTTAAATCTACAAATAATCAACATTATCTCTAATAAATCAATAACCTGACATTTGAAGAAATTCGCATTGTAAATAAATAAACAAAAGAAAAAACATAACCTCAACTTAACTACTTACTAAAAATATCGAATACTCGCAATATGTAGGCCTACCCTACAATAACGTTAAAATTTCCTTGGAAAATAAAGAAAAATTAAAAACTCGTATCTTTAAAAATAGAATCAATTAAATTATCCTTGAAATATAAAAAAAAATATCACGTCACGTGACTACAAAGGAAAAATATCTGGATGATCACTGTCTTCAATAAACCATTCGGAGCTGTAAATGCTGAGAATTAGTCAGTTTTAGCCAATGCAGAACTAATTGTTATTAGCTTGTTAACTTTAGCAAGTAGCTATTCCTGTAGTAGTAGAATTGACGCAATAAAAATTATTGCACCACCCAGGGATCGAACCATGGATATGAATCGATCTAATCATTCAGTAAATTAATTAGTGATTTTTATGATGATATTTTGGAATCATCCCGAATTTATAGCTAAATTAGTCAGTTCAAGCCAATGCAGAACTAGTGGTGGGTTTGGAAACTACGTGTGATTCACGTCCAGAAATGTAGTTGAAAACACAATTTGCGAATATAATTATCACGCTCGAGAATATTTTGAAGAGTGTTTGCCGCATGAGAACACACGAACTTGCTTGTGGCCGAGGTTAGAAGGTACACATCTCTGAAAGACTCGCGCATATGTGTTTTTTTTTAATTCGTGTCTCGTCGCATGCGTCGATTCGTAGTGACCCCAGCATTAGGGGACTCCAAGTCGGGAATACTCGATAGCACGCAAACCACCCCCCTCCGCTCCCACCCAAAGTAAGCTCGACATTAAGCGCGCACTCTCTTCGCGGCAATCCTCCGATCCTTTAAGCTCCTTTCGCCTTTCTCGTCGAGCTTTTCCTGCTGTTTCTGCGGATCTTTGCGCGAATGTGCTTTAGGTCGTGCCACTTACTACCACGTGATTTTTTTTTGTTCTTTCAATCACGTGGGCTCGGGGGAAATTACCGAGAGAGAAGGACGGAGAATACGGATGGTCCATTGGGCAGTATCCACGCAAGAACTGCTTAGCCATCCAAATTCGACTCCAGTTTCAAAACTAATATGTAGAGACCTGCAAAATTCGCGGATTCATTCGGTGATAGGCTAGAATTCAAACACATATACCTCTTAGATAATTTTATATTGGCTTACTGTTCATCTGGACGCATCTCAACGAGTTATAAACCCTCAAACAAAGAAGGATCGAATCACAGACAAACCAGCTGAGACGACTTACAAGTCGGCAGCCAATGAACTTGCGTTATTTGCCCGAGTGTACAGGGGTATGTACAGTCTATCCTGAAGGCCATCGAAACCGCGAATTTTGCAGGTATCTACTAATATGTACCCTACTGTAATTTTTTATTTTATTATCTGTTTAATTTTTTTTTAAATGGAACAGAATTATTCATGTTAAATAAATGATATTTGTAAATTTACAGGGGAAAAAACAGTTTCACTACAAAAAAGCGTTTCTAGTAATACTTGGTTCTGATTCTTAAACGGGCATTGCTTTGTGTAGTCTCAGTACTTCCAACAGTTATTTGTAAACCGTTCCCTGAATAACATTCCAGTATTAACTGCGCACATTAATAAGGACAATAAAACAAAATTAACACAATACATTGAATATTTATCATCTTTTCCATGGTTTAGAAACACTGTAAGTAGTATAGGAATGAGGTTACTGGTTCTAGCGCCGGTGCAAGCAGTGAGGTGGGGTCAATGTTTGACCGATCTCGACGTCACAGCGACCATCTTGGATGACCTTGAACATGAAAATTCCTCAAAAATGACTCTAAATTCCTCCAAACTTCCCCATTTCAAGACAAAAATTCCAGTTGTTAGGAAATATTTACTATTTTTTTTCTTCAAAAAATTACAAAATGTACAATTCTAAATGTCACAAAAGCCTTTTACTTTTGAAGGAAATAAAAGTCCTAAAAACGGCTGAATACTCCTTAAGCAAGCCGCCCTAAGCCGCCAATGTCACACCCTGACTTGACCGTACACAAGATATCTTTAATGTTTTGACCAAAAAATTCCGAAAAAATTCCGAATATATATAAAAAATTGCTCATGTCACACCCACCATCTTTGATTCTAGAAACATTGCACTTTGAGTTACGTCAGCCATCTTGAAAAACAGTAATTTTTATGCTAGAAAATTAGGAAAAAAAAATTAAATATTAATAAATAAATTAATAAAAATAATAAATACTTTCGCCATATTGAATGAAGACGCAATTTTTGCACTTTTATTTACGGTCGCCATCTTGTATTCTAGAAATGATCTATTTTTCGTTACGCCTGCCATATTAGATTAGTATGACGTCATTATTGCACTTTTAGTTACTGCCGTCATTTTGGATTCTAAAACATTGCAAATTTCGTTACGGCCGCCATTTTGAAAATCCGTAATTATTACCCGATTTGAACGAGAAATAATTTTAAATTTATAAAAAAATTCTGATTAAATTTTAATAAAAACCTTATTGCTTCATGCAGTCCTCAGTTATAATCCCACAAAGTCATTCGATTAAAAATGGCAATGATTCCTCCCTACAGCGAAGACAACGGCAGCTGTCATCCCACCACTATTGCTCAGAATGATATTTCACCAGCAAGTATGACGTCATGGCAGCCATCTTAAATCCGCCATTTTGTTGTCGTCTGGTGGAGGTAGCCATCTCATTTTTGTCTGCTAGAGGGCGCTGCCACCATATTATATTAATTTTTCTCGTTAAAACGCATGTAATCACTTATTACCCGATATGGTGCTTTAAAATACTGCGCTCTAGCGGGTAAATATAAACCAACGTGGCAGTAGCGCCCTATAGCAGCCAAAAAGGTAATCCAAGATTGCGGATTCAAGATGGCTGCCATGTAAACCACTTTCTGCAGTTTTATATGTTCCTTGGTAGTGGAAGTGGTATTCAGTCGACTGGTAGTGACTATGGGGGGAGGATTATTTAAATTTACTCTCGCTGAGTTAGATAGAACCTAAGACTCCAGATTCGATGGATCATTGGATTAAAATTAAAAATATTATTTTTAAATATTAAAAAAATTGTTAGAATTTTCTCGAATTTGTATACGCAAGTTACATGTTTACATTCGCCCCGTATCGAACCAAAGACAATAGATTAGATAAGTAAATATTAGTTATAAATAAATTTTTAAATTAATTGCGTATTTTGATTGTTAAAATTTAAATGATTTCAAGTTAGTAGCCAAGGTCATGGTCAAGGTCTTTATTTAAGGAAAATGGCTTCTCCCAGTGGAAAATGGTCTCTCCGGATATTTCAAGGAAAATAAAATGAATGTTTTTTTTTCCCAATTAGGGAATTATTCCTTCGAAATAGGGTAACTTTCGGGACTTTTTACTTACACAGTTTTTTTTTTTTTTTTTTTTAGTTTTTAGGTGGAATATTTTTCCTTAGAAGAACAATTTCGAGTGATTTTAAATAAAATTAGGTGTTTTTGTGTTGATTTTTAAGATCAAGGTAGAGTTCATTAAAGATGGCAGGCGTGACGTCCTTAGGACCATGCACCCGGTAGGAACAACTTGCCGTGTTCTGACGAACATGTCCGGAAAAATGGTTATACCTAAGATTTCTGCATCCTTACTAATATTATAAATGCGAAAGTAACTCTGTCTGTCTGTCTGTCTGTTTGTCTGTTTGTTTGTTTTTTACCTTTTCCCGGCTGAACGGCTGGACGGATCGTAATGAAATTTGGCAAGGAGATAGATTATATCCTGGGGATAGACATAGGCTATCTTTTGTCTAAAAAAAATTTTAAACGGGTAAAAAAAATATATATCTTAATTTTATGTTATGTGTGTCATATATATCCTATATATATATATATATATACAAACTCTTAGTGTCATTCCTCTATGTCTGCCGAGCAATAGCTTTCAAGCCATTACGTTACGTTTTGCTATTGTAAGGAACTAAGTAGAGAGTAAGAAAAAAAATCTTGACAATTTGTAGTGTCGCCATATTTGTTTCAATTTTCAATACCTTTTTTGTATATTTTTGCAGAAAAAAATCATGTTTCATAGACACATAAATAGTGAGTGTGTGTCATTTCTCTATGTCCACGAGGTCTCGCCGCGTCAATTTTCTCCTTGGGGCGAACCCGTCCGCTTGATTAAATAAACAGCTTTTATCGTTGAATGATTTCATGATTTATTTCATGAAAATCTGCTCTCATAAAAAAGTTAGTTTTATAGACATTCAATAGGTGTCTCTCTCTCTCTCTGAAGACAAATCTATGAATCGTTACAAATTTATTTCCTTTATTTTTTTAGTTTGATTTGATACAATATGATTTCACTAAAAATCAATTTCTACCCCTTCCTATTTTCATTTCCACATTACGAAGTTTCACTTCTTCCACGCGGAGGGACTCCACGCAATATTTTTGCATGCAATTAAAAACTTTTTTTAATGATGCCAAAGAAGTATAACTTCTAATGCGCATACCTAAGTACACGCACCCATATTTTTTATTTAATTTCTTCTATATATATTTTTTCTCCATACCTACGGCACTCATAATTCTTTTAAATTTCACGTGTATGTTTTCAATGTCATTCGAGTTGTACAAGTTTTTTGTCAAATTGGTCATTATTTATAGTACTTTGTTTCATTTTGGAAACACACGTATTTTAGGGATTATGACAAATAAAAAAAAATAGTTTCACTAACATTCTTAGGTTTTTATTGTGTGGATAGTTTCAAGTTTAATATTATGTAGGTACATAAATTCTTAAACTTATAAATTTCTTCGAAATTTATTCATAGATACGTAGGGCCTACTAATATTTTCTATTTGTCAATATTGTTATTTTTTTTACAGTACCTACTTATTTGCAAGGAGTTTGGTTTAGTGTTTATATAATTTATCTGCTAAGCGTCAAGAGTCTTAGGGCTGCTGAGACCGAAGACCAGAAATATTTATCAATTATGTAATATATTGTTGAAAAATTTGAATTTTTAATATTTCAGGAAAGTTGATTTTTTATTAATTAGAATAGTTACGTGTAATTGCCATCTTCTTTTATTTCATATTAAACATTATGTTTGGTTGAGTGTGAGATAATTGTATTTATGTATGTTTTAATTTCATTTAATTTCTTATATAGGCCTATATATTCTTACCTACCTACTTCTATTAAATTGCAGGCGGATGTTAACATTGTCATTCCAGTTGTATAAATTTTTTTTGTCAAATTAGTTGTTACTTATACTTTTTGTTTCATTTTGGACTTTTTTTTTTTACCTAATTCAAAAGATTTGTGGTGTGTACAGGGAGTGATATCTCTATTGATTTCTATACTCCTTTGGATAAGCGGAATATTGCCACTACAGTTTATAAACAAATCCTACAAATGTTTTAAACATTATGACAAATAAAAAATAGTTTCACAAACATCCTTAGTTTTTCTTGGTGTGTATAGTTTGAAGTTTAATATTATGTATGTACGTAAATTCTTAAACATACAGTTATTTATTAATTTATTTAGATAATTATTCATAGATAGATAATCAGCTTTCTATTTGTCAATATTGTTATTATGGTAGATAGGAGTACAGTAAATGCCTACATTCTTATATTCCTTTATATCTCTTTCGATTTGGAGTGTTTCCGAGCCATTCGGGGTCCTCAACATAACCCCCCCCCCCCCCAGGTGGTTAAAGCCCCAAAATTTCGAAAGTTTAAAAATTTTTAAAAATCTATCTCTTTCGATTTTAAGTGTTTTCGAGCCATTCAGGGTCCACGAACCGCCCGCCCCCCTCTGGGAACAAAGCCCCAAAATTTCGACAATTTCAGGAATTTCAATTTTCTATTATTTCTAGATGGAGTGTTCCAAACCATTCAAGGTCCTGAACATCCACTTTCCGCAAAAGTGAAAGCCCCAAAATTTCGAAGTATAAGAATATATGTAATTGGATGTTGGCGTGTATGACGTCGATAAACTCTTACACCGTTTGACCGATCGCCATGAAAGTTGGCACATCGAAGTGTTTTTATCATGGAGAAGGTTTTTATGCTAACCATTTTTTTTTGTAACTCGCCGCTAGATGGCGCTGTAGCGCATCAACTTCTAAACCTTTCAACCGATCGCTATGGGTATACAGATAACCATAGGTCACAGATACACAAACAGTAATTGTGTGTCATTTCTTAATGTCTACCACTATCCATTTTGCTGTAACTCGCGGACAATATATCACCAGGTGTTCAGCCCGGGCAAAGCCGGGTACTGCAGCTAGTGTACAATAATTACGACTAGACACTGAAAAATGTCACGGGGGTATTGGCATTTGGCTTGTTTTGTTCTGGTTCTACGTCTTGCGGTTGTTTACAGAAGGTTAAGGCGAAGTGACCTACGTGGTGGAATAAGGCTCCGACACACTTAGCGCCGATAAAGTTAGTGAGCAACATCTTAGATCTCGGTTTACGGTATTTGGTGGGATTAATTTCGCGAAAGCGATGTAAGTCAAGGAACGGAAATGCGCAACAATCAGGCTGCTGCCATCTGTGGCATATGGCGCGAACTAAAGTTCACAAAGACAAATGAAAACGTTATAGGTATCAACTGTTTAAATTAATTTTAACAAGTTGTGCATTATTTTAATAAAATTCCTTGTAAAAAAATTGAGTCCAAAAACGGTTTTTTTTTTCGGTGTTATAGAAACCGTTCATTTATATAGTTTAAAACTTCACTCTGCAAATCGAATGATACGAAAGATAACGTAGCTGATCTGAGAGTGAATTATAGCCTCGCGAACGGAAACGTCTAATTCGCGTCCAGAAATGTAGTTGAAATCACTCAAGTTCACTAAATGTATCACGCTCGGCATTATTTTTAAATAATATTCATTAAATAACATGTCCGAGTTTCGTATTATAAGTGTTTATGCAACGGGAGAACACGTGGATTTGTTTGTTACCGAGGTTAGATGTTTGCACGTATCTGGCGAGTTCTGAAAGACGCTCTCACAATTATTGACGTGACAACGTCTAATAAATCGATGAACGCCGGCTGCACGCACGAAAAAAGGATAACTCATTGTCCCGTTACGCTCATTGTCCCGTTACGCTTTGTCCCGTTGCGCTCATAGTACGCTTGCGCCACATCTATCTCTCTTCCATTCGATTGGAACAACCATCGATTTGACTTTTTCGAGGCACATTATACTTGAAACACTCCCATTCGTTTCCTACTTTTCCTATCATCGTCATATTCTTAACAGAATAACACAGATTGGAAGAAGTTAAATAGCAAATATGTATAAAAGTTATAGTTAAAATAATCTGTTCGTTAAAGTAATAAACATATTTGAATTAATGAGTGCAAATAAAAGTAAACTTATCAATTAAATTGTAGATTTCATTTCACTCCTTCTTTGTATCCATGCAAAATAGTGATAATTCAATAAAAATGATTCAATTTTATTCATAAAAGCATGCAATCATTTCATCAATGTTATGTTATGACGTTATCACGTTAAACTATCGTCCGTAAACCGACTTTACAGACAACAATTTTTTTTAATGGCACGCACCTCAACACATCGCACGTGACTTTCACTAGGACCCGACAGTACCCTTTTTGATTTGAAGCGAGTACCTTTCAAAGTTTCTTTTTTTGTCCATCCAGTTAAACTGATTTTACAATGTAACTATGGCCGATTAATTATTATTCATTTAAAGTGTACCAAAAACTATTCAATTTGAGCATGAATTTGGAGAATGTAGCCATGCGGTGTAACGTTTTTTTATCAACCGTTTGAACGCAACCTTCACCATAAAACTGCATGATTTGAGAAGATTCTGGGGAAACAAAAATTTTATAGCATTATGAATAAAATCCCCAAACTAAGTTTATATTTTAGTGGCAAAGGCTGGATACAAACGGTTATTTCAAAATGGTGTTCCGCATGAATGCATGCTGCGAGTTCATGCTAGAGTTGAACAATAAATGTGTCTAAAAAATTTAGTTTTTAAGATGAATTTCATTACAAACGACTAATGAAATGTACCGTTTACGAACAATCAACTGTAGATGGTTTATAAATGCAGTATATAGAGCTGTAGCTCGCTTGCAATGTCTTTCTTAAGGGACACGTTTAAAATGCTTCACCGAATGGTATGAAGTGTGCATTTTGAAGCCGTGCCATTTGGAAGGCAACTTGATTGTTTCTTTTGAGGTGAGGCGCGAGCGAAGAAGCCGGGGGCAGGGGGGATGGAGAGAGGGAGGGGGGATGAAGAGCCAACAGACGCAAAACAGAGCGGAGCACAAAAGAGACGCTGATGAGTTTTGAGAAGTCGCGCAGGGTTTAACTCGCTCCCGTGCCTTTGTGCCCCCAGCAGCTGCCGCGAGGCACGGCCGAGCGAAGACAGAAGCAGATGCTATTGCCTCACAAACCCCCCTCCCTTCCTTCCTGGTTCACGGTTCCTTTCCAAACAGGCGGGAATAATTCGGAAACGAAGGAAAACATTTCGCAGAATGGGACGGAGACGATTAACAGGTCTTCTCTCCGGACTGCAGGGGATTCCTCCGAAACCCCGCACGGGTGCGCGAAAATGAGAAAATCCTCTCTACTACTTCCCCCACCCCCCGGGCTGTAAGAGTTATGTTTACTTTTCGCATACCCCATTGCACTCATTTCGTGCGTAATCTTCTCATCGAGTCACTCAACGCAAAAAAAAAAAAAATTAAAAAATAAATCGGCCGTTACTACGTAACATCTTAGAACAACCCAATGTTTCGGTACAGAGTAACCCCCCTGAAACAGCTTGCACCCGAGCCAGAAAAAAGAACACCTAACACACATGTTCAGCTCACGAGGGTACCAGTTTACGGGGGGTTGGATTTCTGTCCTGAGGTTTAGATGACTGTAGTCGGCAACTATTAAAAAAAAAGAAAAACTTATTTACACGAAGGCTATTGACAATATTATAAGGTTTGAAATCGCTAGCAAGAAAATGCCATCATTGTTTGGACAAAGACGTCAACAGCACATCATTTACTAAACCATTCTTATTGTGAATTTGACTTTACCCTAAATGAATTTTGGCACGTACAGTTGTATAGGTTAAAAATCCCTATGAAAGATATAGGAAAAGTTATAAATAGGGGCAGGCATTTTTCGCGAAAAGATCTGAACGCCTATTAGACCCGCACCTGTGGTTTCTTCCTTGTGATTGTCGGCCGTATGCGAGAGAAATCGTTGCCTTATTTGACCGGGCCACTAAGGGCGCGTTTACTTTCGCACTGAATCACTGTGATTGGTGTTGTTACAATCGATATGTACCTCGGAGAAACTCCACCCAGTCACGAAACACAGACTATGCTACAGAGTTTTAACTTCCATCCAGTATCGAAATCTTTTCACTAGATATGCATGCCCCTAGTTATAAATATTCAATTTGCAGTGTTGTTTAGAACTAGACTGGTTGTGTTGCACGAGCGAGCCTCGGCGCCCCAGGAGTTCCCGGACCCAGTGATCGAGGAGGTCCCGTCGGAAGCCCGCACAAGTCTCGGTGGTCGGGACGGTCTGGCGCGATCTCTTCCCCGGCGGAGGCCTAGGGCTGCCCGCTCTCAACCCCCCCCCCCCCCAAGACATTCCCCCGGGCAGGGTCGAGTGTTTGGCAGCGGAGTTCTCCCCTAGCGGCGCGGCGGTGCGGTCGCCGCGGCCACAGAATTGCGTCTACGGCCTTTTGATTAGGAGGGGGGGGGGGGGGTCCGAGGGTTGGTATCGCGGAAATCACAGAAACACCAACCTCCCCTCCCCCAAACCCAGGGAAGAGTTGCCGCCGCTCGCCATGCGGGTTGCTCTCTCCTCAAGGGATACACACGCGCTTTCTGACCCGACCGACTGGTGTGTCCGTTCACAGAAACTGCACTGAAAAGAAATTTTTGTATATTTTACAAGGAAACTCCTTGGAAACCCTGTTGCCAAGGATATTACTTGTAAAACTACAAGGCAGAGCTTTGTACCATGTGCGATTTTGCAAGGCTCTGCCTTGTAGTTTTGCAAGAAATATCCTTGGCAACAGGGTTTCCAAGAATTTCCCTTGTAAAAGCACAAATTTTTTTTTAGAGTGTGATTTAAGAATACCGCGATTGCCATATGGACGTTGTTAACGTTTTGAGAAGCCACGAGACATCGGCTGTTTCAAGGCTTGGATTTTCTACGTCCGTGTCTGTGTCTCATGTCCTGCGTTATTTGTCCGTTCTTCATGAGTCTCTGCGACGTACAGTGTAAACCCGTATTGGCGTACGAAACTAAATAAAAAATTCATCCGTGACATCCTTAGAATATCTCCATTCATGGCTGTGTGAGTTTGTTTCCTCTGTTGTACCCCATCCTAAACTACCCAGCGGATAGTTTGCATAGAAGACCGCGGTGGTTCGGTGGTTAATTAGTTTGCCTCCCGTCCAAGATTGGGACCTGTTTCGATTATTGGCAAACCCGAGACCCTCTTCCCATCTTTTAATTCGCTTTAGAATTGACGCGTGTTTTTGGGATAATTTTTATGCATGAAACAACCCGGTGAAGATTCTTGGAAGCATTCAAAGTCCTTGCGTTAAACTTTTATCCTCTTTTTCACCGCCACTTAAACATCACAGTTTTCCCTATGCCTTACTCTTAGAGGCGATACTGGGCTAAAAGCACCGCAGAGCGTCGCTATTGTTATCTAACCGCACTAACAAAAACTCAATATTGACTAGGTGGGCAAGTAGTAAAGTAGATTTGCGAGCCATAGCGTTTATTTCCAATAAAGTTTAAAGACAACAAAACCTGAACAACGCAGTTGTTGTCTGTCTAAATAAATTTTATTTTTAAAACTGTCTCGTCGTCTTTAGCCAACTGTGCTCGTCTGTGCTATTATTTTTTCCATGACTAAATTCCTTATACGGAATTATTGTGCTGTCTGATATTTAAGTTTGAATGTTTTCGTCTGTTTTGTCATCGTTATGTTGTCCATAAAACCAGTTTAAGTTCATCGTTGGGCTTATCTGTTTGACATCAGCTGATTTAGTCTTGTTTTCTGTGGGTTTTCATTTTCCTTTTTTCGCGTTTATGAATTCTTCCCATGACAAACAATGCAAAACTACCATGACGTATGTCCAATAAATTGCATTAAAAAAAATTTCCCACTGCATGGATCATTTAAAGAAAGTATTGTGTACGCAAGTGCAGTAGCTCGTGAAAGCCGCGTGGGCACCATGGGCTCTGCACGACATTTGCGATCCAGTCAGACGATCATCTTAAGGATGGTATTCCTTCTTGAATGTCACACTCATTTTTTATTAAAAACAATTCCATAAGATTACGCCATTGCAGGCTTACACTGGATGTTTTAAAAATAACACCTAAAGAATGGACAACAAGAATGAATACAAATAAATAGATAAAAATTCGTGGATAGAATTAAAACAACTTTAAATTCGACCTGTTTACATAATTTGCCCACAGCATGGGCGTAGATCACGGTGATCCTGCCCCCCACTCCTCCCCTAGAATTTAGAAGACCCTCATTGAGGGGTCCCAGTTGTGTTTGCAAAATCATGACCGTGATTATCGAGTTCGCTAAACATAAACGTGAAAACTATGTCTTATGGAAAACTGTCGGAAAATTTCAAATGCTATCTGCGTATTGAATGCATGGAGGCCAGAATATGGGCAGCATGCACCACACAAACACCCATCCAGCGATGACTTTCGTCGGTTAAAACCACCCACGCGCAAAACTATCAGCCCCCTCCCCCCCCCAAAGGAATTTCCACGTACCCTCTTTCTATGAAAATCCTACAGAGTTGCGCACTTGCCCCAAAGTCTATACGAAAGACTCTGAGCCAATTAGAAACCCTCATCAGAAGATGTATCGAATCACATGCAACCCAGGGTTACAAATCTCTTAAGCGAGTAACCAATGAGCAGGGTATTTTTTTCCCCAAGTGTGCATATGACTGTGGTCTATCCAGGAAGTAACTGAAGCCGGGAATTTTTTTCCAGCCACCATGAATACACAAACACTCGAAGAACAAGCTAAAGTCACCTGATACCAAATGTGAAAAGCATAGAGAGCACAAAGAATTCCGTGGAAGGAACGTATTTAGCAAAAATCACAGCACAGTTAAACATAATGGGCTGACAACGACGAGACATATGCCTTATTAACAAATATTTAATTTTTTTATTTCTTTTTATAAAATAATTGGGGTTGCACCCCCTAATTGAATATAAATTTACGTATTTTAATTTTATGGATATGTGTTGGTGTATGACCTAAATGTGGCAACTGCTTATAGAACGTAAAACGTAAGCAATCATCCTTATCGAAAATGATTCAGCTGATAAACTGACTCAACTTAAGAGGAAGGAATTTATTGGAAAAAAATGACAGAGATATTTGTTCAATCACAGGTTAGGCACTCAAATAAACTGTATGAATTTCACACGTTTAAGTAAAATAGTTTTGACAAATTTTCAATCAGACTTCACTTATTTTGCATTAGTTCCCACATGTTAGAACACAAGTTTTGGGCAAAAATACATAAACAAAATTAGTTAAAATAAAATAATTTAATATTAACTCAACGATAGTATGATTATTGCTAGTAAAATAATTTTTGCTTAATTTTACTACGTAAAAAATATTATAATTCTTTGAATACGAATTTAAATCTCAAAATGCAGGAATAAAATAATGTAATAGCAAAAACTCAGTTATTTAAGTTTCGAAAAAAACTATTTGAGCCCATCAAATGATTATTTTAGAAAAGCATATTTTAAATGTAATAAAACATCTATTGTGATAAAATACTGATATATATATAAATATATATATATATATGTATATACTTCCAGAGCATCGTCGTAACTGGTAGAAAAAAATACAAATATTTAATTTGTATTTTGAAGAAATATATCTTTCTGTACTTAATATTGATGGTACTGAAATTCAGTATAGATTTATTGATAAAATCGTGAATTTACAAGCTTAAGCTACAAAAACTTTTTTTTAAAGATTTGCCATAGCTATACAATCGTGGTTTTGTGTAAATTTACTCTCTTGCATATTGTGTATAGAATTAACTAAGTTAAATAATTTTACATATAATTATAGCTTGTGTACATTTACTCAGTATTTTAGAAAGGCCAACGTTAAATGAACTGGCATTATATTTACTATTTAATTTTATGGTATTTTTTACTTACAAGCAGTTTTAAAAAACAACACCGTATGTGTATAAATACCCCAAGGTTGGTGTTAACACCGCTGCTTCATAAACTATATGTAAAATTAGAGGATTGTTTTTTTACCTTGCTTGTGCATGATTTTATGAAATAACCTTCCTGAAAATTTATTCTTCGAATATTTATCTAAGAATATAAAATTTTCCGAATAATAAAGATTTGGTGGTATTCGAAGAATTAAGATTCTGATTTACCCTTTTTAGTATTATTTACTTTTATTATTTAACAACGTTACAATGATTAATTTCAACAGTTGAAACTTATTTATATCCACATCTCCACTGTTGAATAATAGAGTGAATTTGCAGACGTTTCAAAGAATAATTGAACTAAAATAAAGGACGAGTTCTTTGTAGTTCTGTGCAACTGGATCTTCATAAAAAAAACTATGCAGTTCCGAATAAACGCTGTTTTAGAATGACCATATTTTCCAAATATTTGATTTTAACTTTTCAAGATGAGTGTTGTATGTTTGGGTTAAAATTTAAATTAAAGTGTGCTTAAGACAATACACGAGGATATACGTCAGTTAACGAAGATCCGTGGATATTTTTTTAAACCAGCGTTCTCCATAAAATTTTGAGGTGGAAATTTTGAAACAGCTGTGGTGTCACGTGGCCTAAAGAGTGAACCTAAGCTGTTTTCCGGAAGTCTAGCAATTTTCCTCTAAGAGACACAGAGAGAGAGAGATAGAGAGAGAGAGAGAGAGATAGAGAGAGAGAGATAGAGAGAGAGATAGAGAGAGATAGAGAGAGAGAGAGAGAGAGAGAGTGTGTGTGTGTGTGGAAGAAACCTTTTTGTTCACACTTCACACGATTGAGCAAGGACCCACGTCCCGGTCCTATCCACCGGCGAAGCTAGGACTTGTCCGGACCGGCCCACACCAGAGTCCCGGGGCCCTGTCCAGTCCCTACGTGACGAGACTATCTAGCTGGGCGGGACGGCCTGTCGTGTCTTCGGGCCACCGAGATAAAAAAAAGAAAAGAAGGTGATCGAGTCTTTCAGAACTCGCCAGCGATGTGCAACATCCAACCCTGGGTACAACAAGCAAATATCGATGTGTTATTATGGTGAAAATACACTTATAATACGAAATTCGGAAACGAAATTTAACATAGAATTGTTTGTAAAATAATTCAGAGCGTGATGAATACAAACAAATTGTGTTTTCAACCACATTTCTGGACGCGAATCACGCGCGAATTCCGCACTTCGACGCTATAATTCGCTGCAGGAGCAGCTTAAATCGACTAATTAATCGTTTGATTAGCAGACCGAAAAATTTTCAATTATACGTTTATCGGCTCCGGTAAAAGGAAAACAAAAATCGAAAAAACAAAATACTTAATCCCGGCTTTGGACTTGATTTTCGATAAGGAATTTTATTTAGATACTGTCCATATTGTTAAAATTCATCAAGCTGATAAATACTAAAAAATTCCCCTTTGGCTTGCGAACTTTGGTTCGTGCCATCCGCCACAGACGGCAGCACCGAGGTTGTTACATATTTCCGTTCCTTGCGTGCCGTCGCGTTCACGGGATGCCGCACACGCGAGGGCTCAAGATGTCGCGCGTCAAAAATCCCGCGTGCTTCACACTCGGCGGGGTGTAATTGACTGCTCTGGAGTGCGCGTGGAGTGGCACCAGGCGTGCGCCGAGAACCAGCTGCTCTGGGGATTGTAGCGCTCGTTAAGAGCTGGATGCGGGGGGGAGGGGGGGGGGCACCCGGCGGTAAGCTCCGCGAACAAATGCAAATCGCTTCCTTCCCTCCCTCCACCTTCCCCCTCCCAAGGGACGAACCGAGAAGACGCGCGGATTCGTGGAGTTGAAGATGACGGCGACGCGGCAGCCCCAGCGCCGCGTCGCCGCGACTCAATAGAAGTGGTTTGAAGATGTCGGAATGGTGGTGGGGGGAAAGGAGGATGGAAGGAGAGAGGATATTGGCGGAGACGAGCTGAAACTCCCTCGAGGACAGCTAGTGAGAATATCTCTATTCCTCTCTCTCTCTCTCTCTCTCTCTCTCTCTCTCTCTCTCGCCCGGCGTGGAGGCTGTCAGCCGGCTGCGTAGCAGTGCTGCCAAATTTTCGAAGCCAGACATCCTCCAAAAAAAAATTAAAAGTAATAAAAGTTCAAATGTTACGAAATATTGAAATTCAAATTTCTGGGTAGTCTGTATTTTGGACTTCAGCCTCCAGGTTTATTTTTTTTTTTGTTTTTTCGTGAATTTCCATTAGCTGAATGAGAATGTAGAGTGTGAAATAAATAAAATAATTTTAAAAAATTGATGGAGCTTTATTTGCTGACGTAAATTCAATGAACGTCTTACTTGGTGGTGGGGCTGCTACGCCAGAAAAATTGCGTCACCAGACTTTTGACAAACTCGGCCCATCGTCCACAACCACTGGCTCAACTGACTCCATATCAATATCAGAATCATCAGAGAGCATATACACCTCCGTTATCAAACAATTTCCTGCATTCCCCGTCGCTTCTCGCGAGGCGGACGGCTGAGGCTCGCTCCAGCGCAAATTTCGCTCGTTCTGCCCCACTGGCTCATTTATCTCGTTTAATGTTTGTCTCATTCGATACCTACGGCACTGTTCTGCATTTTAAAATGCTTATTATCGGGCGATTTGACTTGTTTTCTTTCTATTCTCAAAAATAACCTGATTACGCTTAGGCATTTTGCGATTAATGGCTCCAAAACCAAAGTTAGTAACATTATATTTATTCCACTCAACTAGCACCACTTAGTTCTCACTCACGAACAACTTAAAGTTTAAATCACACAAATCGGTCTATTACTCACTGGGTTACGGATCTCACTTATTGAAATGCGACGCTCAAGTCATCACTGCTTATGTGAACCGGGTGAGTCATACATAACGACCACGAGTAAAGTCTGCTATACTAAGATATATTTACTTCAACTCTGTAGCTTTCATAATTACGAGTTTCAAGAGGTGTCGAATTCTCAGCTGAAGTGACACCCTACCGGAGATTAAAGACATTCATTATCCTGTCGGAAATTCAAGTCAAAAATGAAATCACAAAAAAAGAAGTTTAATTAAACATACCGAATACCTCGAAATAAATACCAACTATAAATCATCGGAGCGCTAATTCTGTTGAGGTTAGAATGATGTGTTGTTATTGTTCGTTGAACAATTCTGATTTTGGTATTTTTAAGGTTCTTCCTAGCTGATTAATTAAAAGCTGTGAGAAAAAATATTATAGCATCTGCGGTATGTTTTTCAAACCATATGCTTACTAAAGTGACTTCAGAATGAGCACAGACATATGCTCCTATAGACTAATACAGCCATGGCTAAATCCAAAATCCAAGCTAACACCAAAAAACCTCTACATCAATCATTTTGTGAATTTATCTTATGTAGTAGAGCACATTAAAAAAGGCTTACTACTGGTCATAAACCAAACTTAAATAAATATATTTCCACAACCATGTTTTAATTATATCAAATTATAAAAAAAATTATTTCTAAAAAAATGTTTCATCATTAATCGAAACAAAGTATTCACGACGTCCTAAATTTGTAAACAAACTCTTTAACGCTTGATATTATTATTTCAGGATAACATTATTATTGAAACGTAGAAATTGTGAAGCGTTCTCACTAGAGAACCAAATAAAAAAACAATAAAAACAAAAAAAAATTAAAAATCACGAGAATCCTGCTGCACAAATGAACTAGAGTAAAATTTGTCTTAACGCCGCCACATTCACTTCAAGTGCCGGAGAATCAACAAGCATTCAAAATTCCCTCTACTTAAGTATTTAACTCCCAATCTGGTAACACTGCTTCTGGAAGGAATCGCGAATGGCGTCCGGGCAACGAAATCTCATGACTTTTGAACCGCACTGAGCACGAGTGAACTAAAGCACCTTCACTCTATTAAAAATTATGGTTAATTTACGGAATTTTATACGAAGTATCCACCTGAAATAAACGAAGAAGCCACCTCAAGCAAACAAGAAAGCAACATTACAATAAACGAAAAAAGATATCTCAGATAAAAAAATCACATAAACTAAGAAGCCACCTCAAACAAACGAGGAAACAAACTAAAAAAAAAAGATCCAGCAACCTTAACTAAACGAAGAACACATATCAAATAAACATAAAGCTTAATACAACAAACTAAGAAGCCACCTCACATAAACGAGGAAGCAAGCTTATATAAACGTAGAAACACCTCAAATAAACTAAAATAACCACATGAAATATGCTAAAAAGCGACACTCGAATAAATAAAGAAGCCACCACAAGCTAATACATCTAAGGGTTTTATAGAAGAACCAAACTCCCACAGTTCTTGACAGGCCGACTAAGTGCAGTTTCTGTCCCCACGGCAATAAATAACTGTGCTGAAGTTAGTTATTTCCACTGCCTCTATCAGGCCTGCTGGGCGAATATCACGCGGTGAGCTTGCGACAACAACAGTCTAAGTTTTTCCACGCAAGTACGTGCCAGTTTTTATTTTTTGAAATCAAAATGTGCAATCATGCCAGCAACGCTGATGAAAATGGGCCTTCCTACAGATGTCCAACACAATAAAAATAAAATATGAAAGTTAACCACCATAGGGGTTGCACCAATGCCTCCTATGGCCTCCAATGTGTGGTTTCCAAGGTAGCTGTGACAAACATTAATTATTCCCACTCACTTTGGTCGTCGATATCGATAGAGCTGATACATATGGGCTTATATGTAGGTGTCAACTAACAATAAAAAAATAAGAATTGGGTTACACTAGGTCCTCTGATGGCCTCCAATATGTGGTTTCCAAGGCATACCGCAACAAAGTTGCAGACTTATTTTTTTTTTACGTACTGTAATGATTATTTATATTTATTTATAAATAAAATCTACTACAGAATATTATGAGTAAAAAAAAACTTTAAAACGGTTTTATCCAACAACAAGCTCATGTCCATAGAACAGTCGTTTATGACAAAGGCTGTAGACCCCTAAGAGGAAATTAGTAATTCATGAATCAACAACGTCCTTCTTTCATCCGCCATTGTTTGTAATTGAGCGCAATGCTCGTGCAACAATCAGTGTGATACAATTGATTCTATATTTGAAATTTAGAATCCATCTGTTTAAAAAAAGTGAATAATTAATCATGAAAATTTTGTTATGTATTAAGGAGACGTCCCTTGAATCCGAATCTAGGTGTCAAGGGTCAAAAAAAAAAAAAAAGTACAATAAAAGTAGGTATGTTGTTGAAACATTCTACCATTTAAATAATTTTTTTCACATATCAAGTCTTTAGAATTTATACATCTCTTAAATTTATCAATATAATTACATGTTAAAAAGGGCAATACCTTTATGGGGAATTGTAACAGAAAAGGCATTAAGAAAAAAATTACCTAGCACTATTCAGAATTTAAGATTGCTGAACTTTTTTTTAACTTACGTTATTTTCCTTAAAAATTTTTCCTGTAATATCGAATTTTCCAATACTAAGGATCTGATTGGCCCATCCATGATCAAAACATGTTAGAATGTTGTAGGACGGCACCGTGGCGGGAAGCCTACAACTCACGTAGTTTCGGTTCCTTGCAAGAATTTCCGAAGATTTCCGAAGTTTTGCGTTTTGGTATTAACGCCACTTCAGCCGCTAAATCCGAAGTTTCCAACGAAAACAAGCATGTTGTGACTGACCTAACCTAACCTAACCCTTCGATTTTTTTTAAATTTCAATTTTTGAGAGAAATCCGAAGTTGCACGAACGTGTTAGGGAACCGAAACTACGTGAGTTGTAGGCTTCCCCACCGCGGCGGGTACACTCACCGACCACCTGCAGCGACACGGCCTCGCTCTGCGCCGAGTGCTCCGTGCCGGCGATCACGTTGGCCGCGCGGCACACGTACTCGCCCTGGTGGTCGTACGTGACGTTGGCGATGCGCAGCAGGGGGCGCGCGCCGCGCGGCACCAGCGCTATGTCGGGCGCCGAGACGCGCTGCAGCCACTGGTAGCTGGGCGGCGGGTTGCCGTCGGCACGGCACTCCAGCTCCACGCGCGAGTACAGCTGCGCCGTCGTCAGCCGGTCCGGGCCCACGCTCTCGATGTGCGGCGCGTCTGCGGGCACGCAGTCAGCCCATCAGTCCTTCAGTCCATCAGTCCAACAGTTCCTCATACCCTCAGATCCTCAGTTCCTCATGCCCTCAGATCCTCAGTTCCTCAGGCCATCAGTTTCTCATGACCTCAAGGCCTCAGATCATCAGGTCATCAGTCCCTCAGGTCATTAGTGCATCCGTCCCTCAGGCCATCAGTTCCTCATGCCCTCAGATCCTCAGTTCCTCAGGCCATAGGTTCCTCATGCCCTCAAGGCCTCAGATCATCAGGTCATCAGTCCCTCAGGTCATTAGTGCATCCGTCCCTCAGGCCATCAGTTCCTCATGCCCTCAGATCCTCAGTTCCTCAGGCCATAGGTTCCTCATGCCCTCAAGGCCTCAGATCATCAGGTCATCAGTCCCTCAGGTCATTAGTGCATCCGTCCCTCAGGCCATCAGTTCCTCATGCCCTCAGATCCTCAGTTCCTCAGGCCATAGGTTCCTCATGCCCTCAAGGCCTCAGATCATCAGGTCATCAGTCCCTCAGGTCATTAGTGCATCCGTCCCTCAGGCCATCAGTTCCTCATGCCCTCAGATCCTCAGTTCCTCAGGCCATAGGTTCCTCATGCCCTCAAGGCCTCAGATCATCAGGTCATCAGTCCCTCAGCCCCCAGTTCTTCATGCACTCAAGGCCTCAGGTCCTCATGCCCTAAGTCATGCCCTCAGATCCTCAGGTCATCTGGTCCTCATGTCCTCAGTTCATCATTTCCTTATGTCCTCAAGGCCTCAGATCCTGAGGTCATCAGTCCCTCAGGCCATCAGTTCTTCATGCCCTCAAGGCCTCAATCATCAGGTCCTCAGTCCCTCAGGCCATAAGTGCCTCAATCCCTCAGACCCTCGGCTACTCAGTCCCTCAGGTCATTAGTGCATCAGTCCCTCAGTCCCTCAGTTACTCATGTCCTCAATGCCTCAGGTCATCAGTTCTTTCGGTCCGTAGTCCTTCATGTTCTCGAGTCTTCAATACCTAAGTCCCTCAGGTCCTTGGATCAAAGGTCCCTCATTTCCTTAAGTCCTCGGGTAATCAATCCCTCAGTCCATTGGGTAATTCGTATTTGAGTTCCTCAGGTCCTCAGCCTCCTCGGGTCATTAGTTTCTCAGATCCTCAGTCCTTTAGTACCTCAGTCCCTTAGTCCCTCAAGTCCTCACAAGTTCTCAAAGCCCTCAGGGGTTCATCAGTCCATGAATCTTTTCGGGAAAGAGAGTGGGGGGGGGGGGGGGGAAGTGAGCAATTATTTCAGTACTCGCCAGTGATGTGTGAACATCTTAGTTGGTAACGAGAAAAATTCACGTGTTCTTATGTTGCAAATACTCTTATAATAAGAAACTCAGAAACGGAATTTAACGAAAAATTCTTTAAAATAATTTCTTGCGTGATAAATAAACTGACAAATAAAATATTCGTTTTTCAAATACCAAAATTTTTGAATGCGAATCACACACAAACTTTCTGCGCCCGTCACTAGAATTCGCTGCATGAATCGTAAACGTTCCTTGCCACACTCAAACGCATATAGCAATTAGCAACACCTTAAAAAAGTAAATTTTTAAACTATTAGAATCGGCTCCGATAAAACCCCTTCTTTGGACTTGATTTTCGGCAAGGAATTTATTAAAATAATGCCCACATTTTTAAAATTCACTTAAAAATAATAATAATACCTACTATAAAGTTTCTGCACACGTTATGATGTCATAATTTTTATGGCAGTACAAAATATTAAAATAGAAAATTTAAAACACAAATTATAACACTGAGTGTACGTTTGTATATTTTTAAGAATACCAACGGTAAGATGGCGGCCATTTGGATGATATTATTTTAGCAAATAATTTTACATTAGATTTTTGTTCTTATAAATAAACAATTATTTGAATACAATCTGTATTTTTTTCATGGTTATTTCAAAAGTGCAAAAAATTATGGCCCATCCGTTCTTCCTAGGCGTCGCGGGGGTGACGTTATTTTTTTTTACAATGATAGATATCCTGGTGAATGGGTATTTTAATTATTACAATTCGTATACGTTTATATGTTTTGTTTTTTTCAAATTTATCTGTATGAATCTTTGAAATGTGTCCGCGTGCAGTGAATTTGCCGAATGAACCGACATTGACGAACTAAACAATATTCCTTTAGCATGTCAATTAAAAAAAATGTAAACATTGATTCTTGTCTAAAGTGTGGTGCATGTGTAAGGGCAAGAAACGTTTTTTATATGTTACATCTGAGCTCTCGTTATACGGCATTTGTTGTGCGTAATTTCGTGAATGGAATGGAAGTGGTTTGTAACGGAAATGTGTAACCAAGGCGCTGCCATCTGTGGTGGATGGCGCGAACCAAAGTTCACGAAGACAAAGAGACACTTCGTAGTATTAACTGTTTAATATTTTTTTTTAACAAAATGGGCAGTATTTAAATTAAATTCATTGTCAAAAATCAGGCCCAAAGCCGGGAATTAGTATTTTTTCGAATTTTTTTTTCCACTTTAGTTGGAACCGTTTCTATGTACAGTTTAAAATATCGGTCTGCTATTCAAATGATTCTAGCGTCAACGTAGCAGCGAATTCTAGCGGCTGGTGCGGAAAATACGCGTGATTCACGTAGAGAAATTTAGTTGAAAACACTATTGGCGTAGATATATCACGCTTGGCATTATTTTTGAGAATTATACGTTAAATTTCGTGTCCGAGTTTCGAATTATAAGTGTATTTTCAACATGAGAACACACGAATTTGCTCGTTACCAAGGTTACACCCGTCAAACCTCACTGGCTCGTACTGAAATACTCACATTTTTATGTTATTTAGAATTTTTTTTTTTTCGACCGGGTAAAACTTGCGATATTTGTCTGTCGCATCTTGTCATTCGCTCGTCCATTGAGGTTTTATGAATCAAGCATTAGACATCCTCCTGAACTTGAAGCATTCCAATAAAGTATTCTGGCTAACTAGTTTCTACATGATAGTACAATTTAACGCTATGACCGAAAAAAAATGATTAAAAATGATTAGTATTCAATCAATCGTGATTACGTTTTAATATAAATATTTGGAAACTGTTCATTTAAATATCATCGGAATCATTACTGAAAAAGGTTTTAATCTTTCTACCATATAAGTAATTTATAGCGTACAAAATATATTCACCGTGTGAAGTAGCGTACTCAGAATTTTCCGTTTCAACTATTTTTGACGTGGCAACGTCTAAAAAATCGATGAACGCCGGCTCCACGCACGAAAAAGTGTCCCGTTACGCTGTGTTCCGTTACGCTATTGTACGCTTGCGCCGCATCTATCTCTCTTCCACTCGATTGGAACAACCATCGATTTGACTTTTTCGAGGCACATTAAACTTGAAACACTCCCATTCGTTTCCTACTTTTCCTATCATTGTCCTATCCTTAACAGAATAACACAGATTGGAAGAAGTTAAATAGCAAACATGTATAAAAGTTATAGTTAAGATAATCTCTTCGTTAAAGTAATAAACATATTTGAATTAATGAGTGCAAATAAAAGTAAATTTATCAATTAAATTGTAGATTTCATTTCACTCCTTCTTTGTATCCAAACAAAATAGTGATAGTTCTATAAAAATGATTCAATTTTATTCATAAAAGTATGTAATCATTTCATCAATTTTTGTTATGACGTCACGTTAAACTATCATCCGTAAACCGACTTTACAAACAACCAATTTTTTTTTCCTTATCTTTAAAGACACGGCTAAATACGTGTACGTCAGTTTATCACGACAACTCCACACATCCCTAATGACTGGGCGATAACCGCATGCTTCACGACGTTCAACCAAACGGCGCGCCCCTATCAGTAACTCAAAAGGAGTGAAGCTTTCAACGGTATTCGGAACGAAATCGAGGAAAACAAAATGCCCAAGTTAGGTTGTTAATGTCTGCGTAACGTTATTCTTGGAATAGGTTTGTTTTAGAGCAACGCGTGGAGTGGTTCTCTATCAAGATAAGTTTAACAGCAACCTGTACATCACCAGGAAGAGACCATTAACAAAAATTTACGCGCGTTGAAAAACTGCACTGAATTGTGTTAAGAACAGCAACCATTAAAAATGGTTCTAGACAAAAAAATCCTTGTTGGTAGAAGACGACTACACTAACGGGTGAACATAACATCTAGGATGTGCTCATTGACGACTGTGCCAATCTCACGACGAAACATGGTGTATTCTCGCTCGCTCAGCGTCGAAATTTATTTATTTATTTGGCATTTCCGATCGGGTCTGCTTTATGCTTTATTCATATCCAAGTTTCGCTTATACTACTTTTTCCTTTCTTTTCATGTACCACGACAAATTTTTTTTTAATTTTAAATTTTACTATATGACATTCTTATTTTCAAAATTTAAAAGTTTATCCCTTTAACTTTTTGTCTATTCGTCCACTGAATTCGGCTATAAATTTATATCTCAATTTTAAATTAAATTAATATAAAATTTTGTTGTGTGGGTCATCGTGTATATTTCAGTGGGCATAATACTTACTTTATGGCAAAGAGATAAATAAATTCTATTTTTATTATTTTATAATGTAATATTATATACATATATATTTAACCCTTCCCGTGGTTTTTCATCCTGAAGTCTTTGAATCTTAGATGTTTACAACTCCAGAGTTTCAATGTCGCTCCTAATTCTCAAATGATGAATAACTTTTCGTACGAAACTTTAAAATATGTTTTCAAATGAAAATAAACGCTGTAAGTTGTTTTTATCCGTCTTTCTGAAATAATGTTTCAGCTAAAATTTTAAACTCAAAATAACCTTTAAAAGGAATCGCCAGCCATAAAATAATTGTACAATTTTAAACGTAAATATAGGGAAATAGTTCCTGGAGAGTTAAATATACACGTCTGCAAATGCTCTAGGTGCAAACAACACATTTTAAATACTTATAGCAAATTATGTATATATAATCCTCTAGTGGACAGTGTTGTAAGCCCAGGTAATATGAGCAGCTGTAGAACGCACATTTTTATAGTCAATAGAAAAAATATTATTAAAGAGTTAAAATGTTGTGTACCTCTATTTTCAGAGAATAGTATCCGAATATAACTAAGAACTTAGCAGCAAGTTATGGGTCATTAGATATGGCGAAAGGTTATATTGACAATACACAATTGTTGTGACGTAGACAACGGGAGAAGTTCGTTTAGACTGGATCTTTACCTTTCATAATTAAATATATATATGTATATATATATATATATATATATATATATATATATATATATAGGCCTAATAAAACGAAGACAGAATAAGAAAATGATAGCAGATTAGCTGTACATTCGTTTACAAAGAGATTACTTTGGAACGATTGTTTGAAATACTTAGTGGGCTACATGAGTACCTGTCAAGGGTTGTTCCCCCCCCCCCCCCCAAGCATTTCTTGTGTAACCCGACGCTATTAGCAGTTACGTCCTGCCGCCCTAGTGACTTCACGGGCGTGGATATAGAATACGCCGAATACGCAACCGGGAAAGGCGTTAGATCCCCGTCATAGTCACCACCTCGGCTCCCTAGCTCATTCTAATAATGACTGCCTGACTGACAACGCACAGCTCAAACCAGTGGGTCTAAAAGCATGACATTTTGCGTATGAGTTCCTTACATAAGAGTTGTATGTTTTGGCCGGTCCGGGCACAGGGTTCATTCAGGGTGTGGTGCCGTGGTGCCGACCGCCATCTTGGATTCTGACATCACGGCGACCATATTGGATGACCCTGACCTTGACCTTTAACATTGACCCCGGCGGCCATATTGGATCCGCCATCTTGGATAACGTCATTTTGTTTTCTGGAACATTCCGTCATGATGTTTTCCGCCATTTTGAATTATGACGCCACCGTTGCATTTTCCGTTACGACCGCAATCTTGAAAATGTTTATTTATTATCCGATTATGACAAAAAATTCTAAAATTTATAGAAAAATTCAATTAATAAAGTTTTCAAAAAAAATAAATAAAACAAATGTACACTTACGTCATGAAGCTCGAAGTCCTCGGTTCGAACCCGGTGAGGGCAAAAAAAAAATGGCGACCGATCCTTCCCTCATGGTGGCTACTGGCAGACTGACCCCCCCACCATTTTTTTCATAACATATATCTACCCTCTTTCCTCCTCCCTCCACTCCTTAATGCAATTGATTTAACACTTCGTTAAAGTACATTACGGTTTCGTGAACGTCGGTTATGTCGTAACAGTCGTATCCTGCAACGATTTCGTCGATCGTCACGTACGGATTTTCAGACGTGGGAGCGACCGGTTCCACGTGCTGATCAGATGTTAACTCACGAGCCTGTGGTTTGCACATGATATTTCCCTCGGTAGACGGCTGGTGCGTGCGAGGAACTGCAGGTAACTGAAGACTTCCGGCAGCCAGTATTTATACCCTAAAGAAAATTAGGGGTGAGGTGGGTTGGGTTGGGAATGACGTTAAAGAGAGGGACGGAGGGAGGGGTGAACTTTTTTTGGAAGGGTGGGAGAATAACAGCAGTAGAGGTGGCGGTGGTGTTTATTGCGATAAAAAATAAATAAAAATATTTTTTTCAGAAAACAAGGTGTGGAGGGGAAGGGGAGAGGGTAGAAGATATATGTTATGAAAAAAGTGGTGGGGGGGTCAGTCTGCCAGTAGCCACCATGAGGAAAGGATCGGTCGCCATTGTTTTTTCCCTCGCCGGGTTAGAACCGAGGACTCCGAGCTCCATTTTGTAAGTGAACATATTTTTAAAACCTTTATTAATTGGATGTTTTTATAAATTTTATCATTTTTTATTAAAATCGGATAATAAATAAAAAAAATTCAAGATTGCGGGCGTAACGAAAATTGCAATGGTGATGTCATAATTCAAATTGGCGGAAAACATCATGACGGAATGTTCGAGAAAACAAAATGACGTCATCCAAGGGAGCGTTCAAGTATTACGTAACGAATTTGGGGGGGGGGGGGTCTTGTAAAACGTTACGATGCGTTACAGGGGTGGGAGGGGTGGTTTGACCTACACGTTACGTCACATTGTTTTTTTTTTTTTTTTTTTTTTTTAAACCATTCAGAACGGTCGCGTAGAGACTGATTCTTTCACGCATTTTTTAAAACTTTTTTTTTCCTCAAAATTTCAAATGGCATGATAACTTAAATTTTTTTTACCTTCACAAAATTGCTTCTGCTTGCTTTACAGGATTACAGAATGTTTTTTTTTTTTTTAACTCCAAACGTTAAGCAAATATATATATATATATATATATATATCAACAGCTGTGATAGTTTTTCTCGTCACTCCAGTAAAGTAGTTAAAACAAAAAATACCGCTATTCGGATGGTTTCGCTATACTTCGGTTGTCAACGTAGACTCCAATCGCTATATTAGAAATTATATAGGTATTGATATTCAAAATACACGGTTTTCTATGTGTGAGATTTTCTCTCATCACAACAGTAATGTTGTGGTACGAAAGACGATTGGTCTGAAGGGTTAATAAAAAACTAGTGAATTAAAATCCCCCAAGTTGGCAACTCTTTTCGTTTATTTTTTACGGGGGATTCCCGATTGAATTGTTCGTATTTTGTTCTCCCAAGATGGCAACCCTTTTCGTTCATGTGCTCCAAGCACTTGACCGACTGTATGAAAATTGACAACTACGATGTTTCGGCGGAATATAGAAACCCTGAAGATAGCTTGCAGGATCCAGCAGAACCTAATATGGCGTGGTATAGCGCTCACGTCCGTGAATCGCAATATTTCTTGCAAGTTATTAAATGCGCGGATGAATCCTGCTGTTCCCGCTTGAGGAGTGCATTAAAATCTGTCTTTCCAGAAACTTTCCTGCCGCCACCCTGCCCAATCCTTCAAACCACAAACAAGCTCGTGGTACCTAGTCAGAGAGACAAAGGATCATGCAAGTTTTCGCCACTTCTTGTGAGGTTTAGCAGATGTCTTACAATTTATTTTGCCCATCGGTACAATCCGACCTAAAGAACCTAGTATGTTCAACCTATGGGATTTATTTTACATCCCACAAGAGTGTGCAAATGCACAATCGTTTCATGCATGGCAAGACTGCCCAAGACCTTCATGAAAGTCGAGTACGGCCACAGCGACTTGTGCAAGAAGGGCAAATAAGCTTCTCTGCATTGTGCGTCGCTGTGAAACATCGTCTGAGGATGCCGATTGGCTCGACGAAGACGAAGTTGATACAAGCGGGTTAACAATTCCGGAACCCTCTTCGTCTGCTCTCCGGATGCCAGTAATGAAAGAATCTGAGTGGCTGGCAAGCCCATGGGCAGAGGAGCAATAAAACTCCAATTGAATTGTTTTTTTTTATAATCTACTTATTTTAATTATGGATAATTTTATTTTAAATGTTTTTCGTTTTCGTTCGATCGTATTCTTAAATACGATTATATTTTGACAAATATGTTTTATTTCAGTTAGTTTTATGTTTGTAATTGCATTGCCAAAAGTAAAAATAATTATTAGAAATAAAATTTGTTATTTTATTTTAATAGCTTTATTAGTAAAACGCTAAAATAGGAGAATGCGTGAGAAGAACAATGGCGGATAAAGCAAAAATTGTGTAAGGACAGGGCCAAGTCAGGAAAACGACGTAATTAAATGTATGATTGCTAAATGTATGATTGAGTAGTAAAAATTTATTAGGACAAAAAAACATTATAAAGCTCTTGCTTTTAAAAACAAGACATTTCAAATGTTAATAAATAACATTAAAGCGATTAAAACAATAACAAAGGTATTTTAGTGACATTCCGGTACGTTACGCCACATAATTGTGACTTTAGGTAAAAATGGTCACTTGGGCTTACGTAAAGTTTTACTAGGGGGGAGGGGGGTACAGAGAAACGTTACGGCGCGTTACATTGGGGGAGGGGGGGTCAAAAATATCAAAAAATTGCGTTACGTAATACTTGAACGCTCCCCAAGATGGCGGATCCAATATGGCCGCCGGGGTCAAGGTCAAGGTCAAAGGTCAAGATTACGATCATCCAAGATGGCCACCGTGACGTAAGAATCCAAGATGGCGGTCGGCACCACGGCACCACACTCTGAACCCTGTGCCCGGACCGGCCAAAACATACTACTTATAAGGTAGGTGATCACGAAGAAAATATATTTGAAAAATCAGCCCCTAAGAGGGTTAAATAGAGGATGAAAATTTGGAAAATCCCATCGGGAACACGACAAGTGTTTGAATAAAAAACTAATAGCTATAACATGCTGTGGCTTTAACCAGAAAGCCAAGACTGAATCCATCTTAATGAAGTTAATGAAGCTAAGAACTTATTGAAATAATGCTGCTTTAACTTTTTGAAAATGTAGTTCATATTATCAGTCACATGATGATTTTGCACCTTGATTTTTTTAACCGTGTACTTTTTTTAAATTGGAAATTATTTTCTATAAATGTATTTATTTTTGTTTTACTTTTCTTGAGGCTCTGGATAAGTAAGGAAATTTTTTATTTGACAGAGGCGTTAGAATTTAGTATCATTTTCCCCATCTTGAAATGAGTTATATCGACTTAAAGTTAATTGGATTTGATGGCCGTCAGTTAAATTCCCTCAGGGTACTGTAGCTAAATCAAACCACGGAATATTTGGGGCTTTGTTATAATGATCTTAAGAAAGTTAGCTGACTCATCCAAAATTGAAATTTTTATGCGTAGTCTTGGAGCGTT
Organism: Bacillus rossius redtenbacheri; assembly: GCF_032445375.1. NCBI lineage: Eukaryota > Metazoa > Arthropoda > Insecta > Phasmatodea > Bacillidae > Bacillus > Bacillus rossius. The sequence continues at coordinate 28,869,335 of NC_086340.1, read as the reverse complement.
GATGATAAATATTCTCTGGTATTTGTCGCTTCTAAGATTCGCATTATTTTTCGTAAAAAAAAAAAATAATAATAATAATCTGCAAATGAAAAAAGGGTGATCGTTAAGAACTAACTTATTTTTCTTTTACACCTGTTGACAAAATAACTATATTTTTAGTTTAATTATAAATAAATAATATAATTATAACTTGTAATACGTAGACGTTTTATCTTCATAGGGTAAATACTTCCTTGCAACTTATAAACTCTTACAAATATCAGTGCACCGCTTCTAATTATTGATTCGTACATTAACAACTTTTTTACCGCTATTGTCTTTGAATATAAAGCATCGTATTTTCGTATGAAGCAGAAATTACTTTCAGATCAGCCACAACATTATAAACTGATTAATACTCAAAGAACAATCCATGTAATGAAAACAAATGTTAAAAACCTATTTTGTTTGTCTAGGCATTACCAATAATAGTTTGTAGTAAATTAATCAGATTCTAGATAAAACTAGACTAGATAAAACTGATAATACGATCTAGCGCATTCAAATGAAGATAAAGCTACTATCTGGTTTGATATCATAGCTTTTCATATGTAGGCTCCTTAAATTTAAGCACAACTAAACTAAAAACCGACGAGAACTTTCGGCTCAGAGCGTACATTCAAAGGAGCTATGTAAATCAAATGAGTTTCCCAAATACACATTAATACATTTTTAGTAACGTTTTAAACATGCAATGTAAGTTATATACCTAAACATATGTTACGAAAAATTTACCGCACAAACTTTGTATAACTCTTATGAATGAACGTTTTTCCAAAGTATTTTGGGAGGGATACAACAGATTTATGCCGAATTTCCCATAAAATTGTATATTTTAAAAAGTTCATTTTATGCCTGGTAACGTTACCAAACAAATAGAGTGTAGAAAGTAACGTTGTAATCTGTATTCCTGTGAAAATGTACTGACAAATAGCTACCGTTGTATTTCGCCTTTCTTGAGTAGACAATTGCGTATTGTAATCTGGAATGAATTTACAACCGTAATGAAACGGCTGGCGGCGAACTTGGGCCCTTACTGCCCATTTGGCTACCGGGACTGCTATTACCGATACAATTTGTTACTGGAACGTTCGAAAGACCTTCCGTGCTACGTTCTATGTAATGACTCTGTCTTATCTGTAAGCAATTAGTTTTGTCGCAGCCAGTTAAATATCCACGCTTTATCGAGCTCGGAATTCGAACAGACGTGATAAATACTAAGTAATATATAATCGAGACAAAATCACATAGAAGTAAAAGAGTAGGTAATGTTATTCTGATACAGTCTCTTAGACAAGAGGCAAAAATGTTTATAAATGTTTAAACTGCAGGTAGATTTTTTAAAAATATTTTACGGATGGACGTAGAAAATAAAAAGTAAACCACGTAAGATATAAAAATATAAAATTGTTAACTGAAAATAAAATTATAATATAAAAACCCTTACAATTTTACCAAATATCTCTTAAAGTGTATTTCGAAATATAAATAAATTATTTTAATTTTGGCACTCATGCGGATCTAGATAGTGTCATTTTCTGATATATATATAAGTATATACATACACACACAAGATATCTCATTCGTTGAAAGTTTGGTTCAATCTAGGTTTTTATAAAAAAAAATCTTTTTGAGGTATTTTTTTTTGTACAAAAAGGTAAGATTTAGATTATACGTTGATATATTTGAAGATCTATGCAATTAAAATACATACGGTATTTAAGAAAAAATAAATATGATAAAAGAAATTTAAGAAAATATTTATTGTTATTTGTAACATTATTTAACTAATGATAAATAACTCTAGGATTATAAACTGTATTGAATATTGGTTGTAAGCAATAAATATATTATTTTTTTTAATTCTTACTTTAAAACTAATTAATTCCCTTTGATAGCATAAAATAATTCTACGTATCACCAGCACATTGTAACCACAACGATTACAATCAAAGTAACCGAGATTAAGATAATTTTAACTCTACTGAAATTAAAGAAGAAAATTTAAAAACTAATCTGTGCGTGTGTGTTTAGGGGGTTGGGAGGAAAAGAAGAGTGAGAAAGAGATTGGTTCCGGCTATTATTCAAAGAAATTAACTTCTTGTTTTCTTAGGCGCAGATGAGAGAAAACTTTGAGCTAAGACTGTTTTATGTTCAGTCTCACAGGCAATGTGAGTGATTACATTCTCTTTTAATTTATATTATTCAAATTTTTTCCTTGGTAATTTATCACGATTGATCTCATACACAGAAAAATGTTTGCTGTACTTTTAGAAAATATTGCTTTGGAAACCAGTTGCCAAGAAATATATTGTAACTTTGTACAACACACTGCTATGGTTATTTTTACATAAACTATATCCTTTTTCCGAGATAATGCTGACTATGTCTTACGAAAATTACAGGGTATTTTTATATTTTAATTGATGTTTCATTCAAGCATAATTTTTAATCCGTGAAAAAGTTAATCAAATATTCAACAATTTGAATTTTTTTTATAATGCTTATTAATGTAAGCAGTTAAAACTGGAAAGCTATCCAAGGAACGCTTTACAAATACCTTTAACTATTGGAGGTACTGGGAAAACACAAAGCATGAATGCCCGGGTAAGAATACGAGCCCAATATTACTGCCACCACTATTTTGTAGTAATACCTTTGTTTCCATGCAACTCTACAAATGTTTACAAATATCTGTTTTTTATATAAGTATATTCTTCTCCAGATACAACAAAATTACAGTGTAGCTCTCATGTCATGTTTTTTCCCACTCATATCGTCTCAACAGATCTTTACTACTGATTACAAAACAGCGTTAAAATGTATTCAAGTGTTCAATAATTACAAGCAATTGCGTGACGTTTCCCATCTCGGAAATAACTTTTAGTAAATAAATGGTGTGACACAACCAAAAATGCACGAGACTTGTCGGAAGAAAATTACAGGAAAACTTCTTCAATGATATTAATTAATGTGACAGTTAAAGCGGCGTGAGAGATTGAAACTTTAGGAAAGAAAAGTTTCCGAGATGCTTGAAAATTAACCGAACGAAACATCTAGTTTTCTTACTAAAATAAGTGATCGAGTCTTTCAGTACTATTATTATTGAGGAAATTATAGTTTCCTGTTTTAAAAATTAATATGTTTATTTCAAGTGTAAAAATTAAAAAAAAATATTAATTAACACGGCGTCAAAAGGAACGAAGCTAAAATTTTAAAACAACTTTATAATAACAAATACAGAACTTATTTATTAAAAATAACTTTATACAATAATTTCCAGAAATGAATTCGTATCAAAACTACTTATTTATAACGCATTTGAAAAGCCATTTGGCAATGTGTCGCGCCGTTCATTGCCGAGTGTGATAAATATACGCAAAATATATTTTCAAATGCATTTATGGATCAAGCACATACTTTCCACACTCACCGCTAGAATTCGCTGCCAGAATCGTAAACGTGGCTTGCCACATTCACAGCGGAAGCAGCACGTTTGCAATGTCGACTACAGAAACATTCTATTAGCAGACGGAAACACTACACTATTATAAACGGCTCCGATAAAAGAGAAAAAGAATTGAAAAAAAAACCCTCTAAATCCCGGCTTTGGACCTGATTTTGGACAAGATATTTTTTATTTAAATAGTGTCCATCTTGGTGAAATTGATCAAAAATGTAATAATATAAAGTATTCCTTTGACTTTGTTAACTTTGGTTCAGGCCATCCGCCGCAGATGGCAGCAAAGTTGATAACACATTTCCGTTCCATTACTTCCTTCGCCTGCACTAAATAACTCCCACCAGGTACAGCATACCGAGGGTTAAGATTTTACACGTAAAATAAAACTTTTTTTCCCCTATGGATTAGCTGAAATCAGGGTATGAAGGACCACGGAATCTTCAATTGGTGCACTTACGCCCTTAGACTTGATTTTAATTACGTGCCTCTTGTTTATCTCCCCTTTCCCACGCCAATCCAATCGCTCCGCTACTGATTCTCGTCCGGGGGCCGGATAAGGAAACAGCTCGAGGCTACCTAATTCCCTCCCGCACGGTTCCAGAGAGCCATCGGTGAACGAAGGATGCTCCACGGCATGCCTACGTTTCATTGAACTCCGATCAGTTCCCGAACATACCCGAAGTGCGACCATCGCTCGTGCTACTTCAGGATCAGGCGAGGGGGGGGGGGGAGAAGGTGACTACCAGGACGAGTGTTTCAGTACTCGCCAGAGATGTTTAAAGGGGCCCACCTCGTCAGGGGTGTATGTATGTGTGTTAGTGAGGCGGGATGATAAGCGCGACGCTCGCTGGTGCTTCTAGCGCGGTGTCGCCTCTGGACTGGCGCGCAGTTTTCTCGTCGTACACAGGATAACTGTGAAATTTGAGCGGTGAACGTAACATTATATGGCCGAGAAATGAAGATAAAGGTGTAATGCAAGTCCCTTAAAGTGCTTTCAAGAATCTGTACTGGTTGTTTTACGCCTAAAAATTACTCTGAAAACTTGCATTTTAGCAATTTTAACTCTTATAAAAATACAGTTTAAAAATTGAATCCTAAATAAGAATTACTTTTCGGCCTTCAGCAAACTCTTAAATGTTTTTCGTAAGCAGACCCCACTCGGATATCTTGAGTGGTTTTGAAATCGCGTTGTTTTCCCTGAAGCTCTGCGCACCGTGTGTGTGCCCGGGTAGGCGGAGCCCTTAAGATATAACCTCGATAACGAGCAAATTCATGTGTTCTCACGTTGCAAATACACTTATAACACGATATTTGGACACGGAAAAACGTATAATTCTTTAAAACAATGCCAAGAGTAATAAATATTCACAAATTGTTTTTTCTTTAAACTAAATTTCCGGAAGCAAATAACACGTAGTTTCCACAACCGCCGCTAGGATTCGCTGCCGGATAAGCTATGTCGACTTTAGAATCATACCGTTTGCAGAGCGAAATGTTGAACTAATTAATAAAAAGTATTCGATAAAAGCGATAAAGACATGAAATATTAATACTAATCCCCGGTTTTGGACCTGGTTTTTCTACAAGGAATTCTATTAAATTACCACCCATCTTGAAAAAAAAAATTAATTAAACTATTAATGCTATAAAGTTCCCATTTGGCTTTCTGAACTTTGGTTCACGCCATACGCCACAGATGGCAGCACCATGGTTACACATTTCCGTTCCATGAAACTCCTGTCCCATTTACAAAATAACTTCTACCAAAATCAGTATACCGAGAGCTATACAATCCATTGCACTTCAAAAAACACATTTTATGAGAATTTATACGCTTTCACGATTTTTAGTGTGTTTTAAATGTTTCTAAACTTACTTAGCTGATTTTTAAATTTCATTGACAATCATTTAGACGAGAGTAGTCTAAACCTATTGATCCTGAAAATATAATTAAGAAAAAATCCATACAAGAGTTTACAAGCACTCTTTCAAGTACATGCCATGTAAAATATTGAATAATCTACCGGGGGAGCTCATTCAGGAATAAATATAAGACCTTCTTAGTGCAAAACAAATAGACCTTCTTAGTGCAAAACAAATTTAGTTAAAGGCAATTTTAAATATACGTATGTGCTGAATTTTTTGTTTTTTTATGTTTTCTTTTAATTGCATCATGTTAGATGTTTTCATAGCGATTTTGTTTCATCACGATCCAATTGTGAAACAGCCAAACGCTGTATTTGTCCGTGTATAAATTAATATAATTTAAATAAAACACCTACATTTTACTTTCACAACGGAAAAAAAAACGTGTCGGCGCCACGCATGTTCCGAATGAATCTTTACACTTCAATAACCCACATGAGTTATAATTCACTTGGGGAATAAAACTAAACAATAAAGTACCAAACAAAATTTATTACACAATTTAATAGCATAATGTCTTCAAAAATTCGCAGCTGAGAGACGGTCGGAGTGTTTTTTTCGCCGTTTTTCGTAGCGGGGCTGTGTTCACTAGGAGCGACGGTCAGCATGACCACTGTCAGTTGCGTAACGGAAAAACGCAGCGCTGTAGCGTCGCTTCACTCTCTCTTCCCAGCAGTAAGTATTGGGGCACTCAATATTTCCCTGACCATTACACATTCTTCGTCATGCTGTGATGAGTCATTGCCTTGCCTTAAAAATATTTCCACTCAAAAAAAAAAAGCGTGTAACTCAGTATATTTGGTATAAGTGAAACTTCTGTGATGATTCAAATCTCGGCTCGTAAGTGTACCGCAAGGGGTAAAATGGCAGAGAGAGAGAGAGGAAGAGAGAAGTAAGATAATTATCTGAATAAACAAGAATTAACAAAATTATTAATCACTTCAAAATAAGCTCAATCCCCATTGTGTTGCTCTCGACCCAAATACTCCATCCCCCTACTAGCACATGATGCATGCTTCCTCTCCTGCATGGATTAAAACCTGCATGATAAGAGTTTATATAGGCATCGGCCTGAGACGCACTTAGTCTCTCCCTAACCTAGTCCCCTACCAAATACACTTAGATATTAGTTAGGTCAGGAAAAAAATATGTTTTTTCACAACAACGTTTCACGAAAACGTTCCAGTAAAATTCGCGCCTAAAGACGTTTCAATTAAAAAAAATTCTAAGATGGCGTGAAAGCGGATTATTCTGGCGTCTGACCCGGGGTCAATGAATAGCAGGGTTTCCCGCCCGCGAGGCTTGTGCTGTATCGGAGCTTTATGAAGAGGGGCGGGTGTGGGAGCGGGGGGTGAGAGGGAAGGCAGGAGGGGATAATGAGGTTTATTCCCCGGGCTAACGAACGGCTCTTCCGACCAGCTTTGACGGCGCGGTCTCTTGACTCGTCGCTCGCGAGCGGCAGGGCATTGCCCACACCCACCTGCCCTTCACTCCGCCACGCATTTCATTGGATTATCTAACTGTAAAAATAAAATAGCATTGAGAAACAATATCACTAAAAAGAAAAGACCTATATTATTACAAAGAGATGCCTTTGAAAATCCACTTGCCAAGAAATAGTTTGCAATAGTGCATTTTTCGAGATAATACTGAGTATTTCTTACTCAAATTGGCGCATAATTTTAAATTTTAATTGATTCTTCATTCAAACGTATTTTTCTTGAACAGTGGAAAAGATAATCGAATATCCAATAATTGAAATTAATTATGTTTTATAATGCTTGGAATTAAATGTGTGCAGTTAATACTGGAAAGCTATTCAGGGAATTGTTCGCAAATAAATATAACTATCAGAGGTACTGAGACAATTCAAAGCATAAATTCCCGGGTTTTAATCCCAACCCAGTATAACTGCAAACACTTATTGGTAGTGATACAGTTTTTTTTCCTTGCAAATGTACAAATGTATGTAAGTTTACATGAATATTTCGGTTCCATGTTAAACAAAAAATTAGTGCACTGTCTGGAGTTCTTGACTTCTGGGTTGTAGCCGCGTGGAAGGCGATAATTCCACCGACGTATCGGTCAAACTTGCAGTTGCCATCAACTACTGAGACTCTTGGAAATTCTCCTGCCTTTTAAATATTCTCACCTGAGAGGGGAGTGTTTCCTGAGTGGCTGCAGCTGCGGGCCAATCAGAGCATTCCTTTATTTTGGTTGGCTGTATATTGGCCGATCGGAGCTGGGTTTCTGTGTACGGCTGAGGCTGCTGGCTCATCAGTAGGTAATGATATATACTGCAAGGTCAGCCGAAACGTCTCGCTATCGACGCGGTTATAACACAGGAGCCGAGCAACTCCAGTGTTCAGAAAATTTTATTTAATTCTTAATTTACGTTCTTGAATGTTTTCAATCACAAATAGTGCCAAACTGCAATGGTGTATGTCCAAGAAATTGTATTAAATCAATATTCCCTATTGCATGAAATATTTAAAGAACGTTGATTTAAGCTTGATTAAAGCCTATGATCTGAATACGATATTATTTATTTTATACGACAACATTATGTAAGAATCCAGTTAGCGTGCCTGCAATACTTGTATTACATATTACCACACTCACTTTATACAAACCGGATTATCAAAAACTTTAACAAAATAAGTTTTCAATATTTTAACTGGGAAGGAGGGAAATGCCTTCTGTAAATTTTTTTTTTTGCAATAAACGTAATCTTTCTACTTGTTTTATATCTTCGTTTTGTCTCTGTGGCCAGGTTGGTTGACATTTATAAAATAAAAACAGCAACGGAGCAACACATGATACAGTATCGCAACAACTGAATCGCACTTCTAAAAAAAATACAAATAATCTTTACAGTGTAAGAAAATGACACGAGACGTCGTGCTGTGAAAGGGATGAATGAAGGGGTTTAGGGAAACTAAGATTAACGCTGATTGTTTTTTTTTATGTGGTATTAACTGCCGCCTCTTTTTTTTACTTTAAGCTCGGTGACAAAAAAAGAATGACATGTGAAGTTTATTTCGCATGAAAACCCCCACCTGAAAGGCCATTGCTGGCTTTTAGCAAAATTAAGTCACATTCCCTATGAGTGGACAAAAACAGAAAAGATCGTTGGGAATGTGGTAGTGGGAGTTATCTCGGTTAAGCCTGCTTTTCGCATATGTAATGTAGCAAAGCTCTGAAAAATAAACCAAATAGTTTTACTATTGTCAAACTTTCAATAAGTAAAAATTATCTCTTTTATACAAAACTGTGTTGATTGAAATAAATACACTGAATTTTTTTTGTACTCTTTTCAAGAAAAATACTTGGAAACTTAGCTGACAATGATATTACTTGTAAAACTGCAAAGCAGAATTTTGTAAAATTGCAAATGGTACAAAGCTCTGGCTTGCAGTTATACAAATGATACCGTTTGCAATTAAGTTTCCAATACTGTTTGCAGCTAAGTTCCAAGGATTATCCTTGTAAACGTACAACAAAATTTTAAAATTATTTTTATTGAATACGAAAAATTTACAAAAATTATTTTAGAGCCTTAGTAAAAAGGGACCTATTTTTTCACATGTAGCACACTGTAAAAAATGTTTAGTACAAGGATAGTCCTTGGAAACTCATTTGCAAACAATATCACTTGTAAAATTGCAAAATTGTACCAATTGCAAGGCAGATCTCTGTACCATTCGCAATTTTACATAGCCCTCTGATTTGCAGTTTTACAAGTGATATCGTTAGCAACTGAGTTTCCAAGTATTCTCCTTCTAAAAAGTACAAATAATTTTTACAGTGTAAGAAAATGTCAAGAGACGGCATGCTGTGAAGTTCCATCACACATAAACAATTGCCGAAATTGAGCTTGACCACACCTGACGATGACTTTGAAGATCTGTAAGGGCCGGTTTTGCGACATCCAGTTAAATGTGAAGGATAGCCAACTGACAGCTAGGCTAACCTCCGGTTGAAAAACTAATGGTGTTTTACGACCCATATTTAGTCGGAGGTAGGCAAACGGAGAACTGACGAAGCGTGTGGTGTAATATTGGATGTGTTGGTAATAAAATAAACTAGAATTTGGATCGATTTGTTTTTTACGTTTTGCAAGACATTTCTCTCCTGTAGTTTTGATAATCAACTGTTTGAATATTTTTTTGTGTTATATTGTAAATTCTGAATCGTAATTATCACGTCTGCAAAAAAATATATGCTGTAAACTTTATCTGACAACAGATAAAATGAAACAAAATAACCACTTTGACATCAAAATTTATTTGCATTCCGCATAACCTTGTCCATTTACTGGTTTTAAACGATATTTTTTTTGTATTTAAAAGTAAGATTTCTGTTAGGTAATGATAGATTAATTTAGGTCAAAGCCAGCGGAAAAGTCTCTACACAAAAATTAGATAGATAAAAAAAAAAGATTTTTGTTGCAAAGCTATTTTTTCCGTCATATTGTTATTTAATAATACATGTAGACCCTGCGTTGTGAAAATACATGGAGATTTTCATTTCACTGGTTTGTGTTTTATTGGTGACCCGTTTTCATTTCAATATCATCATCCACATATGTTACTTACATGAGAAGAAGGTAGTATAGGTTTAATGATAAAAGGGGGGGAGAGGAGGATAACTTTTATTTTGACATTTAATTGCAGTCGAGCGAAATTGACCCATGTCTGGAGTCGTTTAAACTTCAAATCCCGGATAGTGTTACTTTATTACAAGTATATGTGCACATATATATATATATATATTCTAACTAAACGTTCTGGTAGTTAATTACAACCTGTTTCTTACGAACACAAGAATTTCATTGGTTGGAATGAAACTCGTTTTGAAATTTTTAAATACAGTAAATTAACACATGTTTTTTAAGTCATCACATGTACATTATATATATCCTTTGGAATAAATGAAAGACGAATATAATTTACGACTCAGCGATAGGCCTACCTACATTATCATGTCACGGAATTTATAACCAAACTTCGATGAATTGAAAGAAAAATTTTGTGCGCAGTTTTAAATTACTTCATCGAAACCTGCATTTAACTCCATTGGAAACTACGAGATAGTTATCCTTACCAGCAATGTCAACAACTAACCTCGCCTGATATCTCGCCATTTTCTTTTTTGATGTTCGTTAGCCTCAGGTTAAGCAGCTAGCCCTCAGTTTATCCACGGGAAACATTAACCGGAGGAATATCGTAGAGTCAAGCTTTAACTAAAGGTCGTAAAACCAAAATAAGAGCTATCTGGAATTTAAATTGTAGCTCTAAGTTTAATCGAAGGTCATAAACCGGCCCAAATTATATATCATTAACTATAAACTATAATTAACGTTGTTAAACTCAGTAATTAACATGACATACAACCCTTCTAAAATGATTTTTTTTTCACTTAAAACAATACATTTTACCCTATAATTTAAGCTGTAAAAATTATTTCAAGCGGTATCACCCATTGATTTGACAATTACGACTAAATAAGTCAACTACTTTTAACATATGTATTAAATTTAAGTTCATGAGATATCAAAATTGAAAATGCAGTTTGATGTTCCATGAAATAAGATTAGAACTCTCAGAAGCTATGCTTTAAAGAAACGATGGTTTATAAAACTCTACAAAACTCACACTTAAATTGTCAAAATTTGGTACTTTTTTTAAATTTTTTACTAAAGACTCTTACTGGTTTCCACTTTATTAATGTTGGTCACAAAAATGTTTGCAATTGAAACTTAAAAGTAAAGAGAATGATTTACGCCACATTTTCTTGAAGATTGAGGCCACTTGTGGCGGCCTCAGTCGTCTTGGATATTATTATAATTTTTATTTTGCGTAAAGTTTATTCTAAGATGATTTTATTTTTATAACATTATTTATGTCCTTAAATTATTTAATGGTGTATTTTAATATTTATTTATTGTAACTTTTTTATAGTATACATGGTTTATTTAACGTTAAGTACTCTTACTCTGTAGTGGGACGTACGAGAAGTAACGAGAACGATCTAGCGGAGTGAGGGGTGGTAGCAGAGGAGGGGGGTGACGTCAGCTGACGTGACGAGTGGGAGGCGGCTGCCAGCTGTTTGCAAAGGAATGTGTTTTTGACCGCCGGCCGCGGAACTGCTCGTGAATGTAGGAATCGCATCCCAGCCATTGGGAAGTTGTGTTACGTTACGTGAACAAGAATTAACGGCAATATGACGGTAATGCCATGGCACGTTTGGCGAAGCGAAAAACGTGGTGGTACACGAGCGCGCGATGGTGTGTGGCTAGTGCACGGGCCACAGAAGCATTGCGCTGCTAGAGGCGCAAATAGTGAGTGGGGTTTACGCCCGACCCCGGGAGTCTCCGGCTTCAGAGGTATGCTTCAGTACCAAGTAAGTGTGAGAACTGGATTTTAGTACTTTATTTTCCCGGCTGGTACGATTTACAGAAGATGTGTATTGAAAACAGAGTGCGGCGACGGGATTTAGTGGTTGGATTATATAGGCTGAAGAACGTCATAATTTCGGTTCCTCCCCCCTCCTCCGTAATAGACTTTTTTGGTACTTTGGATTAGAATTAATTATACTGCAAGAGTGCCTGTAAACCAATGTCGTTACACTGTGAATGTAATTATACCAATTTAAATGACACCTAGAATTTACCTTTTAAGTCCCTTTGCCTTTTTACGGTATTTAAGTTTGAGCATCTTTGGTTTGGTAATTCATTATTATACCTTTCACGATAGAGTTTCCAGGACTGTCAGTCAATTTAGTATGCTAAAATATTTTTTTGCGCACTTGCCAAATGTTAGACCAGTCGATGCGCGTCTGTTAAACTTAATTTCTTTACACTCTCAGTATCAGTATGTCAGTGGTGACGCGTACACGGGACTGGCGTGGTGGGTGCGGACGTGTGCGACTACCCCGGTATAAGGGGAGTCGGCCACAAGTTAATGAAATTATTTTTCATTTAAGTTTATTTAATTAATCTGAAGAGCATTTAAAATCAAACTTTTTAAATTATAAATAAATTCAAAGTGAAAAATTATTATTGTATTTAAACACGCAAACGAATAATTTGCTGAAGTTTTCTGTATGTTTATAAGCTGGTTTATATAAATATATATATTTTTTTAAACTCAAAATGCTATATTTGTTATCTAAATATTGCTTTTGGAAATAATTATTTACGATTTAATAGCACAAATACTAGTATATAACATTTGCACATACAACTGTATGAAATTCCAAATGTTCATTTTTAAATTTTAAAATCCTATTCGAAATAATACATTTTTATAAAACACTAAACCATTTTGTATTAATATTACTAGTTGAATTCTTTTAAAAAAATATATTAATAGTTTTTATGCTCTGTCAGGGAGGCAAATATATGCATTGCTAAAAATTTTTGCTTTAAATTTACGAAGAATGCTGGTTACAAATTATCCCGAGAGTTTCGTAAATTTACCTTTATCTTCGTAAATTTGCGGGTACTAAAATCACTTACTTTGAGCATGAATCTTCTAGAATAATCTTGGTATGTCACCAAAACTTGAAAAACTTGTAAATAATACTTGCAATAACACGTGTTGTTACTCTATTTATAAGGAAAAACAGAGCTCAAAAGTTTACATACGGCTTTGTTTGTACGAATATCCAGTTACCTGAAATTACGCAGAACTCATCATTTATTTAAGGTGAATTCTTCGTTGTAATTACTATAATTTTACTGTAATTTCTAACAGTGCAGATAAACCCTGTGATGCATCTTTTCTCAACCAGTATAAACCAGCAACGAGGTATGGCAACATATAATGTTACTTCATTCTTCCTCCTTGCAAGAAACATTCAAAGTACTTGCCTCAAACTTGAAAGTTCTCAATAGTTTTACAAGTGGTACCTATTACTGAACTGACACTTTAAAAGATTTATTTACACTAAAACCACATGAAGGTGTTTACAAACAGAAGCTAAAGGATATGTAGACCATTGGTACTTATTTTAAGAACTGTCAAATTCGGTAAAGTTATGTGATTCAGAAAACATATTATAACAAGTAAAATGTATGTAAATAATTTTAAAACATTCAACTTTCAAATGTATTATTGTTTTTCATTATAAAAGGAACAATTGTCACATATATTTTCGAAAGAAGAATCGAAAGATACTATACGTATTTCTCAATCCGTACGTAGTTGCCAGACTGACCCTAGCTGATGTGCTGAAACACTGAAAGTGCAGAGGCAAAGGAAAGAAAGCTCAGACCCCCATAAACCACGGACTCATGAGAATAGCCCCGTGTGTTCCTTTCAGTTACAGAAATACTTTAAGAGAGGAGACGGTATAAAAACGAAAGTTAATCCTGTGAGAACCCAAATAAAATCTAAAAGAAAATCCACTTGTAGAAGGAAAATAAGGAAGCCGAGAAAAAAAATTCAAGTGTAAAACGTTTTAACACATTAACATTCAGCACATTTTAGCACCGTTACACATAAATACTGAATTATTAGCGCCTTTGACATGTAGTAGGGAAAAATAAAGCTGTAGAAAAAAAAGGTTTTTCAAACATAAAATCAATTTTCAGTAAATACGGTGCGTGTAAAATTTAACCGACGGACGTAACTTAAGCCGTGCATTTGTGTGGATAAGTTTCGTTAACGTGGTGACCAAAACCACTTATGTTGAAAAAAAGATTATGTTTAAACATGCCCGTAACTTATTTTCATGTCTGGCCGACTTTGAAATACATGACAGCTAACAGCATTACTTATTTTTTGTTAACTCATATTTGCGAGTATTTTTTAAATTAAACTTATATGGCCGAAAATCATATAATAATGCCCCTGCAGCCGAGGAAAGAATACTGGTTGGTTTTTGAAAGTACGTAAACTGGTATTAGTTAATTGGAATCAAACTTTTTCATGCGATAGAAAATACGATATGTGATGGTTCGTTAAAAATCAAGTGCTTTGCCTACAGACATCTTTGATGAAAGGTTTTTGTTTGTGATAGAGCGACAGAAACAGTATGTGTGTTTGTATTCGTGTGTGTGTATGCGTGTGCAAATGCGTAGGTAAGAGCTATAATATTAATTTGAAATAAAAAGTTAGGATTTATTTTTATACAAACGACAAATTTTTGTGACAATTGTATCCGTTCCAGCAAATGTAAAAATTTGTTACCTTTTAAGAAAAAGTTATTATCTTTATTGAAAAATATTGTCACTTTGGCTCAAAATGGATTGGTTAAGGAAGGGATCTGTCTCTAGACAGGGTCTACGCTGCTCTTATTGAGCACAATCTATTCTGTTTATACCATCATTAACATTTTATACTGATTATTATATTATATTATATTATATTATTATATTTTTAATGATATTTCTTGTAAGTAAAGTTTAATATTACTTTATAAATCAGATTAATTATATTGGTGTAACGTTTTAGTGTTGAAAGAATAAAGTTTACAAATATTTTAAAATAAATGTACAAATAAACAAATGTTACACCGTCAGATTGATGTTTAATTTTATTTAATTCGCGTTTGTCAAAGATTTAAGGGTTTTGTACGTGTCTGTCTAATGTATTTAATATTATAAATAAGATACCTAACAATGGAACAATTTTAAGTGCCTTAAATTTAAAGATGCCGGGAAACTTTTGTAAAACAATTATGTTCAAACACAGACATTTAAGTTTCTTTTTGCATGCCCATGTGTGTTTGAATGCAACAGGTAATTCTTAAAGGGCACTTTTTATAAAAAAATGTTCACACATATTTCCAGTATTAATATCTGCCCCTTTCAAAAAAGCTAATTTGTGTTTGGTTAACCCCCGACGCAAAAATACGGGTGTTATAAGTTTCAAGCCTGTCTGTGGGTCTTTTCCGGTAGATTTCAAATAAATTCTACCTGTTGTAGCCGTTACCGTGGTGCAACTTTCAGAAAATTTTATAAAGTTTTTCGTTTCATGGTCCATAGACCCCAAAACTATCGTCAAATCAAAAGTTTATATATATTATATATTATGTATCCCAATTTTGTGGGCACGATAACTGTCGCATTTTTCCACAAATCACTTCCAAACTGATACATAAAATCTAGTGGTGGAAAATCTCTATCTAGTTCGTTAATGGGTAATATCCGATCTAAGGGGTAGAAATGGGGAAGGTTTTTTGAAAAACAAGAAAATCGTTGTAACTCCCATATATGAAAAAAATAAAATAAAAAATAAAATTCGTTTGAACGTATTATAACTCGTAGGAGTAAAAAAAAAACTTAATACGTTTTTGATACGACCAACCATAACTGCAGGGGGTTGAAGAAACAAAGGTTTTAGGACAAAAATATCATAACTCTCTTCGTAGGAAGAACACCTAATTCATAATTAATTTGTATTAATCTTATAATTATATTATCTGAAACTTTTGTCTGAAATAATTTTTGATGAGTCAAAACATTGTTGCAGGGGGTTGAAAAAATAAAGGGTAGAATATAAATAATTATAATTAAGGTACCATGTACACTGTTAAATCGGTTCTGTTTTACTTTAAAACCTTAAATTATTATCTACAACTTTCGTCTGAAATAATTTTTTATACGATCAACTATTACTGAAAAGAGTAGAATAAAAAAGGGACGGAGGACAAAAAAAATCATCACTCCCTTCGTAGGCACAACATCGAATTAATTAGGATATTTTGTAAATCTTATATCTTTTATCTAAAACCTTTCACTGAAACCATTTTTGATTAGACAAAACATTGCTGCAAAGTGTTGAAAAAATGAAGGGTAAAATTAAAAAATATATATATATGCATAACTCCATTAGTGTGTACACTAAAAATTCGTTCTAATGTATTGTAAAACCTTGAATTATTATCTAAAAATTTTGTCTGATGTAATTTTTTATACTACCTACCATGACTGCAAGAGGTAGAATAAAAAGGGATTGAATAACAAAATATTCATAACTCCCTTAGTAGACACACTATCAAACGGTCTCCTGCTCAGCGTATCTATGTCTGATCGAGAAGTTGTACCTAGTGTTCGTAGATATGTTATTATATATTATTTGAGAAATATTTTTTTAACGCACACAAACGTTATAGTGCAGAAGACTTGTTTTAGTTAAAGGGAATTTTCACCTTGCCATTGAGTACGTAACCGGTTTTGTTACGGCTTGTGGTGGATATTAACGATCAATGGGGTGCCTCCCATTTCAGGTCATGATTTTATATTTATACTAGATAATGCCCGGTATGTGTTGCAATGCCTCAATCAATTTTTTTTTTGTAATTTTTTTAACGTATACTAAGCATCTCTCTTTATCTCTCTAATTCTCTATCTTTCTATGTATATCTCTATAACTCTCTCTATCTTTCTATTTATATCTCTATCTCTCTATATATCTTTCTAGCGGACCCGACAGACATTGTCCTGCCCAAATGTACTTTTTGTGAGATATGGATATGGCGGTAAGTATTTCTACGCTGGACATTTTGTATCTTCTCATTATACATACCCCTCCTCTTGGGCACGCCACTGCCGTTACCAAAAAACTTTCCCATGGTTACGCAGAAGGCAACAACAATGCAAAAGCCCGTTGCCATGGAGGCTAATTATCAACAATGCTTAGTTTTTTTGCTTTTAAAGCGTGTATTTGTAGTTTTTCTTAACTCAGAATCGAGATAAAATATCCAACTGTGAATCTAAACCATCCTCAAATCCCCGTGAACTCACACACAAAATTTCATCAAAATCGCGTACAAACAGACAGACAGAAAAAGTACTGTTTTATTATAGTAAGATAGATAGATTATTCTTACATGTTCGCATCCATGCAGTATATGAAAAATCAGCATGCATAGCCCCACACCTATAACTATACGTATCTGCTGCCCAAAACTTTTTCGGCATGGAATTTTGTATTATCTTTCACCATTTAGAAATTTAAACATTATAACATAACAGTTGATACAGTTGTAGTAGTTTTCTTATGTTCACAAATGATAATTTTTCTCACCTCTATTTCAGTCTTTGCAATAAAAATATGTTACTACCTAAATTTTGAGTAAATATGTCTCTACTTTTAAATGTAATGACGGGAAGACACTTCATAAAATGTCTTTGTAAACCACATTTACTGTTTTTTCCGTCTCGAGCTAGAATGTAAAGATTGTCTGCATTACTGACCCGCGAGCAAGCTACATACATTTCAGAGAGAGAGAGAGTGAGAGAAAGATACCTATTGAATGTATATCTAACTAATTTTTTATTAAAGAGCATATTTTCATTAAATAAATCATGAAATCATTCAACGATAAAAGCTGTTTATTTAATTAAGCGGACGGGTTCGCTCCAAGGAGAAAATTGACGCGGTGAGACCTCGTGGACATAGAGAAATGACACACACTCACTATTTGTGTGGCTATGAAACATGATTTTTTTCTGCAATTTAAATTGTAATATACAAAAAGGGTATTGAAAATTGAAACAAATATGGCGACACTATAAACTGTCAGGATCTTTATTTTTTTTCTTACTCTCTACTTAGTTCCTTACAATAGCAAAACTTAATGGCTTCTAATAATGCGTTGCAATTTTTGCTTTTAAAGCGTGTTTTTTTAGTTTTTATTAACTCAGAATCGAGATAAAATATCTAATTGTGAATCTAAACCATCCTCGAATCCCCGTGAACTCACACACAAAATTTCATTAAAATCGGTCCAGCCGTCTAGGAGGAGTTCAGTGACACACGCACACAAGAAATATATATATATATAAAGATTAATCACTGATCAACTTTTATACTTTTTCAATTGTTTAACTTTCACGAAATGAAAAATATATACAGCGCATATTTTTTGCATAATTAGCTGCCAAAATTACATTTTTAACATTTTTTGGTTGTGCAAATAAGGAGAACTTAATTTATTGCACAACTGAAACTTTTTAGGCTTAACTGAAATGCCACTGGCTACTTCATGATATGGTTTGAATTTCTATCACAAAAACTTATTTCTTGTATCTTGACTGTCAAAATCTGAACAAATTTGAGAACTTTGAAATGCCAGGTAAAATTAATGAATATTTTATGAAATAGTATTATCTATTACTATTTAAGCTTACCATTATTTAAATAAAATATAATTATTTTAAGGAATTCCTTCAAACTTTAAAATTATTGTTTCTACTGTAGTATTTCCACCTCTAGGTTTATCATGCCGTTTCTTCTTCAGGAAACTACTATCCACCCAAAAAAAAAAATCAGGAGGACTTTTACAATGCTGCAGGATAATAACATATTTCCAGGAAGTACTTATGCTAAAGAAAACACGTTCCATTTACATTAATACGCTATTCAAAACAATATTCACAAAGGAAGCACACTTAAAAAAAGAAACACAATTTGTAGCCCATTAAAAAAGGAAGCACATATAAAGGGGAAGAATTTTTATAAAATGAATGCACATTTAGAAGCACATTCGAAAAAAAAAAAATTCTTCAAAATAAAAGGACACATAGTACACAAACAGGACATGCAATGAGCACGCATTACACACACTAGAAATGAAATGGGCACACAATGAACACGCAATGAATACGCAATGAACTCGTAATGAACACGCAATGCACACACTGGACACGAAATGGACACGCAAGCAATAAACACTCATTACACACACTTGACACTTAATAGACAAGCAATACACACACTGGACACGCAAAAAACAAGCATACACACACAGGAGACGCAAAGAACACGCAAAACACACAGCACACGCATTTAACGAAAAGAATGTACATGTGCACGAACTTTCAAATCAGCGAGTCCAGTGTGTGTATTGCATTTCATTGCTTGTCTGTGTTTGTGTTGAATACTTTCCGTGGATGATAAACAATGTTATTTCAAGTTTATGCACAGGGAAGGCCTTAAGAGAACTGAAGGAGTTCTTCAAATCGAAACATCGGAAACAGATTATCCTTCACCCCCTCTTCTTCCTACGTGGAATCCGATGCAAAACACATTAGGGTAGATCTTCAAAATTTTAAACTCTTTATCATTTCACCCCCGAACACCCAATTTATTCTATATACATTTTGTTACGTACGTAACACATTATTTTATTTTAATATAACTCACATGACACTCGACGATTTATTCATAATGTACATACATTTACATTTTTTATGAAATATAATTGGCACCATGTACATGATATGTCGATACATTTTCTCTCTCTATGTATTGATATGAGAGGGCTCATATTATTATGTCCAAATTGAATTTTTATATCTAAAGGCCTACAACATTAAAAAAAATCCTTGAACATAAAGTTTTTCTGAAAAAATAAAAATAAATTGTTAAAGTTTACTAAAAAATTCCTACTACTAGTGAAAAAAATGAAATAAATACTTTTAAAACAAGTCGAAAACTTTCTCTACTGAAAAGTTACAATTTTTTGACATGGTTTACTATAACTCTAGAGTTTACATATAAAATAGATGTGTCATGCTTGTTTGTATACGAATTAAATATGAAATTCCACGAACAGTATTATTTATTTAAAAATTAAAAAAAATTACACATGATTAAATAATTGTTACATCACTGTTAAAAAATTTTCCAGGTCAACCATTAAAATTATTTTTGCAAGAAAGAGAAAAGACTAATTTTTTCTGCTTTAAATTCTCCTGGAGATTTATTTAAAAAAATCGTTGGTAAAGTCATTTTTACTGAATAAAAATATTGTAACGTCTGCTTTGCATTATAAAATATGTCAAGAGGACTGTTTAAAGATATTGTCATTATCTAATGAAGGTATAAAGTAAAGCAAGTGTTGATAATTATTATCAATTTCGTGCCAGTTTACAGGTCGGAAACATCGTTTAGTAACAATTCAGTAACAAAAGTTGTCTAGAGGACCGACGAGAATTAACTACTGCACGGGCTCTAAATAGCAGTACCTAATGACAAGGGACACAACAATTTTGAGACTATCTGAGAGTTAAAACATTATAGCATCGTTTGTGTTTCGAGATTGGGTGAATTTATTCCATGCCTACTGTTAGAAAACCAATCACAGTAATTCGGGGCAGAAGCAAACGCGTCTTGAGTGGCTCGGTCAAATACGGCAATGGCTTTTCTTGCTGGTGGCTTTCAATTGAAAGTACCGCTGGCGCAGGCATACCATATTTCAGTCTAATGCCTGTCCCTAGTAAATATAAAAATAAAAGTATTCGAAAGATGCCAGCTAGCAGCCACTAGACCGAACATCATTTCACCTAAATTTCGGAGTAAATACTTTCGGCCTAGTACCTTTCAGCTAAATGAATTTTGGTCTAGTGCCTTTTGTCTAAAAGACTTTTTGTCTAGCGGCTTTCGATATTGTACTTTCGGTCACATACCGCGTGAGATAGAGCTGATTCACGAGCGAGCGAGACTGATTTGGGGCCAGTGAAGGCCTAGCCTAACAATTCGCGCACCCCACCAGTGTGGACTTCCCTGTGGCAAAAAAGTATCCCTGCATCGATATCGTATCCCTGTGGCCAGGTCGTATCCCTGGGGCGAGAACGTTTCCCTGTGGAGAGAACTTATCCCTGGGGTGATAACGTATTTATGCGACGACATCGTATCCCTGTGGCGAAAAAGTACCCACTGTGTCGACAACGTATCCCAGCTGATCTGAATGTTCGTACACATGTACGTTCTTTTCGTTAAATGTGCACCTCTTTGTCGAATTTTCATCCAAATGTACGTCGTTTTCATTAAACTTGCTTCTTTTTAGTAGAATTTTCGTCAAAATGTGCATCTTTCATAAAATATGCTTCATTTTTACTGTTCTTCCTTTTTAATTTGTTTCCAAATTTGCTTCCTTTTTTTAGTGTGCTTACTGTTTTGAATGTTAAATTGACTAGCGTATTAATGCAATTAGATCGCATTTTGACTTGCAAATAATTCCGGTGGTCGCGGGTATATAAGCGAGTCCCAGACGACAGGGCTCTCAGTCCCCCGCTGACAGCTGTGCAGTGCGAATCAGCTCTGTCTTTATTATGATGCCTGACATTTAGATGCAATTCAGAGGTTGAACTCGGTGGACAGTTTACCATCAACGGAGCAGAACCTCATGGTACGGCCACGACAGTGATGCATCAGTTCCCGTTGTCATCGACGACAACCAAGAAAAACTCGATGGAATGTGTACCATCGTAACCGACAACATTAAAGGAGAATTCAACAAGCGTGGTTCAACCAGCGGAAGAGACTTTAATGTTTGCAGTTTTGGTTGCAGAGGAAACCTCGATGAATGACGTTTCACCGTCGATGGAGACTTAAATTGCTCCAGTACCAATAGCATCAACGATGACCACTGAAGGTGTATCGGCATCTTCCCAGCATCGATGTCGTTACTGTGACAAGATTTTTTCGAACAAAAATAATGCTCGTTGACACGAGAAGACAGAATGTTCCAATAATCGATCTCACAAAATATTTAGCTGTAAAATGTTACACAGGCAATTTACAAGAAATGATAAGTTGAAAAGATACTTGATGACATGCAGAGGTCCTGCTTTTTGGCAAAAAATAAAGGTTTCACTGCAACAACGATGCATCGATGTGCATAAGAGTACACCGAGAATGGGTAAAACTGCAGAAACATCAGTATCTGGTTCGGGTCTGAAAGGATCGTCTACTTCGACCAGACATCCTCACGGCTACTGCGATATGTCGTTTGCATTTGTCCATGATTCACGAAGACATGAGAGAAATAAATGTAAGAAGAACCTATAGCGCATTAAGTTTCGCTACCATAAGTGTAACTTTTAGTTCAAACGTATTGACAGTTTGAGACGAAACGCGAAAAACTATAAAGGTGAAGTCCATACGCCTACTGTGGAACTACTTGCAGACATTTCAACCCCCCGGTTTCGGTTGGTGGCTCGTATGCGTACAATCACTCAAGCAGATGGGCAGCAACCGATTGCGATGACGACTGGACATGAAACTAAACCCAAGACTGTGCTCGGTATATTACAGGTAAATGATAATGGATTACACTTGGTAAAATCTGCATTTCGTAGAATATTGAAAGACTACTTTTATCTAAATACACTTAATACGTTTGCAATGTTCTTTGACGATATCAAGCAGAAAATATTTAATCAGGTTACTGATAAAGTAGCAACGTACAAACCTTAAAAATATAACTTGTGGCTAGACTAAACTATGTCCGTTCGAGAACTAAGAAAAGAAGTGCGCTTTCAAAACATCGGCTGTTACAAGTTACTTTTCTGACAATGTAAAGCAGTCAGTTAAACACTGTATCGAAAAACTCTGTCAGGAAGTGTAAGACTATGTCAGTAAAGGATCTGGCTGATATCTGTCTTCAGTAAACCGATTGGAGCTGAGATTCAGTCAGTATAAGCTAATGCAGCATATCATGTTTTTTACATTGCTTGCTATTTTTCAGACGTTTTCCTGTAGTAAATTAGAAATAATGATATAAATATTTTCTTTGTAAAAATGTTTTTTTATTTATCGAATTTGTCATTTTTTTTGGTAATTTTACATAAAATTTACTTTTTGCATCATTCAAGGATGGAACTTGGGTGATTGAATCAGCTAGTAAATAAATTGCTGAAATTTTGATGAATTTGAGGATTTTTCTGTTTTTATAGCTTAAAAATTAAAGATTTTCAGAACGGCTGCCAAGAAGATCAACAATCTGACCGGATCCTTGGCATTAAATTATTACTCAACTCTAGCCGGTACAAATTATAATAACATTGTGGCAGCACACTCCGGCAAACGAAAACAATAAGTCAGCAGCGGCCTCTAGCCAACGTAAACAAGATGGCTGCGATGAAATCATACCGACTGACGCAATATATGCTTTGGAATAAGTGGTGAAAGGTCAGTCTGCCGGTGGCTTCCGGAAGGATCCGTCGCCATTTTTAATAGATTGACCTCTCCGGTTTCGGGACTTTATAACCTAAATGCTTTTTTAATTAAAATTTTATTAGTTTTTTATGAATTTAAAATTTTTCTCGAATTTCTAGCTCAAAAAATTACGGAATTTTAAAAATTGTGAAAAATTGATTCTTGTAAATTTTATTAATATTTCTAAATTAATTTTAAAATTTTAAAACGAATAATATTTACGGATTTTCAATATGGTGGCCTTAACGAAAAGTGTCAACGATCGCAGTATAGTTCAAACTCAAGGACAAACCTCCTTACCTTGAATATGGCCAACAAAGTACTGATACTTTTTAGACATGTTGACCAACGCAAAAACGAGAAGGTTGCGTGAATCGGACTAATAATAAACACGGGAAATTATAAAAAAAAAATGAGTGCGTGTACTTAGGTACGCGCGTGAGAAGTTATACTTATTTGGCATCATTAAAAAATAGTTTTCAATTGCATGCAAAAATAGTGCGTGGAGTCCCTCCGCGCGGAAGAAGTGAAACTTCGTAATGTGGAAATGAAAATAGGAAGGGGTAGAAATTGATTTTTAGTGAAATCATATTGTATCAAATCAAACTAAAAAAAATAAAGGAAATAAATTTGTAACGATTCATAGATTGATTTTCAGAGAGAGAGAGAGAGAGAGAGAGAGAGAGAGAGAGAGAGAGAGAGAGAGAGAGAGAGACCTATTGAATGTCTATAAAACTAACTTTTTTATGATAGCAGATTTTCATGAAATAAATCATGAAATCATTCAACGATAAAGCTGTTTAACGAACTAAGCGGACTGGTTCGCCCCAAGGAGAAAATTGACGCGGCGAGACTTCGTGGACACAGAGAAATGACACACATTCACTATTTATGTGTCTATGAAACATGATTTTTTTCTGCAATTTAAATTGTAATATACAAAAAGGGTATTGAAAATTGAAACAAATATGGCGACACTACAAACTGCCAGGATCTTTATTTTTTTCTTACTCTCTACTTAGTTCCTTACAATAGCAAAACTTAATGGCTTCTTATAATGATTATACTGTATGTCATAAAATTAAGATTTCTTTTCTTTCCTTGAGCCGAATTTGATGAAATAAAGCTTAAATTTCTTTCTCTGCTACGCTCAAGTTAACTTGAAAACCCCATTAAAATTCGTATAGTAGTTTTGTAGAACACCGCGTACAAACAGACAGTGCTTTCATACCCCCTCCATGGTAGCGTTAAACGTTTAACGCAACCTTGTTGGAAGTCGCATTAGAAGTATAACTTCCAAAAATTCCCGCTAATTATGAACACGCCTCTTATACTTGCCGTGTCTAAATTAACGTTGGTGTAACAATGGTCGGTGGCCGCGCTACAGCTGCGGAGCTCAAGAGGGTTGTTTGTCGGTGAAGCGGTTCGCTCGACGCATGCCTTCAAGCACCGCCGAGCGGTAACACGCAAGCTGTCTCCGCGTCATCCTGAGTTACGCTCGCACGACCTGATTCCCGTCGCCTGATAAAGTTCTGAGCCTATGAAAACTCCCCGCGCACATCCAGTGCCGTGAGGGAGGAGAGAGGGGACAGCACATTCGAGAAGAAGTAATGGTTCCCTGATGCAAGCAGGGGACGAGCGCCCCTTGTAAGAGGCACTTAGAGCCAGATGTTCCCCGCCATCTGATTGGCTATCAGGGAGCACCTCACGGCACGGTAATAATATCAAGGTATGACATCGCAAAAGGGGGGTAGGGGGAGGGATAGGAAGAGACGGGCGGAGAGGGGGAGGAGAAATAAAGTCACGTACGCCCCTTCATTTCGCGTTCCACTCAGAACTTTCAGACGTTTCGGGAGGCGAAGTTACGAAAGTAGCAGCTGGCACCTTTAATTTTGGACCCGCAAACTTCCGAACGTTCGGGTACTCTCAGGAAAGACGTATTTTCTCTTTATTAAAACGCAAATTTTTTGTGGATCGTAGACCCGATGTTCCGTAAACAGATTTATTTTTTTTAGTTAAGAATTTTGGTATGACACACGATGATGATATTCCACAGTTAAATTTACCATTTTTGTACATCGTCTAACACAGTAAGGACTGGTGTGATGGTCAAACGAGGTATGGATACAAACCACGGAATAGTGTTACGTCAATATCAATTTTAACATAGTGTGTGTAATCTTACTTTTCCTGAAATTTAACCGTTCTTGAAAATAGTACCGATGAATGGTCTACGTACCATTGCACCGCAGTTGTTATGGAAATGACTTCTGTGGTTGTTTGTCACTGTTCGTAAACAAACAAACATGTGCTGCTTTTGAAGTGACGGTTGGGAAATGTGTGCCTCAAGAACAGCTTTTCAGAAAGGTCAAATTTGAGGCAAGTTACAATACGCAGAATATACATGGACGAAAAAAAAATCTTCAAAGCTCTCAAATGTAAGGTGGAGAGATAGGAAATGAAAGACGCTAAACAGATTTCAACAGATTTTAGGCCACAAACAATATTTTATCGTTTAACTTTCAAAATATGGCCTCATTTATGCATAGTTATAACAGTTAACAGTGACTAACTACTTCAAATTATTGTCCTTGTGAAGTCATAGGCGTTTCTAATAGTGTTTTTTTTAAATGACTACAACCTAAAATTACTATACCTATTTGAAAATCTTATAACGCAAGGTCACCTCCTTAACGAAGGTCGTTTTCAATTCCAAACATTAAAACATTATTTTGACATAAAACCCGTTTAAACCACAAAGGTGTATTTTTGGTTCTAAACCCCTACCCTCCTTAATGTCATTGTTATGATGTTAATACAACGAACAGTAAGGCAGCTTCGACAATAACTGAGCACACGCTAGAGTGTTCCTGTGCTGAATTTTCACCCCAAATGTTTATTTCGGTTTCGAGTGGCTTTATTCAATATTTCCAGATCCTTAGACGAAACGGCTTGGCCAGTTTGCTTTGTTTGTGATGTCGCGTGTCTCTCCATCTACAGTGAAGTATCTTTGTGCACAAAGTACTACAGAAAGGGGGAAAAAAATAAACTGGCATGGTGTTTTGTTTACTAAGAGAATAACGATATTTTTTCGATATAATACATTTAAAATATGGAATATATTTTTTTACGTGACAGCGTCTAATAAACCGATGAACGCCGGGTGCACGCACGAAAAAGGATGAATCATTGTCCCGTTACGCACATTGTCCCGTTACGCTCATTGTACGCTTGCACCGCATCTATCTCTCTTACACTCGATTGGAACAACCATCAATTTGACTTTTTCGAGGCACATTAAACTTGAAACACTCCCATTCATTTCCTTCTTTTCCTATCATCGTCCTATCCTTAACAGAATAACACAGATTGGAAGAAATTAAATAGCAAATATGTATAAAAGTTATAGTTAAAATAATCTCTTCGTTAAAGTATTAAACATATTTGAATTAATGAGTGCAAATAAAAGTAAATTTATCAATTAAATTGTAGATTTAATTTCACTCCTCCTTTGTATCCATACAAAATAGTGATAATTCAATAAAAAATGATTCAATTTTATTCATTAAAGTATGCAATCATTTCATCAATGTTTTGTTATGACGTTGTCACGTTAAACTATCGTCCATAAACTGACTTTACAGACAACCAATTTTTTATAATAAGGGGGTTATAGTGATTTTATATTTTTATAATTTTTTTAAGTTTATTATTTCTTTGTGATGGTTATATATTTACATATATATGTGTGTATATATATATATACACACATACTAGCAGTCCCCTGTCCGCTTCGCATGGCATATAATACATGCCAAGTGAGAAAAATATTAAATTTGGTTATATAGCTGCCTAATTATTTATCATGAATGAATTTTACGAAATTAACACACCCAGACATCCACTAAGGGTCTTATAAATTTACACATGTTAAAAAAATAAGTAACACAGCTTTCCACATCACCATGGACGTACTTTTTCGTACGATGAGTTCCCATTATTTAACATGGCGGGATCCCCAGTAGGCCTACACCATGGATAGACGTGAGCATCAATGCCACCCACCTGTTTCAGTTGATAAATATATCCAATCAATTAACAGTAAACAAAATTGAAAGCTTGATAAATATAAATAAATTCAGAGGTTAAATAATAGTTATAGAACGTAATAAATCGAAAATCGATAATTGAAAAGGAGAGAAAATAAATGTCACCGTCATCTACGTCCGGTAACTGAACTCCAAGTTCAATTGTTGTATTCTCAGCAATGAAAACCTATGAATAAGGAAAAAAAAAATATTAGATAAGATATAACTTTTCATTTACAATGTAGTGATAATTATAAAAATTAATACTGTTTTTTCAGATACTTAAGACGATTGAAATTAAATGCTGATGAGTTTATTTCCAAACAAATAATTGTGGTTATGTTTTTTACAACGCTTATTCAATTTCTTTAACAAAAGAATATTTCTGTCAACTTCAGAAATCTAAATTTTGAACCCGTTTAGAATCCTACATATTATTTTATTATTCATTATAGCCCGAACTATAATTAATAATTATTTTTTTACTTTCTTTATAACGTCCCCGCAATCCCCTTCGTGGGTGGACTTTCGTAAAATTCGTTCTCAGTTGAACTCAAGATGACAAAAATAATAATTTCGCCAAATTTCAAACCTGCAGGAGCTATAGGTTAAAAGTTTTATTTTTTTATTTTTAACACCCCCGCACTGCCGTTTGTGGGTGGAATTTCATAAAAATCGTTCTTGGTAAAATTTAACATGGCAGAAAGAATATTCTAGCCAAGTTCTATACCTATAAGAGCTATAGTTTGAAAAGGTGAATTTTTTTTTTAATTAGCGCCCCCACAACCCTCCTTGCGGGTGGAATTTCGTAAAATCCGTTCTTAGCTGACCTCTACTTGGCGAAAGGAATTTTCCTACCAAATTTGCAGTTTCTAGGCGTTATGGTTCCAGATATATCGTGATAAGTCAGTACATAGGTGGAAATCTCAAATATATATTGAAGATATATATTATTTTTTTTTTTTTAGTTGACAGAGTGATTGCTTATCTACGATCTGAAATAGCCTGATCAAACATAAGAAATGAACTTTATTTCCCTTAAATTAATCAGTTAAATGAGTCCTCTCCAAAACGATCGTGAACAGTTGTAGTAACTGTCACACACACACACACACACTCGCGCGCGTACACCTATAGGTATAAATCTATGTAATTTCTTTGTTTAGGTGTGTTTTTTTAATGTCCTCACTGTCTGTTTTAGATTTAACTGATAAGGAGAACATTGTAAAAGATTATGTAAGAATACAATTTATAAAATAGTTTTAAAATATGTAAGCTTTAATGCATCATTTTCTTTGGAGTCCTTGCAAAACAACGATGTTAAGAAAAATTATGTCTATGGTTGTTTGGGAATTCTATTCAAGACACATATAAACATTCATATTTGCAAAATAAATGGAGTTTAATATTTTTGGGTATGCGGTACTAAAATTGACTTAAGCTAATTAATTACAAAATTTAACAACAAACACGCTGAAACAAACATTCAATATCTGTGTTTAAATTGCCGAGCAAACATGTATTTAATTTTCGCAATAAGGCTTGATCATCAACGGTGGAAAGTACGATGAATCATTCATCACAAATGATTCTAACTTATACGAGCATCAAGTTGGTACCCAAGTGTTTTGGATTCCTGCAATCATCTTGCATTTCCCCACTCTTTGCATAACGCCGCGATGTAAAACCGTATCAAACCATTATATCCGTGTATTCATTCAATGTTTAACTATTGCTCTCTATCGCCCAGGGTAGTTTATTAGTATGGTGAGTTTTTTTTCGAACAAAAAAATTACAAATTGTATTTACCTTCATGCAAAACAGCTTTTTAAAATTAATTCTTGATTCTGAATTATTCGAGTGTCACTGACCTAATCGGACCAAATTTTCGCAAGATTTCACAGTGATTTTAAATGTCACTTACTTAACCTAACAAAAATTCCATTTTTGAAAAGTTCACGATTATTTTCAGACAAAAATTTTTTTGCGTGCACGCGTTAGTAGTTATATTTGCTTGGCGTGATAAAAAACTAATTTTAATTTTGCATACAAATAATTAATAGAAATAAATGAAAGGACCGCATTTATTTATAAATATGGTTAATAAAGTATAAATTCAATCCTATTAAGAAATATAATAATTGCATAGTATCCAATATTAATACGTGTGTATCAAATTAGTTATTTAATTTAGTTAGATAAAAGAGACAAAATGTTTTAAGTAAAGAGAATTAATAAATATGATTAATGTTTTATTCTAATTCATTAATTTTTATTATTTATTAAATAATAAAGTAATAATTTATAATTCAAATAAATTCTACATACAGGATCATAACCTCACAAACACTCCTATTAAAACGGCCAGGAGACTACTAAACCTTCAACAGACACTCCCTGCCAGGGACAGTGGAAGCTTACAAGCAACCTGACATCGTTAAACATACGGCAACATAACCTCGCTTACATAAATACACTTTAAAATACATGTGAAAAAGTTTATAAACACAATTTCTATGACTAATATTTATAATAAAAATGTTTTTAAATATAAGGACCAGTAATTAATATAAATCAATAAAGTATATGATTTAAAAGGACATCTATAATTTTTATTTTTATGTAGCTTTTTCCAATCTGTGGAAATTTCGTTGTATGTTAAGCTTTTCATAACGTGCCTAAAAAAATATAACTTCAAAAAGAGCTTTTAAGAATCCAACAAAAGGAGAAATTTAAGAATATTTTCTAAAAAATAAAAAAAAAGTTTTTTTTTCTTGCAAAAGCCGCTACTCTAGCAAATTACCCACGTGACTTTGTTCGGTGCGGATGGGGTAGTCCGGTAACCACGAGTAGAATTGGGCCAGGCGGGTATGCGCTGGGGTTGGAAATGAGGGTTGAAGGGGAAAAGGGGTTGGAAAGTGGAGAGGGGGAGGGGGTGAGAATCGGGGAACAGTCAGTGGCGAATTGGCGGGGAAACAAATGGGGTGAATTAGCCTCGTAAATTACGACCGCTGCCGAAGCTTGGTTGAAGAGGTGTTTGGGGAAGGGGGGGAGGAGAGGGAAGGGTTTGAAAAAGGTAATAGGGGAGGGAGGGTGAAATGGTTGCAGGTGGAGTTAGCTGCAAGCGAGAGTCGTGTGTGCGAGTGTATGTATAAGGCTGGAAAGGCTCGTGGGAAAAAAGGTGGTTTTAAGAGGGAGGAGGGTCAAATTAGGATAGCCCTGACTCTTTCCCAACCCCCGAACCCCCCCTTTAGAGAAATAATCCGGAGTGGCGTAAAGGGGTAAGTGAGGGAGGGAAAGGGAGGAATTCAGCGCCCACACACAAAAAAAAAAAGACAGAGAAGTGACGAGCAAATACGTTCCGAGGACGAAGAGAAGAGAAACGGGCGAGTAAAGAAAGGGAAAAAAAAAAAGAAAAACGAATTTACAAGACAAACACGGATACGGGGCCCACTATAATTTTTTTTCGGTCGAGGAAGCAATTTTTGCGTTGGCGCGCTCAAATGAACTGCCGGCAGCTCGCACGCGGGTTAAATTGAGGAGGAACTGAATCATGCAGTGTTCTGAAGGCCCGGCCGCGCGCACGGCGCGGGATCTAGCTGTTTCCCCGGCGTGCTTCCGGTTACAGCGGAAGAAAAATGTTCCCGCGCGAACAGATTTATTTTTTTTCTTTTGCCCTTAATGACCGGGGATTAACTGTGTACACGCGAATGGAATATTTTTCAGAAAATATGTGTTTGGTAAATAAGCTTTTTTTTAACACACTATAAACACAACGGTTATGACACAAATGAGCAATAGCAAACGGCAAAAAAATTACGCTTTTTTCTAATAATTATATAAAACTATATCATTAAAAAAACTAAAAATTAAATTTTTCCAAGTGAATAACTTTACGTATTTCTTCTGACTCCATGCGTTTGCATCCTATTGCACGTTGCGCGATATAATTCATTAAAAAGATACATTATAGCTTGCAAAATGTGGGGAAGAAAATATTTTTTTTTGCATTTAAAAAAAAAATGAAAAAAAAACCAAGTTATCCAACATGGCCGACCACAGAAAAACTCATGGCGGCCGAAAAACCGAATTTTACGAATTTTTTTCCTTCGTTTTTTTTTCGATTTACCTCAAAGCAATTGACTTGAGCAATATTTTCATTATGCAATGTTTAATGAAGTAATTAAATTTCCTGAAATTATTTTTATATGTTTACCGTAGTAGTTATTTCTAAACTTAGTAAAAACAAAAAAAAATTACGCTTCCTTAGTGAATGATATAACCTCTATTAATGCGTAAAGTTTGATTAGAGCTTTTATTTTCAGCATTTTACTAAAATTTCCCATTTCTATCCCCCAATTCTCTTCTACCACCACAGTTCCTTCACCCCTCCCTTCTCAGACACCGCACTCACAATTCAGGCTTGACGGTCACTGAGGTAGACGACTCTAACAGACCCTCTTAAAAAAAAACACGTTTTTATTGTACAACTGTGACATAAATTATGCTTCACAATACATTTTATTCTGATGTATTGTCTAAAAAGAAGTGGTTTTTGAAGGAAAATGTGAATGGCATGATAATACGCAAATATTAAAGTTTATTCTTATAATTATTGAGGTAGGCATAATTCAATCAACTATAAATGCAATAAATACATTAACATAATAATTACTGATATATTGCTGATAACCTATACTTTATCTATTTTAATTAAACAAAAAAAAAAAGGCCAAACTTTCTAATCACATTAAAAACAAAAATTATAGTATTTAAAAATTGTTATGCAAAATTCATAGCAATTTATACAGTACTAAATAACTTAAAGGAAGAAAATTAATATACATTGATCAAGACGTTTTGAAGGCCTAGGTTTCTGCAACCGCCGGATGTGAAAAAAAAACGGTCATCCTCGAGTTGTTCATCACCGTGTTGCAGTGGTTCCTAAAGCTGGTGGAACGGGTCATTAACCCCATCAGTCTCGTCAAAAGACGAGATCTGTACAGCACTGTGACGCTTCACGCCACACTGCAGTGTTTGCACGTGACGGAGCAAACCTGTTTTGCAAACACACTTTCTTGCAAGCGTAAGTCACACTCTTGAGACGTTTCTGTTTGAAATAAAAAAATTTAAAAAAATGGAGAGCGAAAATTTGATTTTGAGGCTATGTTTTCTTAATTTTGTCATAGATTTTCAAAATAGGTTAAAAATAATAAAAATAAATATTTTAAGTAGGAGAATTAGAAATTTTGTTCAGGGAATGCCAGGGAAGAGTCAGAAAAAATATTTTGCAAATTTTTGTGTACACTCTGGACATTGTGTAGTTACGCAAACATTCTTAAGACAGCGGAACCTTCGCGATAATGGCGAATTATGAACCACGTGGTAATCGACTCGGTGTCGAAAATCATGATCGCGCCGAGCCGCTGCGGTTGAAACTGCTACACTCGCCACACTGACGCGTCAATGAAACGAACACAACTACCGAAGACCCGATAAAACAGTAACTTCGGCGTTCTCGTTCGTAGAACTGGTGCACGAGCGGCTGAAATAAAATTTAATGAAATATTGTTTCAATTGATGGGTGTAACTACAACTTCTGCAGTTTCTTTACCACTTGATGGAGATAAGAAAAGGAGATAAACAAGTGTTTATACAGGCTGAGTCTTTATTCGACCGACACACATTGACTGCAGTTTTATCACGAAAAAACAAATTAAAAACGTGTGGACCTATGGTCTAAAACGTGCTTCCAAATGTTGCTATACTCTTAACATCTGGTTAAATGCTTAAAAAAAAAAAAAAAAAGGAACATTAGGTGACCAGAAAATAATGAAATTTTAAAAAGTGAAAAATATCGCCTTTTTGAAACAATTACAACACAAATCTGCAACTCCTGGCGGGTATTCAACACATGTAACATCCAGTATGTACCTAATATCTGTTACAATCAGAGGCACTAATTGTTGAGTTAGGTACACGCACATAAAGGTATTTCTAAGTAAATATTAAATAATAATTAAAGTTAGTTCTAACTTGCAGAAATATTTTCCATTTTAAAAAATTACATTTTACTTTTGTGTCACAATATTGACGAAAAAATATGGTTGCATACCCCAATTATTTGAATGAATTAGTTTTAAGACGGTGAAAAGTTTTGCCGTGGTTGTAGGTCTTTATTAAATACAACATTATCTAGATGCTCAGTGTTACATCTTGAGCACGTTATTTACTAATATTTGCAATTAATAGTGACCGGAAAAATTCGCGGTTTCATTTCGTGATAGGCTATAATCCAAATGCGTTTAACATTTTGCTGCTTCAATATTGGACCATCATTTAGCTACCTGAAGGTCTCTTGTACCAATGAATAACCGCCGACGAAAGAAGTTTCAAATCACAAGCCTTCCAGTTGACAGTTCTCACGTGTCAGTAGCAAATGAGCAGATGTACCATATAATAGGATCGTGGAGTCTATCCTAGAGGTCATTGAAACAGCGAATTTTTCCAGTCCCTAGCAATTAACCACCAGCTATTCCCCTCTAACTTCATTAAGGCATTCAAGTCTTTGTGAGCACTCGAGAACGTAAGTAGGATAAATGTTTTTGAACTAATTTTTGATGATGAACCTGCAGCCGAATAAAATCGGTCGAATTTTAAGCCATTCTTTAAAAACGTGGGTGGGCATAAATTACTCCGTTAAATCCCTGATTTCGTAGTGCAGTATTTCGACTCAAAACTTACTACTGTAACAAGCGCTGACATGTATTAACCTTCAGCGAATTATGTAATTTTTAAAGGCTATGAAACTGAAAGCCATATTTTTCGCATTATAGTTAATCTAATCAGAAAATCTCCTTACTACTAGAGACCGGAAAAATTCGTGGTTTCATTTCGCGATAGGCTAGAATCCAAATGTGTTTAACTTACTGCTGCTTCTAATTGGACTACAGTTTGCCTGCAGGACTCTGAGCCAATGAATCCTTGACGAAAGAAGTTTCAAATCACAAGCCTTCCGGTTGACAGTTCTCACGCGTCAGTAGCAAATGAGCATATGTGATTATTCCGAGTACATATAGGGTCGTGGAGTCTAACCTATGTAGAGGTCATTGAAACCGCGAATTTTTCCAGTCCCTACTTACTACCCAATAACTAATTTTACAGAAGAGGCACAACCCAAAGCATTTTCAATTAATCTTATTAATACTCGTTGTAACAACATGTATACATCATTAATATCTAATTTAGAATTTATAGAAAATAGTTATGTTTCAAAGCAACTTAGAACACACACTTATGAAGGCTTGCTGTAATATAATAATTAAAGTACCATTTTATTTAAAGTCAATAAGAGAAAATCGTACTGCAAGCAACCCATTTAACGCGTCTCAATAGTTGTACCCCGTGAACAGTAGACAGTATGTATAGACTATCTTGAAAACTACTGAAAACACAAATTTGTTTTAGCCCTTCAGTTTAAATAGAGCCAATACAATTCCTGGGATTCATAAATTGCAAAGTAGATTTTAAACAGATATACATTTGCTTCAAATTGATGATAAATTTATAGAGGTCTGGACACACCCTTGAAGAAGTAGTTTACCGAATAACGTGTAAGCTACCCAAATAAGTAGATACCAGAAAAATTTGTGGATTAATTTAATGGTAGGCTAACATTCAAACAGGTTTACCTTCATATCGCTTCTGCGACTGGCCAATGGGAAACCCTAAACCAAGAAAGTGCCAACCTAGTTGAGACGCCTCATGAGTAGAGACCGGAAAAATGTTCAGATTAATTTCGCGATAGGCTAAAATCAAAACATGTTTACCTTTAAACGATTACGTGATTGGACCACAGTTTATCTGGAGGATTATGAGTCAATGAAGAACCCTAAAACAAAGAATTATTGAATTACTAGCATCCTTGTGAGTAGGTCTCACAAGTCAGTAGCCAATACGCAAGTGGCATTTGTCCGAGTATATAGAGGATTTTGAAGTCTGTCCTGGAGGTCGTAAAAATTGAGAATTTTTCCAGTCTCTATACATTAGTATAGGGCGGAAAATTCGCGGAAACATTTCGTGATAGGCTAACATCTAAAAAAGTATACTTTTTTTATCGCTTCTGCGATTGGCGTACATTTTATCTGGGGAACTGTGAGCCAATTGAAAACTATAAACCCAGAAAGTGCGAATGACGGATAAGCTAGTTGAGACGTCTCTTGAATCAGCAGACAATGAACAGGCGTCATTTTTCCGAGTAGATAAAATACTGTTGAGTCCATCCTAGAGGTAAATGAACCCGCGAAATTTTCCTGTCCCTACTCATGAGTAGAGACCGGGAAAATTCGCGGGTTCAATGACCTCCAGGATGTACTCCAATATCCTCTACACACTCGGGCAAATGCCAACTGTGCATTGGCTGCTGTCTCGTGAGACGTCCCGACTGGTTGGCCTGTGATTCGACACTTCTATGAGTGAGGGTCTCTAATTGGCCCTCAGTTCTCCAAGATTGACAGTGGACCAATGGCAGAAGCAGCACAGGTATAATAATTTGAATTTTAGCATAACACGAAATGAACCCGCGAATTTTGCGGGTCTCTACTCATGAGTCAGCAGGTATCATCTTCCCTGGTGTATAAAGAGAGGACTGTGGAGGCTATCCCAGAGGCCAATGAAGGTCGCTGGAAGCGAGTGACACTGGTTGCACACACACAGGGAAGCGGAGCGGGGACTCACACTTGACGTCCAGCCGCACGGACAGCGGCTCGCTGGCGCCCACCGAGTTGCGCGCGACGCAGGCGTACGTGCCCGAGTGGCGGCGGCCCGCGGGGCGCAGGCGCAGCTCGCCGTCCCTGGAGCCGGGAGCCGCCGCCGCCGCCGCCGCCGCCCCTTCGCCCGCCCCCAGGCGCCGCCACGTGACCACGGCGGGCGGGTTGGCGTCGGCGGCGCAGCGCAGGGTCACGTCGCGGCCTTCCTCCACGTCGCGCGTCGGCAGTCCTTCCAGCCGCGCCTCGGGGACGTCTGCGCACACAGGACATCTCCTCACCGCCCCGCCGGCCCAGCGACCTCCGACAAGCTGCACGACTGGCGACACCTGCATTTCGCCAATACACTTCGTGTCGAGGCATTTCACAAAAAACACTCTAGCTTTTTCTAAGAGTCGTGGCTAGAGACCGGAAAAATTCGCGGATTCCTTTCCAGACAGGCTGGAATCCAAACTCGTTTAGATTAATTTCTGCGTCAGTGATTGGACCGCAATTTACCGTGAAGGACTCTGAGCCAATGGCAAACACACAACAAAAGAAGTATCGAATCATAAGAATCGCAATGAACAGGTTTCCCGAGTCGGTAGCCAATGACCAGGTGATAGTTGCCCGAGTACATAGAGAATCGTGGAGTCTGTCCTGTTGGTCATTGAAACCGCGAATTTTTCCAGTCCCTAGTCATGGAAAATTGTGAGCGTGCAGCAGTACGGTGACCAAATTCTCATTGGCCCCGTCAAGAGCGGGACGACACCTCTCACCGACCTCAGCCAATAACCACAGGAGAAAAGCTACAGTATTTTGTGAAATACCTTGACACGAAATGTATTCGCGAAATACAGGTGTCCCTATGTATGACTATGGACACCTGCATTTCGCGAATACATTTCGTGTCGAGGTAATTTTACAAAACACTGTAGATTTTTCTTGTAATTATTGGCTGCGGTCGGCGAAGGCTGTTTTCCCGCACTTAATAATTTGCTCTTTTTAACTTTCATCTTTATATAACTAATGTAAAGTTTCTTAGGTTATATTTTATATATTTATTTCTCAGCTATTATACATTTACAAATGTTTACAATCGTCAAAATACCCCATGTAATTTGAAGTGACTAGATGCACTCACATACAAGCTTGCTTTCGTGAGTGCTAAATTTACTGGTTAATTAAGTGAATATTGTTAACAAAGTGTAAAAAAAATGGGAAATAAATTATTATTTCTTGACGGGGCCAATGAGGACGTATTTACCGTACTGCTGCACGCCCGCAATTCGCCAAACCTCTAAGAAAAAAAGCTACAGTTATGTGTGAAATAGCCTGACACGAGATGTATTCGCGAAATACAAGTGTCCTTATGTATGACTTAGTAGCTTGGCTTCCGGGTTGCAGCCACGTCCCCGAGCGAATAATCCACCCCAAGTTTTCGTCGACATTGCAGTCGCCATCATCAGGGAGCAGTTACCAGAAGAAAAGGAAAGGCTCTGATTGGCCCACAGGTACAGCCAATCAGGAAGCACCTTCCCCCATCAGACGAGAGTACATAAATGCAGGATAACTTGTGAGAACCTCAGTAGGTAACTGCTCCCTGATGATGGCAACTGCAATGTCAACCGAAACGTCGGTGAATTATTCGCCAAATACGCGTCTACAACCCAGAAGCCAAGTTACTTCAGACAATGGCCGTTGAAAGCCTGCGAACATCATTAACATGTGCTGTATTTGAACGAATATTCCTTGCAGAAAATCAAGTGCAAAGAATTTCCCACGTTTGCCAAAGCCGTTTCGTTCCATAGTTCATTTATCCTTTCGCTCTGCAAATACGAATGATCCAATAGTCATTGTTGCTCCTGGCAGCGAATTCTAGCGGCGGGTGCAGAAACTACGTGTGGTTCGCATCAAGAAATGCAGTATAAAAAAACATAGTTACTCGTATACTTATCACGCTGAACATTACTTTTAAGAATTCTACGTTGAATTTCGTGTCCGAGCAGGGCCGGATTTAGAGGTCTGGAGGCCTCGGGGCAACAGAGGAGTGGAGACCCCCTGGCTCCAAATTATTTTACAAATAAAATGAACAATTTTTTTCAGTCGAGTTTTCCAATAAATAATTTATTGTGAAATCAAGTAGATTCTCTTAGTATTTAAAAAACATACATAAATATAAACAAAGACAAGAATTATATGAAATTATTGTGGGTGCCCTCCGTTTGTGGGGTCCCTCCGTTTGTGGGGGCCCTCCGTTTGTGGGGGCCCTCCGTTTGTGGGGGCCCTCCGTTTGTGGGGGCCCTCCGTTTGTGGGGGCCCCGGGGCTTTCGCCCCGGTTGCCCTCCCCTAAATCCGGCCCTGTGTCCGAGTTTCGTATTTTAAGTGTATTTGCAACATGAATTGGCTCGTTAAGGCTACATGATACTAAACAAGTTAATCGACTACGAGGGTACACTCTGACCCATTGTGTC
This sequence comes from Bacillus rossius redtenbacheri, assembly GCF_032445375.1. Classification (NCBI taxonomy): domain Eukaryota; kingdom Metazoa; phylum Arthropoda; class Insecta; order Phasmatodea; family Bacillidae; genus Bacillus; species Bacillus rossius. Next base: position 28,830,644 of record NC_086340.1, on the reverse strand, counting down.
ATGTAACTTGTCTCAAATTTTACAGTTATCAAAAATATCTCATACAGTGGTAACTATTTCCTGAATGTTACTATAAAGCACGCTCAAGACGTTTGTTCACGAAAAACAACAACCAATTGGAGGCGTTTAAAAACACTTGTTGACAAAAACCATCTTGTACTATTTGTTACAGCGTGGTTTAAAAGGCAATAAAGGCTTTGTCAAGTAGCTTGTCTCAAATATGACAGTTTTCCAAAGAAATACCAGTGCCCCTTGCAAAGCAACACATTATGTTTGTTTACAAGCACTGGCAGCACTAAAAAATTAACATGAATTTTTTTATAAACACACAATTCAAAAATTGAACAACAGTGGTAAAAGGATATGTAGACATTTTGCACCACTTTGAGAGCAATTATATCTTGAGACAAGTTACAAAACATAGACTATAACTGAAAAAATGTTGAATGAGTAGTCTGAAATTAAATTAAATATGGCTTTTTTTCATTTCAAACATGATCATAATGTCATCATTTCAATTATATTATAATTGGAATTTAATGTTAAATACTTTTAAATGCTGTTAATCTTTTTATGATATATGTTAAACATTTTGCATAACTTTATATGCTTGATTTTTGTTTATTTTTCCTATCTGAAGATGTTTATTTAGTTGTGAAAATCAGGGAGAAAAAAAATCTAGTGAATAAACATGAAACCCATAGTCATTTTTTTGAAGTGAAAATTCTTTACTGAGGGGGCAAAAATTTTCAAGCGTTACGAAAATTCCGATCACAGAGGTGGTGGTAGGGGGGTGATGAGGGGAATAGTGGTGGGGAAAACGGCAGAGGAGTCGGCAGCATATTTGCACATTTGCACCATCGTACCCTTGCTGTATAACGCACTTGTTCACTCGTGCGCTTGCGCACTTGCACACTTGCGCTCTTGCTATCTTGCGCATTTGCCAACTCGCAAACTTGCACAATCTCATACTTGTACACTTGCGCACTTTCCCACTTGCACATTCGACCATTCGCGCCCTCGCAGTCTTGCGCTCTTCTGCACTCGCGCACTAATGCTCTAGCACACTCGTGGAATTGCATATGCGCGGTTGTTTCTTGGGGGTGGCGCGACGCGCTATCCCCACTCCGGGGCCGTTGGTGCGGGCGGTGATCGCTGGAGCAGCCTTGAGCTCCACGTGGCGGCGTGCGGCTTAGGTTGAACCCCGCCATGCTGCAGGGATAGGCGGGTCGCGGTGGTAGGGACCCGCCTGCACTTGACGCCACACCGACTTGGGCAGAGGGCAACACAACGGGGTTTGAGCTTATTGTTGTGCACCGCGCCACGGGCCATATTCGCAAGAAAATATTGTTATTTCATGTATGTATTATTATTTTAATCAGTATTGTTTAACAGCGTTATGTGAGTATTGTTTTTGCTGTGTAAGTATTTTTTTTTCTGGTTTAAGGCGTATTACGCTTTAGTTTGAAATGGATAATTATTTGTCACGAATTATTATTTGATTAACTAAATCACGCTCTATATTATAGTTCCAAGCCCACGAGCGTGTAGATATGGTTAAGTCCAACTAAGATGCGTGAATATTTCTCTATCGGATTGTAGCTGTGGGCGACTGTGACTTAAAAGGTAGCACTGAGCTAGGTCCGGTTCGTATGCCGTGCTGTCACATTCACTTGCCAGATACCTGCCTCAGACTCCACACGTACATGTGGATAATTACTTCAGTTGCATGAACTACCTAACTGCCGGCCAAATTCAAGTTTAAAATTTTTTTTAAATCTATTTTATTTTTTCTTTGCGCAAGTTTGCTTTAAATATAAGATAAATGGTTTTGCTACGTATTTAGTTAAAGAATTTACAATTATTTATTCTTCTGGAAAATAATTATTTCATTTGAGATCATACCCGCATGCTTACTATTCCCAACTATTATATCTTGTTCAATTAAAAATTACTAATTTGTCTCTATCTATACCTAATAAACAAGAAGTTTCGTTTCTGTCGCGCGTGGACTCCGCGCTCACCTTTTTGACATGACAACGTCTAATCGGCTGCACGCACGAAAAAGTGTCCCGTTACGCACATTGTTCCGTTACGCTGTGTCCCGTTACGCTCATTGTACGCTTGCGCCGCATATATTTCTCTTCCACTCGATTGGCATATGCGTCCGAGGAGAAGAAAGACAGCGGCAGCACACAACTTACATCTACACGTGAACTGTTTCGTCGACTGGTTATAAAGTGAAGTGAAAAGTTAATGTGGTTTTCATTGCTTATTACAACAACAATTTCGTCAATAAAGAATAATTATTCTTGCATTTTAAAAATCTGATTACTAGTATAATTTCAAGTATTATTCTTTTATTATTAAAATAAAAATGATTCAATTTTATTTATAAAAGTATGCAATCATTTCATCAATATTTTGTTATGACGTTGTCACGTTAAACTATCGTCCGTAAACCGACTTTACAGACAACCAATTTTTTTATATAAGAAAATAATATTTTTGTAAGTTATCAAGGTTTGTGTGACTTTTCACAAAAATTATCTTTTCAAGAGCGTATATCTAGTGCAGAAATTAAAAACTATAAAGAAAATTGCAAATCTTGTGTAGTGCGACTTCTATAGTAATTGCAATGAAACCAAATAATAAAATGTAATTATCCAACTAAGTGGTCAAAACGTAGTCTTAAAACAAAAAGCAACAATGCTCATTGTGAAAAGAAGAATATTACTGTATAGTAGTTTGTGCTTCCGAGTGATTTTTTCAGCTCTATATAGTTAGGCCTTATAAACACGAGTCTAAAATTACTAAAGCGCCCTGAAATTGTTGACGCAGGTCAAAAATACTTGTGACGGGCCCTTGCCTAACGAGAGGAGTGATCGGTCTGCAGTAAGGCCAAAGTATTCGATGCCGAAATGCACGAGGGTTCGTGAATTGAAAGCCTGTTTAAATTTGTATTTCTAATCCAAACAACTCTCCGCAGGCCAGAAATGGTGATTCAATTACCGTACGAACATGGCGTTCGAAAGCTTTCCTGCGGTCCTATCAGAATCCACCGAATTCCCTTTAAGGAATAAAATGCCACTGTGTAAACACACGTAGAAAACCAGGATACTTATGTATGCGAGTCTCTATTCACCGTACTCTCAAAGGGGAAATTTCAATTATTGAAAATCTGGTTGGCAGTTGCCATTTGCGGAGGAAAATCTTATTTGCAGTGCCACATCCAGAAACAACTCTGTTGAGTGCCGGGATAAAAGCGCGACCACTGAAATCGCTCAAGACTTTGAAAGGAATACCTTTTCACAATAACTGTGTTGTATGTCTTTATTTACTGCTATTCAAAAATTCGTGTTCCAATTAAGTTCACTGGTGGTTTTTTGGTGTTAAATTGCCCGGCAAAGTTGGATTCAACATTGGCGCTGATGTAATTTTGCTGCTATTGCTAAATGTATGCGTCGTATTTTCGTCACTCTTAAACTGTGCAGTGATTTTCGTGCTATATTTGCTTCAAATTCTTTCGTGGAAACATTACGGATATTCTGAAAAGTCAAAATTATCGCTGTTTTTTCATTTAAAAAACCAATTAAAAACCAACAAGAAACTAAATGCGTCTTTGCTAATAAACCCTTTTCGCAATAACTAAACATTTCACGTAAATTCACTGATTATACCAAGTCTTAACTGGTATTACATGGATACAAATTTTAGTTGTTTCCAAATTTAAAAAAAAAAATTTTTAAGAACATTAGATTCAGGATAAATATTAGTACCAGACTAATAATTAGGATACTAGAGTTATTCGGAACTGCCTGTTTCCGAAAATTCTATCTATTTATTTTTTATCTTGGTGACAGTCTACATGGCCACATACTCGGCGAACTTAAGTATTTATTTATGTTTGTTTAAATACGTTTGAAATACATATTTTTTAAATTGATATCCAAAAAAAACACTCATTTTTTATGAGAAACAAAATGTACTGAATAAGTCATACTTCAACCAACAAAGTTAAGCTAAGGGTTTCATACGAGAAAAAAAAAACATTAAAACGTAAAAGCCTATACAACTTATGGTTTAAGTGCTACCCAAGGCTTGTATAAGCCTTTGAATTTGGAGCTAAATCACTTTTTATTGAACCCAAATCGACAATTTCTGCAAAACTTAAATCGTCTTAAGTGGTTTCATTGAAAAGTTTTTTTAAAGGTAAAACATAAATATTTTCCATAGATTTTTCTGACATGTTGATACCCCCAATTATTTAAAATATAAATTATTAAACGAAATCAGTGTTTTTTTATTCAAAATGGAAAGAACTACCCCACATAATATTTTTAAAATAATTATCAGTAAACTTGTTAATGCATTCTACCTTTTTTTCAGGAAAATAAATAATTATAAATAAAAATATTGTGTCAGCTACATGTTTGTAAGCTGTAGTGGTTAATAATCTAAACATGTGAAGATTCACTTGTCATTACAAGTTTACAACATTTTTTTTTGTGAAACAATTGTAATTGGATACTTTTACACACTTATGAAGTTTTACTTTTTTTTTTTAAACTTTTACTTTGTGAAATGGGCCCCTTATTTTACTCTAAATGAAAATATAAATTTTTAAAGGCAATACTGCGTTATATGAAGCCTTTAGCACCGCTTCTTACCACGCAAAGCAACCTCTTGGAAATGGAAGTGTTCAAATGCCTTGTTCAACTGTCTAATTATATTTCGTATTCAATTATATATTTGACAAAAATGTCTGAGGAGTAATATTTGACAATAAAGAGCTTTCAATTTCTCAATAAAATAAAGTTGGTCAGAAAAATTCAAACGTGTTTTAAAATATGTCACACCAAGAGAGTTCGTTTAAATTTTCAAATTTGATCTTATTTTGAAAATAAAATAACGAGGAACAGTCCTGGGTGGAAAATTTTTACATTTAATTACTTTTAAATCATCTGAAATTTTAAATAACTTTGATACTTGTTGCACATAGCCAAAAAATATTTAGTTTTAAAAATAAATTAAATCACTTACGAACTTAAAAGTAACATCATTTTAGTTTTTATACCTTAATTTCTCCTTTAATCTTCCACGTGTTCATCGCCATTATAAAGATTCGTTTAGATGGAAACGCAAACTGAGCCTGATTCTGATTGGCTGATTTCATCAAACATCCAGACATATTTTAGAACCAGTCCTCTATACAAAAAAAATTTGATGGGAACGCAAGTCAAGCAATCTGCCAAACAAACATGGCTGTTTTAGTCACGTTTTCGGTGTTGTCATAACGCTCAAACAATATTTAATCAACTTTAATGGAATGTGTTGAAAGCGAAAATTTGACATCATGACAGGGTCTTTAGCATTTCCAACTCCGGTGGCTTTAAAATGGGCAACGTAACATTTTTTTTACGCACTGGGAGAAAACCACGTAAAGAAAGCACAGTGTCACGTATCAAGAGGTATCAATAACGTTTATTGTTCATGTTTGAGAATGTAAACTGTTGGAAGCGGCTAATACAAAGGGAAAACCTTTTTTTTCCACCAGCGTTTAAGGGTTAGTACGCGATAATATTGACCTAGATCATAAAAAAATGGTGCAACTGGTTGGAGTATTAATGTCAGCTTTTGTTTTCATAAAAAACACAGCGCAGCCACTGTGAGGTTTCCGAATAAATTTGTAAGTTCATGGTTCCGAGAAAAAACCATTCGGTTTTAGCGCGCCCCGAAGAACAAAATGTTTTAAATTTTATTCGTATTTATTTAATTTCCTTGCTGCTTAACTAGCAGAAAAGTGTCTATTGAAGATGAGAATTTATGTCGATAGTTATTTAAGTTATGCAAATTATCAATATTATTTATAACATTTCAAACATTGAATGCAAGTTATTAACGTGTACAATTGTATGGAAATTCAGGAAAATCTCTTGTAAATTTGTTTGGGGAAAAGTAAATTACATATAAAATGCAATATAATGTTCTGGTTAAAATGTCAAACTAATATTGTAAAAGGAGAATTAGCCATATTGTATATTTAAGGAATATTCCTAAAAATATTTTTCCAGTTTACGTCACACTTATGTTGGTACTGTTCACCTTGTATTTCGGAATAAGGATTTCAAGTATTGTAGATTAGTCTGATTTGAATGGAATACAATGATTCAAAAAATTTAATTCTTACAACAGCATAAATATGCATACAGATAATTCGCAGCGTAATAAATCCACTGAAGAATTTACGTAAGCATACAAATTTTCAAAGGCGATTATTGTCTTGGATCTTACTAAACTGTATTAGTATCTAAATAATCGAAAGAAAAGACTAAACTGATAGGAATGCTTGTATTAGTAACTAAACAAATAAATTTTTAATAATAACAGCACTTTATTAATGTAAGATAATAAACAATGGTTAATTTCTCACTTCAAAAAAACAAACACAAATATGAAAATGAATAAAATAAAATAATAAAAAGTAATATCTTACATTGATTTATATATTTGAGTGCTTAATTTCTGTATATTGGTACATAAGAATAAACGAAATAAAAACTTCCGCGTATAATGGTTGATTTATCTTTCGTAAAGGGTCAAAATGTTTTATGAAGTAATTTAAACAACGAGAAGTATTATAGTTACATATTTAACCTGATTTTTTTTTATTTCTATGTATTTAATAGCACTCCTTTGTTAAAAAAATAATAATTACAACAGTCTAATAAATTACACAGAGGAAATGCAAACTACTAAATATAATAATTAACATTCAACACCACGCTTATGCCCTTGGAAACTCACAGGAAGACATAAAGATGAAAGCGTAATTGGGAAGCATGTCGTCTTAATTGTTCTTAATAGTGCCCAAAGAAAAGTTGCTGCGAACAAAGGGAAAAAAGAAAATGAACTTCTATTAGCTGAAGGAAGCCACAGTGACTACTTCAGCCTTTTTAAGAAAGAAGGAGTTGCCCTTATTATCACAATAATTAACCTCCAGATGTGAGCTTCAAAGAGAACAAAAAAATTATTAAAATGAAAACAGCATAGAAAATTAATGGTTTCATGTTAGTTCTTGTTCATTTTGAAAAATAAATTAATAGAGATGAAAATTCACAAAAATATTAAAATTTTACTATTTCAATCACGTTTTCTTTTAAATTAAACAAATATCCAGTATCATAAGTTTAAAGATAAATCTCACCAAATATCCAAGACTGAGAGTCAGAAGAAATAAAGGAAATTGTCCAAAATGTCAGGGAAACGTCTGGCGGTCAAATTAATTTTCCGTTAAATAAATTTCGGCAATATGACTTTGGTAAATTGTCTGTCAACTACAATGTTGCAACAGTTTGGACATTTCCACAGCGAGATGAAAATACGGGGTTTTCGGTCAAATCGCTATCGGTCATATGATTTTTCGGTCAAACAATTTTGGGGAAAATGACCCTCGTTGTAATTTCTGTCAGTCAAAAGATTTTCTGTCTGCTGCCGTGGCACCCGGAGAGTTTAGGCTACGTGCTTCGAGCTGGTACGCAAGCAGCCAGCCGCACACACTCTGAGAAATTGCAAGAAATTTACGGAGGTTTCAACGAATAATTTAACCCAAAAAAATTGGTTGTCTGTAAAGTCTGTTTACGGACGATAGTTTAACGTGACAAAGTCATAACAAAACATTGATGAAATGATTGCATGCTTTTATGAATAAAATTTAATCATCTTTATTGAATTATCACTATTTTGTATGGATACAAAGGAGTGAAATTAAATGTACAATTTTATTAATAAATTTACTTTTATTTGCATTCATTATTCAAATATATTTATTACTTTTGAAATGTTACGTGCGCCGTATTTATTTTAACAAGTTCAAAAAACATTTCGCACCTGCCGGGATTCGAACGGACAACCTTACGAACAGAAAATAGCGCCGCTGAGCGCTCAGCCACGAGTCCATGCTTAATAATTGTAGTTTCAGATGTTATATATATCTAAAGCTTTATAAAAATTTTGTTCACGGTAGGGGAATAATATTATTTCGTTTTAATAACTTGATTTTATAACAAATACGCATTCCAAATACACCAAACTTATTTATAAGGTGTTACAATATTTTTTAAAACATTGTGCAAAAGATCCCGGTTGTAATTTGAATTATTATGTGTAACTGTAAAACACCATTGTTGGTTCAAAACGTATTTGAATATTCAACATTACTTTTGAATAACCGTACCGATTCTGTTGAAAATCGGTGGACGATCATTAAATTACATAATATTAATAATTCAAACGACGAAAATATGATTGAAAAGTCAAATCGATGGTCGTTCCAATCGAGTGGAAGAGAGATGCCACGCATGCGTACAATGAGCGAACAGGAACATCTGTAGTGGGACACTTTTTCGTGCGTGCAGCCGGCGTTCATCGATTTATTAGACGTTGTCACGTCAATAATATATTTGCGCCACGGACTCTGCAGCAATGCTAGGAGGAACGGGTTAGCAAAGAGCAATGAAAATGTTACATTGAAATGCATGAAAACAGAATTACGCCACGGACTCGGTCGCAATGCTAGGAGGTTCAGGTTAGCAAAGAGTAATATAAAATGAGCGTAACGGGACAATGTGCGTAACGGGACACTTTTTTGTGCATGCAGCTGGCGTTCATCGATTTATTAGACGTCACGTCATAATCGAAGGGTTGTTCGTAGTTTTAATTTACTTAATCTTCGTAGAAACTTCACCCAGTTCAACTTCCGAGTTGTGTTCGTTCCACACAAAGGTGTTTTTGAATGATTTCGTGGTATACCAAAATAATATTATTTGGATTCACGTTCAAGGTAAGTGAACTCAAGTGTCCGTGAGTTTACGAAGATAGCTGTGGACTTACGAAGATACCTGGACAGTTTGTAACCAGCGCTATTTGTAAATTGAAAGGTGAAAACCTTTAACAGAGAACTAGGATATCGGTGGGCGAGTAGCCTTAAGGCTCGGTCTTAAACGGATTGAATTTTTTTTTTTTTCATGGTTAATTTTTTTTCAAATTCCTCTTTAAAAATGTTATTTCAATACCTTCCTTTTTTGTAGTTCTGCTACAAATATTTATTTAGCAGATGTTCACTTAATGTAATATCAAAGGTATAAAGTTGGTGCAAGTGATCATAATTACGAAGACTTCAAGACCTCTTAAAACCCTATTACTCTAAGAGAAAACTCGTTGAAGATATGTATGGCAGAACAACAATTGTAAGGAAGGTATTAAGTAAAAAATTTAAAAACAGCTTTAAAAAATAAGTAATTACAAAAAAAAATTAAATTAAAGGCGATCATGGGGACTGTCGACGGAAGAGAAAACTTAAAACTTTGTTTTTAAATTGTGTAATATTACATCATTTTTGCGTCAAATATACATAAGAAAATGGTTTTGGTATTATATCACTAGCATGTCGGTGACGCGAACCCATAAGTTTTGCCCCTCCCAAAAATCGCTCAACGCGGCTAAAGAAGATTTCATTTCAATAAAACGAAAAAAAAAATTAACCTACTTCGTAGATTTTTTTGTAAATGGAACATAAATATTCACGTAAAATTACAGGTATTTGCACATTTACAAAAAAACAACTGCAGTTTTCGCTGTTATACTGGGTTCGGATTCCTACCCGGGCATTTATGCTTTGTGTTGTCCCAGTACCTCCAATAGTTAAGGTTCTTGCAAACATTTCCCTGAATTTCCAGTATTGACTTAAGGCAATATTAAGCATAAGAAAACCAAATCGAGTCTAATTATTGAATATTGTATTATCTTTTGCATTGAAAAAAAAAAAAAGCTTGAAGGAACCATCAACTAAACTATAAAATAATGCGCCATTTTTCGTACAAAATACTCAGTATTATTTCGAAAAAAAGTTACAATGTCGTTTTTAGCCACTGGTTTCTGTGTAAGCAATGTGAAAGAAAAAAATTCGTGTACTTACACGTGGTACAATAAAAACACTTTCTGAAAACACATATAACTGTAATGAGTGTAGAAAGTAGCTATCAGAAATAACTTAATTATCGGTTCACATTATTTGCGGTGGAATAATATTGTTGGTTGAGCTATTAATGCATCAATTATCTGCTGCATGCGCCCCATGTTTTTCGTTTCCAATCTTACAATCTTGCAAATATATTAATATATATCAAAAGTTGCCAATTATGAACTTTCAGGATGATTTAGAAAAAGTTAGAAATCTGTATATGGTTTTATCCTTCATAAGGATTAGAGAAACATGGCACATTATTTTTTTTAATTGTATTATCATTCCATTTAATTTGTACTTAAATTACAAATCTAAACTTTCATAGGTTGCTATCTCAAAAAAAAAGGATATTTTTTATTTAAAATTCGTGGCAATGTTTTTTTTTTTTTTTTTTAATTCGTGGCAACCTTTATTTTTTTTGGTTAGCAGAATGACGAGTTCCCAGACTTCCTATTTTTTTTCTGAAACGAGGTTGAGCAGCGGACCCTGCCGGCCTGGCTGTACCTCGGAAGTGCATGGATCACACACGGCCACTCGCCCGTTGGGCCGACCTGCTGGATTTCGCCGCGCTCAGGATCAAATGGATCACGAACAGCAGAACGAACACGGAAAAGGACGAAGGCTGGTGGATGTGGAGGGAGGGGAGGGAGTTGTCGGTGCCGGCAGGGAAAAGCAGGGGAGCAAAGATAACGATTTTGGAGACCGGCCAAAATCCCGGCGAACAGAACAGAAAGACCGTCATACGCAAAGATGTCACGGATACGATTCCTTACCCGAAAATCCCCGGAAACAACTGATGTACAGGTAAGAAAATAAAACCAAACAAAATCTTCACTCAGATAACAATATTTTGATTTTAGATTGAAAAAAATATATATATTGCTTTTAGGGACCAAAAGTTGGTTTCAAAATTATTTAAAAACAATAATTTAAATTTTATATATTGGAAATTTTTCTTTCTTGAGGCAGAGATTATTGAAAACAGTCGATATAGCGTTTATAGACAGTATTACTAAAGCTGCGGTGGTTTCCATAATCAAATTTGATAATGAACAACAAAGATCTCGTGGAATAAACTACTTGTAGTAGTCAGTTTTTATTATGTTCAAGCATATCATTAAATTATAAATCATGTTTTGACGAAACCAAATTATGGAAATCAAAGATATTAATTTATTGTAGCCTAAAATATGTTGTTGCCGAAGATGGCGTCTTTAAGTTCCTATCTTTCCACATTCCCTCTTAAAGTATTCTTCAAAATATTTATGCTCGATTTTATTGCATGTTATTTTTTATATAATTTTTTTCATTATCCAGCTGATTATTTGTAACATTTAATCTGGAAATATTATATAGCATGTAATTTATTTGCAGTAGGGTTAACATATTCATATATAGAGTTCAGAAGAAGGTTATCGCTCTCTATTTTGTACATTCTTGTATTATGTAACAACATTTAAGGATATATAAATTTGATACAGAATAAGCAATAGTTTACAAAAACATTGTAATCACGCAGTTACAAATATATTGAAGTAAGATTTATTTCAACGATTGGCAATATTGTTAATTGATTAAGAAAGATTCAATAATGCATTTAATAACACCAAATTTTAAAGTATCCTATCTAAAATAGTATTTGTCACTATGTTAATGCCGTTTCATGATTCTCTGTAACTTTACTGAAAAAAGATTTTTTTAAATAATAAGTAGTTTAGTTTTATACTCAGAAAATTTTAGATGAACTAAATATTTACAGAAATTTAATTAGAACTTCAGATTTTACCCAACAACCTAGGATAAAGTTGTTTTCATGTATAATTTAAACTCCAATGGAAGAAAAGTTAGTCAGATAGAAAAGATGGACAGTTGTACAAATATTTACACTAAAGTTAAAGTTACTTGTAGATTTCTGTAAAATTCAATTTTGGTTTTATGTTCATGAGCAAGCACAAACAATTTAATTCATCACTGACTCGAAAACTTGATTATTTACCTATACTTACTCCCAAGTTGACGACTAAACTCTAAACTTAACTAATTTTCAAAACAAATTAATACCAATTTGAAAATACACACTTACTGAAGTTATTGTATGATATTTATTTATCAATTTAAAAATTAATCATGATATGTTTTTTATTTAGATGATTGGGTTTATTTAACATTCTTCAAATTAATCGTCATTATGTCTTACTTAAACTATATAATAAAAATATAAGTAGATAACGGTAATTTCTAAAAGATTTCATGTGTATATATATATATCAAATATTGTACTAAAACAGTAGTAGGCATATATATTGATTCCTCCGGGGACTGGGTTCTGGGTGAGGAGACTGACGACGGTCCGCCATCTTGGATTACGTCACGGCGGCCATATTGGATGACCTCGACCTTCAAAAATTGCCAAGAACTGATGAAAATTGATCAAAATTCTTAAAAATATACCCAAATTCCAACAAAATTTCCAGTTTTTTTTGGAAAAAATATTCCTGCAAAAAATCTAAAAAAAATCAGAACAATAAAAAATGTTTTATTTAGAGGGAAAAATTTCCGTTTTGAGTGAAAAATTTCCCGTTTTAGTCTAAAAAAATGTCAACTGCTTGAAATGACCTAAAACCGGCTTAAGAGTCCTAAAAGCAAGCCCACATAATCCACCTAGGTCATGACCTTCACAATTAGCATGTAATGGCCAACTTTTGAAATTGTGACATTATCGTTTCAGGTTTAATTACGGCCGCCATCTTGAAAATCGGTAATTATTATAAGTTTTTAATTGGAGAAGATTTCAAATTAAAAAATTAAATTATTGAAATTTTAATAAAATTTTAGTTTATAACGCACCTATGTCACGGAGTCCTCAGTTCACTGCCTTAAATGCACACTTCTTCAATTGGTCCTTGTACGGATACGTTTTACCCTACACGCAGTCAGCCAAAAGTTATATTTTAAGGGCCCGTATGTTGATAATTCATCAGTAATATGAATCATAATGTTCCGCTTGATATTGTCAAGAACAGTACAAATGATTTCGATTCACTAAACGTCTTTCAAAATTCCACGAAATGCAGAACGCGCCAATTGAATCCATTATCCTGTATTGCACCGAGTACAGTTGTGTGTTTAGTGTCATGTCCGTTCCATCCACGAAATTATTCCTTCCAAATGTGGAGAGCTTTCACATGCGTGTTTACCGTGTTTACAAACGAACACAGAAATCGAAAGATGAAATTCGTCGTAATTCAAACGAAGATCCAGGTAACTGTTAACTAGAATAACCCTTATTTTATTTGAGGGTTATTCTTCGTTGTAAAGCCGAAGTGCAAGAATGAAACTTAAAACGGCGACACTAAGAATTTATCGGCGCAAATCCTGCGGCTGGGTTCTGGGCGAGGAACTTAGTGCAGTCAAGAAGTCGGCCGCCATCTTGGATATTGACGTTACGGCTGCCATCTTTGATTACCTTGACATTGAACTTAATATGCCCATGAACTTTGAAATTGGCTAAAATTCCCCACAGGTGACCCAAAATTTCTTTAAAATGACTCCAAATCGCCATAGTAAATTTTAAGAAAAATAATTTCACATAAATGTCTCACAAAAAAAAATTATTTTTCCAGGATAAAATTCTCGTTTTTAAAGAAAATTTCCCGTTTTGCTTCTTGAAATGGTCGGTGGCTTGAAATGTCACCAAATAGGCTAAAATTTCCCTCTATCAGAACCCCAGTACGCCTCTGGGGGAACGTTCGAAATCAAACTTAAAAACATCCTCCCATTTGGATAACGTCATGGCCACATTGTTAGATTCTAGAAAGTTCCGCTATTTAAATCGCCCATTTTTCATTGATTGGATGGTTTCGTTCGTTGGGAGGTTTAAGTATTCATCAGTAAGAAATTTATCACGTAAAAGCACTTCGGTTGAATATTTATTGATAACGCGACGGACGCGACGCGAACGAAGCGACACGAAAGCAAACAAATTATTGCGTTATTGTGAACACGTGGTTTCTACCTAAGCGAAAAACAAAAATAAACGTATGTATATATAATATATCTGGCCGTTAGACAAAACTGGTGACAGTCATATTTTTTTCAATTTTTTGATCCGACGTTGGATCTAAATTTAAAGTTAATTCGGAGAAATCAATATGCGTGAACATGTTTCAAAATTTTATTAATAACATGAAACATATACGATAAATAATAGTTTACCAAAACAATCATACAGCCAAAATCTGAAAACAAAATCCTGACAAGCATCTCAGTAAGGTCACGTCCATTACTCAAAGGGATAAATAAAATAAAAAGTTTATCGAAAATTCTGTCACAACGCACTGTTAGCAATGGCCGAAAATTTAAGAGCTTTTTAAAAAAGTATAAACGAATAGTTATTCGTAGTTCCATATAACTGCGACTTCGTAGAAACTACGTTGGATGACATTTTTCTAGTTATATGTTCCGTTGTAAACACTGTGTATTTTTAACAAGGTTTTGAAGGGTCCTTAAAAATTTAAGTTTTTTGACGTGACAACGTCTAATATATCGATGAACGCCGGCTGCACGCACGAAAAAGCGTCCCGTAACGCACATTGTCCCGTTACGCTGTGTCCCGTTACGCTGTGTCCCGTTACGCTCATTGTACGCTTGCGCCGCATCTATCTCTCTTCCACTCGATTGGAACAACCATCGATTTGACTTTTTCAAGGCACATTAAACTTGAAACACTCCCATTCGTTTCCTACTTTTCCTATCATCGTACTATCCTTAACAGAATGACACAGATTGGAAGAAGTTAAATAGCAAACATGTATAAAAGTTATAGTTAAAATGATCTTTGTTAAAGTAATAAACATATTTGAATTAATGAGTGCAAATAAAAGTAAATTTATCAATTTAATTGTAGATTTAATTTCAGTCCTTCTTTGTATCCATATAAAATAGTGATAATCCATATAAAATAGTGATAATTCAATAAAAATGATTCAATTTTATTCATAAAAGTATGCAATCATTTCATAAATGTTTTGTTATGACGTTGTCACGTTAAACTATCGTCCGTAAACCGACTTTACAGACAACCAATATTTAATACAGTGAATCTCAGTCGTAAACGAAGGAATACTCTTGGATAATTTTTCACCAGTAAAAATGAAACACGGAAATGTAGTTCCCCGTCTGAGGCAGGGTCTACACGGATGAAGCGGGGCTGACACTCATATATGTGCCAGCTGCCATACCCAAGGGACAGGCCTGCAGGTCCGGCCAAACTGAGTAACGCGTGGCGGTGTTAAACGGGAGTACTCCGAGGAAACCCACATACTATGGCAACGTCCGCCACGCTTCCCTACTTGCGAAAAACAACCCCCACCGGGAATCGAACGCGGATCGCACTGATGGGAGGCGAGTGTTCTAAATGTTCTTTGTAAATCTACACTGTGATTTTTTTTTGTAAATGGATAAGAAATATTTATGTAAAATTACAGATATTTGTGAAACTGTACACCTACGTAAAATCAATTGTATCACCACAAAATAATGTTCCTGGTTAAACTGGGTTCAGGTTCTAAAACAGGGAGATATGCTTTGTGTTGTCCAATTACCTCCAATGGTTTAAGTTTTTTGTAAAACGTTCCCTGTACACATTTCCAGTATTAACTACGCCCATAATAAGCACGATAAAAAAAAAAAGTAAAATTGTTGAATATTCGACAAAGTTTTCCATGATAAATGATTATGTTGAAATGGAACATCAATTATAATATAAAATCATGTGCCAATTTTCGTAAGAAATACACAGTATTGTCTAGAAAAACGAATTTCTTATATGCAAAAGTAACCATAGCCATGTGTTGTACAAATTTTCTTGTAGTATTAAAAACAATTTCTTGGTAACTGGTTACTCTTTTCTGGTTAAGGTGAACATTTCTAAAAGTGCACGTATTTGATCGCACTGTCACAGATGCCAGATTCGTTTGTCTTAATTGCATGAATCCCGTGTGTAGTCTGAAGGTTTATGTCTTGACGAGAAAACCTGACACAATATCCACAAAAAAAATGTTTCTTTACATTTACAAAAAAAATCCATTGGAAACCAGTTGCCAAGAAATAAATTGTAAAACAAGAAAATTTCTGTAAATTTTTACAAAACATTACTTTAAAATATGTATATAATTTGGCCAGGCCTCTGGCAAAATAACGGTTTTGCCTTTGAAACCTGTTTTTATATGAAATAAAAGGGTTTATCTTTGTTTAGATATTTTTTTTAAATATCTAAATGTTGTTATATTTAATTGTTTAGTTTTTAATTCAAAGTTATTTATCCTAGCCTATTTAATTATTTCTTGTTGTTTTTAAATCTATTGTATCGCCAGGGAGTTGCGCGGTAAAGTAGAATCAGTTTCCTCGTGTGGAGAGTTTACGTGACAGTTGGCAATAGGAAGTGTCAGTTGGCTGCCATGTAATAAAGACGCTGGCCGCTGAGTGCTGCGGAGTGACGAGGCAGTCGGAGTCAACCCTGGAAACTCTTAAGGTGGGTTTACGATTGAAAATTAAGAATTAAGAATTAAGACTTAGTCGAGTATTTACCATATGACTCTATGTAAACTAGTGGAATTGTTTATGATTGTCGTGTGTGAATTTTGACGGGTCGTGTGCGAACCATATGATGACTTAAGACTTAACAGAAATGGTTATATTTTATATTTTTCGTTAAGACTTAAGGGAAGCGACCAATCACAACAAACCGCAACCTTTCAACCGGAAGTTTATGTCTTATTATTGGACCGAGCGAGGCAGTATTTTGGGTTAGAATTCGTATATTTGTCATTTGTAATCATCATCCATTTCGAAAAATAGATATTCCATTTGTCAATAACCTATTTCAAACCTGCTTCTCCATTTCGAACAATGGCCGACCATGTGTTTTGTGCTGTGATTGGTTGGAATTAACGACTTTTATGTCAATCATAAACTGGAAAATGTTGTTTTCACTTAATCGTGTGCTCGATGTTAAGTTATAATTCTTAAGGAAATCAATCATAAACCCAGCTTTATAGGGGACCTTGGGAACTATCTTTACTTCGTCACCCAGCCGTAAGGGGCAGCACAAGCATTTTAAATCGCGCCAAAAAGCGGAAAAATGTAAACAAACATTCATTTTCGAATGGTGTGACGATGATTAGTTTGTCAACAGTGTTTTATAGATTTTGTTAAAGGGATTAATAGTATTCCAGATTAGTTTATGGGAACGAACTAATAATCAGTTATTTTTAGAACTTAACAAAGTCTCGAATTGCGTGTTGTGGGCCTGGAGGTGGTCAATGACTGGAACGAAACACAGGATACCTGTGTCCGATAAACGTTTGACCGAAGTTTGGCTGGCAAGAATGAACTGCACTTACTGGTTACAGTGCGAAGCCGTGTCTTGACACAATAAACGGTTGTGTAATATACATTTCAGTAACGACTGCAGAATGCACATCGGATCAAACAAGTTAATTCCGTTTGCAGTTCCAAACAAGGTCTTGCCAGGTATGTGCTGTTTATTTTTGTAGTTAGTTGTACTCGTTATTAAGAAGTTTGATATGGGATTGAATATAAATAAGATGAATATAAAAATACTTTGTGAATTACATTTCAAGATTCTTGTATATAATGTTTTCCTGCTTATTACACTTCTTTCACTTAAATCCCCATAATGTCTCCTAAATAGTTTTAATTCGATTTAAATTGTTGGTCAAACTTATAAATTAATTTTATAACTTAATTTTATTTTAGTTTGGGTTTAGAACATATTGATAATAGATTTATTAAGCTACATACTGTTAAATTGTTTAGGCCTTCACTTTGATTCATGAATTAATAACTGGAGTGTGGTTAGCTCTATTGTCTGCTTGTTTCTTAGTTATATCACAAGTCTTTTAAAATTCTTCTTTTCGGTTAATTACGTATGTGTAATTATGTGCATTCGGGAGTGCTCCAGCGGAATTATCACAGGTTACACTTGTCTACCTGCAGTGTTTGTTGTTTCATTCATTATTTAAATATACAATATGAAATAAAACATTATGGTGCTTATGTTCAATTAAATATGTATAAAGTAAATAGGAAGGTGAAATTTTTTTTAAAATTTGTAATGTTATTTTTAACACCTTAACTTCACAACTACTACTGAATATTTTGTGAGCTATATGTATGGTTATTCTGTATTCAATTAATTTTTTATTTAAATTTTTTAATCTATGTATTTTTGTGGTTACAGATCTCATCTGACTTTATAAAGTGCCAAATAAGGACTCAATCAATACGACCACAGGGAAGAAGATTTACAGTGAAAGAAAAAGTGGCTGCATTGGCCCTATACAAACAGACTGGTAAAGGGTACCGTTTGTTGTCCAAATGGTTTTATAAATTTGCCAAAATATGAACATACCGTAACAGATTTTGTTGATATGATTGCTGTGTTCCACAATGTGACAAATTGCGAGTTCTTTCACCAGTTCAAGAAAAACATTCTATATAAATTTGACCAGTATTTATCATACCTATTTGAAATGTCAATTCTATAGTGTTAGGGTGGCTTAAATATTTGACGGTGAGAAAAACCCTAACAATTTTGAAAGCCCTGATTTTTTTACGAGTACGATACCTACATTGCTTTTAAATTGTGCAATAAAAAGAATTTTTGAATCACAAATTCTTATACTGTGTAAAATTGTTTCAATTGATAATGTTACATTGTGTGAGTTCTTACAGTGTATAAAAACCCAAGATAAAACCTTTCGCATTTAATAAACAGTTGAAGTAACAATTTATTATTTTGTAAGTTTGTAAAGGTTATCGGTTAGGTTGTTGTAGCATTATGTAAATAAGTTGTATATTATTTTATGTGATGCAGGTTATATGAACATAACTAACATTTACTTAATACTTCTTAGCTACCATTGCTTGCTTGATACTGTAAAAGCTCCTTTTATTAAGTTTTACCTGAAGAAGTATGTATGTACGTGGTAAAAACATGTTAGTTGCTATTTTTAATTATTTTTTGTAAATCAAGTTTTCAGGCTTACATTATTTAAAACTCTTCTACTGGGAATGTACGTTTCACCTTATAAGAAGTCAGTTTTGACTACTAAGTTGGCTTGGTTTTTTTTAATAGCACATCATTTATTATTATGAATTAGAGGATTCAATGTGCAAGCCTCAGGCATGTATGGTGTATGTGGAAATATAATTAAAAGCACACCCAACTTGTCCAACAATTTGCTGGGTTTGCTCTACCAAAGTAATTACAAAAATAATTTTATTAAGGCTGGGCTACATTCGCAATAGCACGCAAACAGCACAGACGCACAGAAGTTAAACATACACTATTAGATATTAGCAGCCACATTGGCAAATAGCACGCGCACAGAAAAATATCACAGGATCGGCGCACAGAAAGTTCATTAACTTTTAACTTTTAGGTTATTTTCTGTGCGTGACCCTGGAGGTAGCCAATCAGCAAACAGTTTAAGTACTACTCTAGTGGGCTTATAAAAGAACGATTGTCACGAAAGTATTGGTGCTGTTGACTTGAGTGGTTTGTTATTGTTTTCAAACACACGATAACATAAAAATGGAAGGCACATTTGATGGCTATCTGATAGCTGTAATAGAAAGTAAAAATATTTTGTATGATAGGGGATCCACAGGATACAAAAATGAAGAAGCTAAGTCAAATGCTTGGAAGTTTGTGTATGAATGTGTTAAAGAAGCCGGATTTGATAATTGATTGATAATCGATAACATTTATTGTCATTAGACACAGGGTGCAATAGACATTGTCATTGAAAATACATAATAATAATATATAAATACACATTTTTAAGTTTAAAGAAAAACATCTTAACAATAATATAACTTTACACAAACTAAAGATCATTAAATTTTAAATTGTTCCATTCGTATAATGAGTATAAAGGATTGGATATGAGCCATTGTTCTAAGATTTGTTTATACTTATCAAAAGATACTGTCCTTGCACACAAAGGTAATCTATTAAAAAATCTTACACTTACATTTTCAAAACTCATATATGATTTACATAGTCATTTATAACTGACATCAATTAAATATCTATTTCTGGTTTTATAGCTATATGTACATTATTTCTTAAAATTAAGTTTTTTTGAATGCTTCCAGTATTATTTTGTGTTGTGTCGTGCGTGAATGTAGCATGAAGCTATGTGCTATCTCTGTGCGGGTGTGCTATCTGTGTGCTGTTTGCGTGCTATTGCGAATGTAGCCCGGCCTTTATCAGCTTAATTTAATTTTTTCACATCTTGTGTATTATATGTAATTTATTAATTATTTAAAAAAATAATGTTGTAAGTTAACAATTATAATTCACCATAGTTGTTCAGTTAAAGAATTGTGAATAAACCTGCTGTTAATGTCAAAATCTACTTGTACAGTAGTGGGGATTGCAATACTTATGCTCCATGTTGTTTTTGCTGACATATGTGGCTAATAGTAAATGCAATTAAATAACAATAAAGAGGGGCAGATTGCTTTATTTTGTGGGCAAATATACTGTTTGCATAGCCAAGTAATGGTTTGATGTTGTATCAGTATCAGGGTCATTGGAGGTGAATGCGTGAGAAAATAGTGAGATAGAGAAGCGATAGCACACATGTGATGTGAAACAGAAGTATCTTGGGAAAAATTACTGGTTTGCAGCAACATCTAACATGTTTCCCAATTTTGAAAAATCCAGATTACAACCCGTTACCTAGGTGAGAGGCAAGTTATTTGATCTCTTAACAGTAGTATATAATAGCCAGAACTAGATCAGGGTTCAGGGTGTGGATTGAAGATTGTCGGTCCGCCATCTTGGATTGTAACGTCACGGCGGCAAAAATTCCTCAAAATTCCTCAAAAATGACTCAAAATGACTCAAAATTTCCCGTTTTAAGAAAACATTTCCAATTTTCGAGGGAAAAATTCCCGTTTCGAGGGAAAATTTCCCGATTTAGTCCTTAAAAATCCCAACGGCTAGAAATGTCCTGATAGAGGCTTAAGCATCCTTAACTCAAGCCTCAGTTAAGCCTCTATCAGGATGTGACCTTGACCTTTGACCTTGACCCCGACGGCCATCTTGGATCCACCATCTTGGATGACGTCATTTCGTTTTCTCGAACATTCCGGCATTGTGTTATCGGCCATTTTGAATTATGACGTCACCGTTGCAATTTCCGTTACGGCCGCCATCTTTAAATTTATTATCCGATTTTAATGAAAAAAAAAATTTTAAAAATATAAAAAAATCAAATAAAACTTTTTTAATAACATATTTAAAAAACAAACATTTACAACACGGAGCTCGGAGTCTTCGGTTCAAACCCGACGAGTGCAAAAAAAATAAAAATGGAGACCGATCCTTCCCTCGTGGTGGGTGCTGGCAGACTGACTCCCGCCACTTTTTATCATCATCTAGTATGACGTCATGGCCGCCATCTTGTCTTCGATGCTGGAAGCCATCATCATTGTATCGTCGGCTAGAGTGCGCCGATGACATGTTAGTTTAATTCGTATCCGCTAGAGTGCAGTAATCATTTATTACTGTGACACACGCCATCTTGTCATTTGGCCGCCATCTTGAAAATCCGTAATTATTTTGCTAGAAATTCGGGAAAAGTTCCAAAATTCATTAAATAAATCAGTCATTAATTTACATATTGATTCCATCGATTCCCGTCCTCGGTTCGATACCCGATCGATGCCATAATGTTTAATCTTATTTAAAAAATAATAATTTCAATATACCATGTTCAACATTCGTAAAGAGTCTATAAATCCTCTACGACCACCATCCTATCAGACATCAAGACCACCATATTGGAAATGTGTAATTTTAATGCTAGAGATCCGGGAAAAAGTTCAGAAATCATTAAATAAATTTCCGATCAATATACTGATTAATTAGATAGACTAAGGCCCTTGGTACGATCTAGGATGATGCAAAAAAATTAAATATAACATCAATTTTACATAATAGTAACAGGTTCGAGGAATTAAACACCGCAAGTTCTTTTACAAACATAATATTTATTACATAAATTCTATTCTACTACAGGATCACTTACGAAAGCCAGCAATCTTATAATCATTTAGTTCCACAGCGGTGTGAAATGACTAATTCTTAGCTCCAATCGGTTTATACTAGACAGAGTCCAGCCAGAACCTTTACAGACATAGTCCACCTCTTCTTGAGAGAGTTTCTGGATACCGTTTTTAACAGTTTGCTTCACATCGTTAGAACTGTAAATTACTGCAGCCGATGTCTTTAATGCACACTTCTTCACTTTGTCATCTAACGGATATGGCTTTCCATATATACAGTCCAACCACAAGTTATATTTCAAAGGTCCGTTTGTTGCTACATCATCAGTAAGCTGATTGATTATCTTCTGTCTGATATCGTCAAGAAAATTACAAATGACCTTCGACTCACCGAACGTATTTAGATAATAGTAGTCTTTCAACGTTCCACGAAATGCAGACTGCGCCAAGTAGAAGCCATTATCGTTCACTTGTAATGCTCCGAACACAGTCTTAGGTTTAGTTCCATGTGCAGACGTCATAACAATCGGTTGCCGGGCATCTGTTTTTTTGGTTGTACGCTTTCGTGTCTCCAATCTAAAGCGAGGAGTCTAAATGTCGGCAGGTAGTTCAGCAGTAGGAGCACAGACTCCACCTTTACATTTTTTCGCATGATGTCGCAAACTGTCAATTCGAGTAAACCATTTAAGGCACTCATCACATCGAAACTTCATGCGAGAAGGATTCTTCGTGCATTTGCTCCGCTCATGTCTTCATGCATCATGGGAAAATGCGAACGACGTATCACAGTAGCTGCAAGGATACCGTGGTGATGAAGACGATCCTTTCATACCAGATCCAGATACAGGCGTTGCAACAGTAGTACCATTTCCAGGCATTCTCTTATGCACATCGATGCATCGTTGTTGCGCCGAAACCTTTAATTTCTGCCGCACAGCAGGACCTTTGCATGCCTTCATGTGCGTTTTCATATTATCTTTTCTGGCAAACTGCTTATGACATTTCTCACAAACAAACATTGTACGATATAGGTTCTTGGCACATTCGCTCCTCTCGTGCCGGCGAGCATTGCTGTTGTTTGAGAAAATCTTGTCGCAGTAACAGCACCGATGTTCGCTAGTTGTCAAATCAGCATCCATTGAAGTCTCCATCGAGGTCGTATCGTCGATCGTCGTGGTTTCCTGCACATCCAGCTCAGTAGTCATTAAGCTATCTTTTGCTGGTGGTATCACATCTGTTGAAATCTCCTCCAATGTTGACGTCGTCGTCGTTGCCAACGGGATCTGCTCCACCATTGTCGTCGCTGACGTCAAGGTTCCCGTAGACGATGGTACAACGTCCATCGAGTTCGGCGTTAAAGTCGGTAAAGATGCCATCGAGTTCTCAAGAACAGGTAATTACGCGACTTATGCACCAGATGAAATAATCTAGGTGATCCTTACACCGTCGACGACAGTAACAAACTGAGCGACCTGCTGTCTAGGACTCGCTTATATACAAGCACCGGATGGAATAATACGCAAGTCAAATCAAGAACCATTTACTATAATACTAGAGTCAAAACAACATTAAAAATAGAAGGACCATCAACGAAAAGGCAGCACATTTGGAAGCACCGACAGCGAAAAGGCAGCACATTTGGAAGCACCGACAGCGAAAAGGCAGCACATTTGGAAGCACCGACAACGAAAAGGCAGCACATTTGGAAGCACCGACAACGAAAAGGCAGCACATTTGGAAGCACCGACAACGAAAAGGCAGCACATTTGGAAGCACCGACAACGAAAAGGCAGCACATTTGGAAGCACCGACAACAAAAAGGCAGCACCGACAACGAAAAGGCAGCACATATGGAAGCACCGACAACGAAAAGGCAGCACCGACAACGAAAAGGCAGCACATTTGGAAGCACCGACAACGAAAAGGAAGCACATTTGGAAGCACCGACAAAGAAAAGGCAGCACCGCCAACGAAAAGGAAGCACATTTGGAAGCACCGACAACGAAAAGGCAGCACCATCGACGAAAAGGAAGCACATTAATTTGTCATTGACTCCAATATTCATTGGCTCCAATATTCATTGGCTCCAATATTCATTGGCTCCAATATTCATTGGCTCCAATATTCATTGGCTCCAATATTCATTGGCTCCAATATTCATTGACTCCAATATCCATGAGCTCCAATATCAATTGGCTCGAATTGCTCCAAAAGGTTCCATCAGCCTTTTGGCTCCAACAGTCTTTTGGCTACGATAGTCATTGGCTCCAATAGTCATTGGCTACAATATTCATTGGCTCCAATAATCATTGACTGCAATATTTATTGGTTCCAATATTCATTGGCTCCAATATTCATTGGCTCCAATATTCAATGGCTCCAATATTCATTGACTCCAATATTCATTGGCTCCATCAGTCATTGACAACTACAGTCTTTTGGTCCCAAAAGTCTTTTGGCTCCAAAAATATTAGGCTAGAATTCTTCGAGTCTAAGAGACTATGAGACCACATGGCTACGAGTCTAAAATGATCTAGCTGGTTACGAGTTATACATGGCTTGCGAGGCTACAGAGCTACGAAGTTTCTAGTACACAGGTTTACATGACTGCGAGGATACAGGACTACAAGTCTGCAAGAGTACTTGACTACGAAGGTACTCGTCTACATGACTCCAGTTACCGCATCTGTCTTCGATGGAATTTTCTCTTTTGCTACTTCTACACCATCAGCATTATGTTATAAGATTACAAAGCTACTTGCTTACGTAGCTTCAAGTCTACGAGGCTCCAATACATCATGACTACGAGACTACGAGCCATGAGGTTACGAGACTATGCGATTGCAAGTCTTCAAGGTTACGTCATCGCGAGGCTATAGGACTACGAAGCTTCCAGAACGCATGGTTACGAGAATGCATGACTAATTGGCCGCATGGCTACGAAACTTTATTTCTCTAACTGACTACAATAGCACTATTCAGTGGTGAGAGTTAATTTATTTCATGCAAAGGTACTTGCTGCAAGCAGTTCCGCTTTTCAACATCAGATGACGTCACGTTTTGCTTGCAGGTAAAATAATATTTATTTATTTTATGCGGGATGCGGGTTGTTCACTATCGATCGCATAAGAAGAATGGCATCGATAGTCTTCAAGGAGAAGGAAGTTCGTCCTTCCTGCTAGTGCTTCTCAGATTTCTCACGCTACGTCATCTTGGATTGCGACGACACGGCTGCCATCTTGGATGGGTGTGATTTTGACCTTTGACCGAAACCGCAGGAATGATCGCAAGCACACGGATTAACCATCATAATATTGGCAAGAATAATCAGGAGCACACGGAGAAAAACGACACATATTTTCTTTGATATCATAAAATTACAGAAAAAAAATATTTAAAAAAATAAAAATAAATTAATAAAAAAATTTAAAATAAAAAAAAAATGCATAAACAGATTCTGCTAGCTTGTAAACTTATCATTGTTGAGAAAAGATAGAAATCTGGTACAAGCCAGAATTTTATGTATTTTTTGTTTTTATTTTAAATTTTTTTATTAATTTATTTTAATTTTTTTAAATATTTTTGTTCTGTAATTTTATGATATCAAAGAAAACATGTGTCGTTTTTCTCCGTGTGCTCCTGATTATTCTTGTCAATATATATGATGGTTTTCTCCGTGTGCTCCTGATTATTCTTTGCCAATATTATGATGGTTTTCTCCGTGTGCTCCTGATTATTCATATCAATATTTTGATGGTTAATCCGTGTGCTCCTGATTATTCTTGCCAATATTATGATGGTTAATCCGTGTGCTTGCGATCATTCCTGCGGTTTCGGTCAAAGGTCAAAATCACACCCATCCAAGACGGCAGCCGTGACGTCGCAATCCAAGATAACGGAGCGTGAGAAATCTGAGAAGCACTAGCAGGAAGGACGAACTTCCTTCTCCTTGAAGACTATCGATGCCATTCTTCTTATGCGATCGATAGTGAACAACCCGCATCCCGCATAAAATAAATAAATATTATTTTACCTGCAAGCAAAACGTGACGTCATCTGATGTTGAAAAGCGGAACTGCTTGCAGCAAGTACCTTTGCATGAAATAAATTAACTCTCACCACTGAATAGTGCTATTGTAGTCAGTTAGAGACATAAAGTTTCGTAGCCATGCGGCCAATTAGTCATGCATTCTCGTAACCATGCGTTCTGGAAGCTTCGTAGTCCTATAGCCTCGCGATGACGTAACCTTGAAGACTTGCAATCGCATAGTCTCGTAACCTCATTGCTCGTAGTCTCGTAGTCATGATGTATTGGAGCCTCGTAGACTTGAAGCTACGTAAGCAAGTAGCTTTGTAATCTTATAACATAATGCTGATGGTGTAGATGTAGCAAAAGAGAAAATTCCATCGAAGACAGATGCGGTAACTGGAGTCATGTAGACGAGTACCTTCGTAGTCAAGTACTCTTGCAGACTTGTAGTCCTGTATCCTCGCAGTCATGTAAACCTGTGTACTAGAAACTTCGTAGCTCTGTAGCCTCGCAAGCCATGTATAACTCGTAACCAGCTAGATCATTTTAGACTCGTAGCCATGTGGTCTCATAGTCTCTTAGACTCGAAGAATTCTAGCCTAATATATTTGGAGCCAAAAGACTTTTGGGACCAAAAGACTGTAGTTGTCAATGACTGATGGAGCCAATGAATATTGGAGTCAATGAATATTGGAGCCATTGAATATTGGAGCCAATGAACATTGGAGCCAATGAATATTGGAACCAATGAATATTGCAGTCAATGATTATTGGAGCCAATGAATATTGTAGCCAATGACTATTGGAGCCAATGACTATCGTAGCCAAAAGACTGTTGGAGCCAAAAGGCTGATGGAACCTTTTGGAGCAATTCGAGCCAATTGATATTGGAGCTCATGGATATTGGAGTCAATGAATATTAAAGCCAATGAATATTGGAGCCAATGAATATTGGTGCCAATGAATATTGGAGCAAATGAATATTGGAGTCAATGACAAATTAATGTGCTTCCTTTTCGTCGATGGTGCTGCCTTTTCGTTGTCGGTGCTTCCAAATGTGCTTCCTTTTCGTTGGCGGTGCTGCCTTTTCTTTGTCGGTGCTTCCAAATGTGCTTCCTTTTCGTTGGCGGTGCTGCCTTTTCTTTGTCGGTGCTTCCAAATGTGCTGCCTTTTCGTTGTCGGTGCTTCCAAATGTGCTGCCTTTTCGTTGTCGGTGCTGCCTTTTCGTTGTCGGTGCTTCCAAATGTGCTGCTTTTTCGTTGTCGGTGCTTCCAAATGTGCTGCCTTTTCGTTGTCGGTGCTTCCAAATGTGCTGCCTTTTCGTTGTCGGTGCTTCCAAATGTGCTGCCTTTTCGTTGTCGGTGCTTCCAAATGTGCTGCCTTTTCGTTGTCGATGCTTCCAAATGTGCTGCCTTTTCGTTGTCGGTGCTTCCAAATGTGCTGCCTTTTCGTTGTCGGTGCTTCCAAATGTGCTGCCTTTTCGTTGATGGTCCTTCTATTTTTAATGTTGTTTTGACTCTAGTATTATAGTAAATGGTTCTTGATTTGACTTGCGTATTATTCCATCCGGTGCATGTATATAAGCGAGTCCTAGACAGCAGGTCGCTCAGTTTGTTACTGTCGTCGACGGTGTAAGGATCACCTAGATTATTTCATCTGGTGTATAAGTCGCGTAATTACCTGTTCTTGAGAACTCGATGGCATCTTTACCGACTTTAACGCCGAACTAGATGGACGTTGTACCATCGTCTACGGGAACCTTGACGTCAGCGACGACAATGGTGGAGCAGATCCCGTTGGCAACGACGACGACGTCAACATTGGAGGAGATTTCAACAGATGTGATACCACCAGCAAAAGATAGCTTAATGACTACTGAGCTGGATGTGCAGGAAACCACGACGATCGACGATACGACCTCGATGGAGACTTCAATGGATGCTGATTTGACAACTAGCGAACATCGGTGCTGTTACTGCGACAAGATTTTCTCAAACAACAGCAATGCTCGGCGGCACGAGAGGAGCAAATGTGCCAAGAACCTATATCGTAAAATGTTTGTTTGTGAGAAATGTCATAAGCAGTTTGCCAGAAAAGATAATATGAAAACGCACATGAAGGCATGCAAAGGTCCTGCTGTGCGGCAGAAAGTAAAGGTTTCGGCGCAACAACGATGCATCGATGTGCATAAGAGAATGCCTGGAAATGGTACTACTGTTGCAACGCCTGTATCTGGATCGGGTATGAAAGGATCGTCTTCATCACCACGGTATCCTTGCAGCTACTGTGATACGTCGTTCGCATTTTCCCATGATGCATGAAGACATGAGCGGAGCAAATGCACGAAGAATCCTTCTCGCATGAAGTTTCGATGTGATGAGTGCCTTAAATGGTTTACTCGAATTGACAGTTTGCGACATCATGCGAAAAAATGTAAAGGTGGAGTCTGTGCTCCTACTGCTGAACTACCTGCCGACATTTAGACTCCTCGCTTTAGATTGGAGACACGAAAGCGTACAACCAAAAAAACAGATGCCCGGCAACCGATTGTTACGTCTGCACATGGAACTAAACCTAAGACTGTGTTCGGAGCATTACAAGTGAACGATAATGGCTTCTACTTGGCGCAGTCTGCATTTCGTGGAACGTTGAAAGACTACTATTATCTAAATACGTTCGGTGAGTCGAAGGTCATTTGTAATTTTCTTGACGATATCAGACAGATGATAATCAATCAGCTTACTGATGATGTAGCAACAAACGGACCTTTGAAATATAACTTGTGGTTGGACTGTATATATGGAAAGCCATATCCGTTAGATGACAAAGTGGAGAAGTGTGCATTCAAGACATCGGCTGCAGTAATTTACAGTTCTAACGATGTGAAGCAAACTGTTAAAAACGGTATCCAGAAACTCTCTCAAGAATAGGTGGACTATGTCTGTAAAGGTTCTGGCTGGACTCTGTCTAGTATAAACCGATTGGAGCTAAGAATTAGTCATTTCACACCGCTGTGGAACTAAATGATTATAAGATTGCTGGCTTTCGTAAGTGATCCTGTAGTAGAATAGAATTTATGTAATAAATATTATGTTTGTAAAAGAACTTGCGGTGTTTAATTCCTCGAACCTGTTACTATTATGTAAAATTGATGTTATATTTAATTTTTTTGCATCATCCTAGATCGTACCAAGGACCTTAGTCTATCTAATTAATCAGTATATTGATCGGAAATTTATTTAATGATTTCTGAACTTTTTCCCGGATCTCTAGCATTAAAATTACACATTTCCAATATGGTGGTCTTGATGTCTGATAGGATGGTGGTCGTAGAGGATTTAGAGACTCTTTACGAATGTTGAACATGGTATATTGAAATTATTATTTTTTAAATAAGATTAAACATTATTGCATCGATCGGGTATCTAACCGAGGACGGGAATCGATCGAATCAATATGTAAATTAATGAGTGATTTATTTAATGATTTTTGGAACCTTTCCCGAATTTCTAGCTAAATAATTACGGATTTTCAAGATGGCGGCCAAATGACAAGATGGCGGGTGTCACAGTAATAAATGATTACTGCACTCTAACGGATACGAATTAAACTAACATGTCATCGGCGCACTCTAGCCGACGATACAATGATGATGGCTTCCAGCATCGAAGACAAGATGGCGGCCATGACGTCATACTAGATGATGATAAAAAGTGGCGGGAGTCAGTCTGCCAGCACCCACCACGAGGGAAGGATCGGTCGCCATTTTTATTTTTTTTGCACTCGTCGGGTTTGAACCGAGGACTCCGAGCTCCGTGTTGTAAATGTTTGTTTTTTAAATATGTTATTAAAAAAAATTTTATTTGATTTTTTTATAATTTTAAAATTTTTTTCTCATTAAAATCGGATAATAAATTTAAAGATGGCGGCCGTAACGGAAATTGCAACGTTGACGTCATAATTCAAATTGGCCGATAACACAATGCCGGAATGTTCGAGAAAACGAAATGACGTCATCCAAGATGGTGGATCTATGTTGGCCGTCGGGGTCAAGGTCAAAGGTCAAGGTCACATCCTGATAGAGGCTTAACTGAGGCTTGAGTTAAGGATGCTTAAGCCTCTATCAGGACATTTCTAGCCGTTGGGATTTTTAAGGACTAAATCGGGAAATTTTCCCTCGAAACGGGAATTTTTCCCTCGAAAACGGGAAATTTTTTCTTAAAACGGGAAATTTTGAGTCATTTTGAGTCATTTTTGAGGAATTTTGAGGAATTTTTGCCGCCGTGACGTCACAATCCAAGATGGCGGACCGACAATCTTCAATCCACACCCTGAACCCTGATCTAGTTCCGGCTATTATATACTACTCTTAACCATCATGCCTCTTTGCTTTAATATGACAGATGGGGTGAACACCATGAGCAGTCAATTAGTGTCAAGGCTTATTGTTTAGGCTTTTACAGGTAGAATTATCAAGAATATAATTGTGACAGCCTGATAACATTTTGTCTTGAATAAAGCATGCTTAACAACAGTCTGTCAGTGCCACTCACTGCAGTAAAGATTTCTTATGTAAGATGTAATTCAGTGTACCTGCCTGCAAGCACTTGAACAATTAAACTTGGTTAGCTTCCTGTTATCAAAAACTACTCACAAAATATGCAGTTATACCATAATTGAACCATAAAAATAATTAACTCCTGGTGGCCAAATTAAGTAACATCATGACAACCAGGAGCTGGGCCCCTCAAACAGCCCAATGCAGTGTGCACTGCTGCCCCCCCCCCCCCTCTTTTCCCCTTCTGTGCAAACTCTGTGCATACATGTAAGTAAGTCAGCTTGTTTTGTAGATATATAATTGAGGGTTTTATACTATATATTTTTATTTAATTGGTTTGATTATGAATAAAACTTTCTTTGCTCGAGGAAAAAATATGAATAAGATTTAAAAACATATATGTTTCTTTTAAACTAGTTTTTATACATATCCTACTAATAAATATTTCAATGTATTTTGTTGTGAAAGTGTTCAGGTCTGTGAAAACGACCTTGTGGACTTGAGTCTTAGCACCCCAAACAGGACACATCACGCCCTAAGCTAGTCTCGTAAGCTTGGTTCATATGCATTTTTTTACATAGTTGAGTCCATAGTAACGAACCAGTGATCCACTCCTTCGTTAAGTTCTCCTGCGACAACAATTTCAGTGTTGAAAATTTAAAAAGATTATTTAACTTAATCTATAGTGCTGAATGTAAACTATTATTAATTTTACAATTGTTGTAAATAATAATTGGTACATGATCCTAAAATACAACAAAAATAATTCCAATACTTGCATGTAAATATAAGTGAAACAATATAAATGATCTGCAAGAAATTGTTTTGATATGTACATAACCTAAATAGGCATCTTGCAATACTTCAACACAGTTAAATTTTTGAGGTTAAATATGGTGTTTACAATGAAGTTACATAGGTACTATTAATTACTGCGTGTCTAATGCCAGCAAAAAAAATGTATTTCTAAGAAGTTAAAAATTTGGTGAATAGTGCAGTTTAAAATAAATATATAATTTTTGAAATAGATATAAAAAATATGGTTACTGGTATCAAACATGTCACAAGCTTGATATTTCTTTTTCTAATTGCCAGAAATCGAAATATTAAGATTGCGTTAATTCAAAATACCAATTATAAACACTTACTATTACAAAAGTTATTCAAAAGACCCGCGCTCTTATAGTTAGTTTGTCACCCAGCCGCCAGGGGCGCTTAAAACAGTGCCCGGCAGCTTAGTATGGGAGTTTCCGTTCTATAACTACTCTTTATTCTATGGTCGGAGTCCGCCGCGAGTCGAGGCGAGACCTCGTGGTAGCGCCTCGCGCGCGGGAGTCAAATGGGCCCGCGACTGTTGGAGTGCACAGGCCATGCCCGGGCGCGGTGCACAACTTTTCACGAGACTTTGAATTTCACACGATGAGCCTCGAGCACGTTTGTTCGGCTTTCGGGGACAGGCCTATCGTATTTATTAAAAGGCACGAAAAAATTTAAATGCCTTGTTTGAGATTAGCTACGAGTGTTTCTGCGGCAGCGACGAGAGAAATAGTGAGTACAGCTGATATGATTGTAGATGGTGTTGGTCTGGATAAACTAGAATTTCTTGTTACGTAACTTACCAGAATCTCTGTTACCGTTTGCGTGCACGTCAGTGGGCGAACATATATTTCTTGGTTTGGAAGACATTTATTTTATGTTTATAGTTAAAGAAATAACCTATTGACTTAAACTTGAAATATTTGCGCACTCCCCCAGCGCTTTGTAAAGGACTTTTGTAGATCAACTTTTTTAGTAATTTTAAATTGGAGTATATCTTTAATAGTAATTTTTTGTTAGTTATATCTTTGAATATAAATGCAGTCATATAATTTGATATGTATATTTTAGTAACTGTCTGCAGTTTAGGAATAATAATTTTATAACGAAAATTGTTAAGTATTGACTGATGTTCTATAAAATAATAAATTATTTTAAACCATGGTAATGATAGGCGTATATTCAAACAATTGACCTTATTTTTTTATTGTCTTTATTAAGTGCGCATTTAAAACCAGAAAGCTATTCGGGGAACTGTTTAGAAATAACTTTAACTAATTAAGGAACTGGATCAACAAAAAAAACATAAATGCCCGGGGCAAGAATCCGAACCCATTGGTAATGCAAATAATTTTTTTTTTTTATGTAGCGGCACAGTTACGTGATGATTTCAGTTCTATTAAAAAAAAAAATTAACAGTCCAATGGTTAAAAAAAAATGTCTTCTTTTAAACACCCCCCGAAATAAAAGTGTTGTTTCTTTGAAGGTAGTCGAGGTTTCGTACATTGTCTTTGAAAACTGACTATCAGTCAAAGGCAGTTGAAGTAATTTCGCTGGGCTTTCGAGCGAGCTCGAAGGCGGGGGTGAACACGTTAACAGATCGACGGTTCACGCAAACTGTTCTCTCCAACCCACCCTCTCTTTGTTGTATACCACCCCCCCCCCTTCCCGGCCTCCTTCATAGTACTCGTGACTCTGCCGCGGGTTTTGATTTCAGTTTAAAATTCAACGCCCCGGTGTCTGCTGCCACGCCACCCGCGAACACAAAACGGGGTCGAGCTGGCGAGGGAAATTGCTAGGGTTGTTTCGGAGGGGGGAAAGGGGGGCATATCGCGTTTCTGATTCGCCCGCGCGCGCGCTCGGAAACACTGTGTGTATGCCGTGAAGCGTGAACGAGGCATCGTTGCAACTTGCCGCCAGCACCAGCTCCCATATTTGCTTGAGGTTAGTTTCCGAGCTCGACTTGTACCACCGCAGGAACAAGTTACTCAATTACAGCTGAAAGCGTCGCAAGAAGTGCGTTGTTGCTATCACTAATAAGCAATTCTCCCCCCCCCCTCCAGAAACCCATTCTCTTTTTGAAATAATTTAAACATGTATTTTCCTTCCTTTTGAGTATAGATAATTCCATTTTTAACTCTACGACAGTGATATTAATTGTATTTTTAACTCTATGACCGTTATATTAGTTCTATTTTTAACTCTATAACCGTGATATTAATTCTAGTTTTGACCCAATGACCGTGATATTTATTGTATTTTATTTTTAACTCTATGACCATGATATTAAATGTAATTTTAACTCTATGACCGTTATATTAATCAGTGTTGTCGCACTGAGCTACAGTTCACTTAAAACTTCATTACACGCCAAAGTTGTTAGCATTAAAGATAAAATAAACTTTGATCTAAATTCACAGTTTTTATTTAGGATGACGTTAGGATTTCAGATCATAGCCTATAGAATTTTCGAATAGTATTTGAATATTGTAAAAAAAAATTGTAACCATTCAAAATAGTTTCGAACATTTTTTGAGCCACTAAACCTCTAAACAAACATAAAAAGTTTAATCATAAAAAAGAATTTATAAAAAATGAAAATAAATTTGTGGTACAAGTAGATGGAAATAGCCGGTTCTGGGACAATCGCAGGATCCAGGATCCATCTAATCCGTATGCTAATCCATGCTAATCCGTATGCTAATCTATGCTAATCCATGCCAATCTATGCTAATCCGTATGCCAATCTACGCTAATCCATGCCAATCTATGCTAATCCGTATGCCAATCTATGCTAATCTGTATGCCAATCTATGCTAATTCGTATGCCAATCTATGCTAATTTGTATGCCAATCTATGCTAATCCATATGCCAATCTATGCTAATCCATATGTTAATCCATGCTAATCCATCCGCCATTTTGTATTTCTAGAAATTTCCACCAACTTCGAATCATGACGTCACTGTTGCACTTTTCGTCACGGCCGCCATCTTGGATTCGAATTTTTTTTTCGAACTTCAAATTTTCGAAATTCGATGTAATCAGCCGCCATCTTGTTTCGTCTGCTGGTGGCCGCCATCTTGTTTTCGTCTGCTGGAGGCAGCCATCTTGTGATGTCATATAGTTCTGTTGGTCGCCACCAGATAGCAGCAGGGATTATTTTATTTTTTTTCTTTAACTAAAATATTTTCAGTGCCGAGGCTGGGATTCGATCCATGGGACGTGAAAACGTCCAGGATGTCGTGGTTACGAAGCGGACGCCTTGACCACTAGACCACGAGACCAGTTGGGATATAGTGGAATAAATAATCTATATATGCTACGTACTGATGGCAAGTTTATGATAAATCCGGGGGAGGGTGTTTTTGTCTTCCTTAATGCATACCTAAGGCGCCACATTTGAAATTATAATTATTATACAGCCGCCATCTTTATTTCCAGCACAGACTACCAGATGGCGCTAAATTCAAAAATTAGTTGCCAGAGGCGCCGCCATCTTGGTTCTCAAGTTGGCTGGTAGATGTCGCTAGACGCCTTGACCACTAGACCACGAGACCAGTTGGGATATAGTGGAATAAATAATCTATATATGCTACGTACTGACGGCAAGTTTATGATAAATGGGGGGGAGGGTGTTTTTGCCTTCCTTAATGCATACCTAAGGCGCCACATTTGAAATTATAATTATTATACAGCCGCCATCTTTATTTCCAGCACAGACTACCAGATGGCGCTAAATTCAAAAATTAGTTGCCAGAGGTGCCGCCATCTTGGTTCTCAAGTTGGCTGGTAGATGTCGCTAGTATCGCGCGCCAAATTCAAAATTAGTTGCCAGAGGTGCCGCCATCTTGGTTCTCAAGTTGGCTGGTAGATGCCGCTAGTATCGCGCGCCAAATTCAAAATTAGTTGCCAGAGGCGCCGCCATCTTAGTTCTCAAGTTGGCTGGTAGATGGCGCCACCGTTGCCATATTTTAGTTCATATAATCGATACCAGATGACGCCACCGTCGCCATCTTTAGTTCCTAGTGTTGCTACCAGAGTGTGCCACTGTCGCCATATTTTAGTTCATATAATCGATACCAGATGACGCCACCGTCGCCATCTTTAGTTCCTAGTGTTGCTACCAGAGTGTGCCACCGTCGCCATCTTTAATTCTTAAAGTTACCGCCAGAGCGCGCCACCATCGCCATCTTTAATTCTTAAATTTACTGCCGGATGGCGCCAAGTGTTATGTAGTCAGTCGAGACAGGTCGGGAACGAGTCGAGACAAGTCTAGACAGTCGAGACAAGTCGGGGGACAAGACGAGACAAGTCGGTAGCCTGTATTCACCAAGTTCTCCGTTGCCGTCACAGCCACCCGGGTATCTGACGAGTCCTAATTAATATACTCGTACACATCCTACCTCTATGACTTCTACAAACAGACTGACCATACCTACTCCAAAAGGACATGTATATATATTACACCCACATACAAAAATAAATTAACCATCGCTGTAAGATACTGTATTTCGTCTATAATTTTATAAATTATGATAGAGTATTTAAAAAATATTGGTGTTGTGTAGAGTCTCTCTCTCTTCTTCTCGTAGTGGCGGAAGACATCTCGAAGGTAGTGTTAGAATTTATGTATTAAAGCAATCACTCTAGCTGAGGAGGTTAATAACTTATAGTTACAACTTTTTAAAAATACTCTGAATTTAAAACAATTTTTAATAAGAGGGACCATTAAACGGTTTGAAATTAAAGCAAACAACTTAAATGTTAAACACATATTTATTTAAATCTTATTACAAACAGCAAGGGATAAGAAAAAAAATCACTGTTTTAAAAGAATTAAATAATGAGTAATAAAAGTACATAATATTCACACACTGCACATCATAGTGACAAAGTCAACATAACCTATTTACATAAACCAGAGACCCAATTATACATAGTAGTATGGGTGGTCGAATAGCCAGAATTTAAGTAGCTGAACATTACAATGGGCGCAATGGAATTTGCCATACATTTTTATACATTTATTCAGTCGGTTTCCATAAGTCTTTAAAAGTTTGTTGAAGCTAGGACAGTTTCTTTCATTATGTAAATCAACAATGTTGGCACTGCACAGTTCACTAAAGATACTTTTTTGTTTGTCTCCTAGGACGTACACTACATCTCCTTATTCAGGGTTGACGATGTCACATAACACTGATGAGATTTGGTCAAAGCTCACTTCACCTTCGTTCCACGAGAGTCCATGCACTTCATAAGTCAGTTTACGATTCTCGCTTTGCGACTGTCTGTCTAGTTCGGACCAGTCACATGGCGGTTTGAATATGTATTCGTAGGTCCTCAATACATCACCGTCCTCGATGAACATTGCTGCAAGTTGCTTAACCACATACCCCTTTTGCGATGTGAGGCACTGAATGTTGCAGAGAAATAATGACATTTTTTTTGCCAGTAACCACGATAACTGATGTGTGAAGCTGTGCGTAGTTGATATGGAGAGCTGCCGAGTGCTAGCTCTGCAAGGCTGATGCTAGTTCCACAGGTATGACTGCAAGGCTGTAGTGCTGATGTTGTCTCTAGGATGCTGAACGTCAGACTGGTTGTAACAACCCTTGGTGTCGTAGTACACACAAATTTATTATTCGTCATCATCATCACTATCCCCCAAGCCACTGTCCGTTCCTTCATCCACATCTTCGTTCGCCTCTTGCGCCTCCTTTGCGGCCTCGATGCAGGTCATAACAGCCTGATATATATAGGTAATAAGTTCCTCTTCCTCAGGGAACTCAGCGAGAATGTTGAGGGCGGAGGATGTAAGGTGGTAATGTATATCATTAAAGTCCATACCTATGTAGCGACGTACTACCTCCATTACTAATTCCCGAACATCGTCCATCGTTACACTGTTTAAATTACAATCGCAAACACTCTCCGCGCAAACACTGGTGGAAGCCATGATGATAGGAGCGCGGTTAGAAGCAGACTACCACGTTAGCGGAGCGATGCTGTGAGGCCCTAGAACTCAACCTTCAATGCATTCCCGAAAGTTAACAACAGCCTCAACGAACCGTTACACATTCCAAACCTTCCCCACCCCCTCTCTCACGAAACAGACAAAACAGATGTACGCCACAGGAGCTAGAACAACTGAATAGCCAAATATATATTTAGACTGCCCAACTTCATAAATGACATGAGATAATTCCTGTGCGATAATCATACTTTAAATAATGCAATGTATGTATAAACATTAATTATTCCGAAGTACTTGAAAAAAAAATGTAAGTGAGGTGTTATTCACCTTTAGCGCTTCTCGATTTCTGTATCTGCTACCCACGAATTAAATTGAGACGGAAACCCCACCATTTCACAAAAGACCGGCCATTTCTTCGTTTGAGAACTTTCTCCACCAAATATGTGTCCGGATACATCGTAGGCTGGATCTCTTCAGCATAGAAGCCACCACGAATAGGCTTGTGGTCCAAGTCTTCGAGGTAGTAGGTCCTGGGTTCCGATTCACGAACGTGTGTCACACGGAAAAGTTCAGAACTCCAATTCGCCGTGAAACCTTTCTCAAAGACACCTTTCTGCTTGGAGATTCTCACAATGTCACCAACATTAGCTTTATGCTTGCGTGTATCTTTCTTCTTCGTGTTGGTGAATACAGTCCCAAGTAGACGATCATCCTTTACATATTTAGGCTTCATTTTCGTGGTAGAATGCACTGTGGAATTATATTCACTTATAAGTTTCGGCAAAAGATCCAACCATTTGTAATTACCATTAACTGTGAACTGACGCCACATCCTGGTGCGCAATGTTCTGTTAAACCTTTCTACTACAGAAGCTTTAACATTACTAAATGTGGAGTAGTGATTGATAGCATTCTTTTTCAACAAAGCCTTGAAGGCTGCATTGTAAAATTCCTTGCCAAGATCTGTCTGTAGGTGTGACGGTATGCACCCATCACGTAGAATGTCTGCCATAGCCTTGGTTACATCAGCTGCATTCTTCGATTGTACAGGTCTAGCCCAGGCAAACTTGCTATACACATCGATGACTGTTAGCATGTACTTGAAGCCCTTGTTTATTCGTGAATATGGAATCATCTCAACAAGGTCTGCCTGAAATAAATCATTAAGACCATACACTATAACCTTACGACGTTTGTAGTTCCGTCTTGCAGGAGCATGAAGCTCTCGGGCAATCCCGGCTTTACTCATGATATGTAACCTGCTTCACGCAGTTCTTCCAGAATAGTCAGTATTTCGTTACTGTGGCCAGTATGTCCGGCTGATTGCCAAGCCAGTAACAAGCGAAGTCGAGAAACTAATTCATTTGGATCATCCCAGTAAAGATAATCCTTTTTGCGCTTCAAATCAAATGTTTTTTGCACTAGTCCACTACCTTTCTGCTGCGGTCCGATACCTCCAAACATGTGATATATAATGCCGAATTTTGGATGTTCCAATGTCTTATACTGTCCAGTAAAAGCATTATTATTTTTAAAATATCCATTCGTGATTTCAAGTAAATGTCTATACTGTTTTAAGGCCATTTCGGAGTATACAGATGGATCTCGTGTGAATAGTAGTTCGTATAAGCCAGGTGCAGCTCGAACAACTTCATCATTCACACGCACCTCACTTTTGGGGAGAAAGAATATTTCTGAATTTCCTATAAACCATCTGTTTTTGCGGCGATATACTCCATATATGACATCATTTACTCTAGGGTTAAAATTACTTAGATATGTTTGTGCTTCGTCGGTATTGGATTCATCTGATGTAGTAGGTTCTGAATTCTGATGTTTCCTATACCATAGATTCAGTGGTAAATCATCATCGCTGCTACTAGATGTAGCCTTAGGTTGAGGGTTTTTAAAAGTAGATTGTAAGGGTTCTTGTTTCACAATGGACACAGGTGCTACCTTTTCAAGTCGGGAAGTATTCGGTTGAAAAATAGCTTCATTGATTTCATTACGCTCTAAGCGAGCCCGTTTTGCTAATAAATATTTAGCACGTACATTCTTAATGACGTGGTCTAGCTTATCTGCCTCGAGCGACATAACTGAAGACAAACAAGATAACTGAAGTCTTATATAGCTCTAAACCTGAACCGATAAATGTTAGATCGATCGCACTTGTGTACCCAGATTTACATCCTACGATGTCTAAGGCCTAGTACGGGGAACTATTGGTTTAGGAGTCGCAGGTTTCGGTAGAGCTATTGGTTTAGGAGCAGCAGGCTTCGAACCTGTATTGATGAGAGAAAGTAATTTATGGATATCATTCTTCATACTATCGATAGTGCGAACCATTTGTGTAAACCTCTGAGTGTTGCCTGTGCTACTTACACTTATTGACTGCAAAGAATCTGTTAAGTTTGATGTTAGAATATCTTTAACCCCAGTCAAAATCGATTCACGCAACTTTCCTTCAAATGAAAAGAGCTTATTTTCCAACAACGAAGTAAACATGTAACTTAATTTTATTAAAATTTCAGAAAGATTTTTATTCAGTTGATCCACCGAGTGCTGCTTATTCGTTTCCATAGTATGCAAGTAGTTGGTAAGCTCTAATTGTACACTTCTCATGTCAGTGAGTGAGCTAGTGAGTCCAGTAAACCGTTGCTTCAACTCATCCGAAATGGTTCTTAAGGCATGAGTAATCAATCCGGGAATACCGTCAACATAGTTTTTATTAACAGCATCATCAGGATCTCTAGGTGTGGCCACGCGTTTCAAACGTTTACCACCCGCACTACAGTGTCCATCATATGTAGGAATCAAACACGACTCATACTGATGTTTAAGACTCCCACCACCAAACTTGGAGACGCTATAGTTCATTCTTCAATGATGCACAACTATGAAATGGTCGAAACCGCGGCGATACCTGCCTTTTTGTAAAGGAAAATCCTTTACAATGACGAGAAATCCGTGCTTAATGCTCCAGCATAAGGAGCACATATCTTTAAATTTCTGAAATGGCATGTCTGTGTTTACATGATCATCATAAGCGTGACGTAAATTAAGTTCGTCCATGCGGAAAAGTACTATAAAATTCGCGTTATCGCGGAGCAAATGTTTGGGTATACGGCTATATGTCTGAAACAGGTATATGCAGTCTACCTTGGCATGTCTGCCCATGGAAAAGTACGCTTTAATTATGCCTTGCTTCTCGCACGCAACATCGTCGAAAATAATCACCGAATTGGCCCTTGCATTGTCAGGAGACACGACATCTGTATTATCGCTAAATGGAAAATACTCCAGTCCATCCACAGATTGTAGAATCGTAGCCAGTCGCTGGTACTTTGGTTGTTGTTGTGATTTCGAGTATAGGTACACGTTTTCGAACCGAAGACCGTTTGGTTCCTCTAGTAAACTCAGTAGTACACACGTTTTTCCACAGTTGGATGGGCCTGCGATTATGC
This sequence comes from Bacillus rossius redtenbacheri, assembly GCF_032445375.1. NCBI lineage: Eukaryota > Metazoa > Arthropoda > Insecta > Phasmatodea > Bacillidae > Bacillus > Bacillus rossius. The sequence goes on along the minus strand of NC_086340.1, from coordinate 28,789,671 downwards.
ATCGAACAGTTGAGGGTAATAAAGACCCATGTCGCGAGTCACAAGCATCGACTTCATCATCATTAGTGATGCGCACTGGTAACGACTCGCTCTGTGCTATGAGCTCCATGACATTAAGTGGAAACCTATAAAACAGACATACTTATAAGGAATACTATCAGTTCGTTGTTATGGCTCGAGCAAGAAGGAAGGTACAGAAAGGCAGAGGGTTAATAAATTCTGTTATTAACAAGCTACCAATTGAACTACACCTGCCAGGATATCAATACTGTGGACCAGGGACGAAATTATCGAAACGACTAGCACGTGGTGACCCAGGCATAAATTCTCTCGACAAAGCTTGCAAGCAGCATGATATTAGCTATTCACAAAGCAATAATCCAAGTGATAGGCACCTAGCCGATGGTATATTAGCAGACACAGCTGCGCAAATTGCAAAGAATTCAGGGACTAAATTTGGGGAGAAAGTTGCGGCTTGGGGTGTAAATAAAATCATGCGTGTTAAACGTAAACTCGGATCGGGTATAAGGCACAAACCCATGAAGAAAAAACAGAATAGGAAAGCCCACACAAAGAAGGGTGGACTGTTGCTCTTTATTTTCCCAGCGCTGGCTGCGCTAGGTATTTTGATTGGTGGAGCTGCAGGTATAGCCAAGTCTGTTAACACCGCTAAGAACCAGGTGAAATTGCTAAGTCAAAATGCTCAGCATAATGCTAAAATGCAGGCACTAGCACGCAATTCAAAAAACGGGTCCGGACTCTTCTTGCAGCCTTACCCAGTTATGGGAGGAGGGGGTAGGCAGGAACCCAGAAGCAAGAAGAAGGGATACAAGAAACAATAATAAATAACTTACCGAAACGTCCTCTTACCAATGTAGACTTAAAGGTAGCAATAAAAAAATTAAAAATTCCATACTTTAGAAATGTGTTTATGAGGAACAACTTGCCAAGAAAACCATGGCATAATGAATGTGCTATAATTAATTTAGATTCCTCGGAAGGGCCTGGAAGTCATTGGGTTTCCTTTAGCAAGAGGGGACGGAATGTTACATATTACGATAGTTTCGGAGATTTGCCTCCACCATTAGAACTGCTACGATATTTGAAACAATCTAAAATAACCTACAACTATACTAGACAGCAGAGGATAAACTCATGGAACTGTGGTCATTTATGCATAAAGTTTCTGCTCTCTGTATATAAGAAACACAAGTAAGAGTTTAGGCTCACAGTTCAAAAACGAGGGAAAGTTGCACCACGTAGAGAGACGTAATCGTATAACCTGAAATGTCGATCACGTTAATACTAACAGGAAACAGTTCGGAACTATGTTCCACACACTTTCCTCCCCTAGAACTTAGTGGAGGGGAGTGGGAAATGGCTCTTGTTGACTTCCACAGCTATAATAGCATTCCTAATGTTCATGAAACAAACAATATATTTCGATATATCCTAAAGGGTGACGAGCAGCCACGTGAACTGGTTCTACCAACAGGCAGTTATGAAATTGCAGACATTGAGATGTATGTGAAACAAATGCTACCTACTGATATCTCCTTCACATTAAGAGGCAACCCCAACACACTACAGTGTGCAATGTATAGTGATGTAGCAATAGATTTCCGTTCTAACGATACTCTACGAAGCATGCTTGGCTTTGAAGCTGGAATCTACAAGGAAGGAATAATACATGAATCAACACTGGCTGTGAATATCCTTCCAGTGAACGTCATACGTATTACAACCAATATCGTCGACAACAGTTTTCTCAACGGAAAGATAAACAGCACACTACATGAGTTTGCTCCACTTGTACCACCCGGATATAAAATAACGGAACTACCAAAAAGTCTCATTTATACTCCAGTCACCGTCAAGAGAATACAGGAACTGATTGTGCGGGTTGTTGACCAGGACGGTTACCTAATTAACTTTCGAAACGAACAAATCACTTTACGTCTACATCTGAGGAAATATGGGCGTGAAATACTTTAATCTGTATAAAGGTAGGGGAGTGACGAAACCTAGAGTCAGTAGATCACGAGACCTCAAGCGACTAACACGTGTAAACGTACGCTTACTTAAGAATTTGGGGTATAAAGTTAATCAAAATGGCCGATAGTATTTTAGAAATTGAACAGCCGATACAATACGATGACGACATTACCAAAAGTGAATACCATTCTTATAGGCCATTCCTACATGGTCCCTATGAAGCAAGCTCTGAGGTAAGAATTTCAATACAAAATGCTGATATCTACACTCTAATCTCCAAGAGCATTCTACGCATACGTGGCACTTTCACCAAGGCAGATGGTACAGCACCGGATAATGCAAAAATTATAAACAATGGAATAATGCACATGATGAGTCGGATAGCATATGAGCTGAATGGTGTTCAGATTGATGAGTGTCGAAATGTGGGGACTGTATCTACCGTGAAAAACTACTTGTCACGCACAAGTGATGAAAATGGACTTAGTAAAATGTCAGGGTGGAGTCTCGAAGACAACTACAGCCTTCCTGTTACTGCAGCTGGACAGTTTGAGATTTGTGTGCCACTAAACCATCTGCTCGGATTCGCAGAAGACTATAAGCATATTATCATAAATGCAAAGCAAGAGCTAGTGATAGTATTGGCAAATACATTTACTAATGCCATTGTAGATGTAAGTGTCCAACCACAACAAGTGTCACTAACTCTAAATAGCTTCGAATGGCTTGTTCCACAGATCACTGTTTCACCATCCCAAAGAACACGGCTTCTTCGACTGGTGGAGAAGGGAAAAAATATCGACCTAGCTTTTAGATCGTGGAGCATAGAATAATATCCTAGTTTACCACATGCTCAAACAATTTCTTGGAATGTGAAATCGAGTTTTTCCACAGAGAAGCCACGGTATATAATCGTAGCATTTCAAACCGCTAGACATAACACCATTAATGCTGATAAATCGAGATTTGACCACTGCGATGTAAAGAATATCAAAGTATACCTCAACTCAGAAAGTTACCCCTACATTGATTTAGAAAACAATTTCACTAATGGATATTACTTACTTGCATATAACATGTATGAAAACTTCCAGTCGAGTTTCTATGGACGGCAATGTGCACCGCTTTTGACTCCTCAAAGTTTCAAAGACAGAGCAACTCTGTTTATGTTTGATGTATCCCGCCAGGATGAAAGGATAGCTTCAAATGTAATAGATTGCAAAATTGAAGTTACAACTTCAAGGAACATCCCTGCTTTAACTCAAGCCTTTGCGATTATACTACATGATAGACTTGTATCGTATAACCCAAGAGACAAAACTGTTAAAATACTATCCTAGAAAGGATATTGGCTTAGTCTCGTCTCGACCACCATGACGAAATGTGTAAACCTCCAAGGCTTCTCTAGTCAGTATGGGTTTATTATCAAGGAACTTAGCATTGCAGATGAAGAAGGAAATGTAATAACACGTAACTTTCAACCTCCATTTGAATGGCGATATCTCACCAGGAAGCATCAAAAAACAAATGCTTGGCTCACTAGAAATTTTCATGGTTTACATTGGGAACACGGACTCTTTCCTTATGCTTCAATACCCAACATATTGGCAAGTCATCTGACCGGACCTGTATTGGTTGTAGGAATAGAGCAGAAACGGTGGCTAACTAACTATTGTAAGCATCATGTGCTAATATTAGATGTACAAGCAGAATATGACTGTCCATCATTGAAAGAATTAAATAAATTGTACACGTGCAATAATACATGTCCAGGTTCGATCTCAAGACACAATGCGAGCATGCTTAGGGCTTGGATGGTTGATCACCGTGTTGGAATGTTGGAGGCCGTCAGCAAGGCGGTGGGGACAACAACGGAAGCAACGGTACATGTGACTGGACTGTAGGGGGGTCCTAACGGTATAAATTGACGTCAACACCCTAGACACAGCAGTCAACTCATAGTCGAGTGGGTATAGTGCTGCTGCTACAAATTCAAGCAAATGTCGTTCGATCCGTCTGCAAAGTACGCGGAAGTAACGCCGGGATTCCGCCGTGTGAACTACATCACCGAGGATGGATACTTTCAACTAGAGGTCTGCAACTTCGGTCATCACTGGACCAGTGATTGTGACGAGGAGGCTCCGGACATCATCGAGACATCCTGCAACAAGGTAGATTGTGTCGTCCATTATCTAAGACCTGACAGTACATTCCCTACAACATTAGAAGCGCTTAAGGCTGCATCAGCGACTGAAACTATAAGCTCGGAACCAGACTATTCCTCAGTAAGGTGCGAGTTGCGGCGCAACACCGATCCGGAGGCAGTTATTAGTTGGAAGGAACAGTGTGATGGGTTTATTCACAACACCACCTACGTTAACCATCATTGGTACACATCCTGCAGCTTTCTACTGTGTAGACTCTACCGCTTCTTTCCCCACAGTTAAATTTGTAAGCTAAGAAGAAATTTGAAGCTTTGTGCGGTTGTTATTATGTCTTCGCGCCATGACATTGATTTCAACAGCTTGTGGTGGAATACGTGTGAATGTATTAGGACCATACCCTTAGAGGACATACCAAGTGAAGCAGAGGATGAGGAAACATTTCTACACAATTGGTTTGAAATCGAGTACTGCAGACAACGTGGGCGACGGTGGTCACGTGAAGAGCCGTGGGGACGATCCCCTGAGCTTGATCGTTCACCAATAGAGTCATCACGTCAAGTTTTTGGAGACGTAACCTCAAATCATCCTACTCGTGAACCAATGTTACCACCAACCATCGTTAGTAACGATGCTGTCGAACCACTGCCAATTGTATCTCGTCAATCACCTCCTACATCAATCACAGAGAGACCGTCACCTCCATCAATTGTGGGGAGACCAGCACGGACATCGCATCTCATGCTAGGAGCGAATCTAACATCTAACTGTATGAACGAGGGTGAATTAACATCTCATATAGTATAACATACAACTGAAAATAATTTTAACAATGGACTGTTCTAATAAATGCTCTACTCTATGGAATTGTATAACAGACATATTTATCCAAGTGATACATATATTTTTAAATACGACCCTCGACTCGTGCGATGGCAGTCGAGCTGAAACTGTGGTGGTGTAAGGACCTACAGCAGAAGTAGTTAACCAAGATGTCTAACTTTCAACCGAACAGGATATACTCCAGTGTAACACCTGGGCTAGGCACTGTTGATTATAGTGAGTCTATCGACGGGGTTTTAAAAGATTTTTCGGAGAGTTGTGACGCTGTGTTTCACCTGAAACAGGTTTTAAACCCAGGACCTCAAGATACACCTCTAGAAGTTATCAACTGTCTGGGCTATGGACATTGTTGTGTGAATATGATGAGAGACGATACAGTTCTCTCTGCAACGCCTGAAGAGGTTTTCGCACATGCTTTCAACCTACCAACTATTCAGTCACCGCCAGCATCTGCATGTGGTCAGACTTCGTCAGTCCAGACATCATCTAGCTGTACCCAGATGAGTCCCACATCGCCAGCACCTACTACATCAGTAGCAGTCCAGCCTATACGCCGGCGTCAGCTTCGCCTTCCTACATCTCGCAAGAGTCGAACCCGAGATCTCAGTCATCTAGGTCCGATCAGTGAAGACACCACTCAAGTATGTTCCACAGAAAACACTACTGATGAAAGAACTGTTGAAATTGCTCGTGTAGCAGTGCGTTCATTACTTCTGGAACTATTGAGCAAAGTATAATGTTATTTATATCAATTTTCTCTTCATTATGTATTTCAGAGTATATTTTTACTCTACGTAACTTGTAGTTATGATAAAATTTATGTATTGGGTCTCTGGTTTATGTAAATAGGTTATGTTGACTTTGTCACTATGATGTGCAGTGTGTGAATATTATGTACTTTTATTACTCATTATTTAATTCTTTTAAAACAGTGATTTTTTTTTCTTATCCCTTGCTGTTTGTAATAAGATTTAAATAAATATGTGTTTAACATTTAAGTTGTTTGCTTTAATTTCAAACCGTTTAATGGTCCCTCTTATTAAAAATTGTTTTAAATTCTGAGTATTTTTAAAAAAATGTAACTATAAGTTATTAACCTCCTCAGCTAGAGTGATTGCTTTAATACATAAATTCTAACACTACCTTCGAGATGTCTTCCGCCACTACGAGAAGAAGAGAGAGAGACTCTACACAACACCAATATTTTTTAAATACTCTATCATAATTTATAAAATTATAGACGAAATACAGTATCTTACAGCGATGGTTAATTTATTTTTGTATGTGGGTGTAATATATATACATGTCCTTTTGGAGTAGGTATGGTCAGTCTGTTTGTAGAAGTCATAGAGGTAGGATGTGTACGAGTATATTAATTAGGACTCGTCAGATACCCGGGTGGCTGTGACGGCAACGGAGAACTTGGTGAATACAGGCTACCGACTTGTCTCGTCTTGTCCCCCGACTTGTCTCGACTGTCTAGACTTGTCTCGACTCGTTCCCGACCTGTCTCGACTGACTACATAACACTTGGCGCCATCCGGCAGTAAATTTAAGAATTAAAGATGGCGACGGTGGCACACTCTGGTAGCAACACTAGGAACTAAAGATGGCGACGGTGGCGTCATCTGGTATCGATTATATGAACTAAAATATGGCGACGGTGGCACACTCTGTTAGCAACACTAGGCACTAAAGATGGCGATGGTGGCGTCATCTGGTATAGATTATATGAACTAAAATATGGCGACGGTGGTGCCATCTACCAGCCAACTTGAGAACCAAGATGGCGGCGCCTCTGGCAACTAATTTTGAATTTGGCGCGCGATATTAGCGGCATCTACCAGCCAACTTGAGAACCAAGATGGCGGCACCTCTGGCAACTAATTTTGAATTTGGCGCGCGATACTAGCGACATCTACCAGCCAACTTGAGAACCAAGATGGCGGCACCTCTGACAACTAATTTTTGAATTTGGCGCGCGATACTAGCGACATTTACCAGCCAACTTGAGAACCAAGATGGCGGCGCCTCTGGCAACTAATTTTTGAATTTAATGCCATCTGGTAGTCTGTGCTGGAAATAAAGATGGCGGCTGTATAATAATTATAATTTCAAATGTGGCGCCTTAGGTATGCATTAAGGAAGGCAAAAACACCCTCCCCCCCATTTATCATAAACTTGCCGTCAGTACGTAGCATATATAGATTATTTATTCCACTATATCCCAACTGGTCTCGTGGTCTAGTGGTCAAGGCATCCGCCTCGTAACCACGATATCCTGGACGTTTTCACGTCCCATGGATCGAATCCCAGCCTCGGCACTGAAAATATTTTAGTTAAAGAAAAAAAAGAAAATTATCCCTGCTGCTATCTGGTGGCGACCAACAGAACTATATGACGTCACAAGATGGCTGCCTCCAGCAGACGAAAACAAGATGGCGGCCACCAGCAGACGAAAACAAGATGGCGGCCACCAGAAGACGAAACAAGATGGCGGCTGATTACATCGAATTTCGAAAAGTTGAAGTTCGAAAAAAAAAAATTCGAATCCAAGATGGCGGCCGTGACGAAAAGTGCAACGGTGACGTCACGATTCGAAGTTGTTGGAAATTTCTAGAAATACAAAATGGCGGATGGATTAGCATGGTTTAGCATGGATTAACATATGGATTAGCATAGATTGGCATATGGATTAGCATAGATCGGCATACAAATTAGCATAGATTGGCATACGAATTAGCTTAGATTGGCATACAGATTAGCATAGATTGGCATACGGATTAGCATAGATTGGCATGGATTAGCGTAGATTGGCATACGGATTAGCATAGATTGGCATGGATTAGCATAGATTAGCATACGGATTAGCATGGATTAGCATACGGATTAGATGGATCCTGGATCCTGCGCCTGTCCCAGAACCGGCTATTTCCATCTACTGGTACATTTTGAATTAAATGGAAAGCGAAGAATTTTTTTATACATAGGTATTTAAGAGTACATATTTTTTAAATTTATTATATAATTCGTGTAAATGCTAGGGACCAGTGTTCATTAATCTTAGTTTCTGCATAAAAAATTATCTTAAAATCAATACTTCTAACCACCTCTGTACAGAAGAATGATTTTAAATGAAACAGTTTATTAAAATTATTTTATAAAATGCTTTTGGACTTTTGTGAATAAAAAATATATTTTGATTCTATAAATTGTTTGCGGGATAACTTATATCACTTTAAAATTATTGCACTAGGTGATTTTGACACTTCGTTCACATTCACATAATAATAAACACAAGTCGTATGGATGGAAAATAATGAAGTATATTATTTTAAACCAACAACTTCAAACCTATGTATTGCTTTGAAACTATCAAATTACGATATAATCGTCATGTTTTAAATTTATAAATTTGGCTATACAATTTAAGTATAATCATTAATAAATTTTAAACATAAAAAGAGAGTTATGGTTTACATTTATACCTGCCAAGCAAAACTTCTGAATTCTTGGAGTTATGCTGTAGTTTCTCAAAATATGTAAAATATTTTTTTCGTAGAGTCAATTATAACAATTAAAAATTATAGCAAACATTAGTAAAAAATTCCCCCCAAATTCGCGTTGTAAAGTTTTAAGGAAATAGCCCTAAGTTTTTGGGATATAATCATCATGACTTTTTAACAGTTTGAGACACCGAAATAAAAATACAGGTAAATATAATCCTAGGGTTATTATCGAAATCCTATGTGAATTTTAAGTTAAAAGCATTAGCAATTTTTTGAGTCACCTTAATCACTTCGGAATGACAACATTTTTTCATAACGTTTGATTTGGTTTAGAAGAAAAAAATTATAACATGAAGAAAAAAAAATTCATTCTTGAATCTCCAATATACATCTCTATTTTATTACTTGTCTATATGAGACCATGCAGAGTATAATTTACTTTCTAGTATTAATGGACCAATGTTTACACAGATAAATTTTTAAGGAAAAATTAAAAAAAATATATATATATCAAAAATTTTGTGGACGTATCTACAGTGCTTTACCATCGGTAACGGAATGCCAGTAGCGTCAAGCGAATGTGGGAATAGAAAAGGGCGATAGCTGAGGAATGAGTAAATACCTGCTCTCTATCTCTCTCTCTCTTACTCTCTCTCTCTCTCTTACTCTCTCTCTCTTACTCTCTCTCTCTCTCTTACTCTCTCTCTCTCTCTCTCTCTCTCAGGGAAGAGATAACCGCTGAACGCCCAAAAAGATATGGCGACCCAACACACCCGGGCCAGCGCAAATAATGACGCTGTTAAAACCTACGTCGCCTAAATGCGTCCTGGAGTGGGTTAAGCAAAAAAAAAAAATTGGGTGTTGGTTGAAGGTAAAAGAGCCCTTTTCTCTTTCCTTCTATCCACCTTCCAACCACAGCATCCCTCTTCCATTTTCAAAGTTTTTGCCTCTTTTAGTGAGCTGAGAACCGCAACGTGGTCACCTGTAAAAAAAACAACCTTGGTCGGACAGATGACACTCCTAACCAAAATTGTTTATTTTTTATTTATGTGTAACATATCAGCTCTCGGTATACGGCATTCGGTAGGAGTAATTTTGTGAATGAAACGGGAGTCGCATGGAAATAAAATGTGTAACCACGGTGCTGCCATCTGTGGAAGAATCAGACACTTTGTAAATATGGCGGACCCGCGTGATTCATCCGTATAAATTGCTTTCTCGAACATCTCAGAATTTACACCGCGCACATTTATTTAAAAAAAATACAACATTGTAATAATGCAAATATCATTTAGTATTTATTTTTAATTATAGTCATAATTTTAAAAATAATACACTAAAATACTGTAATTAGTAACACTGATATTAAGAGATAACACAACATTCATCATACTGTAGAGACACAAGAAATTTTTAGCCTACATACATTAGACACCATGAAATATAAAATAATTTCGTAATTAAATTTTCACTGTTAAATTTTAAATATTTCTTCAGTATTTACTGACTGATTTCAATTGTTGAAGCAAAAACTGATAGGGCCTACATAGTTTGATATTTAGTGTTACAATATATATATAAAACAAATCAGGTTAATTTTTTAGTACTGCTATAGAAGTATAACTGCTAACCTGTGTGCCTAAATACACGCTCCCTGTTATTTCTAAAGATTTTAGAGCGAGAGTGTTTCTGTCGGACTATCTTTTAAGGCGGTTTTGCACAAACGAGTTAATAAAAATCACCACACATGTGTGCACATGACTTGTCTGAAGTTTGAAATTTCTTACAAGTAGTACCAACATTCACATTTCTCAACCGTCACTTGCTTGGTGCTTCGGCCACACGCTGTGTTCGCTTTGTCTGATATGTTAGCGATCCTGGAGAGGTGGTCGGCTGTTTGGTTCTCGGCTGTTTTTATAAACTTTGCTGACTTCAAGCATGCGCAGTTAATAAAAAAAATCTGTTTTCGCGCGGAATTGTGCTGGACCGCTGCGTTTGCTTCAAGTTAGTATCAAGTCGACGCAACAGTTCATTGAAGAATTACGAAAATATCCATGTTTATGTAATATATCGATATAAGTATGTATATAGATAGCAGTATGTGAGGGAAAGTTCCTGGGAAGTTCACTAGTGCTAAGTGTTTAGAAAATAATAAATATTGGTGTTCATTCCCATTCTTCTTAATTTTCCTTTTATTTCGTTGACGATCAATCTTAGAGAATTATATCGTCATGAAGTCGATGTTAACTGACCTCAAGCAAATTGGCAATCGTTTTCCTGCTCAAATGCTTTTACTGTAATTTAGATTCTTCTTCTCAATTTTAATCTTGATGCGAAATAAACTGCTATTAAACTGAGTTGTATTTATTCTGAAATAATCCATAAACCTGGCTTCGTGCTCACGCACCAGCTTAATGAAATGATGAAATTCTCCAAATTTTTTTTTTAATTATCTTCATGAACCCATTTCTTTTTCACGTTCACACACTGTGAGAGCCAGCAGAATGTCATCATCGTCGGAATAATCACTCGAATCCCACGGAATGCGTCTCTTCGACATCGCGAAGCAGACTGATATGTCCGGTCACCTGGCGCAGCGCACATAGCGAACATCGCAAACATCGCGTAGCTTTCTTTGTGGCCTCGGCTTCAGAAACACGTGATGTGTGCTTTCGAACACTGGCCACCACTTGAAGCTGTTTCCGAACATTGTCGTCAGAACAGCAGTTGCGGAATGATGCACAGACATTTGGTAGGTACTACTACTGAGAACTGCGAATTTTGAGGTAAGTGACGTGAAATATATTACAACAACGGTTTTAAGATTGGTACATGACAAACACACAAAGTTAATTGTAAACATAATTCATATTATTTACTTCTTAGAAAAATTATTTAACGTATTTTATACTTTTTACGCTCTTTCCCAATAAGATTATTTTCTTTATTTGTTTGAAAAATAAAGGGCAACACATTGTTTAAAAAAAATGTAATCAGCTTTAGGCTAAATTTAGTTTTATTTCCTTGACAAAGTTTTCTTTCAAATAAAAGTCAGATGTCTTAAACAGTGTTTCATGCTTTTTTGAAATATTTTGAAGTGCTTTTAAAGATTGAAATGTTTGTTATTACCATTAGAGAGTGGTTTTTGATAATAGTTTACTTTCATTAAAATAATTTTAATTAAATGGTGGGTAATTTCTCATCTTAGTATAGGTTATCAAATGTGATGCACGGATAATAAAAATTTTTTAAAGAAATTATGAAACTACAAATTTTTTTCAAATCCCTAGATAAGCTCAGGCATGGAAACGTTAAAATATACAAACTTTATTATGAAACCCTCAAATATTGGCAACAATTTTAAGTTAGCATGTTTTTTAGGTCCTCACCCGCTAGACACTCTGATGAAAGTTTGAGACGTTGGTTATGAATTGTAATACCTTTAAGAACAGGTGTATAATATGCGAAAGAAATAAAATGAAGACAGAAGCCCGAAAAAAAAAAAAAACATGAAAAATACCGAACAAATACGAAGTTAGTCGCTTCGTGTAATGCAAGTTCTGGGTCGGGATAAAAATTATTTTTTTCTCGAGAATCTGTGCATTTAAAAGATTTCAGAGCATTTTAAATGCGGCTGACCTGCCTAGCCAACCTATCATTTCAGTCAGGATAACTTTGTACCAGGGGTCAGCAGACCGTGGCTCGCGAGCCGCATGGGGCTCTTTTCAAAGGATGTCACGGCTCTACAACTCACTGCACTGTTACAGCACTAAACAACTATGCCGAGCGAAATAAAAACGGCCCAATCATAAGGCATGTAGGTACTCTACCTGCGCCTGCACCCTACCATCACACAACCCCGCCGCCGCTCTCACCCATGTGCTCTTTTATTATAATATTAATTAATATAATTTAGGGTTTTTGTTTTATCAGTAGACCTCTATTAATGATTACCATAATTTTTTTACATTTACGTCTATTTGTTGTTTTCCTAAGTAGCCTTTATTTTTAAGACTTTATGTTGTAGTAGAGTGTTGTATTGACTGTTGTGTTGTATGAATGAGTAGAAGAAAAGGAGGGGAGGCAGTACAGACCACCAGGGAGGGGGCAATAAGAAGGAGAGGAAGAAGGAGGAAAGATTATTGTTTAGCGATGACGTTACACTCATAAATGTCTTCTTGCTGCCGGCACATGTCATTAAAATATTTCTTAATTTTATCTATTTTTTTAGCGTCTTAAAAATCCATGTACCTAGATACAGATAAAATACATGTTGCGGCTCTCTAAAAAAAATGGGAGAATCTGATTACTTAATATTTGACTCATTTCACTCGAAAATCTGCCGATATCCGTCCTAGACGTAAGAAAATCTACGCTTACGTGGTAAGAAAACATTCAGATGGGATTTTCGCAGGAGTTTGGTTTGCGTAACACACCTAAACCAACCAATATTTTACTTTTATGAGACAAAAAAAAGAGATGCACGAACGCGGATTATTCGGACATCCGTCTCAGTGTTTGTGAATTTTAGGTTCCTCTACGTTAAACGATACATTCGTTTAGTCTTGGGGCGCTTATACACGGCCGACCTCCATGTCGCAGCGACTTAAAAAGGCACAACTGGTTCCACTTCTGTCGCGAGTCGCCGCGTGCAAACAGTCACCGAGCGAAATCCAGGGACAACGAAGCACGCGTTCTTGAAGCCGTCCCTTCTCACGGGCGACTCGTCTGTAGCCGCGCCAACTGCGTTCTGACAAACATTACCACCCTTCATTTAGGAGGAACAATGCTTCAAAATACTCAGAAAATGCAAATGATTGGTGCTGAGATATTGTTTGGGTACTAATTTAGTGTTCCATATGCTGAGATATTTAGCATACCTACATGTTGTGAAGAATGTAAGCTCCTGAATTTACGGACATTTTAGTAAATTTGCGGTTGCTCAATTAACAAACTACTTTTAAATTTACTGGCTAATGCCCGGCATTATTTGATTTGCCCCTTTCAATATTTTTTATAAATTTTTTGAAGTAGGTTGTATTTATAAAGCATCTCTATATAAAACACTCTATAAATATCACTATATTTAAGTCCATATATAAAACTTTCTCGACATCTCTATCAATCTCGATATTTCTATTTCCCTATATCTCTATCTAGATATCTCCGTATCACTCTATATATCCTTAGATCTATCCTCGCTATCTATCTATATATCAGTATGTATCCCTCTTCTCTCTATGTCTCTCTATACTTATATCTATCTCTCTCTGTCTATATCTTCCTATCTACATCTTTATTTTTACAAAACAGAAGACGAACACACAAACATTTAATTATGTATATATATTCGCCTATCTATATTTTATGTATATTTTTACCTGTTACAGTTGTTACATAGATATATAAAAACACGTACGCATTCGAATGCAATTTTGTGTCAAAATTTTAAAGCAATTGGTGAAGAACTGTCGGAGTTTTAAGATTTTTAACTAAGGAACATTTAAGTTTTAATTTTGAACAAAAAACTTACAAGAACTATATTGAAGTTTTAATAACATATTTAAAATATCTTTAACCCCCAAAAATTATACAAATTCCTACTACATGCATTTTGAACTTGTTAAAAACGGAACACAAAACCTCATATTTGGAAGACGGAGTCGTTTATAACTGGAACTACGGGGGGCACTCTTCATTTATTTGAGACGCATTTGTCGTTTAAACATCCGTAAATTTAACTAATATAACAGTATGCGTCTCAAAAGCGTCAAAACCTTTTTTTTTTATTCTTTTCCATGTAGGCAAATAATATTGTATAGATCCGTCTCTGGCAACACCTTCCACACACACAAAAAAAAGTTTTTTTTTTTAATGGGGGCTAGTGTAAACACAAGTAAAAAATTTTTATCACTTATTATTGGCTTTTTTTCAGACCACATGAAATTTCTTTTTGTATCACCACAACATTTTTGTTTTGCGTGTACATTGGCAAAATATTTCATTTCGTAGTTGCCAACAAACTGTTTATAACAGTGCATGCACATCCTATACTACTACCTAGCGTCGGGGAAATTCGGGAAATAGAATCCAGCCTTGTACGGTGCATCCGGAATGCATTTGAAGCGTGGATCAAATTAATTCCGAAAGCAATTTCATACGCTGTTTTCCCGTCAGCATTTGGGGGAGAACGTGCTATGTAAAGCGTGCGTTCGCTACGCCAGCGTGGGTATTATGAACATTAAATTACTGACGTAAGACACGGTAAACAATGGAGGACATGGAAGTTACCGATACGCGAGTACGAACATAACATCTGTCGTTAAACTCCGACTACTGGTGACGTTGTAACATACGTATATTTCATTGAGGACGTTGTTTATAACACCGGTGCTACGTTATGTTACCTCACGTTTGTATCAGTTTGCGGTTTGAGGCGAATTTAAATTTAGCCATTTAATTTTAACATAGTACGTATAACATAGTGTTAAACGTTTAGTGTCACACTTTTCTATTGGCATAATTTATTAAGCGTGTTATGAGGCCATAAGTATTCGAAACTGAAGTTAAATGTATACAATAATTAAGGTAAGGAACTGTCACTATAGTAGTTTTATTTCGTAAAGTCGTGGTTTCATTTTTACTTTGGCAGTGCACACTTTTAGAAACAATGACGACCCATATCTTCTATAACATCTTTAAGTTAAATAATCACGAAACAAAAAAAAAACTGAGTAAAAAGAGAAAAGTAAATATTTCAGTAGTCATAAAACATAAGTAGACACGATTTACCGGCAAAATAGTTTAATCGACAAATTCATTAACTGTTACATGGTTTGGGGGCGTCCATTACTAACTTGAGGCAATTTTGACGATTTTTCAAGCCCCCATCCTCCCTTGGTGAGATGTCGTGAGATTTGGTTCGACACCCTCTCCACCCCCGAATCAAATGCAAGATTTTTCAAAATGCGTGGATTTAGTGTAAATACGTTAATCTGTGCTTGATTGCGTTGGATTTATTAAATAAACATATCTGGCTTGATTATTTTTATTTAAGACTTCTTGAGACCAGTACTTAAGACAGAACGTAGTCTAGAATCACATTGAGAAAATCGAACAATAAAATGCTTACATATAAACTACTAAAATTTGTAAGAGAATATTCGTACTAATTCAGTCCACGGGGGCTCATGTGTAGTCTCAAGAGTGACTTTGTGGCGTTCGCATAACCACGATAAATATTACTGTGTAGTATTTTGCCTTATTTTAGTGGAGAAACATGTTATACTTAATTTAACCCTGTTTTCTCGCATTTTTACACTGTTTCTTGCGGGGAGAAAAAAATTACGTGATAATTGCCGGGAAACCCCCCCCCCCCCCCCCAAATAAACGCCTCACGTAATTTATGGACGCCTCATTTCTCGCCATTTTACGTCATTGCTCTACACCATAGCTCACTAGTATCGTGGATTAAGCTGAAACACACTCTACATGTTGGTTCGTTATCATTAGTGCGGCGCGCAGAATACCGTATGTCTCCGAGAGTGTTTGTAATAAGCCCCCGGAAATATTAATTTGCTTCACTGGTTTATGAATGTATTGTGGGTTCTTATTAAACACGTTCTTATTCATAACACTGTTTTGTTATTTGGAATTTTTTTTCACTCATTATAAAAATAACTGTATCATCACAGCTTTTAAAACTGCGATTATATTTTTTATTTAGTCTACTGCAATAAACGTCACTCAAAAAGGCATCCTTGTAACGAACATTGTATTAATTATTCATTTTTCTTTTTCATCGTGTATTTTGGTTGATCATTTCTAAAAGCAAATTACTTCTTTCGTCAATATTTGAGAATCAAAACTGTACATGAACTTCATCACACGAAACTTTATTTTCATGCAATTTTTCAGAAACTTAATTTCCGTCTTTAAACTGTGCAACACAGAAAAAACACTGTCTGCATATTTACACAATACTCCTTTGAAGACCAGTTGCCAATAAATGGTTTGTAATACTAAAAGAAAGATATTGGAACTTACTACGTTTTTCGAGATAATACTGAGTATTCCTTAGAAAAATTTGCGAATATGTTATGTATATGTATGTTGATTTTTCTTTCAAAAATAATTTATTTCAAACATCTAACAGATAATCAGATATTTGAAAATTTGACTGTTTATACTGAAAAAGTTATTCAGGGAACGATTTACAAATAACTTTAATTATTGGAGGCACTGGGACAACACAAAGAACTTAGTATCACTACGAAACCTGTTTTGTAGATGTACATTCGTTTTCATGTAACTGTACAGACTCACAAATATCTGTAATTTTACATGAATATTTATGTTCCATTTACAAAACAATGTGCAGTGTAATACAAAGAGTGAAACTGCGAGTGAGTGTTGAAGTTCACTCCGTTCTAAAACACGCGAGCGACAGCAAAGTGCACATGCACACATTGCCTTCTTGACTTTTTGAAGGGGTGAGAAGAGAAGAGTGTGAAAAACACGGCAGTTTTGAATAATTCAAGAGTTTGTTAATGCTGTTTCGTTGTAGTGCCGACGTTTTCATGGCGTAAAGAAAGTAGTAAAAGTTGTAAATGTCTGAGGAAGCAAAACTCTAAACCGATAAACATTAGCTACCTAACATAAAAACTCTGTTCAGAAAAAAAACTTTTATGTATCGAGTTTATTGTGTACTTTCGCAGAGTTTTTCGCGAAACCAGAATTGGAGTTATGCTACCACTGACGCCAAGCAAACACGGATAAATTTTAATAACTTTCAAACACCCATTCATGGGATTTATATTTTTACTGCGTAAATTCCCTAATATCATTCCCTATATAATTTTCACTAAAGCAGATTTCATTGGCTTAATGTAGCTGGGAAGAAGCACGATAATTTAAAAAAATATTTGTTTAATGTTAAGCTATTATACTGCACAATATACCTAAGGTAGATATAATTTTTACATCCATAACAAACATACGAATAATGATTATAAACTTTAGTTTAATGTTTTTCTTATGTACCGGCCAACGAATTTACACCAGTTAGTGTTCAGCACATTGAAAAGTAGGCATAGGAAGGCATTATTTAAGGAGCTGCATCACATTCTGAAAATAAAATCACTTTATTTTCACCAAGCGTTTCTACAATATGAGACATTTAAAGGTAAATTGCTACCAACAAAATGTTTGCTACGTATAAAAATTTACAGTTAGATCGAGCTTTCTTTGTCGATAAAAAAGTGCAATAATTTTCTTAACGTTGGAGTAAGCAACGGTGTAAATAAGAGTGTGTATTACAAGAAAATTATTATTACTTTAAAAAAGATAATAATATCTTAATAAAACTCAATGTCCATATTTTTGTTTTCTAAAAATAGTGATAAATCGTTGATATATTTATAATTTTGTAACAGTAGATACACTAAGAAATGGGAAATCACTACGAATAATACACTCCGTAAACATAAGGTGAAAATTTTAACAGTGTACTGTCACACACCTTGAAACAGTCTCGTGAGCAATAATTTAAATAGGCCTATCTGTTTACAATGATTTTTATCGCGTGAAAATGTAGAAAACATATTTTTTCTAACCAAGTATAAAACATTTTTTAATGACTAAGGAAGTTTATTTTTTTTTAATTTTCATGCTTAGTAATCATATGGTACAGAAAAATTATTGTTTTCTAAACGTACAGTACCAATGTGAAATACACACACTTATCCTATAAATAGTTGCAGTCATCACTGACTCACTGACTTTCTAATGGCAAAGAGATATGTACATCTTGGAAACATGTCTATCGGAAGCACAAATACAAGCCTACTCCATTGAGGTGTTTATAAAATATAAATTGAATGTGTAACAATTGAGTAATATCTCAAATACAGCTACATAATTGAAACAGGCCGTACTTATTAATTAAAGTGTTTGTTAAATTCATCATTTTTCAATGGCCACCTTAGGAACCTTACGAATAACTATGCTTATAATTACTA
Source organism: Bacillus rossius redtenbacheri (assembly GCF_032445375.1). Lineage (NCBI taxonomy): Eukaryota > Metazoa > Arthropoda > Insecta > Phasmatodea > Bacillidae > Bacillus > Bacillus rossius. The sequence goes on along the minus strand of NC_086340.1, from coordinate 28,771,143 downwards.
TAGGGGCTTATATTTCAGAAAGTTTAGCTCTAAACGAAAAACAGTGAAAATATTTCACTTTTTTGGAAATATAAGTTTGCACCATCGGGAATCTTTGGACGATATTTTAAATTTTGTACTTATGCCCTTTCTAAAATCTTTTGTTTCATTTTTGACGTGACAACGTCTAATAAATCGATGAACGCCGGCTGCACGCACGAAAACGTGTCCCTTTACACACATTGTCCCGTTACGCTGTGTCCCGTTACGCTCATTGTACGCTTGCGCCGCATCTATTTCTCTTCCACAACAACAACAACCATCGATTTGACTTTTTCGAGGCACATTAAACTTCAAACACTCCCATTCGTTTCCTACTTTTCCTATCATCGTCCTATCCTTAGCAGAATATCACAGATTGGGATAAGTTAAATAGCAAAAATGTATAAAAGTTATAGTTAAAATAATCTGGGATGCGTATTTGTTATAAAATCGTATTATAAAAACGAAATAATATTCCCCTATGGTGCTGCTATCTACGATGACGGACGCGAACCGAACGAATCGTGCCATCTATTAGCATCCGTGGGAACCAGGCACTCTTTAATTCATATTTTCCTTTGTTTATCACGAGGGGCGTTATTATTAATGAATTATAAATAAAATGTCGTGCCCGGGGCCACAATTGCATATAATTTTGAGCACTGGAAAACATAAAAGCGTAAAATATTCTCCAACAATTTTAATCTGTGGTTTTGATTGCTTATTACAACAACAATTTTGGCATTAAAGGTTAATTATTCTTGCATTTTAAATATCTGATTACTAATATAATTTCAAGTATTTATTCTTTTATTATTAAAAAAAAGTAGCATCTGTCGGCGAGTGCAGTAATAATAGGTTATGTTACAATTGACTAAAAAATTATGGTGATTCATATAATTGATTATAGATATTTAATGACAGTTTATTTATATGAAAACGTGTTAATAATTATATTTAAACTTTATAGCTAAACGCCAGTTTTTAAAATTAATAACAAGTCATCTACACCTGAACGGTTTCGTCGACTGTTTATAAAGTGAAGTGAAAAGTTAATGTGGTTTTCATTGCTTATTACAACAATTTCGGCAATAAAGGTTAATTATTCTTGCATTTTAAAAATCTGATTACTAGTATAATTTCAAGTATTTATTCTTTTATTATTAAAATAAAAATGATTCAATTTTATTCATAAAAGTATGCAATCATTTCATCAATGTTTTTTTATGACATTACGTTAAACTATCGTCCGTAAACCGACTTTACAGAGAACCTATTTGTTTCTAAATATGCTTATTTCTTCGAAGTTGATAGTTTTATTAAAAAAAAGTTTTTGTATTTTTGTCTTTTGTATATAAATATGTCTGTATGCCTAAAGTATTTTTTGCAAATTTTCTTTTTTTAAAGGTACGCCCTTTTGAATTTTTACGTTCATTATATTCTTCTTTTGTGGTCACTTGATTTCTTGCTGCCAAAATTATCGTTTAATAGCACAGATGCACATAATGTTTATATATATATATATATATATATATATATATATATATATATATATATATATACTAGCGGACCCAACACACGTTGTTCTGTTCAAACGTTTTAAATTTAAAAATATTTACAGGAAATTTCCCTGAATCTGATCACAGCACCCTCTGCCGGGTCGAACTGAAATAAAAATAAATATTCGATAACGCGATAACAGCGCTTCCTACCGGATCCAATGTAAAAATATCCAACGTAAAACAACTAAATTAATATAATTAATTAAAAATATTATTTATCGGATTGAATTGTGAATCCAAACCATTCTTGAATCCACCTGAACACACACTGTAAAGTGGACCCGACAGACGTTGTCCTAAAATTATATATTTTTCTAAAATTTAACAAAACATCATAAAAAACATAATAATATATTAAAAAATATAAAACTTAATTTTAATTATACTTTAAACTTTAATTACTATATGCAATTTTTATTTTATAAATGTTATAATTTATTTTACAAACTTATATTTTTATTTTTAAAGAGGCGTTCTATACGTCATAAGTTGCATATAATAAAATGAGAACTGACGATTTAAAATTGTAGGTTAAGTTGATTGGTATTGAATGTACGTGTATGCATCATTAAAATTACGAAAAAATAATCTTAATTACTCACTTCAATACTGCACCTTACAAATTTGCACAATGTATATTTTTAATTAAACTTTAAAATGTTATTTCAATAAATAATAATATATTCTCAATAAGCAATTCTATTTTAATTTTAATGTAATAACAACAATCCATAGAATCCATCCAAAGATTAACAACACATAAATAAATACACAAAACACACACATATATATATATACTGTAAACCTAAACCATTCAAAGATCAACAACAATTTATAAATAAAAAATTAATTAAATAAACATTTTCCAGTGGACCAAATTGTGAATCTAAACCATCCTCTAATCCCCGTGAACTCGCACAAAAAATTTAATCAAAATCAGTCCAGCCGTCTAGGAGGAGATCAGTGACATACACACGCACACAAGAAATATATATATATAAAGATATTATAATTTTGGATCCAATGTTTTATCATTTCATAAAGGTATATTATAACTATTTTCTATTTGCACAATATTAAAAGAGATGGAATTTTTTTTAAACATTATTTTTAATTAAATTTAAGTGATTGTCAAGTTCATAATTTTTCAACGGGTGCCTTAGGCGCCTTACAACCTCCTAGTACTCAAATATGATGGTGTCTATTGCAAACTGTCTGCCGCTACATTTCCCTTTCCGGCCAGATTGAAGGTGAATGTGTCCTCTGGAATTTCGTAACGTTATTGGATTCTTGTCCTTTGGGGCGTGTCAGAACCATCCAAGGTCCAATAAAACGTATCCATTCCAGCTTCTCTAAAAAAAAAAAAAAGAAAAAAAAAGTGAATTTTGTACGTCTCTTCTAATTAAGGACTACGCCTACCAGGGGACACATAAAGTGAGTGGATATCCAGAGAGAAAAAACAGCGATTTGAAAACTTCGCAAGGTATCCCAGTGAGGTCTGTTAAATAAAAGCAATTAAGAATATGCTGAGTGTGGATGAGTACATAGTTCTGTTTCCGTGCTTCGTTTATAAACTGTATTTTTAGAAGAGTGAAAATGGTTAAAACCCGTGTTTTTTTTTTTTTTTTTTTTTTAAAAAGACCAACACTCGGTATACGTGTGTAATAGGTGGGGGCCTATTAGGGATTGAAGGAAGACCAGAGCCTGGCTAGGACTGCGGATTACGTGATTGGAGCAGTTGGGTAATCAAGGTTAAAGGTTTCAGGTACACAGACATTTTATTCAAATTCAATATTAATTCATAATAAATATTACGTTAACATTTCAGACAAAACGAGTTAGTTGACAATTATAATTTGCATGGGTAAGCCGGCTACACAGTGAACGATACAATCAACTATCGTCAAAAAGGGACATAATTTCCTTGTCTGAAGTTATATTACAAAAAAAGTTACATTTACAAAACTACTGCAAAGTGCAGGTACACGAAAGAAAGAAGTTACATTATTCTTTAAAAAGCAGTACCAAACAAATACGTGCGACGACGTCTCAGGGGGAGACAGGTAGAAACAGAAAAACGGAAGCGAAGGTTAAGTTAAATTTAAATTTAAAGCAGAAATCCAAACAATTTTTGATGGTGGCGGCCGAAAAGGAATTTAGACAGAACAAATTTAAACAATACTGATTCTACATTAGGGTGAGGGCCACCGCCTCACTGACGACTCGATTCAACTTACATTTCTCCCCTGAGGTCGCACACGCACGAAGACTAAGTCGAAGCTCTCGGACTACATGCTAGTGAAATTAACAACTGGTCAGCTACTGCTGACAACCAAGCCTCACAAAGGCTACCAGTAGAAGAAGACCCTCATCATGTCTGCAGCAGATTTTATAAACTCGCGCCGCAGCGCGCGCATGCGCATATTGAAAGGGTGGGGGAAACGAGTACAAATTGAACAAACACTAGGAGGGGGAGAAAAGGAGGGAGAAGGATGAGGGGAGCGAAGTGCCGGAGGCCCGCGATGACGCGCGCATTTCAAATCGCTACACGTGTGTGAAAGCACTCGAAGTATTTGAATCGCACCTTTGTCTTCATTCCTCCCCCTTACGGTCACCGCTCAAATCTTCTAGAGGCGATAACGCGCTGGAAGCTCCAGCTGGCGTGGCACTTATTAATCCCGTCTCACCGGGGCGGGGGACCCTTGTTTGTTTCGAAGGGGGAAAACGTTCGTGCATCGTCCTTGATCCACGGGGAGGGAGTCCGTGGTGGTTAGTGTCCGAGCCCTGGGCAGGTGTTTGCGGAAGACACGGCGGGGGTCGCCGCGCCTGCTGGACGAAGAGCCTAGGTCAGCTGCCCGCGGGCGGGGTTTCAGCTCGGGTTTCAGCTCGGTCAGCGCAGGGGGGAAGTTTAACGACCGCCGAAGCAAGGGCGGATAGCGCGGAAGTCGAGGAAGGGGTCCGGCCATCGCAAACAAGTCCCTCCGCCTTAGCTTCGCGCGCCGCCGTCACGATACCGAGATTCTTGTCCCCGGAACACACACGCAACAAAACTGTTCTATACTTTTACTTAAGACATTTTTTTTTCGGTAACCAGTTGCCCAGTATTAGTTTGTAACTTTGTGCAACATAGGGCTATGGTCATTTTTGCGTAAAATAAATACGTTTTTCGAGATGATACTAAGTATTTAAACTATAACAAAAATTGGTGTATAATTTTATATTTTAACTTATGTTTCATTCACACAAAAAAAAATGTTAAACCATAGAAAAAAAAAATTGGTTGTCTGTAGAGTCGGTTAATGGACGAAAGTTTAACGTGACATCGTCATAACAAAACATTGATGAAATGATTGCATACTTTTAAGAATAAAATTGAATCATTTTTATTTCAATAATAAAAGAATAAATACTTGAAATTATACTAGTAATCAGATTTTTAAAATGCAAGAATAATTAACCTTTATTGCCGAAATTGTTGTAATAAGCAATGAAAACCACATTAACTTTTCACTTCACTTTATAAACAGTCGACGAAACAGTTCACGTGTATATGACTTGTGATTGATTTTAAAAACTGGCGTTTAGCTATAAAGTTTAAATATAATTATTAACACTTTTTCATATAAATAATATGTAATTAAATATCTATAATCAATTATATGAATCACCATAATTTTTTAGTCAATTGTAACATAACCCATTATTACTGCACTCGCTGACAGATGCTTCTTTTTTTTAATAATAAAAGAATAAATATTTGAAATTATATTAGTAATCAGATTTTTAAAATGAAAGAATAATTAACCTTTAATGCCGAAATTGTTGTTGTAATAAGCAATCAAAACCACAGATTAAAATTCGTCGAGAATATTTTACGCTTTTATGTCTTCCGGTGCTCAAAATGATATGCAATTATGGCCCCGGGCACGACATTTTATTTATAATTCATTAATAATAACGCCCCTCGCGATAAACAAAGTAAAATATATGAATTAACGAGTGCCTGGTTCCCACGTCAGCTAATAGATAGCACGATTCGTTTGGTTCGCGTCCGTCACCGTAGATTGCAGCACCGTAGGGGAATAATATTATTTCGTTTTTATAATACGATTTTATAACAAATATACATCCCAAATACACCAAACGTATTTATAATGTGTTACAATATTTTTTAAAACATTGTGCAAAAGATCCCGGGCGTAATTTGAATTATTATGTATAACTGTAAAACACCATTGTTTGGTAAAACGTATTTGAAAATTGAGGCGGTAGCTGCAATAAGGGCCTACATTCAAAAATTGTGTTTTGAGATATCGGCTGTCAAAGTTTTCATTCATGTAGTGGAAAACTGTAGTGAAGATTAAAACTATTCAACCCTATGTGTTTGATTAGTTATAACTTTTATTATGGAGATCTGACATTTGAAAGCCAGACAGTCAATTACTCTGATCTAGAACAAATAAAGAAGAGAACCATGTCAAAGGCCCTTTTGTTAGAGAACAAGAAAAAGACCAATTTTCAGTTCTCTGCATTAAAGGCTTTCATTTTTACATCGGTTATTTAATGCAATAAAACTTCAGAAACTTGAAATATCATGATAAGTAGGCCTATGAATAGAACAAAAATAATTTTAGAAACCAATACAATATTTGTTTATTAGGCAAAAATTAAAAAGCGAAAAAATCAATAAAAATCATTGCAACATTTTATTCATTAGCCAAATCAAGTTCTGCATTTACATCTCCGTTCAAACTATCTGTTTCATTGCTATCATCTTGTTATACTGCATCTGCTAGAAACTTTTCATAAAAAACTTTAATGTCCTCCTTAAAATAAATGAATAAGTCTTGCAAATCCTTCACTTTAGCTGCTTTCAGTGGAACTCTTTTGGCTGTTGTCAGCTGGATTTCTTCAGGCTGTGTCTTCATAAATCTGTACGGTGTACATACAAGATTTCCGTATGCTGGATATGCCACCATGGTTCCATCCCTTCTGTATTTTAGTTTAGAAAATTTTTGTAGCGTAAATTTGTTTCTTAATGATTGTGGGCTCTTAAGAAAATGAGATCTTAAAGCGTCTTCCCATTCGAGAATATCGATATTGATTTTGAGTTCAAATGGTGATGGTTCATTGCGGCATTCAACTATTTTGGAATAATACACATCAGGCACCTCTATTACTTCTTTTTTCTTCAATGATGACTTCAACACACCAAAGTTCCGGTAGCACTGACCAAAAGAATGACCTCTTACTGGGTAGACATGAGTGATGTCAACACTAAAAGTTCTGGCAGCCCAAGAAGAGAACATCATTGTTTTATTCTTGTTCTGACCGCCTGCTGCATCAGAAAGAAAAATTATCTCTTTCAAGTTGGTCATTTCATTGGCTTTCTTGCTGATGCAGTCAAAAATGAAAGACGCAAAAGAGTTTGGACCCTTTTTTGCTGTTGATTCCAACATAGTATAGAAAAAAGAGGAATTGTCGTGTACATGGGCATTAAAAACATACAGCCACAAAAGTCTTTTATAGAATTGCTTTGTTACTGTTAACTTGGGTAGTGGAAGATTCTGAGAGTAATCAAACTCAATTACCAAACATGAAGAATCTGTTGAGTTAGCCTTTTCAATGTACTCTTTTTTCAGCTCATAGAATCTCTCAGCCTTTTTTCGGTGAGCTTCATAAGGTCTTCAACATTCATCATTTGGGTTATTCTCTAATTTCACTGCACACTCTTCACAAGTGTCTGTTTTCACAGGTTTAAAAGTAAAATTTGTTTGCCGAAAAAATTTGAAGTAAGTTTTATACTTCATTTTCAATGTTGAGTTTGTTTTCTCTGGGAAATAGTTATTAGAAAACTCATTGAAAATTGTTTTGATGTTCAAGTCAGTGTTGTCAAAGTAAAGTCTGTTACTCTTAGAGCCAGCATAGTGAGAAGGTCTATGTGGTATACTTTTCAGGTGTTCCATAGCTAATTCATACACTTCAACAGGTATTTTCTGTGAGTTAGGTGTTTTCCTCTCTTTTCCTCAAAAGAAGCGCCGCTAACAACTTTGTTCTGTAATACTCTAATTCTTTTCTGGGATAATTGAAAAAGACTGAGAAGGAATTTTCGGCATACCTTTATCGGACTCCCAGAAATTTTCTTTCTTAAGCTTGGGCTCAACAACTCTATGTTTCACTTCACTTTTCAATGTCAAACAACCACTCAAATAAATATCCTGACACTCCTTACTTTGAAGATCGTAGAAAGAATCAAACAAATTTTGTTGTTCACATCTTGAAAAATGTTCAGCGCACTTTTCACCACAACAAGCTCTCAAGAATATAAATTGTTTATTTGAAATAGTTTTACCCGAAGTAAGAGACACATACTCCTTGCCTTGAATACGGGTTTTCTTTGCAATACTTCTCTTCCAGCCTTCTTTGTTTTCAGCTTTCTTCTTCATTCCTTTTGGCACATTATTTTTCAAAACATCTTCCCTGCTATTATTAAGAATATTATCACCATCCATTTTTACAGAGAACTAGTATAAATCACATTAAATCATTTAAAAACAATCTTAACCTCACACTAAACATGTAAAAAAAAAATAAAGTTTGAAGAGTAGCCAGATGTTCTCTGCAAGAAGGGCCTTTGACATTGAACTATTAAAACAGCTGTAAAATCTCCCAAAGAGGTAGGAAATGAACAGAACTTGGTGAGTATACTAAAAACAACATGGAGATTCAGAAAATGCGTTCTCCGAAAAAAGGGCCTTCAGTCACAAAGGCCCTTATTGCAGCTAGTGCCTCAATTCAATATTACTTTATATAACCGTACCGATTGTGCTGAAAATCGGTGGACGATCGTTAAATTATATAATATTAATAATTCAAACGACGAAAACATGATTGAAAATTCAAATCGATTGTTGTTCCAATCGAGTGGAAGAGAGATACGGCGCATGCGTACAATGAGCGTAATGGGACATATCCTTAGTGGGACAATGTGCGCAACGGGACACTTTTTCGTGCGTGCAGCCGGCGTTCATCGATTTATTAGACGTTGTCACGTCAAAAATATTATGCTTTTTAATGTGTGAAGTTGGCACTGGAAAGCTATTCAGGTAACGATTTAAAAATAACTTCTTAACCTATTGGAGGTACTAGGACCACACAAAACACAAATAGCGGGATAAGGTTCCGCAGTCAGCATAACTGCGAACTTTTTTTTGTAGTGATACAATTGTTTTCGTGTAAATGTACAAATTTACAAATATTTGTAATTTTACATGAAAATTTATGATCCATTTACAAAAACAAATTATCTGTAGATATTTTAAACAATTCTATGCTTGTTTTTATACAAATGGCATTGGGCACTCCCGCAGAAAAATACTAATTTTTAATTAATTATATTTAGTATAATAGTTAAATAACAGTTTTTTAGCAAAATATATTAAAATGACAAGTAGCTTCCCTGCGAAAAAAATACCATGAATCTAATTATTAGAATGTCTTATGTGTATATAGCATTAACCGGTTCATAGCAGTGTATCAAAGAGTTTTAAACTTTAACAACTCAATTTTAGCGCATATCTGAGTCTTAAGGTAGGCAGGTAGAACTCCCCCACCCTACGTCCTACGAAATGAGTAAATGTTTGGATATTTTCTCATAAATAGCCCATATAATCATAATACTCTAATTTTTTATTAATAATTTTTTTTAACACGTAGTTTATTAGGTTGCGTCTTAAACCATAATCGAAAGTAGTAAAAATTTTTATATTCTTCTTCTCTGGCAAGCAATATTGGCTGTAGCACAGGTTTAACTAGCTCCAGAGAAACAGAGGATGCTTTGGGCCACGACGAAAATTTAAATTAGTGTATTATTTTTTAAGTCATTTACGAGAAGATGCACGCTGAATACAACTTACAATGTTGTAGACATGAAACGTTCTTTGAATAATTCTATATATGGGGAAGATTTATTTTAATATTATTTTTTTATTTTTTTACATACGCCATTTGCTGATAACACTGTACGCCATAGATAAGCCTAAATAAAGACAAAAAAGATAAATACACAACAACACAGAAAAAAAGATAAAACCGGACCAAATAAAAAATAAAATGCATATACTGCACACAAAATTACGTGGAAGGAATTGACAAAAAAAATGCCAGAGTACAGTTGAACACAGTAGGCAACAAAGACAAGACAATCAATGATGACGAAATTTTAACGACTGGTTTAAAACAAGCATTATTTAAACAATCAATGCTGTTTTTATCACAGGGATGTTTAATTAAATTTTTTAATGACGATAAATATAAAAATTGAGTGTGATTTTCAATTAGCTAAACCAGGAAAAAGCAGGCTACGAGAGTTATCTAAACAACATTGTGTCAAAATCAGGAATGGTTGCATCATTGAAAATTTTCCGTTTGTATATACACACACATACACACGCTTGTATATATAGGTATATATAATCAGTTTAGCGTGAGAGATCGTCTAACCGAGGCGTTATCTTATAGGTTTCGCACGCGAAACACGAAGTATCTTTAACCTTTAACCCTATAAACACCTATTCAGGGGTGTATTTTTGTTAGTGAGGTGGATGATACGGTCAACGCTCGCTGGCGCTTATAGTGCAGTATCGACTCTAAGCGCAATGGTCTGGGCTGGCGCGCAGTCTTCTCGTCGTACATAGGGCAACTATGACATTTGAAAGGTAACCCATAAGATTATATGGCGGAGAAACGAAGAGTGCTTTCAAGAATCTCTACCGGGTATTTCACGTCAACACGCCTTTCACTCTTCCGAAAATAACGTTTTGAAATGAATAGGGACGGGAAAAATTCGCGGGTTCAATGACCTGCAGGATGAACTCCATAGTTCTACGTACACTCGGTCAAATGCCACCCACTCATTGGCTGCTGTCTTGTGAGACGTTCCAGCGTAGCAGCCTGTGATTCTATAAAGCTTTGGTTGGGTGTTTCTCATTGGCCCAGAGTGATCCAGGTGAGTTGTGAACCAATAGCAGAGGCAGCACTGAAGTACAACGATTTGTATTTTAGCCTATCGCGAAATGAATTCGCGAATTTTTCCGGTCCCTAGAAATGGAACATGGGAACAGAAATACTCATCCGCCTTCACGTATCCTTGAAAGCTTTTCGTAAACAGACCATCCTCTGAAATATTAAGCAGTTTTCAAATCACGGTCTCTTCTGAAGCTCTGCGCACCGTAATGCATGCCTGGATAGTCGGGGGCGTTAAGAATGGAACCCGAAGCCGGACGGCAAAAGCCTTTCTTGATAAAAATAAAAATAAAAATAAACGCGCTGGCATATCCCAGTGTGGTTCTAGACGCGTTGGAGTGGAAAAACAGCACATAATGATTTCAGCTCCTTTCTTCCGCGGCCGGGCGCAAATATTCGCGCTGTTGCCATGGTAACGCGGTGAGCATCTTTCCTTTCGTAAAAATCCCTTCTGAAAAAACCCGTGTGTTAAGGGAGAGCCAGACTTCGTGGTGTGTTGGTCACGTTCGTGGGCGTTTGCTCGAGTTCGGAGAAAACATGTTGTGACGCAGAAAGTATAAAAAAAATTTCACTTCTCTCGAAACCTTTTTTGTGATACGCAACAGAAAGGGAAATCATTACAATTCCTTCCCAGCTCAAACCGTTACTTCATAGCTACCGAAGCTATGTATTGTGGAAGCGTTACAAAGATATATTTAGGCATTAGTCCAAAATAATTTGTTTGTAATGGCAAAACTATTTTACGATGTTTGAGTTTTACGCAAGTCGTAATATTTCAAACAAAATTATGAGACAGCAAAGCCGCCACTCGTGTTAGTTTATTTACACATGATGTGTTAGTAAACACACCACCAAAAGTCTAAAAATACTATTCCACCATGTTGTAAATGTGCCGAAGGGATGTTGTGGTATATTTTCTCTAAAGTATTATTAAATACTGGCCGGTGCATTGAGTTTACAAATATATAGACGGCTGTGTAAAAGGCGTAGTTTAACTGGGCTTTCATAAGATTTATGCCCTTTATACAGCCCAGATAAGAAATATACTAACAGTTAATGTTACTGTTATATTTCGTAAATTTACACAGATTAAATATTTATACAATTTTACTTCATTCAATTTTTTATTTTATTTTACTTCCGTAACTTAAGCAAATTAATAATTTTAACGGTTATAAATCGAATTTCAAATCTATAGTAAATTATCTACAACGTGACTATTTAACTGAGTGATATAGGGGTCTATTCACTAAATTTTCATGGTTACTTTATCTCGAAGTTATGTTCAGTAGCCAGTAGATTTTAAATATTTTATAGCGATTCCCTAAGCTCTGTGATCACGTTATCGCGTATACTACTGTCTTAAACTCAGTTGCTGGCAACAAGGTGCCGTTAACTTGCTACTAGCCATGAGATTCGCGATAAAATGGCGGACTCATAAAATAAAATGTACAAAATTGAGGTTAAAAAGGACATTAAAAACAAAATAATAAGTAAATGTTGCTCAAACAAACACGATTTTCTTAGTTATTCATAGAAGCAGATAATTTAAACTAGAGCTTTAATTTGAATGTAAAATTTAAGTACTGTTCTACTATATTTTTAACATGAATGCGTCCCATAACATTTAATCACATGAGAAATTTTACTGTGGTATTCACTATATAAATGTTTTTATGTATAAAGGCATATATATATGTATAAAATAAATATAACTAAGGCAAATATTTTTATATTAATTTTGACAAAGGTAAATCACATCTCTCTTTGTGCAGAATATATTTATTAGCAATAGAAGTGTTAAAACGTAACTTATACCTAACTTAAGAAAACGATTTAGTTATTCGCAAAAAGAGTGATTATTACTCATTACCTAATTGTAATAAATTTTTACCTTAATATTACGAAGAACGCTAGTTATAAATTATCTGGAGATCTTCTTAAATTTACGGCTATATTCATAAATTTAAGGACACTGATTTCATTTCTTTGAACATTTATTAAAAAGAATATTCATTGGTATATTAATACACCTTTAAAAAAATTGTTAAAATCACCCTTCTTTTGTCCACTTGTGTCATTACATTTGTTTGGAACGAAACATACAACTCGGAAATCAAAATAGGGCGTAGTTTCTAAAAAAAATTTAGTTATTTCAAATTAATACGAAATCTTCATTATTTTAGTTTGATACTTCGTTGAAAAGTCTGTAAATTTACTGTGGTTTCTAACAGTGCATTTACCTGCACTGTAAAGTTTTAAACAAACGTATAACGCATATTAACAATGCCGGTACTTTATTAATACAGCGAAAATGTACTTTTAACAAAAATAGGACTTTTTTTTTAACGTATTGTATGTTTATTTTCACTCGTGCATGCGAATGAGGTAATTTAAACAAAAGTCATTGTCATTGAATATGTATAATTTTATATATGTAACCGAGATCTGTAAAGATTTCTGTAATATTCCATGAACAGTAAATTGCTTTAAAATAAATCACACGACAGAAATGTTTAATTGCTTAACACAGCTACAAGTATTTTACGATATTTTTTTTACAGTATATGCACGTCATTGCAAACAAGAAGCTTGGAAAATGTACATATATATATATATGTATATATATATATATATATACAAGTGCTAAGCTAAAATTTACACGGACAAAGTCACAGTGGACTCAGGAATCATCCGTCAGCCGTGTGTGCGTAAGCTGTGGCTCAAGCCAAGTTTCTGTCCTTTACAGGACAAGTCTGTTCTCTTCTTTTTCTCTCAAACAAAAGGTTTAATGAAAAGGCAGAAGGCAGTGGTCAGTAAAATATTGTTCCCACCGTGGCTAAAAACGTTGTGAATTGCGAGGTACCGTGCTTTTATAAATATCGCCGAGAGGCCCACTCCATTCTCTTTTGACGAGGATGCGCGCCTCTTTGATTTATTTGACACTGGTTTCACTTGCCATGTCGGTCATTTCATTTTCTTTTCGTTCCAATTATTATTTAAAGGTTCTTCTTGTAAATTAATCGCGACAACTAACTTTCCGCGTTTGTTTCGTCTCATATTTTCTCAATGAAGGTTTCTGTAGTTTTATGATGTATAATTTTTTTATTAATTTAATGAAAGATCTACTATAATTCAAAAACAAGTTTAAAGACAAAGGCTACATGCGTAGCCTTATTCCAAAAATCGTATACCAAAATGATCTCATGCTTTCAGAACATGCTGGGCTATCATAAAAATTTAATAAAAAATAGATTTGTTGAGCAAAAAGCCTTTTAATAAACAATTAAATATATTTATATATAATGAATCTATTTAAAACCATATTTTCTAACACAAAATATTAGAAGCCAAATAAATAAGGTTGTTACCCCCATACAATAATGAAAATGCGGGGCTCTTCAAAATATTCGTTAGAGCATAAACCATCTAGTGTATTGTCCTTACTTTCGTTTTAGTGTCTCCTAGAACTCAAGGTCGAGAACAGCTAGGCCAATTAATTATAGCTATGAATATTAAAAAAAAGATGTTTCGTGGTTTTCCAGCTGTAGGTAACTTCTCACAAAAACTAAAAAAAAATAAAAAAATAAAAAAAAATCCTGCATCAAATAATGAAATACTGTGAAAATATTTTTACATATAATGCAATTCTAGTTATTTTACGCAAACCTTAAAAACCCAAATGTTATTTAAAATTTAAAACAAATATAATATAGGGTACACATTTGGAATAATTTTGGAATAAAATTTTATTTGCGTTGAATTATGCGACAAAAATTTTTTTAAATACGGAAACTTTGATTATTCAAACAGTTAAAAAATTTCTATGTTAACTTTGCAAGTTATTTTAAAATATGGCTCATTTAAGTATGATTTAAAAATGATTTAAGTATGATTTTTTTAAACTTTTATTCAAAACCGTGATTACTCATGCTGTTTTTGGTTTAAAAATGGCGTTTCAATAGATACAAGCTTTTGTTAAAACCCTTAAGTGGAAAGTTGCGTTTTGACGCAGAATGTCTGTATATTTTAACGCACTGTTAGTGAAGTATCACACATTAACTGTACTGAAACTTCGACATAAATAATGTTATGATATTGCAAAATCCAAACAATGTTTCACTATCGTTCGCCAATAAACGCCCCTCACCCTCATTTTAAATTTTGATAGTTAAATATGCCCTTTAATGTTAATGTGGGGATCACTTGCGCACTTGAAAATAACATTACGTGGTTCTACCTAACGAGAATGCTTTCACAAGCGGCTCTTTTTATGTTGTAACATACTGGAACAACAGATATCGTGGGGAGAGGGAGAGGGTAGGTAATTGTTAGATTCATATTTATCTAACGACTTATTTTACGTGGCAAAGATAAAGCATGCCCCCGTTTGTCTACCACTTAATCATTGAAAATTATATATTTAAACAAAATTGATAATAAGACTCATGCCAAATACACTGGAAAATAAAAACTATTTATCGTTAAAATCAAGATTAAAAATTATAATTTACAACAAACAATTTAAATATGCACACGCACATAAACATACACACACACATCATGCAAATAAATGATCACATCTACATCTTATTGCATTTTGTAATATTTTATTGGGTGTTGAGATAGTTTATAACAGACTTCCTGAAAGATCAAAGGATTTTTGTAGTCAGGCGTGAGAGAGTTGGACATATGTTCGCTTATAATGACTGCACTAATATTATAAACTAAATACCTCAACTTAATCCAAAATCAATTGTGTGGGCTATGTGATTCTGAATGCGTCACAAAACTGTTACTCTGCTACCCGTTTATTCAATCATGAGTAGTAGTGTGACATGTTCACATAAATAATTGATTACGTTGGCTTTAAAATTAAATTAATCGTAGATATAATTTTTTAAATTACATTTGTTTTGAAATTCGTCACCTATCAAGTGACCTTCTTAAATAAGTAACTATTATGATAAATAAATACGCACGGTAATTTTTTTAACAGCTAATCGGTTTTTCAGTAATTCGTGGCTAATTATATTGTTGAAAGAACCGACGATTTAATCTTTTCGGTTTATTGTGGGAACTTAATGTAACGTTTAGACACTTTACAAAAATAAATATATTGGTCAAAAACGTTGACGTGTGAAGATAAAATAAAAATAAAGTAAGCATAAGAAATGTAAAACTTACAAAATCTAAAAAATAAAAAAATAAAACATAGAATAACAAATAATGTTGATGAAGAATACTTAATATTTTATTTCATTAGAACGTTTGTATTTATTTTACTGAATAACACAAAATAACAAGTTATGCATTTTGATCCGTTTTATGTTACTTACGAATAACTTTGTTTAATTGAAATTTTATTTGTAATATCAAGTTATGTTATACTTACGTAGCTGGGAAGTGTTAAAATGAAGCGTATTATCCACTAAGAAACTTTTTTTTTTGTATTTTTAATGCACGCGTAAAATATTTTGTAGTAAACCAGTTTCATAAATATTTTGCATTTCTTTTACCCGCCAGATGTAATTGTCATGTTAAGATTTATTTCTAAAATAATAGTTGGTATAATGAAGAATCATTTTATGTTTTAGACAACTCTGTAACATGTTTTATTTTTTTAAATTTTATGTGTCCTTTTGGGTTTTGCAGTAAAAATATCCGTGTCTCCACCTATTATGTGCCATAACAAGTAAAGACAGTCGGTAACCTCACAGAGGACATATTTCATATATTCCCAGAGTAAGTAGTGTTTAATATATGTGCAAAATGACATCTTATGTGAAAGATACCCTACTACACTAGTGGCTTCCCGTAAGTATTGCACCTAGGAATGATATTTGGAAATATTCTCGCAGCAGAGGGGAGGAAAAATTAGAGGAAATCAAAACGAAATTTTTAAGCTAAGGATGAATAAAAAAGGGAAAATGTAAAACAATGGCATGCACAGTAGAAATTCCGCACATTTTTACTCATTTTACCAGCATATTTCAGTTACTCAAATAAATTAGCAAATTTTTATAAAAAAAAAACCAACCAAAGCGCATATTTTAAATATTTCTTTCAATAATCACCCTGCCTGTGCATTCAAGCATACAAAATTTAAAAGTGAGCAAGAAAATGGCATTTTCATGGTGGTCTAAAACTCCCTGTTATTTTTCACTAACTTCAAATTAAGCTTCATATTGTATGTGAAAAGGTATGAGCAAAGATATAACTATGTCCAGCTGTTAGTTTCTCTAAATATATCCTGGTTTAAAAATTATGTTGTAATCTAAAATAAAATTTATTCAACGTGGTTAATATATAATTGTATAGCGCGTTTGCTCTGACTCTCAGATATTTAAAACTATAAATGAAGTCAGAATAGTATAATTTTTAGTTACTATTTATTATTTTATTTCAAATGAGATCTAACTTCAATTTACAAAGTGTATCTTCAGATCATAATTGCTATTGCATTATAAGTTCGAATTATTGACCTAATTATGAAAATACCTACAATATATATTTTTTAGAATAAAAAAGGTAGTTTTTAAGTGATTAATATCTGATATGAACTCAGTAATTCAAGCTCAGAAAATTGGCGCAACACTTTTTCTGCTGCGACAGTCGGAAAGAATACAAAAATCTTTCTCTGTAGCTAAAAGACGCGCTTGGAATGCACTTGAAGAACTAGTTATACAATAGTACCACTTTTATCTTTCAGAAAGCCTATTGTCAAATATTTAAAAACAAGACAGAAATATATATATATATATATATATATTTTTAAATTAGAAATACGTATTGGAAATGTTGTAACAGTTCTTGGTTTCAGTTCATAATGTAGTTAATGTATTCATTTTTCATGTTGTTATCAATTATTTGTACTTACATATGTATTTTATCTTGAATTAAGTTTTTACTTTTCCGTTTTTATATATGTTTCGATTTTTATTCAGATTATAGTAATTTGTTTGTTTATTTAATCTGTATGGTATTTTTTTAAGTCGTGGCTAAGTGGTTAGGCGACACGCATTAACTTCACCACATGAAAAAAGTTTATTAAATTAATAAATGCCTCACACTCAAGTCACATGTGCATCTCTATCAAACCTGTCATAAAACCTGTATATTTACAGACATTTGTATAAAGTCATCACGGGTTTTGCCTAACTTTATATGATTCATAATATTGATATGCATATTAGAAATATATATAAATTTAAAATCATAAAATAAAATTTTTTTTGACGTGACGTCTAATAAATCGATGAACTCCGGCTGCACGCACGAAAAAGTGTCCCGTAACGCACATTGTCCCACTACGATGTGTCCCGTTTTTCAATAATTAATTTGTTTTTATCGTTAAGTAGGTCAAAGACGCGTAAAAAAATTTTGGTGCGATTTGTTTCCTTTTGGGGGAATTTTTTTCCTACGTGCATCCTACAAAACCTTAATAAACGATGAGTAGAGACTGGAATAATTCGCGATTTCAATGATCTCTAGGATAGACTCCACGATTCTATATGTATTCGGAAAAATCACATCTGCTCATTTGCTACTGACGCATGAGAACTATCAGCTGGAAGGCTTGTGATTTGAAACTTCTTTCGTCGGCGGTTCAGGTAAATTGAGGTCCAATATTGAAGCAGCAAAAAGTTAAACGCATTTGGATTCTAGCCTTTTTTTTTTCCCCCTAACCTAACTAAAACTAAGTGTATTTTGGAGGGGTCCGGGTAAGGGAGGGACCTAGGTGCGTCTCAGGCCGAAGCCTATACGCCTAGTCATGCTGGGATTAGCCATGCAAAGAGAGAGTCGCATGCATCATGTGCTAGGAGGGGATTGGCCAGCCATGGCAGCGATTGGCGCCATGACTAACTCCCCTCACTCTTAAATCTAGACTATAACTAGAGATAGGTTGGGCCCAGGTAAAACCTGCATAGACACAGGGAAAACCCTGGGCACATTCATGCGGGATGCAAATTGGCATGCATTACGTGTAGGAATTTACAGGAGACAGAGGATGGTCTGGATGAAGTGTTGGACAGAGTAGAAAAGAGTCTACCATGCGGGGGTTGGGCACTTGGACTCGTGGTCCGCTTTTCCAGTTTTCCAGTACTGGATTTAGTGACCAGGGACGCAAGCGCCCCTGGTGGTGAGTGGTTGCACTGACCACTCACACCGCCGCCAGTCAGCACCTAAAAAACTAAGAAACTAAAACAGAAAAAAGATAAATGACTTACAAACTAGGCATTTCGTTACAAAATATGCAAACAGCCAACTCAGGGATGGACGTGCAGTGCTTAAGATAAAAATAAAATAAGAACTAAAAATATTTTTTTTTAATTTTTTTTTTTAAATTTTTTTTTAGATTTTTTATTATTATTTTAGAAATATATATTTTTGATGTCTATTACTAAGTATCTAGGACTTATTACTAATTTACAAATCTCTAATATCTACTACTATACTACTAGTTAAATATAGAGGAACTGTCGGTGTATAAAGTTACAGGTGAATTAAGTCAAGACCTATTCGCATTCTGGCATTTGTTGCAAGCTTGTAATTTAAAATCCCATGTATTTCAGAAACACAACCGGCACTGGAGGTGAAGCCTTCCAGGCGGGCCATGCCCATCGGACATAGGGAGTCAGCCCTAACACAACAGGCAGTGAGCTCCCGGGAGCCAAACCTACACCTGCGTGCTTCGGACCATTTTGAATTAGCTAATTATTCATTAATGTCTATAATTTAAATTTCAACTCGCGGGAGACTGATTGGCCGATCGCTCAGCTAGCCACAGCACACTACGGAGGTCTGTGAGCCAAGATTGAATTTGGCATTTTATATTTTCCATGCAACTCTGGATCTTGTTCGCCCAGTGATGAAATATAGGTTTCTGCTTATGGCACATTTATCATAGAATTTTTGCGCAGTTCGGAAATAATAATGTTTTAAAAGTTCGAGTTTGAGCTCTCTGTGCATAGCCCTTACGGGGCAATACACAGGCGCATCTGTCGCAATACGAATACTCTTATTCTGAATTCTCTGTAGCTTGATTAAGTGAGATTCCGCTGCTGTTGCCCACACCGGCGCTGCATACGTGATTATTGGTTTTATTAGTGCGTTATAAATTATTATTCCGTTTTTAACAGAGCTACCTAAACGTCTGCTCATGACGGGGTAGAGGGCCATGAGCCTAGTGAAAGCTGTTTTTCTTTTCGCCTCTATGTGATCGCGCCATAGTAGTTTCCTATCCATGTGCACGCCTAAATATTTAACAACATTTTTGTGAGGAATTTGCTCATTGAAAAGTGTTAGTCGTGGTCTATCTTCGAGTGGCGGGAGATGTTTACGCGTAAAAACTATAGCTTCTGATTTAGTAGGGTTTACCTTAATTCGCCATTTTGTGCACCACTGTTCTATTGAATTTAACGCGGTTTGCAATCTGTCTGCTGCGAGTTCTAGAATACTAGATCTGCTAAACAATACCGTATCGTCCGCGTAGCAGCCAAACTGAACTGATCGGTGTGCGGGCTTAGGCATATCATGGATATAAATATTGAATAAAACCGGCCCCAAAATGCTGCCTTGTGGGACTCCTGCTTTAATTATTTTTAAAACGGACTGTGCTCCATCTGTCGTGACTCTAAACGATCGATTTTCTAAATACGAGGCCAGTAATTTAATATAACAATCGGGGAAGCCAGTTTTATATAATTTATAAATTAAGCCTTCATGAAGTACTCTATCAAAGGCTTTTTCTATGTCCAAAAACGCTGCGAGATTATAGCTATTCTAATTGAACGCAGTTATTATTTGTTCTGTCAAACGGACCAGTTGATGCGTTGTTGAATGCGCGCTGCGGAAACCAAATTGTTCGTCCGGCAGTGCGTTATTTTCTTTAATGTGAGCATTTAGTCGCTGCAGAATTATGCATTCGGCTACTTTTGACAATGTACTCACCAGACTAATGGTCCTATAATTTTGGGGCAGTGGCTTATCTTTTCCGGATTTATGAAAAACTATCACATTCGCTTCTTTCCACTGCAATGGAAAATACTGTAGTTTAAGTATTCCATTTATTAATTGAGCTAGGTATTCCAAAATTTCGTCGGGCAGTTTCTTAAGGACTACTGCCTGAATGCCATCGTGTCCCGGTGCCTTACGTGGTTTCATACGCCTGATAGTCTGTTTAACTTCATGAGATTGAGTTAAGTAAGGTTTTAAAGTTAAAGGCTGATTAAGTTTAATTGTAAGGTCTCTGTATATTCCAGCATTAAATTGCGGGTCACAGGGTTCGATATTAGGTTGAAAGGCTAATTCAAGGGTATTCGCGAAGGCTTGTGCCTTGTCTGTCGGTGTAAAAGCGAATCCAGTGCGAGTTTGTAGCGGAGGTATTTTATCTATCTTATGAAGGAATCGCTTTGTCATACTCCAGGTGCTACCATCTTGCACCTGTAGCTGAGAGACTTTCGTCTCCCATTGGCTGCTCCTCCATAGAGTTATTTCATCGGAAATTATTTTCTGTAATTCATTAATTCTCGCTTTAATGTCGCGCTGCCTACGTCGAGTATATTCGCGCCTTAATCTATTTTTCTGAGAAATTAAATCCCTAATATACACCGGCAGTACATCTTGCTTAAATCTAACCACCTTTTCTGGGATGCACGAGTTAATTGCAGTTTGAATTTTAACTGTAAGTTCAGTGACTGCTGATTCGATGTTATCTTTCGTTTCGAAGTTGGCAACATCGGCTGCAGTCAAATTATCGACTAAATACGTCTGAAAGCCTCTCCAGTCGGCTTTCTTGTAGTCTTTAATTTTTCTCGGAGGACTGATGTCAGTGTCCACGTCATCGAATAGTATATGTACTGGAAAGTGGTCAGACGACATTTCGTGAAAAACTCTGAGTTCGAATCCCGTTTGAACTCTCTTATTTAATGCAATATCTAAAATATCGGGGTTGTGCCTTAGTACTCCGCTATCATGAGTGGGCTCTGAGGGAGCATGTACTTGATAATTTTTGTTAGACTCGTGTCTTTGCAGCAGTAGGCCATTGGCTGTATTGCTCCGACAGTTCCAGTCTTTATGCTTGGCATTAATATCGCCGACTGCTAGAAATGTGGGAGCTGAGCCATATAAGATGTCCAGCTCGTTTTCAGTTAGTGACCTCCCCGGTGGTGCATACATCGAAATAAGCACTATTTGTTGTTTATTGACTTTAAAAGTAATTGCAACAGCTTCTAATTTATTAAATTCAGGTAAATGAAATTCACTATGTTGTATACTTCTGTGGATTAGAAGGGCAACCCCTCCACTTCTGGTATCGCGGTCGCGCCTATAAATAGTGTAATTTAAGATAGTTAGACGATCTGTTGGAATTAAGTGTGTTTCGTTTATCGCCGCTATTCTAATATTATGTTTAATTAAATGATCGGTAAATTCGATTATTTTATTTCTAATTCCTCGTGCATTCCAGTAAAGGATGGTACTTAATCTACTGTCTACGGGGGTAGTATTAATGGCAGAACCTAAATTAAGGGTGTGCGGCATTAAAGCTGGCCGCTAATGCTGTCACGAAGCCCGTGGTGGCTTTTATTTTGTCCTCTATTGACTTGGACGGATTACACCAAATAGCCATTAAAATGCACATTGGTTCCAGGACGTGTGCAAGGTTAGGGTCCTGTGCAATGGCATCCGATTGGCCTACGAGCTTCAGAAATTCACTCGCGCCCATCGCTGGATTCTCCAAGGGTTTTAGCTGCGGTGAAGCAGTTGGCAATTCTGTTGGTGAGTCAGTCTGCACCGGGCTGGCTTGTTTCCCAGGCGCGACTTTCTTGGAATCACTGTGGGGAGGGGTGGAGTTGGGTGGCACCTTAGTACCTGGCTGATCCGTCACCTGACCTTGCACCCGGCCTTTACCGTTTTTGTGCCCGGAATGGTGTTTCTTCGGGGGCCTCTGGGGCAGGGGCTGGCCTCTAGACCTGGGTGGGTTTGCCAAGACAGGGTACTCCAGTTCATGTCTATCGCTCAGCACTGAATATTGATTAGGGCTCTGCCATTGCGGGGGGGCGGGGTAGCTCGGGGCTCGCCACGGCTGCCTTGGGGGCTGGGGGCAGTAGCCTGAGGGGCCGACTTGTTGTGGGGGCGGGCGGACTTGAGCTGCGGCAGCTGCTCGCTTGTTTTCACGCACTGCGCGTTTGGACTGCAGCTCTCTGTCTTTGCGCTCCTGTTGCGGGAGGTGACGCCAGTTCTCCCTCTTGTAGGCCATGCAGCCTCTGTAATTGGCGCAATGCGGGCCTTCACATCGCGCGCACTTTGCCTTCGTCCTGTCACCTCCCTGGGGGCAAACCTCGGTTTTGTGCCCTTGGCTGCACCATCGGCACACAGGGGAGGCTCTGCAGCCTTTTGCGGGGTGGCCAAACCTCTGACAGTTGCCACATTGGAGGGGGCCTTTGGGGTGTCGATAGTCCTCAACACGAATGCTGAGGCCTCCGAATGACTTCAGGTCGTAAATCCTTTCTGGATTTACGGCCTTCGGGAGCTCTACGACTAACTTATTTATAGGCTGCCTGGTCTGCCTGTTGTACAGAAACCAGAAGTTCTGCACTGGAAGCCCCATTGCGGTGAACTCGGCCTGAATGAATTGTTTGTCGGTGCTGCTATGCACTCGACAAAACACAAACTTGTTCGGGATCTCGTCCCGTTACAGCAGCACAGAGTGTTGCACTCTGGCCTGCTCCAGTGCACGCACTGCCCTGTGGTACTCCTCCACAGTGGCAGTGTGAATCATGAGCTGGTCATGGCCGCGACTGACGCACGACCAGCGCTCCTGCAGTGCTGCATCCAGCACTGTTTTAATGGCCGGGTAGCTGTGGCCAGAATCCACGAATACATACAGGGGTTTCACCTGCATTTTCTTTGCCTGAGGGGCAGGGTTTGGCGGGGCAGGGCTCAAACCTGCGGATGTGTTGGCGGCCGTTTGACTGGCCGAGTTGTTTGCCCTTCTGACGGGCTGCTTGCGAAGTCGCTCGGCCTGCTGCCTGGCGATCGCGGGGTTCGTCAGTGGGGGGCGCAGTCTTTCGTCCTTTCCTCCCTTTTTTTTTTGTTTTTTTGAGACGACTGTTGAAAAGCCGTCGTCGCGTGACATTTCAGTTTCGTCGTCGCTCGGCAGGGGCACATCGATGCACTCCTGCATCGCCTGCTCGTCACTTAACTGGTCAGTCATGTCGCTGGTTACACCCTACAACGCACTAACACCCACTGACCACTCACCCGGGATTAAGCCGGGTTGTGGCTAGGCTGTAGGGTTAGCTACATACCGGGTTGTTTTGCACGTTTACACTTCTTAGAAAAACCTGGGAATACCACCTGGCCTGTGTGCGAGTAAACAGGCTGTTCCTGGAATCTCGCAGCGCCGCTTGATGCAAGGAGAGGGTCGCATTAATCATGTGCAAGGAGGGGATTGGCCAGCCATGGCAACGATTGGCGCCATGACTAACTCCCCTCACTCTTAAATCTAGACTATAACTAGAGATAGGTTGGGCCCAGGTAAATCCTGCATAGACACAGGGAAAACCCTGGGCACATTCATGCGGGATGCAAATTGGCATGCATTACGTGTAGGAATTTACAGGAGACAGAGGATGGTCTGGATGAAGTGTTGGACAGAGTAGAAAAGAGTCTACCATGCGGGGGTTGGGCACTTGGACTCGTGGTCCGCTTTTCCAGTTTTCCAGTACTGCATTTAGTGACCAGGGACGCAAGCGCCCCTGGTGGTGAGTGGTTGCACTGACCACTCACTCCGCCGCCAGTCAGCACCTAAAAAACTAAGAAACTAAAACAGAAAAAAGATAAATGACTTACAAACTAGGCATTTCGTTACGAAATAGCCAGATGTACATTCGAGGCATTGGGCGTCGGAAACGACGGAACATAACCGAACATGACCGGACATGACCGAATATGACCGACGGCACACGAGGCGCAAGCCTCATCGTTAGACACCGGAAAAAATCGCGGTTTCATTTCACGATAGGCTATAATCGAGTTCGCTTCGAGCCTTGGCCGAGGACGGACGCATCAAGCGGAGCTGCGAGATTCCAGGAACAGCCTGTTTACTCGCACACAGGCCAGGTGGTATTCCCAGGATTTTCTAAGAAGTGTAAACGTGCAAAACAACCCGGTATGTAGCTAACCCTACAGCCTAGCCACAACCCGGCTTAATCCCGGGTGCGTTGTCAGTGGGTGTTAGTGCGTTGTAGGGTGTAACCAGCGACATGACTGACCAGTTAAGTGACGAGCAGGCGATGCAGGAGTGCATCGATGTGCCCCTGCCGAGCGACGACGAAACTGAAATGTCAAGCGACGACGGCTTTACAACAGTCGTCTCAAAAAAACAAAAAACGGGAGGAAAGGACGAAAGACTGCGCCCCCCACTGACGAACCCCGCGATCGCCAGGCAGCAGGCCGAGCGACTTCGCAAGCAGCCCGTCAGAAGGGCAAACAACTCGGCCAGTCAAACGGCCGCCAACACATTCGCAGGTTCGAGCCCTGCCCCGCCAAACCTTGCCCCTCAGGCAAAGAATATGCAGGTGAAACCCCTGTATGTATTCGTGGATTCTGGCCACAGCTACCCGGCCATTTAAACAAGGCTGGATGCAGCACTGCAGGAGCGCTGGTCGTGCGTCAGTCGCGGCCATGACCAGCTCATGATTCACACTGCCACTGTGGAGGAGTACCACAGGGCAGTGCGTGCACTGGAGCAGGCCAGAGTGCAACACTCTGTGCTGCTGTAACGGGACGAGATCCCGAACAAGTTTGTGTTTTGTCGAGTGCATAGCAGCACCGACAAACAATTCATTCAGGCCGAGTTCACCGCAATGGGGCTTCCAGTGCAGAACTTCTGGTTTCTGTACAACAGGCAGACCAGGCAGCCTATAAATAAGTTAGTCGTAGAGCTCCCGAACGCCGTAAATCCAGAAAGGATTTACGACCTGAAGTCATTCGGAGGCCTCAGCATTCGTGTTGAGGACTATCGACACCCCAAAGGCCCCCTCCAATGTGGCAACTGTCAGAGGTTTGGCCACCCCGCAAAAGGCTGCAGAGCCTCCCCTGTGTGCCGATGGTGCAGCCAAGGGCACAAAACCGAGGTTTGCCCCCAGGGAGGTGACAGGACGAAGGCAAAGTGCGCGCGATGTGAAGGCCCGCATTGCGCCAATTACAGAGGCTGCATGGCCTACAAGAGGGAGAACTGGCGTCACCTCCCGCAACAGGAGCGCAAAGACAGAGAGCTGCAGTCCAAACGCGCAGTGCGTGAAAACAAGCGAGCAGCTGCCGCAGCTCAAGTCCGCCCGCCCCCACAACAAGTCGGCCCCTCAGGCTACTGCCCCCAGCCCCCAAGGCAGCCGTGGCGAGCCCCGAGCTACCCCGCCCCCCCGCAATGGCAGAGCCCTAATCAATATTCAGTGCTGAGCGATAGACATGAACTGGAGTACCCTGTCTTGGCAAACCCACCCAGGTCTAGAGGCCAGCCCCTGCCCCAGAGGCCCCCGAAGAAACACCATTCCGGGCACAAAAACGGTAAAGGCCGGGTGCAAGGTCAGGTGACGGATCAGCCAGGTACTAAGGTGCCACCCAACTCCACCCCTCCCCCCAGTGATTCCAAGAAAGTCGCGCCTGGGAAACAAGCCAGCCCGGTGCAGACTGACTCACCAACAGAATTGCCAACTGCTTCACCGCAGCTAAAACCCTTGGAGAATCCAGCGATGGGCGCGAGTGAATTTCTGAAGCTCGTAGGCCAATCGGATGCCATTGCACAGGACCCTAACCTTGCACACGTCCTGGAACCAATGTGCATTTTAATGGCTATTTGGTGTAATCCGTCCAAGTCAATAGAGGACAAAATAAAAGCCACCACGGGCTTCGTGACAGCATTAGCGGCCAGCTTTAATGCCGCACACCCTTAATTTAGGTTCTGCCATTAATACTACCCCCGTAGACAGTAGATTAAGTACCATCCTTTACTGGAATGCACGAGGAATTAGAAATAAAATAATCGAATTTACCGATCATTTAATTAAACATAATATTAGAATAGCGGCGATAAACGAAACACACTTAATTCCAACAGATCGTCTAACTATCTTAAATTACACTATTTATAGGCGCGACCGCGATACCAGAAGTGGAGGGGTTGCCCTTCTAATCCACAGAAGTATACAACATAGTGAATTTCATTTACCTGAATTTAATAAATTAGAAGCTGTTGCAATTACTTTTAAAGTCAATAAACATGCACCACCGGGGAGGTCACTAACTGAAAACGAGCTGGACATCTTACATGGCTCAGCTCCCACATTTCTAGCAGTCGGCGATATTAATGCCAAGCATAAAGACTGGAACTGTCGGAGCAATACAGCCAATGGCCTACTGCTGCAAAGACACGAGTCTAACAAAAATTATCAAGTACATGCTCCCTCAGAGCCCACACATGATAGCGGAGTACTAAGGCACAACCCCGATATTTTAGATATTGCATTAAATAAGAGAGTTCAAACGGGATTCGAACTCAGAGTTTTTCACGAAATGTCGTCTGACCACTTTTTCAGTACATATACTATTCGATGACGTGGACACTGACATCAGTCCTCCGAGAAAAATTAAAGACTACAAGAAAGCCGACTGGAGAGGCTTTCAGACGTATTTAGTCGATAATTTGCCTGCAGCCGATGCTGCCAACTTCGAAACGAAAGATAACATCGAATCAGCAGTCACTGAACTTACAGTTAAAATTCAAACTGCAATTAACTCGTGCATCCCAGAAAAGGTGGTTAGATTTAAGCAAGATGTACTGCCGTTGTATATTAGGGATTTAATTTCTCAGAAAAATAGATTAAGGCGCGAATATACTCGACGTAGGCAGCGCGACATTAAAGCGAGAATTAATGAATTACAGAAAATAATTTCCGATGAAATAACTCTATGGAGGAGCAGCCAATGGGAGACGAAAGTCTCTCAGCTACAGGTGCAAGATGGTAGCACCTGGAGTATGACAAAGCGATTCCTTCATAAGATAGATAAAATACCTCCGCTACAAACTCGCACTGGGTTCGCTTTTACACCGACAGACAAGGCACAAGCGTTCGCGAATACCCTTGAATTAGCCTTTCAACCTAATATCGAATCCTGTGACCCGCAATTTAATGCCGGAATATACAGAGACCTTACAATTAAACTTAATCAGCCTTTAACTTCAAAACCTTACTTAACTCAATCTCAGGAAGTTAAACAGGCTATCAGGTGTATGAAACCACGTAAGGCACCGGGAAACGATGGCATTCAGGCAGTAGTCCTTAAGAAACTGCCCGACGAAATTTTGGAATACCTAGCTCAATTAATAAATGGAATACTTAAACTACAGCATTTTCCACTGCAGTGGAAAGAAGCGAATGTTATAGTTTTTCATAAATCCGGAAAAGATAAGACACTGCCCCAAAATTATAGGCCCATTAGTCTGCTGAGTACATTTTTAAAAGTAGCCGAATGCATAATTCTGCAGCGACTAAATGCTCACATTAAAGAAAATATCGTACTGCCGGACGAACAATTTGGTTTCCGCAGCGCGCATTCAACAACGCATCAACTGGTCCGTTTGACAGAACAAATAATAACTGCGTTCAATTAGAATAGCTATAATCTCGCAGCGTTTTTGGACATAGAAAAAGCCTTTGATAGAGTACTTCATAAAGGCTTAATTTATAAATTATATAAAAGTGGCTTCCCCGATTGTTATATTATATTACTGGCCTCGTATTTAGAAAATCGATCGTTTAGAGTCACGACAGAAGGAGCACAGTCCGATTTAAAAATAATTAAAGCAGGAGTCCCACAAGGCAGCATTTTGGGGCCGGTTTTATTCAATATTTATATTCATGATATGCCTAAGCCCGCACACCGATCAGTTCAGTTTGGCTGCTACGCGGACGATACGGTATTGTTTAGCAGATCTAGTATTCTAGAACTCGCAGCAGACAGATTGAAAACCGCGTTAAATTCAATAGAACAGTGGTGCACAAAATGGCGAATTAAGGTAAACCCTACTAAATCAGA
Organism: Bacillus rossius redtenbacheri; assembly: GCF_032445375.1. Taxonomy (NCBI): domain Eukaryota; kingdom Metazoa; phylum Arthropoda; class Insecta; order Phasmatodea; family Bacillidae; genus Bacillus; species Bacillus rossius. The sequence goes on along the minus strand of NC_086340.1, from coordinate 28,742,434 downwards.
AGCTATAGTTTTGACGCGTAAACATCTCCCGCCACTCGAAGATAGACCACGACTAACACTTTTCAATGAGCAAATTCCTCACAAAAATGTTGTTAAATATTTAGGCGTGCACATGGATAGGAAACTACTATGGCGCGATCACATAGATGCGAAAAGTAAAACAGCTTTCACTAGGCTCATGGCCCTCTACCCCGTTATGAGCAGACGTTTAGGTAGCTCTGTTAAAAACGGAATAATAATTTATAACGCACTAATAAAACCAATAATCACGTATGCAGCGCCGGTGTGGGCAACAGCAGCGGAATCTCACTTAATCAAGCTACAGAGAATTCAGAATAAGAGTATTCGTATTGCGACAGATGCGCCTGTGTATTGCCCCGTAAGGGCTATGCACAGAGAGCTCAAACTCGAACTTTTAAAACATTATTATTTCCGAACTGCGCAAAAATTCTATGATAAATGTGCCATAAGCAGAAACCCATATATTTCATCACTGGGCGAACAAGATCCAGAGTTGCAATGAAAATATAAAATGCCAAATTCAATCTTGGCTCACAGACCTCCGTAATGTGCTGTGGCTGGCTGAGCGATCGGCCAATCAGTCTCCCGCGAGTTGAAACTTAAATTATAGACATTAACGAATAATTAGCTAATTCAAAATGGTCCGAAGCATGCAGGTGTAGGTTTGGCTCCCGGGAGCTCACTGCCTGTTGTGTTAGGGCTGACTCCCTATGCACGATGGGCATGGCCCGCCTGGCAGGCTTCACCTCCAGTGCCGGTTGTGTTTCTGAAATACATGGGATTTTAAATTACAAGCTTGCAACAAATGCCAGAATGCGAATAGGTCTTCACTTAATTCACCTGTTACTTTATACTCCGACAGTTCCTCTATATTTAACTAGTAGTATAGTAGTAGATATTAGAGATTTGTAAATTAGTAATAAGTCCTAGATACTTAGTAATAGACATCAAAAATATATATTTCTAAAATAATAATAAAAAATCTAAAAATAAATTTAAAAAAAATTAAAAAAAATATATATTTTTAGTTCTTATTTTAGTTCTATCTTAAGCACTGCACGTCCATCCCTGAGTTGGCTGTTTGCATATTTCGTAACGAAATGCCTAGTTTGTAAGTCACTTATCTTTTTTCTGTTTTAGTTTCTTAGTTTTTTAGGTGCTGACTGGCGGCGGAGTGAGTGGTCAGTGCAATCACTCACCACCAGGGGCGCTTGCGTCCCTGGTCACTAAATAGTACTGGAAAACTGGAAAAGCGGACCACGAGTCCAAGTGCCCAACCCCCGCATGGTAGACTCTTTTCTACTCTGTCCAACACTTCATCCAGACCATCCTTTGTCTCCTGTAAATTCCTACACGTAATGCATGCCAATTTGCATCCCGCATGAATGTGCCCAGGGTTTTCCCTGTGTCTATGCAGGTTTTACCTGGGCCCAACCTATCTCTAGTTATAGTCTAGATTTAAGAGTGAGGGGAGTTATTCATGGCGCCAATTGCTGCCATGGCTGGCCAATCCCCTCCTAGCACATGATGCATGCGACCCTCTCCCTGCATGGCTAATCCCAGCATGACTAGGCGTATAGGCTTCGGCCTGAGACGCACCTAGGTCCCTTCCTAACCCGGACCCCTCCAAAATACACTTAGTTTTAGTTAGGTTAGGAAAAAAAAAAAATAAATAAATTGTACATCTGGCATGGTACATGTCTCTACCACATTAGTGTTGGGGTCTCTGCATCACCAGGGGTACTTGCGTCCCTGGTCAAATATTCCAGATACAAATAAAATTCAAAGCGGACCTAGAGTCCAAGTTCCCAACCCCCGCATGGTAGACTCTTTTCTACTCTGACCAACACTTCATCCAGACCATCCTCTGTCTCCTGTAACTTCCTACACGTAATGCATGCCAATTTGCATCCCGTATGAATGTGCCCAGGGTTTTCCCTGTGTCTATGCAGGTTGTACCTGGGCTCAACCTATCTCTAGTTATAGTCTAGATTTAAGAGTGAGGGGAGTTAGTCATGGCGCCAATCGTTGCCATGGCTGGCCAATCCCCTCCTAGCACATGATGCATGCGACCCTCTCCCTGCATGGCTAATCCCAGCATGACTAGGCGTATAGGCTTCGGCCTGAGTTGCACCTAGGTCCCTCCCTAACCCGGACCCCTCCAAAATACACCTAGTTTTAGTTAGGTTAGGAAAAAAAAAAATAAATTGTACATCTGGCATGGTACATGTCTCTACCACATTAGTGTTGGGGTCTCTGCATCACCAGGGGTACTTGCGTCCCTGGTCAAATATTCCAGATACAAATAAAATTCAAAGCGGACCACGAGTCCAAGTTCCCAACCCCCGCATGGTAGACTCTTTTCTACTCTGACCAACACTTCATCCAGACCATCCTCTGTCTCCTGTAACTTCCTACACGTAATGCATGCCAATTTGCATCCCGCATGAATGTGCCCAGGGTTTTCCCTGTGTCTATGCAGGTTTTACCTGGGCCCAACCTATCTCTAGTTATAGTCTAGATTTAAGAGTGAGGGGAGTTAGTCATGGCGCCAATCGTTGCCATGGCTGGCCAATCCCCTCCTAGCAAATGATGCATGCGACCCTCTCCCTGCATGGCTAATCCCAGCATGACTAGGCGTATAGGCTTCGGCCTGAGATGCACCTAGGTCACTCCCTAACCCGGACCCCTCCAAAATACACTTAGTTTTAGTTAGGTTAGAAAAAAAAATTGGGGTCCGTTAGTCCAAGTGCCCAACCCCCACATGGTAGACTATTTTCTACTCTGTTCAACACTTCATCCAGACCATCTTCTGTCTCCTGTAAATTCCTACACGTAATGCATGCCAATTTGCATCCAGCATGAATGTGCCCAGGGTTTTCCCTGTGTCTATGCAGGTTTTACCTGGGCCCAACCTATCTCTAGTTATAGTCTAGATTTAAGAGTGAGGGGAGTTAGTCATGGCGCCAATCGTTGCCATGGCTGGCCAATCCCCTCCTAGCACACGATGCATGCGACCCTCTCCCTGCATGGCTAATCCCAGCATGACTAGTCGTATAGGCTTCGGCCTGAGACGCAACTAGGTCCCACCCTAACCCCGACCCCTCCAAAATACACTTAGTTTTAGTTAGGTTAGAAACATTTGGGGTCTCTGCCGCCCACGTTCGTCCGTGATCGTCCTCCCTAGTACCTTCCGAATGATTGTTCGGAGTCACGGCAGAAGGGCCAGAGCCCGATTAAAACATTATTAATGCAGGAGTCCCGCAAGGCAGCATATCAGGGCCCGTTGCAATATTTATACCCACGATATGGCTGCCAGGCGGACGATACGGCATTGTTGAGCAGATCTAGTATTGAAGAACAAGCAACAGAAATACTGAAAATAACCTCACACAGAAAGAAAATTTTTTTTTATGCTTTTAAAAAGATTCCTTTGGAAAATAAGTGCCAAGATATTTATTGTAATTTTGTACATCACGTGGCTATGGTTATTTTTGCTTATATGAAACACGTTTAGTTGAGATAATACTGAACATTTATTTCTAAAATTGGGGTATAATTTTATTTGAACTGATATTTCATGCAAACAAAATTTTTCAAATCATGTAAAAAATAATAGAATGTTTTATAATTGATCTTTGTTTTGTTTTACTATTCTTATTAAAGTGCGCAGTTAATACTGGAAAGCTTTTCAGGGAAATATTTACAATAATTAACTACACTATTTGAGGTAGGGCCTACTGGTACAACACAGTATTACTGCGAACACTATTTTGTTGTGATGCAGTTGATTTCATGTAAATGTAAAAATTTACAAATATCTTTAATTTTACATGCATTTTTTGTTCCCTTTACAAAATAAAAAATACCGTGTGAATCCTACTAAATCAGCAGTCAATCTATTGACTCGTAAACATCGCTCGCCCCTCGATGTTAGGCCACAATTAACCTAGAAATTTCCCCATTAAAATGATTTAAATATTTAGGAGTGAGCGTTTTGCTATGGCGCGATCACAGAGACACAAAAGGAATGGTAGATTTCACTCGACTAATGTGCCTTTACCCATTAATGACCAAGCGGGCAGGAAGCCTGTTTAAAACGGCCTAATTATTTATAATGCGCTAATTAAACCGATAGTAACAAACACAGCACTGGTGTGGGTTTCAGCAGTGGAATCATACCTAATATAGTTAAGAAAATCCATCTCATTAAAAGTATTTTTAAAATATTTAATTATGAATAAACATTTCAAAAAAATGACTGATTCATAAACATTAGAAATACTTTTTTATTTGATCTAAATTTAGTATAAATAAATAATTTATGATCCATCAGGAGGTAGACATAATATATTATATAAACATACATACTGATTCTTTGGTCAGACAGAGATAAAATACTTAAATAACTAATAAGTTTTAAGAAACATATATAATGAAAATTTAAAAAAGTTAAAACTTCGATTAGTTTGTACTAAAACAAATTCAATTCATCAATATTTAAATAATCAAGTGCTAAAACTAATAAATAAAATAATTTTCAACATATCATTAATTAAAAACTTTATCTGAGTCCTCATTGCACCGGACATGTTGTTTCGATGTCCACTCCCGACACCGAAGTACAAGAAAAACCAGAAACAACATTAAAACATTCCAAACGACCCGCTCACGTGCAATCCGGCTGGAAGGTAAAAATTAATCGCATCTAATAGTTATTAATTATCTGTGTAAAAGTGTGTTTAGTTCATTCTGGTACCGGAAGATAACGCGAATTCTACAGAATTGCACACAAGATTTTACAAAAGATTCCTTACAACACATGGCTATGTTTTATATTTGCGTTTACGAAGCACGTTTACCGAGATAACACTGAGTGGTAAATAAGAAAATTTGCGCATTATTTTATATTTTAATTTTTTGACCTGACAACGTCTAATAAAACGTAGAACGCTGGCTGCACGCACGAAAGTGTCCCGTTACGCACATTGTCCCGTTACGCCGTGTCCCGTTACGCTCATTGTACGCTTGCACCGCATCTATATCTCTTCCACTCGATTGGAACAACCATCGATTTGACTTTTTCGAGGCACATTAAACTTGAAACACTCCCATTCGTTTCCTACTTTTCCTATCATCGTTTAATCCTTAACAGAATAACACAGATTGGAAGAAGTTAAATAGCAAACATGTATAAAAGTTATAGTTATAATAATCACTTCGTTAAAGTAATAAACATATTTGAATTAATGACTGCAAATAAAAGTAAAATTATCAATTAAATTTCATTTCACTCCATGTTTGTATCCATACAAAATAGTGATAATTCAATAAAATGATTCAATTTTATTCATAAAAGTATGCAATCATTTAATCAATGTTTTGTTATGACGTCACGTTAAACTATTGTCCGTAAGCCGACTTTACAGACAACCAATTTTTTTTTATTAAAGCATAATGTAGTCGAAAATTAAGTTTACTTTTGTGTTATTGAGTCTGTTAATGTGCAGAGAAAGGTTCGCACACATCTTTAAGCACTGCAGGTACTGAGCCAAGACGAAGCACGAATGCCCAGGTAAGAATCCGAACATGTGGGGGCAGATTATTCCGACCTACGGCCGGCATCCTCACATTCCCCTCCCCACACATGCGCCCTATCAGGGTGGGGTGGGATAAACATTCGAGTTCGTTTTGACGTGACGTCTATTAAATCGATGAACGCCTGGCTGCACGCACGAAAGTGTCCCGTTACGCTGTGTTCCGTTACGCTGTCGGCGAGTGCAGTAATAATATGTTATGTTACAATTGTAAAAAAAAATTATGGTGATTCATATAATTGATGAAAGATATTTGATTACAGTTTATTTATATGAAAACTTGTTCATAATTATATTTAAACTTTAAAGCTGAACGCCAGTTTTTAAAATTAATTACAAGTCATCTACACGTGAACTGTTTCGTCGACTGTTTATAAAGTGAAGTGAAAAGTTAATGTGGTTTTCATTGCTTATTACAACAACAATTTCGGCAATAAAGGTTAATTATTCTTGCATTTTAAAAATCTGATTACTAGTATAATTTCAAGTATTTATTATTTTATTATTAAAATAAAAATGATTCAATATTATTCATACAAGTATGCAATCATTTCATCAATGTTTTTATTATGACGTCACGTTAAACTATCGTCCTTAAACCGACTTTACAGACAACCAATTTTTTAATACATTCAAGAGCTTATTCAAAACCGAGCTGTTAGGGATAACTCCTTGATGTTTTATCGGGAGGGTGTTAGGGCTTCGGCAATGACCAGCGGCTGGGGCCACCAACCCAGCATGGTCGCCGCCTCAGCCCCGTAACCGTGACATGTGGTGTCAGTGTGAAGGTCGAGGAGTTGATGGTAAAGGGGGGGGGGAAGTTGCGCGGGTATCGCGACGACGCACAGCCTTCCCCCTTCCCCTAACCATGCTCCTCGGAGCTCATTACCACGCCATCACCATATGCATGAAGCATCAGACCCGCGGGACCGACGCCCCCTTCATCACGTCTGGGGAGCTCGGGACAGGGGCCGGTCCGAGGAGGGCGACTCGCTAATGCATGTTTGGTGACCACCCCCCTCCCCCTGGACGGCCTCTCCGTCGCCCAATCACCACGCAGCCACCGCGGACACCGCGGCCACAGCGTGTCTCGTGGACATCCACCCTCCCTCACATCTGCCGTTAGCGCTGTTGCCAGACATACACACAAAAAAAAAAAAAACCTTTACACATGATGGCCATTACCTACAGTGGAGAGTGCTCTACAGAACTTGGGGAAGGCTCGTATATTTTCAGTTATCGACTTTAATCATAGTTTCCACCAATGTCTGTTGGACCCAAGTTGCCGTAAATATACTGCCTTTTAAACCCCTTTCGGTCATTACCAGTTTAACAGAAATCATATGGGCATCAGTTTTGGCAGCCAGGCCTTGAGCCGCGTGCTTGATCACGTGCTAAGTGATTTCAAATTTCGTTTTGTTTTCAACTACATCGACGACATTATTGTATATAGCCATTCTTTTGAGAAGCACCTTGACCACCTTAGGGAGGTCTTTCTTCGCCTTCATGCTGCCAAACTTACGGTCAATCCTAAGAAAATTTTCCTTGGCCAAAAATTCGTGAAGTTCCTGGGCTACGTTAATTCCGAGGGCACCTTGCTCATGGAACCGGATAAGGTTGCCCCCATTGTCGCCTTCCCCAGACCTAAGAATATCAAGGGTGTGCAACGTTTTTTGGGCATGATTGGGTATTATTCCCGCTTCATCAAGAATTGTGCTGCCCTTTGTGCCCCCTTAAATGCCCTTGGTAAAAAGGACGTTCCTTTTGTTTGGGGCCCGGAACAGGAAAAGGCGTTCGCTACCCTGAAGTCTCAATTGGGCTCTCCTCCCGTTCTGGTCCTGCCTGATTTCAGCAAGCGTTTTGCCCTGTTTGTTGATGCCTCGTCCATTGCTCTAGGAGCAGTTCTCGGCCACCTGGAAGAGGGCAAACTCCGGCCAATAGCCTTCGCCAGCCGCTCGTTACTGGAGTCTGAACGAAAGTTGGGTACTTACGAGAAGGAGGCTCTTGCCTGCCTGTTCGGCTTGGAAATGTTCGAATGTTATCTCGACTGTAGGGAATTCGATCTTTTTACAGATAATCAGGTTTTGAGCTGGCTCTGTAACCATCCTCAACAACTGGGCAAGCTGGGACGTTGGATACTTCGTCTTTCTCGTTTTAACTTTGTTATCCATCATGTTCGAGGAGCCGACAATGTAGTAGCCGACACGCTTTCGCGGATGTTTTGTCCCGAGGAGTTTTTGGTTGAAGAGAACGAGTCACCTAGTCCCGATGAACTCCTATGTGTGTGCAAGGTTTTCCCGGAGTCCTACCTTAATGTTCGTGAGCGTCAGCTTGACGACGTCGTTTGTCAGAAAATCCGTAAGGACTTGCGAGACAAGAAAGTGGTCCCATTTGTGGAGGCCTATGGTACTTAAATACTACCATTCGTCCCTGATCGGAGGCCATCTTGGTATGGATAAAACCTTCCGCCGCATTTCTGCGCATTTATACTGGCCGGATCTTCGCAACCACGTTCGTGCCTTTGTCAGATCCTGTCATGATTGCCAGATTTCGAAGCCACCCCAAAACACTAGGGTGGGCCTGTACTGTGCAGACCCGCCAGTGGCACCCTGGCATGTTGTCCATCTAGATATCTTTGGACCATTGACGTGCTCGCGTAAGGGTAATATGTGTCTGCTTGTCTTGGTCGATATTTTCACTAAATTTGTCATACTTCTACCTCTAAAAAACATGAAAGCAGTTTCGATTGTCAAAGCCCTTCGGGAACAAGTGTGGAAGCTCTTTGGAGCCCCTGCCATGCTCGTGTCTGATAATGCCAGATACTTACAGTCTAACATCTACAAGGATATGTGCTTTGAATGGGCAATTAAACCCATCTATAGCTCGGCATATTTCCCTCAGGGCAACCAGTCAGAGCATGTCAATAAGGTGCTAAAGGGGGTTCTCACTTCTTTTTATCGTTCAGATCAGACACTTTGGGATTCCGATCTGGACTACATTAACATGGGTCTTAACTCTGCAGTGCACTCCGCCACCGGCTTTCCTCCTTCCATTCCTTTTTTGGGCCGTTAGCTCACTCACCCTCTCCTGAATCTCTGGGGACTGCCGTCTCTAAGCTCCGCCCTAACTGAGGCTGACCTCGAGAAAATTCTTGATCTTGTTCCTTGTAATCTCCAGAAGGCCCGCTACATTGTCGAGACGCAGTACAACAAAACTAGGCAGCCCCATGGTTTTAAGGTTGGCGATATTGTACTGGTGCGTTCATATGTTCTCCCTTCTTTAGCGGCACAGATCAATGTTAAGTTGCTTCCCCCATATGAGGGCCCGTTTACTATTGTGCGTTTTTTGGGCAGTAATACTGTACTTCTCCAGGATTGTAAGAAAAAATCCAGGTATAAAAAGTGCCATGTAAGCCAGCTGAAAGTTTATGTGTCTTAACGTGTAAGTTGTTTTATTAGTAAGTTTTTATCAGGTCTTCTCTCCCGTTGTATTTTTATTGATTTTACCCGCATGTCATTTAGGAATATTCATCTGGAGCTCTTTGCTCTGGCCTAGCCTTATTGTCAAAATTTTCCCATAGATGTTTGGAATTATTTTCTAGGGATAGTTTAAGACTTGTATTTTAACAGTTATAGCCATATTCTGATTTATTATTTATCTCCTAATAATCTTTGAATAAGTGTCTACAGTATGCTACTAGTATGGCTGCCCAGCTCTATAAAAAGGTTGTTGGCTGAGTGGGCTGCTATTTTTTTTTTACAATGTCTTTTATATTTTATTGTATATTTATTCCCTACTAAATTATGTGAATCTTTCCAGTGCACTGGAAAGTAAGTTGTGTGATTGGGAAGGTATCTTTTTAGTATTTGTGAATGGCGCAGTGTGTTGTATGTTTTTCTTTGTAATTTCCTCTCCGCCACTCCATTATCCTGTTGTTGGCGAGCCGTCTTCGCCGCTCTTCTTCAGTCATCACCCAGCGAAGAGAGGAGACGTCCACTCTTCACTGCCTGCGTCACGCTCTTCTGGTGGCTCCTGCTTCCTACGTGTTATGGACGTAAGCCTCGACAGTGACTGCGCCATCCCTTCTCGTCGGTGTGCCCGCCGCTCCTGCTGGTTGTCTCCTACGAGGTGGGCCCTCTCGTAGTGTTAGAGACTTCCGTGTACTGTTTGCGCAGCCCCTGCCTAGCTCAGAGATTCGTCGAGCAGTGAGCTGTACTAGAGTATGGAGGTTAACATTCTAGCGTACAACGAAACGAATCCGCAAAATTCCCGTACATCTTAATGTGTATTATGCAGGAAATATTTTAAGTAAAATTTTATAACAATCAAAATCGTAGGCCTTAAGAATTTGAAAGAACAGTTTCACATTCTCCCGACAGTTATAGCGTATAAACGTGTTCAGTAAGTAACTTAGACCACATTTTTGCCTTTAATGCCTCTATAATACCTCTACAAACCACTATAATATATCTATAATACCACTACAAACCACTATAATATCTCTATAATACCACTACAATACGTCTATTATACCATTATAATATCTCTATAATACCTCTTTAATCTGCATTGGATTATAAGTTTATTCCAGGAGCGGATTACAATGTATAACGCTTCTTATGCAAAACATTTTGACTCTGTTCACAAAACACAGAAAACATTTTTCAGTACTTTTACACAAGATTCATTCAAAAACCAGTTGCCAAATAATAGTTTAAAATACTACAAGAATAAACATGTAACTTTGTACAATACGTGGCTATGGTTATATATCCATAATTGAAAACGTTTTTCATGATAATACTAAATATTTCAGAGAAAATTAGCGCATAATTTTATATTTTATTTGCTGTTTCATCCAAGCATAAGTTTTTAAACCGTGGACTAGATAATCGCATGTTCAACAGTTTGACTATATTTTGTAGCATCGTGCTTATCATTTGCGCAGTTAATACTGGAAAGCTATTCAGGGAACGATTAACCAATAACTTAACTATTGGAGGTACTGGGACAACACTAAACACAAATGCCTGGGTAAGAATCCGAACCCAGTATTGCTACGAACAATATTTTGTATTGACACAGTTGTTGTTTTCATGTAAATGTAAAAAAATACAAATATCTGTAAGTTTAAATGAACATATCTATTCCATTAAATATATATATATATATATATATATATATATTAGCATGGCATCTAACATATCCAAAATTCCTCTCACCCAATGCTTCTCCATTGAGCCCCGGAGATTCTCTATGTCTTTCTGTTGTCTGGTACGTTCCCAGGGCCCAGCCGGCGTGAAGTGGCGTAACTAGGACGCCATTGTTCGAGTGTAATGTCGTCTCTCATAAGAGTTATGAGAACTTAAAAAGGTGGAACCGAGAGGTTTATAAACTAAAAGCTTTGAATATATATACTGTATAGAAGTCGCCAGCCCAGGTTAAAAATTCTAATACGGTTTTGAGGTAGTTGGTTAATTCACCGCCGCAATCGCCACCATCTCTAGGGGCATCGACTTGTGGTGGTCCCTAGCGGACAAGTGTCGTACTCTTCAAACACCCCTTCCCCCTCCTGTTGAACGACGTTGAGCTGCAGTGAATGATGGATGAGGGGTGCGGGGAATGACAGCGGGCGACAGTGCTGCGCCCTAACGGGTAAATAACAACTAAGACGATACAGGGCGCTACGGCAGCGCACTGCAGCGGTGAAGTTCCCAAGCTGCTCATTATACGCTTATGAAAAACGTAGAGTAAATCCTATCCACTCGCGACTTCTATACAGTATATATATTCAAAGCTAAAAGGGTGACCTGCTAGGGCAGTGAAGTGAAGAGGGTGAGTGACCCCTTGGCGAGCGATAGAGGGTGACGAGTGATGCCCTTTGTATGCAATGATCGGATCACGGAGGATCAGTGCGTCTGTTGACGGTGTCGCGTCGCGGCGAACGAGCGAGCAGTGCGAATCAGTGTGTGGGGACCGAGGTGTGCGGTAGCAGACGAACATTATAGTAAACCACTGTTGACCCGAGATCAAACGGACTTGCAAAGGTGTGATGAACTTGTAGACAGGCATTTAAATTGTTTTTTTCTTTAATTAACACTGAAAATACTAACCAGTTAATAAAATTACAGTTTATAAATTATTCAATCATTTTCCTGACCTATTTTCCCCACACAAAACAGTGCATTATTAAATTTTCGACTCTTATTTATCATAATATTTTTATTTTTCCATCAGCTAACTTTAAATTGATGCTGGTATAATTAACAAATTCTTCCATATGAATAATTTATTGGTTTACTAATAATCTCTACTGTTTTAATTTTTAAATGCCACGTACTCTGTTAGTATTTTTACAGCATCGATAATGTTTTGTAAAAAAAATAGTTATTTATAGTTGTAAATAGTTCATTCAGTTATATAATTATAAATAGTTGTTATTTGGTTTTAGGCCTCGTGCTGAATGGTATCGATGAGAACGGAAAAATACATTTCAAGTCAGGGAATTAATGAAATAAATAGCCACTTCCTGTTGATATAATTTTTTTAATTGTGATTTCGAGAAACCAAGGGAAAATTGAAATCAGAAATAATTAACAAGAATTTGAACCCGAGTTCTTCATAATTAGAGGCAATCTCGCCCGGTTTGTTAGTTTGAACAACTGCAGAGTAATGTTGATGCAAAAATACTTTTGTATTTTGTTTTGACTTTAAACGAAAGTTTTGAAGTGTTGTAACGTAAGTGCAACAAACTTACATATTTTGAATTGATATAAAACTGCTATAAAGTAAAGCATGTGTAACAAGCTGAAAAATTGCATCAATAAAGAAAACTGGAAGCCTTAAAATGTTTATCTTCGAGCATTAGAGAAATATTAGAAAATGAATTATTAACTTCATAATTAAAGTAACAAATTATGAACCTTTATCAGGTAACATAACATTTAGTATTTTAAAATCGTCTCAAGACTTTTATAAACTATGGTTTAGCTTTAGCTTTAGCAACGCTGACAACTTAAAAATCACCGTAGTTAAGTTTTTCTCTTGTCCAAATATATTTGTAAGCTTGAGTGTTATTGGGTTTCGTTATTTTTATTTTACAAATTACTTTCAATTTTTTTGCTACGGTTAAAATATTTTAAAAAATGTGTACTGAAACAACTCCTAGTTATCGCTTTTTATCGTGTTCTCACAAAGTTTACATTTTTTAAAATTTTTTATATAGTTCATCGAACGCAAAACTGAGGGTTGCCTTAAATAACCTTTAAAACTGCCTTTGGTTACAATGTGTTGTATATTCTCAGATAACATCGTCAATCAAAATCTTGTTTTCTTAACATTGAAAAAACATTGAAAGCGTACATTTGAAATGGAGTCCCAAATATTTATCTTCCAAATAAATTCCTTAATAGTTAACCTAATAAACAACACTACTTCAATATGAACTGATATGGGTCCAATGTCATTGCTATAAAATGTATAAAACATAGTAATTTTATCCATTAATTTTGCGTTGAATTTTAAAATTTATTTTATATTGGTTTAATTTTATTATATTATCTAGAAATCGTTTTTCGGGAGCGAACAGTCACTCTATATATCTACGTCCGAGAAAATGTTAAAAATAAAAATAAAACGTGATTATATATTTTTTAATTTATTACATAGTGTTTTTATCCCAGAAACCAATGCTACAAGTTGCTCGCCCCTATCAGTTGCTTGAAAAATACAGCAGTCAACATATTCTGGTGTGTATCATCAGTCATACTATACAAAATTTTCAGTAGCATTTTTTTAAAGAACCATTTATTTTTCAAGACACTGGAGGTTTGATACTTTCAGCTACTCCAATATTAAGGCTTGTGTTTACCCGCTGATCAATCAACCTCAAACAAGACACCTAATCCCACAAATTGAATTTCACGTTCAATTTATATATGTTTTACCTGCGGCAGTGCAAGATACTTTCAAGCCTCAGAAGCGTGCAAGTCCGGCGCTTATTCCTTATATTCGCTGCTCTGTGTGTTTGGCCAAGATTAAGTTTAATTCTAAATGAAACTAAGGCTGAAGGTTGGTAATTAGTTTTATATATTCAACCATTGCTTTAAAATTGTTTGACTCCTTAAAAATCAAGTTAAATTTCAATCCCAAAATGAACTGAGAGCCCAAAATCAGGTCATCTACAGTATTGATTGAATCCTGGATGCGTGAATTTTTGCGAGATGTGGCATGATCAAATTTTTGTTTTAATGTTTTAGTTGATATAATTGAACGAGAGAGGCCTCATACGAACTGTTCATTTAAAATTGTCTACCTCGTGATTACATACTACATACGAAGTTCGAAATATGTGTATGTCAATTGAAGTTCCTAAAATAATTCGATAATAAGTTATTTAATTGAGAGTATAATTTATAAACAATAAATCTTAGTTTATTAATCCATTGAAAATTATGAGCAGAAACACAAAATTATTGAAACATAATAATTATGGAAACTATTGCCCAACCAGGGGTGTAATTGCGTACATAGTAAGAATAAATTCTCTTTTTTACAAAAGATTCTTTTGGAAAAATGTTTGTGGCCAATAAATAGTTTGTATTACTACAATAAAGTTATTGTAACTTTGTACAGCACATGGTTATAGTTATTTTGTACTGAACTTAAAATTTATTTTAGAGACTCTCAAATTTAAAACGACTGTTATCTTAATTTAATAATTGAAATAATAATACAGAAAACACACGCTAAAACAATATACGGTATCAAAATATAAACAAATCTATTTTGGTTTTAAAATATATGTTCTAACTTTGGCGAAACACAAACAAGTTGGAAACAAAGGCGATGTGTTTACGTTGCTGCGATCCGGAAATGCTGGCTTTTCACACAATTTCCGCGAATACGAGCCAGTGGTTCGCTCTCTGCTGTGGTTCTCCGTGTAAATAAAAAAAATATACATTAAAAAAATCAGTAAAACATGGTACTGCGAGAGATAAAACGAACCGACAAATGTGTTATCAACCAAAGAGTGCGTTATGCATTTTTAAACAATTTCTGGATAGGCATTATCTGAACACTCGCAGCTGTAGAGTTGTTATTAACCGCGCCGTAGAGCACAAAGCCACGCAGAGCAAACTCCGGACCGACAGATTAAAAAAAAAATGTGGGGGAAGTCGTTGTCATTAATCCCCGCAGCGCAACATGGCTGCCAGATGTATGTGTTAACGGGACAGCAGTATTATTACCAATATATTATGTTGTATTTGGACGTTATCGCTGTCCTTCACAACGCGTGTATTGGTCTTTGCTGCATACAGAGCGAATACAATTACATAATTTTAGTCTCCTAACTAATTACGGAGTAAAACTCACCACTATGATTTGGGACTTCACGAAAATATAAAATGTTTTAAATGCCCAAAATTATGTATCAGTATTTTGATGAACAATTTCTCATTGATGTTAAACGTGTATGAAATTACATAATTCATAGTGACTCGAGCCTGAGTTTGAAATACGCAGCGGGTGGATTGAGCTAGCTTTCCTGCATTTATTATTGAGTTTTTTTATCTGAGCGGTAAGTCATAGTTTCTGAAAAGACACGCTCTAATTCATCGGGTATTCAAAGTAATATTACAAATATTATATAACAGAACGTTTTCAAATATCCAATGACAATAAGTAAAGCTCGCTTTTTCAAAATTAGATTAAATTTTTTTTTGTGAAATTTCACATGAACTTTTAACGTTATTATATAATGCTTAGTAAACATGTTGTGGAAAAATCTTCTGACCCAATACAACAAAAGTTTCTCTTGATACATTAACGGGGAAGTTCATTATTTACTTGCATAGAAAATTTTTTTTCTGTTCTTTTACAAAAGATTTCTTTGGAAACCAGTTTCCAAGAAATACCTTTTAATACTACAAGACGCGGCTATATATTTTTTTGTATAGCTAAGTAGGAAACAATTTTCGATATAATACTGAGTATTTATTTTAAAAAAATTGACGCATTATCTTATATTTTAAAGATGTTTCTTTCAAGCACAAATTTTTAAAACCACGGAAAACATAATTGCTTTTTTAATAATTTGAATTTATTTTATTGAGCTTAGTAATGTGCGCATTTAATATTGGAAAGCTTTTCAGAGAACGGTTCACAAATAACATTAACTATTGCAGTTATTAGGACAACACAAATCATAAATTGCTGGGCAAGAATCCGAACAAAGTACTACTGCAAATACTATTTTGTAGGAATGCATTTGTTTTCACGTAATGTACATATTAAAAAAATATCTGTAATTTTACATGGATTTTTCTGATCATTTAAATAAAAACACCTCCAGTGTTGTAATGGCGAGAAGATGAAATAACCAACTAGCTACGTTAGACGAAGTCTTAAGTATTCTTAATATAATTTTTGTTGTAAAGTATAAATTGTATTTCCGCACGTGTTCTGGGGAGTGTGTGCATAAAACCTTTTATGAACCGCCGGGGAAAAGTTGGGCTGTCTTCATAACTTCAGTTTCTAGAAGACGAAGACGAAGTTTGTTAAGTCACCCCCTCTCCAACAGTCTTCAAACTGATCAACTCTCGGAGCCGTATAAAACATCGGGAAACACGCCGATGACATCGGAGTGCTCTGTTCGCCCGTTTCTATTAGCGGAAGTTTCGGGGCCTCGTTCTTCCCGCCGAGTCTTCGTTGTTTTATTTCATCCCCCCTTCCTTCACCCCCCCCGCGAAAAATAAGAGGCGGGTGTGAGGAGGGGTGGAAAAATGAGCACCCTCACTTTCCCGCTCCGCCAGGAACCCAACTCACCACTCCGGAATAGGGGTGGGAGGGTATTAAGGGGTTTGGAAACGCAAGGGGTGACTGGTCTTTTCGCCGGCGCATTGTCCACAAAACTTCTTCCCCGATGGCTTCGCCTCGGCGAGACAAACTCGTCCTGTACTCCGCTGCTCCATTGCTTTCGGAGTTCTTTGCGTTGTTCTCGTCGCCCGAGAGAAGTCCTGGACGGCCTGTTTTCCGCGGGAAAAAAAGGTTTACAATTCTCCCCCCCCCCCCCCCCCCCCAACACCGACTGCTGTGGTTTTCGCCCGCGTCCACGGGCTGAAGATTTGCAACGTCAGCGATTACATTCACGAGGCGCGCCAGTGTATCTCCTTCGTAACCACCACAGACGGTCTCGAGATGCCTGCGTGTGTGCCTGAACGGGCTATTTCATTTACGCCCAGTTGTCTACGTGCGTTATTTTCAAGTCATAACGGTCAATGAAGGGATTTTCATGTTAATTATTTTTGATAGTTCTCTTGTATTATCTTTGAAAGATTTGTGCAACGGGAGTGCATGACTTGATGTAAGATTTTGGACATACGCCATCATTTGTGGGGGTTTTCCCGTTCTGTTAGTACATTTTATTTGTTTTTCTTTGTTTTTTGACCATATTCCTGTTATGGAATATTATGTGGTGTTTATACCCTGTTGACAACGGCAATTTTTTGCTTAATTTGTGTTTTTGTCTTTTGTGTTTTTTGTAATTTTCTTCTACATACATACATGTGCTTTAGCAATGGCGTATGTCCAAAATCTTACATCAAGTTCTCTTGTATATTTCTCAACTGGCATTTACGTAATACTACCTCGGATATAACGTTGGGTACAGTAAATATCCAGCAAAAACATTAGAGACGAAACAAAAAAATAACAAGAGTACTATGCCCGGCAGATATCTTGGCGTCTGAGCTCCCTAGTCCTTTCTTGTGGGGAGGGGAGGGCGAAGAGGAAGCGATACCGTATTGTCAAGGTCAACGGCCAGGTTTGTACTAGCAGAACAGAATACATTCGGCGCGTGACTTCCTACACTACGTAAGTCTGTATCCACGTCTGTGGGGGCCCCAGGGCGGTAAGGCCTTTTGGCTAAGAGCGCTGGGTTACCAAACCAAAAGTGAGAAATCCTATGAATTGTACTTGTATTACATAAGTGTAAAATTGTGTAAATTGCAGTGGTTGTGCTCGAATATTTGTACTCATCTGTCAGGAAAAGTAACAAACTGTTATCTAAACCTGCAACGTTTTACTTTGTCCCATTAAATATACTTACGGCGTCTGCTAATTATTATGCTAACCAAAATTAATTGAAATGTTAACTCAGTAACTAGCGAAAACCAGACACGATTTATTTTGGAAAACTAGGTCACTTAGTATGTAAAATAAATTTAAAACTATGCTTCTCAATACATTGTGTTCTCAAAGTTAATTAAAACAAAAGTCTTACAAGAAAAAGGAAACGACCAAAACATTACGCAATTGTAGCTCTCCGCGCGAAAGCTATCTCACAGTTGATGACGCAGGAGACAGTCTAGCCCTTATCGTTCTCCGGTTTCCGTATCTAAAACGTTCAATTTAGCGCTGGATGTACATTTAAGTAAACATGTAGCTTGTTATGTTATATTTGCTGCTTTAACTGCATGTGAGTCGTTTAGGAAACACCTGACTACCAACGTTAAAGGCATTTTAAAAATGCTTGTGTATGTGTGGCTTTATATTTTAATGCACCTATAATCGATTATTTATTATAAATGTAAATACAATTTGCATTGTACTTCCACTTTAGAATGCATATTATAACCTTCAAAACCTCATATATATGATTTGTTTAATGTAAGTATGAAGTTCTCTTTCCATAATTGATTGTATTAGGTGACGAAAGACAAAATTAAATTAAAATAATTTCTATTATTACTATTCTTATTACTTTCTCTACGTACTACGTTTTCCCCGTTCTGTCATTTCGTCAACGCTTCATACTCATCATTTCTCCACAATAGGCTATCAAGACCTTAGGTACTTGTTAATAGCCGCCCAACTCACACACACCCTAACTGCCCAAATATTTTACTCCACTATACACTACGTAACAGTAACGTAGTATGGAAATATTTCCATTGTTTATTAAATACTTAAAATATCTGTTTTTTCCTGGCGTAGTCTGTGGGTCATGTGGTTGTTCTTTGCTGACTTTACGAATCCTGACTATGGACCGTTCACTCACACCCGTGTACTTCGCTGCTCTTGCCGTCTGTCTCTGTAAAGGCTCGAGCAGACATTTATTTTTCGCTTCTTCATCACAAAACTGCATCACGGTTTTTATTATTTCCCGCTCTCCGCTATGTATCACTTTACCGCGCCTCTGTGAGCTGCCACCTTCGCCTTCCATTTTCGGGTATACACTGAAGGGCGATATTTTCCTAACAGCCACTACACGGCTTTCGGCTACGTGTCGCCTGCTTACCCCCTCTTCTTTCTCCCGTCCCGCTGTCCCCGCAACTACGCGCTGAGACACGCCAAGATAACTGCCGGCCACAGTAATAAATAAGCAGAAAAGCTCCTTAATGTGTAGTAATAACAAAAACCAAAATAACCATCTTTGCGTGGAAGAGACCAAAATAATTGTCACGAATTAAATCGAACACGCTGGAAAACGATTTTACCGGCAATATTATTTACCACAACCATTCATAAACTGTTTGTTTACATCGCTTTTTATTTATGCTTCATTTTCATACCATATGTTATTCATCATGGTACACGGTACATGGTACACACTTATCTAATATTATACAAATACCACGTTAATGGTGCGTCTATCTTGGCCATGCCGGTGTAGCGTACATGCAAAGACAACAAGAGCCATTCAATATTTTCCATCGAAAGATGTTAAGATTAAATTGAATTCAAAAGTTTTCTGTATATTTATTGTCAATATTGGTGTAAGTGTAAAACATACTAAATACTGCTTCGGTTTCACGGAGTTCCGTGTGAATCTGGCCAGTAGTAAGCTGAACAAATTTCAATGCTGTGACCACACTTGTTTTTGATAAGTCTTCTTAAAAGTAAACATGACTTCGTCTTTAACAATTTATTTTCAAGTATTTTTTTTACAGTCAACTAAATATCTTAAGTTTTCTTCATTTAAAATAATGTATTAATCTTGTAACAAACGATAGTAAAAAAAAAACTAGTTTTTACGTCTGTGTTTAAAATATGTCGTCACCATTTCTACAATAATGTCCAAAGGATAATAACAATAAAACTACAGAAGGTTTTTCAATCTCAAGGATCGTTATACGTTCGTGCCTACATATCATGCCTTTAACAATACATTAAATTTTAACAAGCAAAATTTAAAAACATTTTATTTATAAATTTATGAAGTTACGTAATAAGGAACTACGAAATGCAACGAATGAGTGCAGGAATATATAATATCTAATATCATACATGTCTTAGAAGTTTTCGTTGGATGACAGGCAAAGTAAAAAGTTGATGAGGTGAAAAAAAATACGTTTTGTTAAAAGGAAATGAAGAAGAGGTAGAGTTTCATAAATTCATGCATTCCAATGCTGCCTCCACCAAATGACTTGGGATTTAAACGCAGACCCCGACAACAAAATGTTAGTCTTTAGGCATAATTATTCGATTAAACTACAATGTTAGAGTTAGCCCAACAACATTGTGGTGATTTTTAAAGCAGATATGGTAAGGCCAGGTTTAAAAACCACGCAAGACACTCAAGAACGCAAGACTCGCATGACGCACAGAAGTTCATACTCGTTTTCGAAAACACTTTAATAAACTACGCACAACGCGCCAAAACGCAGCGCAAACGTCAGCCAAATCTCAACTTCTTGCGTTTCGCCATCCGTTTTAAGTGAAGTGTTCCCAAAAAGTTTAAAGGCACAGACTTTATACGGCCACCATAGAAGGTCACTATGTTTTTTTTTAAAAATATATCCATCATGATTTGAAACGCAAAAAATTTACACAATGAAAAAAAATCGACACTTTTAAATAAAATTATTGATAATTGTATATGTATTCATAATAAATATGAACAATAAACAATATTCAGGTGAAGATATTTTTCTACTACTGTTTTACAATTGCGAATTTTATTGTGACGTCTTGTGACTGTCATGTTTTATAAACGACAGTGGTTATCTTGCGTTCGTGTTACATTTTTGCTACGTTGTGTCCCTTACGTAGTTTATAAACTCGGCCCAAGGTTTACAAGAAATATGATAAGAAAGGAAAAAAGTAATCGATATTACCAAGAAAGATGATGACGACGATTATGTGGAAGAATAAAGGAGAACGAAAATTCTATGTATTATGAAGATTATAAGGATAAAGATAATCAGAAAGATTATAAAAATAATGTTTCTGAGTATAATGAGAAGTATGATAATGAGCATAATAATAACAAAGAAAATTATGATAAATATGAAGAAAAAGATGACAACGGAGTATACTTATGTTTATTAGAAGAAATATAAGGTTGATGACAATGAGAAAGACGAGAATAAGAATAAAGGGAATAACAAAATAAGGTTTAGGAGGTTGATGTTTGTATAAAAGTTAATGATAACGAGATTTAAGGTTGATCGGCTTAGAAGACGGAGTGAGAATCCCAGTTATCGATTATCGACATGGATATTTCATTGGTGATAGTTTTAGCCAAAAATACAAAATTTTTCTGGAAGGTTGTCGGTTTTTTTTTTTTTGCAGCTTATATGTTAATGAATAACACTATTTAGGATTAAAAGAAAAATAAACTTATTACAAATCACTATTCCGACTGGGGTATAAAATATTGAACTATTAAGTAACCAGTTCAGACCAACTTGTAACATTCGCTATTCGTTTTAACACGGGGGGAATACAAATGTTTTTTTAAACGTATTTCGGCTGCAATGATATTCACCGGAGCATACAGACATGGCGGTGTTTCTTCGCGGCAGTTAAGTGGCGGTTATCCTGCCGCCAAGACGAGGCCCCCACGGCCTTTCGGGGCAGTCGCCCATTTTCGCAGCCTGCTGTTTGTGTTGCTAATCGCAGCAACGCAGCAACTGGATACAAGCCCCCAACTCCCCCTCTATACCCCCGACCCCAGCACCCTTAAACTCCATAGCCCCTGGGGTAATGGCTTCGCATACCAAGTAGCCAGACCTTCCCTGCCTCTCTCTTTCCGAAATACTCTCTCTCTCTCTCTCCCTTGTCCAGTTTCCCTCCTCATTTCCTCCCTCGCGCTTCGATCCGCGTGACGTCACATCAATCATAAAGTCAGCGCAGCCATCGCTGTTAATCATCGCGTTTCGCCGCCTTGAAGCCGGGGGACAGCTCTGACCAATCACAGGCTTCCGCCACTATACGCGCACTCTGTAAATGTTGATTTTGACGATCACTGGTTTTTTCTCAGTTTGCTTCAAGTTATTCTTGAGTCATCAATCCTCCATCGAGTATATTTTTTTCCAACTTGAGATATATTGAGAGATGTCCATTTGGTTTCCGAACCCATGTTACCAAATGAGAACTTTAAAATTTTAATCTGATGGCACTCAAACCAAAACATCCTTATCTAGTCGATAACTATGCTTAGTACAGATGAGAAACCCTATAATTCCAAGCATTCCCCTTCTTCTTTAGCGAAATATTTTTTTTCTCTTGCGACCGTGAAAGGGCATCCTGCATACCACATAAAACAGCGACTGCTTATACAACGCAACGAATTATGAATGTTTGATACTTGTAATATTATTCAAGGTAACTTATGCTGGTTGGATTCAGATATTTATTTTAAAAGCAAGAACACTCTCTGGGTCATTACATAATGCGATATCTTTGGTAAAAAGCAGAACTTCTTGGGCATGAATTTAAGAAAAAAACTCTTACTGATGTATTATTAAAATCCTCATGTTGAGCATTTAATTTCAATATAAACATTTAGTATGCAATGTGACAAAAGTCACAGAGGCTATTATGGATTCCAGGTTGATGTCTGCAGTGTAATAGAAAGACCACCGTTGTAGTCACTGCCACCAGGGTTTACCTTGACAAAAAATGCTTAACATCAGGAGAGGACCAAATGTATTTAGGGTCCTTTCTAAAAATCATTTAGTTGCAGCCAGTGCCATAAATCCTTCAGTAGAAGATATATCTTGAAAAATCTTTGCAATTTCTGTAAAACCAGGGAAACTAATGATAACGAAGACGGGTCTACAACAACAAGGAAGTGAAATTAAGTCAAAATATTAGACCGATATTATTATCTCGTAAGATGTGAAAATACTGACTCTAACAAAACTAATTCAGATACCACTAATGATTTGGAATTGAAAGCTGGTGATGATATTAAAAAGACAGTGGAAGAAGAAATTTGCACCTTTTTGGGAAATTAAAAAAAAATTCATAATATTAATAATAAAATGTAAGGAAGAAGGTAGCAGGGGTAGAGACTGATTACTCATCGTGGAAATATCAAAGCGTATTGGTCGACAGGTTAAGGCATTATCTTGCTTCAAAAGATGTCTAAAATTTATCCATCATCAAAGAAACATGAACTTTGCATATTCAATAAACTAAGGGGCATGGGCTGCATACAATGAATTACTTGTACTTCTAGCATGCACCTCTTGAAACCAGCCATTCTGAGCCATTGGAAACAGTTGAAGATAATAGAGACATTAAAGCTAAAAAGAGATATTGGTACCAGGTGAAGCTGGCTGGAGCCAAATGCAATTGAAGCTAGTTGGAGCAATAAGAGAAATCTGTGATATTTAGAGCAAAATGTAGTAATTCAAACCAGTTGGAGACAAATGTAGCCAGTTGTAGCTAATTGGAGACAAATGTAATGGGAGCTAGTTGGAGCCAAATGAGATTAGATAAGTTTCAGCTATTTGGAGCAATGTTCGAATAGCCAGTTGGAGCATTTGGAGCATTTGTAACATTTGGAGCAATTGGAGCAGTTGGGGCAGTTAGAGCCATTAGAGCAATATTTTAATATTTTTTTAATGTTTTGTTAATGTTAATGTGTTGTCTTGACTCTGACTTCAGTGTTATCTCAATTCTATAAATCATCATATAATCTTTTCCTTAACGATATAAATATCCTGACTCATATACAGTGCACAAAACAAAACAAAAATATTGAAAAATAGTGGTCAAATGGTAAAGTGAAAACATGTATACCTCTCTATTGCTTTGATGTTTTGTATGACAATTGTTTGGTCACAACCCTCTACGACGCTGGACCAAGCAACTACCAGCTATTAGTAGAGTGACGGAATGGCATCGACAGATTCAAAAGAAGAGGAGGTTTTACAGTAAGAAATCAGCCGATAGGAAAGTATAATTCAGTACAGTATACATCGAATTGTAAACGTTAGACAAACTTAAATGATTCCGCGAAAAATCTGATCCCTACGTATATATTCTGTTGTCATGTCAATCAAAAAATTTTTGACGGTCTGAAAGAGGTACCAGTGTTACCCATTCACCAACTTTTGCTTGCAAAGCATCACATGATTTTTGTTTACGAGCGCTGACAACAGCATGAAATGGTTTGAAAACTGAAAAACAATGCCTATAGAAGGAGACGTACACCGTTGGAGACATCTTTTAAGGACTTTCAAACATAAGTACAGGACATATTACACAGACTAATTTTTAAGACTACGGTTCCAACGATTAAATACAATATGTTCATGAAAGAATGTCCCAATTATTAAATTTAAGAGTATCAATATTGTAAGCGTTGTAGAGTGTAACTCAAACCGTTCTTATAAGCGCACGCGAAAATTATACTTTGTTCTTTTCTCGTTTGCAGCACGAAAAAAATGACTCTTTCCCCAAATAGCAGAGAGTGAACCTGTGAAGTTTATTTGGCAACAGGATGGAGCCCCTCTCATTGGAATCTCTTTGTACGAGAGTGACTGAACGTCCAAGTCCCTGACCGTTGGGTTGGTAATAATGGTCGAGACGACAGAAATATTTTTTCGCTGGACTCCACGTTAACCTGACAAACCACCATGCAATTTTTTTTCCTTTTGGGGTTTATAGAAGATCGTGTCTAAAATTTGGATTTTACGTAGGATGTGTTCCGTATAACTAAAAGATGCACATATTGACGATTTGGAAAAAAAAAATTTTATAAATGGTCTATTTTATATTTTATATAATATTTTATATATTTTATATAATATTTTATAAATAGTCTAAACTAAACTGTTATTAACCCATTGAAAGTGAGACATTCTTTTAGGGATATCCTATATTTCTGGCACGCTGCTCCCTCGGGAAGACGCCCTTTACGCTGGAAAAGAGAACCTGCGGTGAAGTGTTGTTTACGAGGTTCCTGACCAAGATTCCTGACAGAGAGGATACCAGCTTCGATTATAAAACCAAACCAAGGAGAATTTCCAATGTAAACATTTTGTGAGGCCTACTTGCTAAAGCTGAAATATTTTCTCGGCTCAGTTAAAAACAAGAATCCTTACTAATATTGTTAATGCGAACGTGAGTTTGATTGCATGTTTGGATTTTTGTTACTCAATCACGCAAAAACGGCTAAATGGAATTAATGAAATTTATCCTACAGCTAGCTCATAACCTGGATTAACACATAGGCCACATATTAATATGAAATACCATCCTTAAGGGAGTGAAAAAGTGATAATTTAATTTGATAACAGAACGAAACATAGTTCAGAGACATACAAATAGTGAGTGAGTGTCATTTCTCTATGTCTGACACACGATCATACACATAGTAAGGTCTGGCAAATTCATATTCTTCTCCTTGGTGAGACCAGCCCGCTTAGTGGAGCTCGCAGCGGCTAGCAAAATAAAGGCGCTAATAACAGTTTAGTTCTTAACTTCGTCAATAGATAGAGTTGCCTTGAATTTTAAACGCGCCATCGTTTGATGCGTTTGTCATGTCTGCAATTTTCGTTTGTTTGTGCCGTATGCGTTCCTATACCATTCATCCGATTGCGATGAAATTTTGGTGAGTTGTTATGCGCATGCCCGCGAAGGTTTCTGATATGGTACAACTGTTTTGCAATAGTTGGAGCACGAATCGTTTTAAAAATGTATTTATTTCATAATAGTTTATCGGCAGTTCATGTGTTTTCAGTGTATGAGTGCACACGCATTACAGAATTCAAATTAATTAAATAGAAACAGCGATAATTCACAGAATTGAGCTGAATGAAATACAAACAGAGACATTTTAGTTCGTGTGTGATATAAGCAACAGGTAGTCTGAGAGTCGATTTATAAATGTGTTTATTTCATATTGTATAGCGTCAATTCGTCTGTTTTCGTTATATGAATGCAAACACTTAACACAATTGAATTGAATTAAATATAAAAGAGAGGCAGAGAGATATAGAGTGATAGATATAGAGTAAGATAGGGAGATAGAGCGTGGTATAGAGAATGAAATGGAATTAGATAAAGAGATATATAGATGTATATAGCTATAAAGAGATTCGTATATAGAAGAGATATAGATAGTGGGAGGTATACATGTGTATATGAAGATATAAAAATATAAATAGAGATAGAGAGATACATATATATATATATGTATATTTAGAGAGATGGATAGATGATTTATATATGTGTAACTACTTCATAAATATTCAAAACTAGACTGAATGAGGCATTGCAATGCATGCCGACCATTAGCTAGATAATGGAATCTTTTCAATATCAATAATCTTTTATTTTTCAGCTTTTTTCTATACTGCTTTATAGAGTTTAGATTACATACAGACCACCAGTTTTTGGATATATAGAAGTAAATAACTATACATTGGCAGAACAACGTCTGTCAGGTTCTGCCAGCGATAGAAATTATTTTACATACTTGACATTCAAATCAAGAAGACAATTACTGTCTACATCTGATTTCAAAAAATGTCCCCTTCACTCTGTGTTCAGCCCGGTCAACTCCGGGTACTGCAGCTGGTTTTTATATATCATGGACAAACTGTAATTTTATTTAATTGTAAATTAATTAAACGGGAATGTATTGTGTCTACCACGTAGCCAACACAAATGTTTACAACGTAAAAAAAAATATAATGAAACAAATTGACAACACATTTCAAACACTACAGTACTATACGGTCAAAATAAACAATTTACTAGCAGCAAGTTGAAAAATAAATCAATTTTTTAAGATTTAGCGGGGAACAATGCATTATTTGCTTTATTATAAAACACCAACTGCTTTGAAATATAAATGGATACATTTTAATAACTAATATATTGATATAAGAAAAAATTGTTGGCTATATCTAATAATTGAATATTTACGTAAATAAAAGTTTTAAAATCATAAATTAAAAATGGATAACTTATATATTTGTTAAAAAACAATCAAAATCAAATTTGTTTCCAACGTTTTTAACTATAGGTGCCGTTTTTTAAGGTAAGATTTTTGGGTTTACATAGCAAAACAAACATATGCCTTATTTATAAACACAATCCAAAAAAGTATTTGATATATTAAACAGCAGTTTTCCCACGTGAAGCCTAAGATTTACTGACACCCTAAGAGTCCCGAACAAATTCCCAGCTCTCCGCTTGATCTTTCAGCTTCGTTTTCCGAATAATAAAAACACAATTCGGCCAGATCGCGTACTTTTTCGCACGATACTGGAGTATTTGATAAGTCACTGACCAAACCAAACCAGTTTTTTTATTGTTTTTTACGAACACTTAGACGTGCTATAACATACCCATTAAAAAAATTAGGTAAAGCACGAATTATTTTACAAACAAATAATTATGTATAAAAATTTAAGTTAAACTTAATTTTACAACAGCATAAACAATGGGAAGATTCACGAATTATTCGGACGCCGGTCTCGGGTTCAATGAATATTTGGTTTTTTAATTTTTATATTGAAAACCTCTGATACAGTGGACGAGATTTTTTTTTTTCAACGAGCCCTTCGATTTGATTGCAAATAATGATGACCAGTAGGGTCCACCCGCAAAGAGAACATGTTTCTCCAACAGATCCACATTACAATTTTAAGATGTCTCTGCCTCTGAAATAAAATCGGCTAACTCAGATTTCGAAGCTCAAGTGAGCCAATGGGGTATTGAGGGTTTATTTTTGCGAGCATTAAGGAAAAAAAACCCTCTCAAAATGGCCAAAAACCCAGCAACAAAGAACATCCCAAGTGTAAAAGAAGACGTGGCGTTCAGCGGTACATACAAAACACACTAAGATTTTATTTGTGCATAAGGAATGTCCAGGCAAGCTATGCTAAGACAAATGTATAGTTTTACACACAACATTCCCATGCTTTACGGAGAACAATAAACTAGGTTAGAAGTAACATTCAATAAATTTATTTTATGGATATATATATGTATATATATACAGTTTCTATCACGTAAACACACATAAGTTTACAAAGTACAGAAAGAGAATAAAACAAAATAAGAACAACTTTTGTAAAGTACAGTGCTTCACGGACAAAATAAAAAATGTACTAGCAGCAAGTTAAAATTACGTTTTTAACAATTAATAGGTTACAGTGCATTGTTTGCTTCATTATAAATCACAAACTGAAGTGAATAAAAAAAATTGGAATTATTGTTCAAATCTCCAATAATATTTATACAAAAAAAATTAAAATGTATTATATACTTTAGTATTTTCGTTAAGGAATCACGTTTTGCCATCATAAATTTTGTTCAATAGTTATAATATTTTATGTAAAAAATTAAATGATCATTATTTCCAAAGTTTTATTTATAGATGCTGTTATTTTTGATGAGTGTTTGGGTTCACATTGTTAATCAAACATAAGCTTCACTGATAAATACAATGCAAGGTGCAGATCTGCTATAAACTAGTGTTTGGAACGTTCAGCATACGGACCATTATGTTTCTGGTAATGAAGATTGGTTAAAGCTACCTTATAAATCTGTTACTACACTGTTAATTAGTTTCCTCTACTAATCTGACTTATGTATAGCCCAAATATCACGGTTTCTGAATAAAAAACTATCTTGCACATAGATATGTTAAATATCTATTTTGACAAAATAATATATATGTGTGTGCTGTCGCAAATATATTAAGAATGCGTAAGTTAATTTAAACCTTATGTCACGCACTATTTAAAATTTATTTAAATGCAAACAATAAATAAAATACAGTTACTGACATACTGTAAAAGTATTAATTATCTCAAGGAACCCTTTCAATCTACAGCCAATGAATCTTAGTAAATATCACAAAATTTTGCAACCTTTGTCTTAAGTCTCTTGGATTGTGAGATTTAGTCACGTCGAAGGCGAAATATTCACCGACGTTTCGGCGGACATTGCAGTCGAAGACATCATTAGGCTAGCATTATATTGGTCTTAGGCTAGTATTCCAAGACACAAAAATAAGGGTATAGGTGCTGAATATGCTACACCTGTACCCTAACCGTATTCATAGTGCACGATAGGACACGGCTAGTTCCTTATTTTTAGGGAACGGATTTTGGTGTCCTATTTGTTGCCCAAACTCCGCGCATGCGTAAAACTAAGTTTTTCGTTGATTTTGTCGAGACGACGGACCCGCGTCTGGCCCCATTGAATAGTATATAGTTTCTTTTGTGATCATCGGGGAACGTACAAGAGTTTTGGTGTGCCAAATGTAACTTAATGGCAGCGAAACTATACTGAAATTAATTTTATAAATTTTAATGGTCATAACAAAAAATAATCCCAACCTCAAAAGTGCTTAAGAAAATTAGATATGTGTTTATATTTACATGCCATTGTGCTAGTATCTCTAGTATTTTTTCCGTAACAATTGTGTCAGTGGCTGCGAAACTTCTGCTAGAATGCGCTGAAACAAGTTTATAGCCTCGCGTAGGGCACCGTTTATTAAAACAGTTGCCGATTTGTTTCCTTACTGGGATTAGACTCGGACACGTTCTAGAATGCAGCCCCTCGATTTAGGTTACGGTCGTATCCAAAAAAAAAAAAAAGGAGTGCTTATTCGCAACCTTACCCAAAAGTCTTGGAATATCGCCTTTAGATGTCTTCTTGCCGCTTTAA
The DNA here is from genome assembly GCF_032445375.1 of Bacillus rossius redtenbacheri. Classification (NCBI taxonomy): domain Eukaryota; kingdom Metazoa; phylum Arthropoda; class Insecta; order Phasmatodea; family Bacillidae; genus Bacillus; species Bacillus rossius. The sequence goes on along the minus strand of NC_086340.1, from coordinate 28,712,888 downwards.
ACCCTTGTCTGAAATATAAATCCCACAAGATAAATCACACAAGCCAAGAAAATTCAGCAAATGAATCTGTTCGCAAACAAAACACATAAAAATAACCCCGTTTATAAAAGATAGAAACATCATTTTCAAGACCCATAAAATATTTAGACGCTAGAAACCACACCTCTTAAAAAAAATTTAAGGCTTGGAAATAAAAATAAATGATACCTGTCATAAAAAAGTAACTCCTTGCTCGTTATTAATTTTCCTCTCTGTTTAACAAGTTTTAACGTTCTGGTAATAACTTTTGGTCTCCATCTACGCACATAAAAGTTTATGGAGACTCCGAGGGTCATTTTTCCTTCCTCTGCGTGATAAGACACACACTTTGTTACTTAAATACTTACTGGCAGAGCTTAGAAACCTTTTGACGTCACGTATTCTGGCTCAATAGAGAAAAGTAAACACTTGTGTTTTAAATTCATTCAGTGTTTCCTCCGAGTCTGTAGACAGTCTTAATTTGCTGCAATCAGCATCAGACATCCCCTTTTTTTATTGTCATGTGTTCAAGAGCGGGATTTACTTAGCCTGGCTATTTTAAAACCTTTCCCTCCTACAATTAACTTACTTTGTAGTCTCCCTTCCGACAGAGGTTGACATTTCCTTTTCTAAGAGAGGCAAGAGAGAACGGGAAATCGTGACCAGAAATATAAAACGTTGGCTCAGGAAACATAAAGAGGCTTTTAGAAATAAATGAAAGTTTTTAAATCGAATCAACGGCACAGTGTGCCACACTGAAGCATCAATATAACATCTTATTGTTATTATTCACTATAGTAGGCTATTTAGGATGTCTTAGTTCTTAGTGACCAAATTATTCAGTTCAAAGCGACAATTAAAGCTTAGTAGGCTAAATATTTTTTTGAATAATCCTTACTTTATGAGAAATATTACATCAGGTAAACAAATTTTCATTACCTTACTGTTAAAAGACGCTCATAATTAGAGGTATATTGAGTCTACAATTCAAAAGATACGTACATTTCATGGCCGATAATCTATTTCAGATACTTAACTTAAGATTCTTTACAAAAAAAAAGTAAACAACTCAGAAATAAAAACATTTTTCTTATGCATTTACTAGATTATTAAACCATAAAACTTTTAAATATAACCAAAACCTTCCTTTATTCCTTAAAATATTTTAACTTCAGAAATGTTTCTAATACTCAGTCTGTTTTCTAACCCTACTATGACTTCATTTTTCTACCTGGATAAACCAATGTTTGTTCATTTAGATGAAGGAGATTTGTTAAATTTGTAGAAATGCATTTTTAAAATTAGATAAATTTAAGAATATTTTAAAATATTACATCAATGAAATTTTTAAATGTTTAAAAACGTATCAATTAAAATTACGCGAAGTTTGTAAACAAAATTTACTAACAGGAACTTTAACGCTCTTTCGAAAAATACCTTCACATTGGTTATAAACTCAGCATGGCTGTAATTATATGCGATTTAATTCGGTTGAGTACTAAAAATTAAACAAAAAACACACAAAAATGAAATATTTCGTGAAGTAAAGATTTTCGAAATATATTACTTTTTTTTGCAATGGGATATTTTGTTCTCTTTAACTATACATTTGACTCCTAGAGTTTGACTTCTGAAAATGAGACACGCCCTTTGTATTTATGGTGTAAAATACTATTTTATATTGTAAATATATGTAGAAAATATTTTTTCCTTTATTTCAAGCAATACTTAGTTGTATAACTTATAATAAATATTTTAATTTGCTTGTAAAGAACCGTTATAATGAAATATAAATACAATTTGATGTTAAAAAATAATTTTATGTTGTTCATTTCACGCACTAATAGTTAAATACTTCATTGTCACTTATGATTGCTGTTCACTAGCAAATTAGTAGCTTGAGACTACAGTTTCGGACTTGCTCGTTTGTGGATTTCCGCTCGTGAACCTTCGGGAACATTCGTTTGTATCCGCAGCTTACGGTATTGTGTTTTCCGTCAGTGATCGGTTACCTTTAGCTCCGACTCCAACCGCAGTCCGTGACTGATAGTTCAAGTGTTGTGCGCGAGAGTGGACTGATGTGGACTGTCAAGAGTCATTTGTTTTGCAACAGCGACATTTTTTAAATTGCGATATTGGACATATTGGACACTATTATGCTAAAATCGCCTTAAGTTAGACATAATGTAGGTTTACTTTTATTTTCAGACAAATTAAAAAAAACGTAAATTGTCATGGATTCTAACTCACAAACCCCACTTCATGAGTATGACTCGACTATTCTAACTACACTGCCATCGCGGTCTTTGAAAGATGTAGTATTATATAAGTATCGTAAGTGTAAGAGACTTGGTCTAGCTCGCTAGCAGGATTAAGTCCGCAGGCACGAAGACGCGGGGCATACGAGTTTTGAACAAATCTGTGCGAGATTAAGCCAGTCTGTGCGAGCTTGTACAAGTCAGTGCGAACTTGAACCAATATTGACGAACTTACACAATTATGTTCGAGAATGAACCAGTATGGACGAGCTTAAGCAAGCCTGTTCGAAATTGAACAAGTCAGCCCAAGCTTAAGTTGGTCGGGTGACTGCTTCAGCAGAATTTGAAGCTTTGGGCAGTCCTCACTTATTAACCAGGACATTGAAGTAATTAGCAAACACAAATTTAATTATCAATAGCAATATTACAAGTGGCATGTGAGTCAGACCGAAACTACTAGCCTGAGGGAATAAAATGTAAGACACGATAATCATTGGAGTGGGGTCTGTGGGCTGGTGGATAGTCCACTGCAGGGCTAAATAAAGGAGAATACTACTATATAGGCATGAACTATGCCCCTATATAGAGATATCTGATGTATTTTATCCGCAGCCTCTATATTTGTTACCAATTTTTGTTGTTGCAGAACTTAATAATTATTTTAATGTTATATTTTAAACATCGTTTAACATAGCAAAACAGGCCTATATATAGTCTGAATTATTTGGACTCGTAAAACTTTTTAGAGTGCAGAAAGGTTCTTACTTAATTAATTTTTATATATGATAGTCTCTTTATCTAGGAAATTTCAGTGTCCATATGGTTGAAGGCAACATACTGATAAAAAAAAGGTTTGTAATAAATTTTAATAGACGCCAAACTAATTCTATCTTCAAGCATGTTTTTTAGATTGTAGTATCCAATACCGAAATAAAATGTCTGCGAGAAGGTTTGTGGCTTGATGGTTTGTGGCTTGCCTTTCGCGTGAAATAGGAAATATTCGGGCAGTATCCGCTTTTGATCTTGAGCTTGACGACAATGATCGGTCATTTGCGGCACTGGCCGCAAACGTAAAACTTCCTGAGAGTTTAATTTCTTGTTCATCAGAGTTCACCGTGAGTACTGACGCAGTATTGGTTAAATAAATGCAAGTTTTAGTTTTTATTGAATCCAAGAGGACATCTTTGGGTTTGCATTTCTTCCAGTTTGTCTTAGTTATAACGATTTTTTTTGAAAACTTTATTTTCAAAATAGTATTACTATATATATTTTTTGCGCTCTAGGTATGGCAGTGGCGTACCTACCAGGAGGGGCATGTGTAATGATCAGTGCGAGATTGTTCTGCCTGCAGACTGCCGTAGAGAAGCACGGGTGCATCAAGTAGTATTATAATAAATTATTCGCGTTAATGAACATTTATTTAAACCTGTTTAATTAAACGCGGTCCACCACTAAAACATAATTGCTTCGCAGAAACTGAGTATGCGTGTCAGTCACCCCGATGACGAGCACGCATTACGAGCTTCGACAAGGAGGGGCAGCGCTCCAATCCAGTTTGCGCGACAGGGCAAGTTTGCTTCTGTGATGGATGAGTTTCAATCAGCGACGAGGGCAAAGTGGATTATAAAAGGAAGAGGATTTGGGGAGGGGGGGAAGGGTTCACGTTCCATCCCCCTGCTCCCCTCCCTCCAAAAGGTATAGAAGGACCTCTAGTCCTCGCAGAACACGAACAGCCCAATCTCCGTGTGGGCGTCTACCTAAATATCTTAACCCAAGCCAGCACTAGGGGTGCCTCCCATTGGTCGTTAGCATGCTAAACAGTTGAAAACGGTAGGTGTGTTAGTGTGTACGTTGGTGAGGGGAGGGGAGAGGGGTCCAACATTATTTCAGCCAAACTTGTGTCTCGGTGCGTAATCCAATTTGATGCCACCTCGCTTGTTGACACTTCCCCGGGCCGCCGCCTTCAAACTCCATTCCGCTTCTGCCGGCCGCAACCCCTCGCGACCCCCCAAACACCCCCGCGACTCAATTTGCTGATATTAAATTTGTATGAGTTATGTTGGCATTATGAAGTTAGTTTTCCGGGGAAGTTGTGCGTGGAGCTCGCTTACGCGCACACACACACACACAGACACTGGAGCGCACAATCCCGGGATATAGCGCTCACCGCTGCACTACGGAAACAGATAGCAACTGCACTGCACGAGCTCTCTTGAGTCTGTGTTCGCACTGCGCGTGTACACTCGGCGCTTATTTCAGCTGTGTCGCCTCTCGCGTGGGAACTGATTTACCTTCAGCGGCGCCGATTTGACGTTGAAACTTCTTTTTTTGTGCACCACTACGAGTATATATATATATATATATATATATATATATATATATATACTTTTTTTGCATTTGCTGGATCACTTATTAAAAATATGTCCTAGTGAAAACAAAACTACTTGTTAGTTAAATTAAAAACACCAGCCAATATCGGGCAAAATATTTACGGAACTAATATGAAAAGAATGAAACATAGAATGTTTTAATATTTGATTACGGAAAATATAAATTAGAAAGTGAAGTAATTATGAAACAATTTGTGAGGTAAAATGTGTTTACATATAAATAATTGTTTTTATTTAAATTTTAAATTAGATAAACTCTCACTAAACTTAGGGTAGGACAAATTAAATGGATGTCTTTTTAAAGTGAATCATAATTGTGTCCTTTAACTGCTATATGAACAAAAAATTAACACTGAATCTAATAATGTTATGATTTCATTTACATGAATTTTTTAACAGGCGCTTCTTCAAATTTCTATTATAAAACGAAACCAAATTCTCTTCCATTTGTAGGGTAATTTTTTAACTGAAAGATGCCCAGGCAGTTTGTTAATCATGATAACAAAAAGCCCATATATTGTTTATTTAATATGTTCTATACGAGGTATGGCTATTAAATAACCGGACTGAAGTCATAACACTTTTTATTTTCCCAATTACAGCAGATGTTTACCGCCTTCAATGTACTCCCCTTGGCGATCCCTACACCGCTCCATACGACGTTTCCATTCTTGAAAGCAGTGCTGGAAGTCCTCTTCTGTCAGATGGTTGAGAACGGGTCGTTACCACAACGCCGACAGCTAGAAACTCCTGTGTACCACAACGCCGAATTACCACAACGCCGAAATCACTACTGAATGAATTTGTGTGTGGAATGTACCTTAACGCCGAAATACCAAAATCAAACCTAATCTTAACTAACCTTATCTAACCTATCGTAATATAACCTAACCTAACTAAACATAGTCTAACCTAACCTAGTCTAACATAACCTTACCTTTGTGGCAGTTCTGCAATGACATTTTTCGACGTTAGTGTATTTCGGCGTTGTGGTAATTCGGCGTTGTGGTACACAACAGTTTTCTATCTGTCGGCGTTGTGGTCAATTTTGACATTCGGCGTTATGGTATTCGGCGTTATTGTACGTTCGGCGTTATGGTATTTCGGCGTTGTGGTGCGTCCCCGTTGAGAACCCTCGTCACTTTTGCTTTAATCGCTTCCACACTTTCAAACCTTGTCCCCTTCAGCGAAGACCTGGCCTTGGGAAATAGAAAAAAAGTCACAGGGGGCAAGGTCGGGCTAGCACGGTGGATGTTCCAACACGGTGATGCCGTATTTGGCGAGTGTGCTGGTGCATTGTCTTGGTGAAGGATCCAAGACTTGGTCTTACACAAATCGGGTCTTCGTCTACTCACACGCTCACGTAGGGCCGTCAGAACCTCGATTTAGAAATGTCTATTGACCGTACGACCCTCGGGTACCCAGTGAACGTAGACAATGCCACTAATGTCGAAAAAGACAATCATTATTGCTTTGAATTTGGATTTGCTCATCCTGGCTTTTTTTTCCCTTGGCGAGCTTGGGTTCTTCCAATGCATGGATTGCCTCTTTGTTTCGGGATCGTAAGTAAAAAAAAACCACGTTTCATCACAAGTAATCACCTTGTCTAACAAATCTGGATTAGTGGCGATATTGTTTAGGGAAGTCAGTACAAATGCTCTGTCTTGATTCCTTTTGCTCAGGAGTGAGGCGTTTCGGCGCAATTTTTGCGCAAACCTTCCGCATGTTAAATTATTCATGCAAAATCTGTCGAACACTTTCTTTGTCGATTCCTGTCATTTCAGCAAGCCCTTGGATGCTCAGACGACGATCAGCGCGGATTAATTTACCAATTGGTTCAATGTTTCCGTCCGTTTTTGGCGTTGAGGCCCGTCCTGGGTGCGAATCGTCTTCGGACGTTTAACGCCCTTCTTTAAACCGTTTAAACCACTCAAAAACTTGTGTGAGGGATAACCATTCATTCCCGTAGACTTCCTTCAACGTTGCATAAGCTTCTGTGGAAGTTTTCCCTAGTTTAAAAAGAAACTTGAGGTTAACCCGTTGCTCCGTCTGACCACTTGGCATTTTTCCGGCGCGTCACTAGTGCGTAGACTAATTCAATCAACTGCTACAGTCAAACTGGGCGACCTGCTGGCTTGTCTTGCGAGCTCAGGTGGGGGAAGGACCATCAGACACAGTCATGTTCAAACATGTCGCGGCACGCTCGCAGTTTGCTGGGAGCAGCATCGGTCCGGAGCCACACCTTGTATTTTATGTTCAAACACATCGACGAAGATGCTGGATTACAAGTGGTATTCAGAGTGATTCCAAAGTCATTAGACAAACTTAAATGGAAGGTCACGCATACAGAAAAAAAAATCCTTTTTACAATACAACATTAGGTCCCAAAACGAAAATAGTGCTCAATACAATTTAAAAAATATTGAAAATGATTTTTTTTAAGTTTAATCAAGTTTTTTGACACAATTGTTTATAGAAAACCAAACCAATTTACAGGCCTTGACTAAATCATACTATTGAAGATAGTAAATTACAACAACTAACCAGTTAAATTGCACCTTTTAAATTATGTGTAAAAACACATAATATGTTCGTATTAATATAACTAATGTCCTATTTTTATACCACATTGAACTTCTTTTTAAAATACATCATTGTAAGAGCGTAAATCATTTGTCAGAGTAAATTTACAAACGGCCAAACAACCGATAATTACTTACACATATTATCAAATAAAATGAAATAAAATTTAAATATTTTTCCGCTTTGTAAAGCAATAGTTGGACATATCGTTATACGACGGCTGTTCGGAAAGTTTCCGACCTCAACATGAAGATGGCAGCACTCGTCAACAAAAATTGGGGAATGTGTTTGCGCATGCTTAGGAATACACTCTCTGAAATTTCAGGGATTTTGTTTTTAATTAATCGCACGCGTGTGTCTCTGTAATGTAGTTATTTACGAAAGTGATGGCCTCCTCATTCAACTGAAATATCTGTCTCCGAGCGCAACTTTTTAGTCTAGGGAACAATAAAAAAGTCAATTGTGTTTATTTCTGGTGAGTAAGGAGGGTAGTCGCAGTTCAGACGTTTGGTAGGTTCCCAAATGTTTATGAAAGTGACTATACACGGATTTATGATTCTACCCATAGGTCGGTTTATCGAATTCTGTTCCATTTTTACGAAATTACTTCCTACCAAATGCTTTATACCGAGAGCTAAAATGTTACACATCAAAAACCTCACCGTTTTTCTCAGTTTTATTTTTCTGTGAGAAAATATTTGATAATGATTGGTCACGCGAATGTCGCACATGGTTGTAGGCATAGTAGATTCATTGCCTTAAAATCTCGCGAATGCATAGCCTCGTTCTACGTAGCTCCAACTTTCGATGTCATGGCTTCGCTATCTTGCCTCAGCGAAGCGACCAATAGGATGAACATGTTAAACTCAGCTCTTCAGCGGCAATGCAAGTAAACCTTTCATTCACTGAACAGATTCACACGCCAAATAATCCACATTTCCAATTGTTTTTATCTTTTTCTGTTTTAAAAGCAAAATATGTAAGTTACTCAGAAATAAAATTTTACTTTTACAAAATATTCCTTTGGAAACTGGTTGCCTAGAAATAGTTTGTAACACTGCAAAAAAATAATGTCAATTTGTACAACAATTTGCTATGGATTATTTTTTTTGCATAAATAAAATACTTTTTTTGAACCAATACCCAACATTTCTTGTAGCGTTTACGAAAATTAGCTCATAATTTCGAAATTTGAACGATATTTTATACAAATATAATTTTTTTAAATCAAGAACAATTTCATATAATATTCACTTTTTGATTTTATTTTGTTATATTAAGCATTGAAGTGCGCCTTTAACACTGTGAAGCTATTCATGGAGCGGTGTAAAATAACTTTACATAATTTAGATACTGGAACGACACAAAGCATAAATGCCCGGGCATGCTGCGAACATGGTTTTGTAGCGATACAGTTGCTTTCAAATAAATGCACTAATATACAAGTATCTGTAATTTCAGTTCCATTAAAAAAAAAAAAAACCTTTGACAGTATAGGTTAGGTCTCTCGCATAAACAAAATTCTTGCAAATATTATTATTTTTTAAATTGTTTTAATAAGAGTAGATTTTCTCATTTCTAGGAGAGCGTAACTTAAATGAAAGATTGGTTAGGTTAGGTTGGTAAAATAGCGCCTATATATATTTTTTTTTATTCCGGCCGCGAAGTTACACGAGCGTGCGGCTAACTTCGGAAATATTCGGGGACAGATGGTGGGTCAGTGAATCGTGTGCCTCCGTCCCCTCCCTGTCCCACCTCTTCACACGACCACACACAAGGGAAGTGAGTGAGAGGGGTGGGGGCTGTAGAGAAATGCACGCGCCCTCTCTCTCTCTGACCCCCTGCACCAATCCTCGTTGCCCGATGAGGGTCATTGGAGGACCACCACTTGTCCTTTAACCCTCCACCCCTACGACATTAGTCTCCCCCAGAGGGACGCTAAAACAAGCAAACTAATCAACGCCTCCAAGAGCCGTCATGCTGCTAGATTCTATTCGCGCGGGAACAGCGGGTTGTTGGGGGTTGGGAAGCCTGTGGTGTACAGGGGTGAGAAGTGGGAAGGTTGGTTTGTTATGTCCGGAGAGGCAACCCCTCTCCCCCCTCCACCCGTTCGTGTACTTCATCCCCTCCTCGGAAGCATTCAATGGAAAATTTGTATTGATTAGATTCGCGCGACACGAAGTTCGAACCCGCTAACACGCTTTTAAACGGCCCTTGTTCCGTGGACTACAGATCTCTCCCCTTACACCCTACTCCCACTCCCTCTGAACAATTCATCTGCCAACCATTCCTCCCTCACCGTTCGTTTCACTCCAACACAATGCTTCAAAAATTCAATGGAAAATTTCTGCCCGAATTCAATTCGTGTGATAGCTGACTGAGGGCGTGTTCTTTTTGGGGACTTGAGAAAGTGACCATTCACTCGGAATTTTTATTTATTTTTTGGCCAAAGGTATTGAAACGACATTTTACTGGCATGCTTCACAATGAGATCTGGATTCAAACGCCAGTTAACTTTAGCTTCTTTGAAGTAAAAACTTGTTCACCTAGCCATGCAAAGAAAATTTGCACAAATATACACAATATTTTTTTTTTAATCAAAGATATTTGTTCATTTGTAAATTTACTTAAAAGCAACCGTATCGCTAGAAAAAAATGTTCTCATTACTACTGCGTTCAGATTTTGGCTCGGTCATTTATGCTTTGTGTTATCCCAGTACCTCCAATAGTTAAAGTTATTTGTAAACCGTTCCCTGAGTAGCTTTCAAGTGTTAACTGTGCACATAAATAAGCATGATAAAAAATGAAGGCCTGTTGTTGAACTTTCGCTTGTGATTCTCATGGTTTAAAAATTAGTTTTGTATTAATTATCAATAAATATTTAACAATTTTTGCAAGTACGACTATATATATGTGTGTGTGTATATATATATATATATATATATATATATATATATATATATATACACACAGTATGGTTAAGCAAAAAAAATATCTCATACAAGCATAAATAACTATAGCAATTTGTTTGTAAAAATTTACAATGGTTTTCTTGTTGAGTTACAAATTATATTTTTAGTAACTGGTTTTCAAAATAATTTCTTGTAAAATTACAAAAACATTTTTTTTTCTGTCATTGATGAAAGAGTTTGTCTGTCTGAAGTTCGCGTAGCGCGGAGAAATTGGTTACGTGGATTATCCAAGAGAGTAGAGGGTCCGTTTGAACCTCGAAAAGATTTTTACATAATCAGTTAATTTTGAAATTTTTTTTTAGCGATTATCGATCACATTTTATCAATGATCCAATGGCAATGATTTTGCATTGTTCAGGCTTTCTTCATCTCCTAACAACAGCTGTTCCATTGTAGAAGCATTCTTCTTTTTTTCTGGTAATGTCTATTAAGATTGTTAATGCTCTATTCGCTTTCGGATCATTATGCAATATTTCTGTTATAATTTAATTTACAATCAAATTGGCACAGTATTTTGAAAAAAAAGTTAATTAAAGGCCTTTAAAATGGTTTAATCTATCATGGCGCTTTCGGTTTAAATTTCTTCCGGCTATCTTAGTTATTATTATTTTTTTAATGTATTTTAAAAATTCGGTTTGGTTATTTTATTTTCCGTTCGAGGTGCAGCAGTGGTGTGTACGACGGGCGGTGCGAGACTGTTCTGTTCGCAGACTTCCTTAGTGCAGCGCGGGTGCCCCAGAGTGTTATGCAAGAGACGGTATCTAACGTACGCCCTAAACACATTGAGACTTTGTCCTGCTGGCTTGGTGGTCGGCGTCTATGGCTGGCGGGTTCACATCTCAGTTGGTCCGGGAACTATTTCCCTGGTTCGGTACAAGTTTTCGTAGGTCATCCCTTCATCTCAACGATACGGAAGGCAACCGAGAACCACAACTGAATCATCTCACCTAGTCTGGCGTATTCACACCATAGGTCGACACCCCATGACGATGTCTGGTGACCAAACAAGCCTTCAGAATAATCACATCGTCATCATATATTGCATTAAGTTCATGTTTACCTGTAACTAATTAAGTAATTTATCATCTGTAAAGCTTCTGTTGCATTAGTTTTCAGCATTTTTTCAATCTTTAACAATACGTTTGATGGAAGAACAAATTATAAATTATTTACAGCAATGTTGGTTTTAAAGTTATTTGTGCTACTCATAAAATTACTATATTGCGAAAAATATTATATTATAATTGGTTTTATTTGAATGGATTTTGCAACTGGGAAGATTTATAGAAGATTTTTATTGACATTCACCATTGTTGGTTGCATGTCATGAGAAACTGCATAAACAGACAAAAAAAGTTGAATATGCAAATGTACCGAAAAAATCCAAAATTAGCCGATGTTAAAACTTAAAACCATAGATATCACAGAATATTCCGTGGAAGTAATATATCGAAAAAAAAAATCACTGCACAGATGGACACATTGGGCTGATATAGACTAAAGTTGCAAACAAGAACAGTCATACTTTTTGTCCATTATTAGAATCTCTTATGACAAAACAGCAAAGCCGTGTGTCAAAACAAATCCTGAATTATTATTTCTATCTCAATTTAAACAAACTAGCATTTAATATTAGTATTTAATGGAAGAATAAATGCTTTGTTCCTAAACATAAAGTGTGCTCCAATGGCAGCGAGGAAAATAAACCTTAAATTAACTGAACCAAAAAAAAAATTGAGCCGGTATTTTGTCCTCCAAAAATTCCAGTGGATAATTGACTGAGTTATGTACAATTGATTGCATTACTGTTAAGTTTCCAATCAAAGGAAAGAACTTCCATTAAATTCAATTCGTTTGTTGTACGTGAAGTTCAGTTTTCAGTTCTGGTTTTTGGCTATTTAACTCTTGAATGAGAATCTTCAGCGCTAGTGCGAGGTAAAAAATTTTCACCTTATACAAACGAACAAAACTAGTAAAAATTATCCAAGGATCTACGTTAGTTTAGAAAATCTTCGTAAATGTACGGGTGCTGGGTTTAACTATACTACGTAAGTTGGAACTTACAAGAAAAATCTTGAAGGATTAATATATATATATAATATCTTAAGCAAAATATTTCTTCTTCCTTCCACGTGCTTGTTCACTCTGTTTTACAAAGATGCATATAATTGGAAGGAAAGCATCCTGCAAAATTTCTCGAAAGATCCGGTTGTCAGGATCTACGAAAAATCGTCCTTTTTTTAGAGTATTTTTCGATGAATAGCTTTAAATTTGTTGTATGATTTATAATAACTTGGCGATTCGGACGCACAGTTCACCATTTCCACATACTTTTTCTGCAAAAAAAATAATAAAACGAGCGAGCGAGTTTTCTGGGCCGAAAATATATATGATGAGTCCGAATTCGACCCACATACTCCTGCTCCACGTTCATCACGACAAAATATGTTGAAAAAACATATCACTTAAGGTATAGGGTGTTTCCCAAGGCTGGTATACGACTTGAATTTGGAGCTGAACAACATTTTATTGTAAAAAATTCAGAAAATTTTTAAAATGGAGCACCGAGCGTGTTTCTGTAGAAAAATAAGTTCATTGAAATTATTATTTTCCCCATATTATTGTGATGAGTTACCACTTCCAATTATTTCAATTAAATAATTTTGGTACAGGGACAAAATTCACTGTGAGTGTAGAAGTTCATAAAATTATACATAAATCCATCATAATCTCTTTCTTAAAAATAAAAGTGTTTTTCAGATCCAACTTGGAAGGCGTGTTACATATTTGGGGAAAACTTGAAACAGTAAGGAAAGTATTTTAGAAAGCTGGCTACCATTTCTGCTTGATTTGTTTTACACCCCCCCCCCCCAACCCCAAAAAAATATACTGCTACAACTATTAGCGATGTGATTCCTGAGCAACGCGACACGTGGATAAAAATAAATTTTACAAAAAAACAACGAAATATACGTAAATATAAACATCCCAGCTCTATATCAATCCGTTAAGTACGGTACTAATTAAATTTTCACGAGGCAGCAGGGAAGCTAATCTGTCAATACTAACTAACTACATATATGTCGTGATGAAGCTGTAGCCGAATTTTGTCCGCCAAATTCAGGCTCAACCAGTATAGCTGCCATATGCTCAGCGAGTGTGTGTTTACTTTCACACTGATTGCTTATTTGTACACCTGGGTAAATAAGTTTAACGGGTCACAGACAAAGTGTGCAGAGCTCCGAGACAACTAACACCGCAGATTTGGTTTTTTTGCAGATGAAACAGAAATATATATTTAAAATTAGAAACATTCTGTTTATCCTTATGATATTCCCTTAAGGGGCCGCCTCGTCAGGGGTGTATGTGTTAGTGAGGCGGGATGATAAGCGCGACGCTCGCTGGTGCTTCTAGCGCGGTATAGCCTCTAAGCGCAAGGTTCTGAACTGGCGCGCAGTCTTCTCGTAATCATAGGATACCTGGCTAGGTGGGCCCCTTAATGAATTGTTCACTATTAGTAAGGAGAAAAATGGTTTAGCAAGGTACAAGAGAAGTTCTTGAAAAAAACAATTTGGTGATCAATGACAGAACTTGTAGTTTAAAAATTGTTTATGTATTTAAAAATTAAAATTAAACTTTACTTTTTGCCATAATAACCAAACACATTGACGCTCCTTTCACAGGATTTAACCAATGTTTTAATACATTCTTTAAAAAAAATCTGACACCTGAGAATGAAGCCTCTCTGTAACAGAATCGCTAAGTGCATCGTCGTCCTCGAAGCAGTGGGATGCAAGACACTGTTTCATGTTCCTGAGTGCTGATAACTACATTGTTGCATAATATGGGCTTTAGGAGATGTGATCATCTGAGGTTTAGAGTATGTGATCATCTGGGCTTTACGGGGATGTGATCATCTTTTTTTAGAAGATGTGATTTCTATATCTCTCCTTTGAAGCTAAATAGTTTATACGATCATTATTCTGTACCTAGTACTATATAAAAAGTGTGTTTATGTTCCATGGTACATTGCTACTAGCTTACATTGTCCTTGTTCCACTTTGTTGGAATGAAGCCTAACTGTAGCTAGCGGTTTTGGGCACAGAAGCGAGGCGCGATGGTTTCATCCAGCTGCTGTTTCTTGAGTCGCAGCTTCATTGCTTCATCCCTGGGGACTAGAAAAATTCTCGGGTTCAATGGCCTCCATGATGGACTTCACAGTCTTCTGTACACTTACGAAAATATCGCATGCTCCTTGGTTGCTCACGTGTGAGATTTGGGTAGCTTGTGATACACCAATCTGTTGGTTGAGGATTTCTGATTGGCCCAGGGACTTTCAAACGAAATATCAGTCAACTGCAGGAGCAGCACAAAATTATATGTGCATATTTCCCCTCTCTTTTTTAATCCCCGAACCACAGTCGCCACGTGTCTCGTTGCAAACCATCCCCTTTAACACGCTTACCCTCCTTCCCCCACCCTTAGGCGTGCGTGACAAATACACGCTAATTCCACGGGATCCTCCAATATAACGCTATCCCTGACGTGATGTATCGCTGAGCTTCTAACACTTCGCGCGCACCGCTCAGGCAAGCAGATGACGAATTACGGCCACAAAACCCATACATCTCACGAATGATAGCGATTGATAAACGAAATGTCCTCCATTAAGTTTCTACGGGAAGCATTTGGATGAAGGAAAATGTATAGTATTCCAGATACTATTAAGTACAACAAAAAAACTGAAAATAGAATACAGTATTTCGGACAAAAGAACTTTATTTTTAGACAAAGAATTTTCAAATATTAAATACCCGGAAATTTCACGTATTATTTTGGTCACTAGTAACATTGCAAGCCTTAGCATTGCTTTGAAGATTGGGTCATAATTATACCGCCAATGCTCTCTTTGACTGTGAGCCAATCAAATACTACTTAACACTAGAAGGACCGTATCACGTATATTAAAAATAATAGGAGTTTATGGACAATAGGGAAGTGTACGAATATGAAATTCACCCTGCTACCAAATGAATCCAGAACATTTCTGGGACTCTGTAAAACTCACTTTGATAAGGCATTTTTGTCAAAAACTAGCTACAACTAAGAATTCGTGGTGTGAAAATAATTTAAAAATTAAGAGTTGTAGGAATCTTACATGAGCTGTTCACTACAGTCTTTTGAAATGTAAAATTGTTATTTTCCCACAGTATTGGGCCCCTAGGGGATAAACGTGACCCACCAGTAACTCCTAGACTTAATAGTAAAAAGGTCAATTTTAGCATACTCCGTAAACAGCATATTCTTTGAAAGGAATGAATCACAGTTTAACTTGTGAAATTAGTATCAAATATATTTCGTAGGATGTCTTACGTGCCAGAGTTGTGTTTGTACGAGTTTACTGGTAGAGATCAGTCGTCAAGGTCAGTGTTTAATTTGCCTATTCTAGCTAAAATTTAAGAAAGAATAAAAAAACATTTTCCGAAATATTTTGTTGTATAGGACCAAGTGCACTGCAAGAATTGTTGCAATGAATATTTTGTCTATATTGTCACGTTCCAGAAATTTCTCGGTGTGGCCGGGTTCAGATTTCTGTCTATCATGGCGCGAGCTGCGGGCGGGCCGCTGCGCCCGTGCGAGAAGCGGCCTCGTTTCGTCAGCGACCGGCCGGCGGCGTGTCGTTTGCCCTCGCTGCACATTCCTCATGAGTCGCGTGGGTCATCGGCCCTCGCGAAGCGGCGGTCTGCCGGCGTGACTGGGTCGCAGCGCGGTGCTCGTTAAGCGGGCTCGGGCCCTGATTGCGAAATTTGGGGGCGGCGGCCGAGGTTCTCTGGAAGCGTCCGCGGGGCCGAGAGGGTTTATAAGCCGCCGCTGGCGGTTGCTCGGGGCTCACTCAGGGGGGAAGCTATGCTTCTCTCCTGTGGTATCGAGTCGGTTAGGATGATAGGCTCTTTGAGGCGGAGGCTATGCCCCGGAACCACAATACGTTCATGTAAAATTGGTTGGGGTCGCGGAAGTAATGTCTGAGTTGTTTTTGAAGAGAGGCCGGACCTGAACAGATGTTGTTGACTTTATGCTGGACGTATAGTTTTACGTTTGAACTTAGATAATCTAAAATAATGTTTAAGTTAACTTTAAGGACTTAGAATGTGTTTTAACGTCGTAGAAGATTTTGATAACCTCTAGCTGTTCGTCGATCAAAGCGTTTGTAAATAAATATCCCCTTTTAGTTCATTCAGGTTAAAGTTCTTAACTGTAAAGCAACTAATAAGACTGATTTTAAGATTGTTCTAGATTTTATTTATTTAGTTGAAATGTGAAAGTTAATACTTTTGTATGATTTTAAGATCTCGTGTAATAAACGTACTTTCTTTAGAATTAAGTTTTAACTCATTTTGAAGTAATTCCTTCTCTCTCCAGTCCTCCTGTACAGGGGGCAGAGCCTATAATTTTAAGATCCCGGGTGGTGAATAGTTTTGATTACAAAGTTAGTTTAATTGCCAAGCGAGTAGAAGGTATGTTAAGAGTTACGATTCCCCCCCCCCCCCCCAAGCAAAGATTTGTTATTGTTTTGATTAATCATCACCACCAATCTTTTTGGTTTATGTTCTCGGCCCAGACCTCCCCGCTACATTTTGGTGAAGTCTGCCGGGTAGGACATACTGTTACAATATTTACCTTAAGATGAATGTAAATTAAATAAACTCATATTTCTGAATAAAAAAAATCATAACTTATCTACCTAGTATCGGTTTGAAGTTATGATAAATTTTAAAAACATAGATTTTACATTGGAATTCACTTTATTGGGCATTAGCGTAAAGATGTGGCTCTAAAACTAAATTAATATTTACTATTAATTTTCAAGGCTGCTAAAATATCTCGTTAAGACTCTATGTAGACAATTTCAACGGACAGCAGGCATTCTTTCAAGTAAAAACATGTTATTCACTTTAAAAGTCATAATTATGGTAAGTGATAAACATGACAGGTTGTGTTGTCCGTTTCTCTCTCTCTCCCCCCCCCCCCCCCCAAACTAACTAAAAAGGTGGGTAATGTTACGTTACACTTTACTCAAGTTCGCGAATTTGAGTAAAGTGTAAGTAACGAAACTCTAATCATGTAGTTCTCAAAAGTACGCAAAAATCTGTCACTTTTTTTCTATCAACAGTGTGCGGTAATAAGCTCATGTGAATGCCAGTGATACATTTGGGAAATGGGTGATATTGGCTTAGTAATTAAAAAAAAAATATTTATCTCTGAATAAAACGAGGAAGAATAATGTAATAATTACACACGCAGCATATTAAATTCGACCCGTTTTAGTTGGAAAGGGGGAAGTTATTTTTAATAGTATGAAGCATGCAGATCAAGCAGGTTATAAGAAACTGAGGAAGAGTACTACTTTTCACAATGAGTTGTTTAACGTATTTTTTAAAAGTTTTGCAATTATAATGCAAAAAGGGTGAATTTTGAGAATTGTCGAAATCGGAAATAAGTCACTCGACATAGGATGTACACACGTGTGATTTGGCTCATCACAATAAATTTTTTTTACCTCGCTGGCACTGAAACGGAACTAATAAAATCGGCGTGGCAGTTAAATTTTCTTCCGGTGCTATGGTCTTCGGTGGGGAAGGAGGGGGGGGGGGGGGAGGTGAAAAATAAAATTTCTCCGTATTGTACCACTCCAGCATCCATGGCTTCACCTTGTAATGAGGTACTGTTCTCGTTTGTCACATCCACGTTTCCACGGCTGATGCTTCCGCACGCGTTTCGCTAACGTGGAACTTTTGCCGGAGGGGGGGGGGGGGCGGGGGGGAGTCCCCAGGTTTTGTGACCATAGTAGGGAGAAAAAGCAGGGATGGCACACGGACGGACAAAAAAAAAATACGGAAGAGGGGGGGAAGTAATTTCGGCGCGAAAGGTAATTAATCTGGAGCTGCCAATTTATAACCGAAGAGGGTGAGAGAGAGGGGGGTTGGGGAAAGTGTTTCAGGGACGGCGCGAAGCCCAATAATGGATAGAGCGCGCTCGTGCGGAGGTATCCGGCGATGCGCGACGGCTGAGGAATAGGGGGGAAAACGGAACGGTTGAAGGAGGGAAAGGAGGGAGGGATATGGGTCGCTCTATGCGTGTATGTCGACCGCCCCTTGATCCGTAACGACTAACGAGCGGGCCTCACCACCTCTTGGAGAAGGGGGGGTCGGTTGTTTGGGTCGGGGATATCGACCGCGGAGCGGGCGGCGGTAACGGTCGCGGCTTCGCCCCTGATGACGCGCGACGTCTCGACGCCGCCGCTCCGCTGCTAATTGGCAGCGTCCGGCCCGAAACGCGCGGTCACGGGGGGGGGGGGGGGGCTGTCACGTGACACCAGGCGTCGGTGTCGCTTCCAGTTCAGCCATTTGCTCCGGTCACGGACCTCCTCTGTAATAACTTTGAATATATATACTGTATAGAAGTCGCCAGCCCAGGTTATAATTTCTAATACGGTTTTGAGGTAGTTGGTTAATTCACCGCCGCAATCGCCACCATCTCTAGGGCATCGATTTGTGGTGGTCCCTAGCGGACAAGTGTCGAACTCTTCAAACACCCCTTCCCCCTACCGTTGAACGACCTTGAGCTGCAGTTAATGATTGGTGGGGGGTGCGGGGAATGACAGCGGGCGACAGTGCTGCGCTCTAACGTGTAAATAACAAATAAGACGATACAGGGCGTTACGGCAGCGCACTGCAGCGGTGAAGTTCCCAAGCTGCTCATCATACGCTTCTGAAAAACGTAGAGTAAATCCTATCCACTCGCGACTTCTATACAGTATATATATTCAAAGGTAATAATGTTCGTCCCTAACCGGGTTAATGCGGGTGGCAACCCCGGCCTATACGCGGATTGCTTAGAAGGCTAGAACACCAGCCCAAAGAGTCTGCAAGCGCATGTGGACAACCAGGATTGTCCTCGTGAACCTGAGAATCCTGCCTGGCGTCAGCCGGGCAGGTGGAGGGGCGTGCTTTCAAGCAACACGGATCATTAAGATAGGCAACAAGATTGTGTCGAAGCTTTGATAGGCCTGTTCTAACACGTCTATCAGCTGTTCCCTGATTCTACCTTTGAGTTGCCGGTACAGGGAAGGAGGAGTTGCGGAAAGCCGGACATGTTACGGAAAACATGTAATAATGTTCGCAGGCTGATGATGGCGACTGCAATGTCGACCGAAACGTCGGTGAATTATTCGCCGAGGACGCGGCTACAACCCAGAAGCCAAGCTACTTCACAGACCTGCTCTGTGTCCGGTGGCCAGAAGAAGTTCATCCATACACCTGAGCCCTGTATCTGCGCCTCAGAACCGAACGAGACAAATATTCACGATGGGGCAACTTTGCAGACGACTGAATCAGCCGGCCAGAAGGAACTTATTATTTATTCGAATACAAACTGGATCCAGCTTGAATAATTTTTTTTAGAGCATGCATTGCGTGAGTTACGATATTATGGTTCGATAAAATAAAATAAAAAATTAACGACACTTTGAAAAAAAAAGATAGGCTCTGATTTGAACAAAAATAATAGTGAAGTACCTTGGCTTCTGGGTTGTAGCCGCGTCCTTGGCGAATAATTCACCGACGTTTCGGTCGACATTGCAGTCGCCATCGTCATGGAGCAGTTACCTACATATTGTGGTACACAGCAGTTTTCTAGCTGTCGGCGTTGTAGTCAATTTGGCATTCGGCGTTATGGTTTTCGGCGTTAGTGTACGTTCGGCGTTGTGGTATTTCGGCGTTGTGGTGCGTCCCCACATCGTACACATGCGTAGTTACACTCCACGCCGCCAGGTTTGCTGACACAGGGCCGGAGCCAGGGGGGAGGTACACGGGTTCCGGACACTCCCCCCGTCCCTTTTTTTTCAAAGATTTAAATCCTGAGACAGGGATATTATCATGGATGAGTCAATAACTGTAACCTTAATATATTTCCTCTCTTATTATGGGCCGACTTGCCTCATATATCACGAAAGATGCAGGTATTGTGTTTTCAAGTAGTCTTAATCTAATACCGCACGCGTGTATCTAAACGTGTATTTCATACACACTTTACATGTGTTTCATGTATTTAATAACGTTATATATTTATAAGGGGTTTTATCGACAAAAAAATTGAAAAATAAAATCATTTTCTTTTCTCAAGCCAAATGTGTAAACAGTGGTGTTCTGAAGTCCAGTATTCCCTGGGATTTTATAGTGACCATTAATTTTCTTTTGAATAAATTATAAAGGAAAAGGAACTCACGAAAAAGTTGGTTGTCTGTAAAGTCGGTTTACGGCAGATAGTTTAACGTGACAACGTCATAACAAAACATTGATGAAATAATGCATACTTTTATGAATAAAATTGAATCATTTTTATTTTAATAAGAAAGGAACAAATACTTGAAATTATACTAGTAATCAGAATTTTAAAATGCAAGAATAATTAACCTTTTATTGCCGAAATTGTTTTTGTAATAAGCAATGAAAACCACATTAACTTTTCACTTTATAAACAGTCGAGTGGGAGAGAGATAGATGCGGCGCAAGCGTAGGTACAATGAGCGTAACGTGACACAACGTAACGGAACAATGAGCGTAACGGGACACAGCGTACCGGAACTATGTACGTAACGGGACACTTTTTCGTGCGTGCAGCCGGCGTTCATCGATTTATTAGTAGGGACCGGAAAAATTCGCGGGTTCAATGACCTGCAGGATGAACTCCATAGTTCTACGTACACTCGGTCAAATGTCACCCACTCATGGGCTGTTGTGTCTTGTGAGACGTCCAAACGTAGCAGCCTGTGATTCGATAAAGCTTTGGTTGGGGTGTTTCTCATTGGCCCAGAGTCATCCAGGTGAGTTATGAATAGAGACCTGCAAAATTCGCGGTTTCGATGGCCTTCAGGATAGACTGCACATACCCCTGTACACTGGGGCAAATAACGCAAGTTCATTGGCTGCCGACTTGTAAGTCGTCTCAGCTGGTTTGTCTGTGATTCGATCCTTCTTTGGTTGAGGGTTTATAACTGGTTGAGATTCGTCCAGATGAACAGTAAGCCAATAGCAAAATTATCTAAGAGGTTTATGTGTTTGAATTCTAGCCTATCACCGAATGAATCCGCGAATTTTGCAGGTCTCTAGTTATGAAGCAATAGCAGAGGCAGCACCGAAGTATAACTATTTGTATTTTAGCCTGTCGCGAAATGAATTCGCGAATTTTTCCGGTCTCTATTTATTAGACGTTGTCACGTCAAAAAGGTAATAAACAGTGACACCGCAGGGTAGGGCCCTGGCCGCACTGCAAGGAGCGCCACTCACAGAGCACGTCGAGCCGCACGGTGATGGACTGCGCGCGTGTATCGTGCGACTCGTGAGTCGCCACGCAGCGCAGCGCGCGCCCGTGCTGCCGCCTGGCGAGGGGCAGCTGCAGCTGCGAGCTGGCCACCCAGGTGCGCCGGTTGTCCGCCTCCAGGCTGTTGGTCTGGTTGGCGCCGGCCAGCTCCTCGCCGTCTGCGCAGGCAACACACTCAACCTCAACATTCTCCATACAACATATACAATTACCTATTCTATGTATGTTATAATTAGAGACCCGGAAAATTCGCGGATTCCTCTGGCCTCAGGATAGAATTCAAAGTTATAGGTGTGCTCGACCCATGTTTACTTTCCCATTGGTTGATTTCTTAGCGAGAACATTTTTATCCTTGTTATTTGGCACTACCTGATTCGCTTACTTCTCTCCTAGCTGGACATCATTGGCTCACGGTCGTAGAGGGGCGTATCCAAATAACTGCTGTCCAATCATGAACACAGTGCGACAGTGTGTAGGTTTGCATTATAGCTCGCGACTAAATGAATCTGCGAAAATACCGTGGCTCTAGTTATAATTAGAGACCCGGAAAATTTGCGGGTTCAATGGCATCCAGGATAGACTCCAATATCCTCTACACACTCGGGCAAATGCCAACTGTTCATTGGCTGCTGACTTGTGAGTCGTCTCGACTGGGTGGCCTGTGATTCGACACTTCTAAGAGTGAGGGTCTCTTAATTGGCCCTCAGTCCTCCAGATTAACAGTGAACCAATGACAGAAGCAGCACTAAGGTATAATTATTTAAATTTTAGATAACACGAAATGAACCCGCGAATTTTCCGGATCTCTAGCTCATGGATAGAGACCGGAAAAATTCGCGGATTCATTTCGTGATAGACTAGAATCAAAAAAACGTTTGCCTTCTGACTGCATCAGTGATTGGGCCACAGTTTATCTGAATGACAGTTGGCCAATTAAGAACCTTAAACAAAATAAGTATCGAATCACTAGCGTCCCAGTTAACAGGTGTCACGAGTCGGTAGCCAATGAGCAAATGTAATTTTCCCGCGTGCATAGAGGATCATAGAGTATATCCTACAGGTCATTGAACTCGCGAATTTTTCCGGTCTCTAGTCATGGACATGGGTAACATTTTCCATGCAAGATATAAAATTCCCTATTTCATGTATGTTATAATTAGGGGCAGGCATTTTTTCGCGAATAAATCTGAACGCCTACTAGACTGTAACAAAGTATACGCGCACCAGCTGTTTCTTCCTTGTGATTGGCGGCCGTCTGCGAGATAAGTTTTTGCCTTATTTAACCGAGCCATTCAGGACGCGTTGTATTCCGCAATTAATTACTGTGATCGGTGTTATATCAATCGACACGCACCTGAAAGAAACTCACCCAATCACGAAACACCGACGATGCTACAGTGTTTTAACTTTCAGCTAGTCTCGGAATCTTTTCGCGAAATATGCATGGCCCTAGCTATAATCATGTTTGAACACTAAGCAGTCCTTCGGGTTACGCAGACAACAACACGCGCACTCCTTAACAACAACAAAAAAATGTCGTGTGGCTGAGTCGCGGACACGTCCGTGTGTTGTACGTGAATACGTGTACGTAACATGTAACATTTTCCATACAAAATATAAAATTCGCTATTTTATGTTATAATCATATTTGAACATTAAGCAGTCCTGCGGTTTTTTTTCTTTTGTTGGCCTCAATGAGCACAAAAACCCCAGACGATCACACACATCACACTTATATACGAATGGATTGTTGACAAAGGTCGTAGTGAAACGTGCACTAGCTGCTGCCCAACGTGTCTTCACAATTGACGATCGTACACAATCGATGCCTACTCAGTCCGGCAATAGACATAGAAGTGATTTCATTATCCACTCGTGTAATTTCAACCGCCACCAGCTGCAGATGTACTGGCACCGTCTTTGATCCGCTCGGCCGCATTCATTCCTTTACTTTCCCGGCACTGCTTCACTCGGTCATGTGGTGTTTTATTGGTATCATTAGATTGCTTCTGGGAAGTACTTTCCAATCATATACGATCTCTGCATTTGTATTTGGCTTTTTGACGCGTATAGGCCAATAATAAATATTTTTGATAAATTTTTATTTATTTTAACAATATATATATATATTCACTGTAACTATTTTACACCAATGTTTCATAGGTATATGCAATCGATAGATTTTGACGAGAGCTGACGATTTAAACTAAAACAGACGAAATAGCTTCTCTGAGTCAAAAGTTATACTAAATGGAAATCTCGAAACGCAGAAAAATGACTTCAAAATGGCGGCGCTTCCCCCTCCACCGCGCGCGATGTAATGTCAAAGTCTTTGCTTAGCGTAACGAATTTGTTGATCCTTTAGCTATCCAGTGGTGTAATTAAATTTTGGATGGAGATGATAGATATGTAGCTGCAACACCAAACTGTATCCTCCGATTTTGTTATCATAGGTTTTTTGAATTTCTTCCCACTATGGAAGCAATTTTAAAGACGTATTCACGTCAAAAAATTCACTATCATTTATTATACATGGACGCTGGTTTCAAATTATTACGACAATCATTCAATAAGAAACGATGTAGCTCGAAAACGTTTTATTCTATCAATAATGCGAAACATTCAAAAGGTTAAGTTGGCATAATTTAATCTTGAATCTCGCATTGACGAACAATCAGTGGTTGTTACACTGATATGCTGGAAAACAAAGTAAAACCTGCAATTCGCACCGACCGCCGTGGACTGACGAAAAAAAAAAAAAAACGTGATTTTGCTTCACAACGATGCAGGGGCGAATACAGCACAGATAACGAGATAACGCAAGAATGCATTCTTAAACTGGGCTGGGATATTCTTCCACACCCTCCTTAAAGTCCAGGTCTCACCACGTCAGACTTTCATGTGTTTGGCCCCTTAAGGAGACTCTACGAGGCAAAAACTTTCTCCAACGAAGAAGTCAAGATTCGGGTGCAAATGTGGCTACGAATGCAAACTAGAAGACAGGATATTTTATAAGGAACATGGGACAAATGTATGCGTGTTGTGGGATATGTTGAAAAAAAGCCAAAATGTTGTTTTCATTAAATAGAGAGTTTTGAAGGTACATCAAATTTTCCCATACTTATTAAATAATCCTCGTAGATACCTGAAAAATCTACTGATTCATTCCGCGGTAGGCTAACGCCCAAACAAGTATACCTTTGTACAGCTTCTGCGTTTAGCCCACATTTTATCTGGAGATCTGTGAACCAATGGAAAATCCTTAACCAAAAAAGTGCCTAAATACGGAAAACCTAGTTGAAACGTCTCACGCATCAGCAGCCAATGTACAGGTGCTATTTTCCCGAGTATGTAAATGACTAGAGACTATATTAGATGTCAATTAATCCGCGAATTTTTCCGGTCCCTTCAAATTATCCAATGAACTTACAAAATGTACTGTTATATTCGTAAATTTACATGTACTGAGTTAAGTTCACTGTTAAAATGGTTCACTTTAAATCGAAAAAGAATGCTGGTTACCGTTTACTCCAGGAATTTTTGTAAAATTTACCGTTATCTTAGTAAATTGTCAGGTACTATGTTCACTTACTTACAAGAATAATCTTGGTGTATCAGCAAATATTCAAATCTTGTACAAACTACATGCAGGAACACTCTTGTGTGTTTCACGTGTGCGTTTACCTCATAACCAGAACTCGGAAGTCGAAACATGACTTAGTATTTACGAATCAACAGCTATCTGACATAACGAAGAACTCTTCGTCTATTGAACGTAAATTCTTCGTTGAAAATATGGTAAATTTTATATTATGGTCCCTGCCGTCGTGTGACCTGCCTCTCGAATTCTGGCATTTCTGGAGAAAGTAGCACCGACTGTCCCTGCCTCTGTTGGTCTGCCAACGGCTTTGTGGACAACTTCGAGTGTTTCACGCGTTGCTTCGCAAGTGACAGGTCGCCGGTCTCTCGCACGCTGCAGCCTCACATGTGCGATCCCTCTAAAGAGTCTGACGTAATGCGTCTGATGCAAAACAGTACTTACTACGATGGGACGCACATAACTGTTTCCCGAAGTGCGTCAGCTACCTGCCACCATGGCAGACTCTACTGCTTGGGAGAGCAATACAATCGTAACCATGGTGGTCTATCACGGTGGACAGTGTTTTGTTGGGGGGGGGGGGGGGGAGAGGGTAGGAATTAGTAAGTCCTTCACTGAAGGGAGCCTGCCTGCTTTTACAAAAGCGTGACAGTGAAACGTTCGTGATGTCTTAACGATAAAACGATGCCCTATGGAAAACCTTTTTTTTGTGTATTTTTAAGTTTTCTGCTTATTGGATGCGCATGTAGGACAAAACATGGGCAGGGCAGTACACAACATACAAGAACCGTATCCAGATATAAATATTGTCGGTTAACCCCACGCGCAGAACTGTAGGGATGCTGCCCCCCCCCCCCCCCCCCACGTGTTTCAAGAAATTTCCGTGGGCCAACACTTGCGAATACTACAGTTTTGCACATCTGGTCGTAACTGCTCGTGTACACATCCGAAGAAAGGTACAACTAAGGGTGAGGGAAGATAAGTAATAATTGATACATGGTTTCATAATTTCCTTGCGTGTGCGATGTTTCTTTAGAGTGTGGCCAGTGGTCATGCAACAAACGATTTTTATGTTTCATAAGATAAATTTTAATTAATAAAAAAAATATGCGTCTGTCTTTTATTATTTGAGGCACTACAGCTTTGTTACAATGTTTATGGTTTATGTAAAAAATTTAAAGGCAGCTTTAATTGTATTGATTTGTTCTTAATTATTCAATAAATAGATCATTTAAGTAAAAATAAGTTATATGTATTTTTTAAAAAAAATTGAGCGAGACTTTCAGTACTCGCCAGAGATATGTCACATGTTACCTTGGTAACGTGCCAATTCAATTTTTCTCATGTGGCAAATAAGTACACTTATAATACAAAACACGGATACAAAATTTAACGTAGAATTTTTTAAAATGATGGCGAGCTTGATTAATATACGCAAATGGTGTTCAATTACATTTCTTGACGCGAATTACACGTGGTTTTTACACTTAGCTATGTCGCCTATAGAATTATTTCATTCGCAGACCGAAATTTCAACCTATATAATAAAACGGCTCCGTTAAAAACGAAAAAGAATCTAAAAAAATTTACTTAACATTGTACTTGGACCTGATTTTCGAAATTGATTTTTTTATTAAATACTGCCAACCACACTAAAATTAATTAAACAGTTAATAGGTTCTATAAAGTTTCAATTTTGCTTTGTGAAATTTGGTTCACACGATTCGTCACAGATGGTAGCACCGTGGTTACACATTTCCGTTCTATGCGACTTCCGTTCCATTCGCGAAATAACTCCTTCCTACCAAATGCCGCATACCGAGAAGCTAATATGTTACACATCAATAATGAGATAAATTTAAGCTAAATTTGAAGATAACAGCCACTAATATGGGTGACTTTGAAGGAATTGTTTTGAGGTGCTTCAGTCCATCTTCTATGAACTTGAGAGGCAGGCAATCGTTACAATTCCAGCATATTGTCTGAAGATAGTAATTTGATAAGCTAAATTTTACAATTAACGTTTGTTCGCAAGATTGCAGGTATGACATTCATTCCAAAGGATCTGGGTTCGAATCCAAATTTTTGCATTGAAAACGGTTTCCCTGTCCTAATTCCACGGATAATTTTATTTTCTAAATATTTACCTTCCTTATTCCTGTCTCCACATAAGACGTGATAGCGATAGGTGTGAAGTTATTTACGAGCACTGAAAGCTAAAAACTTAACTCAATAGATTAAGAACGTATGTAGGTATTATTTTTGAGTTGAATAACAAAAAGAAAAATAATCGAAACCTAAATTAGAGTAAGCACAACTATAAAAAGTGCAAATATATACTAAACTTAAATCACGACTCTTTAAAAAAAAATTCAACATGAGTAATATTTGCGCAACACTTTTATGGCGTGAGGAACAAGGTACAGCTAACAGGAACAAACCGCTTTCATGTTTGTGTTTGAGTTGATGTTTCTTTAGCCTAACCGACCAGCCTAATTCGGGGGGTAGTTGCGATGATCAATGGATACGAATACGTGTTTTTGTTGTCGCGGCGTCAGCTGTTACGACACGCCACAAGTTAGTCCGAACCAAAAACCTCATAAACAGATCTGAAAGGTCTAATCAAATTTGTTATTTATTACCCTTGACTTAGGCCAATGAAGAAATGAAATATGAAGCAAGGACACGCACCACTTTCAAGTCTATCACTGAGCCGGTGGAGTGACACACAGAAGCGCGCAAATTCAAATTTACGTGCTACCGTTCGTGCTGGTAACTTTGCAGGGTTGCATTTACTGTCATATGTCCCTTATTTAAAGTGTTTGCCTTATAATTTACTATTGAATTTATGTCCCGCAATTTTATAACATAATGTGTGGGTATTTATCTATCTTATATATAAAATTCTCGTGTCACAGTTTTCGTTGCCATACTCCTCCGAAACGGCTTGACCGATTTTGATGAAATTTTTTGTGCTTATCCGGTATCTATGAGAATCGGCCAACATCTATTTTTCATCCCCCTAAATGTTATGGGTAGTCCACCCCTAAATTTTTTTTTATTTCCAGTTTTTGGTAGGAAATCACCATGGCAACGGCTGTTGCTTTGTTGATGCTTCATTCGTCTCTATGGCAACGGCTATTTCATTGTTAGTGCAGTCCTCATCACCGTTGAAATTTTGCAAGTGGTAGTTGGGAGGGGGAGGTGTGGTGGTAGTGGGAGGGGGAGGTGTGGCGGAAGTGGGGGGTGGAGGGGGAGGTGTGGTGGTAGTGGGAAGGGGAGGTGTGGCGGGAGTGGGAGGGGGAGGTGTTGTGGGAATTGGGGGGTGGAGGGGAAGGTGTGGTGGTAGTGGGAAGGGGAGGTGTGGCGGGAGTGGGAGGGGGAGGTGTGGCGGTAGTGGGCAGGGGTAGGGGGAGGGTGGGAGAGGGACCGCCGACGCCGAGCAGATTTTTTCGCGAAATATGCCTGCCCCTAATGTTCCTTATGTTACGCAGTATGACATTTTCCGAAAATTAGATCCCATGGGAGGTTAAAACCAGGCAACAGTGGGTACTTTATCCGTATGAGAACAGGATTTGGCATTGTTCATGCCTTCTGCGTCTCCATGGCAACGGGCATCGCGTGGCAGTGGCGTACCCACAAGGAGGGGCATGTATAATGAGCGGCGCAAGAGTGATCTGCCTGTAGACTGCCGTAGCGAAGTACGGGTACATCAGTTGTACGTTGCGTGCACGAGTCGGGAAACCATCGGTGCTATTCATTTTCTCTCCGGTACATTATACAGTATTGTAATAAATTTTCACTGAATTTTTTTTATTTACCATTACTGTAAATGGGAGATGTGGCTTAATTTTTTTCCATTAGTAAAGCTGTGCGTAGCCGGGTCGGGCAGCTAGTACTATTATAAAAGTGAAGTTCGTCTGTTTGTTTGCTTGTTTGTTCGAGGTTGACGCAAAAACAACTGTACCGATTTTTATGAATTTTATTGTGTTTTAAATCTTATGATTTGACGTGAAAACTACTATATATTTTTTATCTCCTTACGATGAAGGTAACCGGAGATATAATATAAAACCACTGTCATAAAACCACGCTGTTTTCAGCGCCTTTAGTTCGCTAGTAGGCGTGAGCTCCACTAAGCGGAAGGGTTTCTCCAAGGAGAAGAATAGAAAGTTGCTAGACCTTACTGTATGACCGTGTGGCGGACATAGAGAAATGACACAATCTCACTGTTTGTGTGCCTATGACCTGCTTCCTATAATTTTCTATTATGAAAATGAATTTATCCCTTTAGGGATGGAATTTCATTATTTACATGTAGTCTATGTCGCTCTCCAGCTCGTAAAATATCTATATGCCTAAAATAATATATATACGTTGCGCCGTTGCTGCGTGAAAGAAGAAAAAACGGACAAACACATTACGCATATATAATATTAATAGGGAAAGATAACGGAAGTGTTTAGAATCTGTGCGGGGTAATTTTACATTTTTTTTGGTGAAAATTCACTGAATTTGCTGTATCAGTAACATTTATATTCAAAACAGAAATGTGTATATTGTATAAATTTCTTTCCCACGTCTCTTGTGTAAATATTTATACATATAAATCATGAAACACGAGGATTAATGTCAATGTGTGAAATATGAGATGTTAATATTTTTATACCCCTAGGTTCCAGAGCGGTATTGATCCATATTAAAAAAAACTGTGGCAGATGTGCAGAGCGCGCGACGTCCTCTGATTTGTAACAGCGATAAATCATGAACGTCTAATTTCTGTAATGGATGCTGAGCGGCGCAACACCAGCCACATTCACTTTATTGCTTTTTCCTCCCGTAGTTGAACGTCGCATGCTTTAGAAACGCTTAAGAATTAAATGCCTGAACCATGACATGGCTATCGTCGGTGGTAAAAAAAAACTTTTATACCACCGGATTTTCTTCTGCGTACGTTCTGAATAGGACGATATTGTTTACGTGAGATGCAACGGAAATAAGGCTAGGCCTTTACATTAATTTATGAATATGTATGTACCAACATTTATTAAACAACTGTTATCAGTAAACATTTCACTGATAATCTGATAAAATAGCTCCATACAGATTCAAAATTTATCAGTAGCAACAGTTATCCAGAGCCAGTCAATTGATTAGCAGTAGTATTAATTATTTCATTTTTATAGTGTTTAGTTACTTGTATAAAATAACATTTTATATTATTCATTTAAAACGTGTATATATAGACGTAAAGATGTATAAAAATACTGGCTATATGTACACACTAGTACAAATATGCGTTATAAATAATTGTAGTCTGTAATTTCTTTTGAGAGAGTTAAAAATGTTAATTTCATTTAACCAAGCCTGCATTCAGTATGTTATTTGAAAATTCTGAAGCATGTAAATAAATGCGTTCACTATGTCAAATATTTTCTTTCTTTCGCATTAACACTTATTTATTTATTTATCTTTCTATTTCAAATAATTCGAAATGTTAAACTTCTAGCTTAAATTATGAATGTGTCAAATAGGAGCGTGTAATTTTCGCGAAACAATCTGAGTGCTCGTTAGACTGCAATGAAGTATACCCGCGCCAATTGTTTCTTTGCTGTGACTGGCAGCCGTCTTGCAAGAGGAGCCATCGCTTTCCCCGACCAGGCAAATCAGGGCGAGTCTGCCTCTACACAGAGTTGCTGCGAATCCTGTGCCGACAGTTGACAGTCACCTGAGAGAAACTCAATCAATCACGAAACACAGACGATACTACACAGCTGCCCGCCAAATATTTTCACGAAAAGTACATGCCCTGCACTGGTCTCTGCAAACCTTCGTTGATTGGGTTCCGTGATAGGTAGAGACCTGCAAAATTCGCGGTTTCGATGACCTTCAGGATAGACTGCACATACCCCTGTACACTCGGGCAAATAATGCAAGTTCATTGGCTGCCGACTTGTAAGTCGTCTCAGCTGGTTTGTCTTTGATTCGATCCTTCTTTGTTTGAGGGTTTATAACTGGTTGAGATTCGTCCAGATGAACAGTAAGCCAATAGCAAAATATCTAAGAGGTATATGTGTTCTAATTCTAGCCTATCACCGAATGAATCCGCGAATTTTACAGGTCTCTAGTGATAGGTAATCAACTAACAAAAGCACGGCGTTGGTGTTGGAGGGCAGTGTAACAAGTAAGTGTCTGAGTAAATGATTTAAAGAGTGAATGAAAGCAGATGCCACCCATCAACTAAATTATTTATACTGATTCTTGTGTACTGCGTATGAGGCTATCATTGGCTTTATATCTGCCACAATAAATATTAAAATCAGATGATTTGGACACTGAAAGTCTTTTGTTTAAAAATTTTGTTTTAAACTATAGACTGCAAAGTAATAAATTGACGTAAGACGTATGAGAAAATGGAGTAATATTTCAAACATTAATTACTTTTAAACTTGCACGAACAAAGCGATGGAGAAGTGTATAACCTTGAAAACGTACCAGCCGCGTCCGCCATGTTAGTTTTACTAGCCAATAAGCCGTTCATTTTTATATTTAAAAATTTTCTATTGCGCAGTAAACACACGAGGTCTGGGTCTGTGTTTCGTCTATTGTGCCACCAGGTGGCTGGTTATTAACTATACTGATAAATCTGATGGGAAACCTACATTTCACACAGTCTTTTAGGCGCACCCGGCTTTCTACCTTTGTGTGGCCTGGGAATTGTTCTTTTGTACGTCCCTATTGTGCCTGTGGACAGCTTGCTACAATACCCAATGACAGGGACCTTAAAATTGGTTTCTTACTTTGTTTGCATACAATTTAAAAGTAAATGATTTTAATTTTAAATTACATCTATAGCAAATGTGCTGTATACGGTTGGAAGGTTTTTTGTTAATAGGCTATAACATTGGTAACACTGAATCAAAGCCACTTTTCTGGAAAAATAATAAAATTTAAAAATGTTATTAGTTTACTATTAAACGAGTGGTTATATTGGATGCAAAGATTAAAAATTTGTGAATCAAGAGAATGGTCGGTTAGGTTATCTTCGCTACATTAAAAATACTTCTAAAATATTGAACAGTTGGTTAGGTTACGAATGCTACATTAAAAAATGTTTTAAAAAGTTTCGATGGTCGGTTAGGTTAGGTTAATTAGATAAAAAATACACTGGTTTGAAATTAGAAACTAAAATGTAGATAATTTTCCGTAATTATGTGCCCTTATTATTTTATAGTATTATTTAATGTAGATAACGTAACCAAAATTTCAGATGACTTCACAGTATTTTTATTATAGCTAACAATATAATAGGTGCTGCCGAAGTTGCACAAACGAGCGTCGAACTTCGCTAAAATTCGGAACTGTTCGAGCACCCAAGTCATACGAAGTCATCCTGCTTCGTAGGCCTTCCATGAATAGGGACAGGAAAAATTCGCGGTTTCAATGACCTCTAGGATAGACTCCGCGATCCTATATGTAGTCGGAAAAATCACATCTGCTCATTTGCTACTGACACGTGAGAACTGTCAACTGTAAGGCTTGTGATTTGAAACTTCTTTCGTCGATGGTTATTCATTGGCTCAAGAGTCCTTCAGGTAAATTGTGGTCCAATTTTGAAGCAGCAAAATGTTAAACGCATTTGGATTCTAGCCTATCGCGAAATGAAACCGCGAATTTTTCCGGTCTCTATCCATGACTGATGCACTCGTTGGTATGCGTGCAGCTTTGCAAGTTCGATCTGAGACTGCGCGTTGTTTTTGTTCGACCTCGTAACTGTCAAAAAGTGGAAGTAATATTCTATCAAGCGGAGCATGTGTCTGTTTTAAAGTTGAATTCATTCTCGTTAGCAAAACAAACCCGTAGCTGAACAAAGGCTAAAGCCTAGTTTATAACCCACGCAAGAAGGTAAAAAAAAGTCAGATGCAAAATGTTTAGCAACCACATTACAGAGCACCAGTTTATAAACTACGCAAGGCACACAAACGCAACGCTATTTTTTGTTCAACTTCCGACTTCATTGCGTTTTGGCTTTCATTTCCAACGGCCACATTTGAAGAGAAGTTCGGAAAAACTTTCAAAACGAAGACGAATATGTTCTTTTTATTATATCGATAAATCACATTTTTCTCTTGTAGAACTTTCAAACGGTAACATAAAATTACACTTTTTTTTAATAAATCAAATTATTGACAATTTATTAGGGTTTTCATGGAAATTATAATTATCAAAAGAAGCTCAGGGTAGAATTTTTTTTTTTTACAATTTTAAGTTGGTGACGTCATTCGACTCGCGTTCTCTATAAACGACAGTGATTTTCTTGCTTTGGCTGCGTGTTGCGTTGCTGTGTCGTTTATTTCTTTACTTGGTTTATAAACCCAGCAGAATGCTGGTCTTTTGTTTAATACCTAGGAGGGGGTGTGCTAGGAAGAAAAGTAAAATTTCCCGCACGAAGTAGCCTACGCATTTTTTTAAGCAAAGACTCATCAGGCAAGTAAAGGGATTGAGATCAATGTAATCTTGACTTTATTTAAGAACTTGACAAAGACCGCAAAAACCCTCCACCTAACGTGTTAATTACAAGTTTCAAATGCGTTTTTTTTTTCACCACAAGTAGACTATATCCAGAAATAAAAACCTTTGAAGCATTTTTGTTTACCGACTATAGATTATTTTTAATTTTGTATGTGTAACATCTTTGCTCTCGGTATAGGGTTTTTGATTGGAGTAATTTCCTGTATGCGACGTAAGTAAAGGAACCGAAATTTGTAACAGACGGTGCTGTTTTCTAAGACGGATGGCGCAAACGAAAGTTCATAAAGCTAAAGGAAATACTTTATAATATTTTCTGTTTAATTAATTTTAACAAGGTGGGCAGTATTTTAATGAAATTCACTGTCGAAAATCATTTCCAAATATTGGGAATTGGTATATTTTTAACGT
Source organism: Bacillus rossius redtenbacheri (assembly GCF_032445375.1). Lineage (NCBI taxonomy): Eukaryota > Metazoa > Arthropoda > Insecta > Phasmatodea > Bacillidae > Bacillus > Bacillus rossius. The sequence continues at coordinate 28,678,750 of NC_086340.1, read as the reverse complement.
CTTTTTCTCTTTTATCGAAGCCGTTTCATTATATAGTTTTTTTCACTCTTCTAATCAAATGATTCAATAGTCGACGTAGCTGCTTCAGCAGCGAATTCTAGAGGCGGGTGTGGAAACTAAGCGTGATTCGCGTCCAGAAATGTAGTCGAAAAGACCGTTTGCGTATATTTATCACGCTCGGCATAACTTTAAAAAAATATTCAACCTTAAATTTCGTGTCCGATTTTATTATTATAAGTTTTCGTAACATGAGAACACATGAGTTGGCTCGTTAACGAGTTTAAATGTTACACATTGCAAACGACTACTAAAAGACTCACTCGCATTTTTTTTTTTGCATTTTGTAGTTTCTAAAAATAAATTGAATGCCTATTACATTGGTTTAATGGATTATTAAATCACAAAGAAAATTATTTTGTTGTAAAAATATGGAGATACTGTTTTGATTGTAAGTCAAATGGTTTTTATTTAGGAATTTTTGTGGTTAAACATTAATTATGAAGAAGTAAGGCTCATTCTGTGGTGAAGTACACTTAAATCTATTCTAGGTAAAACTTGAGATGAATAACTGGAAATTTTAGTACCTGAATCCTTCTTGTTTCAATTAAATTATTGTTTATTACTATCATAAAGATGAATTTAATTAATCGTATAACACACTATGTACTTAAAATCTTTGTGCTATTCATTCCTCTACGTTTATTTATGGTTTTGGTGCACTGGAAAGTGGAGGTAAATCATTGTTATAATTTATGCATTTTTCCCCGCAATATTACAAAGCCAATAATTCTATTATGTAAGCAGGATGAAAAAATTATCGACTACAGTTCGGCAAAAGAAAGGGTATTATTTGAAAACACAATAATATTGTTACGTACGTGAGCAGGGCCGCGGTGCGCGCAGGTCCGGAGCTGGCTGGTGGCCCCGCACGGCCACTGACGTCACGTGGCCACCGCAACGTGAGACGTGCCTCGCGCACCTGGTGGATTACAAGGGTCGCCGCTTCCCCTCCCTCCTGCCAACCACTCCCCGCGCGGCGCTCTGTCTCGGTGCCGTTACCTGACACCTGACAGCTGGGGAGTTCCGCGGGCCGCCACGCGAGCCGCCGACGCGTGTCTCGAGATTTATGGCGTCGGGTCGGCGCGAAATGACGCGACTGGCTCCAGCCGCGCTCGCGACTTCTAGAAGTGGCGCCTGGGCCTATATAAGCCCAGGACGCCGGCCTCCGAGGCAGTTGGGAGTTCAGTTCCGGGGCGAGTGTCTGGGCGATAGTGCCGCGTGTGCGGCGAGAGTCCCGAGCGAAGTTCCGAGCGAGGCGTCGAGTGGGATCTCGGCGAAGTCAAGTGCGTCGGCGGCGGCGGAGTGCGGCGACGGAGTCCCGCGACGGAGGACCACGAGGGGTGCTGCGGCGAGAGTTGCGCCAGAGGTGCGGCCCAACGAGGTGTGGGGTGTGTAAAAATCGAGTGACTAGGGAATAAATATTTTTTTAAGTGCTATTGATTATAAGGCACTTTTAGAAGATTATTTGCTAGTTATGCCAATATTCACAATCAATTAAACTGTGTAGTAAAATCTTTAATTTGGCCATCCATTTACAAACCCAGTAGTTTTCCCACGACGATTATTGTTAAAATACCTAATCGTAACAATATGTATAATGCTATTGCTATTTTGAAATAAATATTTTCACCAAAACTAAAGCAAGACAAAAAGCATCCAGTTGTGGGATTCATAATAATATGTGTGCGAATTTTGTTCACGTGGAAATAAGAATGCGTTATTGGTTCACATATGATATCAAATATTCATTGCCAAATAAAAAGACTAAAAAAGTCATAAAAGTATTTGAAGACTTTTTTTTAGAATACTAAAGTTTACTTAAGTAAAATATATATACCAAAATTCAAACGACAAATAAATCATTTGTGAGTATTCTTATTCCTTATATATAAATAAGTTATTTAAGTTTTTATAACAAATCTATATTTTCCCTCGTTTGATTTCTTTACGTTTAAAATTTAAGGATACATTATAAAAATGGATGGCATTTATAGTATGTTTAATAAAAAAACTCAATTTATTTTTTCCCGCTTCATAAGCTTTGGAGATACGAGCTCCTGTCATACAAAAATACTTACCATTAACTTCCTAATAATGGTTTGTTACCGATATTTATTGCCTATATATTTCTTTGAAATAAATTGAACAGTTTTAGCGTATTGATTTATCAAACTCAAAGACAGACTAAAAGTTTGAAAATAGTTGTTTTGTCTTTGTAATGCTTCTTGTCACCAAACTCTATGTAAGATTTTGTAATGATAATAAATTTGCAGAGAGGAATTTGTTGAAAATCTATTTTAAATATACTTGTAAATTATATTAGGGGTCCCATCGCCTTAATGTTTGGTGAATTACTGTATGCCATAAACCACCATAAAATTTTTTTATATAATTGTTACTATGAAATATCTACCTTAAATATTTGCACGAAAAGGTATGTTATATTTTTGAATTTTTCATACTTTTGCTGAACAATATTAACAAATAGTATCAAGGAATAACAGCCGGGAGTAAATACTAATTATTTTATATTTATTTATAAATATATATTTATTTAATTTATATATATTCAACAACAGCGTCTTTAGTTGATATAATAGTGGGTAAATCATTAGGTATTAATATAAACGTGTGTCAGTTCTAAAGTTAGTCAATCGTGTTAGCAAAACAAAACGTATAAAATTGGCATATTTACATATAGGCCTACAAAGATTTATAATTTGACAGTTTTGACGTGTCATTTTGAAAAAAAAAAGGTTGATGTAATTTATAAACATATTTCTAAAACAACAATTTGAGTAATATTACATGAAAGTGAATACGTTACTACAACAACATGTTGAAAAACACACTTAAATGTAGAGATGAAATTACACATACAATAAATATGATATACATTTGTGTTCCTTTTTTTTTTGTCAATACGTTGTGCTTTAAGGTATACATATACTCATAGTTGTCTCTTGACAAGTGACTCAATCTCTCGACAATCTTGAAAACTAATGAAAAACTAAGTAATGGGGACATCACTTTTGTAACCGCTATATGGGAGTGGCGGAACAGTTGTGAACTTATTTATTAGGGAAATGTATGTATTTAACGCGAAATGATTACCAGACCAGATGTGTATTAAAACTTTGTAGGTTTGTCTGTCTCTCGTGGTTGGCTGGGTTCATTTCACGTACAAGTCTGCTGTCAGCGCACCAATCACAGCCGCATCCAGTGCCGAAGCAAACACGTCCTGAATGGCCCGGCCCTAATACAGCTTCTCTTGCAGACGGCTGCCAAATTACAAGGAAACAATTGCTAGCGCGGGGATACCTCAATGCCATCTGATGAGCGATCAATATTTTAGGAATCACTCGTTGCTGGTGCGGATCGGGCAGTAAGTGGAACGGGCTCAGAAGCGAAAGTATCGGAAGTGTAAGGTAAACGGGCGTGAGGAAGTGTAACAAGGGTCAGGAATGCTTTATACCGGGCGGAAGCTAGCTAAATTGCAGTTGTAAATCTCAACTAAAAGTAAACGAAAACAACTTCAATACTCATATTTGAAAGTCAATTTTTGTTTGTTTGTACAGTACAAAGTTTTAATTTTATTTTAACAAGTTATTGTAGTAAAATATGAAACTTCGTGTAATTTTAACCAAAGAATGCAGCACAAGTTGTTTTTTTTTAGAAACATAAAGAAACTGTTAAATTTATTTCAAAATCACACAAAAAATAAGTAAAATGATAAAACCTTTGTAGCGAGAGCGTGTGTATAGTTAATTTTTCCGTATATATTTTTTAAGTTGTAAATTTAGAAGAGCGAAAATTAGAGACGTGCGAAATTCGCGGATTCATTTCGTGATATGCTAAAATTCAAATAATTATACCTTAGCGCTGCTTCTGCAATTGGTTCACTGTTAATCCGGAGTGATGAGGGCCAATCAGAGACCCTCGCTCAAAGAAGTGTCGAATCACAGAAACTCGGTCGAGACGACTCACAAGTCAGCAGCCAGTGAACAGGGTGGCATTTGCCCGAGTGTGTGGGGTGTAGCAGAGTCCATCCTGGAGGTCATCGAATCCGCGAATTTTGGCAGGTCTTTATAGCGATAATTAGGGACACCTGTATTTCGCGATTTCATTTCATGTCAAGATATTTCACAAAACACTGTAGCTTTTTCTAAGAGCCATGGCAAATTGTGAGGGTGCAGCAGTACGGTGACCACATTCTCATTAGCCCCGTCAAGAGCGGGACGACACCTCTCACCGACCTCAGACAATAACCACAGGAGAAAAGCTACAGTATTTTGTGAAATACCTTGACACGAAATGAAATCGCGGAATACAGGTGTCCCTAGCGATCATGGATGGAACTCGTGTTTTCTTGAAATTATTTTTTTTTGTTTTGGCGTGAGACACCTGGTGCAGATTCTTTGAAAGCACTCAAGGGACTTGCACTACGCCTTCATCATCATTTACACAACCCATCTACTGCTGCGGTCGACACGTATACGGCGTATCCGTATCCGTGCCCATGGGGGCCCCAGCCTGGAAATCCTTATAGGTAGGGATAGGAAAAATTCGCGGGTTCAATTCGCGACAGGCTAAAATACAAATAGTTACACCTCAGTGCTGCCTCTGCTATTGGCTCACAACTCACCTGGATGACTCTGGGCAAACTAGAAACGCCCGACCAAAGCTTTATCGAATCACAGGCTGCTACGTTGGGACGTCTCACAAGACGGCAGCCAATGGGCGGGTGGCATTTGACCGAGTGTACGTAGAACTATGGAGTTCATCCTGCAGGTCATTGAACACGCGAATTTTTCCTATCCCTACTTACGGGATATGAAGCCTGGGTTATCAATAAGGAGGAGAGATCCTCATAACTTGTGGTTGACACAGAAAGTGTGTGTGAGAGAGAGAGAGAGCGGAGTGATGCTCACCCAGGAACCACTTGAGCCTCGCCGGAGGATTGCCGTAGCGGCTGACGCACTTGATGGCGGCCGTCTCCCCGGCTCGACCAGTCACGTTGTGCTCGGGCAGCACCTGGCTCGAGTTGTACTCGATGCGCGGCCGCTGCGGCGCCACTGTGCAACACACAAACAAAAACAGAACACTCGTGATCGGACGTCTCCTCGAAAACTCGGCCCTGAAACCTTCCGAACGTCCAACGGAACACTCAAATCGACACGTGGTTTCCCTTGCCTGCGGCTGCATGGATGGAGCAAGCAAGGCTGGCTCTCGTAGGAGCCGGCGCTGCCCTGCACCGAAGGACAGACCTCTCGTGAAGAAACCACAGGAATAATCAGGAGCACACGGAGAAAACCCGTCATCATATTGTCAAGAATAATCAGGAGCAAACGTATTGACAAGAATAATCAGGAACACGCGGAGAAAACCATCTCACTTTTTGATATAAAATAACAGAAAAAAAATATTTAATAAATATAAAAATAATTTAATAAAAAATGTAAAATAAAAAAATACATAAACAGATTCTGGTAGCTTGTTGAACTTCTCATCGATGAGCCAAGTTAGGTGAGATGGGCTGTGGAGCAGCGGCGGTATGGTGGGGAGTACCCCGAGAAAACCCCACAGGCCATGGTGACGTCCGCGCGGGAATCGAACCCCGGTCGCCTGGGTGTGAGACGAGTCTTCTAGCAACCCGACCACCGCGCCTCTCCTTCAAACTACAGATCTCAGTTACAAAAGTGGGACACTCGGTGACTGAGTGTTTCACCTCCTACAGTCTGTCTCGGAGATGTGACGAATATTCCCATATTTATTCACACTCGCATTCGCAATCGCAAAATTCATGTGAATATTTTGCAAATATGAATATCAGAAAAAAAATTGAATGTGAAAATTATAATTTTAAGACAAAATATATCAATTGCTTAGCATTTTTATTACAAAATTTTCTTTTTACTTCTTTTATTTAATATTTTCATTTTGTTAATTAAGGAAACTTTGCAAATATATATTTCATCAGCCTTTACTTTAACTCTAGGTAAAAACTAATAAAGTATTTTAGAATTGGTAAAATAAACGATCGATTCCCGGAACATGATGCAAATATGAGATTAATGTGTGATGGCTTCGTCGGGTGACGCTAGGGCGAGCGCCAGGCGCGAACAACAATATTCGTACCAAACTTAAAAACTGAAACTCGTTACACCACTAATCTGCCCTATGCTTTGATTGCAGTTACAAAATCAATGGCGCCCAGTGTAGCCAGGTTAATACTACCCGTCTTGTTAACATTATAATTCCTATTTGGTATACTTTACATAATTATAAGTTTTAAAATATATATTTTTGTGCCTTTTTTTTACGTAAATTGTTGATTTTTCTAACACCAAAAATATAGTGTCTTTTGACAGTAATTTTACAGTTGTGTACATTCTGTAAAAAAATCAATTCCATACACTAATAAAAATTCTTAGAAGAAAATATTTGTAGCATTCGGTCACAAATAATAACAAGACTTTCCGTTAATAATATTCAAACATTTGATTGCAAAAACGGTGGATTCTTGCAGTCACTTTTTTATAGTACAAATTTATTACTATCCTGTTAGAAAACAAGATAATGTAGTTCCAAAATTGTAGTTCCAAATTTTCATTAAAAAAATTATATATTTTTTATTAAGAAAAAAATTATTACATTTAAAGTAGTGTGACGAACTTTTGTTCTTTTTATGTGCACCTGGCAACAGAACACACTCATACAATGACAGCGCTGATAGTAGATACCGTGCATGAGAAAGAGAAATTGAATGCCCATTAGAAAGCACACTACTGTCTATGGATGAGACACGCTATAGAAGCTACATGCTAGAGCCGACCTTCGTAGGACAATCAGCCACACTCTGGGTTCGAATCCGCGTTGAGGCATGGGTGTGTATATTCTAACTGTATAAAGAAGTCACAACAATAATCACAGACAGCCAAATTTTTCAAAATTAAAAAAAAATAACCTTGTCGAAAATGACTTATTAATACTCATAACACATTTTAGTTTCAAAAAATTGTCTTTAATATATCTGCCACCCACTTAGTGAGGTCAACCCGGATTTTTCGCAAGTTGTAAACGTGGTTGACGTTGCCATAAACCTATTTTTTTTAGGGAAGTCCCATACATCACTGCTCCGTCACCATCGGATCACACCACTTCGTCCTTAACACCCCTATTACAACGAGACTTTTTAACCACAGTTGGTGCGTTAGGTAAAAATATTGTATATTTTGAATTAAATTTAAAATTGATGTTATGCAACTGTGGAATGTAATAGAAAATACGTACCAGTAACTCACAATTATTATCAATAGTAATAATTTCAAAGTATTATTAACAAGTTGAGATGTGGATTTCCGGACTTTAGGCCACAGAGAGAAGCCAAGGGCATGGAGGCAAATTATTTTGTTGAACCACCTCTTTATTATTTAATGTACAAAATTTTTAGTCCAGTAGTTAAAAACTACATAGGCCTATCCAAAGAATCTAAAGATTGTGTTATCATGACTATAACTATAAAAGTTATATGCGCGTATTTAATAAGTTGTAGGATTTTCAATGAATTCTATTAGTAAAGATCGGTAAAAAATTAGTGGAATCATTTTGTGATAGGCTATAATTGAAAAATAAAAACCTCTGCGCTGCTTCTTCGATCGAGCCATGATTTATTGCAAGCAATCTGGGCCAAAGAAATAACACTGGACAAAATCAGTTCGCAAACATCCCAGAAAAAAGGTCTCGCAAGTCTGTAGCAAATGAGCCGGTGGCATCTGCCCAAGTTCCTATAGGATTGTGGAGTCTATCCTATAGGTAGAGACTGGAAAAATTCGCACTTTCGATGACTTCTAGGATAGACTCCACAATCCCCTACACACTCAGGCAAATGCCACCAGCTCATTGGCTACTGACTCGTGACACCTGTCAAATGGGACGCTTGCGATACGATACTCTTTTGGTTGAAGGTTCTTCATTGGCTCAAAGGCCTTCAGAAAAACTGTAAGCCAATCAGAGAAGCAATATCAAGGTACAGTGGTTTAGATTCTATCATATCGTGAAATTAATACGCGAATTTTTCCGGTCTCTACCTATAGGTCACTGAATCCGCGACTTTTTTCTCAGTTCCTGTCTATTATCAATGGACCTGCAGTTTTATTCCTATTATTAGAGTAAACTCACTCATTAAAACAATCACGAAAACTCAACACCTCCCCCCTCCCCCACCATTGGTAGGTTTCTTTGTCCCTGGTGGTACACTCCTAGCCCCTTCCCCTTTCCCCATAAAACTTGTCAATCCGTTTGATTTCAATGCACATTCAGTAAAGTAGCGTGCCTAACTGCCAGCGTGGCGGGCCGCTGTGGAAAACGGGTGGTCCATTAGGTCGATTGCCAGTTGCTTTGGGACTTGCACAACACATTCACTGTGATTTTTTTTTCTTAAATTGAACATAAAAATATATCTGTACAGCTACAGGTCTTTGTAAATTTGTACACAAGAAAACTCAGTAATATGGGATTACTTAAAAAAATCAATCCTTCTTGGTAAATATTTATTATTTATGCCCGAATACGTGATACAGCAGAGAAAAAAAAAACTGATTTTTACCGCAGCGAAAGAAACCACTAGCTTATCAGCTTTTCAGAACAGTCAGCAGATCAGAACTTTTTTTTTTCCATCGTACGGAGTAGCGTGGAAGCAAAAAAAAAACCACGGCTTACCACGGTGGCGGGGGAATGACTTCGCCCTCTCGCTAGGAGCCGTAGCGGCTATTCCCCACTTTTAATAAATTGCCGATGATTCCACAAGGCACGTGTCGGTTCTCCTTTCGGTCGGGAGGCCATTTTCCCCTCCGAAACGACGGCAGAATAATAAAAAAAAAAGTTTTCGGGGCAATTCTGGTTCTCTACGGATTCTACTACTACCTTCCTCCTCTCGTTTGCCTGCGGTGGTATGTTCTCTCTCTCCCGACCACCCCACTTCGCCGCGAAAGCCAGGTCCACGCGAGAGAGGCCCTTCTTTGCGTGAAAGAGAAGCAATTCATCACACGGGAGTGTAATTCAGAACGCGGGCCCAGGGCCGCCAATGCGCTCGGATGACAGCGACCTGGGATGAAGCTCGCCGGAGAATTCCCTCAACTGTTGTTCCGGGGTCGAGTTGCATTTTGGCGCGAAAGAAAAGGGGTTTCGGGGGAGGGGATTTGGGGAGAGGTCACTGTTTACTGACCTGTGGGGACGTACACAGTCAGACCCCCTTCCATTCCCCTCCTCCGCGGTGAGCGCTAATTACGGCCTTGGTGTGGTGACACAACCGCCAACTCGCTTCCCCCCAACTGCTGTCGGCAAACACCTTTCACGTGCCACACACAGCTGCAGATGCGGGGAGAGGGGTTGGAAGGGTGGGGGAGAATGTTAGCGCGATCAAAGGGAAGAGGCCGCGCGACATCGCCTACAATCGGGCGTGGCATTCCGCTCCGAGCGCGCGTTGACGCCCTTCATGGCTGCAGCCGCCGGTTTGGAGTTCTTTCCCTCCTCTCGGCTTGCGGCGAGGAACTCACTGAACAGCGCCGTCACGTGTGCCTGGTGTCCACGCGCGACAGAACTGAAGCTTCTGGTTTGTTATGTTATTAGTAGAGACCTGCAAAATTCGCGATTTCAAATCCCCAAAGAATAGACTCCATGCACTCGTGCAAATTAGGTACATCTGCTGATTGGTTACCGACTCGTAACACCTGTTGACTGGAATGATCGTGATTCGCTAATTCTTCTGTTAAAGATTTTTCATTGGCCCAGAGTCCTTCAGATAAACTGTGGCCCGATCACTGAGGCAAAATAATGTCAAAAGTATTTGGACTCTATCCTATCGCGAAATGAATCCGCGAATTTTACAGGTCTCTAATTATTAGGTATAGGAAAACTAATTCTCATCGGCTGAGGTTAGAGATAAAAAAAATTATGCGAGTATGCGAGCGCTAAATTATGCGATATGCGAGCGCTAAATTATGCAAGTGCTCAAGTATACAAGTTCGGAAGCATAAAAGTGTAAAAGTATGTAAAAACACATGTATGAAAGTATGCATATATGCCTGTATGCGAGTAAAAAATTATGCACTTTTGTAAGTATGCGAGTGTGCACGTATGTCAGTGTGCAGATATGCGTGTGCACGGTTATGCAAGAATGCAGGTAACCAAGTGTGCATGTATGCAAATGTGCAGGTATGCAAGTGTTCAGGTATGCAAACGTGGAGGTAAGTAAATGTTCAGGTATGCAAATGTGCGGGTATGCAAGTGTTAATGTATGCGAGTGTGTAAGTATGTAAGTGTGCAAGTGTGCAATTATGCTGTGTTTTTTTTTTTTTTACCTCTCCCCTGCTGTCTCGTATACCGTTTCCCCATCACGTACCTAACTATTCCCCTTATGCTACAGGAATTTTCGTAATGCTCGAAAATTGTAGCTCCATCAGCAAAGAAGTTTCACTTCAAAAATGCGAAAGAGTCTTTCAGTAGGCACCAGTGATTTTTAAACATCTGGCATCGGTAACGAGCAAATTCTTTCGTTCTCATGTCACAAATACTTAATCTTATAATACGAAACTCGGACACGAAATTTAAAATAATGCTGAGCGTGAGAAATGAATGAATATGGTGTGATTTCAACTACATTTCTGACTCGAACCACACGTCGTTTCGGCACCCATAACTAGAATTCGCTACCGGAACCGCTACTTCGACTATAGAATCATTCGATTTGCATAGCAAAAGGTTAAACTATACAATGAAACGGCTCCGATAAAAGCGAAAAAGACTTTAAATAATACTGTAATACTGACTCCCTCTAAGTTATTTACAAAAAAAATTTCTTCAGCGTTTAGATAACCAGAGAAAACGGAAGTCATGCATTGGAGGGAAAACAGCATAAGACATTACATTATAATTAAGTATGCTGACGTCCTTTTCACTTCTAGCATTTAAGTTAATCGGGAGTTGACATATCGATGACAGGAAGTCTGAAATAAAATAACAAGCTAAGAAGTCTGTTTGGTTGCTTCTATTTACTGACTCATATAAGTGGGAGAACTGGGTTGAGTAACGTGAATATAACAGTAGGTTAATTTCTCTAAAGAGAATATGTTAATAGCAGAAATAAGCTGGCCAGTGAAAATTACTTTCGTAATTAATTTCCTAAATTATTTCCTTAATTATTTAACACAATTTCGCTGATTAACTTGATTCATTTCAACTTAATGTTTGTTTTATTTTATCACTTTTTACTTTCATAAAGTTTATTTTACGTTGTATTTTATTAACTTTTGGTAGATGAATCTCTTTGAACTACTTGGGTCTATAATAAAATGTTCTACTCACATAAAGAACAGGTATAGACCACGATAAAGCAGTTGCCTCCCAGCTGCTGGACCTAGCTGTACTGCTCGCCGGACGAGGGTGGGGGTTGGTCCAGGGAGGCTGGACGCTAACCAGGGAAACTCACTGATTGGCTCCGTCAGCACATGGTCACGCAACATTTGGGAAACTGGCCGAGTTTGCCAACAGACTCGTCAGGACAAGTGGCAGATGTAGGAAACCAGAAGTTTTGGAGGCGGAATGATTCCAGACGGAGAAACCCACGCATGGCGTGGGGGTATCCGGAAACTAGTCCATAGTCGTCGAAACAAAACGCAAAATTCGGAGAAAACGGCAGTCGCGAAACTGGAAAACTTAAAAACAAAAAAAAAAAAAAAAAACCTGCATGACTGCCGAAATGAAGGCTGGCGAGGGACTAAGTCCCTAAACTATGTGAAATACATGCCCGTTAAATTTCCGCAGCCGCACTCCCGTATGAATGCGTAGACGTAGACCAGTCGGGTCGCACAAGGATGACGCACCAGCGAGACTGCCACGGGTGGCTGGAGACCACGAAGTAAAAACATACACCCACGGCGGGGCTAAAGAAAAAAGGAGGGGGGGGGGGGAGAACCTGATAGAAGGGAAACAGGGGGTCAGAATCTAGACAGTGGCGAAGTGTAGCACCCTGTGGCCAAAACTCACACTACAAAAAGTCCAAACACAGCACGGATATCTAGTCAGAAAGGTGGGGGGGGGGGGGGGGGGGGGGGAATTGTTTACTGAGAAGTACTGGCACCGTGCGAAATGGTGTTTGTGAATACTGTAAGCACTGCGCCGAGCGTGCCTGAAAGCACAGGGCACCTGAGCCGCATGCGTGAAGGCACGCAAGTGAGCAGGCACTGAAACAGTGCACAGAGAGATAGGGCGTACGTTATCGGAACGCGCTGCTTGTGCAAGCATCAGGCCAGGAAGTCCTACTGATGCCTGAAGGCAGCCGGGCATCCATGCCAAGAACGAAAACTACCAGCCCAGAGACACGGAGAAGTTAAAATGAAAAGTTCCCAAGTAAAACATAAAAATGCCCAAAAGAAAATAGATGAACTGGAGTTAAAAGGATTCCATACAATACAAAAAAAAAATTTAAAATTAAAATGTGAGCTTCATAATACTCGTAAAAAGCCTGAACAAATAAATAATACGGTACAACTGTGCCAAAAAGGATGACTTATTTGCGGCACAATACTGAACTTCGACTTTAAAAAGGAAGTTTTATACAATACAGGCCATCTTGTTAAAGTTAATTATGACATCCGCCACACATGGTAGCACCGTGGTCACACATTTCCGTTCCATGCGACTTCCGTTGCATTCACGCAATTACTCCTACCAAATGCCGCACACCGAGATGTTTACACATCACAAATGAGTCCAAAGCTCAAAGAGTTACAGAAAATGAAAGGTTAAGGAAGATCCACTTACAAATTCCATTGCGACAACGAGAAATCGGGTATTGCGAGGACTTGTCAATTGCCCAATACACACATTATTCTGAAGTCTCTTTTAAATAACTAGAAATTGAATTTTCATGCTTATTTTAACTAGAAATCACATAACTTACTTGTACTAATTGTACGGTACTGATTATATGGTATAAATATTGACACTAAAGTTCCTAGAATCACGAATTAACGTATCATGTCGCAAGCTTCCAAGTTATTTGTCGAAAATATAGTTGCCGCAACAGTACGGTCTACAGCGCCATAATGAGCTGAAGTGGAACTACTATGTCTGTGGAGTTTCACTCGACGCAGTCGTGAGATTTTATTTAAAAAAATTTAATTGGTATGTAGGGATATTTTTAAAAATAATATAAAGATTAATTGAATTTATTTAAAATATGTGTAATGGGAGGATAAAATGTGTATTAAGTAACAATGACACAATTAAGTAACCAATAACGATTTACAATGCATCATTACTTGACTTTAAAATGATGTTTTATAATGCCAAACGAGACCTCCGAAGACATCAAAGAAAATTGTTAAGGTATTGGGCATGTTTATTAAGTTTTTTTTAATATTGCCCTAAATTCCACTCCTAAATAGTAAATACGGAGTAAAAAAGGATTTAATTAATAAAGTTTATACCAATGAATCTTACAAAGTTCAAGTTATTAAAATGAAGATGATGAAACAGTTATATAATTTATCTCTTAATTTTCTATAGATTCGACAGCTAAGAGCATAAAAAGGGTCTAACATTGGTTTTATAATAATCTGACGTCAAAACTTAACAAAATTATATTAATATGTGTACATACTGATTCATTAGTATAAATCACACGTACAAGTGAACAGTGACATGAAAATGCAATAGAAAATCATTGTGAAGGAGGAGCTGAAAAAAGGTGGGGAGGGGATGGATAATTAAATAGTTGGAAAAAAATGAACAGTAATATGCATTTCCAAGCATAAGAACACAATTATTTTTTCACATTGGATTACTACGATAGAATTAGTCACATAATTTTTTTTACTATTGATACGTGCCTGAATTCTAACAAATAGCAGATTACGTAAGGCGTTTATAAGGCAGCCAATGTCACAAAAAATAACATGATATGATGATATAGTAAAAATCCATAATAGTCGCTCTAAAAATAATAAGCTATTAAAAATAAGTGATTGCGCAAGGCCTAATGTAGGTGTTGACATAACATTTTCAAATACCCGCAATTTATTGGCTGAAGATAAATTTTTTTTCCCATTAAACACAACTCTTTTTAATTTATCGTGTTTACGATACACGGAATAAATTAAAATACTATAAAAAATTACCTTAGGCGTTTAGTAATTAAACTATATGTATAATCTGTAATTTGTGTTCCTCGTAAATTTGAGGAAGTAATTTTTCACACTGAACCACAGGGCTTCAAAATGATAATTCGCAGAATGTTAAAAGGGAAATGAATAAGGACACAGGAACAGATTCTGAAAGTAGCTAGTAATGCAAAGAAAAATATTACTGGACAGGTAGGACAAGCAATGAAGAAAAATTGAAAAGATTTTAAGACGATTTAAATACTACAATGGGCCAGTAATATGACTATGTTATTTACTGAATACATTGTGATCGCAAGATAATCAACAAATAGCCGGGAAGTAATTTTGAAAGAAATTAACCCTTTTGTGAGAGATACTCACAAAATTAAAACGTACCCATTTAACGTGCAGGTAAAAAATGGTCGTACCAAGAAAAACAATGCATCTGAAATAAAATTGGCAAATCATAAATCATTGACGGCAATTTTTTTATTATATTTTTCAAAATGAAAAAATGAGATGATCAAAGAAAATATAATATAAAGAAAAAATTATCACAGGAAAAATCATCTTTCTTACAAAAAATTATTGAATGTAATATAAAATTGTCAATTTTTTTTTAAATATCTACGAAAGGAAAACGATGCCCATTGGTGTAGGTACTTATTCTAAGAATAAAATTTATGTGTTATGATTATTCATGATAGTTGGGTATTTGAAAATAATAAATTATGTAAAATTTTTAAATTTTTGAATGAAATTGTTATGAATAGCTTTTTTTCTAAATTGTATTATTCTTTGATAAAGTGACTTTTTTTAGACTCTCGCTTTGTATAACAAAACCTTGCCTACGCCATTTTGTAGTACACATGACTACAAACTAAAACACAATATATAAAAAATTTCTTCATAGTCTAAATGATGACTGACTGAAGCGTGATACTTTGCCCTCGAATTACTATCACTTAGGAATTTCCATGATTTTACCAGGATTTCAAACAAAATCCCTTACGTTTCTTATGCAATTAAAACTTCTGTGACTTCTCTCTGAGTTTTCGGGTTTTTTGCTGACTTAACAGACTGAAAACGCCATGTGTTCGAGTCAGAATTCACGCAGAATCGAAATTTCCATTTAATTCGTCAGTGGTTAGCAGTGAGAGTACTTATCTTGCACGAAGTCATCAGGCACTTGGGTTTGAAGAGAAGTGCTATTACTGACCCTCTGATGAATCATTCGCTTTGAAATATGACCTAATCGGAGGCTATCAACTACAGACTTTAGACATAACAAAACGCGTGGCCGTCTAGGCCCGTCATTTTTATCGCATTGCCATTTCTGTCTGATGTGACTGGGGCCAGGCCATAGAAGCAGTGGAATTGCTTTCCTTCCCATTACTGTTGGAAGTTATATAAAATATCCCTGGATCATTGCGATATTTTTGAAGTTCCTCAAATGCCATTGCATTTTAAAATAGTTGTGGAAAAAAAAATCTTATCTACTATAGCGACATCGAATTGAAATATCCTTAAGTCAAAATTAATTTTTTTAGGCTTTAATATTAATTCCTTTACACGAATATGGATGCGAAATTTTGTATGTTGGTTACTCAATCATATCATTACTACTAAACTAATGTTTACAAGATTTGAAATAAAGATAGCCTATATACTGTAATAACATCGATGGTTTATATCATGACGAAACTCCTTCTCTGTTGAGGTAAAAATGGGAAGTTTATTTTCAGAAAAAAAGTATATATCTAAAAAGAAAACGAATCTCGAGGAAATATGATGAGTTACAAACAGTACCAACTGAACAATTTCTTCATATCTCGATCGGGATCGAATAACAGGTTAGCTGTAGTTTTGTAAAAATTAACTGATATCTTAATCTATTCAAATAAAAATTATAGTATACGTATTAATAAAAAAAGATTTACCATGCCCCAAAATTCCACATCTAAAGGGATAAAAATTGTTTGGGTGTAGTTTCGTTTATACAACTTTATATAACCAAATTAAAATTAGGAAAAGTTTCTAAACTGAAATCGTTACATCACTAAACTTTTTCTATTTCTTTAGAATTAAGTGGTTAAGAGTGGGGAAAGGTTTGCTTTATATAATTGTAAACAATCATGTATTTGAAGCAATTCAGGAAATATATACATTTCAGGTATACAAAATAAATACAGGACATATGAATACTGAGTCACCATTTCTCAAAATTCCACCCTGAAGGGGGTGAAGATGGGGTGATTTTGATTTTATAGTTATAGATGATACCACTTAATATATTTTAAAAAAGGAGTTAGGAAATATTTCATGTAGTGCACGTTTAACAGTAGAAAAATATTTTTAATATAAAAATGCTAATTTTAATTGTAAACGGGGTAAAATTATGCTTACCAAAATCGGAAGACAATATAAAAGACAACATAAAAAATTTAAATAAATAAGAAAAAATTCGTTTAATACTGAAATAACAAGAAGTATAACTGTTCATTAGTAATAAAAATAACAAAACAATTATCACGTAACGTTGATCAAAAGAATTTTTTTTAAAAAATTATGAAATGCAAGACATTTTAAGTACAGCTTTTTACCAACAGATAAAAATGACATAAAATTAACTATTTTTTTATGATGTGGCTATAAATTGATATCTTTTGAAACCACTTATACTAAAAATAAGGATGTTGACAGGTAATAATTCCGTTTAAGCTAGGTATTGGAGCGCCTGTCAACGCATCGTCTCAGTAAATGGGTTTCAGTAGCCATTCCCTAAGTAACTGGATGTAATAATAGATCCAAACATACTCGATTTTTAATGTTAAACCTATATTCTATAGTAAAAGAATAGAATGAGTAACTTACTGACATGTTCTATAAATATTGAAGCATGTATATATATGTATACAAACATATATATATATATATATATATATATACATATGAAAACAACTGGTAAACGGATTATTAACGCCATATACTAGTAAGCAGAAATAAAACTTTTTAGAGCGTAAAATAATTAATCTCAATAGTAATTCAAGCAATACTATAATATTGGCTAAGATCTCCAGTACAATCTACAATTTATTAAATATATTCTGAATCTTTTTACGCAAGATTAAATATGATTACTCTTCATCGAACTCAAGTGACGTGTATTGCAGAGGCCCCGATTTCGAATCATGGTTCGACCATCCTACACTGTAAATGTTTTTACAAATCGAACTGAAGTATTCAAGTAAAACTATATATATTTGTAAATTGGTAAATTTATATCAGAACACCTGTACCATTAGAATATAGTGTTTGCAGTAATACTGTGTTCGGATTCTTACCCGGACATTTATGCTTTCATTTGTCCCAGTACCTCCAATAGTTTAAATTATTTGTAAACCATTCCCTGAACAGCTTTCCAGTAATAACCGCGCACATTAATAGGCCTAATAAAACAAAATCAAGTCCAGCTATTGAATATTCGATTATCTTCAACAGGTTTTAAAAAATTGCTTGAATGAGATATCAATTAAAACAGAAATGTGCCAATTGTAGTAAGATATACATGGTTTGATCTCGAAAAACGTGTTTCATGTATGCGAAAATAACAATAGCAATGTGTTGTTACAATACATTATTTGTAGTATAATAAACTATCTTACCAACTGGTTTCTAACGTAAATTTTGTAAAATTACAGAAATATAGTTATATTTTTTGTATGGTTTTAACAAGGTTCCCCTCAAATAACTACAGGTGAATATGATGAGGTTTTTCCTGTAGCCCTTGGATGATACCTTCCCCAACACGCCTAGTACGTATCGCTGTGTCGCCGTTCATAACGACCTCACCGTTAACAAGACGTAATGATAAAAAAAACTCGCTCAGAAAAGCATATAGTTTATATTTTTACGTGTTGAATTTTCTATTAAACGTCACATGCACTCTGTACGTAAAATATTTGAAGTTGCACCATGTAAGAAAATTCTGACTTACTAAAACCAAGTATTTCGAAACGGTTCTATTTGAATCTGTTTAACGTAACTAATTATTTGTGTAAGTGAATACAACTGGATTATCTGAAAAAAATTTTACCGCAAATAATTTCGTCTGTGAAAAAATACAACTGTGTTTTCTGAAATACCATTTAACGCAAATATTTATGTCTGTGACATAACACAACTGACTTATTTGAATTTAAGTTTACCACACCAAATTATACCTGTGACAGAACAAACTATGTTATCTGACATTCTGTTTACCGCAATTTATTATGTCTGTGATTGAACACAAATAAATTATCCAAAACATTTCTCACTGAAAATAATATCTGTGATTGAACCTAACTGAATTATCTGACATTCTATTTTAACGTAATTAATGATGTCTGTGACTGAACACAACTGATATTTCTGCAATTCTGTTCAACACACTAGTTTTGTTTGTTACTGAACACAAAAAAAATATTTAACATTTTCTTTACCGCACCTAATTATGCTTGTAACTGAACACAACTGACTTATCTTATATGTTTATTTCTGTGACTTAAAACCACTGATTTATCTGAATTTTTTTTGATCGCAACTAATTCTCACTGTGACAGAGCACAACAGGCTTATCTGAAATTCTGTTAATTGCAATTAATTATGCCTGTACGTGAACACAACTGACATAGGTATCATTCTTTTTACTACAGCTAATTAAATGTTTGATTGAACACAGTTTAATAATTTAAAATTCTGTTTACTGCAACTAATTATGTTAGTGCCTGAACTAAACTTCCTTACATGCAATTCAGTTTAACACAACTAATTATGTCTGTGACAGAACACATCTAATTTATCTTAAAAACTTGTTTAATACAACTTATATCTGTTTCTGAACCAAACTGTCTTATCTGACATTCTGTTTACAACTAATAATGTCTATGACAGAACCCAACTTCCTTATCTGACATTCTGTGTAACGCAACTATTTATGTCAGTGACTGAGCACAAATGAACCAGCTTAGTTTATTCTTACGCAAGTAATTATGACTGTGACTGAACACAACTGGCTTTCCTGTCATTCTGATTACCGCAACTAATTATGTCTATCACAGAAAACCACTTACCTATCTAAAAGTCGTTTTAACAAAATTAATATCTGTGCCAGGCCACAACTGGCTTATCTAATATTATGTTTACAGTAACTAATTTCATCTTTGAGTGATCATAACTGAATTATCTATTTATTTATCACAATTAATTCTATAAGTGACTGAACACAACTGACTTATCTGACACTCTGTTTACCACAACTAATTATGACTGACTGAATACAACTCTCTTATCTGACATTCTATTTAACGCAAATAATTTTATCTGTGACAACTCATGACATTCTATTTACTACAAATAATTATATATGTTTACTGAAACCATCAGACTTACCTGACATTCTGTTTAATTCCACTTATTATGTTTTATACACGAAATTAATACCTACTCAATTGCTTTTTTCCGTTTTATTATTATAAACTTATTGTTAATTATGTAATCAATAAATAATTTATAACTTCGAAGTTTGTGTCTAATATAACATAAAAATTATATATATTACTTGTATAATATTTGATTTATATATATAGCATCCGTTATTTATCGCAAACACGCAAAACTAACACACATGAATAAAGACTTAAAGCGATGACTACAGAGCTAAATAACGGACGCTGTCTGGAAACCATGGCAACCACTGCTCCCGTGCTCCTAGAGACAGTTGTTTCCTGACTAGCATTGAAGCTGATTTTAAACAGTAGTTGAAAATCGGTGACCATCAATGACAAATATAGTGTACTTTTGAAATTAAACTTCTTTTTTCGCGGTGAGATTAAAATTTAAATGCTGATACTTAATGCAACGTTTACGTGAATAATTTTTTGTGTAAAACGTTTCTAACGCGAAAAGGTCAGAGAATAGGTATTTGGCCCAAGATATGTGAAGCTAGCACTAGTATACATATTTAGTTGAGTTTTGAAATTCCATGGAATTTCTTACTTCATATTACGCCTCCAGAGTAACACTCACTATAATTTTTTTTTTTTTTTGGCACTAACATATATATTATACATAAACATGTTCTATAACATGTTTCAGAACTTTACCAAATAATTTTACACTGTAACTATAGATACAAATATGATTAATCCGGTGGTTTTGCATCTGTTTGATGAGTTTTAACAACTCTCGCTATAAGTTGCAAATTAATAGTATATTTAACTGCTAGAAATAAAGTTTTCACTAAGTTATTCTACTGTCACACAAATTCACTACTTTGGCACGAACCAGCGATATTCTGCATCGCTGGGTAGAATTCCTAATTTTTGTTTCTATGGTAAAACGTCCCGTTTGCAATCCTCTTCCGGCGAATAATTAAAATTTCGTTCGCAAACCGGTTTTGGATCCGCGAGATAATCGGTTTTTCTTCCAAAAAAAAAAAAAAAGGTGCAATCCTCCCATTCGACGCTAAAACCGCCATTCACACGGGGCATTTCAGACTATCCGCGTGTTGGTGTCGCGAATGTTGCAAATGACACCGCGCGAGATT
This sequence comes from Bacillus rossius redtenbacheri, assembly GCF_032445375.1. Lineage (NCBI taxonomy): Eukaryota > Metazoa > Arthropoda > Insecta > Phasmatodea > Bacillidae > Bacillus > Bacillus rossius. The sequence goes on along the minus strand of NC_086340.1, from coordinate 28,657,936 downwards.
ATTGCCGTTTTCGTCCGTCGGTGGCGATCCGATCAGCGGCGGAGAAAAAAAAAATTGCTAATTTACCCCCTCCAATATTTCACCCCCTCACCGCCCCCCCCCCCCCCCCAACTCCCACCCAAACCTACAACCCACAATGGCGTTCGTGTGCGATCGCACAGGAATGGGGACAGAGGGGGGCTTTCAGAACGGACTCGATCGCTTCGCGCGGAAAGCAAACTTCATTTGTTCCACCCGCACCACGTGTCTGATTGATGTACGGCCCTTCGCCCGTCGCGGAGTAAGGGAAACAGCAATTCGGCCCCGTCACTGCCTGCGCGATGCCTGGGCATTCCTCCTGGACTGGACTTTCCTGCCCGGATCTCCAGTTTAAAACCAAAACCACAGCTATCTACTTCGGCCACTAGCATATCTTTTATGTAACTCTGGTAAATAAACACTGGGCATCCTACAAAAAATTTGGTTGTCTGTAAAGTCGGTTTACGGACGATAGTTTAACGTGACAACGTCATAACAAAACATTGATGAAATGATTGCATTCTTTTATGAATAAAATTGAATCATTTTTATTGAATTATCACTATTTTGTATGTATACAAAGGAGTGAAATGAAATCTACAATTTAATTGATAAATTTACTTTTATTTGCACTCATTAATTCAAATATTTTTATTACTTTAACGAATAGATTATTTTAACTTTAACTTTTATACATGTATGCTATTTAACTTCTTCCAATCTGTGTTATTCTATTAAGGATAGGACGATGATAGGAAAAGTAGGAAACTAATGGGAGTGTTTCAAGTTTAATGTGCCTCGAAAAAGTCAAATCTATGGTTGTTCCAATCGAGTGGAAGAGAGATATATACGGTGCAAGCGTACAATGAGCGTAATTTAACACAGCGTAACGGGACAATTTGTGTAACGGGACACTTCGTGCGTGCAGCCGGCGTTCATCGATTTATTAGACGTCACGTCAAAAAAATTCTGTACTTTAACAAACGATTTCTTTGAAAAACATTTGCCAAGTATAATAGTTTCTAACACTAAAATAAATATACCGTACTTGTACGACATATGTCTATAATTATTTTTGTATACATTACATAATTTTTCGGGAAAATACTAACAAAAGTTGACACGTTATTTTATATTTTAATTAATGTTTCACTAAAGCCAAATTTTTTTGGACCGTTGAAAAGATACTCGAATATTAAATAGGTTAACTTTATTTTATTTCTTCGAGCTTATTTATGTGTGCAGTAAACACTGGAAAGACATTCAGGGAACGGTTTACAAATTACTTAAAGTTTTGAAGGTACTGGAACAAACACAAAGCATAAAGTCCGGGTATAGAAGAGAACCCAGTATTACTGTTAAAACTATTTCGTAAATGTTAATGAACATATTTACAATTATCTGTAGTTTTACGTAAATATTTCTGTTCCATTTACAAAAATAAATAACAGTGTACCGTAATCATACATGATCATTCCCGAGGATTTTAAGCCACTCAAAGGGCATATTCCTCACACCACTTGATCCAAAATATTTATTTTAATGGCATGTCTAATTGCCGAAATTTCTGCAGTTGTTATAACTATTAAAAAATAATGAAAACGCCTAAAATAAAAGCCTACGAAACATTGCGGATTCATTTCGTTTATGGCTAAACTGCACAGTCCAATGTATACTGTGACATCAAGTTCTTCCCTATTGGCTAATTTCCTTTGAGTGGTACGAAGTGATTGTGTCACTCTGATACTCTACTGATAACTGGTAGTTGACTGGCCCACAGTACCTAGTACAGAGAAGTGGCGGAACGAACGTAAACCAATCATAACGAAAGAAATTGGTTACTAAAATAATTGGTGGACTTCATTGTCTCTACTTAAGCAATAATAAGCACGGAATGGAAAATTTCGCGGTTTTCACTGACCTTTAGGAGAGACCCAACGATTATCTATGTAGGCCTAATCGGGCAAATAAACCTCTGTTCATTGGCTACTGACTTCTAAAATCTGCCAAATAAGGTGGTTTGTAATTCGGTACTTCTCTTTCTGAAGGTTATCATTGCCTCGGAGTTCTTCAGATAAAAATGTGGTCCGTTCACTGAAGCGACATGAATACATTCATGTTTTAATTAAAGACGTCGCGAAATGAATCCTTTAATTTCCCTGGTCTTTGATAACAATCCTTTCTCTGAATTTGGTTTAAAACAATTTAATGGATATTCAGCAATGCTGCCTTCACGCACTAATTTTCATGTGAAAAATTTCATCTTTGCTATCGTTTCTTGAGATTATTGTATGTAAACCAGCAAAAGCTTATGTCCATATCTAAAAGCAATAATTACCCATTCAGAAGTTAATAAAGATATGTTTTATCAAACCGTATTGCTAACATTTGAGCATAACAATTTATTGTCTGAAACGAGCTCACTAAAGATTTTAAAAAATGTTTTCAAATACTTCCGCAAACTTGGCTCTCACGCTCTATGTGGTTGCACACGGCTGTATGTGATTACTGTACCGTCATGCGTGATACGTATGAGTGAAGTCCTTTGTTAAACAATGTCCTTCGGCCATCCTAACACTCAATAAGCTGTTCATTGCAAGGCATTTGCAGCTTGTTGACTTAATACTTTAATATTGGGGATCAGCTCCAATGAGACGTTTTGCTCCAAAGGATGTAAGAAATAACCCATGTGATTGGTGGTAGCTTTTCGTAAATCAACCTGTATTGAATATCTAATAACTGATTTTGAGTAAAATAATTTTTTTTTTGCTTTAGATAATCCATACATATAATCATAAATCTTTTAAAATTATTTTAAGAACAAAACTAATTACTCACTAGTTCTATAATATTGTTACGATTTATAATGTGTGGAGAACTGGGTTCGTTAGGGATAGCCCAATTAAGTTTTATTACAGTTTTATTAATATTAATAATATTAACATTACTAATAAATAATAGTATTTTAAAAAATGTCCAATCACCAATCATTGGAACTTAAAAATATTTACTCGCAAGTCACTGAATGTCTGTCAAGTTCCGCAGTTCGCACTCCTCACTGGAGCCAGGCTCAGCAGCGGTTCACCCCTTACCACGCAACTGTCCACACACACAGTCTCGCGCCACTCAGTCGCCGCACTTTCACGATCCAGTCGCTCCGCGTCGCGCCACTCTCGATGGAGGTCTCTCACCCTCTTCTGATGCAGATACCCTCACTCGCGGAACTCTCGGAACTCCTGGAACTGTCTTGGAATTCACTCGGAACTCTCGCCACACTCCTCGCGGAACTCTCACCTCACTACAGCGCTCACCGGTCCTCACCGTCGCTAGACTCTGTCGCCCCCAAAAACTCTCGCGGAGGCCAGCGTCCCTAGTTAAGTCGTATGTGGCACCCTTCTAGAATTGACGAGACCAGCTGTCACGAGTCGCGTCATCCCGTGCCGACCCGACACCTCGAAGCGTCGAGAATAGCGTCGCTCGTTCACGCGGCGGCCCACGGAATTTCCAAGGCCGCTCCACGGTAGATAACAGCGCCGAGGCAGAGCAACCCGTTGAAAGCAGGGGGGGGGGGGAGAAGGGTAGCGACGACCCTTGTAATCTAGCCAGGCATGCGTGGCATGCCTTAACGTCAGTGGACGGCACGTGACACGGAGCGTGACTCCAGTGGCCTGGCAGGACCGCCAGCCAGCTCCGAACCTGGCCAGCGTCGTGGTCCTGTGTGCGTTCGTTATGATATTCAAAATGGTGTATGGCACTAAAAATATCGCTTTCATTATGGATTCGACATTTTTAGTTCTACCAACTTAAAAAAAAATATAATTCTTTTTAAGCAAGACAACCAGTCATAACATAAGAGGCCACTCCAGTGTTTCAGGGGCACTACGCAACCCGCGTTAACCTCATAAGATTCAATGCTATTTTCATTTTGCTTATAACTAATTAACTATTATAGATTTCGGAATGATGCTTGCTTGATATGTGAGACAACGATGCTCTTATCAAAGCCCCTTCTTCAAAAACGTGCATAAATTATGGTTCAAACCTAGACAATACACTTATGCATATTAATAAAGATTAGTATAAAACCATAATTTATGCACGTTTTTGAAGAAAGGGGCTTTGATAAGAGCATCGTTGTCTTACATATCAAGCAAGCATCATTTCGAAATCTATATTAGTTAATTAGTTATAAGCAAAATGAAAATAGCATTGAATCTTATGAGGTTAACGCGGGTTGCGTAGTGCCCCTGAAACACTGGAGTGGCCTCTTAAGTAATGACATTTACTTCAGAAGGCTAATTTGATTCTTATGGCTGTCAAAACAACCAAGAGTTAATAAAAAATCCAGTTGTTGTAGAACATCAGATATTATTTTTACAGAATACTATTTTGAACTAAACGTATGTAAATAGCTTTATGTATTTATTCATTAAATAACAACGTATGAAGCCAAATATAAATCTACTCGTTTTTAAAAAATTACGGAACAATTATTTCGCTTTGTGGTACAATTGTTAAGTTAATAACTAAATGTTAAGTAATAATCAAATTATGTAAAATAAAAATAAAAATTATTCCCAGAAAATAAGCTGATTTTAAAGCTGCTGTTTAGCCATTTTATAAACAGTAGTTTCGAGGCCCTGTAATTTTACTTCTATTTTAACCGAGGCTACAACACTGACAATCGGCACTGAACTAGAACGCCGCGTAACTAATGGTCATTATGTCATCCTGTTAATCTGACCTATGATCCAGGGTAACTAGAGAGGCAAGGATGGATCCGTGCACAGTACACGTCAGTCCCTGAAACACAGTGACAAAGCGGTGGCACAGCTGCAAGCCTCGTGTGTCCACGAGCAAGCGCCAGACCTGGCAACACCGCAACACGCGCTACACATCTCGAGTGTGATTCGCAAGGCGGTGCGCGTATGCGCCTGCCGTAAGCAGCGGGAATGACACTAACGTACTCGCCACAGCATGGCATAAAAAAAAAATTAAGAATTAATTTTAGGCGCGCTGCCCTTTGGCTTGACATCATTTTCGGGTTTTCAAACGCACCCACAAGCAAAACGATTTAAGTTTTTTTTTTTTTTCGAGAGAAATATTTTTGAAGTTAATAGGTTCTGAAAACAACTCAGGTTTTTGTTGCGTGAAAATCATAACAATACCAAAAAATAATAATTTTTATAGCTGTAAGACTAAAATATTAAATTATCTCGATTCATTTATCTTGTAATAATTTTTTTTCCTGAATTTAAATGGTTTTATTTTGATTTATATATTGACTTTTTTGTAATTAAGCCGGGTTTTGTAAGACCAAGCACAGTTATTTGAATAATTTAATTGATTTTACCATGGCAAATCATAAATATCACCAACCACCTGAAATTAAAAAGACTCTTTATTGATGGTATAACACATACTGAAACATAAAAAAAAAAATAGATCGAGCTTTCGATTTTGGTTTAGGTAAATCTAAATACGTATAAATAACAGTTAAGTTAGTAAGCCATTATCATGAGTCAGCTGGACCACCTGGCTGGGCGCGCTAGATGTAAACGCTCTAAGAGTGGTGCTAGCTCAGGATTCACTTGTCTCTTCGCCTTTATGAGATTTTAATTTGTGACCCAATAATTTTATTGTGGAATATTAAAAAAAAGTCTCCCTACACGTACCTAAATACTACATACAATTCTATGCAGCAAATTTTTCATACCAAGATATTTTCATGAGAAACACATGTGTTAGCCTATTCCTCTGTCAATGAAAACCATAAACCAAGCTACATATACAAAGGCACTTAAATGCTGTGTGTAGTCAGTCATCTTAAAAATACCTTGAACGGTCAGTAAATGCAACTCATATACTTATAGACTACTAAGTTTATTACTAATAATATCTTAAATTATAGAACAGATATAGTAGTACTCGGACAGATCGTAAGTTTTTTAATGTTTGAAATTCTTCATCCGTAACAGTCAAGTAAATCCTCTGTCCCATTTGAAAATGGCGAAAGATGCTCACATTATGTCTGATCACGAACACAGACAATAACCTGAAGTTGTTTACGAAACAATGTAGACAGTATAAAAGTTGCAAAAGGATACGTATGCCACAGTTACTACTTTTGATAACCGTAAATTTTCAGACAAGTAACTGACGAGTTTTTGCCATTACAACTATTTCCCACGTAAGTACTTTCTTGACACTGTACCGGAAATAGTCGGTTGTCACCTCAGCAAGATGAAATAATTTTTATTCGATGGAATTTTATTGAAGTGAAACTTCTTTGGGCACGATAAAAGTAAAATCTGAAGGCCAACTATTTATGCAACGTTTTCGTAAAACATTGTTGTAAAAGGTTTATGACGCGAAAAGGAGGAAGAATAGGTACTTGACCAAAAATATAGCAATGTGCTATATACGGTGCTGGGCGCCACGTTTTATTTCTCCTCTTTGTGCGATATTTCGTAACCCCTAACCCCCCCCCCCCAAAAAAAAAAGAACCGAGAGAGATACATGAGCAAAAGAATAAGACAGAGAGTATGCGCATACGCTTGTTTCAGAAAAGAGGTATATGTGTCCTATGCAATCAGCTGAATGCCTTGATTGTTATATTTGCTACCAGCGCGCACGCATTCCTCCTTGTTCAACCAGCAGCGTAGAGGGCGCTGATGAGACAGTCCCTGCATTTCCCGCATATATAACACAACCTGTTATGAATAGCATATGTATTTCGTTCAGAGATTTGGTGTTTCCCAAATGGCAGAATCGTTTGAAGAACCAGTAATCCACACAGAACTGATATTTTAGCTATGATGTTTTCATTATGATAATTTGAATACTTCCCTTTAATAGTATTTATAATATAGGTTTTTTTTAGTAAATTGTTTATTTTATCTCTGTCTCTCTCTCTCTGCCGTTTTCCCCCTTACGTCGAGGTTCGAATTTCCAAAGAAGTTTCACTTCTATTACGTGTACTGAGTTACACGCACTTTTCTTTTAATCATTATTAGGTCTGAACCTCGTCATAAACGATATTCATTACACATGAAAATGACGCCAACAAGGAATACCTTGAAAGGAATCGACTATGACCTATAGAAAGGAGTCAATAAAAAATAAAGATAGCTGGCAATAACGGCCACTGTCTAGAGTTGCTTGGTTTCTGGGTTGTAGCCGAGTCAAAAGCGAATACATGACCTATGTTTCGGTTGATGTTTCTGTCACCATCTTCAGGGCAGCAGTTACATACTGAGGATATATTGCAAGTCCTCCTGCCTCTTCTTCCCGATTGGATGTAGCTGTGGGCCAATTAGAACCTTCCTATCTTCTAGTTGGCCTAACCAACCAGCCACCAATTTCATGTCTATCTAGAAATTGAGAAGTATATGTAATTTAACATTTTTATATCTGTTCATTTACAAAAAAAGTGTATGTACTTATGTAGGCCCGTTAGAAGTTATACTTATTTTTATATATTTTTTGGGACACTTAACAACTTATTTTGATATTTACTGTATCAAAAATAAATTAAATAAGTACTCAGTATTGAATATTTACATAAACAAGTGGATAAAGCAGTATTACAGCAATACGATAAACAAATAATAGGTATTGATAGATATTTGCTTAAAGCACTATTTATAAAATCCAGTAATCTTTAATTTTAAAAAATTTAGAAAAATACAAAACCTAGTACTAAAACGCATTCTTTTTAGCTTATTAACCACGTACCATAAACACTGCGCTACGAATCCAGGCTGAAGATTTTGTAAAAAATATGTATTATAATTGTTGCAATACCATAAACCTTAGGTTTTTTAAAACTTGAAATAACTTTTTAATATGACAATTTCAGTTTACCAAATATATTACAAGGTATTTTCACTATCACGAAGTTTCATTTCGCACACCAATATGTTTGGTATGTACCATAATTGTTTTGTGGAAGTGACTATGTGCTAGTTTATGTTCATACACGTGGGTCCGCCATCTTCCTGTGAAAATTTCGTTGCATGGCGCGCGCGCGCGTCGAAAAAAATCCACTCTCATCGATTTTTCCCATATTGCGCCTAAAGAAGTACAACTTCAGGGATACAGGGCACGGGGAGAAGTCTAGCAGCCAGTGGGAAGGGGGAGGGGGGTAGGTGGTGGAGTGGAGGGGGTGTTTGCTTCAGGTGCGTCCCACCGCTATCTCTCCGCCGCTGAGAGCCCGCGCGGTCCGATAAGGGGGCGCAAGACGGGAGCCCACACTTCAAACAGGAGGTCCCTGCACTTCTCCAGATGAGACGCCCGCGCCCGGAGACGGAAAAGAAGGCGGCTGAGAGGGTTGGAAGTGGTAGGGAAGGATGAGGGAGGGCGGGGTATGGTTCATCAGAATCTCATTAGGAGCTGCGCGGTCACCCCCTCGCAACCCTCTCGCCATCCGCCCTTCTCCTATCAACCCTCGCAGTATTTACCGCGCGCTAGGAATGGGGTTCGCGCTGATAATTTATCTCTGAGTTATCAAACAGACGCTGATACCCCTTCTGACTACCCCCCCTCCCCTCTCGCCAAACGAACGAGAGATAGTCGCCGCGACGCTTCCCTAACCGGAAGTCTGACGAACAAACCGCTTCTCTTCAACTATCCCCCTTTCCACCCCCACGAAATCCCATTTCAACCCCCTTCTTAACTTCCACCGTCCTCAACCTAACCCCATCCCCCCCCCCTCACCTTAGCCCTTTTGAAGGGAAAAAAAGGGAATCTTAATTGAAAAAAATTCCCCAGATCGATTACCGATTCTCGTACGTCAGCAAAACATTCTTCTTCCGAGCAGAACCTTTATACCTCGCTCAACTGATTTTGAAGACGGGTTCGAATATCGCTTTGAAATACATTTAAAAAAAAGTGAAAAGAGGGCTTTTATTCCACGCGTAACGAAGTATTAAAAACAGATCCCACTTTCACTCTGTCCCGCCAAAAAAAAAAGAGGATTTTTTCAGAACTTCTCTGGCTCACGCTGCATTTTTGTGTTCAACATGTATTTTGTTACCTGCAGGAACGCCGCCGGAATTTTTTTAATCAGTGATTTTAAATTCTGTCTTTCAGCATCAACAAGCCGTAGCCACGTTTGGGAAAAATTTTAGAGGAGAGAAAAAGAAACACCCCTTTCAATAATAACGCATTTTCCGGAACAAGGCCCGCAATAAGGGACTTATGCTTAATTTCTTCCAAATGAAGGCACAGGCAAAATACATTGTAACTGAGCAAAGGTTTTTTTTATAATTTTACTAAACATTTGGACTTAGCCTCTTACAACTCTCGGTAATTTTTTTTTTTTTAGTTTGAACGTGTTGCGATGTTATGTTTCTATTTAAAGGGCAATTTTGATTCATTATCTGCAATAATACCAAAATCGACAAATTTGGTCTTATGCTCGATTTTCTCTGCGGTACATAATTGAGAACATGGCTGGGATAATAGCAAATACATAAAATTTGTTTCAGTTAATCAGCTTCAAGGTGTCTTAAGTACTTTAAATTTTTAGTGTATGGTAATAAAAGTATGAGGTATGGATAATATGTTACCTTATAAGTCTTAAAAACTTATGAAATACACATTTACAAAATTTAAAAATATATATAATTGAGAAAATCAATAATTTTCACAGTGTTACAATAGGTAGAACAGATTGCGAGCATTTTAAAGGGAACAACACAAAAAAGGCTTTATTTTAATTATGTCTTAAATTGGATGTAATATTCACCATTTAACATTATCATAAAAGTGAAGTTTTTTTTAAGTTAAGGGTATGGGGCTATGTGAGTTTAACAGTGTTTTAATTTTAAAAAAACTTTTTCATGAGTTTATATTTTTTAAATTAACAAACGGTAGGGTACTTACTTTCCGGACAAGCCTCGTATGAATGAGTTAAAATAACAGCAACATTTATCAAATTTTATTGAATGATGTTTTTTTTGGCGTTGTCCAATAGTGCCATAAAATGTATTTCTTGAATGTAGGATATACCGATGACGTGAATGTATGCACCATGGCCCAGAATTATCCAGTAACTGCTAGAGAAACTGAAAAATTCACGGACTCTTTTAGTCACAGGGTAAACAGCAAACATGTACACCATTGAATTTCTTTGATTATTGGATCACACTTATTTGGAAACTCCCCTCTTCGATTGTGAACCAGTCAACTACCAGCCAACAGTTGAGTGAACGAATCGCATAAAACCATTCAAAAATAGAGGATATTCTACAGTAAGGAATCAATACAATGGAAAAGCATATGTGTGTAATTTATTGGTACATAGAACTGTGTTTTAAACTGTGATAAAATTTATACGTGCAATTTTCAGGTTGTTAGCATTTGCTACTGACTTTATTACACTCATTGCACAGAATAATAATTTTCTCTATTTTTACAAAAGATTCCTTTGGAAACAAGTTGCCAGGAAATAGTTAGATAATACTAGAAATAAATATATTGTAACTTCATACGTCACTAAATTTTGGTTATTGTTGCATGTAAGGAATATATTTTTCGAGATAATAATGGGTATTTTGTAAGAAAAGTGGCGCATAATTCTATATTACAATTGATGATTAATTCAAGCATAATTTTTTAAACTTTGAAAAAGATAATCGAATATTCAATAAAAATGACTTTTCTGTTAGTGTTTAATACTGGAACGTTATTCAGGGAACTGTATACATATGACTTTAACTATTGAAGTTTCTGTGACAACACAAAGAATAAATGCATGGGGAAGAATTCAAAGACAGTATTACTGCGTAACACTATTTGTAGGGATACACATGTAAATGTACAAATTTACAAATACCTGTACAAAAATAACTTTATACTGTGGTCGCATTCACACTCAGAATTCTACGCACTGTTCATAGATAGTGACAGGCATTTTGCAAAAAAAAAAAAAAAAAAAAAAAAAAAAAATTGAACATTAACAAGACTGCAACAAGGTACACCCATACCAGTTATTTCTTTCTTGTGATTTGCAGAGGTCTTAAAGACTTCATTGCTTTTTTTTGACCGAGCTATTAAGGACGCGTTTGCTTCAGCAATAAATTACTGTGATTGGCGTTGTAACAATCGAAATGTACTTGAAACAAACTCACTTAATCACACGAAATGACGATTCTTCAGTATTTTGACTTTCGGCTAGTCTGGGAATCTTTTCGTAAAGTATGCACGTCCCTGTTCATAAGTAAGTGTAATATATCCACACACACTTTCTCTCTCTTTGACTACAAATAATTTTGCAGAAATTAACATGGTGCAACTTCCTAGAGATGTCTGCTTGGCTTGAATGGTCCCTAGACTCCATAACCATCCTGAAATTAAAAGTTCATGTTTTTATAGATACATTTTATGGCCACGATAACTGCCGTAATTTGCGCAAATTACTTCCATAATGATACATAAAATGGAAATATATAAAATTTTGGTCGAGTTCGTTTAAGGGTGAAATTGTTCCAACGAATTCGAAATGGGAAAATTTTATTGAAAACCATAACAAACACTTTAACTCCCTTAATATGAAAGAAGTGCGTCCGTTTGGAGTTATTACAGCTCGTAACTCTGTACAAAAACTGTTGTTTGAAAGTATTTTTGATATGACTCACCATTACTGCAAAGCGTGGGAAAAACAGGGAATGAAATATAAATAATATTCATTACTCTGTTATGAGTCACAAAATCAAATCCGTTTTAAGTATCTATAAACATAAAAACCTACATAATGTTATCTCAAACTTTTGCCTGAAACAATTTTTAGTATAAGAAGTATTAATATTTCTGCAAATTATGTTACAGGTCAACGGTTGCTATAAGTGCACAGAATGTTAAAAAATAACATAAAATTAAAACAAATTTTTAATATTTCTTACATTATTGAAAGTATTTTTAGCATTTTCTTGTAATGTTTAAAGTTTTTGATGTTTACAAAGAGAGTTAAGGGAAGAAACAGGAATATAAATCTGCCTTTTGTGTTTAACATTTTTACGATATAAGTCAAAAGTAATGTCGAGCTTCAACAAATAGTTTTTTTTTTCCTTGGAAAGCCATTATGTAATAATACTGTAAACAATTTGTATGGCCTTTGAAAAATATTTTTTTATGTGATCTCTGCTTTATTGAAAAACATTTTTAAATGCTAAAGGATAGTAAGTGTAATGATTCAAAAGATTCTCCATTTTAATTTAAATCCCCTCACCTCAAGGATTAAACATAGGCAAAAGGCACAGAAGTGAAAAAAAATAATATGCTGAGAGCATACATAAAGCATGCGCCCACATGACTGTCGCATCATATCTCGCATTCGTTGCCTGTCACGCGTAACAGCGCCCTCTTACGTCTCATCCGAGAGCAAGAAATTTATTGTAAGCATTTTTCTCCTTTTTTATCTGGCGTAGGACCGGCAAGTGAACTGTAAAAACTTTCCTTCCACCTTAAATTTACGAAGGAGAAATGGTTACAAATTATCCAGGGATCTTTCGTATTTCACTGGTATTCAGTTCCCTTGTTTGAACATTTACTTACATGAATCATAATCGTTATTTTACAGCAAAATAAAGGTAGCATATACTAATTTAGTAATATATTCTACCTTCTCGCAACTTAATAAGTAGGGACCGGAAAAATTCGCGAATTCAATGACCTACATGATAGACTCCAAGATCCTCTATGCACTCGGACAAATTACATATGCTCATTGGCTACTGACTCGTGACAACTATTAACTAGAATGCTTTTGATTCGATACTTCTTTCGTTCAGGATTATTCATTGGCTCTGATTCATTCAGACAACCTGTGGTCCAATCACTGAAGCAGCAACAGGTTAAACACATTTGGATTCTAGCCTATTGCGAAATGAAACCGCGAATTTTTCCGGTCTCTATTAATAAGGCATAAATAAATTTTTTAAATTTGATATTTCACTTAATAATCATAACTACCTACCTGTAAAACATAACCTATTAATATCCAAAACATTAGAAAGGAGCCACTGCAGAAATAAATAATGCCAAAATTATACGACTTTAATGTAGTAGTAAGTATAATATTTTGTTTGCTAAGATTTGTGGATATAGCTGCCGACGTAGAAATATGATTTTGTTAGGTTTCTTATAGCATATTATTATTTAACAACTAAAACAAGGTGTTTTAAATAAAATTATCTATAATTTATAATATACGTAAATAACGTGCTAAATTATACATAATAAATTAATACAAATTATTTTTATATTACACTATATAATATTGAAATGCCATCTGGATTACATATACTTACAGAGATTCAAATCGATACAATTATAAGTAGGTTAAAATCGACTTACAAGATTTAATTTACATAGTTCGTTAGTTTCAAGTGAAGCTATTAAAAGCGTTTTAATAATAACTGCGTCCAATCATCCTAACAAAAGAAAAATCATTCTCAATTCAGCTTCGCATAATTACCCTGTTTACAACTGAATACAGAGCTTGGAATTCGGAATAGGTCTCTTTTTTTCCTACGATGATCCTGTTATATTGAACTCCGAAGTTGCTTCAGTTTCTCTTGAGATGCTCTCTTCGTTGAAACGTACGTAAATTTGCGGTGATTCCTCACAGTGTGGTGAATGTGCCGGTGGGTGTGTTTGGGAACACAGTATTGGCGACAGTGGCGGATACAGGAATTTGGGGGGTAGGGTAATTTGAATTTAAAAAAAAAAATAGAAATTTGAATACGTTGATTAAAAAACTTAACTTATTACTGACGCAAACTGGCATATGGGCCTACAAAAGTAGCGCTAGACACCACGAATTTTAACAGAGTTGAAATTACTGATGTTGGAACAGCTGACCTTGCATCACTCAAACTAACATACTGCCTACACTAATATTTCGCAAATTGTTTTCTCACTTCAGTGTGGTGGTGGTGGTGGGAGAATTTTCCCCATCTACCCTCCTTCCGTTCGTCACTGGTTTGCAGGTAGTATTTGTGGTGTAGTTTATGGCGTATGACTATAGTGTTAAGACTCCAGGAAGTTACACTAACTGGAACGAAGAGTTCAATTAAAACACCGCAGACACATTTACAGTTTATAAAGATGTTTTAAGGGTTAATTTTTTAATAATTCGATGTCAAAATAAAATTAGAAAAGAATTACAAAAAACACATTGCTTCGTCTACAGCCATTTCCACAAAGCCTTGCGGTAAACATTTTACTCACCTGCATTTGAGCTGCATAATTTGGCATCATTAGTTTTTATATTGATTCCTTTTGAGATTACCCTTCATGTTAAGAGTAATTTTTTAAACCAATATACTAAGAAAAAAAATATTATGTTTTTTATTTCATAATTACGTATAATTTAGCCTATATGTTGTAAAAAGCTGGACAGATAATTAAACTAAAATTATTCTAAGTCACTTTAGAGTATCCTAACTTATTAAATTTTCTACTAAATTGTATATTTTGCTGAAGTTAGAACTCTTTAAATAGATGCCCAAAAGTGTCGTGGATTCATATGGTGCCAGGCTAAAATTCACATTTCTATGTATATTCTGTCATCATATGCTTCACTATTTGGTTGTTTACTGTGTACAAACTCCTCTTATTTTTAGTGGATAAAAAGATTAGATATCTTTGCTCTTAGATGGTCAATGACCGGCCAAAAGTCGTAGAGGAATGTGGTGGTACAATTGTGAATCCATTATCAACACTAAGGTATAGATACTTGCAGTCTAACTAATGCCAAATAATTCTGCGATATTACCAAATCTTTAATAATGGAGTTAAATGGTAATTTCTGGCTGATTTGTTGCTCGCATGTTTGTTTAAAATACAATCTTTCGGGTCTTGTCTTTATGAAGCCACCGCTCGTTTTGAATTACGAGCTATATAGAGGTATGTAACCAAACATTTTTCCATGTTATGAACATAATAATTATATTTAATTGCGTTGATGAAAAATATTATTATTTACCTAAAAAAAAATGACGGTGAATGAATTTTAGTATTAGCTTCTGCTGACGCTAGATCTATTTGAAGTAATAAACCTAAAAGGCTAATTCATTGAGATAGTCAGTGTCAAGTTTAAACAAGTTGTGACTTGTCAGTTGGCTTCCAGAACCGGAAGAGTGAAGTCGTGAAAACTGTGTCTGACGCGCATCATGGATAGAGACCCGGAAATTTCGCGGGTTCGCTGGCCTCAGGGTAGAATTCAAGGTCATAGGTGTGCTCAACACATGTTTGTTTTCCTATTGGTAGGGACCGGAAAAATTCGCGGGTTCAATGACCTCCAGGATGAACTCCATATTTCTACGTGCACTCGGTCAAATGCCACCCACTCATTGGCTGGTCTTGTGAGACGTCCCAACGCAGAAGCCTGTGATTCGATAAAGTTTTGGTCGGGTGTTTCTCACTGGGCCAGAGTCACCCAGGTGAGTTGTGAGCCAATAGCAGAGGCAGCACCGAGGTATAACCATTTGTATTTTAGCTTGTCGTGAAATGAATTCGCGAATTTTTCCGGTCTCTACCTATTGATTGATTTCTTAGTGAGAACATTTTATCTTTGTTTGTTGGCAGTACCTGAGATGGGAATCGTTGGCTCACGGTCATGGAGGGGCGTGACCAAATAACTACTGTCCAATCACGAACACAGTGCGAGATATTGAAGGTTTGCCTTTTAACTTGCGACTCAAAGAATGCGGGTAATTTGCGTATTTAAAATCATGTATTTTGAACCCACGCGTAAATATTTAGTTTTTTTTTTTTTTTAAAAAAAAACGGATATCATACTAGTGTTTCTTATGAAATTTAACGAATAATTTTATATTTTAATGGATGTTTCATTCAAGAATAATTATTTTTTCCATGGAAAAGTTAAGCGAATACTGAACATTTTGACTTTATTTTGTTGTATTATGATCATTATTTGTGCAGTTAATACAGGGAATTTATTTAAGGAAAGGTTTACAAATAACTTTAACTACTGGAGGTACTGGGACAACACGAAGCATAAACTCCTGGGTAAGAATCTTAAACCATTATTTATGTTAACACTATTTTGTAGTGATACAGTTGTTTTCATGTAAATGTACAAATTTACAAATATCTGTAATTTTACATGATTTTTTCGGTTTCATTTTCAAAAAAAAATTAGAAACCCAACCAATGTGGGATTCGCACATCGAAGATAGACCAAAAGAGTTTCGCTAGGGGATTTACTACTGTTCCCGCGCAGCCAATTAACGGCAGAGTACACCACTACATTCCGATTTTATGAGGTTGTGTATTCTTCGTTGTACCACTGGTGACGAAATAAATTGGAAGGTGGATTTTATATAATAGCCTCACCGAAATCACACTAAGTATTTGTCCGCGTAAGTAAATTTTTTGATTAGAATGTGTAATCATGCGTCCGAACGTTAGCAAAGGTCTGCAAATATCGGGTTATTATTTTTCAACAGTTCAAAATAATTTTTTTGAAGTGAAACTTCTAATGTGACTTCCAACAAGGTTGCGTTAAACGTTTAACGCTACCATGGAGTATGGGGTATGAAAGCACTGTTGCTTTAAACTGTAACGCCCCTCGTCCCTCAAAATTAAATTATTTTAAATTAATTAAAAAGAGCCTTGGAAACTGCTGGGTAAGAAAAATAAGAAAAATAAAGTTATTGACCAGAGGTGGCACGAGGTGGAGAACAAGATAATTTGGATCTCCCTGACACAAGCAACTTGGGAGCTGGTAAATCTTTTAAGGGAATAAGGTATATCATAAATAAATTAACACTACACAAGTAGCTTGGTCTATAGCTTCCCTGGTTTATTATTAAGGAATTTTTTGTTCGTATTATTCAAACCTGACAATAAAAATCTTAGTAATTAACAAAGTTAAAGGGGGGCGCCCCAGGATTATTTAAAATAATACATATTACACCTTAACAAAAAATTATTACATAATCAAAAATTTAAAAATTGCACCAAATTTGAATGTCCCAACAATTACACATATATATGAGTTTCCTCGATTTTACAGATTCTTGAGGATGACGTCCTTAAAGCACTGCTCGCTGGTATCTTTGTTTTAGTTCCTTCTATTTAAGTGAAAAAAAAAAATATATATCTCATATCACCCGGGTCTTTCCAGGATGACCTCGGACTGCGGGCCAAACTCTTCTAACCAGGGGGGGGGGGGGGGTCAAGTGGAGGTCCCGAAGATCATGCGGGGGCAATTTCTCCCTCCGTTACTTCGACCCTGTCTGAAACACAGCCCAAATTCAAAACGAATTAGACCTGCGTCCAGACAGTCATACACAGTTGGCACGAAAGCCAACAACGGGAATTTGGGGAAAGAAAAAGGCCGGATCGTCACTCACCAGACAGGGAAGTTGACTTCTATTTACAGATGCGTCGCCAGCCAGGAACTGGATCCCGCGAATACGCGGCTGGGCGCGGTCGTTTTCTAATTTCAAAAAAAAATTAAAAGACAAAAAATAACTGTTACATTTTATACTACGCAGACGGACTAAACTACTTGAAAAAGATTATAGGGAAAGCATCCCTCATTTAGGTGACTACATAGTCGGTTGCGGCCGGATGGAAGTCTTGCAGTCTCGTCGACTCGCCGATAATCAAACGGTCCGTCTGCAGTCGCGGCGCGAAGTGTCCCGCGGAGAAACGCGTCTTGTAATTAAAAGTAAAACTTGAATCAAAAGTGGAGGGGAGGACTGGGAGTCCGGACCGAAAGGTCCCGAAGTTCCCCGAGTGAGGGCCATACAAAAAAACTCTGATTGAAGTCTCGAAGCTGGTAGCATTGCATCGACTTTAGCGCTACCTGTTGAGGGCTGTCTGAAATTAAAAAAAAAGGATCGACTCGCCCAAGGCGTCTGCTTAAACCAAGGGTTAAAGGGCGCAGTCTAGTGCTACACTCTGGCGGCCTACAGGGTAAGTTGGCTGGGTGGTTAGCGAGTTTGCCGCTAGGTGTCGCGGGGTGGTCCATCTTGGCACACACATTTTTTTATGCAAGGCATCCTGGGAGACGGTCGCTGTCTGCTGGGGTTTCTGACCTGTCATTGGCCTTAGGCGAATTCTTAGAACCGAAAGAGGAGGGGGGAGCAAAAGTGCAACGACGCTGAGAACAAGCGTCCATGACGTGCTTTTCGAGGAGAGAACCTAATACGTATTCGTGACCAGACTTACTTCTCTCAGCAGCTCTCTGAGAAGTAGCCGCTTGCAGCCCAGAAGCTGCTCTATGCAGTTTTGGTCATGCAGGGAATTAAAATTACAAACTCGGGATGTGACTGCAGGCGAGAGAAATTTCAACCGGACTGACCATGTCCACATTAGACAGCAAAATATCAGATTGGCCCCCTGGGAAGGGGCTTCGGTCCACTGGCACAAAGTTTAAATCCGTGGCGTACACCGGCCTAACAAAAAGTAAATCACCCCCATTAACAACCAGATAAATTTAAAAAAATAAGAAATCCCAAAATTTTAAAATTGTAGAACAAAAATTAAAAAAAGGTGACGAAATGCCTAATTTCCGGCACATACTCCCCCGCTTGAATGCGGAGCATATAGGGAAAAAAAAAACGTACACTTATTAGTAAAACTAGTACCAGGTTCGCCTGTATAAGACTACTTACAAAAAAAATTTACGGTCAATTCGAAGGTGTATTATAATTAATTAAATTACCCTTAACGGTGAATGATGTCACGAGGAAAGTTGATCTCAGATGTTGGGAATGCTGTCACGTGACAAAATTTCTAAACATGGGCGCTGTGAGGCTGGCCTAAAACACTGGGCCGGAACCAGAACTTGGTCCGTCGGGTGCCAGTTATGAAAGGTGGGGATTTATGTACCCCTGAAAATAGTCTTTCCATAAGAAGCCGAAGGCATTGGGACTCAGCCCTGCACAGTCAGGCGATGGAGAAGACGGTCGAATTTGCTGCTTGCTCGAAGGCGAAACAGAGCCTCAGTCCCAGAGTGACACAGGACCTAAGGTTGGAATTCCCTTGGCGGAATTTTATATGTCTGGGGATGAAAACCCCAAAAGATCAACAATCCGTAGGTAAGCATTAATTTAAAAAATATTACATATTCGATAAATTAAGAAATTTCAGCGCATACCACTCTGATGTTTATTATTAATAACTAATATTTATTATTTAAAATATTTCTGCAAACAAAACGATAAATTAACGACTCTTCGCACTCAAATTTAAATTATTTAAAGAAATATAAAATGCAATAAACCAACAATTATAAATCAAAACGGGGATAAATTATAATGGAGCGGTCAGATTTTCCATGACTGCTGATAGGCTTCGCACTGCCTGAGAGGGGGGTTGAACATAGGCCGTCCAAAGATGAGTGGTGGGAATGTAACCCAAAGAACACTCGAAAATGGTCATGAGATTTTTCACTCAGAGGACCTGGTCATGGCTCGTTGGCTCAGAGGACCCTAACTTTTGCGCCGCTCGTTGGCTAGCTTGACCTAGCTGCTATTTTAGAAAAACACATAAAAGAAACCAGTTTGCCGTCTGGAAGTCACGTAGCTCTTACTTAAATAAACAATCTCATCGATAACGATGTAAAAGAAATACCACTTTGGGGTAGAATGCAAAAGAAAAAAGAAAAATGGCTATATGTGACAGCTTCAGTGCTCAGACTCTATGTATGTCACTGTACATCACATTTACTTGCAAGGGAAAATAAAGAAATAAACATGTACAAGTTGTGCCGTTAATTAGTAAATTCGACACGATATATTTTAAATTTTTATTATGATTTTAAATTTTTGTGTAGAAATTTTATTTGCTCTACTATAGTGTAATTTTAATTTGTTAGTCCGGTGTACTCCTCTGAGTTAAACTTTGTCTCAGTGCCCTGAAGCCCCTTTCCCATCGGCGTATCGGATATTCTGCTGGCCTAATCCCTGACTAGCAGACAGCTTACCATTTCCCCCGCCTTCAGTCATGCCTCAAGCCTGTAATATTATTTCCCTTCGTGACCCTAACTGCATAGGCAAGCCTGGAGCTTGCAGGCGACCAGTTCGCAGAGACGAGCTGAGATTCGCGTTTTTCATCACGTTTTAGTATTGTGTTCGCTCCTCTGCAGCCACGAAGGGACGCTTGTTCTCAGCGTCGTTGCATGTTACCCTCCCCCCCCCTTCTAAGTTCCAAGTAAGACCAATGACCGGTTGTAACCCCCTGGGTGACTGTGACCGTTCTCAAGGTCTTCTCGCAAAAGCGAGTGCGCCAAAACTGATCACAAGCGCTTCCTAGCGACCAAGTCGCGAACTCCTCCGCTAGCTTACCCTGTAGGCCGCCAGAGTGTAGCACTAGACTGCGCCCTTTAACCCTGGGTTTAAGCAGACGCCTTGGGCGAGTCGATTCTTTTTTTATTTCAGACTGCCCTCGACAGGTAGCGCTAAAGTCGACCCAATGCTACCAGCTTCGAGACTTCAATCAGAGTTTTTTTTATGGCCCTCACTCAGGGAACTTCGGGACCTTTCGGTCCGGACTCCCAGTCCTCCCCTCCACTTTTGATTCAAGTTTTACTTTTAATTACGAGACGCGGTCTGCCGCGACACAGATCAACTCGCGTCGCGTCTGCAGACAGACCTCCATCGAGTATCGGCTAATCTGCAAGACTTCACCCGGCCGCTAACGACGATGTAGTCGCCTTGTATAAGGGATGCTATCCCTCAAGTCATTACTAATAGATTAGTCTGTCTGCATAGTTTAGTTATTTGCCTTCAAAATTTTTTGTTCTTTTAATCGCTATTATGAAGAAATCATCCGCGTCCTGCCGCGCAATTCGCGAGCTCCAGATCCTGGCTGACTCCACGACGGCAGCGTGCTGGGCAACTTCCCTGTTTTGGTGAGTGATAATTCGCGACCCCCCATTTTTTTTCCCCTTTAATTTTTTTTTTTCGGGCATTTTCTGCCCTATAGACTGCCTGTATACCAGTTCTAATCAGTTTTGATTTGGACTGTTGCAGACAGGGTTCCATGACAGGGAGAGATTGATGCTCCCCATCTCGTGGCCTCCCCCTTCCCTGTTCCGTGGGAAGAAACATTAGAAGAAACATTTCTACTACCTGACATGATCGTTTTGAAGATCCCGGGGTGGTAATGTAAATTCAACATTTCCCCCTTACCTAGCTACGAACTATCATAAGAGGATGACCAACCCACCAGCGACCAGTGTTTTTCTCAAGAAAATGTAAAACGAATAGAACTAATTATCAATGTAATCATCGGACCCATCCAACTTTGGGTGTGAAACTCATAATGCAAATGTTTATATTTCAAACTAAAAATGTAAATTATTCTCAGTAAGCCGGGCCGGCCCCAATTTCGTTTTCCTTTTGTTAATCTTGGAAAATTGTTAAAACCTTTTGTATGTATGTTAAAATAATGGAAACATGATAATTCTTCAGGGCAAATAAAACAGGGAAACTATAGATCAAGTTAATCGTGTAGTTTTTATTTATTGATTTTATCGATCCACACCAACTTCCTCCTTGCTTGTTACAGGAAGTTCCTAAATTTTGTTTGTTCCCCAACTCGTGCCGCCTCTGGTAAATCCATTTATTTATTTAACTTATTTTTTTGTATCCAGCAAGTTTCCAAGGCTCCTTTTAATTAATTCAACATAATTCAATTTAGAGGCACGAGGGGTGTTATAAAGTATTAGCGGAAAATCAGTACAAAAAAAAACACTACAAACATTATTCTTGCTAATTTTACGAATTTTGAATATTAAAAAAAAGGAACGTAATAAGAAATTAAATATATAAAATCGTGGAACAAGATTCATGAAGATTCAAAAAATATCAGAGAGGTATTTCTGAGTAAAAAAAAAAACATTAAAACTATTTACGTCGAAATTACGTATGTAAAAATTAAAAATTAAAATATCTTAAATTACCTAGCTTGTGCTAGCCTAGAAACGGGATGCTCAAACATACCCAAATTAATTCAGTGGACCTCTCGTTGGGGGTAGAAGTATTTCACCCTTCTCGGTCATTACCTTAAACATTAAAATGAGCCTAGTCACCTCGTAGCTGCTTAATTTCTGGGAAAACTTATTTTTATATGCGTGATTATATTATTATTGAGCTAAAAGAAAAGATAAAAAGATATGTCTGTTGCCCTACTACTTGTAATAAAGCAGAATTAATTCCATGACCTTTGACTGTAACACTTTATAAGTCCAAGACAAGATTAATAATTAAATAGGGTCCATTTAAACTTGGTTTAATTATTCAAAATAAATCCTTAAAATCATTTAATAAATATAAAAAATATTAAATTCAAAGCTTACATTTAAATTACCTGTATGCTTACAACTATTTATTATTATTATTACTTCGTTGATATATTAATGAAATGAAATTCATCCCGTTGATCTCAGATTTTGGATATCGTGTAGGAACACAAAATGGGCGCTATAAGGGAGGCCGAAAAGTACTGAGGCCGAAACAAGGGAAATGCGTCCTTGAGCACTCAGTGACTAATAGGGACTGCAACCCCTGTAAATGGGTATGGTAACCCGTAACTTACAAACTAAATTTGGGAATATAACCCCTGTACATAATTGTTTCGCTGTCCATAAGAAGTCGAAGGCATTGAGTCATAGCTCTGCACAATCTGACGATGGATCAGACGAAAGATATGAATTTAATACTTGCTTAAAAGCGAAGTACACCTCGGTCCCGGATACCTACATTTCTTAACTCACATAAGCTCAATATGTTCAAGCTCCGACGGTTGATCAGACCATCAGGCTGAAGCAGAGAGACCTACGAGGGAATTTCACCCCTGAGTTAGTTCGGGTTCGAAACCCGAAAGATCAACGAATTTGGATGAAAAATTGATTATGTAAAGAAAATTTAGATTATAAGAAATTGACTGATATAATATTGTAGTTATTATAAAATTTTAATAAATCATAATTCTTGCACTAAAATTTAATAAAAAAACTATAAGTAACATCGTAACACGATATATTATGATCCTAAAAAAAAGCTAATTTTAAATTAATTATAATCTCGCTGTCGGATCTTCCATGGCGGGCACAAAAGTTCACACTGCCTGAGAGGGGGTTTGAACATAGGTCGTCCAAAGGGTGAGTGCTGGGGATCTAACCCAGGGACACTCTATGGTCATAGGATTTTTCACCTAGAGGGCCAGGTCTTGGCTCATTTGTTCAGAGGACCTCTCGCGATTTAACGCCTGAATTTAGTGCTGCACTGTGACTAGATTGACCTAGCTCGACTTTAGAAATACATAAAATTAAACCTTAATGCCACCTTGGAAGTCACAATTGCAAAACAATGCAAAATAATAATGAACATCAAACTACTAATTTTAGAGAGCAAGAAAACAGTAGTATAGGATAGCCGGAACTGGGACTGGCGCTGGCGCGTGGAGCCTGAGCCGGTGTCCGCCATATTGGATTGTGACGTCACGGCGGCCATCTTGGATGAGTGTAACGGGACATAGCGTAACGGGACAAGTTTGACCTTGACCTTTGACCCTCAAAATTCGCCAAAATTGGGCAAAAATTGCCCAAAATTCCTCAAAATTCGTCAAAATTTACAATTCTGTGAAAAAAATTCCGCCAAAAAATCTCAAAAAATTCCACAATCCAAAAATTAGAATTTCGAAAAATCCTCAAAAGTTGTTTTGCCCTAGAAAGAACCCAAATTCCTAAAAGCGGCTTAAAACTCCTAAGAGCTAGCCGCTCTAAGCCGCCGAGGTCATGACCTTGAAAACTAGGATGCCATGACAGCCATATTGGATGATGACGTCACCGTTGCAATTTACGTTACGGTCGCCATCTTTAAAATCTTTATTTATTATCCGATTTTAATGAAATTTTTTTTAAAATTTATAAAAAAATTCAATTAATAAAAAATATTTAAAAATCATACATTAACGACACGGAGCTCGGAGTCCTCAGTTCGAACCCGACGAGCGCAAAAAAAAAATAAAAATGGCGACCGATCCTTCCCCCGTGGTGACTTTTGGCAGACTAACTCCCACCACTTTTCTTAAAGCATATATATCGTCACCTAGTATGACGTCATGTCCGCCATCTTGTCTTCGTTGCTGGAGACCACCATCTTGTTTTCGTCGGCGAGAGTGCGCTGACGCTATGTTAGTTTAGTTCTTATCCGCTAGAGTGCAGTAATCATTTATTACTGTGACACCTGCCATCTTGAAATTTGGCCGCCATCTTGGAAATCCGTAATTATTTAGCTAGGAATTCGGGAAAAGTTCCAAAATTCATTAAATAAATCACTCATTAATTTACATATTGATTCGATCGATTCCCGTCCACGGATCGATACCCGAACGATGCAATAATGTTTAATTTTATGTAAAAAATAATAATTGCAATAAACCATGTTCTAAATTCATTAAATAAATTTTTAATCCATATAATGATTGATTGGATCGACTTAGGTCCTTGGTTCGATCCTTGGCCGATACCAAACAACTGTAATACTTTAAAAAAGTACCACAATAGTGTCAGGTTTGAGAAAATAAAAACACCGCAAGTTCCTTTAAAAAAACTTTTATTACATACATACTACACTACTACAAGTACAAAAAAAATACACAGACAAATTACTAAAGTTATGTGGATTTCTCGATTCAACAGTCTTCTTGTTGTATGGTACTACAAATGTGTATTACATAATCCCGTAATTTCAAGTTTTTGATCTTCTCACAGTACGTGCAGTCGGGTGATGGAACACCGCTGGATGCTCCTTCCTTCATCAATGCCACTGGAACTGTTGACAACCATTGTAACACTGCTGACATGTTAACTTCTGAAGCCTTTGAGGTCTGCTCTGCGGAAGATGTTGCACGCGTCGAAATCTCCTGCTGTGCTGAGAGAGTAGGTGTAGCTGTAGACATCGTTGTCATCGTGCTCTGCACTGATGATGGTAGACCTTCGATCCAGGTTGGTATATATAGTGGTAATGATGCCATCGAGTTCTCAAGAATAGCTAGATACCGGTCTATTATGTTATACAAGTCTAACTATCCGATCCGTTCATTACCGCAGCCAGAGACGGACTGAAGTCCATATCACCAGGGTCTCACTTATATAGACTCATCAGTCGGTACAACACATGAGTCAAAACAAGAACCATGTTCATTATACTCACACTTAACTTTCTCGGAGCATTTTTTATAATGAAGATGTAAGCTATCAAGACGTGAAATTAGTTTTTTGCACTTATTGCACTGAAATTGTATTCTTTTAACATTATTAGAACAACTGCTTCTTTCATGTCTGCGAGCATTTGAGGTGATAGTAAATGATGCGTCACAGTATTTGCACTGACGCAATGTATGCTCTTCATTAGTTGAAGAATCCATTGCTGACGACGAAACTTCGGATGATGGTGGTATCACATCTGTTGAAATCTCCTCCAATGTTGACACCGTCGTTGCCAACGGGATCTGCACCTTCTCCATCGTAGCTGTCGTCAAGGTTCCCGTAGACGATGGTACAACCTCCGAGTTCAACGTTAAAGACGGTAAAGATGCCATCGAGGTCTCAAGAACAGCTAATTGACACGACTTATGCACCAGAAGAAACAAACTAGGTGATCCTTACACCGCCGACGTCAGTAACAAACTGAGCGTCCTGCTGTCTAGGACTCGCTTATATACATGCACCGTATGGAATAATACGCTAATCAAATCAAGAACCATTTACAATAATACTAGAGTCAAATCTACAAATTAAAAAAGAGGATCATTTGATCGAAAAAAAATTCGATCTCTCCAATATACGCCAGGCTCCAAGAGCTACAATTCACGTCATCAGATCCATCTACATTTTGCTCCTATGCATCAATTGACCATTAGCTGCAAGTGATCCAACGGCTACATCAGCTTCAACACGTAATGTACGCAATGTACGCGCAATACATGCAATATACACGCAATAAATGGAATGATTACACAGTACACACAGGAAACGGAACGTACACACAGTACACACACACACAGGAAACGGAACGTACACACAGTACACACAGGAAACGGAATGTACACACAGTACACACAGGAAACTAAACGGACACACAGTACACACAGGAAACGGAACGTACACACAGTACACACAGGAAACTGATCGTACACACAGTACACACAGGAAACTGATCGTACACACAGTACACACAGGAAACGGAACGTACACACAGTACACACAGGAAACGGAACATACACACAGTACACACAGGAAACGGAACGTACACACAGTACACACAGGAAACGGAACGTACACACAGTACACACAGGAAACGGAACATACACACAGTACACACAGGAAACGGAACGTACACACAGTACACACAGGAAACGGAACGTACACACAGTACACACAGGAAACGGAACATACACACAGTACACACAGGAAACGGAACGTACACACAGTACACACAGGAAACGGAACGTACACACAGTACACACAGGAAACGGAACATACACACAGTACACACAGGAAACGGAACGTACACACAGTACACACAGGAAACTGAACGTACACACAGTACACACAGAAAACGGTACGTACACACAGAAACGGAACGTACACACAGTACACACAGGAAACGTAATGATCGCACACATACAGTAGCGGAAACACACAGAGGCTTAGTTGGAAATCAGAATACAAGAAATAAAAACATTAAATTTTTACTTTCAATATTTTATTACTTCTCAACATTACACAAATACAAGTAAAAGAAGCCATTATTGTATGTAGCCAGCTTTCCTCAGTTCTTTGAGTATGAAGGATATTTCTTTGATGCACGGATAGTTTCCTGCACAAAGCGAGCCATGTAGAAGTCTTAGCCGGTCAACCAATATGTTTGGATCTTTCCATAATGTGTATTCAATCTCTTCTACCACCATCTTACTTGCTTGTTTATTATAAATACTTTTAATATCACAATCGTCCCAGTGATCATAATAAGCATTATCAGATTTATTTATTATAACACGACGTTTCCATCGTTTCGGTCTCAGGACATCGCCACATTCTTCGATCTTGTCAGCTCTAGGTGCTTCATCACAGTCTATGCCTTTGTCAACAGCCTCAGAGTCACTGTAACAATCACTGTAGAAGACATCCTCTGCACCCAGATTACCGTATGAATTCGCTATCGATGATGTCGAAGTGTCTTCATAGTCTTCATGCTTCCTTTTTAGGAGTCCATCATTTTTACAAAGAATGGAGGATCTACTGAATATAGGCTTGAATGTATTCTCACTTTTCACGGTGTTGATACTTCCATTAGTTTCAGTCTTTCCGAAGCCATTAGCATCCTTCAATTTATGTTATTCCTCACGATCGGGTGAGCTAATACCATCACGCTCAGGACAAGGAAAATTATTGTCATAATGCAGATCACTCTTCTTTAGTCTAGTGGATCCATCGGTGTCCTCTATGCCGTAAGTAGTCTTGACTTTACATGTTCTACCATGTCTTTTTAAGCTGTCAATTCGTGTTAACAACCTGCTACATCGATTACAGCTTAACATGTTGCGTAGTGGGTTTCTAGCACAATCATTCTTCTCATGACGTCTAGCATTCCTTCTCATGACAAAATTCTTGCCACAGTATCTACAGCAGCTTCCTTCCGATTCAGCTATAGATAACAAACCACGATCCATGGTAGCTTCTGTGACTAATGTTAGATACAAACTGTCAGTTTTCTCCAATTGGAACCATTTCTTAAATAGAGTTTTTGAAATATTTCATCAGCGAGAGTTAAGTTATCTAATGCAAAGCAAATTGATGCAAGTAGTTCTGGATGCTAGCTTGTGAACTTCTCATTGTTGAGCAAAGATAGAGTTCTAGTACAAGCCAGAATGTTTGAATTTTTTTTTTTTGTTTTTATTTTTTATTAATTTTTTTTGTATTTTAATGATATCAAAGAAAACTTGTGGCGGTTTTCTCCGTGTGCTCCTGATTATTCTTGCCAATATTATGATGGTTTTCTCTGTGTGCTCCTGATTATTCTTATCTATATTTTGATGGTTAATCCGTGTGCTTGCGATCATTCCTGCGGTTTCGGTCAAAGGTCAAGGTCACACCCATACAAGATGGCCGCCGTGACGCCGTAATCCAAGATGGCGGACCGTGAGAAATCTGAGAAGCACTAGCAGGAAGGACGAACTATTTAAGAAATGGTTCCAATTGGAGAAAACTGACAGTTTGTATCTAACATTAGTCACAGAAGCTACCATGGATCGTGGTTTGTTATCTATAGCTGAATCGGAAGGAAGCTGCTGTAGATACTGTGGCAAGGATTTTGTCATGAGAAGGAATGCTAGACGTCATGAGAAGAATGATTGTGCTAGAAACCCACTACGCAACATGTTAAGCTGTAATCGATGTAGCAGGTTGTTAACACGAATTGACAGCTTAAAAAGACATGATAGAACATGTAAAGTCAAGACTACTTACGGCATAGAGGACACCGATGGATCCACTAGACTAAAGAAGAGTGATCTGCATTATGACAATAATTTTCCTTGTCCTGAGCGTGATGGTATTAGCTCACCCGATCGTGAGGAAGAACATAAATTGAAGGATGCTAATGGCTTCGGAAAGACTGAAACTAATGGAAGTATCAACACCGTGAAAAGTGAGAATACATTCAAGCCTATATTCAGTAGATCCTCCATTCTTTGTAAAAATGATGGACTCCTAAAAAGGAAGCATGAAGACTATGAAGACACTTCGACATCATCGATAGCGAATTCATACGGTAATCTGGGTGAAGAGGATGTCTTCTACAGTGATTGTTACAGTGACTCTGAGGCTGTTGACAAAGGCATAGACTGTGATGAAGCACCTAGAGCTGACAAGATCGAAGAATGTGGCGATGTCCTGAGACCGAAACGATGGAAACGTCGTGTTATAATAAATAAATCTGATAATGCTTATTATGATCACTGGGACGATTGTGATATTAAAAGTATTTATAATAAACAAGCAAGTAAGATGGTGGTAGAAGAGATTGAATACACATTATGGAAAGATCCAAACATATTGGTTGACCGGCTAAGACTTCTACATGGCTCGCTTTGTGCAGGAAACTATCCGTGCATCAAAGAAATATCCTTCATACTCAAAGAACTGAGGAAAGCTGGCTACATACAATAATGGCTTCTTTTACTTGTATTTGTGTAATGTTGAGAAGTAATAAAATATTGAAAGTAAAAATTTAATGTTTTTATTTCTTGTATTCTGATTTCCAACTAAGCCTCTGTGTGTTTCCGCTACTGTATGTGTGCGATCATTACGTTTCCTGTGTGTACTGTGTGTACGTTCCGTTTCTGTGTGTACGTACCGTTTTCTGTGTGTACTGTGTGTACGTTCAGTTTCCTGTGTGTACTGTGTGTACGTTCCGTTTCCTGTGTGTACTGTGTGTATGTTCCGTTTCCTGTGTGTACTGTGTGTACGTTCCGTTTCCTGTGTGTACTGTGTGTACGTTCCGTTTCCTGTGTGTACTGTGTGTATGTTCCGTTTCCTGTGTGTACTGTGTGTACGTTCCGTTTCCTGTGTGTACTGTGTGTACGTTCCGTTTCCTGTGTGTACTGTGTGTATGTTCCGTTTCCTGTGTGTACTGTGTGTACGTTCCGTTTCCTGTGTGTACTGTGTGTACGTTCCGTTTCCTGTGTGTACTGTGTGTATGTTCCGTTTCCTGTGTGTACTGTGTGTACGTTCCGTTTCCTGTGTGTACTGTGTGTACGATCAGTTTCCTGTGTGTACTGTGTGTACGATCAGTTTCCTGTGTGTACTGTGTGTACGTTCCGTTTCCTGTGTGTACTGTGTGTCCGTTTAGTTTCCTGTGTGTACTGTGTGTACATTCCATTTCCTGTGTGTACTGTGTGTACGTTCCGTTTTCTGTGTGTGTGTGTACTGTGTGTACGTTCCGTTTCCTGTGTGTACTGTGTAATCATTCCATTTATTGCGTGTATATTGCATGTATTGCGCGTACATTGCGTACATTACGTGTTGAAGCTGATGGAGCCGTTGGATCACTTGCAGCTAATGGTCAATTGATGCATAGGAGCAAAATGTAGATGGATCTGATGACGTGAATTGTAGCTCTTGGAGCCTGGCGTATATTGGAGAGATCGAATTTTTTTTCGATCAAATGATCCTCTTTTTTAATTTGTAGATTTGACTCTAGTATTATTGTAAATGGTTCTTGATTTGATTAGCGTATTATTCCATACGGTGCATGTATATAAGCGAGTCCTAGACAGCAGGACGCTCAGTTTGTTACTGACGTCGGCGGTGTAAGGATCACCTAGTTTGTTTCTTCTGGTGCATAAGTCGTGTCAATTAGCTGTTCTTGAGACCTCGATGGCATCTTTACCGTCTTTAACGTTGAACTCGGAGGTTGTACCATCGTCTACGGGAACCTTGACGACAGCTACGATGGAGAAGGTGCAGATCCCGTTGGCAACGACGGTGTCAACATTGGAGGAGATTTCAACAGATGTGATACCACCATCATCCGAAGTTTCGTCGTCAGCAATGGATTCTTCAACTAATGAAGAGCATACATTGCGTCAGTGCAAATACTGTGACGCATCATTTACTATCAACTCAAATGCTCGCAGACATGAAAGAAGCAGTTGTTCTAATAATGTTAAAAGAATACAATTTCAGTGCAATAAGTGCAAAAAACTAATTTCACGTCTTGATAGCTTACATCTTCATTATAAAAAATGCTCCGAGAAAGTTAAGTGTGAGTATAATGAACATGGTTCTTGTTTTGACTCATGTGTTGTACCGACTGATGAGTCTATATAAGTGAGACCCTGGTGATATGGACTTCAGTCCGTCTCTGGCTGCGGTAATGAACGGATCGGATAGTTAGACTTGTATAACATAATAGACCGGTATCTAGCTATTCTTGAGAACTCGATGGCATCATTACCACTATATATACCAACCTGGATCGAAGGTCTACCATCATCAGTGCAGAGCACGATGACAACGACGTCTACAGCTACACCTACTCTCTCAGCACAGCAGGAGATTTCGACGCGTGCAACATCTTCCGCAGAGCAGACCTCAAAGGCTTCAGAAGTTAACATGTCAGCAGTGTTACAATGGTTGTCAACAGTTCCAGTGGCATTGATGAAGGAAGGAGCATCCAGCGGTGTTCCATCACCCGACTGCACGTACTGTGAGAAGATCAAAAACTTGAAATAACGGGATTATGTAATACACATTTGTAGTACCATACAACAAGAAGACTGTTGAATCGAGAAATCCACATAACTTTAGTAATTTGTCTGTGTATTTTTTTTGTACTTGTAGTAGTGTAGTATGTATGTAATAAAAGTTTTTTTAAAGGAACTTGCGGTGTTTTTATTTTCTCAAACCTGACACTATTGTGGTACTTTTTTAAAGTATTACAGTTGTTTGGTATCGGCCAAGGATCGAACCAAGGACCTAAGTCGATCCAATCAATCATTATATGGATTAAAAATTTATTTAATGAATTTAGAACATGGTTTATTGCAATTATTATTTTTTACATAAAATTAAACATTATTGCATCGTTCGGGTATCGATCCGTGGACGGGAATCGATCGAATCAATATGTAAATTAATGAGTGATTTATTTAATGAATTTTGGAACTTTTCCCGAATTCCTAGCTAAATAATTACGGATTTCCAAGATGGCGGCCAAATTTCAAGATGGCAGGTGTCACAGTAATAAATGATTACTGCACTCTAGCGGATAAGAACTAAACTAACATAGCGTCAGCGCACTCTCGCCGACGAAAACAAGATGGTGGTCTCCAGCAACGAAGACAAGATGGCGGACATGACGTCATACTAGGTGACGATATATATGCTTTAAGAAAAGTGGTGGGAGTTAGTCTGCCAAAAGTCACCACGGGGGAAGGATCGGTCGCCATTTTTATTTTTTTTTTTGCGCTCGTCGGGTTCGAACTGAGGACTCCGAGCTCCGTGTCGTTAATGTATGATTTTTAAATATTTTTTATTAATTGAATTTTTTTATAAATTTTAAAAAAAATTTCATTAAAATCGGATAATAAATAAAGATTTTAAAGATGGCGACCGTAACGTAAATTGCAACGGTGACGTCATCATCCAATATGGCTGTCATGGCATCCTAGTTTTCAAGGTCATGACCTCGGCGGCTTAGAGCGGCTAGCTCTTAGGAGTTTTAAGCCGCTTTTAGGAATTTGGGTTCTTTCTAGGGCAAAACAACTTTTGAGGATTTTTCGAAATTCTAATTTTTGGATTGTGGAATTTTTTGAGATTTTTTGGCGGAATTTTTTTCACAGAATTGTAAATTTTGACGAATTTTGAGGAATTTTGGGCAATTTTTGCCCAATTTTGGCGAATTTTGAGGGTCAAAGGTCAAGGTCAAACTTGTCCCGTTACGCTATGTCCCGTTACACTCATCCAAGATGGCCGCCGTGACGTCACAATCCAATATGGCGGACACCGGCTCAGGCTCCACGCGCCAGCGCCAGTCCCAGTTCCGGCTATCCTATACTACTGAAAACAATCAAATTTAGTGTACCGTGATGCACGAGCTACTGTACTCAGTTTTAAATACGTAGTTGTACACCACCTTATAAAAGAAATTAAAACCGATCCCAAAAAAAATATAAAAGTTAATAAATTGTTGACTCAATTTTCATAATTACAAAAATATTATTTATCCTTTACCTTGCATTCTTAGATTAATTGGTAATTTGCTCATAGAAAACTCGACGTTAAAAAAAGTATAGTACTCTATCTTACAATAAATTCCTCACCTCATGGCTAGCGTAAAAAGTATTCGGGATTCAACCCGTGTATATAAACAATTTAACTCAGTAACCTTTCCTTAAAGGCACGAGTGATTGCACCTCTCGTTGGGTGATCACGAAATAAATCTAAACAAAAGCTAGGCACATGGATGTGTGTACTAACACAATGAAATGGTACGTCGAAGTATATTCACGTTGCTTGTGAACGATGCAATAGGATTAGAGTACTTGTTAATGTTACTTAAGAGCATATTCTTATTTTATATTACTTAATGAATGGACCCTTTTTAGATTTATTTTATGTATTATTAAAATACTTAATCGTTAATTGTAAGATACTTAGAAAATGTAAACAATGGCAGTTTCTTAACATTAGCTAGTAAGAAAATACTTTGCTGCTAGAATTAAGGTAGTATAGATTATTTATAGTGCTTGTTTTGTGACATAAAAATTATATTATTAGGACATACAAAGCATGGGTAGTTTGTTTACAAAACACGTGGTACATGGGTGGAGTAGAGAAGAGTTCCGCGCGGTTGGCGGCCCTACCATGTGGAGAGATAACATATCGGCGCGCGCAACGCGCCGAGAGACAAAACAAAAAATACCACGATAGTAGTATGCAAATGTATGTCCGAGATCTGGCTTCTGGCTGTGGTGTCTGTGGTGTTTTCTCCATCTTGGATTTGTGACGTCACGGCGGCCATTTTTGACCCATAATTCCACAAAATTCCTCAAAAATGACTCAAAATGACTCAAAAATTCCCGTTTTCGAGGGAAAAATTCCCTTTTTCGAGGGAAAATTTCCCGTTTCGAGGGAAAATTTCCCGATTTATTCCGTAAAAATCCCAGAACCTGAAAATTCCTAATACTGGCTTAAGCATCCTTAACTCAAGCCTCAGTTAAGCCATTTCTAGGAATAAGGATATCATGGCAGCCATCTTGGATTGTGACATCACGGTGGCCATCTTGGACGAGCGTAACGTGACAATGTGCGTAACGTGACACTTTTTCGTGCGTGCAGCCGGCGTAACGGGACACAGCATAACGGGACACAGCGTAACGAGAAACAGCGTAACGGGACACAGCGTAACGGTACATAACGTAACGGGACAAAAAGATCATGGCGGCCATTTATCCACCATTTTTATGACGTCATTGTGTTCTCGAACATTCCGGCATTGTGTTATCCGCCATTTTGAATTATGACGTTACCGTTTCAATTTCCGTTACGGCCGCCATCTTTAAATTTATTATCCGATTTTAATGAAAAAAATTTAAAAATTATAAAAAAATTCAATAATAAAAATTTTAATAAAGTATTTAAAAAACAAACATTTACGACACGGGGCTCGGAGTCCTCGGTTCAAACCCGACGAGTGCAAAAAAATTAAAATGACGACCGATCCTTCCCTCGTGGTGGCTGCAGGCATACTGACTCCCACCACTTTTTCTTTCAAAGCATATATATCGTCAGGTAGTATGACGTCATGTCCGCCATCTTGTCCTCGTCTGCTGGAAGCCATCATCAGTGTATCGTCGACGAGAGTGCGCTGACGACATGTTAGTTTAATTCTTATCCGCTAGAGTGCAGTTATCATTTATTATTGCTGTGGCACCCGACATCTTGTCATTTGGCCGCCATCTTGAAAATCCGTAATTATTTAGCTAGAAATTCGGGAAAAATTCCAAAATTCATTAAATAAATTTGTTATCTATATACTGATTGATTAGGTCGACTAAGGTCCTTGGTACAATCAAGGACGATGCAAAAAAAATTAAATATAACATCAATTTAACATAATAGTAACAGGTTCGAGGAATTAAACACCACAAGTTCCTTTACAAACATAATATTTATTACATAATTTCTATTCTACTACAGGATCACTTACGAAAGCCAGCAATCTTATAATCATTTAGTTCCGCAGCGGTGTGAAATGACTAATTCTTAGCTCCAATCGGTTTATACTAGACAGAGTCCAGCCAGAACCTTTACAGACATAGTCCACCTCTTCTTGACAGAGTTTCTGGATACCGTTTTTAACAGTTTGCTTGACATCGTTAGAACTGTAAATTACTGCAGCCGATGTCTAGAATGCACACTACTTCACTTTATCATCGAACGGATATGGCTTTCCATATATACAGTCCAACCACAAGTTATATTTCAAAGGTCCGTTTGTTGCTACATCATCAGTAAGCTGATTGATTATCTTCTGTCTGATATCGTCAAGAAAATTACAAATGTCCTTCGACTCACCGAACGTATTTTGATAATAGTAGTCTTTCAACGTTCCACGAAATGCAGACTGCGCCAAGTAGAAGCCATTATCGTTCACTTGTAATGCTCCGAACACAGTCTTAGGTTTAGTTCCATGTTCAGACGTCATAACAATCGGTTGCTGGACATCTGTTTTTTTGTTGTACGCTTTCGTGTCTCCAATCTAAAGCGAGGAGTCGAAATGTCGGCAGGTAGTTCAGCAGTAGGAGCACGGACTCCACCTTTACATTTTTTTCGCATGATGTCGCAAACTGTCAATTCGAGTAAACCATTTAAGGCACTCATCACATCGAAACTTCATGCGAGAAGGATTCTTCGTGCATTTGCTCCGCTCATGTCTTCGTGCATCATGGGAAAATGCGAACGACGTATCACAGTAGCTGCAAGGATACCGTGGTGATGAAGACGATCCTTTCAGACCCGATCCAGATACAGGCGTTGCAACAGTAGTACCATTTCCAGGCATTCTCTTATACACATCGATGCATCGTTGTTGCGACGAAACCTTTACTTTCTGCCGCACAGCAGGACCTTTGCATGCCTTCATGTGCGTTTTCATATTATCTTTTCTGGCAAACTGCTTACGACATTTCTCACAAACAAACATTTTACGATATAGGTTCTTGACACATTCGCTCCTCTCGTGTCGCCGAGCATTGCTGTTGTTTGAGAAAATCTTGTCGCAGTAACAGCACCGATGTTCGCTAGTTGTCAAATCAGCATCCATTGAAGTCTCCATCGAGGTCGTATCGTCGATCGTCGTGGTTTCCTGCACATCCAGCTCAGCAGTCCTTAAGCTATCTTCTGCTGGTGGTATCACATCTGTTGAAATCTCCTCCAATGTTGACGTCGTCGTCGTTGCCAACGGGATCTGCTCCACCATTGTCGTCGCTGACGTCAAGGTTCCCGTAGACGATGGTACAACGTCCATCGAGTTCAGCGTTAAAGCCGGTAAAGATGCCATCGAGTTCTCAAGAACAGGTAATTACGCGACTTATGCACCAGATGAAATAATCTAGGTGATCCTTACACCGTCGACGACAGTAACAAACTGAGTGACCTGCTGTCTAGGACTCGCTTATATACATGCACCGGATGGAATAATACGCAAGTCAAATCAAGAACCATTTACTATAATACTAGAGTCAAAACAACATTAAAAATAGAAAGACCGACAACGAAAAGGCAGCACCGCCAACGAAAAGGCAGCACATTTGGAAGCACCGACAAAGAAAAGGCAGCACATTTGGAAGCACCGACAACGAAAAGGCAGCACCGACAACGAAAAGGCAGCACATTTGGAAGCACCGACAACGAAAAGGCAGCACCGACAACGAAAAGGCAGCACCGCCAACGAAAAGGCAGCACATTTGGAAGCACCGACAACGAAAAGGAAGCACCATCAACGAAAAGGCCGCACCGCCAACGAAAAGGAAGCACCATCAACGAAAAGGCCGCACCGTCAACGAAAAGGAAGCACATTTGGAAGCACCGACAAAGAAAAGGCAGCACCGCCAACGAAAAGGAAGCACATTTGGAAGCACCGACAACGAAAAGGCAGCACCATCGACGAAAAGGAAGCACATTAATTTGTCATTGACTCCAATATTCATTGGCTCCAATATTCATTGGCTCCAATATTCATTGGCTCCAATATTCATTGGCTCCAATATTCATTGGCTCCAATATTCATTGGCTCCAATATTCATTGGCTCCAATATTCTTTGGCTCCAATATTCATTGGCTCCAATATTCATTGACTCCAAATATCCATGAGCTCCAATATCAATTGGCTCGAATTGCTCCAAAAGGTTCCATCAGCCTTTTGGCTCCAACAGTCTTTTGGCTCCGATAGTCATTGGCTCCAATAGTCATTGGCTACAATATTCATTGGCTCCAATAATCATTGACTGCAATATTCATTGGTTCCAATATTCATTGGCTCCAATATTCATTGGCTCCAATATTCAATGGCTCCAATATTCATTGACTCCAATATTCATTGGCTCCATCAGTCATTGACAACTACAGTCTTTTGGTCCCTAAAGTCTTTAGGCTCCAAATATATTAGACTAGAATTCTTCGAGTCTAAGAGACTATGAGACCACATGGCTACGAGTCTAAAATGATCTAGCTGGTTACGAGTTATACATGGCTTGCGAGGCTACAGAGCTACGAAGTTTCTAGTACACAGGTTTACATGACTGCGAGGATACAGGACTACAAGTCTGCAAGAGTACTTGACTACGAAGGTACTCGTCTACATGACTCCAGTTATCGCATCTGTCTTCGATGGAATTTTCTCTTTTGCTACATCTACACCATCAGCATTATGTTATAAGATTACAAAACTACTTGCTTACGTAGCTTCAAGTCTACGAGGCTCCAATACATCATGACTACGAGACTACGAGCCATGAGGTTACGAGACTATGCGATTGCAAGTCTTCAAGGTTACGTCATCGCGAGGCTATAGGACTACGAAGCTTCCAGAACGCATGGTTACGAGAATGCATGACTAATTAGCCGCATGGCTACGAAACTTTATGTCTCTAACTGACTACAATAGCACTCTTCAGTGGTGAGAGTTAATTTATTTCATGCAAAGGTACTTGCTGCAAGCAGTTCCGCTTTTCAACATCAGATGACGTCACGTTTTGCTTGCAGGTAAAATAATATTTATTTATTTTATGCGGGATGCGGGTTGTTCACTATCGATCGCATAAGAAGAATGGCATCGATAGTCTTCAAGGAGAAGGAAGTTCGTCCTTCCTGCTAGTGCTTCTCAGATTTCTCACGGTCCGCCATCTTGGATTGCGACGTCACGGCTGCCATCTTGGATGGATGTGACTTTGACCTTTGACCGAAACCGCAGGAATGATCGCAAGCACACGGAAAAACCATCATAATATTGGCAAGAATAATCAGGAGCACACGGAGAAAAACGACACATGGTTTCTTTGATATCATAATATTACAGAAAAAATATTTAAAAATAAAAATAAATTAATAAAAAATTTAAAATAAAAAAAAAAATACATAAAATTCTGGCTTGTACTAGAACTCTATCTTTGCTCAACAATGATAAGTTTACAAGCTAGCAGAATCTGTTTATGTATTTTTTGTTTTTATTTTAAATTTTTTATTAATTTATTTTTATTTTTAAATATTTTATCTGTAATTTTATGATATCAAAGAAACCATGTGTCGTTTTTCTCCGTGTGCTCCTGATTATTCTTGCCAATATTATGATGGTTAATCCGTGTGCTTGCGATCATTCCTGCGGTTTCGGTCAAAGGTCAAAGTCACATCCATCCAAGATGGCAGCCGTGACGTCGCAATCCAAGATGGCGGACCGTGAGAAATCTGAGAAGCACTAGCAGGAAGGACGAACTTCCTTCTCCTTGAAGACTATCGATGCCATTCTTCTTATGCGATCGATAGTGAACAACCCGCATCCCGCATAAAATAAATAAATATTATTTTACCTGCAAGCAAAACGTGACGTCATCTGATGTTGAAAAGCGGAACTGCTTGCAGCAAGTACCTTTGCATGAAATAAATTAACTCTCACCACTGAATAGTGCTATTGTAGTCAGTTAGAGACATAAAGTTTCGTAGCCATGCGGCTAATTGGTCATGCATTCTCGTAACCATGCGTTCTGGAAGCTTCGTAGTCCTATAGCCTCGCGATGACGTAACCTTGAAGACTTGCAATCGCATAGTCTCGTAACCTCATGGCTCGTAGTCTCGTAGTCATGATGTATTGGAGCCTCGTAGACTTGAATCTATGTAAGCAAGTAGTTTTGTAATCTTATAACATAATGCTGATGGTGTAGATGTAGCAAAAGAGAAAATTCCATCGAAGACAGATGCGATAACTGGAGTCATGTAGACGAGTACCTTCGTAGTCAAGTACTCTTGCAGACTTGTAGTCCTGTATCCTCGCAGTCATGTAAACCTGTGTACTAGAAACTTCGTAGCTCTGAAGCCTCGCAAGCCATGTATAACTCGTAACCAGCTAGATCATTTTAGACTCGTAGCCATGTGGTCTCATAGTCTCTTAGACTCGAATAATTCTAGTCTAATATATTTGGAGCCAAAAGACTTTAGGGACCAAAAGACTGTAGTTGTCAATGACTGATGGAGCCAATGAATATTGGAGTCAATGAATATTGGAGCCATTGAATATTGGAGCCAATGAATATTGGAGCCAATGAATATTGGAACCAATGAATATTGCAGTCAATGATTATTGGAGCCAATGAATATTGTAGCAAATGACTATTGGAGCCAATGAGTATCGGAGCCAAAAGACTGTTGGAGCCAAAAGGCTGATGGAACCTTTTGGAGCAATTCGAGCCAATTGATATTGGAGCTCATGGATATTTGGAGTCAATGAATATTGGAGCCAATGAATATTGGAGCCAATGAATATTGGAGCCAATGAATATTGGAGCCAATGAATATTGGAGCCAATGAATATTGGAGCCAATGAATATTGGAGCCAATGAATATTGGAGTCAATGACAAATTAATGTGCTTCCTTTTCGTCGATGGTGCTGCCTTTTCGTTGTCGGTGCTTCCAAATGTGCTTCCTTTTCGTTGGCGGTGCTGCCTTTTCTTTGTCGGTGCTTCCAAATGTGCTTCCTTTTCGTTGACGGTGCGGCCTTTTCGTTGATGGTGCTTCCTTTTCGTTGGCGGTGCGGCCTTTTCGTTGATGGTGCTTCCTTTTCGTTGTCGGTGCTTCCAAATGTGCTGCCTTTTCGTTGGCGGTGCTGCCTTTTCGTTGTCGGTGCTGCCTTTTCGTTGTCGGTGCTTCCAAATGTGCTGCCTTTTCTTTGTCGGTGCTTCCAAATGTGCTGCCTTTTCGTTGGCGGTGCTGCCTTTTCGTTGTCGGTCCTTCTATTTTTAATGTTGTTTTGACTCTAGTATTATAGTAAATGGTTCTTGATTTGACTTGCGTATTATTACATCCGGTGCATGTATATAAGCGAGTCCTAGACAGCAGGTCGCTCAGTTTGTTACTGTCGTCGACGGTGTAAGGATCACCTAGATTATTTCATCTGGTGCATAAGTCGCGTAATTACCTGTTCTTGAGAACTCGATGGCATCTTTACCGGCTTTAACGCTGAACTCGATGGACGTTGTACCATCGTCTACGGGAACCTTGACGTCAGCGACGACAATGGTGGAGCAGATCCCGTTGGCAACGTCGACGACGTCAACATTGGAGGAGATTTCAACAGATGTGATACCACCAGCAGAAGATAGCTTAAGGACTGCTGAGCTGGATGTGCAGGAAACCACGACGATCGACGATACGACCTCGATGGAGACTTCAATGGATGCTGATTTGACAACTAGCGAACATCGGTGCTGTTACTGCGACAAGATTTTCTCAAACAACAGCAATGCTCGGCGACACGAGAGGAGCGAATGTGTCAAGAACCTATATCGTAAAATGTTTGTTTGTGAGAAATGTCGTAAGCAGTTTGCCAGAAAAGATAATATGAAAACGCACATGAAGGCATGCAAAGGTCCTGCTGTGCGGCAGAAAGTAAAGGTTTCGTCGCAACAACGATGCATCGATGTGTATAAGAGAATGCCTGGAAATGGTACTACTGTTGCAACGCCTGTATCTGGATCGGGTCTGAAAGGATCGTCTTCATCACCACGGTATCCTTGCAGCTACTGTGATACGTCGTTCGCATTTTCCCATGATGCACGAAGACATGAGCGGAGCAAATGCACGAAGAATCCTTCTCGCATGAAGTTTCGATGTGATGAGTGCCTTAAATGGTTTACTCGAATTGACAGTTTGCGACATCATGCGAAAAAAATGTAAAGGTGGAGTCCGTGCTCCTACTGCTGAACTACCTGCCGACATTTCGACTCCTCGCTTTAGATTGGAGACACGAAAGCGTACAACAAAAAAACAGATGTCCAGCAACCGATTGTTATGACGTCTGAACATGGAACTAAACCTAAGACTGTGTTCGGAGCATTACAAGTGAACGATAATGGCTTCTACTTGGCGCAGTCTGCATTTCGTGGAACGTTGAAAGACTACTATTATCTAAATATGTTCGGTGAGTCGAAGGACATTTGTAATTTTCTTGACGATATCAGACAGAAGATAATCAATCAGCTTACTGATGATGTAGCAACAAACGGACCTTTGAAATATAACTTGTGGTTGGACTGTATATATGGAAAGCCATTTCCGTTCGATGATAAAGTGAAGAAGTGTGCATTCAAGACATCGGCTGCAGTAATTTACAGTTCTAACGATGTCAAGCAAACTGTTAAAAACGGTATCCAGAAACTCTGTCAAGAAGAGGTGGACTATGTCTGTAAAGGTTCTGGCTGGACTCTGTCTAGTATAAACCGATTGGAGCTAAGAATTAGTCATTTCACACCGCTGCGGAACTAAATGATTATAAGATTGCTGGCTTTCGTAAGTGATCCTGTAGTAGAATAGAAATTATGTAATAAATATTATGTTTGTAAAGGAACTTGTGGTGTTTAATTCCTCGAACCTGTTACTATTATGTTAAATTGATGTTATATTTAATTTTTTTTTGCATCGTCCTAGATCGTACCAAGGACCTTAGTCGACCTAATCAATCAGTATATAGATAACAAATTTATTTAATGAATTTTGGAATTTTTCCCGAATTTCTAGCTAAATAATTACGGATTTTCAAGATGGCGGCCAAATGACAAGATGTCGGGTGCCACAGCAATAATAAATGATAACTGCACTCTAGCGGATAAGAATTAAACTAACATGTCGTCAGCGCACTCTCGTCGACGATACACTGATGATGGCTTCCAGCAGACGAGGACAAGATGGCGGACATGACGTCATACTACCTGACGATATATATGCTTTGAAAGAAAAAGTGGTGGGAGTCAGTATGCCTGCAGCCACCACGAGGGAAGGATCGGTCGTCATTTTAATTTTTTTGCACTCGTCGGGTTTGAACCGAGGACTCCGAGCTCCGTGTCGTAAATGTTTGTTTTTTAAATACTTTATTAAAATTTTTATTATTGAATTTTTTTATAATTTTTAAATTTTTTTCATTAAAATCGGATAATAAATTTAAAGATGGCGGCCGTAACGGAAATTGAAACGGTAACGTCATAATTCAAAATGGCGGATAACACAATGCCGGAATGTTCGAGAACACAATGACGTCATAAAAATGGTGGATAAATGGCCGCCGTGATCTTTTTGTCCCGTTACGCTGTGTCCCGTTACGCTGTGTCCCGTTACGCTGTGTCCCGTTACGCTGTGTCCCGTTACGCCGGCTGCACGCACGAAAAAGTGTCACGTTACGCACATTGTCACGTTACACTCGTCCAAGATGGCCACCGTGACGTCACAATCCAAGATGGCTGCCATGATATCCATATTCCTAGAAATGGCTTAACTGAGGCTTGAGTTAAGGATGCTTAAGCCAGTATTAGGAATTTTCAGCCTCTGGTATTTTTACGGAATAAATCAGGAAATTTTCCCTCGAAAAGGGAAATTTTCCCTCGAAAAAGGGAATTTTTCCCTCGAAAACGGGAATTTTTGAGTCATTTTGAGTCATTTTTGAGGAATTTTGAGGAATTATGGGTCAAAAATGGCCGCCGTGACGTCACAAATCCAAGATGGCGGAAAACACCACAGACACCACAGCCAGAAGCCAGATCTCGGACACACATTTGTATACTACTCACGATGTCCGAAAGGACTTCTATTATCGGTTTTTCACAAAGATGGCCTGGTTTGCAGGCGGATGTGTTATAAAAAAAACACAGATAAAAGGAGGAATTTAGAAAAACTCAGGGCACTGTCGGCCGTGAGAAACAAACTACATTGCAACGCATTGTTACGCTGCCGGACACGGGGTCAACGGCATGACCTTGCCTCCTCCAGCCGGTGAGGCGCGAAGGGGAGTGGTGAAGAGGATGACAGGGAGAATGACACGCGCTCCTGATAAGACACGCAGCCTGAGGGACGTCGCGCCGACGCGACGGGGCCGCGCGGTGTCTGACCGCGCGCAAACACAATCACAGTGGGACGTAAAACTCAAAATAAATTTTAACATAGAAAAGGCAATATAACTACCGGGTGTACCAGCGATCAGTTCACAATGTTATTATTACAAATTTGGTATCACAAAATTTAATTAATTTTTTTTATCTATATTTATTTTTTTTTTTATTTTAAGTATGCCTACTCGATTTAGGTATGCCTATAGACCAAACCATGCTCTGCTACCAATTGTAACGCCCCTCGTGCCTCAAAATTAAATTATTTTAAATTAATTAAAAAGAGCCTTGGAAACTGCTGGGTAAGAAAAATAAGAAAAATAAAGTTATTGACCAGAGGTGGCACGAGGTGGAGAACAAGATAATTTGGATCTCCCTGACACAAGCAACTTGGGAGCTGGTGGATCTTTTAAGGGAAGAAGGTATATCATAAATAAATTAACACTACACAAGTAGCTTGGTCTATAGGTTCTCTAATTTATTATTAAGGAATTTTTTGTTCGTATTATTCAAACCTGACAATAAAAATCTTAGTAATTAACAAAGTTAAAGGGGGGCGCCCCAGGATTATTTAAAATAATACATATTACACCTTAACAAAAAATTATTACATAATCAAAAATTTAAAAATTGCACCAAATTTGAATGTCCCAACAATTACACATATATATATGAGTTTCCTCGATTTTACAGA
The DNA here is from genome assembly GCF_032445375.1 of Bacillus rossius redtenbacheri. NCBI lineage: Eukaryota > Metazoa > Arthropoda > Insecta > Phasmatodea > Bacillidae > Bacillus > Bacillus rossius. The sequence continues at coordinate 28,614,020 of NC_086340.1, read as the reverse complement.
TTCTTGAGGATGACGTCCTTAAAGCACTGCTCGCTGGTATCTTTGTTTTAGTTCCTTCTATTTAAGTGAAAAAAATATATATATCTCATATCACCCGGGTCTTTCCAGGATGACCTCTTACTGCGGGCCAAACTCTTCTAACCAGGGGGGGGGGGGGGGGGGGGTCAGGTGGATTTCCCGAAGATCATGCGGGGGCAATTTCTCCCTCCGTAACTTCGACCCTGTCTGAAACACAGCCCAAATTCAAAACGAATTAGACCTGCGTCCAGACAGTCATACACAGTTGGCACGAAAGCCAACAACGGGAATTTGGGGAAAGAAAAAGGCCGGATCATCACTCACCAGACAGGGAAGTTGACTTCTATTTACAGATGCGTCGCCAGCCAGGAACTGGATCCCGCGAATACGCGGCTGGGCGCGGTCGTTTTCTAATTTCAAAAAAAAATAAAAGACAAAAAATAACTATTACATTTTATACTACGCAGACGGACTAAACTACTTGAAAAAGATTATAGGGATAGCATCCCTCATTTAGGTGACTACATAGTCGGTTGCGGCCGGATGGAAGTCTTGCAGAGTCTCGTGGACTCGCCGATAATCAAACGGTCCGTCTGCAGTCGCGGCGCGAAGTGTCCCGCGGAGAAACGCGTCTCGTAATTAAAAGTAAAACTTGAATCAAAAGTGGAGGGGAGGACTGGGAGTCCGGACCGAAAGGTCCCGAAGTTCCCCGAGTGAGGGCCATACAAAAAAACTCTGATTGAAGTCTCGAAGCTGGTAGCATTGCGTCGACTTTAGCGCTACCTGTTGAGGGCTGTCTGAAATTTAAAAAAAGGATCGACTCGCCCAAGGCGTCTGCTTAAACCAAGGGTTAAAGGGCGCAGTCTAGTGCTACACTCTGGCGGCCTACAGGGTAAGTTGGCTGGGTGGTTAGCGAGTTTGCCGCTAGGTGTCGCGGGGTGGTCCATCTTGGCACACACATTTTTTTATGCAAGGCATCCCTGGAGACGGTCGCTGTCTGCTGGTGTTTCTGACCTGTCATTGGCCTTAGGCGAATTCTTAGAACCGAAAGAGGAGGGGGGGAGCAAAAGTGCAACGACGCTGAGAACAAGCGTACATGACGTGCTTTTCGAGGAGAGAATCTAATACGTATTCGTGACCAGACTTACTTCTCTCAGCAGCTCTCTGAGAAGTAGCCGCTTGCAGCCCAGAAGCTGCTCTATGCAGTTTTGGTCATGCAGGGAATTAAAATTACAAACTCGGGACGTGACTGCAGGCGAGAGAAATTTCAACCGGACTGACCATGTCCACATTAGACAGCAAAATATCAGATTGGCCCCCTGGGAAGGGGCTTCGGTCCACTGGCACAAAGTTTAAATCCGTGGCGTACACCGGCCTAACAAAAAGTAAATCACCCCCATTAACAACCAGATAAATTTAAAAAAATAAGAAATCCCAAAATTTTAAAATTATAGAACAAAAATTTAAAAAAGGTGACGAAATGCCTAATTTCCGGTACAAAACGTTCAACGCTCCTGGGGAGGGGGAATAGAAAGAGACAGAGCGAGAGTGAATGCGTGGCACTCGAACGCATGCGCGTAGTATACCTGTTACAGGCCAGCGCGAGCGTTAGCAACGAGTAGGCGTCCAATATTCCAACGCAAGAGGGAGAGAGAAAGAAAGATACACAAAGGAAGAAAGTAGGAGAGAGAAAGAGAGTGAGTCGGTAGATCCCAAGCACATGCGCGTGGTATTCTTGCTATGCAGCGAAGTAAACAGTGAAGTTTCACTTCTTCCGCGCGGAGGGACTCCACGGAATATATTTTTTTTTTACATTTCAATTACGTTTCAATCGTATCAAGAGTCGTGTGACACACACCGAAGTATTTCAAGCCTATGACAAACACACAAAAAAAAAAAATCCAACGGCAACTTACGTGACACGGAGAGCGTGGCAGCACCTAATGAACACGTGACATAGACGTCATCATCATCACGTTTGTGTACCCATAGTCTAACCTAACACCAGAAAAAAACGCTAACTTAGTGCAGGTCTTTCAATGGCTCTTAGGCTAGAATCGACGGTTCTGTGCTTTTGCAAGCCTTATTCATATTGACAGGAAATATTCTCGTGTTCACTTCGCTATCGGTTAGAATTCCAACTTTACATTTATGCTGCTACTGCGATTGGCGTACATTTTACCTAAGGATTGTGAACCTATGAGAAATTATCAGTGAAAGAAGTAATGAAAACACGACAATCCAGTACTGACATATCATGAACCAGGATCCAATAAAAAAGTGACATTTGCCTCAGTGTGCAGATGACTGTGGAGTCTATCCGGAATGTCGTTGAACCTGTGAATTTTTGAAGTCTTTGGTTAATCATTGAAACCAGGAAATTTTGCGGATTCTTTTGTTTAACAGTTTTACTGCAATAAATACGCTTTAGCGTACTTTGATGATTAGATAATTTTTTAGGACACCCTCCTGTAAAACTATGGGCTATTAAACTACCAGCTAGCAGTAGAGAGACCGAATCACACTGACCCACTTAAAATAAAGAGTGAGGTTCCGCAGTAATAAATCATCCAATAGGTAAAGACGTATATTTTTCGTGAAAAGATTTTGAGTCCATCTGAAAGTTATAACTAGAAACTGGAAAAATTTGCGGGTTCAGCGACCACCAGGATACACTCCACAGTCCTATGCACACTGAGGCAGATGTTCTTTCTTCACTGGATCTTGGTTAATGATGTGTCTGAACTGGATTATCGTTAGGGACCGGAAAAATTCGCGGGTTCAATGACCTGTAGGATGAACTCCATAGTTCTACGTACACTCGGTCAAATGCCACCCACTCATTGGCTGCTGTCTTGTGAGACGTTCCAGCGTAGCAGCCTGTGATTCGATAAAGTTGTGTTTGGGTGTTTCTCATTGGCCCAGAGTCATCCAGGTGAGTTGTGAACCAACAGAAGAAGCCTCACTGAGGTATAACGATTTGCATTTTAGCCTATCGCGAAATGAATTCGCGAATTTTTCCGGTCTCTAATTATCGTACATTCCTTACTTCCTTCACTCATGATCTCTCGTTCGCAAACAATGAAACTGAATTTGTAGGAATTGGGGTAAAAAAAAAAAAAAAACTCGCGGTTTCAGTCACCTCCTTCGTAAATTCAAGGTGATAATTTCCGGTGTTATTTATTTTTTTTTTTTAACCCGCCGTCACATGTATACCAATGTAACGGGCGATAACAGCTTTGCGGAGCGGTTGCCGAACCTCTCTGCGGCTTGGCAACATTGTTTCGTATCCGAAACAGGCGCCCGAGTTTCCCCGCGACTGCTAACCGCAGGGTGCGCGGGAAAAGGAGGAAAAGGGGGGGGGGGGGGTAGGGAACAGCAGCGCATCGCGCATCGAGACCAAAATGGCCGGCGGCCGCTGGCCAGGAACTCTGCTCCCTCTTGCGATCCGCGCCGCAATCGCACTCCCTGGGCAGCTACCGAATACCCGCGCCCCTCCGCCGACCACGCTCTTTGGACCGACCCGCGCTCCAGCGAACCTGGAGGGCGGCTAGGGAACTGCGAGCCTGACGCGGCGCGCGTGGAACATTCCCGAACCCCCTCCACTCTTCCCGTGGCGGAGTGAACACCGATAGCGCGTGGCGAGGGCAGTCGTGCCAACCTTCAGACTCCTCTTGCGCAGACAGACTTTTCCAAGAAGACTCTTTGGTAGAGGATATCGTACTAAGAAAATATACAGTTGAAAAAAATAGAACTCGTTATTTAACGTAGAATTCTTTAAAATAATGCCGAGCGTGACAAATACACACGCAAATGTGATTTTAAATAAATTTCTAGGCGCGAGATTACACGTAGTTTCCAAACCCGCCGCTAGATTTCGTTGCCCGAGCAGTAACGTAGACAATTAAATCATTCAATTTGCAAAAATATTTTTTTTTTAATGATATAATGAAACGGATCCGATAAAAGAGAAAAAAAAATACTTGAACAAAATAACTAAACACGGCTTTGGATACCAGATTTTCGACCGACAAAGAATTTTACTAAAATGCTGTTCATCTTGTTAAAATTCATTATACAGTTAATACTTATAAAATTTCTATTTGTCTTTGGGAACTTTGGTTCGCGCCATCCGCCACAGATGGCAGCACCGTGGTTTTACATTTCCGTTCCATGCGACTTCCGTTAAATTCACGAAATAAGTCTTACCAAATGCCGTATACCAATAGATAGAATGTTACAAATGACATTAAATAAGTCAGAGATTGGCCTTGAGACATTAAAAATAATTGATGGTCTCAACTAAAAAACTTTAACTGTTTCATGCAACTACTGATGAAACGTGAGTGTAAAACATAAATTTAAGTTTTAAAGTAGATTTAAACATTACCATGAAAAAAAAAATAATGGTTCGGGAGGAATTATCATCCCTACCATTTCCCAGCCGCTTCCCGTGGGGAAAACGGGAGAACCCGGAGGAGAAAAAAAAACAGATCACGGCAACGTCTGCCACGTTTTCCACCAGCGAATCATCCGTTGGGGATCCAATTAGGTTAATTTATTTTTCTGTGGGAGACGAGTAATGTGAGCACTTAACCACCATGGAGCCGTTGTTTTTTTATTATTATTTATTTCCCTCAGCAGACTTTGCTAGGTTTTTTTTTTTTTTTAACGGAAATTTATTTTCTCCGCGTGCTTTGCGAGGTGTAGTGGGGTGCTTGCGAGGGAGTGGAGGGGCGGGGAGCAGCCGTGCGCTGAAGGGTTGTTCCGAGAGCAACCACCTGTACACACGAACACACACACACACACACTTCTTCCCGGCATGCAGTGCCGCCCTTAACCCCGTCGCGCGCGCTCCTGACAGCGCGCTGTTTACGAGCGCAGCCAACAACCGCTGCCGACACGGTGGTTCGCCTCCAAACAAAGCAACAATTCATGCAGCTTCCCTGCCACTATTTTTTTATTATAGTTTATTTTTTCAACATCGTTCACAGGTGCAGGGTACCGCGTTTGTTTGAAAAACTTCAACCTCTACATTAACTCACTGGAAAAAGGATAATAAATGCTAGACGGAATTCGTCCTCCGATACATATCCAATTTTAATTTTTTAGTGTTGTTTATTTAAAAAAAAGCCTTAAAAAAAGTTAAATTAATAAATTTTAAACGATAAAAAAAATTTTTTATGGCATTAAATCTGTTAAAATCAATATGGCGTATTTCAGCTCCTATCCCTCAGAGAGAGAAAAAAATTGTGTACTTTTACAAATTATTCTATTGTTATACTACAATAACATTTTGTACAACACATGGCTATGTTTTTTTTTCATGTATGAAAAATATTTTCATAATTTCACATTTTAATTGATTTTTTATTCAAGAATAATATCTTTTAAATCATGGAATAGATAATATAATATTCAACAATTTTTTTTAAATATTTGTTCACTCATGTGTGCAGTTAATATTAGAAAGCTATTTAGGAAACGGTTTACAAATAACTTTAACTATTGGAGGTGCATACTGGGACAACACAAATTATGAATGTCGGATTAAGAATTCAAAAACAGGATTACCGCGAACATTCTTTTGTATTGATAAAGTTGTTTTCATTTAAATATACAAATGTACAAATATCTGTTATTTTACATGAAAATTTATGTTCTATTTACAAAAAAAAATTGAATATGCTGTGCTTCCCTTTAAGGCTCTCGACTATCTTCACTGTTAAAAATTTTCGAATTCAGTTTACGACGAACTCTGGTTACGAATTATTCAGCGATCCTCGTAAATTTATCTACCTACACCGTGTTCACTTACTTTGAAAATAAATTCAAAAGAATATTCTTGGTATATTAACAAAATTTTAAGAAGCTGGTTAAGTCTACAGAAATATCACACTTCTTGTGTCCACGTGTGAGTTTACCTTTGTTTAGAACGAAATATACAACGGGCGAGTTTAAATACAGCGTAGTTTCTACTAAGTTGTATGTAAGTTATTTGAAATTAAGAACTCTTCGTTTATTTGAGTTAAATTATTGGTTGAAAAGCCCGTATATTTAGTGTAATTTCTAACAGTGCGGGCACACGTACGATGTGCAGGCTTCAGAAACAACCACGCGATGAGAAAACTGCTCAAGATATAGCAGAGTGTTGCCCGTTTACGAAAATAATTTAAGATTACTCTGAGGGCGGACTTGTAGCTCTGTTTCCGTATATTGTTTTCAAACTCTATTTTCAGGAGAGTGCAAATGGCTTGAAAATGAGCTATTTTTCTTTCACCCATTACATTAAATTGAGTGAATATTTCGTGAAAATATCTGTATCATACAATAAACGCAAAGAAGGTATGAAAATAAAAGTTAACACATAACGAAAATTACGATAATACCAAAAAATAATAAACATGGCATGTGAAACCAAGACTTAAGAACCGCAAGACTGATCAGGAAGTGCACCTGCGACACAGAGGCGGGACGATAAGTGCGACGCTCGCTGGTCCTTCTAGCGTGGTATCGCCTCTAAGCGCAAGGCTGCGGACTGGCGAGCGTGTCTTCGTCGTGCACAGAGCAACTGTGAGATCACGAGTGTTCTTCATCGAAGTGTTTCCTCATTGGCTGAGTCAAGTGTGGCGGGAACTTATTTTAATTTTTCAGAGCCAATAAGAAAATAAGAGTGTGGTGGATATGGGGCCAAGTGCATCGATGAAAGTCTAATATGTATAATTAATGTTCCTCCTAAATATGTCATTACTTTTAGTTACTTTCAATTTGGTGCGCTCGATTTCACTGAGAATTTTAAACCAATAATTCCATAGAACATTAGTTGTAATTTTTTTTCTCCCCCTTTTCCCACCTTGATGACCCGAGTAATCAGGAATGAGATGTTTCAATCAAATTTTATTTTAGTTGAAAGAATTCGAATGTACTGCTGCATCAGCGAGTATTGTTTTCGGGGTCACCCCCAAACTCTTTCAAAGTCTTTCGCAATCAGTCATCTGCGCAGTTTCTCTGTGACGGAGGCCTCTCAACGATATCTCACAGAGAGTAATTGATTGTGAGGGGTGAGAGAAGGTTGGTGAGAGGAGGGATATGATAATTGGGGTGAAAGCGGCCATAGTGAGAAGCCGTAAGGGAATAAGTTCCGCGCAGACAAGGGTGGATAATCGGCGGTGTAGAGACCAACGAATTTCATGTATTCCGGCATGGGGTTTCGCGCCGTGAAAGAGGTTTAACGTTAATTGTAATCGACGTGGAATCCATCACACGTCCGTGAAGTTCCCAACAGCGACGGAAGCTTCTAGTGGACCAACGCTTCCTTGGTCAAGAGTGTATCTGTGTCAGTGAGGCGGGATGATAAGCGCGACGATCGCTGGTGCTTCTAGCGCGGTGTCGCCTCTGGACTGGCGCGCAGTCTTCTCGTCGTGCGTACGGAAAATATGAGATTCTATTGGTAACCGTAACATCAGATGGCGCAGAAATTAAGATTTCCCTTGACTGCTTTCAAAAATATGTAATGGGCGTTTCATGTCTAAATATTTCTTTGAAAACACGCGTTTTAGAAATTTCACTCTCCTAAAAATATACTTAAAAAAAACGAAAACAAAACTTCACATCCGCCCTCAGCCTATTAAATGCTTTTCGTAAACAGACACCACTCGGATATCTTGATCAGTTTTCAAATTGCATGGTTTATTCCGAAGCTCTGCACACCGTATGTAAGGCCGGGTAGGTAAGGGCCTTAAGGAGATGGGATAACAGCCAAAGGAAGCCATATTAATGTCAACAGTTTTCACTCTACAACAATTTTGAAACGTTTTTAATTATTAATTTGCTTTTATTAAGACAGTGATGATACAGTAAAAAATCTTTAAATACTAAAAAAGTAAGTGTAGGTTGACAGTGATCATTCCGAAAAGAATGAATTCAATACACATTTACATAAGTGCCACTAGTTTTACATGGCAAACCATTAGTAGCAGTCAGCAAATATTAACTTTAGATATGATATTAAATTATATTCTTTGCTTTGATGAACCAAAAAAAAAATTAACTACACATACAAACAGTTATGTCAGTTGAAACCATTATTTTATGATATATTTTTACTCCTACTCCTCCCTCTTAAAACCTTAGTAAAATAGTCACAGACTCTTCTGGGTAATTTCCTATTATAATTGTAAGAAATTTTGTTAATGTTCGTAAACATGCAAATTATAAACCTGTATTACTATAGATAAAATATACTTAAGAATAGGATAAAACTGAAGAAGGTAAACAAAAGAATAATGTTAAACCACTCAAAAATTTTATACAAATAGATTTTTTGTTACTTTTAAGGACGTTTCTAATATTTTTAGAGTACACGTATAGAGTATTTTGAATGGGACAGTAAAAAATTCCATCGGCCCCACAAAATGTACGAATGCAAATGATTTTCTGAAAGTGAAATTGTTGGAATGTAATCCGATTAAAAATAAAGGTATTATCATTTTGGTATTAAATTACGTAACACCAAAATACAAAACAAAAGTGATGTTCATTTCTTATTATTTTATTCGATTTGCATGAAATAAATACTAAATATAATTAAAACTTAAAACCCTTCAATGATTTTAATGTAACTACAAAACCTAGTTGAATAAAAAAACAGAAATAACTGGACATAGTTATTGAAATACTCTTGTTAACTAGTAGCTAAGCAGTTGTCAGTGGGTAGTTATTTTTATGGTAGCTAAAAAAGTTAATTTTGTGTATTTGATTGAAATCATATCCTCATTCACATTACCATTATATTGAGATGGATTTTGTATGTTTGTTATATTTTTGAAGTAATTTTTCCACAATTAAATACATAGATGGTTACTTTATATTTTAGTATTTATAATTACGTATCAATACACTTAAACTCGAGTCAAGCTTGCAGCTTAAGATTCGCTCGGCTCGAAAGCCGATTGAATTGTACGCGATAATATGAAACCCTATAGTATATTTCTTAAAACTCGATATTTATTTGACATACCCAAAGAGCAAATAATTGAGTAGACACAATTTTGCAAAAACCATAAGGTTAATCCTTGCGTTTATCGCTACTTACGCAGTTATCATTTAAGTACGGTTTACTTTACACGATGCGGTTTCACGGAAAAAGAATATACAGGTATTTATTTTGAAAAATGTTCTAAATCGATGCTAGTTATTAGACTGAAAGACTCGGCATACATAATAAATCCGTGACACAGTACAAAAAAAAATTATATTTATGTCCCTTGTGTAGGTTTTTTATGTGTAAAGAATCATCTTAGCTCTTGGTATACGGCATTTGGTAGGAGTAATTTCGTGAAAATGGAACAGAAGTCGATGAACCGAAAAGTGACAAAAAGATGGCGGACCCACGTGCAGCAAACATACACCCGTATATAGTCACTTTTGTTAACATTAGTTTATATACCTCACGTATTGGTGTGCCAAATTAAACATTGTGATAGTGAAACTAACTCGGACTATATTTGGTAAACTAAAATAGTCACAGCAAAAAGTAATCTCAAGTTTACAATAGAAAGAAAACTGACATCACAATATTTATAAAACATATTCTTCTTCTAAATTCTCATTTGGCTTAAAAGTGGTAGAGCAGCACTTGTAAAGTTCAAGGGACGTAGTTCAAAATCGACACTGTAAACATTTTTTTTATCATTATAATATAACAATATTATATAAAAGTAATGTTGAATCAGCTCAATGAGGTTACAGTTGTCTGTATGAAGTATTTAAAGGTTGATTTCAGTCGTTTAAAAAATATACAAAAATATACTTAGTGTTATAATATGTAATTTAAAATGTTTCAGGTTATTATATTAGTAATGCATTAGAAGATTAACTTCTATCGTGTGCAGAAATTTTATAGTAGGCGATTAAATGTTTAGTACAGCATAAAATCTTTGTCGTAAATCAGGTTTGTGCTGCTATCTGTAAGTGCCTAATTGTGTCAAACGACGATTACGATCCAGGCAGCGAATTCTAGTAGCGGTCGCTGAAAGTATATACTACGTGTCATACGCGTCTTAAAATTTTGGTATGTACTTGGAAAGCGTATATTTTATTGATCACTATGTTTATCACGCTCGGCCTTGTTTTAAATTATTATACTTTAAATTCCATGTCCAATTTTCGTATTATAATTTTATTTTCAACATGAAAAATACGAGAACACATGAATTTTCTCGTAAGTCAGGTTAGATGTGTACACATATGTGGCGAGTACTGAAAAACTCGCTTAGGTTGTTTTTTTTTGTCTAATCCACTGTCAATCGATGGTATCGATGTTCGGCAAAAATGTTGGAAAACAAAAGTTACGTATTTTTTTCCCGTATCAATGATAACACAGGTCTGCGATGAAAAGTTTTTAAATGAATTTATCACAAACATGTAGATGTTGGTCTGTATACAGAAAATATAAACTTTGTTTTAACCTATCACGTCACATTATTTTTGCATATGGATAAATATATAATAGTTCGTTAGATTAGTAAGTTCTTTTTCTTTACAAAATTGATTCCATGATATATATTTCTATTCTATACTCTATGACCGACCATCCTATTGTCTATTGTTATTAACCTGCCTTTCCCCTGTGAGAAAAAGTATCAAAAAAAAGTTTTATGTAGTCTATGAATAATTATAGTGGTTTAAACTGCAAAAAAAATGTAATAAAAGATTGTTTTATTAAATCTGTAACTATGGCTCCTCGGAGTTGCAAAAACAATCCAAGTGTATTTTGCTATATTTGCGGACAATATACAATATTTAAGCAAAGATTAGAAATAACAGACTTCGTAAAAAAAGGTTATTATGCTTACTTCGGAATGAGGTTATGTTACCAAGAGAAACAGTGGGTTCCGCATACAGTATGCCGGCTATGTGTTGAAGTGTTAAGACAGTGGACTAATGGTAAATCAAAATCATTGACATTCGGTATTCCTATATTGTGGCGGGAACAAAAACATCATACAGATGATTGTTATTTTTGTTTGGCCAATGTAACAGGATATAATTCTAAAAACCGCGCCAAAATTGTGTATCCTGATGTTTCGTCTGTAACAAAGCCAGTTCCTACTAACACTAACAGCTTCGAAACGCCTTTATCACAAAAATCAGAGCAAATTGATCATCTGCAAAGCAGTGGTGAAATTTTGCACCCTACAAATGACCCTCGACCTTTAAAACAGCAAGAACTGAATGATTTGGTACGGGATCTGGGATTACCTAAGGACGTTGCAGAACTTCTCGGTTCTCGACTAAAAGAAAACAATTTATAAGATGCTTCAACTACAATTTACTGGTATCGAAGCAGAGAACAAGAATTTGTGGAGTATTTTAAGAAAGAGAATAACGTAGTATTTTGCTGTGATATTGGCGGTTTAATACAAAAATTCAATATCGAATACAATACACAAGAACGGCGACTCTTTATAGATTCTTCAATAAAAAGCTTAAAAGCTGTCCTTTTGCACATCAACAATAAATTTGCATCGATACATGTAGCTCATTCAGTTTATCTTAAAGAAACTTACGAAAACTTGAAAAATGTTTTGGAGAAAATAAAATACACCGAACACAAATGGTTAGTTTGCGGTGTCTTAAATATCATATGCATGTTTCTTGGTCAACAGCAAGGCTACACAAAATTCCCCTGTTATACATATATGTGAATGGGACAGTAGAGCAAGAAATTTACATTGGAAAAAAACTGATTGGAAAATTAGAATGGAATTGAAAGTTGGAGTAAAAAATGTCATCAATCAGAGCTTGATGGATCCCGAAAAAAATTTTACTTCCACCACTTCACATCAAACTTGCTTTGATCAAAAACTTCGTAAAGGCATTACCGCAAAATGGAAACATTTCAAGTATCTTTGTTCATGTTTCCCTAGCTTATCTGACGCGATGTTGAAAGAGGGAATATTTAAGGGACCTGATATCAGGAAACTGATTAGGGATACAGAATTTGAAAAAGTGATGACAACCTTGAAACGAAATGCCTGGCATGGCTTTAAAAATGTCGTAAGTTTCTAGGCAACACAAAAGATCCTGCGTATAAAAATATTGTCCAGGAAATGTTAAACGCCTATAAAAATTGAGGCTGTAATATGAGTCTGAAAATTCATTTTTTGAAGTCTCACATTGATTGTTTCCCAAAAAATCTAGGCGACTACAGTGGAGAACAAGATGAACGGTTTCATCAGGACATAAAAGAGTTGGAAAGAAGATATCAAGGCCGTTGGTACGTTAATATGATGGCGGACTATTGCTGGATGATACACAGAGATGAAATAAAAAATCGTAAACGAAAACCAACAAAACGCATCTTTTTTTCAAAAAGAAAACTTAATTATTAATTGTTTTCTCATGTATACCTTAATGTTGTATTTTAATAGATATAGACTCAATAAATCTTAATAAAATATTCTAAAATTATTCCCATTCATTTTATTAAATTTTTGTTTGGTTCTTTTACGTATTCGAATACTATATCAGCTTATTCTGATAAATGTGACGTGGTTTATATCATATGAAAACCGTTTTATATTACTTTTAAGACAATTAAAACTATTTTTTATAATTTAACAAAAAAACTTTAAAAAAAAATCGCAGACCAGTGTAATCGTGTAAAAATGAAGGATGGTGTTTTCTTGTTTGTAAAATACAGTATTATATAATTTAAAAGTGTGGTAAATTTCAACTTTGATAAAAAAACAAGGACATGAAGATACGTTTGAAAATGCTCAAGTAATGTTACGTTGTTCTTCGAGTGGTCGGGCGTTATTGTTCTGTCACAACAGGGCTTGGAACAACGCGTACTGACTCCTGCGCTTGTGTCGGATCAAAACAGTCTCCGGACTCATAACCACACGTGTTTGCCTATACACACATATAGATCCCCTCGCCTCCTCACAATCCATGTCGCTCGGCCCATTCATCCTCCCCTTCGATACTCCGACGCCTGTCGCAGCATCCTGTGTCATATCGCGTCAAGTCGTCCACCGGCGCGACCGCATTGTCGCTGTCGCGTCCTCGCCTTCTCGTCGCGTGGCCCGGCCAATGGCGGGGCGTCTGCGCCGGAGCGCCCGCGAGTCGGCGATCTCACGGGCAGAGCTGGGACCTTGGACATTTCGCGAAATAACCCGATCGTTAGAGACCAGAAAAATTCGCGAATTCATTTCGCGATAGACTAAAATACAAATAGTTATAACTCAGTGCTGCCTCTGCTATTGGCTTACAACTCACCTGGATGACTCTGGGCCAATGAGAAACACCCAACCATAGATTTATCGAATCACAGGATGCTACGTTTTAACGTCTCACAAGACATCAGCCAATGAGTGGGTGACATTTGACCGAGTGTACGTAGAACTATGGAGTTCATCCTACAGGTCATTGAACCCGCGAATTTTTCCGGTCCCTACCGATCGCACAACAGACTGCAATGAGTAGGAACACGAAACATTCGAGGGTTCATCGAACTCTAGGATAGATTCCAAAGTCCTTTACGTACTCGGGACAATGAAAACTGTTCATTGGCTGCTGACTCGTGAGACGTCTCAACTAGGTTGTCCGTAATTCGGCACCTTCTTGGTTTTGGGGTTTCCCATTGGCTCACAGTTCCCCAGATAAAAGGTGGGCTAATCGCAGAGGCGGTACCTAGGCATACTTTTTAGGATGTTGGCTTATCTCGTAATGAATCCACGAATTGTTCCTGTCTTTAGCAATGAGTAGGGACATGCATATTTTGCGAAAAGATTACGCGACTAGCTGAAAGTTAAAACACTGTAGCATCATTTGTGTTTCGTGGTTGGGGGACTTTATTTCAGTTCCACCTCGATTGTTACAACACCAATAACAGTAGTTGAGTGCGGAAGCAAATGCGTTCTTAGTGGCCCAGTCAAATAAGGCTACGACTTTTTTCACAGACGGCCGCCATCACAAGGAAGAAGACGGTGGTGCGGGTATACCTTGTTGCAGTCTAAAATGCGTTCAGATTTATTCGCGAAAAATTCCTGCCCCTAGCAATGAGGCATGCTCGTGCTGGCGATTGTATCCTCGTCACTGGCGGCCGTCTGCAAGAGAAGGCCATTGCCCTGTTTGACCGGGCCAGTTAGAGAGGCGTTTGCCCCCGCGATGGGCGCCGACGTTGGGAATGTACCTGAAATAAAACTCAGCCAACCGCTCTGATAGTAGTTTCGTGGAAAGTGCATGGCCCTAGGCACACCAACTAGGGAAAGTGAACCTTCCTCGCTACTTTTACTATCCTACGCATGGTGGATTAGCTGTCCACAAGCACAATATTTCCAAACGGGGTATCTCATTACAGCATACAATGGGCAAACGTGTTCGTGCTCCAAGAAAATGCTTGAGAAATCGTTCAATTGCAATGTTGCAAGAGGTACTGGAATAATTAAAACAATCGTATAATAGAGAGAATAATATCATTATTCCATGTCCCAGTAATATGTAATGAACATGGTTAATGTTCCACACACATTGATTTTCGCGGTAGAAGTCAAAAAATTGAACAGCTTCTGTTTTTGACCCTAGCAAACGGAGTAAGAATTATTTTACGAACTAGCTCGCCATATTTCCTCTACAAGACTGCACCGATTCACACAGATAAGGTACTTGGGCTGGTGAGTCATGTAGTGAGAAATGCAATGGTGGGAGAAGCAGAGTAGGTGAGCTACAACCCACATGTGCTACCCCACTCGTCTCCCATGCAATAGCACTAGCACTATCCCAAGTAGGTACTGGATGTACACAAAAGAATGTTCCGGTTTCAATCGTTATTATAACAGTGTAATTTAGACTGTGTAAAAGTCGTAGGTAAACTAACCTATATTTTATCACAAATCTTCAATGTGTGCACCTTTAGGTATATGTCACACATACAACATGAAGTCCAATTATTCCCAGAATTCAGTTAACAAATCCATATTAATTGAAGCAATAGCCTCTTGAATTCTGTGTCTCAGCTCTGGAAAATCATTAGGTAGCGGCGGAAAGAAGGCACGATCTTTTATAAAGCCCCGAATGAAAGATGTAGGTAAGATGCTCTGACACAGTCAATATCATTTACAGACAATTTTGGTCGTCCTCAGTGCTTTTCCTTTTATAAACACTTCCGGTCGTTTCGAATTGTATATACCATTGGTGGATATTTTTTCCACATGGGGGATCACAATTATACTTTAAAAGAAACGCACTTTGAACCAAAATTACAGATTCACTCTTAGAAAATTGCAGAACACAAAACACTTTACGCTCAGGAGTCGCCATTTAGCGTAGGTGGCGCTGCATGTGAGGAAAACAACATAGCAGTACTCGCACATGCGCTTATCTTAAACTGTTTGAGATACTCTTTAATTGTGACCTTGAACCAACACCCTACAACGCTTACAGTTCATACTACGAAAATTTATATCTGGGACATAATTTTATGGACATACTGTACTTTCCCAACTGTCCTTACGAGGATACTGGCGCTATATTTCTTACTTTCCCTAGTTGCCATTCCGTTTGTTGTACCTATGCAATCATCGCTCCTTAATTGATGTTAATTAATGAGCTGTTTTCCACTGGGATGAGCACCGCGAGAACTCGTCTCTCTTTCGTGAAAGCGTACAGCCGCTTCGTCGTCTCGCCCGTGAATTATTTTTCCTTCGCGTTCCTTATATTTATGTTTAACGAGCGCACTTTTTCTTCCTTTCTTTCCCAAGGCTAGGCCCGACATAAAACACAAGTCCACTGATGTCCAGGGTATTTTATTACGCTCAGACCTCCATAAAATGCAAAACAGGGCAAGATAAAAATAACCCATCTCCCCGAAACCTCTAACAACCACTTTCGCAGCACATCTATCCGTTTGTTATTCCCACAAGGAAAACCCCCTGTTATTTCACGTTAAGCTTGCGTTTATAAACACCTATATCGCTCAGCAAGGTTATTTTTTCAACCATACCATTCAGAAACTCCGTGCAGACGTAACTGCTATTAAGTTACGTGAATAAAAATCACTTTTATGCTGCAAAAGGTTTGTTCAATAAAGTACGCTT
The DNA here is from genome assembly GCF_032445375.1 of Bacillus rossius redtenbacheri. Classification (NCBI taxonomy): domain Eukaryota; kingdom Metazoa; phylum Arthropoda; class Insecta; order Phasmatodea; family Bacillidae; genus Bacillus; species Bacillus rossius. Next base: position 28,597,899 of record NC_086340.1, on the reverse strand, counting down.
AAGTTATAGTATTTGCATGATACAAACGCTTCTTATCCAGCTACTTTACTCGAACCAAGTGGTAATAATGGAAAGGGAAAATTCGTGGATTCAAGATTGACTGAAAATCAGATACTTTAAAATTTGTGCTGGTTCTTATATTTGCTCACAGTTTATTTGGAGGACTCTGTTTTTAATTTGAAGTCACTCTGGTTAGAAAATGGTTAGCAAAACCAGCCATACAGCTACAAGGTCATATATTATAAATGTCTTTAATAGCTTTATAGGAACACGCTAGGAAAACTCTTACAAAAGCCATTATGAAGCGACTTGTTGTCAAAAAATAAATTTTACGATTAAATTAATTATAACTATAAATTAAAAGTTCTTCTATAAAGATTGAAAATGGATTTGGTAGGTCGTCTTCATTTTGACTTTAATTATAACGTTGCAAATATTTAAACTCTAAGTCACGAATCTCAAACTGCCCAGTTGAGAAGGCTCACAAGTGAGACGACAATAGGCAGGTTTCATATGCAGAGGACTGTAGAGCTTATCATGGAGGTGATTGAAATTACGAAATTGTCCAGGCACTTGAGATATCTGAGAAAAATGTCAGAAAACCTGATATAGGTACATTCATTTCATTGATTTTTTTAATACAGTAAGTATCAATTTGTTCACTACCCTAAAACTCACGCGTATTTACAACTCAGCTACCATTATTTCCTTTATGCGCTTGCTCCGCGCTGCTCGATATGATTCACAAGTGTTCGTCAGGCTCAATAGTTGTGCTAACTTATTTTTTTATCCTCACTAATTTGCGCAGTCTATTGACACAGGTTTTTTTCTAAACGTAGCATTTTTGAGATCATTTTTTGAATGAATATTACCTCAAGCTGTAATACAAGTGCATTCGTTATTGAACTGAATGTATAATGTTCCCTTATATCTCTATTCATAACAACTAAATGTGCAAACCTAACATTTTAATTTTTCATCTCAATACTAAACAAGCTTTTGGGTGGAAAACACCAGTGCGCTTATGATGTAAAATGTAAATTTTTTTAATAAGACTCCCTTGATGTTTTACAATTCTAGGCAAACACGCAGAAGACACTACATACAGTCTTATGGAGGGCATAATTGTCTACACCGCATAATTTTAGCTGCATACATACCTCATAAAGCTTAATGACCTACAGAATAATTATTAGTTTATTTCTCGTCAAATGACTCCCGTAACACCGGAACAGTCATTACAGCGAGGCCAAACACGCAACTATCTTATTTAACTGTCTCGTGTTTTCAGCGCCATACACAGTACATAACTATTTTTCAATTGAGAGCATTAAAAACAGGTTGCCTCAGATAAGTATAAATGTGAGGATTGACCATTTTCTGATGAGTTAGCGAAGAAGAGTGTATTATTTTTGCTATTTTAAGTTCAAGACTTCTTTATACCTTAAAGGGTGGAATAAATCCTCCGTAATCTTGGCTATCTCATACGTTAAGCCGCAGCGTCTTTCCTGCCGAGTATTTTGATTCGACGTGGTGTAGGACGTTGACAGGGACTGTCGTAGACATGGGCGTAGATCCCGAGGGGGGTGGGGGCAGGGGCACGTTACCCCGGGAATTAAGAATACCCTCACTGATTCGGTCCGCTTGCGCTTCCAAAACCGTGTTTGTGAAACGGGGTTGATAAACGTAAACGTCGATACTGTGTTTTATGGAGAACTTTCTGTATATTTTAAAGTTTTCTGCTTATTTCATGGATAAAGGCCAACATATGGGCGGTGTACAACATACAAGCATTCCAACCAGCGATGAGTTTTGTCGGTTAAAACACACGCACAAAAACTCTCGGCTCGCGCCAATCCTACAGATTTAAGCCCCAGTTCACAGAGATCAGAGATTTCGACTGGTGTTTACAGTGACGCTGAGAGTCACCTGCGCAACACCATCAGCTATTTTCTCCGGCCGGGTACAGATTCTGGACCCTTTTGATGAGTACAAGACGAAAACCTGGTGTTTCTTTCAACATTTTAATCATTGCAATCGCGGGATTCTCCTAAACAACGAAGTTCGGTTTACGAACTTACACCGAATGCGGCTTTACTGTAGTCAACCCTCTTACCAGATGACTATGAATTAAGACAGTTCCGCCAATTTATTGATATTCATATTTAACTAAATAAGTATTTTTAAGCATCGACAAGTATCGAATCGAGGACATGAATCGATCGGATCGATTATAAATTATCTCGTAACATTTCTAATGATTTTAAGAATTTTTTTCCAGATTTTTTTAGGCAGATAGAGTTTTTTAATATGGCTTCCGAAATGGCTAACATGTCACCGGAAGATAGCAAAGCCTACATTCGGACCATTTCTTAGCACGTGGTAAATACTGTCCAAACCTTAGCGCCCCATGACATTCCTTGGATGCGAGGGCCAGCTTCAAAAGTATCGCAGCCACGGACGGATATAGGCTTTCGTTCACACGGAGCATAAATTTTAATTAGTTTCCCCCCTTAAATCAAATAGCAATAAACGTATCACGTATTTAGCATCCCTGTACGTTATATGTAAAATATAAAATTAATTCTTATGAAACCCCGTGTACTCACTAATTTTTAAGTGTAATTTTATCTCGCGTAATTTATTTACACAAATAATATAGGGTTTCCAACTTTGAAAACACAAAGATAAAAGGTATATAGATTTAATGTGGTTACTATTTATAAATATATTATTGAAACATTATGACATGTTTGTGTAATAAGGACATATACACACTAAAGTATTAGTAGATATATTTTTATTTAGTTTTTATATTCAACTTTTAATTCATACTTTTTTTTTAAAATATACAAAAATTGCACTATCTTATCTTGCAACCCTTGTCCACTCCCCTAGATCCCGCCTTGCAGACATCTTTCGCTTATCGATATTCCATTATTACTCCAAGCAGTAGCCGGTTTGGGGTGTCGGACGCCACTCAGGTGGTGGAAGATGGATTCCACACCCACAGACACGATGTTGGACAGACACTTTCAAGCAAACACACTAGAGACTAATTCCGGACAGCTCTAGGGTTTTTGTGTGGAAAACGTGCGTTGTTGTCACGTCTGTCCGATAGATGGCAGACGGTATGCCCATTATGAACAATGGATTATTAGTGTATTCTTACTACCGCTTACCTCCATGGTATGAACAATGCATCAGTTCAATACATATGGCACCGAAACAAAGACAACGAAAATAACTTTATTTTTGTGTCGAAAAAAACATTATTTTGTTAATCACTGTGCGGGTTTATGGGGGAAAATTAACCTCCAGTGCATCTAATTCTTTAAAATGTAGTTTATCATGATTACACAAGATAATTTAATACACAATTTATATATAAAACATTTTGTAGTCACACCTCTTGCCACTGGTGTTTGATTTCATATTCCCCCGTAACTTGATGTAATAGAGCTGACCAGGATAAGTCTCTAGTGTGTTTGGCTCAAGTGATTAGACTCCAGTGGTTCAAAAACTTTTCTATTCATGGCATGCTATACTTGTATTATTTCTGAGGTTTTGTGTTTTATTAAATTATCATACCATAAAGTTGTGATAATTCTTTCTTAGTTTCTATTTGCGGCAATATACTAAAGTTTAGAAAATATCCCGTAACACTACTTTAAAAACTATCTAAGCTTCAATTAGAAATCATGGCATTGAAATTAATGACGAAACCAAAAGTCGCACAACCAATCACTGCTATAATTGATAACGGGCATAACTTAAAAAACAAATTCTTGCTTTCATCTATCATAATCGAACAACACTAATCTGAAACGAAACATTACTACAGTACCGACACACAAATTATAAATATCTCAGTTTATAAATGCACTACCAAGGAAGTCTACCTAATGAAACCACATAACTTATATACTTGTATCTGCTGTGTTGCTAAGTCATGCGATGTGTGTTTCTATGTTGTGTGCTTCAAATTTGCAGGATTTTAGCTGCTGTAAATATTTAAGCCATTTGTTTCTCAGACCAAGGTAACACGGCACCTGTTCACAAGAAAATGTTTATTTAGCTACATTTGAATATGGTTACTTGATCAAGAGGGAAGTGCTTCGCAGGTTACACGGGAATAAATTGTTTGTAGTTGGAATTGATTGCACAATTTATGTTTATGTTTCAGTGTTTAAAAGAATGGATCTCCAACTAATTGAATAATTAAAGTTATCATACCATAACGTTATAATGTATTGCTATTTAGTCACACAAGACAAATAATTTGGTATATTTTGACTACCTATTGATATTTTCTGCAGCTTTAAGACTCGCTTCGGCCTTTTTTTTAAAAAAAAAAAAGCTACGGTTTGTTGACGTTGAACTAGCCAATCACAAGCATGCATACATACAAGTTAAGTTGTTCAGAAGTCCTACGTGGAAAAAATTGTTAACTCTGATAACAAATAACCACGAAAGGAATATATTTTGAATGCGCTCAAACAGTTCCTGAGATAACCATATCCCAATGAAGTATTTCAAAAATCCGGGTAGCTGTGGGCAAAGTAGCGTGTTTTTAAAGCAGAGAATACATCCGTGATAGCACGCAAACACCACATGCACAGTTGCACACGCACAACACAGAAGTCAAAGCTACACACGACACAGCAGTGGGAATCATTTCAAAAGATATTTTGCTCATTTACTTTTGTCAAAATTTTTTAGGATTAATTGTTTAAAATTTTTTCAGCTATTATTTACATAAGCAAATTTTTATCTTAATCCAAGGATTTAATTTCACAGTTTTTTTTAAATATTTAGGAATAATAAATAAAAAAGATAATGGCACTAGTTTCACTCTTTATCGTTGAAATGCACATTTCGAAACAACCGTCAGTTAGTCTTTGCCGCTGACGTGGTGTCCGCTGATTGGCTGCAAACAGAGATCGCCACACAGCACAGAGAGAAGTTATAAGTTCGACAACTTTCTGTGCACCGTGCACGTGCGGTTATGCTGTGCGTGTGCTATTTCCCACTGTGGCAGCTGCTGTCTGTTCGTGTGCATTCAACTTCCGTGCGTCTATGCTGTGCGAGTGCTGCTGCAAAAGTAGCCCAGCCTAACGTCGGATTTTTATAACCTGTAATTTTTTTGTAAGTCAGACAATAGTATTTATGTAAAATACAGATATTAATATATTTTTATATTTACACTAAAATTACTGTATCACTACAAAATAGTGTTTCCAGTAATACTTGGTTCGGATTATTACCCGGGAATGTATCCTTTGTGTTGTTCCAGTACCTCCGAACGTTAAAGATATGTGTAAACCTTTTCCTGAATAGCTTTCCATTATTAAATGTGAACATAATACGCATAATATAACAAAATAAAAGTCAAATGATTGAATACTGGATTATATTTTTTCATGGTTTTAAAAAAATTATGGTTGAAAGAAACGTGAAATAAAATATAAAATTATGCACCAATTTTCGTAAGAAAAACTCAGTATTATCTCGAAAAAACGTATTTCATAAATGCAAAAATAATGATATTCGTGTTATTTCTTGGCCACAGGTTTCCAAAGGAATATTTAGTGAAAATATAGAATATGTTGTTTTTTGCTCGGCCGATGTGCCACTGGACATTTAGGACGCCCCAGGCGAGTGGACTCGCTATCCCACGAGGGGATGGTTGGTAAAGGGGTGACAGGGGTGAGGGGGTGCGCTGTCGACACTACAGAAGCGACGCGCCATGTTACATTGTGAGTGTCACTTTACTCCTCCCCTCCTCATCAGCCAAAAACTCCCTTCCCCTGAAAAAATAAAAAAAAAATATATATATTCGCTGTTGCTGACGTGGCTTTGACCACAGCGCGCTAATGAAACAAACGTCTCCTGGGGTGGGCGAGAGAGGAGCGTCACTTTGTTTCACGACCGACCCGATGGTTAACGCCGGGCGCACATGCAGGAACGCGGTGAGAGGTCACTTACCTGGCATTCTCCGGTTCGGCAGGTTTTTGTAATCCGGCACCAATCCAGCAGTTAGAACTTGGCCGTCATGTTGCATTAATGCACTGTTGGTCTTTTGCGTTATTGTAGTTTCGTTTTATTTCAAAACAATTTTTTCCTGAATGAGACATATAAATTTATATTCACTGTATTTATTTAGTATATAAATTTTGGTATTAATATAAGTAGTTATAAATGTTCCTCCTGTGGCAGGTATCATAAGGAGGAGCAGGACAAGCCAATCACCATCTTGAATTATGACTTCATGGCGGCCATCTTGAAAGACATTGAATTTCAAAATTTTCAGAATATTGAATACAAATTGGCAAAAATAGTTAAAATTTCGCCAAAAATACCAGTTACTAGAAAAAATATACCGCCAGAAATATCAAAAACGAGAAAATTGAAATATACCTATTTCGAGGTAAATATTCCTGATGTGAGGGAAATTTCCCGTTTTAGTCCTCAAACAAAAACCAGAGCATTGAAAATTCCCCATCAAGGATTAGGTTACACTTCATCAAGCCTCGAATAAGTCTTTGAAGGAAAGCTTTTACATCGACCTTGACCTCAGCAGCAACGTTGCACTTTTAGTTACGGCCGCCATCTTGAAAACACGTAATTTTTAAGCTACAAATTCGAGAAATATTTGATATAATATAAAAAATAAATTAAGTAATTTAATAAAAAGAACATCTTCCAATTAAAAAATTGTTCGCCATCTCAAAAGCTTTAATTTTTAAGCTATATATTCGTAAATATTCCAAAATTCATAAAAATATCGTATCTTAATGTAAGATTGACTTGATAGATGTTCGTCCACCATTCGATACAAGGCAGTACAGAGTATATTTATTTATTTAATTATATATTAAACAGTCTGATGTCTGGGATAAACAATAAAAAATAATCAATATTCCATGAAACAGCTAGTCGGGTAGCTCACACCAAGTGATAGCCACTCATGCGGTAATGACCAAGTGTACGAAAATCACCCGAGAACTTTGCATGCCAATCCACACGAAGTTTAAAGTATCCACGTGCGACTAGTCAGAGTACCTAAATATAAGGTTGTTAACAAAAAATGTTTTAAAAAGTATTCACGAGGCAGAGGCCGCCCGGACGAGAATGGTCTGCCGGCGCGCGGGGAGATATCCGCAAGCCTGCAGAAGTGTCAGGTGACTAACCACCTGGCCTCAGTCCCTGGCCGTGTCGCCAACACGTATAAAACGTCGTTGAATTCATAACCCGGTACATGGAAACCACTTGTTGGAATCGTCTCAAGGTTTTGGAACGAGAGTAGAAAACGAGCCTACCAAAGAAACATTTGCGCCGTGGGAAAAAAAAAAAATTGTTGTGCACATACGGAGTCCACCCAGGCCATATATGCCACAAAAAGACGTCACCACAAATAATAAGAAACAACAACTCTTTATACAGGCCAAGTTAATCGGAACCACGAGACCCTCTTTTTTTTTAATACTCGACGTATGTTTTAAATAGGTAATGTACAAAGTCATGCGCATAGGTTAAGCATTATCTGAACCAAGAGGTATTTTTCGAAGATATTAACGAATATTTTTAATAGGTCATGTTAAATATCAGGCCAATAGACCAGGCATCTCCGAACCATGAGGTTAATCTCCACCTGACTAAAGTCTTGACAACACACATTTAACGAAACGATACACATGAAAATAAAAGAACACACATTTAACGAAACGACACATATTAAAAAACAAAAAAAGCAATAACTGCAATGAACACGCTAAAGTGTTTTCTGAATTACTCTATGGAGTATATTTCCTAAAATGCCAATATCTATAATGTAAAATGTGGTCTAGTTGGGCGCCGTGAAAACTCTATAAAGTACTAGTGCTGTGATTGTGTATGTAGCACAACTACTAATCTCTACAGAATATTAACTAAAATATGTCTTGTTATGTTGATAGTGAAAATAAATTATTCTCAAGTTGTATGTACTGGTGTAGTTTGACTCAGTGTGAATACCAAACAATAAAATGTCGTATAATTCCTTAGCAGTATGTCTCCTTCTCTTTGGGTGTAAGTATTCTGACCTTAAAATCAACAAATATAAGTAGTGGGTTTAAAAGCATTAAATTCTCTATGACTGCTGATCTCAGTGTAATAAAAACTAATTATTCTTTCAAGACAATCCAAGCTAAATATTTCTGTCTATCTGGTTTAACATACACATGATATGTAAGTATGGTTATCAATCGGAAAAATAAAATATAATGAAAATTTAACTTTTTACTAGGGTCAAAATCATGGTTGTATGGGTGACAATACTCTTTTGCAACATATCCAACTGTAACATGAAAAGTGACAGAGTCAATGATTAGCAAGCAACATACAAATACCTTTGAGACAATTATTCATGTTTAAATAGGTTTTTCATTAAACAAAATTTCAATATCCGTTATACTTAAATGTCTTTCAGAACTAATTACGTTTTACGTAATTGTATCACTGAATAATAGTTTGGTTATCAGTCAATATTTTAAATATTATTGAAACACATTTTAACTGGCAAATTAGTCTTTTCTTTGTTTTTACTAGCTCAGTCTCTTTCGGTAGATCAAACTGTCTCAAGACTTCTGGACCTGGGGCTATTCTTTAAACATTCAAGACAATTAATGACTTTAACAGATTTTAACTTTGATATCGTACATATTACTGATCAATGTCAGTTAACCAGGTCCAGTATGTACAAGCTACAAGTCTTTACGTAGTTAAGTAGTATTAAGTTGTTTTTGCGAGTTTCAAATTAGGTCTTGATCGTAAACATCATAGTTTAAGATATCTTGCCATTAAAATAGGACAGGTAACTTCTCGCTGTTCTTGTTAATTCGGGGATGGGGCAAACAAACCTCGTCGCGTCGTTACAATACCAAGAGGCTGTGGAAAACCTCTCCGAACCCCTGTCTCTCCTCCGATGTTGCTGGTTAGATCTCACTCTCCTCCGATGTCGCTGGTTGGGTCTCCGTCTCGATGCACCTCCTCTCGTGCTGCTGGTACTCCAGCAGGACTGGCGTCGGTCACCTGGAGTCGTCTAGAAGGATGATGTCCTCCGGTACACCGTCTACGATGCCGTCTACCGCTGTCGAACTCCTTCCATCTCGAAGATTGATAGTCCTTGTCTTCTTTTCTTCTTAATTCGTCGTTGATCCAGTTATATTTATGCTGTTAGTCAAAACTTATCGTCGTCGTAGATTCTTTAGTAGAGCTTCGAACATCGGTAACTACCTCTTCTTTATTGTGTAGTTCCGGTATTTATTATAAAATCATCAATTTCACGTAGATTCTAGCTATTCAGTCGTCGTACCAATGTTTTACGTGATATTCTTACATTCATTTATGACTAAATCACGGAGCTCTTTCTCTCTAATCCTTCTCCCCTGATAGTAGAACAGAAACTCCAGTTCCAATTTGTTTCAAACAGTCAAAGCTTTCTCTATTGAACACTCTCCGAAATCACACTGGAAATACTAAATTCTTTAAATAAAATATATGCGCAGTCGAGCGTCCAATCACATATACTCTTTCCTCAGTAATGACCCAAAAACAATATTAAAAGGTGTACGCTCATTTCCTATTCGTCGCCGTTTAACAAATGTTTGCAAAGACATTTCATAAAATTATTACTTAGATAAAACATGAAAATACTTAAAGAGTAAAATCAAATTGACCTGACCATAGAGATACAATACTGGTAAATATAATTCATAACAGGACTAAGACAAAGTCATAGAGGTAAGAAGTAAAATAATAAACATAAAATTCATTTCTATTGAGGGCTTCTCAAATACCTCTATAGAATAGTCCCCTTCAGAAATGTGACTAACGAACTATACTCTGATATAGGTCTTAGGACCATTTCTCATCATACAAACATCTCATCTATATTCTAATTATTTGCAGAAAATTTACATTTCATATTATTGACCTTATTTACATACTTACTTGCAAACATAGAGTATTGTCACCGATATATGTCTTCAAACGGACATATGTGTAACAGTGTATACTATTCTACAGGAGTGTAATATTTCCTCAACTGCGTTATATTATAGTGTCCTATTACTTGTTTCGTTTTAATGTCAGACAGTTCGTAACAGTTACTTCTAATAATCTTCGTGATCATATATGGTCCATCGAAGAGTAGAAATAGCTTCTTAGTAACGTACTTCCAAAATTGGCTTACTGGATTCGTTCTCTTGAGTACTAAATCTCCACAATTAAAACTCATCTTGCTGGAATCTTTCTGGTATTTTCTCCGAAGATCCGCCGTGGATGTCAACTTGGCTGCGACCAACTCTTCAGTTTCCTTATAAATGATTGCAATGCATTTTTCCGAAACTTCCCAATTTTCAGTAGTTTTCGTATTTTCTGTGTCATCCATAGCAGTTACCATCCAACCTGCAAAATTCAAAATTATTTTATGGCTAGTTAGAAAGTCTACACCGAAAATTACTGGTTTAGCCAATCCTTTTACGATTAATACATTAATGTACTTGGTGCTACCTAAACCTTCTACTTCCAATAAGGTCTGACGATTAATGATGGGACTAGCCCTTGATGTAACCCCTAGAATCTTTAAACTCGGTACTGGCATTCTCGGTAATGATATTCCGGTGCTCTCTATCATGGCTACGCAGTCTTCGCTGATGCAGGATATCTCTGCGCCGCTGTCTAATAGTACAGGCACTTTAACTCCGTTTAAAGTTAACGATATCTCCGGACATAGTGCTTGTTTCGCTTGAACTTCGGTTTCTGTGGGCTCGCTGAGTAAAAATTCACGCTCGTTTTCTTTGAACATAATGGTGTGTATGCTTCGACAATTATTCTTGTCATTTGCGTCGGGATCCAATTTTATACTAGCCCCGTCTAACTTACAATTAGGGACTGACGTGCGGAGCGGGTTTTCGCCATCCCTAATTAGTTTACCGCACTGTCCTTAAATCCTCTAATTTGCTCTTGTGACAAATTAGCAAATCCATTATTTGCATTCGGTGAAATCAAAAATGTGTTATTACCTCCTTGGTTTGTATCTGAGCTTCTGCTAGATTGCATGCGCGGCCATTCCGTGTTGCTTTGCTCGTGACTTGGCGCTATAGAATATGAATTTCTTTCTCTTTGTCGCGCGTCGTGAATGGTGGTGCTAAAGCTGTTCCCTTTTTCAGACGGTACAAACGTTTGTGCATTTATGCTGTACTGACCTCCGGAATGATTATTGTAATTTGCCGATCGTTCTTTCGTTGTTCGATTTTCGCCTGAATTCTCTCTGAAATTAACTGTCCCCTCCGGACGTTTATTCTCCCACTGTGATTCATTTTCGCGTCTGTCTGGTCGCTTCTCGTTTCTACGACGATAGTACTGTGGTTTATAAAATCCGTTACCATATCGCTGACCTCGATATCTATTGTGATACCAATTACTTCCGCAGTTTTCAACGTTCAGTGTGTGAATTTGAGGTTGTTTGTGTCCGCTGTTCTGCCCTTCATTTCGGTTACGCCAGTTATTGTATAACGGTGTCTGTTGGTTCGTGTTCTTGCGCTCGTTAGTTTCTTTGTGCGTTACCGTTTTATCGAGCTTAACGAGTCGTTCATACGTTAACAGTTGTTCCTTGAAATCTACAATATTACTGTATTGCCGTCCACTAAGTTGTAATTGATAATTGAGTGGTAATTGCGAAATTATCATGGCAATAAACTCTTCGTCTTCCATACGGCAATCAAGATAACGAGTTCTCTCGTACATATCGCTGATATGCGCCTCTAAATTTTGAAATTTACGATTTTCGAACTTTTCAGAATGCAACTGTATTCGCAAATTGCTTTGGATACGAGTATTCCAAAATTGGGATATGAAAGCTTTCTGAAACGATTCGTATGCGTGTACCGAATCTTTCGCCAACTCCCACCAATAATATGCCGTGTTTTTCAAGCAGTGGCTAACGCATTTCAATTTTTCTGCGTCTGTTAACTTAAATGTGTGGCAATATTCTCCAAACTGATTTAAGAATCTTCGAGGGTTTTCATTACTTTTCCCTGAATATGTTGGAACGTCATCCAACCATTTCTTAGAAGGGTGGTGTAGTGTAAGTACCGGATCTGCTGACATAATTGCAGTACTAATATTCGCGGGATTTCGCTCGGCTTCTATCGTTATCGATTTGTTTACCGGCGTGTCTTCCTTGTCGGTATTACATTCGCTAGTGTGGTGAGTCGTTAGTTGGGGCGAGAATGTTGCGATGTGTCTGGATTCTCTTTCTATTTCCCCTATTTTCGCCTCTACCATATCTAACCTTCCTGTTAGACGCTCGCTTAAGTGTACTACTTTATCGTCAGTGCGTTTACTGAATATTTCTACACCTTCAATACGAGTGTGTACACTGGAAAACTTCTGTTGCATCTCGTGCTGTGTTTCAGTTAAGTCATGCCTGATTTCTGCTGTTTCATCTGCAATCCTGCCTAAAGTGTTATTTAAGACTTGCACTAAATTGTCTAGTCTTTCGGCGTTTTCTCGCTCCTTTTGTTCCCTTTCTAACTTCTCCTCCTGTTCTATACGCTCCCGTTCTTGTTTCTCCCGTTCCCGTTCTAGTTTCTCCTCCTGTTCTTTACGCTCCCGTTCTTGTTTCTCCCGTTCCCGTTCTAGTTTCTCCTTATTCATGAACTGGAACAGTGCATCTAGGGTAACAGTTGGTGTCGGCGGCGAATGACCCAACTCCATTTCCTGCTGTGACTCCATACCAGTAGTCTCGATGTGCTGTTCTGGTACTACTTCTCTAGGTTCTCGTTCAGGACTAGAGTCAGAAGTGTCATTGCTACCTCTCAAAAAATATGACTTCCTACCTGTGTCTGTCATCTTGACAAAACAAAATTACTGTCTGTATTTTTCAAAGTGTCTTGAGTTGTTCAAAAAAAGATCATAAAATAGTCCCTAACGTTGGCTTACACGTTGTGCGCCAAAAATTCTAAAGTGTTTTCTGAATTACTCTATGGAGTATATTTCCTAAAATGCCAATATCTATAATGTAAAATGTGGTCTAGTTGGGCGCCGTGAAAACTCTATAAAGTACTATTGCTGTGATTGTGTATGTAGCACAACTACTAATCTCTACAGAATATTAACTAAAATATGTCTTGTTATGTTGATAGTGAAAATAAATTATTCTCAAGTTGTATGTACTGGTGTAGTTTGACTCAGTGTGAATACCAAACAATAAAATGTCGTATAATTCCTTAGCAGTATGTCTCCTTCTCTTTGGGTGTAAGTATTCTGACCTTAAAATCAACAAATATAAGTAGTGGGTTTAAAAGCATTAAATTCTCTATGACTGCTGATCTCAGTGTAATAAAAACTAATTATTCTTTCAAGACAATCCAAGCTAAATATTTCTGTCTATCTGGTTTAACATACACATGATATGTAAGTATGGTTATCAATCGGAAAAATAAAATATAATGAAAATTTAACTTTTTACTAGGGTCAAAATCATGGTTGTATGGGTGACAATACTCTTTTGCAACATATCCAACTGTAACATGAAAAGTGACAGAGTCAATGATTAGCAAGCAACATACAAATACCTTTGAGACAATTATTCATGTTTAAATAGGTTTTTCATTAAACAAAATTTCAATATCCGTTATACTTAAATGTCTTTCAGAACTAATTACGTTTTACGTAATTGTATCACTGAATAATAGTTTGGTTATCAGTCAATATTTTAAATATTATTGAAACACATTTTAACTGGCAAATTAGTCTTTTCTTTGTTTTTACTAGCTCAGTCTCTTTCGGTAGATCAAACTGTCTCAAGACTTCTGGACCTGGGGCTATTCTTTAAACATTCAAGACAATTAATGACTTTAACAGATTTTAACTTTGATATCGTACATATTACTGATCAATGTCAGTTAACCAGGTCCAGTATGTACAAGCTACAAGTCTTTACGTAGTTAAGTAGTATTAAGTTGTTTTTGCGAGTTTCAAATTAGGTCTTGATCGTAAACATCATAGTTTAAGATATCTTGCCATTAAAATAGGACAGGTAACTTCTCGCTGTTCTTGTTAATTCGGGGATGGGGCAAACAAACCTCGTCGCGTCGTTACAATACCAAGAGGCTGTGGAAAACCTCTCCGAACCCCTGTCTCTCCTCCGATGTTGCTGGTTAGATCTCACTCTCCTCCGATGTCGCTGGTTGGGTCTCCGTCTCGATGCACCTCCTCTCGTGCTGCTGGTACTCCAGCAGGACTGGCGTCGGTCACCTGGAGTCGTCTAGAAGGATGATGTCCTCCGGTACACCGTCTACGATGCCGTCTACCGCTGTCGAACTCCTTCCATCTCGAAGATTGATAGTCCTTGTCTTCTTTTCTTCTTAATTCGTCGTTGATCCAGTTATATTTATGCTGTTAGTCAAAACTTATCGTCGTCGTAGATTCTTTAGTAGAGCTTCGAACATCGGTAACTACCTCTTCTTTATTGTGTAGTTCCGGTATTTATTATAAAATCATCAATTTCACGTAGATTCTAGCTATTCAGTCGTCGTACCAATGTTTTACGTGATATTCTTACATTCATTTATGACTAAATCACGGAGCTCTTTCTCTCTAATCCTTCTCCCCTGATAGTAGAACAGAAACTCCAGTTCCAATTTGTTTCAAACAGTCAAAGCTTTCTCTATTGAACACTCTCCGAAATCACACTGGAAATACTAAATTCTTTAAATAAAATATATGCGCAGTCGAGCGTCCAATCACATATACTCTTTCCTCAGTAATGACCCAAAAACAATATTAAAAGGTGTACGCTCATTTCCTATTCGTCGCCGTTTAACAAATGTTTGCAAAGACATTTCATAAAATTATTACTTAGATAAAACATGAAAATACTTAAAGAGTAAAATCAAATTGACCTGACCATAGAGATACAATACTGGTAAATATAATTCATAACAGGACTAAGACAAAGTCATAGAGGTAAGAAGTAAAATAATAAACATAAAATTCATTTCTATTGAGGGCTTCTCAAATACCTCTATAACGCAATGCACACACTGGACAAGCAATGGACAGGCAATGCACATACTAGACATGCAATGAACACGCAGGGAAAACGCAATGAACATACAATCAACGCAATGAACAAGCAATGAACATGCAATGAAAAAACGAAACATGAAATGAACACGCAATGGTTACGCAATACACGAAATTACCACGCAATTAAAACACAATACACACATTTTACACGCAATGCACAAACCGCACACGCTATGGACACGCAATACACACACTGGACATGCAAGGAATACGCAATGAACATGTAATAAACATGCAATGCACGCACCAAACACACTGACACTTAAATAAATTACAAAATGAGGTAAATGATATTATATTGCAAAGTAAAATACAGTATGAAAGTTAAGCAAACACAATTTTGTTTACTTAAAATAAAACATATTAGTGGGTCAAGCAAAGAGATTTGGCAAAAAAAAAAAAGTAATGTATTACAAACTGCGAGAATATTTTTTTCTTTATATTGTGTGTATCATGAGGTACATAGTTTCGTTTAAATAATGATTAAGTTAATTTATGCAATAAATCACAAACTTATCTTATTATATCAAGAAGTAGCAGTAGCAAGTAGAATCTTTCTGCAAGTCTCAATAGTAAACAACATGTTAGTATTTCTTGTTTCAATAAAAGTTTTTGTGAAACGCGTATTGCATAAAATAAAATTCAAAGTCTCAGGGCACCACATTTCTTTATCGGTTTCCGAACAATATGCATTCCGATTTGTTCGCAAGGCAGGTTTGCAATATTGGCGCCAAAACGACAAAGAGTAAAAGAAAGAATAAAACCCGAATCAAGGGAAAAGAAAAGGAGGTGAAAAAAGGAACTTGACCTGTGTAAATAAGTTCAGTCGGGGGGTGAAACTTCTGCGCGCAAGGAAAAGTTTCTTTGGCAGCAACTCCACATGTGTGAAATATTTCGCCATGTTGCGCGTTAAAAATAACCGCGGTAGAGGAAACTCCAAAGGAATTTCTCTTCGAGAACAAAAGCAGCCTTACTGGTGTGATATTGTGTGTTTGGTGTTTGAAACATTGAGGTATTAGTTTATGGAGCAAGTTTACGTTCTTAAGTTGAAGTATGTCTGTTTAAAATTTGGTTATCATAACAAACTGTAGCTGTATAAAGTACAGTATAAAGTAAGGTTTTGTTTATTTATGTTGAAAGTAACTCTCTGAAATATGTGTGAAAATGTCATCATCAAGTGAGTATAGTTATTATTAGTGTTAAAAATTACTTAACAAAAAATTATCGCGTCTTTAATTACTCGCCAGTGATATGTAAATATCTAAACTCAAAATCGAACAGAATCATGTGTTTTCATTTTGTTCATGTTGCAAGTATAAAACGAAACTCGGACATGAAAGTTTAAGTAGAATTCTTTAAAACAATGCAAATAGTGATAAACACACAGATCAATAAAAACTCGCTTTCCAAAAAGATACCAAAATTTCTTGACGCGAATCATCAATTATTTTCTGCGCCTGCCACTAGAGTTCGCTGCCTGAATCGTGACCGTTGCCTTCCACCATCGCCCGCAGATTGCACCAAGAAACAAACGAAAATTTTAAACTATTAGAAAGGGCTCCGATGAAAGCGAAAAAAGACTTGAAATATCCTTAACACCAGCTTTAGTACGGATTTTTTTTACCAGGAGTTTTATTATAATACTACTCATCTTTTTGACGTGACACGTCTAATAAATCGATGTACGCCGGCTGCACGCACGAAAAAGTGTCCCGTTACGCACATTGTCCCGTTGCGTTGTGTCCCGTTACGCTCATTGTACGCTTGCGCCGCATCCATCTCTCTTCTACTCGATTGGAACAACCATCGATTTGACTTTTTCGAGGCACATTAAATTTGAAACACTCCCATTCGTTTCCTACTTTTCCTATCATCGTCCTATCCTTAACATAATAACACAGATTGGAAGAAGTTAAATAGCAAACATGTGTAAAAGTTATATTTAAAATAATCTCTTCCTTAAAGTAATAAACATATTTGAATTAATGAGTGCAAATAAAAGTAAATTTATCAATTAAATTGTAGATTCCATTTCACTCCTTCTTTGTATCCATACAAAATAGTGATATTGAATAAAAATGATTCAATTTTATTCATAAAACTATGCAATCATATCAACAATGTTTTGTTATGACGTCACGTTAAACTATCGTCCGTAACCCGACTTTACAGACAACCAATTTTTTTCACTAAACAGTTGATACTATAACGTTTTTTCGCACTTTAGAAGTTATACTTCAATGGCGTTACTAAAATATCAACGTGAAACATTCGAAAACCCATATTACAACACGAAGTGTATGTTTGTATATTTTTTTGCTTAAACGAATATTATCAGCGTGTAAAAAACTGCCACAAACAAACCATAATTTTTTTAAAAGGTTTAACAATATTATATAGTATAATTATATAATTTTATTATATTATAAAAAAGTTAAAAAAAAGTGCTAAAAATTTAATCACTTCCCTTGAGGATAACAAGCTACCAGTCTACCACTGTGCTACCGAGCCCGTTGACATATTGTAAGGAGAATATGTAGTATAATCATTGTAATGCAACTTTTCTTAAATATTTTAAAACTTGAGATGATTTTATTATGACTAATTTAGTTTACAAAATATATTCTAGGGTAGTTTTAATATAATGTTTTATTTGGCACACCAGTACGTCGGGAATGTACCCTAATGTTTACGAAATTACTAGAAATATTCAGAGAGCTTAGTTGTTTACACACAAAAAAAAAGTGGCCCTCCAGAATATGTGTGTGTGTTTGTGTGTCTAAGGTTGTTTCCATTTTGACTTGAATTATAGCTAAGGAAAATATTACAGCACATACTCATAACTTCCTAAATCTATGGATTCATTTATATATTTTTAAACGAAGATATGTCAACGTGTTCACAATCGAAAGTCCTAAATGTTTACACAGTTAAATTTTCGCAGGAAAAATATCTTCAGGCTGCTTTATTTAGAAATCTTTCTTAACTGAATGTCTACGAAACAAACCTTGACATATAACATTGAAAAAAAAAATAGACAAGTGACTAATACCAGATAGCTCAAATGATTTAAAGAGAAAAATATCAATGTTGTCACACCTGTCCAAAAGATAGTAAAATAATTTTCCAGCGTGAACGAATCATTTATTGTAAATTAATGGTACAAACATTAAAGGGGATAGGTTTTAACATTACCTTTTCCATGAAAATCAGACACTCATTGTATTAAATATTTTCTGATGTATGTTTTCATTTAATAACATGAAAACACATTACGTGAAGAATAACTGAATAAAACATCAATAATTTATGGTATTTAATAAAGTAATGCTTGCCCAGTTACTTACATTAACAGAGTAAACAGATTTACAGTGGAATTCTTTTACGATGGCCTCGTTGGAAAATGGATTAGTGAACAATTTCAGAACGAATATAGCCAATTTCTGTAAAGTAACACAGAATTAATCATTTATAGTAGAATAACGAATACACATAAGGTGTGAGCAATCAGTAAGTTCCATGTAATTAATCTTTGCCAGATATTAAAAAAGTTTATATAAAGAAAACAAAACGTGCAACCTCTAAAACAAATGTGTTCCAAGTGTAAATCAATATGTTACGACAAGTTTATAACACCCAATAATCATCAAAGAAAATTTTAAAGGTTACAATTGCAAAAAAAAGTAATACTGTAATTGGGTCTCCAGTTGGATATAGTATTTAATGCTGGGACAAACCCATAGTAGGCACTTGTATGTATTGTAACCAACTCGTGTCTTACATGTTTCTATAAGTACTTAAATGCAATAGCTTGGAAGCACTGAGAAAAAGTTGGGAGCGAGCCCTAATACCATAGCATCTCCCAGAGGTGACACGAGTGGAAACAAGATGAATTTAGAGCACTCACTGGAGAACAGGTTGAGTGTTTGAGGATCGACAAGGCAAAAAAAATCTTAAAGACTACGGTGTTAGTTTATAAGCATATTCATTTTATTGTTGACAAAGGATTATATATATTAGATCCAATTATTTCTCCCTCTTTTTGTTACACAGAAATTTCCATTATTACAATGCAGTCTTAATTTAAACTTGTTTATACCTCATTTGAATATAAGTGAAATCGTGTGATTACGAAGTTACTCTCTCGTTAAGTTACCAAATGTTGCAACTTATCCTAGCCCGGCCGGGGATTTAACGGAAGTTAACATACATTATAAAAAGTAGGATACAATATCGAATTTTAACCATACCAACTCCACTTGTACCCTTATATTAAATTATTTCTGAAATTACATTATTATTTAATCATGCTAAACCAGATCAATTTCGATACTGCTGTCATTTACAATTTTTGTTGTAACAAAACAATGTTATTGTCCTTAACAGTGATTACAGACTAATTTCATAGTCCTGTTGGCTGGCGCATGTCGTCAAGAAGGAGAACAATGGTGGCCGAGAAGAAAGAGAAGCCCGCTGCAGGGTCGCTGGTAGAAAGGGTTGCATCTGTAGTTGAATTTGGTACTCGGGAGACGCCCGGGGTGGTACTTAAACCCACTGCACAGAAGCACAGTGTAAAATTAGGATATTGGAAGTTTTCAACTATATAAAAACAAAAGGGGAACGTCAGACTAACTATTGTGGAATGAGGCGTAAATTATTACTCACCATCGTGGGTTGCAACTCGCAGATTAATCCATGCAGGAAATGTGACACGACCGCGGGTGTCGAGCAAAACTACGATGCACTTCCGGCACTACCGAATACTGCTTAAAATCAATAATGCAAATACAATATTTCGGGAACACTCCCGGGTCAAAAGCGACTACATACTAAGTAGCCAACTGGAGAGATCACTCGAAACAAAATTTAACTAGCGAAATAATTCGCGGCCGACGTTCCAGGACACGATCTGGGCAGACAGAAGGATGACTTCCTCTCATCATGGGAAGCGCAGTACATTAAAAATGCCGAAAGGCGCCTGGGGGCAAAGAAGAGGGGGATCCAGGGCTCTGATTGGCTGGTACCCCGTCATTTAGGGGCCTATGCATCAACCGGGGAAAGGGGGGGTATGTGTGTATTGCAGGTGGACGGCAGTCAAGGGGCAACTCGTAGAGGGGTGTAACAGGCTGGGACGGGGGGCACTCTCGTGGCGAGTTACGGAACTAAGTGCAGTTGGTTGCCGAGGCCGCCACGAGAGATCGTGGTGGAGGCACTGCACATAAGCTAGGACCAAAGGGGCGACACTGGCGCTCCGGGACGAGAGGCTGGGGAACTAGACTCTCGTGGCGAGTTACGGAACTAAGTGCAGTTGGTTGCCGAGGCCGCCACGAGAGATCGTGGTGGAGGCACGGCACATAAGCTAGGACCAAAGGGGCGACACTGGCGCTCCGGGACGAGAGGCTGGGGAACTAGACTCTCGTGGCGAGTTACGGAACTAAGTGCAGTTGGTTGCCGAGGCCGCCACGAGAGATCGTGGTGGAGGCACGGCACATAAGCTAGGACCAAAGGGGCGACACTGGCGCTCCGGGACGAGAGGCTGGGGAACTAGACTCTCGTGGCGAGTTACGGAACTAAGTGCAGTTGGTTGCCGAGGCCGCCACGAGAGATCGTGGTGGAGGCACGGCACATAAGCTAGGACCAAAGGGGCGACACTGGCGCTCCGGGACGAGAGGCTGGGGAACTAGACTCTCGTGGCGAGTTACGGAACTAAGTGCAGTTGGTTGCCGAGGCCGCCACGAGAGATCGTGGTGGAGGCACGGCACATAAGCTAGGACCAAAGGGGCGACACTGGCGCTCCGGGACGAGAGGCTGGGGAACTAGACTCTCGTGGCGAGTTACGGAACTAAGTGCAGTTGGTTGCCGAGGCCGCCACGAGAGATCGCGGTGGAAGCACTGCACATAAGCTAGGACCAAAGGGGCGACACTGGCGCTCCGGGACGAGAGGCTGGGGAACTAGACTCTCGTGGCGAGTTACGGAACTAAGTGCAGTTGGTTGCCGAGGCCGCCACGAGAGATCGTGGTGGAGGCACTGCACATAAGCTAGGACCAAAGGGGCGACACTGGCGCTCCGGGACGAGAGGCTGGGGAACTAGACTCTCGTGGCGAGTTACGGAACTAAGTGCAGTTGGTTGCCGAGGCCGCCACGAGAGATCGCGGTGGAGGCACGGCACATAAGCTAGGACCAAAGGGGCGACACTGGCGCTCCGGGACGAGAGGCTGGGGAACTAGACTCTCGTGGCGAGTTACGGAACTAAGTGCAGTTGGTTGTCGAGGCCGCCACGAGAGATCGCGGTGGAAGCACTGCACATAAGCTAGGACCAAAGGGGTGACACTGGCGCTCCGGGACGAGAGGCTGGGGAACTAGACTCTCGTGGCGAGTTACGGAACTAAGTGCAGTTGGTTGCCGAGGCCGCCACGAGAGATCGCGGTGGAGGCACGGCACATAAGCTAGGACCAAAGGGGCGACACTGGCGCTCCGGGACGAGAGGCTGGGGAACTAGACTCTCGTGGCGAGTTACGGAACTAAGTGCAGTTGGTTGCCGAGGCCGCCACGAGAGATCGTGGTGGAGGCACGGCACATAAGCTAGGACCAAAGGGGCGACACTGGCGCTCCGGGACGAGAGGCTGGGGAACTAGACTCTCGTGGCGAGTTACGGAACTAAGTGCAGTTGGTTGCCGAGGCCGCCACGAGAGATCGCGGTGGAGGCACGGCACATAAGCTAGGACCAAAGGGGCGACACTGGCGCTCCGGGACGAGAGGCTGGGGAACTAGACTCTCGTGGCGAGTTACGGAACTAAGTGCAGTTGGTTGCCGAGGCCGCCACGAGAGATCGCGGTGGAGGCACGGCACATAAGCTAGGACCAAAGGGGCGACACTGGCGCTCCGGGACGAGAGGCTGGGGAACTAGACTCTCGTGGCGAGTTACGGAACTAAGTGCAGTTGGTTGCCGAGGCCGCCACGAGAGATCGCGGTGGAGGCACGGCACATAAGCTAGGACCAAAGGGGCGACACTGGCGCTCCGGGACGAGAGGCTGGGGAACTAGACTCTCGTGGCGAGTTACGGAACTAAGTGCAGTTGGTTGCCGAGGCCGCCACGAGAGATCGCGGTGGAGGCACGGCACATAAGCTAGGACCAAAGGGGCGACACTGGCGCTCCGGGACGAGAGGCTGGGGAACTAGACTCTCGTGGCGAGTTACGGAACTAAGTGCAGTTGGTTGCCGAGGCCGCCACGAGAGATCGCGGTGGAGGCACGGCACATAAGCTAGGACCAAAGGGGCGACACTGGCGCTCCGGGACGAGAGGCTGGGGAACTAGACTCTCGTGGCGAGTTACGGAACTAAGTGCAGTTGGTTGCCGAGGCCGCCACGAGAGATCGTGGTGGAGGCACGGCACATAAGCTAGGACCAAAGGGGCGACACTGGCGCTCCGGGACGAGAGGCTGGGGAACTAGACTCTCGTGGCGAGTTACGGAACTAAGTGCAGTTGGTTGTCGAGGCCGCCACGAGAGATCGCGGTGGAAGCACTGCACATAAGCTAGGACCAAAGGGGCGACACTGGCGCTCCGGGACGAGAGGCTGGGGAACTAGACTCTCGTGGCGAGTTACGGAACTAAGTGCAGTTGGTTGCCGAGGCCGCCACGAGAGATCGTGGTGGAGGCACGGCACATAAGCTAGGACCAAAGGGGCGACACTGGCGCTCCGGGACGAGAGGCTGGGGAACTAGACTCTCGTGGCGAGTTACGGAACTAAGTGCAGTTGGTTGTCGAGGCCGCCACGAGAGATCGCGGTGGAAGCACTGCACATAAGCTAGGACCAAAGGGGCGACACTGGCGCTCCGGGACGAGAGGCTGGGGAACTAGACTCTCGTGGCGAGTTACGGAACTAAGTGCAGTTGGTTGCCGAGGCCGCCACGAGAGATCGTGGTGGAGGCACGGCACATAAGCTAGGACCAAAGGGGCGACACTGGCGCTCCGGGACGAGAGGCTGGGGAACTAGACTCTCGTGGCGAGTTACGGAACTAAGTGCAGTTGGTTGTCGAGGCCGCCACGAGAGATCGCGGTGGAAGCACTGCACATAAGCTAGGACCAAAGGGGCGACACTGGCGCTCCGGGACGAGAGGCTGGGGAACTAGACTCTCGTGGCGAGTTACGGAACTAAGTGCAGTTGGTTGCCCAGGCCGCCACGAGAGATCGTGGTGGAGGCACGGCACATAAGCTAGGACCAAAGGGGGGACACTGGCGCTCCGGGACGAGAGGCTGGGGAACTAGACTCTCGTGGCGAGTTACGGAACTAAATGCAGTTGGTTGCCGAGGCCGCCACGAGAGATCGTGGTGGAAGCACTGCACATAAGCTAGGACCAAAGGGGCGACACTGGCGCTCCGGGACGAGAGGCTGGGGAACTAGACTCTCGTGGCGAGTTACGGAACTAAGTGCAGTTGGTTGCCGAGGCCGCCACGAGAGATCGCGGTGGAAGCACTGCACATAAGCTAGGACCAAAGGGGCGACACTGGCGCTCCGGGACGAGAGGCTGGGGAACTAGACTCTCGTGGCGAGTTACGGAACTAAGTGCAGTTGGTTGCCGAGGCCGCCACGAGAGATCGCGGTGGAAGCACTGCACATAAGCTAGGACCAAAGGGGCGACACTGGCGCTCCGGGACGAGAGGCTGGGGAACTAGACTCTCGTGGCGAGTTACGGAACTAAGTGCAGTTGGTTGCCCAGGCCGCCACGAGAGATCGCGGTGGAAGCACTGCACATAAGCTAGGACCAAAGGGGCGACACTGGCGCTCCGGGACGAGAGGCTGGGGAACTAGACTCTCGTGGCGAGTTACGGAACTAAGTGCAGTTGGTTGCCCAGGCCGCCACGAGAGATCGTGGTGGAGGCACGGCACATAAGCTAGGACCAAAGGGGCGACACTGGCGCTCCGGGACGAGAGGCTGGGGATCTAGACTCTCGTGGCGAGTTACGGAACTAAGTGCAGTTGGTTGCCGAGGCCGCCACGAGAGATCGTGGTGGAGGCACGGCACATAAGCTAGGACCAAAGGGGCGACACTGGCGCTCCGGGACGAGAGGCTGGGGAACTAGACTCTCGTGGCGAGTTACGGAACTAAGTGCAGTTGGTTGTCGAGGCCGCCACGAGAGATCGCGGTGGAAGCACGGCACATAAGCTAGGACCAAAGGGGCGACACTGGCGCTCCGGGACGAGAGGCTGGGGATCTAGACTCTCGTGGCGAGTTACGGAACTAAGTGCAGTTGGTTGCCGAGGCCGCCACGAGAGATCGTGGTGGAGGCACGGCACATAAGCTAGGACCAAAGGGGCGACACTGGCGCTCCGGGACGAGAGGCTGGGGATCTAGACTCTCGTGGCGAGTTACGGAACTAAGTGCAGTTGGTTGCCGAGGCCGCCACGAGAGATCGTGGTGGAGGCACGGCACATAAGCTAGGACCAAAGGGGCGACACTGGCGCTCCGGGACGAGAGGCTGGGGATCTAGACTCTCGTGGCGAGTTACGGAACTAAGTGCAGTTGGTTGCCGAGGCCGCCACGAGAGATCGTGGTGGAGGCACGGCACATAAGCTAGGACCAAAGGGGCGACACTGGCGCTCCGGGACGAGAGGCTGGGGATCTAGACTCTCGTGGCGAGTTACGGAACTAAGTGCAGTTGGTTGCCGAGGCCGCCACGAGAGATCGTGGTGGAGGCACGGCACATAAGCTAGGACCAAAGGGGCGACACTGGCGCTCCGGGACGAGAGGCTGGGGATCTAGACTCTCGTGGCGAGTTACGGAACTAAGTGCAGTTGGTTGCCCAGGCCGCCACGAGAGATCGTGGTGGAGGCACGGCACATAAGCTAGGACCAAAGGGGCGACACTGGCGCTCCGGGACGAGAGGCTGGGGAACTAGACTCTCGTGGCGAGTTACGGAACTAAGTGCAGTTGGTTGCCCAGGCCGCCACGAGAGATCGTGGTGGAGGCACGGCACATAAGCTAGGACCAAAGGGGCGACACTGGCGCTCCGGGACGAGAGGCTGGGGATCTAGACTCTCGTGGCGAGTTACGGAACTAAGTGCAGTTGGTTGCCCAGGCCGCCACGAGAGATCGCGGTGGAAGCACGGCACATAAGCTAGGACCAAAGGGGCGACACTGGCGCTCCGGGACGAGAGGCTGGGGAACTAGACTCTCGTGGCGAGTTACGGAACTAAGTGCAGTTGGTTGCCCAGGCCGCCACGAGAGATCGTGGTGGAGGCACGGCACATAAGCTAGGACCAAAGGGGCGACACTGGCGCTCCGGGACGAGAGGCTGGGGATCTAGACTCTCGTGGCGAGTTACGGAACTAAGTGCAGTTGGTTGCCGAGGCCGCCACGAGAGATCGTGGTGGAGGCACGGCACATAAGCTAGGACCAAAGGGGCGACACTGGCGCTCCGGGACGAGAGGCTGGGGAACTAGACTCTCGTGGCGAGTTACGGAACTAAGTGCAGTTGGTTGCCGAGGCCGCCACGAGAGATCGTGGTGGAGGCACGGCACATAAGCTAGGACCAAAGGGGCGACACTGGCGCTCCGGGACGAGAGGCTGGGGAACTAGACTCTCGTGGCGAGTTACGGAACTAAGTGCAGTTGGTTGTCGAGGCCGCCACGAGAGATCGCGGTGGAAGCACTGCACATAAGCTAGGACCAAAGGGGCGACACTGGCGCTCCGGGACGAGAGGCTGGGGAACTAGACTCTCGTGGCGAGTTACGGAACTAAGTGCAGTTGGTTGCCGAGGCCGCCACGAGAGATCGTGGTGGAGGCACGGCACATAAGCTAGGACCAAAGGGGCGACACTGGCGCTCCGGGACGAGAGGCTGGGGAACTAGACTCTCGTGGCGAGTTACGGAACTAAGTGCAGTTGGTTGCCGAGGCCGCCACGAGAGATCGCGGTGGAAGCACTGCACATAAGCTAGGACCAAAGGGGCGACACTGGCGCTCCGGGACGAGAGGCTGGGGAACTAGACTCTCGTGGCGAGTTACGGAACTAAGTGCAGTTGGTTGCCCAGGCCGCCACGAGAGATCGCGGTGGAAGCACTGCACATAAGCTAGGACCAAAGGGGCGACACTGGCGCTCCGGGACGAGAGGCTGGGGAACTAGACTCTCGTGGCGAGTTACGGAACTAAGTGCAGTTGGTTGCCCAGGCCGCCACGAGAGATCGCGGTGGAAGCACTGCACATAAGCTAGGACCAAAGGGGCGACACTGGCGCTCCGGGACGAGAGGCTGGGGAACTAGACGGGCTCGTGGTCGAGACATAGGTCGCAGGGAGCGCGAATGTGCCGCGCTCAGGCGGGTAAAGAGGGAATTGAGATTTAAACTTTAGTTCACGATACCACCGAGAGGTACCGTTTGCAGTATGGCTGCGAAAAGGAAGACCTTGGTAGGAGCACTTCTCGGGACAGGGATGGTGATTTAAAAAGGGGGGGGGGGGGTTAATGCACAGTCAGTGGGAAAACGGGGATCCGGCCCGAGGCTACGTGCCTGGCTGGGGTGTAACTTGGGCCGAGAGGCCTGACCTAACTCGCCTACCGCAGCTGAGTTTCAGATCGGAAGCCGACCCTGAGAAGCTTGCCAAAGCACAGAACAAAACGCGAGTTCGTGACAGAATGGATCAGGAGGTACTAGATAACACGCCAGGGCGTATTCTGGACGGTGGGAACTAAAGCCTGTCCAGCAGAGTCGGCTGGACGCAGTTATCCTGTGCTGAGGGAGCCTGGGAAAGGACTGCCAGCAGCTTGGCAAAGTTTGAATGGGAGTGAGCCTTAGAAGGGAAAAGTTTAAATATGAAAAATATTTACGAGAAACAAAGTAAATTTAAATTGAAGCAAATGTTTTGGAAATGCTAATCCGAGGGAATTTTTGGCACAGTATCACAGTATTAACACGTGCGAATCAATGTTTTATCAAATCAAAACTTTTGAATATAAAAATGTTTTGAGCTACACATAAAATAACAAGTCTGGAATATAAAAGCATGAGTCGGTTTATCATTTAAGTTTACTCAAAGTAATTTAACAATTTAATATTAATCTATCAATATAAATTTATGAGTAAAGTTTTGCTTAATTCAGAGAGATAATAAGACTTAAATACTGAGACCAATAGATCTGAGAGAAATAAAGTCTGAAGATTTTCTAAAGTCTACCAGCATGAAAGTTTTAAAGAGATTCTTTCAAATTTAATATCTTTATGTTTAAAAAAAATTACTATCCAACGTAGTTGCTTGTAGTTACTTACTGACAGAAAATTAAGCATCGGTAGAAACACGCTGTTTTGGTAGATTGATTTCACTTCATGGTGGATCTAAATTGCCTCTAAATCTAATTATAAATCATTAAAGACTGACTGAATATTCATATATTCAATATCATGGATGTCCAAAATGCTTATTGGTCGATAAAAATGTCCCCTCCTGTGGCGGCTTACACCTGATTAGGTAACCACTTCTCCTTCTTGTTTATAACTGGTTCAGGGTCTTCAAGGGCGTGTAAAGAACACTGCAGTCCAATAAATAATGGTAAAGCAGATACGGTGGTTTAAGTCTTATTTGCTATTAAATGTACTCACGTAATAAATGTTGCTCTACAACCTGGCGTCAGTAAAATAATTGTACTTTTTGACTTAAACACCAAAATTTTAAGTTATTTAGTAAAATAGCGATCACTAACATTAAAATGCATATGTAAGCTTAAATGTCAATAACTTTTTGGGAATTAAGACCATTAAATGTGAACACTTCAGCTTCCCAATGTGTACGTTAATAGCTAATATTTACGATGCTCAGGAACAAGGGAAAATCTAGCCGAGTGAAATAAAAAACGCCGCAGTTAAAGCTTTTTGAATCAATCAGAATTGGGTAGAAGATAATATTATTCATTTTGTAGGAAGAAATAAAAATATAATACAGTGCAAAAATTAAAAACGAAATCGTTTCCATGACGACGACTCAAATAACCAAAATATGTTACTTTTAAAAAGTAGGGGTTAGATACTTCAAAATGTTTTTTTTAATTAATTCACAAAAATTAAAAGGGTTTTAAGTGTCAAAAACCTTTTCTTTTCAAACACGGCAATGGTATAAAATAATCAAAATATTGCAATTTTGTATTTAGTTAACAGAGTAGGTACCTAGAGAATCTTAAGTCCTTTAAAATAAAATTTTCAAAGATTTGCAAATAAATAAAGTAACAAATTAATTGAAAAAGAAAACGTATTTCCATGAAAGAAATTTATTAATTAATACCTCTGTACACTATTTATCGTTCAAATTTAACGTAATTTTCAAAATGCACTTATTATAACCTTGGGTTTCTCTTTCACACTCTTGCCTATGCCATTAGCACAAAACTGTCCGGTATTGTTCTCTAAAGTATTTTATTGTCATTTGTTACACAGTTTTCCAATGTAAAATTATCGCCACTGAAACGTAGTCATGGACCGAATAGTTCTGAACATATCTTAGCTTCTCCGTTCGCTTGTGCCACTTCGTGGTCGGAAAAATAAAACCTTTTCCAAAACTTACACGATAAACGGAAAACTGCATTCTCTAAAAAAATTAAGAACGAATTCTTGCGAATATATTATTAATATAACACACCTAAACTAACATAAACGTAAGTGTTAAATAAGCAAAAATAAAAATTAAGCCAGAATGCACTAACGCTTGGCTCCATGTAGTTAATCGTAGAGTTATCTATAATTATAATTATAAGTTCACTCGTAGGTGCTCGCGTCTGGCTAGAATATTGCACGTCCGCTTGCTGCCTCTCACATAGAGGTGACTGGTCTTTTGACGCTCGTGGTGGTGTCGCCCTTAAGAGGCCCGCCTGGTCACTGTTGTATGTGTGTTAGTGAGGCGGGATGATGAGTGCGACGCTAGCTGGTGCTTCTAGCGCGGTGTCGCCTCTGGACTGGCGCGCAGTCTTCTCGTCGTCACAGGATAACTGTGAAATTTGAGCGGTGACCGTAACAATATATGGCCGAGAAATGAAGATAAAGGTGTAATGCAAGTTTCTTAAGTGCTTTCAAGAATCTGTACCGGTTGTTTTACGCCTAAAAATTACTCTGAAAACATACGCTTTAGCCATTGTAACTCTTATAAAAATACAGTTTAAAAACTTCATCCGAAATCAAAAGTACTTTTCGGCCCTCAGCGAACTCTTAAATGCTTTTCGTAAGTAGACCCCACTCGGATATCTTGAATAGTATGGAATCATGTTGTTTTTCCTGAAACTCTGCACACCGTGTGTGCCCGGGCAGGCGGATCCCTTAAGAGGCCCGTCTGGTCACTGGTGTATGTGTGTACTAGTGGCAGGATGATGACTGCGACGCTCGCTGGTGCTTCTAGCGCGGCGTCGACTCTGAACTGGCGCGCAATGGAGAAATGCGACATTTGAAGTTTGACCGTAACATTTTATGGCGCAGAAATGAAGATAAAGTGGTGTAATGAAAGTCATTTGAGTTCTTTCAAGAGTCGGTCCTCGGCGTATTCTTAAATAATCTTCGTTAACAGCAGTTTTATCTGAAGCTCTGTACAAGGTACGTGTGCCCATGGTTGGAAGAAGGGATGGGGTTGCCTTATCACTTCCCTGCTTCTGGCCGAATGAAAACAGTAATAACGCCAGGCAGGCGCACATATACTTCCCGCACGACTGGCATGTCGCGCGGGAAACCGAAGCAACACCCCTCTCACTTCCAATAAGTCTTGTTTTGCCTCCTCTCCATTCTGCGCTGCGCCCGAAAAAAAAAAAAACACGTTTCTGCAACACCGTTTCGGTTTACCTTGCAGCGGGTCAACACATAAAAAGAGAAGGAAAAAAAACTTTATCTCAACATTTAGAAGACGACTGATTCTTTCACCAGTGATCGGCAGGGGCTGGCATTTTTCGCGAATAAATTTGAACGTCTACTAGACTGCAACAAGGTATACGCGCACCGTCGGTTTCTTCCTTGTGATTGGCGGTCGTCTGCGAGAGAAGTAGTTGCCTTATTTGGCTGAGCCACTCAGGACGCAGTTGGTTCCGCAATGAATTACTGTGATTGGTGTTTTAATAATCGTCATGTACCTGAAACTCACCTAATCACGAAACACAGACGATGCGACAGTTTTTTAACTTTCAGCTAGTCTCGGAATCTTGTCGCGAAATATGCATGGCCCTAGTGATCGGCTATCTTCGGAGAGCTTCGGAACTGAGCAACGCCCGAACAGTTCCGAAGCTCTCCGAAGATAGCCGATCACTAGGGCCATGCATATTTCGCGACAAGATTCCGAGACTAGCTGAAAGTTAAAAAACTGTCGCATCGTCTGTGTTTCGTGATTAGGTGAGTTTCAGGTACATGACGATTATTAAAACACCAATCACAGTAATTCATTGCGGAACCAACTGCATCCTGAGTGGCTCAGCCAAATAAGGCAACTACTTCTCTCGCAGACGACCGCCAATCACAAGGAAGAAACCGACGGTGCGCGTATACCTTGTTGCAGTCTAGTAGACGTTCAAATTTATTCGCGAAAAATGCCAGCCCCTGCCGATCACTGGTGAAAGAATCAGTCGTCTTCTAAATGTTGAGATAAAGTTTTTTTTCCTTCTCTTTTTATGTGTTGACCCGCTGTGAAATGTAGGCTTATCTTGCGTAGCGCACCGGGCTCGCTTCGTTCATGGAGGTAAAAATTTTTGGGGAAGAGTGTGTGTAATAAATTCAATTTTAGTTATTGAAGTCAAAACAAGTACGACCCCGCATTTTCTATCTGAACAGCAAAAAAAAATTTTTTTTCAAGCGAAACTCATTTATATCCATAAGGGTAAAATAAGTCTGAGCAGTTACGCCATAAAAATGAACGAAGAGTACTTAAACATTTTTTAGATGACGAACATATTAGGTAACGGAACAAATTATCTGACAATGCGCGGGGGTAGACCGACCATGAAAATAAAAAAAGAATCTGTTTCTTCAGATTAATCAGCCAATACAATTCAAAAATAATAGATTTGGGAATACTACGATTTGTTTTTAACTAGGGAAGCAATAAAATCACTTTTAGACTAAATACAATTCAGTATAAGCTGTTACGATAGACATTATTCAAATTGATATATTTGCTTGCAAGTATCATCCTTGGATTATAAAGTAATCACCACTATATTTTAAACACTGTTAGAAATAACAGTAAATTTACGGAATTTTTTAACGAAGAACTAAACTGAAATAAACGAAGAGTACTTCGTAATCTCAGATGATTGTATTTTCGTAGAAACTACGCCGATTTGCGACTTCCGAGTTATGTATTACGTTGTTAACAAGGTAACCACATACTCGGGAGAGAAATAAAAAGGTTTTTGCTTGAACGTAAAGAGTTTTTAACTTTTCCTTACCTTTATAATTTTATTATTGAATCATGTTCAGATTAAGTTAATTAAAATCCCATGAATGTACGAAGATAGACGTAAACTTTCGAAGATCCTTAGATAATTTGTAAGAAGTTTTCTTCATAAATTTAAGGTGAACATTTCTTACAGTGCAGCTAGCAATGCAGAAACACTACTTTTATAAATTAATACAAAATATTTAATCAAATTCGAGGGACGGAAATATATTTTATTTAAATGTTTTGATTGCAAGACACTAAATGGATACTTGGGGGAAAAATAAGCAAGGGATTTTTAATGGAAATGTTTTAGGTTATAAATTTTAGCAAAACTCCATACAGAAAAATACGAGACTTCACCATTCTAAATTCTTTTGACAAAGAATTCAATGAAATATTCTCATGATTGGTAAAATTCGAAAAAAACAGTCATCAAAAATATGTTACGCTTGCCGCAGTAGACTTTATTCCCACAGCCTATCGTATATTGTCTCAGAGTCACTCAAAAGAGAGACATTAACAAACATTATTTTTTATGTTTTGAAAATTAAATACTTGTACGCTACACATGGACATCAAACGTAAAGAAAATGTGTAGCGGTATGTATTTTTTGCTGAAATATTTCGTGACTAGCTGGGAGTTAAATCTCTGTAACATTGTGTGTGTTACGTGATTGGATGTGTTTCTTTTAGGTATATGCCTACTGTCAGCACAGCAATAACAGCGATTCGGTGCGGAAGGAAACGCGTCCTGAATGGCCATGGTCAAAAAAGGCAATGCCGTCTCTCGCAGACGGCCACCAATCACAAGGAAGAAACAACTGGCGCAGGCATACCATATTTCAGTCTGATGGATTTACTGATTAATTTTTCGCGAATAATATATGCCCCTAAAACTATGTATGATATTATTATTCCATAGTTTCATTTCTAACATGCGTGGAGACAAGGAACGGATGGGTTTTAGTTTACTGAGTGAAACGTATGTACAGCCAGTATGGAAATGCGAAGCAATAACGTTGTCTTAGCGTTAGTGAAAATGAATAACAAAAATCTATTAACTAAGAGCCTAAACAATGAAAATTGTTAAGTTCTCAAAGTGTAATGATCAAGAGTCAGGCACTAGATAGCAAGTTTGCATTATAGTCAACATGCGCATACTTATGCACTTTCACAATTGCAATCGGATACGTGGGAGATGTGCGAGGGTGTAAGAGAAAGTAAAAGCACTGTAAGTTTTCTTTTGTAAATAAAACAGAAAAATTTATGTAAATTTATAGATTACTGATTAAACTACTGAAAATTCTCGCAGTAATACTGGGTTCTGATTTTTACCTGGTCATTTATGCTTTCTGTTATTCCATGACCTCCATTATTTAAATATATTTATAACCTGATTAGCTTTCCAGTATTAGTTATGCACATAATAAACGCGATACAAAAAATTAAGTCCAATTATTAAAAATTCTGTTATCTTTACCATGGATTTAAAAAATATGCTTGAATTAATTATGAATAAAAAGTTACTATTATGCGCCAATTTTCGTAAGAAATACTTAGTTTTATTTCGAAAACGGTTTTCACATATGCGATATCTTTCTTGTACTATTGAAGCATATTTCTTGGTAACAAACATTTTTTTTCTATGTGGGTGTTGAGGGTTTAAGAGGATGTACAGGGTTGACAGGGCGTTCAAGTGAGTTAAAGGGGATGGTATGGAATTTAAAGAGGCGCAAGGTGACGTAAGATGATTGTTTGTAGTTTTAGGGGTAAAATGGTTTGTTAAGGGGCTGTATGATGTGTGAAACGGTGTTGGGAGTGGCAAGAAATTGTAAGGTATGTTTAGGTTGGTAAAATTGTGTGTGAGGGGGCGTGAAAGAATGCGAAGGTTGAGGTAAGGGGAGTTGTCAAGGTAATGTAGGAGGGTCTGTGAAGATGTGAGGGACCGCACTGCACTAAGCCCTATTGCGTGTTCCTTTAAGGCGTTCATTCGCCGGGGAGACGCGTATGCAACATTGATTCTTCTAACAGAAGTGCAACTCCCACAAAGCTGCGAGGGCAAGTCGATGAGATGCTTCATCAGAGAATAGCTTGAAGGATATGGCCTAGGACTGGGGCGCGCGATGGCGAGAGAAAGAAAGGGAATACCGAACACAACACTACTCACTCTTGGGTAAGCGTTAGTGAAGCGACGATACAGTGGCTTATTTTGAGATAAGATGGGAAAGAAAACTTATTTATTTGCTCTTTAAAAAATTCTTTTAAATTCTGTCAGCGTTGTGAACATTTTCCAGAAGCCTAATGTTATGTACCATATTTTAACAATCGTAAAAAAATGTATTAAAAATTTAGTGATTCCACTATTGAATAAATATTTATTTTCAACGCATAGTTACATATTATTTAAATATTTGCATACACAAAAACTTATTTAATTTTTATATCTTTAAGGCCTAATTTAATCCATGGTGGCCACACCTCACAATTTTTTTAAAATTTAAGTTAAAAACTGATTTCTTTTTGTTGTATTCACATTTTTGCTGAACAAAAATCACTTCGTGTTGGAATTTATGATTCTTCCTGACGAGTTCCTTTCAAGCTACAAACATCTACCGTTAACCTTTATGCAGCAACATTTGGTTTTGCTAACCATTTGCTTACTAGATTGACTTCAACTTTCAAACAGACACCTACTCCACAGGCTTACACTTACATGACCTTTTTCTCCATTTTTTTTTTAATACATCACGTGTTACAAGGATGGCTTCGGAACAACGACCTTGTTCTTGACCTTAGGGAAAAAAAACACCTGAAATTACAGTGAGCACGTGATAGATTTTCTAAACTTTATAAGCTATGCTCGATCATAAAACTTTGAATTTGATCGGTCAGCTTCAGGGTATTTCTGTTGAAGTAAGGATATTCCTTACGTAGAGACGAGATTTGTTTTCAAGTAATTGTTAAGGAAATACTTATTGGCATAGGAAATAGAAATGAAATCGTTAGGCGAATGCCTATGCTGTATCGCTAATTCATTAACGGTGTCAAGTAGATTGTAGTTTGGGTTCGATTTTTGTTTGCTGCGATGTTGATGTGACAAGTGACTTTTGAGAAAATTTGTACCTGTTAGGTACTTTTGGGCTAAGGGGAATGAATTCCAACTGTGGTGGTCCCTCAAGAGTGTGATGTAAGAAACACCACTTTGAGGTCAGGTTACAGGATTTTCATTACTGTGGAAAAGTTTTATTGTTTCGACAATAGATAATCTTTAAGTACGTTTTGACTGTTGCAGTGTATGGAATAATCACAGAAATCATACTAATTGTTGTTTTTAGTGAGTTAAAAATAATGTAATATCTGGGGGAGTGAAGAAAAATTAGTGGAATTATTTTTGGTTGGTTTTGCTGAGCATCCTGCTTAAGGGGGTGTATCCCATTTTAGGTAATTTATTGTATTTAAGATAAATACTTGAAACATGTAGATTATTTAAATGCTTCATTTAAAAAAATAAAAAAGTAATATATGACGTAATTCTTGCATAGTTAGTTTACGAAGGTGAACTTTAAACGCGTTGGATGTAATTGGAAACTTTATAAAATGGATGGAATTCCTTTCAGAAAATGTTATTTATTTTTACTTGACGTTTGAATTTCTAAAATTTGTGAGGATTTTTGATGACCAAGCAAAAATTTTTTTTTAAATCGAAAAACAAATCTTATCATGAAGTAGCCATGTCATTTTTGTTAAACCTAAAAAGTGTGATCCATTGAATCCTTATTATTTGCACATCACGAAAACAAAAAAATGTAAAATTTTCAGCTAATTACCCAAAAAGTACGCGATGTAAATATTTCTCATTCCGCAAAATACGGAAAAGTTCAGTTTATGCGTGATTAATGTAAATATAAAATAATGACCTGAAACTAGAGGCATCCCCTTAAGATCCGAACCACATTACGTCAGTGCGCAGGGCGATATCATTGCCAGGAAGCAAGCCGTGCTTCGGCTAGCACTTTCCATTCTATCTCCAATATCCTCTGCCCGTCCCACGAAATATCCGCCTTATGGCGACCTTCGATCGCTGTAACAAAAAAATTCCCCCACGGACCAAAAAAAAATATAAAACCCTCCTCTCCCAAACAATCCGATCCTGTATGAGGTCGACTCGAAACTTCCAGAATCCGGATTATCTGGCTGGGCACAGCGAAACACAAGCCACGTGGTTACGGTTTTTTTTCCATCGTCATTGACGCGAAGTCTCCTACAGTCTGTGCCACGTCATTTGACGCAAAACTAGCATCAAAGGTCTACGTATAAGTCCTTCACTGTTGTTCTGTCAGCAGTGTTAAACAACTCAATGAGATCGTCAGATTTCGTGAGAAAATATTCGTGTTTTTTTTACAAGCAACAGTTGAAAAATGGGTGTGACTGCTCTATTTTAAAAAAAAATGTCGAATTCCAGACAAGTTACTTCACACGGACTCTAGCTGATCAGCTTTCTTAGCTAAGAGGTTATATACACTGAATAGTTTTTTTTGTAAGTGAAACAAAAATATTCATGTAAAATTTACATACGAACATTTGTAAATTTGTAAATTTAAGTGAAAACAACTGCATCACTACCAAATGTTGTTCGCAGTAATATATGCTTTGTGTTGTCCCAGTATCTACAATAGTTAAAGTTATTTGTAAACCGTTCCCTGAATAGCTTTCAAATGTTAACTGCGCACATAATAAATTGGATAGAACCAAATAAAGTTAAATTGTTGAATATTCGAATATCTTTCCATGGTTTTTAAAAATTATAATTGAACGAAATATTAAATAAATTATAAAACTATTGGCCAATTTTTGTCATATTCATAATTACCTGGGGGGAAAATTTCATAAAAATAACCTTTGCCATGTCTTGTATAAAGTTACAATATATTTCTTGTAATATTTCAAACTATTTGTTGGTGAACTGGTTTCCAAAAGGAATATTTTGTAAAAGTACAGACTTTTTTTTGTGTACGAGGTTTTTATTCTTATTCACATAATGAAAGAAATAATTTTACAGACTTTTCACTGCTTCTGACTAAATGCAAAAGGTGGCGATAGTTTCTCTTTATTAAAAATGATTAGTAAATTCTCTTTTAATTCTTAAAATACAATCTTTTTATGTACTCATGCACTCGTAATGCTACTGAAGGTGTTTTCCCTTCAGAAAGATGTTACAATATTTTACATTATTCTATTAAGCCACGTATTATATAAATTATTTTTACAATTCAAATATTATAATACTTCTTATGGAGTTTCTGGTTAGTATATAATGGATTATTGTAAAAAATACTATGCCCATATTAATAACTGTAAGTTAAAAAAAATTATTTACATATCAGTAAAATTATTAATAGTTACATAACAAAACTTTTAGATGTACAAATAATTTACTGTAGTTCATTAAAAAAATTTGTTACAAAATTAAAACATATGTACTCACTCTAGCGTTCATGGCATAAGACAATTCAACTAATAGTTCTGAGGAATTAATCTCAGT
This sequence comes from Bacillus rossius redtenbacheri, assembly GCF_032445375.1. NCBI lineage: Eukaryota > Metazoa > Arthropoda > Insecta > Phasmatodea > Bacillidae > Bacillus > Bacillus rossius. Next base: position 28,560,828 of record NC_086340.1, on the reverse strand, counting down.
TAGAATTCTCACTAATACACGAGTGACCTCTGTTTAATATCCATAGCAGTTTACTGGTGTGGGCATTAAAATTAAATTGACTGTTTTTGCTGGGATTAAATATATATGTTTAGTTATTACACCGGAAAAGAAACTTTTATGCGTCCAATACATGTGGAACCCATTAACAAAATTTTAAAATTTATTACTTATTTGTGTTTTATCTACTAACTGGCTGAAAGTAAAAGAAAAATTTATCTTTTCAAAAATACATTTTGATGTTGAGGTTGGATAATTGTTCTTAATTTATTATACATAAGCATCAAAATATTGTGTCATATATTTTTCAAACAGAATTGTTCCAGGGCATAGGAACAATTTTGAATACCAATGACATTGTAACTTGTACCATATGTTAATTATTAAGTTTTATAATTTGATAATAAACAAATATACGCCATCAAGTAAAAAAGGTGAGCGAGTGTTTCAGTACTCGCCAGAGATGTGCAACAAGTAACCGCGGTAACGAGCAAATTCATGTGTTATCTTTTTGAAAATACACTTACAATATGATTCTCGTACACGAAGTTAAACGTGGAATTATTTCAAATAGTGTCGAACGCAAAATTTGTTTTCAACCAAATTTCTGGACGCGATATTATCTTTGAAAGATTTGTGCAATGGGAGTGCATGGCTTGATTTAAGCTTTTGGACCTACGCCATTTCTAAGCACATGTATGTCTGTAGAAGAAAACTACAAAAAAAACACAAAAGACAAACACAAATCAAGCAAAAAATTGCTGTCGTCAACAGGATATAAACACCGCATAATGTTCCATAACAGGAATATGGTCAACAAACAAAGAAAAACAAAGAAAAATGGACTAACAGAACAAAAAACCCCTCACAGATGATGACAGCCCAAGAATATTGAACCCTTTTGTGTTTTTTTGTAGTTTTCTTCTACAGACATACATGTGCTTAGCAATGGCGTATGTCCAAAAGCTTAAATCAAGTTCTGGACGTGAATCACACGTAGTTTCCACGCCCGCCACTAGAATTCGCTGCCGGGGCAGTTACATTGACTATCGACTCATTCTATTTGAAGACCCAAATATTTAATCTACATAATGAAATGACTCCGATAAAAGCAAAAAAAATAAATAAAATAAAACAACTTTTAAATACTAAAATCCTGCTTTGTACCTTATTTTTTACAAAAAATTTTTAAATATTTCAAATCTTGTTAAATTTCATTAAACAGTAAATACTTTACAGTTTACCTTTGTCTTTTTGAACTTATGTTATGGCTATCCGTCACAGATGGCAGCACCGTGGTTACACATTTCCGTTCCATGCGACTTCCGTTCCATTCATGAAATTACTCCTTCCAAATGCCGTATACCGAGAGCTAAACTAATTTTTAAAAAGTAGGAAAAAACATAAGATTTTAGAATAATCTAGAATGAGAATTTACACATCAAAAAATATATTTTTGACAAAATCCAGGTAGTTTATTTACGTAATCACTGGTGCACTACCAAAATGAAAAACATTTTATTTTTGTTTTTAAAATTTTTAACTAAATTTTAATTCAAAAATAATTTTAATGTTCTAATAATATAAAAATTATTAATTTATACATAAATATTTATAACGTTTCACATTATTTCAGTGGCCAGAACTTAAATTTTTTACCTTTCTAAAGTACCCAGTACAAAACTTTATCCAATAACGGGTCCTCTACCAACTTATTTGGTTGGTTATTCATTTTTAAAAGTCAAGATGTAACAATTGCGGTACTAGTCTATGGAGAGGTTGTCTGTTCTGAAGTTGGAGACAACTGTATAGCAATTGGTTAGCAAATCGTAGCTGTATGAACTATGGAGGCTAATAGAAAGGGGCATGCATATTTCGCGAAAAGATTCCGAGACTAGCTGAAAGTCAAAACATTGTAGCATCGTTTGTGTTTCGTGATTGGGTGAGTTTTCTTCAGGTGCATGTCTACTGGTGGAACACCAATCACAGTAATTCAGCGCGGAAGCAAACTCGTCCTGAGTGGCTCGGTCAAACAAGGCAACGACTTTTCTCGCAGACGGCCGCCAATCACGAGGAAGAAGCCGCTGGTGCGGGTATACCTTGTTGCAGTCTAACATGCGTTCAATTTTTTTTTCGCGAAAAATGCCTGCCCCTACTAAAAGAGTATTGATTCGTTTAATAGCTTCAATATATCTCGCCAGGAATAAAGTTATGTTTCCATCATATTGCTAATTGATTATCATACCAAAGCATCTGCCAGATATTGGCGTTAAACTTCATTAAAACCAAAAATTATTTCGCTATGCTGATCGGAAAGTGGGGGTGGGGCATGCCATGGTTTTTACTTTCAAATATTAACGCGGCAAGGATTTGCACACACCTGCTCCCTAGCCACTTCACTGCATGCTTGTAACAGACACGCAGCATTGTTGTATTCGACGCTGGGCTGCGATCCCTAGGCAGCACGCTCGATTTAATGCGGCCCCTGGAAGGTCTTAGTTGCGTAACGGTCGACGCGATCGGCCGACCACAGACAGGGCTCACAGGACCGTCTGTGCTCTCCGCAGGGCACAGGCTGTTCAGAGTACCCTCTGGAGTTGAGTGGCGGGAACCAGGTGCTTGGAAGGTCCGGCAGGCAGCGCTGCCAAACCCGCTTAAGGGGAATCATACTTACAGAGCGTAAAAATATCCGCGAATTAATATCGCGATGAACCACAATTCTGTCTTGCCGACCTTTTCGGCTCACGGTCTATCTGGAAGGCTCCTGACCAATGAGTAGCGACTGGAAAAATTCGCGGTTTCAATGACCTCTAGGATAGACTCCACGATCCTATATGTAGTAGGAAAAATCACATCTGCTTTTTGCAACTGACGCGTGAGAACTGTCAACTGGAAGGCTTGTGATTTGAATCTTCTTTCGTCGGCGGTTATTCATTGGCTCAAGAGTCCTTCAGGTAAATGATGGTCCAATATTGAAGCAGCAAAATGTTAAACGCATTTGGACTCTAGCCCATAGCGAAATGAAACCGCGAATTTTTCCGGTCTCTACCAATGAGAGACCCTCGGCCAAATAAACGACTAATCACGGGCCACCAAGTATACACAACTCTCGAGTCATCAGCCAATGGGCTTTGGCTATTCGCTCAATAATACAGATGACTGTAAACTCTATCCTAGAGGTAGCTAAAACCACCGGTTCCCATTCACACAATAGTGCATATACCTATATAATTTTAATATTAGTTCTTGGCCTTTGTAAATTAGTGTACAGTCTGTGGCAAAATATTTCTCAAAAGGGTAGCACAAAAAAAAAAAACACGTATTCTTCTGCATGTCGTTGTTCTGTCAAACCGAGTTTCAATACAACTCTGTGGTTGTGATTCTTTCAGTGAAGTGTAAACATCTAACCTTGATAGCGAGCAAATACACGTGTTCTCACGCTGCAAAATACACTTATAATACGAAACTCGGTAGTAGTATAGGAATGTATTTCCTGGGACACGGGTCCGGGGCGAGGAGCGAGGCGCCGGGTCAATGACCGATTGCTCTGACGTCACGGCGGCCATTTTGGATAAGTGTAACGGGACACAGCATAACGGGACAAGTTTGACCTTGACCTTTGACCTTGACCTTGAATTTGATCCTCAAAAATCGCCAAAATCCACCAAAATTGGGCAAAATTTGCCCAAAATTCCTCAAAATTCGCCAAAATTTCCATTTCTGTGGAAAAACGTTCCACCAAAAAATCTCAAAAAATTCCACAAATTTAAAATTTCTCTTTTCGAGGGAAAAATTTCCCGTTTCGAGGGAAAAATTCCCGTTTTTAGTCCTTAAAAATCCCAGCGGCTGAAAATTCCTAAAACTGGCTTAAGCATCCTTAACTCAAGCCTCAGTTAAGCCATTTCTAGGAATAAGGATACCATGACCGCCATCTTGGATGATGACGTCACCGTTGCAATTTTCGTTACGGTCGCCATCTTTAACTTTTTTATTTATTATCCGATTTTAATAAAAAAATCTAAAATTTATAAAAAAAATTCAATTAATAAAAATTTAATTAAAATATATCAAAAGCATACTTTTTCGACACGGAGTTCGGAGTCCTCGGTTAGAACCCGACGAGTGCAAAAAAAAAAATTAAAACTGGCGACAGGCTCCTTCCTCAATGGTGGTTGCAGGCAGACTGACTCCCACCACTTTTTTTCAAAGCATATATATCGTCACCTAGTATGACATCATGACCGCCATCTTGTCTTCGATGCTGGAAGTCATCATCATTGTATCGTCGGCGAGAGTGCGCCGATGACATGTTAGTTTAATTCTTATCCGCTAGAGTGCAGTAATCATTTATTTTTATTGCTGTGAAACCTGCCATCTTGAAATTTGGCCGCCATCTTGAAAATCTGTAATTATTTAGCTAGAAATTCGGGAAAAGTTCCAAAATTCATTGAATAAATCACTCATTAATTTACATATTGATTCCATCGATTCCCGTCCTCGGTTCGATACCCGATCGTTGCAATAATGTTTAATTTTATGTAAAAAAATAATTTCAATAAACCATGTTCATCATTCGTAAAGAGACTCTAAATCCTCTACGACCACCATCCTATCAGACATCAAGACCACCATCTTGGAAAATTCGTAATTATATTGCTAGAGATCCGGGAAAAAGTTCAGAAATCATTAAATAAATTTCCGATCAATATACTGATTAATTAGATCGACTAAGGTCCATGGTACGATCTAGGATGATGCAAAAAAAAATTAAATATAACATCAATTTAACATAATTGTAACAGGTTCGAGGAATTAAACACCGCAAGTTCTTTTACAAACATAATAATTATTACATAATTTCTATTCTACTACAGGATCACTTACGAAAGCCAGCAATCTTATAATCATTTAGTTCCGCAGCGGTGTGAAATGTCTAATTCTTAGCTCCAATCGGTTTATACTAGACTGAGTCCAGCCAGAACCTTTACAGACATAGTCCACCTCTTCTTGACAGAGTTTCTGGATACTGTTTTTAACAGTTTGCTTCACATCGTTAGAACTGTAAATTACTGCAGCCGATGTCTTGAATGCACACTTCTTCACTTTGTCATCGAATGGATATGGCTTTCCATATATACAGTCCAACCACAAGTTATATTTCAAAGGTCCGTTTGTTGCTACATCATCAGTTAGCTGATTGATTATCTTCTGTCTGATATCGTCAAGAAAATTACAAATGTCCTTCGACTCACCAAACGTATTTAGATAATAGTAGTCTTTCAACGTTCCACGAAATGCAGACTGCGCCAAGTAGAAGCCATTATCGTTCACTTGTAATGCTCCGAACACAGTCTTAGGTTTAGTTCCATGTTCAGACGTCATAACAATCGGTTGCTGGGCATCTGTTTTTTTAGTTGTACGCTTTCGTGTCTCCAATCTAAAGCGAGGAGTCGAAATGTCGGCAGGTAGTTCAGCAGTAGGAGCACAGACTCCACCTTTACATTTTTTCGCATGATATCGCAAACTGTCAATTTGAGTAAACCATTTAAGGCACTCATCACATCGAAACTTTATGCGCGAAGGATTCTTCGTGCATTTGCTCCGCTCATGTCTTCGTGCATCATGGGAAAATGCGAACGACGTATCACAGTAGCTGCAAGGATACCGTGGTGATGAAGACGATCCTTTCAGACCCGATCCAGATACAGGCGTTGCAACAGTAGTACCATTTCCAGGCATACTCTTATGCACATCGATGCATCGTTGTTGCGCCGAAACCTTTACTTTCTGCCGCACAGCAGGACCTCTGCATGCCTTCATGTGCGTTTTCATATTATCTTTTCTGGCAAACTGCTTATGACATTTCTCACAAACAAACATTTTACGATATAGGTTCTTGGCACATTCGCTCCTCTCGTGTCGCCGAGCATTGCTGTTGTTTGAGAAAATCTTGTCGCAGTAACAGCACCGATGTTCGCTAGTTGTCAAATCAGCATCCATTGAAGTCTCCATCGAGGTCGTATCGTCGATCGTCGTGGTTTCCTGCACATCCAGCTCTGTAGTCATTAAGCTATCTTCTGCTGGTGGTATCACATCTGCTGAAATCTCCTCCAATGTTGACGTCATCGTCGTTGTCAACGTAATCTGCTGCACCATTGTCGTCGCTGACGTCAAGGTTCCCGTAGACGATGGTACAACGTCCATAGAGTTCGACGTTAAAGTCGGTAAAGATGCCATCGAGTTCTCAAGAGCAGGTAATTACGCGACTTATGCACCAGATGAAATAATCTAGGTGATCCTTACACCGTCGACGACAGTAACAAACTGAGCGACCTGCTGTCTAGGACTTACTTATATACATGCACCGGATGGAATAATACGCAAGTCAAATCAAGAACAATTTACTATAATACTAGAGTCAAAACAACATTAAAAATAGAAGCACCATCAAAAAAAAGGCACCACATTTGTAAGCACCGACAACGCAAAAGCAGCACATTTAGAAGCACCGACAACGAAAAGGCAGCACATTTGGAAGCACCGACAACGAAAAGGCAGCACATTTGGAAGCACCGACAACGAAAAGGCAACACATTTGGAAGCACCGACAGCGAAAAGGCAGCACATTTGGAAGCACCGACAACGAAAAGGCAGCAGATTTGGAAGCACCGACAACGAAAAGGCAGCACATTTGGAAGCACCGACAACGAAAAGGCAGCACATTTGGAAGCACCGACAACGAAAAGGCAGCACATTTTGGACGCACCGACAACGAAAAGGCAACACATTTGGAAGCACCAACAACGAAAAGGCAGCACATTTGGAAGCACCGACAACGAAAAGGCAGCACATTTGGAAGCTCCATCAACAAAAAAAAAGGCAAAAAGGAAGTACAAGTTACGAGATCTAAGTCTTAGTTAGAAATCAGAATACAAGAAATAAAAACATTAAATTCTTATAATTTAAATTATTTATTTTGTTTCTTTACATTATACAAATGCAAGTAAAACAAACCATTATTGTATGTAGCCAGCTTTCCTCAGTTCCATGGATCTACGAAGCTTCTAGAACATAAGTTTACGAGACTGCGAGAATACAGGACTACAAGTCTACACGAGTACTTGACTACATCTTAGCTCCAACAGCTCCAAATGGCTCCATCAGCTCCAACAGCTCCAAAAAAAAGGCTCCAAATGCTTAACACAGCTCCAAATGCTTCAAAAGGCTCCAATTATCGCATCTGTCTTCGTCGGCATTTTCTCTTTTGCTCCCACTGCTCCATCAGCATTATGTTATATGATTCCATGGATACTTTGTTACGTAGCTACAGGTCTACGAGGTTCCAATGCATAATGTTTACGAATCTTCCAGAACACAAGGTTACGAGACTGCGAGACTACACGACTACGAAGCTTCCAGGACACGAGGCTACATGGCTACGAGACTACATGACTCTAACTGATTACAATAGCACCACTCAGTGGTGAGAGTTAGGTTATCTAATGCAAAGCAAATTGATACAAGTAGTTCTGGCTGTCATCAACAGATGTAGCCACGTGTTGCTTGCAGGTAAATATTAATTAGTTATTTTATGTGGGATGCGGGATGCTCACTAACGATCGCAAAAGAAGGAGGGCTCGCTAGACACCAAGGAGAAGGAAGTTCGTCTTACATGTTAATGCTTCGTTGATGTCTCATGGCATATTATTTGACTGAGTAATGGGTGTTTATTTCTTTAATTCCACCTGGTAAAATTATTGCAAGTGTCAATTTATTAGCAGAAATTCACTAATTAAATGTAACTCTGAATAAAATGACATGGCTCATTAAGTAAATATACTTCATGCAGAGATAGATTTCACACAAATAATCAGCAGCACTCGGAGAAAATTATTAGATGTCTAGCCAGGAATAACCAGAAGCTCTTGGAGAAAAACATCAAATCATTAATAAGAACAATTGGGAGCACATGGAGAAAACCATACACATATTGAAAAGAATATTCATGAGCAAACATAATAACAAGAATAATCGGGAGCACACAGAGAAAACCACCACACGTTTTCTTTGATATCATAAAATTACAGGGGAAAAAATATTTAATAAATAATAAAAAATTTAAATGTAAAAAATACAAAACTACATAAAATTCTGGCTTGTACTAGAACTCTAACTTTGCTCAACAATGAGAAGTTCACAAGCTAGCAGAATCTGTTTATGTATTTTTGTCCACGACGATCGACAATACGACCTCGATGGAGACTTCAATGGATGCTGATTTGACAACTAGCGAACATCGGTGCTGTTACTGCGACAAGATTTTCTCAAACAACAGCAATGCTCGGCGACACGAGAGGAGCGAATGTGCCAAGAACCTATATCGTAAAATGTTTGTTTGTGAGAAATGTCATAAGCAGTTTGCCAGAAAAGATAATATGAAAACGCACATGAAGGCATGCAGAGGTCCTGCTGTGCGGCAGAAAGTAAAGGTTTCGGCGCAACAACGATGCATCGATGTGCATAAGAGTATGCCTGGAAATGGTACTACTGTTGCAACGCCTGTATCTGGATCGGGTCTGAAAGGATCGTCTTCATCACCACGGTATCCTTGCAGCTACTGTGATACGTCGTTCGCATTTTCCCATGATGCACGAAGACATGAGCGGAGCAAATGCACGAAGAATCCTTCTCGCATAAAGTTTCGATGTGATGAGTGCCTTAAATGGTTTACTCAAATGGACAGTTTGCGACATCATGCGAAAAAATGTAAAGGTGGAGTCTGTGCTCCTACTGCTGAACTACCTGCCGACATTTCGACTCCTCGCTTTAGATTGGAGACACGATAGCGTACAACCAAAAAAAACAGATGTCCAGCAACCGATTGTTATGACGTCTGAACATGGAACTAAACCTAAGACTGTGTTCGGAGCATTACAATTGAACAATAATGGCTTCTACTTGGCGCAGTCTGCATTTCGTGGAACGTTGAAAGACTACTATTATCTAAATACGTTCGGTGAGTCGAAGGACATTTGTAATTTTCTTGACGATATCAGACAGAAGATAATCAATCAGCTTACTGATGATGTAGCAACAAACGGACCTTTGAAATATAACTTGTGGTTGGACTGTATATATGGAAAGCCATATCCATTCGATGACAAAGTGAAGAAGTGTGCATTCAAGACATCGGCTGCAGTAATTTACAGTTCTAACGATGTGAAGCAAAATGTTAAAAACGGTATCCAGAAACTCTGTCAAGAAGAGGTGGACTATGTCTGTAAAGGTTAAGGCTGGACTGTGTCTAGTATAAACCGATTGGAGCTAAGAATTAGTCATTTCACACTGCTGCGGAACTAAATGATTATAAGATTGCTGGCTTTCGTAAGTGATCCTGTAGTAGAATAGAAATTATGTAATAATTATTATGTTTGTAAAAGAACTTGTGGTGTTTAATTCCTCGAACCTGTTACTATTATGTTAAATTGATGTTATATTTAATTTTTTTTGCATCGTCCTAGATCGTACGATGGACCTTAGTCGATCTAATTAATTCTTATATTGATCGGAAATTTATTTAATGATTTCTGAAGATTTTCCCGGATCTCTAGCAAAATAATTACGAATTTTCCAAGATGGTGGTCTTGATGTCTGATAGGATGGTGGTCGTAGAGGATTTAGAGTCTCTTTACGAATGATGAACATGGTTTATTGAAATTATTTTTTTACATAAAATTAAACATTATTGCAACGATCGGGTATTGAACCGAGGACGGGAATCGATGGAATCAATATGTAAATTAATGAGTGATTTATTTAATTTATTTTGGAACTTTTCCCGAATTTCTAGCTACATTATTACATGATTTCAAGATGGCGGCCAAAGGACAAGATGGCGGGTGTCACAGCAATAATAATTGATTACTGCACTCTAGCGGATACGAATTAAAATAACATGGCGTCGGTGCACTCTAGCCGACGATACAATGAAAATGGCTTCCAGCATCGAAGACAAGATGGCGGTCATGACGTCATACCAGCTGACGATATATATGCTTTGAAAAAAAGTGGTGGGAGTCAGTCTGCCAGCACCCACCACGAGGGAAGGATCGGTCGTCATTTTTAATTTTTTTGCACTCGTCGGGTTCGAACTGAGGACTCCGAGCTCCGTATCGAAAAAGTATGCTTTTTATATATTTTTATTAAATTTTTATTATTTGAATTTTTTTTATAAATTTTAGATTTTTTATTAAAATCGGATAATAAATAAAAAAGTTAAAGATGGCGACCGTAACGAAAATTGCAACGGTGACGTCATCATCCAAGATGGCGGTCATGGTATCCTTATTCCTAGAAATGGCTTAACTGAGGCTTGAGTTAAGGATGCTTAAGCCAGTTTTAGGAATTTTCAGCCGCTGGGATTTTTAAGGACTAAAAACGGGAATTTTTCCCTCGAAACGGGAAATTTTTCCCTCGAAAAGAGAAATTTTAAATTTGTGGAATTTTTTGAGATTTTTTGGTGGAACTTTTTTCCACAGAAATGGAAATTTTGGCGAATTTTGAGGAATTTTGGGCAAATTTTGCCCGATTTTGGCGGATTTTGGCGATTTTTGATGATAAAATTCAAGGTAAAGGTCAAAGGTCAAGGTCAAACTTGTCCCGTTATGATGTGTCCCGTTAGAGTCATCCAAGATGGCCGCCGTGACGTCAGAGCAATCGGTCATTGACCCGGCGCCTCGCTCCTCGCCCCGGACCCGTGTCCCAGGAAATACATTCCTATACTACTCTCGGTTAACGATATTCAAAGAAGACTTCTTTAAAATAATGACGAGCGTGAATAGTAAAACATAAGTGCCGCCATCTGCCACAGGTGTCAGCACTGTGGTTACAGATTTCCGTTCCACGCAACTTCCGTTCCATTCACGAAATTGCTCCTGTCACATGTTTTACGTTATAAATGTTTACACATTAAAAACATCGTGTGTTTCTTCGCAAGTGACTGAATGGCAGATGGGTACCACGGGTATTACTATTCATAACTGTCAAACTCAGTCAAAGTTACATTACACAATATTTAACTTTTATGTTGTTTTTTTTAAGTCACCCGTGTAAAGAACAGTCATTTCCCATTGACAGTATGTGTTAAAGCCTGGAAATGAATACCAAACTATTACTATTTTCTGTGAATGATATCGCTATGGGGAAGATAGATTTAAACATTTTTTTGGAAACTATTTGCAGTTACCAGGTACTTTTACATTTAATCATTTTATTTCATTATTTGTTATGCTTTAAAGTAGTACCAATTGTGAAAATTAAATCATAGAAAAAAGTTACGACCAAGAAATATTTTATATTAAGATGATGACATTTGTATTTTATCTCTCCCCAATGGAGGCCAAGCCGATCTTTAATATCAGGTTTTATACCTTAAATATTTTCATAAACAATTTAGCTACGTTTCATGACATCGCTTTCAATCACGTTGTGGAATGGAGATCGTTGCTGCAGAAGATACACAACAATAAAGTTATCAAATATTCTAGAGACTAATACAGACAAATGTTTCCTTTGATCACAGGAAAGCGCATAAAAAATAATATAGTGAGAACAGTTAATACAACAGAACCTTTTTTTAAATAATTTTATAGCTAAATAATTTATTTATATTATTATTTGGTGACAAAAATAGTTTGCTTCTTATAGGGAGTTTTAAGAAACGGAGGAATATCTTTATCATTCATTTGTATAACGATAAAAAAAGGTTTTTCTAAGAGTAAAGAATTGTTTTTACTGTCATGATGTTGGTATAGTAAATTTTAATAAATAAAATATTAACTCAGACACATCTTTAGACATGTTTTGACAAATTTGAAAAGTTTTGCCATAAAAATATTTTAGAGCAGCTGTCCGGTATTATTCTTCATAGCATTTAAAGTTGTTCTGGCTTTGCCTCCCTTAGTTTTAACCACTAAGTCTAAGCCCTGAAAATATAAAAATTTTCTTACACGCAACGCCTTGAATTCATTATCACACAGTGGCAAAGAATACTACAGTCAAGTCTTGCATTTTAAATCCAACTGCTACAAAAGTTCAAGATCTTAAAAAAATATATATATATATTTTTTTCGATTAATATAAAATATCTTGCCTTTATTAAAAACGAGATTTCTTGTTTTCCAAGCTTTTGCATAGCTAGTATATTTCTACCATTATCTTAGTGTAAGTTAACTTTTATTTACGAGCTGCGTAGAACATTTTTTTGAACAAACTCTTCAAATCATTGCCTGAATATTATGACAAAATACAATAAACACCGCCATGGCTTTCAGGCCAAAAATTTTATCACCTGAATATATTTATCCATCTAATTAAATTTTATTAAAACATTTTTCTTCCCAAGACTTTAATATTTGAAAAACTGCAGATTTTTCATTATTCTAAGTGTTGCCATAAATATTCTTCTTCTCTAAAAAACCGTCCTGGAAAGTGGGGTGTTTACGAGACAAAAGAAAAGTGGAAGCAAGCACTTAGTTAATGAAACGTTAAGTTAAAAGTACCCAAAAATTTTAACTTTCTTTTCAACTTGCGGTTGTTTACAAAATAAATGACTAATGTTTCCAAGCGGAGGAAAACATCAAATTCACGACTCAAACTTAAGTGGAGAGAACGGTAAATTTATACGACAACAGACTGTAACATTGTATAAATGAATACAAAGCTAGTGATAAGACTTAAACATTTTATTACTAACAATATTTTCGTAATTTAAAACTTAAACAGACGTAAAAATTAAAAGCAAAAGATTGTGTCCATACAAACAAATGTACGAAAACATAACTGTAGGTATTCATTAATGAATGGGTTTACACTGTTTGAATGTTAAAAATATTTGTCTGTATGGGAGTTGGTACCTTCCATTATGTCATATTAAAGCAACATATTGTTCAAAGCTACACAGTAATTTTTTTGGTAAATGGAAAATAATTTTTAATGTAAAATTAAGGATAGTAGTAACTTTGTAGATTTACTTGAAAACAACTGTCACACTAGAAATTAGTGGGGTCAGAGTCTTATTCTGACACTTATGCTTCGTGCTGTCCCAGTACCTCTACTAGTTAATGTTATTTCTAAAGCGTTCCCTGAATACTTCCAGTATTAACTACGCACATGATAAGCATGATACAGACAAAATAAAGTACAATTATTGAATATTCGATTATCTTTTCATGGTTTAAAAAATTATGCTTTAATTAAATATAATTTAAAACATAACGCCACACAATAATTTTTGTAAGAAATACTCAATGCTATCTCGAAAAATATTTTGTATGTGCACAAATAACAGTAGCCATGTGCTGTACAAAGTTAAGATATACTTTTTTTTGTAGCATTACAAACTAATTCTTGGCAATCGGTTTAAAAAGGAATCTTCTGTAAAAGTAAAGAATTTTTTTTTTTTTTGTTTTTTTGTTTGCGATTGGTTGTGTTAAGATATTTGCAGCAAGGCATGCGAAACTTCAGGCAGTTCGTCGTTTCCACGGACTCGGCATCAACCCCGAAGCCACGGAAGCCTATGATCGAGACAGATTTGCTAGGTTCTAAGCCTCACGCGGGACTCGAACTAGAAACCCCCGAACACAAAAAAAGCACCTTGTGTCCAATTATGCCGCGGAGATTGACCATCGTCCAGATAGGTCGGGCACTTGTGACGTACACATCGCCACAATAATAACAAAACCGCAAGTTATGAAAGGAATTAAATGAAATCGTATGGTATAAGTATGTAATTTTGAAATTGTTACATCGAGAAAAGCAAGTAAAATGAATTTTTTGCCTGTGAATGTTTAATTAATACGTATCAAATAAATTCACCTATTAGAAATTTAAAAACTTTTACATACCTTTACTGATTATTTTAAGCTTAAATTAGAAAAAAAAATATTTTAAACCTACGTTATCATATCATCTTAACTTAAGTTAAGTATGATATGTCACCGGAAACTTTACATGTTTACAAAGACATACGTTCCTTAAACGTTTTAACGCAATTTCTAAGAATCATTCAGACACGGTAACGCTTATTTAATCACACATCATCCATAACATAGCTGAACGAAAGCACAGGAATTAAGTACATACATTCACAATGCTTTATTAAATTCCACAAGCAAATCTTGAACACTTACTAACTAAGGAATTTCTTTCCAAGTACTTACAGTAACTAAGGGAATGGTCCGAAATGGCGACTGGGGGGGACCAAACTTCAAGGTCATCAAAGAAGGGCAGAAGTGACGTCACAATCAAATATGGAGGATTCCCAGCCTCAGGGTCTACGCCCTGCACATATCGAATATCTCCTACTACCTCCCGGAGAGAATCCTTGCATAACCAACCAGATAGGCCTCAGGGATTCCCTACTGTCGACAAGCCGCGGGCTCAAGGGCCGATCCCGATATGATTACAAGGTTAGGGCGTGCCCGAGACCAGTCCAGGGCACGGGGTGGTGTAGGGATATAAGCATACGTCCCCATGCCCCCCTTCCCCCCGCCATGATCAACAAACAACACAAAACCTTATTTCCAGCGGCTCCAACCCTTTCTGAACGAAAGGATCAGAACATCGAAACCTCTCCCCCCTTCTTCCAATCCTTCCTTTTCCTTCCTTTGGTAGCGGCGCCAACCCAATTCCGACGAGGGTGGAAGCCAGTATTCCCCAGGAAAACAGGGGTGCCGACACTGAGCTGCATCCCTTACGCCCTCCCGCCATCCAGACGTTCCTTTATTTTTTTTTTGCCAGAATCACGCCCTCTCAATCCTTTTCCAAACCCTCTCTCCCCGCCCAAGAAGAAGGGCGAAGAAGAAGAAGATCGGTAGCCCAAGAGATGGAGGGTGCCGGAGGATTCGCCCGCCATTTCGGCGAGGATGTTTCGCGCATGCATGTCTCGTTTCAGTCAACCTCCCACCACCGACCCCCTTTTTCCCCTTTTCCACGACTTCAGTTTTTTTTCCCTTTCGTCTCTCTGTATCTCTCTTTCTCTCTCTCTTTCTCTCTCTCCAACGCGAACCCTTCTTCTGCAGTCTCTCTCTCATCGGGGGCCGCGCGGCCCTTCGTCGAGCGCCCTAACGCACGCGATCCTTCTCCCCCCTCCCCCTTGACACCCTGGGGACGCCCGCACATCGAGCATCGGGCTCCGGGGACCTGCCGGGTGGGGGGGGGGGGTAAGGGGGGTAGGGAGAGGTCACCCGCGAGTCGACAAACGCTGCAGATGGACGTATAAACTGGTGGGCGCCGCAGAGCAAGAAGTGCGGTGCGGTCGTCGTCTCAGCTCCGGAGGAGGAGGAACACCGCCGCTGGTCCCCAGACGAGGACAATGGCGGGGGAGGGAGTGTGGGAGGGGTGGTGTATGTGCATCGCCCTTCGCAAGAGCGGGGCCCTTCGAGACGCCTCGACTAGGGTTGTTGCCGAGGCAGACGACCAGCCGAGAGCGAGTAGTATCCGTGGTACGTGCCGCGCAGGAGACTTCGCGGATGAAAACACGAGAATAAAAAATAAAAAATAAAAAAAAATTGAATTCTTTTATCTTGTTAGGTTTTCCTTTCAAAAAATATATATATATATATTTTTGACGTGACAACGTCTAATAAATCGATGAACGCCGGCTGCACGCACGAAAAAGTGTCCCGTAACGCGCATTGTCCCGTAACGCGCATTTTCCCGTGACGCACATTGTCCCGTTACGCTCTTTCCCGTTAAGATCACTGTACGCTTGCGCCGCATCTATCTCTCTTCCACTCGTTTGGAACAACTATCGATTTGACTTTTTCGAGGCAAATTAAACTTGAAACACTCACATTCCTTTCCTACTTTTCCTATCATCGACCTATCCTTAACAGAATATCACAGATTGGAAGAAGTTAAATAGCAAACATGTATAAAAGTTATAGTTAAAATAATATCTTCCTTAAAGTAATAAACATATTTGAAATAATGAGTGCAAATAAAAGTAAATTTATCAATGAGATTGTAGATTTCATTTCACTCCTTTTTTGTATCCATACAAAATAGTGATAATTCAATAAAAATGATTCAATTTTATTCATAAAAGTATGCATTCATTTCATCAATGTTTTGTTATGACGTTGTCACGTTAAACTATCGTCTGAAAAATATGTGAGCTGGTTTTTCAGAACTCACCTGTGATGCGTAATATCTAACCTGGGTGACTAGCAAATTCTCATGTTGCAAATACATTTATGGTACGAAACTCGGACACGAAATTTCAAATAATGCCGACCGTCATAAATATAACGAAAGTTGTGTTTTTTTAGCTTCATTTCTGAACGTGATCACACGCAGGTTCCGCACCGACCGCTAGAATCCACTGCTGGAGCAGCTACGTTGACTATCGAATCATTCCATTTTGCAGAGCGAAAGATCAAACTTCGTGTCTTCGGGTCCTATAAAAACAAAATAGTGCCTTGAAAATATACTAAACCTCGCCTTTGGACCTAACTTTCGACAGAAATTTTTATGAAAACCTGCATGTTTTGTTAAAATTCACTAAACAGTTATTACAATAAATTTTCTCTTTGTCTTTGTAAATCTTGGTTCGCCCCATCCGCTACAGATAACAGCACCGCGGTTACACATTTCCGTTCCATGCGACTTTCATTCTATTCACGAAATTACGCCTACCAAATTCCGTACATGGGGAGCTAATATTTTACACATCAAAACACAGACGTTTATTGATAACCTGACAAAAATATAACAATTACCAAGAAAACGAAAACTCTTTAAGTGACAACATTTATATACGAATAAAATAAAACATAACTAGCATGTTAAAAAAAAGCTGTCATAACTTTTATTGCCCTAATATTTAAAAAATTGGTTTAAAAATAATATCGTTAAAGATTATTGTGACATTTTCTTAAAGAAAAGTTTAAAACCTACGTAATCATGTAATCTTAACATTGATTAAATATGTTTTGTCAAAGTAAGTTTTACAAATCAATGAAGACATAATTACTCTAAGAGGTAGGCCTATAACGCATTCTATGATAATTATTCTCTTGCATTCATGGGAGTTAAGTAAGTGCCTGAACATTGTTTTAATAAACATCGCAAGTCTAATTAACTCAAAAATATACTTCCAGATCCTTACTGTGGCTACGGTGAAATTATTTTCCTTATACAGCTGTCTTATGTTGAGAAACAAGCAAAGATAAAGTTTGAGTTACTATGTAGGGAACATGAGTAATTTAGTAATTTCATTTTATGTCATCATCATAGTGGACTAATTCTTGCAGTTCATCGAAACTTTAACTAATACGTTAAAATTTGTTTTATGTTCTTTGAAGTCTTCGTCCACATCTGCAACTCCGCGACCTCTTACCACTGAGGAAAATAAACAAGTTTGGTATCACAAGGCGAGTGGTAACTTCATTTTATGATTTTTAAGAGATTTTTAGTAGATTTATTCCTATTGCTTTTCATGCATTTTATGTTTTGTATCAAATTATCTCATCAGATGTTTAACAAATAATATCTGATAGCAGTAAAATGTCACAAAACTTTCATAACTATGAACTATTGTGTAATATTTTACAACTTGAAAATAATTTTTAATAAAATATGTTAAGGAAACTGTTGAACCAACGACAAATGCAAGAGAGTTATAGGAATAGACTTATAGGAAATTCCCTGAAATATCAGTAATGATAAGAAAATGTTATAACCAACACGGCATGTGAGAACGATATTCAAAGTGGGAATCAAAATAGTGAGATAGTCGCGACGCGAGATAAATAGCATTCAAACCCACAAAATTACTTTTCTCAAGCAAGCAGTTTTTGTTAAGACAGTATAAGAGGAATCTCGCAGTTTTAAAACGTATCTTATTAAATATAAAAAAAAAAATATTTTGTTTCGTAATTTTAATTTTAATTATCTTTACTCGTTCCTATCACATAAAAAATGCAATATTAAGCGAGAACTCTCGACAGCAACTACAAAAATTTGTTAAAACAATTATTTAACTTCTTTTAATGCGAATAGAGTGAAAAAAATGTTGATTTAAGAAATTGTACACATTTACACAAAACCGATACATCTAAAAAGTATCTTTTATGTACACGAAAATCTCGTACAAAATTAAGAATATGAAAGGATAATATAAAAAAAACTAAAATGGCAACAAATAAACCCAGCTTTAAATTAATATTTTAATGACTGTGTTGAAATTAGTTTATATATACATATATATATGTTTGAAGAAAAATTAAACGCGTTTTAAAGTGAATTCGGATAACCAAATAGCAAAACAATTTAAATAAGCTTATTTAAAGTTGTTTAGAAGTATAACTAAGAAAATACTTATGTATTATACAAACAAAATTTTATGTGCCTACAAAATTCAAATTCCTATTTCAAGATTTTATTTTGCTTGTGTACGAAGTGATTTATTTATCTAGCAAAAAGTAATTTTTTTTTTAACATTCAGCGGAAGAAACACTCAATGAATATTCGCCCTTTTCAAATCAGTCTTAACTTAATTTCCCCTTCTATTTGCTTCGCAGAGAGATGGGAAAAATAATTTAAATTTACGAGTAAAGTTGCGCCAGCGTCGGCCCAAGAACACGTTTAGAAGTAATTACAGCTCTGAATAAAGCCCCACATTCCACAGTGTATTAGGTGCCCAGGAAGGAAAACGCTCTACAAATTCCAGATTGGTACAGTCGGCGCCCCAAGAAAATCGTTGTTTGAACCTAATAACATTTCTAATAGTCTGACCACGTTTCCCGAAAATTTAAGTTTAATATACCAACCAAGAAAGATAGAGTTCACAATTTTTATTTAAAGAACACAAGCTTTGGATATTTGAAATTTTTGTGCCATCTTAGAGACAGTGATATCACAGAAAAATTTCACTAAATAATAAATTTATAAAAAACGTTCACTTCGTTTATTAATTTGGTCACCAATTAGACTGTAAGAATCCATAACTTAGAACTGGTTTTATGATAGGTTCACGTAGACACACTCAAAAATAAGGGGAAACTCTACACGAGAAGCATATACTTGTATATAATGGCACAGTATACAACATAAGAATGTTAAATAAAACCTGATACCAATGAACTCAAGAAATTTCAGGCCTCTATTCAGTCTCCGATACATTTTGTCGGTTTTCCCCTGAGGACGGAACAGATCTCACTTCACGAAACGTCGCAAATGTTGTCTTAGGAAGCCGACTCTATTCGTGAATGCTGTCGTCGTTGTTTCGTCCACATTTTCTGTTAATTTTCAAATTTGGGGTCGTCTGTTTGTCGCTATTTTCTCCAAAGTCGTTTTTTTGTCTATTTTTACTGTCCTTGTTGCAACTGTGTCGACGTTGTTAGCCCAGCATGTCCGTCTGTACAGTTAAGTTTATTTTATTTTTTACTAATTACTTCCATGGTATTTTCTGTGCTGTAAGTGTTTTAGATTTTTGGACATCTGTTGATTTAAGTATGTTTTCTGTGTGCATGCATATTCATATTTAGATTAGATTGTGTCCTTTCTAACGGTGTAAAGATTTTTTTTTGTCTTCCAAACGTTGTTTTTTCCACCCCTTGTAATTATGGTTGATCATATGAAAAATTGTTTCTAAATAGATAATATTTTTATGGTATGAAAATAATTCTAACGGATTTAATAGTGTGCATATTTAAATAGCTATGATTTTTTTTCTCTTTCAACAGGTTATTTTCAACCCCTTGAAGTAATGGTTTTCATTAAAAAATATATTTTCTCACTAAAATTGTAGATAATATTTTTATGTTTAATAATGAAAATAAATTAATTTAATAGTGTAAAAGGTACGGATTTTAATGAATTTTATGTTATTTAAAACAATTTTTTATTTCAACCCCTTGCAGCAATGGTTTGTCTTCTCAAAAATTGTTTCAGACAAAAGTTTTATATAAAAGTTATAAGATTTACAAACACTTTGAACCAATTTCATAGTGCTCCTACGAACTAAGTTATGATTTTCTTGTTCTCCAATCCATGTTTATTTGCCACCCCTTGCAGTTATGTTTGGTCGCATCAAAAATATTTTTAGACAAAACTTGTTCGTGTTACTTCTACGACTGATAATACTGATGTGATGTTTTCCATATTATGGGAGTTACAGCGATTTTTCTTTTTTTACAAAAAACCCTTCCTCATTTCTACCCCTTTTGTCGGAAATCGCCCATTAACGAACTCGACCGAGATTTTATGTATCAATTTGGAAGAGTTTTGTGAAAAATTGGGGTAGTTGTGTTTACAAAATTGTGATATATATTTATATATATATATATATATATATATATATATATATATATATATACACACACTTTCGAGTTTATGTGTTTGGGGTCTATGGACCATGAAACTAAAAAAAATATATAAAAAATTTCCAGAAATTGCACCACATAACGGCTTCGAAAATTTACTAAAATGATGAGTACTTCGTAATTTCAAATAACTGGTATTTCGTAGTTTCGGGTTTAATTATACTCAGGGTAATTAGCCACGTGGAATGAAGATTAGAGTTATAAGAAGTTTTTTAATGTTTGGTTCATTTACCATTATTATTCTTGTGGTTCATATTCAAAGCACAGTAAGTAACATATATACTCGTAAATTTACGAAGAAATCCGTAAATCCACGAAGATCCCTGAATAATTTGTAACCAGTTATCTTCGTAAATGTACGGTCACAATTTAGAACAGTGTACCTATAAGTTATTCCTTGTTCAAGATAGCAGAATCTTTGAAGAAAATACATCAGATAACATTTCACTGGTAATTTTGTTTAGTTAATAAGCCAAATTTATTCTTTTGATTGTATTTCCGAATAATCTTGCTGTGAAAATTATTTTTAACAGTGTGCTTTTAACAGCGTAAAAAAATAAAACCAAGCCCGTATTTTAAGTAATTGTTCCGATACATGTCCACACGTGCGTTTACGGCGCATTGTGTGCACACGCAGAAAAAAAAATTGATGCATCACGTTAGTGAGTGATTTATGACTCGGTATCAGAAGAGGCGGTGTGGCAATGAATCTTGATTATCTTTCTTCTGACCATCGTGTGCCAGGCAGGCGGTCCCAGAATTGAGATAATGCGGCGTGTTACGCCTGCCTGGGCACACATACGGTGTACAGAGCTTCAGAAATAAAACCACGTGATTAAATAACTGATCGTGGTATACAAGTAAAGGCCGGTTTACGAAAATCATTTTAGAATGCTCTGAAGGCGGGATGAGTAGTTTTGTTTCCGTATTTCATTTTTGAAACTGTTTTTATAGGGGAGGAGAAATGGCTAAAATGCGAGTTTTCAAAATAATTTTGATTCGTGGACAGCCCGTAAAAATGTTTGAAAACACTAAAAGGACCTTCAATACACATTTATCTTCATTTCTCCGCCTCATAATGTTATGTTTGCCGCTCAGATCTCGAGGGTTGGCGTATGCACGATGAAAAAACTGCGTGCCAGACCACAGCCTTGTGCCTAGAGGCGACACCACGTTAGGAGAACCAGCGAGCGTCGCCCCTATCATCCCACCTCACCAACAAAAAATACACCTCTCACCATGTAGACCCCTTAAAAATATATGCGATATAGTTTTTTTTTGTAACGAGGTTAACCAAAACAATTATTTTTCGTGCCGCCCAACTACCCTAATGTGGACGTTCCTCTTCGAATTGCGTTACACGAAAGTTCATTTTTTTTAATTTGCTAACATCTTAGCTCTCGGTATAAGGCATTTGATGGGAGTAATTTCCTTAATGGAACGGAGTTTGTAACCACGGTGCTGCCATATGTGGCGGATGGTGCGAATCAAAGTTCACAAAGCCAAAGGGAAACATTATATTATGAACTCTTTAATGAATGCCTTGTCGAACATCATGTCCAAATCCTCAGGTTAGTATTATTGTTTTAGGCTTTCTCGCGTTTCGGTCAGCTAATCAAATGATGCAGCAGTCGACGTAGCTACAAAAATGAAATCTAGGGGCGGGTGCGGAAACTACGTGTGATTCGCGTCTAGAAATTCATTTGAAAACAAAACTTTCGTGTATTTTTCACGCACGGCATTATTTTAAAAAAAATTCTACTTTAAGTTCGGTGTCCTAGGTTACGTATCGTAAGTTTATTTGCAGCACGAGAACACATGCCGAGGTTGGATGGCGAGTGTTGAAAGACTGGCTCACAATTTTTTTTTTCTCTCTCTCTCTTTTGTTTTGTTACGGAAGCCAGACCACGACCGGAAGCAGAGGCCTCGTCCGAGCGCCTCCACGACCGGCGTGAATCACCCGGGAGTTTTTACGGGCGGCCGTATCTCACCCGGGCTTCATCTCGTCGGAGAGGGGTGTGTTTCACCCCACGGCATGCTCGCTCATCTGCACCCACCCCCACGCATATCTCTCCACAGCGTTTCAGCGGCCCTCGATCCCTGACCCGCGCCTGGACCCCGATACCTTCGGGATCCAGTCGCCGACAAGTAGCTCTAACACCACAAGAAAGATACCGTACCTTTGTACAAGACATGGCTGTCGTCATTTTTGCTGCATGAAAATACGTTTATCGTAACAACACTCAGGATTTCTTAACAAAAATTACAGAATGATTGTACGTTATATTTGATTTAATCATTCTAAATATTATTCTTTTTTACACCATGGAACTGAAAATATAATATTCGATAATATGACTTCGTTTTGTTTTATTATGCGTATTAATGTGCGCAGTTAATACTGGAAAGCTATTCAGGTAACAGTTTACATATTACTATAACCATTGGAGGTACCTACTGGGGCAACACGAAGAATCCTAACCCATTATTACTGCGAACACTTTTTTTGTTTGTATTGATACAGTTGGTTTTCGTGTAAATGTACATATTTATAAATATTTGTAAACCTACATAATTACTTTTCTTCGATTTAAAAATTACTCTGATAGAAATGACGTAACAAACGAACTTAATTTACGCAACCTAATTTTTTTCACGAATTCATTTTGTAGTAAAGTAGGCAAATATAAAGAAATTAGTGACGAGAAACCTGCAAAACTTCCGTTTTTTTGGCGCACATTACATCATTACAATGTTGCAGCAAACGATACTAGAATCAATTGAAATTTCAATAACGTATGTCATGAATTCGGGAGTTATTGAAACTCTTTAAAAAATTAATGTTTTTTACACACGCTATATATGCCATAGAGAAACCTCATGCAGTGCTACCAGCTATGGCGTATGGGCCAAAAATAAAACTTTTAAATTCAATATTCTCCATGGCAAGAATTATTCAAAGAACTCATTAAAGGACTAGAGGCTAACAACAAGCAGGCAAATCAATTAGTGGCCAATCACGATAGAAGCTACGAAGTGTCGGCAACCAATCGACAAATGACACCATCCTGAAATTTTCTGCTGACGTACGGACGGGTAGGAAAACCATGTCTCATTCAAGATCATCAAGTGTTAATGCCACTTCATTTAAAGCACAGACAACCTAGCGGGTCAACCGTCTGATTCCTGAAGTACCAACCATTCACGTGCTGAAGTCATGAGTAGAGACCCGGAAATTTTGAGGATTCTTTTGATCACCAGTTAGACTGCAAACACATGCATCTTAGCATTGCTGTTACGGAAGGTTCAAAATTGTTAGGGCTTTCGACTCTATGACTGTGGGGCAGCCAGAAGTAGAGAGACCAAATTGCATCGACCCACTCAGAAAAAAAGGTGAGGTTGTTCACAAGAAATCAGCCAATGGGGAAGCACAAGAAGGTACAGTGTACGTAGGAAAGGTAATTTTATCCCGGCACCAAATGAATCCATAAAATTTCAGGGTCTCTGATCATGATTGCGAAAGTTTGTTGGGTAAGACCAAATCTTTAAGGCAACCAAATAAATAAAAATAAAAATGTATTCTAATCAAGTGCAGAAGTGTGGTATTCAATGCTGGACGCCAGTGTGACAAATTTCGCTTAAGCAACATCCTTTCCCCGTTTGGAAACGTTTTCTATTTTACCGCGTCGTGGTTGCAAAGTTTCTAAAATAAGTCTCGGAATATTTCATTCAACGAAGGTTAGACAGATGCATAAGTAATGCAATTATCGTTTGTGTATTTTTTTAATATATTGTTTACTTAATTCATCTCTGGGATATAGAAAATGTATTCATGGACAAAGATTTTTTTTACGAATAAAAGTTTAATTTGAATGAAAAATATTTCTCTCGCATGTCTATTAAAAATATTTTAAACAGTGAAGGCTCTGGTGTAAGTGGTGCGTACCTATAAAATGGACAAAAACTTTTAATACGTGATCGTTTATCTTGGTTTGTCGCTTGCGTGGAACAAACAGCATGTTCACGACAACGTGAAATGTTTTCTGCCGCATCGCAACCGTTGTGCTATTATGATTTCAGCATGATACGGGAAAGCATGACAAAAGAACATCACATAGGTAGAAACCGGAAAAATTCGCGTATTCATTTCGCGATATGCTAGAATAAAAACATGTTTACCTTCGTACGGCTTCAGTAATTGGACCAAAGTTTACCGGGAGGATTCTGAGCCCATGAAGAACCCTCAACAAAAGAAGTACCGAATCACTTGCATCCTTGTTGACAGATCTCACAAGTTAGTAGGCAATGAGCAGGTGTCATTTTTCATAGTATATAAAGGATTTTGAAGTTTATTTAAGAGGTCGTAAAAATCTTTAAATTTTTCCAATCTCAACACATAGGTAGAGACCGGAAAATTTCCATGGTACATTGATTTCTAGGATAGACTCCCTAGTCATCTGCATGCTGTGGCAGATATGTCACCTGCTCATTGGCTGCTGACTTGAGGGAAGTTTTAACTGGTTTGTTCGTAATTCGAAACTTTCATGGTTTAGGTATTCCCATTGTCTCACAGTTCTCCAGGTGAACAACCACAGAAGTGGTACACAGGTGTACTTTTTCATAGATCTCAGCCCATCACAAAAATTACTGCGTGAATTATTCCGTTCTCTAAACATACTAAACATAGGAGAAATAACTGGTAAAAACAAAAGTGAAGTGTTTGGAAGCGTGTGCGGTGACCATTTTGAAAATAAAATGGCTAAACGAGTGGATGGTTGACGATTATTTGATCTTTAATAAACAAACGCACATAGTTGCAGAACTGCAATTCACTGGTGGCTACTCGGTACCTTCGTTTAAGGGCGGTATTATCTACAATAATTTATGCTTATATTAATTATATTTTTACTCATTATTTTAATTTTAAATAATAATATAACTTTAGGAAATCTTTTATAATTTCTCGTCAAGTTAATAAGTAATAATTTTATATTTTTGAAATATCAATAATTTTTAATCTTTGCGTAAACATAGAACATGTAATCGTGTGTTAAAAAGTATTGAATAAAAATTTTCAATGTGGCCGTAATTTTAATTCTTTTATTATTAGGATATAATTCATAAATCAAAATAAAAAAATTACAACAAAAAATAAGATATTTTTAAAGGTTTTAGGGAAACCTAAGTTTTAATTTATTTGTAAATAGAATTATAAAATTAAGTGTTTAGTGAAAAAATTATACCATACAACGATTTATTCGAAACACATACTAGAATTGCTATATAATTTGGTAATTTAATATTCTGAAAACCATTAAATAGCGTTATTTAAAAAAATTAAACAATTTATGAACTCTTAACTGACTTTTTTTTTCGTCTCAGTTCAGCTCACCAGTAAAACATTTAAAACTTGTATACAACAAAATCTGCCAAATTATGAAGTAAGCTAACAGCCTAAACCAACGGATCGTTGTCTTAGAACCTTGGACACCAGACCTTCAGGAATCACAAAATTCCGACACTCGACACCAGAGGCGCCAGTGACGAAGCTGTGCCCATGGATGTTCCTACGGAGAGAGTAACTGGCCTAAAGTTAAAGTCACTCTGACTATCTATTGGATAGCAAAACAAACAGCTGTACAAATTAATGGCTAGAACTTTGCTTATGGGGCCCGCCTTGTCAGTGGTGTATTTGTGTCGGTGAAGCGGGATAATAAGGGCGACGCTCGCCGGTCCTTCTAGCGCGGTGTCGCCTCTAAGCACAAGTCTCTGAACTGGCGCGCAGTCTTCTCGTCATGCATAGGACAACCACGATATTTGAGAGGTAAACTTAACATTAAACATGGGGGAGAAAATTAAGATAAAGTTCTCTTGCAAATCCCTTTAATGCGTTCAAGCGTCTGTACCGAATGTTTGTGCCACAAACAATTATTCTGTAAGCACTCGTTTTAACTAGTTCCACTCTTCTAAAACTGTGGTTTAGAAACGATATACGGAAATTGAAGTACTCAACCGGCTTGAGTGTATTTTTAAACGATTTTCTTAACAGACACCACTCGGATATCTTGAGCATTTTTTTTTAATTGCAAAGTTTTTTTCTAAATGTGTGCTCACGTATATTGGGCTCTTAGGACTAGTGGCTTGAAATAACTCGTTAGTAAAAAAATTTTAAAATGATATGAAGTAAGGAATTGTTGAAAAAAACTGTAATGACACGTCTGCAAGTTGTGAGCGCTAAACTTTATTATAACTTAAATAAATGATTTCTACTCATATGGAAAAGAGTTTGGAGATCGTTCTCATATAGACTTCAATTATTAACATCGCCACGCCCAATCCTTAACGCGTTACTATAATTTATACGCAATTTTATAACGGAATCCGAGGTAACTACTGTAATTTTTTGATGTGATAACGTCTTAAAAATCGATGAACGCCGGCTGCACGCACGAAAAAGCATGACTCATTATCACGTTCCGCCTGAACCGAGCGTGCAAGAACCGGCCAACCACCGTGCGAGAAAATCTTCTATAATATCAAACAGGTTAAGGCGGGCTTTTTTAAAGCAGCAATTTAAAAAAACTTGATTTATTTATCCAATTTCGTCATTTCAAATTAACAATTTATTGAAATTGATTTGATTTTAGTTTATTTCTATAACTAATTGTTCGTGATTATACTAAACAAATTATTTAAATTAAATTTGCAAAAACTGTAAATAATAGATATTTGAAAATTAAAAAGTACGCAATTTTTCATGAATGTTTTCTTATGACGTTATCACGTAAAATTATCGTCCGTAAATCGACTTTACAGACAAGCCCCCTTTTTTACGTTCGGAGAAGTCTTCGCCCACAATCCAACTTCCGGAAAATGTTCCGCCGTACTGAACGCGCGACGCGGTGGTTCCGAATGAAGCGACAGCTAACGACCCCTTTCCCTCCACCTAGTCTTTTTTTTTTCTTCTTTTCTTTTCTCGGCTTCTGCTGGAGAAGGCGGTAAGCTTATTCATTAACGGTGGAAGTTTTCTTCCACATTCAAATGACTGCCCCCCGACCCCTCACCCAACCCCCTCGCAAACAAGATTGTATTCTGCGGCGTCTTCCAGAGACGGGGGCAAAATCGTTAACTGTGAATAAAATTGCCTTCCCGCGTTTTCACGGATGGATTTTGCAACAGTTTCTCCGAGTGACGAGATTCAACACTTGTGGTCTTTATGTGGGAAATGAAACTACGTCTCTAAGGCGATACCAAATGTATAATTTTTTTATCGAAAAGGCAGCTTTACGCAGATGACAGCACAGAAAAAAAAAATAATCCGTACGTTTATAAAAGATGTATTTGGAAACCAGTAGCCAAGAAATATTTTGTGATACTACAACAAAGATATTGTAACTTTGTTAACCACATTGCTGTGGTTATTTTGGCATATATAAAATAGGTTTTTTTTCTAGATAATACTGAGTATTTCTTACGAAAATTAGTGCATAATTTTATATTTTAATTGATGTTTTATTCAAGCATATATTTTTTTTTCAAAAATTAGGAAAGACAATAGAATATTTAATAATTGGCCTTCTTTTGGTTTTTTCATGCTTAACAATGTGAGCAGTTAATACTGGAAAACTATTCCGAGAACTGTTTTCATATAACTTTAGCTATTGGAGGTACTGGAACAACACAAATCGTAAATTGCCCGAGTATGAATCCGAAGTCAGTATTACTGCGAACACTATTTTGTAGTGACAGAGTTGTTTGAATTTAAATGTACAAATTTATAATATCTGTTACATTACATTAATATTTCTTGTCCATTTACTAAGAAAATGAACTTACCGCGTGTGCTTGCTGTGGATTTATGTAGTTTCACTTCGATATTTTAATTATTAAATAAAATTCATGAATACAAAAGAAATGTTACAACCTTAAAATTGAGTATTTTTTTAACCTTAATTACGTTTGTGTCTAGCAACTCGTAAGTATTTATTGCTACAAAAGGTTAAAAATACAGTGCAGGTAAGAAAAAAATTGCATTCAGAATTTATGGTGTAAAATAATTTAAATAAAAGACCATATTTTCACAAAATACGTTCATCATTCAGTCAGTTTTTTTATCAATATATAAATTTGCCAACATTTCTTATAAGGGTAAAATATGTGGATTTAATTTCAGGCATAAAAAGTCAGAGGACATGTTTCAATTTTGAAATGTGTAAAATACATAATAAACTAACTTTGTATTATGTGTGTACATATAAAACATATACACTATTTTTTAAATAATGAACAGCTTAAAAAACTTGAACTCTAAAGTGCGCTTTTCATTACAGACAATTCTTCCCTATGCTTCTAGCATATGATCAAAAATAATTTCTTAGAAGTGTTTTATCTTGCGAATAATTATTCACTCACAAATAAATGGGACAGCAAAGCTACATGACTCAGCCATTGAGAATTTTTTAAAAATCCTATTAATGCACCTGAATAAAAGAGCCTCACAGAACGGTAACATGAATAAAGAAGATGCAGAAGCTTTTAGTATATTTAACAGCACATAAATTTTATGGTTTTATTTGATTTCAGTAAATGATATAGATGGATTTTATTTTTACTTTAAATATGCTTTCTTCTATGTTACCTGATCGATGGAAGAATAAAATAACATATGCCTACCAAAAAACGAATAATTTTGTCATATTCTAGATTTTTAACTGCTGGCAATTTTGTTTGTGTGCAAATTTTAGAAATACAAATAAACGGTGATTTATTGAGGAATGATTAGACTTTTTGATAGGCTTCGATGCACAACGTCCGTTTTCGCAAATTTTGTGTTCTAATTGGCTCTTATATGCTAAAGAAGCTCGTCCGGCATTTACTCAGCCAATAAGGAAACACATAATGAAAGGGAAATTCTGGCTCAAAACCCAAGAAGGAAGGGTTACGGAAGGATTTTCTTGAATTTCACCTCATTTATGGAAGAGGAAATTCCATGAAACCATAAAATAACAAATAATAATAAATGGTTTATGGGAATGAGTAGGGCTATAAACTTTTCGCAAAAAAAAATATTTCCAGACCAGCTGTGTGTTAAAACTTTGAAGCATTTTCCATGTATTGTGGTTGGCTGGGTTTATTTTAGGGACGTGTTTACTGTTAGCAAAACAATCACAGCCATCCACTGCGGCAGCAAACCAGTCCTGGATGGCCCGGCCAAAAGAACAATGGCTTATTTGCACAAATGAAGAAATAAATATAATTATTTTGTGAAAAATATATGCCGCTAGGGATAAGTTACAAATTATCTCTAACTACAGGACCTTGCTCCTTGTTTCGTTTTTTTTTTTAAAGGAATCGGGCAGATGTCCCTTTTGGCCACCTCCCCCCCCCCCCCCCCCCTTTTATTCGTATAAGACATACTGCAATACTAATTATCATTGATTATCCCTAAAATTACTCCACCATAAAAAGCATATTGAGATGGAATATCATCTTCACTATATGTAAATTATTATCTCAAATAACGTAGAATACAGAAATAAAATGTTTTCAGCTTAGTTACCGCTTGAAAATTCAGGCAACGACTTCTTACTAACTATTTAATCAGAATACTCTACACTGTATAAATGTTTTTGTACTTTTACTACGATGGGCCTTGGGATATAACTTTTGAAATTGCAAAGCAGAGTTTTGTACCATTTTCAATTTTACAAAGCTCTGCCTTGCAGTTTTACAAGTTTTATCGTTGGCCACTGATTTTAAAAGGTTGTTTCTTGTAAAAAAAATTAGAAAAAAATAATAATTTTGACAGTATATTATTTCGCCGCATATGTGGCCTCCAAGCTACACTTCACTAACCCTCGCATTATCGAAGAAGAGTCAAATTTCATTGGCTGTCGCAATCCCTCGTGGCGTGCTTGCCTGAGGCAATGGACGCGATACGAATATAATGTTCTTTTATAATCAACCATTTTCGAAAAATGTGCCGTTAGCGCAGCCAAATTTGCGGACGCAACAGATTTTACGATTAGAGCGATCTTCTATTTCCATCGTTTCGCATGCGCGACCTTACTGAAATACGTGTCAGAATTTTTTTTGACGTGACAACGTCTAATAAATCGATGAACGCCGGCTGCACGCACGAAAAAGTGTCCCGTTACGCTGTCTCCCGTTACGCTGTCTCCCGTTACGCTGTGTCCGTTACGCTCATTGTACGCTTGCGTCGCATCGATCTCTCTTCCACTCGATTGGAACAACCATCGATTTGACTTTTTCGAGGCACATTAAACTTGAAACACTCCCATTCGTTTCCTACTTTTCCTATCACCGTCCTATCCTTAACAGAATAACACAGATTGGAAGAAGTTAAATAGCAAACATGTATAAAAGTTATAGTTAAAATAATATCTTCGTTAAAGTAATAAACATATTTGAATTAATGAGTGCAAATAAAAGTAAATTTATCAATTAAATTGTTGATTTCATTTCACTCCTTCTTTGTATCCATAAAAAATAGTGATAGTTCAATAAAAATTATTGAATTTTATTCATAAAAGTATGCAATAATTTCATCAATGTTTTGTTATGGCGTTGTCACGTTAAACTATCGTCCGTAAACCGACTTTACAGACAACCAATTTTTTAGAAGGATAGCTATACTGGCACCTTGGTAAAATTATTGTTCGCATACTTTAAAGATTATTGTAAGAAAATTAATCTCTAAAATATTTTATAATATGTTTACGAACACAATGATCATTAAATTTTTATTAAATTCATTGCTCTGGCACACGTGTATTAAAGAGAATCTGTATACACTAATGGCCGTACGTTTAGAGACTGAAAAAAAAATTCGCTTTCAAGGCCTCTACGATAAACTGCACGGATCTATTTGTATTTGGGAAAATTACACCTGCTCATTGGTTACTGATTCGTGAGAACTGTTCACTGATAGGCCTGTGATTCGATAATACTTCCGTTGCGGGTTATCAATTGGCTCAGAGTCCCTCAGGTAAACTGTGGTCCAATACTGAAGCAGCAAATTTTAAACGCATTTGTATTCTAGCCTATCACGAAAATGGCACCACGAATTCTTCCAATCTGTAAGCATGTTAAAGCATTTGCTTTATACAGAGCCTAACGAAAGATTAAGAACACAGGCTTATTTAAAATAAAATGATCCTAGTTTTTATTTCTTTAGGTACAATTTCATGAATATTTTGTGAATAGTGCAGATCATTACGATAAGGCATTTCGTTTTCAAGATATAATTTTTTTTTTTAATTTTCGATAATGATTATTAAAAGATGCATTTTTAAGTATCAATAACTTTGGAAATACTAAATAATTTGGCTTATTTCAGTATCATTTTCTCCCAGTAGGCCTATATTAGGTTGGGTAAAAACATTTTGAAAAAATAAAAATGTTCAAAAAAATTGTTTACAAAAGATTTTTTTTACATTTTAAAGAATATAAGTGGAAAACAATAAAGTGTATTTGCCGGTTTAAATGTAAATATAAATTTTGCCGATATAGCTAGCGAGACCGTATAGGCTTGTACTAAAAAGATATGAAATGGTGTTCATAAAGTTTCACTAGCTTGCTCTAAAACATTGGTCATCTGCCAGACTTCAATCATCTCTGCCTTGGGAATTTTTTTTACTATATTTTCACAATATTTTCGCCAATCCCCTCTACGATTGTGTACTGTTGGCCAGTCAGCTACCTGCCAGCAGTAGAGAGACAGAATCACGTAGTCGTTTCGATATAAGGGAAGGATCTACAGTGGGAAACCAGACAATAAGGGAAGCTTATAGTGGCGCAGTGTACATATGACTAGAGAACTGCAAAATTCACGGATTCATTCGGTGATAGGCTAAACTTCAAACACACATAGCTCTTAGATAATTTTGCTATTGTCTTACTGTTCATCTGGACGAATCTTAACCAGTTATAAACCCTCAACCAAATAAGGATCGAATCATAGACAAACCAGCTGAGATGACTTACAAGTCGGCAGCCAATGAACTTGCGTTATTTGCCCGAGTGTACAGGGGTATGTGCAGTCTATCCTGAAGGCCATCGAAACCGCGAATTTTGCAGGTCTCTACATATGATTGTGAATATTAGTGTGAGACCAAATGAACCCACGAAATATAAGGGCCTCTAAGTGTTTACGACTGGTTCGAGGAGTTTTAGGGCTTGCCAAAATAACAACGGTCCTATCACTCAAGGGTAATAAACGCCGCAGATGTCTGAAAGGCAGTCTGGCGGTCAAATATACTACAAAGTGGTTGGGTCAGTATTCATCAGTAAGTAAGCTTCTTGTACATCTCCGATAAAACAACGAACTGCAATCATGCGAATAAACTAAAGGAATTCACAAATAAAAATAAAACCGTTAACACATATTAATAACAAAGATTAAATTATAATAAACAATCATTACTAGGAGCAGGCAACTTTCGCGAATAAATCTGAACGCCTATTAGACTGAAACAAGGTATACCCGCACCAGCGGTTTCTTTCTTGTGATTGGCGGACGTCTGCTAGAGATGTCGCTGCCTTGTTTGAGCGAGCCACTCAGGACGCGTTTGCTTCCGCACTCAATCAATGTGATTGGTGTGCTAACAATCGACGTGTACCTGAAGTAAACTCACCCAATCACGAAAAATAGACGATGCTGCAGTGTTTTAACTTATAACTAGTCTCGTTATATTTAAGCGAAATATGCATGGCCCTAATCATTACTCATTCATTTTAACATTACGGTGTTTATTCATCCACGTACATACTGTTCTACATTCATAAATCTGTTAATGCTGAAGAAAGATTGACGTTGTAGCACACACTTTTACAAGATAATGTAATACATCATTAATTGGTGGTGTAAGCAACACTGCTATAAATAACAGTTAATTAATGGAAGTTTCAAAGTATAATTCACATAAAATAAACTGATATTCCGTAGTAGTAACATGTAACTGTTCTTCGTAAAAGCTACGCTTGATATTAACTTCCGAGTTCTGTTTTGCGATATTAACATATGCTCGTGGAAGATAATAATAATGGTGATAGTGCGTTAACTATACATGCAGTAAAGTTTTTAAAGGGTTATTAATAATACTGTGATATTATTTTTGAAAATAATTGATCAATGAAAGCCAAAACAATAAATCTTATTTCACAAAGATTTAAGTAAATTTGCTATGATGACCAGATATGTTTTAACTATTGTTCTCAGTAAATTTAGATAAAATATTTTAACGCTATGCGATGGTGGGGGGTGGGAGGATTTTTTGGCTAACTTAACCAATCCGATTTCTATCTCAGTACGTATTCCCGACCCTGGTAGATACTTATGTTCTTACAATGTAAATTATTTTTGTAAATGTAACTGAAATATTCATGCAAAATTACCGATATTTATACATTTGAATATTTACAGGAAAACAACTCTACCACTACAAAATAGTGTTCGCAGTAATACTGGGTTCGGATTCTTACACGGTTGAAATTATTGTAAACCAATCCCTAAATAACATTCCAGTATTAACTGCACACATTAATTAGCATGATAAAACAAAATTAATTCAAATTATTAAATATTCGATTATCTTTTCCAAGGTTAGAAAACTAATCAATTAAAATGTAAAATATGACCAATTTTCGCAGGAAATAGTCTTATCTCGAAAACCTTATTTCATATATGCAAAAATAACCATAGTCATTTGTTGTTCAAGGTTACAATATCTTTCTTGTAGTAATACAAACTATTTCTCGGCAACTGCTTTACAAAGAAATCTTTTCTAAAAGTACGGACATTTTTTTTTTCTGTATTGGGTGGCATTGTCATGTCACAATGTGGCTTGAGTTTGAATCAACGCTTACTGATTCAAATACTTTGTTCGGACTAAAAACCCTATACACCCACATACATAATCCTACTTCTTATATCAAACGTATAAGAAGTCAACGTTTGTTATTTGTTTTTTCTCTGATTTTGTTAATCAGCAGATACCTCGGAATGTTTCGTGGATATTTTGGTCGTAAGGTAGACTGCAAACTTTTATAACTTTACATTGCCTTGATGGTTTGTTCACAATTTATCTACCCCTCCCCTCTACGACTATGGGGCCAGTCAAAAATCATATAGCTGTATAATTACGTAAACCAACTCAAAATAAGGTGAGGTTTAAAATTAATTAATCAGCCAATGTGAAAGCATACGAGGGGAGAGTATAAATAGGACTGTGAATTTTATCTTGATATAAAATTGATCTGCAAAATTTCCTGTTCTTTTAATAAAAGGGACTGTAAAAATTCATTGTTTCAGGGACCTTTAGGATGGACTGCACAATCCTGTATACGTACTAAGGAAAATCACATCTGTTCATTGGCTACTGACTCGAGAGACCTGTTAATTTGCGATGTTTGTAATTCGATACTTTTTACGTTTAGGGTTATTATTTTTCTCAGAGTCCTTCAGACATACTGTGGCCCAATCATTGAAGCAGGAAAAAAAAATGTTAAAAGCAGTTGTTATCTACTTTATTACGAAATGAAACCACGATTTCTTTTTATTCCTGTCTCTAGCTACAGCTTCTTCCACCGACGCTTTGCTCGACACGTCGCCTGTTTTCTTCTTCTCTTTCATCTCTCGGAGATTGCGAGATCCAATTACTCAGCTCGCGCCCCGGGGCTCTCAAAGGGCGTGTTTATGGGGCGCGAGGAAGTGCCCCTTTAAGCCGGGGGAAACAATTAGGAGTCGTCGCGAGCGGCGGTAAAACTTAGGAGTCACTCAGCAGACGTCTGAGAAACTCTGACCGCAGCGCGGAAATACCGCGCTGTAGGAACTGCAGTTTCGCCGATGGCGATGCCGGCAGCTTTCATGCACTGACCATACACATGTAGAGAACGGAAAAATTCTCGGATTCATTACGAGATAAGCCAACATCCTAGAAAGTATACCTAGGTACCGCTTCTGCGATCGGCCCACCTTTTATCTGGGGAACTGTGAGCCAATGGGAAACCCCCAACCAAGAAAGTGCCGAATTACGGACAACCTAGTTGAGACGTCTCACGAGTCAGCAGCCAATGAACAGTTGTCATTGTCCCGAATATGTGAAGGACTTTTGAGTCGATCCTAGAGGTCGGTGAACCCGCGAATTTTTCGTGTCCCTATACATATGGGTAGGGACTGGAAAAATTCGCAGTTTGAATGACCTCTAGGATAGACTCCACGATCCTACATATACTCGAAAAAATCAAATCTGCTCATTGGCTACTGACGCGTGAGAACTGTCAACTGAAAGGCTTGTGATTTGAAACTTCCTTCGTTGACGGTTATTCATTGGCTCAGAGTCCAATATTGAAGCAGCAAAACGTTAAGCACTTTTGTATTCTAGCATATCGCGAAATGAAAACACAAATGTTTTCCGGTCTCTACATATGGGTAGGAACACCTCTATTTCGCGATTTCATTTCATGTCAAGGTATTTCAAAAACACTGTAGCTTTTTCTAAGAGTCACGGCAAATTGTGAGGGTGCAGCAGTACGGTGACCACATTCTCATTAGCCCCGACAAGAGCGGGACGACACCTCTCATCGACCTCGGCCAATAACCACAGGAGAAAAGCTACAGTATTTTATGAAATACCTTGACACGAAATGTATTCGCGAAATACAGGTGTCCTTACATAAGGGGCATGCATATTTCGCGAAAAGATTCCGAGACTAGCTGAAAGTTAAAAACGCTCTAGCATCGTCTGTATTACGTGACTGGGTGAGTTTCTTCCAGGTGCATGTCGATTGTCACTGGACCAATCACTGTAATTCAGTGCGGAAGCAAACGCGTCCTGAGTGGCTCGGTCAAACAAGGTGACGACTTCTCTCGCAGACGGCCGCAAATCACGTGGAAGAAACCACTGGTGAGCGTATATACTTTGTTGCAGTTTAATAGGAGTTCGGATTTATTCGTGAAAAATTCCTGTCCCTAACTATACACTGTTAAAATTTTTCACCTTATGTGATGCTGGTTACAAATAATACAGAAATCTTCGTAAATTTACCATTATCTTCGTCAGTTTTCCGGTACTAAGTTAGTTGGCTTTGAAGATGAATCCATGAACATAATTTTGATAAACTGTCAAAACACTCAGAAACTGGCAAAGACTCCTGCTTAAAATAAACTTTTATTTCTTCTACCAGTGTGTTTATTCTAAAAACAGAAATTTAAAGTCAAAATACAGCCTAGCTTTTACGAAGATTCAGTTATATAAATTACGAAGAACTCCGTGTTCATTTGGGGTGAATTCTTCGTTTAAAAGTACGTAAAGCTACTGTAAAATCTAATAGTTTATATCTAGAGACCCAGAAATTTCGTTATTTGATTATGCGTGGGGCAAAATTAAACGCCTTATGTTTGCCCTACCAAAGTTTGCATTACCATTAGTTTATTTCTACGCGAGAAACATTTTGGTCTTGTTTATTAGCACTATCTGATTCGCTTACTTCTCTCCTAGCTGGGCATGTACTGTCGTAGAAGGGCATGTCTAATAATTAACACACCGCAAGATGAAGAATTTTTTTTTCATTTTAGCTTGCGACCAAATGATTCTACGAAATTTTCAAACATCTAACTATAGACAAGAATATTGGGCAAATTTATTTCACTCCAATCTAGGCTCAAATTCACAATAAATAATCATCCAGCCATTTCTTAGAAAGATAATTGGGACGGGGATGTATACTTGGCGGGACTGAAACAAGGCATAACTGCCCAGCGGTTTCTTTGCTGTAATTGGTGACATCCTGCTGGAGAAGACATTGCCTTTTTTTTTTTTTTTTTGGCTGAGCCATTCAGGACGCGTTTGCTTCCGCACAGAATTTCTGAGATTCACGTGCAACGCGAATAAACTCGAGAAAATTAACCAGCACAGAAGATTCTAGTGTGTTTAAACAAAAGCTAATTTCGAAATGTATTTTTATGAAACACATGTTTGTAACTCTTTTGACGATAACGATCTCAACATACATTTTGGTGGGTTAAACGTGACTGGCTGACCACTTCTTCCGCTGGTTTATAACTGGGTGGAGTGTTCAAGTGCGTGTCAAGTGCAATGCAGTCTAGCATTTGGAGACCTCCACAACTCACGTTATTTTCCATTGCCCGGTTAGACTCCCAACACGTGTGATATAGCAGAGATAATTTGTTTAGATAACAGTTAGAAAAAACAGCAAATTTAGGGACATTTGAACGAAGAATTCACATCAAATAAAATAAAAGCTCTTCGTAATTTCAGATTACTGAATCTTCAAAGTAACTACGGCGTATTTCAAATTCCAAAACCTTTTTTTTTTAGTACAAATAGGGTAAACACACGTGCGGAAAAGAAAAAGATGTTTTTTTTTGCATGTGTCTCAGATTTGAACATTTTTTTTAAATCTTGTCGGTTCATGTTCAAAGTAATTGAACTTTGTATCAGTAAATTCACAAAGATAACGATAAATTTATAAAGATCCATGGATAATTTGTAACCAGTATTCTTCGTAAATGTAAGAGGAAAATTTTAACAGCATTGTCGCTGTACTATAACAATAGTATAGAGCGCTGAAACTGTGCCTTTAAAAAGTTATTTACGTTTTTATAGCCGTTGCTGCGATACCTAACGTAATTGTTTGATTTGTTTACATGTATGAAAACATTCTTTCCTAAAACAGTTTTGTGATTTGAACACTATTTCAGGCTCATTTCCAGACGTTTCCAATTTACTTTTTATTTAATCAACTATTTATTTAATTTTTCAGGTCGTTTAATGTCGTTATTTTTTTTTTTTTAATTATTTCCTGGACAGCGCCCTGTGGTTGGGCGAGGTTTTGGCGGCGCCTCAAGCTGAGCGCCAGGCGCGAGGGATGCTGGGTAATGGAAAAAAGAAAGTTTTGTTCAGGCGCTTGTGAAAGTAGTTTTCCTTTGGTATCTCCTTACGGAAGCCCTAAAACAATAGTAATTTTGCGTGTGCGGGCAAATATTTGTGTCGGCGCTGAACAGTGTCGTTAACAAAGTGCACGTATAGGTTTCACGTGATTCGCGCTAATAAACAAATTGCGTGTGAAACAGAAAACCGTCCAGGTATGCTGCAACCAGGTAGGCCATATTGGAAAGTCGTTAGGTCATAATTAACAGACGCCACGCAGTTTTCATGTATTATTTACCGCAGTATTTGTGTGAAAAATATGTTAGTGTGAGACCTAGAAATGAAACTCCTAAATTACAAACCTTTTAACTGTTTTTCATGGTTCAATTATAACGCAAAAATATGCAGTCATAATGACATAACCACGTTAAAAGGTTCTTCGTAACATAATTTAATCGCTTTATCAACAATATTTTGCCGAAATACAATTTTAAATGTTCTCTGAGAACTAAAAAAAAGTTTAATATATCTTTACCATATTTTTGAAAAAAAATATTTAAATTTGTAGGGATTGTATCCAATATATGTGGCAACTTTTTATAATAATGTTTAAACATTCGGTTTTATTTCGAAATAGTGTTGCAGTGGTCTATTGTCTGCCTTAATAGTATTTTTAGTAATATATTTAGCCATTTTTATTCATTTTTATGTGTGTTTTAATTGTGTAAGCTATCCTGTACAGTCTTTACAGAGAGAGTAAAGAAAGAATGAAATATTTTGTTTTTTCACTACTACCATTACAAAAGTGTAGGTACGTATAGTATTTTATTTATTTAACATCACTTTTTGAATCTGTGTACACATAGCCAAGTGTTTGGATAAAGTAGCAGAGACAGAGAGAGAAAAAATCGTTTTACAAATAAATCGATTCTACTAAAGAATGGCGCCCAACGTTGGGCCTCACAATATAATTTTCAAACATGTAAACAACTCATATAGTTACGTCAGGTATCGTAGCAACAACAATAAAAACGTAAATAAATGTTTAAAGGGATAGTTTCAGCACTCTGTACCACTGTTACAGTACACTGCGTCCATATTTTACCTTCTCTTTGGGTCGTGCATGAGTTAGTCACATGTTGTTTTACATTTGAGTTTTTTCCTTCAGAGCGAGGCAAATAAATGAAAGCCCACCACGTACGCGGATTCCTTTTGTGATGGAATGGAATTCTCAGCCATACGCACATATTATGTACATTTACAAAAGAGTCCTTTGGAAACCAGTTGCCAAGAAATATTTTCTAATAATTCAATAAAGATATTGTAACTTTTTTCATCACATAGCTATGGTAATTTTTGCAGGTATGAAATTTGTTTTTCATTATAATACTGAGTATTTTTTTACAAAAAAGTGGCGTATAATTTAATATATTAATTGATGTTTCATCCAAGCTTATTGTTACGAACTAATTTGGGGAGAACTGGGTTCATAAGGGATAGCCCAACTAAGTTTTATTAAGTATTAATATTTACATTACTAATAAACAATATTACTTTAAACATGTCCAATCACCAGTCACTGGAACCTAAAAATGTTTATTCGCAATTCACTCAATGTCTGTCAAGTTCCACAGTTCGCACTCCTCACCGGAGCCAGGCTCTCCCTTACCAGGCACCTGTCCACACACACAGTCTCGCGCCACTCAGTCGCACTCTCTCGATTCCGTCGCTCCGCGTCGTGCCACTCTCGAGGGGGGTCTCTCACCCTCTTCGCCGATGTCGCACTTCCCTTCAATCGCGGAACTCTCGGAACTCTCGGAACTCACCCGGAACTTCCACGGAGGCCGGCGTCGCTGCTTAAGTACTAGTGGGTCGTCTTTCCAGAACCGACGAGAGCGGCTATGGCGTGTCGGGTCCTCCCAGGCCGGCCCCAAAGTTCGAAAAGTCCAGAAAGGTGGCGCTGATTCACGTCACTCCACGCGGTGGCCCGCGAAATTCCTACGGCCGCTCAGCGATATATAACAGTGCGGTGTAGTGGAGAGAGATGGGGGGAGGGGGTGGCCACGACCCTTGTAATCCGG
The DNA here is from genome assembly GCF_032445375.1 of Bacillus rossius redtenbacheri. Lineage (NCBI taxonomy): Eukaryota > Metazoa > Arthropoda > Insecta > Phasmatodea > Bacillidae > Bacillus > Bacillus rossius. The sequence goes on along the minus strand of NC_086340.1, from coordinate 28,520,430 downwards.
CCAGGAGTGCGTGACATGCGTCAGTGAACTGCACGTGACAAGGCGCATGACGTCAGTGACCGTGCGGGGCCGCCAGCCAGCTCTGAACCTGGCATCGTGGTCTGGTCTCTCGCGTTCGTAACAACATTATTTTTAAATAGGGTAGAGCGGGGCTATTCTGATCACGGGGTAAATCCGATCATAATAAGAGAATTGGCAACACAGCAAGTCATAAGCCGAAAGGAAACAATATCATCCCATCAGTCGCAAGCTGGGAGTGTTGGTGTTCACGTGGTAAAAAAATTTCCGTTGTTATTCAAAACTTTGCTGTGTGTAAGGAAGCGATTCAACACCAAGGTAAGTCACGCCATGCATTTTTATCACTCTATATAAAACCTAACGTTCCAAAATAAGAAGCTACAATTACAGAAACGAGATATCTTTTAGTACTTTGGTTTCTTCACGTAGCATATTTACTGGAAAACAATATCCTTGTATCAGTTCTGATAAAAACCAGTTTCCTCTTACAGTTTGGACGGCAAAGGTAAAAGTCGACAAAATGGGGCAATTCCGATCACGCTATTGGGGCTATTTCGATCACAGGAAATAATTTATTGCTCTAGAGAATACAGCACAGAAAGTATCGTATTTATCAACTAATCTTAAAACCGATTACTCGACACTGCTCTATTGTCACGGTGCACGTAGCTGACAGAAAAAAGTATTATCTTAATTTTCAAGGATAGCTGAGGGGACAGTTAGAGACCTAGCTGTCGCCAGTTTGTAGATACTGATGTTTATCTTTTCGACTACCGCACATTCCGTTGCGGTGATTGGTTTCACTGCCGATGCTTGGCGGGTCACACCCTATATTACTCAAGAAAGAGTTGGCTGGTCGCACTCCGTGTTGGCCACACTTTAAATAACTCGCACACATTTTTTCATCTCGATGCCATAAAATAAAGGCATTACCAACTTGACATATATAAAACGAAAAAGTGTCAAATTTGTACCTTGAAATATGACCATTGTTTAAATACTGTCAGAGTGTTTGCCATCCACAAATTTTACTGGTTCTTAGTACCAGCCGCTGTGTGCTGAAATCTAACAACTTTCGAAATGGGTCTTCGGGGACCATAGCAGCATAAGATTTCTCGCAACAAAGTTTAGTTAATTACGGATTTTCTTAAACATCTTGATACTGAAATCTAATATTGTTATTAATAATTTATTTAATCTCCAAATCCTTTCTGAAATACGAGACGATAACAGAATTCCACACTACCCAAGTTATAACCGAGATAAACATTTTTATGTATTTTACTGAAGTGTTACATGCATTTAAAACATCTCAAATGTAAATCAACACTAATATGTACTATGGTTGTGAATTTCAGATGGTCAGAAACTACAAAAGAAAGAACACCACTCTTCAGTGGTCCGAGGAGTCTATGTCAAATGCTATCAGCAGTGTCCTCCATGGAGAAACAACCATCAGAGCAGCTGCTAACTTACATCAGGTGCCATTCACCACACTTCAGAACAGGATACAAAAAATAAAACTACAGCAGTTATTAGGAGACAAAGGGAAAGAGTGCAAACATAAAGTTGGTCACCCACCTGTACTAAATGCTGAGGAGGAAGATGAACTGTGTGACAGACTGCTCAACCTGTCGAAAAGAGGCTTTGGTTTGACCACAATTCAGGTAAGAAATGCAGCATACATGTATTCTGAAAAGAAGGATCTAAAAATTCAATGGAGCAATACCGAAAAATTGGCTGGTAAAGATTGGCTTGGCAAGTTCATGGCCAGACATCCTCAACTCTCTTTGAGGAAACCGGAAGGTTTGTCAAAAATGAGGGCAGCTTCCATGGATGAAAAAGAATTTAATGACTTTTATGACCTCTTTGGTGATTTGACGAATGAATTAGAACTCAGGGAGAAGCCAGAGAGAATTTATAATGTTGATGAGTCTGGATTTCCTTTAAACAATTAGCCATCAAAAATCATTTGTGAAAAAGGCCAAAGAGAAGTAATTAAATTGACAAGTGTAGAACGTGGGGAAAATGTGTCAGTAGTAGCTTGTTTCAGTGCTAGTGGGGTGTACATACCACCATTCATGATTTTCAAGGGTGTGCGGTATCGAGAGTAATACTGTGCTAATTTGCCATCTGGATCTGTAGCAGCAATGTCTGAATCTGTATATATAAATGAGGACCTATTTCTCAGATGGTTGCAACATTTTCAAAAGCACAGACTCCCAGGGAAATGCCTTCTTATTTTGGATGGACACGCATCACATTGTTCGCTTAAATGCCTGAACTAGGTACTGCAGAGAAAATGAAATTGAACTTCTCTGTTTACCACCTCATACCACTCATGTCCTTCAGCCTCTAGATCGCACACTATTCAAACCATTAAAAACTTTCTACCATCAAGAAGCAACCACATTCTTTCACAACAACCCAACACAATCGATCACCAAGTCTGACTTTGGAAAGATTTTCACAGCTGCGTGGAACAAAGCTGCATCCCATGGGAATGCTACTAAAGGGTTTCAGTGTACTGGTCTCTACCCATTTAACCCTAAGGCTATCTCGATGGATAAATTTCTACCATCTGTAGCTTTCCGAGCTGAATCTCCTTCTACATCAACAAAATCATCCACCATGCAAACTTCAGGTCCTTCATCTGATGTTTCTCTTTATCATGTTCAAAATAAGTCACACAGCCAACATTCCCCGTCCATACACACAGTTTGCTCCAGTTCCCAAGCTTCATCCACCATGTCCATATCAGCTTCTACGTCCAAGTCTCCCAGTGAACAGAAACTCATTGGATTTAATGACGTCATTCCAACCCCAAACAAATCATCTACAAATAGGAATGCACCGAAACAAACCAGAAAGCAGAAATCTCGACATCTGACATCGGATGGAAACATCAAGGCAACAGCAGAAAAAGTTAAAATTGCCACATTAAAAAAGAAACAGATAGATTGCATAGTGAAGAGACGAAGACTGTTTGCAGAAAATTAAATGAACTCTAGTGGAGAATAAATCCTCATCATGAAAAATTCGAGTGACGCACCATGTGGATTTTGCAACAGAAGATGGAGCCAGTCTGCCAACAGAGGGGACTGGATCAAGTACCAGAAATGTAGAAGCTGGTATCATGAAATCTGTGTGGGTGCCAAAGGAAAGAAACAATTCAGATGCGGTAAATGTGTGTGATCATGATTGCCCCACTATGATCGGATTTACCCCGTGTGTGATCGCAATTACCCAACTTGTTTTGTGAATCCTGTGATATCACCTTTAAAAGAATATTTTTTTGGTAAATTTATATGTGCCATTAATTACCTTTTTCATTCAAGGTATATTAAGTATACATATTGAAGTTTATGCTCATGTATTTTCATTAACCTAATCTTATTTTCAACAATTTATTTTCACAACACAATTTAAAGTGATCGGGATTGCCCCTGTCTACCCTATTGGAAAATATAATAGAATATTATATATTAGTGTTGTATTTTGTGTCATTATATTTATTAATGTGCGCATCTTATACTAGAAAGATAATCAGGGAAAGGTCCTACAAATAACTTCAACTTTTGAAGGTACTCAGACAACGTAAAGCACAAATCTTCAAGTAAGAATCTGAACCCAGTATTATTGCGAACACTATTGGCTGATTTCTTATGTAGAACCTCCCTTCTCGTTTCGTCTCTAGACTGTGAGCTGGTAGTTGTCGGACACACAGTCGTGAACCTATTATCAAAGCAATGCTAAGTTACTGATGTTTGCAGTTTAACTATGGACGATTAATTATTAAAGTATACCCCAGTTTGTTATTCGTCCGGGATAGTCCAGGCGCGTCAAAAAAAAATGGTCCAATCATTTTACTGAATCTGAATCAATCATTTTGCTTCCGAATGAATTCGTTAAAACCTTGCTCCTCTAGTCGTAGTGCTTCCCGTGAAATACGCCAGAATGCGTTAACGTCCAATGCGCCAGGGCACAGCCGTAGTTGTACGTCCGAACACACTGGATAGTGAACTAGAGTGAACCAGAGAGAGAGTGTGTGTGTGCGAAGTGAGAGGAGGCACCATTTTGAGTTAGGACGCTCCGCATCACACACCATGTTTGAATTTTATGGATACAGAATGAGTCTGAATTCAATCCAAAAACTTCGGCTGCTGGTTCATCTCAACAAGATTAATTAAAAATATATGTATGACGTATGGTCTAGAGTGAGTCCCAGGGCTGGTGTACGTCTTTGAAGTTGGGGATGAACAAAATTTTAATTGTAAATAATAAGGAAAAGGAAGGTATTTCAGGTATAATACTTTTCACCTGGATTATGTTTAACGGAATGCAGTTCTACAGTCACAGCGAATTTTATAACTCTATCAAAATTATTTCATTAAATAATTGGGGGTTGCACACGTCAAAAAAAAATAATTTAAAAATGAAGGTGTTACTCCCAATTAGGTTTTTCCTAGCAATGGAAACTCAGAAAATGAACATTTAGTTCGCGAACACAAAGCTTTTAGTTAACAAATATTTTGTTTGATAAATATCAGCCGGAAAAAAAATAGATAACGTATATAACAAATACGTATATAACAAATATTAACGATGAATAGCAAATTGTAATCTTATACAGCAAAAAGAATTCTGTAGGAATTAAAAAAAAACATGAGAATTCAATCATGATCATTAGGGTGGAACTAAGCCAAAAGGGTTCTTACTAAAAAAAAAACGTTTGGTAGTCACTTAAAAATACAGACCCTATACTTAAAATACAGAACCTATACTTAAATTGCAAACACTACACTTAAAATTTAGCAGTGAAAACGGAATAACTTTGAAGTCCTTACAAATCCTTTTTAGTGACAGAAATATTTTTATGTCATAAATATGTCACATCGAGGAAATCACAAAACTATATTTCACCACAAAATTATTGCGTGAGGTCTGAATTGACTAATTTTATTTTGTAATTACTTTACTATAATTTTCAATGAATTAATATAATATTCAAAGTTAAAAATTAATTCCATTATATTTCCATTCAATACTATAAAGTTGGTAAAACAAATTATGTGCGTTATATGCTCTAGATTATTTGGAAAATAAGATTTATATTTATTCCGCAAAGAATCTCAACTATTCTTTGAACACTATTTTAAATCTTGTTCATTCCAATAATGTTGATTAATTGCACAACAAACAAAAATGTTCACTTTCACTTAAAGTTTTATAATATATGCTCGCAAACCTATAAAGTTACAATGTTTACGAAAAAAAATATTATTATTTAATTTTTATAGGCCCTCAGAACATTGCAATAAAAAATTGTATATATATATATTTTTTAATTTATTCGGAAATAAAAAACTGCTTTCTTAAACAGCTCTTCTTTATTTAAGCTTCTCGTTTTTAATGTGATTCAACGTAACCACCAAGCTATTATATTGTAATCTCAACTAGTGGCTTTCTCTCTTCAGCCTGCTGTTTCCGCATATGGCCACATGACGTCTTATTTTGGTATCTCATCGATACAGTTTTATTGTTTGCATGTAATTAAAACTAACTCACATTAAAATTTAAGAATTCTATAAATGTTAGGTGAGTATGATATCTTTGAAGTTGCAAGCTCAAAGTATTTGTGAAAAAGTTTTTCTTTTCAATATTGTTTAGTTCTGGACCTTAATAGAGAAACATATGATTCACATAAATGGAGTCAAACGCTCAAATAATTTGCGTTCGTGTATCTTAGGATTTCTTAACTAAATGCTAATGTTGGATTTTAAAATATTCTTGGATCGTAAAAAAAAGTATATAATTCTTGCAAAATAATTTTTTTTTTAATTTACGACCGCCAAATTGCATGAGCGAGTGGTGTAACTTTAAGAATTGTGCGGAACTGTTCGGACGTTTGATTCCATTCCACTGAATCAAAGCCTAATACGCACGAGTACATCATCGACGGAGAGGGGAAAAAAAATGAGATTTGATGAAGTGAAGCACGGAGAGACGTTTGGCCCTGTCGCGAGATGCGTGGGCGATAAATTCCCCCGACGACCAGAGCGCTCGGACGACCGACGAACTATAACTAATCGCTCTCGGGACACAAATATTTACCCTCGGCAAGCAGTATATCATCCGACAAACAGCTCTGCGTTATCCGCCATAAAGTAGCACTTTACTCCGTGCTGCGGAGAGAGGAGAGAAAGAGAGAGAGAGAGAGAGACAGCTAAATGGGTTCCCGAAATGCGAGAAGTTTCAATCAACTGCCAAAACCGACCCTTCGACCCGCTGTTACGAAAAACCCCCAGCAGTCCTTTTCAACTCGGTCGTCCATCACCAAACACTTTCAATAACGTTCCGTCTGAGCATCTTCCAAGCAAATGGCTCGCAACGACATGTTACATCCTCGGGATTACGTGACATGTACACCGGAAATTCGCCAATGCCTATTTCTCACGTTCATGCGGAAATACATTATTTAATGTCTTGAAACAAAATCAAAAACCCTTACAAACCTATTCACATGACGAAATTCATTTTGAATCGAAAATATCCTGTGAATACCCTACATATTCTTTCTTGATTTAAAAAAAAAATGTCATAAATCATTATTATTTTTCTGAAATGAAACGAATGTTTCCAGAAAGGTAGCATAAATTTATTCAGGAGAAAAATTTCATTTAGCAAATTAATCTCCTAAGCCATTTTAATTTTTTTAATATAAAATTTGAGCTAGTGTAATTGAAAATAAAAGTAAAACATTCTCAATACAAGCTGACAGATAATTTTGTTGTTTTGACAGTTTGATTTCGTAGAAATGTGAACTATATTATACTGGTGCAGACAGTTATGGGTTTTATTTAAACTTTCTTTCAAATCAGACAATTAATTACTTTTGTTGACACCAGCAGGTCATAAAATAAATTAGCCATTGCAGTGCTGATAAATTCCCTAAAGATTTTATGGGTATTTTTATTGGTGTTTTTTTATTGAAAATTAGAATTTAACATAAAATGTTCCAGAATATTATTTCGTTAACGAGATAATTTTATATATTAAGAATTAGCTAAATTCCCTTTATACCCCAGTTAACATACAACTGAAGTATTTAGCGAATAAAATAACATGCGCAGGTAGAAATTTTTTATGTAAAAAAAATTATTTTTAAATAGAAATGCTGACTTGTCTATGAAAATTGATAAAAGTTTATTCGGCTAAAATATATGTGTTTTAACCGGATACAATTATATTTGACAGTGATTCACAAATGACTTTGATATGCTTAATTATTTATTATGTTTTTAGGAAATAATTTTAACTTCTTTTGAAAGTATCGAATACATGACTTAAGAGTAGTACATTTTTTTGTGAGGTCTTAATTTACGAAGCAGTAACATCCGCCAACTTACAAAATATCCAACACCTCCAAATCAAATTTATGTAATGAGCAATCATTTTATTACGTAGGTGGTAACTCATCTTGTGACGCAAATACAAATACCCAGTTTAACGTATTTTAAACGGCCAATGCTGAGAACTTCCAAATTCACGTTTTTTTTATAATTTGGCAACATATTGGACTATAATGTCCCATACATTTTATCTAGATCAGTCTTTATATCAAAGGTTATTTGAAACTCCCTTAATGACTAAAGGCCAATACAAAACAGGCAAAAATTTGTTGCCCAATTCACGATAAGGGTACGATGTGATAGTGGCCAATCGGAAAGTGGCATTGTCCTGAAACTGTACACGAATATAATTTCCACTCTGATAATGGAAAAAAAATGAAAAATATACATATGTCTGCTCTGTGATTTTTTTTTAAATGGGACAGAAAAATTCATGTAAAATTAAATATATTAGTAAATGTTTACATTTACATGAAAACCACTGTATCACCACAAAATTGTGTTCGCAATAATACCGGGTTTCAATTCTTACCCTGAAATTGATGGTTTGTGTTGGTCCAGTAAAATAAATTTGTAAAAGTTCCCTAAATAGCTTTCGAAAACTAACAAAATAAAGTAAATTTTTTTAAAAAAATATTGAAATATCTTTTCTTTTTAAAAAAATTGCTTGAATTAAAACATCGATAAAAAAATAAAATTATGCGTCAATTTTCAGAAGACTTCATCTCGAAAAACGTATTTCATATATGCTGAAATAACCATAGCTAAGGGCATACATGTTTCGCGAAATGATTCCAAGACCATCTGAGAGTTAAAATACTGTGTCATCGTCTGTGTTTCGTGATTGGGTGAGTTACATGTCGATTGTTAGAACACCAATCACAGTAATTCAGTGCGGAAGCGAACGCGTCCTGAGTGGCTCGGTCAAACAAGGCAACGAAGTCTCTCGCAGATGGCCGCCAATGACAAGGAAGAAGACTCTGGTGCGGATATACCTTGTTGCAGTCTAGTAGGTGAAAAGATTTTTTTTTTCGCGAAAAATGCCTGACCCAACTATAGCCATTTGTTGTAAAAATTTACAATAATTTATTGTGGTATTACAAACTGTTTCTTGGCAACTGGTTTCCACAGAAATCTTTTTTAAAAGGACTGACTTTTTTGACGTGATAACGTCTTATAAATCGATGAACGCCGGCTGCACGCACGAAAAAGCATGACTCATTCACGTTCCGCCTGAGCCAAGCGTGCAAGAACCGGCCAACCACAATGCAAAAAAATCTTCTATAATATCAAACAGGTTAAGGCGGGCTTTTTAAAAGCAGCAATTTAAAAAATTTGATTTATAATAATTTCGTCATTTCAAATTAACAATTTATTGACATTGATTTGATTTCAGTTTATTTCTATAACGAATTGTTTGTGTTTATATTTAAACAAATTATTTAAATTAAATTTGCAAAAATATAAATAATATTTGAAAATTAAAAATTATCCATTTTTTCATCAATGTTTTCTTATGACGTAATAACGTAAAATTATCGTCCGTAAACCGACTTTACAGACAACCCCTTTTTTTTCTCTCTGTGTGGTAATTTTAAGATTTCAAAATAACGACTTTGTCCTTCCAGAAAAGTATTGCTGAAATACTGTCCCGCATAAGAATTTGAACAAGGATTTGCATAGCCCTCTCGTGCTAAAGATATGGGAGCTTTGATAGGAGAAAGTAAAATATGTAGCGAGGGGAAAAAGAACAAATTGCCGGAACGTTAACGAACAAAGCTAGAGCGAGCTTAGCCAAGTTATTTGTCATCGTAGTGTTTATTAAAGAGGTTGTTACCAAATTTATTTCGGTTTTGTACTGTATTTATCTCATTACATGTAAATATAAAAATTATTGTTCGTGCGTTTGTGTGTTCGTCTTCTATGCATTCGCAGATCGTTCAACCGACTGAGTTGAAACTTTGTGGAGATGTCGTTGGCACTTTCGCGAAAGTTTCTGTCGAAGTAGCGTCAACGTAAAATAGGTGGTGCGAGAGTTATAGAATAATAATTATAATTATATATATATGTATAAAAGCTATATTTGTATTCGTGGCAACGGGTTTTTGCATTGTTGATGCCTTCTGCGTATCCATGACAACGGGCATTGCATTGTTTGACATTCTTCCATTTGAGGCTTGGCAGTGGCGTACCCAAGAGGAGGAGCATGTTTATATAATGAGCGGCGCGAGAGTGTTCTGCCAGTAGACTTCCGAAGAGAAGCGTGGGTGCATCAGCTAGTGTGTTATAAATTCAAAATATCGTTCAGGTCAAATATTTATGAACGGCTTCAATAATTCAAGAAGTGTGTTTTCATCGTTTCGATGAAAAAAAATATTTAAAAATTAATTAAGTTTTCAATTCATGCATGAACTTATAACAAGTAATTGTGAGGCTTACTGTTTTCAATAAACCATTCGTATGCATCCTTTGCCACAAAATTTCTTTAGTTTTTAATGTTTCTTTTTCACAAAAATATTATTCTAAATTCAATAAAAAATTTTGGGCTTTTGGAAAACAAAATCTAAGTTTTTCATACCTATTTAAAACATCTATTTTATTGATTACACTATTTGTAAAAACAAAATATAAAAGTAAAATGATTATTTAAACAACCTCTAAAGCAATTTTAAGCAAGCTTAACGAAGCCATCATCCAACATATGTTAGATACCCGGAATTTTTACGAATCATTCGGCGTCAGGCTTACATTGAAAGTCGTGTGGTGTATACTGTACCATAATATGTGTTCCAATTTTCTGAGTAGGTCGATGTGATTCGGTCTCTCTTCTGCTAGCTGCAAGTTGACTGGCCCGTTATTGTAGATTCAATTATCATAGTGTGATACTCCTATTGTGAGTGCCACATTTTTTTGTGGATTTTGGATGCGCCATGTCGGGCCAGCGTGGATGCTGCGCATGCGCGCTATCTGTCGGTAGTTTATTTAGTTGTGTGTGGTCTGCCTGGCGCCGCTCTGTGTTGACAGCGCGTGGGTCTGTGAGCATGGTCGGGCGTGTTCGGCTCACTTCGGCCAGGCTCGGGTTTTGCGATCTTGTGATGTTAGGAGGTTGGTAGTGGTGCTCGTGTGATAACAACTGAGGGAGGTTGATTCTTGGTGTTGTGAGAGAGTCGTCGATGAACTGCGGGCATGAGAGAACGAAAGAAAGTGCTTTGAAAGTTTCAATTTCAAAAAGTCGTTGCTCGTAAATGTAGCGCGAGGGAAATGTGCAGTAGTGAAACAAGGCAGTTGAGCAATGCAGCGAAATACTACGATGTATTGTGGGTGGCTACAAATCGTCATCCAGTTATCTACGAGTGATATCGGCGAAACTTCTCTGGCACAAATATTTTTATGTCATCTTGGAGCAATTCAGTGAGATTCCTTCACTGATCCCCATGTCGAATGGGAAAGTTACTGGTGACGAAGAAACTAGTTTTCCCATACTGTTCCTGGTCTGCTGTGACATGGTTCCCAGTTACTGTTTGTTGTAACAAGTTTTTTTTTTTTCAACTGGCGAGTTATTCTCGTAAAATTGCTTGCCACAATTTTTTTTTATTTCACCGATGCAACGAAAACTGTAAGTTTTTGCCATTCGAGTCATTCTACAATGAGTAGATGGCGATGATATACCATATACAGATTCATCCAGCTAAAGATAAATGTATTTCAACGAACATTTATACTAATCAATGACTCTGCAAGTATAAATTAGCCAATGCTGGTTAGTAAATTTAATTTACGAACTTGGTGCTGTTTGTGGTGCCATGTGTCGACCATTTTCTACATGGTCTGGTTGGTCTAATTTACCTAGAATTCGATGCTGGTAAAATCCTTTTGCGAGTTTAATTTCTGCACGATAAATATCAATAAGGTAAATGCGGCGTGTGAACGAGACACAGCAATACAATTAATAGCTGTTTTAAATGAGCTAAGGCTACTCATAATTACCTCTAACTTGACAAGTGGTATACTCAATGAGGGTTTGTGTCATGGATCTTCAGATTATAAAGTAGGAGAAGCAAATGAAATCTGTGACATGAAGATAAGCCAATTCGTGTAACAATATTCTCGTATACTGACGTGAAAGATTCATTAAAAAAATAGAAAACGTGTATCACTGTAGCTCGTGTGTGTGCAAGGATGACATTGATAGAGACCAGAAAAATTCGAGGATTCATTTTGTGATAGGCTAAAATCAAAACGTGTTTACCATCAAACTGCTTCAGTGATTGGAAAACAGTTTATCTGAAGGACTCATCTGAGTCAATAAAGAACCCTCAATAAAATAATTATCGAATCACTAGCATCCTTGTGGGTAGGTCTCACAAGTCAATAGGCAATACGCAAGTGGCATTTGTCCAAGTATATAGAGTATTTTGAAGTCTGTCCTGCAGTATGTCAAAATTGCGAATTTTTCCAGTCCCTAGACATTGAGCACTTGAGTAGTATAACATAGCCGGTCCGGAAACAGGACTCAGGCGGTGGATTGAGATTGTCGGTCCGCCATCTTGGATTTGTGACGTCACGGCGGCAAAAATTCCTCAAAATTCCTCAAAAATGACTCAAAATGACTCAAAAATTCCCGTTTTAAGAAAAAATTTCCCTTTTTCGAGGGAAAAATTCCCGTTTCGAGGGAAAATTTCCCGATTTAGTCCTTAAAAATCCCAACGGCTAGAAATGTCCTGATAGAGGCTTAAGCATCCTTAACTCAAGCCTCAGTTAAGCCTCTATCAGGATGTGACCTTGACCTTTGACCTTGACCCCTACGGTCATCTTGGATCCACCATCTTGGATGACGTCATTTTGTTTTCTCGAACATTCCGGCATTGTGTTATCGGCCATTTTGAATTATGACGTCACCGTTGCAATTTCCGTTACGGCCGCCATCTTTAAATTTATTATCCGATTTTAATGAAAAAAATTTAAAAATTATAAAAAAATTAAATAATAAAAAATTTAATAAAATATTTAAAAAACAAACATTTACGACACGGAGCTCGGAGTCCGCGGTTCAAACCAGACGAGTGCAAAAAAAATAGAAATGGTGACCGATCCTTCCCCCGCGGTGGCTGCAGGCATACTGACTCCCTCCACTTTTTTTTCAAAGCATATATATATATCGTCAGGTAGTATGACGTCATGGCCGCCATCTTGTCCTCGTCTGCTGGAAGCCATCATCAGTGTATCGTCGGCGAGAGTGCGCTGACGCCATGTTAGTTTAATTATTATCCGCTAGAGTGCAGTAATCATTTATTATTGTTGTGACACCCGACATCTTGTCATTTGGCCGCCATCTTGAAAATCCATAATTATTTAGCTAGAAATTCGGGAAAAATTCCAAAATTCATTAAATAAATTTGATATCTATATACTGCTCGATTAGGTCGACTAAGGTCCTTGGTACGATCTATGACGATGCAAAAAAATTAAATATAACATCAATTTAACACAATAGTAACAGGTTCGAGGAATTAAACACCACAAGTTCTTTTACAAACATAATATTTATTACATAATTTCTATTCTACTACAGGATCATTTGCGAAAGCCAGCAATCTTATAATCATTTAGTTCCGCAGCGTTGTGAAATGACTAATTCTTAGCTCCAATCGGTTTATACTAGACAGAGTCCAGCCAGAACCTTTACAGACATAGTCCACCTCTTCTTGACAGAGTTTCTGGATACCGTTTTTAACAGTTTGCTTCACATCGTTAGAACTGTAAATTACTGCAGCCGATGTCTTGAATGCACACTTCTTCACTTTGTCATCGAACGGATATGGCTTTCCATATATACAGTCCAACCACAAGTTATATTTCAAAGGTCCGTTTGTTGCTACATCATCAGTAAGCTGATTGATTATCTTCTGTCTGATATCGTCAAGAAAATTACAAATGTCCTTCGACTCACCGAACGTATTTAGATAATAGTAGTCTTTCAATGTTCCACGAAATGCAGACTGCGTCAAGTAGAAGCCATTATCGTTCACTTGTAATGCGCCGAACACAGTCTTAGGTTTATTTTCCTGTTCAGACGTCATACCAATCGGTTGCTGCACATCGGTTTTCTTGCTTGTACGCTCACGAGCCTTCAACCTAAACCGAGGAGTCGAAATTTCTGCAGGTAGTTCAGCAGTAGGCACACGGACTTCACCTTTACAGTTTTTCGCATGTCGTCGCAAATTATCAATTCTAGTAAACCATTCATGACACTCATCACATCGAAACTTCATGCGAGATGGATTCTTCATGCATTTGCTCCGCTCATGTCTTCGTGCATCATTAGCAAATTCGAACGACGTATCACAGTAGCTGCAAGGATACCGTGGTGATGAAGACGAACCTTTCAGACCCGATCCAGATACTGACGTTGCCGCAGTTGCACCATCTCCAGGCATACTCTTATGAACATCAATGCATCGTTGTTGCGCCAAAACCTTTACTTTCTGCCGAACAGCAGGACCTTTGCATGCCTTCATGTGCGTTTTCATATTATCTTTTCTAGCAAACTGCTTATGACATTTCTCACAAACAAACATTTTACGATATAGGTTCTTGGCACATTCTCTATTCTCATGTCGTCGAGCATTGCTGTTGTTTGAGAAAATCTTGTCGCAGTAACAGCACCGATGTTCGTTAGTTGTTGTCGATTCGGCATCCATTGAAGTCTCCATTGATGGCGAACCAGCGTTCGCCGAGTTTCCCTGTGCAGCCAGCACTAGAAGCATTAAAGTCTCTTCAGCTGGCGGTACCACGTCTGTTGAAGTCTCCTCCAGTGTTGACATCGACGTTGCCAACGGGATCTGCTCCACCATCGTCGACGCTGACGTCAAGGTTCCCGCAGTCGATGGTACAACCTCCATCGAGTTCGTCGTTAAAGTCGATAAAGATGCCATCGAGTTCGCAAGAACAGTTAATTACGTGATTAATGCACCAGAAGAAACAAACTAGGTGATCCTTACACCAACGACGTCAGTAACAAACTGAGCGACCTGCTGTCTAGGACACACTTATATACATGCACCGTATGGAATAATACGCTAGTCAAATCAAGAACCATTTACAATAATACTAGAGTCAAAACAACATTAAAAATAGAAGGACCATCAACGAAAAGGCAGCACATTTGGAAGCACCGACAACGAAAAGGCAGCACATTTGGAAGCACCGACAACGAAAAGGCAGCACATTTGGAAGCACCGACAACGAAAAGGCAGCACATTTGGAAGCACCGACAACGAAAAGGCAGCACATTTGGAAGCACCGACAACGAAAAGGCAGCACATTTGGAAGCACCGACAACGAAAAGGCAGCACATTTGGAAGCACCGACAACGAAAAGACAGCACATTTGGAAGCACCGACAACGAAAAGGCAGCACATTTGGAAGTACCGACAACGAAAAGGCAGCACATTTGGAAGCACCGACAACGAAAAGGCAGCACATTTGGAAGCACCGCCAACGAAAAGGCAGCACATTTTGGATGCACCATCGAATAAGGAAGCACCGACAACGAAAAGGCAGCACATTTGGAAGCACCGACAACGTAAAGGCAGCACATTTGGAAGCACCGACAACGTAAAGACAGCACATTTGGAAGCACCGACAACGTAAAGGCAGCACATTTGGAAGCACCGACAACGAAAAGGCAGCACATTTGGAAGCACCGACAACGAAAAGGCAGCACATTTGGAAGCACCGACAACGAAAAGGCAGCACATCTGAAAGCACCGACAACGTAAAGGCAACACATTTGGAAGCACCGCCAACGAAAAGGCAGCACATTTTGCATGCACCATCGAATAAGGAAGCACCGACAACGAAAAGGCAGCACATTTGGAAGCACCGACAACGAAAAGGCAGCACATTTGGAAGCACCGACAACGTAAAGGCAGCACATTTGGAAGCACCGACAACGTAAAGGCAGCACATTTGGAAGCACCGACAACGTAAAGGCAGCACATTTGGAAGCACCGACAACGAAAGGCAGCACATTTGGAAGCACCGCCAACGAAAAGCCAGCACATTTTGGATGCATCATCGAATAAGGAAGCACATTTGGAAGCTCCATCAACTAAAAAAGGCAAAAAGGAAGCACAAGTTACAAGACCTAAGTCTTAGTAAGAAATCATAATACAAGAAATAAAAACATTACATTCTTATAATTTAAATTATTTATTTTATTGCTTTACATTATACAAATGCAAGTAAAACAAGTCATTATTGTATGTAGCCAGCATTCCTCAGTTCCTTGAGTATGAAGGATATTTCTTTGATGCACGAATAGTTTCCTGCACAAAGCGAACCATGTAGAAGTCTTAGCCGGTCAACCAATATGTTTGGATCTTTCCATGATGTGTAATCATTCTCTTCTACCACCATCTTCCTTGCACCTTTATAATAAATATTACGATCTCTGGTGTCTTCCGTTTTACCACCAACCTCAGGGTAACTTTCATGTTTGAGACGGTGATCATCACAAGCTTGATCAGATTTATTTAATATATCACGTCGTTTCCATCGTTTCGGTCTCAGGACACCGCCACATTCTTCGATCTTGGCAGCTTTAGGTGCTTCATCATAGTCTATGTCTTTGTCAACAGCCTCAGAGTCACTGTAACAATCACCGTAGAAGGAATCGTCTTCACCCAATTTACCGTAATAATTCGATGTTGATGATGTTGAAGTGTCTTCATCGTCTTCATGCTTCCTTTTTAGGAGTCCATAATTTTTACAAAGTAGGAAAGATCTACTTGAATTCGGCTGGAATATATTCTCACTTTTCACGTTAAGGATTCTTCCATTGTCTTCATTCTTCCGTAAATCATCAACCTTCTTCAATTTAAGTTCTTTGTCGAGATCAGAAGATCCAAGAAAATTATTGTTGTAATGCAGATCACTCTTCCTTAGGCTAGTAGATTCATCGTTGTCCTCTAGCTTGTACGCAGGCTTGGCGCTACAAGTTCTGCCATGTCTTTTTAGGCTCTCTCTCCGTGTAAACGACTTGCTACATCGAACACAACTTATCATATTGCACAGTGGATTTTTAACACAGTCATTCTTCTCGTGTTGTCTTTTATTCTTTCTCAAGATAAACTCTTTACTGCAAAACTTACACCTATGTTCTTTCGATACAGCGTCAGATCCCAAATCGGAATTCATATTAGTTATTGAGACTAATGCCAGATACCAATTGAGTGTTTTAAATTAGATTCAATACTTAAATAGAAATTTTTTCATATTTCATCAGCGAGAATTAATATATCTCATGCAAAAGTACTTTAAGCATGTAGTTCTGCTTTTCAACAACAGATGTCGCCACATGTTGCTTGCAGGTAAATAATATTTAGTTCTTTTATGCAAGATGCGGGATGCTCACTAACGATCGCAAAAGAAGGATGGCTTCGCTAGACTCCAAGGAAAAGGAAGTTCGTCTTGCCTGTTGGTGCTCCACAGATGTCTCATGGCGTAATATTAATTTGACTGAGTAATGATATTTGTTAATTCCACCTGATAAAAATATTGCAAGTTTTGTTTTAGTAGCAGAAATTATCGAATTAAATGTAATTCCAAATAAAATGACATGTCTCATTAGACCAAAAAAAATCCATGCAGAGAGCGGTTTCTCAGAATAGTCAGAAACACTTGAAGAAACCACAGGAATGATTGCAAGAACACGGGAAAAACCATCAAAATATTGTCAAGAATAATCAGGAGCACATTGAGAAAACCACCATAATATTAACAATTATAATCGGAAGCACACGGAGAAAACCATCATAATATTGACCAGATTAATCGGAAGCACACAGAGAAAACCACCACATGTTTTCTTTGATATCATATAATTACAAGAAAAAATATTTAAATATAAAAAAAATTAATAAAAAAATAAAAAAATTAAAAAAAATGCATAAACAGTTTCTGCTAGCTTGTAAACTTATCATTGTTGAGCAAAGATAGAGCTCTTGTACAAGCCAGAAATTTATGCTTTTTTTTTATTTTTTATTTTTATTAATTTATTTTTATATTTAAATATTTTTTCTTGTAATTTTATGATATCAAAGAAAACATGTGGTGGTTTTCTCTGTGTGCTTCCGATTAATCTGGTCAATATTATGATGGTTTTCTCCGTGTGCTTCTGATTATAATTGTTAATATTATGGTGGTTTTCTCAGTGTGCTCCTGATTATTCTTGACAATATTTTGATGGTTTTTCCCGTGTTCTTGCAATCATTCCTGTGGTTTCTTCAAGTGTTTCTGACTATTCTGAGAAACCGCTCTCTGCATGGATTTTTTTTGGTCTAATGAGACATGTCATTTTATTTGTAGTTACATTTAATTCGATAATTTTTGCTACTAAAACAAAACTTGCAATATTTTTATCAGGTGGAATTAACAAATATCATTACTCAGTCAAATTAATATTACGCCATGAGACATCTGTGGAGCACCAACATGCAAGACGAACTTCTTTTTCCTTGGAGTCTAGCGAAGCCATCCTTCTTTTGCGATCGTTAGTGAGCATCCCGCATCCCGCATAAAAGAACTAAATATTATTTACCTGCAAGCAACATGTGGCGACATCTGTTGTTTAAAAGCAGAACTACATGCTTAAAGTATTTATGCATGAGATATATTAATTCTCGCTGATGAAATATGAAAAAATTTCTATTTAAGTATTGAATCTAATTTAAAACACTCAATTGGTATCTGGCATTAGTCTCAGTAACTAATATGAATTCCGATTTGGGATCTGACGCTGTATCGAAAGAACATAGGTGTAAGTTTTGCAGTAAAGAGTTTATCTTGAGAAAGAATAAAAGACAACACGAGAAGAATGACTGTGTTAAAAATCCACTGCGCAATATGATAAGTTGTGTTCGATGTAGCAAGTCGTTTACACGGAGAGAGAGCCTAAAAAGACATGGCAGAACTTGTAGTGCCAAGCCTGCGTACAAGCTAGAGGACAACGATGAATCTACTAGCCTAAGGAAGAGTGATCTGCATTACAACAATAATTTTCTTGGATCTTCTGATCTCGACAAAGAACTTAAATTGAAGAAGGTTGATGATTTACGGAAGAATGAAGACAATGGAAGAATCCTTAACGTGAAAAGTGAGAATATATTCCAGCCGAATTCAAGTAGATCTTTCCTACTTTGTAAAAATTATGGACTCCTAAAAAGGAAGCATGAAGACGATGAAGACACCTCAACATCATCAACATCGAATTATTACGGTAAATTGGGTGAAGACGATTCCTTCTACGGTGATTGTTACAGTGACTCTGAGGCTGTTGACAAAGACATAGACTATGATGAAGCACCTAAAGCTGCCAAGATCGAAGAATGTGGCGGTGTCCTGAGACCGAAACGATGGAAACGACGTGATATATTAAATAAATCTGATCAAGCTTGTGATGATCACCGTCTCAAACATGAAAGTTACCCTGAGGTTGGTGGTAAAACGGAAGACACCAGAGATCATAATATTTATTATAAAGGTGCAAGGAAGATGGTGGTAGAAGAGAATGATTACACATCATGGAAAGATCCAAACATATTGGTTGACCGGCTAAGACTTCTACATGGTTCGCTTTGTGCAGGAAACTATTCGTGCATCAAAGAAATATCCTTCATACTCAAGGAACTGAGGAATGCTGGCTACATACAATAATGACTTGTTTTACTTGCATTTGTATAATGTAAAGCAATAAAATAAATAATTTAAATTATAAGAATGTAATGTTTTTATTTCTTGTATTATGATTTCTTACTAAGACTTAGATCTTGTAACTTGTGCTTCCTTTTTGCCTTTTTTAGTTGATGGAGCTTCCAAATGT
The DNA here is from genome assembly GCF_032445375.1 of Bacillus rossius redtenbacheri. NCBI lineage: Eukaryota > Metazoa > Arthropoda > Insecta > Phasmatodea > Bacillidae > Bacillus > Bacillus rossius. Next base: position 28,501,116 of record NC_086340.1, on the reverse strand, counting down.
GCTTCCTTATTCGATGATGCATCCAAAATGTGCTGGCTTTTCGTTGGCGGTGCTTCCAAATGTGCTGCCTTTCGTTGTCGGTGCTTCCAAATGTGCTGCCTTTACGTTGTCGGTGCTTCCAAATGTGCTGCCTTTACGTTGTCGGTGCTTCCAAATGTGCTGCCTTTATGTTGTCGGTGCTTCCAAATGTGCTGCCTTTTCGTTGTCGGTGCTTCCAAATGTGCTGCCTTTTCGTTGTCGGTGCTTCCTTATTCGATGGTGCATCCAAAATGTGCTGCCTTTTCGTTGGCGGTGCTTCCAAATGTGCTTCCTTATTCGATGATGCATCCAAAATGTGCTGCCTTTTCGTTGGCGGTGCTTCCAAATGTGTTGCCTTTACGTTGTCGGTGCTTCCAGATGTGCTGCCTTTTCGTTGTCGGTGCTTCCAAATGTGCTGCCTTTTCGTTGTCGGTGCTTCCAAATGTGCTGCCTTTTCGTTGTCGGTGCTTCCAAATGTGCTGCCTTTACGTTGTCGGTGCTTCCAAATGTGCTGTCTTTACGTTGTCGGTGCTTCCAAATGTGCTGCCTTTACGTTGTCGGTGCTTCCAAATGTGCTGCCTTTTCGTTGTCGGTGCTTCCTTATTCGATGGTGCATCCTAAATGTGCTGCCTTTTCGTTGGCGGTGCTTCCAAATGTGCTGCCTTTTCGTTGTCGGTGCTTCCAAATGTGCTGCCTTTTCGTTGTCGGTGCTTCCAAATGTGCTGCCTTTTCGTTGTCGGTGCTTCCAAATGTGCTGTCTTTTCGTTGTCGGTGCTTCCAAATGTGCTGCCTTTTCGTTGTCGGTGCTTCCAAATGTGCTGCCTTTTCGTTGTCGGTGCTTCCAAATGTGCTGCCTTTTCGTTGTCGGTGCTTCCAAATGTGCTGCCTTTTCGTTGTCTGTGCTTCCAAATGTGCTGCCTTTACGTTGTCGGTGCTTCCAAATGTGCTGTCTTTACGTTGTCGGTGCTTCCAAATGTGCTGCCTTTACGTTGTCGGTGCTTCCAAATGTGCTGCCTTTTCGTTGTCGGTGCTTCCTTATTCGATGGTGCATCCAAAATGTGCTGCCTTTTCGTTGGCGGTGCTTCCAAATGTGCTGCCTTTTCGTTGTCGGTGCTTCCAAATGTGCTGCCTTTTCGTTGTCGGTGCTTCCAAATGTGCTGCCTTTTCGTTGTCGGTATTTCCAAATGTGCTGTCTTTTCGTTGTCGGTGCTTCCAAATGTGCTGCCTTTTCGTTGTCGGTGCTTCCAAATGTGCTGCCTTTTCGTTGTCGGTGCTTCCAAATGTGCTGACTTTTCGTTGTCGGTGCTTCCAAATGTGCTGCCTTTTCGTTGTCGGTGCTTCCAAATGTGCTGCCTTTTTGTTGTCGGTGCTTCCAAATGTGCTGCCTTTTCGTTGATAGTCCTTCTATTTTTAATGTTGTTTTGACTCTAGTATTATTGAAAATGGTTCTTGATTTGACTAGCGTATTATTCCATACGGTGCATGTATATAAGCGAGCTCTAGACAACAGGATGCTTAGTTTGTTACTGACGTCGTCGGTGTAAGGATCACCTAGTTTGTTTCTTCTGGTGCATTAATCACGTAATTACCTGTTCTTGCGAACTAGATGGGATCTTTATCGACTTTAACGACGAACTCGATGGAGGTTGTACCATCGACTGCGGGAACCTTGACGTCAGCGTCGACGATGGTGGAGCAGATCCCGTTGGCAACGTCGATGTCAACACTGGAGGAGAATTCAACAGACGTGGTAATGCCAGCTGAAGAGACTTTAATGCCTCTAGTGCTGGCTGCACAGGGAAACTCGGCGAACGCTGGTTCGCCATCAATAGAGACTTTAATGGATGCCGAATCGACAACAACTAACGAACATCGGTGCTGTTACTGCGACAAGATTTTCTCAAACAACAGCAATGCTCGACGACATGAGAATAGAGAATGTGCCAAGAACCTATATCGTAAAATGTTTGTTTGTGAGAAATGTCATAAGCAGTTTGCTAGAAAAAATAATATGAAAACGCACATGAAGGCATGCAAAGGTCCTGCTGTTCGGCAGAAAGTAAAGGTTTCGGCGCAACAACGATGCATTGATGTTCATAAGAGTATGCCTGGAGATGGTGCAACTGCGGCAACGTCAGTATCTGGATCGGGTCTGAAAGGTTCGTCTTCATCACCACGGTATCCTTGCAGCTACTGTGATACGTCGTTCGCATTTGCTCATGATGCACGAAGACATGAGCGGAGCAAATGCATGAAGAATCCATCTCGCATGAAGTTTCGATGTGATGAGTGTCATGAATGGTTTACTAGAATTGATAATTTGCGACGACATGCGAAAAACTGTAAAGGTGAAGTCCGTGTGCCTACTGCTGAACTACCTGCAGAAATTTCGACTCCTCGGTTTAGGTTGAAGGCTCGTGAGCGTACAAGCAAGAAAACCGATGTGCAGCAACCGATTGGTATGACGTCTGAACAGGAAAATAAACCTAAGACTGTGTTCGGCGCATTACAAGTGAACGATAATGGCTTCTACTTGACGCAGTCTGCATTTCGTGGAACATTGAAAGACTACTATTATCTAAATACGTTCGGTGAGTCGAAGGACATTTGTAATTTTCTTGACGATATCAGACAGAAGATAATCAATCAGCTTACTGATGATGTAGCAACAAACGGACCTTTGAAATATAACTTGTGGTTGGACTGTATATATGGAAAGCCATATCCGTTCGATGACAAAGTGAAGAAGTGTGCATTCAAGACATCGGCTGCAGTAATTTACAGTTCTAACGATGTGAAGCAAACTGTTAAAAACGGTATCCAGAAACTCTGTCAAGAAGAGGTGGACTATGTCTGTAAAGATTCTGGCTGGACTCTGTCTAGTATAAACCGATTGGAGCTAAGAATTAGTCATTTCACACCGCTGCGGAACTAAATGATTATAAGATTGCTGGCTTTCGTAAGTGATCCTGTAGTAGAATAGAAATTATGTAATAAATATTATGTTTGTAAAAGAAATTGTGGTGTTTAATTCCTCGAACCTGTTACTATTGTGTTAAATTGATGTTATATTTAATTTTTTTGCATCGTCCTAGATCGTACCAAGGACCTTAGTCGACCTAATCGAGCAGTATATAGATATCAAATTTATTTAATGAATTTTGGAATTTTTCCCGAATTTCTAGCTAAATAATTATGGATTTTCAAGATGGCGGCCAAATGACAAGATGTCGAGTGTCACAGCAATAATAAATGATTACTGGACTCTAGCGGATAAGAATTAAACCAACATGGCGTCAGCGCACTCTCGCCGACGATACACTGATGATGGCTTCCAGCAGACGAGGACAAGATGGCGGCCATGACGTCATACTACCTGACGATATATATATATGCTTTGAAAAAAAAGTGGAGGGAGTCAGTATGCCTGCAGCCACCGCGGGGGAAGGATCGGTCACCATTTTTATTTTTTTTGCGCTCGTCGGGTTTGAACCGCGGACTCCGAGCTCCGTGTCGTAAATGTTTGTTTTTTAAATATTTTATTAAATTTTTTATTATTTAATTTTTTTTATAATTTTTTAATTTTTTTCATTAAAATCGGATAATAAATTTAAAGATGGCGGCCGTAACGGAAATTGCAACGGTGACGTCATAATTCAAAATGGCCGATAACACAATGCCGGAATGTTCGAGAAAACGAAATGACGTCATCCAAGATGGTGGATCCAAGATGACCGTAGGGGTCAAGGTCAAAGGTCAAGGTCACATCCTGATAGAGGCTTAACTGAGGCTTGAGTTAAGGATGCTTAAGCCTCTATCAGGACATTTCTAGCCGTTGGGATTTTTAAGGACTAAATCGGGAAATTTTCCCTCGAAACGGGAATTTTTCCCTCGAAAAAGGGAAATTTTTTCTTAAAACGGGAATTTTTGAGTCATTTTGAGTCATTTTTGAGGAATTTTGAGGAATTTTTGCCGCCGTGACGTCACAAATCCAAGATGGCGGACCGACAATCTCAATCCACCGCCTGAGGCCTGTTTCCGGACCGGCTATGTTATACTACTCACTTGTTTTAGATGACCTTTATTTGTGTAGAGCAGGATTCAACTTGTCAACAAGTTTAAAATATTCCAGAACCAAATTAACATTTTCAATGGACATCAAGGCACTCCAACATATGTCATTAGGTTTATTTTCTGTGTCTCTGCGAGTGACAACACGCTCCAACCGGGAAAAGATAGATACAGCGTGTTTTTGAAACTCACTCGAGCTCATTTGAATTTCAGATGACGTATTAAGAGGTCCACTCGTTCGTTCTGGGATAGTGTTGAGTGGAAATGGTACAAAATGTTTTAACCTTAACATGTGTGCTGCAAGCATTATAACCAGCGCAGTTGTTAGCAACGATCTGCAAGGATATTCTTGATATAGCAACATTTCACAGAACGGCACCAAAATTTATCGTGGTAACAAAACGTGTTAAGAACGTACAGAAACAATGGACCTCTATACAATCACTTACAGTGAAAGAGAAAATTGCAATGAGAAAAATGTAACAGTGAAAATCGCAGCTTTCTACTACTATCCGTTCGCATGCTGTATAATGAATGTTTTTTTTTTCTGATAATGTAATGTTTCGAATTTTATATTTTTAAATTTGACATTTTTCACTTCACGTGAAGTCGCAGGTTCGTGAAGTATTAAAATAAAAGTAAGGGTACACAGCCAGAAGTGCTCAGCACTTTCAAACAAAAAAAAACCAATGAAGTATTCATTTGACTCTGGCTACAGTCAGGACAAAACATATATTTATAAAAATATATATATATATACCACCACATGAGACGGAGAAAAGGCATCGGTAAACACTTTTACGAGTTAGAAACATTTTGTACAAAAAAAACTTTTCTGTCTTTGTGAGAGTTTACCTTCTTAGATACTAAATTTCCTGGAGTTTTCAAGATTTTGAAAATTCAATGTTTATAACAAGACACATGTTAACACTTTCCAAGAAAAGACACAGAAAACAAGACCTCACTCTTCCGGCTCTGGGAGCCAAAGGACAAGTTACAACTGGTTCAAACCTTACACTGACTATCTGGATCGATCAGGCTATCGGGCTTATTACTTCAAATACAGCATGTCCATAAAAGACTGTCCCAGTCATAAATTTTAACAGTATCAAATGTTAGCGTTGTAGAGTGTTGGTTCAAAGGCACAATTAAAGTTTAATTCAGGCAGATTTAGATAAGTGCATGCGCGAATACTGCTGTGTTTGTTTATCGTTTACAGCACCGCCTACACAAAATGGCGGCCCTGAACGTAAAGAGTTTTGTTCTCCACAATTTGATAAGAAGAATCCGTAATTTCAATTTTACGTGCGTTTATTTTAAAGTTTAATTCAGATCTCCCATGTAGAAAAAAAAACACATTCGCCTATGGCATAGGCAATTCGAGACGACAGAGATCATTCTTTTCATCTGGTCTCCACGTTCACCTGACATAACGCCATGCGATGAATTTTTTTTCTTACTTTAAAGCTTTACGTTCAGGCGGACCCGGAGATGAGACACAGAATTGAAGAGGCGATTGCTTCCATTACTCCGGACACGTTGACCATAGTGTGGGGGTGAATGTAGCTTAAGGTTGGATGCATGCCGAATAACTAACGAAGCACATATTAAACTTGTTTTAAAGGAAATTTATTTTGGTTAACTTTCAATTTAATTTATGATTAGTTTTATATTAGTCTAAATTAAACTGTTTATAATATACCATTGAAACTGGGACGTTCTTTTAAAGACACTCCTGCAGGTGTAGCGTGGGCAGTCAGTTGCTGCTGTGAAGATTCATTCACCATGTTTTTCGATCACATCTCGTGTGTGGGTGGATTGTTCGGGTCAGGGGTTCTTGTGGTTGTTGGTTGGAGGAGTGGTAAGGGAGGGGTAAGGGAGGGGTAAGGGAGGGGTAGGAGAGGGGGACGAGAGGGGTAGGGGGGTAGGAGAGGGGTAGGGGAGGGGAAGGGGAGGGGTAGGAGAGGGGTAGGAGAGGGGTAAGGAAGGGGTAAGGGAGTGGTAGGAGAGGGGTAAGGGAGGGGTACTGGAGGGATAAGGGAGGGGTAGGAGAGTGGTAAGGGAGGGGTACGAGAGGGGTACGAGAGGGGAAAGGGAGGGGTAGGAGAGGGGTAATGGAGGGGTAAGGGAGGGGTAGGAGAGGGGTAGGAAAGGGGTAGGAGAGGGGTAAGGAAGGGGTAAGGGAGTGGTAGGAGAGGGGTAAGGGAGGGGTACGGGAGGGGTACGGGAGGGATAAGGGAGGGGTTGGAGAGGGGTAAGGGAGGGGTAGGAGAGGGGTCGTCCACTCACCGCGCACGACGAGCCGCGCCGGGCTGGAGGTGAGCGCGTCCTGGGTCGTGAACTCGGACGCCGTCACCTGGCACTCCCACTCGCCGTCGTCGAAGTCGAGCGTGGCGGCGCGCACCCACAGCCCGCAGTCGCCCAGCTCCCGGCGGCCCGCCCACTCGTACTTCTTGGCGTAGATGCCGACCGGCTGGCGGGAACACACACACACACGCGCACATGTACACATGCAGGAGCAATCTCGTGGGAACCTCGGGACCAGAGTCCACAAACCCGAACACAAACTATATATTTTTAACTGTTCGATGAACTTCTTGTTGAAAATCAGATCCAAATCCGGGATTCGGTATTATTTCAAGGTTTTTTTTTTTTCGCTCTGCAAACAGAATGCTGCTCCGACAACGAATTCTAGCGACGTGTGCGGAAACTACGTCAAGAAATTTAGATGACGTATATATATCACGTTCGGAATGATTTTAAAGATATCCTACATTATATTTTGTGTTCAAAATTTTTTCGTAACCAAGGTTGGATACTTACACAACTCTGACGACTGCTAAAAGACTCTCTAACATGGTTATTTAAAAAAAAAAGACAGTTCAAGTCACACTGGTCATAGATAGAGACCGGAGAAATTAGCGGGTACGTGTCGCAATCAGTCTTAAATCACATAGATTCAAAACAGTTCTTCTGGTAGAAGGTATCCTTACTAGCTCAGACTCATCATCTACCTGTGAATTAAATTACACGGTAATTTTTTACTTTTTATCCTCCAAACACCGATTTCGTATACTGACGTGAAAGAATAATTTAAACCTTTTGCCCAATAATTATAATTTATAGTTAAAACATCAGATATTTTTAATTACAATCACTTTTTAGCGTAAACTTTGGGTATAATTAACTGCAAGTGAGTAGGAACTGGAAAAATTCACGTTTTCGATGATTCCATGGTCCTATACGTACTTGGATAAATAACACATACTCCTTGGCTACTAAAACATGACACCTGTTAACAGGAACTGTTTTGATTTGATTCTTTTTTTGCCCAGGAGTTTTTCACTGGCTCAAAGTCCTTTTGGTGAATTTTGGCCAAATCACTAAAGCAGAATGAATGTGAACGAGTTTGGATTCTAACCTATCGCGAAATGAAAACCCGAATTTTTCCTGTTCTCTAAGAATGAGTAGTGCCATCCCTCGCCTCCCATTAATATGATACGGGTTAGATTCTTGACAGGTCTAACCCCATATATTTATATTATTCCGCAACTGGAGAACGTGTCGGACGTTGCCGTGAGCTGGTGTTATTTTTTTAATTAGTCTTCAATCAGTAGGGACTGGAAAAATTCGCTGTTTCAATGACCTTCAGGATAGACTCCCCGATCCTATACGTAGTCGGAAAAATCACACCTGCTCATTTGCTACTGACGCGTGAGAACTATCAACTAGAAGGCTTGTGATTTGAAACGTCTTTCGTCGACGGTTATTCATTGGCCCAAGAGTCCTTCAGGTAAATGATGGTAAAATTTTGAAGCAGCAAAATGTTAAACGCATTTGGAGTATAGCCTATCGCAAAATGAAACCGCGAATTTTTCCGGTCTCTATCAATCAGCCGTTCTTCTAACGCTCCAGTTTCACCTCATCATTCTTCATCATTAGAGATCCGGAAATTTCACGGATTATTTTGGTCACCAGTTAGACTGCAAAATCTGCGTTGCTTTGATGGTAAGTTCACACTTTCTCCACCTCTCCCCTCTTCAGCTGTAGGCAAGAAAACCATCCAGTATAAGTTGAGACAGGATTCATTTCGCGATAGGCTAGAATTCAAACTCTTTGACATTCATGCTCCTTTTTTGATTGGGCCAAAATTTACCCGAAGGACTATGAGACTACGAAAAACCCTCAAAAAACTAAGTATCGAATCACAAGCATCCGGGTTAACAGGTGTCATGAGTTAGCAGCCGATGAGCAGGTGATATTTACCCACGTACGTATAGATCTGTGGAGTCTATCCTATATGTAATTGAAAACGCGAATATTTTCCAGTCCCTTGCTATCAATAAAGAGACCTATTCAACAGAAAGTAGTAACCACGGTAAGAAATCAGTAGGGGCTGGCATTTTTCGCGAATAACTCACTCTGAGCCGCTATTATACTGTACCAAGGTATACCTGCAGCAGCGGTTTCTTCCTTGTAATTGGTGGCCTTCTGCGAGGGAAGTCGTTGCCTTATTTTACCGAACCACTCAGGACGCGTTTGCTTCCGCACTGAATCGCTGTGATTGGTGTTGTAACAATTGACATGTAACTGAAAGAAACTCACCCAATCACGAAACCACGAAACACAGACGATGCTACAGTGTTTTGACTTTCAGTTAGTCTCGGAATCATTCATGCCTAGAGACCTGCAAAATTCGCGGTTTCGATGGTCTTCAGGATAGACTGCACATACCCCTGTACACTTGGGCCAATAACGCAAGTTCATTGGCTGCCGACTTGTATGTTGTCTCAGCTGGTTGGTCTGTGATTCGATCCTTCTTTGGTTGAGGGTTTATAACTGGTTGAGATTCGTCCAGATGAACAGTAAGCCAATCTCAAAATTATCTAAGAGGTATATGTGTTTGAATTCTAGCCTATCACCGAATGAATCCGCAAATTTTGCAGGTCTCTATGCATGCCCCTAGAAATCAGCCTATAGGGAAGCGTGTAAAGTCAGAGTGTACATAGGACTGTGAATTTTATATTAACGCCAAATTAAACGTGAAATATACGGGTGCCTACTCATCGTCATTAATGAACTCCCCAACGTGGACGAGACGTTAAAGACCTAATTCATTCGTGCATTCAAATTTAATCCCGACAATGCAGCATTGCTGTCATTTCCAAAGCAATTGAAGATTTTTACGATAGTCCCTACTATTCATGGACCAATCAACACAGGGGACAGAAGGGGAGCACAAATTATTACGGCGGCTGGCGTACTAAGCCCCAATACACCGCGTAAATAAACCACCCTATGGGCACTAAATCGACCACAAAAACACTCTAATCGTGTCGTTTCAAAGGCTTGCTAATTGTATTACTACCAGCTCCTGAAATCGAAATCTGTGTGTGAAGGCCACCATATTTGTGCGGTTTATTATCCAGAAGCGTATTAAAAATATCACTGTTGGTTTAAACAAAAAAAAAACAGCTAAAACATTGCGGAATTAAAGCTCAATTATCTTCTGGGTTTGATTTTTCATTTCAACAAAAATATTTTATAGTATTGAAGTTCGTTTGATTGGAATTATTTAATTAATTAATTATATTTTCAGGCATTTTTAAAATAAAACATGCGTTTCCAAACTCGGTAAAATTATTTACAAAATAGGAATAAATATTTTATTCTTAAATAATTAACTCACTATCCATAAGGAATAAAAAAAATTCTGCATCATTGAGTTCTAGGATACACTCCACAATCCTCTATAAACTACAGTATATGCTACCTTCTCATTTGCTACTGACTCGTGTGTCCCGTTAACTGAGATAAGTGTGTGTGTTTGTGTGTGTGTGCCCTACCTTATTTCTTTTGTTGAAAGTTTTTCATTGCCTCAGAGTCCTTCAGATAAATTGTAGTCCAATCACTGGAGCATCACGTAGGTAAATAAATTTGTATTCTAACCTACCGCAGAATAAATTAGCAAATATTTCCGTTAAATTATTAGTATTTTGTGATTATATAAAACCTTTTAAATATGAAAGTCTAGAAAATAGTTTAGTAACTTTTTCAATTTATTTTTTTGAAATCTATAAATCGAAACGTATTTTACATTCAATCTTTACGCAAAAACGCCTATAAAATGTTAAGACTATGTTAATTACACATTATCAATAAAATTATAAGATTTTGTTTTGTTTTGAAAGATGGTGAATTCTCCTTATTCAAACATTTGTAATTAAGTCAAATGTAGAAAATAATTATATACATATATTTTATATTTTTTTCGGAGGAAGGTATTAAAAATTTTAAGGTTGTATAAGAAATACTAAAATTAATTTTTTAAGTAAATTACACTTTTTTTGTCAAAGCTAATCTAAATTGGTCTACTATAGCAGGTAATTCTTATAACGTTTTTGGCTTTATGTATTACTGAACGCCAAGAATCAAAATTCACATTACATTTTTGCTCGGTTAGGCATTCTATGCTAGAGTGTTAAAATTTATAACCTTAATTTTACGAAAAACCCCTAGTTAGAAATTATATATGTGTATTTATAATGACTGAATATCATCACAAACTAATTATGGCACACTGTTAAAATAAAATATTTTATTAAAACCTGGTTTAGTCTACAACAAAAATGTTCTTTCTTAAACGCAGTTTAGAATTCGAAATCTTGCTTATAGTTAGGGGCAGGTATTTTTCGCGAAAAGGTCTGAACGATCGCTAGACTGCAATGCGGTATTCACGCACCAGCGGTTTCTCCCTTGTGTTTGGCGGGCCGACTGCAAGAGAAGCTACCGCGCTGGATTACTGTGATTGGTGTGCGGACAGTAGACACATTCCTTAAAGAAACTCACCCAATCACGAAACACACTCACTGCTTCAGTGTTTTTAACTTTTAGCCTACCTCGAAATCTTTACGCGAAAAATACAATACGAAGATAAAGCACTGCGAAGATAAAGTATCAGGAACTAAGAAGGAAGCCTTGTTGAAAAGCCCGTGTATTTTAACAGTGTAAGGTTAATTGTATTCTCTCTACATCAATCTCCGTGCCGCACGGAAGCTAGGGCAGGGCGGCAGTTGGATTGCTTCCAAAGGAAGGGAATCAAACGCTTGGGGAACCAAGGAAGGAACCAAGGGAAGAAGGAAACAGAGTGGATAGAAGGAACAAAAAAAAGGAAAAGAAGGTTAGCAGCAGGGAGCGGTGTTATCTCACTCAGTATTCACAGGACCAACGGCGCACGTCGACTTCATTACGGGATTTGCTATTGTTCCCTGGTTGGCGGAAGCAGAAGGCCAATTAGAGCTATAAATACCCTGCCCATTGATCGTGGCAGTTAGGCGCCACGGTTACGTACTCAAGGGGGAGAGATGGGAGCCAAAAGACGCCATCTTAGTTAAAAAAAATAGTCCGGAGACCGAAAAAATTAATTCATTTCGCGATAGGCTGTAATACAAACCTATATGACTTTGTGCTGCTCCTGCGATTAGTTTGGGAGTCTCTGTGCCAATCAGTTTCCCTCGAACAGTAGATTGACAAGTCACAAGTTACCCAGTTGATACGTTCTCGCGTGTGAGTAGCCAATGAGCGTGTGATATTTGCGTTAGTGTATACAGGACCGTGGAGTCTATCCTGGAGGTCACTGAACCTGCGAATTATTCCTGTCTCTAGCTATAGGTCATATCAATTTTCAACGTTTTTAATTTTCAATTTTTTTGCTTTTTATAGCATAGTATAATGATGTAAATAGTGACTGGCAACTAAAAAATTGTTCTCCCTATGACGTCACTCGATATTAGAAAAATAATTGTTTAGTAAATGACTAGTACTGTAATTATACTATCCATTAGCACAATGTCACTGTCGTTAAAATGCATATTTCGCGAAAAGATTCCAAGACTAGATGAAAGTTAAAACACTCTAGCATCGTCTGTGTTTCGTGATTGGGTGAGTTTCTTCCAGGTACATGTCGATTGTTACTGCACCAATCTAAGTAATTCAGCAAGGAGTGGCTCGTTCAAATTAGGCGATGATTTGTCTCGCAGACGGCCGCCAATAACAAGGAATAAACCGCTGGTTAGGGTATACTTTGTTGGAGTTTAATAGGCGTTCGGATTTATTCGCGAAAAATGCCTGCCACCTAGTTATTGGTAATCCAGTATCTTCAAAAAATTTCAGACACAAGGTTCTCTTCCTTCTATAATTTTCATTTACAAGAATGGTTTTTGTGAAGCTTATTTCAGAGCGAAACGTTGGAAAACAGTATTTTTGTGACGCAACTCGGTTCTGAAAGTCAAATTAGTATAATTATCTTGTTATATGAAACAAAATTCAATCACGTTTTTGAGTCTGCGGCAATTACGCCCTTCTTCAACGTGTATGTTTACCTCGGAAGTTGTAACCCAGGGTAACTTCTACGAAAATATAGTAACATAGAACAGTGAAGTATTTTTTCGTTTATTTGAATTGCATTATTGATTGAAAAGGTCCAATAATTTGCTGTTGTTAAAAGCATTTGGTAACTTAAAACAGAGGATATCTTACATATTGTTATTTTTCAATAAAATGGTTTAACTAGCAAAAAAAACTTACTTTAAATTAATTTTGTTTATATCCGCTTAGACTAATTTTAAAAGTTTTTTTTCTCTCCACTGAATAATAATTTCTTCTTGCATTATCATAACTGTACAGTGTGTAGTGAAGAGCACATTTGAATAACACAAATTTTTAATGTTACTTATTTTAATTTTTAAGTAATATGCCAAATTTTTAAAATATCTCTCATTGCTGCGTTACCACTGTACAGCGTGTGACAAATTCTACGCAGATTTATTTATATAGATACGGTGAAACTCAGAAACTTATTGTATTCCAAAAAAAGTAAAAAATTAACTTTATCTAACACTGAAGATTAAAAGTATTACTGCAGAACATGTTTAAATATATAACTAACAAAATCTTAATGAAACAAATATGCCATAAATATTGTCAGCATAATTTCTTAAAAATATCCAAATACACTATATCATATATTTTTAAGTATAGTTGATTTTAATTGGCTAGGCATGTCCAGAACCTTATCACTGTTCCTTTATCAGAGTAATGCATATTTTTTTGCTAATATTCAGTCAGATTGTGATTGGATCGGAAATATTACAACAACTGGCACGAAGGAAGACCAGTTTGCTTTATGAAATACAAAGCAATTTTGTACTGTGTTCACCACCCGATAATTTTTCAAGACATTGTTTGGTCATGATAAACGCTTAGGTAAAGAATATTATATATATATAAATTTAAAAAATCAATTAAAAGAAAATGTCAGCAGCTGAAAAACTGTGTAGCCTAATGTTCCAAAAAATAGTTTTAATGATAATAAATGCCTTATTATAAGTTAAATATTAAAAGTGTAAGTTTATGTGACATATTTAAAAAAAATTTAAAGAGAAAATTCCCGCTAAACAACACACGTTTACAAACGAGGCTTTACGCATCTACTCCCCACCATGCTGTCCTGTGACGAAAAGCGGTTTTTTTTTTCACCCAGAAATATCTCCTGTCAAATAAAACTGTCAGAAAAGCGTGTAAACATTGAGCTGCCAACATGGGAAATAAAAAAACTCTGATGAGTAAAACATACTAGCGTTGAAGGCGGCGCCTGTAACTGTGTTAACGGCGCAACAATTCAAACGTCGTGTCAGCCTATTAAAACGCGGTGAAAGGTAACTGAGAGATGTGCTGCCAAATGCGAGTAAAAATTAGTCCCGTCGTATATCGTCGTGTCAAGCTCGCTTCACGCTGAACGATGAAAATTTTTATAAAATCTATTTTTTTTCCGACACGCGGGAAAATATAAGCACTGCAACATTTTGTTTTGAAAATGTTTTAATGAAATGTGCACGGTAAATGCAATGCAAAGCACGACTTTCAAAAAGGACGAGCATTCTAATTGGAATATTTCATGGTTATGATTAATAATGTTAATATTCGTTGCTAATCGATTTTTGTGTGTCAAAATCAAACTTCGTATAAAATGTAGAATATTAAAATAGAGAGTTTGTCTATCCGTCTCTCGTTCACGCAGCGCGAAGACATAAAAGCTTAGAATCGTTAAATGTATAGAATATCCTAGGGGAAGTCGTATGAAATTTAACAAATATTTTCAAAATTTAAATTAATATTTTTTTTTTTACATTTTCCAATCACATTTTCTCTTGACAACGGCTTTTGCATTGTTAATGCTTTCTTCATCTACTGGCAACGTTGTTAGTACTTTATTCACCTTCAGAGCCTATCAAATCTTTCTGTAATTATATCGTTTAGAACGATTTTAAGAAAGTTATTATAATAACAAAAGCATGGTGTTTAAATGAAAATGCTGTACATAAAGAACTATAAACAATTCCACTATTCCCTTACGCCATGACCAAGAAATAATATCACTAGAGGTAGGCTACCTCCCAAATAAATATGAAATCCAATTAGAATGCAATATGGTATGCCCACGCCAGCGGTTTCTTCCTTGTGATTGGCGGCCGTCTGCAAGAGAAGTCTAGTGCCATATTTGAGCGAGCCACTAGGGACGCGTTTGCTTCCACGCTGGGTTACTGCGATTGGTGTGCTAACAGTAGACATGCACATGAAAGAAACTCACCCAATCACAAAACAGACGATGCTACAATGTATTAACTTTCAGCTAACCTCGAAATCTTTCCACGAAAAATAAATGCCTCTATCTGCACTTCTTTTTTTGAGGGATTTTCATTGGTTCAGAGTCCTTCAGATAAACTTTAGTCCAATAATGAATCAGGAAAAAGTGAAATGCATTTGTATTCTAGACTATCGCAAAATGAAACAGCGAATTTTTTTTTTCCGATCTCTACCAATTACGAAACTCGGACGATGCTACAGTGTTTTCGCTCTCAGCTTATCTCTAAATCTTTTCGTGAAAAGTACATGTCCTTAAATACCACAATATGTCAAAAGAATATAAAGAGAGGGATAGGGGCAAACATATTACATACATGCATGACAACAAGATAGAGTGAGATAGCTGTCACTAGAGTAAACAAGAAATATGGAAATACAGTAACTGCAGTAGCTCGAGGATTCAGCCACATTCGTTAACTCCATGTTTCCAAAATCATTTCGTAGTAGTACCTGTTATCAATTCGCTAAGTCGATTTAGCAGTGTACCTCAAAGCATCAGCCTTATTACACTGTTTATTTTTCGGTCACACGCAAATATTTTTACACGGTTGAATAAAAAAAAATTACAATCGTGTGCCAATACGATGAGTTATCAGGTTCAAAAATGTATGCTTCAAAAAATTCTTTAATGGAAATACTACATAATATAATGGTTTTGCGGTTTTTTTGTTTGTTTGTGAAAATGAGATTTTTGGAATGCTAACCAAGCCAATCCGATGATAATTTTCAGGAACCGTTGATCACTTTGATAACCAGAGCGTGAAATGTGCTATCAGCAGATGAAACAGCACGCTCATTTAATTTAAATATTACTAACGTAAAGCAAACAAATTTCATCCAATAAATCAACTTCAATTTATTTATTATGAAATGTCACGTTTATTACCGTACACCTTACATGATTAATTAATCTCTCATATGTATGTCATGTTTTATTCTATTCAAGCATACAAATTTATAAATATAATAACTCTGTGTATAAGAGAGTTTTTTTTAAATAAGCGTACAATAAAGTAATAAGTAATTTTTTATAATAACACGTGAAATTCAAGGCATAAAATGCTAATTAATAACAAGATTATTTTAATACGGTTTTTGTTCTGAATCATATTAATTAGGAACTGGAAAAAAAAATCCTGTTTCAATAACCTCTAGGATGGTCTCCAAAATCCTCTACCTACTAGGAAAATCTTCATCTGCTTATTGGATACTTACTTTTTAGATATATTTAATGGGATGGCTGCAATTTGTTACATATTTTGTTGAGAGTTATTAATTGACTCGGAGTCCTTCAAATTAACTGTGGCTTAGTTAAAATAGCATAAAAAAGGTAAACTGTTTGCATTCCAACCTATCGTAAAATAAATACCCAAATTGTTCCGGTTCCTACTAAAAGCACACGAGAAAAACAGTACATATATATTTTTTATGTTGTTTTTATTTCTATATATAAATTTAATTAAACGTAGCTTAAACTAAACAAGAAGGATTTTTTAGTTTAATATTTTATGTTAGTAGCTATTTTATTAAAACTTTGTTGTTATCTAATCTATGAAAAAAAAATTGTTTTTTCAACATTTTTGTAAAAATTATACACTGAAGAGCAACGTCATTAATTTATAATTGAAAATAATATTTTTTACAATTATATATTTTTTTGCTAAGGGTCTTATGTGGCACATAACCGATTCGTTTATGTCATGGTTCATTAAAGAAAAATATTTTTCCAAACACATTTTTATTGCGAAACAAAAATAAATTGTGTGTCAACGTAAAAGTACGTTTAGCACCCTAATATTTAGATGGATTGAAAAAGACTATTTGATTTTCCAAAAACTGGAGCAAAACGTAAGTTATGAATTATAAATAAATGGCACGAAATAAAAAAAAACGAGTAGTTTATGCTAAGGTTATCTTAGTACCCAGAACTATATAATCACGTGGAAAATATATACACAGTATGTAATTTCGTAATGGGTGCACGATCCATTTGGACATCAACCACCACTGTTATCTTTTACTTCTGCCACAGATTATGTTTTAATTCACTCTGCGTCGCTGAGGGCAACCTTGAGATCTCAATCGGCCGTAGCCACGTGCAGAAGATAAGGACTGCCAATTCTGCAGTAACACCAACCTATCGGACACTATTATTTCACAAATTCAGTGGGTATCAAAGTAGACACATGAACACATGCTTCGCGTTGGTAGTTAGACGGCAGTGATTTTGAAGACCCTGAGCCAGTTATAAACAAGAAGAAGTGGTCACCCGATACTGTGTAACCCGTCAAAGGATATGACCTTGTTTTTGACTGTCGAGTATTCTAAAAAGGCTTCATTTTCGTCAGCGAATTTTAGCTTGAAGTGAAATTAATTCTCAAAATAATATTAGCTCTATTTATATACTTGGAAATATGCGGATTATTTTGTTCACCAGTCAGACTGTAATAATCTCTATCTTTGCATAGCTCTGATGATGGGATCACAATTTCTTGAACACTCCCTATACGACTGTGGGCTGTTCAACTACCAGCTAGCAGTAGAGTGGCCGAATCACATAGATCCACTCAAAAGTAGGCGAGGTTCTACACTAAAAAATAAGCCAGTGGAGAAGCACATGAAAGTACATTATACACAGGACTGTTAATTTTAGCCTGACACCAAATGCATCCTTGAAATTTCCGGTCCTTTAGCGATAACTTCAAATTCTGCGTTATTTTACACCATCAGCGTGAATTCCACATCCTTTTGCAATATCAGGCATGTGTGATTGAATTCTGCCCTCTCGTACCTGCTATCGTGATTAGACAACATTTGGTTTGTTATTGGCCTCTAGTCCTTCAAGAAGTGTTAAATTTTCCAATAACTAATCACAGAGGGTACTAAAATATGTAAATGTTTGCAGTTTAGTTTGTTGCAAATTATTTGTAGAATAGAATAAAACTGGCAGGATCAATGACCTCTAGTCTATAATCAAGAGTCCTCTGCATAATCGAGCAAAAGTGACCTTTTGATTGATTTATGACTTGTGAGACGTCTTACCTGGGTAGCCTGTGGTTTGTTACATTATTATTTTTTTAGCTTGGGCATATCTCCAAGTTCCCTATCAAAATTCTAAGCCAATAGCAGACAGATAACCAAGCTTTTAGTATTTATAGAAGCAGGAATTTTGCACGAAAAAAAAATCTTAACACACAATAGACTGCAACATATTATGCCCGCACCAGCTGTTTCTTCCACGTAATTGGCGGCCGTCTACAATACATGCCCACTGCTTTATTTGACCGAGTCAGGATGCGTTGGCTTCCGCAATTATCTGTGATTGGTGTTCTAACGGTAGACTTGAACTCACCCAAATATGAAACACAGTTAATGTTACACTGATTTAACTCTGAGTAATTATCAAAATATTTTCTCGAAAAATACATGAACTTAATTTTTTAATATTTAGCTAATCATAAAAGAATCCGTGAATTTTTCAACTCTCCATCAATGGTGATAATTATTAATGTTCCTACTTATTAGTTCCTAAGTTAAGTAACATTAGCGGGAATGTTTGGCAGAGTAAAGAATGGTGAAGTTGGGCCTAGTGGCATAACGTACCGCCAAACGTTGGAGAACCAAGTCCAGTTTGATGCGGGCAGTGTGACCCATTTTACATCCGGGATACGCTTGCGTTACGTAATCGTAGTGAGCGCCGACCAGTTGAGTTTATGTCAGTGTGGGTAGCAGGATGTAAATCGGCGTTATGGAGCATTTCTCATCCCCAAGAACGTCGCAGATATGCAAATGTTATACATGCAGCAGCCTGGGTTTCGGGGTGGTTGGGAAAGTTGTGGGTTATGGGGGGAGGGGGTAAATAGACGAGCGGTGAAATGCACGTACAGGGCAAGGCACGATATGCTAACAGTAAACAACTACAACACACCACATTTGTTTTTGTGAAACTACGCCTAAGGGAAAGTGGCGCACTGTAGCAGTTGATTATGCAGAATGTTTTTTTTTTTACCAACAGCAGGCACGTGAAGACAGCTTGCAAAAAATTGTGAGTTTGCTGATCAAACTAACCTTACCCACAATAAACAAAATTACAATTTTATTTTGAAACAATTCTATTCTTTTGGATTGGTTTGAAGTCTGTTGAAATATCTATGTGCCCGACGTTTTTGTGGCCATCTTCAAGCATCATCAATAGAGCCACGAATTTTTTATAAATTCAAAACTTTAAAAACGTATACGTAGAGACCTGAAAAAATCGCGGATTCAATTCGCGATATGCTAAAATTCAAACAGTTATACACCAATGCTGCTTCTGCCATTGGCTCACAACTCATCTTCAGGACTCTAGGCCAATAGGAAACACTCAACCAAATCTGTAACGAATCACAGGCTACTACGTTGGGGCGTCTCACACGACAGCAGCCAATGAGTGGGTGACATTTGACCGAGTATACATAGAGCTGTGGAGTTCATCCTAGCGGTCATTGAACTCGCGAATTTTTCCGGTCCCTACATATACATTCTCTTCAGTTTGATTATTGGATTAAATAGATTTTGACACGCTCATTACAACCCTGATTAACAACAAGAATAATTGGGTACTTAAATACGTGTAACACACCAAATGATGTGATCAGCCTCTATACGAATGATTGCTATAAAAAGGCATGATTTTTCATAGTAGTTTGGAATAAAATTAACGCCGCAATAATTGCATCTCTAGCTAGAAAACAGGAAATTTTTCGGATTGTTCAAGTCATCAGTTAGACTGCAAAACTTTATATTTTTGCATTGCTCTGATGATTGGATCACAAATACGTATCACAAATATGAATAAGTGAAACAGTATGTTTACTGAATTTGTTGTGAACGATCCGAAAGGAATATCTATCATATCGTACACGACATTTAAATGTTATTCTAGAATCATTTTGGAATTCTTAATATCATGGTAAATGATTGATAATTTGGTTTGATACAATTTAAATATGACCGAATTACATTTGCCGAGTTATAATTATTGTGGTAAATTTACAAATTTGAACTAAAAATTATAATGGTTCATTAATGAATTAATGAATGTTATTAATGATAAAAAGTTCATAACATTGCATAAAAAGACCATAAATATTTAGAATCTTGACACGGTGATTATACAATTTTATAAATAGAACCTAATAAAATTATATTAGATAAAATTGGTAAATTTTTTGGTAAAAAGTATTCTGCTGCAGCCGTGTCAACATTTTATGAAAATCACTATAGGGTATACATATTTTTAGTTATTATTTTTATTCTACATTAATGAAGATAAAAAACATAACTTTTGATGGGCCCTTAAATGAACTCACAATATTATATATTTATAAATTGTAAACAGAAAAACTACTCGAGAGAAAAAAAAATATAAAACTGATAGGAGGGAAGGAATTTCGATTAATATTATTTTTAATTTACTCAAATAAAATTCTCAAAAAATATTTGACGATTGAAGTGGTTTATATGCTCATGATGGAGGTTTTTTTTTTGCCATTATTAATACCTCTTCTTGGATCTGTTAGTGCTTTAGTTTATGGAAACAACAGCTATTTAAAATTTATTCGCAAAAAAAAAATTTTAAAAATCAAAAAAAAAATCAGAAGAACAAAAATGATATAATTTAACAATAGAATGTATACCTTAATGCAGTGAAAAGCCTGATTCAGATGGTGGTTACTCGCTAAGAGAGGAAGGCCGAAAAAATGAAATCGCAAATTATGTAAAATATATAAATTAAGTTTTTATAGGTTTTATATTTTTAATGAATTACCAAATATAATGAATGATAGTGAAAGCGGTATTGTTAATTTAGACATTTCATCGAATCCTACTAAAACAAAAAAAAATTGAATTATTATTAAACAATGGTTAATTTGAACTTAATGAATTGTATGCAATAAAAAAATTCATATAATTCATTTACTAGCACTGTGGTTAAAATGTAATAATACATTTAACTTCGATAAAAGCTTAATTTTCTTTATATTTATGTATGATATAATTACAGATAATACAATTTTACCTGATGATAATTTAAATGATATTTTCGATGCTAAAAAAATTAGATTATAGTAAGCCTTTTTATGTTAACACAGGCAATATTTCATCTTTTAAAAACCTAAAAAATAATCTATCTAGTTATAATGATGAGTTGATGAATGCAATAGGAATATGTATAATTACATAAAATTAATAACTTTCTTAATTTGATTAAATTGAGAACTTGGTGTCTAAAATAAGATAGCTAAACATTATGTGGAATCCAAGTCTAAGTGTTTTTAATTTTGAATATTTATTTTCTTACTGTTATATCAATCATAATATTATTTGTGTTACTATTTCATTTTTAAATTAAATTTTTGTAATGTAAAAAAATTGAGAAAACTTTATAACTTTAAGAATTAAGAAACATAGAGACTATGTAATTATAAAATCAAAAACTCTCAGTCATAAAAAAAGAACAAAAGTGAAAATATTGTTCATTTTAAATTGTTCTCAATTCAAATAAAATGATTTAGGATTGAGTAAAAATTTTGAAGAATGTGTCTATGTTTTATATTGTTGTGTTGGTTGATATTATGGAATGAATCATATATATTTTAAAATGCTTACTGGTGATTTTCATGAGTTGAATAGTACTCAAGTAAATTTACTTTCAAAAAAAAATTAACTCGCCAGTTCACTTTTGATGAATGCGTTGACCTTATACTTCCTTTGATAAATTTCTTGAGGTTCTTGATTTTTCAGTCATTTTTGCCACTTTTGGTAAATATATTGGGGGTGAATAAAATCTGAATTTCTGAGTGAAAATTCAACAAATTTCGTTGGATTCGTGAAATTTTATTGAACGTTTATTAAATTAGTTTGAAATTGGATGCCAAAAACTGGGAAGGGGTGTAAAAGAAGCACTTTAGAATTGGTTAAAAATTCGGAAAGATCAAACTCAAATACATGAAATTTCTTGTAATTCTTAGATTGCTGCAGAAACCGTAAATGTGTACTACTTACTTAAGGAGTGTGGATTTCATGCTGACACCGGGCGTCTGATGATTAGGGACCGGAAAAATTCGCAGGTTCAATGACCTGTAGGATGAACTCCATAGTTCTACGTACACTCGGTCAAATGTCACCCACTCATTGGCTGCTGTCTTGTGAGACGTTCCAACGTAGCAGCCTGTGATTCGATACAGCTTCGGTTGGGTGTTTCTCATTGGCCCAGAGTCATCCAGGTGAGTTGTGAGCCAATAGCAGAGGCAGCACTGAGGCATAACCATTTGTATTTTAGCCTATCGCGAAATGAATTCGCGAATTTTTTCCTGTCTCTACTAATGATCACGCGTGGGTTCCGGTGCCGACACAAAGGGAACCAGAGGCCCCGACAGTGAAATGTGCGCCGTGTATACATCTATGTGGCTCTCCCTCAAGACGAATCCGTGTTTGCGCGTGCTAATGAATGTGATCGGGGGCGCTAGCCCGCCGGCACTGGTTTCAGGTTTACAGGGGGTAGTTAACATGGTGCTGGCGCGGTGTTTGGGCTCTAGTGCGTGGTGAAGGGAGGGGAGGCGGGTAAGTTAACGCCGGAAGCT
Source organism: Bacillus rossius redtenbacheri (assembly GCF_032445375.1). Classification (NCBI taxonomy): domain Eukaryota; kingdom Metazoa; phylum Arthropoda; class Insecta; order Phasmatodea; family Bacillidae; genus Bacillus; species Bacillus rossius. The sequence continues at coordinate 28,478,698 of NC_086340.1, read as the reverse complement.
CTCGAGTTGGTGTTGGTGTTGGTGTTTGCCGTCGGAGGCCGCAGCTGCGGCGGGCCGGTGTAATAGTCCCCGGGGGTGTGGGTGGGGGGGCAGGGGCTTGGAGGGTTGACGACAAGGGTGGTTGTTGTTGGCGGAAGGGAGTTCACGGCATGTTGCCGGGCCGTGTACTAGCGACAGGTGCGCCTTTCCACCCATCTTCCACCCCCCTCTCCTAGTCAACGCGACTAGCAGTGAGCGACGGCCTGCTTGTAGCCGTGCTGTTGAATCGGCCCCGTTTGACCGGCGTGGGCGGAGCCCGTGATGGGTAGAGACCGGAAAAATTCGCGGATTCATTTCACGACAGCCTGAAATTAAAATAGTTATACCTCAGTGCTGCCTCCGCTATTGGCTCACAACTCACCTGGACGACTCTGGGCCAGTGAGAAACACTCCACCGAAGCTGTATCGAACCACAGGCCGCTACGTTGGGACACCTCCACAAGACAGCAGCCAATGAGAGGGTGACATTCGACCGAGTGTACGTAGAACTACAAAGTTCATCCTAAAGGTCATTGAACCCGCGAATTTTACCGGTCCCTAGTGATAGGTAAAAACGGAGGTTAAGTCTCAGTATGACATCACAGTAATGCGGCTTGTCTGAAAGTTTCCAATCCCTCGAATAGTATTGTAGATATGGTATCGAATATTTAGTTTTCGCGCAGGTTAATACTAGTATTTTTTTAAGATGTCATTAATTTTTTAATAACAGTAATAATAAAATTGTTTGGAAATTTTACAAAGGAAACGTAACTTTGCACGAGATTGCCAGTCAGTTAGACAGTAAATATGCGTGGAAATAAAACATGGCAGTTAGCACTTGTATTTCTTTGGCACGATTAAATAACACAAAACGAAAATATATTGTAAGCTACACGAGTGCACGTTGTTTTACTTTGTTTTATTTCCTGGCAACTAAGATAATACCAATTATATTACATGGGCAATTATTATTACGAATAATTAGCCAGCGATAACAAAACACGTGTTACTTTTAGAAAGCAATCTTTGGTTTGAAAATTCAACTAAAGTTTATAGGTATCATGGCGCAGCGCTTATCATTTAAAATATTTATAAAAAAATCAAGTGTAAAATATCATTAGTGTCACGTATGTTCTAAAAAAATTTATCTTGGCTAGCAAATTAATTATAAACCTGAAGTAAACTTAATTGCAGAGTTTGTATTCTCTTTGCACGGTGCCCTGGTAGTTCGATTCATACTATAATTTCATATTTAACACAACTAAAGAAGTATTACTTAAAAAAATTAAACCGGTTTGTTCACAGCTTTATAATTTTGTGCATTTTAAAAAAAACTGCCAATCCTGGGCATTAGTTCACGGTTTTTAACACGAAGTCTACATTAAAATTTCAAATACGGGAACGATTCCAACACAGCGATGAAAAAATATAAATTGTTATCTTGAACAGACCACTCAAAATTGTATTTACATGTTTTAACTGTTTCATAAATATCTATAAATATTAGTATACCCGTTATTATTATTTAAAAAAATATTAATATACATATTAAGACTTCTGTCGTTACCAAGTCATATGAAGCTGTTGAAAATATTATTATTCAATAACTTTTGTATTGCCTGGAGCAGTGGGAGATGCAGGAATAGGTTTCAAGGAAAATGTAAATATATAGTTAAAATTTGTACACGTCTATTTAGAAATGTTACATTACTACTAACACAAACACACTGGCATATGGGCATTCAGAAGTAGCCATATGTGACGTGGCTTATCACACAGTTTAAATAGCAGGTGTGGTAACAGCTGATATTGCATCACCCATAATAACATTAAGCCTTCATTAAAATGCTGCAAAATTTTTACCACCATCGGGAAAGGTTTGGATGTAGTGGTGAGATGGGCTGCGATTTATCACTCACTAGCCTTGTTGTGGCTTTCAAGTACACGTCGTGAGTAGTATACAGTGGTATGTTCTGGCACAGGGTCCAGGGTGTGTATTGTGGATGGGGTCAGTGACCAACCGACCTCTGACATCACGGTGGCCATTTTGGTGTCAGATTTCCTCAAAAGTCCTAGAAATGTCCCTATTTCGAGAGAAAAATTCCCTTTTTTATGAAACAAATTCCCGTTTTTACTCCAGAAAAAATTCAAAAACTCGAATTGTCCCCAAACAGGATTAAAACCCCCGTGAAAAAGCCTCCAATAAGCCTCTGGGGGTATCTTTGACCTTGACCTTGACCTTTGACCTGGCTTGAACGTAAACGTTAAATTCTTTCATTTTTGACCAAACTCTGCACTATGGAGGACAAACATTAAACTATATGACAGCAGTGCCCTCTAGCGGACGAAAAAATATGTCAGATCCGAGTTGGCGACCGCCAACAGACGAAAACAAGATTACGGACCCAATATGGCATCCATTACGTCATACTGACTGACGTAATATCTGCCTTGGCATTAGTGGCGGAAGGGCAGTCTGCCGGTGGATTCCGTGGAGGAATTTTTATTTTGTCTTCGTCGGCTTCGAACCGATGTCTCCATGTCGTTATTCCTTTTTTTTTATTAAAATTAAATCAAATTATTTGTTTATTAACTTTAAATGTTCCTCAAAATCGGTTAATAATTAAGTATTTTTAAGATGGCAATCAATTTTCGAAATGGCAGAGGTACATTTTTTTATTAAAATTTAATAATTAATTTTTTAAAATTTTTTTTCCAATATTTATTTCTTATTTTTACATTTGTGAATTTTTCCCATAAAAAACAGTGCCAAACTGCAATGTCGTATGTCCAGGAAATTGTAATAAATTAATAGTGTATACATATTGCCACCAGTATGGTAATATATTTTTCGCGAGCCATTCTGATCGCTTATTGCTGATAGATTATAAATTAAATCAATTTAAAAAATGTATCGGTATTCAATATTTGTATAAACAACGTGTATAAAATGAAATATTTAATTTAGTAAAATAATCGAGATGAATTTAAATTGATAATGAAAATTAATTATTAAATATGTTGAATCTTTAGTCTAATTTATTAATTTAATTTATTTATAAATAATAATTTACAAAGCAAATAACTTATACCCACGATAGAATAATCTCACTTACATAAATACACATTAAAATATACTGTAAAAAGTTTCTAACACAATATCTGTCAATAATATTCGTAATAAATAAATGTTTTTTTATCTAATTTGACCAGTATTCAATATAAATTACTAAATGATTAGATTTAAAAGCACAATTTTTTTTTCATTTAGCTTTTTTTTTAATCCTGTGAATAAAAAATTTGAATGTTTCGCGCTCATCATATAAAAATTCGCTTTAATTTTTATTTATTTCATAACTCGCCTAAACAAGTATGACTTCACGAACCATCCAAAAAAGAGAAGTATCGAACCGTAAGCGTCCCCGCTTACAGGGTCTACCAGAGTCAGTAGTGGGTGACGACTCGGCTGTTCTCCCGAGTACAAAGAGGATTGTGCCGTCAATCTTAAGAGGTAGGGACTGAGAGAATTCGCGGGTTCAATGACCACCAGGATAGACTACACGATCCTCTGCACACTCGGGCAAACGTCACCTGATCATTGGCTGCTGACTTGTGAGGCTTCTGAATCGGAAGACTCGTGTGATTCGATACTGCTTCGACTGAGGGTCTGTGACTGGCCCACAGTCCTCCAGGTTAACAGCGAACCAAAAGCAGATGTTGCGTAAAGGTGCAATTGTTTGCGTTTCAGCATGTAGCGAAATGACTCCGCGAATTTTTCCGGTCTCTATTAAGAGGTCACTGACCCCGCGGGGAGTGTTCGCGGAGCCTCGCCCTGGCGTGTTCGCCGCGGCGCGGCGGGCCGGACTCCCGGACGGACAGACAGTATCGATGCGTCGACCGTACGCCGGGCCAAGAATCCTCTCTGGCTGATGAAAACTGGTCACGCTACACGTCGTATGAATATTCCATTCGGGAGTCCGTGCAGCGAGGAAGTTCTCAGGCATCTTCGGAGCGGTAAGGGGTGGGAGGGAGGTTGCACGCACGTCTTAAGACGCCACATAAAAAATAACACCCGCGGCCTTGCGTTATGAGTCCATAAAGCCAGCAGGGCGGAAGTTTTTTTTTGCACTTACAAAAAAAAATTATTTGTGGCATTGTTCAGGCGTATGTACATTGACAAAAATTACAGTAAATTTACGGATCATTCATGATGCATATCAAATAAACAATTCTTCACAGTTCCGGATAACCTTACATTCGTGTTTATTGCTCTCAATTCCAACTTCTATGTTCTGCGTTCCGTTTTTATTTTAAAGCAAAACAAGACGATCTTTGTAAATAAATTTTTGGCTGTAGACTCAACGCGTTAATTTAAACACGTTAATGCAATAATATTAGTATTGTCGGTTCACATTTTCACATTCAAAGAAAGTAAATTTTCGTAAAATAACGAATATAACTGTGAATTTACGAAAATACTTGGAGAATTTGTAACCAGCGTTCTCCGTGAAATTTTAAGTGAAAATTTTTGACAATGAATATTGAAAGCAAGCAAGCTTAGTACGATGTATTTAGACTTGCGAATTTCGCGTTATTGATAGGTGACAGCTAAGACTAAATACTTTTACAATGTTTATATAATCCTTGTCACTGGAGAACAGGAATTATTACACGCAATAAAGAAATTTTAAAAAAATCTTTAAAAAGTCATATTTCTAGAGAGACGAGAATATTACACGAATTTTTTTTTGCCACTAGTTAGACTGCAAACATGTATACCTTAGCCTAGCTTTGATGATAGGTAGAGACCAGAAAACTTCGTGGTTTCATTGGCGATAGGATAAAATTAAAATAAATATACCTCTTAGATGATTTTGCTATTGGCTTACTGTTCATCTGGACGAATCTCAACCAATTACAAACCCTCAACCAAAGAAGGTTCGAATCACAGACAAACCAGCCAAGATGACTTACAAGTCGGCAGCCAACGAACTTGCATTATTTGCCCAAGTGTACAGGGGAATGTGCAGTCTATCATGAAGGCCATCGAAACCACGAATTTTTCCGGTCCCTACTGATAGGTTCACAGTTGTTCTGCCACTTCCTTCTGCGACTAAGGACCAGTCAGCTGCCAGCCAGCTATAGAGTGGCCTAATCACATAGACCCACTCAAAAGAAGGGGAGGTTCTACATTATAAATCAGCTAATTGGGAAAATATGATGGTACAGTGTTGTGAGCACTGTAAGTTTTAGACTGTCACCAAGTTTATCCGCGAAATTTCGGGGTCTCTACACATCACGCGCGACAAGAAGAGGAACTGAAATAAGTAAAAAAAAAAAAAACGGACACCAGCTATCGTCTTGATTATGGACACGTGTGTCAATTCTTACCTACATCACCAGAATATCACGCGATCTATGCAAGGTTCCTGCACAGTAAAATATTTCACCTTAAATTTACGAAAAAAAACCCTGGTTACGAATTATTCAGGGATCTTCGCAAATTTATCGTTATCTTCCTAAATTTACGTGTTAGAAGTTAACTTACTTAGAAAATGGACCAACAATAATAGTCTAATTATATAGGCAAAACATTCAATATCTGGCAGAGACGACTGCACAAACACACTTATTCTTTTCCACGTGTGAATTTACCATGTCTATACCGAAGAACAGAACTTAGCACTATTTTCTAAGCAGAACCAGTTATTTGAAATTACGAAGAAGTCTTCGCGTATTTAAAGTGAATTCTTCGTAGAAAAATAAAACTTTAATTATATGCAATTTCTAACAGCGTAGACATAAACACCCGTGAATTCTCGAAGATCGTGGGATGATTTTTTAACCACTACTGTTTGCAAATTAAGATTGAATTTTTTTTATCAGTGTACGCGAGGGATATTTTCCTTCAAAAGCTGAGAAGAGGCGTGGAAGAATGATGGTTGTTGGTGGGGGGTGCAGAGGAGGAAAGAAAACAACGTAGCGGTTCGAGAGGTCCATTGCTGGGCCCGGCTCTTACTTCGTATCCGCTCCGTACCGCGCGAGGCAGTTGTTTCTCTTGCCAATTTGTGCGGAAGAGGACCTCGCCGACCGGGTAGGCCCTATGTATTCGTCAGATGTGCCGTTCCTATCGACAAACGTATTTTTCCTTCTTTTCTACACGACGCCCGCTGTCCCGCTGATTCGTGGAAAAGTAAGGGGGAAGAAGAAGAAAAAGAAACAACATATATTTCATCTTCCGGCACACTCATCTTGTTCGAAGGACTTATCGGTTCATCGTGTGTCGCACAATGGTTGCCGTGGTATCAGTACATTTATAACACCCCCCTGTACCATGCGCCACGATAACGTTTTTAGCACAAGCAAGCGGGCCAATACTTGGGACTGGACAAATAAGTAGTAGGATAGACCTCACACCACAGCACGAACTCGGGGAAATGTTACCTGCTCATTGGCTACTGGTTCGTGAAAGCTTTTACCTGAGATGCTTGTGATTCGATGTATCGTTTGTTGAGGGTTATCCATTGTCTCAGGGTCCTTCAGATCACAGAAGTAGCATGAAGGTAAACGCGCATTTATTCTAACCTGCCGTAAAATTAATTAACGTAGTTATCCAGTATTTATTTATTATTTACGGCCATATAAATAAAATGGGGAAAAGAGTTACGTTTAGGTTACGTGTTTAATGAAATAAAGTCTCTAGTACTCATTGTTGGCGATATAGATTTTCCATCAACCGTAAAGCGAATTGTTAAAAATTTTTGTATCTGTAATATTTATTCAGCGTACGCCAAGGGATAACCTAATTTTTTAAACTAAAAATATTGCTCTAAGTGACGAAAACATAATTACTTTTAGGACTAAATAGAGGCTTTGTCTATATTTAGCTTTATAACAGTGAGAGAAATTTTAAAATTGGTCAAGTAGGTTTCGAGTTTACACGTAACAAACAAATAAACACACACGCTCTGTCTCTCTTTTAATCTTAGTACAGACCAAAAGACACGTGCAAATTTGTTGCTTGGTTGCTATCAAACTGTGCCTTATGTTTGGTTACTTATGACTTGCAGTTACGTTATTTACAAGCTTTTTATTGGTATTGAATTATTCAAGTCGTGCGGCAAAATAGAATGATCAAATGATCATTACAGACAATATTGAAACGTGTAAAATTTTGCAGTTATATCTGCTTAAAAGCAATAATGCCATTTATCCATGTCTAGTCCTATTAATATAAATAATAAAGCCAGTGTTTTATGTTCGTTCAGATTATATGTTAAAACATATGACACTTCATTTATTTGTAAAGTCACGACTATATTTTCGCTTCATCCCACTCCAGGCAACGCCTAACTTGTTTATAGGTATATAATAAAGCCTTTAAAAAAATAATAAGTGGATTACAAGGACTCATTTTTTGCCATGTTACACGTGTTTGAACAACCACTTCTCATTGTTTAAAACTAATTACGAAATCGTCATTGGCGTATTGAGAGCGCTGTACGAAGTGTGATAAAAATAAAAGTCACTTTTTTATTACGAACAAAGTAATAAGCTTACATCAAATTTTGAACTAGTGTCCATCAAAATTCTCTCCTTGGCTAGCGATGCGCACTTATCCCAATATTTACTCCATGATTGGAAGCGTTTCTGTATGTGGATTTTTTTCAGCCCAAAACACGTGGATCAGAAGCGAGGTGTGGTGCGGCGCGTTTGATGGAGGAGGATGCCGTGTTCCTGGTGTCCGTTTCGCAAGCAAGTGCATTGTTTTAAATCCATGATTAGAGATAAATGATATTTCTCGCATTCATTAAGTCGCATTTAAGGATGCAAGCCCTCACGCCCTTCTACGACAGTGATTCAAAGATGCACAGCTAGGAGAGAAGTAAGTAGTGCCAATTCACAAGGATGACTATATTTTCACTACGAAATAAACCACTGGAAAAGAAAACATGGGTAAAGCACACATATTAGTTGGAATTCTACCCTGAGGCCGGACGACTCCGTGTCTCCAACCATGATGCGCTACAGACCCGATAAACACGACCTCACTCTTCCGGCTCTGGAAGCCGGCTGACAAGTTACAACTTGTTCAAACTTGACACTGGCTGTCTCAACGGATCAGGCTATCGGTATTATTACTTCAAATATATTTATCGTCAGCAGTTGCTCCAATACAAATTCATCACACTTCGTAGGTCAATCACCAGAGACTGAAAAAAAATTGCGTCTTAAATTACCTCCAGGATAGACTCCACAGTTCTCTGCACACTCACGCAAATACCACACTGTAAATGGCTACTCACACGTAAGAACGTATCAGCTGTTGATCTATAGGTTGAGGGTTTCTGATTATCCCAGAGACCTCCAGATAAACTATGAGGTAAAGGCAGAAACAGCACAAAATTATGTGTGTATGAGTATTGCTTTTCTTCAGAGACCCGGAAGTTTTTTCGAATGTATTTGGTGTCAGCCATAAATTCACAGTCCTATTTTTACTTTACCCTCATACACTTCCCTTTTGAGTGAATCGATGTGGATAAATCTCTCTACTGCTAACTGGTATGAGAAGAGTGGAGGAACGATTGAGGCCTTGTCATGCAAAGTAAAATACGTTTGCAGTCTAACTGATAACACAAAAAATTCACGAAATTTCTGGGTATATACTTACCTACAGAACTACTAACTGTTACATACACGTATCAATGTTATCTGACATTTCAACATTTAATCTCTTTTTGTTTTGGCAGCACGACTTGAATAATTCAATATCAATAAACAACTTGTAAATACTGTAACTCCAAGTCATGTGTAACCAAAAAAGGGCACACTGTGACTGCAGTCTAGCAACAAATTTGCGTGTGTCTTTTAATCGATAATAATATTATAAAGGGTGTGTGTGTGTGTGTGTGTGTGTGTGTTTGTAACGGGTAGACTCGAAACAATATTGACCAATTCTAAAATTTCTCTGAGCATTATAAAATCTACATAACTCCAGATAGATATACCGTTGGCTACATTTAGTTTTTAAAGTAATATTGTTATCGTAATTTAGAGTGAGTTATCTTACACTAAAAAAAAAAATTTCAAAGAGACTGTATTTCGTAAAAAAAACATAAATGTAATCCTGTTTTACATTTTTTTTTTACATGAGAGTAAATAATAGATTGATACAGAAATATTTCGCAATATGCATCGCAAAATAAAAGATGATATCTAACATCTTCAGCGTGATCTTATCATTGTGTTTGTTTTCATCCTGCGAGTTCTCAAACCCGCGACGCAGGAAAAAATAAAAACAAAATAAAAATATAAAAGCGAAAGGGAAAAATGGCGCAAACAAATGGCGGACCGTCCGCGGCGCCGCTCAAGAGACAAAAGAAGGGCGGAATTCATTACTCGCCCCGGCACTCAAGCGCCCGGGGGGGAGATTGCCCCAACCCCCCTCCCCCCACAAGGCTCACTGCACAGAGGTTGCTTCCCTTCGAAGGAGCGCGCGACCCGCGAGAACACTTAGCTCGTAAGCGTTCGCATTTTGTTTTCTTTTTTTATATATATTGTCGGCGTGGTGCATGGGGGTGGGAGGAGAAAGAAAATTTAAAAGGCATCTTGCAACTGCTTAAGGAAGAGGGTCGCGGGACTACGCGTTAACGGAGTCGGAGGTTTTTTTTTTTATCATCTTGTCTTTACTAAGGACTCGAAAAATTCACGGGTTCATTGACCTCAAGGATGGAACCCGCGGTTCACTGAACCCTCGCGCAAATACCGCGTGGTCGTGGGCTGCTCGCCTGTGAGAACGAGTCAACTGTGCAGTCTGTGATTCGTCCATCGTTTGGTTGAGGGCTTGTGATTGGCCCCAAAGATCCTCAGACGATCTGTGAGCCAATTGCAGAATCAGCACAAAGTTATATATATATATATATATATATATATATACATATATATAATTATATCCTATCGTGAAATGATTCCGCGAATTTTTCCGGTCTCTAGTCAATACTATTATTTAAGTACTAAAACTTAAATTTTAACACAACAGATCCTTTGCATTTGTTGATCCGTCACAAGTAACGTCAACAGATATTCACATAGTGTTATATCTTGGGTGTAAAAAGTCACGCAGGTGTTTGTTATTATCACCACTTGCCCGAATTTCAACATTAAGCAAATAACTTTTGAAAATATTTTTGACAGAACACCAAATTTAACTGGCGCATTGAGTTAAAATTTCAGTTTTAGCCATTAAATAATATTGATGACGAGAAAATAAAAACTTCCTCATGGCGCGTGAGGAAAAGCTTAAAGGAATGTTTTATACCACCTTTCAATTGTTTATGCGTATACTTTTGTTCTGCTAGACGAAACGAAAAGCCTAACTGGCTATAAAAAAAGTGATTGTATAGGCCTGAAAAAATCGTGTTATTTTATGACGTCATGCTAGACTGCAACGTACCTTTATTCTCATTGGTTGCCGCCACACCTAAAATTATCACCAAGTCGCACGTAATTAGGGCAGACGTTATTAACGTGTTTGTCATTGGCTCCTAATCCTTCAAAGCGTGTAGTCTACAACAAATCGCGCTTCCAATAACAAGGGTCTTTCAAGTCTATACATATTTGCATTATACACTATCGCATAAAAATAACATTAATTTTTCACTTCTATAGGTTTGAGCGACTTACAGTTTCAGTTTTTTTATTCTTCGCCTTTATTTTACTACGTAACATCGAGAATATTATTAAATATACTTATATTTTAAATTACAGTAAATAAACTTAATGTCGTTTTGATAAAACAATTTGTGAAGTTTTAAATTTTTTCATAAACGTTCTTTATTAGTAGGCACTCGTCACCAGTTAGACCGCAAGCATTGAATTGACGATAGGACCACAATTCGCTGTAACTGTGTGCTTGTCAAATACCAGCTAGCAATAGATTGGCCGAAACACATTATTTAACACTAAAAGTTTTCTTCTACGTTTCACTTAAAATTTAAATGTATAAATCAATGTTTAGTTCCAATAAATCTTTTTCATATATTGCCTTGAAATTTATATTTATTTGACTAATAGTGTGTGGTTATAATGGCTTAATAACAGCAGAAAATTTGTATGAAATCACATTTTCACTTGCGAGGTATGCAATATATGTAAGTAAATAAGATTTATAAAATATATTATGTTATAACATATTTTGAACGCACGTATGCACCGCGTGTTGGGTATTTAGTTATATATGTAATAATTAGATAAGCGTTAGCCAGGAACGCAGCCAATTTTGACGTTTATGTCAAACTTAAGTTATAAATATTGTTATATACTACGGGAAGGAATAATTTTAAAATAAAAGTTCACTGTATTCAGTTTTTTTTAAAAAAATGTCTGTATAACACAGAAAATTATTCCAACGGGATAATAATTAATAAATTTTCAACTTTTTATAAACAACTAAGTTACTGTTTTATATATATAATGATAAAACCTGATTTTATCGTAGAATAAACTAAAAATTAAAAAATTAATTTTAAATTTAAGTTTTTTGTCCAACAGCCAAACTACGCACCACAACTCTGTATAACTAAAAACCTGGGGTGATATCTTCTTTCATTTTCGAATAACTATATCCTAAAAATAGCGATAAAAAATTTAAGACAAATCATATCCAGCACTCCATTTCTAATCTTAAGTTCATTATTGTTATTAAGGTCACATGGTCATTTTTGTAAAGACTATACCCTAATAATTGGTTGTCTGTAAAGTCGGTTTACGGACGATAGTTTAACGTGACAACGTCATAACAAATCATTAATGAAATAATTGCATACTTTTATGAATAAAATTGAATCATTTTTATTAAATTATCACTATTTTGTATGGATACAAAGGAGTGAAATGAAATCTACAATTTAATTGATTAATTTACTTTTATATGCACTCATTAATTAAAATATGTTTATTACTTTAACGGAGAGATTATTTTAACTATAACTTTTATACATGTTTGCTATTTAACTTCTTCCAATCTGTGTTATTCTGTTAAGGATAGGACGATGATAGCAAAAGTAAGAAACGATTGGGAGTGTTTCAAGTTTAATGTGCCTCGAAAAAGTCAAATCTGTGGTTATTCCAATCGAGTGGAAGAGAGATAGATACGGCGCAAGCGTACAATGAGCGTAACGGGACACTTTTTCGTGCGTGCAGCCGGTGTTCATCGATTTATTAGACGTTGTCACGTCAAAAAATGTTGTTTTGGTTATATCCTAAATAAAGTGATAGAAAATCTATTACAAATCATATTCTTATTACTGGGAAAACATTTAAGTCTAATGACATAAAGACCCCACACCTTTAGTTATACAGAGATTTGGTGCATTGTTTAACTGTTGAATGAAAAACTAAAATTTAATTTTAATTTTTTTTTTAGTTCATTCAACTATAAAAGCGGAATTTTCTTTCAACTATATATTTGTTTTATTATTTTTAATCTCAAAATAATATAAAAATATTGAAAATGAATAATTTAAAGAAATTAAAAATACTAAATGTGAGTGACTAAAGTCTTTATTTGTTACAATTAACTTAAAATTAGTCATTAAAATCACGTAATATAGACATTTCAGCTAATGCGTCAACATTACATGGAACTTTTCTTGTTATCTTAGAGCATTCAAGTTCTTCTGCAAGGAGACCATCCAGTGACTTCACGCGACTAAGATCTACATAAGCCTGTCCGGCAGCAAAGAGACGCGATTCAAAATAAACATCTGCATGATCTACAGTGCAGCCTTGCAAGTTATGCATGGTAGATGCCCAAATCAGTATTAATGGTAACATTTGCCATTTAGCAGTATCATAGCTGTATTTCGCTGGTAACTATATGGCTACTGGTTTAATTGTATGTAAATCACCTGGACCGAAATCAACACGGTCTGATGGAATGTGCGCTAGATTACGCCGGAAGAGTGGTCGGATAATTTCAGATAATATAGTACCCATATTGCCATTTACAAAACCTCTTCCCACCTCAATATATGACCTTAACTTTACTTTATCTCCGAAGTAGGCTACCCCTGTTTTATTTACATAATCGTGTATCACATAATCCACACTCTTATTACCTAAATTTCTTGTAGCATCAACAATCTAGTCTTGTGCTTCTATAGTGTGTTTATATAACACATTAACTAAGGACATGGTTTTCCTAAAATCAGCCTCCGGGGCGGATTGCGGGAGCGTTAAATATTTTGGAGCTTTAACACCTCCTCCGGCACATTTTCTACCATAACTAGAACTAATTGTATTGGAAACACGCCAAATAAAAAGAGAATAAAATGTTTAATTTTTCGAAATTTAGGGTCATTAACCTCTCTCCCCTCCGAGATGGAGAAAGTCGAACCCCGGGCACATTTTCCAACATAACCCGACCTTTTTTTTACACTCCAAAACTAAAAAGTATTGATTTATAAAGTTTTAAAAATGTTGGGTCTTTAACCCCCCCCCCCTCATCCCCCACAAAAGGCTCAGTCAACCCCGGGGGAAATTCTCACCATGTTCCGACCTCATGGATACACAAAAATTATGGCCATTAACCGTAGCTCGATATTAGTGTTTTTTTCTATCCTCTGACAACATCCCCCACTCCCAACTCACCCTTAACACTAAAGTCTTGAGTTATCAAAATATTTTATTGTCAGAGGTTCTTTATAAGTACCTACATATGCAAAATTTCAACACATTCGGACGTCGAAAAGTGGGTAAAAAATAATGGAAATATTTTATTACCTAGTCCATTCACACATACAGGTCAAGCTTATAAAAGCGTGGTAAAAATTATAAGTGAATGTTGGTTTAAGAATTTTGTTTGTTGTTTACCTACTTGATTAATCAGAATGTCTTCAGTGATTTTTGAAACTCCCATTTTTTAAAATATTATCATCACACAATATCTAAGAAATGTTGCTTTAGGTGAAGATTTTGTTATTTGAATGATTTTATGATTTCGCCAACTCATAAATTAAAAATTTTATTTAAATCTTCTTCCAAGTTTCAAAAATCTGCGTTATACTTACTTTTTCTAATCTCAATTCTTTGGTAACAAACAAAAGAGCATCTACTGATTACCATTACAATCTTTTTTTTAAACTATTAAATACATGGTAAATCACGCTGTTAAAAACAAAATTATTCTCAGCAATTTATTGAATGCCTTTAAAATCAAACGTTCTGCAACAAAAAATCTTAAAACAATATAATGAACAACCAGTTTCCGAGTTTTATAACCCGTTTAAAATCGTATCGCATATGGTATCTATTATAAGACGTACTCCTTTCAACGTATCAATATTAAGAAAACCAGTCTGTTATACATGCAGTGTTCTAATTATTGTCTTTTTTTCGCTCTTATTCGAGATATTTTGTCGTATTGTAGATGTAACAGACATAACAATCAGCCAACTAGACACACAAACAGACAATATTTTCCCTCAAAAAATGCGTGTGTACAAACTACACGTAATATTTATAGAAATTACCTGAATGACATACAAAATATCTTCTGCATTTAGTTTTTATGAATAAATACATTTAAAAAGAGACGTATTTAGTTGTTAAAATTAAGATTTAAAGATGATTAAAGTAGATTAAATTTTGTGATGTATGATACGTTAATGTACACAAAGTTCATTGAAATACCTAAACGGATTTAGTGCACAGGTGACAGTTAGCTAAAAGGGTAACGGTAGGAACTGTTACACTGTGTAGGCCTAGTATGTGAAGGTACCTGAGACAGAAATTCAAACCATTGCGGGGCTGAAACAGTTAAGCGTGGCAGTTGGGATAGTGGATGAAGAGGGAGGGGGAGTTGAGGCACAGTTTATGGACGCCGTAATAAACATGGAAACCCGCGCGGGACACACACGCACACGCACACGCACGCACACGTTATCAACGTCTATCCCTCCTCCCTCCCCTCAGCGGCGAATACGTCACCAGCACCCCGTACCATGGCCTCATATCCGCGCATACCTCAGAGTCCTTACTCTACTGCAGCTGTGCAAACCCTCCCTTCCCTTGCCCCTGACAAACCACATTTCACCGCCAGCACACATCCACCCCTATCCACCCCTCAATTTCCACCCCTCACGGCCTTCCGGAGGCTCTGGTCCGGCCCTTCTCCGATGAGGCCCGAAAACAAAAAAAAACCCACTCCGCTTCGAAGTCACCAGCGCATTATCGTATCTCTCTCCCTCTCTCTCTCTCTCTCTCTCTCTCTCTCTTGATATCGCGACAGCGCGTACTAACGACCCCACGTGGAATAATAGCCCCCCCCCCCCCCCTTTTTCTCTCTCTCTCTCGCGATTGGCACCGGCTACCTTTTGAAGCCGGGGGCTCAAGCATCGCTTCAGCAACGCGGCGAATGACGGCGAAGATAATGATGCTCACCTCCGACTATCTCATTGGCTCGTTTCGCACGCGCTTCGTCGCCGGTTTTGTTGTTTTGTCTCTCTGTCGACGTCCCCCTTCCCAACGAACGGGAAAATCAGTTCGTTGGCACACGATGTGTACTCCCTACCAGCCGTGCTCGTCTATTGTTTCTGATCATATGCTTTGCTAGAATTGTTCGCTGAATGCTAACAAACCTATGTACGTGATTTCCCAGATCCACAGATTGTTATTTCATTTGCTTAAACGGGCATGCGATGACGTCTCATTGGTAGAGACCGGAAACATTTCGCGAATTCGTTTTCGAGATACGCTAGGATCAAAACACATTTACCTTTCATGCTGCTCATGCGAGTGGACTACTGTAGGACTCTGATGAATTGAAAACAATTTCAATGTGTAGCCAATGAGCATTTCCAAAGAATATTTTAGGATCTATCCATGAGTTCATTAAAACCAGAAATATTTCCAGACCGTATATATAAAATTGGATGTTGGTATGTATGTATGAATGACTTTGATAAACTTCGACACCGTAAGACCGATCTCCATGAAAGTTTGCACATCGAAGTGCTTTTTTTAGGAGAAGGTTTTTATGCTTTCCATTTTTTTGTAACTCGCCACTAGATGGCACTGCTACGAATCAACTTATAAACTGTTCAATCGATTGCCATGGGTAAACGGAAAATCATTTGTCATAGACATACAAATAGCAATTGTGTATCATTATTCTATGTCAACCACACTGTCATACAGCGCCATTTTGCTTTAACTCGCGGACAATATATCACCCTGTGTTCAGCCCGGGAAACGCCGGGTACTGCAGCTAATATATATATATATATGACAGTGTGTTCTTTTGTGTTTTCTATGCGTTCACGCATCTTTCATTCGAGTGAGTTAAAATTTTGGTACAATCGACCTACTAAACACGAGGAAAGTCACTGTCAATGTGAAATTTCGAGGAAACCGTCCCTTAAAACAGAATTTTATAATTTATTTTATTAAATTTTACCACTGCATTCTTTTATGCTTTCTTCGTCTCCATGGCAAAGGCTTTGCAAAGATTGTGGCGCAGAGTGGTGCGAAAGTGTTCTGCCTAAGGACTGCCGTAGCAATGCACGTATACTCCAGCTAGTATATTATATTATACTAGCTGCAGTACCCGGCTTTGCCCGGGCTGAACACCGGGTGATATATTGTCCGCGAGTTACAGCAAAATGGATAGCGATATGTCCAGTGTGGTGGACATTAAGAAATGACACATAATTACTGTTTGTGTATCTGTGACCTATGGTTTTCTGTTTACCCATGGCGATCGGTTGAAAGGTTTAGAAGTTGATGCGCTACAGCGCCATCTAGCGGCGAGTTACAAAAAAAATTGTTAGCATAAAAACCTTCTCCATGATAAAAACACTTCGATGTGCCAACTTTCATGGCGATCGGTCAAACGGTGTAAGAGTTTATCGACGACATACATGCCAACATCAGATTTATATATATTCTTATATTTCGAAATTTTAGGGCTTTCACTTTTGCGGAAAGTGGATGTTCAGGACCTCGAATGGTTTGGAACACTCCATCTCGAAAAAATAGATATTTGAAATTCCTGAATTTGTCGAAATTTTGGGGCTTTGTTCCCAGTAGGGGGCGGAGGGTTCGAGGACCCTGAATGGCTCGTAAACACTTAAAATCGAAAGAGATATATTTTTCAAATTTTTTAAACTTTCGAAATTTTGGGGCTTTAACCACCTGGGGGAGGGGGGGGGGATTGACGTTGATGACCCCGAATGGCTCGGAAACACTCCAAATCGAAAGAGATATAAAGGAATATAAAAATGTAGGCATTTACTGTACTCCTATCTACCATAATAACAATATTGACAAATAGAAAGCTTATTACCTACCTATTAATAATTATGAAAATAAATTAATAAATAACTCTATGTTTAAGAATTTACGTACATAAATAATATTAAACTTCAAACTATACACACCAAAAAAAAAAACTAAGGATGTTTGTGAAACTATATTTATTTGTCATAATGTTTAAAACATTTGTAGGATTTCTTTATATGTAAAACTGTGGTGGCAATATTCCGCTTATACAAAGGAGTATAGAAATTAATAGAGACATCACTCCCTGTACACACCACAAATCATTGAATTAAGTATAAAAAACATAGTCCAAAATGAAACAAAAAGTATAAATAACAACTAATTTGACAAAAAATTATACAACTGGAATGACAATGTTAACATCCGCCTGAAATTTAATAGAAGTAGGTAGGTAAGAATATATATATAAGAAATTAATTGAAATTAAAACATACATAAATAAAATTATCTCACACTCAACCAAACATAATGTTTAATATGAAATAAAGGAAGATGGCAATTACACGTAACTATTCTAATTAATAAAAAAAATCAACTTTCCTGAAATAGTTAAATTCAAATTTTTCAACAATATATTACATAATTGATAAATATTTCTGGTCTTCGGTCTCAGCAGCCCTAAGACTCTTGACGCTCAGCAGATACATTATAAATAGAGACCGGAAAAATTCGCGGGTTCAATGACCTTTAGGATAGACTCCAATATCCTTTCCACACTCGGGCAATTTACAACTGTTCATTGGCTGCTGACTTGTGATTCGTCACGACTGGGTGGCCTGTTATTCGACACTTCTATGAGTGAGGGTCTCTAATTGGCCCTCAGTCCTCCAGATTAACAGTGGACCAATGGCAGAAGCAGCACAAACGTATAATTATTTGAATTTTAGCATAGCACCTAATGAACCCGCGAATTTTTCAGGTCTCTAATTATAAACGCTAAACCAAACTCCTTGCAAATAAGTAAGTAATGTAACAAAAAAACCAATATTGACAAATAGAAAATATTAGTAGGCCCTACCTACCTATGAATAAATTTCGAAGAAATTTATAAGTTTAAGAATTTATGTACTTACATAATATTAAACTAATTTTTTTTATTTGTCATAATACCTAAAATACGTATGTTTCCAAAATGAAACAAAGTATAAATAATGACCAATTTGACAAAAAAAAAAATTGTACAACTCGAATGACATTGTAAACATACACGTGAAATTTAAAGTATTATGAGTGCCCTAGGTAGGGAGGAAAAATATATATAGAAGAAATTAAATTTAAAAAATGGGTGCGTGTACTTAGGTACGCGCATGTGAAGTTATACTTCTTTGGCATCATTAAAAAATAGTTTTTAATTGCATGCAAAAATATTGCGTGGAGTCCCTCCGCGTGGAAGAAGTGAAACTTCGTAATGTGGAAATGAAAATAGGAAGGGGTAGAAATTGATTTTTAGTGAAATCATGTTGTATCAAATCAAACTAAAAAAAATAAAGGAAATAAATTTGTAACGATTCATAGATTGATCTTCAGAGAGAGAGAGAGAGATAGAGAGACCTATTGAATGTCTATAAAACTAACTTTTTTATGAGAGCAGATTTTCATGAAATATATCATGAAATCATTCAACGATAAAAACCTGTTTATTTAATCAAGCGGACGGGTTCGCCCCAAGGAGAAAATAACGCGGCGAGACCTCGTGGACATAGAGAAATGACACACTCACTATTTATGTGTCTATGAAACATGATTTTTTTTCTGCAATTTAAATTGTAATACACAAAAACGGTATTGAAAATTGAAACAAATATGGCGACACTACAAACTGTCAAGAGATTTTTTTTTCTTACTCTCTACTTAGTTCCTTACAATAGCAAAACGTAACGTAATGGCTTGAAAGCTATTGCTCGGCAGACATAGAGGAATGACACTAACAGTTTGTATATCTATGACACACATTACATTTTTTTAGTTTTTTCTTAACTCAGAATCGAGATAAAATATCCAATTGTGAATCTAAACCGTTCTCAAATCCACGTGAACTCACACAAAAAATTTCATCCAAATCGGTCCAGCCGTCTAGGAGGAGTTCAGTGACATACACACGCACACAAGAAATATATATATAAAGTTAGGTATATTGTCGGTATATTGCCAAAAGTAACCAAGTCAAAATTTGGCAAAAATTAAATGAAATTACTATCTGCCTAATAGAGCGCAGAACTATATCCCTAAAAATAATGTCCAAGTCAGTATCTTAATCAGTAGAAAAGGATTTAAAATGTCGTTATTCCGACCAAGTTTCTACAGCTTAAATATGGTTTGAAAAAAAATTTATGAAGACAAATTGTTCAGTTGTCGCTCTTTTTTGACTTGGTAACTTTTGGTGGAACATCGACGATATATTCAAACCATTTAAGAATAAAAAATGGGTTGAAACGTTATCCTTCGGCGTGTTAGACGTGATTGGGTAACCACTTCCTCTCCTGGTGTGAAACTGGCTCGGTTCGTCAATGGCGTGTCAAGAGTACTGCAGTCCAATGGTCATATCTAGGGCCATGCATATTTCGCGAAACGATAACGAGACTGGTTATAAGTTAAAACACTGTAGCATCGTCTATGTTTTTTTATTGGGTGAGTTTATTTCAGGTACGTGTCTACTGTTGGAACACCAATCACAGTAATTAGGTGCGGAAGCAAACGCGTCCTGAGTGGCTCGGTCAAACAAGGCAACGACGTCTCTCGCAGACGGCCGCCAATCACAAGGAAGAAACCGCTGTTGCGGGTATATACCTTGTTGCAGTCTAATAGGCGTTCAGATTTATTCGCGAAAAATGCCTGCCCCTAGTCATATCACAAATGTTAAGCAGATAGGTGTGTGCTCAAGTCTACTTTCCTACCAATTTCATCGGCAAAATAACGGCGGGTGTAGTTGTGTTTTCACTCGTGACGAGAGGCATAATCGAAACCATTGAACCTAATGGTTCCTTATGAACAGGAGTGGCTCCAGGCCTGGGCAACCTATAGGGCCGTTGTCATGGCAGGACCCCGCGCCAGCCGTTTTATTACCAACGCATCTGTCATTCAAGTGTAGAAATCAAGGGCGCCAATCTGTAGGATTCTCAAGGGTGCGGGGGGAATGGGGGGCGTGGAAATTCGTTTAGCACTAGGGTTTTAACTGACATAAGTCATCGCTGGATTGGTGCTTGTATGTTGTATACTCACCATATTCTAGCCTATATGCACGCAATGTGCAGAAAAAACATTCAAATATACAGAATTTTTTTGACGTGATAACGTCTAATAAATCGATGAACGCCGGCTGCACGCACGAAAAAGTGTCCCATTAAGCACATTGTCCCGTTATGCTGTGTACCGTTACGCTCATTGTACGTTTGCGCCGCATCTATCTCTCTTCCACTCGATTGGAACAACCATCGATTTGACTTTTTCGAGGCACATTAAACTTGAAACACTCCCATTCGTTTCCTACTTTTCCTATCATCGTCCTATCCTTAACAGAATAACACAGATTGGAAGAAGTTAAATAGCAAACATGTAAAATAATCTGTTCGTTAAAGTAATAAAGATATTTGAATTAATGAGTGAAAATAAAAGTAAATTTATCAATTAAATTGTAGATTTGATTTCACTCCTTCTTTGTATCCATACAAAATAGTGATAATATAATAAAAATGATTTAATTTTATTCATCAAAGTATGCAATCATTTCAACAATGTTTTGTTATGACGTTATCACGTTAAACTATCGTCCGTAAACCGACCTTACAGACAACCAATTTTTTTCGCATAAAACACAATTTTAAATTTGTGTTTATCGAACGTGTTTTGCAGTCACGATTTTGTATGCGCAAGCGGGCATACTCAGTGAGGGGCTTCTTAATTCCAGGGGTCCCAGCCCCCTGGAGTCTACGTTCATGAGATCTACATTCATGGCAGACGCTATTCATTAAATAATGTAAACGTCATTCATCCGAATTTCAAAAACGCTAAAAATCGTATTTTTTGTTCTCATTATTAAATTGTTGTAATTTTTACAGTTTAATCAATCAACAAAAACCATAGTCAATACTTGATTAACCGGCTTACTAATTAATGTGGTTTAAAGAGTGTATTTTTTGTAGGGGACTATTCAATAGCCCGAGAACCTCGATAAGGCTCTTCTACAAATACAGCAAGGCGATAAAAGAATGTTCCAGCTATAAAATGTAATAGTATGGACTGAAAGCGTTATAGAGTTTTGGTTCTATGTCCCAATTAAAGAGTAACTCAATCAGTCTTATATAAGTGCATGCGCGAATAGTGTTTTGTCGTTTTATCGTTTGCAGCGCGAAAAATGGAACTTTCCCCAGTTAGTAGAGGCAACAGGATCGAGACTTTTCACATTGGAATTTCTTTGCATGAGAGTGTTTGAACGTCCAAGTCCCTGACTCGTTCGATTGGTCGTAATGGTTGAGAGACTACAGAGCGCTTTTTCGCTGGCCTCCACGTTCACCTGGCATAACGCCTTGAGATTTTTTTTTCCTTTGGAGATTTACAAAATACAGGTTGTACGTTTCACCGCTACCTAATTATTTGCCAGAGTTGAGACACAGAATTTAAAAAAAAAAAAAAAAAAAAAAAGCTAACGCTTCCATTACTCCGGACGTGTTAACTAAAGTTTGAGAAGAATTGGACATTAGGTTGGATGAGTTACGTGTAATAGGGCAATGCGAGCTATACTGTTGAAAGATAGGTACGAGAAAATTTATGTTATGCTAGAGGAATTGTGTCTGCTAAGTGTCCGTGAATTTATTTATTACAATTTTATGATTTTTATATTTAAGATTAATATTGGAGTCTTGCCAAAATATTTAAGCAATAGGTTAGAAAAAAATTCAAATGTACATTACCACACGTAATTGCAATAAGTTCCATTTGCAATATAGGAAGACTGCTTCAGCTCAACAGTCAATCTATGCTAAAGGTCTACAGGAATACAGCAATTTGCCAGTTTAAATTAGAGAATATCCACATTTAAAAATGTTCAGGAAACACGAAACTATTTGTTATTAAAAAGACAGCAATGAGTTGAATACCAACTTATAAGTCGGATGGTGTAGGGGAAGGTCGGGTAATACCGGACAGCGGGTGATACCGGACAGTACCAGTTTCCAGAGGTGCGCGCTAGGGGCAGCACCAGTCGGTCGTTTGTCTCGTAGGTCTCTGTGAAGGACACGCAGTGTCGCCATTATGAGTTCGTGCGTTGTCTGCTTGTTGAGTAGTGCTACGTTTTATTGATTTTAGGCCAAGATCTTCTGCACGAAGATAACTTTGCCGGGTTGTTACAACATAACAAGTAAGATATTTATAAGTTTAAGTATAGTAACTTGTGTACTAACCATTTATATATTACCATACAGTGTAACATCTGTGTGCGACAAATACTAAATATTTTATGACGTAATTTCGATGGCATGTCCGTCGGGTAATATCGGACAACCTGCTGGAGGGTTATATCGGACGGTTGCGGGTGGTATCGGACACAATGGTAGAGTAATTTCCCGTCTATTCTGATTCAAGTATTCTTTCTATTTGCAGAAAATGGAGAAAAGAAGGGGAAGGTGGAAAGAAGAAGATATGAAATTAGCAGTAGAGCATGTTATAAATAAAGAAATGAGCATTAGAGAAGCAAGTGAACAATTTTCTGTTCCGAAGAGTACACTAGGTGATCGACTCATTAAACTTGGTTCGGGAAATGAGGCAATTATGTAACCACACATGGGTACTTTCAGTAATACATTCAGTGATGCACACGAGGAGCAGTTATACAACCATGTTAAAGCTTTAGATAGACAACTCATGCCATTAACTCGAGATGAATTTCTTAAATTATCTTTTGACTTGGCAGAACACCTAAATATTGATCATCGCTTCAATAAGCAAAAAGAGAGGGCTGGGAAAGACTTCTATTATGAGTTCATGAAGAGGCACCCCGATTTGAGCCTAAGGTCTGCAGAATCCACAAGTTTGCAGCGAGCTGCAGGGTTTAATAAAGAACAAGTTGATCGGTTTTATGAAAAGCTGACTGAATTAATGGACAAATATTCATTTAGTCCATCGCGGATCTTTAATGCAGATGAAACTGGGGTATCCTGTGTTCACAACAATCAACTGAAAGTCATGACAATAAAGGGAAAGAAACAAGTGGGGAAATTAACATCAGGCGAAAGAGGAAGAAATGTAACTGTTCTCTTATGCATCAATGCTTCTGGAGACATGTTTGTTCCCCCACTCTTTGTTTTCCCCAGAGTTCGCATCGATAAGGATCTCACTAAAGATGCTCCTGTTGGAAGTGTGTTTGACGGACAACAAAGTGGTTGGATAACCAAAGATGGATTCCTAAAATGGTTCAAATTATTTGTTGAACGAGTTGTGCCAAGTGAAAAGAACCCTACACTGTTAATTGTTGATGGTCATTCAAGTCACAAGGACTTAGAAGTGATTCTGTTTGCTCGTTCCCACCACGTCCATATCCTGAGTTTACCACCTCATACAACTCACAAAATGCAACCACTGGACAGAGTAGTTATGAAGCCATTTAAGAATGCTTTCAATGAAGCATGTTCTTTGTGGATGCGAAAATATCCAGAGCTGAAAATTGCTCTCAAGGACATAGCTGGACTGGTTAACTATGCATTAGCAAAAGTCTGCAGAATGGAACTCGCTCAATCAGCATTCATGTGCACTGGAATTTACCCACTCAACCGTAGCATATTCACAGACTTGGATTTCCATACTAGTTTGAATGACTTACCAATCACTGTTCAAGAAGAATCTCCACCGTGTGTTCGAAGACAGAGTTCACCAGAGCCTTCAACTTCAGATCAAGCAGTAGGTCTAACAACACAGCAAATGTCAACTCCATCATGCTCCAGAATGGAAGGTTCTAAAAACACTGTACTGCACACTTCAGCCTTCAATGTAGTAGAACAAATTTTTCCACTTCCTAGCAGTGCAGTTGCCAAGTTGGCCTCACGAAAACGACGGGGAGACAGAAGTGAAGTTCTAACATCTAGCCCATACAAAAATGAGCTTGAAGCAAAAAGATGCAAGTTGAATGTGAATCAAAAGTCGCAAACCACTAAGAAACTAAAAGGGAAACATCTCAGAAAAACATCAATGCATAGAACACCCCAACCAAAAGTTCCATGTGCAACAAACGAAGAGACTACTGACTGTATCATTTGCGGTGAAAATTTCAGTGAGGATTGGATACAATGTACCATATGTAAAGGATGGGCACATGAAAACTGTGCTGACCTTGAAGGGGATGCTGTATTTTATAAGTGTGATGTTTGTAAGAAAACCTAAATGTTATTTACAGGCGGTATTTTGTAAAAATCTGAAGGGGAAATGACTGTCCGATATAACCCTCCAGTTTACTGAAACTTCCAAATACCACTGTTTGTTCAAATGTAAAATACTAATATTTCTAAATGTTTTGGCCCATTTTCTTTATTAGGCATTATAAATAATTAAAGTACAATTCCAGAGACATATGTACATTTCATTTTTTGCAGTAAGTTATATTTTTATTAAAAGAAAACCTAAGGTGTCCGGTACTGCCCGACCTTCCCCTATATCTATGTATACCAAGGTGATTTTGTATGCATACGATGTTATAATTTTGTGAGTATTGGATGTATGAAACCTATGTTTTATTTTATGTGATTATGTTAGCCTCTGTGCTATTAACAACAACAATAAATAAAAATAAAGGTACACATATTGAACATTTGTAAAAAAAAAGTTAGTTTAGCTTCAATTTGATGTCATGATTTGTTGTAAATAGTCTGAATTAAACTGTTATGATATATAGTTGCAACTAGGACATTGTTTTACGGCCTCTGAAAAGTAAACGGACTCGACGCAGGGTCTAGGGTCGCCAATCACATCGACCCTCCAGAGCACACCCTAGCCTGGAGCTGGGACGGTTTTCTGTGGAACAAAGCGAGAGAGGGCAGGCGTGACCGCTGGCTGGTCGGATTCGACAACAAACAGGCGGCCGCGGAGTCCTTCAAAGGGCGAGGGACAAAAGGGGATTCCGCCCCCGCAGCGCCGAGTTGCGTTCCGGCCCGTAGCGCTCCAAGTGGGGCGCGCAAACACACTCGCCGGACAAAGCCTTAGAAAAACAGCAGAGAGGTGGCTGAAACAATAACAAAGGAACCGAGAGTCTTCCCTTCGGAAACCAGCAGGTCAAAAGACGTTCCCAAATGCCTTTTTTGTTTTCGGCACTCAATTTTTTTGTTGTAAATGGAACAGAAATATTTATGTATGTTTACGTGAAAACAACTGTGTCACCACAAAACACTGGGGCTCAGATTATTACCCGGGCAGTACCTCCAAAGATAATTTTATTTGCAAACAATTCCCTGAATAGATTTTCCAGTATTAACGGCACACATAATGAGCGTATAAGAAACAAAATAAATATCAATAATTGAATATTCAATTATAGTAGTATAGGAATGGGGCTACTGGCACAGGATTCAGGTTGTGGTGCCTGTGGTGCCGACCGCCATCTTGGATTGTGACGTCACGGCGGCCATCTTGGAGACCTTGACCTTGACCTTTGACCTTGACCTTGACCCCGGCGGCCATTTTGGATCCGCCATCTTGGATCCGCCATTTTGGATCCGCCATCTTGGATGCAGAGTAACTGGACACGCCGTAACGGGACACGCCGTAACGGGACACGGCGTAACGGGACAAGTAGGTCACGGTCAACATCTTTAAAATCCGCCATCTTTAAATCGAGCGCCCCACTCATTATGAAGAAATTTCCGTCTCTGTCGCCATATTGATTTTTTATGTTCCACTGGAGGCCGCCATCTTGGATACCGTCGACTCTGTTTCTGTCGTTTGTTCCTAGATAGCCCCAGCGTCACTCTTGAATTTTTTTCTGTTCCACTGGAGGCCGCCATCTTGGATACCGTTGACTTTGTTTCTGTCGTTTGTTCCTAGATAGCCCCAGCGTCACTCTTGAATTTTTTTCTGTTCCACTGGAGGCCGCCATCTTGGATACCGTTGACTTTGTTTCTGTTGTTTGTTCCTAGATAGCGCCAGCGGCGCACTTGATTTTTTTTTTCTGTTCCACTGGAGGCCGACATCTTGGATACCGTCGACTTTGTTTATGTTGTTTGTTCCTAGATAGCGCCAGCGTCGCTCTGTCTCAACACATAAGGTCGATGTTCCATTACCTACCAGAGCTAGTATGGTCCTTATCGCCATATCAATTTTATTTTTTTATGCAAAATACATTGGAAGCGCTGTGATTCGAACCAGCGCAGCTCTGATCTCTAGGTTGGAAAACATACGCCTTTAACCGCTCGGCTATCGAGACATTTACCAGACTGAGAATAAAATAAGGTATATAAATAAATAACATGCATATCGAGACTTGATTTTTTTTATTTAATTTTAAGTAATAATAGCACTACATGTTCGAGACAGATCCGCCATCTTGTAATAAGTCGAAACTGTTGCAATTATCGTTACGCCCGCAATCATTAAAATCCGCAATTTTTATGTTAGAAAATCGGGTAAAATTTTAAAAATCATTAAAAAAAATTATTTAATCGAATAAATAATAAAAATTTAAAAACCACTGTTGCAGTTATCGTTACGGCCGCCATCTTGGATTATATAAATTTTGCATATTTCGTTACACCCGCCATCTTGGTTGAGTACTATGTCATCGTTACACTTTATGTTGCGGCCGTCATATTGGATCCTATTAATGTTGCAATTACCGTTATGGTCGACATTTTGAAATTTAGTCGTCATCTTGGAAATACATAATTTTTATGTTAGAAAATCGGGAAAAATCCCAATATTCGTCAAAAAATTAACTTATTAGAATTCTGATTGATTATATCGATTCCCGTCCTTGGTTCGAAACCGTTAAGAGCATACAACCGATCCTTCCTACACGGAAGCTACCTAGACTGATCTACCACCACCAGTACCAAGGTATACATCGTCAGCTGGTATGACATCATGTCCGCCATCTTGTCTTAGTCCGCTGGAGACCGTCATCTTGTTTTCATCTGCTAGAGTGTGCCGATACCATGTAGTATAATTTTATGTTCACCATACCTTTAACCTCGACTGTAGGCATTGATCTTTGTCATTGACCTTGTACTTTGACCTTAACCTTGACCTTGAACTTTGACCTTGAACTTTGACCTTGACCTTGAAATTTGACCTTGACCTTGACATTCGACCTTTACATTCGACCTTGACCTTGAACTTTGACCTTGACGACCATCATGGATCCGACAGTTTATGTTTAGTACATTCTACCAGGAGTACCTACCGCCTGCTAGTGGTCATTGCCACCATCTTGTTTTCATCGGATGGAGGACACCATCTTGTGTGTACTCGTCTTACCATTCTAACCCGCTGCAGTGCAGTAATCATTTATTATTACCGAGGTGCCCCCGCCATCTTGAAATCATGTAATTATGTAGCTAAAAAAGCGGGAAAAATTCCAATAGTCACCGAAAAAATAAATTATTAATTTACAAATTGATTAGATCAGTTCCTTTCCACGGTTAGATTCTTGAACAGTGACAGTTGTAACTAAATATTAAATAAATTTTAGATTCTGTTTTCCATTACCTTTCGTGGAGTTTATTAATCATTCACTCTACGAAAAGCAGCTCAAGACATTATACCTGACGAATGAATTAAATACACCGTCACTATGCTTTACATGAAAGTCTAGTTTTTTGATATTTAGATTATCCTTTAAAATTTTCATGTACAAAGTCATCCATACACATAGCTCAAGTGTCTCAGGACCATGAGATCGAGTCATGAACAGTCAGTCATATAGTCCATGAACACAGCTCACAGGGAAACGGAATGTACACACAGGAAAACGGAATTTACACGCAGGTAAACGAAATGTACACTCAGTACACACAGGAAAACGAAATGTACACACATTACACACAGGAAAACGGAATTTACACGCAGGAAAACGAAATGTACACACAGTACACACAGGAAACGGAACGTACACACAGGAAACGGAACGTACACACAGTACACACAGGAAACGGGGCGTACACACAGGAAAACGAAATGTACACACAGGAAAACGAAATGTACACACAGGAAAACGAAATGTACAAACAGGAAAAAGAAATGTACAAACAGGAAAACGAAATGTACAAACAGGAAAACGAAATGTACAAACAGGAAAACGAAATGTACAAACAGGAAAATGAAATGTACAAACAGGAAAACGAAATGTACACACAGGAAAACGAAATGTACAAACAGGAAAACGAAATGTACAAACATGAAAACTAAATGTACACACAGGAAAACGAAATGTACAAACAGGAAAACGAAATGTACAAAAAGGAAAATGAAATGTACAAACAGGAAAACGAAATGTACACACAGGAAATCGGAACGTACACACAGTACACACAGGAAACGGAATGATCACACATACAGTAGCGGAAACACAGACTTATTTGGAAATCTGGATACAAGAAATAAATCATACTTTTTTAAAATATAAATAATTCATTTTATTTTTCATTAGTACACACATGACAGTTAATCAAATGATTATTGTATGTAGCCAGCGTTCCGAAGTTCTTACAGTATGGACGATACTTCCACGATATGCGAGTAGTTCCCTCTACGAACAGATGCCACCATCAGTCTTAGCCGGTCAACCAATATGTTTGGATCTTTCCATGATGTGGAATCAACCTCTTCTGCCACCATCTTCCTTGCTGGTATATTATAAATACTTTTATTATCACAATCATCCCAGTGATCATAATAAGCTTGATCAGATTTATTATAACACGACGTTTCCATCGCTTCGGTCTCAGGACACCAACACATTCTTCGATCTTGTCAGCTTTAGGTTCTGCATCACAGTCTATGTCTTTGTAAACAGCCTCAGAGTCACTGTAGCAATCACCGTAGAAGACATCGTCTTCACCCAGATTACCGTATAAGAACTCGTTATCGTCGATGTCGAAGTGTCTTCATCGCCTGTATGCTTCCTTTTCAGGAGTCCACCATTTATACAAAGTATGGACGATCTACTGAATATAGGCTTGAATGTATTCTCACTTTTCACAGTGTTGATACCTTCATTAGTTTAAGTCTTCCCGATACCATCAGCATCCTTCAATATTTTTTTCTCGTCACGATCGGCGTGCTAAGGCTTCCATCTTTTCTATATTAATAATATTATTTGTCTTAAAATCTCCGCGTCCGTGTCACTATCACAGATGTAAATCATCTCCATAGCTACCAGTTATAATACCAGGAGCTACATCAATATCACTCATTTTATGATATCGTCTACACATTTCAGTTGTCAGTGATTAACCACAATCTATGATCTTGTGAGCTCCATTCTCATTTTCTTTAAAAGCCTAAGTGTCCAGTTTTATTATTTAGTCTGTCAACCCATCATCACAAACTCAATTAAATCATCTTAGTATATAGAAAAAAAAAATCATCAAAGTTACTTTCATTTAATCTTAGGAACCGCATCATCCTTTCCACCTATAGTGAAGTTTCTTGAGTCCAAGAGTCTTTCATTATATATACCATGCAGTGTTCTTCAAGAGATGTGGTATACTAACAGTTCTACATACAAAACCATCCTATCAATAATTTGTTTACACATAAAAAAAAACCTTCACGCTATTTTTTCGTGTTTTACTAAATTATCTCTTCGTCTAAAATAATTACCACACATAGTAATTTCTACAAAGGACACTTTGTTCAAGTCATTTTAACCATCATCTGTCTGAAAACAACCATGTCCCATCTATATCACAAAGTAAACGAGGGTTAGTGGAGATAGGTCAAACAAGTGCTAGTCACTCATAGGGTAAGAACCATGTGTTCGATACATATCTCAGTCAATGTAGCATCTATGTATTTTTCTTACCTCATGTAGAAAAATATCTTACAATGCATACGAATTTAAACTTATTCACGTGCGACTAGTCAAAAGTACATAAATTCAAGCACGTCAACCTCAAAAAAAAAAAAAAATTCTCAAGGATAGAGACAGAGACTACATGATCGAGACACGCCTACCGTCACCCGCAAATGAACATTGACCCCTCGCGCGGGAGTTGCAAGCTAGCAGAATACTGCGACAGTCATATGTTTGCTCAAGACATGCATACATCACGTCGCTAGCCTTCCAACCCATTTCACGTAAAACTCCAGTGAAATCGTAATCCAGCATACGTAAAGTACTTGCTGGAACCACTTCAAAGTATACATCACTGAACCAGAGCAGAAAATTAGCTTACACATGTATAACTCGCTACCAACAAAAAATAAAAATTTGTAGCACATATACGAGAGGAGTCGAACCCTTCATACCATACTCCATACTCCGTTAATTATAAGCGGCAAACTATTTTAAATCAAGACCCCGGCCAGTATATATGATTTTTTCATGTTTTAAAAATTCATGTT
Source organism: Bacillus rossius redtenbacheri (assembly GCF_032445375.1). Lineage (NCBI taxonomy): Eukaryota > Metazoa > Arthropoda > Insecta > Phasmatodea > Bacillidae > Bacillus > Bacillus rossius. Next base: position 28,447,801 of record NC_086340.1, on the reverse strand, counting down.
AGTAATCAGCAACGAAGGAGTGAGTAACTTGGACGAAGAATCGTTTACCAAGTATCCGGAATCTTACTGATACAACCCATCCAGTGCACCAGCTTACTCCGAAGTGTACGCAATTGGTTAACATTATTCAATTTTTTTATATCACGTCCGCAGTGTACAACAATATATGACAGGTTACGATTTAAGACCATAAATTTCCCACAAGTCTGTTAGTTTTATTTCGGGGAGTAATAAATTATTACTCAGAAATAATAAATCAAGTTCCTATCAGATTTGCTTTAATGTTACGGTATTACCTGTACCTGCACATTACCAAATCATCTCCCATAAAAAATCTTAAGAATGCAGATGTCATACTCAGACAAAAATAATTTTAACAAAAAAAAACAATCTTCAGCATTATTGATAAAAAATAATACACACAAACAAGACAAAACGGACATTTCAAATCCGACCTAAATTACGTGACACATATAGATTATTGCATTAAGATAAACGATGTAGGTTAGGGAAAAATATGTAAAAAATTCTTTAATTCTATAATTTATTTAAAATTTTACATTTATACACATTAAAATCTGACACTGTATATATTTTTTAAATTTCTCAGTCCATGCGACATTCAATATTATTAAAATAAATTATAATAGTTCGTATTAAGAGTGAAAAAATACAAATAATTCATACAGATCACGATACATCAGATCAGGAGTGTAACACCTTAGAGGGCCAGAAATTATGCTAGAAACCCGTCTTTACAAAATTGATAATGTTTTTTTTTTTTCAAGTAAAATTTTCGTGTAACCTGTACACCGCACTTCTCACACAGAAATTTTACACGGTCAAGATTTCTTCTGCAGCCATGCCGTTCATGGATGCGTGTACTTCGTACTCGTTCAAAACGTTTACCACAGTAGCGGCACTGATAGAGATACTTATCGCAATTACCATCGCTTCCCCGATGTACTACTTGCAAATGAACTTAGCTTTTACAATACCTAATCAAATTACCTTTGTTTGTGAAATGTACACCACATGGCTCACACGGAAATGTCAAACGATTAACGTTTCTTCTACAGACATGATTTTCATGTCTTCTTGCATGTTGTCGGTATTTAAAACTTTTGCTACAGTACGTACACAGATGTCTCGTCGTTAGACCGTTAGTCACCGACGGCTCGGAAAGTATATTACTTTCAATGTGCACTGCTGTTGTAGGCGACGAAGTCCCGTATGTTGCATGAGCTGGAGATTTCCCAGTCGACATTGACAGATCATCTGTACTGGATGCCAAAGAATCTGAAGTATACACGACTGATGCAGAAGCTGGGAATTGCTCACAAAATGTTTTATTTACGAAATGCGGTGTATTTGCAGGTATCGGAGTCTCCTCTGCGTTCGATAATGAACACATTGAAGTCTCTTGGAGTTAAGAGACAGTAGATACAGCCATACATCGGGATCTCTGGAGATGGTAGCTTCGTTACCATCGGAATATCTGGAGCTTCCCTCATCGTTGTCATAGGGATCTGCTTCGTCATCATCGCCTCCGTCGTCAGGGACCCCGGTGAAGACGTGAGGCCCTCCGTCAAGATCTCTGCAGTCGTTGACCCCGCCACCATTGGGATTTGTACCGATTTCAACGTTGCTACCATTGAGTTCGGATACACATAAATATTCATATACCAGACTTATATACAGCCAAAGACTCGCTTAAATAACAGTGTCCGCTTGTTTAATACACAAGGCAATACATCATCCATTGTTATTACTTTAAAAAAATTAGGAATTTCAAGGAATAATAATTTAAATTATATATTCAATCAACTAATCACACATCATACCTACAAGGTTCATTTAGACCTACAAGAGGAGCAAGAGTTTGTAATCAATGGGACTTTCAGAATCCAAACAAAATTTAAAATACTCAAATGTAAATTTTATTATGTACTGCTACACATAACCTCCAACTGACTACAAATTTCTACAACGCATGACTAATTTATTTTATCCGATACCAGGCTAGGTCCAAAGTCAATTATTTTTTGTACCTCTCATCTTCAGTGCAGGGGAGCTTCAGTGCTGATATAGCTACAGCCAAGACATGCTCAGTACCACACATCTTCAAAATCCTAACCCTTCAAAGTCGATCCTTGTTAAGCCTTACGACAAAAGTCTCCGAAACAAGAGACCTACTCTATAATTTTACTAGACATTTTTAAGCTTTTCATAGCACACATCGATAAATATCTTCGTAAATAACCCAAAATATTATTATAACACTAGCATTTGATTTATGCACATACTGTGGGTCACCAGCGTATTCATCATCACATGACCATTCTACATTAAGCTCCCCACTTACTTACATCAGTCTACTAGGCTCCACGCAGCACACATAAACTAAAAGAAGTCAATTAACAACCTACTATTTATTTACATTCGAATATTTAATAGCATACCGTCGACTAGTAAAATAATCCTGTCAGTGAACATATCAACAAAGTCTACATTTATATAGAACCAGGAATCCATTGAACATTCAGAACCTAGCTACACATACACAGTGCTGGATGCAAGTTAATTCTACACTTATTTATCATCACTGACACTCATATTACATCATAGGCACTTGAGTCAACACTCATTTTCCATCATTAACATATACACAAATGCAAATTAACCACCATCGACACTCAATGCAACCAACCACTTTCCATAATCTAATCTCAATTCGGCACTCATTTTCCAACATCGACACTCAATTCAACACTCAATTCAACACTCACTTTCCATCATCAGCACTCAGTTTCCTTCATCGACACTCAATTCAACACTCATTTTCCATAGTCGACCACAAATCATCACTCATTTTCCATAGTCGACACTCAATTCGACACTCATTTTCCATAATCGACACTCAATTCAACACTCATTTTCCATAATCGACACTGAATTCAACACTCATTTTCCATAGTCGACACTCAATTCGTCACTCATTTTCCATAATCAACACTCAATTCGACACTCAATTTCCATCATCGTCACCCAATTCGACACTCATTTTCCATCATCGACACTCAATTTAACACTCATTTTCCATCATAGACACTAAATTTGTCACTCAATTTCCATCATCGACACTCAATTCGACACTCATTTTCCATCGATGACACTCAATTCAACACTCATTTTCCGTCATCGATACTTAATTCTACATACTCCTTCCTTCTTCGACACTCATTTTCCATCATCTACATACAGTAAAATGGAAACTTTCCACACACACACACACACACACACACACACAGAGATATATATAAATATATTCGTACTCAACTCAATTCTTTAAAGTAGCATACACATGAACTTTATTAGGGCATGAATAACGACACATTTTAATAACAATTTTTAAAATTACATTTATATCAAAAATACAAAAGTATATAAATTCATCAGTCAATAAACATTACTAACTTATTATATATATATTCTGAAATTCTAAGTTCATCAAGAATAGTCCACGTTTCTTTGATAACTGATACAATTTCGTCATCTTGCGAAACAAGTAAAAGTCGCAACCTGTTCACCAACACGTTCGGGTCTTTCAACGATATATAATCAATTTCACTTGATGACACCATCTTCTTCGAATGTTTGCTGAACATATTCTGAAAATCGTTGTAATAATGATTATGATAATTTGTATCATCATCATCATCATCGATGCTGTCCACATCTTTATCAAACACACTGACATCTTCATCTTGCATATCCCAGTATTTCGAATTTTTTGACATTGGAGTGCCATCATTGGCAACAAGCTTGCTTGCTAATTTTCCAAAAAAATATTCCAAAGTCCGTGGAAGTCTACTATAAGACGCCTTGTCACTTTTTCTGGAGATGTTACTTTCATTAACTTCTATCTTACTTATATCTCCAACACCATTTAAGCTATATCCTTTCTCAAGACCTGGAGAGATTTTAACACAATCGCTTTTAAGACTAAGTCGATCAATTTCATTGTAAGACATACTGTCCCCGAGCATATCGTCTCCATCTTCGTACTTTATCTCCTGAACGAGCTTGGCTTTACAAGTTTTATAGTGTCTTTTTAAATTCTCTCTTCGTGTCATCCGCCTACCACACTTGCCACAACTTAGTATTTGACGGAATGGACTTTTAACTCAATCGGTCTTTTCATGTCTACGAGCATTAGGGCCTATAGCTTTTATCAAAGTATTTGCTACAGTATGTACAATGTCCTTCAGATCGAGATCGATATTTGAGTATCGTACCTTCACCAGACTGTATGTACTCCATAATGTTTGAATAGACATTAAAAGTATTATTTAGGTACTTCGTATTTTTATGTATGAACATTCATCAATTATTTACGAAAAAAGATTTTTTTTTTCTCATTTTGACTAAAAAAACTCATGTTCCACGTAGTTTTACTACCCGCCTTCATATTTCCTCATATGTTATGTTGTAAAAGCAACCAGAGTTGGTTGTAGGTTACGGAATGCTCACTCACGATCTCTTGAAAAAGGTGTGCCTCCCTAGATCTCAAGAGGAAGAACATTGACCTTATTTAAAAATTAGTGAATAATATCATGACCTAGCAAGAATCACAAGATAATCTATTCACATATTAGCAACCATCATGTATCACTTGTCTGTATAATCAGTCTCTGTTGTCTGTATAAGTAGACAATGTTTTGTGTGGGATGCGGGATGCTCCCTAACGATCGCAACAGAAGGAGGGCTTCGCTAGAACTCAAGGGGAAGGGAAATCTTCGTGTGTGATAGCTTTTCCCATTTGTTTCAAGGCATAGTAATCGTCTGATTAATGAACTTTGGTTTTTGTGTGATTTCCATCTGTTAAAATTATTTTTTAAGTGTTGATTTGATAATATGACTTCGGAAATTTATACGAAACTCTGAATAAAATTATCCTGTCTTAGACACCAAGGACAATACAGTTTGTCTTTCATGTTAATGCTTCTCAGCTGTCTCAAAGCATATTATTTGTCTGAGTAAAGTTATTATTTTTTTTAATCCACCTGATAACAATATTGTAAAGGCTGATTTATTGACAGAATTTCACTGATTAAATGTAACTCTGAATAGAAATGACATGACTGCAGAGATCTTGACGGAGGGCCTCACGTCTTCACCGGGGTCCCTGACGACGGAGGCGATGATGACGAAGCAGATCCCTATGACAACGATGAGGGAAGCTCCAGATATTCCGATGGTAACGAAGCTACCATCTCCAGAGATCCCGATGTATGGCTGTATCTACTGTCTCTTCACTCCAAGAGACTTCAATGTGTTCATTATCGAACGCAGAGGAGACTCCGATACCTGCAAATACACCGCATTTCGTAAATAAAACATTTTGTGAGCAATTCCCAGCTTCTGCATCAGTCGTGTATACTTCAGATTCTTTGGCATCCAGTACAGATGATCTGTCAATGTCGACTGGGAAATCTCCAGCTCATGCAACATACGGGACTTCGTCGCCTACAACAGCAGTGCACATTGAAAGTAATATACTTTCCGAGCCGTCGGTGACTAACGGTCTAACGACGAGACATCTGTGTACGTACTGTAGCAAAAGTTTTAAATACCGACAACATGCAAGAAGACATGAAAATCATGTCTGTAGAAGAAACGTTAATCGTTTGACATTTCCGTGTGAGCCATGTGGTGTACATTTCACAAACAAAGGTAATTTGATTAGGTATTGTAAAAGCTAAGTTCATTTGCAAGTAGTACATCGGGGAAGCGATGGTAATTGCGATAAGTATCTCTATCAGTGCCGCTACTGTGGTAAACGTTTTGAACGAGTACGAAGTACACGCATCCATGAACGGCATGGCTGCAGAAGAAATCTTGACCGTGTAAAATTTCTGTGTGAGAAGTGCGGTGTACAGGTTACACGAAAATTTTACTTGAAAAAAAAAAAACATTATCAATTTTGTAAAGACGGGTTTCTAGCATAATTTCTGGCCCTCTAAGGTGTTACACTCCTGATCTGATGTATCGTGATCTGTATGAATTATTTGTATTTTTTCACTCTTAATACGAACTATTATAATTTATTTTAATAATATTGAATGTCGCATGGACTGAGAAATTTAAAAAATATATACAGTGTCAGATTTTAATGTGTATAAATGTAAAATTTTAAATAAATTATAGAATTAAAGAATTTTTTACATATTTTTCCCTAACCTACATCGTTTATCTTAATGCAATAATCTATATGTGTCACGTAATTTAGGTCGGATTTGAAATGTCCGTTTTGTCTTGTTTGTGTGTATTATTTTTTATCAATAATGCTGAAGATTGTTTTTTTTTGTTAAAATTATTTTTGTCTGAGTATGACATCTGCATTCTTAAGATTTTTTATGGGAGATGATTTGGTAATGTGCAGGTACAGGTAATACCGTAACATTAAAGCAAATCTGATAGGAACTTGATTTATTATTTCTGAGTAATAATTTATTACTCCCCGAAATAAAACTAACAGACTTGTGGGAAATTTATGGTCTTAAATCGTAACCTGTCATATATTGTTGTACACTGCGGACGTGATATAAAAAAATTGAATAATGTTAACCAATTGCGTACACTTCGGAGTAAGCTGGTGCACTGGATGGGTTGTATCAGTAAGATTCCGGATACTTGGTAAACGATTCTTCGTCCAAGTTACTCACTCCTTCGTTGCTGATTACTAACATGAATTTTTAAAACATGAAAAAATCATATATACTGGCCGGGGTCTTGATTTAAAATAGTTTGCCGCTTATTATTAACGGAGTATGGAGTATGGTATGAAGGGTTCGACTCCTCTCGTATATGTGCTACAAATTTTTATTTTTTGTTGGTAGCGAGTTATACATGTGTAAGCTAATTTTCTGCTCTGGTTCAGTGATGTATACTTTGAAGTGGTTCCAGCAAGTACTTTACGTATGCTGGATTACGATTTCACTGGAGTTTTACGTGAAATGGGTTGGAAGGCTAGCGACGTGATGTATGCATGTCTTGAGCAAACATATGACTGTCGCAGTATTCTGCTAGCTTGCAACTCCCGCGCGAGGGGTCAATGTTCATTTGCAGGTGTTGGTAGGCGTGTCTCGATCATGTAGTCTCTGTCTCTATCCTTGAGAATTTTTTTTTTTTTTGAGGTTGACGTGCTTGAATTTATGTACTTTTGACTAGTCGCACGTGAATAAGTTTAAATTCGTATGCATTGTAAGATATTTTTCAACATGAGGTTAGAAAAATACATAGATGCTACATTGACTGAGATATGTATCGAACACATGGTTCTTACCCTATGAGTGACTAGCACTTGTTTGACCTATCTCCACTAACCCTCGTTTACTTTGTGATATAGATGGGACATGGTTGTTTTCAGACAGATGATGGTTAAAATGACTTGGACAAAGTGTCCTTTGTAGAAATTACTATGTGTGGTAATTATTTTAGACGAAGAGATAATTTAGTAAAACACGAAAAAATAGCGTGAAGGTTTTTTTTTATGTGTAAACAAATTATTGATAGGATGGTTTTGTATGTAGAACTGTTAGTATACCACATCTCTTGAAGAACACTGCATGGTATATATAATGAAAGACTCTTGGACTCAAGAAACTTCACTATAGGTGGAAAGGATGATGCGGTTCCTAAGATTAAATGAAAGTAACTTTGATGATTTTTTTTTCCTATATACTAAGATGATTTAATTGAGTTTGTGATGATGGGTTGACAGACTAAATAATAAAACTGGACACTTAGGCTTTTAAAGAAAATGAGAATGGAGCTCACAAGATCATAGATTGTGGTTAATCACTGACAACTGAAATGTGTAGACGATATCATAAAATGAGTGATATTGATGTAGCTCCTGGTATTATAACTGGCAGCTATGGAGATGATTTACATCTGTGATTGTGACACGGACGCGGAGATTTTAAGACAAATAATATTATTAATATAGAAAAGATGGAAGCCTTAGCACGCCGATCGTGACGAGAAACAAATATTGAAGGATGCTGATGGTATCGGGAAGACTTAAACTAATGAAGGTATCAACACTGTGAAAAGTGAGAATACATTCAAGCCTATATTCAGTAGATCGTCCATACTTTGTATAAATGGTGGACTCCTGAAAAGGAAGCATACAGGCGATGAAGACACTTCGACATCGACGATAACGAGTTCTTATACGGTAATCTGGGTGAAGACGATGTCTTCTACGGTGATTGCTACAGTGACTCTGAGGCTGTTTACAAAGACATAGACTGTGATGCAGAACCTAAAGCTGACAAGATCGAAGAATGTGTTGGTGTCCTGAGACCGAAGCGATGGAAACGTCGTGTTATAATAAATCTGATCAAGCTTATTATGATCACTGGGATGATTGTGATAATAAAAGTATTTATAATATACCAGCAAGGAAGATGGTGGCAGAAGAGGTTGATTCCACATCATGGAAAGATCCAAACATATTGGTTGACCGGCTAAGACTGATGGTGGCATCTGTTCGTAGAGGGAACTACTCGCATATCGTGGAAGTATCGTCCATACTGTAAGAACTTCGGAACGCTGGCTACATACAATAATCATTTGATTAACTGTCATGTGTGTACTAATGAAAAATAAAATGAATTATTTATATTTTAAAAAAGTATGATTTATTTCTTGTATCCAGATTTCCAAATAAGTCTGTGTTTCCGCTACTGTATGTGTGATCATTCCGTTTCCTGTGTGTACTGTGTGTACGTTCCGATTTCCTGTGTGTACATTTCGTTTTCCTGTTTGTACATTTCATTTTCCTTTTTGTACATTTCGTTTTCCTGTTTGTACATTTCGTTTTCCTGTGTGTACATTTAGTTTTCATGTTTGTACATTTCGTTTTCCTGTTTGTACATTTCGTTTTCCTGTGTGTACATTTCGTTTTCCTGTTTGTACATTTCATTTTCCTGTTTGTACATTTCGTTTTCCTGTTTGTACATTTCGTTTTCCTGTTTGTACATTTCGTTTTCCTGTTTGTACATTTCTTTTTCCTGTTTGTACATTTCGTTTTCCTGGGTGTACATTTCGTTTTCCTGTGTGTACATTTCGTTTTCCTGTGTGTACGCCCCGTTTCCTGTGTGTACTGTGTGTACGTTCCGTTTCCTGTGTGTACGTTCCGTTTCCTGTGTGTACTGTGTGTACATTTCGTTTTCCTGCGTGTAAATTCCGTTTTCCTGTGTGTACATTTTGTTTGCCTGTGTGTACTGTGTGTACATTCCGTTTTCCTGTGTGTAATGTGTGTACATTTCGTTTTCCTGTGTGTACTGAGTGTACATTTCGTTTACCTGCGTGTAAATTCCGTTTTCCTGTGTGTACATTCCGTTTCCCTGTGAGCTGTGTTCATGGACTATATGACTGACTGTTCATGACTCGATCTCATGGTCCTGAGACACTTGAGCTATGTGTATGGATGACTTTGTACATGAAAATTTTAAAGGATAATCTAAATATCAAAAAACTAGACTTTCATGTAAAGCATAGCGACGCTGTATTTAATTCGTTCGTCAGGTATAATGTCTTGAGCTGCTTTTCGTAGAGTGAATGATTAATAAACTCCACGAAAGGTAATGGAAAACAGAATCTAAAATTTATTTAATATTTAGTTACAACTGTCACTGTTCAAGAATCTAACCGTGGACAGGAACTGATCTAATCAATTTGTAAATTAATAATTTATTTTTTCGGTGACTATTGGAATTTTTCCCGCTTTTCTAGCTACATAATTACATGATATCAAGATGGCGGGGGCACCTCGGTAATAATAAATGATTACTGCACTGCAGCGGGTTAGAATGGTAAGACGAGTACACACAAGATGGTGTCCTCCATCCGATGAAAACAAGATGGTGGCAATGACCACTAGCAGGCGGTAGGTACTCCTGGTAGAATGTACTAAACATAAACTGTCGGATCCATGATGGTCGTCAAGGTCAAAGTTCAAGGTCAAGGTCGAATGTAAAGGTCGAATGTCAAGGTCAAGGTCAAATTTCAAGGTCAAGGTCAAAGTTCAAGGTCAAAGTTCAAGGTCAAGGTTAAGGTCAAAGTACAAGGTCAATGACAAAGATCAATGCCTACAGTCGAGGTTAAAGGTATGGTGAACATAAAATTATACTACATGGTATCGGCACACTCTAGCAGATGAAAACAAGATGACGGTCTCCAGCGGACTAAGACAAGATGGCGGACATGATGTCATACCAGCTGACGATGTATACCTTGGTACTGGTGGTGGTAGATCAGTCTAGGTAGCTTCCGTGTAGGATGGATCGGTTGTATGCTCTTAACGGTTTCGAACCAAGGACGGGAATCGATATAATCAATCAGAATTCTAATAAGTTAATTTTTTGACGAATATTGGGATTTTTCCCGATTTTCTAACATAAAAATTATGTATTTCCAAGATGACGACTAAATTTCAAAATGTCGACCATAACGGTAATTGCAACATTAATAGGATCCAATATGACGGCCGCAACATAAAGTGTAACGATGACATAGTACTCAACCAAGATGGCGGGTGTAACGAAATATGCAAAATTTATATAATCCAAGATGGCGGCCGTAACGATAACTGCAACAGTGGTTTTTAAATTTTTATTATTTATTCGATTAAATAATTTTTTTTAATGATTTTTAAAATTTTACCCGATTTTCTAACATAAAAATTGCGGATTTTAATGATTGCGGGCGTAACGATAATTGCAACAGTTACGACTTATTACAAGATGGCGGATCTGTCTCGAACATGTAGTGCTATTATTACTTAAAATTAAATAAAAAATCAAGTCTCGATATGCATGTTATTTTTTTATATACCTTATTTTATTCTCAGTCTGGTAAATGTCTCGATAGCCGAGCGGTTAAAGGCGTATGTTTTCCAACCTAGAGATCAGAGCTGCGCTGGTTCGAATCACAGCGCTTCCAATGTATTTTGCATAAAAAAATAAATTTGATATGTCGATAAGGACCATACTAGCTCTGGTAGGTAATGGAACATCGACCTTATGTGTTGAGACAGAGCGACGCTGGCGCTATCTAGGAACAAACAACATAAACAAAGTCGACGGTATCCAAGATGTCGGCCTCCAGTGGAACAGAAAAAAAAAATCAAGTGCGCCGCTGGCGCTATCTAGGAACAAACAACAGAAACAAAGTCAACGGTATCCAAGATGGCGGCCTCCAGTGGAACAGAAAAAAATTCAAGAGTGACGCTGGGGCTATCTAGGAACAAACGACAGAAACAAAGTCAACGGTATCCAAGATGGCGGCCTCCAGTGGAACAGAAAAAAATTCAAGAGTGACGCTGGGGCTATCTAGGAACAAACGACAGAAACAGAGTCGACGGTATCCAAGATGGCGGCCTCCAGTGGAACATAAAAAATCAATATGGCGACAGAGACGGAAATTTCTTCATAATGAGTGGGGCGCTCGATTTAAAGATGGCGGATTTTAAAGATGTCGACCGTGACCTACTTGTCCCGTTACGGCGTGTCCCGTTACGGCGTGTCCCGTTACGGCGTGTCCCGTTACGGCGTGTCCCGTTACGCTGCATCCAAGATGGCGGATCCAAAATGGCGGATCCAAGATGGCGGATCCAAAATGGTCGCCGGGGTCAAGGTCAAGGTCAAAGGTCAAGGTCATCCAAGATGGCCGCCGTGACGTCACAATCCAAGATGGCGGTCGGCACCACAGGCACCACAACCTGAATCCTGTGCCAGTAGCCCCATTCCTATACTACTAATTATGATTTCCATGGCTAGAAATAATATTACTTTTTAATAATACCACAAATAAATGAAACTAATGAAACTATGCGTCAATTTTTTAAGAAATGCCCAGTATTTTCTCGAAAAACGTAGGTATTTCTGTTTGTAAAAATAATCATAGCCATGTATTGTGTAAAGTTTCAATTTCTTTCCTGTAGTACTACAAACTATTTCTTGGCAACTCGTTTCCAAAGGAATGCACAGAACTTTTTTTTCTGTGTGACGAAGAAGCAGTTGTTATCCTTTAAGTCATTATCGTCATGGCTAGATATCAGAGAAATTTTCGGTTTAAATGACTTTCAGGTTAGAGTTAAAGGCACTATGTTTCCTCGAGACTTAATAATTTTTTCACTGGCTGTTTTCCTTGAGAATAAATTCAAAACTTGAATTAATAACGTAAACCAATACTTTTTAACTTAAAAAAATACCTACACAGTAGTATACGTAGTATAATATTAAATTAATGCATTATTCTCGCTCTTCACAAGCTTGCTATTTCTGTAAACAGATATATCAACTATTTCCTAAGTAACTCTGTTAATGTAATACAAAATTATTCATTAAAATTGGTTGAGAAGTGAAGATGTAATAAAAAACAAACATCAAAACATTATAACTTTGACAATATAATATAATGTTGTAATTCAGTACATATTTCCGGTATATTGGGTAAAATGCGTTAACTTTTATCCCATTTATAGTACATTTCCTTACATAATAGCTACAAAAATATATTCACAATGATAATTTTTGAAAAACACGAGTCACAATAGCAATAATGATTAGCCTACTGTATTTAATAACACCAGAATTTTGTATGCAAAGCTTATTTTAAAAAATCACATTAACGACATTATAGGTACATTTAAAATTTTGAAAAAGCGTAAGAACAAATATATAGTTAATATGATCTCATTAATACCCAAAACTATACCTTCACTTTTATTCTGTAAATTTTTCTGTATTGTATAACCTAAATACATTTGAATCAAATGTGATTTTCGCTTATCCGTGCTGACCTTCCCCCACATTACTCAGTTAATCAAGGTTCTACTGTATGTGTCGTGCCCACCGCAAAACCCTATCGAATATTGGTGGGCATGTGACATATTTAAATAAATAAAAAAATTATATTTAAAAAAGTCTAACACTGAATGGTTTATTTTTAGTAAATAATGTCTTATAAATAACTGCCTTACATTGTTTACATTGCTTTATTTACTTATGCTTCGAATTGAGCACAAATCTTTCTAAGGTTTGTTATTAGCACTATCCTTAAATGTGCGTGAAACTAAGCGCAGGTGGTAACCTAGTATATAAATATAACAGATATACATAACAATATGCACGATTCTTCGTTCGTCTATTTTATTTCTGGAAAACCTTATTATCATCGTAAAAGTTTCAAAAGTCACGCAATTTAAATTATCATCATAATGCCAATGCGAATTTTCAATACGAGAAGTATAGACACATCGAGCATCCCAGTTAATAGTTCACACACGTCTGTAGCCAATGAGCACGTGGCATATGCCTGAGTATATAGAGGATTGTAGTACTGTATTTATCCACCTAATTGAAACAGCGAATTTTTTCCCCCATTCCCTAATCATACCAGTTAGTTAGGGTTTGAAAACATTTGCAGTTTAAATTATATTATATTAAATGGGAGCAGATGTTACCTGCTCAACGGCTAATGACTAGCGACACCAGAATTTTTTTGTTGTTTTTAGGGTTATTCATTAGCACAGATTCGTTCATATAAACTGTGGCCCAAAGGTAAACTCATTTGGATTAAGGCCTGTCACAAAATGAATCCACCAATTTTTTTTTCTTTCTCTTCATATCGTTAAATATATATTTTTATTTAAATTGTTTATTTAAATAAAAGAGCTTAGCGAAGCAGTGACGAGACGTCAGAGAACGGGGAAAAAAAAAAAATTTTTTTTCGCCAAAGCCGATTAAGGAGGAAATTATAAATTCCCAAAATCGCGTCGAATCCATTCGTTCGTCGGGTCGGCCCCGGGTGACAGTTCCCTGACCGTCGGGCGGCAGACGTGAATCAATTCCCATCGCCGAGATTGATTCGCACGCGTGTCGCGGCCAGCCAGTGAGGGATGCGTGGTAATTGACCGGGCGACTCGATGTTCGACCTATCCCCCTAGACTCCCTCCCCACCCCTTCAACCAAACACCCCCCCCCCCCTTACACCACCCCAGGGGTGACCGACTGCACACTAGGACGGCAAACGGCGCTCGGATACGGAACGACCGATCCGACTAATTGCCTCCTGTCCTGCCGCGATCCACAAAGGCGCTCGCTGCCGCCGGCTCTGATTGGCTTGCGTTCGGGCCAGTCGCAGGTCTCGATCCGCGTGTGCGCAAGCCAAAGCTTCCCGTTCACTCCAGTAAGGAAAAAATAAACAGGCGAAGAAAGGTTTTCTTTAACCCGGCCCGTTGGGTACACTTAATTATTATTTTTTTTGTAAATTGAACTGTAATATATATGTAAAATTAGAACATTTTGTAAATGTGTTCATTCATCTGTATCACTACAAAATATAGTTCGCATTCTTACCTAGGCATTTATGCTTTGTGTTCCCCCCAGTGCCTCCAGTAGTAAAAAGTTATTTGTAAACCGTTCCCTTGATAGCTTTCCAGTATTAATGCAGATACGGGAATCATGCGCAATCGTCTGGATTCAAGGTAGAATTAAAAGTCACAGGTGTGCTAAACCCATATTTTTTTCCTATTGGTAGGGACTGGAAAAATTCGCGGTTTCAATTACCTCTTTAATAGACTCCACGATCCAATATGTAGTCGGAAAAATCACACTTGCCCATTGGCTATTGACGCGTTTGAACTGTCAACTGGAAGGCTTGTGATTTGAAACTTCTTTCGTCGACGGTTATTCATTGGCTCAAGAGTCCTGCAGGCAAATTGTGGTCCAATATTGAAGCAGCGAAAAATTAAACGCATTGTTATTCTAGCCTATCGCGAAATGAAACTGCGAATTTTTTTGGTCTCTACCTATTGGTTGATTAATTAGCTGAAAAATTTCTATCCTTGTTAATTAGCGCTACCTGATTCGCTAACTTCTCTCCTAGTAGGGCATCGGTGGTTCACGGTTATAGAGGGGCTTGTCCAAATAACCACTGTACAATCACGACTATATTAATGCGTGAAATGTATGTACTTCTAACTGCTAACACTAATAACCACAATAAAATATTATAAAGTCCAATCATTGAATACTCTAAAATGGTTTTTTAAAAAATTATACTTGAATAATATATCAATTGAAATATAAAATTATTGGCCAATTTCCGTAAGGAATACTCATTGGTAGGGATAGGCATTTTTCGCGAAAAAATCTGACGCCCATTACACTGCAACAACTTATACTCGCAACAGCGGTTTCTTCCTTGTGATTGGCGAGACAAGTCGTCGCATTGTTTGACAACCTTGCTTCCGCACTAAATTTCTGTTATTGGCGTTGTAACAATCGACATGTACCTGGAAGAAACTCACCCAATCACGAAACACAGACGATGCTACAGTGTTTTAACTCTCAGATGGTCTTGGAATCATTTTGAAGAAATATGTATTACCCTTGTTATTAGGTATTATCTCGAAAAAAAAGAAAGTATTTCATAAATGCATAATCAACCGTTGCCATGTGTTGTACAAAGTTACAAAATCTTTCTTGTAGTATAACAAACTATTTCTTGGCAGCTGGTTTCAAAAGTAATTTTTTTTCGTAAAAGTACAGAATATTTTTGACGTGAATACGTTTTTAAAATTGCTTCCATAGTGGTAGGCAATTCAAAAAACGAATGATAACAAAATCGGGGGATACAGTTTGGTGTTGCAGCTACATATCTATCATCTCCATCAAAAAATTTAATATACACCACTGGATAGCTAAAGGATCCAAATAATACGTTACGCTAAGTGATGACTGTGACGCATCGCGGGGGAAGCGCCGCCATTTGAGGTTCATTTTACTGCGTTTCGAGATTTCCATTTAGTAGCCTATAACGTTTGACTCGGATAAGCTACGACATTCGTTTGAGTTTCAATCGTCAAAATCTATCGATTGCATTTATAAAACGTCAGTGTAAAATTGTTACAGTGAATATACATATATGGTGTTAAAATAAAAGAAACGTTATCAAAAATATATGATGTCGGCGTATACGCGTCAAAAAGCCAAATCCTAATACAGAGATCATATACGGTTGGA
Organism: Bacillus rossius redtenbacheri; assembly: GCF_032445375.1. Lineage (NCBI taxonomy): Eukaryota > Metazoa > Arthropoda > Insecta > Phasmatodea > Bacillidae > Bacillus > Bacillus rossius. The sequence goes on along the minus strand of NC_086340.1, from coordinate 28,431,698 downwards.
AGGAACATTTGTGTCGTCCTTTTCGTATCACAGACCTATAATTAATAAAGTTGTAACACGGTAACTATTTGTTTACTTTATTTCTATCCTGAGCCCGACGAACGGAAATAGTTGCCATCATAAAAAAAACATTAAAACCCGAAGGACTTCTTAGTGTTCAACCATGATTAAAACATACATAAAACAGCGTATTTTATATTTTGTACAAAGGATTTTACCTGTTACGTACATGTATTCATAGAGACTGGACAAATTCGCGGTTTCAATGACCTCTAGGATAGACTCCACGATCCTCTATGTACTGGGTCAAATTGCACCTGCCCATTGGAAAATGACTCGTGACACGCGTTACCTGGGATGCTTGTGATTTGATTCTTCTTTTGTTGAAGGTTTTTCACTGGCTTAGATACCTTCAGGTAAACGGTGGTCCAATCACTGACTCAGAATGAAGGTGAACGAGTTTGGAGTCTAGCCTACCGCGAAATGAATCCGAGAATTTTTCCGGTCTCTACGTATTCACGTACAACACACGGCCGTGACCATGACACAGCCACACCCCATTTTATTTTTCCTGCGCAGCTCTCAGAGATCTGGTTGTAAAGAGCTTTACCCGCGGGTCAGCACGTTGATAATCAACTCTCTTGCAGGAGACGCCGCGGTCAGCGCATGCCGGTAATGGATTCATTACGTTTACATGATCACAACTGCAGCAATTACTACTGGTAACCGCCGCGCGCGTGTGTGTGTGCGTGCGTGCGTGCGAACAGGGGGGCCATTTAGGCACGAACTTCAACCCCCGCACGAATTAATGATTAATCAACGCCGAACAACAACGTTCAAACGAAACGAGCAGGTGCGTATAGTGCTTTTCCAATTTACGGCATGCTCGACAGGAAAGCCACTCGAAAATAATGCGACAATCTCGAATGCAAATACCCATACATTTTTTAATGCATGGCCAGTATCCGGAAATTTTGTGTATTCTTTTGGATAAACAACATCTGAAACTTAGCATTGCTTTGCTGATATGTAGAGACCGGAAAATTTTTTTGTGGATTAATTTCGTGATAGTCTAACATCTAAACAATTATACCTGTTTCTCTTCTGTGATTAGCCTAAATTTTATCTGGGGAACTGTGAGCCAATTGAAAACCCTAAACCAGTAAATGGCCAAATTACGGATAACTAGAGACCTGCAAAATTTGCGGATTCACTGACCTCTAGGATAGACTCAACCGTCCTTTAAATACTCGCGGAAATGACACCTGTTCATTGGCTACTTACGCGTGAGACGTCTCAACTAGGCTGTCCGTAATTTGGCACATTCTTGGTTTAGTGTTTCCCATTGGCTCACAGTTCCCCGGATGAAATGTGGGCCAATTGCAGAAGCGGTACGAAGGTATAGTTGTTTTGATGCTAGCCTAACGCGAAATGAATCCGCGAAATTTGCATGTATGTACGGATAACCTACTTGAGAAGTCTCTCGAGTCAGCAGCCAAAGAAATGGCGTCGTTTACCCGAGTATGTAGAGGACTGTTGAGTCCATCCTAGAGGTCAACGAACTGGCGAATATTTCCGGTCCCAACTGATAGGTGGGTACTGGGAAAATTCGCAGGTTCAATGACCTACATGATAGACTGCACAGTCCTCTGTGTACTCGGGCAAATAACGCCAGTACATAAGGTGCTGACGCGAGTGACAAGTCAATTGTCTTGCCTGTGATTCGATACTTCTTTGTGTGAGGGTAACTCACTGGCTCAGACTCGTCCAGGTATGTGAATTTGAATTCTATCCTTTCGCAAAATGAATCCGCGAATTTTTCGGCTCTCTACTGACAGGTTCACAACTGTTTCGCCTCTACCCTCTACAACCGTGGACCAGTCAACAACCAGCAACCAGTAGAGAAACCGAATGACATTGATCTACTCGGATGAATTGGTTGTTCCACATAAGATATCAGACAATATGAAAGCATATTTGTGTTCAAGATACTTGGGACTGTGCATTTTAGCCTGACATCAAATGTATCAGCGAAATTTCCGGGCCTCTGAACATGACTATGGACTGGAAAAATTCGAGATTTAAATGACCTACATGATGGATTCCACAGTTCTTCGCTCACTCGGGAAAATGTTACCTGTTGATTGGCTGGCACTTGTAAGACGTATCTACCGGTAGTTTCTGATAGGACACTTCTCATTGGCTTCTCATTGACTGGAAAAATTCGCTGTTTCAATGATCTCTAGGATGGACTCCACGATCCTATATGTAGTCGGAAAAATCACATCTGCTCATTTGCTAGTGACGCGTGAGAACTGTCAGCTGGAAGGCTTGTGATTTGAAACTTCTTTCGTTGAAGGTTATTCATTGGCTCAAGAGTCCTTCAGGTAAATGATGGTCCAATATTGAAGCAGCAAAATGTTAAACGCATTTGGATTCTAGCCTATCGTGAAATGAAACCGCGAATTTTTCCGGTCTCTACCACTAACTCATAAACTGTGTGAGAGTCAGCAGGCACAGCACAATGTTACAAATAGTTCCATTTTAAAGTATTGATACCCGCGATTATTTTCCCGATAGCAAGCCATTACATTATAAAAAAAGGTCTATACTGTTTACAACTGAGTTTCCAAGGATTTTCCTTGTAAAAAATACAAACTTCTTTACAATGTAATTTATCTCAAGAAAGATTTTTTTTTAAAAGTGTTATATTTTCCATCACAAATGTAGAATCCATATTCTTGAACATAATCAGGACGTTAACAACTGTCGAATGGCTGCCACACGTTTATTGAAGATATATATGCTAATAACTAGAGACAGGAAAAACTCGCGGTTTCATTTCGCAATAGGCTAGAATCAAAATGCATTTAACTTCTTGCTGCTTCAGTTTTTGGAACAAAATTTTGTCTGAAGAACTCTGAGCCAATTTACCTCGCTCAAGGAAAGAAGTAGCGAATTACAAACATGGCAGTTAGCAGGTGTCGCGAGGCAGTAGCCAATGAAAAGTTGTAATTTTCCCGAATGCATAGGGGATTGTGGAGTCCATCCTAGAGGTAATTGAAACAGCAAATTTTTCCAGTCCCTACTTATAACACATGAACCAATCTGTCTCTGTTTGCGGTCTAGTTTGTTGCAAAATAACAGCGACCATGTTGCATGCATCTGTAGGTACATAGATATGTCACCAGGGTTTAATGGTCAACTAATTTCGCTTATCACCGTTGCTCTGTTGGTTCGGTTCCCAGTATGTTGGATCCTTAGTTAATTCGAAATTGGGAAAAAAAGAGGGCGTTGCAGAGTGTCAGCGGGTATTCTTATGGGTTACTCCAATTGCATCGCACCAATTCACTCCTTCGCTGCTTCGTCCAAACATTTTCACCCCTAAAATGTAATTTCTTGCAAATCGAGCTTTATTTTACTGTGGCAGAAAATATTCAAAACCTGTTTTTAAAAAAAATCAGAGTTTTTCATGCGTTGGCATCCAAAATATTTAATTTTCTCTCCTCCTTTTCATTTGATTAAGAACATCCTAATTTCGTATTTTTATTTGGCAACAGACTAGAATCCGAGCAGTTCAAAATTTAATCAGCAACTGAAGTACTAAAGGCCATAGGGACCGGAAAAATTCGCGGATTCAATGACCTCTAGGATAGCCTCCATTATCCTGTGCAAATCTCAAGTAAACACGCGTGTTCATTGGGTACTAAATTGTGAGGCGTCTCCACTGGGTAGCTTGTGACTCAACGCTTCTTTGGTCGATAGTCTCTCATTGACCCAGAGAGCTCCAGTTATACTGCGAGCCAATAGCAGAACCAGCAGAATTGTACACATGTTTGAATTTCAGCCTATCACGAAATGAATCTGCTAATTTTTCCGGTCTCTACCAATAACAAATAGACAAGCCTAGTTTTTTCCAATTATGGTAGTGGGTACGAATTGGCAGCCAATTGACAAACTAAGTCATCCTGATATTGTACAAGTCTATGAATTCCATCCGGGGATGAAGAATAACTCTTACTTTTAATCGTTTTCAATACCATCGTAATATTTTTGAGCGTGTCAAAAATCCACGATTCAGTGAATACGATTTGTCAATCAAACAAATGTTTGTAAACCAGGGCAACGACAAACAATAACACGAATTAGCAGATTCCTATAGACTGCATTATAAACGTCAATCATTTGTTAATTCACACATTATTCTTCATCGAATGGAAAAAGTTTTATCAGGAAACGCCTGATATTTTAGTTCTATATGCTGCAAGAATAAATTTTATTTTCTCTTCTAATAACTCTCAAAGTCTTTGACTTGAAAGTACCTAAGGTAAATAGGCCTCCCTTCCCGTCAAGATTTAAGTTTTGTTGTTGCTTAGTGATATTACTTGAAATTTTTATTTTAATGGTTTTTATTTAATTCTTAAATATTATATAATTTTTTGATGTTTAATTTTGTACACAATTACGTGACGTGTAAAAGTTTATAATTTTATGTGGCACCAAATGTTGGCATCACAGGTACTAACCACAGAAGCTGTCACAATTTATCTGAGTAATTCTTACAATGGAGAAGATTGATTTAATTCATATTTTGAACACATGCATTGCTAGTTTTCACTGTAGCTGTAAAACTCGAAGAACGGACAACGAAAGACGAATACACAAACACACAGAAAACAAGCCGAAATCAGCCGATGTCAAATGTTAAACGTAAAGACAGCACCGAGAATTCCGCGGGAGGGAATAACCCAAAAAAACAATATCACAGCACGGGCGAGCAGAGTGGACTGACAACAGTGAGGCAGTTGCAACAGACAGATCATTCATTTGGGCAAACGTAGTGACAGACAGAGGAACCCATAAGATGATACTGAACAGATAAAAATGGGCAACAAACCGAAACCCACAGTGACGCACATGCGAACCCAACGATGAACTGGCAACACGACGACGACAGCACAGTTGACCAAGGTAGGCTTAGCGAAAACCAAACACAACAGCGAGGTTTCGGGGAAGTGAGACGTGTTCCTGTCATCGGGCTCAGCACACGGGCGTAGGGCCGTGACCTCGGCGTGATTTGACTGTCCAGCTGCGCGCGCGACATGCTTCAGTGAGGCCCGTGGTGGTCGGCGTTGTGTCAAGCGCGGCTCCAGAAGGGGGGCGGTGGGGGCGATAGCCCCTCCCGAGACCAATTCTATTGATTAGTAGAGACCTGCAAAATTCGTGGTTTCGATGGCCTTCAGGATAGACTGCACATTCCCCTGTACACTCGGGCAAATAACGCAAGTTCATTGGCTGCCGACTTGTAAGTCGTCTCAGCCGGTTTGTCTAAGATTCGATCCTTCTTTGGTTGAGGGTTTATAACTGGTGGAGATTCGTCCAGATGAACAGTAAGCCAATAGCAAATTATCTAATAGGTATATGTGTTTGAATTCTAGCCTATCACCGAATGAATGCGCGAATTTTGCAGGTCTCCATTGATTAGTGTATATTTATGTTTACTTAAATATTTAATTTCATATGTTAAACTTTTATCTCATGAAAAGTTGAGTGGAGCTACTAATGTTCTGTATTTGAAACCTGTGATTTGTAAATAATATTCCAAAGCCAATATCTGACCACTTCCATTTTTTGCAACTACGACCTTTCTTTGTGCGATAGCCCCTCCCGAAAAGTCATCCTGAAGCCGCCATTGCGCTGTGTTAAACGTGCGTCGCGGACTTAACTGACAACTATCACGATAAAGTGATGATCAAGGCCGCCTTCAAACCCGGGAACACATACGGTGTTCAGAGCTTCAGAAATAAAAATATATATATCCACGCGAGTTGAAAACTGCTCAAGATATCCTAAATGTGTGCCTTTATCAGCTCCTCTATTTGCCTCGACCAGGATACTAGACAACAAAATATTAAAAAATATCTTAATAAAAAAAATTCGCTTTCTAAATTTACAGACATATTACCAAGCTAATACGGAATGAATGTATGTGTTTGTGAGGAGAAAAAAACAGTATCATAAAACAATATATTAATAAAGAAAGGAAATATTTTACTATTTAAAACTATATGTTGTATGTTTTAGGTTAGAAATAATTTATATATATTTTTTTATATTATATATGGTATTTCTATTACTAATCTTTGACGTATAAGTGGTAGATGGTTAGTCCGTAATAGCCGTAATTTGTAGTTTGTTAGTATGTAATTTCATAACTAATTCCTAGATATAAATTATAATAGTTGTTTACGTCTCATGTTTCTGTGTAAGATAAGAAGTATACGCCTTAACTGCACCAAAAAAAAAGGTTGAATAAATAAAGATTAAGCTGAGGGCCGATGCGCAGTATATAATAGGGAGTCCGAGCCCAGGATTATGAATGAGGATTGAAAATTGTCGACGCCAACTTGGGTTGTGACGTCACGACGAACATCATGGATAACCTTCGCCTTAAAATTTGACCTTTAACTTCAAAATTGGCCAAAAATTCACCATAATAGCGAAAAAGTGTCAATTTTTTTTAAGAAAAAACATTTCTCTCAAAACAATGAGGAAAAAATAAAAATCATCCTATTTCGAGGGAAAAATTAATTCCTTTTCTGAGGGAAAATATACCTCTTTAGTCCAAAAATTGTCATTCGCTTGAAAAGTTCTAAAAGTGGCTTAAGTGTCCTAAAAGCAAGACGTTATACGCCATTTTGAATTATGACATAAACTTTGCAATTACGGTAATGGTCGCCATCTTTAAAATCTGTTTTTATTATTAGAATAATTGGGGAAAAATTTTAAAATTAAAAAAAATATATATAATTAATAAATTTAAATAAATCATTCCTCTATCTTGTACTATGATATCATGTCCGCAATATTAAAAATTCGTAATTTTCATCCAAAAATATGAGGAAAAATAATTTTTTTTAAATATTAACTTTTTAAATTTTATAAAAAAAATTCTTAAGTCATTGAGGCTTCGGTTCTAGGTCAAAGGTCAATGTCAAGGTACGTCCAATATGGCCGCCGTGATGTCACAATCCAAAATGGCGTCGACACTCTTCAATCCTCACCCTGAACCCTGGGCTCGGAGCCCCTTTTATATACTACTTCGGTATTTCTTTTTTTTAAACTGTATTTTTAGGAGAGTGAAAATTAATAAAACATGCGTGTTTTCATAGTATTTGTTTTTAAGGTATGAAACATCCGGTATAGATTCTTGAAAGGACTCAAAGGACTTGCAGTATATTTTTATCTTCATTTCTCCTCCATGAGATGTTACTATTACTGCTTAAATTTCACAATTGGCTCATTCACGACGGGAAGAGTTCGTGCCGTTTCAGAGCCTTGTGCTTAGAGGCGATACCGTGCTTTAAGCATCAGCGAGCGTCGCACTTATCATTCCACCTCAATGACACAAATACAACCCTCCCTGGCCGACAGCCTAGCTGATCTAAGAACGAGAGCAGTGCTGCTAATTACGCCAATCTTCGACTACGGGAATCGAGGGTTCATGACAATAAGGCTTTGTGTGATAAACTCCGCCAGATGAACTTAGGGTAACGCATTACCGAATTCTTCTTCTTCGCATCGAGACAGCAAAGGAAGTTTTCTTCTGCAAAGAAACAAGTAAACTGTGGTCGTTTCGACTTTTTTTTCTGCTTTGTGGTTCCAGCTATCAGTGGCGGTGATGGAATTCTCCGCAGATGTGAATTTTTTTTTAGATATCAAAGTTGAATTAATTTACCCAGCTAGCTACCTTCAAGTTCTACGTATAGGGACATGTAATCTGACCGCTCATTAGACTGCAATGAGTAGAGACCTGTAAAATTCGCGGATTCATTTCGCGATAGGATAGAGTCCAAATATTTTTGACATTATTTCGCTTCAGTGATTGGGCCACAGTTTATCTGAAGGACTCTGGGCCAATAAAAAATCTTTAACAGAAGAATTAGCGAATCACGATCATTCCAGTCAACAGGTTTTACGAGTCGGTAACCAATCAGCAGATGTAATTTGCACGATTGCATAGAGGATCATGGAGTCTATCTAGTTTGGATGCCTTTTGGAACTAAGCATCCTTGAAGTGCGTGCAGCTACTTAAATAACATCACTTTCTTTTTAAAACAGGCTTTGAGGCCCCGTTTCGTGCCTATATAAATTTGATTCCTTCAGTCATATATATAAATATTTTTTTTCAATTCCTCGTCCGTAGCCGACATACCTACTAAATCCATATCACAAACATTTTAATAACAACCATCTTGAAATAAAGTCCCACAGAAAGATATATTGATCCCATGACCTGTGCTGATCATATCTTTTGCTTTTTTACTACCGCCATTTCTGCGAAATATAGCCTCGCGCTAGCGGCGGTATCGACTGCTGCTGTTCCGTTTCCGACTTTACGACTGTCAAGACGTAGCGTTCACTAAGTGCCTCGGTGAAGAAGTAGAACTACCAACAGTTTATTCTGCAGCAGGTTATTGCTTTCTTAATGTGTGTGTGTGGGGGGGAGGGGTTGCGATTTTTAAGACATCTGTCATAACACGACAGTATCGCGTGGCACGACATTTCTCAGAGCGCTGTAGTCTTATCACTTTGAAATGCGCAGTCAAGTTTAGGACTAGTCGAGATAGAGAAAAGCTAAGATTCTAAAACCTGTAGGCCTAAGCGATATTTTTACATTAATTCATTCATTGCCAGTTACAGAGGAAAATATTTTCTGGTACTTTTGGAAAATATTTTTTTTTTTTTAAACTTTTCGCCAAGGGATACTACAAGAAAGATATTGAAACTTTGTACAACACATACATATGGTTAGTTCTTAAAATCTGATATACGTTTTTTTTTGGAATTGTACTAAGTATTTTTATTATTTTTCGAAAATTGATCCTATTGTTATATTTTCATTGATGTTTCATTCTAGCATAATATTTTTTAAACCAGAAAAATATAACAAAATATTAAATAGTTGTATATTGTTTTGTTTTATCTTTCTTGTTAATGTACGCATTTAATTCTGAAAAACTATTCACAGAACGGTTTACAAATAAATTTAACTATTGGAAGTACACAAAACATTAATTATCGGATAAGAATCCGAACCCAGTATTACTGTGAACACTTTTTTGTCATGATACGATTGTTTTCATGTACGTATATGTACAAATTCACAAATAGCTGTAATATTACATAAATATTTCTGTTCCGTTTCCAAAAAAAAAACAATGCAGTACACCATATTTCGCTGTCTTTTCTGATTACCAATGGTTAGTGACCTACAAAATTTGCGTTTATTTGATTTATATAATTAAACGTTAAAATAGTATTTTCATTTGGTATTGTACGGGTTTCCACGCCCTTAAGAAGCATTAACCAATTAGAAAATTACAAAATTTTATTTTCACCAAACTTATGCAGTCCAAATAAAAGGGAGAAATTTGGTAGCATCCAACGAACCAAATATATTGACATGTTTGTGTTCAATTGGGTGTAGTACTGCCCAGCGCCAGAAAAAAAAACTCAATTTTGTTATGTCTGTAACCATGGTTAGTTTCTGAGTTTCATATTATGCTTCTTGTATTTTTTAAGTGTGTCAATAATCCACTATCCAAAGATAATGTTTGACCACGTTTGTATTAATTTGCTATATCGCCTGCCAACAAATATCTATAAATGTGAATTTTGTTGGTACCTTGTCAGAGACGATCAAATAGTAGTCAATAGCACGTAACCTTGTTCTTATTTGCTTAGCCGAACGCAGAAGTATAGCTTCTGTCAAAAATAGCAGCCATTAAAAATATGTGAGTGAGTCATTCAGTACTCGCCAGAGTTGTGTAACATCAAACTCAGGTAACGAACAAATTTATGTGTTCTCATGCTGCAAATACACTTATAATACGAAACTCGGACATGGAATTTAACGTATAATTATTTTTAATAATGCCAAGCGTGATAAATATAAGACAATTTAGTTTTTCAACTAAATTTCTGGACGCGAATCACACGTAGTTTCCGCACCCGCCACTAGAGTTAGCTGCTGCAACAGCTACATCGACTATCAAATCATTCGATCTAAAGACTGAAAATTAAAAAAAATAATAATAATTTAACGGCTCCGATAAAAGCGAAAAAGACTTGAAACTAAACTAAACCGCGGATTTGGACCTGATTTTCAACACGGATTTTTTTTAATACTGTCCATCTTGTTAAAACTTATGAAAATGTTAATGCTTTGAAATTTCCCTTCATGTTTGTGAACCTTGGTTCCCACCTCCACCACAGGTGGCAGCACTGTGGCTACACATTTCGGTTCCTGGACATTTGTCGCATTCACAAAATTACTTCCACCAAACACTGTACAACGAGAGCTAAGATGTTACACATAAAAACAAACGTTGCTGAATAGAACACGGTGTATTAAAGTATATCCGGCAATAAAATGTCCCCGTGTATCACAATCGTTGTTGTCATCAGTTAGGACTTGACAAATCCGCGATTTCAATGACCTCTAGGATAGATTCCACGATCCTATATGTACACGGGAAAAATTACACCTGCTCATTGGCTACTAACTCGTGAGAGCTTTTAACTAGGAGGCCTGTGATTCGATACTTCTTTAATCGAGGGTTTTTCATTGGCTCATAGTTATTTTAGGTAAACTGTGATTTAATCACTGAAGCAGCAAAAATTAAAACGCTTTTGGATTCCAACCTATCGCGAAATGAAACCACGAATTTCTCCTGTTTCTAGTTATCGGACACGTTGTATACCCTGAGATGAAATGATGTCGAAAAAACATTTGCAATCTATAGTGCTTGGAATAACACTTATGGCATGTGTTTCAAACTGTTTTGTCAAGTAAAAAAATATGTGCTTCATAAAAAAATGTATTTTACGGAAGATATAGCCTATGTTGGTTCTTTTCAAACCTAAGGAAGAGCAAATTGTTTATTGGCTGCCACTTGGATCAAAAGGCCACTAGGAATTAAGTCACACAAATCATATTTGCACAAACAATGAATAAATGGTAACCATTGGTTCGATAACTTTCAAATTGTGTCTGGTGAGCGTTTGTCCCAATACCTAAGACGGAGAAATGCAAAGAAGTTTGGAAGGCAGCTTGGTACTAAAATATATGATTTTTTCGCTGATGCATTTCACGTGGACTAGCAAAAACCACAATTTTATATATCTACATAGGGAACTTAATTATTATTTTAATACAGACTGAAATGCATACTATTTACTTGGAACTGTGTTCTGTTGGACTCTAAGTATTTAAGTTACATCCAAAAAATTAGAAACAAAAAAAACAGCATTACAATATTCAAATGACTCAATTACGACCAATCCGTCAGGAAGATAGATATTGGCTGAAGCCGATGACAATAAACACCAACTTACTTGCTTGAAATTGTGCGGGATTCATCCTGGTACAAAAAAAAAGAAACGCAAATTTGGTTGGTCTCTATAAAAACCTAATGAAGCCATAACCGCGTGTTCATTGGCCGGTAGAAACCTTTCATCTTTCAGACTTTGTTGCACATAATTGGGTCAAAACTTCTTAGGCTTCTTTATCAAGATCATCCAGAGAGAGACCAGCGATTTTAAGTACGATAACTAACGTAAAGTAATGCCTTAGTAACCCAAGTCAACTGTTCTACCGAATCATACAGCGAATTCCTCTTTTATCTGCTAAAAAAGACACACTCTGAAATTTTTGTTACTGCTAGCTTCTGGGAAATTATTCTTTGGCTTGACAACTCAGAAACAGAATTTAATCGTCCCTCTATATTTACGCAGAAAAAAATAAGAGAAAAGAAAAAAAAACATTTGGAAAGTTCGGTTATAGGTTTGAGAATTATCAGTAGCAAAATTTTAGTACTAGCAACAGAATCATCTGTATAGAGACATGATAAATAATAGGTTATAACGTCCTGTGTATTCCAGAAACCGTTGTATATTACCTACTACCAAGCTAATATTTGTTCCTATACAACAGTATTAAAATGTTGTCTGTACGAGTTTTTTATTATTACCACTGCAAATATTGTATGTATTACTTTTAATGTGAACCACATGTTTGATAGTCGCAATTGTTGTTTCATTTTTTTTTTTTTTTTTTATTGGAACTTGACATTCTGTCGACTAAGTCACAGGAGGTGATAACTCGCAACTACACCAATGAGGGGCATTGGAAGAAGAATCGGCTACAGATAGAGGCGGAACGATTTTGAGATTAGCTAAAAAGTAAAAGCAGTGTAGCGTCGTCAGTATTTAATGATTGGGTAGGTTGTTTTATTTTTAACTACATGTTTACTATTGGTAAACGAATCACAACCATTCAGTGTGGAAGCATACCCTTCCTTAACGGCCCGGTCACATTAGGCAATGTCTTCTCTTGCAGACGGCCACCAATCACAAGCAAGAAATATCTGGTGAGAGTATGCCTTATTGTAGTCCAATGAACTTTCAGATTATATATTCGCGAAAAATGCAAGGCCCTAGCCGTAATTTATAATAAGTATTTGCCTGGAGGGATTCCAAGAAACCATAGGAAACCAAAATTATTGACCGGGTCATTCAGGAAGCGTAAGCTTCCACACCGAATGTTTGTGATTCGTTTCCCAACAGTAAACATGAAGTTGAAATAAATCTATTAATGATAGTGCTGTATTCCAAGATGTTCGGGTAAGGTAGCGAATAAGCACTGCCTTGTTGGGACAAAACTGTAACCTGACTCGCGATTCGTATTCCAGAACGTATCCAATACGAATCCCAGTAAGTAAAACCAACCGGCAACTGTTTTAATAATTGATGCCCTACGCTAGGCTGGAAACTGGTGTCAACGCATTGTATCGGACGTTTCGCGACCATCGATACAATTGTTACGGAAAAAAATCCTAGAGATAGCAGCAACATCGCACAAAAACAAAATGGCCTTTCCAGTTTTTTAAGTACTTTTAAAGTTGCTATTATTAATTTGTCATAAACATTAAAATGTACAACATGCACCCCAGGCTAGTTTCGCTATCACAAAGTTTCATTTCGCTCACAAACACGCTTGTTACGTTCCCCCGATGATCACAAAAATTACTATATACGAGTTAATGACGCAAGATTTGTGTGCCATCTAGACGAAATTAACAAAAAAAAGTGAGCTCTGCGCATGCGCGGAATCAGGGCAATAGATCAGCATCGGATAGGACACCGAAATACGTTCCCTAAAAAATACGGGACTGACCGTGTCGTATCGTTAGAGACCGGAAAAATTCGCGGTTTTATTTCGCGATAGGCTAGAATCCAAATGCGTTCAACATTTTGCTTCTTCAATATTGGACCATCATTTACCTGAAGGACTCTTGAGCCAATGAATAACCGTCGACGAAAGAAGTTTCAAATCACAAGCCTTCCAGTTGACAGTTCTCACGCGTCAAAAGCCAATGAGCAGATGTGATTTTTCCGACTACATATACATTTTCCAGTCCCTACCTATCGTGCACTAGGAATATTGTTAGGGTATAGGTGTAACATATTCAACATGTAAACCCACAATTACGTGTCTCGGAATACCGGCCTCCGTCCTACAGAAAGCACCAACTTCACTAAACATACAGCTTGCCGAGTGCACGCAGCGAAAGTTAGACCGAATGAGGGCGGTCATCATTGGCACTCACCTTGTTGTCTTTCTGCCACGAACATTGTCCTTTCTTGTTGAAGATCTTGCAAGTGAGGAGGGCGTCTTCGTTCGGATTCACTTCCGTGTACTGCGGCTGCTTCTCGAACCTTTGCAGGCCTCCCAGTACAAACGCACAGTCTGAAACAAAAAAGCCCAGTTCCAATGGTTTTATTATATTAGTTCAATTTAGAAAATTTACAAGAAATCATTCATAAAATTGAAGCTAAACAAACCAAGTTTTTCTTATAAAAGTTCAATATGTGCACATTTAGTGATACAGCATACTTTGGTTAACACGTCCTGAGTAATGGAAGCAATAGCACCTTCAATCCTGTGTCTCAACTCTGGCAAATCATTAGGTAGCGGCCGAACGTAGTCACGATTTTTATTAAACCCTAAAGGAAAACAATTCGCATGGTGTCATGTCAGGTGTAAACGTAGAGGCCAGCGAGAAAAAGCTCTGTCATCTTGATTATCACGACCAGTCCAATGGTCAGGGACTTTGACGTTCAACCAGTCTCGTGCAAAGAGATTCCAATAGGGAGGGGCTCCATCCTGTTGCTAAATAAAGTTTTACAGGTCCACCCTCTGCTTATTACGCTCAGGAGTCGCCATTTTGCGTAGGTGGTGCTGCAAACGAGAAAACAAAAATGCAGTACTCGCTTATACGTATGTAAAATTGTTACTCTTTAACTGTGACCTTGAAACAACACACTATAACGCTTACAGTTGGTAACAACTAGGATATTCTTTTATGGACATGCTGTACTATGCAACAGCGTGCACAGAAACCAGGACAGCCCAGCATTAGGATCAGGACTTGATCAGCTGCGACCGCCGAGTTGCTCTGGGTGGCTCATGTTTATGAGCCTTGCATGCGATGGGACGCATGATTCACGGCAGCACCACGCTAGTTCACAGAAAATCTTTTGACGTGACGTCTAATAAATCGATGAACGCCGGCTGCACGCACGAAAAAGGATGACTCATTGTCCCGTTACGCACATTGTCCCGTTACGCATATTGTCCCGTTGCGCTCATTGTACGCTTGCGCCGCATCTATCTCTCTTCCACTCGATTGGAACAACCATCAATTTGACTTTTTCGAGGCACATTAAACTTGAAACACTCCCATTCGTTTACTACTTTTCCTATCATCGTCCTATCCTTAATAGAATAACACAGATTTGAAGAAGTTAAATAGCAAACATGTATAAAAGTTATAGTTAAAATAATATCTTCGCTAAAGTAAAAACATATTTGAATTAATTAGTGAAATAAAAGTAAATTTATCAATTAAATTATAGATTTCATTTCATTCCTTCTTTGTATCCTTACAAAATAGTGATAATTCAATAAAAATGATTCAATTTTATTCATAAAAGTATGCAATCATTTCATCAATGTTTTGTTATGACGTTGTCACATTAAACTATCGTCCGTAAACCGACTTTACAGACAACCAATTTTTTTTTACTTTCACTAAATGATTCCTATGGAAACCAGTTGCCAATAAATATTTTGTACTACTACAAAAAACCAATATTTTAACTTTGTACAACTCATGGCTATGAATAATTTTCAAAAATGAAACACCTTTTTGAGATAATACTGAATGTTTCTTACGAAAATTAACTCATTATTTTATATTTAAACTAGCTAATTACCTGAATGTGTTGCAATGTCTCAATCAAACTTATTCTGGAGTTGTTACACATATACGAAAAGTCTCTCCATCTCTCTCTAATTCTTTATCTGGCTATGTACGTATCTATATCTCCCTATATAGTTCTCTATCTCTCTATATATCTACATATATCTTCCACTCTATCTCTATTTGTCTCACTCTATCTTGCTATCTCTGTCATCTATATTTTACCTGTCACAGGTGTGACATTAATATATAAAGACACGTGCTTATTCGAGTTTAGTGTTGTGTCAACTTTTTAAATCAATCTGTGAAGAACGTTTGGATATTTAATATGTTGAACTAACGAACGTTTGTGTTATTTAAATAAATTTATATTCCATTCGAGCAAAACTTTTTTAAACAATAGAATAGATAATTGAATAGTTAACCATTATATATTTTATTTGATATTTCATTCAAGCATAAATTTTTAAACCATTGAAAAGATAATCGAATATTCAACAATTGGACTATATTTAGTTTTACTATGCTTATTAATGTGCGCAGTTGATACTGGAAAGCTATTCAGGGAACGGTTTACAAATAACTTGAACTCTTGGAGGTTCTGGACAACACAAAGCTTAGTGTCCGGTAAGAATCAGAACCCAGTATTAATGTGAATATTATTTTTTGTAATGATTTGTTTTCATATAAATATACAAATTAATAAATATCTGTAATTTTACAAAACTATTTCTGTTCCATTTTTTGCAAAATAATCGGTGTAACATAACATTTTTTTATTATGATGACTTTTTTGTTTATTACGTCACTTCCTCTGCAACACTTTAAGATCGCTGCAACAAGGAAGGGCAAAACATTTGGTAAGGCCATAATTTTTTCCACAGAATGTGCCTCAAAAATGGAAGCCAATATGTTATTTGTAACAATTTGCAAAGCATTGATTTGTCAGTTGTATTTTATGACGTGACAACGTCTAATAAATCGATGAACGCCGGCTGCACACACGAAAAAGTGTCCCGTTACGCACATTGTTCCGTTACGCTGTGTCCCGTTACGCTCATTGTTCCGTTACGTTGTGTCCCGTTACGGGCATTGTACGCTTGCGCCGCATCTATCTCTCTTCCACTCTACTGTTTATAAAGTGAAGTGAAAAGTTAATGTGGTTTTTATTGTTTATTACAACAACAATTTCGGCAATAAAGGTTTATTATTCTTGCATTTTAAAAATCTGATTACTATTACAATTTCAAGTTTTAATTCTTTTATTATTTAAATAAAAATGTTTCAAATTTATCCATAAAGTATGCAATCATTTCATCAATGTTTTGTTATTACGTTGTTACATTAATCTATCGTCCGTAAACCGACTTTACAGACAACCAATTTTTTTGGAACCAAATAAATAAAATCCGTTGGACGATTTTCGTGTAAGCTTCCAACAGCGCCGAATACCCACATATATTGTGGAGGTAAGAGAAATACTCTTCTCTTCACCATTGTTGTCTCAGCTCTTAAATGGTGGCTTGGTTATTTATTGGATTTCCGTCTCGTTCTTCCGTCTAAAAAAAAAAAAAATAGTTTCGGGAATCTTCCTTTTAGAGTTAGAGTTCTGTTATATTGAAACTTTTATCCTTAACAACATACTAAATAAACAAACAAAGAAACAAAAAATTTCTTACTTCACTTTCAGGATTTGAAAAATGTTACAACCTATAAAATAATTGAGTTTATACCCGTCTACCATAGAGATTTTTAAGAAAGAAAACACACGCATTGCGTTGAAAGCAATGGTATTACTTAATTTTAAATTTTACTGTGTGAAAACAATATTTTTTAAATGTTTAGAAATGCGTGGTATATACGTTAGGGATGCAACTAGACAAGCACTAGTAAACATACAACGTATGCTCAGAACTCACAACAGTGAAGTGATGAATGGAGCTTTCTAGCAAACTCTATATAAGTGAAAACAATCAGGTGATCATTCAAAACTATCAGGGTATCCAAAGGGAATAGACAAGATGTGTTTTCGGAAGCAGTATGAGCTAGAAGCAGCGCATATTGACAACCAGTCGGAACAGGGGACAGAATACAACGCTGCTGCACTCTTGTAAATTACAGTAAATTGACGGACTTTTAAACGAAGAGACATCCGTAATTTTATACAACTGAATCTTTGCAGAAACTGTAGATTATTTTTTTACTTCTGGGTTCTGTTTTTTTAGGTAGATTCACTCGTAGAAGGAAAAAGAGATTTTTTTGCAGTAGTCTTAACAAGATTTGGTTCTTTTTGCTAGTATACCGAGTTTATTTACGTGGATTGTTCTTCAAAGTCAATAAAATTAGTAGCCTGAAATTAAAAGGGGATAAAGGTAAATTTACTTTGATCCTTGGAAAAATTGTATGAAACGTTCTTCGTACTTCCAAGGTGAAAATTTTTGACAGTGCGGAACGTGCCTTGCAAACAGCAAAAAAATTCGCGGTGCCGTCACAAAACTGTCCGTAACCGTCTTCGTGCATTTGGCCTTCGAGCAGTAGACCCATGAAACGAGGTAGCTCCACACGGCCCGGAGGAACATCTTGTGTGTGGGCACGTTCTGTTCTGCGATGAGTCGTGATTCGCGTGGAGCCTGATGGTAGACGTGTTCTTCATCTGGAGGGCACGTGGAACAACCCAGCAAGCAGTTCCAAGCATTTCCAAATGACTCATGATGCAGGCATGGCTGTTTTATTACTTATTGTACAGTAATTACAGACATTCAGTTATCTAAGCACTCTAGAGAAATAATGGAAGCTGCTGATTGTAGATGGGTTATATTTTGATTGTATAAAAGAGCATTGTACATATACTGTATTCAGTCACGTGCAAAGTTTTTTTTCAATTTGAGTAGCCTATTTATGTACTAAAAAAATAAGTAAATAGATCGTACACGAAAAGGATGTAAATCACAATAAACAGAATGACTGAGTGTCTGCAAAATGCAGATGACTTGATTTTATGACATGTACGGTACCTTGTCTGATCCTCTAATAAAATTTGTCTCAGCCCTTGACTATTTAGACCAGTGTGTATAAAAACAACGCTTATCACAGCAACCGTCGTCATTTGTGCTGTGGACCGCCAAGTGAGATGGATACATGCGCTGTTCGAGAGAAGGTTCACGTGTACCGCGCGTGCGGAATTGCGAACGGCAATGCAAGGGAATCACTGATAATTAGAGACCTGAAAAATTCGCGGGTTCATTACGTGCTATGCTAAAAATTCAAATAATTATACCTTAGTGCTGCTTCTGTCATTGGTCCACTGTTAATCTGGAGGACTGGGGGCCAATTAGAGACCCTCACTCACAGAAGTGTCGAATCACAGGCCACCCAGTCGTGACGACTAACAAGTCAGCAGCCAATGAACAGTTGGCATTTGCCCGAGTGTGCAAAAGATATTGGAGTCTATCCTAAAGGTCATTGAACCCACGAATTTTTCCGGTCTCTACTGATAATGTACCGAGACACGACGCAAGTGAAGCATGAGTCGCTGTCGGCAGCCGTAATTCCCAGCAGTTGTTGGATGTGTGCTCTATAACTGAAAGGTGCACATATTGAACTTTCGTACGGAAATCTACGTTATTTAACCTTTAGTTTAATGTAAATATTTTTGGTAAGCAGTCTAAATTAAACTGTTATAATATACCACTGAGCTGGGACGTTCTTCACATCGTTTTGTAATACGATAGATGAGATGTAACACATCTCCTGGCGAGTACTGAAAGACTAGCTCACTTTTTTTTTTGTGAACCTAAACTATTCCATTTTCTTCCGTAAGTATCTCACGTTCGCGAATAAACAAATGCCTGTTTTTTTGTTTTTTTTTTCTTCCTTCAACAACTTACGGAACTAGCTCTAGAATTGACGAGGTCTCTCGGCCGACTCGCACGGGAGGCGAAGTTTTCCCGCCATTTCTCCCGGAGTAACGCTGTCCCCGGGACGAACGGTATTTTTCCTCCCTGCCAGGCTTTAGTCCCCCCTCGGGACGTCACATTATTAAGCCTGTCCCTTCTCGGGATGCGCGTCGTACGGTCCCGGTGGAAATCCCTCCGTTTCTTACAGGGGCGGGGAGGAGGGAACACATTTTATTTTCTGGAATACCCGCATCGCCCACTCGGAAATGTTGTTTTTTTTTTTTTACTCACCCTCCCTCCCCTACCTGAACAGACTTTCTGCATTAAATAATTCAGCAGTCCACGTCGACACTGGGCTGAGCTCTCTGCCCACCCCCCCCCCCCCCCAACCCACCCCCCGGGCAGGCCACCAAAGGGCATCAGTCGGACCGACAACACCACCTGCGGGCAGTGTGGACACAGAAAAAAAATTCATTTACGTTAATAAAAGATTCCTTTGAAAAAATGTTGCCAAGTAATAGTTTGTAACACACTGCAAGAATACAGGGCGTCCAGAAAAGAATGCCCAGTTGCAAAAGTGTATTATTACAGTTTAATTGACACTATTTACAAAAAATCATGCATACAATTGAAGCGGAAAAAAAAACTATTTTTTTTTTTTAGAAATGTTCAATACATGCAACTTTATTAATACGGCACACATCTAAATTAAGTCCAATTATACTCAAACTTTGGTTAACACGTCCAGAGCAATGTAAGCAATAGCCTATAAAATTCAGTCTCAACTCTGGAAAATCATTAGGTAGCGGCGGAACGTAGACACGATCTTATGTAAAGCCCCAAAGGAGAAAAAAAAATCGCATGGCGTTATGTCAGGTGAACTTGGAGGCCAGCGGAAAAGATCTCTGTCGTCCCAACAGTTACGACCAATCCAATGGTCAGGGGCATCGACAGTTAAACTTTAAACGAAACGCACGTTGAACTGAAATTACAGTTTCACTCTTATCAAATTGAAGAATAAAAAAACTCTTTACGCTCAGGAGTCGTCATTTTGCGTAGGTGGCGCTGCAAGCGAGAAAACAACAAAGCAGTACTCGCGCATGCGCTTATCTAAAACTGTTTGAGCTAATCTTTAATTGTAGGTTTGAGCCAAAACTCTAAAACGCTTACATATTATACTATTAAAATTAATAACTGGGACATTCCTCTTAATGCACATACTGTACATGGTAATTTGTACAACACATGGCTTTATTTATTTTTGCATATATAAAGAATATTTTATCGTGATGATGAGTATTTTTTACGAAAATTAGCGCATCATCATTTTTTTACTTGATGTTTCATTGAAGCATAAAATATTTAATCATTAGAAATGTAATCAAATATTCGATAGTTAAATTTTAATTTCTTTTTACGGTGCTTATTAATGTGCACAGTTAATATTGTGACGACACAAAGTATGAATGTCCCTGAAAGAATCTGCGACCACTATTTCGTAGTGATACAGTTGATTTCATGCAAATGTAAAAATAAAAATTACAAATATCTGTAAGATGTATATTTATGTACCATTTGCTAACAAAAAAAATGGTAACGTATAATTTGTTACGCTTTCGACGGCAACTTTGCTTGTTCGTGCTGGCCATTTTAGAGTTTTAAGTTTAAATTTTATAATTTTGGGATTTCACTGAAGTCAACTGGAACTAAACTATCCAGTATAACTTCGTACGTTGATTGATAGTTACAACAAATTTTGTGTTAAATAGTTGTGAATAAATTCATGAAAGAAATTTGTATTTTTCTGAATTAAAAATTCCTTTACACTGGTGTTTAAATTTTTAATTTTTTTTAACCCATATGGAACAATCTTCAATGATTCCTTCGAAAATGTCTTGGAAAAAAGGATAAGAATTATTAAATAATTAAAATATATAACTATAATTATTACTTCAACGAAAACATCTTTCATACTTATAACAAGCTGGACTATATGAGTTATATATAGAAATATTTTTCCTTTAAAAAAGTAGAAATTTTTTATTTTCAATTTTTTTTGCATGGAGGAATTTTTAGCAAAAAATATTTACATACGTATTGCACAAGCCTGGTGTATTGTACTAGCTACCAATAAAAAAAATATAATTATAATATCTCGTGTTATGCCTGAAAGAACAGGCAGATGCGTGGGTACATCCATGAATGAAACGTGCAAGAAGACAAGGGAAAGAAAGAGGGAGAGAGGTATAAGGTAGGTAAAAGAGCGTGAATAAAAAAAAGCCGGGCTCTTTTATGCGGGGTTTTCATTCTCGTGTGGAATTTTTCCGACCGGGACCCACGATGCAGAGGTGTGTGTTGGAGGTTTCGCTCGCGCGAGTCGAACATCAGGTAGCGAGGTTACCAGCCGGGCCACGATGCGACCCCGAGAGGGGAAAACGTTAACTCCGCCTTCAAAGAGCATTCCCGTGTTTCCGCACACGGCAGTTTTTCCTAGCTCGCACTAACGAATAAATGGCGTTGTGTTATTTTAAAAAATTTTATTTACGTCTGCCATTTCCGAACGTTTACGTCTCTTCTTACCTACGGATTCAATTCAATTTCTACTTATGACCGGTTTTATTACATTGTTCCGAATACAGGTATCTAATATGAAAATTTTTGTTCGTAGTAATTATTTTAGTTTTTACGTTGAAGGGGAGAGAAATAACCGAAATAAGCCATATTAATTCTTAGTATTAAAATTGCATAGCAGAGATCGCCCGTTGAGGAATTTTGAAAGACCATAACATATAGTGTTTTAACAGTATAATTACACTTGTAGTCAAGGGCATAGAATTGTAGGATTATAAGGGGACCCGCGAAAATTCGTCAAGAATGGTACGGAGGAAGCGTGTGGCCCGAGATTTTTGTGCATTGGTCTAAACAACACGTCATCTCTGGAGGCGGTGCTTGCACCTTCTTTCCTTATTTAGACCAATAGGTCTACGCATGCAATAAGCACAAAATAATTAATATATAGAAGAAGGTTTTCCATGAACTATAGATTTGACGTTATTATGTTTATCGAGCCCTTTTCATGGTCACAGTTTCGCAAACGCAAGCTGGTACCCACAGTGAAGGGCTACTTAATTGCAGGGGGCGGGGGCTGATTCCCCCTGCACCGCCCCCCCCCCCCCCTCTATGGATATACGCCTGTGGTTGTAGTCATTCCCAATAAAATAACTCAAAATAAAACAATGATTTCACAGCGTAAAATATTTGTAGCAAGCGGTCAATATTAGCTTCAAGCATTCCTCTAAATAACATACTGTGCTGCGATGAAGAAAAAAATTTTAAAAATTTGAAAACATTGATCTTTATTAAGACTTCAAAAGTTTTTAAGCCAAGATGGTGCATTTTGGTTTTCTATTTTTCCCCCATAACTGTATTTATTTTAAATATAACTACGGCTGGTTGTTTGAACGTCCTCATCAGTCCTTTACACTTGGGTTTTGTATATTTTTGTTTTGTAATTTTTTTAAAATTTTATTGTATTTTTATAGTGCCAGCCAGTTTTGGATTTGGTATAGGCCTACTGGCCAACACTAAATAAATAATTCAATTAAAAATTCACGAGAGAAATAAATTTATTTTGTCTTTCTGAGCTTTAGAATTATAACACATTTAATAGTTTTCTTAATAGAAAAAGTTTATATTAAAAAAATCTATTGATTACGAAATGATTTCATTAAAACCTGCTGATACTTGAATATAGATTTAGTTAGTGAATTACAACCCCAATATTAAATTTTATAAGGAAATATTACGGTTCATAAGATGTCATGAAAATTATATACAGTACCAACATTTTATTTACATTAATTATTACGATTCATTCGTCACAAATTTAAATCCAAAATAGTTTGTTACTTGGTCCTGAATAAAAATATAGAAATTAATCTTAACCTTAGTGTGTATTCTAATAAATTAGAGACGTGTTCGCAATTTTTAAGAAAAAATATAATCACACAACAAATATGTTTTATCACGTTAGTAAAATAACTCCTAAATTACTATAAAATACGCATTGCATAGTAATTGCAGGTATTAAAAAATGTTCTTAATTTTTAGTTTATATTGCTACAAAGACTCCGTTTTCTTCGTTATTCAAACCATATATCTATATGAGAATATTAATATATTTTATAATCACTTTTTAATGCACAGTAATTATACTTAAAATTTAAAAGCGCCATAAGTTATACTAATAGGAACAGATATAGTGTTATCGTTAACACGTCACGTGACCATGTGGATGACGACTTACATGAATTTACTCCCTATCCAAACCTTCCCATAGAAGTTTTCACTTCAACATCTTTCCATTTTTATATTTAAATGACTGTGTTTTGTCTGTCCACGCGGACGAAGTGCCGGGGGCAGCTACTACAAAATAAGCACCAGGCAATAATTGCTTTAAATTCCCAAATGACTTTTTATTCCCAGGTGCGGCTACTGCAATGCAGTGCGCATGCCAATTCGGTTCCCGTGGATCCGAGCAGAAGGTATTCCGCCAGGCTTGGTAAGGGTAATGTGCACAGCTTAATGGAAATTATTAATTTAATTTCATCCAGCCATACGTTGGTTTATTCCCCCCTGTTAATCTACACGCTTAAAAGAATTCGCATTAAAGCTAATGTTCAAAAGTACACCGAAATCCTCTTGGAAATAAGACATACGATTGGTAGGTATCCATTTGGGAAATGAGATTTTTTTTTTTTTGCTTTGCAGTGATAACAACGAAAGGTAGTGAAATAAAATTTTATTTGGATATTGTTTTTTACTTACACAGTATTTACTGCTACTTTATAATTATGTTTAAAACAAAACATTTTCCTAAGATTTTTAAAATATTTCTTTGTTTTTAAACGATGGACATAACAGTAATAATTTTATGCCTATTATCACAAGACCTTAGTAAATGTCTCATGGAAAAATATGTCACAGCAGTGGTATAATAAAGTTCCGCAACACTGATAAGCTGAAATACAAAAAGTATGATTTTTGACAAGCATCTCGAAATTAGTTTTCAAGCTCAGATAGATTATCTGAAGAAAAAAATAAATAGCGAAGTCTGTCTGTCATCTAATAGGTTTATCTGTATTTACGAGCCACAACGGGTAATTTTTTGTTAATAGAAAAATTTATTTTTCTTAACTAAAACATTTTAGTTTTAATAGTATAAGTATCAAAATGTCTTGATGGAAGGAGTGAAAAATTATGATATTTTAGAAGTCATAATTGTTAAAAAGGTACAGTGGTTACACTGAAAATATATTTTATTTTATCTTGAAATTATTCATAACTTCTAAAGTGTATATCAGTTAATAATTTAGATAAATGCAAGAATAATTTTTGAATACAAGTATTGGTAACGAGAATCAACAGGTTTTAAAGATTACCAACAATTTAATATTAACGAACGGTAAATTTACATCACAGAATGTAATTATTTTAGTATAAGTAACTTTCTAAGAGTTATATTATAAAATTAATAAAAACATAAAGACGATTATTTCAAGAAATACACAACACACACAAGTATGTTTAATTCTGATAATTGTTGAAGTAGAATAAAAGCTTATACTGATATATAGGTTCTACTTTCACTGTTATTGGAATTAACAGGTTTGTTTGAGAATATATGTAAACAATAAATGCAAACTCAGTTACTAAGTTTGTGTCACTATTTAGCAACTTTGCCTTGCACTTGAATGGCCCTTGTCATTGTATCATAGGTTGTTATTCGACACTCCCCGAAAGACCAAGAGCCATTGACAAACTCCTAATAATCATGCATCGAATCCCGTGCGACCAGAACAGAAGGTAAATTGTGTCAGCAGCCAATGAATGACATCGACTTGAGTGCGTACAGGTTTGTGGGATCTATCGTGAAACCAAAAAGTAACTAAAAAATTTAGCGGGTCTCTAGAATTACGGTAGCAATCTACTTCCACGAGCCAATTTTGTAAAGGAAAATTGCCTTCATTATTTGATAAAAAAAAAAATGCGCCAAGGAAGAACCGGAATTCAATTATATGTTTGTACGCCGGTACATTAGGTCGCGACACCACAGCTAATAGAAGATATACTAATTGAAGAACTAATTTAATATTCTCT
This sequence comes from Bacillus rossius redtenbacheri, assembly GCF_032445375.1. NCBI lineage: Eukaryota > Metazoa > Arthropoda > Insecta > Phasmatodea > Bacillidae > Bacillus > Bacillus rossius. Next base: position 28,406,314 of record NC_086340.1, on the reverse strand, counting down.
TCAAAGCGCTCCGCGATGGTCGCAGATCATCTGGAAGGACTTTCACTTGAAATACCGATGGCGGTGCACTCCATTTACCACGGCGTTCATCTAAAATTCTATTACTCGGTGGGGCTGGGTGTGTTCCCCCACCCCTTCTCGGTTCACTACGCCATCTACCGGGGCACAGATAGTCGGCGGCGTTGCTCCTAATGGTGATTTCTCTTTGCACCGCCCCGGGGAGAAGATCTAGGGCGTCAATTTTTCTTTCGCTCTTCGCTCGGACTGTCTGCTCAACCCTACCCTCCCCACGCACCTCTTTCCCCATCCTACTTCACTCGCCAGTTTACTTTCGCCCGTCTTTCGCATTCACGGGCGAGGCGAGATGGATGGCGAGCTAGAGGACTAACAGAGATTTTTTTTTTCTGGAAAGGGTGCGAGGAAAGAGCAGTGAGAAGTACTGGATGGAGGGAGGATATCCCCCCAAATAGATAACTCAGGTCCGTGTGTGTGTGTGCGTGTGCTCCGTTGCACGCACGAAAGGCGCGGACGTGCAGTCTCGCGGAAATCGTTCCGTTACCAACTTGCAGTGCAGTTATTTTTTTTTTTTTTTCGTAAGAGCAATGCTGTTGAGTACGGACAGAATTTTTCAGGTGTTTTGTCATCATAAATGAAGGCGGGAGAGCTCGTATAAGTACTTCGCCTTTAAGTTATAGGTCCTTGGAATATTTACTCTTAGATGCTAAGATCTTGGAAAGCACCTGAGAACGTATCCTTTACAACCAAATTGTAATTGGTTAATTATAAATAGAATTTTTTAGTCAGGTTATGTCATCTCATTAGATCCAGTAACGATTTAATAAAATATTAGTTTTTTTTTGACAAAAAAATTTCTTTGACTTCTTAAAATAATTTGTTTATATGTCACAAGTAACTAAATTTTTTATTCCATTATTTCACTGACAGTTAAAACTTATTCTGTTTCTTATTATGTATCTCAAACAAAATTTAGTTTGCAGCAACATAGTCTGAGTGGCTTATATTTAAAAAAAACGTTCTTTCGCCAACTAACCATTTTCTGTTGTAAATAATGAGGTAAATAAAGTATCAAACATCAGTTCACTGCTGCATATTACATAAGTATATGTACACGTGTAAATGTATTTTTTACCTCGTTAAATAAACATCACCTCCGCGCTTCCAAGACGTCAGAGCACGCATCGCTCGCGCATCGAGATGCACGATGCACGCGATTGGCCGGGAGCGGGGTGACGCGGCGTCTGCATCGGGCGCATTGGATTCAGTTACGGAACACCGTTTGGCTGAGCGCCCGGTGCGCGCGAGTTTGGAAACGGGACCGACTCACGATCCGAGCCGTCAAGATGAAGCAATTCCAGGGATCGCGAATCATTTCCCCAACCTCCCCTTCCCCCTCCCACACAACTCTCTCACACCGACGGAATGAGTTAATGGTTAATTTCGGGAGACTTCTCCTGCAGGGGAAATGGCTAGTTGAAAATATTCCGACACGTCGCTTTCGCCCATTGAAACGAGGAGACCTTCGAATCCATCCCAAAAATGTAGTTCCGTGGAAATTATGTGAACCGAGATTTAATTTTCTTTGACAGCGAGGTCATTAGCTTCATAAACTCGATGACTATAAGGATGGAAATTTTTGCGGAATTTTGTGGTCTCAATGTGGACTGCTATCGTTTAACCTTTGGATTTATTCGATGATTGGATCACCATTGTCTACGACTGCGGAGCCAGTCGACATCCAGCCAGCAGTAAAAAGAAGGAATCTCGTCGATCAGCTCAGAAGAAGGGGAGGGCCCACTTAAGGAACCAGCCAATACGAGGGTACGCTGTAGACCTATATAAACCAAAATGTAAATGTTCGTTTGTTCAAAATCTTAAATCTCCGAAAGTTCTTCACCGATTCCTATGAAATTTTGACATAAATTTGCATTTGAATACATGCATGTTTTTATATACTTATGTGACACCTGTGACAGGTAAAAGTATGGATAAAAATATATATGAATGAATGCTGGTGTGTTTGTCTTCTGTTTTGTAACTTTAATAAATTTAAATATATAGACATACCAAGTTAGAGATATATAATGAGTTATATATAGGTAGAGAGAGGGATATATGCAGCTAGAGAGAGATATAGAGGGATAGAGTGAGGGATACTTATAGATATAGAAACCTAGATACATTAAGATATATAAAGAAATAGACTGTTATGGAGACATGGATAGAGATTTATATATATATATATATATATATATATATATATATATATATATATATAGAAATATAGTGAGATTTATAGCGGAACATTTATAGAGATACAGAGAGATAACGATATATATATATAGAAATATAGTGTGTTTTATAGCGGAATAAACATTTAGAGATATATAGAGGAATAAAGAGATAGAGATGCTTTGTATATGTGTACCTACATCAAAAAAATTACAAAATAATTATTTAAAGAGGCATAGCAAAGGATGCCGGGAATAAGGTAGTAGAACTATAAATTTTAGCATGACATGATACATTTTGCGCAAAATGTTCGTACCTGTATGAGACAGATTTGTGACTATTTAATACAAAATTTACACTCACGCCATGTACGGGGCAAGGAACCTGGAACTCCTAGCAGCAAAAACTGGCGTACGTAAAGCTACGTCATAGAGGTTAGAACCGTGCATTAACTGTTCAGTGGTTAAGGGCCCGCCTACCTGAGTTCACACACGGTATGCAGAGCTTCAGAAGACACCACGCGATTTCTGAAAACTGATCAAGATATCCGAGTGGGGCTTGTTTGCGAAAGGCATTTAATTATACGGTGAGAGCGGATGAGTAGTTCTGTCTCTGTGTTTCGTTTCCAAACTGGATTTTTAAGATAGCGAATAGTGCTAAAACGCGTGTTTTCAGAATAAATTTAGACAAAAAATCTGGTACAGATTCAGAAACCATTCAAGGGACTAGCATTCCCTATTTAGCTTAATTCCTCCGCCATCTTATGTTATTGTTAGCGCTCAAATTTCATGCTGCTCTGAGCTCGATGAGAAGACTGCATGTTACTTCACTGACTTGCTCTTAGAGGCGATACCGCGCTAGAAGCACCAGAGAGCGTCGCACTTATCATCCCGCCTTACTAATGCAAGCAGATACACTCCTGAATACGTGAGCCCCTTAATAAATGGCTGTCTGTAGTTGTGGTAATAATGTGAATGATATTTCAATTATGTATGGAACTATGCTAGTGTTAACTGAGAATAAACATTAAGTATGTCCTATGAATGCCTGTCTTCTAATGCGAGTTTCAGTCGACCTCTGTGCCTAAGTTTTTACACAATTATTACTACTTCTTGTTATACGCTCGAGTGGTTCAATAACACAAACTTAGATGCAAGTTATCTTTGTAAACAACCAACCATTGCCAATTACAACAAATCAAAATGAGTTTTAAAGTTTCTGTTAAGATAATTGAAATGTTTGTACTTTGCTGTGATTGATCCTAGAAATTTGATAGTCCACAACCAAATTTAAAAAAAAATATAAAAACGGAGACAGTTTTATATGTTGATAAATAAATATTTATAAATTTAATTGGCTGTTAATGAATAAATTCGAAAATATATAGCCACTGTAATGAGATTATTGTAAGGTTATATTAATTTTATTCCCAATGTTGATATTTGACCGTAATAAATTTTTATTCGAAATACATGAAAATCATTTTTCTTAAAATGTAAATGACAATTATTACTAAATAACTCCTGAGACGTGTTTTTAAAAAAGTTTAAAATTACGCTTATAACTGGCTAATGGGGTCGACACTGCAGTCGAACGCCAAGAATTTCATTAATACTATCTTACCTAAAAAAAAGTTATAAGAGTAAACCATCAATAATAACATAATATTTGCTGAACACTAGTTAAAATATCAAATAATTTACCTTTGTGGTTCTTTATTTTATTATTATTACTTGTTAAAAAAATTAAATATACAATTTTTTTGCGAGAGCATGTTTTCGCACGGCTAAGTTATCGAAACTCCAAATAAAAAGTGTTTATTTGGGGGGTTATTAAACATTGAAAAATGTTTAGTTATTAAAAAAATTTTTATTTTTATTATTATTTAGCCTACGAGCGGTGAACTTCGGATTTGTTCGGAACTATTTGGGGCGTCTGACTGCTAGAACCGCTGCAAAGCAGTATTTTCTGTCCCACCTAACTCTTCTCACATGGGCGTTTCACTCATCCAGTGGCGAACTTTCCAGCTTTATTGCGTGTTAATTGATCCCCGCATGACCCGGCCCAGGTTAATTTCCTGTTTACATGGAGGTTTTACCCGGGCCGCAGAAGCTAGTTTTGGCTACAGCGACCGCTACGAATGGCCAATAAACTCCCCTGTAAGTACAACCTTTCCTGCATGGTGAAATCGTAGCATGATAGCTTGTATATGCTTTAAGCGTGAGACACGCCTAGGTCCACATTTAACCTGGACCCTTCCCGCACACTTTAAGATAGATTAAATTAAGGCGTATACAATAACCCGTCTCCTTCGTCCGTCATCCGTTCGTCCGCCACTATTTCGTCCGTCAACGCCAAACGATTTACAACTTGACTTCATCCGTCCGACAGACTATTTCCCCGAATAAGTGCTGACAACAATCCATGATTTTCTTTCGGAGATTCATATAGATGTTGTTTGCTTTTTATTTCGTGTTTTTATGTACGTATTGTATTAGCATTTCCTCGGAAAAAGGCAGAGTCGTGATTGAATGGTTTGGACATTAGTTTTAAGAACCGTAATGTTACTATAAAAAAAACATCTGTACGACCTATACAAACACCACAGGCCTGTATTCGGGTAACAAATGTCTGCCGCGGCCAATATCATAGATATAATACAATTTGAGTCAGGGTAAAATTCACAGTTCTCTATGTATACTCTACTATACTTTTCTTTACCCTATATGTAGAACCCGGAAATTTCGCGGATTCGTCTAGCCTCAGGGTAGAATTCTAAGTCAAATGTGGGCTTAACTCATGTTTTCTATTCTATTCGTTGATTTCGAAGTGAGAATATTTTTCTATCCCTGTTAAGTGGCACTACCTGATTCGCTTACTTCTGTCCTAGCTGGAGCATCGTCGGCTTAAGGTGGTAGAGGGGCGTGTCCAAATAACTGCGGTCCAATCACGAACCCAGTGCGAGAGTGTGAAGGTTTGCATTCTTACTTGCGACTAAAGGTATGCGCAAAATTGTCTTATCCTTACCGATATGCTCCCACTGATTTCTTACAATTTTTTAATTTTTATTTTTTTAGTGGGGCGATGTTATTCTGTCTCTCTACTGCTAACTGGTAGCTGACTGGCCCACAGTTTTAGAGCGGAGTGGTGGAAAAATAATTGTGAAACTATCATCAAAGGAATGCTAGGGCCGATATTCCAAGACACAAAAATAACGGTTCAGTTGTTGAAAATGCTAAACCTATACCCTAACCGCATTACTAGGCCACGGCAAGTCCTTTAATTTTTTAGGGAACGAATTTTGGTGTCCTATCCGTAGACGTTCTGTTGACCAAATAACGCGCATGCGCAGAGCTCACCTTTAAGTTTATTTCGTCCAGATGGCGGACCAGCGTCTGGCGTCATTAACTCGTATATATTCAACTTCGTGAACATCGGGGGACGTACCAAAAGTATTGGTGTGCAAAAATTAAACTTTTTTTGGTAGCGAAACTATTCTGGAATACATTTTGTGCGCTTTGTTGGTCATAACAAGAAATAATCGCAACTTTCAAAAGTACTTGGGAAATTAGAAAGGGCGTTCTTTATTTTTTTTTGCGTTGGTGCTGTTGTCTCTAGGAATTATTTTCCGTAACAATTTTATTGATCGAGGCTAAACATCCGCTAGGATGTGTCGGAACCAGTTTCTAGTCTCGCTGCAGGGCAACGTTCACTAAAACCGTCTGTCCATTAGATCACTTACTAGGATGCGGTTTCGACACGTGTTACGTCGCGGTCGTATCCCAACAAGGCATTGGTTATTCGCAAACCTATAACCGATCGTTTGAGGAACACACAACGCCCTGGGTTGTAGATGGTGATCAAATGAATCCATTAAGTTTCCTTGTACCTCAGCGTAACTTTTTTTTTCCATCTTCCCTCGCAAAGGAAAAAGAAATCACGTAGGGACACCTGTATTTCGCGATTTCATTTCATGTCAAGGTATTTCACAAAACACTGTATCTTTTTCTAAGAGTCATGGCAAACTGTGAGGGTGCAGCAGTACGGTGACCACATTCTCATTGGCCCCGACAAGAGCGGGACGACACCTCTCACCGACCTCAAGCCAATAACCACAGGAGAAAAGCTACAGTATTTTGTGAAATACCTTGACACGAAATGAATTCGCGAAATACATGAGTCCCTAGAAATCAGGTGTCTGACGTGCGTTTTTTTTTTTTCCAAATTACTTGGTCTTACCGACAGAGACTTGTGGAGGCGGAGTCGAAGAGCAGCGCATCACACGAGGATTCCGCCCCCGTGGTTTCTGCCCCGACAGACGCCGCGCCATGATTGATGGTCGTGACGTCACGCCGGCGGTGCCGACCTGTTTCCGCCCCCCCCCCCCCCCCCCCCCCCCCCCGCCACACGCGAGGGAATAACGGGGCACAAAAGGACCTCCGCGAGAAAAAAAAAATAAAGCTCCCTCTACCGGGCTTTAACAACTGTCGATGGCTTCCGTCAAGCGAAATGTGCTGATAATTTATGATGCGGCCACATCAATTGGGGGGTGTTTTCACGCCCAGCTAATATGATCAGTACTGATGAAAATATACTGCAAAATTTTAAAGTTGATATCAGCTTATAAAAAGAAGAAGAGCGTTTGTTTGTTCTTGTTCGATAAAACTAATTCATTTAAGGTATTTAACTAAACAATTTGGTATTTTTTTTATATATTTCTGCTGGTGATTTAAATTAAATGATATATTTATGTTGTCAGGTTTATAATTTGTTTCCTCCCATTCATTAAGAATCTGAAAGACCAAAATATATTTCAACCCTAGCGTGAAACGAGAGAATGAAAGAGTGTGTAATGTGTATTTAAACTTCATATTTCCCGAATATTATTCATAAATAAATTTAAAAAAAAAAAAAACCTTCCACCCGAAACCTTGAATACTCTTGGTTTATTACATTTTGATAAATCCAATTCTTTAAAAATTTATGCATGTAACTCTTAACATAAATATTTTTATGACAGAAGTCACAAATATTTAATTTAAAACTTTTTAACACACTATTACATGCTCAATGTTCAGCTAGGTAAAAAAAAAATTAAATTGTTTTCAGTTTCTCGAAACAATTGTTAAAAACTAGAATATTTAATATTTATGTAACAATTCAATGTAGTAATATAAGTGTTTAGTAACAAATTTGAGAAAAAACCTGAATTAATAGAATTATAATAATTTAGGAAAACACCCGCATAAGCCTATCGATATCTTCATTAAGACAACCTTGAGCAGAGTCCACACGATAAATCTGAGCTCTATGAACAAACTTCGTCTAGAAGAATATTTTTTTCATAACAAAAAATATTATAAAAACATATACACGTATTATATTATAGAGTGGTTCCGTTTCTAGAATTATGCCTTTGAAGTTAGATATCAACTAATTTTTATTGTAAAAAAATAGAGACATTTAAAAAATTGAAAACTTATCATCCGAAAAATGCTAAGTTTAACTTAGTTACACATCCACTGCAAAACGGGTTACGATGGGGAAATTATTTCATTGAAATAATAGGGAGAAAAAAAATATTTTCTTATAAAATAATGTCACGCAGAAGTTTAAAAAGTTTTTTAAATACGGATTGATTATTTTCACACCAAAACTAATTTCTTATTACTAGAGACCGGAAAAATTCGCGGTTTAATTTCGTGATAGGCTAGAATCCAAATGCGTTTAACTTTCTGCTGCTTCAATATTGGACCACAGTTTGCCTGCAGGACTCTTGAGCCAATGAATACCCGTCAACGAAAGAAGTTTCAAATCACAAGCCTTCCAGTTGACAGTTCTCACGTGTCAGTAGCCAATGAGCATATGTACCATATAATAGGATCGTGGAGTCTATCCTAGAGGTCATTGAAACAGCGAATTTTTCCAGTCCCTACTTATTACTAATAAAATATGTTGTTAAAAATACCTTCCGTAAGGTGAGAGGCGGGGTGGTTGAGTGAATAAAACACCAAGGTGGTACGGGTTCGATTCTCGGCGGGGTTGAAACGTGGTAGGCGTTATCGTGGCCGGTGGGTTTTCTCGTGATACTCCCAATCATCCGACCAACTCATTCCGTCGCTGCTCCACACTTCATCCCGTCTCACCTCAAGCATTCTTCAGGCTGTCCCTCAGGGTAGGGCAGCCGGCTCCTACAAGTGTCAGCCCCGTTCCATCCATGCAGACCCTGCCTCAAACTACTGGGAAACTACGTGTCGATTTTCCTTTCCACCTTCATCTTACTTGACTATCAGTGCCCTCCCTTTTTTTAACGTGACAACGCCTAATAAATCGATGAACGCCGGCTGCACGCACGAAAAAGTGTCCCGTAACGCACATTGTCCCGTTACATTGTGTCCCGTTACGCTCATTGTACGCTTGCGCCGCATCTATCTCTCTTCCACTCGATTGGAACAACCATCGACTTGACTTTTTTGAGGCACATTTAACTTGAAACACTCCCATTCGTTTCCTACTTTTCATATCATCGTCCTATCCTTAACTGAATAACACAGATTGGAAGAAGTTAAATAGCAAACATGTATAAAAGTTATAGTTAAAATAATCTCTTCGTTAAAGTAATAAACATATTTGAATTAATAAGTGTAAATAAAAGTAAATTTATCAATTTAATTGTATATTTCATTTCACTCCTTCTTTGTATCCATACAAAATAGTGATAATTCAATAAAAATGATTCAATTTTATTCATTAAAGTATGCAATCATTTCATCAGTGCTTTTTATGACGTTGTTACGTTAAACTATCGTCCTTAAACCAACTTTACAGACAACCAATTTTTTTTGTCACAACTCTAGCATACAAGTTGTTGTGCGTGTTGAGCACTTATCAGGAGTTGTAATTTTTTTCCGTTCTAAATGTGATACTAGCGTTTCACGAAAACGGCGAAGATACGTATCATATCAAAAGCCACTTTATCTCGTTTGGTTTACTCAACGATTTTTTTTCTTCAGATGCTTAGAGTTCCGTTTTAAACACTTTCTCTATTATTCGTAATAATATATTTCTCGATTCCAACTCTAAAGGACACTCTAGACGATGCTCTAGTCGTATATTTGTTTTCAAAAAAAATTTGCATTGAAACTACAGTCTAAGTTGGCTGTCCTAATTCAGATGCATCGTGTTGTTCTAGTCTCATATTTGGAGAGACAAGCTGTGGTATTTTCGGCTGTCGCGAGACGGATATTGGCGCAAGAGAACACGTGTTAAGGCTCCGCTGCACAATTCCTGTTGAACGTTTTTTTATCTCGCTAGTTGGAAATTTGAATGATGAAATATAGTCTATTGAATTTGATGTTGGTCCATAGAAGCAATATTGTATGTGTTTCTTATATGAGTAAACACTGAAAATAAACTTGTTATGAGTAACAATGCCGCAACTGTTCAAGCGAACATTTTAACATAAAAAATTGGCCTCACTTATAAGAAATCGTATATTATTAGTAGAGACCCGGAAAATTCGCGGGTTCAATGACCTCCAGGATGGACTCCAATATCCTCTACACGCTCGGGAAAATGCCAACTGTTCGTTGGCTATTGACTTGTGAGTCATCTCGACTGGGTGGCCTGTGATTCGACACATCTATGAGTGAGGGTCTCTAATTGGCCCTCAGTCCTCCAGATTAACAGTGAACCAATGACAGAAGCAGCACTATGGTATAATTATTTGAATTTTAGCATAACACGAAATGAACCCGCGAATTTTCCGGGTCTCTAATTAATAGTACCATAATTTTATCGAATTCAATTTATATGGAAAAAAATGAAACTCTTTTATATGTCGTTTTCACGTAACTTTTCTCATATTTGAAAGTTCTAAAAAGTAGTACTATTTTTCCAATTGTCACTTCGAAAGTAACACGTGATGTTTGTTTACGACAAATGACAATTACATGAAGGTCTTTATTAACAGGATGACAGGTAAATAGCTGGTACCAATTTTTATAACTGTCAAGTTTGAGACAAGATTCATTACACAGACTGCACATACTCAAAGTGGTCCTAGGTAGTTAGAAAATTAAATATATATATATATATATATATGAAATTACGGCTGCCATCTTTATTTAATAGACTAATTTCACTCCAAGTAGGTCATAACTTGCTAAGAATAAAATAAAAGTTTTTTTTTTTTTGATTGGTCATTGGTAGACAACAAGAAAATCACATCCTTCTCTGTGTGTTTACAAATCGCTCAATGTTTTCGAGGACCTATCTACAGCACCGAAGTCCAACGTGAAGGTATTTCACGTCTGTGTCATTGACGTCTTCGTCGCAACACGTACACCGCGGAATGCTCCAGGCTCATGAGGCATGGAGCGTGTCGACGGGCCTTAAACGCGCGTCGGGCCCGCTGCTTCATCCCTGTGTGTTCCTGTCTGGCTCCCGCCGGTGTGGTGTTGGCTAGGGGAGGGGATGACGGGGGAGGGGAGGGGGGTTTTGCAAGCGGAGGTCACGTGTTTATACACCACACACACACACACACGCGCGCGCGCCTCCCACCCTCGCACCAGCGGCCTGGAAGCCATGAGCGCGCATAATAATCAGCAGGTCCGGGGCCGGGCCCTGCAAATGAGTTTATTATGTATGGGCGTGGCGGCGTCGCAGCGGCTAATATTTGGCGGGTGAGAAAGGTGTGTCGGGGATCAGGGGGGGAAGTGCACAGCACGTGTGGGCGACGTGCCGGTGCGTGCCGCGCGCTCGCTCCCGTGACACCCGCTGCCGGCGCAAACAGAAACCAGATGTTCACTAACCCCGAGCCAGACACTCAAATAATACCTACGTGTTCATGAATATACTTTTTTTTTGTGCTGATTTCAAAAGTGAGCCCTAATTAAAATGACTTTAGCAGATGGTAATACAATTTTAATAAAGTTTTTCAGTGGCCTGTAATAAATTGCTTGTTATTCCACCTTAATTGATAGGCCTATTTATATATATATAAACTAGCAAACCCGGCGAACTCCGTTTCGCCATCAAATGGCTCCGTTTTATGTAACATTTCGTTTGGTGATTAAAAGATGAAGAAAATTTTTTGTTTGTTTTATATTTGAAAAGGAAAAATTTTATTTCATTTCACAACAGTAATGAATTCATTTCGATTACAAAAATGAAGTGTTATTTAGTTGAACTTCTCTAAGTAAATGAAAGTGAATCCAAAGTAAATACTGAATCGAAGCGTTATACGTATCCGCAAATTATCCGTTTCATTGAAGTGCTCTTTGGTAAACCACATTTTTTTGTTTTTTGGTCTGACGTTAACACAAACAAAGCGGATGGTTTCCCAACTCGTGAACACGCAACGTATAACTGCCCATGTGAAAAACAATGATTTTCTAAATTTATTCCGCAAACACTAAGCGATTGGCCTTGCGACTTGTTAATTGTCATTGCGAACGCAAGGCGAACTGGAAATTGCAATCGTTTGAAGTCAAACGGAAGATCAGTCGGAATCATTGGTATTCGAGGAATACATACATTTTCACCTGCGTACTTTCCGTTAATAATGGTTGCCTCAATCAAATTCGGCATAAGTCTTTTTACCGAAAGTCGAGTACCGTTGCAAAGTCGCGGTGGATTCAAATTACGCAATATCATAATAACTGTACCAACTTTGAGCAGCAAGTTATGTGGTGGAAATCCTGGTAACTCCAGAGAGTTCAAAAACTCCGTTGGATAATTTACTACATCATCGGGATTTGTTATGGAATCAACGGATTTGTATGTCACCAAATCGCCAGAAATTTTTGATTGAATGGTGAAATTCAGTGCGTGTACATCATTATTCTTTGCGGCAAGAATTGTTCGTTGACTTAACCAAGCATTATTCTGATAATTCTCACTAATGTTTGGGAAAACATTTTCAATAAGAGCTAATTGAGAGTCTACAAATCGGCAAAAGTCGTTGGTAAGAGTAATTAATCCAGATGTCGCATCAACTGGGACTTTTCCATTTCCAACATCTAAAAATTGTTTGGAAAATTGTGCAGCACTTTGATCATTTTGAAGTTGAACTCTCATATTAGTGGTTAGCGATAATGTTTTTACGTTATTCCATAAAGGTGATGCTTTCAGGCAAGCATTCAATTCATCTGCAGGCGTTCCACGGGGAATTACTGGCAACGTCTGCCTGAAATCGCCTGCCAACAATATCATCAAGCCGCCAAAGATGTTATTTCGCCGAAGATACTTCAGTGTGAAGTTAAGTGCTTCAAGTGATTTCTTATGTGCCATTGTGCACTCATCCCAAACAATGAGCTTGCATTGCATCAACAATTTTCCCATTGCACTGGATCGGGAAATATTGCATGTTGGAGTATCAATTGTGTTTAAATTGAGTGGCAACTTAAGCGCAGAATGTGCAGTACGACCGCCATCTAGAAGAGTCGCCGCAATTCCAGATGATGCTAACGCCAAAGCTATGTCACATCTTGATCGAACAGTGGCCAAAATCAATGAAATGACAAATGTTTTCCCTGTTCCTCCAGGCGCGTCCAGGAAGAATATACCACCAGTATTATTGTCCACCGCTTGCATTAATGTTTCGTATACTTGTTTTTGCTGTTCATTCAGCAACGGCACATTATTTCGAACGAATTCCTGCAATGTATCAACATTGTATTGCAGCTCTCGATTTAATTCTTGGTTGAATGCATCGTGCATCGATCGATTTGGCGCAATCATTCCTACTTCAATCAGTAGCTTCTTTGCAATAGTCAAGCATTGATCCTCAATCAGAATCAATCCTTCATTGTAGATTTCATCGGTTATTTGGATGTCAGGATTATTCGTTTGAATGCGCAAGCGATGCAAGATATCTTCACATATGTCATCTTTGTATTTGTTCCATAACTGAATTGGTTGTGAAGGAAAACACGTGGTGATGATAATTGCGAACAGAGTTCGTATTTGGTACGCATTTGATGAAACAACTGAATCCGCAAGTGTTAAATCCCAATGAGAATCGTTCTCCAGCAAACCCAATAGTTGACATGCTTCTCGATATGTTTGGCATTGGTGGCCATTCACAGTTTTCAAATGCGCAAATGATTTTGGTCCATGTACATTTACCAACAGCAGTCGCAAATAAAAACATTCATCATTTCTAGGATGAACAGTATACATGCGACCTAGTGCATCAGTGGAAAACACCTGTGGCCAATCTGGAACTGGGGTTCCTTGTTTGCGACGTTGGAATTTCTTTGTTGATTGATTCCAAGTATAATACTTGGGCATTTCAAGGTACATCAGCGTCGCTGCGAATGGATCTGCTTCACACATTGCAAAGAGTTAGTCAATGTTGTTAATGGTGGTCGCTCAGCTCGTTGTGCCGCATTAGCCTCAGTGAATTAAACTCTTTGGCCATTTTCCAAATGCACTGCTAAATGTACAACTGTGGGATATCTTTCATGAATTTGAAATGACAATAATCGCCACAGTGCTTCATTAGTACTGACGTATCTGCCCATTTGGAAGTTGCTGATTTCGTCATTCGCATTTTCCGACGCAATACCAAACACAGCCATGTCGCTGCCTTTTGTGACGTACTTGCACAAATATTTGATTGATTTGGCCGAATGACAACTCTCAACGTTTGCATGTGTTTCGAAAATTCGTGATAGCAGCGGGCAATATGGTACAATGAATTCATTTCCGATCTCAATCTCTTGATTTTGAACATTAACTTTGATAGTTCGACCATTATCTTCTTTTAAACGCCGACGATAAACTGGATATCCATCGTTCCCTGTGACTGTTTCAGCAACTAACGGTCGCGGATATCGTTTTGTGCACTTTCCATCTACCATGCAAGGCGATAATGGATTTAATGCACCGCACGGTCCATGCACCATCTGTGTCGTCACAATGTCGTGTAGATGGGGATCAGTGACTGGATCAGGAATTTCAGCTGATATGATGTCATCCACTTCATTTGAATGTAATTTGTTCAGCAACCAAATTAGGATATGAGCATGCGGTAGTCCACGCTTCTGCCATTCCACCGAGTACATATAACAATGCGTGTCACCAAAAACTCGATACTTAGTAAGCAAATCTATCATAACCTTGAGTTTTTGCTGAAATATTCTGGCGATTATGTCATGGCGATCTTGCGGTTTTTGGCCCGGTTCCAACTCACGTTCAATTTCCGTCCACTTCGGATTGCATGTGAACGTAATAAATAAATCCGGAGTTTCATAATTTCGCACGTATGTCATAGCGTCTTGAGCGTATTCGTGCATGTGGCGTGGGCTTCCGATATAAGATGATGGAAGAATCGTCAGACGTCCAATATTCTGAACACCACCATCTGAATGAATAGCATCACGCAAGTGTATATAGTCCTCAGATCGTAGCTTTGCCTGATTGAATCGGATGAACGCTAAACGTTCTGTCTCGACTTTGAAATACATGTCGACAGCGAATTGCTGGAATAGCCGACGGCACTTCAGAATGACATTCTCCTCATGTGTACGAATCATCATACGATACGCATAGTAATTCATTGCGCTTAGATTTTTATTCGTTGATACGCCTGAAAATGCAAAATTAAATGAATTGTTAATGGAAACCAATAATAGCAATAATAGCAATAATTAATGGAAACCAATAATAGCAATAATAGCAAGTGTGTGAATATTGTACCTGTAATTGGATCGACCATCTTCAACGTGATGTCGTATCCGTCTTGCCCTTGCCAATAAATGATTGGATATTGTAACGCATCGTACAAACGATGTGTCTCGTTTACACGATGCATGATATTGCTTCTTCGCTGAACGACAATGTCTCGCGATTTAGTTGGATCGCCAACAATAATTGCAGCAACATCATTAACGGTGGGTGCATTGAATCTTCGCACATGTTCACCTGTTGGGGTACAATCCGCTCTTATGACAAATTTGTGCGTATCCGATGGCATTCGTTCCAATGCTGTTTTGAACATATTAACCACAGCATTATTAGCGTAAAAAAATGCTTGCAACTGTTCAATAATTCGTCTCTTTAACTGTTGTGTTCCCTGTATATTGCACCGCACATTCAGCTGATCCACCATCGACGAAATGAAATATATTTGCAGAAATTGATGCGGTTCATCTGGTGTTGGCACCATTGAACCATGCAAATGATATATTTGTCCTTGTATCTGTAATTGCAAACAATCATTTGTTTAAGAATACGGTGTAACTTCTGATCGTGTGATGGTGTAGTGTGTGGTGTATATGTAGTTGTTATGTATTGCAATTCATTGTGTTGGTGTGAGTGATACTTTACCTTGCAAGTCGGCATGAAGCCGCCTTCTCGAATGATATTAGCTCCAAAGGAAGTCATGCGAAAGCAGTTATTGTATTCAAGGATGTGTTGAAGAAAATGGCTGGAATCGGGATCACTTCCATCGAACAATGGTTTCAGTGGCTGTGGTGGTGTAAGTAATGGATCCAGTTTGACTTTTCCACTTGCGCAGCACAATCCAGCCGTTTCTCTTTTGAACTTTAACGCATTGCAATATCGGCATATAGTCGTCATTGGTCCAATATCTAAATTTTCATCATCACTGTAGTTCGCAGTGGGATCATATTGGAATGCCAAGCGATTGTATGATGCCAATGATCTTCGTGTGCTCACGCGTTGTCTCAATCGGGCATTTTCTCTTATTATATTTTGTCTTTCTTCGCTTAAGTTCTGTGAATACACTTGTTGCTGGCTTGCATGTCTTGTGCGGCGGCCGATGTTGGCATGTCGTCCTCTAGGCATTTTGGGCTATGGACAGAGTGGTGAATTTAACCTCAAATTCACGATCCACATAATTTACACAGTTCAACTTACGACCTTAAAGACAAATGCCTGCTGTTGAAATTGAATAAAAATTTGCACAATATACGTTATATGTTTTTTTTACTTTTTTTTCACAATTTCACAGTAAACACAATACCGGTTTGTCACATGAAATTAACTGAGCAGAGAACAATGAGTAGTTGATTTGATGGTTTCCAATTGAAATGTTAGGAAACGAATAACTTATTTTTTTTTTCTTTTTTTTCACAATTTCACAGTAAACACAATACTGGTTTGTCACATGAAATTAACTGAGCAGAGAACAATGAGTAGTTGATTTGATGGTTTCCAATTGAAATGTTAGGAAACGAATAACTTTTTTTTTCTTCTTTTTTTTCACAATTTCACAGTGAACACAATACCGGTTTGTCACATGAAATTAACTGAGCAGAGAACAATGAGTAGCTGTCAAACAATGTATCACGCACCGGCGCCATCTACTTAAAATGTTGGTTTGTCCTGAATTGTTCCTGAATTTTCTTTGCTATAAACCTCACGGAGCCCGAGACCTTTCCAACGACTGCAAAACCGTGGAAATCGGTTCGTGCGTTCTGGAGTTATAGCGTCAGGAAGGAAAACGCGACTTATTTTTATATAGTAGATTTAATTTTTATTGTTTACCTCTTTCATTTCAATTTAAATATATATCATATAATCAAATTTTCTGTAAAAAAAAATTACAAATAGTCTCCAGTTGGTAAGTGTAATAGCACAAAGATATAAAATATCTTAAATAATGCAATACGGCATCACGCTAATGATACGTAAGTTTTAATTGGCACTAAAAAGAGAAGGTATTAAAGATGTATCAATGAGCGTACAGGTAATGTTTTTCTGAACAAATTTATATAAATAATTTCTTAACAAAAAACCAAGTGGTGAGACAAGTCTGAGATTTCCATGCATGTATACAACCTTATTTTGAACTGAGAAAATGTTTCATTGCCACAAGAGCAATAATTGTAATTTAAAATAATTCAAATGTAATCCATTGTTTAACGCCAACGTGCAGTCTTGTAGGTAATTGCAATTTAAAAAATATATAATGATTCAAAAAAGATGATAGTTGAACCATGGTACACGCAAGACTTCACGGAATAACTGAAACTCCAACATTTGTGTTGTGATATCTGGGAATGCCCAACAATTTGAAATTATTTTCAATTAATATTTACTTCAAACTAACACAGGTTTTCTGGAATACTTCTCATTTCGCAGCACACGCACGTACCCGCACCAACGGTTTCTTCCTTGTGATTGGCGTCCGTCTGTGAGAGAAGTCGTTGCCTTATTTGGCCGAGCCATTCAAGACGCGTTTGTTTCCGCACTGGATCACTGTGATTGGTGTTGTTACAATCGATATGTATCTGGGAGAAACTCACCTAATCACGAAACACAGACGATGCTACAGTGTTTTAACTTTCAGCTGGTCTCAAAATCTTTTCGCAAAATCTGCATGGCCCTACGGATCACATAAACGATAAACAGTCGAGCAGAACCGTCTGATGCCAATACGTCGGTGCGATATCCGGTACGCTCAAACGATTTGAAAGAATAAAAAGTCAGTGTTCGAATATTTCTGATTTCCTGGCGCAAACGTCCACATGAACAGATGGGAAGCCTTATTTTCACAGACGAGAGAGCCAAACGCCCGATCGTGCATCTTCGGTTTTTTTTTTTGTTCATTGTAAAAGGTTAGGTTAGCTACATTATAAATACTGTAATAAAACATTGTGGACGGTTGATTTGGTTAGGATAGCTACATTAAAGATACTGTGAAATCATGTAAACGGTTTCCTAGCCCTGGATAGCTACATATTAAAAAGTTATTTGCTAAGCAACCATAAAATTATTTTACAGTATTTTTAATGTATCTATACTTACCTAATATAACCAACCATCCACAATGTTTTAAAGTATTTATAATTTAGCTAACCTATCCTAATCGACCGCAAAATTTAATGCCACAGCGGTTTATACAATGAGATAGAATGGGGAAAAAAAGCGAGCATGAACTTCGGGGAACTTCGGGTGTGGCTCTCTCGTCTGTGAAATGAAGGCTTCCCTGAACAGACAGGCTGAAGAGCTGGGCCGAAGCGCTAACCGCGGCAGGAATGCGAACTTCGTCGACACACTTGCCACTCGCCGAATGCTGCCGGGGGGAGGAGGGGTACGTATGATACGCATATGCCTATACGTACAGTGTACATATAACATGCATAGCGTGTAGCACCCTGCGTTTCTCTCCTCCCGTCTCGCATTACCGTCGCATCGCCTGGGCAGTAGGTAGAGTTCCTGTGGACCAGGTATATTCCATTTCAAACTGCACATGGTCCCTTAGGATGCACTCAATAAAGTCCATGGTCAGGCAATCAAGTAAATAAGAAGGAAAAAAAACTGCCGCATCACGTCTCGAGGAAGGATTTCACACACCAATCTGCAGGCTGCCGAGTTGAGCTAGCGCAGGCGCGGATCCAGTTTTTTGGTCGGGGAATTTGTCCAGGTTGAGAGGGGAATTTCATAATGGTTTTGTCTCTTCCAGGGAATTTATTCAAATTTATGATTTGCAGCAGTAAAACAAAAAAAAAAACGGGTTTGCATTAATTTATATATTTCGTGACCACTAACAAAGAAACTATAATGGCAAGCCAAAATAAAATAAAAAGTCTGAAAGAGGAGGAACTTCGCAAAAAATAAGTCCCGGTTCATATAGCTATACCTCAATTATGTATTTTTAAAATTTCAATTTTGAAAATAGGATTCGTACGCAATCATTGGTGTTAATAATATAAAAATTTATGTTAAAATTAAAAACTGGAATAAAAAATCAGATGTTATTAGGACACTAAAAATGTTAAAGTCTACTCTATCATTATTTAAAATCCGATTTTTTAAAATTATTTTGTGGTCATTGCTACCTGGCCAAGGTAACAATATCAGTTGCTTTTCTTCCAAATACTTAGAGACACTTTTGGCTTTGTAGCATGATGCCCCATTATGCATAAAAATGGCATTCTCTTTTGGAACCACTCCCTTATTTGGGGGAATAATTCCCTTTCAAGAATTTCTTTAAATTTATCTGGCCTAATTGTCCCTTTGACAATGTGCAGCAATACGTGTGGTGGGACCTTACCCCGCTTTAAATAACAGCAATTTAAAACAATATTGAAGATCACGGTGTAAATGGTAGTGAAAAAAATTCCCATTAATCATGTTAAAGAAAATTAGAAAATTATTTTATGAAGCCTTGTTCTTTGTATTTTATAAAGAAAATCATAAAATTAAGTTAACAGATACCAGAAACCATATAAAATGCACACGTCTCATGAGCAAAGAAACGTGACGTATTTTAATTGAATTTTTGGTCATTACTATTCACAAACGCGGTTTTCAACTAAAAGCTTGTACATTTATGTGTACGTACAAAGTTAAGAAAAGCTCTGAGAATTAATATTAAAAATAAGTCTTTTCCTTTTTTCAGTTTTATTTAGGCCAACAATAATTTATATTTAACACTTTCGAAGTTATGAACTCATTAACGCAAAGTTTATAATTATATGAAATCCCTGAAGTGTAATTGATTCGCTGCAACAAATAGATTTAAGCGTAGAAAAAAATAAACAGAAATGACTTTTGCTGTAATGTATAAACTTCAAAAATATATTTTGAATGTTCGTGCGTTAACAGTTTCAGAAAATCTAGTAATTCCTAGGATTTTTTTTTTGCCATTAAGAAGGTGAACTTTAAAAAATAGAGCGATAAAAATTATGACCTAAAAACTGTTGAATCCAACATGGCGTCTTCCAGCTGCTATCTCTCCCCCTCATCAAAGTTCCGTAAAGATGCAAAAGTAACTGAAATAAAAGCACTGCGTACCCAGCATCTGGCTTCGTATTCAGGCTTCGTAACTTAAACCCGAGAAGAAACGTCGCGATGGCTCTTAAACTTTTTAATCTGGGAACATTCTCAGAAAATGTCATGGGAACAAAAGAAATAACAATATTGTCTGCTTCTTGTTTTTTTTCCCTTCCCGGAAAGGCACTGACTATCTTTATTCAATTTTCCTCTTTCAGTCTCTCAATGAAAAGAGACCCATTTCAAACAACTGAAGTGAATAAAAGAAGTATAAAAGTAACTGCCGGAAAATTATGACACATTGCAACTAGTTTTAAATATGACAACTAATATATTTTATAAAACAAATGTGTTGCATAAAATGTTTTAATGGTGTATTATAATTTTCTTCCCAATTATCATACATCATGGTGCACTTAACAGAGATTGAACGTCTCACAAATATCTAAAAAAAATCTTTACAAACAAACATTTATGAATGAACACGTAAAACGTTAACTTTTTGTTAATTAATCTACCGTTCCACATTTAAATTTAGCGTTGCTTTCCGTTTGTATAAATGAAAAAGTAGCTCGATATTTTAAAAAAAATAGTACTTCATGTCAGTGAATATTAAAGTTTAGAGTAGTTTACGAATTTGGATGAATAAACACATTATGATTACTTAAGAACTCATTGGTTAATAACGTCACAAGAAAGAAACAATATCACACTATATGACCATGTTATGGCTCTCTACAATACCAACACACTCGTTACAAGCACACAAAAATCTACTTTTTCAGTAAACAATTACTCAGGTAAATTAAAGTCAAAGAAGATTCAGTATTTCTTAAAATATACATTTATTTTACATTCCTAATTCATAAAATAATTTCAAATATTTACTGAAAATTTTTATTTTTTTAAATTAGGAGTCATTATTTTTCACTTTGCAATGCATAAACTTACTTTTTGATTAATATTTAAATCGATAGGATTCAGAGGTTACCTACGGTTGAAGCTCTGATAAACACCCAGAGTATCAAATCAGCGTCTGAAACTGAAAAAAATGATAATATATCCTCTTTATTATTATCACATTAAAAAAACCTCATGGTTGGTAACCGTTATGCAGTTCACAGTTAACACAAATAGTGAATACATTAAATTCTTTAAAAGGTCTTAGTTCCTGTTTTGAATGTAAAGTAGAAAAAATATTTACTCCTATCTGTATGAGTAATGGACATCGTGTGTGTTTATATGTATATTAACGCTCATCACTCACTCACAGACTGACTCTGTTACGCTGTGTTGTACCACCACGTATGATAATTCTTATACTTACTGCGTTTTGCGTACCATAATTTTTTATGTTTTAATAAGTGCATTTGAATATTTCACCAAAAATGGCACTACGACATAAAACGAATTCATTAGCATCAAATAAAATATCGATTAATGGTGATTTCATTAAGGTAAAAGATATCTTCGAACACTCTGAAACAGAAGTTTTAAAATCAGATAGTTAATATATACTAAAAACAAAGGGCCTACGCATAACTATTCCAAAAATATAATTCTTAAATAGTTATGCTACGCAATAAATATTTTATACATCCGAAAATTTATTTTGTCTATTTATTTAGTAAAATTGTTTGGAAATAATTTTAAAAAAATTTTAATGGTAAGATATAGTGCCACCAAAGCCGCGGTTTATTAGCTATTAATCATTAAAGTAGTAAAAGGAAAATTTTAATTTAACTTTTCAAATCAAATACGTTTTTAAAATTTCGTACCTATATATCATAAATAATTTACATTTGCACAATATTAAAATTAATTAAATTATAAATAAACTTTTTTTGTGTATTAAATTGAAGTGTTCGTTATATTCGTCATATTTCAACCGGCGTCTTAGGTGCCTTGCAACTAACTACATATTTAGTTCTACCATGAGAATTTAAGTGACTTCTGTAAACATCAAAAATCTAAAGCTGGGCACTGAGAAGAAAACCTGGCACTGTTTACTGCTGGGGAAGCTCATAATGACAACATTAAATGAAGAATTTAGTACTGAGGAAAGAAAATGGCATATTGCTGGCCGTAAGTGTTAACTGTATCGATTTATCTCCCGCGTTGCTTCAATAACACAGACTTTTGAAAAATGTTTGCAGAACATTTTTAACGCATCTCGCAAACTGTAAAATCCTGGGGCATTTAGGCATCTCCAGAAAATGGTGTGTCATGGTTAGTCTATATTCAGTATTTAGCAGAGAGCAGCCAGACAGACACGTGTATAGACCGAAGATTATCGATAATAGGATATGTACTACGAGGAATGTGTTAAAATTAGAGCTGAGTATTTTGATTACCAAAAGTTGTTATGGTCAGTACATATTATTTTTATTTAAAAAATTTTTATGGAAAACATCACCCCTTTTATACATTGACAATTATAAAGAAACCAAAATAATGAACAGGAAAGGGAAATACACAAACACAGAAAGCAAGTCAAACTCAGCCGAAGTCAATTATCAAACATAAAGACAGTACAAAGAATTTCAGAGGAAGAAATTAGTCAGAAAATAATATAAGAGCACAGAAGAAACGTGGGTTGACAGCGACAATACAGTTGTAACGAGAACAGAAATTACAGACAACACAACGATGTCGTTGGTGTGTTCAGATTATCTGTTTTGTATTATCTTTGGGCTCAACAGCAACGGCATATTACCATGAAAACATTTTAAATAAATATTTATCATTGGAAGAATCATTCAAATAACTTACATAGTATGTTTGTAGAAATGTTTTTCATTCTTTTGTGCATCTTGTGCTCCTAATAGAAGCAAAAACAAAATGTTTACTTTTATCATTTCCTTTTGTATACATAATAATTTTGTGCCTATGCATTGGAGAATGCCTTGCTCTTAAAAAAAAAACACATTCATTATTGTACCTGATAGTTAATAAAATTTAAATTTAATGAATACTGTAACTAAGTAACATTAATTAGTTGGTTTTAGGTACGTTATTGACATCATTTTCAAAGTTTTGGGTATTATATTTTATATTTAAAAAAATCAATACAATTCTAGTTAGATTACCACTTTTTTTGATATTCCGTCATCTCTGAAGCGTTAAATGAGTAGGGATTTCTTTCCTTTTTGTCTGTTAACAGTTCCACATGTGGGCCAGCCACCCTCTCTGGTCAAGCGAATATCCCCGAGTCACGGTAATTTACTGTTAAAAAAAATGGTTGTCTGTAAAGTCGGTTTACGGACGAAAGTTTAACGTGACAACGTCATAACAAAACATTGATAAAATTATTGCATACTTTTATTAATAAAATTGAATCATTTTTATTGAATTTTCACTATTTTGTATGGATACAAAGGAGTGAAATGAAATCTACAATTTAATTGATAAATTTACTTTTATTTGCACTCATTAATTCAAATATGTTTATTACTTTAACAAACAGATTATTTTAACAATTACTTTTATACAAAGAAAGAGTGAAATGAAATCTACAATTTAATTGATAAATTTACTTTTATTTGCACTCATTAAGTCAAATATGTTTATTACTATTATTTTTATTAACGAAGAGATTATTTTAAATATAACTTTTATACATGTTTGCTATTTAACTTCTTCCAATCTGTGTTATTCTGTTAAAGATAGGACGATGATAGGAAAAGTAGGAAACGAATGGGAGTGTTTCGAGTTTAAAGTGCCTCGAAAAAGTCAAATCGATGGTTGTTACAACCGAGTGGAAGAGAGATAGATGCGGTGCAAGCATACTTGAGCGTAACGGGACAATGAGTCATCCTTTTTCGTGCGTGCTTTCATCGATTTATTAGACGTTGTCACGTCACTATATATCCTATATATATATTTATATATGTGTATATTCCCTTCAATCTTCGAAGAAACTTGGTGGTTACCAATTATCCAGGAATATTTGTAAATTTAGGGACGCAGAATCAACTCACTCACATTGATCATTGATCTCAAAGTAAGTCGTAGTTTGTACCACGATTCAGTTACTTGAAATTACGAAAAAATTTCTTTCGTCTACTAGAGTTGAATTTTTTTTTGACGTGACAACGTTTAATAAATCGATGAACGCCGGCTGCACGCACGAAAAAGATGACTCATTGTCCCGTAACGCACATGGTCCCGTTACGCTGTGTCCCATTACGCTCATTGTACACTTACGCCGCATCTATCTCTCTTCCACTCGATTGGAACAACCATCGATTTGACTTTTTCGAGGCACATTAAACCTGAAACACTCCCATTCGTTTCCTACTTTTCCTATCATCGTCCTATAACACAGATTGGAAGAAGTTAAATAGCAAACATGTATAAAAGTTATAGGTAAAAAATAATCTCTTCGTTAAAGTAATAAACATATTTGAATTAATTAGTGCAAATAAAAGTATATTTATCAATTAAACTGTAGATTTCATTTCACTCCTTCTTTGTATCCATACAAAATAGTGATAATTCAATAAAAATTATTCAATTTTATTCATAAAACTATGCAATCATTTCATAGATGTTTTGTTATGACGTTGTCACGTTAAACTATCGTCCGTAAACCGACTTTACAGACAACCAATTTTATTTTTTATTTTTTTTTTTCGTCGGAAAGTCCGTAAACAGCGCAGGAGATGTTTGCTCGCGGTCACGCGGGACCAGGTAAACTCAGGTTGTCGCCGGCCGATGTCTCCGGACTTCACTGCAAAAGGGTCAGGACGCTGTGAAGTATATTCACCCCATGTTCCGTCTCGGGGACGTCCAGTGCTTGCGTCCACAAAGATTCCCCCGGGGGCCCGGCCTACGGACGCACGGACGCACGGACGCACGGACGCACGGACGGAAACATCCCGTCCCCCTGTTTACGGCGAGAGGTTCGCCCGAAGGGACAGTTCCTCCTCCCACGTGTGCCCTTGCGAGAGCGACGGACGGTTTGTTTTTGCTCCTCGGCGTGGTGAAGAAGAGCAGTAGTCCCAATGCGCCTGCCTTGTCTTCGGCACACACATGGGACACTTTACCGGAACATCCCTTCGGAAACCAGTCCCCAAGAAATAGTTCGTTATACCACAAAAAAATAGATGCTGTAACTTTGTACAACACATGGACATGGTTGTTTTTGAGTAAATTTATATTTTAATAGATATTTTCATTCGAACCAAATTTTATTTTTAACCGTGGAAAAAGATAACTGAATGGTAGTGTATAAATGGGCATTCTGTTGTAATGTTATTCTTATGGGACTTAAGGCTTGATGGCTTGATAGATTGTTGGCTTGCCGATCGTAAGGATGCGGCTATGTTCGGGCGTGTCCGCCACTCGATGCCTATGATCGGGAGTTCCACTGCCTGTGCTGTTAGGGCTGACTCCCTATGTCCGATTGGCATGGCCCGCCTGGCAGGCTTCACCTCCAGTGCCGGTTGTGTTTCTGAAAGACATGGGATTTTGAATTGCAAGCTTGCAACAAATCCCAAAATTCGAATAGGTCTTGACTTAATTCACCTGTAACTTTATACACTGACAGTTCCTCTATATTTAACTAGTAGTATGGTAGTAGTAGATATTAGAGATTTGTAAATTAGTAATAAGTCCTAGATACTAAGTAATAGTCATCAAAAATATATATTTCTAAAATAATAATAAAAAAACTAAAAAAATAATAATTAAAATAAAAAATTAAAATATTTATAGTTATTATTTTAGTTTTATCTTAAGCACTGCACGTCCATCACTAAGTTGGGTGTTTGCATATTTCGTAACGAAATGCCTAGTTTGTAAGTCATTTATCTGTTTCTGTCTTAGTTTCTTAGTTTTTTAGGTGCTGACTGGCGGCGGAGTGAGTGGTCAGTGCTACCACTCACCACCAGGGGCGCTTGCGTCCCTGGTCACTAAATCCAGTACTGGACAAATAGCAAAGCGGACCACGAGTCCAAGTGCCCAACCCCCGCATGGTAGACTCTTTTCTACTTTGTCCAACACTTCATCCAGACCATCCTGTCTCCTGTAGATTCCTACACGTAATGCATGCCAATTTGCATCCCCCATTAATGTGCCCATGGTTTTCCCTGTGTCTATGAAGGTTTTACCTGGGCCCAACCTATCTCTAGTTATAGTCTAGATTTAAGAGTGAGGGGAGTTAGTCATGGCGCCAATCGCTGCCATGGCTGGCCAATCCCCTCCTAGCACATGATGCATGCGACCCTCTCCCTGCATGGCTAATCCCAGCATGACTAGGCGTATAGGCTTCGGCCTGAGACGCACTTAGGTCCCTCCCTAACCCGGACCCCTCCAAAATACACTTAGTTTTAGTTAGGTTAGGAAAAAAAATCGAGAGGTCGGCAGCCATTTCAGATGACGCCGCGTCCGCCATGTGGCAATCCGCTATTTTGAAAATGCATAAATATTAAGACAGAAATTCGTAAAAAAATTAAAAAATCACTAATAATCACTTATTAATTGACTGAATTATTACATTTATTTCTGTTATTGGTTCAGTGCTTGCTCAATGCAAAATGTTTATTTTAGGCGAAAAATACTTATTTTATAAAATATAGTGAAAAATCCTAAAAGATGTATAAATTCTTTATCTACCAGCCTCAGAATTGATTCGATCGATTGTTGTCATTGGTTCGATCCTTGCTAATGCACTAATGTTTATTTAATAAAACATTTCATTTAGAGTCCAAAGCAATCTACTGGGGTTTCTGAAACCATAAAATAAATTAAAAACTCTCTCTCTCTAACTCACTCCAAGCTGAATTATAAGTAGCACCCAAATGTTTCTTTAATGGTCGAAGTCAAAGTGAGTTACTGGTTCTGGGTGTCCGCCATCTTGGATGACTTTGACCTTCAAAATTATCAAACAATAACCGAAATAAACTCAAAACGTTAACATTTGCCCAAAAATCGCCCACATGACTAAAACTTTGAAGTTTAAAAAAAATAGAAATTTTTTTAAAAATATCTGAAAATATAAATACATCAATTTTATAAGGAAACTTTTCCATTAAAAGTACAAAACAATGATATTTTTTAATTTCTCAAAGCGTTTTCTGCCTTTAAAAAGATTGAATATCCCCATAGAGGCCTAACTTCAACAATTACCAGTCTGCTGTAAGCCTCTGAAAAGTAACTTTGAACTTGACCCAGATGGCTATCTTGAATTACATTTTATATACATAATTATAGTTTTTAAATATGGCTGGCAAAATGACCAACAACTTTGCGAATGCTAAGACATCTGTTGATTGGCACTGCTGCACTCTAGCGGGTGAAAATTAAACCAATATGTGAAGCAGCGAACTCTAGCAGACGAACACAAAATGGTGGATCCAAGATGGCCGTCATTACGTCATACTGGTTGGCGTAATATATAAACCTTGCTATCGGTGGTAGGGGTCATCGCCACCACGCACTTCGCACCAGGCAGTGGTGCAGAGAGGACAGCCTCTCTAAGGCCTAGCTTCGCTGTTCAGATCAGTGTTTGTCAGCCACCACTGCCCTTAGGTTTTTAGGCGACCGGCGGGTCGGATAGCCCGCGAACCGGAACCGCGACAGGGATGGCGAACAACAACACAGTCTAGACCAGCGCGGCCATGGAAACACAAACCACAAACACCAAACGACCTCGAGATCAGGATACTGAACATCAACAGGCGGGGGTGGGGAAAAAAGTTCCGCGCAGCAGGTCAACGGGACACCAAAGCAGGCGACCGAAGGAACTGGGAAACAACGAAGACGCGCACACTACCAAACGCGATACAGCACACACACAGACGGCAGGACTGTCGGGAATACCTGCACATGACAACATTTACAGTCATCTGGCAAATCAAATACCAGACGACACAGCACCGGCAAGACCACAGACACATACACAGGCAACCCAAAACAGATACAAAGGTGTGCCTATCATGGTTAGAGACACCACAAAGCTCAAACAGATTGCGGAACACCTAACCCTACACAGAGTTAGATTCTCAAACACCTTTACCCGGCGTAGGGAACTGCGGCTCAGCTTTGAGTCCAGAGAGGGCTACTCAACAGCACTAACTTTTCTCAAGGCAAAAGACATTCCACACCACACATTCGCGCACCCGGAAGAGCGGAACACGAAGGTTGTGATAAAGGGCCTATACCCAGAGGTCACGGAGACAGAACTGGCCACGGAACTCACACAACTGGGGTTCACAGTCATTGACACCAGAAACTTTCTGGTCACACGACACGATGCAACAGGGAAACCCACACAGACTCGTTCAGGGACTTTTTGCGTGACCATTGCAGCCACGGAAAAAAACATCATGGAAATCAGGACTCTGTACTACACAAGAGTCACAATTCACAAATACCAAGCCCGACCACAGGATATCGCCCAGTGCAAACGCTGTGGCGAATTTGATCACCCACAAGCGCGCTGCACTAAGCCACCACGATGCGTACGATGTGGGGAAAACCACACTAGGGGGGACTGCCAGAAAGACCAGGACGCAGACAAGTTCTGTTTCAATTGCAAGGTGCGAGGCCACACTGCAGCCTGGAAGCAGTGCCCAGTGTTCCTCAAACTAGTAACAAGCAGAACACAGCGCAAAGCCGGACAGCCACAGCACCAGACACAACAACAACAGGCGCCAGACACGCGCAGCCAGGCGGAGTTCCCCTCCACCCGCCCCGCTCACGCACAGCCGCGAGCCCAGGTGGTCAACAAGCCACAAACAACAACCACCGAGATGACACGACCGGAACGCAAATACTCACAAGCGGTGACAGAACCACGCACCACACACACCCCAGCACAAAACAGAATGGAAGGTAACACCTTTAGTGACATGTTCGAGCTGGCGGAAATACTTAAACTCTGTAACTTTACACAACTCATCGCACAACTGAAACCACACTTCGACAAAATCCGAGCTGCGACATCTCTACAAGAAAAACAGTTCATATTATTGTCTGCACTCATGAATCTCGCTACACCCTAAAATGGCACAGAACCCGGGGAAGTCTTTACAGGTTCTAATATTTAATGCACATGGCCTCCAAAATAAAATCTATGAACTGGAACAGTTACTTTTTGTATACGGGATCGATGTCGCTTTCATCTCTGAAACTTTTCTAAAACCACACATGCGAGCGTACATATGCGGTTACACAATATACAGAACAGACCGCCCCGCACTCCGCGGCGGCGGTACAGCCATACTAATAAAACACGGAATTCACCACCACCCGATAACAATAAATGGACTACAACACATTGAGGCCACCAGCATAAACGTCCGTAATAATAATTCGCATGTTTGCATGTCCGCGGTATACAAGACGCCACAAGACCCACTCACACCACAGGACCTCAATAAATTAATGGAAGTCGAAGATCAATTTTTTATAGCAGGAGACTTAAACAGCAAACACACTGACTGGGGCTGCACCCAAACAAACGCCAACGGGAACATTCTACACGGCCACGCGGTAGCAGGAAACTACATCATTATTGCGCCTGACTCCCCGACATGCTATCCAGTAAATGGTGGCACCCCAGAAATTTTAGACATAGCCCTAACCAACATACCAAACGCTCAGATAAATACAGAAACCTTAGATGAACTAAACTCCGATCATTTACCGGTGCTAACACAAATAACTTTTAATGCTACATCCAACATTCAACTCTTTAATAATAACCTTAAGATTACAGATTGGGACGGGTTTAAGGAAGAACTTATAGACACACTAAATCAGCCCCCCGAAATAATTTCACCTGACGAAATAAATCCTCACGTAAAACTATTCACGGACACAGTAAAAAATGCTATTAAAAAACACTCCCGTTTCGAAACAAAAAGGCAGTTCACTCGAACACACTACCCCGATCTGGATTATCACATTTCTCTAAGGCGACAAGCCAGAAACAGGGCACAAAGACTTCGCACACCAGAAGCCAGAAACGAATACAATAGACTAAATAATCTCGTACAGCGCAAATTAAAACAGGAAAAAATAAATCAATTCGGAAACTTAATAAACGAAGTAGCCACGAAACCGCAGGAAATGTGGAAACTATCTCGCAGGCTCCGCGGTAACAAAAAATTTATTTCAACCCCAGCTATTATAACAGCCACCGGGGCTAAATACATCGCAGAAGACAAGGCCAACGCAGTCGCAGACCTACTGGAGAAACAATTCTCCCCGAACACAGACGTAAATGACAGAAACTTCACTTTAACAACAACACAGGCGGTAAATAACTTTTTACAAACAGGCACGCAGTCTGTTCCTGAACCCATAACGTTAAGGGAACTTTTAAAGCTAATTAAAGCCAGTCCGAACAACAAATCAGGCGGCACGGACGCAATAAATTACGAAACACTTAAAAAACTCCCTCTCGAGGCACTCGAATATTTACTGGCGATATTCAACGCAATACTAACACACAAAACTTACCCCGATTCCTGGAAACTTGCAAAAATAATCACAATTCCTAAACCAGGGAAAAACCCAGCCATCCCAGAAAACAGGCGACCTATAAGTCTTCTAAACAGTATGAGTAAAATTTTTGAAAAAGCCTTACTCTCGCGCCTTCAAACACACGCAGAGGAACACGACGTGATTCCAGACATTCAGTTTGGTTTCAGGAAAGGTCACTCAACAATCCACCCCTTAATTAAAATCGTTGAAAATGCTACCGACGGATTTAATAACCCATCTAAAGCCTACACAGTAATGACAATGCTCGACGCAGAAAAAGCATTCGACAAAGTCTGGATTCCGGGTCTTCTTCAAAAATTAATAAACTTCAATTTTCCAGACACATATATATACCTGGTGGCCCACTATCTATGGCGTCGTAACTTTTATGTTGCTCTGGACGGGGCTAAATCGACTACTCGCGAACTAACAGCTGGAGTGCCACAAGGCTCCCCACTCTCTCCATTCTTCTATAATATTTACACAGCCGACATACCGCATGCAAACGCCTACGTACAGATGTATGCGGACGATACAGCCATAATTAAACAATCTGGTAACCTAAAATATGCCATGGTATGCGTCCAAAGGCAGCTAACTGCACTTGAGCAATACTACACTCGGTGGCGAATTAAAATTAATGCAGCTAAATCAACCACGCTTGTAATTTCAAAACGTAGAGGCAGACCAGACAGGGAACTAGAAATTTTTCACCAACCTATTCCTAATGTTTCACAGGCAAAATATCTAGGTCTCACGCTAAACAGGACATTACTATGGAGCAAACACATTACTCGAGCAACAAACATTGCAACAGGATCCTTAAGAAGCCTGTACCCAATGTTAAAAGCACCTAATTTTCCACGTAGGAAAAAACTCCAACTTTACACTCAAATTGTACGCCCGCAGTTGCTATATGGATGCGAGGTCTGGGGCTATGCTGCAAATCACCATATAAATCGGCTACAAGTTAAACAGAATAATTTCCTAAGGGCCATATTAGACTGTAATAGATTCACGAGTAACGAAACTATTCATAACGCACTTAAAATTCCGTACATCCGCGAAATAATATCAAACAATAATAATAAAATGTACCTAGATTTACCACAGCACGAAAACACACTGATTAATTCAATAGCGATTTACGACCCGTCCGAGCAACGTAAAAATTAAAAAACCTCGTTTAAATTAAAACTATAAATATTAAAAACGAAAGCGACATGAATTCAGTTTTAAAAAAAGTCTTCAATAACTTTAAAATTACATAAAATAGCTCTCCGAACACCTCGTGCGGGGGCCTGCGGGGCCCCGGCCAATCACAGGCCTAGAAGCTCTCTGATTGGTCGGGGCGCTGGGGGCCTCCAAACAAAACTGTTTTTCCGCCCGACCCCAAGGCAGTCGCACTCCAGCTCCGGGCGTGTTCACACCGCGCAGAGCCTACAGTTTAAACTTTAAAGTTTACACGGCCTATACAATTCAAAATGGTCCGAAGCACGCAGGTGTATGTACTAACCGACCTCTGGGTTCACTGCCTGTCTTGTTAGGGCTGACTCCCTATGCCTAAAGGGCGAGACCCGCCTGGCAGGCTTCACCTCCAGTGCCGGCCGCGTTTCGGAAAGGCATGGGATTTTGAATTGTGAAACAATTAAAATTTCTATATATAATAATAACAATTAAAAAAAAATATACAAGCTACAAAATAACTTCAGCATCATTAACTCCACTTCTTTCGATTCAAAATGGTCCAAAGCACACAGGCATGTGCAGCCCCCTCGGGTTCACTGCCTGTGATGTTAGGGCTGACTCCTTATGTCTGAAGGGCGCGATCCGCCTGGTAGGTTTCACCTCCAGTGCCGGCCGCGTTTCGGAAAGGCATGGGATTTTGAATTAACAAAGCTAGTTCCGTAAATCTATCATCACCTAATTAAATTTCCCTTCCCCGGGGTACGTAACATTTTACAGTCACACCACTACAACACGCGCGACAATCCACACACATGTCGTAGCACCTTGTCAAGGCAGAATCATGCAGGTGAACTGGCAGAGGGAGCTGCCCCAGCCCTCGCTGGGGATCCGGGCCGAGAGGCATGCATGCCTGTCAGGGCAGGGCTCTGGGGGCTTGTATAGTAGCTTTAAGTCTAGATTTAAATTTAAAAAAAAATGGGGAAAAAAATAAAAATAAAAACAAAAAAAAACTGGGCGAGGGCATCTCTCTGCTCGAACAAAAATAGGATAGGACGACATTCATTTACTAATTTCACTTTCTATTTTTCAGGTTTAGAAGACAACAGCCTGGGCGCTAGCTACAGCAATACTGGTTTAGCCTAACTTTGACCGAACTATATTGGAACGCAATAGTTCGGTCCTTAAGGCGGCCAGGTGTTAACTAATCTATGTAATTTCTTTTACCGTATCACCAACACGACCACACGATGATATGCCTGTGTGAAGTGACGGCCTGAACTACCTTGTTACATGCAATAATGGGCTAACTACCCTAGCATGTTTCTGTGTTCCCAGGGGTTCGTAGGAGCGGCTTGCACAGCTTTACACTACACGCCACACCCGAATTTAACTAGGTCACTTGAAATTACAGCACACCGACAAGCCTCTATTGCACACCAACACGACACTACATCACGCCAGTTAGCCGATCTAGCTGGTGGGGAGCTTCTCTCCCCCGCCGAATTAGGTACACGTAACTTTTTTAGCATTACACAACCTACCAGCGCACACACAGGCCCGTGTGCCAAACTTATCCCACAAGACACGCGCCCCGCCCGTTGATCCAAGTGATTCTACAAAAGTGTGGGGTGCACCTGATTTACTATGCACTAAGCGAGTTATAGAAACTTCGGTTTCTGGCCTCGCACACACTAACTGCCCCGGATGGCAATATGATGGATCGGCGGCGGCGGTAGGGGTCATTCTGCTGGTAGCCTCCGTGGAGGTAGGACCAGTCGCTAACACAACTGGGTTTGATCCGAGGATTTCAAAGTCCATGACGTGTTTTTTTACTAAAATTTTTACTTAAACACTAAAAAAAATCTTTTCATAAATTTAAATTGTATTGCTGATTCTTGGGAAAATAATTACGGATGTTCATACGTCATATTTTAAAATATTGGAAAATAAAATGGCGGACTGGACGTCATATTTAAATATTACGGAAAGTTCTAGAACAAAATGGCAGCCAGGGTCAAGGTCAGGCAAAATGGCATCCAGAGTCAAGGTCGTCCAAGATAGTCTCTGGTGTCAAGGTCAAATATGAAGGTTAAAATTCCCCTCCAAAGACTTACTGGATGCATGTAAATACGGAATTTAAGCTTATCTGTGGACATTTAGTTCTTTTAAAGACAAAAACGTTTTGAATAATTTATCATTTTATTTTTTTATATTTTTTATGGGAAATTTTTCTTAAAAAACAGAAATTTTTAATTCTCAGTTTTGATTTTAAAAATGTTTGGCAATAATTATATTCCTAAAAACCGTCATATTTTGAGGCATTTGGCTAATTTTGGGCCAATTTTTGCGCATTCTGAAACCAATTTGGTCATTTGCTGCAAATTTTGAAGGTCATCAATGCTAAAGGTCAAGGTCATCCAGTATGGCCACCGTGACGTCACAATCAAAGATGGCGGACACCCAGCACCAATACCTCACTCTCCAGCCGTTGGAAAAACATTTGTATACTGCTATTATATGTTTTTTTTTTAATTATTGTGACTACACCACTAAACACTACAGTAAATGTGTGGACTTTTCAAATAAGGTACTCTTAAAAAACACAAAGCGTTCTTCGTAGTTACAGACAACAAGATCTATGTAGGTACTATGCTAGTTCTGTGTTCCTTTGTAAGCAGGGTAAACTGGCAGTATAAGGAACATGAATGCTTCGTGTTGATTTAACATATTTTGAGAAATTGTTTTTATAGTCTAAGACGATTCTTGTGTACAAAATAAGAAAACGGAGAATCCGTTAAAACACGAAGATATTTGTATATTTTGTAACCAGCGTTCTACGTAAAATAAGGAAAATATTTTTTATTTAAGAGCGTAATAAAGTGGCTATTATTTACCATTAACCATCTCTGCGAATGTACGTGACATAAATTCCTAGCTTTACTACCCGTGTCGCCACTGCACAAAGGGGAAAAAAAGTGTAACAGTTCTTCAAAAAGCTTCTGAAATGACAAAGAAGAGGTTAGGAGTAACATAGAGCTACGGAATTTTTCCTTAAAAGCTTGTCGCTACGCAAACTTGAGCTGAGAAAACGACTCTTTAACCACCTATACCCAAAAGGTTTCGTCTCTTCTGTCCCGAATTAATCGAATACACTGAAAATAATTGTTCTTTTAAAAATTTTCATTTGGAAACCAGATGCCAAGAAAAAATTTCCTATACCTACTACATAAAAATATATATTTTTTTTTTTAAGTGTACAACACTTTTCTGTGGTTATTTCTGAATATTTTCGTCACGATTACAAAAATTGCAACGTACATTTTGATTGAATTTGTACAAGTATGCACGTTTGAAATTATGGAAAACATAATCGAATAATCAACACATGAACTTTATTTTGTTTGATTATTCTTATAAATGTGCCCAGTTAATACTGGAAATGTATTCAGCGAACGGTTTACAAATAACTCTAACTAACTGGAGGTATCTACATGGACAAAACACAGCATAAATGCTCGAGCAAGAATCTGAACCAAATAGTACTGCGAATAATTTTTTTTTCCGTAGTGATTCAGTTTCATTCATGTGAACGTACAATTTTAAAATTTATGTTATTAGTATAATTATTTCAGTTACTTTCACAAAATTTATTTACAGTGTAAAAAAAGTAACTATGTAAAAATTCAATTATTTATTTCGTTTAACGTCTCTTTGCTAATGAAGTCATTAGCGTCGTTTAAGCGAAGAAGTTTAGATCAAGAGAAACTGGAGAAGATACATGTGGTCAGGAACTATCGCAGACTTTGCCTGAAGTGGTTTCCAAAGACCGTGGGAAACACAGGTCGTGTGGACTGGACCATTATTTGAAACCGAGTCCTCATAATGCGAGTCAAAACTTTACTATCGCGCGCTTTTCTCGATAATTTTCTGCAAGCTTTCGAGAACAGAATCAAAGTGGGGGAAAAATTATACTTTTTAAAAAAAAACTAGGCCCATTAAATCCTTAACAATCCCCATTTTATAAAAATTTAATATTTGAGGAAAAATATTCCAAGAAAGATTTTTCAGACAAAAAATTCACAAATTTAAATTCCATAGTATTTAGTGGACTAGGCTGCATTATGAAAATTTTAAAAAAAGTAATAGTAATGTATGTTTATGTCATCAGTTATAGTACTGTCTGAATATTTATTCAGCTGTTACGTTAGCATAATTTAAAGTTTACGATTTACAATTGTTTAACACAAATTATAACGTGTTATAAAGGTTTTAGTTACTTTATAATGAAGCATTAGAATCATTACGGTTACACAGTTGTACAGCGTAATGACAGTACACAGTATATTTTACGGGATGTATAATAGCAGTGAGGGAGTAGCAAGTAGTTGCTTGGTATTACGTGAACCCCCGTTGAGTCGCGCCGTGCACGCACCGTTGCGAATACCAAGCGGCGGAGCTGATGTCGGAGCAAACGGCGGACATCACGTCCCGGCCGGCGTCGCGACGCTATCGGCGTCCCTCCTCGCAGCCACGGCGGCGGGCGGACGTCCAGGGAAGGACGCCCCGGGTCGTTACCACAACGCCGAACTTACAATAACGCCGAATACCATAACGCCTAATGCCAAATTGACCGCAACGCCGACAGCTAGAAAACTGCTGTGTACCACAACGCCGAAATACAGTAACGCCGAAAAATGTTTCTGCGGGTGGGGGGGGGGGGGACAGGAGCAAAATGAAAAATAACTGAATGAATTTGTGTATCTAACCTAACCTAGGCTAGCCTAACCTAGCCTAATCTAACCTAACCTTACCTAACCTAACCTTTGTGGCAGTCCTGCAATGACATTTTTTCGTCGTTAATGTATTTCGGCGTTGTGGTAATTCGGCGTTGTGGCACACAGCAGTTTTCTAGCTGTCGGCGTTGTGGTCAATTTCGCATTCGGCGTTATGGTTTTCGGCGTTATTGTACGTTCGGCGTTGTGGTGCGTCCCCGTCTTACTCTGAACCTCGAGGAGGGAGTCCCGTGGGCGGTGTCTCGCAGTTTGTCTGAGGACCGTCGCCGGCTGCCCTCGCGACACAGTCCGCTGCACTGCGACTCATCGGCAGACGCCACGCAACAAGTAGCCGAGCCCCCAGGGACGGCATCGTCGGAGGAGCTACATCTGTGTATATAGGCCTATGTATAAATAAACATTGTCGCCCTGAAGCCCTTGCGGCCATGTATATGTATTTTCATTTTCTCCTTGTACTTTACTATAAATAAAGATGAATTTTTGGAGAGGACTCCCCTTGTGGGAGATTTCAATTACAAAAAAAAAACTCCTTGCTTCACGTGTTGTTGCTCGCGGCATAACCCCCTCCTCGTAACAACATCATGTGACAGACCAGCGTATAACTATGCTTCGTTTCGAATACAAATACTATAATGGGAAGATTTCTTCTACAAAGAAGGATTTTGGCTTCTGGGTTGTAGCCGCGTCCTTGGCGAATAATTCACCAAACGTTTCGTTCGACATTGCAGTCGCCATCATCAGGGAGCAGTCAGTTACATACAGTAGGTAACTGCTCCCTGATGACGGCGACTGCAATGTCGACCGAAACGTTTGGTGAATTATTCTCCAAGGACGCGGCTACAACCCAGAAGCCAAGCTACTTCAGACAATGTCCGTGAAAACCTGCGAACATTCTTTTACAAAACCTGAATTTCTGTTTTTTGCGTTAATTTTTTGCTCTAATCTTACTTCACTGCCGACTCTTGAAATCTGAATTGATATTCGAAGCACTCATTTAAAGATTGAAAGATGAGATTCGGATTTGAAAAAAAAAAACGTGGAATCAACAAATTACTAGATTGGTTTTCGCAATAACATGAAATGTTACTTTTAGCAACCATGGCAGCTTTTATCGAATTTATATGCTTCCTTGTCTCAATAAAATTTAAAGCGATTTTTTTTTGATTGGATAATAAAAAAGTATTTTCTTGTATTTTGAATCATTGCCTAACTATCGTATGTTATAGAAACAAACTGGGCATAGAAATATTACTTGTATTTTTTTCCAAATTTAAAGTATTGTTGGTGTTGCTAATAAAAATAAACACCTCAGTCACAAAATGTTTTAATTGGTTATTTGTTATGCAAAATAATATTTTTTATTCATATGATTAACTAGAATACACTTTTTTGTCTATCTCAATATGTTGGCATTCTTATTACAAAATAATTTGTTTAATACCACTATCACTTTATTTCATATAAGGACATCAAAGTTTAAATTATTGTGCAAGTCACAAAATAATAAATTAGAAAACATTGGTTAACACCTTTTGTTCTTAGTGTATAATAGTTCAATAAGTTATTTTATTAAAAGTTTCCATTTACTCTAATTCAAAACGGGGATAAATGTTTGAGTGTTGTTGGTAAAGTGACAAAGTGATAGATAACTTACGTACCTGACATACAAAATTAACATTTTAACATTTTAAAAATTATTAATATGACATGACATACAAACCTAACATTTTAACATATTTTATGTTACTAAGACAACAAAAAAAATTAAATTTCTCTTAAAATTCCACTTTAAGAACTATATTTCGAAAAACTTTATTTGGTAAAAATAAAATCATTCTAATCATATCTCTTCGGCCTAATCCATTTTTCAAATTCTTATATTGGCTGATCAAATTCTTAATAAACGCGCCTACCTCTCTTGACTTCCTTAGGCGATGGAAATACTGTTAGCATATTTTCGAACATGTCTGATTAATCAGCTTCCACTTATTTAAATAATTTTTCAGTGTAACCAACAGTTTTAAATATTATCACTCGAAAATCTTCGTCTTCATTCATGCTGTTTTTTTAAATACCTAAGTAGGTGTAATCGACATTTTTTTTGCTACGAACTTTCACTAAAAGATGAGTACCATTTTTTAATAATAATAATAGGTGGATCTTTTCCTTAGGCACATCATATGAAGTACCTTTAGTAATTTCCACAATTTTTTTCAAATTAAAAAGAATTTTCTCATCTTCGTCTTCTGAAGTAGAACTATATACAGTGTCATAAAATAAGTTTGTTGGACCTCTAATGATGTTGGTTATAACAACCATCGGTTCTTATAATTCTGTCGTTGTAATGTAGACTTTTGTCTTTGAATAAGCTTCTGTCACATTTTCAGACATTGGACGATAAGATTTCATGTTGTAACATGAACAAAATGTGTTGCAAAAGCAGCTCAATTTCATGTAACTCAACGTTCGAAGCTGCTGAGCAAAAATGTTGGTGGACTTGCATAGTCCCTTTTAATGGAATAGTTCTACGTAAAACTCTCATTAAAGTCTGGGCGTTATCGTCTTTGCTAAAAGAGAGTTTTGTCTTACTACGGTCTTAAAGTACTTTAAAGAACGGTAAAGCATCAACAATTCCATGTCCGCTGTCATTAAAATGCTCTGCTATCCCTTTAATATATGCTCAGCCACCGTTAGCTGTTCCCTTTGTCGAACTTTAAAATCCGTAGTGTTCAAAGAATCTTATGGAAATGAGATGGAATTTCCTTTTATTTGTATTGAGTTGCTGGTCCTTCAGAATAAATGTGGACAGCCTTGTCATAGGGCGAATCTCTGAGGACGTAATCAAGTAGCGGAAGATGGATAGCCCCGATAGAGGCGGGACAATGGGTATGGTCAGAAGACGCAGTACAAAAGGATGAAACAGAATTCAAGTGATACAACACTGCTGTGTGCAAAGTCACTTTGCTCAGCGATCCTCCAAAAATGGAGTTTTTCGCTGTAATCAGTATGTAAAACAATTTCGGTTTCCGTCAGTCCATTCACACCGAGAGCTTTGGTGTTACACATCATGAAATTACAACTCAGTTACGAAACATGTCACTCCGTCACACTTTTCGTGATGGCGGTGCCTCGTGACAGAGGTGTAAAATAGCAGAGTTCGAAATTCTCAGCCGTTACATAATTATATAATGATCATCAAACTCGGCACAAAGTATATTTTTGCAAGGAAAGAATAAAATAATAATTGAGAATATAAATTATTAAAATTTCAAAGTATTAACTTAGGTGACAGAGTGGTAGCCGAATGATCACAAGGACCTCTTCCACTATCTCCGGACTCATCTTGCTAGGGCTCAGAGTTGCATGGCATGGCGCGAAGGGGTAGAGGGAAGCATGCGTTGTCTATCACTCAAGGTCAATAAAGGTCACGCGTATCATTTGTTTTGTAAATATGTGTGAATAAAAGGTCAATAAAGGTCACGCGTATGATTTGCTTTGTAAAAACAACAAAAATCATAAACAGTGGGAGACACAGTAAAATCAATTTTCATTTGAAAAATATAGTTTGTTAATAAATGATGGTCTCATTTTCAATTGTATACTCCTTTAGTTACACTGCAGACATCACATTTAAAGTCTAACTCTTCTCACACAGTAATGGAATAATCTGTGTCTCAACTATGGCAAATCTTTTATAAAGCCCCAAAGGAAAAAAAAGAGCTCTGTCATCTCGACCATTACTTACGACCAATCCAACGGTCAGGGACTTCGACGTTCAACCACTCTCGTACAAAATGAGATTCCAATGGGGAGGGGCTCCATCCTGTTGCCAAATAAAGTTTACAAGTTCACCCTCTACTAATTGGGGTAAGAGCCATTATTTTCGCGTGGCAAGCGAGGAAACAACAAAGCAGAACTCGCGCATGCGCTTATCTAAAACTCTGTCTGTGTTACTTTTTAATAAATTTTGACCTTGAGCCAAAATCTACAACGCTTACAGTTGATGATATTAAATTTTATAACTGGGACATTCTTCAATGTACATACTCTATAAACATCAATATTATTTTCTTCTTAAAAATTACCTTATGAGTTTTGAGAGGTTCAAAAATGCTCTTAAATTAAAAGAGGTCATTAAATCTTATGCACGAAAGCATTTTGTAACAATACTTAGAGCAGAAGGACACGACTTATTTGTATGTAATACATCTCCGTCACACTTTTTTAATATTAAATCACGATAATCTTTGTGTAAAAATTAATAAATAATATAATGTAATTTTAAAATATTATAACGGTCACACTTTTATAAGAATTTTTCAGAAAAAAATTATAAATTAAAACTATAATTGTGTAAATATGATGCAAATAAAATTTTAAACGATCTATTTAGAATAGTTTTTTGTCTGGTTACTCAACGTTTTTATGGCCTGTAACAATCTTCCTTCCATCCCGAACTTGTACGTGTATGCCGCCTGTAAGCAGACTACCCGCCGAACACGGAATATATTTTTTTCTTTTTTTCCTTTTCTCTCTCCACGTCAGCCCGTGTGGCCGGAAAGTGCCGACCACGTGACACCCGAGCTCTTCCGACCGAATCTTCGGAAGATAATTCTCAGTTGCCATGGAAGCCGAAGTTCATTAGGCTCGAGCGAGTATATATACCCCCCTGGAAGCTAGGGGGGTGCGCTACGACCGAAGAGCATGGACCACCTGTCTGGCTTCACTTTCAGTGCTGGTTGTGTTTCCGAAGGGCATTAGATTCTGAATACAAGCTGTAATTACGTAATAATTTCTAAAACAGCACACATCAAAAATACATTAAATATATAACTTACTAAAACACAAATAAGCACATGGTAGCTCACAATTAAAATAGAGAATAGGCATTAAAACTGTTACGAACGCAGACAGGACCGCGACACGCGCCAGGTTCGGAGCTGGCCGGCGGCCCTGCACGGCCACTGACGTCACGCGCCGTCCATTGACGTAAGGCTTACCACGCGTACCTGGCCGGTCGTCGCTACCCCCTTCCCCCCTCCGCTTCCCACGCAAGGCCATCCCTCGGCGCTGTTATCTATCGCTGAGCGGCCTTGGGAATTCCGTGGGCCGCCGCGTGAAGTGGCGTGAACAAGCGACGCTATTCTCGACTGTTCGGACGTCGGGTCGGCCCGGGATGGCGCGACTCGTCACAGCCGCTCTCGTCTGTTCGAGAAGGGCGCCAGAGCACCTAAGCACTGACGCCGGCCTCCAGTGTCGCGTTAGTGCCGAGTTCCGAGCGAGTCTCGCGACGAGTGCCGCGAGAGTTCCGAGCCGATTGCGAGCGAAGGGAAAAGTGCGGCATTGGCGAAGAGGGTGAGATGACCCTCCCCTACCCCCAACCACCGAGAGTAGCGCGACGTGGAGTTCGACTGGATCGTGAGAGTGCGGCGACTGAGCGGCGCGAGACTGTGTGTGTGTGTGTGTAGCCAGGCGCGAGGTAAGGAGCGAACCACTGTCGAGCCTAGCTCCAGTGCGGAGTGCGATCTGCGGAGCTTGACAGACATTGAGTGACTAGAGAATAAATATTTTAAAGTTCAAGTGATTTGTGATCGGACATTCTTAAGAACATTTATTTATTATTAATGTAAATATTAGTATTCAATAAAACTGTAAAAATAGCCTAATTGGTCTATCCAATACGAACCCAGTTTTCTCCCACATTAAATCTTAACAATATACTTTTCCCCTCTTAATTTTAGCATTGGCTGGCTGGCAGCCTGGCAGGACACGACAAAATGTCGCTCTCGAAAAAACCAGTGCCCCCAAAACTATTGCGGACAGTAATTTCCAAGAGCTCAACCCCAAGCATGGTAGACTCTTTTCTACTTTGTCCAACTCTTCTTTCTTAACCATCCCTCTGTTTCACGTAACCAACCTTCTTGCTTAATGCATGATTTTTGCACTCCGCAAGAAAGAGCCCAGGGTTTTCCCTGTGTCCATGCAGGTTTTACCTGGGCCCAACTAATCTAGTTTTAGTCTAGAGTTAAGAAGTTAGGGGAAATAGTCATGGCACCAATCGATGTCATGGCTGGCCAATCCCCTCCTAGCACCATGATGCATGCTACCTATCCTGCATGGCTTAAACCCAGCAATTTGTAAGCGTATAGGCTTCGGCCTGAGACACACCTAGTGTCTTTCCTCCTAGATCCCTCCCAAACACTCTTAGTTTTAAACTTAGGTATGCAAACAATAAGAAGGGTACGCAGTCGTCCACCAACAGTCCAACTGCCTGCCACCGAAAAAGGCCATTCGCCGTAACTACACCGCCCTACTGCCGCCCGCAATTAGGACGCTACAGCGGTAAGCGCAATTAAGATACAGATTCAGCCGACGAGGAGAAGCAG
The DNA here is from genome assembly GCF_032445375.1 of Bacillus rossius redtenbacheri. Taxonomy (NCBI): domain Eukaryota; kingdom Metazoa; phylum Arthropoda; class Insecta; order Phasmatodea; family Bacillidae; genus Bacillus; species Bacillus rossius. The sequence continues at coordinate 28,363,452 of NC_086340.1, read as the reverse complement.
CCAGAGATATAGGCCAAAACTAAGGCAACTCGTTGAGGGAGAAGAAGTCCTCTCTCGCTGTCACAGTTGACTCGCTGAGCGAGTAACACCTGGAAACTCGTTCAGTGGAATCTGAAGTGTTTTATATCACGGAACAGTTGAAGGTACGTCGAAGTACTCGCCGGTGAAAAAAAATCACATATTTCACTCGCTGGGCGAGCAAGTGACGAGCGAGTGGAGGGCGATGCGAGTTCACGGAGCGGCGAGCAACAGTGATCCAAGTTCCCGTGGGTCAGGAATCAATAAACTCGGACAGCCAAAGACAAGTGTTGCTTTGACCGAGTAGGAAACAAGGAATAAGACTTTTGCGACCCGACAGGTCGTGCCGAAGTCGTCGCCAGGTCGCCGGAGGGCGGAGGAGGTTAAACCGGCACTTGAAGGCCTGTGGCTGACACGAACTTTTGGCGATGTTCGAAGGAAAGGTGTTGGATCGACGGCACGGAAGTCTCGAGTGGAGGTCGTCTCCCAGGGCTTCGTGCTGTGTCCCGAGTCGTCTCGTCCGAAGTTCTCGTCATCCAAGTCCAGACGTCCGTGGAGAAGGGAAGGAGGGTGGTCGCTGGCCTCCGAGTTCTTCATTGTCGACGTCTTGGTGCGCTTCGCCGCGGGAGATATTTTCGCGTGATACCAGGCGAGTGTGGCAACAGTGAACACCCGAGTACAGGTGTTTCTTTCTGCAGTGATTCTTTTCCGTCGTCACTCTTGAAAGACACACTGTACAATACGCCTTATTCGCCAATCAGGATATTTAAGTAGATTGGGTTGTATCCGTGTCCTTGGCGCAAAATTCACCGACGTTTCGGTCGACATTGCAGTCGCCATCATCAGGGAGCAGTAGGTAACAGATGGCGACTGCAATGTCGACCGAAACGTCGGTGAATTATCCGCCATGGACAGGGCTACAACCCAGAAGCCAAGCTACTTCATACAATTGCCGTGAAAGCCTGCGAACATTATTCATGATCTTCAAGTTGTAAAAAATTAACTGTGCCCAAGTTGCTTAAAAGTGAGCTGCTGAGATATTTAAATATTAAAAAAAATACTTATATGAATAGTTTTATCGTTTTTCGTGAGGTGAAATTATTTTTCTTTTTTCTTTTATTGAAAAATAACTACTTGTATTATTGTTGTGATTTTAACTGGCATATTGAAACTGCCGGTAGCAGAAACATGTAAAGCATATCGTGTGATAATTTTGTGTTGATCAATATAATTTGTGATATCATGACAGGCAACGATTCTCTGCTACTGTATTCAAGCAAGGAATAATATGAATGAATAGTAATTTTTTTTTCTAAAAGTTGTTTGTCTTCGCGAGCGAGCTACTCGTCAGTTATATAGGACAGCGAGTAACAAGAGAGGATATGCAATGTCCGGGTTACAATTTTGCTTGTTTGTCTGACTTGGACTTTTTTAATACATAAAATTATTTTTGCTGGACACATTCGTTCGTTTAAAAATAATGTCCTTCTTGTTGTTCCTTCTGAGTTGCAACAGTCTGATTTGTTCTATTATTTAATATATTTCATTGAAATTAACATAATATTTTTGTAGTCTGAAAAACAATATTTTGTATATCTTCTGAACAAACTATTTAAATATGTCTCTGATCACTTTTAAGATAAAAGTTGTTTGTAAGTTAGTTACTCATTTAAATCAGCACTGCATATTTATATATAATTCGAAACATGTGAATAAATACATTTTATTTAAATTCTTTTTTTATTGAAAGTGTATGGTTTAAAACAAGTACGCAGAGGAGATGTGTTCTGAATGGAATTTTGAAACTTTTATTGCAATATTTGTACTTTTTACAAGATTTTACTTTTTGGAAAACAACTTGTGAATAATTTATTGTAATGTTACAAGTAAATCTAACGCACATTCACCAAAACACATTAATGTGAGACAGGCAAAATGCATGCATTTTTACCTAAAGTCGGAGGACAAAAACACTTATGTGATTTAATTTTTATGTTGTACAGAAACGATCCATAGAACTTATTTTGCTTTGTTTAAAGTTTAAACAGAATGTTTAATGTTTTGGGAAAAAAGTTATTCCAAGGGGTTTGCAAGGATTGTAATTGGTAAACTTGTAAGAAAAATCTATATTTAGGCTAGAATATAGAATTTTATTTATTCCATTTGAGTGTAATCTTCTGTGTAAGAAACGCATTGTGAAATGGCACGAACAGCTTTTACCCAGACAAGGAGCAGTCTAATCGGCGCTTCCCTTTCTCGGAAACAAAGCACCACTTTGCTCGGAACGAGACAACAACAATTTGTTTTACTTCGCTTTGTGCGCCTGGTTCACTAACCTACAGCACCATCCTTAAACTAAAACAATGAAGCCAACATTAAAAGAAGTGGCTGCTATTACCGTACGGCAGAGCTTTGCATACGAAATTCAGACTGTATTAAACCCGGCGAGCCAGGTAACCCCTTATGTGAATATTGCCCAGCCTCAAAGTCTTGCGGCATTTGTCTAGGTTATAGTCATTATCTTCCTCCGTGTAGCCCTTCATTAAATAAAACCAACAAAAAATGTAAACCCGTTTTCGTTTTGCCTTATTCAAAGTGACAAAATTACTCGAATTTCAATGAGCTTCCTTATTTCAGAACAAAATTTTCGCTTAGACAGCTGAAAAAATTTCTATCATTCAAAATGTGTGGATGCATGTTTATGTTTTAAAAGTAATATAAACTTATAAATGAATATGTTTAACCAAGAGCTAATCTACATTGTTATTTTCAGTAGAAGATAGATAAACGCAATTATGTGGTCGAACCAAATTATTTTCAAAATATTACAAGGGAATATAGGAAACTTTGATTGGAAGCTCAATATTTGAATAAATTTTCTTACGCGTAGATTTTATAATCACCACAGAATAAATGTTTTTATTCAGAAAATAACTGAACTGCCTGTCAGTTGGTTTGGAGGATTACAGCAACTAATAAAAAAATAACTAATTGTTCGCTAGGTGAAATCGTGACTCGATATCTAATTATCTATTATTCAAAACTATACCACCAGTGTGACATTGATCTTTTTCCATATTTATGGCACATTTTATGTGTCAGCTTTTTTTTAAATGTTAATTGACGATCCCAAAAGAAATTATTTCTTGTCTTTTAGTTTTCGAACCATAACGAATTATATGATTAATATGTTTCATTATATGTAAGGAATAAATTTATTTTGCCTTTGCTTCCTTCAAGAAGTACGATATAGTCCATTTCACGGTGTAAAACGATACTGAGTCTACCTAATATCGACACGTACAGAAAGTCAGTCCATGAGTGTCTGAATGACACGGCTGACTCATTACAACTCCAGAGCTACCAACGATGAGTGAATAACATGATACATTAATGGAAATAGACTACCGTTAATACGCCACCTTGGCCACCATTTCAAAATTTCCTTTCTAGAACGCATCAACTAAACCTACCATAACAAAACTAAGTTTAAAGATAAAAATTCATTCGCAGTGAGAACTAGTCCCTTGAAGCGTAGGTTGGCAGGCCTTCAATGGAGATACACTATAATTGGTCATCTGCCCTTTAAACAAAATAATTTAAAATCAAAAATATTACTCTTTGACTATATCGAAAATTATTTTAAAAAAAATGACGATCATAATACTTTTTCAAGATTTTAGCACGAGAAGAAACAAAAATGTTTTACCAATCACTGAAAATAGATAGCATTCGTTATGTCATACTTACATATACATTCGTTGTAATAAATACATATCCCTGGCCGCTGGAGAAAAAGTTACCTGTACATTTTTCAAGCTGTTTTTTTATTGATCATAAATATACGGGTTTTTGGTAGTTAATGCATACGATTTCTCCACTCATGCTGCCCCGTATCAAATCATAAAGAAATGTAAAGGCGTGATAAGAAATTACAAAGAGGACTGATATCCTCAACGCATCCGAATGTCAAGCTGTTAACTGTGTACGCACGTGAACGTGTGCTGCTAGCCCCTGATGTCGTGCGAATGCCACCTGCGACGCACAAAGCTAGAGCCCTGTCAGTTATACTTGCCCGCAGCACAGACGAGCTTGGCTCGGGATAGTCTCTGTGCTTGCGACCTCCACTCGGCCGGAGGCGGAGCGACGCGGGAGTCAGTGGTGCGAGCAAGGTTCTCGGTGCTCAATGTGAACAGTGATGCTAGGAGAAGTAAACCTAGGTTTACCCCAGATAACTTATCACTATCCAAGTTCGTTGGGGGAAAAAAAAAAAAAAAAGGTTGTCTGTAAAGTCGGTTTACGGACGATAGTTTAACGTGACGTCATAACAAAACATTGATGAAATGATTGCTCACTTTTATGAATAAAAATGAATCATTTTTATTGAATTATCACTATTTTGTATGGATACCAAGAAGGAGTGAAATGAAATCTACAATTTAATTGAAAATTTTACTTTTATTTGCACTCATTAATTCAAATATGTTTATTACTTAAACTTTAATATTATTTTAACTATAACTTTTATACATGTTTGCTATTTAACTTCTTCCAATCTGTGTTATTCTGTGAAGGATAGGACGATGATAGGAAACGAATGGGAGTGTGTCAAGTTTAATGTGCCTCGAAAAATTCAAATCGATGGTTGTTCCAATCGAGTGGAAGAGAGGTAGATGCGGTGAAAGCGTACAATGAGTGTAACGGGACACATCGTAACGGGGCAATGTGCGTAACGGGACACTTTTTCGTGCGTGCAGCCGGCGTTCATCGATTTATTAGACTTTGTCACGTCAAAAATTCCTAATAATCGCTCAAATAAGTTGGTTTTCGGCGTTTACCCATTAATATCTAGGTCTACCCGCCGCTCACTGGGTAGTGTTAAAGAAAAAAAACTAATGTTTGATAACTTTAGTTTGATTTCATTAATTTAATGACCAACAAAAAAAATGAAAACTTAACAAATCATACCTATTTTAAGAAAAAATCTCAATGAACTGTAATCAATACTGTAATTATAAAAACAGCCCACAGAGTGGTACTTTCAGAAAATAGTACTTACGTTGTAATTAATAAAAAAAAATGGCTATGTTTTGAGTAAGACCAACTGCCGTAACGCAATTTTCCTGAAGCCTTTCATTTACACTTACTTGTAGGACTTTTTTTTATAATTACACCTTTTATAATCTTGACCTACTGAAAGCTACTGTTAATTTTCAAGTTGTAGTAGTTTTTTTTTCGGGTGATACATTTTAAATATTAATCAGTTTATTCTGATAAACGGAAAACTGGTTCCTTGAGAACATTTCCTCTCCAGTTCCATGTCAGTCAATGTAAATTGCAAATACTATTTAACGTCAAAGTAAAAGCAATTCGACCCCTCCACAGGTAATATATTTGGAAACATTTTTATAAAAAATCTGACGGAACGCCGTACGTTCTCTCTGTTCTACCGCCATTGTCGCTGAGTGGTATGCGTCCACGCGTTTTAATGCCAAATGCTCAAAAATGACGCAACACCTAACGTTACCCGGTCAGCGTTGGGTAGACCTAGGTGTACACAGGTAAACGCCACATCCAAATTTATTTTTGTGATTATTCGGAATTTACCCAACTAACTTGGATAATGCTAAGTTAGTCCGGAAAAAACCTAGGCTTACTTCTTCTTCTAGGATTACCCGTAGCATAAACACCTCTCCAGCGAAGCCAGGAGGGAGAGACGATCGCCAAACGCCTGAAGTGCTGCCATCTTTCCGTCATCAAAGAAAAGACTTGACCTTGATGTAAGCTTTTGGACATACGCCATTACTAAGCACATGTATGTCTGTAGAAGAAAACTACAAAAAGACCAAAACACAAAAACACAAATCAAGCAAAAAATTGCTGTTGTCAATAGGATATAAACACCACATAATATTCCGTAGCAGGAATATGGTCAACAATCAAAGAAAAACAAAGAAAAATTGACTAAGAGAACGAAAAAGCCCCCACAAATAATGACAGCACAAAAATATTGAACCCAAAAAAATTCAGCAGAACAGTTGAAACGAGACAAAAACACGACAAAACGAAAAAACGAAACAAACACAATAGTTTTCCAAAACAGAAGAGAACGAAAAAAAACCCACAAATGATTCGTTCTCTTCTGTTTTGGAAAACTATTGTGTTTGTTTCGTATTTTCGTTTTGTCGTGTTTTTGTCTCGTTTCAACTGTTGTGCTAAATTTTTTTGGGTTCAATATTTTTGTGCTGTCATCATTTGTGGGGTTTTTTTCGTTCTCTTAGTCCATTTTTCTTTGTTTTTCTTTGTTTGTTGACCATATTCCTGTTATGCAATATTATGTGATGTTTATATCCTGTTGACAAAGGCCATTTTTTGCTTAATTTGTGTTTTTGTCTTTTGTGTTTTTTGTAGTTTTCTTCTACAGACATACATGTGCTTAGCAATGGCGTATGTCCAAAAGCCTACATCAAGTCATGCACTCCCATTGCACAAATCTTTCAAAGATAATAAAGATTTAACCTCTCGTCAGCATTGTAATACGAGTTGAATTAAAAGTGAAGTATTTTGATTGAAAGTCGCTAGGGGGTGGTTCAGGGAACTTGTCCCACGAGTGGAAGAACATGGATTTTAAGTTCAAGGCTTTTTAGAGGTTGGCTTTCGGTGACGGTGTGGGGACTAACACTTAGTTGTGAACTTATTTTTGGTTACGACCATTACAAAATCTCATAACCGTAAACTGAGCTGTGACTTATGAATCAGAACCGCTAAGTATCGAAGAATAATAGTCTACGCAACATGATCTTCACCACACCTAATGGCGGTGAAAACCGACGGCGGGAATTGTTCAAGCGATACGAGTTGCTGTCACTGAGTAGCGCTGTCCTATGCTGAGTGTACGGGGTTAGCGAGAGAACTACTACAACTACCGTTGGCACACAGTGCTGGCACGCCACTAGTTTGGGAGAAACGAGTCCGCATACACCGCATCTACAGAATGAGACAACGTCCGGAGAAGCGGACATTCTGGGGCGATACGTCGTCTGCTTGTCGGTGGTAAAGTACGGTTTTACAATGTTTCCTAGAATCACTCCGAGAAAATGCTGAGACGGTTCCTAAATAAAATACATTGCCAAATTACTTTCCCTGTTTATCTGGTGAGTGATTTTTAGTGTGCTTGTCGTATCTGCTAACTTACCTTGCTCGTCAACGATACTTTAATTCCAGATAAAAATATTTGATCATCCCATCAAGATTTGTTTACAACATAAACTGGCTCCTTGTGCGTGAAGAAGCGTACTTGTGGAACGTTTCGTTCTGTTTCCAAAGAGTAAGTCCGAATCATTTATCAATGAAGCCTTAACCAAATGGTCCTTTAATACAAACCTTGCATTCGTTGAGAAACTAGTAGTAGTGGAAGTATGTCCGAATTCTTCTGACGCTTACACTAACTGGTGTAAAAATTAAAATTAAATACATTTTCGGTTCGTCATTTGCTTGTGTACTGAAATTCTACGTGATGAATTTTTAATTATTTTTGAATTTTTCATTATTCACTTAGATCAACTCACAATAATAAACACAAAAAAAAGGATATCAGGTGGCTGTCTCAGCTAAATACTGTATTCACAATTATACTGCTGTCCATAAAATAATATCCCAGGTATAAATTTTAATAGTATTAACTGTAAGCGTTGGAGAGTTTTGGTTCAAGGTTTTAACTAAACAGTAACTCAGCTTTAGATAAGCGCATGAGCGAGTACTGCTTTGTTTGAATTCTCGCTTGCAGCGCCACCTACGCAAAATGGAGACTCCTGAGTGTAAAGCGTTTTGTGTTCTACAATTTGCTAAGAGTGAATATGTAATTTCAGCCCTCCTCATTGGAAACTTTTTTGGTAAGAGAGTGGTTGAACATCGAAGTTCCTGACCGTTGGATTGGTGATAATGGTCGAGACAATAGAGCTATTTTTCACTGGCCTCTACGTTGTGGTCAGGTCTCTGGACAAAATACGGTTTTGCCTTTGAAACCTGTTTTTATATGAAATAAAAGGGTTTATCTTTGTTTAGATTTTTTTTTAAATATCTGTTTTTAAATATCTAAATGTTGTTATATTTAATTTTTGGTTTAGTTTTTAATTAAAAGTTATTTATCCTCGCCTATTTAATTATTTCTTGTTGTTTTTGATTCTATTGTATCGCTGGTGATTTGCGCGGGAGTGCGGAATCAGTTTCCTGGTGTAGAGAGTTTACGTGACAGTTGGCAATAGGAAGTGTCAGTTGGCTTCCCTGTAATAAAGACGCTGGCCGGTGTGTGCTGCGAAGTGACGAGACAGTCTGAGTCCGCCGCGAGTCGAGGCGAGACCTCGTAGCGCCTCGCGCGCCGGGGAGTCAAATGGGCCAGCGACTGTTGGAGTGTCCAGGTCATGCCCGGGCGCGGTGCACAACTTTTCACGAGACTTTGAATTTCACACGATGAACCTCGAGCACTTTTGTTCGGCTTTCGGGGACAGGCCAGACATATCTATTAAAAGACACGAATAAATTTATATGCCTTGTTTGAGATTAGCTACGAGTGTTTCTGCGGCAGCGACGCGAGAAATTGTGAGTACAGCTGATCTGATTGTAGATGGTGTTGTTCTGGATAAACTAGAATTTTTTGCTATGTGACTTGGCGGTGGGCTAGAATCACCGTTACCATTTTGCGTGCACCTCAGTGGGCGAACATAAACTAGGTTTGGAAGGTTTTTTAAAGTTTATATTTCAAGAAGTAAGACTGTTGATTTAAACACGAAAAATTCGCGCACTACCCGAGCGCTTTGATGAGCCATTTTTAATAAATGTAAATTGGTGTATTTTTTAATAGCAATTCTTGATAATTATATCTTTTAATATAAATGCAGACATATATTTTAATATAATTTAGTAACTGCCGACAGTTTATGAATAATCACTTTAGAATTTTTTTTTACAAACATGGTTATATTATATTGTTTGAAAAAATCACTTTTTATACAAACAATATTTTTTTTATTATGTTTGCGAGTATTCTAGTAACCAATTAATATATTTTGGAGTCTATATTTTAATTCATGTTTGTATGGAAACCAAGCCTTTCGTAAAATCTTGCGTCAAATAAAACAGTGTGTTTATGATTAACGAAGTTGTTCTTGATTCCATAAAATGCCCACTTCGACACCGTAATGTATTTGCTCTGCCTTTTAAGGATGTACCTATTACATTATTTTTCTTAACACACTGGCAAATTTGCCTTCCTTTTAAGGATGTACCTTTTACATTATTTTTCCTAACACTCGGGCTTGGTTCATGCGCGTACTTTTGGTATTCATGTTGGAGTTTGTTTTAAATTCTATTTCAATAAAACCAGTCGGGTGTTGAGTTTGTGTTATCTACCAGGTACAGAGGGTAGATACCACAATGTTCACCTGACATAACGCCATGCGAAGTTTTCCTTTGGGGCTTCATATGCCTCTATGTTCCGACACTACCTAATTATGTGCCATAGTTGATACCCAGAAATGACCAGGTTATTGCGTCCATTACTCCAAACGTTTTAACCAAAATGTGGGAATATTGGGACTTTAGTTGGGATGTGAGCAGTATAACTGAAGGTGCACATATTGGACAGTTGTAAGAAAGGCTAGGTTAGTTTACATTCAATTTGATGTATGATTTTTTTTGTAAAAAGACTAAATTAAGCTATTATGTTTATCACTTGAAACTGAGGCATTTCTTAGTGGACACTCTGGAGTGACAGAAGCCTCTAAAACGCCACCAAGATGCATATTAGACTGCATAGGCGATTCCGAAAAAAATCTTTCAAACTATTCGGAAGCTCTGCCGAACTATCACTGGCATCCCTCAAGATGTACGATACGAGGATCTTTTTTAATTTAAAAGTTGCTGTAAGAAGATATTCTGAAACAAAAACCTATCCGTTAATCCATAAAAATTTCCTCACACGTAGCCCTGCCCTGCGCATATCGTAGACCGAAAGCGAGCCAGCGCTCTGATGGGAAATAAACTGAGTATTGGCTAAACAAAACTCGCTTTGCTATCACCTTAAACCACTCTTATAAACGATTGTGCTGATACTGGCAAGCGTCTCTAAAATATTACCTTTTATTGAAAAATTCATGTGTTTCAAACCTTTACAGTAGTATTTTTCTCGCTAAAAAATGTGTATGTTTCAAATACAAGTAACATATGATATACAAAAGTAAATACGCGTGGACGAATATATATACATATATATATAATATATATTATATATTTTAAACAAATGTAAACTCGATGTTACCTAAAACGTTTTCGAATTTTTGAATTTGTAAAAGTAACTAAGAAATCAATTCTAAACGCACCAAAGAATATTGCAAAACTGAATAACCAAAATCGTTTTGTCACAGAATAGGGGCTTCGAAGATTTGTTTTCCACAACAACCTTACAATCAAGGTTCAATTTTTTTAAATATTTACCAACTATGCCAACGGTGCCATGATTAAATAATATTATTTATAATGTTTAAAAACATTTATATCTTTATATCTGTATGAAGAGTGAAATAGTGTAATTTTGAGTAATTGCGTGCAGAGAGCACTTATACTATTGCATAATTCACACTCAAACAGCATTTTTTTCAATTTCACGTACAGTAAATAAAGAGCTACAAAATTATAATACCTAATTTAAGTTATTTTAATTGTGTCACTTACCTCCGCACAATTACAGAAATAATGTTGCTGGCTTTAAGAGACACTGCAGCTCCTTCAAAATATACTATTTACGTACATGTGACGTTGTGATGGATTTAAACGTTATATGGTTATATATTCTAGCCTGTGTATATTACAATCACCCAAATATTTAATTTCATAATTTTTGACGTAACGTCTAATAAATCGATGAACGACGGCTGCACGCACGAAAAAGTGTCCCGTTACGCACATTGTACCGTTACGCACAATGTCCCGTTACGCATGTTGTCCCGTTATTCTGTGTCCCGTTACGCTCATTGTACGCTTGCGCTGCATCTATCTCTCTTTCACGTGATTGGAACAACCATCGATTTGACTTTTTCGAGGTACATTAAACTTGAAACACGCCCATTCGTTTCCTATTTTTCCTATCATCGTCCTATCCTTAACAGAATAACACATATTGGAAGAAGTTAAATAGCAAACATGTATAAAAGTTATAGTTAAAATAATCTGTTCGTTAAAGTAATAAACATATTTGAATTTATAAGTGCAAATAAAAGTAAATTTATCAATTAAATTGTAGATTTCATTTCACTCCTTTGAATCCATACAAAATAGTAATAATTCAATAAAAATGATTCAATTTTATTCATAAAAGTATGCAATCATTTCATAAATGTTTTTTATGACGTTTTCACGTTAAACTATTGTCCGTAAACCGACTTTACAGGCAACCATTTATTTTTGTAACTTAATTTAGCTTGATTCAAAATGTGAATGAGAAATATTCATAAACATGCCTATTAAAAACCTCGTTTCAAGTGGCGTAGTGTTACTCTCGTCATTGTACAATAAGAAATTATAATAAAAATGAAATATCCTTAAACTTAGTGTTTGTTGTGAGCTTGTAAAGCCGTTAATTTTTTACAAGTAGAGTAATTTTTTGCAGGAATTAAAATTTTTGGAATTTTTTATAGCATAATAAATCACTATATTCATTTACATTCGGAAAAAAAATACTGCCCCTTTCGAACTTTTGCAGCTGAGCCTGTTAGTTATTGTCAATTTGTACCCCTCTTTTCTTATTATGTCTTTTCTAATGGCTATTTTTTTTTTTTTCACTTTTATATATTTTCCTACGTTTTTTATTCAGCTAATTTTTTATTTTAGCTTTTCAGTGATATTTATAAACAATTTATACACCACTTATTTCATTTTGTACATACAATTTATAAAGTAATATTAGACAAATTGTGTATTATCTCCTTGAAATCGTGTGATTTACTGTTTTAATCAAATATTTACTACAAAATCAAATTTATAAATGTTTTAACAATCACTTATCACTTTATTTGTATCTTCACTACGTCGTAGTATTCTAAATTTATTATTCTACAGCGATGATCAACTTAGTCCAAAATGTGATTCTATTTGTTTCCAAAAACATATTTGGATGTTACCGAAGACAAGCCGATGTTAAAATTGTGTACAATTTTAAAATAAATTTAGTTGAGGCGTCAATATTGGTATTCAGCGTTGTAAGGAACGGTACCATTGTTTTAATATTTTTGACTACATAATTTTTTTATTTTTCACTTATATCTAGCTGAAACTCTTGACTTTATTCGTATGGACCGAATAATTCATATTATTTAAGTTATTGTTTTTTTTTCACCAACGACTTAAAAAATTCACATCGACCGAATTTATAAAACTAGATTTATTTTCTAAATAACCTTACAAAAATTACTAATTTTTATATTTTTAAAATGTGACTTTTATGATCAAAAAATTATAACTTAAAAAAATTTATTAGAGCAAAAAAAGTAGAATACGGCCTTTCTTTATGTGAGGCAAGCAAAAATTAAGAAACCTTGGGGTTACCCAGCGGTTTTATCTACACATGGAGGTATTATAGTCTGTGGTGAAGTTGAAGTCTATTGACTAGCAACTGGATAGCAAAACAAATCAAGGCTATATAAAGACTTAATGCTATGAAAAGCTTCAAAAGAACTCGCTAGGGAGAATCATAAAAATGCCATCATGTAGTGAATGAATATTGATAAGCAAACACAACACCAGCAAATTTGCAAGAAATCAGCGTTCAACTTAATTATAACCAAAATATTTTGCTTTGCACATAGGAAAGGGTGGAGGTGGAATGTTCTCATTTTTACAAGTTTTAATACCGTGGTATCAACATGGTAAATACTGCACAAACCAACTCCCTCACTTCTTACTTCCATGTAGCTACAAAGCAATGGGATGTAATAATTTTATTTTGTACATATTTTTAATCTCAAAAAAAAATTAAAGTAAAATAATGCTTTCACTAACACTCGTGTGTAAATTTTTAAAAAAATTCAATGGTGTATAGTTAAAACTCCGCGATTTAATTGCCTCATGGAAATCCAATATAGAATACATTAATTATCATATATTTAAAACCGTTTGAAATATCACAATAAAAACCACTAAATTAATCATGTAGTTATTTTCTAAAACATGAGCGAAATTAAAATCAAATTATTAGACATTTTTCATTCCAATAATTTCATATATCATTTGCTAACAGGACTTGATGGTCACAGGCACTTGGAAGTTTTTTATTTGTGTAGCTGTATAGATGTATAGGTTTCCTTTTATAGTTGCGGGCGTTACAGGGCTGTTCTGCGATGAAGCATTTCCTTTTTCTTTTTGAAAAGGCGATGGCGGCTCAGGCTGGCCCTTGAAGCGCGCGGGAGACTTATGGGCGAAAAGGACGGAGGGTGTATTCTATCATTCCGCGATGCGACAAGAAGAGGGGGGGGGGTGTATGGGGGATAGTGGAACAATGCGTAGGGGGAAGATATTACCGTGCAATATAGATAAGGCTCCGAGGGCACGCACAGCACACAAGGGAGCCCAAGTATGGCGCTTCTTGATAACGCCGAAATACTGCTCTTCCCCTCCTCCTTAACCCCCCCCCCCCCCCCAAAAACCACCCATCGAATGCTTGAGAGCATTGTGGGGGTCTCTGGCCTGAAGAACTTCCCTCTTCTTACAACGAACCCGAAGCCCGATTTCACCTTGAGAAGAAGAAAAAAATGGCTACATCTACTATTGATATTACGAGCATGCGAGAAAATAATTTATTCGAAGAAAATTATACACGTGTTACCACTAGAACTTTTAAGAAACAGTCTGTTTATTGATGTGCAAAAATTTTAGCTCTGAGTATAATGCCTGTGGTGGGAGTGATGTCGTGAAATTGGAACGAAAGTTGATGAAAGGAAACGTGTCACAAATATGGCCATCCCACGTGTAGCTACATACGAATATAACCACTATCGTAAACTTTACGGGACATATCAAACGTAGTAATGTGCCTATTTAAACTTTATGATAGTGAAACTACCATGGACTATATTTGGTAAACTAAAAAAGTCATAGTAAAAAGTAATATGAGTTTTAAAAAAAAAGCTTATAAATTGACATTACACAAATTGCAATACATAACTCTCTTTATAAATACCTAGGAGGCTAAAAAGCTCAGTGATACAGCGTACGCTTTTTAACCTCAAGGGACGTGGTTCTAATACTGTCAACAGGCAATTTTTTTTTACTTTTCAATAACATTATAATATTTTTATATAATAATGTTGAATCAGATAAATAAGGTTCGGGTTTTTGTTTTCAGGAAGTATTTGCAGACTTATTTCAATCGTTTAGGTAAACACAACAATTAAAACTTTTACTTAGTGTTATGATATGTGTTTCAAAATATTTCAGGTTAATATTTTAGTAATGTCATAGAATAATAACTTCTTACGTTTGCGGATTCTATAAAGTATTAATTTTTTCTTCAATTTTAAACAGTTGTTGAAAGTCAGGTCCAAAGCCGGGGTTTTATTGGAGCGTTTATAATAGTTATAAATTTCCGTTTGTTTAGTGCTGCTAATTGCTATTTGTTTTTGATGGTAACGAGCAACTATTACGATTCAACCAGCTAATTCTAGCGGCAGGGCGCAGAAAGTATGTGTGTGATTCACATTCAGAAATTTTGGTATTTGAAAAGAGACTATTTTATTTTTCCATTTGTTCGTCAGGCTTGGCATTATTCTAAAGAATTTTACTTTAAATTTCGTGTCCGATATTCGTATTGCAAGTTTATTTGCAACATGAACAACACAAGGACACATAAGTTTCTTCGTTACCGATGTTGAATGTTTACACATTACTGGCGAGTACTAAACGATTCGCGTAAATTCTTTCGAGACTAATATAAATATAATAAATGAATAAACTATTTCTTAAAAAATTTTAATGATTAAAATATTTAAAACCAAACAATAAATAACGTATCATTTGACTGCGCAATTAATAACCGGGCGAAGCTTAGTCATTTTTTTTACATGCTTTATATTAGCTTCACCTGTATGTTTGTCTGTCCGTCTGTAACTCTGTCTGTCCGTCTGTAACTCTTTCGACTAAGAGTGAGTGACTCATCACTGTAAAATGTCCCACCTATTTCATTACGTTCGTTAGCCGAGCGGTCTAAAGCTACGTTTTCCAAGGACCACGCATGCGCGATGCGCGATGCGTCATGCGTGATGCGTGATCGCCGCATGCGTGATCACTGACCTGGGTCTGTTTTGTTAGAACGCGGGAAACAAGTCTGCGCGATGGAAGCAGCGATCTCTGCCGTCTTGTTGGAGGAAGATGCTGATGATGATTTATTGCTCTCATGCTTCCTAGAAGATGACAGCGATATATTTAGAAGGAGAGAAGACGAGGGATGTTATAGTGTGTTGATATTACGTCACTTAATTGATAACGAAACTAAATTTAGAGAATATTTCAGAGTGTCGACTGAGATATTTGATACAATATTAGGCTTTGTTAAAGAAGACATCACGAGATCGCAGTGCAACAGAGTCAAAAGGCCAATATCTGCTGAACAGAAGTTATGTCTTACTCTCAGGTAAACAAATTTAACTAAGCCTCTTTAATGTAATGTTTTTCTTTTTAATGTTTCATATTTATATACACAAAGTACTTAAACGAAAACAAAATATAAAAATATTTACTTAATTATATTGAAATTATAGGTTTAATAAAAATTTAAATGTCCATGTACTGATGAATTTCCTAAAATGTCTCTGACTATGCATTCATCTACTCACAGAACTAATACTGGTTATTTTCTAAATTAGTCTCACGAAGTCACTTTCTTCCACATTAGCATCGTTACCACTAGAATTACAGCTATCTGTTGAATGAATCAAGCTATTACTGCCAGTAGATTCACAAATTTGGGTGGGATCTATGACAGAGACAGGAAAACCGCTGCCAATATCCACATGTTGATAACATTGTTGGTGATTAGGATTAGTCTGGTTCTGATGCTCCATCAACGATCTCAGTTCCATCTGAGACACAACTTGGCACACTTTTAATCTAGTTTCCGCAATGAGGTGTGGGGGGAATTGCTTAACAGTTTCAGACATGCTCTGGAAGAATATGTCTATCGGATGTTGCGAACGATCTTGGCCGCGGTTTTCAAGTAGATCTTTTAATATTTTCCCTCTTTCTTCACGACCTTTTCTTATTTCATCTAACATTTTTTCTTTTACTGTAATTTTTCTTTTTTTAATGGAGCTGTTTAACAATTCTGAAGAACTTGTTTGCTCGCTAGGCCAATTTGTAGATTCTTGAGCGCTTTCTTCTTCTTGAAATTGGTTGCACTCTTCAGAGGGACAGTCATCCACCATTTCTTGTGTTTCTTGATTATTTTCAATTATTTCATTTATGTTGATGCTTGATTTTGATCTGAAAAAAAAAAATTAAATCAACAGTGCCATCAGCTATGCTATGTTGACACACACGCGTGCGTGAGTAGTTTGATCTGGTGTATTTGGGTTTACACAAACTTTTTTTTGATAAATTCATAAGAAGTTCTTTCAACTAATAAATATATATTTCATTTGAAACCTACCAAAAAAATTGCAACAGCTCCAATAATTTCAATAAAGAATATATAATTTTTAATAAACATTCAACAATTATTATATTGTTTATACAAATTTTATTTAATACATAAGGTAAAGAGTACTTACGCTCTTTCTTTGTAGGTTTCATCAAGGAATTTCAGGCTTTCTGTGTTGTATTTCGATTTTGAAAATGCCGGTGAACCTGTCTTCGACCCAGTTTTCAGTTTCTTGTTGCTTTTTCTGTAGGAGTCGCGAATGGTTCTCCATCTCGTTTTGCAGTCTTCTGCTGTAAAATTCAAAAATCTGTGTAAATAAATGATCAAACTTTTTCTTAAACATATTTCGTGAGGTTTTTATGAGCAGCAAAAAATTAAAAAACGTCAACCTAAGTGCTATAAGAGTCGTGAGTTAGGGTACTGGTATTGTTCACGTCCTTAGGTTTATTGGGTTTTTACGATTCCCCAAAAAGGCCTCCAAAATAAAATAAAATATGTTTAAATAGCTAATGTTTTTACACACAGATATACATCTCACAGATTTACTCTTCTAGTCTAAGGTGACGGGATCACTAAGTTAATAGTGGCCTCGAACTTTCTGGGTACCGACTCGGTGCCAAGATAGCCTGAAGCAGTTAAAATAAATAACTACATATATTTTTTTCTCTTTTAGGTTTATGGCCACGGGAGAGAGTTTTCGTTCACTGGCGTTTCAATTCAGAATATGCCCTAGCTGGGTAAGTATTATTATAAAAGAGACATTGCAATCTATTTGTTCAAAAATGTTGAATTCTTCAATACCATCACCTGACCAAGATGTTTTAAAACGTTCTTCCATTGGTTTTCATCGCAAATGGAACTATCCCAACTGCTGTGGGTCGATAGATGGAAAACATATCCGAATAATCAAACCTGAACATTCTGGATCTCTGTTTTATAATTACAAAGACTATTTCTCAGTTGTGTTACTTGCGCTTGTAGACGACAACTACAAGTTTTTAGCAATAGATGTTGGTTCCTATAGAAAAGAAGGTGATGCAGGCATATTTGCTAAATCTGTCTTAGGACAAAGACTTTCAGAAGGAACATTCAGATTTCCTGAACCAGCTATACTTCCTGGAACTGACACTCTAATGCCACACGTTATTTTGGGTGATGTAGCTTTTCAGCTGACTTCCTCAGTAATGCGTCCTTACCCAAGGGCACAATCTAAATGTGATGAAGAAAAAGCAATATATAATTATCGCCATTGTAGAGCTAGACGTACGTGTGAAAACGCTTTTGGAATACTTTGCCAATATTTTAGAGTATTTTTCACTGCCATCGCCATCAAGCCTGACACAGTGGATCTTCTGGTCATCGCATCATGCATAATACATAATCATCTAAGATCTGCAAGAATTCCATGCCCGGGTGAAGAAGAGGACCGAAATGTGTGTCTCCCTACTGAAAATATGATACCCATGGCAAGACAAGGACGTAATTCTACTCATCTTGCGTATAGCATACGAGACAAATTTAAAAATTACTTTTGCAGCCAAGAAGGACAAGTAAGCTGGCAATTATATCATGTGAGGAAAACAAGTTAAAAAGTATTTTTCACGTGAAGAAAGGGTAAATGCAAATGTTATTCTTTTCTTTAAAAAAAAATATATTCTCTTTGTGCTATAGTAATGCTGTGTATTTTTGTATTTGAGTGTAAAATTTGTAAATATAATATGTCAAAATAGATAATTTATTAGCAAATGTGCCATTATCCTTAGTATTGACATAAAATTAAGTAACTATAAATAGGAAAACATATGATTATAAACTTCAAAAAACATAATTTTTGTTGTGCATTTAGAAGAATAAGACATAATATTATCAAACTTAAAAAAAGATAGAAAACAATTTATTGTGATAACTTGCCCTAGGCTCACCTACTACTTCAAAATGGAACATATTTTATTTCCACATTTCCTGGTGCACACCGACGTAAATTATTTTTGGTTTAGTTTAAACACTGCATAAAATATTTTTTAAACTTGGCCTATTTTTAAATAAGTAACAACTATATAGAACCGTAAGATGTTTTTTTAATGCAGTAAGAACATTTTTTAAGACCACGTTTTATGAGCCATAGTATTTATTTTATTATTAACACAGATATTAAACTCTCTACTTACCACCTTTGTTTAAAGAAGCTGCAATTTCCTTCCACACATTTTCTCGAACAATACTGTCTTTGTACTTGCAGTGATGCAAATCATATAACACACGATGCTCCCTTACTAAATCAATCAATTTCTCGTCCTGTTCTGCAGTAAAACTCTTTGACTCCAGATAAATCGCATGCGTGATCACGCTGAAGTCGGGGGCCAGGCAACTGCTGCGCGATGCCCATCCGCGACACGCAGCCGCGGCGAGCGGGAAACCCCCGCTTGCGCGGCCTTGGAAATCATCCCCGTTTCAACACACAGGTTCAAGTGCTGCGTGGTCACGCAGTGACGCATCACGCATCGCGCATCGCGCATGCGTGGTCCTTGGAAAACGTAGCTTAAGGCGCGCGACTTCTGGGACGACAGTTGTCGGATTCAACGATCGTGGGTTCTACTCCCGGCCACGCCGAGAAAATTTTTTTTCTTTTTTTTTTTTTCGGTAAATTCTAAGATTATATCCATACATCTAACTGTAAATGATTCGGAGAGACTTTACCATTTCTTTGTGACGTTGTAACTCCAAATAGTAATCTCAGATGATAATAGGTAGTGTCGGTAACTCATTTCCTTATGATAATTATACATAAATATAGTTTAAAAAACTAAAAAAAATGCTTTTAAAGAATATCAAACTAAAAAGTTAAAAATAAATATAGTTTAAAAAACTAAAAAAAACATGCTTTTAAAGAATATCAAACTAAAAAGTTAAAAATAAATATAGTTTAAAAAACTAAAGAAACAGGCTTTTAAAGATTATCAAACTAAAAAGTAAAAAATAATTTTAAAATTTAATTTATGACAATAGTATATAAGCAATACTAGTATAAATGAGAAAAAAGCATGGGGCGCTTAATATACAAAAAATATGGCACAAAGCGCCTCAAGCTTTTTTCTCATTTATACTAGTATTGCTTATATACTATTGTCATAAATTAAATTTTAAAATTATTTTTTACTTTTTGTTTGATAATCTTTAAAAGCATGTTTCTTTAGTTTTTTAAACTATATTTATTTTTTTTAACTCGACTGTTCTGCATTTAGTCTCTTTGGCTGTAAATTCATTTGTTGCGCAGTCACGATTAATACGCATTGTCAAAGTTTCTCCGAATTTGAAATGAATGTTCCTTGATGTCATCGACAACGCCAGAAGTGTAAATATTTAATTTTTTTATTCCATTTCTGTATGGTGGCCTTTCAAATGGTCTTCATTATTAAACCCTTCACTTTTTCTACTGATTCTAGCCAAACGGTTTGTGCTGTAAAATGTAAAAAGCATCTCCGATATAGACCGTAAAATTTTGAACAAATATTTTTTATGTATCTATAGCTGATTACGGGCAAACGAAGAGCAAATGTTAGAAGCAATGTTATAGAAGCGTGTTGCAGACCCACCGAGAGATTGAGTGCAAGAGAGGACACCACCCCTCCCCTTCTAAAAAACCTTCCCCCTGCCATACCTTTTCTAGCCTGCTTAGTCACGCTTCTATATTTCCTTTGCTAGTAACTGTTGGACAGCCGTGGTTGTAGCATCGGGCTGTTCTTTTGCTCCACGCCATTTTAGTTATTATTTCCGGCTACATGTTACTGTTGGGTTATTCTTCTGCAAATAGGCCTTAGTTTATTTTATATTTGCGGAACATTTTCTGCGCATGAATGACTATAATTTTGGTGTAATACGAGGTGACACAGAGAAACGGAAACTGTTGTCAAACAAATAAAAACAAAAAAACATGCAACGAGAAAAATATTAATCGACAGTAATTGAAGCATTAAAACTTTCCTTTTAACGAACAACAATCCAAATTATCAATTTGATTTATCGGTTTGTGATTTTTTTCTCGTGGGGCTGCCTCAAGAGTCTGGTCCAAATGACTCGCCAAGGTCACTGGATGAACTGAAACAAAGCATTGATGAAGTAATTCGTAGTATCCCAGCGGAGATGTTGCAGCGATCAATGGGGAACCTGAACAACAGATTAGACGAAAGTATACGTAGACAAGGAAGCCATCTGCAGGACGTAATTTCCATTGTCATAATTTATGATTTGAATTGTTGTTGTTTGAAAGACAAGTTGTAATGGTTAAATTACTGTCAATATGTTTTGCATATATTCTATTTTTATTTGTTTGTCAAAAGTTCCATTTTTTTCTATGTCACCGTGTATTTGAACTCTTTTTTTTACATGAAATGGATGGGCAATAATATATTTTGGTTAGATTATGTTTGAATATACAGTTTGTCCAATGTTCCTAGATCACGTCTTCATAATGAAAGCCAAATCTTGGCTAAAGTTTATCTCTTAAAGACTGCAATAAAATAGCACCTATTATAATTGTTTGACACAATGTCAACTATTTACTTAAATACTGGACAAATGCAACGTA
Source organism: Bacillus rossius redtenbacheri (assembly GCF_032445375.1). Lineage (NCBI taxonomy): Eukaryota > Metazoa > Arthropoda > Insecta > Phasmatodea > Bacillidae > Bacillus > Bacillus rossius. The sequence continues at coordinate 28,342,168 of NC_086340.1, read as the reverse complement.
AAAATCAGCGCATTACGAATGTATCCAAATTATGAAACACGGTTGTAATTTATTTTTGTGAACTATGAACACCGCTCTTAATGACGTTCAATGGTCGGTTTGCATCACAACACGGGACTAATCTTATTGATATTAAAAGTAGCCAAAAATCATTTCACATTTGAATCTTTAAGCATGTATGTGAATTTAAGATTTTGTATAAATGTCGTGAGTCCTATTACTAAGACCAGGTTTATTTCGTGGATTCATTGTGTAGCAAAGTAAACTTGAGCCACGTTGATGATTGGACTACAGTGCTCTTGGCACGTCATGGGCCAGTTACAAACAAGAAGAAGTGTAACCCGTTAAAGCCGTGGACGGCCGATCAAGGTTTGTAAAAATGCTTGTTTGCTTATTTATAGACAAGTTGAATCTAACCTGGAAGTAAAATGAATCCGCAAAAATACAACTTGCCCTATACATCACACACGTTTATAGTTTGAAAGGAAGAGAGGATGATGAAGATAGAAAGGCGGGGAGGATAAGAAAACATTTCCCACAGGAACCTGTGCCCGCAAACGTACCGGAAACACCACCTCCCGGGGATGGTTGACTAGCAAGTGTTTGTGAGAAAGTGTACTGGAACTATGGTACACAGCAAGGGGGCAAATCTGCAGAATTCTCAGGGAAATTTCGCGGTTTATGCGGATCAGGGGTTGTTGCATGAGTGGTTAACCAACACAGGTCATCTCTGGATAGGGTGCTTGTATGCATGTGGTTTACTTCCACTGTTTTGAAAAATTAAATAGAGAAGAAACAGCTAATCTTATAGCAATTATTTATACGTGACCATGAGTGCAGCATAAAAATATTTCAATGTAGAGATTATTATTGAGAATTTAATTTGAACTGTTTGCTAATATGGATACATTTATCATTTACTGAGACATATATCTTATAACAAAATTTTTTCCATTAAACAAGTTAATAACACCCCATTACGAGTTTTTTTTTTTTAATTCCAAGGGGTGGGATCTTCCACCTTGCGTTCCCCTCCCCAAGGAATCGACGGCCAAAAAAAGTGAGTATAGTCTGTGCCAAGTAGCATGTCTCGAATTTTACAGTTTTCAATGGCAGTGCCAATGGTCTTCGTACCATTTGCCATTGAGGTTCTGACAACAGTGTTCGAAAGCTATTTGGCGTATGTTGTCATTGTCCGTAAACAAACAAAACGTGTTGATTTGCAAGTTACACACCTGGTAAACTTGCCAAAATTAAAGATAAGTTAATCGTCGTTAACACAAGACCTTCAAGACACACATCCACGCTTAAAAAAAACACAAGTGTGCTAATCTTTCAGTTCTCGCCAGAGACCTGTAACATATCACATCGGTATCGAGAAAATTCATGTGTTCTCATGTTGCAAACACACTTGTCATACGAAACCCGTGCCCGGGACACGAAATTTAACGTATTATTCATTAAAATAATACCGATCGTTATAAATATATACACACGTTGGCTCTCAAATTACATTTCTTTACGCGTGACACACGTAGTTCCCGCACCCGCCGCTGGAATTCGCTGCCGGAGCAGCTACGTTGACTATCGAATAATTCCATTTGCAGACCGAAAATGTAAACTATTTAATAAAAACGGATCTGATGAATGTAAAAATGACTTCGAAAAAAATACTAAACCCCGGCTTAGTATTTCATTTATGACGAGTTTTATTAAAATACTACCCATTTTGTTAAAATTCATTATACATTTAATGCTATATAAAATTAATTTTTGACTTTGTGAACTATGGGTCTTGCCATCCGCCACAGATGGCCGCTCTGTTACATGCTATTTCCGTTCCATTCACGACATTCCTCCTACCAAATGCCGTACACCGATAGCTAAGATGGTATACATAAAAAAAAAAAAATCTCCTCTGGCTCGATCCCCCACGCAATCCCCTAAACGCGTGTGGCAGGAACTTGTGTAGATACGCCCTCGTGGTGTGAGATGGACCATTGCTACGACACTGGGCTCGCCTTCCAGAGGACTCTGGTGTCGAATCCCCGGTCTGGCCAAACCGATGTTGGGTTTTCCTCCAGGCCAAATGTTGAGGTAGTTTCGTTCTATATGACACTAGCTCACGCCCGGCATGCGTTGCAATACCTCATTCAATTTTTTTGTAATTAGTTTTAAGTAGGTACACATACACAAAACATCTCTTTATCTCTATAGCTATACATCCCTATATATATATATATATCGATATAACTCTCCCTGTATATATCTCTTCATATCTCTAATAATATCTCTATATGTATATATCGCTCCATAGCAATATATCTCTCTATCCTCTATCTCTCGATCTCTCCCCCTTTATTAATCCATCTCCTCCTTGACATTTATCCTCTATATATCTCAATCTATACCTCTGTGTATTCTTTCTGTCTTTCTCTATTTCTCTATCTCACTATATGTCACTCTATCTCTCTATATTTATCTATCTATGTCTCTCTCTCGTCTCGCGTGCTACCATTAGTATTCAGATCATAGAAAAGAGGAACTGTCATTAAATACTTACTGGTAAATATCCGATACTACTCACGCGTCATATTAAATTGCCACGAATACGCTGAAGGCATAAACAATGAAAAAGCCCGTTGCCATGCAGACGAATAAAGCTACACCAAAAAAAAATGACGAAATTTCCTAAAAAATAATAAAATTCTGCTTTGAGGGTTGATTTTATCGAAATCTCACTTAGACAGTTACATTCCCCTTGTTTTTAATGTCAAAGCAACGTTTCAACTCAATCGGATGTACGATGCGAGAGCGCATAGAATACGAACAAACAAACAAACATTGATTTTTATACATTAGATGGGAGATTCCATTTCAAAGTATCTATGTTCCTTGTAGCCTACTTGTGTGAGATCGTCTCTAAAATGCAAGTGTTAGTCCTTGGAGTGGGTTAGCGGTTGGTTAGCGAAAATAAACGTAACGTGTATAAAGACAATGCTAGAAATTTTAATAGCTTTAAAGAAATAAAACTCGCTTTCTGAGCAATTTTACGTGAATGAGTGAGTCTCTTTCAGGTACGTGTGTGCTGTTGGTGCACCAATCACAATAATTCAGCGCGGAAGCAAACGCTTCCTAATTGGTTCACTTAAATTAAGCAAAGGCTTCTCACGCAAACGACCGCCAATCATAAGAAAGAAATCGCTGGCACAAGCATGTCTTCTTGCAGTCCAAGTAGCGTTCAGGTTTTTTTTTTCGCGGAAAATGTCTGCCCTTTAGTATTGTCAAATAAATGTTTTGAAGTCAGGTGATAATCGTAAAATATTATTATGGTTTAAAAAAAATATCTTTTATGAACGAACTAAAAATTCAAAAATAAAATTTATATTTAAGTTTTTTTTCTAACAGCCAAATAATGCATTACAGCTCTATATAACTAAACACTAGGGTGCTTGTTAACATTTGTCTTAAATTTTCTATCATTTATAACAATTTATTTGTAATAGAATTGCTATCACTAATTTTAGGATATAGCCAATAATAAAAATTTAGGACACAAGTCATTTCGAAAATTTTAGGATATAGTCATTACGAAAATGAATAATGAAGTTAATAACAATAATGAACTTAAAATTAGGAATGGAGTGCTTAAGGGGCCAAAATCTGTAGGATTCGCAAGTGGGGCCCGCGACAATTTACGGGTAAGGGGGGGGGGGGGTCGCAGGGCCAGAGAATTTTGCACGTGGGGTTAGCCGAAACGCCGTATCTGGATGTGGTGCCCGTATGCCCATGCATGCATGCAATAAGAAGAAAACTTTAAAATATGAAGAAAGTTTCCCATAAGACATAGTTTTGACATCAAACACTTTTCACAGTCACGCCTTTGCAAGTGCAGGCAGTCCCTCCTTAGTGAGGAGCTTCTTAATTCCTGGTGGCCAAGCGACCCCCCCCCCCCCCCGGATCTACGCCCCGGGGTATTTAATAAATTTTGTCTTAAATTTTCTATCACTAATTTTAGGGTATAGTCATTACGAAAGTTAGTTATACAGAGTTGTGGTGCATTATTAGGTTATTAGACACAAAATCAATTTTTAAATGTTATTTTTTTAATTTTTAGTTCCGTCAACGATAAAAGATAGTTTTTAGTTTTTTTTAACTATAACTTATTTTATTCTTTTTAGTCGATAAAATAAAAATATTGAAGAATCATAATTGAAAAAAAACTAAATATGAGTGACTAAAGTCTTTATTTGTTACAATGAACTTAAAATTAGTCATTATTTTCACATAATATAGACATTTCAGTTTATGCGTGAACATTACATGGAACTTTTCTTATTATCTTAAGAGCAATAAAGTTCTTCTGCAAGGAGCCCATACAGTGACTTCACGCGACTAAGAGCTACATAAGCCTGTCCGGCAGCAAAGAGACGCGATCCCAAATAAACAACTGCATTATCTACATTGCAGCCTTGCAAGTTATGCACGGTAGATGCCCAACTCAGTACTAATGGCAACATTCGCCATTCAGCAGTACCATAGTTGTATTTCGCTGGGAAATGAATGGCTATTGGTTTAATTATATGTACACCATGTGTGCCGAAATCAACACAGACTGAAGGAATGTCCGTATCATATACTTGATCACCCCGGAATAGTAGCCAGATAATTTCCAATATAGTACCATATTGCCATTAACGAACCCAGGGCACATTTTCTACCATATCCCGATCTCGGAAACACTCTAAATTAAAAAGAATGTACTTTTAAAATATTCGTAATTTAATAGCATAACCCCCCGCCCCCTCGCCGGGAACATTTTCCACCATAACCCGAACTTTTAGATCGGAAACACTTCAAATTGAAAAGATAAAATATTTCTAAATATTCAAAATTTTGGTTCTTAACCTCCTTTCACCCCTAGAGGCACAATCGACCCATGGGAAATTGCCACCATGCCCCGACCTCATGGATACATAAAAAGCATGGTAACTACCCATAGCTCGAAAATTGTTTTTTTTTTTTGACACCCTTCCTTTTATCTCTAAAGTCTTATGTTACCAATATTGAAACACATTCGGACGTAGAAAAGTGGGTAGAAATTGAATGGCAATATTTTTACGTAGTCAATTTATTCATACATACAGGTCAAGCTAATAAAAGCGTACTAACAAAAAAAGTCTTGCTATCCGTATAACATCAATTATTAACACGGCAAAGATTACTGCTGACACGCACTCCCCGAACTCCTCCTACCTCCATGAACTCTAAACACTTCGCTCCCTTATTATTAAATTAAAAAAAAAAAAAAGCATGCCAGAGATATTGTAACATCTAACCTGGTTAACGAGCAAATGTAGTTTGAAAATCGGCCATGAAATTTAAAGTAGATTGCTTTAAAGTAATGCAGAGCGTTATAAATATACGCAAATCGTGTAATAAACTATATTTCTGGACGCGATTCACACGTAGATTCCGCTCCCGCCGCTAGAATTCGCTGACGGAGCAGTTACGTTGACTATCGAATCATTCCGTTTGCAGACAGAAATTTTAAACTATTTTAAGGAAACGACTCCGATAAAAGTCTTGAAAAAAAAATACCAAACCCCGACTTAAGACAATTCTCGAAAATTAATGTTATTAAAATGCTGCCTAGCTTTTTTAAACTTAACTAAACAGTTAATACTATTTTTTTTTAACTTTGGTTCGCGCCATCCTCCATAGACAGGAGCACCGTGGTTACACATTTCCGTTTCCAGGTGACTTCCATTCCATTCACGGAAATTCCTCCTCCCAAATGCCGTATACAGGCAGCTAGCATCAAAAAAAGTTGCACCCCGTATCCATCATTAGTAGAGACCTGAAAAATTCGCGGGTTCATTTCGTGTTATGCTAAAATGCAAATAATTATACCTTAGTACGGCTTCTGCTATTGGTTCACTGTTAATCTGGAGGACTGAGGGCCAATTAGAGACCCTCACTCATAGAAGTGTCGAATCACAGGCCACCCAGTCGAGACGAATCACAAGTTAGCAGCCAATATGTACAGTTGGCATTTGCCCGAGTGTGTAGAGGATATTGGAGTATATCCTGAAGTTCATTGAACCCGCGAATTTTTCCGGTCTCTAATCATTAGTCCGTTTTTTTTTTTTTTTTTTTTTGCCACTCCGGACTTCTGTGGACGTCCCAAAGTCCCCGAATCCCTTCCATCGCCTTTTTCTTTTTCTTTTTTCCTCTGGTCTTTCTTGTCGGTGCGTCCGAGGCGCGCGGCACGGGGACATCGCAGCTCCGGGACCTTGTGGTTGTAGTCGCCAAGCCTCGGGCAGGCCCGCCGGCCCGCTGACCGCATGGGTCCACTCCTTCGGACGTTATTAAATTCCTACCGGCGAGGATGATCGCGTACGCCCGCAGGGTCGCGGGGGAGGGGGGAAGGCACGGGACGGATATGTCGCCCTTCCCACATACGCCGGAAGGCGCGTCCACATATTGACATTCCTGTTTCCTTCCCCCTCTACGAGCCTCCCTTTTTAGACTTTGCTCGACCATGTGTGTGCGAGATGTGGACCAGTCTTCACGGACACCCGACCGTCACTATAGGTGGACAAGCTGACGCAGCAATGCGTGCTGTACCGCATAAAGAATAACACAAAAGATAAGCCGGGAATCAATTAGAACGAAACCACCCCTCCTCCCCCCCCCCCAAAAAAAAACATCACGAGTAAATACACACATTTTGATTGTGGTCCGCCAATATTTTTGAATATTGAGGCTGATGGTTTGTGTTAATGCACTCGCTTAGGGCATTCATTATACACAGGATTTCTGAGCGTGTCGCAGCTAATCCTTGATTTTTCTACAATTTCAGAAAATGGTTTTGGGAACTCGAGAGGCCAGACCGCGATGTGTGCCAAGTGAAGAGCTGGCTGGCGGCCACGCACGGCCACTGTCGTCACGCGCCATCCATTGACGTTAAGGCATGCCACGCGAGCCTGTCCGGATTACAAGTGTCGTCACAACCCCTCTACCCCCCCCCCACAACGCTCCCTGCACATCTTCCTTCCTCGGCACTGTTATCACCTTTAGTGGCCCGGGGATTCCGGGCTTACAGAGGCCGCCGCATGGAGTGGCGTGAATAAGCGCCGCCATTCTCGATTTTTCGGGCATCGGGTAAACCCAGGATGACGCACCGCCATTCTTATCAGTTCGAGAAGGGTGCCACAGGTTTTAAAGAAGCGACGCCGGTCTCCACGGGAGTTCCGCGAGTTCCGAGCGATTTACGACAGTTCGGAGAGTTCCGCGAGTGAAGGGAAGTTCGACATCCGGCGAAGAGGGTTGAGAGACCCCCCTCGAGAGTGGCGCGACGCGGAGCGACGCGATAGTGAAAGTGCGGCGACAGAGTGGCGCGAGACTGTGTGTGTGTGTGGACTGGTGCGTGGTAAGGGGCGAACCACTGTCGAGCCTAGCTCCAGTGAGGAGTGCGAACTGTGGAACTTGACACATTGAGTGACAGTGATTGGTGATCGGACATGTTTTAGGTACAATTATTTATTAGTATTGTAAATATTAGTAATTAATAAAACTGTAATATAACTTATTTGGGCTATCCCCTACGAACCCGGTTTTCCGCATACTGGTCGTAACAATATTATATAGAACTAGCTGCCCGACCCGGCTTCGCACGGCTATAGGTACTAATGGAAAAAAATTAAGCCACATCTCCCATTTATAGTAATGGTAAATAAAAAAAAAATTCAGTGAAAATTTATTACAATGCTGTATAATGTACCGGAGAGAAAATGAATAGCACCGATGGTTACCCCACTCGTGCACGCAACGTACAACTGATGTACCCGTACTTCGCTACGGCAGTCTACAGGCAGATCACTCTTGCGCCGCTCATAATACATACCCCTCGTTGTGGGTACGCCACTGCCGCGCGATGCCCGTTGCCATGGAGACGCAGAAGGAATGAACAATGCAAAATACTGTTCTCATGCAGACAAAGTACCCACTGTTGCCTGGTTTTAACCACCCATTAGATCTAATTTTCGGAAAATGTCATCCTGCGTAACATAAGGAACATTAGGGGCAGGCATATTTCGCGAAAAAATCTGCTCGGCGTCGGCGGTCCCTCTCCCACCCTCCCCCTACCCCTGCCCACTACCGCCACACCTCCCCCTCCCACTCCCGCCACACCTCCCCTTCACCCTACCACCACACCTCCCCCTCCACCCCCCAATTCCCACAACACCTCCCCCTCCCACTCCCGCCACACCTGCCCTTCCCACTACCACCACACCTCCCCCTCCACCCCCCACTACCACCACACCTCCCCCTCCCACTACCACCACACCTCCCCCTCCCACTACCACTTGCAAAATTTCAACGGTGATGAGGACTGCACTAACAATGAAATAGCCGTTGCCATAGAGACGAATGAAGCATCAACAAAGCAACAGCCGTTGCCATGGTGATTTCCTACCAAAAACTGGAAATAAAAAAAAAAATTTAGGGGTGGACTACCCCTAAAATTAAGGGGGATGAAAAATAGATGTTGGCCGATTCTCATAGATACCGGATAAGCACAAAAAATTTCATCAAAATCGGTCAAGCCGTTTCGGAGGAGTATGGCAACGAAAACTGTGACACGAGAATTTTATATATAAGATAGGTCCCAATGCATCTTCGAACTGGTCAATCTAGCCTTCTCCACACAAAACCATTTCAACAACTTACCATAACATCACAATTTTGTTCTACTTCGTTAATGAAACACGGATGTTAAAAAATGAATATTACCAGATAATAAAGCCGATGATATTACTTGGTTACTACTCAGATTAAAAAAAAAAATTTTTATGTTTTCTGTGCTGTTAAATTCTAACCTCCTCTCTTCTTGAAACAGACAACTTTTTTTTCTGAGTGTTAAAACACAAACAGAGAAAATGAATAATCGGTTATTACAGACAATAATATAAACCAGAAACCTCTGTTGGCATGTATGCGTACAGTTTTTTTGTCAATGATTTTATTGTAATATATTATAATGAGTAGATGTCATAAAGTCATTAAATCCTCACTTAAAGCTAGGTCCCTCACGACATGTATTTTTAATTTTATTAGAATTAACCAGTATTTGATGTCTTTTCCTGTAGACATATTACAAAAGCTATTTTTCATTTTCTATTTATTCTCAAAATTCGTCAATAGGTATTCACTTTATATTTTAACGGCGGTAAATGTCAAGCAAATTTTAATAATTATGATAATAATACGTGACCCTTTCACAGATGAAAATTGAATTAAATAAATATATATGAGTATATCATAATATCAAGAATATCAGAATAAATATTCAAGTAAGTTTCTAAATACATAGATATGATAAATATAAAATAGCATATGCCGTGCAATGATAAATTACCTTAATTATTTCGAAAAACGATGAAGTCATATATTTAAACTCTAGCATGGACTGAGAGAATGTTTTCATATCGTATACAGTTCCGAATTAACCATTTGTATCCTTTGTTGTAAAATCTGTTTATTTTTAAGATAGGTAACATTCATAATTTTCAAAATTTTACTTTCATAAAACACCAAAGAAACTCTAATTTTTAGTATTATAAGTAAACAAAGTTTAAAAATATTTTAGAATAAATTCTTTAAAAAAAACTTTCTTTCCAACATACAATGCATTGTTAAAAAATGAAACCACGTTAATATTCCATGCTCTAGATTTATTTGTAACTATATATTTAAATACTTATTTTAAATATTGAAACTGTTCACTTACACTTTTCGAAATAAATTTAAAATAAACTAATCGTATTTATGATATTAATACAGTTTATTTAATTAATTTAGTAATCTATTCGCTTAAAGCTATGCTTCGCCCTCTTCCAATATTTTTAAATGACTTAAATATAACTTTTTTTTTGCTTTAACAATTTGGCATCATTTTATTGGCATATGATGTATATTTGAAGAGTTAACGGCATTAACTGTATTAATTATGTACATTATTGGATTGCTTTTCAACAAACGCCATTAATATGATAAATCACATGTACTAAAAGTTACATTTTAATAACGGCGTAATAACACCGGTTTGCTGAAAATAAACACGAACACTGCATTTATTCAAATATATGCATATTTATCTACGTTTTTATGCAAAAGAGAGAAGCTTCTAGTATTTAATCTGCCATATTACGGATCCTCATACCAATAAACAAATCATACATAGATAAATGTATCATCTCTTTGGCTAATAACGCAAAAGAAAATCGTTTTCATATTTTTATAGGTATAAATTCAGCTGTCAAGGTATGAACATTCCTTGCAGCACAAAACAAGAAATACTCAATTTTATCTTGAACAGAACGTAGATGAAACATCGGAAAAAAACATCATTTTAATTGAAGTTCTTAAGAATGTCCCAATGCATATACGACCTACCTTTTGATATTTTTTGAAAATATTCTAGACATTGTACTGAAAGTGCTGAATGCAATTAATATAGATAATTCGAAACATTTTTTTTGGCCATGTGGACTGTTAGTTAAAGTTCCGAGGTACATTTTGGAAGATGTTCCAAAATATTTTTAGAACGCTTCCGAGCTTAACATTATTGTTTTGATGAACGTCTATCGCGGCGCCGTGGCAGTGCTTTGAGAGTTCATCGGTAGCGACCTGGCAGTGCGCTCTGCTGCCGAGCGCTGATGCGGGACCCCAGCGACAGCAGCGACTGTGAGCGAACCACTGGCCGGCTCGGCGGGATCGTCACTCGGGAAGCCTTTTTTTCACAGACGAGAGAGCCACACCCGAAGTTCCCCAAATTTCATGCTCGATTTTTTTTATCCGTACCACAACAGGTGTATTTATTTGGGAAATAAAAAAAATTCGCGCGCATTTATTCTCAAAATGCGCGGGTTTAACTTATAAGATGTCATTCTTAAGATTAGCAAGAAGTAATTTAAAGAATTATTCAGTAAATGAAGATGAAACGGTATCTGTTTTTTTTTTGTTTTAAGTCAAAAGAAGCATATGATCGGTTTTGTAATGAACTGTAAGCTGCGGGTTATTCTTTTTCTGTCATTATAAATACTTTAAAACATTGTGGATGGTTGGTTATATTAGGTAAGTGTAGCTACATTAAAAATACTGTAAAATCATTTTACGATTGCTTAGCAAATAACTTTTTAATATGTAGCTATCCAGCGCTAGGAAACCTTTTACCTGCATGATTTCACAGTATCTTAAATGTAGCTATCCTACCCAAATCAACCGTCCACAATGTTTTAAAGTATTTATAATGTAGCTAACCTAACCTAATTGACCATTAGTTATCATGAGTTGTCCAAAATAAACATTCACGGACACAAACGTTTCTTCAATTAGGTATTTTCCTCCAAAAACAATTACAAATAAATACCGTTGCCTTGTTTATGGTCTTTCCTTTTATCAACACCGCCATATTTATTTACAATGAACATAAAAAAACACCGAAGAAACACGATCGGGCGTTTGGCTCTCTCGTCTGTGAAAAGAAGGCTTCCCTCGTCACTCTAGCAGTCGGCGGTGATGGGTTGCCCGTTGGGGGGGGGGGGGGGGGGAATCGGCGCGCGGCAGGAAGCAGTTTCGTCGGCGAAGGCGCCGCAGGGGAGCTCGACGCGCCCTGGATGCGAAGTGTAGACGAACTGCGGGCTGCGCGCGCAACGGAACTGGACGGGCAGGCATCTGGAGCCCTCGGCCGTGGCCGCTGTACGGTCCGGCAGCGGGGATTTCAGGGACACCCCCCCGCCCTCCCTGGCACGACAGGTGCATGGGCATCACAACCGGGGTGGACGGGGGGACACGTTTCCCCCAATAATATAAGTCTTCCATTTCGTCCCCTCCAATAATATATTTAGTTTCGTAGTTATATTATTAATATTATGTCTGTGTTATAACCCATATGTTGCGAATGGTGCATTTAGTCCAATCGTGGTGTTGTGAGCACTGTGTTTTTTACAAATTTGTTGTCTGAAAATATTTTTTTATAAAAAATAAATTATTTATTGCAACCAACTATAATTAGAATATTTAGGAAAGAAAAATGCATAAAAACCACCTTTTTGCACTTTCAAACCCCAAATATTCCCGGGGGAGGACCCACGGACCCCCCGCTCTTTTCTCCAAGGGATCGATATTCCTCAACAACTAAATCAATTGCAGCCCCCCCCCCCTCCCCCTTCAAAAAAAAAATATTCTTTCGACGCCCATGACAGGTGTACAGTTGTCGGCCACGAAGAAGTAACACGGCATTGGAGCGTCGCCGGGCTGCCTGGAACCGCGAGCCGGTTCACTGGCTCCTCTGCCTGCCGCCGAGAGCTCTTGTGCCCGTAGGCCTAGCTGCGGCTAGGGGAAGGGAACACTTACTTATTTATTTTTGTCACATGCAGCTAGCTGACCGGCAGCTGCGCGGGTTTACGACAGTGGTCACCCGCCCCCAGGGGTGCATGCGCTCCTGGTATCGCCACCCAGAGTTGCGCAACAATATTTACATGCCGACCGAAACGCCCTACCAAATTCCCAACCCTGCATGGTTGAATCTTTCTGCCTCGCCCAAACTCTTATACCTGGACCTTTTCCCTCTTGTCCAGTAGTAACCTGCTTTCTTTTATGCATGTGATCTATCCCCCTCATGCCCGGCCCAGGATTGTCCTTGAGTCAATGTAAGTTTCGCCTGGGCCACTTTAGCTAGTATTAAGCTAGGGCGACTAATAGGGGTTCAGCCACGACGCCAATCGCTGCCATGACAGGCCAATAAACCCCAGTAAGCAGAAGATGCACGTAATATTTTCCCCGCATTGTTAAATCGTAGCATGATAGGTTGCAAAGACTTTAAGCTTAAGACACGCCTATGTTCTCACCTATCGTATGTGGGAAGTCCCACACACTTTAGATCAACTTAGGCTAGGAAAAAAATGTCATGGCGTTGAAAACTATTATTTACCATCGTGGTTATTTTTATTTTTTATCGTCTGAAAAGTAAGTAATCAATCGTTCAGATTCAAAGTAAACATATTATTATATTGAAATATATTTTATTCAATATGTTACAAAAAATAATTTTTTATAAAACTCAAGTAATATTGTGCATTTCCTAAATATTTCTGGGTGTTTCAAATTCGCGTTTATCTTAAATACTTGTTTCATGAAATAAAGCATTTGTAGGATTTGATAAAATATATTTCAGAACAATATGTATAAAATCTAGAAAATAAATATTATTTTTCAGTATAAATTTCAATGAACTTTTTTTATGTAAGAGTACAAATTTTCTTTAAGTCTTGACTTAATTTCATTTTCTCAAAATTCATGAAATAAATATATTTTTAAGTTTTCTTTTCAAATTGAACATTAAAATCATTCGTTTTGAAAAACAAAAAGAAAATTCGGAGGATTTTCAGGTCTCAAGAAACACAATTAGAAACGGTTCGAGCTAGAAACGCGCGTATTACAGAAGCTATTCCCGCAGATCGGAAGGGTAGTTGCTTGGACGTGGAATCACCGAAGGACTGTAGAGGGAGGGGGAGAGAAGGGGGTCGGGATGGGAAAGGGGAGGAGCAAAGAAGACATCAGCGAGGCATGAATGCCTTGCCGCCACTTCGTTCTTTCAGCGGGAACGCGAAGTGGAAAGCGTAATAAAGTCGCCGCCCGCGGTGGTGGTTTGCGGCCTTTTAGGCCGGGACCTAATAAGCGCTACCCCCTTCCCAGAAGTCTCCACATTTCTGAATATAAGTAGAGGGGGTGAACGCGTGTACGCCGGTCGGGGCTTAGCGGGTTGAATGTGCCGAGGAGTTATTGCTGAGCACTGGGGCAGATAAGGCCTCGCCTCGGTTGCCCAAGGAGGAAAAGGGTGGTTCGCTCGCGAAATTTGTGACTTCTGTCTGTGTCTTCGGGCTGACATTTGGCTGCCAGTCTCCACCCTCTCGGTGTATGCCAGCGGGCGACTTTTACATCGGGGCAGACGGCATGGCTACGCGTTCTTTCAAATAACAGCGCTGGAGAGACGGCTCGTCTAGTGCACCTAAGAAAGAAGATTCGCTTGTGCTGGAACCAGGCTCAGAAAATCTCCGGCGTTACCGTCTGTTTTGATTTTGTGGACAAGAAACAAACGGAACATCTTTTTCATTTTAATTCAACGTCTTTTGTGGGTTGTAGTTCTTATGGCAACTCACAGATTAATCAATGTCGCTAGTAGTAGCTAAGTTTATTTCAGAGAGTTAAAATAACGAGAAACAACCTGTTAATTATTTTTTCATAGTTTTTTTTGTGATTTTTTTTCTGTTCTAGTATTATTTCCAGTTTGGAAAATGAGCAGTTCTCCCACCTTCCTTTTTCCTTCCTTGCTTACCCCTGTTTAGCATTTATTTAATTCCGCTAGAAAACATTCTTATTTTTTCAAAAATATTCCCAGCTAATATGTCCACAGTTATTCAGCTTTAAATCTGGAGATTGATATCTTTATTTATGTAACACAATCATTGTTAACAGAACGATTAAAAGGTAAGAAAAACTCTTTACTATTTCTTTCTCCGAGTAAAAAGATTATTCAATAAAAGTAAGATTAATAATTCTATAATACACATTAAAAAAGTCTGTACTTTTACAAAATTTCCCTTGGAAACCTGTAGCCCAAAAAATTTTTTTTAATACAACAAGAAAGATTTTATAAATTTGTACGACATGTGGCTATGGTTATTTTTGCATTTACATATTAAATTCGGTTTTAGAGATATAATACTGAGTATCTATTACGTAAATCTTTCCATATTTTAAACTTTAATTGATGTTTTATTCAAGCATAATTTTTAAAAAAATAGATAATTTAATCGAATTCTCATCGATTAACCTGTATTTTGTTTTACCGTGCTTGTTAATATGCTCAGTTAATACTGGAAAACTATTTAGGCAACAGTTTACAGATAACTAACTATTGGAGGTACTGGGACAACACAAAGCATAAATGCCCGGGTAAGAATCCGAATCCATTATTACTGCAAGCACTATTACATTTGTTTTTATGTAAAAGTACAAATTTACAAATATCTGTTAATTCCAATTAGAAAAAAAAATTACAGTGTGTTAGTTGCATATAGGTAGTTTCAGAGATTTCTTAAGTACCACATTGATAATTAAAACCTAATGCCCCTTATTACACCTGTTACGTTATGTATGTAGGCTTCTTCTCATAATGTTGCATTTTATTTTCCCTGCTTACATAGGAAATACATTATTTTATGTAATTTAGAAATCATTCGTGCGATATTAAAAAAAATGGGTGCGTGCACTAAAGAATGGGCGTTGGAAGTTTTACTAAATTGACGAAGTAAAAAAACGAACTTTAATTTTGTATGAAAATAATTAATATACATTAAATAAGAATACGACCGGAGTGATAATATGAATACAGTTGGCAAAGTATAAATTCAGTCGAATTAAAAATTTTAAATAAATACTCAGTGTAATATTAAAATAAAGTATAAATAATAAATTTAAAATAATAATTAAATTAATAATGAAAATAAAAAATGCTTGATGCTTATTCTAATTTATTATTGCAATTAATTATTAAATTTAAATGTAATAATTTATAAATTAAAATTAAAAATATATTATGCATATGGGAACACAACCTCACAAACACTAACATGAAAACAGCCAGGAAATTACTATACCTTTCACAGACCCTTTCTGCCATAGAAAATGTAAGATACAATAAATATGACGTCTTTACACATAAGCGAACATTACATCACTTATATAAATTGTTATTTTTATGTGTAGTTATAATATGTGTTTATATTATTATAAATTCTAGCACTAATATTCAAAATAAAAATTCATTTTATTATATAAACCAGTATTCAATATAATTCATTAATGCATATGATTTAAAAGAACGTGTATAATTTTTATTTGTATGTAGTTTTATTTTTGTATGGAGCCTTGTTTTATCTTATGAATATTTCGTTGCAAGGAACACGCGCTTTAAAAATTTACTCTCATCATTTTTTCTTAACACGCCTAAAGAAGTATAACCTAAACTCAATTATATAAATACAATTGAAAACACACTTCAAAAGGTTTATAGACAAAACTTCTATCACTAATATTCAAAAAGAATTATTTTTGGTTATATCGACCAGTATTCATTATAAATCACTAAAGTTTTATATTTAAAAGCGCATGTATAATATTTATTTGTGTGTAGGCCTAGCCATTTTTTTTTCCAGTCTGTAAAAATTTCGTTACATGGTACGCGCGCTCGTAAAAATTCAACATCATCATTTTTCATAACACGCCTAAAGAGGTATAACTAGGGACCGGAAAAATTTGCGAATTCAATGACCTACAGAATAGACTCCAAGATCCTCTATGCACTCGGACAAATTACATCTACTCATTGGCTAATGAATCGTGACAACTATTAACTAGAATGCCCTTTTGATTCGATACTTCTTTCGTTGAGGATTATTCATTGGCTCTGATTCCTTCAGAAAACCTGTGGTCCAATCACTGAAAAGGTTAAACACATTTGGATTATAGCATATCGCGAAATGAAACCACGATTTTTTCCGGTCTCTAGGTATAACTTAATAAATATCTATATGAACGGGCAGTCTAGCTCATGGATTATTTGAACCTGTGAAATTATCCAGTGCCTACAAATCTTCCGAAACAAGACACGTAGAAACAAATCTTTATTATACAATTTCCTTCGGATCGAACATGTTCTGTTCTCTTGGAATGTCACCAGAGAGTTATTTGAAGTGAAACTGACGGGAGATAACACGCATGGGTAGGGAAAACTTTTGTCAGAAGAAAATATATATATTTCATCACTTACCGGCTTCTGGCGACAAGCTAAATATTCAGATGGCATTCGTCATTTCCTCGCATCTCATGCAATCACGATACGTAAAGGTTCGAAAATTGCACTTGGAAGTTTGTGGTAGGGTCTGTAAACTTCTCGTGAAACACGCAATATCGCAAAAAAAAAAATGCATAAGTCAGAAAGCTAAATAATCACAATTCAGAAGCCCCGTTTGTAAACCAATCAAAATGTGAAAACACAAGAGAAGATTTTTTCAGCTTTTGACTTGTTGCGTTCCAAATATAAGGACGTTATATGCATAGAAAGCTATGATTTTATTTTTATTGCATGTCTTACGTTTTCACTTGTAAAAACTTTCGCACAGTGAGAGAAGATAATACTTTAAATAAAATTGTTTAGTATTTAACACGTTTTCGTGATTTAGCGTGAATCATTAAAAATAGACCAAGGAATAAATTATTTTCTACAGTTTTACGATTTAAAGTTGTGTTTTTTTGTGACGTCTCGAGACTTTCATGCTTTGATAAACTATCGTTTTTTTGCATTAGTTTCGTGCTGTGTGCTTGTGTGTTCCGAGTGTATCTGAGAACCACTTTAATAATTTGATCATTCTTTAGAAATTACTCGCCCGTTTATCCAACACATTTCTCCTTACATCCCTACGCAATGATTTAAGTCACACATTATATTTCATTGGGTTACAGTTTTTTGTGAAATAAAGTGTTTGAAGGAATTGTTAATTATTTGTATTTTTATTTGAGTCTTATTTTGCACCTACAGCAATTTCAGAACCTTCAGAATTATATTTTCCTTATGTAAACGTAAAACGTCGCTTAAAATATGTCGAATTTAAACTCTACAATTTTGTAATAAAATGGAATTTTTTTTTCATTATATAGATAACACAAAAGTTATTAAATAAACAATAAAAAGTTATATTTCTGGCATAATATCTAAGAAAATGTATTCGCAGTTTGTGTGTTTGATGACCACGTTAACATAATAACGTTATCTGCCACATCATTATCTAGAGTTAAATAACGCAAACTTTAATGGATTACCCTATTTTTTATAATCTAAACATTTTTTCTTATTTTTTAGTTCAAGAGTCAAAACGAAAGATCTCGCAAAAAAGATAATAGTGAGGTTCATCCTTTTCCAAAAGGAAAAAAAACAGATTCGCCAAATTTTTTTTGTATATGAATTTATGTATAGTCTGACAATGAGTTATGGAAAATACACAAAGTAATGTACAACGTCAAATGTATAGGTGAATCTTTGAAATGTCATTATCTTTAGGAAATGAATGAATACTACCTTGGAAAGAAAAAATATCAATACATTTCCCAAGTATCCTTCTTTTCCTCGCTTCCAACAAAAAAAGGCATTCAATCCATCTTCTTTAACATCCATTCTTTTATGTAAACTTTCAGAGTATTTCAAGTTTCAAAATCAGTTCTTTTGAGAGCACACGTCTTCCTTCTTCTTTCAAGCTATTACTTATATCCAAGTCGTTAATCTTTATTCGTCTTCTGCACCGTTTTCTCTTATCTCTCGCTATTCGTCTTTCTGGCTTTATTTCACAGGGGAGACCACGGATAGATACATCGATGACGCTTTTTTGCGATAACACTGTGCTATCTCTCTGACTTTTTCTTTTATGTTACTGGTGCCTGGCAAACTGCTTTATTACGGCGAAAAATTTGTAATTATTTTCTCAGAACGAGCGTCTGTTAATTTTTACTTTTTCAAAATAAGTTTTCATTTCATTGGTAAAGTTTTTGCCATTATAGGGAGGGGTGTAGAAAAATCAGTTTTTTGATATCTTTTTTAACATAAGTTTTTTCTAACTCAAATTAAACTGTTTTATGTATCTAAAGTTGCACATTGATTAAGTTTATTAAATGAAATTGATTAAAATAAAAGCTTTGTAGATATAAAAATAAAAAAACTAGCCAAAAAACGCTTTTATCCTCAAACAAATGTAAAACTTCACCCGTTTGTGTCAATTAATTATTGAATAACGTGTGATGAAAGTAGAAATAATATTATTCGGTTCAAGGTAAATATTTTTTTTAAATTTTGTTACCAGAGTTTTTAATAATTTGTGCGCATCTTGCCACTTTTTAATATATCAAAGGCACGTAAAAATACACTGCATAATCTATAAAAGCCCTAGATTAAGACTTAAAAATAATTTCAATAGTAAAAACTCGTGTGTTTTATTGTGATTATAAGTTAGCCTTGAATTATTTATAAAATACAAGGTTATAACAATTTTGTTTTCGTATGTTTTTAAAATTAAAATAAAGTTTTGTAGCTAGTGCTTAAGACATTTTTTAAATTAAATTCTGAAATTACATAAGGTAGATTTAGAAGAAAGATTACCTATTGCAGTCGTTACCATGGTGCGACTTCCTGAAAATGTCTACCTAGATTTAAATTTCATGGTCCATAGACTCCAAAACAATTGATAATCCCAAAGATAAAATTAATCTGTGTGTGTGTTATTGGGAGGGGTGGGGATAAAGACAATTACCATGAGTAGAACGGTTTTTTGTACACATTAAATATAATTATCTTGGATTTTTAAATAAAAAAGTAGAGTTGTTTTTAGTGATTATGATCTTGCGCAGTGTGCATGTATGTGTGTGTGTGTGTGTAAATATCTCAAAACGGTCTTTGTTCTTGGCTACTACACTTGACTTAGCAAATCTCCGTGACCATTTTGATTCAGATTACGTCACTGACGAGACAGCCGTCCATACTTCACCGGGTTTTGACGCTACTGCACATGCTGCTCGCTCGTCGGGCTTTGAAGATAAGTCTTTCACCGTCACAGCAATCACCGATACTATCACGAGTCACACGAAAAATTCGTTGTCGTCGTTGAATCATGATGGTCACTCAGGAGTAACCTCGCCGAAAAACAACGCTTCCTCATTTTGAAGGGGGATCTGAAACATTGGCCTAGTTTCTCTAACTTTTTTTTAAGACCTGTGTGTTTGATAACAGTGCCATTTCTTTAGTGGAAAAACGTGCCTACTTCACTCCATGGTGAGACTTTAGGTATGATTCAATCCTTACCAATGTCGAATACAAAATTTGGTGTTGCTTGGAAATTGTTATCGAATCGCTAAGACAACAAAGGACTACTTGAAGCAAATTTTCGTATCTGCAGACTCCCAAAAATCCCTGAGTCAATTATTAAGTGCCATAACAGAAAATGTGTCAGCTTTGGCTGTGCCTGTTGACCAATGGGACTTGATTTTATCTCCAATAGTTTGCAAACGTTTCGACCATGTATACCACACTCAATGTGAAATGACACTTTTAAGCACATTCCCCACAATAAAAGGTTTTGTAAAATTTCTAAATAAATAACACCGTAGGACACACGAAGCAGTAGGCCAAGTAAAGATATAAGTTTCAAACACAATGCCTAATACAAAAAATCGCAAAGCTAACCAACTTCGGCACATAATCGTGGCTATTACTCAAAGTGGTGATGCCATCATTTCATACTGCACGTGACTGTGGAATGGACGTCATAGATTGCACAAATGTTCTGATTTTTTCCACGTTATCCAGAAGATCTCTAGCAGGTAGTCAAGAAGCTGAAGGTGTGTATCAACTGTCTCGCAAACTCACATTTCTCGAAAGAGTGTCGATCAAAACCCTCGTGCCATCAGTGTGGTTCCAGACACCATTCATTGTTGCACTTTGGACATAAAGCTGATTGGAAATTTTATGATAACTTGGAATCCCATGAGTCCGCACAATAAAATGAACCAGACCAAGTTGTGTCAGTGGTGTCTCAGGCTACAAACGCAGGGTCAACAGTGTTGGTTCATACAGTGAAAGTACGTGTTCTTAATGCTTCTAAAGCCCGGGTAGTTTTCCTTGCACTGTTCGATACAGGAAGCTAAGTTAGTTCCATCACTGTACACTGTGTACATATGTTGGGCCTGTCATATAGGTATAACTACGCACCTATCAATTCAAAGCTTATCTGCTACAAACTGTAAATAGTGCAAAGTCTTGTACGTCATTCGTTTTGACTTCTCGTGAAGATAATACTCAATATGCAATTCATGCAATTGTTCTTCCTAAAATCTTTAAACAGTTACCATGTGCCCAGCTCTCCCCTGAAATAATAAAGACTGTAACTTACTTCGAGCTTGAAGACCCCATATTTACCATATCAGGTCGAATTGATCTGTTGATTGGTGCAGGTAATTTTTCTCGTCTTCTGACAGCACACAAGCGTGAAGGAATGCCTATGTATTTGGAGTTTGTGTTTGGCTGGATTGATGGGATCTGAATGCACTGTTACTGATTCAACATCCTTTTGAACCTCGCTATTCACATATCTATCCTTCTTATATTTCCCAGGAAGATTTAAAAATGTCCACCAACAAAACATATATAAAAATATATATTCAGTGCCAAAAAAATGTTTGTCCAAACACACTCTACGGACAGTGTGGACCAATATACTGTGCCATTGCATTCTAGATCGCCAAAACACATATTTGGTGCAACACCAGGTCTCAAGTAGGCACTCGTCTGCTTCGTTTAGAGACACAGTTGAGACCAATGTATTCTGAATTAATGCAAGATTACTTGTAAAGTAGGCACATTGAGACAATTATTTCAAATCCATCATCCGCTGCAGTGTTGCCAGTTTATAACCTTTCACACCACTTTTGATTAAACCCGATAGCTCTACCACAAAGCACAGAGTAGTTTTTGAGGCCTTATGAAAACATTTGCGTGGTAGCTTCTTAAATGATACTCTACTGACAGGTTCTAAATTACAAAAGGATATTGTAAATGTAGTGTTGCCTATTATACTGCATGAGTTGGTGTAAAGTTCTGAAATCAAGCAAATGTATAACCAGATCAAGATTACCCCGAAGACTGTGATTGGTCAGCAGATGGCAGATAATGTGTAGAATTTTCCATTAGCTTAGGAAATTTTTAATTCGCTTAGGAAATTTTTAATTCAGATGTATACATAATTAATGTAGTTACTGGAACTCGTGTGGTATAATATGCATCAAAAATACAACAGCCTATTATCTAGCATGCTATTTTAATGTTCATGCTGAGAAAATTCGCCAGTAAACATTAAGTGCTTCTTTAAATTGTTGCCACATGAAAAAGTGGAGCTGGATCTTTGTGAAAGTAAAGTTGTGACGGTACTGAAATTGAAGTGGAATCCCATCGCAAATACTTTTCGTACAAGAAAAAATCAGAGCTCATAGCCAGCAACCAATAAAGATTACATGGCTAAAATTTTAGACCAGCTTGGTTGGCTTGCCTCATTAAGTCCTGCTGACCATATGCTTGATCCAGACCTTGCGGTTGAAAAGGATGGACTGGGACGATCTACTTCCATTGGATATCGTCGAGCACTGGAAGTGCTTCAACGAATAACTGTCCATGGTATCGCAAGGTTTTCTATCTGCTGAGCTCATAACACATAGTTTGTGATGGTTTTGCCCACCATGTTTACACCATCCCACTCTAATTTATTGAGATGCAAACCCCGCTGTGGGTCAGAAACAAAAGCTGCTCTCATTGGTGGTCGTAAATTCTAAAGATCTAGCTAGTACCGTTTCTCTCCAATGCAATGGAAATTTGGACACATCATCAATCTTCATCCAGATGCTGATGGAGTATCTCAAGTGGTCATAGTGCGTACTACAACTGTGACTGCTATACGTCGAGTGGTGAAGCTCTGCCTACTGACGTGAACTTTTGATTTAAATAGTGATTTTAAGGTGGCTGGGAAGTTTGGAAGTGTTATTTGTACATATTAAATATTATTCTTTTTTTATTTTTCAATTAAAAATTATAGTTAAATAATTTTATAGAATATTCTACGAAATAACATAAATCTTCAAAATAATTGTGAACTTTTAAATTTGCCTGCAACTGTATGCAAAGCCAAAAGGGATTTATTTGTATTTATTTTATAATCGCTCCTTCCTACAGCTCTCTCCAACTAACTGCCTTCCAAAGCTAGTCCTACCAACTAATACTGCCGTGAACGGTCGTGAGACATAATTCGTCGCCATTACTTCGTGATCCCACCATTCTCTTCTCCCCCCTCCATCCGGCTCAAGAGCATCCTAGACAAAGAAGTCGCGACCTGGTCTAGCCAGAGGGTTCTGTCGGTTGGAGATTGTGCCTTGGTTGGGGGGGGGGGGGTTTGTGAAGTGAGCTGAAGCATTGACCCATTTCTGTCGGGTGAGTCGGCCCTAAGGCACGCAAATACGTGCAGACATTTCCAGCTCTGCTAGGCGGAGGAATTTTTTACATCGACTTCTTTTTCGCAGTCTACGGATTTGGATGTGACCCAAATACGCTGATAGATATCCTTGCACACAACCTGTACAAGAGAAGCGATTCTGGTTCGACCCGTGCTTTAGCAAACAATAAAATCATTTTTTTTTAAACAACACGATAAAGCCAAGTACACAAGAAGGAGAAAGTTAAGTATCCACAGTTTTAGACTACCCATTTATAAATTAAGTAAGACAAAAAACAGCAACGCGAACTTTTCTTATCTTTCAGGAGAGACTTTTTATGTATAGATGGCTGCATTTTTTATTAATAAATGCATTTTTTTTTACTAAACTTGCAAAGTGAAAACAAATAACACATTTCACTGATACAATCAAAAGGTTCCATAAATTGATGACAGACCAGAGTTATAAAAATGCGGTGGGATATTTTTTTTCACTGTTTTACGATATACAGTGGTAGTATTGGTGACGTCAAGTGAGTTCCGTGTTTTCTTGCGTTAATTACGTGTTGCATCATTGTGTTTTTGAGAAATTTGTTATCACGGCCCAAGACTTTGACAGCTAGGTATGAATTAAACTAAACCAATACAGGCTCGTGTAGCACCAGATAAATGTAATTACAGTAAGTATCAATTACCATCACGTTATTTTTACAAGAATATTCAGCTGTCAAATTCTAAATGTTTTTTTGTAAAATGTCTCAAAAAAGTCTCACCTGGTCTTGAACAATGTGTACAGTCTGCGTTTATAGAACTGAGAAAAAAGTAGCAGGAAAAATATAAATATATTATTTAAGACTAGCTGCCCAACCCGGCTTCGCACGGCTATACTAATGGAAAAAAATTAAGCCACATCTCCCATTTACAGTAATGGGAAAAAAAATCAGTGAAATTTTATTACAATGCTGTATAATGTACCGGAGAGAAAATGAATAGCACCGATGGTTTCCCGACTCGTGCACGCAACGTACAACTTATGTACCCGTACTTCGCTACGGCAGTCTACAGGCAGATCACTCTTGCGCCGCTCATTATACATGCCCCTCCTTGTGGGTACGCCACTGCCGCGCGATGCCCGTTGACATGGAGACGCAGAAGGCATGAACAATGCAAAATCCTGTTCTCATGCAGACAAAGTACCCACTGTTGCCTGGTTTTAACCACCCATGCGATCTAATTTTAGGAATATGTCATCCTGCGTAACATAAGGAACATTACTGTGAAGTTTCAAGTCTGTAAAATATATATACTTGAAAAAATGGGTGTTTTTTGATATTAAAAGTACCCGCAAAATTTCAACGGTGATGAGGACTGCACTAACAATGAAATAGTCGTTGCCATAGAGACGAATGAAGCATCATAAAGCAACAGCCGTTGCCATGGTAATTTCCTACCAAAAACTGGACATTTTGATATATTACACCCCCGAAACTCCCCTTGGGATCGGATTTCCGCAGAATCCGTTCTTAGTGAGCGTCTACATCACAAAATGATTAACTGTGCTAAATTTCAAGTCAATCGGGTGTATAGTTTTAGAGATCTCGTGATGAGTGAGTCAGTGAGAGTTATTTCGCTTTTATATATATATATATATACACACACACAAAAGTCCTTGTAAGAATTGTAACGGGAGAGGAAAATTATTGATGGTCTGAAAAATTAAAATTAATTAAAATAAATAAAAATTATTCTAGTAAAAGAAAAAAACAAATTAAACACAGAGAGAGGAAAAAAACAATAGTTTAGGTTTGCGATTTAAAGTGATAAAAAGTATTTAAATACTAATTGAACTCTTATGAGGGTACTGATTGCTTCGTTGTTTATATCACACGGGTGTTTTTTACTTGTATGGGAAAATTAAGAATGATAAGGCATCTAGTGCTTGGCAACAATGTTAATAGGCAATAGGAAATAAACTTCTAGCGCCTGCGGCATTGTCAACACACACTTCGTACGTGTACTGCATGTTGTATCTAACCCCCTCCAACTCATTTGATTCTAAATTGGACTTTTAGTAAGGATCCCTAATGTTATTGATAATATAATATAGCCTATAGCCTTCCTCGATAAATGTACTATCCAACACTGAAAGAATTTTTCAAATCGGACCAGTGGTTCCTGAGATTAGCGCGTTCAAACAAACAAACAAACAAACAAACAAACGCTTAAGCTTTATAATATTAGTATAGATGTGTACAAAGCAGAAGTAACCAAACATTATTAGAAGAAACAGAATCCTACTAATATTATAAAAGCGAAAGTTTGTAAGTATGGATGGATGGATGTTTGTTACTCAATCTCGCAAAAACGGTTGCAGAGATTTGATTGAAATTTGGCACACAGTTTATAACCTGGAATAACACATAGGCTACATATTTATGTGAAATTCCATCCCTAAGGGAGTGAAAGTATGATAATTTCATTTTATAACAGAAAAAAATCATAGGTCATAGACATAAAAATAGTGAGTTTCATTTCTCTATGTCTGACACACGACCATACACATCGTAAGGTCTGGCAAATTCATATCCTTCTCCTTGGTGAGACCAGCCCGCTTAGTGGAGCTCGCAGCGGCTAGCAAAATAAAGGTGCTAATAACAGTTTTGTTCTTAACTTCGTAAATAGATAGAGTTGCCTTGAATTTTAAACGCACCATCGTTTGATGCGTTTGTCATGTCTTGAATTTTCTTTTGTTTGTGCCGTATGCGTTCCTATACCATTCATCCGATTGCGATGAAATTTTGGTGAGTTAATAGGTAGCCCGAGAGTCGTTTCAATAAATGTGTTTATTTCATATTATATAGCGGCACTTTGTCAGTTTTCGTTGTATAAGTTCGAACGCAATAGACAATTTAATTAAATATAAACGAGAGACAGAGATAGAGTGATATATATAGAGTGAGATTGAGAGAGACAGAGATAGGTTGAGATAGAGCTAGGTATAGGGAACGAAATGGAGTTAGATAAAGAGATATATAGATGTATAGAGCTATATATTGATTGGTATATAAAAGAGATAGAGATGGTGGGAGGTATAGACGTATATATGTATATAGAGAGAGATAAATATAGATAGAGAGATACATAGATATATAGATGCAGATAGAGAAAAAAATATATATAAAGATGGATAGATCATTTGTATATGTGTAACTACTTCAAACATAATACAAAACAAAACTGAATGAGGCATTACAACGCATGCCGAGCATTAGCTAGATAATGGAATCTTTTCTATATAAGTAATCTTTTATTTTTTCAGCTTTTATCTATAGTGCTTTATAGAGTCTAGATTACATACAAACCACCAATTTTTAGATATATAAAGGTAAATAACTAAACACTGGCAGAACAACGTCTACTGGGTTCTTCCAGCGATATAAATTATTTTGCACACTTGAGATTCAAACGAAGAAGACAATATTACTGTCTACATCTGATTTCGAAAAAGGTCCCCTTCACTCTGTGCTCAGCCCGGGCAACGCCGGGTACTGCAGCTAGTAATCCATATAAGAAACATTATAAATCATAGATAGTAAACATAGTCATGTATTATAGAAACGGTTAAATGACATCAACCACCTAACTTAGGGCGCGGTTACACGGGACCCTGAACTACTTCAGGTGAACATGATTAAGTAAACACGTTTACAAACGCGAAAGTGTACGGTTACACGGTAGTTGCTGAAAAGTGTGTTTAGCTCTTAAACCGATTGTCTACTGTCAACGAATGACTGTGTTGTTGATCTCTATTTTGTAATTGTATCCAGAAAACGCGGGATTTTCTCACTTGTTTATACAGCATTATCAGCAGAAATGGAATGTGTTTTCATATTGCTCAATATTTTTTTACAAATCGCGAATTCAAACAACATGCACAGTAAAATTTTTAAACTTATTTTTTATTATTTTTTGAGCGAGAGTACCTATCTCAATTTTAAGGAAATTAAGGTCAGGATCAATTAAAAATATATATGTATATATATAATTATCTGTTGATTTTTTTTTGTTGCATTCGGTAAAATATTACTCGAACTTGTGCCAGAAACACTTTCCATCTTGAATTTCTGCAAAAGACTGTTTATATTCTAAACAGCCAATCAGAGGCCAATGTAGAAGATATGTCGATCTGAACTACTTTGCCAACCTGTTTAAGTTAAATGGGAAATGGCCTCGAACGAAACATGTTCAGACTGTGTGTAACCGCATTCAACAGCTGAACATGTTCACTTGAATTAGTTCAGACTCCCGTGTAACCGCGCCCTTAATGTTGTATCTATATCAACAATCTGCGGGAGTAGTGGGTACAGCATGTTCGTACAACTGTATGGGGGTGATTCAAAATGACTTTATTACCACTCCGCTCTATTTGCCTAATCATTACATTATTTGCCACTTGAGTGCGGGTACTATTCCCAATATTCACAGTCTTTGACAAATTGAAAAATGAACAGCTTATTGTATCGGGGTACGGATGATGGACATACATAGTTCACCAAAAGACTTTCGCCAACATGTATCACGTATGCCACTACATTCATAAAGGGCAGTCGTGTGCAGTCACATAAAGCAAAACACAAGCGGACACGAGCGCGTGTATCCAAGTAAATGGAAGTAGACGATAAAATTTTCGAACGTATATTTTTATTTCCAGCGAAATTCTGGTGCTCTAATGTTTACAACACGGCCGAACAATACATCACTGTCTATTGTAATAATTCAGATTTAATGACGATTGCAACTTTGAAAGTACACGAAACATGAGACCCTCTCCCTGCGTGGCTAAATTCAAGCATGTTTTGTCTTGTGAACTTCTGGTACGCAATTTGGTCCCTCCCTACCGCTAAGGTTAGAGTGGATACGTGTTCTGACGTCAATAAGTTCCTAAGAATAGCTCAGATTTGTTCTTCAGAACAATGGTTTCTGATATCAGTTTGCTTATATCCACTACCGAAGCTGTAATCCATAGAAGATGCATATTTCCTTGAAAGTCAGATATTAAAGTGATTTTTAATGAGTAGTGAAAAATATGTTAACGGATTGTTGTCTAAATGTGTAACTACGAGAACAATATAAAATATAATATAAATGATAAATTACTATGTGCCCATTTTTCCAGCAATTATAACCCACTTCTGCCAAAAAAATATATATATATAGGTATCTGTTTTGATCAATTTTTTTTTTTTCGCATATCACACTAACACTTTTTTTCAAATACAAGGTCAATTTATTTTTTCTACATCCATTGTTATGACCTATTGATTAACCTACAGCGTAAACGTTACAACTAAATGTTTAAAATCAAACTTGTTTGAAAGACCTTAAAGTTCCGACGTGTTAGTGCGCAATCAGCTGAGGTTGGTTGTAGGCAGTGAAAACACTTACATTTCACTCGCGTTGTTTGTTTGCGCTGACGAACTCGTCAGAACCTCTTTGAGCCAGAATACGTATCTTAAGGTGGCAAGAACAAAAATGCGTCTTGAAGAAATATAAGAAAAAAAGAATGACGATTGAAGCCGTCATAGAAAACCTACCTTGTTCGTTGGTGTTTATCTTCATCGTTGTTTTTGTATATTTTCTGCGTTGTACAGTTTTTTTTGTCTGTCTGCATTTACTGTTATTGTTGAAACTGTCTCGTTGTTGTTATTTCAATGTGTTCGTCTGTGCCGTTATTAATTCCTTCAACGGAATTCTTGTGCTGTCTGATTTTTTTTTGTGTGGTCCATAATACCTGTTTAGGTGCATCCTTTGGCATACATGTTTGATATCAGCTGATTTAGGCTTCTTCTCTGTGGGTTTTATCATGTTATATTTCTCATTTTGCTTTTATGAAAATTTTTTCCAATGACAAGCAGTGACAAACTACAATGGAGAATGTCCAAGATTTTGTGTTAAATCAAATGAAGCCGCTCTGAAAGACGTTCAGGGCACTTGAGTACGTCTGCTCAACTTACAGTTTAATCACGTCTCGCCCCCCCCCCCCCCTTCCGGGTACCTCGTCTCGTTTATCCCCAGGCGAGAGATGACGGCCCCCTGCTTCGCCGGGACATTTCAGTGGCCGTCGTTTATTGCGCTTCATTTCGCGCATGGCCGGCTCCTGCCACTTCCGATACATCGTCCGTCCAAGTAAGGAAGCAGAGAGGCCCTTCTCTCCGAAAAAAAAAAAAAAGGTGCTCGGGTGGGGGGCTGTCAGGGGGGGCAGGGAAAAAAAACACTGTCGCAATCCGGTGAAAAAATTGAGACCCAGGATAATGTCTTTACTTTTTTGCAAGTTTTTATTTAACTTCACGTGTTTGTTTGTTTTTTTTCTTTCTGTTTAGTTTAAAATCTTGCAAGATAAATTCAAACCACTCCTGCTTGAACAACAGAGCTGAAATTTTACGTACTAGTTCAGTTTATTATGACATTAAAATTTATTTGATACACACAATTTCCACCGTTTTGAATTTTAATGCCTTCTTAAAAAAATGACAACAATATTGGTGTAAAAATTGCAGATGTTTGTAAACTTTTACATTTACTTTAAAACGAATCTTTTATCCAAAAAAAAAATCGGGAAAAAATTAAAATTCATAAAAAAATTACTCCATTTATTATTTAATAAAATATTTATTTTTGATAAACTGATTTAGATATTTTGAATTATGTCCACCATCTTTAAATTCATTAATAACTATCAAAATTTGTAAACTTTTTTTTTTCACTATAAGCAAAGCAGCTACCGACAAAAAAAAAGAAAACTTTGCTTAAAAACCACACTGTAAGAAATGTTAGAATCCGGAATGGAAGGTTTTAAGTTATTAACATGTAAAAGTGTAACGGATACTTGCCATAAGAATGAGGTGCAATTTTTGGAGATATACCATAGATTCAAGGGAAATTCACTGTTACATATTACATGTCTAAGAAGGTTAACTATTTATTTATTTCTTTTTCAGTTGTCAAACGACCATTTAGAGGACTATTGACAAAACTGATAATGTATTTAAAATCAGTAACATATATAGACCAGCTAAGATACTTTAATATATTTATGAAGTAACTTAATCCAGTGATAAAACATAATTTAGAAGAACTGGCAGAAGAATCATAATCAGACTATGAATTAACACCACGATGAAACCGAAAAATCATAATAATAATAATAATAATAATAACAGGAATTGATCTGACATAGCGAAAACTTCACAGAAATTTCGAATAATCAGCAAAATAAAAAAAAGAGTATCTACGTCAACAGAGAAGGTGGATTAATCCTTAAAACCACAGTCACCAACCACCACACTCTATCAACTACGTCAATAAACGTCATACGAATCGAGCCTTCATTCCTCGTCAACATCTCGCTGAGCGAAAGAATACTAGGTCCTATTATGGTACCCTTGAAAACGGCTGCAATGGCACGCCTTAACTACGGGAAGTGATTGCCAACAACGTCAGAAATTGTGGTATTATTACAGACTTTTGACGTGGAAGGTCTTTAAAATCATCGATAGGGTAAAGTCGGGTAAAAGTACGCACTTAAACGTTTTGTAGATATATATAATAAACTACTTTAATTTTGCGATATGTGCACATTGTGAACTATTCTCTGCATATTCAAAAACAGTTTAACACTAAGCAGTAATATAATGAAAGTGTCCTAATTTTTATATATCAATTTAAATAAAACAATGTTAATGCATACTCTTAGACTCAGGTTCGGGTAAGAGTACGCAAAGCATCGGGAAAGAGTACGCACTAACAGTAGTCACAAACAAACATACTTATTCCTTCATAACTTGTGCAATCTTCATGCCACCACTCCGAGCAAGCGTTGCACTGAATCCAGTCTTCAGCAATCCGTTCTTCATATATCTCATTACAACCTGGATAATTGATGGACAGTTGAGAAGAAAGTGATATTTTAGAAGCAGGAAGAACTTGAGATGAGGGTCTTTTTCTTGAACTAGAACTAAAAGACTTTGATGGTCTAGAAATATCCACTTGTTTATTTAATCCTTTCTTCCTCTCGATTCTATCTCTTTTCGCCTTTTCTTCATCTGCTGTTTTATTTAAATTTTTAACAAGTGTATTTTTAAAAGGCGAAGCAGATGAAATTTCATTTTTTTAAAGTGGTTTTTCGTGTTTTTACAACTATTCCTTTAGGCAATGGATGAATTTGCGCAACAGTAAGTTGTGTTGTAGCCATATGGGTAGGCCTATTTTGTAAGTTTGAAACTGGCATCGTTATGAGAACATACCTATTAACCACCTGCTGATTAATATGTTCTTCATCGGAAACAACTGTTAGAGTTGTCACTTGTAAAGGTTCAGTGGAAGCATTGTTTGCGATCTCCTGCTGGAAAGTCTGTTCATTTTTTTTTGTTCACGGGCAGTAAGTTGTGATGGAGTGAAATCTTTGGGTTAAATGGATGTATTCCAGTTGAGCGGAAAACGTTTTTAGCCTTCTCAATTGGAGCTATTCTTGAGTATGCAGCCCTGAATAATCCAGCAACTTGCATTTGTGTTATACATTTCCTGGATTGTCTACCATAAACTGGTCAGGTTATGTACTGTAAGCAGTTTTCAGAGGCCCAAAGAATCCTTTGTCGAGTGGTTGCAACATGTGACTCGCATGTGGAGGAAGGGAAAGCAGAGTGATGTGATGATCTCTGCAGAAAAGAACACCTTGAAGTGAGCAATGAGATGCGTGATTATCCAGACTTAACAAAACTGGGTATTTTTCAGTAGGCTTGGAATGTTGCACAAAATGTTTTAGCCACTCCACTGTTCGTGAAACCTAGGGCCTCAATCAGCCAATTTAATATAGTCAAAGGCAAAACTCTACTTACGAGAATTGATTTCAAGCTTGGATACATTTTATTGTACCTTGATTTAACAATATCATGGGCCTATATATTTAACGATAAAACTGAATAGGCCTACTTACTGCTTTAAGCCTTTTCCTCAGTGTACACTAATTTGTTCCCAGTGCTATTGCAACCTGCCTTTTACTTTCACCATTTTCTAGTCGTCTCTTAGCGTCCTCTAGGTTTTCGTTAGTGAACTCCAGCTTGCGGTCTGTTTTTCTTTTGTATTTACCCACACGTAACTGTATCTTCCAGATCCCCAAAGTAAAAACCACATTGTTTAGTGTACCACTGAAAGAAATACTCACGGCCAATATGGGGATAAAAGTACGCACAATGTGCGGGTAGGAGTACGTGCGTACTCTTAGCCTCACCTGCTGTGCGTACACTTAGCCTCATTTTCCTTAATTGAAATATCCGCTGGTAGTTAGCATCACATGCCAGACATTTGGCTCGCGCCTAGTGTATAATAATTCATACATTTCAAGCTTTCATTTCATGTATAATAAAATTACATTCTTAATCGCTAGCTTATGCTGATGCTTAGAGTGTAGCGTCAGAAAATTATAATATTTATGAAAAAAAAACACAGTTTTGCCTGCCACGTTGAAGAGAATACACGAAGATCTCGTATACAAGCTTGAATATGATAGACAACTGATACACAATATGGTTCTTGCTGCCTCTTCACGATCACTATTGCCAACTACTGAAAAATGACACTTCGTACTCTTAGCCGATGCGTACTCTTAGCCGATGCGTACTCTTACCCGACTTTATCCTACATACGGGTACCAGAACAGAAATATATATTTACAGCAACGAAAAGATCTATGCCGTCTTGCCTTAATAATTCCCTGCCTATTAAAACTTGAGACGTAAGTGGGGTGTCATTATTCAACGTATACAGTCAAGCTCGCTGATACGACCTTGAGTTAGCGTCACGGGCGGGCGGGTTAGGAAGAGGAAGGGAAACCCCACGGATTGGTCAGATCCGGCGCTCTCGCTCATTTCTACTCTGTGCACCTCACGACTCGGCCGTGGTAGCGCGGTGATTCGTGTGTTTGTGCTTAGAGGTTATTCAGATCGGTCGAGTTAAGCCAAATGTAGTGTATTTTGGACCGAAATGTATAAGTAGGAATGTGAAGTAAGCGTATGAAAAGTACCAAAACACAATGTGTCAGCCTCGGCCCGTGCAATGGCTGGGGAGAGGAGGCCACGGGCCACGTACAGACGCCGAGCAATGAGACTGTCTCTGGAGCGTCTCAGAGCGTCTCAGAGCGTCTCAGAGCGTCTCAGAGCGTCTCAGAGCCGCCGCGGCGCGCTCAGTGAAGCACCCCCACCGCTGTTGTACCTGCTGCAGTGGCCATGTCGAGTGGAGACAGCACCTGTCAGTGTCTGTTTTGTGTTAAATGTTATAGCACGCTGTCAATGTCTCGTTTGGATTTCAATCCATTACACTAACGGCGACTCGCTGACGTAGACGTTTCACGTTAAACCAACGGCCGTGTGCTGTCCCGACGCAGCCTTCAATTATTTTTAGGTAAGAATTCGTGAATGGTTAGTTACAGTATCACGTAGCCAGATATTCGTACGAACAACGCCGTATTCTAATTAACGCTTTCTGCGTTCCGCTGCGAAGAAAAGGCAAAACATGAACGTAAAAGGAAGAACAGTGTTTTTTTTTTTGCAGTACACTTAACAAGTTTGCTAAGGTGTTGTTGATACTCAAATACAGATATTGAAAGTTTTTTTTTGTTAATGGAAGTGATATTCGTAGAAACAAAGCCGTATTCGTACTAACGAGTTCTGTGTTCCGTTGCAAACAAAGGCAAAACATTGACGTAAAAGGAAGAACAGTGTTTATGTAGTAGTCTTAATAAATTTTCTAACGTTTTGTTACATGCCAATAAAATTCTTGAGAGTTTGTTTAATGGAAGGGAACTCTGTACTCTTAAATACAATTCTTTACCAGTTTTTTTGTTATTTAAATTGAAAGGTGAAATTTTAAGGTTCCCCGCCTATTTGGGCACACTAAAAAGTCTGCAGAGTACCAGAAAAGAAATAAACACGCGAAATGAAAACTGCTCAAGAGGTCAAAGTAGTGTATGTTTACAACAAAATAAAAATCACTTAATAATGCGCTGAGGTTGGATGAGCAGTTCTAATTACGTATTTCGTTTTTAAACAGTATGTTAAGAAGAGAGATAATGGTTAAAACGTGCGTTTTAAGAATCGTTTTTAAGTAATTGAACCCCTCAAAGAGATTCATGAAAGCACTCCCCCTTTCATCTTTCTTTCTCCACCATATAATGCCAACATTACCACTCAAGTCGTACAGTCGCCCTATGCACAACGAGAAGACTGCATGACAGTTCATAGCCTTGGGCTTAGAGGCGACACCGCACGAGAAGCACCAGCGGGCGTCGCACTTATCATCCATCCCGCCTAACCAACACAAACTTACTTCCCTGACTAGGCGAGCCCCTTATCGGTGAAGTGCATTTAAGTTTTTCTCCGCATAAAACTTATTATCCACATTTAATAACTTTAACACAAACGTGTGTCTGGATTGGTTAGACTTATATATATATCAATACACACACACATGCGCATGGCCTTGTCGAATAAGCTGATTAGACAGGTGTGTGGCTGAAGAGTACGCAAATGTTGGAGTCATGTCGTTAGCCCGACAGAGACTTTCATCTACCGTGCATACTATAAAGTCACGTGGTTTGTTTATCTGGATGTAAAAACTCTCGAGTATAAGGTTTTCAAATAACAAACTATAAGTTCATGAAAATATTTTAAGTGAAGTAATTTAGACGCAATTCTACATCATTTTGAACCTCAATACCCATTTTCAACACGATATGCATAATGCATAGGCAACTAAATCTCAAAAGATAATTGTATAGGTAAAATACTTAATAACGGGTATATTCCTCCAAATATCACGAAGCAGCAAAGAAAAGAATAAATTCTTATTTGTTTCTGTAATGAAATACGGAGAGTATAAACACTTAAGGATTAAGATGATTATTTGTACAGGTTTTTAATACGCCAGGAACGCTTTCAAAGTGAATTTTATAGTGAACAGTGAAGGACATCAAAAGTTAATCATATGTCAGTGGCGTAAGTGAATAATAATGTGCAACTTTCTAAGAAATCAAGATTTTTTTCTGTCTCAAAGTATATCCTACATAGTTGTTTGAAGAATATTTTTTTTATATATCTCTATCAAAACGCAGCATCATTATTGCACATCATTTTGAGTGAAAACTAAGTCATACGTTCATGCACGCAGGGCTTTCGACAATGGTTCTTGCAACATTGTAATGGGATCTGAACCACTAAATGACTGAATTGGTGCTCATAATTTTGGGTCACGTCAGTTCAGGAAAAAAAATCATAAGTTAATTATTTTAAAATAATTTCTGGAATTGAAATTATGTTCACCAAAATAATTTTTGATAAACTCATTAGTTAATATTTTATTTAGACTTAATTTAAAAATAATACAAGCCATAAATAAAATGATGTTTTAAAGTTTTTAATATAGAAAAGAAATTTACCCCACTAGATTGACATTTATTTATACCCAAGCAACTTAATAAAATGTTTCATTTCTTTAGAAAGTCCGTTACTTATGATGCAAATATTATTTTTACAAACAAAATTATTAGTTTGTTCATGTTTAATTAATATTAACTTTACCTGTATGCAGTGCTAATAATATTATTGTAAGAACATTGGTAACAATACTTATATGACATTTGTCCCTCAAACGTAAAATATACAAAACGATAATCATAGTTAAATATCATGAACTTCGTAAAATCAACAAAAGTTAGATCTTTGCAAGTAAACCTGTACTTAACTTAGAAACCATACTCAGAAACTATACTCTTATCTTTAATCTGGGCTATCTCATTTAGGCCCTTCTTATAATCAGGGCCCCATTTCAGAAAAAAATGTTTTTTTTTATGACCATACAATATTTTATCTCTTGTATATATTGAGGGAATGTGTTTTTGACAAAAGTTAAAAAAAGTATCATGCAAAAATGTTGCTGTTATCTCGTAAGAACACTAGAATTAAAAAGAGGTATTACACAGAAAATAATTTTCGGTACTTATACAAAAAAATCCCTTGTCAAATAATTTGCAAAGAAGTAGTTTGCAACACTACAAGAAAAATATTATAATTTTGTGCAACACATGACTATGGTTATTTTTGAATATATGAAATAAGTATTTCGGGATAAAACTGAGTATTTATTACGAAAGTTGTAGCTAACTTTAATATTATAATTGATATTTCATTCAAGCACAATTTTTTTAAACCCCATAAAGATAATCAAATATTCAATAAATTGATTTTTTGTTTGTTTTAACTTGCTTATTAATATGCGCAGTTATAATACTGGAAAACTATTCAAGGAACGGTTTACAAATAACTTTTGAGTATTGGAGGTACTGGGACAACACAGTGACAGGGTAATTATTTAAACCCGGTATTAATAAAAACACTATTTTGTGTTGAAACAGTTATTTTCATGTAAATGTACAAATAAATAAATATCTGTCATTAATCATGACTATATATCTTCAACAAAAAATGTATTGCACATTATTTAAACCACTAATAAGGGAACAATTGTTATAAAACAGCCATAAAACTATTTTTCCCTCTTATCCGTGGAAATTAATGTTCGATTCCTGGTGATGTCAAATACGAGTTTTCTGCACATGGAAAACTTGTCGGACTTTGCCGATTGTAGGTAGATCTTCTCCGGGCTTTGTGGTGTGTAAACCACCATTTATTTGCAGTCTGGGAGTCATTATAAGGAAAAAGTTAAGTTAAGCAAGTTGAAAAAATTTAGTTGTTATTCATGCCATTACGGTTGTAAATAATCTGTTAAACTATAAGTTCAAAGCTTTTTGCACTATATGAAGGCACATGATGGAATTGCAAAGGAGAGCTTGTAATATTTCTTTATAATTTTTATATAAGAATTAATGGTAAGATAATTCATATGTTTGATTATTAGTAATAATTATAATAACACAGATTTATTTCATTTAAAAAAATACTTTCTAGCTTAAGTGAAGAAATGTGACGTTACTATGTTAGTGCATTAAAAATTTTATTGATACATTCTCTACATTATTCTTCAGCTAAATATTATTTCCCCTTTAAAAATAAAGCAAATATGACCTCTTTGAAAATGTTAAGCAGACTGTTAAATATTAGTTCCTATTAAATTCAGATTAAAATAATTAAAGATAAACAAGCATTTTCAATCAAATACAGAGACCTATATTTCGCAAGGGAAGTTAAAACTGCTTGTTGAACTTTTAAAGGGTATGATAATATATTATTTTTTACAATTTGTTATATCATTTACTGTGGTTGGTCAAGAATGTTATTTTGGTACTTGACTGACCTAATGAAAATGTGATTATTCTATTTCTGAACAACCATGATTTGCCGCAACAGTGGTAGAAAATCTAGTTTCTCGAGAAATATTTTGTCACTAAATGTTTGCTAAACATATAGGCTTTCCTACGCAGTGCAATATCCTATATTGTATTTGCTTTTGTTATTGCCGAACCAGAAATTTTCACCAAAAAAAAAATACACTAGAAACCAATTCTGTATAGATTCAAGATCTGTGTGCGACAAACTTGACGTTGTTGACACACCAGTCCAATATATGGCAGAAAATGTGTGCAGTTTTAATAGTTTATTCGTTTAAGATTTGCGATAGTAATAATATAATAGTGAAAAAAAAATATCCCAGAATTATTTTTTTATGGTTTTGTAAAGATATACCTCCGATCCAACGAGTTTCCTTGAAGAATTGAAACATTTTTTGTTGCCAAATAGTAAAACACATTATTTAACTATGTACTAACTAATGATAAAATAAAATCGTACTAGCTGAAGTACCCGGTGTTTCCCGGGCTAAGCACATCATAATATAAGGAAAATCACTATAGAGTTTCAATTATGTATGACATACACTTGAAAAAACAGGAAATTCTGATTTTAAGGTCCCATTGATTGCACAGTCTCGGTACATCAAGGCTACCATCAGCAAAACTGGGACTTCGATCTTCAGCTTAATTTTGTGGGAAGCCAGGTAACCCCTGGTCAAGACGTGTGGAACGTACCTAACAATAGCCCGTTACAAATTCAAGGCAACGCCATCCATTGACGAAGTTATAAAATAAACTGTATTTGCGCCTTTAGTTCGCTAGCAGCCGCAAGCTTCACTAAGTAGAGGGGTTTTGCTAAGGAAGACAGGAAGTTGCCAGACCTTACTATATGACCATGTGGCCGACATAGAGAAATGATACAAACTCACTGGCTGTGTGTCTATGATCTAACTACCTCCTATGAATTTTTATTATAAAATTGAATTTACCCCTTTTTCACTAGATTAGGGATGTAGTTTACTAATTATATGTAGTCTATGTAACTCTTCGACCATAAACTATCTACATCCTGAAAATCATGTTGATCCGTTGCTCCTTTGCTGCGTGAAGGAAGGACAAACAGACAAACAACACTTTCGCATTTATAATATTAATAGAGATTATGTATTATAAACCCATGCCACTAGGTTATTTTTCGCACACTCGCCTATGTGTATATTATATGTGTGTCCGGCATCGGTTTCCTAGTGTATTTGGTAAAACTATAAGCGCGTAGTTTTACAATGTTGGCCCGAATTTAAATTTAAAAAAACCTCTAACGAACAGATCGAAACTAAAGCATGAATGGCATTGTTCCGTCCTGTAGGACATTGCGTTCGGCAAGTGTTGTTGCATTTAAATGTCGGCGAACATTTGCAGTTGTTGGTAGCCTGATAATTCCCTCAAGGGTGAACATGTTCCCCGATAATTGAACACGTAAACACGGTGTCGCCGGAAGGAAATGTATTCAACTCTCGCAGGGATCCGAAAAGAAATTCAGGGCGCATGCTCAGTAGTTCAATGACCTATGGGCTTGTCCAGACGAATGGACAAGTAGAATTTGGCTTAAACAATAATCATATATTCCTCAGGCTCAGTATACATTTGATTTTTAAAGTCTCAAAATGAAGAAGTCATTATTTTAAGAACCGAAAATTACTGCATCTCAAATTGCGATAAAAAATTACTTTTCAAATATATTAGATTATATTTTTTTAATAAAAATAATGATATTACAAAAAATAATAAAAGAATATTGAAAACATTAAAAAAAACAAGTTTAATTCTTTTTGCATTAGGTGAAGGGAAAAAAATTCAAATATTAAATTTTTTATTCAATTTTTATATCAGAATTAATGGTAAAGAAAATTATATTATTGGTTTTATTAATAACGGAGTTATTTTATTTCAAAAAAGTATCTTCTAGCTAAAGTGAAGAAATATCAAATTTCTTTGACAGTACATTAAATTATTTATTTATAGTTTTATTGACATTATTATTATGCTAAAGATTTCTTCACCCTCTAAAATAAAGTAGGTTTGGTTACTTGGTAAGCTCTCTTTAAATTGTTGCGCAGACTGTTAAAACAATTTTAATATTAAATTCAGTTTAAAGTTATCTCGCATTATTAAAAACACGCAATAACATTTCACAAACCTTTAGAAGCAAGCCTTGTAAATATTTTGCAAACTTAAGAATTTTACGTAAATTTACGATATACATTGTTTCTTTGCCCAAAGACATGGACGTATTAATTATTTTTTCGCTTTAACTAGAGTTGAAGTGAAAGCATTACGTTTACATAGATTTTTTTCTTATTCAACTAGATTATATGAAACCGTTCACGGAATTTCAATAGTAGAGAATATCACAAGCACACTGCCTTGTTATTACGAAGATATATTAATCTGGAAATGAAATCGGGAATTCTTTTTCGTTGATTTGGAAGTGAGATCACTGGTAATGGATTGCGGCTCACTTTGATCAGAGCCCCACATTTTATTGTAATATCATCAAGACTCTAACAAAATCAACTTAACATGAACCGAAAATATATCGAGATAAAAAAACTAAAATAGAATTCCAGCAGCTTACTTTTAAATTTTATAACAGTATGACACATTTAATATATGTGTGGAATGGGAAAAAAAATGGAACCAAATATAACAATTGGTTTCAAGAAGATTTTATACCGTTCCAATTTTTTTTAATGTTTAATAATGAAATTTAGCCTTCTTTAAGGCAGAGATCATTACTAAATAAATGTTCAATGACTATAACATATTGTCTAATTGCATTTTTTTTACAGTTGTAGCATTTCCCGTAAATTAATTCAATACAAAACACCAATGACTTCACAGGGGAATCTACGTACGTGTAGCTGCCAAAACACAATTAACTTCGGATATTCCATTAGATTAAAAATATGTTTTGACGAAGCTAAATTTTTTTAAAATTTGTGATAAATATTGTTTTGGCCAAAAAAATTATTTTTATCAAGATGATAATTTTGGATCCAATCTCGCCACCATAATTTAATAGAACTAGGTAAATTCAGGTCTTTGCGGTTAGAAAATACATATTAAAAAATTAAAAAATTAAATTTTGAAACAAAAAAGAAACTTTCTTTTCTACACGATGAAAACTTTCTGTGAGCAGTTTTACCTAATTTACTGTAGCGCAGTCTGGCGAACGCCCGAAAGAATGCTGATTATCACACTTTGCGGGCGAGGTTGAAAAAAAAATTGGTTAGCGCACAAATTGAGTTACCATGCAATCTCTGTTCTAAAATTTAATTCCATGGGACAAGGGAAATGAGAATTTGAAGGGGCTGTAGCGAAATAACAGGGAACACAGTCAATTAGCGTATCTGAAATCTTTCATTTAGAACAACACCATATACGTAAATTATAGATTCGTTTCGTTTCAAAAAAATTAAATTAAACATTTAGGGAACAACCCTTGTTAATATTTCACTGATAAATAAATGGGTGCGTAGCGTGTTAGAAGTGAAAATACCCAGAAACTAGTAAAATAATGAATCAGAAAGCCTGCAAGTATTTGAGTGAGCAAGTATGCAACTGCGCAAGTAAGCGAGTGCGCAAGTATGCAAGGGCGCAAATATAATGTCAATATACCTTCAAGCACCTCTTTTCGGGTGTTGCCTTTTTTTGTTGTCCTCCAAGCGTTACACTTACGTTATGCTATAATAACGTCAACACCGCGATTTATCGAACTGAATTTAATGAAGGTTCACTTCAAAAATAATTATCCTAAAGTTACAATACTTATTGCTAGTTCACCAAAAAATAAGCATGCGTTTAAAAAATTTTTTGGGTTGATTACTATTGTAGGAGAATTTTATACTTAAAATATGTATTATTATACTCAAATATATGTACTCGGGTTATTTCGCGTGTAAAAATTAAATATATGGCTGTCTTTCACTATTTATACTAAAATTTAAACAACTCCTAACGCAATCCTTTACGGTTATTTATAGGTCAAGTAGCGTTACTATACCCCGTCACATTAGACCTAACACAATCCTTAGCTCATGAAAATATCCCTGGTCAACAAATGGAACGACTGACAGATCAAAAGTTATGTAAGCTTCATCATCGTTTCTCCCGTTTAGATACCAAGTCAGAAAACCACTTATCGTTTGCATATAAATAATATAAAACGTGATTGGTATTAATGTGCTTTGACCATTGGACAGAGAAAACAGGAATTAAGTTATGGAAGATAAAGTAAAAATTACTACAGGTCCGAAAAAAGTTTAGATCATTATAAATCTTATTATTATAATCATAATTCCTAAGGTTCTTGTGGAAGTTGATTTTTAACCGCTAAAGAAATATTTTAAAAATACTTTCAAATAGTGTTTAATGAATAGTAAGCAAATGAAAAAACCACTGAGATATTGTTTTCTCTGATTTGCTACTCTTTTAAGTCAACTTACATTTTCATATAATTACAATTTTTAAAAACAAATCACCGTACTTTTCAGAGAATGTTTTTTTTTTTTCGAAATACCGGTTTCTCCTAAAATACAAAAAAAAAATTACAACCTTTATTACTTTTAAAACCTGAAGTTATGAAATGTACTTCTGCTGTAGTTAGAATTTTCTAAAATTCTAAATTTTATTCATTGAACAAATAATTATTTAGGTTGGTAAAGTGTAACTATTTACCTATTAATGTATTAATTTGAGAAAATTTTGGGGTTATTTAATTTATTAAGTAAAATTTACCTTAATTTTATAACCAATATACTGACGGCCTCAAACTTTCTGTTGTGCCTGTAGCCTCCTCTGGGGCTGTGGTCACTTGACGTGGTGTTTATGCTTCGAAGGTATTTAGTTCGATCCCAACACGATGGCAAGATGCATAAATTACAACACTTAGTCGGTTCCAAAGAGGTTAGGTTCCCACTAGAAAGTCGACATTTCTCGTCGCCTTAAGCTACTGTACAAAACCTTGTGATGCTTAAATATATATATATATATATATATATATATATATATATATATATATATATATATATATATATATATAATTTTTCAAAAATTGAGGTATATAATTTTTTAGCGATTTTTATCTTGCTTAAATTATTTCTTTGTTTACAAAATACCAACTTATCACTCAGTAACGTTAGCTTCTAAAAAAACAGGTATAAAACAAGGTATTTACAAAAAAAAATACAATAATTGAGCGAGTATTTCAGTACTCGCCAGTGATAATTAAACATCTAACCTCGGTAACAAGCGAATCCATGTATTCTCTAGTTGTTCATATTGCTAGAAAACTTATGATACGAATCTCGGACACGAAAATTAAAGTATAATACGTTAAAATAAAGCAAAGCGATTTATATACATGCTGATCTATAAAATATTCGCTTTTCAAGTACATACCAAAATTTCTAGACGCGAATCACACACTTACTTTCTGCACCCGCCGCTAGAATTCGCTGCCTGATGCGTGAACGTTGTTTGCACCAATACCCACAGATGGCAGCACGAAACCCAAGGATATTCTGAACTATTATAAATGGCTCCGATAAAAGAGGAAAATAGTTGAAAAAATCCTAAACCCCATCTTTGGACCCAATTTTCAAAAAGGAATGTTATGAAATTATATATATCTTGTTAAAATTCACTAAAAAGGTTAATACAGTAAAGTTTTCGCACGCGTTAAAAGTTACACTTTTATGGCATTACTAAAATATATACCTGAAACCTTTTACAACTCATATAACACAAAGTATGGATTGTATATTTGTTTTTGCTAAACGACTGAAATCAGTCTGTAAGTAAATACTACAAATATACCTAGAACTTATTGAGCTGATTGAACATTATTATATAATTTTATTAAAAAATTGAAAAAAATTCAGTGACGATACTTTAAGAACGAGCTATATCACTGTGCTACTAGGCCCGTTGACATTTGCAAGGAGAATAAGTATTATTTATAATCATTGTAATGCCTATTTTATTAGGTTTTTTAAAATTTGAGATTACTTTTTTCTATTATATATATATATATTACAAATGCTTAGGTTAGGATAGCTAGATTCAAAACACTTAAAAATAATTTTACATATTGACTGAGTTAGATTATGTCAGCTACATTAAAATAAGTCAAACTGATATAAATTATTTTTTGAAGAAAAAATTACAAATTCCAAATTAATTTTACTAATTTATTTTGTGGCATGTTTTGAATCATTTTCTGAAAGCGCGTTATGGTATTTGAAGTATTTTAACAGAAGTTCAAGGTTTTAATTGTAGGTAATGGTTTGGATGCATAAAAAACTCTATGTAAAATACACTAGTACATCTGAAATAACACCTCTTTTCGGAAACACAAATATAAAAATTATAAAATCTTTTTGACATTATCTGGAACTTTTACAAATCATTCTCTAAGAGATCTTCTTGATACTTAATTAGTATAACAGTAATTTACCATTTTAATAAGTATTTAGGTTGGATAGGGTACATTAAAATAGTATAAAATCTTGATCACAGTTGATTAAGTTAGGTGAGCTACATTAAAAAATTACTATAAAACAATTATATCAACAAATTTAACTTATATAACGAT
The DNA here is from genome assembly GCF_032445375.1 of Bacillus rossius redtenbacheri. Lineage (NCBI taxonomy): Eukaryota > Metazoa > Arthropoda > Insecta > Phasmatodea > Bacillidae > Bacillus > Bacillus rossius. Next base: position 28,298,010 of record NC_086340.1, on the reverse strand, counting down.
AGTTTTGAAGGGCGTTTACGAAATAAATTTAATGATTTTGGGGTGCCTAACTGTGACGAAAACCATCAACTTTGCTGCTTGAATTTCAGTCAGAAAATAATTATTTGAAAATAAAACCGTAAAATATTAAAGGGTAGTTTTATAAACAAAACCATGTCAAAAACGTGTATGCTTAATAGCGTAGTAAGAGGGATGGATAGCATAACTCCCTCCCCTTGTTTTCTCAACCCCTGACGTTGATAAAAAAGTTATTCAGTTTTTTTAGCTGCTGTGAAATGTTTTAAGCACTAAGAATATTTTCATATGAATTTTTTCCCTACGTTCTTGCACTATTTGTCATGAAAAAATTCCTAAAATAAAAAATATATATAAAATATGAAGATAATAAATTGACAGAAAACAATACTGAATCAGCTGATGTTGGACAAACGGAACCAACGATGATCTAATCAAGTATTATAGACAACAAAACGACGACAATACGGACAAAAAAGTTTCAACCTCTAAATATCAGTCACCGTAAGAATTCCATTGCAAAACTGCAATTGCGTATGTCCAAAAAACTGCATTAAATGTTTGTTTTTTTTCTTGCTATGAACTCTTTATTTCAGGACCTTGCGCTCCAGTATCGATTCCCTGATTTTTTTTCTTTTCTATTAGGAAATATTTGTTTTTAATGATCTTAGCAATGCTTCATAATTTTTTAGCTCCTCGGCTTGGTAAAAAAATGGAATTTGGTTCAGTGCACAGGAAACTAGATTAAGTTTCTCGCGAGAAACCGCTGGGATGAGAATTTGTTTTTTGTACGTGCTGCGCTGTCTACGTCGACCTCGAACAGTATTAAACATCTGGGGGGCAGTCGGTGCAAAAATCGTTTACCAGATAATTATTTTTACCACAAGCCATCTGACACGCTATTTTTTGACAGTAAACTTTAACTGTTTATTCGTAAAAATTAACCAGCTAGAACTGGTGGAAAAATAATTAAGACATTATATGAGGTAGATTTATGTGTAATTAAAGAAAAAGGTTTTGATATTTGGAGAAATTTTTTTAAAAAGGTTTAATGAATCCACTCAAGTATTGTTTATTTGTCAACGTCGTTTACTTAAAAGAAGAAGAAAAATGCCCAGTGTGGCCCATGTTTAAAAGAAAAATATATATATTTTTATTTTAATTTTATTCGTTTGCAGGTAAAATACCAATTAAAAATATCTGTGATATCTGTTTTATTTTAGACATTTTTCTACGTCAGTTACAAGGCATTTTAATATCCACCATGCGTCTGAATTTTGCAAGGAAAATATAATAATAACAAGTTGTCGTCTTGCGTATCAGGAAAAACCTAGGGGCAAATACTTTTTTTGACGTCAGCGTTTGCTGGTTGTTTTTGATGGAAGTCACCTTCGTTATTTTCGTTCGCATGAGGTATTTTGTTTCCACTCGTCAGATGCCTCGGTGTCGTGTAACCATTAAAACCCGGAATGTACTTTTTTTTCTCGAAATACTTGCACAGGTAACCGTAGATACATATTTTTTTTTTCGCTCCGTTATTTTTCCACGTCTTCCCACTCCCCTTCCCCTTCCAAACCACCCCGACGTTTGACTCGGGGGTCTGCCGGTACACAACACTTCGGTCGTTTTCGTTGCTGGTCGGCTGAAAGCTGAAAGCCCGCAAACAAGCACATCTGCCGCGGTCTTCTTGCGAGGAGTCCTTCCGACTGCTTGCCTCCTTCGCTCGCTCCGAATCTTCAAAAAAGGTTCCTGAAGAGAAACCTTTTTTTTTTTTTACTGCAGGTGAAGTAACATCAGAATAACAGCGCACACGGCAAGAAAATTTCCGTATTTTTACCCAAACAGGAAAACAGATACCAACACATGGCTATGGTTATTTTTGCATATATGTGAACTACGTTTTTTTTTCAAGATAAAACTTTCTTTACGAGAATTGGCGCAAAATTGTATATTTTAATTATTGTTTCATTCAAGAATAATTATTTAAGCCGTGTAAAAGCTAACCGAATATCCAAACATTTGATTTGATTTTGTTTCGTTATGCTTATTAATGTGCGCAGTTAATACTGGAAAGCTACTCAGGGAATGGTGTACAGATAACTTTAGAGGTACATACTGGGACAAGAATCCGAAACCAGTTTTTTTTGCTGCGTAAACTATTTTCTAGTGATGCAGTGTTTGTCATGTAAATATACAAATTTACGAATATCTGTAATTTTACGTGGATATTTTTGTTCGATCTACAAAAAGAAATTCTCGCTGTCACGGAAGTGAGTAGGAAACGGAGTTAACGTGTGTAACTCTGTAAAGTATGTAACGAATATTGCTCTATGGCACGGTGGTAAAACAAAAAGTTTCTAATCGAAACATTTTTACAGACGTTTACAGATGGCAGCAGCAGCGCATGATTATATATAATCGTAATTCGCAACTTCAAAACTCTCAACTCTGAGATTGGATTTGGTGTTAGCATTATCATTATAATCTATATCATCTATATTATCTATCTTATCCATATATTTTACGTCGATATTATCGGTGTTAGCATTATCATCTATATATATTTGCAATAGTGTTGTGTATCATATTTTCGTCATCATTAACCCAGTAAAATATTCTTAAATTCCATTTAAGACATAAAGTATATTTTTAACAAATGATTTACACGTGTTTCAAATATTATAGTACCCTGAAGATTTCATCTCCCTCTCGCCTGTGAAGTTTCACTTCGAACGCGCGAGGCGACTGCGCACCCGTTGGTTTTGATGTGTAACATCGTATAGCTCGCCGGGTACGTCTTTTGGTAGGAGTTTTTCCGTGTAAAGAACGGAAGTCGCACTGAACGGAAATGTGAAACAAAGGTGTTGCCATCTTGTGACGGATGGCGCAAACCAAAGTTAAAAGAGGCAAAGAAAGACGTTATAGTATTAACTGTGAAATGAATTTTAACAAGATGGGCGGTACTTAAATCAAATTCCTTTTCGAATGCCAGATCCGAAGCCATCAGGGTTTAGTAATTTTTCATGATTTTTTTTTATCGCAGCCAGTTTAACCTTTCGCTCTGGAAATAGAATGATTCGATAGTCGACGTAGCTGCTCTGAAAGCGAATTCTAACGGCGGGTGAGGAAACTACGCGTGATTAGCGTCATAAATGTAATTTTCGAATATTTATCACGCACCGCATTATTGTTAATATTTCCACGTTAAATTTCGTGTCCAAGTTTCATATTATAGTTTTATTTTCAACATGAGAACGTATGAATTTGCTTGTCACCGAGGTTAGATGTCACACATCTTTTAAAGACTCGCTCACATTTTTTGACGTGACAAAGTCTAATAAATCGATGAACGCCGGCTGCACGCACGAAACAGTGTCCCGTAAAGCACATTGTCCCATTACGGATGTGTCCCATTACGCTCATTGTACGCATACGCCATATCTCTCTTCCACTCGATTGGAACAACCATCGATTTGACTTTTCAATCATGTTTTCGTCGTTTGAATTATTAATATTATATCATTTAACGATCGTCCACCAATTTTCAGCACAATTGGTACTGTTATTTAAAAGTAATGTTGAATTTTCAAATACGTTTTTAACGAACAATGGTGTTTTACAGTTACACATAATAAATCAAATTACACCCGGGATCTTTTGCACAATGTTTTAAAAAATATTGTAAAACATTATAAATAAGTTTGGGGTATTTGGGATGCGTATTTGTTATAAAATCGTATTATAAAAACTAAATAATATTATCCCTACAGTGCTGCTATCTACGGTGACGGACGCGAACCAAACGAATTTTGCTCTCTATCAGCTGCCGCGGGAACCAGGCAATCGTTAATACATATTTTCCTTTGTTTATCGCGATGGACGTTATTATTAATGAATTATAAATAAAAATTTCGTGCCCGGGGCCACAATTGCATATCATTTTGGGCACTGAAAACATAAAAATGTAAAATATTCTTGACGAATTTTAATATGTGGTTTTGATTGCTTATTACAACAACAATTTCGGTAATAAAGGTTAATTATTCTTGCATTTTAAAAATCTGATTACTAATATAATTTCAAGTATTTATTCTTTTATTATTAAAATAAAAATTATTTAATTTTATTCATTAAAGTATTTCATCAATGTTTTGTTATGACGTTGTCACGTTAAACTATCGTCCATAAACCAACTTTACAGACAAACAATTTTTTTATTAGTAATTTTGTTAGTTTTTTTAAATTAACTTTTCCACGAATATGTACACAGTTGCGTATCTACGCCGTGGAAACAAAATTGGATAACTTTCACACGAAATGCACTTGGCAGCAGAGTCTCAATCGATATTAGGTCGGGTTTATAAAGTAAGTACACAAAAAACGTAAGATGCAAAAAGTGCAATAACAAAGTTTTCGTACACACGTTCATAAACCAAGTAGGGCGCAAAAACGGAACGCGAGCATGGGTCAACTTTTAGCTCCTTGCGGTTCAACTAACGTTTCCACATTTAAAGGCAAGTGTTTCGAAAACTTTCAAAGACACAGACTTTATGTACCTAGAAGGCTACGATATTGTTATTATTAAACATATCACGTTTTAACTTCATAAACGTTCATACAGTAAAAAGACAACACATTTGTATAAAATTCAAGACGTTTCATACTCATATGTTGTCACGATAAACATGATTAATAATAATTAAAAAAATATAATATTTTTAAAATGTAAAGTTTTTAAACCGGACTTACAAATATAAAATAATTTCTCCTAGCCCGTAAATATGTGTAACCACATACAGATTGTCCTAAGAATGTGTGATTGTTGGTTTATAACTTCTAAATTTAAAAAGAAAAACGTAGTGTGCGTGTAAGTAGTAGCTTACATTGAGAAAACTCACACAACAGTTCACATCATTTGCAGTGCAATCAATTTTGAGTTAACTATTTGTACATCAATTATTATTGCAGTTCATATTATTTGCAGTAAAATAAACTTGTAAGTCAACATTTCATGCATCAATGTTCAATTTCATGTACTCCACGTTTTAAGTTTTAAAACTTAAAAGTTAATTAATAGGTAGTAAAAATCAACAATCACAACATTTTAGGACACTCTATATAGAGTTAGGACTCTGTACGGAGTTATAAATTTTGCGGGGCTAGGAGAATTATTTTATATTTTTTAGTCCACTATAGAAATGTTTATTAATATTTTTTTACAATTATTATTTTCTGCTTTTTGGTTTTGTGTCTATGAAATTTTGTCAATTATTTAATTTAATTTTTAGTTTAGTTTATGTATCTGAATTTATTCCTAACCGAAAATAGATATCAATAAAAATTTTCGATTGTGAATTTTACATACCCATAAAAATACTTATAAGGTTTAAAAATAAAATGAGGGCCACTTGCAAAATATAGTAGTACGGAAACAAGCCGTGATGGGCGCAAATAACGACCGTGCGTGTTAAATTCAATTGAACGAAGTTCTAGACTAAATTCTTATCAGCATCGTTAGTTCACTAGTCCCCGTAAGCTTTGCTAAGCGGACGTGTATAGCCAAAGAAAGGATAGAAAGTTGTCTGACCTTACTATATGACTGAAGTGGTCGGTGCGCTGTGTTTGAACTTCGCGCCGTGCGGCGGGCTTTGGCGCTCCTTCCCTTCCTCCTTTTTCCCCTCCCTCCGCCTAGTACTGTGCTTGTCTTTCCCTCTTGAGGTGTCCGCGCATGCGCGTGGTGCCCTCTGTTTTACTTAAAACTGCGTGTATTGCCTTGAAGGCTCTTCTTGTTCGTTAGCACCCAGGTAGATAGGTCGTGATAACCAGTCGGTGCTGGTTTCGCACTGAATTAAGCATGTAGGTCTTATAGTTGATTGTAGAGAGAGTGTGACAGCGGGGAGATTGCATGTAAGTGTTTGTAAGGTGGTGACCCTTACAGTCATGTAACTGGTAATAGCTAAACTCTAAATTGTTTATTCGGCCGTCACCTTCTAAATTACATTTGGCATTTTTACCCTTTTCGTTTTTAATTTCTTGCTTCGCTACGTGTAGTTTGTCTGACGTTTCTCCCCGTCATGTCTTCACTCATCATTAGGACTTGTCTTTCGTTTTTACGCAATGTATGTAATGTGTTAATTTGTTATATTTGGTGGGTTTTCTCTTGATGTCACGCTTTAAAGTAAGTTTCATACTGCCTAGTGTAGGTTAGGCCGCGGTCGCCTGCATGTCCATTTACGGGTTTTGTATTGTCTAATGGGGCATTTGTCTGTGCTAACGACATTCTCGGTCGCTGTGTGTTAACGTTAATTTAACTATAAAGTATTCTTTATTTTCCAATACTATCCTATACTATCTGTTTAAAATAAATACTAAAGTATTTGTAATATAAAAATACATTTACGTATTTTGCCGTGACGTTTGTACTTGTGCTTTTGTTCCTAATTAATCAGTATTAATTTATATGTGAAGGAATGGTGTAATTGTATGAGGATTACATGAGGCTTTTGCTCATGATTAAAACGAAATGAATTAATTTAAATACTTGCTATTTTACCTTTGCATCTATCCTTGGCTATAATTAATTGGAATACCCTTTTGAACACTGTTTGCTCAGCTCAAATTATTTTTATTACTTTTAAGGATTGTGTTACACGCGGTTGAAGGTTCTCGTGAAAGTACTTCACCTGCTGACACTTTCCTATGAAGCTCATGGAAGCCTTCATGACCATGTGCGGATATTTATCTTACGGCGTTATGCGTAATATTAGCATCGCCTGCGAGATCTACGTTATGCATCCCGCAACACTGTACTATTCTGCTCGTAGGCTAATGCCATGAATCCGGGGGCTATGGTAATAAAAAAATTTGAAACAAACTGGAAGGAAAGTGAGTTAATTACATTGTCATCCAGTTCTGAACTATGGTCAAAGTTTCAAGTCACTAGCTCATCGGAAAGTTAGGTTAAAATCGATTGCAAAATTTGTACCGAACAGAGAAACAGACGGATAAGAAAGCGAGTTATTAAAATCGTTTTAAAAAAGTTCAGGGACATAATTTGTTTTCTGGTGGATTTTTATTTCAAGCTAGAGAGTTGATGACTTCTCGCAACTTTCAAATGTAATTTTATGGTGTTGGTTGTGTGTTCCATTTTTTGCAGTTTTGTTTTCCTTTTTTAGTTTATAAACCTGGATTTAGGCCAGTTTTTCACTATGAAACTTACTTGAAAATATATTTAATGAGAGATTAGCATAAAATGTGACTTTAAAAAAAATTCGTTGTCTGTAAAGTCGGTTTACGGACGATAGTTGAACGTGACAACATCATAACAAAACATTGATGAAATGATTGATCCAGAAGAAAAGGAAATATATTCAGCCTGAGACTGAGCCGTAATAGGTTTTTGCAACCAAACCATTTAGGCATTAAAAATATTATATTCTTTGAGGAAGAATTTTTTTTTAATGTGTCTATCTTTTGTATGATAAAATCTACCTCTGCATACTTTTATGAATAAAATTGAATCATTTTTATTGAATTATCACTGTTTTGTATAGATACAAAGGAGTGAAATGAAATGTACAATTTAATTAATAAATTTACTTTTATTTGCATTCATTATTCAAATATATTTATTACTTTTGAAATGTTACATGCGCCGTATTTATTTTTACAAGTTCAAAAAAAATTTTCGCACATGCCGGGATTCAAACCGACAATCGTTCGATTAGAAACTAGCACCGCTGACCGCTCAGCCACGAAGCTACATTTAATAATTCATAGTTTCAGATGTTATATATAACTTTATAAAAATTTTGTTCACGGTAGGGGAATAATATTATTTCGTTTTAATAACTCTATTGTATAACAAATACGCATCCCAAATACACTAAACTTATTTATAATGTGTTACAATATTTTTTAAAACATTGTGCAAAAGATCCCGGTTGTAATTTGAATTATTATGTGTAACTGTAAAACACCATTGTTGGTTCAAAACGTATTTGAATTTACTTTTAAATAACCGTACCGATTGTGCTGAAAATCGGTGGACGATCGTTAAATTACAAAATATTAATAATTGAAACGACGAAAATATGATTGAAAAGTCAAATCGATGGTCGTTCCAATCGAGTGGAAGAGAGATGCCGCGCATGCGTACAATGAGCATGAAGAGAGATGCCACGAATGCGTACAATGAGCAAACAGGAACATCCGTAGTGGGACATCCGTAGTGGGACACTTTTTCGTGCGTGCAGCCGGCGTTCATCGATTTATTAGACGTTGTCACGTCAAAAAATGTTTTATTATAGTTAGACTATTAATTATTATTTCATAAAATATTTCATGCATTTGGTTAATGATGGTGAAAAAAAAATCTATGGCGTCAAGAATTTTTTAGTATCCGATTAGGAATGCTAATAGCATATTTTATGCCCTATACATCTGAGATTTATATAATCCGACGTTGTTACACCGATCATCATTAAAGTTAGCACATCGAAGTGTTTTTTTCATGGAGTTTTTTTATGCCAGCCATTTTTTTTAACTCTCTACTAGATGGCGCTGCAGCGCATCAACTTCTATGCCGTTCAACCGATCGCCATGGGTAAATAAATTTTTATAACAGAAAATCATAGATCATTGACATACAAATAATGATTTTGTGTTATTTCTCTACGTCAGCCACGCGGTCATATGGTAAGGTTTGGCATCTTCGTATCCTCCTTTTTCTTGAGACCCATCCACTTAGTGGAGCTCGCGGCAGTTGGAAAACTAATAGCGCTAATAGTAGTTTAGATTTGAACTTCGTCAATAGATCTTGCTCTCTTGAATTTTACATTGATGTTGATATATATCTGAGATTAATAAACTCCGACACTGTTTGACCGATCATCATGAAAGTTGGTAATCACTTATTTTATTAATCATTGATACGTTAATAATTAAATTAATATATATATATATCCTTAAATAAGAATTTGGGAAACTTTTGATACGTATTAGTACACTTGACGTTAAAATTCAGAAGACACTCATGGTCTACATACGATAAAAATAATATATCCTTCACCCTGTGTTCAGACCAGGAAACGCCGAGTACTTGAGATAGTCTATATACAATATAAAATATGCAATATAAAATATACAGTATTAAATTTTATGTTGGTATGTATGAAGTTTATAGTCCCCGACACAATTTGACCGATTGCCATGAATGATGGCACATCGAAGTGATTTTTTTTCATGTAGAAGGTTTTTATACTATCAAATTTTTTGCAACTCGCCGCTAGACGGCGCTGCAGCGCATCAACTTCTAAACTGTTCAACCGATTGCTATGGATAAACAGAAAATCATAGGTCATAGACATACAAACAGCAATTGTGTGTCATTTCTCTATGTCCACCACACTTTCATATAGCGCTATCCATTTTGCTTAACTCGCGGACAAAATATCACCATTTGTATTCAGTCCGGGCAACGCCGGGTACTGCAGCTAGTATGAGTATAAAATCGAAACACTGACAGAAAAGGGGAAAGAAAATTTCTGGTGTTCCAAAAAATCGGACCTGCAAACGATCTCTAAGACGTAAAAAAATTGAATGCATCAAAGAGGCGCTTACTCAACTAGAAGCTTCAACGTCTTCATCAAATGCCGTACTCAAAATATAAATTTTAAGGTAATTTCTTGGTTCCTTTAATTAGTGCAATGAGCTATTTTGTGTTCTTAAATATTTTCGAAGTTTTTTTTCCTTCAAAAATTAACAAATGTTTACGAAAAATATTTGTGGAAAAAATTCAGCATACTACCAGTCTTAGTGTTATTTTACACTTTTACATGTTTTTTGTATTTTACTCCTTTGCTCAAATAAAAATACATTTAAAAATGTAAAATTACAAATTATGTAGTTCGGCATTTTTTGGTCATATCTGCTGTTGCTTTTTTTTACTCTGTGGTATTTAAATTTACATGTAAGCAATGCATGTAGACATTTTTTTTAAAATATAAATTTATTTTAGCATTATTTTCATTAAATTAATATATTAAGTTATCAATATGTGAAATTGCTCTTCTTTCAAATATAACTTTTTATTTAATTTAAGCATGTTAATCCACGCTGTGTGCCGCGGAATTATTTTTTGATCATCTTTTTTTATGAATAAACACTTTGAACGATTTTAATGATAAAGTAGGTTATTTCTTTCCTAAAAACCACAAACATGTTCATTTGTCAAATTCAATGACCCATTCTTGTTTATTGACATCAACGAACACAATACGAGAAATAACATAAAAATTTTGTTATTTATTTCAAAAAAAAAATTATATTATTCTTGTCATCGGTTCCAAGAACAACAAAATAAAATTGGTTGTCTGTAAAGTCGATTTACGGACGATAGTTTAACGTGACAACGTCATACAAAACATTTATGAAATGATTGCATACTTTTATGAATAAATTTGAATCATTTTATTTTAATAATAAAAGAATAAATACTTTAAATTATACAAGTAATCTAATTTTTTAAATGCAAGAATAATTAACATTTATTGCCGAAATTGTTGTTGTAATAAGCAATGAAAACCACATTAACTTTTCACTTCACTTTATAAACAGTCGACGAAACAGTTCACGTGTAGATGACTTGTAATTAATTTTAAAAACTGGCGTTTAGTTATAAAGTTTAAATATAATTATGAACAAGTTTACATAATAATAAACTGTAATCAAATATCTATCTTCAATTATATGAATCGCCATAATTTTTTAGTCAATTTTAACATAACCTATTAATACTGCACTCGCCGACTGCGTAACGGAACACAGCGTAACGGAACCATTTGCGTAATGGGACACTTTTTCGTGCGTGCAGCCGGCGTTCATCGATTTATTATACGTTGTCACGTCAAAAATGTTTTTGTTTATTTGAAAGAACAAACACGTGCTCATTCGGTGGCCTGCTGCAAACCGATCCTCCGACTCCGTGGCCTGAGAGAACACAGGCGGGTTCGCTCGTCCGCGCCAAAGAACAGAGGAGCGAGGAAGTCACACTCGCAGGCGCCGACACGCTCGGGCTAGTTCCGCGCGCGGCCGCCCGCCGCGCCACGTTCCCGCGACAACTCTATTATCGGAAACTTTGACGACGGCCCGCGCGGAGCGAGATTTGTTCCGCACAAAAGGGAACCACGATAGACGGGGGTTGCTGCGCGTCTTTATGCGTTCGCTTCGCCCCTCCGGGGCACATTCGCGCGCCAGATATCTCATATCGCGAGCGACCCCTTATTCCGATCGGGACTTTTGAAAAATACAATATAAATTTATACACGCACGCACGAACGCACACACGAACGCACACACGTGCAATACGCACACATGCACACACGCACATACGCACTTACACATACACTTACACACATTCACACATACACATACATACACACACATACACACACATATACATACATATACATACACACATATACATATACTATACATACATATACATAAAAATATATATATTTATGACGGTATTCACTTCTGAACCTTTTTAAGAAGTTTAAAAGTGATTACATGAAAATTTTAACGTATAACTCAGTAGTCCTTTGAATGTGGACACGCATTGCTATTGATTTAGCCATAATAATCATGAAATTAACAGAAGGATTTTCTTAAATAAAGTTTATTTCTCATTCAATTTCCAATTTCAAAGGTAACCTGAATTTGTCGGTTGGTTGTGTGTGTTTGAATATCAATTCTTATTTAATCATTACGAAATAAATAGTTTGAAGTTACTTTTCAATGTATTGTGTGCTATTAATACAAGAAGTGTGGTGTTTTTGTATGGATACTGCGTATTACACAGTATTTTTTTCTTTGTTATGTGATTTATGGTTTTACTAACTACATATTAAGCGTTGTTATTTTAACCTTTTCTAACACACGGACACTGTGACATACCCACTAGCTTTCACTTTTATCCACACACGAATCCATTATTTACTTCTCAAATAAACACTATTATACCTAAAACATTTTAAGGGAAATGCAAGCCATGTTCAACATTTTTTGTACCATGACAATTTTTTTATATTGGAAATTCTCTATCTTTAAGGTAGAAATGAAATATTAAGAGATTTATAAAGCCAATTAAATAATGCTTGTTGGTAGTTTATTTATTTGAAATTATTTCCAAAAATATTAAACAAATACTAAACGCCAATTACATCACAGAGGTTAATTATTTGTAGAAGTCAGCCTCTGTTCACTTCTATCATTCAGATAAGTTTTGAACTACGCTTAAACGAAACAAAGATGAACATTAACGATATTTAACTGAAAAGTGAACCAGTGAAATAAATAAAACTTCTAGAATGTAGTTTTTGATCAATGGAAAAGAAATATTCACGTAAAATTATAGATATCTATTAGTTTGTAAATAAACACGAAAACAACTATATCACTACAAAATAGTGTTTGCAATAATGCTGGGTTCAGATTATTACCTGGAAATTTATAATTTTTGTTTTCCCAGTTCCTCCAGTAGTTAAAAGTTATTTGTAAACCGTTCCCTTTATAGTTTTCCATTAATAAGAATAATAAGAAAAATGTATTTAATATCAGATTATTATTTCCATGGTTTAAAAAAAAATATGCTTTAATGAAACATCAATTAAAATGGAAAATTGCGCTCCAATTTTTGTAAGAAATACAAAGTATTATATCAAGTAACGTATTTTATACGTGCAAAAAACTAAGCCATTTGTTGTAAAAAATTACAATGTCTTTCTTGTATTGTTACAAACGATTTTTTTGCGAAATCTAGAGAAATCGTCTGTAAAAGTACAAATAATATATATTCTGTGTAGCGACTGGCAGGGATACACACTGAACCTAAAAACAGGCAGGCTAGAGTACCTCGTGCTTAACACAATATCAATATGTTTATAATACAATAGATAAGACCATTTGCATTTTAATGATGAGCAAAGGAAGTGAAGCAGCCCCTATTCCTTTCTTGCTAAAGTGGACAAAGTATAAAAAGTAGAAAAAATATAAACAACAAATTTATTAAATATATACACACACCAATTCGCTTGTTGGTTTTTACTTTGGTTGTTGTTTTGAAACACGGCTAAGAACCACTATAGATGAAAACAGGTTAAAGTGGTGGTTTCCTAAATTATTTTCCATAAAATATTTATTCATTTGAAAAATATTCAAACAAATTCCTAGTAAAACCATATTTATTTTCTATAAATGCTTTTTTTTTTACCAAACAAGTCCTTATTTAAATGTTTTTTTATAAACTAAGAGTAAAAACGTTATGTCAATAAAAGCATGCACAGAAAGCATGAAATCATGTAATATACATATTTAGATTCCCGTTCCTATTCAGTCTTCGTTTTAAATATCTGTTTTAATTTAACTATCATTCACAAATAAATAAAAATTGTTTTTTTTTTCCAAACCTTCAAAAAATTAATTGTTCTATGGTATCGATACTACCCCTTTAAATGGGTTAGTCATACTAAGCATTTACCGTCAATAGGTTTTCTCAAACAAGGATAAAGGGTCTGTAGACTAGTTTGAATTGTTTACTAATAGGCATATTACTAAAAAAACGTAAAAAATTTGTTTTCTAATAATTAAATTTGTTATTGTTTTGCAACATGAACCTCTTCTTCCCCATGGAAGAGGTTGAATTCTTAAAAAAAATTCCCCCTTCAGTTTTTAGGTTTTTACGCCCTTGTACGTGATTTAACAAACAATGTAGCCTACATCACAAATAAAATTTTGATAACGTGATCCAACCAAATGTTGCACAAAAACTTTTCTTATGTTATATTGACTATAAATATCACTCTTATCATAATGTAAGTTAAAATTAAACCCTCTAAGTATCACGAAATAAAGAGCACTCTAACTATACCTACCTAAAAGGGGTCTACAGATGTGACTCTGTAAGGTGCATAACTGTAAAAACTAGGGCTATCAACATAAATAAAAATATGTAAACAAGTACTGGAAATAGAAAATTTTGTGTGACGGGCGAATGGCGAATCTAGTAAAGTAGTAACAAACATATTATAATTGAAAACCAAGATGGTATTGAATTTATTATTGCTGTTTACATAAATTAGACCACTCCAGCACTTTATACAGTGAGTATGAAAAGGGGGCCAAGAATAAACAAACTGATCGCTGCCAATACGTCGGACACAACAAAACAAAAGTTCCAATATTAAAATTATGTTCAAAAAATGTCAAATTAAATTTATCTCAGGGTTGTCTTCCGGCTAAATCACGTCGTTAGAGCTTGAAATTCTATCGTTCAAGACTTCTGGACCTGCGGTCGTAAAGTCTTGTGTGTTATTTGAATGTCAACAAAAAAAATTGGCCTTTAAGATTTATATATCAAAATGTAGCTGTTCCCAAATGATGAAAAATATTTCTCTCACACTTTTTCACTCAGAAAATTATTTCGGCCTTAATCGAAAAAGCGTCACCTGGAGCTATAACGTTTTTCAATGGTTACCTGGTGATGCGCAGGGTCCAATTTCATTCATTCATATAATCCTGTGTATTGTGCAGATCGGAGGAAATCTTACATCGGCGACTGCCGTGAAACGTCGCCGTAATTTTAACAATATTTTTAAGCCTCGCACACGGAGTTTTTGGGTCACTTAACGCCTGACGACCAGAGCTGTCGTCAGACCAAACGCACTTCCCAAGATGGGTCCAAACGTTCTCTTCCCCGGCATGCCTAGCGCCGGTCCTTCAAGCCAGGCGCCGCCGGCCTCGGGCCAAACCCCGGCCTCCGTTGCGTCTGACGTACAAAATTCAAAGAAAACGGCCGAAAGAAAAAGTTAATTAGGGTGGTTTTAAGCAAAATAATCAGTTCTAAATTAATCAAAATAAATATAAAATGTCTTTGGTACATAAAACTGTTTTATAGTAAATGTAAACAAACACTTGAGATTGTTATTGCACACGTCTCGTTGCCAGGCGACGGTAAACGAAGAAAAAAAAATAAAATAAACAAACCACACGACACGTGTCAGAACCTCTGTGATGAGGCCTATTAACACAGATCATTTAAAAATTATATTTAACAAAAAAATTAATAAACCTATAGGAAATGGAATGTGAGAAATTTTTTTAAAAAACATTGTTTTAAATATTTCATAAAGCTGTATGTATTATTACAACGAAATGCCATCACGGAGATATAATGAATTTTACAACATTCCTTTAATAATTTCATCGAGTGTAGGCTGTTTCGTAAATACACAGTTATTTACAAAAAGCTATCTCCCAGCAATTTAACCATCGTCATATTTACATTAAAAAATTCCTACGTGTTTTTTTACTCATCTTTCACAGCATCGGACATATCCTCTAGTACGCCCAAACTATGTGTACATATAAAAAATTATGAATGTTTGCTAAGCTCTCCGCATTTTCCCAATTTTCTCGCGCAGTATCATATTTTTTTTTATTTATATTCATGGTAAATAAACCCACTGCAAATATTAATCTCATCACACTCTCATCATACGTGTTACGCCATCGCTTTAGCATTGATCATGAACACATATTAGATATTTGCCTTGATACTCAAACAAGTTATGAGACCTTTCGTCAGAATTTTAACATTAAATATGATTGTTTTTCTCAGTCACAGACACTGGCAACATTTACAAATCGGGGTGGATAAATTATGATTCGCACGTCTCTAAACTTAATTAAAGGTGTCACGTACACGTTTATTTAATTATTTAACTCAATTGTTTTATAAAACTTGTATCGTTTCGAGTTTACAGAGAAGTATTTTTTTTCAGCCAAAAAATGTGTCAAACGAAAAGTGACAGGGGATAAATATTTTTGAGCTGGACAATAATTTATTTTGTTTTCTTAGCCCAGCATAGATTATAGTGTATTATTATAACTATCTCTTTTTGAGTCAGGAAAATTTCCAGGTGTAACAAATTTTAGGTTTTTTTTTTTTGCTTACGACTACGTACATTTGGGATAGACAACTACTAAAGAAATGATGACGTCCTAATCCAAATAATAAAATAAAAATAATTTAACAAGCTGACCATGAAATGCCTTTGATCAAGATTTGTTTTGTTGTTTTTAGTACACTGTTACACATTTTAATCATAAATTAACGAAGAAAGCTGGTTACAAGTTATCCACGGATCTTCGTAAATCTATCTTTTTCTTAGTAAATTTTAGGGTAATAAGTTTCCTTTGAACGTGGATTCACAAGAATAATATTTGTATATAAGCAAAATATTAAAAAATATGTTCAGACTTCGGCTAAAAAAAAATTTACTTTTGCCTCTACGCGTGTGTCCACACTGTTTTTACCCATAAAACAAAACACGTTATTTTAAGTAACTCATTTTTAGGAAGTTATTTGAAATTACTAAAAACCTTTCGTTTATATGAGGTGAATTCTTCGTTGAAAATGCAGTAAATTTACTGTAATTTCTAAGAGCGTAATTGAAATATATATATGTATGTATATATATATATATATATATATATATATATATATATATATATATAGGTTTAAATACTCTTTCTCTGGATGTCTTAAGGCTGAGGTAGCACTTTTAAAGATGAACGTAATTTTTTTTTCCACGGTAAACATATTTTATAACGTCCGTCCTGTTGAGACTAGATAATCCGACCTCCGTAGCAAAGACAAGCGCAGATCGGCTACTGGAGTGAGGAGTTTCTTGGTTTACGTCCAGCCCCCAGGAATGGGGAACTCCCCTTCCCCCTAATAATTCAGGGAAAGAAAAAAAAATAGTTTATTTTTCGTTCAATAAAACGATTTAAAATTCGGTAACACGCAGAAGTGGTTCCAAACTGAAATACTATTTATAGTGTGTTTTATACATATACACTTACAGGTCACCATTCAACTTTCAAAATATTAAAAATACTCCACACCCCCGAATCAAGACCCCCTCCCCCCACCAAATTAGCATATGGGCGCCCTTGGCCTCGGGTAAGGCTTATGGGTGATTTTTTAAATTTTCAAAATAAATAAAATATTACCACCGTCACTTAATTTGTCAAAATAAAAACCAACCATTACAATAATCTGTATTTATAAAGGAGAGAGTTTGTCCGTCTGTCTGTCGATAGCTTAGTACGGGTATGGTGAGCATAGAGCAGTGAAATATAGCACGTGGATCCATCACCGAAAAAAGAATTTTTGAAATTTTTAAAGTTTTTTTTTTTTTTTTTTTTTTTTTTTTGCGATTTTCGACCACATGGTTGATAATGCACTCTTCGTCTCCTGTCAATTTCATTTGCATTGTTGATAGTTTATCCACTTTCGGATCTCAGTACAGTATTTCTATAATCATCTTCGCCATCACATTGACGCGGAATAGGTTTGGTCGAATAGATGCGAATTTCAAAGGCTTTCAATGAACGGTGAATCTAAGATGGCATCTTTGGATTTGTATGTGTCACCGTTCATCTTATTTTATTTTCACATGTCGATTCAGTTATTTGGTTTTCGTTTGAGGCGCGGCAGTAGTGAAGTCGCGAGAAGGGACAATTGTGATGAGCAGTGCGAGTGTGTGTGTGTGCCCCAGAGAAGCGCTTGTGCATCAGCTAGGAATCAATAATTAAAAGCAATATGGTTGGCTCGTTTGTAGTAAACATTTACCAACGAACCAATCATTTAAAGAATGTGTCCAGAGCTTCTAGTTGCTATGCCATAGCCTCCGTAATTCAACTCCTGACCATGCTGACGATTATTTACTTGTGGAAAAAAATTTTTTTTCCCCTGGTGAGGTTCTTAATGTTGCGTTTTTCCTTCCACATAGATTAAATATTCTGTTATTATAGGTAAAGATTAATTTCAAAACTTTTCCCATAAATATATGGAAATAACTACCAAACAATATGTTTATGTGCTTAAAAACGTGTGTCAGAGATTATACTTCTTTTTTTTATTTAATACACTTAACTATTTTGAAATTAATAGTTACAAATTCATCCAAATTATTTTTGCAATGATTTTGGCACAGAAAAATATTTTTTCTGATCAATGGATGTACAGACTATTCCAGAACTCAACGTCAAGTCGAGAACAGTTGGTGGTCCATTTAATAAAAGTTCTGATTTAAAAAAAAAACGCAAATTCAAAACGTGTCTAAGTATTCAAATTAGGAAATTTTTCGAAAGTATTTAAATCTCCACCCTGCATAAATTATTAGATACTGTGACAAAATATGTTTTGATACGTAAATAATTGACCTTCGATTGATAATAATTAAAATAAAAAAAATCATGATTTAATTTGTAGAACAAAAAACATTTGGAAGATGTATGCGGAACAAAATTAATCTGGTAAGTTTGACTAGTTATACCATAAAAAAAAAATTTGATTAACTCAGCAGAAAACGTTTCATTTCAACTTCAAGTAATATATATATATATATATTTCACATATATAAAATAGAGTTGGTTGTCTGTTAACAAATTTTTTTTTTATTTCGACTTCCGTCCAGCTTTTTCACAGTGCTGCGATCTGGGGATACGGACAATGATCGAGGCCGTTTTTCAACACGCTCGAACACTCGCCTCCGTGTGAACGAGGCTTTCTTGAGCTTCACACGTGACTAGCCGCTTGAACGTTCGGCCAAGCGCGGGTCCCTGCTGTGCTTGCGAGCAGCTCGCCACTGCAATGACAGGCACAGTACAGTCGCAACCAGTCGCGTAACGACAGGCACCAAGAGGGAAGGGGAAGCCTGCAGCTCACATGGATGACAGGCAGCATCCGCGACAGTTGCGAACTTCTCCGAAGTTTGCAGATCGCTCGAGAAAAACAACCGTATCGCAATAATATTCCTATATAAAGGTCATATGGTATTTTAAATAACGCTAAACTAACCTAAACAACATTTCATTTAATTTACGATAGCCTAACCTAACTTATCCTCGCGTAAAAAAACAAAGAACTATAATTTATTACATTGACCGAATACACGGTCATATAGACAGGTCTGGCAATTTCCTATCCTTTGCCTTGACGTGTCTCGTCCGTATAGTGAAGCTTGCGGCGGCCTTCGAACTAACGGCGCTAGTAGAAGTGGAACTCATCGTTAAGATTGTGTTAAATGGGACTTTCGCTTAAAAGTGGGCACATCTTTTAAAACTCTGTTTCGATTCAAACTTCGGTTATAGAGTTTAGAAATTTTTTAATTCATCTAGAAGCTTTGTAGATACCCACTTGCTGCAATTTTCAAATATTTTTCTCGTATTTCGATGGCTTAAGTGCCTTTGTTATGTCCCTTGTAACTTTGCCGCAGTTGTCAGTTGAATGTGGGAGTGTTGAAATCGCAGATTCCGAACAAACTGGGATCTCCCATAAAAAAATATATTAATTTGCTTTACATTTTAATCTTCAAGCAAGTGTAATTTTTTCAAGTGTGATTTTTGAGATCCAGTAATTCTTTCCAATGTAAGTAAGCATAATTCCGTTTTGTTTTCTCATTACCTAAAGGCAAAAATCTACTGCTGTTAATTTAAGCTTTTGTATTCAAGAGCTTCGAAAAAAAATTATGAGTTATATTAATCTTCCTTCTTTCATTTTCAAATTGTACTTTGTGTCCAGAATGTGACTTTATAATTAAGATTCATTTCTAGGCATTATAAGATTACGTTAGAATTTAAAGAGTCTTTTTAACATAATGTTTTCACACTCTCGTATAGTTGCGGCAAATTTTCATTCATTTAATGCTTGTAAGGAAAGCCAACGCATTTGGTGGATTACTTTACAGATGGAGTTATATAAGAATCGTAACGTAGATGTATTAATAAATATAATGAACCCCAAAAAAATTCCCATTATTTTCTACGTATGAGATTTAAAATTTAAGGTTTAGCAGAAACGTGACTGATCTGAGCTGTAACCTTCATTACAAACATGCGCTATACGGCTATACCTCTCTCACCAATATAACTGCATACTGACAAAACGTCCGCGCATGCTAACTAGTGAAATCTTGATTTCGGTTCGAGTATATTTATACTATTAGAATATAATTGATTTTATAATTATTAAATACGTTGACACAAAAATATTAATTATCTATATACTAATAAATCACTACTAAAATTATATTTATTACATAAAAAAATTATTAATAATTTAGATTTAATGTTAAAAATTGACAAGCTTAATAAAACTAATTGTTCATATATTAATGATAACATTAATATGGTGTATCCATTATTTAAAATTACGTTTTTTATTATATTATTAATATTAACATAGTTAATTAAATTATTATATAATTTTTTCCATATAATTATTTTTATATGATGGATCCATAATTTTATCATTTACTAGCTGCAATCCCCGGCGTCGCCCGGGCTGAACACAGGGTGATATATTGTCCGCGAGTTAAAAGCCTAATGGGTAGCGCCATATGACAGTGTGGTGGGCATAGACAAAATGCACGCAATATACTGTTCGTATGTCTATGACATATGATTTTCTGTTTACTCGTGGCGATCGGTTCAACGGTCCACTTGGTGTATTAACTTGCTTTTTGGTGTTATTTCGGTTATATCGCAATTCACCATATCATTTTGTCCCTACCAATGAGTCAACACCACAAATTTTTCAATCAACCAAACTAAAAACCAAAATTGAGATCTAAAGCAGGGTTTTACACTCTTACTCCAGCCAATTCGAATACTCCTCTTTGTCCTATTTTTATTATCTTCCTGACCCATTATCATCACTTATCTGGCACACATTACTTATCAAAAAACAAATCAACACCATGTGAACAATTCTGCCTGTCAGAAAATGAAAACTAATAAAATTTATATATATATAATATTATCATATTATATATATCGCAGAGGCTACTGCCCCCTCGCCCCTCATGACCGCCCACCACATCATACTACTTATTTGGCTACAACACTAATACTTACATTTTAAATATCGAGATATCTTTTGAATGAAACGTCCGAATTGAATAATTCAAAATTATAGAAAGGTATTGAATGTGTCTTGAATATGCAGTAATTTATTTTGATAAGGATTAATACTAAGGTACACAATAAAGAGTTTTTGAAGCAACGGCATTTTAATTATTTTAAACAATAAAAGAAAACATTAATTGTGAGATAACTACCTAAGTTAGACATATGGTAACGCGATATTTTTGAAGACAATTATATGTTCTGCAAAGTGGTAGTACATTGTTTTGTTCTATAATCAATAGGTTTCGCAGCGCACACCGTGTAAGGATTTTTTCGGGTCATTTTTTTACACCTTGGGTTACCTTATTGGGCTTTTAGTAAGGATCATTAATGTTATTGATAATATAATATAACCTATAGCCTTCCTCGATTAATTTACTATCCAACACTGAAAGTATGTTTCAAATCGGACCAGTGGTTCCTGAGATTAGCGCGTTCAAACAAACAAACAAACAAACTCTTCAGCTTTATAATATTAGTATAGATTAATAGATGATAGTAAAATAAAAATCTATTCGATTCCCGTTTGATAAAAATAAAACTTAATATGTAATATGAATTATATTTTTAATATAGAATAATTCTACTTTCATCAATGAAAACGGCATTTGAGCAAACGCGAACGCAAACGAGGGAACAAAGGAAGTTTTAAGCCGATGCCACAAAGAAAGCTACGCGATTTTCACTATGTTCGCGATGTTCGCTCTGTTCGCGATGTTCGCTGATGTTCTCAGCGCCAGGTGGCCGGACAGGATGTCAGAGAGACACATGCCGTGGTATTCCAGTGATGATTCCGACGATGATAACATTCTGCTGGCTCTCAAAGTACGTGAACGTAAAAATCAAAAGAATTTGAAGAATTTCATCATTTGGTGAAGCAGTTGCTTAAGAGGATGAAACCAAATTTATGGACTATTTCAGAATAAATTCAACTCAGTAATATTATTCTCTTGGAATAAAATCCCAGGCATTGTTCTTAATAACCTGCCTTCTACATATATTTTTACATCGATTTATTCCGCATAAACATGTATATTTCCGTAATATGTTAATTAACTTTACCGTCGACATGACAATTTAAAACACAATACTGAGAGAAATTTAACTTCATAAAAAGCAAACGCAGCCCAATTCCGCGCGAAAACAGGTGTTTTTGTTTATTTGCGACGTCGCCAACATGGCCAACATAGCGAATATAACGAATATAGCGCCCTGTGTGGTCGTGGCTTTAAGCATGCGATAGTATGCGCGAGGCACAATCTTCCAAGCGAACATTAGGGAAGTTTTGTGAGGACGAAGTTGGTACGTATCTGTATTTTTTTTTCTTACGTAGCCGGTAGATGCTCGCTAGTTAAGCGATTTTTAAACTTGGCAGGGATGCTGCCGAGTGAATAGTGCGGATGGGAGGAGGGTTTTTGCTGCCGAGAGCAATACATTATCGGGAGCGCGGGTCTGGTGGGTGGCGGCGTTGCCAAGTCGTGATTTATGTGCCCTTGAGGGTTGTTTAGCTAACGAAATAAACCACCGCAGAATGTCACGCCTTGCATCTTAGGGACTCAAACCCCAGTGAATTTAACAGCCAGCATCGGGAATCACGTAGATATGAGTACATAGCTTGGTCGACAGTGATGCTGTAGGCACTTTATGTGGTTTAAAAATAAACTAATTCTGCAGAGATCTTACACAAATTCACACTTCACATTTCTTATGTTTTTTATACGCACCAAAACTTAACGTTTGTGAAATATTTCGTAAAATATAATTTCAGTTTTGAAATATTTTCTAAAAAAAATTTTTTTTCAAGGCTCCGAAACAATAGTTATACAGTTTTTTTTAATCAGCAACCCTTTAAATTTTATAATGATAATTTCTTGCTTTTACATATTTCTTATTGTTGCATTTTTAAGAATAAATGTACTTTTTCAAATGATAAATCAGTTCTATGCATATTGATATCACAAAGTTGTAATGTAAGCGTGTAAATGAAAAACTGGATTTTTTTTTATGTTCTCTTTTATCACTTCAAATGTAATATAGGAAACCCATTTCTAGCAAAACCTGGTTTTCCAGCTGATATTGGATGAAAAGAGATTTCCCCCCCCCCCCCTTCACTCCAGCAGCTTCGAGAAGAGGAGACGCCGTGTGGAGCTTATTCCGAAAGGTGACGAATTGGATGAGTGACGTTTGATCGATTCTCAATCACTTACCCCGGTTTTTTTTTTATTATTCCCCCACCCGCGCTTCGCTGCATCTCGCAAGAAAAATAACACGTTCTCACCTCCTCTCCCACGCGTGGGGGGGGGGGGGTTGGGGGAGGTGGAGGGGAGGAGCCGCAATCCTATTTCCCAGCCGGTGACGAATAACTTCCCGACAACAGACCGCCTCGGGGCAGATCCGTCCTCATTCAGCCCGCGGGCCCGCCGAACAGCCAATCCGCCACGCCACACCGGCGACGGCTTTCCCAGCCGTGTGATTGGCTGCGCTCGAAGCACGTCGCGGCGCCCTCCCAGCCGAACATAAAAAAAAATACGCAGGGAAAAAAAATACCGTTATTTTTTAAAACAAACTTATATCATAACTAGCTGAACTATGCCAGGGGGTAAATAACCCTTTGGGAGCAGATTCTCGGTAAAAAAAAAAAAAAAAAAAAAGGAGGTGCGTGTACTTAGATACGCGCGTGAAAAGTTATACTTCTTTGGCATCATTAAAAAATAGTTTTTAATTGCATGCAAATAATTCTCCATGGTAGCGTTATTCTCCGTGGTAGCGTTAAACGTTTAACGCAACCTTGTTGGAAGTCGCATAGAAGTATAACTTCAAAAAAAAAAAAACCTCGTTCTCAGTTGATGGTTATGAAACTAACATTATAAATGCGAAAGTTTTTTGAGTGAGTTTTGTTTGTTACACAACCACGCAGCCGCTAAACGGATTTGGATGATATTTGGTATAAGGCTACATGTATTAACACATGGGACACATATTAATAAGAACTTCCGTATCTAATGGAGTCAAAAAAGGGGCAAATTCATTTTTATAACAGAAATAATAGGTCATAGACATGCAAGCAGTGAGCGTGTGTCACTTCTCTATGTCCGCCAAACGGTCATACAGTAAGGTCTGGCAACTTCCTATCCTTCTGCTTGGTAAGTCCCGTCCGCTTAGTGGATATCGCGGATGCTAGCGAACTAACGGGACTAATAAAAGTTAATTTTTTAAGTTCGTCCATAGATGGCGTTGTCTTGAATGTTAACGCGCTGTGGTATTGCATTATCACTAATCACCGTAACAACATACACCAGGAATTTTTTATATGTATGAAACGAGATGGCACTGGCAATCCTTAAATCACGTGGTTACTTAATTTCACGAGTCAATCTGAAGTGATGTAAAGTTTCTTCGAGGGCCGATAGATGGCGCAGGGCTATCTTTCTATGATCTCGATATTTTCTTTTTCGGGTAGCTTTCGAATCTTTCGCAGGGCTCGCAAAAAGCTCGAGCTATGAAGATAGACAGCAAGAAACGTTGCTTCATGCACAACAGCAGAGAATTGAGCAGATGAAGTGTCAGGCTAAAAAATCACTGCATTTGTTTTCGTCTGTGACAGTCAAAGTCATGTGTTTTACAGTGTTATAGTTCAAATTGACGTTAAATTTTGAGCAAAAATAAAAATAATGTAGACATTAGGGCTTAAAATGTCTTTGACATCGGTGTATTTCAAAAATGGTTAGATGAGAAAAGAGAGTTGGTAGAATTAATGTAAGGGGTTAAACAAGAGTAACATGATGAAAACCAAGGGCCTACCATAACATCCGACACGTTTCCCACATTCAGAAATAATCCAGGTTTTAAAAATCCTGGTATCTAGTTTGGAACGTTTTCGGTGGGAGTCGAGTTGTATGAAAAACAAATTTAATATTTATTAATAACTTATTTGTTCGTTGGTTATTTTTTTTCAATTAGGGCCAACCATCCCTTCTTTAATGACTTATGTTTGACAAGTTTCATTTTCATTTTGACAATTTTAATGACTGTGACCAGGTTTGATACTTACCTAGACAAATAAAAAATTCAATGTCCACGTCTCGCACGGGTTCCGAACGGGGACGCACCACAACGCCGAACGTACAATAACGCCGAAAACCATAACGCCGAATGCCAAATTGACTACAACGCCAACAGCTAGAAAACTGCTGTGTACCACAACGCCGAAATACATTAACGCCGAAAAATGTCATTGCAGGACTGCCACAAAGGTTAGGTTAGGTAAGGTTAGCACACAAATTCATTCAGCTGTTTTTCATTTTGCTCCTGTGGCCCCCCTCCCCGCAGCAACATTTTTCGGCGTTACTGTATTTCGGCGTTGTGGTACACAGCAGTTTTCTAGCTGTCGGCGTTGCGGTCAATTTGGCATTCGGCGTTGTGGTATTTCGGCGTTGTGGTAACGACCCGTTCCGAACCCGTCTCCTTGCAAGGATAGCCGGTGTTGCTTCAACTTCGCAATGGATGTCGAAGCCCTCAACCACCACGGCATATTTTCAGTTCAGTTTACTGCCTGTCAAGTTCAAATGAAGTGCTTTATAAAATTACGTGTAAAATTCGCTATGTGTACATCTCCTCTGGAATACTACTTGTTTGCTTTTAAAGAAACATATCAAAGGGTGAAAGATAGGAACAAAAAAACGCCATATAGGCCTAGGTATCAGCAATTTCAAATCCACTAAAAATTTATACCTTTTCATTTTAAAAATTTAGCTTCGTTAAAGCATATAGTATAATTGATTTGTCTGTTGGAATTAAATAGTTACTGTTTGCTACAAATAGTTTTCTCTGTGAAGTCGTCCTTTGGTATTTAATCAATTTATGGAAATAATAACCACTGTAACATAACTGGCAATCGGCACTCTGTTGTTAATCTAACATTTTTTCTATCTTCTTTAATAAAACCCTATTCACAATAGTAAAAGTTAAAAAACATTTATGGCGTAAAAATGTATTCCATATATCTTATATAAAACTGCTAACTGTTACTCAGTCTTATCAGGTTTATTTAGTGGCTTTTTTAAAATACTTTTAATGTTGTTTCGAACGACATGTTACTGTGTCCATTGCAAAGAAGAATTCACCAGTCTGTTCATCTGGTGCAGATCGTCTGTTAGCCGGAGCTGCCTTCTTCACTTTTCCCGCTCTCCATAAAACATTTTCTCCAGAGATAATCCCTGGGTAATACATTTCTTCTCATAATACGCCCCGCTAAGAGCGAGGAATATTGATAAAATACGGTATGGTAGGGAGAATGATGAGTTCCTCTCGGCTTCTCTCATTCCACGCTATCTTTGCCTTCTTTTTTTAAGGATCTCACTTTTATGTAGCTAAGGCCCTGATAATCACGCGTGTAACTCAACATGTTTTTTTTTCCTGTTAGGATTAAGGTGCAGAGGTAAGAAATATAAGACGCCATTTTTTGTCTAAAAAGTTTTTAGGCCATAGCAATGTTTTATCGTAAAATTTGAAAATTTGCCATCGTTAAGGCAGAGGTTTTCAAAAGACTGTAACATAACCTTTTGTCTACAGCACCTATTATTACAGTTTAAGTAATTTACAATAATTAATTTAATATTGAAATTAGTGACTTCACTGGGAAAATCACTCGCTGCAATTAGTCAGTATTGAATTCAGGCATTCAATTAAATTATACCCTGGGCTTTAACGAAGCTTAATATTGAAATAATAAGTGACTCATGTAATGGGTTATAAACTGTGAAATCAAGATGGCGTCCTTCGTGTTCCTAAATGTCCTTTCTAAATTCTAGTGGCCAGAGAGGTTACTGGAGACTCGAAAGCACCATGAAACAGAACAGGGACATGGGGAATGAATCGACCATAGGTACACAGAAAACTATATATTTTGTACTACATATTACTAAAGATTCATTTTGAAACCAGTTTCCAATATATAGTTTGTAATAATTAAAGAATAATATTGCAAATTTGTATAACACATTGTTATGACTAAATTGCATATATGAAACACGTTTTTGAGGGGGAAAAAACCTAAATATTATGGTTAACAAATACGAAATTCGGAGAAAAAAATTTAAATGCTGATTAAAGTTTTATACGATCATTTTGTTTAAATATGGAAAAGGTAATCCAATATTCAACAATTGGGCTTTATTTTATTTTATTGTGCTTATCAATGTGCGTAGTTAACACATGGAAATCTATGCAGGGAATAGTTTATGAATAACTTTAACTAGTGTAGGTACTGGTACAACATAAAGCATACATTCCTGGGCAAGAATCCAAACCCATCATTACTTCGAACTTATATTTTGTAGCGTTGCCGTTGTTTTCGAGCAAATGTAAAAATAGACAAATATCTTAAACTTTTTACATTGTAATAGTAATGAACCATCATAGCATTTGCCTGTTATGATCTCAGGTAACAATGTTAAACAGAAATCAGAATGGCCCGCCTATAATTAGAACCGGGGTATTCAGATTGCATGTCTGGTGCCTTAAAACTGCGCCACTTTACACTCATGTGCTGCCAGGGCAGGTAATTAACAAGTAAGGGCCGGAATTTTTCGCGAATAAACCTGAACGCATATTAGACTGCAACACGATATATCTGCACCAACAGTTTATGCCTTGTGATTGGCGGCCGTCAGCGAAAGACGTCGATGCCTTATTTGATCGAGCCACTCAGTATGCGTTTGCTTCCGTACTGACATACTTGGTGTTTTAACAGTCGACGAGTACCTGAAAGAAACTCACCCAATCACGGAATACAGACGATGCTACAGTGCTTTAACTTTCAGCTAGCCTTGGTTTCTTTAAGCGAACTATGCATGGCCCTATTAATAAGCGGTAACCACATGAAAACATAAAATCATTCCTTACATACGCCAGCAGGCTCACTCTTAAGGAGGAGAAGTTTGGCTCAGTAGATATATTCTTTTATTACCTTCATAGTTGCATTTACCTATAGCTTCAATATGGAATATTTGAAATCATCTATTTATTTCGACTAAAGCCTACATGTGAAGTTAAGTTACACGTCTCTTATTACAGCTAAGAATGGTATAGTGGGTATAGTGATCAATATTAGTTTTTATTTAAGAATCGGTCTCACGCCCCATGTTAGTTAACTTCTTTTATTGTCATTAGTATTATAAAAAGGGATATTACTGTCAGTTTATCATGCTTTATGTCTCTCCTGTATTCTACGTTTAGTCTCAAATAACGTTCATTAAATATCTGGTTAGAAAATTTTTGCCCGGAAAACAAATACAACAGAACTATAGAAATGAGGTAACATAAAAAAATTATCAATAGTTAATACAGTAAAATTAGTTCAACAACGAATTGTGATAGACAGAGTCTTATGTTAAAACAATTTAGTTAAATCATAAACCTGATGAAAACAAAATATTATTTATTCGACGTGTAGATTGTTTTACAACAGATTTACATCGAGTAGTTATTTTCAGCTCGGATTATCTGCTTTAATGCAAACTTACTGAGATTTCTTTCAATCATATTTATTGAAAATTGCCTCTCTAGCCATAGCTGAATTATTTTTAATGTTGTTTTGTTAATATTGGCGGAATTGATCCAAGGAGCATAATATGGTATCACAGTAATGAGATTTTTTATGTGCATAGCTAAAACTGCGAGAGTAATTTTCAGGTTGAATGGAAATCGTATGTACAAGTAATAAAAAACTAAAACATTTTAATGGGGGCCACGATGATAGAGCCTGCCTACTTCCAAATTGCAGTTGAAGATACGCCGGCTTCCATTACGAGTAGTTCTGTGTTATAGTCCTAGGTAAGGCTTAAATGTGAATTTTTAACTTTCTAATCGGTCACAAATAAGCCAAACTCGATGAAACTGTAAACAAAAATTTTTAATAACAAGTATTTTACACCACTGGCTGCAAATAAGTTTCACTTCGATATTTAGTAATTCCCCTGAAAGGTGAAAACCAATTATAAAGGACAGATGGAGATTTAAAATTATTTTTAACATGGCGACGAAAAACCTGAAAAGTGTCTTGCAGGATCCTGACTCTCTGATTCATTCGCCATTATCGCAATTTCCGTTACTTAAATGTTTTCCTTACCTCCAGTTTCAGTTACCTCCGCGTTTTTCGTTACTGAGTGATGTCATCGCTTGACTTAGCCCACAAGCTGTTACGAAGTTTCACTTCAAAAATCGTGACGTGAAAATTCAACGCTTTCGACATTTCGGGTACGTCCGCTGCTTCATGCCAATTAAAGGGAGAGCGTCAAACATGTTCGGCCAACTTCGGCTTCTAAATCCGCATTCCTACCGATATTTGACCTTTCTGTACGCCACGGTAAGCAAGTGTCTCCTTAAAAGCCCCGTGAAATGGACGACCGCTATGTTCCACGTTATCTGTTCGCTACTTGCATCGCAAAAAAAAAAATGTTTCATGGTAGTTCATGTGAAGGCTCATTAACATGACATGCCATTCGTTAGGATTCGGCCATGTTCGGGCGTGTCCGTCTCTCGATGCCTGTAATTGACAGCTCATCTCATCCAGACCATCCTCTGTCTCCTGTAAATTCCTACACGTAATGCATGCCAATTTATGCCAATTTGCATCCCGCATGAATGTGCCCAGGGTTTCCCCTGTGTCTATGCAGGTTTTACCTGGGCCCAACCTATCTCTAGTTATAGTCTAGATCTAAGAGTGAGGGGAGTTAGTCATGGCGCCAATCGCTGCCATGGCTGGCCAATCCCCTCCTAGCACATGATGCATGCGACCCTCTCCCTGCATGGCTAATCCTGGCATGACTAGGCGTATAGGCTTCGGCCAGAGACGCACCTAGGTCCCTCCCTAACCCGGACCCATCCAAAATACACTTAGTTTTAGTTATGTTAGAAGAAAAATCGACTGCTCGTCAACCGTTATCGGCTAAATCAGACATTCCACTGCCAGAGTATGCTAGTGTTGATTGCGAGGCACTCTACCATCGTTTTAATTCGTGAATTCAACATTCGGCAAATTTGACCCTTTTTTTTCTGCCACAAATTTCTATGTGCACCTTGAAGGAACATATGCTTCAGAAGTCTCCTATCTTTATTTTTTTTTTTCCCCTCTCGCCTTGCGAGCTGCGAGGTCGCTCGGAACATTTCGGCGTCACAGCTGCGCGCCTGTTGGTGGGAGGGGGGGGGGGGGGTAGGGCAGAAAGAAAGTCCCTCTTTCCCAACCACCTTTTTTTTTTTCCCCCAGCCGGCCTCCTTCCGCTCCGCAGGCGAGGACGGTCGGTGGTGTTTGGACGCGGTCGTAAAAACCACCCTCGGACGACAGAAACTTTCCTTTCCCTCAAAGTTTCCCCTCTGTTCTCTCTCTCTCTCTCTTTCTCTCCGGAGGAGCGAGTGACAGTTGGCAGCCGTGGGGACGGGGCAGAAAATTAACTTCGCTGAGGAACTCTCTTGCGCTGCCGCACTCGACTCTCTTCCTGAAGACGCTCCGTCGACCGCAACGCGGTGCTGCCAGTTTTCCCCGCATTGTGGCGGGTAGGGGGGGGGAAGGAGGAGGGGGGAGTGGAACGATTTGATTACGACGGCGGTGCACTCGTCAAGAGTGTGCTTCGCTTCTGCACGCGGTACTCGCGGGCACGAGGCGTATTCGATTACTGTCGCTGCTCCTGCTCCGGAGGAACTGGCTCACCAGCATGCTCGCTTCGGATTGAATCGAATAACTCCCTGAGGTTTCCCCGCCGGAGTTCCGCACCTGCGGACGTCGAAGAAACCCCGGGTTATAAAAAAAAAAAAGAGTCAACTTCTCGACCAGGGGTGACCATGCACACTGCTTGGAGACGCTTTTTTTTTTTTTTGACGTGACGTCTGATAAATCGATGAACGCTAGCTGCACGCACAAAAAAGTGTCACGTAACGCACATTGTCCCACTACGGATGTCTCACTACGGATGTGTCCTGTCTTGCTCATTGTACACATGCGTGGCATCTCTCTTCCACTCGATTGGAACAACCATCGATTTGACTTTTCAATCATATTTTCGTCGTTTGAATTATTAATTTTATGTAATTTAACGATCGTCCACCGATTTTCAGCACAATCTGTACGGTTATTAATTTCCAGCCTACTACTATAAGAAATAAACATGGCGGAATGCATACGTTTTTAAAACTTCCACAACACAAAACAAATTTTATATATATATATATATATATAACATCCAATATGGCCTCGTGGCCGTACGGTTAGCATCGCTGACTTCGAATTCAAAGGTTGACGGATCGAATCCCGGCCGCTGCAAACTTTCATTTTTGTACTTGTAAAAATAAATACGGCGCGCGCGACACTACAAAAGTAATAAATATATTTGAATTAATGAATGCAAATAAAAGTAAATTTATTAATTAAATTGTATATTTAATTTCACTCCTTTGTATCCATACAAAATATTGAAAATTCAATAAAAATAATTCAATTTTATGCATAAAAGTATGTAGAGGTAGATTTTATCATACCAAAGATAGAACAATTCTAAAAAAAAAAATTCTTCCACAAAGAATATAATATTTTTAATGCCTAAATGGTTTGGTTGCAAAAACCTATTACGGCTCAGTCTCAGGCCGAATATATTTCATTTTCTTCTGGATCAATCATTACATCAATGTTTTGGTATGACGTTGTCACGTTAAACTATCGACCGTAAACCGACATTACAGACAGCCAATTTTTTTTGTTTGTCCATTTGATGGTCATTCGCCATGTTTGTAGGAGACACGGATCGTCAACTGAGATGTAGTGTTTTCATTTTGTGGGAAATTTATTAAATTACCATTTTGTTTATGGAAATGGCTGTGTTTTACCACAGGCATGCTCAACCACCACTTCCGCAATGTTTTAGGAGCTGCGGTATGGTGATGTTTTGGTAAAAAGGCTTGCCTTTTCCTGATAATCGTTAACTTCAGTTCTTGGGCAACGTGTCTGAAACAGATATAAAAAGATATAACCGAGAGAAAAAAAAAGTCCCATCTCCGAAGGAAATTTTATTTTCAAACATAAACATTTAAATAGATCTGTAGAATTTTTTTATCAATCACATCGGGACATCCATGATTTTAGTAGGCTTTGGAGAACTCTTAAGATTTATAAGCTCTGCGAAGTGTTTTTTATGTCTAATTTTATGAAGATTACTGGTTACAAGTTATCCATGTATTTTCTAAACTTTACATATGTCTCCATCAATTTACTGTACTGTGTTAGTTTCTTTAAAAATAAATTCATAATAATTACCTCGGTATAGTAACAAACAATGCAGGAAAAACCTTATTAATATCGCACACCTTCCCACACCTTGTTTATTTCTCCGATTTTTCATAATATTCATCATTACTTTTATTTAACGGCTATTAATAAAATTTTATTTCATTACCTCCCTTGCATTTTTTGTTATGCCAGAAATATTTTCAACAAATACTCAATCATTGTAATATAAAAGGTATACAAATGTGTGCATCTGTTCGTATTTACCATCATTTACATGAATTTTTACATATTTTACATTACCATAAGTGAATTTGTGGTAGGATAGAAAATGCAAGAAAGGTACCATGATAAAAATTTATGAATAGACCTTAATTAAAACTCATGACGAAAAAAACGAAGAAGCCAACGAGGCGTGTTATTTCAACCTTTAATCTACAACAAAAACACACTCCTTCATTTCGCATGACTCTTTACCTTGATTACACACAGAGATTAGAAGTCAGAAACCAGTAAAGATACTTTGCGATGATTTCCCTATCTGTAACTACGTCTAGCCATTCATTTATTCAAGGCTGTTTCTAGTTTAAATTTCGTAAAATTACGGTAGTTTCCCATGGTTTTTCCCCCCTGGTTATTTCAGTCATTTTTATAAATGACTAAAAAAACGGGGACGCACCACAACGCCGAATCTAAAATAACGACGAAAACCATAACGCCGAATGCCAAATAGACTACAACGCCAACAGCTAGAAAACTGCTGTGTACCACAATCACGAATTACCACAACGCCGAAATACATTAACCCCGAAAAATGTCATTGCAAGACTGCCACAAAGGTTAGGTTAGGTAAGGTTAGCACACAAATTCATTCAGTTGTTTTTCATTTTGCTCCTGTGGCACCCCTTCCCCGCAGCAACATTTTTCGGCGTTACTGTATTTCGGCGTTGTGGTACACAACAGTTTTCTAGCTGTCGGAGTTGCGGTCAATTTGGCATTCGGCGTTATGGTATTCGGCGTTATTGTACGTTCGGCGTTGTGGTATTTCGGCGTTGTGGTAACGACCCTAAAAAAAAACCTACAAATATCAGCAATTGCTACTTTGAATAAATCCAAGAAAATATTTAAAAAATAATAATAAGTAAGGAAGAAAACAAAAAACTTGATTACTTGGCCGCCACGCTCGTTCAAAGTGAAACTTCCCACATGAAGTTATTAGATGGAAAGTATAGGAACTTGTTCAAGTATGCTAGTGTGCTATGAAGCAAACATGCTGTCAGGTTTACCGTTCCTGATCCCTCTCCCTACTTCACCCATAGAGTGCCTCACTCATAACCATAACCGTTGCACATTTCGTTGTTCTTTGTATTAAACTTTCATTACACTTCGATCACGTCATCGTCTAAAATCATCCGTCAGCGGTAAACAAGTTTTACTACAATAAATGTTTTTATCTGGCCTAAATGACGGCCACTTTTGAATGTATTTTAATAACGGTACAACTGTATGAACGATTTATGGCGTCTTAATTTCATCCTTTAACACTAATATTACTATAATCAATGCATTTTGGGTCTAATTATACTTGCATAAAGTTATTTTGTTTTTCATCCATTTTAATAAATAAAGAATTGTTCTGCCATGGAACAGAGAAGTAGAGAAGTATTTATTATTGTTTTCAACACGTTAGACATTTTTTTTGTCTTAATCAGGACACTAATAGGTTTTGGGTAAAATTAGTGGCTAAAATTGTCTGCATTTGGTACGCGTGCCGTAAAACGCCGAAAGCATCAGAAGCCGGCTGAAGAAAATCCATGGAATCACTCATCCTATACCAGATCCTACTTAATTATTTTTCAAGGATTTCCAAGTGGAAGTTCGGCCGACTGAAATGACTAAAAAAAACTCTTCACTGCTCATCAATTTCCCGAACCCTTGGGTACTTACGCCGGACTTGGTACTTTAATTCTGCACTGCTAATAAGGCGTAGGTAGGTACTCATCAAAACACCAAAATTACTTGATAAGAAAAAAAAACGAACGTACAAGGAATGAGTCTTAATTAGACTGCGGTTTCTTAACGGAAAAATAATTAAGAAAAAATATATAATTACGGTGTCAAATGCTTCGTACTGCTCGTACACGCTCTAAATGAACAATTGTTATGTTACAAATAATAGAGAAAATATTTGAGATGGAATATTGAGCCTCCAGATATCATTAAACTTTTCACTGTCATAGAAATATTTTATTGAAATAAATTGTTGGTAACATCACGCCACAAAAGCGTTTGGAAAATATGGGTTTTAAGCCTGTTCGATTACAAATATATTTTTTTAAATCATTTTGCGAAACTGACATGTTTTGTGATGGGTATGGAACTTTTTTGAACTGCCTTCATAAGCACTTATGACCATAAGTCGTCATATGTTTTCAACTTATGATTTTTCTGCAGAATTTTCAGCTGAAGTTTATTGGTCGAATCAGGCTTCATCAATATACACAGAAGGCTTCAAAACTGTTTATAAACAGACAGATGATTTGGGCTGTAGCAAGTTTATGCCATCTTATTTTTTTATCCAGGAAAAAAATGTACGGATATCTTACAAAATAAGAACTGCGATTATTTCTTTTTTGTGTTATGATAAGTTTTGTTCGTACTTTAATTCTGCACTGCTAATAAGGCGTAGGTAGGTACTCATCAAAACACGAAAATTACTTGATAAAAAAAACGAACGTACAAGGAATGAGTCTTAATTAGACTGCAGTTTGTTAACGGAAAAATAATTAAGAAAAAAATATATAATTACGGTCTCAAGTGCTTCGTACTGCTCGTACACGCTGTAAATGAACAATTGTTATGTTACAAATAATAGAGAAAATATTTGAGATGGAATATTGAGCCTCCAGATATCACTTAAACGAACAAAAATTTTGTGGTTGGATGTATGTTAAATGATATCATGTATTTGTAATGTGACAGACAATTGTATAAATTAGATTTTTTTTTGCTGGCTGGTTACGTAAAATAAAATTTTCTGGGTGTGTGTGGCTTCGTAATGAATTCAAAAATTTTTCTATAACCTAGTTTTTTAAATAGTTTTTTCGTGAAAATCTAGAATGAACCAACATTTTTAAAAAAAATTGTAAAAATAATTGGGCCGAGCTCAATTTAGTCAGAGCAACAAGAGCTCTCGTAAAAACGTGACGATCGAAGATTTCTCTGAGTTCGTGATGAGAACAAAGTCTGTCGCACACATCGTACGCATGGAAATACAGGCTGTCCATAAAATAATGTCCCAGTTTCAATTGTATATTATAAAGTTTTAATTTACTTTTCTTTTTAACAAATCATAACTGAAATTGAAGGTATACTAACCTAGTTATTTTTTAAGTTCAGTGTGTGCACATTTAGTTCTACGGCATACATCCAACCTAAAGTCCCATTCTTCCCACACTTTGGTTAACAAGTCCGGAGTAATGGAAGCCTCTTCAATCCTGTGTCTTAACTCTGAAAATCA
This sequence comes from Bacillus rossius redtenbacheri, assembly GCF_032445375.1. Taxonomy (NCBI): domain Eukaryota; kingdom Metazoa; phylum Arthropoda; class Insecta; order Phasmatodea; family Bacillidae; genus Bacillus; species Bacillus rossius. The sequence goes on along the minus strand of NC_086340.1, from coordinate 28,262,167 downwards.
TTAGGTAGCGGCGTAACGTAGACACGATCTTTTATAAAGCCTCAAAGGAAAAATAATCGCATGGCGTTATATCATTTGAACATGAAGGCCAGCAAAAAAGAGCTCTGTAGTATGACTGAATTCCTTCCCCGTAATTCTTGTGCTGTCTGATATTTAAAGTTTGACTGTTTCATATGTACTGTTGTCTTTGTGTTTTCCATTATACATTTTTAATTTCATCGTTGGGTCAATCTGTTCGCTGTGTTATCTCGGGTTTCTTATTCTGCATTCCTGAATCTTTTCATGAAATACAGTGAAAAACTCCAATGGCGTAAATCTAAATAATTGTATTAAATCAAAATTCCCTTTAGCATGCATTTTTTAAAGTCTTTACAGTAACTGTTAATGGCACAGTATCTTGAGAAACAGTTTTAGGATAGGTAGGTAAGAAGTAAAAATCTGAAAGGTATATTAAACTTTAGATTTTCCAGAGTTTATCTACTACATTTCTTACAACATTTGTTTTCGAATATATTTTTTCTCAAATGTCCAATCTTTAAAATACTATAGATTGGATGATATTAGAAGGTTCGAGATTCGACCGATCCAGCAATACGTTTTTAAAGTTTAGTTGGAGAATCTGATTATTCTGGAAAAAAAAGTTTATTTGCAAATAAAAAGTTAGATATTCCCCGTACCAGACGGCTTAGCGAAGCAATGAAGAGATTTAGCGCGCGATCACAACTCTGTGCGCAGTTACACATGCCGCTCAGTGCTAGGTGTAGGGGGGAGGTTAGCGGCCGCATGGTCGCGTGGTTGAATGAGGATTGTCGGCGGGATCAGCCGCGGGCTCGGTCAGGGTTCACGATCACGAGGCACTGAGATCAGCGAGCCGCAGTGAGCCTTTCGAAACCTACTATTCACTGAACCTGAATCAGACGCCCAAAAAGTCCGCGTTCGTGAAACATGGCAATATAAACTTTTTTTTTTAACGTAAATGATAGTTTAGGTTAGGTTTTTACACAAAAAAATTGATCCAAAATATTAATTTTTAAATTTTATTTAGAAGGGTAGGTAACATGTCTAACGTAATCAATATAAAAACATTTAAATGTTCGTTCGTTCAAAATCTTAAATTGCCGAAAGTTCTTCACTGATTTCTTTGAAATTTTGGCACAACATTGCATTTGAATACGCTCATGTTTTATATAGGTACATACGTCACACATAGGCCTAGGTATATATATAAATTTTGATAGGTAAAAACGTAGATTTCATATATTGTAATTGCTATAGAGTGACATATATATAGAAGGATATATAAAGATATATAGAGATACATAGAGAATGATAATGAGTTATAGAAAGGTAGCCAGAGATATAGAGGGATGGAGAGAGATAGAGATATACATATAGAGAATTATACAGCGAAATAGAGAGCTTTACTTGAAACAAATTACAAAAAAAAATATTTGATTGACGCATTGCTGAGCATTAGCTACTCATAAATAAAATTGAAACTTGGCTAAGAGACATTATTAAAACAAATAAAAAGTACAACAATTTTAAGAATATAAAAAATATCACAATAATTAGTTTTTTTCTCGAAAGGGTAGTGTTTCTCAAGTAAAGATGATTGCAATAGAAACGAAAGTTCGAGATGGTTATTTTAGGGACATTAAAAATATTTTAGAGGGGCCCGCCTAGTCAGACGTGTGTTGGGTTCAGTGAGGCGGGATGATAAGCGCGACGCTCGCTGGTGCTTCTAGCGCGGTGTCGCCTCTGGACTGGCGCGCAGTCTTCTCGTCGTGCATAGGACAACAATGAGATTTGAGCTGTAACCATAACATTATATGCCAGAGAAATGAAGATAAAGGCGCAACACATGTCCCATGAGTGGTTTCACGAGTCTGTACCGGTAGTTTCATGTGTAAATATTACTCTTGAAAAAAATAAAAGGCAATTTAGCCATTTTCACTCTCCTGAAAATACAGTTTAAAAACCAAATAAGTAAACAAAAATACTCATTCGCTACCAGCGTATTCTTGAATTAATTTCGTTTTCAAATCACGTGGTTTCTTGCGACGTTCTGCACACCGCATGTGTCTCCAGGTAGGCGGGGCCCTTAATCTGTTTTCGATGCGTAACATCTTATCTGTCGGAGTAAATAGCCCTAGCCTCTGGTCACATTTGAAGCTCTAACACCTCCCTGTTTAAAAAAGGGGGAGCAATCCCCATACAGTTCTGGCTTTATATACAGCTCTGGAATGTTAAATATGGTACTGTAGGCTGACTCCCAAACTGCCCTGTAAGGGCGTTGACTTGGGAGGGGAGGTAGAGGTGTCTGAATAAATACGGCATTTCGTAGGGGTAATTTAGTGAATGGAACGGAAGCCGCATAGAACGGAAATTGGTAACCACTGGGCTGCTGTTTGTGGAGGATGGTGCGAACCAAAGATCAAAAATACAAAGGGAAAATTTCAAGTCTCAAATTTTTAATGAATATTAACGAGATGGACAGTATTTTAATAAAATTCCTCCTCGGAAATCATGTCCAAACCCGGGGATAAGTATTTATCCATGTGTTATTCGCTTTTATCGGAGCCGTTTCATTATATAGTTCAACATTTCGGTCTCTTAATGGAATGTTTCGATAGTCGAGGTAGGCCTATATCTGGTACAGCAGCAAATTATAGCGGCGGGTGCGGAAATGAAAGTCGAAAACACAAATGTTCTTATATTTATCACTATCGGGCCTTATTTTAAAGTATTCGTGTCCGAGGATAAGTTTCTTTGCAACATGAATATTTGCTCGTTACAGAGGTTAGATGTTACACATCTCTGGCGAGTGCTCAAAGACTCGCTCACATTTACTTTTTTTTTGACGTGACAACGTCTAATAAATCGATGAACGCCGACTGCATGCACAAAAAAGTGTCCCGTTGCGCTGTGTCCCGTTACGCTCATTGTACATTTGATCCGCATATATCATTTCATCAATGTTTTGTTATGACGTTGTCACGTTAAACTATCGTCAGTAAACCGACTTTGAAAACAACCTTTTTTTTTTGTTCCGGTCGCGAATTCGCAAAGCGAGCGGGCAACCAACCACAAGATGGGTTCGGAGGACTGACCGGGGGTGAGTGAATCGCGAGGCTCTCCGTGGGAAGGGCTGGCCCCCGCTAAGTGTCCCAGGCCGCAGAAGCGTTTACGGTGATTGCCGCCTCGTGGCGCGGCGCGCGAAATGGCGCACTGTGCGGGGAGGTTAACGGAGCGACTCTGTGCCCGCGCGCGGGGGCCTAAAGTCCGGACGAGGCTTTCAGGGGCGCAGTTCCCGATGGACGTGCACCGCGAACAGGCGGAACTGGTTCCCGCCGGCGCTCGTTGCTCTCCGAACGAACCACGGCGGGTGCCCTCTCCGACCTGAACGTCATTTCCACGCGAGGCTACACCATATTATCTTTGAAAGATTTGTGCAATGGGAGTGCGTGACTTGACGTAGGCTTTTGGACGTACGCCATTACTAAAAAACATGTATGTCTGTAGAAGAAAACTACAAAAAACACAAGTGACAAAAACACAAATTAAGCAAAAAATTGCTGTTGACTCAGTCGCACCTGTATTTTCGTACCATGTGGGCCTCTGCCTGAGGAAGGGAGCAGATAGCAGTTCCCGAAACGTCGCTTGTTTCTGTTTTAAGAAAACTGTTGTGTTTTTTTTTTTTTTTTCGTCTTTTCGTTTTGTCGTGTTCTGTCTCGTTTTGACTGTTGTGCTGAATTTTTTGGGGGTTCAATATTTTTGTGTTGTCATCATTTGTGGGGGTTTTTTAGTTCTCTTCAGTTTTTTTTGGAAAACCATTGTGTTTGTTTTCGTCTTTTCGTTTTGCTGTGTTTTTTTCTCTTTTCAACTGTTGTGCTGATTTTTTTGGATTCGGTATTTTTGTGCTTTCATCATTTGTGGGTTTTTTTTCGTTCTGTTAGTCAATTTTTCTTTGTTTTTTCTTTGTTGAACATATTCCTGTTGTGGAGTATTGTGTGGTGTTTATATCCTGACAACAGCAATTTTTTGCTTAATTTGTGTTTTTGTCATTTGTGTTTTTTTTAGTTTTCTTCTACAGACATACATGTGCTTAGCAATGGCGTATGTCCAAAAGCCTACATCAAGTAATGAGGCTACACCATCACGTCCCATCTCGCCATTTCCATTCTTTCGACCTAGTGATTGTAGCCTCGCGCACAGGAGCTCGAAAATTAACCATATGCGGTAGTAAGCGCGGTCATACAGCCAGGTCAGGCCACTTAACCTGCATCCGTCCGCTCAGTGAAACTCGCGGCGGCCCGCGAACTAACGGCGATAGTTGTAGTTGAACCCAATGTTAAAATTGTGTTAAATGGGATTTTCGTATATTATAATATTCCAATTTTCTTCTCCCTTTTTGAAATTGTTTTCCACGTTACCACTTTTCATTTCGTTTGGGTGCTTGGAAAATGCCTTATATATACCAAAATGTTTCCTTATTTGTCAGTTAAGTTGAAGTGGTGAGAGGGAATGCCTCGCTCTTGTATTTCACCTGGTTGTAATGATTGTTACAGCTTAAAACCGTCAAGTTTTTTTATCTTTTCATACCAACCTAAAAAATGGAGAGCTGCAATACCAGGAAGTTAAGTTAAATCTTACTTAGATTAAATGGAATTTTATAAAAAAATCACATTTCAAACAATGACACTTGCTTGAAGATTAAAATGTATAGGAAACGAGTATTTTTGATTTAAATACGCAACTAACTTTTCAAACATGCTTTCTTACGGGAGATAACCAGTTTTCTTGAGAGTTCCGCGTTCTTAAAACTCCAAATTTTAACTGACAGCTGCAATACCACTAAAAAGCTCCCTAATAAATTAAAATCAAGATTTAAATCCAAACAGGCTTTTCAAAAAAAAAATCTGCTTTAATACGAAACTTCCCTTTAATACAGTGTTCACAATGAGTTCCACTACCACTAGCTCCGTTAGTACGCAAGCCACCGCGAGCTTCACTAAGCCCACGGAGAATGAAGGTAAGTTTGCTGCCAGACCTGTCTGCATGAGCGTGGTCGTGAGCGACGGGGCGTGGCCTAACTCCCGCCTGTGGCTTGTCGTTAGTATTTCAGATTACCACAAGAGAACGCTAGCGGCGAACAATGGAGATTCCAGGATTACGTCGCACGCGTTGAGTGGAGTTGCGTGTTACGCCAGGCACGCAGGGCGAAAAAAAAAAGTGCTCGAAATGAAACTCCACACTTCAATAAATCATTTCAACGATAAAACAAAACAAAAAAATGGGTGCTTGGCCGCCACGCGCGGTTGAAGTGAAGCTTCACAGATTAGATTACTCTAATATTTGAAACACGCGTAATCATGCTTTGAAAATAGGCCTTTATTTACTAGTGTATGTCCATGTTCTCAGTGGAATGTAAGAATTAATTGATGGCTTTGTGTGAGCTAAGATATAATACATATACCTATTGGACATATCTACACAGATTGTCACAATTCTAATGCTAACGCCGGATTCAACCTCGGAGCTGAGAGTTGGGAGTTGCAAATTATGAGTAGCGAAACTATGCGAATGTATGCATAAGTATGCACAATTATAAGAAAGTGTGGGAATGCTTACCAAACTATTGGAAAGAATATTCAAATTCATGAGTTTTTTTCTCTGCCATCTGTAACCGACTATAAAGATTCTTCCATTTAAAACCTTATTTTTTAACCCCCTTGCCATCGAGAAATATTCGTTACATTAGTTACATACTTTTGTTTCGCACGTTAACTCCTTTACCTTCTCACTTCCATTGCCCTGCGGTTCTGATAAAAAAAATTGGTTGTCTGTAAAGTCGGTTTACGGACGATAGTTTAACGTGACAACGTCATAACAAAACATTGATGAAATTATTGCATACTTTCATGAATAAAATTGAATCATTTTTATTGAATTATCACTATTTTGTATGGATACAAAGAAGGAGTGAAATGAAATCTACAATTTAATTGATAAATTTACTTTTATTTGCACTCATTAATTCAAATATGTTTATTACTTTAACGAAGAGATTATTTTAACTATAACTTTTATACATGTTTGCTATTTAACTTCTTCCAATCTGTGTTATTCTGTTAAGGATAGGACGATGATAGGAAAAGTAGGAAACGAATGGGAGTGTTTCAAGTTTAATGTGCCTCAAAAAAGTCAAATCGATGGTTGTTCCTATCGAGTGGAAGAGAGATAGATGCGGTGCAAGCGTACAATGAGTTTAACGGGACACAGCGTAACGGGACAATGTGTGTTACGGGACACTTTTTCGCGCGTGCAGACGGCGTTCATCCATTTATTAGGCGTTGTCACGTCAAAAAAGTTTCACTTTTAAAAGTGATAGAAATGAAACTTCAGTCTTCAACAGTCCACTTGAATTATAAAACAAAAACAAAAATTAAACAACAAAATAAGTATACCATCATGTCTACGAAATGTGCAGCTGGAAAATGGCTTGTAGCGTATCCGACGGGCTGTAATCACAAGGAACGGCAGACAGCAGGACGTAGTGCGTCGCAGTGTTTAAGAAGCGTAACGAAAAATGCAGCAACGTAGTTTCGCTTCACTAATGCTTGCGCTGAGAGTGAGCAATGGGGCGCTGGATATTACCCCTCTCCATCCCCCAGTCGAGCTCCCCACTCCTAGCATTGCACGTTTAGTTACGTTCTGATGAGATTCCTCCTCGACTCAGCTTACCGGCACAATTGTCCACTTATATTGTATAGTAGTCCTGTGAGTAAGTCCATGAAATTCTGCCTTGAGTTGTGTTAAAATATATTGCGTAATCAAATTCGTGTAACCATTTTATTATATTATATGGCCAGCATTCTGGCTGACTAGCTAAATTAAAACTCTGATTCGCATTCCTGGTTTCATTTTCCATAGACGTCAAAACCATCGTCAAATCAAAAGCACCTGAAGATGGTGGTATAAGAGTTGAGATTCAGGCTCGCAGTGGAGTAGTCAAGACTTGTTGATAATAGCTGGGTTGTGCTATATTCACCGATTCTATGTAAATTATTTAATTGCCACATTAATGTTTAAGTCTGCAATTCTGTACGTGCGATTAAATATATTTGCAAGTATATCAATAAAGGGAGCGACCAGGCGAACTTCAATCTGCGTAATGAAGGGGTAGTGCTGCCTCTTAATGAAATACAGACCTATCAAGCAGGGTGATATGTCAGTAGCAACGGCTTGGATTTCAATATATCCAACTGTTACACATCTTGCCGCACATTTAGAAAACGGATAGCGTGTTTTTTTTAATGAGAATAATTTTCAAGAAATTTTTAATTCCTCCTAAAACCACACTGACTGCCTTTTTTCAGCATTGTCAGAGATAACTTTTTGCAAAGATATTATTGTATTCCGAGGATCCCCGTTATTATACATGGAACACCTAAAAAAATTATGGCAACGTCGCCTTCAAGGTACACCTTTTGAAAATCAGCCTGGAGTTAAAGCATCGGACGCTCGTGGTCGTTTCTACACCGTACATGTAACGATTTTGGAATGCTTTTGTCTGCGCATGTTATTCCATCATGTTCGAGGTCCAACTAGCTTCAGAGAACTTAAACCTTTCAACGGTCAGGAATGTAAAACTTACAGGAAAGGATGTGAAGCTCGGCGATTGTTATAGAATGATAATCATTGGGACGAAACTATGGAGGAAACCGTACAATGCCGATTGCCAGATAAAATTCGGGAACTATACGCAACACTTATATCATTTTGTGGTCTTCTTAATCCTCAAACCGTTTAGGATAAGTACAGAGAGAACATGGCGGAATATATTTTGCATCGACTGTAGCAAGTGCATGCAGATATGACTTTCAATGAACACATCTACAACGAAACGCTAAATATAATTGAAAACAAGATTTTTCACAACGGTTGGGAAGAAGCTGAATGACTGTGGAATGCTTAGTCCGCGACGAGTCGATGGAAATGACTTTGACGATGAAATTGCTCGAGAGTTAGACTACGATTTTATAGCATTACAACATCAAGTAATCGAATCAGTCTCTCAGTTACTTCCAGAACAAAGTTACGTCTTCCATCAGGTGTTACGTAAAATAGAATCCGGCAATGGCACACTCTTCTTTCTCGACGCCCCTGGAGGAACCGGGAAAACGTTTTGGCTAAAATTATTTTTGATGTCCGTCAGAAAAGACCATAAGATAGCAGTTGCTGTGGCTTCTTCCGGTATTGACGCGACACTATTGAACAGTGGCCGTACGGCACATTCCGTTTTAAAATAACCGTTGAATCTTGCACAGGAAGATTCGCCCATCTGCAATTTCAGCAAAAATAACTCTCGAGGCAGGATCCTGATACAATGTAAGCTTTTAGTGTGGGATGAAAATACGATGTCTCACAAGAAAGCTATAGAAGCTTTCAATCGGACTCTTCAGGAGTTACGAAATAGTACAGATATTATGGAAGGAATGATAGTTTTATTGGCTGGTGATTTCCAACAAACTCTCCCAGTAATCCAGAGGGGTACACCGGCATATGAAATTAAAGCGTGCATAAAATCATCAAGCTTATAAGCGATAGTAGAAAATTCAATCTGATAACAAATATGAGAGTGCATCTTCATAATGACGTAGCTACGGAACATTATGCAGAGTAGCTATTGAAAATCGGTGATGGTTGTTTGGACGTTGATGCTGAAGGTTATATTTTACTTTCAAGAGAATTTTGTAATTTATTAGAAAATGATGTGGATCTTATTACTCAAGTTTTCCCGGACTTGCAACAAAATTTTTAAAGTGATCAGTGTTTGTGCGCAAGAACAATATTGGCGCCAAAAAATTATATCCCTAATAAAATCAATACTTTTATTTTAAAAGAGGTGGGAGTGTTTGTCAATAGATACAATTAAGGATACAGAACAAAGCACTTCATATCCTGCGGAGTTTTTTAATTCACTTGAACTTTCAGGTGTACCTACCCTCACATAAACTTCAAATGAAACTAAATGTACAAATTATGCTTATGCGAAATCTTGATCCTCCTCAACTATTTAATGGAACGAAGCTTCGGATCATACATTGGGGCAGAATATAATTGGTGCCACTATTTTAACAGGTGTCGGTAAAGGGGAAAGTGTTATCATACCTCGACTTCCAATTATCCCCACTGATCTACCGTTCCAATTCAAAAGAGTTCAGTTTCCCGTCAGGCTTAGTTTTCCTGTTACCATCAACAAAGCGCAAGGGCAAACATTGCAGGTAGCAGGGGTGCATTTGGAAAAGCTATGTTTTTTCCATGGCCAACTATATTATGTAGCCTGTTCGCGTGTGTCCAATGCCCGAAATCTACACATATTTGCACCAAACAGAAAAACATATAACATAGTATACAATAGCATCCTAGAATAAACCTCTGATTAAAGATATTTTAAAGAAAAATTATGTTATTATACGTTAATACTTTGAAATTTTTAATATTTTAGTATTAAAAATTATTTATTTTTATAATAGAGAAACATATTTCAATAAAGCATGTTTTCAGTTTTTGAAGCTAAATTGTATGTTAGAATTTTTAAATACTGATGATCCCAGTCATGCAATAAAAAACAATTACCATATTATTTTATTTAATTTTATTTGCAATGATCAATGATACTTTTTTAAGGACATCAACGCGAGCGAAGCCGTGGGTAAAAGCTAGCAAATAAATAAAAACATACGTAGAGATAAATAATAGACCCCTTCGAGATCTCATCTCAACAGATATTAAAAATACTCCTAAAAAAAATTAACAAGACAAGATAAGAAATTAAAAGTTTGGCTCCCGTGAATTAAACAAGGATTAAGATTATGACATTAGCTTGTACACAAAAATTAAGTTCAGCGACGATATGTCGTGATGGAGACATTTTAACTATAATATTTACTCTTATCGTATGCTTCCATGCCACATAGTGATTCAAAACGTCGTTACTTATTCCACAACTTAAGTAGGAATTAAAATTATCAAAAACATTCAGTAGCAAAAAATAAAACTTTAATTATCAGACAGTTTTGTTCGATAAAGTCCTGTGAAATATGTAAGGAAATGATCGTGTCAAAAACAAATTAAAGAGCCTACAATTATATAATTTCCGAATTAAAAAAAAAACTTTTAGTTGTGACCTTTTTCAAGTTTCTTTTAACATCGTTCACAAGTCATTGAGGACAACTTCTCACGCTAAAAAAGAAAGTGAATTTTAATTATAACTACGAAGAAAAATAAAGTGTGGAATACTAAGACGAAGGCGTCATTCAGACGCCATTTCACTCACCTAACCATCACCTTACGACGCACGGCCGGGCAGCATCACAGTCTGTCACACAATCACAGCCGCGAGGAAACATTTCACGTCCCCCTTTTAACCAATTTACTTGCCCCCAAAAAACCCCTACGGGAAAAAACTACCTGACGGGAAGTTTTCCAGTATTTTCCGAGCAAGTAAAAGTTATTATAAACAAAGCCGGCCGCGTGGCCACGCGCTGTGATGTCCACGTAGTCAGAAAATTGTCCGCGAGATCGCGACACTCGCCTGCGCAAATCGACTGCGCACATCCCGCTTTTCTCAGCTGGTCTCAAAAGAACGGTAAACAAAAAACTAGGCCACATGGACACAGAATACCACAAAGGCATCACGACACTAACATGCATCAGTTAGCCAACTAACTTGAGGGGAAAGGGTGACCTCCTTCCCCCCGCCAAACATTTACACTAATTAATAAATTAGAGCCAAGCAACAAGTGACAGCTATGGCTCGCTGTAGGAAAGGTTTTGATAGAGATGAAAAACGGACGAAAACGAGCTTCTACTGCGCAGCTTAGGTCCCTCCCCTTCTTTGCGACGGAGAGGGGGTGCTACGGAACGAAAACACGAGTACGGTACACACCATACTGAAAGCATCACGCTGCTGTTGTGTAGTCGGTTCGCCTACTGTAATACTTGACATATGAACGATTTATTATCCCTTTCAGAGCGGTCACTGTCGGCACAGAAAAACACGTATATACAGTATAAATTACACTAAAACCAAAATACATTTTACAGTTTACTTACCTACTGCAGTTCTTCAATGCCAGACAACTCACTGTCGCTTTCAGAGTGATTTCTGTCATCCCTGTAGCTATCGGTGTCACCTGAAGTGTCAGTTCCTTCGCCTAGGTTAATTATCACTTCCTCCACAGCGATATCGATTGCCCCTTCCTGTGTTCTATATCCGTTTTCAATTGTTTGTACGTGTCAACATACTGACTTCCATTTGTCTTTATCTATCTCGGAGAACCGTTGATTGCACAAAGCGATAGCACTTTTAATGTTAAAATCAATATTTCGTTGCGCAACCCATTGTTTAACGACCGCCCAGATGAGTTCGATGGGATTTTAAACAGGGTGGTATGGAGGAAGGTGTGAAACTCGGTGAGAGTGCTGTGACATAATCTCGACAATAACATTACTCTTATATAGTTATTTGTGTTTTTTTGACGTGACAACGTCTAATAAATCGATGAACGCCGGCTGCACGCACGAAAAAGTGTCCCACTACGGATGTCCCACTACGGATGTGACCTGTTTGCTCATTGTACGCATGCGTGGCATCTCTCTTCCACTCGATTGGAACAACCATCGATTTGACTTTTCAATCATATTTACGTCGTTTGAATTATTAATATTATGTAATTTAACGATTGTCCACCGATTTTCAGCACAATCGGTACGGTTATTTAAAAGTAATGTTGAATATTCAAATACGTTTTGAACCAACAATGGCGTTTTACAGTTACACACAATAATTCAAATAACACCCGGGATCTTTTGCACAATGTTTTAAAAAATATTGTAACACATTATAAATAAGTTAGGTGTTTTTGGGATGCGTATTTGTTATAAAATCGTGTTATAAAAACGAAATAATATTATTCCCCTACCGTGAGTAAAATTCTTATAAATATGTATATAATACCTAGTCTACATGGACTCGTGACCATTCGGTCAGCGTCGGTAACTTCGAACACAAAGGTTGTCGGTTCGAGTCCCGGCACCTGCGAAAAAAATTTTTTTGTACTTGTAAAAATAAATACGCCGCACGCAACATTAATAAAATATAATAAATGTATTTGAATAAATGAATGCAAATAAAAGTAAATTTAGTAATAAAATAGTAAATTTCATTTCACTCCTTTGTATCCATACAAAATAGTGACAATTCAATAAAAATGATTCAATTTTACTCATTAAAGTATGCAGAGGTAGATTTTATCCTACAAAAGATAGAAAAATAAAAAAAAATTTTCTTCCTCAAAGAATATAATATTTTTAATGCCTAATTGGTTTGGTTGCAAAAACCTATTACGGCTCAGTCTCAGGCCGAATATGATATTTCCTTTTCTTCTGGATCAATCATTTCATCAATGTTTTGTTATGACGTTGTCATGTTAAACTATCGTCCGTAAACCGACTTTACAGACAACCAACTTTTTTAGTTATTATTTCGTACAACTCTGGTTTCAACATGTCGGGCCGGAATGCAATACTTTTTTCACGTAGCCATGTCTTCATGTCCTCTTTCTTGGAGTTGGAGTTAGGACACTTTTCACGGAGTTTATTGTGATACGGTGCGTTGTCAATTACCAGAACACTGTTTTCTGGAAGATTAGGTATAAGCTTCTCTAATACCCATTTCTCGTAATTAGTGGCGTTCATTTCATTGTGATAGTCGCCTGTAGCTTGCATTGAACGCCACATTAACAACGCGTACTTGATAAAACCCATTTCACCACCTGCGTGAACAATTATCACTCGCTCGCCTTTAGATACTGGTTTCAACAGGCCTGCATTGCTTTCGTCACTCCATGATTTTGTTGTACAGGGCGAGTTCAGTATATACGTCTCGTCCATGTACACTATAGGCCTGCCTTGCTGCCTAGCTTCCTTTATCTCTCTTAGGTACGCAATCCGTTTGTATCATATTTCTTGCCTCTCTGTAAGTACAGAACGGTTTGTTCTCGTTTTCTTCCATCTAAATCCCAATTCCCGTACGATTTTTCGTAAGTTTGTTGCTCCTCCTTTAAAACCAATACTCTGTCGCAGTTCTTGTAGTAGTATTGGGATAGTAGGGGCGATTTTCTGATTTATATAAAAATTGTGAATACTTCGTCGCACAACACACTTATCAAAACCGTCAAGTCCCGTAAAATGCTTCGTACGCGTCCTATGTTTGTTTGGTGTTGCGAAACTTGTGCCTTCGCCGATTGCAATACGCTGCATATCTTTAAAATCTGGGTAACAACATTTTTAGACACGCCTGTAGCCGCAGCAACACGTCTTCGTACTTCGGCAAAAGGAATTACGGGCTCTTGAGCTTGTTTTTCATTTTTCATGAACTCAATCACATTCGCAATAACTTCTCGCGTTTGACTATGCAGAACCTTGTGTTTCAGCTTCGAATGTATTGGAGGCATTGTTACGTACCTCAAGAGAACGTGCACACAAACTCCGACAATACTCACGGTACTATGTTAAATACGTATAGTTATTCGCGAACACAACACTACCACGGAAAGAGGACGATTGATATATTCACGCACGGTAGTAGTCTACTAGACAGCTTTGCGCTATCGCTGGCCTTGGCAGGCACAACCAATCAGAGCACGGGCGCCGCTTGGACTCTCAAGGTTGGGGGGGGGGGGGGGGTTACGACCCTTCCTAGGCTACGGCCACACGTGCGTGTTTTCACGCTGCTGTTACAGCGTGTTTTCACGCAGCGTGAGATCCTGAGCGACCGATGGCCACACGTGCGTGTTTTCACGCTGAAGCCTAGCGCGTGATTTCACGCAGAATGAATCCGCTACCCGGCCACATGTGAGCGTTGTATTATGAACTGGCACCCATCTATGCTTTGCAGGCTTGATTATGAATTCACTAGCTGCCCGACTGTACTAATGGAAAAAAAATTAAGCCACATCTCCCATTTACAGTAATGGTAAATAAAAAATGCAGTGAAAATTTATTACAATGCTGTATAATGTACCGATGGTTTCCCGACTCGTGCACGCAACATAAAACTGATGTACCCGTACTTCGCTACGGCAGTCTACAGGCAGATCACTCTTGCGCCGCTTATTATACATGCCCCTCCTTGTGGGTACGCCACTGCCGCGCGATGCCCGTTGCCATGGAGACGCAGAAGGCATGAACAATTGAAAATCCTGTTCTCATGCAGACAAAGTACCCACTGTTTCCTGGTTTTAACCACCCATGGGATCTAATTTTCGGAAAATGTCATCCTGCGTAACATAAGGAACATTACTGTGAAGTTTGAAGTCTGTAAAATATATATACTTGAAAAAAAAAGGGCAATTTTTGATATTTAAAATACCCGCAAAATTTCAAAGGTGATGAGGACTGCACTAACAATGAAATAGTCGTTGCCATAGAGACGAATGAAGCATCAACAAAGCAACAGCCATTGCCATGGTGATTTCCTACAAAAAACTGGAAATTTTGACATATTACGCCCCCGAAACATCCCTTGGGATCAGATTTCCGCAGAATCCGTTCTTAGTGAGCGTGTACATCACAAAATGAGTAACTATGATAAATTTCAAGTCAATCGGGTGTATAGTTTTAGAGATCTCGTGATGAGTGAGTCAGTGAGTGGTATTTTGCTTATATATATATATATATATAATTATATATATATATATATAATGTAGATACAAGTCCTTGTCAGAATTGTAACGGGAGAGGAAAATTATTGATGGTCCGAAAAATGAAAATGAAATAAAAATAATAAAAATAATTCTAGTAAAGGAAAAAAACAAATTAAACACAGAGAGAGAAAAAAAAAAAGGTTAGGTTTGCGATTTAAAGTGATAAAAAGTATTTAAATACTAATTGAACTCTTATGAGGGTACTGATTGCTTCGTTGTTAATATCACACGAGTGTTTTTTACTTGTATGGGAAAATTAAGAATGATAAGGCATCTAGTGCGTGGCAACAATGTTAATAGGCAATAGGAAATAAACCTCTAGCGCCTGCGGCATTGTCAACACACACTTCTTACGTGTACTGCATGTTGTATCTAACCCCCTCCAACGCATTTGATTCTAAATTGGACTTTTAGTAAGGATCCATAGTGTTATTGATAATATAATATAGCCTATAGCCTTCCTCGATAAATGTACTATCTAACACTGAAAGAATATTTCAAATCGGACCAGTGGTTCCTGAGATTAGCACGTTCAAACAAACAAACAAACTCTTCAGCTTTATAATATTAGTATAGATTAAGCAAGAACGCTGCTGTGGTTTTAAGTGCTGTGCTGTTGTTTCGTAGGCGTCGTCGTCGGCGGAAGCATTCAAGAAAATACTGGGTCCATCCCATATTGAGTGAAACATCAACGAAAGAAAATTTGTGCTCTTTCATAATAAACTAAAAGAAAATCCAGACTAGTTTTTTGAGTACTTCAGAATGTCCGTTAACTCATTTGAAATACTTTTTTCTATGGTGAAAGAAAATATATCAAAAAGTAACACAGCAATGAGAGAATGTGTTAGTGCTGAAGAATGTGCCGAAAAATGTTCATGAATTAACTAAACTATATATATATGTGTGTGTGTATATATATATATATATACACACACATACATACACATACACGCGCGCGCTTTTGAGGTGACCATGGTAAGGTCTTGGGGTATGAAAAGAAAAACTACATGAACATTTTCCGGAAGTCGTAACATATCGACTACAATGGGTAGTATTTCAGAACAGAACGCGGCGAGAATTCCCGCACGTGTGGCCGGGCATCGACTGAAATGCTGCGTGAAATCACGCCAACGAATTGGCCGCGGTGCATTTTCTTGCGGGCGACCTTGAAGACGCGCCTATCTGACCTCTCCCCGGCGAGAATTCACGCTGCGTCTGGCCGGTCTCATTCTCCTTGCTGCGGTTCATATTTCTGGCGTCTTTTCACGCAGAATCTCTGCGTGAAAACACGCTCGTGTGGCCGTAGCCCTAGCCTGCGCGAGTTGTACTTCTTACTGGACCATGAGCCAGCTTAATTTTTAAATTCGCAAACTTCGCGCCCCGCCGTCGTTTCCAGTGATTCGAACCAAATAAACGGGGTCATATTCTTGATCGATGTCTAATCAGTAGCGGCCGGTATTAAAGAGCACAGGTGCACGTGCACACTCAGTTTTCTACAGAACATTTATTTATTTTGTAGAGTCCAAAGTTCCTTTTTATCTACTTTTACCAGTGGCAGCTACCAGAGTTACACTCGTCGCTTTGTTTGCATCTGTCACGGACGTCTGTTTTCATTTTTTCGATTGCGGCGATACGGCAACACTGTAGTGTTCACAATGGATCTGTGCACGAAACGCGCTGCCTGCATGCCTGCCTCGGTCCTTTTGCGCATGCGCACGAAGGAATTACGTCACCTCCTACGGGACATTTAACAGTGGACGAGTGCACGACTCTGGTGTGCTCGTGATTGTCCTGGCGGTGGCGTTTCGTTGCTCATTGATGGAGTTCCAAATATCGGCACGCACAGCAGCACTGATCAGAGAAGTAAGTCATAACTTATGAATCAGCCCGGTAGATGCCAGTATTGTCCACTCCAATACTATCACCCCTAACCAAACAAACTTTTCGTTTTCAGTTTTTTACGTCCAGTGGAAACAAGTAGTTGCGTATGGTTCAATGCGAGCGTAAATATCTTTAAATAATTAGTGTGCGTGTGAGTTTGTACTGCCTTACGCAGGACTACATTTTTCTGAGGTATGTTATAAAGTTTCCCTTTGAAAATGTGACTGCGTTATTTGGCGCGTACAGCAAACATATAGGATTTTTAAAAATCGCCATAATGAATTCCATACAAACAATTTTAGCGAACAGAAAACTTACGAACGAGGAAAAGTTAACAATTAAAAATTTAAGTCCTGATCAGCCTCATTTAGAAATAACTACGGAAACAAAGTCACAAAAACGTATTTTCAGATGTAAATTTAACAAAAATATTTACACAAAACACAAGTGGCTATGCGGCTGTGTAAAAACAAATGCTCTGTTTTGTTTTCCGTGCCTGATTTTTAGTGCAGAAGTTAGCGCGTGGACAAAGTCAGGTTATAAGGACCTCGTACATTTGGGCGAGAAAATTAATAAACATGAAAACTCTCTTGCTCACAAAAATGCCAATATTGAACTTACATTGTTAGGTAGAATAAACATCAGTACACAGCTAGACAGTGCTTACAGAGAGTCTGTTAAAAAAAATTAACAAGTGGACAGGAACAGATATATTGTCGGTAGACTGATATATTGTGTAAAATTTTGTGGAGCGTTTGAACTGGCGTTACGAGCGCATGATGAAAGTGAAACTTCTGAAAATCCTGGTGTCTTCAGGGCCCTCGTTAATTTTGTAAGCTCGATCGACATTGCAATGAAAGAACACTAGAAAATGCCACTGTGTTTAAAGGTACTTCAAAGACGATCCAGAATGAATTGTTAGAATGCATGTTGTGTGTTTACAAGGAAAGAATTTCAGAGGAAATAAAACAAGCAAGTTATTTAGCTGTAAAGGTAAATTAAACCACTGATGTGTCCACTTCACACCAAATGGTATTAGTATTTCGATACGGAAAGAAATTGCATCATTTTTGAGAGATTTTGGGGTTTTTTTAATCCAGAAGGTTTAGATGCTGAATCTATATACAAAGCTGTTTATTCAGAAGTAGACTCGCAACTGGGAGAGAACAATATGAAATTAATTGCGCAGTGCTATGATGTGCTGCTGTCATGAGTGGCCGTGTTAATGGAGTGCAAACAAAAATGAGAGAACAGTATCCTTTTGCGTATTACATTCACTGCTATGCTCATCAGTTTAATTTAGTTTTGCAGAAAGCTGCAGCCATAAACAGTTCTGTGACAATATTTTTCTCCAATTTGTCAGGTTTCCCAGCATTCTTTACTCTCTCTGTCTTCGCAGAGGACAAAACTACTTGACAGTGTTGTGAAAAAGAGACTTCCAAGATTGGCAGCCAAAAGATGGGTTTTCAACATTCGGGCAGTTAACACTGTATTTGAGCAAAAGAACGAGCTGATTGAGTGCTTAGAAGATATCTGTAATTCAGAGCGAGTAGAAGACAAAACACGACGAGAAAGCAGTGGACTTGTTTCTAATTTACACGACCCAGTATTTTTATTTTGGCTCGAGTTTTTTTTATCGTATCATGCCGTACGCTGACATTTTGTTCAAACAACTGCAAACCACTGACATTTACTCTGGAAAAATCAAAACATGTATTGAGCAGTTTGCAAGTTTTGTACAGGTTGCTAGAGATAAAGTGGAGGACATGTGTACTTCAGTAGAGCAAACTGATCAAAACAAAAGGAGAAATTTATCATTTACATCCATAACTGCAAATGTTAAAGAAGTTTGCGATGCCATTATTGTTGGCATTAAAGAAAGATTTTCGTTTAATGATCATTTGATAGTTTCTAAACTTCTTCACGTCAGTAGTTTTCCAGTGTTTTCAAATGCATTTCCAGAAGAAGAATTAAGAGTAGCTCTTGAAATATACCTACCCGTTTCTATCAAAGGAGCAACTGCGAACAGAGCTGCAAGTTTTGTATAGTAGGAATGACTTTCATCAAACTGATGGTGCTTTGGTTATACTGCAGTTTCTTTTGAACAATAATCTGGACCAGGACACATTTCCTCATCTTAGTAGTCTTATGAGGATTATTGTAACAACTCCCATGACAACAAGTGAAGCTGAACGGTGCTTCTCTACTCTCAAGAGGGTCAAGACTTTTCTTCGGAACACTATGTCAGAAGAAAGACTTGCTGCTTTAGCAATGTTGTCAATAGAAAATACTCTAATAAATAGCATGCATGATTTCAATCATAGAGTCATCAACAAGTTTGCTCAGCTAAAAACCAGAAGAATGGATTTTTTACAAATAAATAATGGTGCAATACCTTTGTAACATTAAAGTTTGTAAAATAATATTTTTTAGCTTCCATTGCTTTCAGGTGCAACATTTTTATAAGCTTAAGCCCAGCCACTAATTTAAAAAAAACCAGAAAATCAAACATAATTTTTTATTATTTATGTGAGGCTTGATCAGCGATCTACCATTTTGAATTGCAATTTAAAATCTCTTAAAAAACAACTAGTCTGCTCAATAAGCTTTGTTGTGTTAATTCGAGCTACAAATACAGACATGAGTTTGTGTAATAAACGAAATATATCTTTCACGACTCCAAGTTAAGCAGTACCTGCTACGGTGCCACCACCAACACAGATAATCTGACACCAAAACAGGCTTCAAGAACGCAGTAAGGTAGGACGTCTTTTTTTTTCCCTTATGAGTGCATATGTGTTCGCATGTGAGTATGTATGAGTGTGTGAACACCCATAATTTAACATCACCGGCAGCTACTGGATGTCTTACATAGCGAGTTATGGGAGCATAATAGTTCCCGGTGTCGCTGTCACACGCTCCCGGCCGAGCATGTGAGGAAACGGCCACACGCTCCCGGCCGAGCATGTGGGGAAACGGCGGCGGCCTGCGCCGGATTCCCCCAGACTCGCCGTCACAACAACGCGTCAGCTGGCCTGGCTGGAACTCGGTCAGGCTCGCGCAGCCAGACAACACGAGCAAGGCTCGCATTCTTTCCAGCCCCGCGGAGACCCAACTTACGTCAAAGACGTTACAAAACCCCGAGCTTGATGGAGACCAAGCCCCGAACAAGAGAAAAAGATTTAAATTTTTGTTTCCAACATAAATAAAAATAATTGATAAATTAATGAAGTGGCTTGGCTTCTGGGTTGTAGCCGTGTCCTTGGCGAATAATTCACCGCCTTTTCGGTCGACATTGCAGTCGCCATCATCAGAGAGCAGATACCTACTGTTAGTTACTAGGAAACTGCTTCCTGATAATGGCGCGACTGCAATGTCGACCGAAACGGCGGTGAAATATTCGCCAAGGACACGGCTATAACCCAGAAGACAAGCCTCATCAGACAATGGCCGTCAAAGCCTGCGAACATTATTGATCAATTAATGAGAACAAATTTTAACTACGTGACAATAATATTACTTAAATTGGTCCTTCATTATGTTTTTGAAGTTATACATCTTCAGGCGCGTTGTGAAAAAATGATGAGAATTAATGTTTACGGTGCGCGTGCAGCATGCAACAAAAATTACCAGGATGATAAAAGTCTACATGCAAATAAAAATTAAATAAGTGATTTAAAATAATATACTTACTGAACATTTGTCCGTATGATTAAAACATTTATTTAGTGTGAATATAAGTGATATAAATTGTGTTTAAAAACTGTTTCATGTGTATTTCCACATGTATATCTAACCATAATTACAATATCACTTCAGTCCTTTTATTAGTTCATTTCTAATAATAAATTGCATGCAAAATTAAAGTTAGTAAAACTTATGGAGCGCTTACGTAACCACACGCAAACAATTTTTTTTTAAAGTGTATCGAATGAAATCGACTACGAGACTCAAAGCTAGATTTCAAATGTTGTCAATCTCCTTCATTTGTGTTTATACAGTCGTTATAAATATCTTCATGTCACAGTATAATTTCATCAAGAATGTTACAAAAATTCATATTTTGTTATTCAAGGGTGGCGTTTTAAAGACATTACAAACAAAATGATATTTTGAAATATCATAGGGATTTAAACGTCGTTCGTTACAAAAAAAAAATAGTGGGGAGAAACTAATTCATTGACTTACCAACGCACTAGTGTTGTTTTTTTAAGGGTGTTTCTACACGAATAGAACATACCACAGCGCTGCTGGTCAGTGTGTGAAGAAGTAAAAAAAAAAATATTAAAGGAAAGGAAACGAAGAGATTAAGGGTATTTTCACACGAGAGCGCAGTTAATTTGCCGCCACCTGCGCCTTTAAGAGTGTTCCGCGAACCTGTAAGCCCGCAACTTTCCTCCGGTTAAGTGAATTGTCCTTCCCGCGGGGTGAAAAATCGATGTTGGTCAGGATCGAGCCCACCTTTCAAGCAGCGTGAGAGGCGAAAAAGAAAAATACAAGGAAAATAAAGAAAAAGTTGCGAAGGCGGAAAGGCGCCACATTTTCGATAAACCGTCCCCGCATTAAAGACCGCGGGTACACTTTCCCTCTTCGTGCGTCGACTGAGAGGAACATGCGTATATCCTGCGTCTACCATTTGTGCTTAAATTCGTACCGAAAACTCGGGTAAGCAGACGTTAAAGGTCTATTGAAAAGGCGAATCCAAACTACGCCGAAATATGTATATTTTTTCTGTACTTTTACAAGGAAACTCCTTGGAAATTCAGTTGCCAAACGATATAACCCGTAAAACTTCAAGGTAAAGTTTTGGGGTAAATTACAAATGATACTCTTGTATTTTGATGCTAATCTGGTGGGTGTCACGGGGCCATCTTTGATTAAGGTTGTCTGTTGTCGGTTGTCATCTTGTTGTAAAGGTAATAATATTAACTTTTTTAATAAATTCATAAAAAATCATTATCGCAGTGGGTTGGTGTCGAACCGAAGGGAGCTTTTTCACAAGAAGCAAGCGACCTTATAATCATGATAAACAATCAGTACAAATGTATGGATAACTATAAGACTCTTTGACCTCTCTTAGCATGAGTCCTCCGGGGGATTGCATCATCACGTCCAGAGGAGACATCTGTTGACCAGGCGCTCTTACAAGCCCAGGGGTGCGGGTAGGCATCACGCCGTACACGCAGTCGGGACTTGGCGAACCAGACAGTTGACTGAGTCCCAAGACTTTAGATCAGTACTGATGGCGCCGCTAGCCGGATTCACATTCAGTTCTACAAAAGCCTCCTGTCGTGGCTTTATTAATTTCTTGTTAATTTTAATTTTAGTTATTCTTCTCACCGTTATACAAACATTTTTCATTTCAGTAAGCAGGGTTTTATTTTTTGCTAATTTTCCCAGAATTTTACATCTTCCGCATTTCGGACTAAGGCAATGGTCACCGATTGAACTGCAAACAAAATAATCCAATAAAGTGGAAGAAACCTTAAGTTTTGGCAACCTGTACTGTGTGTGTGTCACGTTGTATATTACGTCATGCCATTACTACCATTTCAAAAATATTGCGCCAATGATAAATAAAGGTGTTTTCAAACAAAACCAAAACCAAACTATGTAAACGTGTAAATACGTATGTACAACACATATTAACGCACGTATCTCATTATTGGCTGCTTGAAGTTTGGAAAGATTTGTTGCTTGTTCGTGTCATTTTATTTTACTTTGAGGTCATTCACTACGGTATTTAGGCTATACAGAATTAGTACGAATTTGACCGAAAAAAGTAGGCTAAATGTTCAATACGAAAAATAATAAGTTTAAAAGTAATGTTCTAAAGCGCTTCCAATTAATGGTATACTACTTTTAAGTCCGAAATGAGCACTTGGTTTGTTGCAAGTAATAATAATAAATTTAATAAGGACATAGAAAACTTGTCGCT
Source organism: Bacillus rossius redtenbacheri (assembly GCF_032445375.1). Classification (NCBI taxonomy): domain Eukaryota; kingdom Metazoa; phylum Arthropoda; class Insecta; order Phasmatodea; family Bacillidae; genus Bacillus; species Bacillus rossius. Next base: position 28,239,571 of record NC_086340.1, on the reverse strand, counting down.
GCCGTGAAATTATTTTATTGAAATAATTGATGATAAAAAGTCACAAAAAATCATGGGAAATAATAATAACTACCTAGAGTCATTTCAATGGAATAATTTTGCGACAGCGTCAAGTTTTGCTATGGCTCTAGATTTTTATTCGAGCAAACATTTCCCCGACTTACTGTTTAATATAAAATATTTATTTTTAATACACTAGTTGTTTAGCTCCAACTACGAAGGTGTATAAGAGCCTTGGGAACCATTTTGGACCCTATGTCGTGTAGCTTTACAACTTGTATTTCTGTGGCGTACTTTAAGCTGCAGTTTGTTGATCGAACTCAGACTCTTCCTGTAAAAGCTTCACGGAATTACCTTAATTACTAATGTCAGTGCCAATTTTATGTTACGTGCTATTTGTAAAAGGTCAGACAAGTATCTAAAAGTTTCAACTATTTTTGACTAATTTTAGTTGTGGTTGACAACTGAGAGATTCATGCAAATGATTTCCATTCTTAATTTTTTTTAAAATATTTCTTCGTAAAATCTGAGTTCAGCAAAAAAAAAAAAACCGGGCGATGTCAAGTATTAAAGTTAAGATCCCCAAATTTCAAAACCTTTGATGAATTTTAGATTATTAAATAAATATATAAAATATACCTTAAAAATACCTATGTTTAATTTTAAAGAACTTTTATTCACTGGTGCTCATAAAGGTAACAAAAGTGTGAATATCAAAGATGTTAAAGATTTGCAAGGGGGCGGTTTTGTATTTATGATATTCGATCAGTATAAATAAAAGTTTGTTTGTCTGTCTGTCTGTCTGCGGGTATTTCGCGGTTAAGGAACACGAAAAGGCCTAGAGCTTGAAATTTTGTACATTCATTTTTTTTAGCGATTCTCAGCCACAACCATATCAACGGCTGTTTCGTTGTTGATGCTTTCTTCGTCTTCTGGCAGCGGATATTGCATTGCTGATGCTTCGTTCACTTCAAGATCTTAATCCAAACTATCTGTAATCATCTTGGTTAAATAAATGTGATTTCGAATGCCTTTAAAACGTTAAATCCAAGATTGCTTCTGTCACAGCGAGACTCACTATGACAGACACTGTTTCCTGCAATTATTTGCACAGGCTGTTCAAGTGCTTGCTGGAGGTACATTGAACGTGATCAATTTTAAATATGCCCAGCAGTGTAATATACACCTCACCGCAGTATCTTGTGTGCTTTAAAATTTCAATACTTATAAGACACTGTCAGGATTAAAGTGTGTAGTGAAATAAACTAACAATAATTCTTTAAATTGCCATTGGTGTAGGTGTGTCGAATTCTCTCTAGTTTCAGACTGACATAATAAACGCATCTGCTATCTACCGAAAAATACAATTCTGAAATTAGTGAGTGGTTTCAAATTAAAATCTTTAATGCCAGTAATAATTAACACCTATGTTTGGCTCTAAAAAAATTCATGTATTCCTTTAAAATTGTATTTTATCACAAAACATATACGCTTGGAAAGCTGAAAAATTATAGTTATTCAATGGTTGAAACATTAACTTTTGAGGTAATCCTGCAAAACTAGATATTACATTAACATTAATTTTTACGTTCATTTGTGGGCCAACTCTTTATTAATATTACGAGCCAATATTGATGACTTGATATGTCTCTAGGTATGATTGATATCAGTCAAGACAGAACACACACTAATCCCAAGCGTCTAGTTGCTATGCGACGGTAGAGAAGATTCTCTGCTTCCTTCGGACCTCTGAGTGGTCTCTCCGATGGCAGGAACTCACGCGGCTAGCTGCCAAGAACAGCTACTGCTATGGAGGCTGGAACTGGAACGACGTCAGAAATGAGCGATTTCTGTGGCTTCTGGAAAGGCCTGAGACTGGGAATTGTCTCACTGACGATGATCTAGCAGGAACAAAATAATCGGCAAAATAGTCATCTCGTCGCACTCAGGCACGATTGTGACCGACGCAATAGACTTACTGGGAAGTCATCGTTCCCTTATTCTGATACTAGAAATGTCAGAATTTCCTATAACTTGCACTTTGCCGACGACTGTCAGCTAAAGCGCGGTAGTCGCGTGTTTTCGAATCTCCCGCGCAGACCCCTAGTATTCGGACAGACACACACCCGAGGAAACGAATTCTTCTCGCCACGGAGTCCTTCAACTCCCTTCCTAATTCTAATCTCGAAGCCTTCCTTACTTGGTTTGTTGTAACAACCAAAGCACAAGGAAACTATGAGACGTTTTTCCAACTGGAGGTAATGAAACTCGTGAAAAGATAAAATAACTACAAAATGTATGAGTGGTACATATAGATAAGTTTAGAAACGGAATAACATCTTCAAAGAACATACAGTGAAAAATGAGAACTTCCCTTCTATCAATGTGCAAACCAGGGTGTAATGGAATTGCTTACGTTAAATTGGCTCTCTCAAGTGATGCTTAAAAAATATAAATTTAAATCAATTAGTAACATAAAAATATATTTTAATTTAGAGTAGTAATTCCGACAATCAAATAAAACTGTAAACAGCTGGACTGTTTACACTGCACTGGTTTAGAATTCTTCGGATTACTATGTTATAATGATTTGATTTTCAGACTTCAATTTCCCAAATTCGATTTTTTTTTATTTTTTTATTTTTTTTTCGTTTGAGGCATGGCAGTGCTAGCCCTCAAAGTGTGGCGTGCTTAATGAGCACTGCGAGAGTTTTCTGTCTGTAGACTGCCGTAGCGAATGATGTATAAACGGTAGAAAGGAAATTATTTTACGAACTTACAGAATATTTATTTTCGGTAACAACCTAATAGTTTATTATATACTATCCCACGGAAATAAATACTTTCATAAATTTTAAATATTTGATTTTTTCGTGGTTCATGAAGAAATAAAAATTATGTGGGGTATTTGCATTTGCATTTAATACTTTTTTAAATTTTATGAAAAAATTAATAAATTTTTAAACTTATGATCAAATTTTCCCAATTAAAATCTGATTTTGAGGGACAATATATTATTTAATAAATATTCCGATCGAAAGGCATTTTTTTTGTAGCTCTACTTTTAAAAATGAATTATACGTATATAAATTTGCATATATATATATAAAACTATCTTGAATCGATTGCAACATCTTGTTGGAAACCCTGGTTGTTAATAAGAGCAAAGTTATCAATTATTGTGTTGATTAGAAATGTTCCTTAGTCACATATTGAGTAAGAAAAAAATTTAAAGTATTTTTCATAACATCACTTCAATACTTTCGTAGCTATAAATATTCATGATTTTCTTTCTTTCTCAGGAGATAAAATTGTAACTTAGTTTACGAACTGATGATTAGCTTTTGATTATTATGGTGGTAAAAAATATTTAAAAAGAAAAATTGATGGAAATACCCTATTACAAACACTACATATTTTCAGTAAACTGGAAAATTACTTTTTGAAAATAAAACCATAACGTAAACCATGTCAAAACGGGCAACTATAAGACCATTGAATTTATTCTAACTTACAGAAAACTGTTGGCAAGTAATAAGTTTATAAGGATTATGGACGTAGGTTTAAAATTAATGAATGCCTTCATCCCTTTTCCGCTGACGCGTTTCGAAACCAATTCATTACGAATGGAATACATTCATGACCAGTACAAGGTGTGCAACAGGAATCCACTGGAGCTCAGACGAGAAAAACTTTTAACAAACCACTCTAGGAATTTCAAAAGTACACGGGTTTTTATTTTTTTTATTCTCTCGTTTTGCCAACAGACTTCGCTGTTAGTTTGCAGGTACAGTCAGCTTCGGGCACTATTGCAACTTCTCTCCAGTTTCATGTCCACTCCTGGTTTTAAAGTTAGAAATACAAACAAGGTTGTTCACATTTAATTGCAACTATTCGCAGTTATCTTTCATGAGCCGGCAGGGCAGGTTTAAATGACAAAGTTATCCCCCATCGACAAACTTTTTTACTGCACTGTGCTCTGCCGTGAGATTCACTGGAAATGACAGCGAAGTGCAGCGAAATGTGAAGTTACATCTACTCAGGCACTGTGGTAATTAATACCGCCTGAGTGCATGCAAAGTTTTGCATATAAATAAACTTGTAAAAGAGGTAATTAAATTCCAAAAAAAGATAACTTTTTTTTTACCTCCCATCAAACTAAAAGCAGGCAAAAAAAACCTTATGATAATAAATTAATTACGTTCGCTGAATATGCTGCAGTTGACAGTAATGGATATTTTTCTCCAGCCAAGGGTAATTGCTATTTCAGAGCAGTAGGGATGTGACCTTACGGAAGCAACCCTAACCAGTGCCTCATTTAGTTTCAAGGCCCCATTCAGAGTGAAACTAGCCGCGAAAGGATATACGAACTCTTCCGTCGCTGACACAACCCGCTGTATTCGCAAATAACTACTTATTTCGGCACGTCAGTTGTTTGCGTTTGCCAGTATTTCCTCTAGAATTTTTTTTGAGAAAATTTCCATTTTTCAACTTTCAAGATAATAATTTGAAAGTGCATCAATCTTAAAAGGATGTAGACAGCAGTGGACTGGCTAAGCAACAGACTTTGGTTGCATTTTTACTGTAATACGGAGCTACCAACTCCTGAAAGGACAAGGACACGAGTGACTTGTCCTTTTAACTAAAGTTTGAATCGGAAGGTTAAGAAAAACAGGTGAAATTCTTTAATTCTTGTACTTTTACAAGGGTAGTCCTTGGAAATACAATCGCAAACGATATAACTTGTAAAATTGCAACTCAGAGTTTTGAAACATTTGCAATTTCACAGAGCCCTGTCTTGCAGTTTTACTAGTGATATCGTTGGAAACTGAGTTTTCGAGGAATTAACTTTTAAAGAGTACAAAATGTTTTTGCAGTGTGAGCATTTTTTTGAGGATCCCTCAGGTTACAGGTTCCTTGAAGGAGCGAACTCGGAAACAGCACTCAACCTGCAGTAGAAATACGGAACATGAGAGTTTATCTCATCCCGGGTCAGATTATAAGCGTGTTCAAACCCGGTTTTTTTTTCTTCGCCCGTGGGGAACGCAGTGAACTTTTCCTTGCACCGAAGTGTTTACGCGGAGTTATCCTTTTCCCTCTGCCAGTGCATTCCGTCCCTGTTCCGTCCCCCAGTTCCAGTCCTCGTCCGTCTATAATTAAAACAGTGTGGTGGTACTTGCTATGGAACTGGATTCTGTTCCAGTCAGCGTTCAGCCGACCTCTGTAGCGCACTCTGATGCACGTGGGGTTTCAGTGCGAATGTTTCTGGGTTCGAATTCCGGGTAAGGCATCGTCGCAAAAAAATATGTATGTCAATAAAGAATATAAATTTAAAATAATGAATATAATTTAAAATTTTGAAGGTGGATGGTTTTTGTATTGAAATAAATATGAGCAAGTATTTCAATACTCGCAAGAAATGTGTAACATCTAACCTCGTTAACGAACCAATTCATGTGTTCTCATGTTGCAAATAAATCTATAATACGAAACTCGGGAACGAAATTTAAAGTATAATACTTAAAAATAATACCGATCTTGGTATATATACGCAAATTGTGATTTATACTACATTTGTGGACGCGAATCAACAGTAATTTCCGCACCCACCGCTAGAATTCCTTTGCCAAAGCAGCTACGTCAACTATTGAATCATTTGATTAGCAGACCTAAATGTTAAACTATGTATACAGTTAAAGACTCCGATATAAGGCGGAAAAGACTTAAAAAATACAAAACCCCGATTTTGGAATTGGTTTCGACAAGGAAATTTATTAAAATACTTCCTATGTTTTTGAAATTATCTACACAGGTAGTACTATAAAGTTTCCTTTTGGCCTTGGGATCTTTAACTCGCGCCATCCGCCACAAGTGGCAGCACCGTGGTTACACATTACCGTTTCATGCTTCTTCCGTTTCATTCACAATATTACTCCTACCAAATGCCGTATACCAAGAGCTAAGATAATACACGTCCAAAATAGTCGCTGTCATTTCCAGTGCATCTAAAATCAGATCACAGTGCAGTAAAAAAAATCTTTATTTTTTAGCTGAAAGCATTTCGATGGAGGATAACTTTGTCATTAAAACCTTCCTTGTCTGCTCATGAAAGAGAACAGCGAATAGTTGCAGTGCTGAAACCAACGAAACAGTTGTAACCAAAACAGTTTTACAGACAAAACAACAACCTTGGACCACATAGCAACAGACAAGAGGAAGCCAACGATGATACCAAACAGATAATCTGGAAAACACAGTTTCTTAGGCAAAACAGTCATCAACTTACCCGTTGCAAGAATCAGAACGTAGTTTTCTAATTACTAGGGACCGGAAAAATGCGCGGATTCAATGCCCTGTAGGATGAACTCCATAGTTCTACGTACACTAGGTCAAATGTCACCCACTCATTGGCTGCTGTATTGTGAGACGTTCCAGCGTAGCAGCCTGTGATTCGATAAAGCTTTGGTTGAGTGTTTCTCATTGGCCCAGAGTCATCCAAGTGAGTTGTGAACCAATAGCAGAGGCAGCACTGAGGTATAACGATTTGTATTTTAGCCTATCGCGAAATAAATTTGCGAATTTTTTCGGACTCTAGTAATTACTGACTTCTGGTCTTTTAATTCCGGTCTGTGTTCGGGATTGCTTCAGGTCTGGATGAAACGCTGTCTTTTTCACCTTCAGACGGCGAAAGTCAACAACGACCCTCAGCAATATCATATCGTCGTGTACGTCTATCACGTGACGTATAACCCTTAACGCCTCATTTCCCTGCGCTATCCTTATTTTAACCTCGCCTTAAAGAAAGCTCTGCACCGTTCCGTCTATCAATTCAGTTTTTTTTTTGTGAAAAAATCTGTGGAAAGTTACATAATTTCAATCAACTTATAAAGGGTTATATGTCCATTGGTACTTTTATCCTTGTTAATTATCTTCAGTCACTTTATAAAAATGTTGAGTGCCTTTCCATCTGGAGAAATTAATGAAATGCGGAATGGAAGATCAGTATGTTAAAAGCAGATGCTACTGGGTTCTTCATACTTTAAATATAATTCACCGCAGACTATTTGACTCTTTGTATTTTTAATGCATGCACTTATAAATACGTAATAATATTTTCACATTTAAATAATTTTCTTAGATACATTTTAATCTTGATGATTTGGAGTTGAGTGAATATTTTTTTGGTAAGTAACCTAAAACTTATAGAAATTATATTTTAAAATTTTTATTTAAAAAATTAAAGTTTTCTGATTTTAATAAAAAGTTGTTTCAGTTAGAAACTTGTAAGAAGTAAATACAAAATGACTATTTGAAACGTTTAAAACACGCAATTTTAACACAATCTCATTCTATAATGTTCAAGATGAAGTGTGAAACCTATAAACTCTTTACAGCATTCGCTAATAGTTGAACGCATTCCAGCGCTTTTCCTTTGAAATATCGTGCGCAATGCAACCTGCAGAAGTGTTTTCTGAAAATTACACTGCTAAATTTTATGTTTAGAAAGAAAAAAAAGGCAAAAATCAACCAAATAATTTATTTTTAAAATTAATAATTTTTTACGGTGTACTGAAACTGTACTCCAAACGATTTTATTTCAACACGTTTTGTCCTGATTTATGGCTCAAATTGGAGAACCATCCATCGAAAAAAAAAAATCGCCATTGCAGTCTTTTAGAAAACATGGCATTAACGGCCATCTAAGACCCAACGCGCGAGGGAGACAGAGAATAGTCATAAAAAAATCCAACTGGAAAGTTTATAGCCGTCGTCTGACATAAACCTATCCCCCTTCCCCCCGCCTCCTCCTTTACGAACAAGTAAGACTTTCGAATGCGTTTTACTGCTTTTTTCTCCCGTTCTCCCATCAATTCCCGTTAATTTCCGATACAACCTCTGAGAGTCCAGGAAGCGTTCCTCTCATACAACGAATTCTTTTTGAGCGGAGCCCAGCAAATCTGACGACTCATCGGAATTCATTTAATCTGTTTATTATGGCGTTAATGGGAAAGTGACGAGAAATAAACACCATCCCGTCATGATTTTTTATTCATATTAAAACCAATTTTTTGTTCGTCCCAACAAATAATTAGTGAAAAAGGATGTTGTGGCGAGAAGTTAGATAAAGCGTGTTTACATTTTACAGTCGTTATGCTTCAGAGTAAGTTTGTAATTTAAATCATTACTTTGGACATTTTCCATTCCTTTTTTTTTTTACACTGTCTGTTAAAAAGAAAAAAAAGACAAAGAAAGATGATAATACACAACACTAGCCAAAATTAGCCGATGTCAAAAGTTAATTGTATAGATATCACAGGGAATTTCGAGGAAGGAATTAGATCAATATCACAGCATAGACGAACACAGTCGTCTGAAACCAATTAAACAGTTGTAACAAGAACAGTTAATACAGACAAACAACAACCTTGGATCACATAGCGACAGACAAGAGGAGCTAACGATGATACTAAACAGATAATCTGGAAAACACAGTTTCTCAGACACCTTACCCGTTGCAAGAATCAGAACGTAGTTTCGTAATTAATATACTTCTGGTCTTTTAAGACTTTCCAATTAACTCTTGCTTTAAAGTTTAATTTCTTTCAAACACAAGAGCATGCAGACTATCCTGTCTCTTTGCAATGTATTCTGTGTCATGCAACTAGTCTTAAATTTGATACTTTTCAAAAGAAGTATCAATGGACTACGAATACTTATGTTAATGTTGTTCTGTCAAAAGTGTTCGCGAATAACTTTCATTTGGGTTTACAGTGTTTGTGAACAACTTTCGTGTTGTTTCTCAATGTTTGCGAACAACTTTCATGTGGTTTTTCAGTGTTTGCGAACAACTTTCATGTGGTTTTTTTTAGTGTTTGCGAACAACTTACATGTGGTTGTCAGTGTTTGTGGGCCAAAGAAAAGCTGCATTGCTTTGCAAATATGAGTTGGGAAATGGGTACACCACCGTTACTGTCAAATTTGGGACGTGTTAGGTGAGACAGATTTGGCTCATCCACGAAACAGTGTTTGTCATCGCGTTTTGAAAACATTCATTTTTTTTACTCCAGCCATTATCACCATTCGTTGCTGTCATTCCCTGCTGATTATGATCTATACCTCCCTGATAGAGCCGCGCATATCACAGATTATATCGCGATTCACATCCCATTGCTATCGTGTCGGTAGTAACTAAGTGGAGATGTCTGTACTGGCAATGTGCAATGCTTCCGAATAATTGAGAACAACAAACAGTTCCGTCCATCGTAGAATGTGTTACTGCACAAATACTTCTCCCATTACTTTATAAAGAGAAGTTTTTTGTATTAAATATATTTTGTAGCACTTATACGTAATTACCAAACTAACTTTAATTCAAATATGGCAAAATATGGAGATAGTTTTTATCTTTAGATATGTTAAATAATCTCTTATTAAAACTAACCACTTGACCAAGAATTTAATTACATATCATGAATTCACTTTTAATAGAACAGTTATCTTTCACGAACATATTATAATTATCCTCAAAATAATATTGATGTGACTACATGACCTTTATTATAATATTATTATACATATTTTCACAATTGAAACCAATTGAAACCTTCTAAAAGCACAACCAATCGAGCGAATCCGAACTGTCACACCAGCAATGACATTTGAAAAAAAACATCAACATTATTATAAAGAAAGCCAAAAATATAAAGAATTCCTTCTTACTTTATTATTATGTATGTGCTTTAATATTATTATTTTGTAATTAATTGGCTTATGAATGTTTTGTCAAACTATTGAAATATTAAAGAAAACTGTAATTAGAGTTCTTACTTTCAAATACATAAATAAAACTTTTTTTCTAATTATATAAAAAAAATCAGCAGTAGTGCAAACGTATTGAAATGATGGTTTAAAAGATTCGGATTCATTTATAAAGTCAAAAATTTTAATGAAAGACATTTTAAGCTCTCAAATTTTATGCATTTAATGTAACTACTTTATGTAAATATTTTATTTTTGTTATTTCACACATATAATTAATTTAAAATTGGTAATTTTTATTTTACTTTTTTTAAAAATTGTTTTCTGATGTGTTTCTTTTATCGTATTTTAAGTTTGTATTGTACCATTTTATTTATTGTATCTGTCCATGTATTTATGTATGTTATTGTTCTATTTTTTATTAAATATTTGTTCAGTTCCTGCAGACACTCAAATAATTAATACATCATTATTGCAGTACGCTATTATTATTTTATCAATTTTTATTTGTGGTACAGGTCTCGTATACAATGCGGTCATTACAAATTTGAATAGTGAACTGTTCAATAACAGCGAGAGGAGAACGGTCAATGCCTGCAGAAAAGAGACATCCTAGAACTTACATTAATTTCGGGAGAACCGCGGGAAATTGAGGCCATGATGGTCCGCCAGAGATTCAAACCCGGGTGCTTCGAGTGCGACACCAGCGTTGCATCTCAGCTCACTCAGTACTTTAAAAAAAAAAAATTGTAAAATATTTGTTTTGTATGTTAGACCTTAACTCTCGGTATACGGCATTTGATATAAGTAATTTCCTGAATGTAACGGAAGTCGCATGGAAAGGAAATGTGTTACCACGGTGCTGCTATCTGTGGCGGATGGTGCCAAACAAAGTTCACGAAGCCAAAGGGAAACCTTACGGTATTAACTATTTAATGAACTTTGACAAGCTGGGTAGTATTTAAAAAAAAATTCCTTGGTTTTTTTTTTCACTTTTATTGGAGCCGTTTCATTATATTGTTTAAAAATTTGATCTGCAAATGGTATGATTCGCTGCTGCGGCAGCGAATTCTAGCAGCGGGTGCGGAAACAACGTGTGGTTCGCATCCAGAAATTCAGCTAAAAAAAAAAAATAAAAAAAAAATTGAGTATGTTTATCACACTCGGCATTATTTTAATGAATTCTACGTTGAATTAGCTCTTTACCGAGGTTAGATGTTAGACATCACTGGCAAGTACTAAGAGACTCGCTCACATTTTTTTATTCTCTTATTACCTGAAAGAGATTTTAGTTACCTGTGTTCTCAGATAAATCACCACCTACATATTATATAATTCTCCACCACTACATATCGGAGCCCCTATTCTATGTATTTACTTGTACTACTTACCTAGGACTTTCAAATTTTATTTCATTACTCTCTCATATATATATATATATATATATATATATATATATATATATTAATATATACTAGTATAATTACCAGCAATAATTTCCACAAACGTCAGCTGTCAGTTTTGTTTGTTTACACTATCCTTTGTGTTTTTAGTAAAACATAATTTGGAAATATTGAACTCTTGGCAAAAATTATATAGACTGTCAAGTTACCACAAGGTTTTCTTTCGTAGTTACATTAATAACTCCATAATTTAAGAAATATTTTAAGTGACCCTTTTTTTTTTAGAAAACTTCTGTTCGGTTTAAGGAGACTGTGAAAGGATGGATAACACTTGAGAAAGAGAACTCCAAAATTCTACGATTAACACACTGTCTTCACAAGTCTAAAATCATTTAGAACTTTCATCAGGTGAAAGTTGTGCATTCATGCCTATTCTGAATCGAATAGTTTTGTTCCGCTGAGAAAAAACAAATGAAATAGAAATGAAATGATATGCCCAAAGATTAAAAAATAATTGTATGCATATCAATCATTTTCAAGTTGAGTTTGAAATAATCATAATGATTACACGTACATAGTTAATAAGTTTTAAAATCGTCATTTTTTTAGGTTCCGAATTTTCGTCTCAGAGGTTAGCAGTAATACTCCTGTTTAGAAAATGTTTATTTATTTTTTAAATGAGATTATTTCGAAAGTTTTATCATTTAGGAAGTGAGTGGTATTTACTGTTGTAATAACGTTGTTTTGAGAACTGCTCCGCTTTCGGGTACAAAATGTGTTTAATTTCTCTTCTCTGCCCTACAACAAAAGGGTTTCTTACAGAGAAAGTGGTGTCAGCTTGTATGCCGCTTAGTATTCACATTTTACAGCCTACTTAAAAAAAAGAAACAATATTACTGCCTTGTAAAAAAGAGTCTTTTTTCTGTGCGTGAATATATAATTAACTCTGACAGCGAATATCGCACTCGGGGCAGACACGTAAACGCCTAATTTTAATATTTTTTCTTTGACACTGAAAGACGTTATATGCACGAGTGACTGCGAGTGAGCCCAAAAGGCCATCATTCACATATTCATTTCGAGCGCTGTCAAAGGAAGGAACGAAGTTCGCGAGGATAGTAATTAACATGGCTAAATGAAAAACAGAGCATTCCTCCCACACTAATTACGACTTCCGTACCCACGTACTAAAGGGGAGTCCAGACACGCATACTTAGTACAAACCATTCGCTCTTCGCTTTCATTTCAATCATGTTATTTTTATGGAGCGTGCTCCGGTTGACATTATTTGTTTTGCAGAACTTTGTTCAAAAAAATATAATAAACACAATCCTTGTATTCTTGAAAGTAAAGATGAACGGTACAAAAATTTTAATATCACAGAGGCTTCACCTGATTTACGAATAATAATTTGCATATAATTTGAAACAAATTCATAGTTGTACCATATTTATAAGTATGTAAAAGGTTTTTTCTAGTTAAGAAATCCTTAGTTAATGGTTTTTATGGACTTATAGGAAAATTATATTTTAATCCTAGCACGTAAATAAAGTATAAAATCATGCCGATTACATTTTTAATTAACTATTCGCAAATTGTCTTCGTTTCAAAACTATTGATTCAAAGAATGTCATTCATTAAATCAATAAAAATTAAGTTTTCTCAAAACCCTAAAAAATCAGTCATATAGTTAAAATAAAATAAATTTTTTTTATTGATTTAATTAATGATATACTAACCTAAGGCGTGCCAAGAAGAAGATTACATAAGAACGGTTCCTAATCAAAAATGATTTCGTGCTTTTAGTACATGCTACAGGAGACATAAAGATTTGCCTCTAAATTCATTAAATAAAAAGAAGGCTTGCTTAATAGAAAATACCTTTTATAAATAATTTTGTTTATTTATGTATATTTAAAAATGTTAAAATCACGACACAACACAAGAAAAATAATTTCATATGCCTACTACGCCCCTAAGAATATTTTTGGAACATAAAATGTTGGAATTGTATACGTGAAACTGATTTGTTTGGAAAAAAAATACTGTTTCTACCTTAAATCAGGCGATCCCTAATGTTGAAAGAAAACAATTTTTGGCATTTAAATCGTAGCTGAATGTGAGGTTATATTTATCATTGCAAACATATTGCATGTGAAATTTTCTACGATAAATCTTTTTAATTTACTGATTTTTCCTTCGGAATATCACGAAAGGCATTACCAACAGATCACTCTATGAAAGCCTAGTATAAGTCGTCACAAACATTTCCCCTGGATAATGAATATTATTGAATGTTAATTGTAAGCGCGTCTTTAGCGTCTTATTAAATAATGTGATCTTTTTTACTCCACGAAACGACTCAAATGTAGATATAAATACCAGATTCACTACCATAAAGCTACCTTATATAGCTGGCATATATTGAAGTTATTACATTATTTATAAAAGCGTGTCACGGAAAAACCTTACTGTTTTGGGTTTGCTTGCGCGAGATGCTTAAAATTTCCTGTTCGTGTATTGATGCATACAAATAAACAAGCTTCGTTATTTTGGGAAAGCTGAACAATGGACACGACACGACAAATTCGATTAGGTTTCGAACAGCGTTCCAGCACGACAGAGTTAATAGCGTTGGATCACAATACCACGACAACATTAACTCGACCAACTCTAGTTATGGCTGTCGGCAAGTCTTCCCGAGCCGAATGCGTACATAAAATGCAGTATACACTTAATGCGCTGAAAACAGTGTAGGCCCCATTATTTCCTCTTTATAGCTGAAGTGCATGACAATAAACATAGTTATCTATTGCAAAAATAAATGAGGTAAATTTTATTTTATATACAAGGAAACGAGCATTAAATGTGTTGACAAGGGACAGAAAAATATTCCGCTATTAGCTATGCTAGAAATTAAAAAAATTAAACGCAATAAACAGTTGAAAGCACGCTTCAAATGTGAAAGTTTAACCAAACGAAAACAAAATTTCGTTTTTCAGCATAAAGATTTACCTAGTAGGTAATATTATTTTTGTAAGGTTTCCGTTTTGTTTTCCGTCGTGCGGCACGACACGATGAAATTAAAAATAGAATATATTTCTTGCGACCGTCGGATCGCGTATTTCGTCGTGATGACGTCACAGCGACCTTGTCTTTCATTGGCTGATGAGTGTGTCGTCGGGCCTGTTTGTCGTGTTCGTCGTGACACTGTGACTCCAGCTTTGTAGACTAAAAAATACTCCGTTACATTAAAATCTCCTATTCGGTTGTTATCTATATAAATGAAATTATGACTGTATAATTACAGGCACTCTTGTTTCATGTTGCCTAATTATTTATAAAAAAATATTAGCCCATTACACAATACATTGGTAAGAGCTGAAATCAACACGCTTGTAGAGCAAAATTAATTCTCCGTGTAAAACAGTATCATCTTTCAAACCGAAATTTGTTCCACATAATTTTTAGTTTGTTGAATACAAACCCAATTATCACAAAACGTTTCTGTCTGCGTGCAAAAGTTATACATGTCGCAGCGTGTAACACACAACAGTTTGCGGTAACTCACGGTTTGCGTATTACAATATATGGAACAAATGGTGAATAATTTCTTAAAAAAATAGTAAATAAATTTATATACATATTAAGGTTGAAGTAAGTTCAAAATAACTTTTCTTTTGAGTGTAAATGGTTCCGCCTCTCACCGAGCACGTAATTGGTCAAACATTTTGTGAGATGATTTGCTAACAAATTTTAGAATGAAAAACCTAAACTCTTTGAAGATTCATGACAAAAATCAAATGAATGTATATAGACATTCCTCCCTTAATTTACAGCTACAATTTTGTCTTCCAGCAAATTCAGTAAAAATGTCAATCAAACCTAAATTCATATTAAAAAAAACATTATTTCCATACAAAAAAATGCTGCTATAATTATGATTGCTCTGAAATTCACCACATATTTTCTGATTGTAAAATGTGATATTTTCTTTGATTATTTTACTTGTTTAACTGCATTTTAATAACAATTTCAATTAAATTTCTTAAAAAACAGTTTGTGAATATTTATTAATGGTTACATCAATTCAATATGGTTTTATTCAAAGGTTTAAATAAAACTTTAAAGGTCAATTTTTTTTTATTTCAGCGTTACTGTGAACTGAAAGCAAGTATTTACGTGGTATGCAGTTTGAACTAATCCTTTTTATTTATCCTTTCTTGTTAAACTGTTGAATTTTACCTTTTTATTTATAAAAAAAATTAGAGAAAAGGGTATTCTAAATACTCAAATACAAATCATTAAGAATATAAGGATTAAAAATATTAATGGATAGATATTAAAAAATAAAGTGTTTTACGTCCAATGCTGTGGTCGAACTTTCAATTCAGAACTAAAAATTACATGATCTCATTTTACGCTAGCTTTGAATGTTAAGTTTACCTTATTTAAGTTTTTTTAAAAACTTCAACCAATCGCATTATGACTTGTTTTAACAATGTATAAACATCTAGCTAACGTTGTGTTATGAGTTGATGTCAAATCATGATAGAGGGGTGGGGGACATGAAATTGTCGAAGAGAATAATTAAGGAAACAACTCCCTTATGGAGGTAGTAACTGAAATTATTTTGCTTCTAATATGTCGTCTTTTTGCACGTTAATTGAAATAAATTATTTACAAACTACAAATTTAATTGCTTTTAAAAGTTTTTTTATACTAAGAAAAACCTATTTGATTGGTTTTTTATGAACTTAAAGAAAAAATTTTATGTCGTCTCTAGCATGAACGGAAATTATGAAATCATGTATTATATAGTTTCTGAATAACCGTTTGCAAGTAGCATCCTACTTTAATCTATTTATTTATAGTTTATCATTAATTTAATCAATAAAAATGATATTTTCAACAACCATATAAAATAGATTTTTTTCAGGATTTTGGAAAATTAAAATCTTTACTGATTTATGAATGACATACTTAATACAAGTAGCTTAAAGACTAAAGCTACACAGGAACGGGTAATCTAAAACTGTATACCACATTATTCCATGCCTTCAGTACATACAGGGACCGACATAAATATGTGCCTTTAAGTTTATAAAAGCTGTTAAATAAGAAATTGTTTCGTAAAAAGCCATTTAAAAACTTTTAAATGTGGTAAAAAAATTTTTATTTATTGAAAAAAGTGGGGGAAAATCACCAGAATATTATAAGCAAAATAATTTAGGGTACTATCCCCTTAAAAGAGTATGGTTCGTTCCAGATATAAACCTCAATTAGCACTCCACAAGGCAAGTGGGCTTGAAGCGATACGGACGATACTTTAATGCGTTCTGCAGAGAGCTTCGTCCTTAGCGCTCCGACTATGCTGCGCGCCTCCCCGCACAAGCAAAGCCCCCTGCAGGGCGAAGGAGCGCTCCGAAACCCGCCCGCTACGACGTAAACAGCCCGGCTGCGTAGGCAACACGCGTCGCATCCCGCCGTGCGGGAGGTCTATGTGGAAGGGAGTCGCGGATCAAGAGAAATAAAAAAACATGAATGTTAGATCATGGCGTAAAAAAAAAAAAAAACATTCGCGTCTGCTTTCTTACTTGAGCGTTAGTAAGCAAACATGTTTATCGAAATTTTTTTTTGTGGCTGGATTTGTTCATAAGAACGCCTTCTTTTTTGTTAACACGCGTTTTATTGTGAGAAAAAAAATAGTTCAAATAATAATTAGGGAAAGACTGGACGAATACCATATAATATATAGTATTTTAAAATTTTGAGATTCGAGGGAAAATAGTCAAGGAAAATATTTGAGTATACGTGGTAAGTTCCAAAAATTATATACTCTGATGTTTGCTGGATCTTACTGTGTTTTTAATGGTACCAATACTATAAGCTTTTAAAGTTCCCCCAAAAAAGTTTTTTTTTAATATGCAGTTATGGAAATAGAATCACGCTATGCATTTATTTCAAAAAACTTTGAGCGTGATAAAGTTTTGAAAACTTAAACACTGTTCAAAATATTATTTATTTATTCTAACTTTTGGCCTCAGGTACCTAGATTTAGATTCAATAGCAATATTTGTATTTTTTTCCTCCTTGATTATTCCAATTTCAGATTCAGATTCGAGAAAAATGTGATACTACCGCATCACTGATTAATTTTTTTTTCTATCTCGTAATTTTTTTTTGTCTATACAACAAAACTTATGAGAATGAATATTTTTTTTTGTTAGTTGGCACAATCGAGAAGAGTAACTCATTCAATATGGACAGCACATAGAGGGTTTCTATGCCTGTTCCCTTTCTACCCGTTTCAGCCCCAGCACGCAACGAAAAGACGTGCTGGATTCTATTTCATTTAAATGCAAAACACATTGAAGAGGGGGGAGGAGGTTGATATTACGTTTTTTTATTCGACCAGATTTTTTTTTTTTTTTTTACTCCCGCTCACAATAATGCCCCATTGATTGACCACTTCCAGAATGCCGCTCTGTGAGAATCAATGGGAGTACGTGACCGGAAACACTATCACAGGGTAGAACAACGCACGCCAGCCACTTGTACGTTTCAATCAGCAGCGCAGACGTGAAAGACACTGATTAGACTTCATTATCACAGAACCTGATATGAGCTCAAAAATATTCTGTACGCGAATTCACAAAGCTGTTACATACCTAAAACATGACATTTCTGGTAGAAAGTTAGTGAATCACAGTTACAATAGGTAAAATCATTTTGCTACAGTAAATAAGAAAACATTATGAGTGCCAAAATCGTTTTAGTGCTTGAAAAATTCATAATGAACTTTTTTTTTAAATTTCTGACTTCAGCTTGACACAGAAACAGCTCATTTGGCTTTGGTTATTACGAAACACCAGGTTTTTATGAATTATACTTACTACATTTTACGGATAATCCCATGAAATGATTTTTCACCTAAATCAATGAACAATTAAAAAACCATAAAATAATTTAAATAAATAGGAATAGGAATATAGCTATCATTTGAGAAATAATCAAATCATTCATTCATTACGTCAATAACAAATTTTAAACGACCTCATTATTCTTTAAGACTTTTGTTAACCTAAATTCAAGGCAATACAAAGAGCAAGTAACAATAGTATTTCAAACTTTTATAAATCCACATTTTCCGTTACAAAATCTCCATGCGAAATATATTAGCTTGAATATTTACACAATTTTTCTCGTTACGTCACGTTGAAATAATTGCAGTCATAAAGCGCTGTTGAATAGAAAAATAATAATTGGGTTGTGATTATGTACGTGCGTCAGACGTGTTAATTTTATTTATTTCATACACTAATCTGTTTCAAAATTAATAATTACAAAACTTAAGAAATTTTTTTACATTAAAATAGATAGGCAGTAATACAAGTTTATATATATATATATATACACACACACACATAAAAGCCTAAGTACTCGGTGTTTTCCGGACTTTAAAGAGTGTAAAGATTTTTTATAGGGAGTAATTCAACTACGAAATATTATGTTTTATTTTATAAAATCAAACACTCAACATTGATGGGTGGGTGTAGGAAATAGCATTTGTTTTCCTAAATCAGGTGTAGCCAAAACAAATAAAATCAACAAAATCTTAAAAAGAAGTACCAGTATTATCCTTTAAGTGGTGAGGAAAAAGATAAAAGGATAAATATTTTAAATTTCATACAAACAGTGATTTTCCCAGTGAGCAAATTTCATCAATAAGTACCAAAATTCAGCTGCATGAGGTGGGAAAGGTTATATAGGTATACTAATCTGTGATTAGTATACAAACAAACCTAAATAACTATCTGTATATATTGTGTTTTTCTGAGCGTGTGCATCAAACACTTGCATTGTATTTATATAACTGTTTTTATTATAAGTGAAAATAAATATGCTTTGCTTAACTAATGTATAATAACAAAACCAAGGTTGTATTGGTTAAAGAATAACAGTAATGTTATATTTCTCTTAAATTATGTTTTTTTAAATTACAATAAAAAGTTTGAAAATGTTTTAGCCATTGGCGGAATTCGATCCCGGAAACTATAAATGAGGGTCCTTGCTCCTAATAAGCGAGCTTAACTTCCGTTTTATTAGAATGGAAGGAATTACGAGTTGTTGTAATGCCAGCATTGCAACGTAATTTTAATTTTAATAATTTTTTTAGTGGATACTCAACTTTATAAAGTGTATTCCAGTATATTTTTGCCATTTCAAAGATTTATTTGTCTCAATGTAATGCTTGGTATGTCCCCCGATGTTCAAGTAAGCGAATATATACAAGTTAATGTCGCCACACGCAGTAATGCGCATGCGTACTAGACTTCAACTTTTCAAACTCCCGCGGTGTGGTTCACGCGCATATCTGTGCATTTCCACTGCATTATAAAATTTCACCCTCAACGCGCCTAAAGAAGTGTGACTTCAAAAATGACTTGGTAAATATGCGTTTAAATATCAAGGGCTCGTGTTTTAAGTGTTCGTCTTATTTTATAATAAATTTTCTGTAGTATAAATACTTATTCTAAGCATAATATATTTTTCTTACCAATTAACATTCTTACAAAACGAGAGTTCAATATTTTTATAACATAAGTAAAATTTTTTATTTAAATGTTGGATTTGCTAACATTTAAAGGCGCTGTAATTTACTATTTGCATAGTGAAATCATTAAAAGTAAAAGCGTAAAACCACAAATTGATCCAAATAAAATAATGATCTCGGACTTAAGTGTCTCGTGTGCATCAGAATCATTCAAGATAAAGGGTTACTGAGATGAAAATGGAGCATCGACAGATTGGATTTATTAAAGAAAACGGGAGTAACCCGAGAGGACCCCGCACATGGAAACGCCCACCACGTTTGCCGATGGCCAAAAATAATGTCCCAGAAATATCAAGACTTTTTGTAGCATGTTGTGACTACTCTTTAACAGACAAAAAAAAATTATTGAGAACTTAATAATGTGTTCATATAACGAACCTGCCGGTGAATCATCATCATGATCAAAGAACACACTAGCGACCAAAAAAAAAAATGAAAACCTAATATCAGACATAGCAGAATTGAATTTTTTCAATATAAGACTATAAGCCTCCATTTCCCAACAAAAGAAACGATACATTCGTGATGCCAAAGATAAATTAAAACACACATCAAACGTACACAGAGAGGATGGACAGATATTAAGCAGGTTCTGGGATAATTTTTCCAGAAACTTCCAAAATCTCAGTAAACGAACGACGGATAGCCTCCAGCTGTCCCGTCAGCCCAGCAAATCCACAAGAGAATATTGATTGGCCAGCAGACCCAACCAATCACAGAAGTCCATCTCCGATTGGCCGAATCAACCGGTCAACCAGAAAGTAAAACAAAAAAAAATGCCTCTGATTGGCCCACAGTTGCAGCCAATCAGGAACCACACAGATCCTAGATATAAAGGAAATTGACATTTAAGACCATCAATACGATGCTAATGATGGTGACAGCAATGTTGAAACCTCGTGGTTAATTCAAAAAAGCTAAGAAAATTTCTCATCGAGAATTTTTTTTTTATAATCAGTGTATTTGTCCGCAATATAATGAGTAGTCCATTCCTTACACCGTCGCAATCTCCCCTCGTACGAATTGGTTTAACTAAAGAGTATTTACCGATAACTAACTGAATCATTTGGAAATGTATCAAAATATTGTCTCATTGACAGTTTTATACTATCAAAGGTTTCTGAAAGTAGTTGCGCATCAATTCAAAAAAAATTTTTCTGAAGATAATTCAAAAAATTACTGTTACCAAAAAAATTATTCATTAGCTAAAATAAAATTTTTTACTGATTAATAAATATTGTTTTAATAATGTAACAATGTCATAAATGTAGTGCTTAATGGAAGCTAGTAATATTCCAAACACTTATTTATGGCTATAGGAAAATTTATCATTTCAAAGATAAGGAAACAAAACATAAATTTTTCGTTAAACTTATAGCAAAGTATTTTTAATGATTTTGTATTCAGGATATTATTTTTCGAAATAAAATATCGTGATAATGGCATGTAAACAATATTTTTGTTATATTTCTAATGAAGACACTAAATGCATCTGACTCATGTGTAATACAGTGAATCGCTTTCACAAAACCTGTTTAGGTCACGTATCAACTAGTATTTTTTTCATACGTATTATTTAATATAAGAATATTGGCTAGTTTTCTCCCCTCCCCTCTCCCTACCAACACCAAAGGATTTTTTTACGAGGCTACTAAAAAAATTTGTCCTTAATTTGATAGTAAATATCCAATAAAACTACCAAGGATCCTTAATTCAATTATATGTTTAGAAACATAACCAAAAACTTACAAATAGCCTACACGCATTGCGGCACATTTAAAATGCAAGTTTCTTACTCTCTTTTCCCGAACGAAATTCTTTTCTTGGATAAAAAAAAAGCAAACAAATTCATGCATTGGGTCTGTGTAAAGAGTAGTGAGATTGAAAATGCATATTTAATTTTTAACTCAACGTGTGTCTACAAGCAATCGGTATATCTCGTGGAAAATTCTTAAGGGCCCCGCATAATCTAAGTGTACAGATCTTCAGAAGAAACCAGACCAAGCGTATTAAAAATTGCTCAATATATCTGAGTGATATTTGTTCATGAAAAGAATTTAAGAAATCGTTGAGGGCGTCATTAGTTTTAAACTTATTTTTTAGAAGAGTGATTATGGCTAAAACACTTGTTTTCAGATTAATTTGTGTTTTATGAAACACCTGGTACAGTTTTTTGAAAGCACCCAAGAGACTTGGGATACGCCTTTATCTTCAGTTATTTACCGTCTAATTTTATGGTTCCGCTCAAATTTCACAGTTGCACTATGCACGACGAGACGACTGCGCGCCAGTTCAGAGCCTTGCGCTTAGAGGCGATATCACGCCAGAAGCACCAGCGAGCGTCGCACTTATAATCCCGCCTCACTAACACAAATACACCTTTGACTAGGCGGGCCCCTCAAATGCAGGAAAAAGTGTTTCTGCATGTGCCATAAAATAAGCCCAGGATGGAACTATGTTACGGCCACGTCTATTGATTTTAGTAAACATGAAAAAAAGTTTTGTAATTAACCTTGTGCAAGAACATTCTCCGTCAGCTGTGAGTTGGTTTAGATTGCAACTCAAATTGTAGTCAAAGGAGGGAAACATGTTAGATTAGCGGGATAGTCCAGGAAGCAAAATTACTGGCAATAGATTATTAACTGATTTTGGAGGCACTAATTATTTAAGAATTTTCACTTTAATAAGCAACGTTCAATTTGTACCCAATGACAGAGTTCGCCGACAGAGAAAACATGTATAACAGAGAAATTTTAGGAATTGAAAAGGTGTCTTCAATAAATAGAAAACACAAGGAAATTGACCAAACTTAAGTACTAAACTGTATTAGTAATTTATCATACTGTGAACCATACATGCAAATTACGTCACCAAATTTTTACTAACAATACATTATTGTGCCTTGTGTATCTTTTTTTCTAAAATTAGTTTAATATACGTGATAGAAATAAATGTGTATATTTTCTGAAATAACTATTTTGCATGATTACAATCGATAATGTATCTTTTGAAAAGTTTTATCAATAAACCATATTAGTTCTTTTATTCAGACTGGCAGGGCTAAAAACAGGTTTTTGAAGGATTTGTCAATACCCAAATATAATACTTTTGAGTTTGTTTACAAATAATAAAGCTATCAATTACACATAATTATTTTAATCACAACTATTACTTGCCGTTTATTTTCAGAACTTTGACATACACTACATTATCACATAGATGAACAGATTAGCTTGAGTTTAAAGCTATGTTTATTATATTCGTTTATTGGATTTAAATAATTAATTTATTTCATAAAAATTGTTCACTCTTTTATACACTTTTTACTACAATCGCTACGTAGTATCTGTTAGAAACAATAACAATAGAACATGTTAATTGCGTAAGAAAACATTCTGTACCTATTCTATGTTGCATGTTATGTTTCTTTTTCGAAATTTTATTTGATGATTTGGAGTATTGAAATATAAGTTATATTGTCAGATTTACAGATAAGAGAGGGGAAAAAAATATTAAACAAGAAAAGCAAGGAAGAATCAAATGTATTTTATTGAAGCAAGACTGTGAGAACACAGAATGAATAACATTTAAATTCGGAAAAAATACACGAATAGTTAAAGAAAATTGCATTTTGTAAGGAATTTTGACTAATTCTTAGACTTTAAAAGTGTATTCATGTTCGTAACGTTTCTTTCCATTAATGTCTTCAACTGCGGAGATAATATTTTTCTGCAATTGCCTGGCCCAATAAGAATGCAGTTTCTGTAGATTTTAACGTCGTTTAATCAAAGTTATCTTGATTTTATTCTTAATTTGCTTTATTTGCGGTTTTGATTCATTCACCAAAATTAATTTTTGTAATTACACTCTTTAAAAATACAGTTTATGGTTTATTTTTAATCCGTAGTAATATACAATTTCAAGAAGAAAGTAACATTTCCAGATAGTCATATCTAACAATAATATTCATTGTGATTTTTTATATGTACAGCTTTGCTACGTCGCGGGGGAAAAAGCTGTATTTAATACCCCGATACTGAAAGTGAATTAAAAAAATTCAGCCCAAGACAAAAACAAGCAATACGTCAGTGATATCTGGGGAAATAATTTAACTTTATAATGGAGCTGTTCCATCATTTACATTCATTTACCTGAAGTTATCTTAAGGATGGAAGGATGGATGAAAAAGGTATTGTGGAACTGAAGTTGGAGCTAGAGTTTCCGGGTTTTGAGTCATGTGCTCTACGACTACACAATCTCGATACGCGAGAACAATTGTCATGAAAAGCCCATGAATGTTATGACAATCTTTAAAAAGGAAAATATATATATTTACATCCAATGAACTAATATAATAAAAAATAGCTTTTGATTCAAGATAATCTGTTCAGCTATGTGATAATAAACGGCGATGAATCGTGTTCGTTTAGAATAAAATCTGTGGAATTACTTGATTATTTAAAAACGAACTCAAAAGAATTATTTTTGAGTATTGACAATACCTTAAAAACAATCTTTTTTAACCCTCAACCTAAACATCTTCTTCCTTCCACGATTATTTTGACCAAGTTTACCTTGTTTACAACGGAACACAGCGTAGTTTAGACGAATATCCAGTGTCTGAAACTAGCAGGAACCCTTTGTTTATTTCATGCATTGCAAAAAATATCTGTACTTTTTTACAAGGAAAGTCCTTGGAAATCCAGGTGCCAACAATATCACTTATAAAATTCCAATGCAGAGCTTTGTGAAATTGACAATGTTACAAAGCTCTGCCTTGCGATTTTGCAAGTTATATCAATTGACAACTGATTTTCAAAAGACTTTACTTGTAAAAGTACAAAAAAAACGTATTGTACAGTGTACGCCTTCTTCGTTGAAAGTCCGTTAATTTACAGTAGTATCTAACAGTGTGGTATCATCACGCTACGAGCACTTCAAAAAAATAGACGAATAAACCACACGAGAAGAAAGCGTTTATTTGTGGTTCAGTCCAATTTCATTAAGCTTTCTTTTTTCTATTGGTTGTCCGCGCGAGGGGCTGAAAGCAAAGTCGTAAATCTACCTCCAGCGCAAGAAGTCGTGCGTTGTAGGACGGACAGGGGGATTCTAAACGTCACAAATAACGGTATTTACGAGACGTGTAACTGTCAGAGGACGGACGGGAGAGTAATATAATATATATTTTTTTTATTTTGTTCGTTTGGCACACCTCGCTCACGAGAACAAATGATCAGTGCGACGTGTACTTCCCCGGGAAGGGACAAGTGACTTTGTCTCAAGTTTCCGGTCTCTCCAAGATGGATGGACTGGCCGGGCCGGGAGACAGTGATGGAGTGTCGCTAACCTTCTCGCATTCGGAACCCCCTTTTCCATCCCCTCTCCGCGGCCCCTCACGGACCCACCCCCACTCCTTACCCCCCCTTCCCCCTAGGGCCAACCACGTGTACGAGCGCAAAACCTCGGGCCCCGGCACGGGGATAATCTACGACCACAACTTGGACGAGTCCCGCCCCTGGGAACAATGCCCGGCCGTCGACGACGACGACATGTTAACGTGCGCTCGATTCTAGCATCTCCCTCCTTTCCGAGCGCAAAATCGATTGGGCTCGATTTACGTCGACTCTCTCATTTTTTTTTTTTAAATTTTTATTTCTTTTTTCTCCTTCACAGGGTAAGTCGAGACGATGATGACTCATCAGAGAGTAAAGGAAATTACGGCGGTCAGGAATGGGGCGTTAGATAGCTCGTGCGAGCAATAGTAAAACGACGATGCAGTGGTGCGTTTTTCGATAAGCTGAAAAACGACTAACAGATTTTTTTTTTAATTTGCGTAGCGAATATTGTTAAATTTTAACTTGACATTGTGTGTGTGTGTTTTTTTTTTTTTTTTAAATTACGTAATTGGGTGCTTTATTGTTTTGGAAATATAGTTAGAGTGGATTATTATTTATTTGATTTTTATCATTTAAGAAGATTATTCAAGAGTGAAGTTTCGCTACTAACGGGCCTGGTGGCGAGGCAACCACTTTTTTATTGGAGTTATTTTGAAACATCACTGTTTCGACTTTAGTTTTGTTCGCGAATATGTAAACAAATTTTTGCTACTTCTACCACCCAGATGTGTACTGGATGTAGAGGAAGAAATGTATTGGATATAAAAAGTACGTGAGTTCTATAAATATTACCATCTGAATGCGTGAGAGCTACTAATTATTTTTTTTACTGCCTAGTGTTAATGTTACTTCCATTCTTTCACTTATCATTGACTGTAAAAGTAATTTTATAATAAACGAACTATGTTTAGTTACATTTTTTAATATTTTTCAAATAAATAAAACGCGCATGAATACGCAACATCGTTTCATTGTTTTTTTTTTTCGAATAAATATTTGTGTTGTACTGCTAATAAATTATAACCACAAAATATATTAAATTACCATAAATTAGCCATAAAATGTAAATATAAATACATACACATATAAATAATATATAATATAATATATATTCATATAAATTATATTTTATATTATGTATTACCTATTATATAATATACAATAGTATATATACAACAATTTATATAAATATATAACAATAAAATATTAAATTATGACCATCACGTGATTATCTGTGACTTGCATATGCTATGCACAAACTTGGCCAAGATGACGTATATCAACTACCCGATATTAAAAATTGAAACTCCCGCCCGCCCGTACCTTTCACGCTAACTGCTTGAGTGGGTGTCCGTACTCTTAATAGTAGAACAATGCGGTTGTAAAAACTGTATTCCTTATTCCAGTAGAATAAGCGCCAAGATAGTTATTGGATGCTGCTTTGTTGCAGAAATCGTAGAAAATACAGACCATACCCAAAATAAAAACCTTAATCTTTATGTTTCCATGTGGGCAAATAATCAAACGAAATATAAACACATGGAACTGAATTATGTACAAAGGTTATTTTGTTATCTGGAAAGCGCTGTCTAGCGTATCATTTATATAGTTCCAAGCATGATTATTTATATTGAGTACATGTAGTTTTGTGTATATTAAAAATTATAAAAAGGAAGTGGTTTGGTTTTCTGTTTCCAAGAGTTTTTTTAGTGTAAACATCTTGGATCTCGGTATACGAGATTTGGTAAGAGGAATTTCGAGAATGGAATGGAAGAACGGAAGTCTAATGAACGGAAATGTGAAAAGGTGCTGTCATCTGTGGAAGTCTCAGAAATGTCACAAATATGGCTATTTATTGCTTTCGTGAACATCGCAGAATTTATACCGTGCTCATATAATAAAAAATTAAACGTTGTAATAATTAAACTATTCCTTAACACTATCAGGTACAATTTATAGACATTATAAGGAAAAAAACTACTGTTAAATCTATATTCTTGAATCAGTTCAATAAGATTAGAGTTTGTTTTTAGGAAGTATTTACATACTGATTTCTGTCGTTTAGCAAATAAAAATATACATACATTTACCAAGATTTATAACATGTGTTTCAAAAATGTATGAAGTTTTTTTTTTAAGTTCGTGCGTGTATATAGACAAGTAACCTTACATTTTTCGTTTGAAAATTATTATTTAATTTATTACTTAATTACTCAACACGTTAACAAACTAAGCAAATGTTATCATTATATAAATAACTTTTCTTTAATTCTTGTCATTACTGAAGAATCAACTATAAAATAAATTTCATTTTTACCGACATTTAGTCTCGTGAATACAATTTTACACTTATTGGTCCATCATACATCATAGTAGTATAGGAATGGGGCTGTTGATACTGTTTCCTGGTTGAGGTGCGAGGTGTCGGTCAATGACCCTGATCGCCATATTGGATTGTGATGTCACGGGGATCATCTTAAATGACCTTGATCCTGTCCGTTAGCCTTGGCCTTCGCCTTCGACCTTGAACTCAGTCACCATCTTAAATTCCACCATCTTGAAACTGAAAGTTCCATTCCCCGAACATCGCACTTTTCGTTACGGTCATCATCTTGTAATCTAGAACTTTGCAATTTTCGTTAAGGCCACCATCTTTAATTACGTCACAATCGCCATCTTCGATCCTATATCACAACCACTTTTTTATATTCTTACTACACAGCCGCCATATTGTTTTCTTCTGCTGGAGACCGACATATTGAATGACGTCACAAACACCATCTTGTTTGTTTTTTTCTGTTCTGCTGGAGGCTGCCATCTTGGATAACGACATCTTTGTTTCTGCTGTTTGTTCCTAAATAGCGTCAGCATCGATCTGTTTCGTGCTCGCAACAAGAAGTGCATTGTTCGGAGAGTGGGACGTTCGATTTCAAGATGGCGACTGAGATAAAAGGTCAAGGTCAAGTTCATAGTCAAAATTCAAGGTCATCTAGGATGGCCATCAAGATATCACAATCCAATATGGCGTTCGGGGTCATTGACAGGCACCCCGAACTTCAACCAGGAACCAGTTTCAGGAAATCCATTTCTATACTACTTATTATAGTTTAACATAATTGTTTACCATATGGATACTTGCCAAAGTAATTGGCAATATTTGATAAAAAAAATTTTTAACCTAGATCCTAAACTCAATAAACGTGATGGGTTTTTTGATGGCATACTTGAGTCCCGTTATGAGCTCTTTCGCGCCTTTTTGTCGCTTTAAGATAACACTTGTTCTGTAGCAAATTTGAGACACAACACAAACCTCAGGAGAGCTTTCTTGATGAATGGAAAGAATAGCATTTCAGTAACTATGACTATACATTAAAAAAAATTGCATGTTTATCTGTGCTTGAGCTTTTGTTTTGCATGAAAAGCTTATGAAATATTTTTAATACTATATTCAAAGTAAACGTCTTCCTAAGAACAAGAAAAAACTGTATTTTGTAGTTTTATGCACCATTAAGTATTCAGGGAGTTTAATGTTTATAAAATTTATTTTCGTTACAATTTTCGTACCAGAGTGTTATTGGTTGAACCTTAGAAAGGAAATAATTTATAAAAGACGCTATATCGTTTCCAAATACTTTAATTCCGTTATAAATTTTAAGTAAAACTTCGTTGCTGAGAAGGCTACGATTTTCGAGTATAACTTAAATTCCGATCGCGTGAAGTGGGTAGTTAGGTACGTGGTGAGGGAACCAGTAGAGGAGACGGCAGGGGAGAAGTTGGAATGACACAGAATGCTTGCACACTTGCATGCTTGCACACTCGTAAACTTTCACACTTGTAGATGAGTACTCTTACATAATTACATTAATTACTATCAGAATTTAAATTTGTATACTTGCACACTTACATAATAGCACTATTAATGATCGCATACATGCATACTTTCACATTTTTCATTCTTGCGCAATAACATAATTTGGCACTCGCATATGCGCAGTAAAGTAATCATTATATTAGAACAGTTATACGTTATTACTTATATAAGCTTTTGACGAGTATTATTGGCCTGACATTTTAGCTATTTTTTTTTGTATCTTATGGGGTCCATTTAACTTAAGCTTCACCTTATTTTCTTTGGGGCATATCTATATTTTACTTGAGACCATTTCATTTTAACTTTTCCGTGTCTCTGGGCTGGTAGTTTTCGTTCTTGGCATGGCTGCCCGGCTGCCTTCAGGCATCAGTAGGACTTCCTGGCCTGATGCTTGCGCAAGCAGCGCGTTCCGTAAACGTACGCCCTATCTCTCTGTGCACTGTTTCAGTGCCCGCTCACTTTCGTGCCTTCACGCATGCGGCTCATGTGCCTTGTGCTTTCAGGCACGCACGGTGCAGTGCATCCGGTCTGCACAAATACCATTTCACATGATGCCAGCACTTCACAGTAAACATCCCCCTTCCCCTCCTTTTCCGACTATCACTCTGTGCTGTGTTTGGACTTTTTGTAGTTCGAGTTTTAGCCACAGGGCGCTACACTTCGCCACTGTGCAGATTCTGACCCCCTGTTTCCCTTCTATCAGGTTCTTTAGCCCCGCCGTGGGTGTGTGTTTTTACTTCGTGGTCTCCAGCCCCCCGTGGCAGATTCACATAGTTTAGGGACTTAGTCCCTCGGCATTCATGTAGATTTTTTTTGTTAAGTTTTCTGGTTTTGCGCCTGCCATCATCTCCGAATTTTGTGTTTTGTTTCGGCGACCGTAGACTAGTATATGGTTACCCCCACGTCATGCGGTAAGTAGAACAACCAACATAACTTCACCTCTTGACCGAATTTTTTTTATTTGTAATGTCCTTTTCCATTAATAATTTTTTCTCTGACAGAGTCGTAGTTATCACTGCCTGTTTTTGTGTGCACAGTGGGTTTCCCCGTCTCGGACTATTCCGCCTCCAAAACTTCTGGTTTCCTACATCTGCCACTTGTCCTGACGAGTCTGTTGGCAAACTCGGCCAGTCTCCCAAATGTTGCGTGACCATGTGCTGGCGGAGCCAATAAGTGAGTTTCCCTGGTTAGCATCCAGCCTCCCTGGACCAACCCCCACCCTCGTCCGGTGAGCAGTACAGCTAGGTCCAGCAGCTGGGAGGCAACTCCTTTATCGTGGTCTAGACCTGTTCTTTATGTGAAGTAGAACATTTGATTATAGACCCAAGTAGTTCAAAGAGACTTACTTATCTAACGAAAGTACATAAACTCCATTGTAAAATTTAAGAAAATTTAAAATGATAAAATAAAACGAATATAAAGTTGAAATTAATCAATTTAATCTGCAAAATTGTCTAAATTCCTAGTTAAGGAAATAATATCCACTGGCCAGTTTATTTTTACTACTAAAAATTTCTGTTTAGAGAAGTTAACCTACATTTATTTTTTCTGTTATTCAACCCAGTATTACAATTTATGATTCAGTAAATATTAACTACCAACCAGACTTCTTATCTTATTATTTTATTTCAGACTTCCTATCATCACAATGTCAGCTCCCAATCTACAAAAATGCAAGACACGAAAAAGCCATCAGCATACTTTCTTTAAATGTAATGTGTCATACGTTTTTTCCCTCTAATGACTGCCATTTTCTATTTTCATCTGAATGCTGAACACCTCTCTGTTTTTGTAAATAACCTCGAGGAAAGTAGTAATAGACATACTTGCATATATAAATATTTTTGATCTGTGACCTCATTTAAAGATATTTGTTTTCCCTCCACCTAATAACACAATAAGTAAAAAGTTTATTTCTGTCGTGCGTGGACACCAAGTACACATATTTTTTATTCATTAATGTTTAAAGTATGCATTCGCTAAGGTAGAGGTCACTAATTAAGAGATTTTTAAATACAATAAATATTTCTATTAACAGTATTATTACAGTTGTAATCATTACAAAACAATGGATTCACTCAATAACGCCAATTATTTCACTAGCTGTAACAGCCAGTCAATATTCAATTAAAGCATATCATTAAATTAAATATTGGGCTTTAACGAATAGTACAAGTATTGAAAAATTCAACTATAGAAAAATGTTAATACTTAAAATCTGTTAAAACTTATTTCCTCGTCTTCAACTGTTATAGTATAATCTCGAAGGTTCGTGGTTACATTCGAACAAGAGATCAGTTGTTTCGGTTCCAACTTATACAAAAAATTAATTTGTTTATGAGCACCATGTCTGTTTTCAAAGTAGGTGCCGTTGCTGTCACCTTAAACATTTGAGGACGCAACCGTATGAAGTCTTTCGAGTCGAACCTTTACAAGTCAGGGAAATTGGGGAATGATTTAGTCATTTCTTGAATTGAGGAACCCATACAAGCATTTTCCTGGAGTAATAATCGGGAAAACTTTGAAGTAAACTAAAATCAGGATGCATTTATTGGAATGATTGCCCATCATTTGATGTTCTTTTAACGTTTTAAAACATGTTTGTAATTTCTGTTTCATTACTAACAAGCGAACCATCTCCCGCGTGACGACTTAATTGTTTTGTTTTTTTATGAGTCCAACATAAAATTTACACTTGAAAATTCTTTGACTATGTGACAAAAGTCTTGAACAATCAATGCGATCCATGCGTACTTCAATGCTTCGCCCGGGAGTCGATCCCAGGATCCCTCGCGCTGAAAGCTGGCGTGCACACAACTGCGCTGCGAAGTTCATAGTCTCGCTCGTGAGACGCGAAAACCCAACGTTTTACCGTTCTTCAGTTTTTTTTTTGTTTTGTTTTTGTAAACTCGCTGTCCTGTGAAATCCAGCACACGGATGAAAAAAAGAAAAAAAGAAAAAAGAAACTTGGATCTTCTGCGAGATTAGTCCTTGTGCGAGGAGCTATGTCCTTGACTCACCACTTGCATCTACTGTACACAAAGCCAAACTCTCACCCTCTATCATTTTCTTTCTTTATCTCTATATTACTCTCTTTCCCTCTCTTCCTCTCTCTTCCTCTCTACCTCTCTATTGATTTTCGCAATATTCACTTGCTCTCGTTATCTCTTTCTTTCTCTCACTTTTTCGCTATTTTACTCTTATCTCTATTCCCTCTTTCTGTCTTCAGTTCCCTCTTTGTCTTTTTCTCTCTTTATTTCTTTCCTACTCTTTATTTCTCTCTTTATCTATTTAACCTTTTATTTCTTCCTTTATGTCTTTAAATCTCTCTATTTCTCTCTTTCTTTTTTTATATATTTTCCTCTCTTCATCTGTCTTTCTCTCTTTCTATCTTTCTTCATTCCTTTATTTTTCTATCTTTTTTGAAATTTTTTGACTCAGTTTTTCTCATTTCCTCTCTCACTCTGTTTTTCTCTTTTTCTCAATTCCTCTCTATTTCTACCTTTCTCTCACTAGCTTTCTTTGTGTTTCTCTCTCTTCATCTCGCTCTTCCTTTCGTCCGTCTTTTTCCTCTCATTCTCGGGCGCCTTGACAACCCACCGTTCCTTCCTCCCGTTTCCTTTTCCCCTTCTCTTCCTCCCCCCTACCACCAAGAAGTTGGCCATCTGGAACCATCAGCCAGGTGGGCTACACGAGGATCGATACCGGTTTCTTCTTGTTTCAAGAGAAGCAGGAACACATTTGGCGAGCGGAACTTTTAGCTCGTAGAGTGGCCTTTTTTTTTTCGAGTAAACGTGCGGGTGAATGGTTTTCTGAAACGTTGCGTTTTATTTATATCTAGTGAGAAAATATTTACAACTTAATTTTTGCATATTTTGGTTTCCTCTTTGGTTTGCATGATTTTGTTTTCTTATTCTTATCCCTTAACTTGATCGTAAGCGATGATCCACGTATTTGTTTGCTGCATGCTTTCAGAATGCTTGCTACCGAAATCAGGTGTATTAATAATTCATGTTCCTATTTCTCGGATAAAACGTAAAATTTCCAGAGGTGTTTCATGGGTTAACTTTACTTAATTCAGTGTTTACACTTTTTTTTCCTATTCTGCACATTATTTTGTGCTTCTAATATTTTCTGTCATGTTTAACCTGCTTTACTAGCTATGTTTCTAATGATGTGTTTTTCTATATTTGTTTCATTCCGTTTTGCTATTTATATTGTTAATCATAACTTAGCCATGCGATTAGAGAGTTATTTTTGGCTTGTCGTACTGATATAAAATAAAGTTTTATGAGTTTACGTCACGGACTGTATGTATGGGTGTGACATATTTCCACTCTAACCCAAATAAAATATACTCTCATCCGACCAATATCCTTTATGTTTATCGTGGTCATGAGATATTAAGTTTCCAGCTTTTTGACTTTTATTCAGTTTACCATAATTATTGGACGAAAATCAAATAAAAGTATTCACTAAAATATCCCCAAAAAAAACTCCTAACTATTAATTCTAGCGTAAAAATTGAACTCTGTATTAAAGTTTGGGCTATATTTTTAATTATAGGTATATTAGTACGGCCTAAAACTGTTGTCTAATGTTGTACCAATGTTACTTAATTCACAAACAAAATGTATAAAAGTAATTAAACTTAGCTGATCTCTATAGTTCGCATTAGTTTGAAAGTCATACGAAATTTACTTGTACAGAGTTTAAAATCTCAAGCAACTGATCAAAACTTATTTTTTTGTATTTGTACTTGCTGCGCAAAATATATGAATAAATATTTATAAAATCAAATTGTGGTGACTGAAGATGTTAAAAATAATTAAAAATTATATTTCAGTCGGTTTCATGTACGTAGGTTAATACGACATATATTCATTTTCATGTTTTCTTTTAATTCCTAATTAAAGGATACATACGATTAGATAAAAAGAGCTTAATTTATTCCAAATAATATGTGTATTTAATATGACCAAAACTATATAAACACCCAGTTTATTAAATTTCCTGTTCCATATTATATTTTACTTTGAGTTAGACGAGCCCCCAAATTACTGTTTCTGTATCTATTTTAACAACAATCAAGGCTTACTTTAAACATATTAATTTCACAAATATATAAGTCCAATTTTTGGAATAGTTGTAATATGACATTTTTAAAAGACAACCACTCCTGTAAAAAAAAGTCATTTTTTTCAGTGGTAATCAATGACCAAAGTATTCTTTAATTGAAAGTATATATTTTTTAAATTTTGTTTATGTTTGGAATACTCTACTTGTTGAAAATGTTGATAATCCCTCTATAATATTAAAAATTCTTCAAAATAAAAATTTCTTTGAATTTTTATGTAGAAAACCTAGGAAAAATTTCAAACGCACATTCGTCACTATAGAAATGAAAGTTGCGCCAATTTGGTGGAAAGAAGTTTTAATTTGGACGTTAATAAATAGCAATTATTTTTAACAAAATAGCTTGTGGCAGTTTTATATTCCATAAAATTATAAAAGTTATTGGATAATTTCATTAAAATATATTATTGAAAAGAAAGGATTACACAAAAAAAAAATATTTTTTTGATGCGAGTCAAACAATTTATTTACAGTTTTTTTTTGTTTGCCTTGAATCTCATTCGTGTGATTTATTTTTCAGTGATTTGTCCTGTATTGAAAGCAAGAAATAGTGTTTTCTTTATCGCAGTTTTCTTACATCTATTCTGCACCGAAAGATCCTACTCGGATTGGCAAATTAATCGTGGAGATCGGGAAAGAGGTGAACGGAATTTAAAAAAAAAAAAAAAAAACGGAAGTTGCGTGTGTTATTTCAGAGAGAGAGAGAGAGAGAGAGAGAGAGAGAGAGAGAGAGTTTTAAAAGGAGGCGCTCTTCACGAGACCCCAGCATTGTAGCTCAAACCGTATGTAAATGGCGAACGGTAATGTATGCTGCACTGCTACGGTAAATGCGCGCCGCGTGAGTTACGGTATCTCCTCTGAGCGGTTTTGATGAGGGCGAGCTCGTAACATGCACGAGGACAAAGCAGAAGGATGGGAATTGCTATCGAAATAAATTCCAAGTTCGTTTATTCCCCTACCCCTTCTCATGGCCTTCTTTTTTTTTTCACATACTGCAGTAAAAAAAATTTTTTTAAATTCTCAACCCAACGAAAAAAAAAATATATATATATATATATATTTATTTATACACAGAGTTTTCCATTAGTGCTCAGCCTGATTGGAAACAGCACATACAAAAAATTGTTTCTGGTGGTGTTGCTCACGTAAATTACTTGCCAAAGAGTTCCGTACAGCATGTTTCGAAACTCGTGTTACATACTTTAAGTGGTGTGGTGGAAAGTAAAGTCACAACTCGACCGGTGGACCGCTTTCCAGGCAAACGATAAAAAAAAAGAAACGCGCGGTTCAAAGGCATAGTTTTCAACTTGCGCTGTGGATCTCCTCAGAGAAGGATGCGTGTAAAAGTCAAGAGAAGGCCCGCCACGCGAGAAATGTACGGACTGGCGGACGACAGTCGTGAGACGGAGATCGTACGGGAAAAGTTTTCCAACAAGACTCGTGTAAAGGCTGTGTGTCATCGTTGGCAGCCACCATTTTGAGAAGTTTCTGTGGTGTGGGATTCTTTAAAGTTAAAATTTTTACGTGACAACGTCTAATAAATCGACGAACGCCGGCTGCACGCACGAAAAAGTGTCCCGTTACGCGCATTGTCCCGTTACGCTCATTGTACGCTTGCGCCGCATCTATCTCTCTTCCACTCGATTGGCCTATGAATCTACAATTATATTAAATTGGTTAAGGCGGGCTTTTCAAAAGTAGCTTTTAAATTTAATACTTTAACTAAACTATCATTTCATCAATGTTTTGTTATGACGTTGTCATGTTAAACTATCGTCCGTAAACCGGCTTTACAGACAACCATTTTTTTAGGTGCGTTATGAAAAAATAATGAGAGTTACTTTTTAGGATGCGTGCGACCATTCAAAGAATTTTTCACAGGCAACATAAAAATAAAAATTATATATATATATGCTTTAAAATCTTAAACTTTAGTGAATGATATTCAATACTGGTCCATATCAATTATTTATTGTGGATATTGTACGGTTACATAGTACCGCGTACAGAAACATATAAAATATGTATTAATTGTGTTATTATTATTTATGTTTTTCTTTATTATTATTATCATTAATGTTACGATATTGTTAAACACTTATATATAAAATACTGTGACCATCAAACTACGGAACAGTTATGCTACAGCCTAGCATCTATAAATATTGAACTGACTATAATACCATCAAATCTAACCTGATTTAATATTTATATCATTGTTGTAACTTAACTTCTGTTACTTCTTGTTTCTTTTCTCACCACAGACATTTTATGTTTAATGGTTTTACATTTTGTTTTGATGTGATTGTTAATCACCAACATTATTTTGCCTGTTCTTGGCTGAAGTGTTTACAGCCGCAGGCTATCTTGTATAATAGCATACCGCCGTGGGCGGAAATGCGTCCGTGAATTATGTCATGTAAAGGAGAAGTAAGAATAGGCGTCTCTTCGTCAGGGCCTATCCCGACGCCGACCTTATATAAATAAGTATATTTTTCATAATCGTATAAGATCAAGTAAATTCTGTGTCTTGATATTAATTCATATTGTGGTAGCTACGACCGTGAGCGTTTGCAGCAAGATCCGGCGGCAAAGAGATAAATTACCTACAAATTAATTGAGGCTTATGCTCTAAGCTAAAAGTAGCCATTTTAAGCTTGGTAGCGTCCCTAGTACAGACTTTAATGCGATTGTAATTTTGAATCTAATAATTATTGAAAAGTTCATCACCCATATGTTGGACATTGTAACATCTGATTGAACATTATTACCGATTTATATTATTATTGCAGTGTCGTTTACAGTATGATTCTACTCAGTGGTCTTAGAGCAGAACTCCTGCAAACCCTGAGCTATAGCCGAGGTGAAAACATTATCTATTGAATAAATACTAAGATATTTATTTGTTTCACTTATATTTTACCGAAACTGAGCTACGGTAATTTACATAATTTGAAGAATTTGAACACTAAACTGTTTCTTATACCTGAACATTTGACTGATGATAATTTTAAACTAACGAACTTTTGTTTGGGAATATTTACCTAAATCTGTGCCTACATATATCCAGAGTATTAAACAACGTAAAAATAACCAGAAAAGCCACAATAAACCATATAAACTCAGAATTTTGTCAATATCAACCTACACCATATCTACTTCCCCATAATAAAACAGTTAATTACAGATTATTTGCAATTGAAGTGTTATGTTTTTGTGTATTTATTTGTTTAGAGTTAGGATTGTTAAGTGCATGTGTTATCGTTGTGTGTCGTTCTGTGTTTATTGAACTGTGTTTTTTTTTCGATCACCAGACATATACATCTTGAGCATTAAACCTAATTATTAATATTTAATTCATATTTTTTATGTACTTGTTCAATTACACTCAACCAACATAATAGACCCTTTTTGGCTAGTATAGTAACGGCGCCCAATTCACAACAATCATATGTATTCAGCTATACTACAACCATAGGGCAATTAATAGAACTGATAGCACACATACGAATAATATTACTACAAAAAAGCGACGCAACAACGTGTAGCTGTACTTAATGTATTTGTGTGCCTCTTAACATTAACACTCCTAGCTACTATTACTTCTACTATATAATATTAGTGATAGCAATTTATTTTGTTTACAAACATTTAAAAATATATTTTCAGTGTATCTTCAAATGTATTTATATAAGTGATTTTATGTTCCAGTATATGTAATTAATTTCCAATTTAAGTCATAAATTCTTACATTACTATACAATAACATATCACCATATAAATAGTTTTTCATTATTAATTAAAATTCATATTGAATATTTTACTCAAAATTATACTTCACTTTATACACATGTTTTATTAATATGGAATACCGAGTATATATATTTAAATTCTTTAATGTGTTTGAATTTATAATTTTCATAAGTATTTATGTCACTCCAGTCCATCTATTATGATACTTATATTATTTATTTGTGTGAAAAATGAAAGTTTTTTTTAACACGCCAAGTAAGAGTAACTTTTAACGCGCATGCTTAAGTGCAAACACTTAAATTTCATTGGGAACCGGTTATTCGTTCTATTTTTGTCTTCTTTCTCATCATTTCACAACAAAGCAAGTACTGTCCTTGAGCGCTTAATCGATTAGGTTCCGAGTAAATACTCGTAGATCGTTTGTAATTGTTTAGTTGTGTTACATCACTCCCTAACTAATGTACGTATTTTATAAGAGATTAATTTTATAGGAGGCTTTCGTACACTTTTAGAAATTAAAGTATATTTATGGACTTTTCAACGAATAATTCACCTGGAATAAACAGAGTTCATCGTAATTTCAGATAACTATAGGTCTTCGTTTGAACAGTGCCGTATTTCGTCTTCCAAGTTATGGTTTTAGGTATAAACAATATAAACTCACACGTGGAAGAAACAATTAGGTTTCATTAGTGGTCTTATCTTAACAAGTTCTTTAATGTCTTGCTTACCTACCAAAATTATTCTTGTGAATTCATTTTCGAAGTAAGTGAACTTAGTACCCGTACATCTACGATAATTTTACAAAAGATCCCTGGATAATTTGCAACCAGGGTTCTTGTAAATTGAAGGTTAAAATTTCTTAAAGTGTAGACATTATAATCCAACTTCTTGTTACAGCAATTTTCTACAACCTGATATTGCTGAAACGTATTGGGAGGAGTTGTAAACTTAAAACACAAATGTTATCAGTAAATATGAATAACCTTTCAAATAAGCTAATTGATCTTTGCAATTGATTAACCAAAATATTTTAAAGTTAATTGATTATATCATACTTGATGATATCCATCTCCAATGCCAAAACGCTTTCAACCACTTAAACATAATAAGTATTAAGTAATAACATTGTAATTATGGTATGGGTATGAATTAATCTTTAAAAAAAGAAAAATTGAAATTGATCTCCACGTAATGATAAATAAGGAAAATTTACAAAGGTTTAACTTAATTTAACCTTGCGTTAAGTGCGTTCAGAGTCCTTATTGTATCACACACTAAAATTATATATATATATTATTTTTCTAAAGATGAATATAGTACAAATTATTGAATTGTTTTAATGTATGGACGATTTACCACTCAAATATTTTTTTAAATTAAAATTATGAATAATTTTTTCCTCCTAAACTAACATAGATGATACGCTTTTTTTTATGGAAGCTAACCTAACCGCTCGTTGTTTCAATATTCCACTAGTATGTGAGTGACGTGGAATTGTGATCAGTTTCTCAATGTGTAGCCTACCTCTTGCTAGAAGACAGCAATGGATCGAGCAAGCAAGGACTTAGCTGAGAGAGCGCCTGACGTGGTTGGGCCCACCGGTAAATATTATGAAACGATACTGACATATTTATTTCAGGTCTATGTTTTTAGTATACATAGTAAAATAACTCACTTAACTTTGCAAAAAATATATTTTTTTCGGTAGCCTGAATTATGTAAGTATTAGCTTATGTAATGTTTGACTGTTCTAAAGTTGAAGTCACTTTGATTAACAATTATCTAGCAGTAGCTGTACAAAGGCTAACACTAGAAGTTTTTTTTTTTAAATAGCCTAAAAGTTTTTCGTTAGGAATAATCGTAAAAAAATGTCTTCATAACTTTATAGTTGTTAAACACAGGTCTTAACAACGCACGAACAAAGAATTAACGTTGAAATTAATTTTAATCACAAATAAAATTGGTTGTCTGTAAAGTCGGTTTACGAACGATAGCTTAACGTCACAACGTCATAACAAAACATTGATGAAATGATTGCATACTTTTATGAATAAAATTGAATCATTTTTGTTGAATTATCACTATTTTGTATGGATACAAAGAAGGAGTGAAATGAAATCTACAATTTAATTGATAAATTTAATTTTATTTGCACTCATTTATTCAAATATGTTTATTACTTTAACGAATAGATTATTTTAACTATAACTTTTATACATGTTTGCTATTTACTTCTTCAAATCTGTGTTATTCTGTTAAGAATAGGACGATGATAGGAAAAGTAGGAAACGAATGGGAGTGTTTCAAGGATGATGTGAAGGAAAATGGCTTACCCAACATCAAGATGCAGTCAAAAATAATATATCTGCGCCACAAACTCTGCAGCAATGCTAGGAGGAACGGGTTAGCAAAGAGCAATGAAAATGTTACATTGAAATGCATGAAAACAGAATTACGCCATGGACTCGGTCGCAATGCTAGGAGGTTCATGTTCGAAAAGAGCAATATAAAATGAGCGTAACGGGACACAGCGAAACGGGACAATGTGCGTTACGGGACATTTTTTCGTGCGTGCAGCCGGCGTTCATTGATTTATTAGACGTTGTCACGTCAAAAATATTTTTCTATCCAAATGGGAAAATGGGTCTTGGAGTCATTCTTATTTTTACTTCAATTATTAACTTCCTAAACATTATAAACACTCAGTCCGTAACTTCTGAAGTTTATGAACCGAAGAAAAGTACATATTTTTAGTAATATTTTAACTCTAAATTTAATATAAGTAGTTTATCTGTAGTTTGAAACGAACACGCCGAAATTCGTCTTAAGTAGGGGACATGTATACGAATATTATTTAACTGGTAATTTAAAATGTTTTTTACTAAATGCATCCCAAATGTAGTTGTTAACACGAGAAGAGATGGGAACAAAAAGTCGCCTCTATGTTTCCAAAGTATTTTGGCCATGCCTGTTTTCTGTCGTTTAATTCTAAATATTCCGCTTCGTTGAAGCGTAGTAGCCTGTGAATTTAACAACTGGCTGCAAAAAAACAGTGTACGCTATGAAGTCATCAATTTATTTGTTTTGTATTCAACCATGGGAGTGACTGGTACTACTGTAATAATTCTGTAACCAGACACTGATATCTTTTACATGTTTGATCTCTGTCTTATCGAAGACAGATTTCTAAAATGCAAGCATTAAATAAAATTGGTATGGCATGATAACTGTTGAAAACAATATGTACTTTTTCGGTTCCTATCGCTCCTTCTTAAAGAATTTTGGGAAACCAATCCTCCACAAACCCCCCCTTCCCTTTTTATTACAAAACAATGAAACATTATCGTGTTTTTGAAGGTCGTACTGCTGATTTGGCGGACAAAAGACGTCCTTTTTCCACGTAAAAAATGTAGAAGTTTAATAGGGAATTGTGGTAATGTTTATCCCTCTTCCTTATTATTTTCTCTATTGAATTTTTTTCGTTGACTCTGTTCCTTCCATTAATAGCTCAAAATCGTTTTTTTATACATATTTAATTCATGCTCCACGACGCTCCACGATTCATTGACTTTCGATCAGTGTCCTGAAGATCGCAGCTCGCTAATGTTTCTTCACTGTCGGAAGACAAATAAGCAGCAATTTGTGACATTTCATACATATCCTCGATTTTTTTAAAAAAAAAGATTAAACTTCACGGATTTAATCTTACAAAATTTCCATTTTAAATCCGATTACCTGGACTTGCGACACCCTACCTTCCCGTAAACAATTTTTGCGAAGACTTTTATTCATTCATAACGATATCTCGTGTTAATCAGTATCTTACTTAAATCAACCAACATTAAGATCACTTAGACGTTAGACAACATAGCTATTCAGAAATAAAAAAATAAAAAAATTGTTTGTCTGTAAAGTCGGTTTACGGACGATAGTTTAACGTGACAACGTCATAACAAAACATTGATGAAATGATTGCATACTTTATGAATAAAATTGAATTATTTTTATTTTAATAATAAAAGAATAAATACTTGAAATTATACTAGTAATCAGATTTTTAAAATGCAAGAATAATTAAACTTTATTGCCGAAATTGTTGTTGTAATAAGCAATGAAAACCACATTAACTTTTCACTTCACTTTATAAACAGTCGAGTGGAAGAGAGATAGATGCGGCGCAAGCGTACAATGAGCGTAACGGAACAATTTGCGTAACGGGACACAGTGTAACGGAACTATGTGCGTAACGGGACACTTTTTCGTGCGTGCAGCCGGTGTTCATCGATTTATTAGACGTTGTCACGTCAAAAATGAATTTCTGCAAAAAAAAAATGTGTAAACATCTTAGCTCTCGGTATACGGCATTTTTTAGGAGTAACGAAAATATGTAGCTCCAGCGCTGCCATCTGTGGCGGATGGTGGGAACCAAAGTTCACAAAGCCAAAGGTAAACTTTATAGAATTAACTCTTTAATGTAATTTAACAAGATGGGCATAACGTCAAGTAAAATTCCTTGTCGAAAATCAGATACAAAGCCGGGGTTAAGTTATTTTATCAATTTTTTTTCTCGCTTTTATCGGAGTCGTTTCGTTAAACAGTTTATAATTTTGGTCTGCAAATGTAATGATTCGATCTTCGACGTAGCTTTCCCGGCAGTTGAAAACACAATTTGCGTAAATATATTTATAACGCTCGGCATAATTTAAAAAAATTATAATTTAAATTTCGTGTCCATGTTTCGTATTGCAAGTACTTATATTTGTAACGTTTGAGCAGATTAGTTCTCTCGTCACCGAGTTTAGATGTTACTAATCTCTGGCGAGTACTAAATGAGTCGATCACATATTTATTTCAAGTTACATGCATAACCTAGCGCATATTAGTATAGTTTTACTATTGCGAAGTACAATAATGTTCA
Source organism: Bacillus rossius redtenbacheri (assembly GCF_032445375.1). Lineage (NCBI taxonomy): Eukaryota > Metazoa > Arthropoda > Insecta > Phasmatodea > Bacillidae > Bacillus > Bacillus rossius. The sequence continues at coordinate 28,196,715 of NC_086340.1, read as the reverse complement.
CCAGAAGATGCACAAACGTGGATCATTCGTGTGTCCGACTCGGGTTGTGTGAAAAGTAGGCTTTTTTCCCGCTCCTATGCTGGAACGCTGGACCCGGGTACCTGGGTACTTCGTCAAGGGGAAGTCTCCAGGCGATATTTAGAGGAAAGCAGACAATTTCCCGGTACATTAATGCTCGGCGTGCTGAAAAAAAAGGAAGTTTCCGACGACAAACTGCCGTGGGGTCGAGAGAGGACCTAGACGGACCTTTTTTTTATATATATAACAACGGCGCGCGGAAGTTTTTACGTACACCGTCGGAAATGATGTACGGTTTTTTTATTACCGCCAAAGAATGCAAACTCACATGAACTAAGTGTTCCACGTAGCTCCCGATAAAATCTGTGCTATGTGACCTGTCCCAGTCCCAAGTTTTGACAGTTTCTAAAAGTAGTAAAATTGGGCACCCATTCCCCAACTGTCACTTTCAAAACGATCATATGACGTTTGTTTACGAACAATGACAGTCATGTGATGTTGTTTACAGACACTTCTTATAGAACAACAGCTGCAGAATTTGAGACGATTTACGTGACACTGACTATAACTTCGTATAAACCACTACGCATGCCGATTCCTGTCTTACGTTGTAAACACGGTAAACTTGAATGCGAAAAGATGAGTTTCTGACTTCGACTTAAGTAGTTTTTGAAGGTTTTGTTAAAACTTAAGCTTTACTATCACGTTCAAAGTAATAAAGCTGTGTGTTCGTAAGTACATGGAAATATTCGTAAATTTATATCACAAAGTAATTTGTCAATTTTTAATATATTTTTAACGCGATAATCTTTATAAGTGTTATTAACAGCAGGACATTTAAGGAAGTGTTATTCTAAATTATTATACTCCTATAAATTCATGTTGTGCTTATAAGTTTCAGTAGATAAATACAATTAATGTTATGAGCAATTGTTTTATTGCTTTATCGTTATATTTTAATTGTTTGAATAAAATTAGGTGCAGATTAATGTTTTAATCCTAATTTGAAAATAGAGCATGTAAACATGTGGTATAGGCTACAGTTATAATGAATGGTTTGTATATGTGGCCTTTGTCGTACTTTTTTTAAATTCAGAGTATCATTTCTAAAAAAATTAAAAATTGATTTATTATCAAGCAAAGGAACCTGAGTTTTCAAGTAATTAATTAATTCATATTTATTTACGATGTATATCCTGACAATAATTAATTTTCCAAAAAAATCTTACGTTCAAACGGTCAATTCAAAACTGTAAAGCACAAAATTTCAAGCTATCATTTGAATTTCGAAATGAAAAATCATATAAGCCTTCAAGGTGAGTTACAAATTATATATAGTAACACTTATTCAAGTGATTAAACTATTTATTAATATTTAATTATACATATTTAAAATTAGGAGTTTTACAATAAATTGTAATAGATTTGATAGAATATCTATTTAAAATTAATGACATTTTGTCTTTCTACCCTTGTTATTCCCACCCATTGCAGTAATTATGTGTGATATAAAATTTATTTAGACTAACGTTTTCAAAAATATTTAAAAAGTTAAACAAAAATAAACATTCATTCGATAAAGTACATTGTTTGGAAGTTTTATTAATTTTCTGTTTCAGCCCCAGGTTTTTCAAATCCATGCAGAAATGGTTGGTATTGTCAAAATATTTTCAGACATACGTTTTAGGTAAAAATTATAATTTTTACAAACAATTTGAACGTATTTGATAGAGTAACTACTAACGGGGTTATGACATTTTATTAATTCTACTCATCATTTTTTAAAACCCTTTGCAGCAATGGTTCATCTAATCAAAAATTGTTTCCGACTAAAGTTTTGGATAAAAATTATAATATTTACACGCAATTTCAACGAATTTGATGGTATCCCTGCGAAGAGAGTTATGAATTATTTTAAATTCTACCCTTTATTTTTTAACCCCTGCAACAATGATTCGTCTAATCAAAAATTGTTTTAGACAAAAAGTTAGATAAAAATGATAACAAACAATTATGATATTTTTGTCCTCCAACCCTTGTATTTTCAACCCCTTGCAGTTATGGTTGGCCGTATCTAAACCTTATTCAGACAAAAGATTTTGGTATTACTCCGAGTTATAATACGTTCCAACGGATGTGATATTTTTCCATATTATGGTAGTTACAGATTTTTTTTCTGTTTTTCAAATAACCTTTCCCATTAATACCTCATTAGTTGGATATTTCCCATTAACGAACTCGACCCAGATTTTCCACCACCTGATTTTATGTATTAGTTTAGAAGTTATTTGTAAAACAATTGCGGCAGTTATCGTGTCTACAAAATAGTGTTTTATATATATAACTTTTGAGTAAGCGATGGTTTTGGGGTCTATGGACCATGAAACGAAAAACTATATAAAACTATGTATAGCAACGGCTAAAATAGGTAGTAATTCTTTGAAATCTACCTAAAAAATACAAATACATTTTTCTGGTGCTATTCATAGCCAACTGTATTGTTGAAATGGATGAAATTGATGTCTCTACACTAATTTTTTGGTGTTTAGTTTATTTTTATATCATCTTTAGTTTAGTACAGCGTGATGTAATAATCTTTGATCCTTGTTTCTTCAAATAGCTTGAATTTTCTCTTTCCCCTCTTTCACCAATACCCCTACAGAATCCGTTTTTAACTCATTGTAAATACTTTATTTCTATTTGATATCATAATGATGGTTATTTCAGTGATAATTAATTCGGCCTTATGTGATTATTCGATAAGTATTGTATAAACACGTCTATGAAAAATTACAATTAACAAAGAAAAAAGGTTATAGTACAGCTGAAATCTCCCTGAATCAATCTAAATTTTTCGTGCTGTGAATGTTTCTGGCAATGGGAAAGATTGACTTTAGATGTAGTTTTGGACAGCCGCAAATTCTGAATGCACCGTATGTCACAAGAAACCTCAATAAGAGACAAAAATCTTAAATATTTAAAAACTTAGAAAACAAGCCAAAATCAAGCGCTATCCAAAAATGTTTGAACACACAGAAAACAGAAAATTGCATGGAATGAACCAGTCAGAGAATTACTATAGCACCAACAAACACAGTGGGCTACCAACGAAGAGACTGTAGCATCAAGAACAATAAGTAAAGACACACAACGATAAATAGAAGACTCCAACCGCGGTACTAAACAGATCAAATGGACAACACAAAATACAAATCAACGACAACACAGAGACGCACATGCGCATCCAGTGATGTTACAAAACAAATATTCTGCCCACCGCAACGACAGCACAGACAAACGCAGAAGGGTTCCTAAGGCAACATATCTCTGTTCCCGAAACGTCACAACTGTTGTCATCTATGCTGTATCGTCGTACTGTCCTTATTATCTATTAAGTACCATGGAAGGGTTTCTCTGTTTGTCTATGGGTTATCCAAGAACGTTTTTCCTTTATTTACTGTTATTGTTTCTACTTGTTGCCAGCCCACTATGGCCGTCTGTTCTGTAATACGTAATTACTTCCACGGAAATGTCTGTGCTATGTTTTAAAATTGTTGACATCGCCTGATGTTGGCTTGCTTTCTGTATTTTTGCATCTTTATATTTTCAGTCTGTTGTTAAGGCTTCTTATGACAAAGTGTAATTAGCAATGGCGTATGTCCAAAAATAATCCTTAAATAAACTTAAATTCTGTATATTTTATCAAAATCTTTGAAAAGTTTTTTTTTAAGAAAATATTTCTACCTAGGATTAGACCGTAAATATGAGATAACCAAAATGATGAGATTATCATTCACTGTCTCGCCAAAATGCATTCATTTGTCCGAAAACCCTCGAGGCAAATACTGGTGTGGCTCCCATAGAGTCCTTGTGGTCTAATCCTTTCCCGGCGTCCTTACGCGCCAATTTGATTTTTTCGTTCATTCGTCATTACCTTTTTTAAAAACTACATCTAAAATTTTTAACTCTTTACCTCCCTCATATTTGTTGTTCCGTCACACTGTTAATATTTTTCACCAAAAATTTAAAATGAACTCTGGTTACAAATAATCCAGGGATCTTCTTTAATTTATCGTTATCTTCGTAAATTTCTTGGTACAATGTTTCCTTACTGTGTAAATGAATCTACTAAAATATTATTGGTTTAGAAGAAAAAAAAACATTCAAAAACTAGTAAAGACCACTGCAATAAAACACTTACTTCTTCCACGTGTTTACACTGAAGAAACAGAATTCAGAATGGGAAACATGGCGTACTTTCTACGGAGATACAGTTATCTGAAATCACGAAGCACTCTTCTTTTATTTGAGATGAATTCTTCGTTGGAAAGTCAGTAAATTCACTGTAATTTTAACAGCGCACTAATACGTTCAACAGATATTCACTTTGTGTAACATCATGGGTTGTAAAAATGCGTGCAAGTGGTGATAATTACCAAGACTTGTGTGCCTTTTTTGCATCCCTGATATCACCCAAAGTGAGAATCTGTTGAACATATTCGTGGCAGAACAATAAATGCAATTGAGTTATCGAGCTGAAATTTTTAGATATAACACCCTTAAAAAAAATTAAGGACGATTAAAAGAAAAAAATTAATCAACATAGTTTTTCAGATCCTAGCATTGAATGGAGACGTTAAGGGTTGTCGACTCTTTCAAAGAGACGTCAAGCCGAGCAAAGAAAAAAAAATCACGCACCAGCAGGGAAATAAACATGTTTGTTCCCCGGTATTTGTATGATTATTTATTTTATTTTATAATCATTTACATAAAAACTGTTTTTCAGGAAATTTAACACTCGTAAAAGCAAGCTAATTCGTGAGTGCTTCTAGTACGGAATTTGTATTATCCATGCAATGAAAAAAGAGTATTACAATCAAAAATACAACAAATATACGTCAACTATTTTAAATGCTATAAGTTTTGTAAAGAGTAAATAATTTTAGGTTATAGTACATAATTGAGTGACATATCTGAAAATTTAAATCATGATTTAAAAAAAAAGAGCGCGTGTAACTCAGTACACGTATAAGAAGTGAAACTTCTTTGGCAATTCAAACCTCCACTCGTAAGTATTATTTGGCCAAGCACCAGTTAATTCTCCGTCCTTTTCACAAAAATTGTTCACGAAATGGTTGCGTTAAAATTCGACCTTGAAATTTTACTCCCATCGCCATCACGTCCACAGAAGTTTCACTTCAAAGCAAAAATAAATATATATGCTACCAGGCAAAAGAGAACCCTAGATTAAACACGCAGCCGAATATTTATTTATTATAAAATTGAGTATAGATTTGAATGTATTTTAGGAAAAATAGCCACAAATTTTGGTAAAAAAAGCGATGAATGGTTCAATGAAGTAGAGAATAAGTAAATTTATTTTTCATCCATGCCGTGTAGGATAGTTATGAGTAGGGATAGGAAAAATTCGCGGGTTCAATGACCTGCAGGATGAACTCCATAGTTCTACGTACACTCTGTCAAATGCCACCCACCCATTGGCTGCCGTCTTGTGAGACGTCCCAACGTAGCAGCCTGTGATTCGATAAAACTTTGGTCGGGCGTTTCTAATTGACCCAGAGTCATCCAGGTGAGTTGTGAGCCAATAGCAGAGGCAGCACTGAGGTGTAACTATTTGTATTTTAGCCTGTCGCGAAATGAACCCGCGAATTTTTCCTATCCCTAGTTATGAGCCACGTAATTAGACAGATTCTTACTTCTGTACGCACCAGTTATTGTGGCTCTAATGTGCGGTCTTTTGATGTCAAATACACGGTCGCCTGCGAGAGTCCTCGATCGTGTCTGCTCAGGCGTCGTGCTCGAGGGTCGCGGGTTCGAGTCCATCCTCAAGCACGGATTAAGAATTAATGATCGAGCCGAGAGTCGGTCCGGAGCTCGCACTGGTCTTGAAGGTTACGAGGTGACCTTCTGACCGGGTCAACAGAACTGCCAGCAGACCTCCAGGGGTGAACGAACCGTTCACAATCTTCAAAGTGTGTGTTAGTGAGACGGGATGATAAGCGCGACGCTCGCTGGTGCTTCTAGCGCGGTGTCTCCTCTGGACTGGCGCGCAGTCTTCTCGTCGTCACAGGATAACTGTGAAATTTGAGCGGTGACCGAAACATTATATGGCGAAGAAATTAATGTAAAGGTGTAATGCAAGTCCCTTAAGTGCTTTAAAGAATCTGTACTTGTTGTTTTACGCCTAAAAATCACTCAGGTAACACGCGTATTAGCCATTTTTACTCTTCTAAAAATAAAGTTTAAAAACATAATCCGAAATCAAATGTACTTTTCGGCCCGCAGTGAACTCTTAAATGCTTTCAGTAAGTAGACCCGAAGCGGATATTGTGTTTATTTATCGAATCGCGTTGTTTTTTCCTGAAGCTCTGCACACCGTATGTGTGCCCGGGTTGGCTGAGCCCTTAAAAGCCATTTGCACAAGTTTCACACCGGGTCTACCCGGGCACACGTACCGTGCTCAGAGCTTCAGAAAAAAAAAACTAACGGGGTTTGAAAACTGTTCAAGACATCCGAGTGGGGTCTGCCCACGAAAAGCGTTTAAGAATACCTCGAGGGCCGATCATTAGTTCTGTTTCCGTATTTCATTTTGCAATCGCATAATTCAGCAATTTCATACTGAATATTTGCATATTAGCATAGATACTTCTACAATAAAATTCATGAAAATACAAATAGTTTAACATTGGTCGACTTGAATAATTGCGCAATCTCAAACTTGAAAATGTATCTTTATGAGACTGGAAATGGCTGAAACTATGGTTTTAAGACTCTTTGTTTTTTTGTCCGAAAACATCTGGTACATATTCTTCGAAGCTAACAAGGGAATTCGATCACACATTTATCTTCGGTTCGCCGCTATATAATGTTACATTTACAGCTGAAATACAATAGTTGCCCTATACACGACGAGAAGACTGCGCGCCAGCTCAAGAGGCGATACCACGCTAGAAGCACCAGCGAGCGTCGCACCTATCATCCCGCCTCACTGACACAGATACGCCCCTGGATAGGCGGGCCTCTTAACCCACTTTGCATAACCCGCACGACGTTAATCCCTACGGAACGAACAAGGTACCTTCAAACCACGAGCAATATCAAGGCATTTGTTTAAAAGCATATCTCTGGTATAGTTGTGAATACTTTCTGGCGCGGAAAACACCGGTACGTAGTCGTAATGCATGTTCTTTGGCAGCGCAGTCGTAGCTGTCATGTGGACTTATTTTGTATACGGGACGAATTTATCGGGGAGCTTCTTACAAACATGTATTTTAATAGTTTCTAGCCTAAATATAAGATTGGGCTAGGTCCAGGCTAGGCTAAGTTATAAAACGTCTCTTAATAGTGTTCTCTTTTTAATAAACTTAATAGCATGATTTTTTTTTTCAAAAGGAGGTGGAGTGGCGAAATTACAGGAGAAGAAAAATTTTGGGGTTAGGATCTGGTGCTGGGTTAAAGAAAGTTTGAATTGATAAGTTTGTTTGAAAGTTCAAGGAGACACGAGACTGTGAGAAGCTCTTTATGTGTGGAGAAAATGTTCTTTAAGTTATGTTATCTTTAACGCTTAAATAGTTTAAGTGGTCAGAAGTTCTTGGGAGTAGTGGCTCTGATGATCTTTACCGTTTTATGGAAATGAGGCATTTAATTTTTAATGTAATCCAGTTACTGGTAAACAAGGAAATTTTTCTAATCAAATTAATTATATTATTATTGGCTTAGTTATGTAACAAATTAGAGATTTTAGAATGTAAAAATCATACTCGAATTGATTTTAAACCTTAATGATTTTCTTCAAAATTTAAAATCACTTCCTCAGATAACGAGTATTATTTGAATGACTAAATTTAAGAATTTTTTTTGTAGCAATGTAATAAAATTTATTAATTATTTTGGCATATATATATAATTGTACACCCAAAATAGACCAACTTCCCATATTATATAAGTTCTCTCACAACAGGAAAATTAAATACAGAAGCATATCACTATATCAAACATCACAATTTTTTTTTTCGTAGGTGCATCTTACCTCTCAGACAAATCAACATCAGCAATGTCGTCCTCATGGCGCTGGGGTGTCCTCTCCGAGGCGCCATGCAGGGAATAAATAAAATATTCCAGATGAGCTCACATTAGATTCAGTTCTCGAGCGGGTCCTAGAGACAGCGTCTTCTTACTTCCACCTTACTTCCTTATTTACAAAAAATTTTAATCGCGCCGGAATTTAAACTGTTCGGTTCGCGGTTAAAAAAAAAAAATTATCCGAACGGGGATATACGTATGTACACGTATGGAAGAGTTCCTCCCTCGTTCAGCGGAATTCTAATGGAGTAAACTCGGGCACGTTGCCTTCTCCGTTCGGAAACGTAGGAGCCAGCACCGTCGTCGTCAGTCGAATGGGGCACAGCTCTGCACGCGCCGGGCTTCCGCGGGCAACTGACTGGATCAGCGCCGACTTGCGTCGAAGCAACCCTTTCTCCCCCCCCCCCCCTCCTCTCAACCATTACCGCCTCCTCTTCCCCCCTCCCTCCGGCCCTTGAAGGAGAAGCGTCTCGCGACTGCGCATGCGCCGCCCGCGCGCGGCAGTGTTTTGTCATCTCTTTCGTGTGAAAAGGGAGGGGGTAGAAGGGTTGGAGGGTAAAAAAGGTTGGATTCCACTACCTACGCCTTATTCAGCGCCCACGCGCGCGGCGCGCCTGTTTCGTCTGCTTTTGCCACTGCCCGAGATTCCTTCGCACATCCTGTTTGACTGCGCGCGTGTAGGTACAGCATTATCATTCAGTACTATTGCCGTTTTACAAATAACTTGCATTACTGCCGGCCAAGTAATAAAAAAAAATTCTAGAGTGTCTTCTTAATTCAAAGTAGAAATGAAAGGGAATTAAATATTTCTGGAAATTTCTAAACTTATTATTTTAAAAGATTAAAGTTTATTTTTTGAAGTTTTTTTTCTTTAGTCCATAATTTTATGTGAAATTTTGCCACGCAATGGAAATGCAACGATTGAGGAAGTTTAATAGTTTTAAATCTAATGCGCAAGCGCGTTTCTGCTTAACCCACAAGCCGACCACGTGTGGTGGCATTAACTTGTACATATTCACTTTCGTGAACATCACGCAGAACGTTGTGCCAAATTAAAATATTTGTCGTGGAACACAACGAATGTGTTACCAACAAACTGCACCCAAATACGGTACCTATAGCGTATAGGCAAAGAGTAATTACTCGTAAATGCAAGATTTTGGCCACCTCGTAATTCAAAGAGCAACCTCGAATGTCTAGCCAGGCATGAGTTTCGGTTTCGACCCTCCAATATCTTGCATTTTATGCTTCTATAAAAAAAACGTGTGACGTCATAACCTTAACTTTAGCTCAACTTTAGTTTGATTCCTGTTTGCAAGTTTTTTTTTTCTTCCTAACTGTTGATTTTATGCGATATCATTTTGAAATTGCTTTGGCTTTAGTCCAGATTATTTCACTGAACTACCTACATAATGGTTTTAAATTGTATCTTCAGACACATTTGATTACAAAATTTGTGAAGTAAATTAATGGTTATGACATCACCGTAAGAAAAAATGATCATTTAAAATTTATTTTTAGAGTCGTCCTGAAAAAAACACATTTGCATTTTTTTTTTCAATTCCTGGTAATATTAATTGTGAATTCCATATAAATCTATGATGTGACTAAGGATATTATAATTTTTTATATTAAACGTTTGTTCCTAGCTGTAAATAGTATATTTTGAAATTTTTACAGAAAAAAATATTTTAAGAAGCTATATAGCTTTTTAGAAATAATACTTATCCATAATTAAATTAATTCTCTTCATTAACATAATAATTATATTTTTTAACTTTTTCCGGTATTGTGCTCTGCAATTAAGTTCAAACAAAATAATCGTATCAAATTAATGTATTGTCATCGGTCCTCGATAAATCTACAAAGTTTGAATGAAATCTGGCCGTTTAAAGTGGGTCAAAATCGCACCCAAAGGAGTCGGTTACAAACATACAAACATACAGGTGAAGCTAATATAAAGCGTGTAAAAATGTATTTAGGAAAGTTTAAACGTGTCCAGACACAAAAAATATTAGACAGTGTTAAACTGTTGTACCATCGGAACTTATCTGTATAATTTTGTTTAAATAAAAAATATAAATAGTATATTTTTCTATGCACATTCATCATCCACGATTATTTGGCAGTGCGATTTATATAAAAAAACAGTATGTTAAAAGTACTATTTCTCACTCAGGTTAGCAAACGGCATCAATTCAGGCGTGATTTTTGAACACAATTTTTAATTATTTAATTTAATAATTTAATATTTTAATAATTTCCCTGTTGATTATTGCGATACCTACCTTTCATTTCGTGTTTTCATTACGAATCTCGTCTCAACATACATTAGCTAAACGGTATTAGAAAATGACAAAATGTCACGCAAAAGTCTGTTTATATTGTCACTAACGCTATAGACCAGACCGCGATGCCAGGTTCGGAGCCAGCTGGCGGCCCTGCACGGCCGCTGACGTCACGCGAAGTGTCACGTGACGTAAGGCATGCCACGCGCGCCTGGCCGGATTACAAGGGTCGTCGCTACCCCCTTCCCCCCACCGCGCGGAGTGACGTGAACGAGTGCCGCCTTTCCGGGATGACGCGACACGTCACAGCCGCTCTCGTCGGTTCGTGAAAGGCGTCCCAGGTATTTAAGCAGTGACGCCGGCCTCTCCGAGAGTTCCGCTTGAGTGCCAAGCGAGTTCCGGTCGAGTTAAAAGAGTGAAGGGAAGTACGAGTCCAGCTAAGAGGGTGAGAGACCCCCTATAGAGTGGTGCGACGCGGAGCGACGGGATGGAGAGAGTGCGACTGAGTGGCGCGAGACTGTGTGTGTGGACAGGCGCGAGGTAAGGGGCGAATCACTGTCAAGCCTGGCTCCAGTGAGGAGTGCGAACTGCGGAGCTTGGCAGACACTGAGTGACTTGCGAGTAAATATTTTTAAGTACCAGTGATTGGTGTTCGGACATTTTAAGTACAACTATTTATTAGTAATGTAAGTATAAATAATTAATAAAACTGTTACTAAACCTATTTGGAAAACTTGATTACGATTACAGTTCTCCCCTCATAGGTCGTAACAATATGATAATTTGTTCAACAGGATTGTGCTTGCTTATAACGTTATGTAAATATCCGTTAAACAAACGCGACCAACAAATAGCAAATGCACAGGACTCTACACATCTCCGCCATAGGTACCGTACTGGCGTGCAGTTTATTTTTCTGGTAACGCAATTGTTAGTAGCTTTGAACGATGAACAATATTTCATATCGCATTAAATATTACGGAGTTAGTGAATGACTATTGCGTCAATAAACCTTAAACCTAATTATTGTCGTGGAAAAAATGCAATAACCATCACATAGTACAAGAGTTACTTAACACTCAGAGACTATACATTAATCCATCTTTCACTCTCTCTACGAATCAAACAGAAGAGGATTGTTTTTTTTTTCTCCTAGCCCTTACTTTCAAAGACACCGAGGCAGTGCCCGGGCAGAAAGAATTAGCCTACTTTGCGTTTACCCTGACGAAATGTAAAACACATCTCCCTAAAATGACCTTAGTGCCAGAGCACCAATTGCAACCGTCGGTTATTTGCTAGTTAGTAGGTGAAAGACCATTTATAGATTGAAATAAAATAAATAGAGGGGGAGAACATTGGCCCCTGGGCGTGCTACGTGTCAGCTATCCGTATTACCGAACTGTTGTGCCAGGTTGCGGAACTCTCTCGTTTGCAGGCGCTCAATCGATATTATCATGTGGGGGAAAAAGAAAAGTTTTTTAGCCACTAAATGAATTAGAAAACAATCATTACAAATAAATTTATAATAAATTTTAAGATATATGTGCAGTTAGGGATAGAGAAATTACGCAATTGCGAGAGATTGGGAGTGCACATGTATTCGATTGCTCATGTATGTTTGTACGCAAGCATGCAATTGCTTCATTATGAATGTGCACAAGTATATAAATGTGATTAAGCATGCGAGTGAGTAAATATGCGACAGTGAAAAAATGAGATTGCGCAATTATTCAAGTCGACCAATGTTAAACTATTTGTATTTTCATGAATTTTATTGTAGAAGTATGCTAATATGCAAATTTTTCAGTATGAAAGTGCTGAATTATGCGATTGCAAGTGCGCATTTATGCGAGTCTTAATAGAATGAAAGTGCATAAGCATGCAAGTGCTCATGAATGTAAGTGCGCAAAAATACAAGTTTCCAAGTGAGCGAACTTGTGAGTAAGCAAGTTCGCTTTTACAAAAGTATGTCTAAGTAAGGAATGAATTAAGTAATCTAGTGCTGAATAATTCGTATGCTTGATAATGTGTTTGCGCATGTATGCGAATACCCACGTAACAAGTTACAAATAAACCAGTACACCTTGTATGCAAGGGTGTACGTATGCATGTGTGCAAGTATATAAATGCATAAGTATTCAGGTGCACAAGCAAGTAAGCAAGAATGCGAGTGAGCGTGTATGCAGTTGAGCAAGTATGCAAGTGCACAAGTATGACTACTACCCATCATCGACATAATTGATTTAGCGAAGTTGAGCGAGAGTACGCGAAATTGGGTGAAAATGGGCGATAATGGGTGAAAGTGAGCGATAATGGGTGAAAGTGAACGATTTTGGGCGAAAGTGTTCAAGCACCTCCTCAATTTCTTTAATCGAGCATCTTAATTCTAATCGTAGTACTTATCACTTCCTACAATTTGCAATTTTCGTTACCCTATTATTTCATTAACTGCAATTTTCTTTACCTACACCTTCATTACAAACTATTATTGGCCCTTTTATGACGTCATTGTCTAGACTTACCCTACCCACTGTTAAGTTTCACTTCAAACTTTTTTTTAAAGTTATATTTCATTAGCGCTTTTAAGGGGTAAATTACAGTTTGAAACGGAAATGCGATGATCTGCCCGCACACCAAGGGTAAATTCTATTGCGTATGCTTACTGCTATACCCACAATCCGACCTTGTGCGGTGGCAATAACCTGTATGTATTAGCTTTCATGAACATTGGAAGACCTACTAAATGTGTCGGTGTGCCAAACATAGCAAAACTATCATGGAATACCGTTAATAAACCTAAATAGTCACGAAAATAAATAATAACAAATGAAAATTTTTTTATCCCCGGCATTACACAAAACTCTTTCTGGATTTTGGTTTCATCCGTTACGCTCAGTAGTTTAATGTGCGGTTTCTCATGCCAAAGTTACAGAATTCGAAACTCGCCAATGGACATTTCTGATAACTTTTTTACAATATTATTATATTTAAAATGTAAATTTAAAAATTTATATTAATTGTTTGTATTTTTGAAAACAATTTTAAAAATAACTTTAAAGAAACAGCTCAATGCATTGGTTTTATTTTTTTTACTCATAAAAAATCATAATTATAGTGATTAAATACGCATTTTTATGCCCAAAAATGAAAGGCAGTGTTCAGGTTTGGAACACAGTGTTCGTCTGTGCTGTCGTAACTGTGTTGTTAGAATACCTGTTTGATTTCATCACTGGGTTCGCAATTAATTATGTCTCTTTATTTTCTGTGTTTTGTCCATATTATCTTTTTTTAATCATTGTTTGGTTCCTCTATCTTTCACTGTGTTGTCGAAGGTTCTTGTTTGCCTGTATTTACGGTTCTCGTTGCGACTGTCTCGTCCTTATTCGTCTGTGTTGTGAAATCGTTCTAATTATTTCCACGAAATTCTTTCTGTGCTCTCTTTACATTTAACATTTGACATCGGCTCATTTTGGTTTATTTTCTGTTTTTAGTATATTTTCTATATCATACAGTTCAAAATAGCAATGGCATATGTCCAGAATAATTATTTAAATCAATCTTCCCCAGTTCAAGAATGAATAAAATAACCTAGCTATATAATTATATAACTTTTATAAAATAGGTACATTTATAAATATGTATACATATTATTCCCAAATTTATGCTGCTAAATCTCCATTACGCTATTCGGATACATAATGAAACTACAAAATCTCTTGCTTAGCCATTATAAATGATTTTTATCACAAAAAAATTTTACTTGATTATGAATCCCTGAAAAATTATTGCTCTGCAAATACTTTTTCTGTATGTTGTGTCGTTCAAAATCAAAACTAATTAACCCAATGTCTCACAAAATTCTTGAAGATGAATAAAGCATATATTGTTCTAAAGAAAAATACCTATGTGTTACAAACCAATTGTTATTTTCAATGAATTTATTTCAAATTTATACAATTTTTCTAAAAATATTATTTAGGTACTATTAAGAACTTAGTTTTAATTTTTATATTTTTTTAAAGGAGTCAGAAGTATATTTTGTTCACAAAAGTAGCTCGCTGTAGAAAAATTAAAGTATTAATAATAAATAAATCTCGTGGGTAAATATGCATGCAGCAAATTATTCCTCTTATAATTACTCTTTATACCTGCTTGACCATGAACTACCTGTACAATAACATAGGTACAGATTCTTACTGAAACTTTACTTTCATATTAGGTTTCAACTGCATAGGGAAAAGAAGCACATTTATTCACTACATACTCGTAGTACTTACCTATTTGGAACTACATATCAATGAATTTTCTTTTAGTGTTATGTTTGTATGTTTATTTTAAGAGACATTTTTTTAATTGTCAAATTGCAGAAATTTGTACTTTAGAGATAATATTGTGCTAGCTGTGATATGTAAAACCTTTTTAGCCTCCAGTTAACGTTAAGCAACGGGATTGGTTGTCAGTTTGTTTGGGGCACTATTCAAAAGGTATGTTAACTCCTGTTGTTGGCTGGAATTGTTTTGAAATTATGTGATAGTGAACCAGCTTGCATAACTATTTTTGACTGCTTGATTCTAAATCACTTAATCAGCAATTTAGTCTGCAATAGTTAATAGCTAAATCCAGTGTGATTTAAGAGACCTCTGTTTCGAACCGACTGAGCTATACGATTTCATAATTCTTTATGCCGGAAACTAGAGAATTAAAAACTAATATCGAGCACCTAACCTTGTTTAAATTAATTAAAGAACTAACTTTTAAATAGCTTTGGAACTTTTGAAATACAGAGCACCAGAGAAGTTTCTTAGTTAGGCAATGAATATTTTCTTGATTATATTAATGTGGAAAGTATTATTTTTATCAATTACCAGAATATATATATTTATTATTATTTTAATACTTGTAATGCTACTCGAGATAATAGTGTACTAAAAATACATTGTGCATGTTTGTTGATAAATGTATGTGTTTTATGGTGTTAAAGAAAATTCATATACAGAGATAGATAGTTACTTGCTGCAACAACATTCAGAGGGATGCCATTTTAAAGAGTGGATAGTACATAACTACGATAAATAACTCTATTTACTATAAATTATGCACTACACTAATACATTAAACCTTTTCACACTGTTACTCAAATGCTTTTTCTACCGCTACCAGACTTGTGGCTTTACTTCAACACGAATCTAATCCGGCAAAATCATTCCTCTCGTTTCTCCGCGCTCCACGAGGCAACTCCTGTTGCCGCGGGGGCGAACTAATTTTCTTAATTAAAAGACTTCCCTGAACAGGTGGTAGTTACTAATTTTCGCTAATCTGTCTTCCGCGCGTGAATTTTCAGATAATCCGCACACCGTTAGGAAGTAGGCCCTACGAACATTTAGGGCCCACGTTCACAGTCTCTCTCTCTCTCTCTTCTCCATCTCTCTCGTTCCTTAGCAACAGAGACATTAATTTAGGTTTACCAACTGTGCAATAGCTGTGTGACGTCACCACACACAAGTACTTCCACTTAGTGTGCTTTCAATACTAGTTACTAACCGCGGCTTCGTTCGCACAAATATTTTACCATTGAAAAATAATCATGCGATAAATTACAAACATCACGGCTACACATGGTTTCATTTAGTTGGAAAACAATGGTTGTAATTTAAAAAGTTATGTCTTGTGCGATCCTGATTATCTTTATTGATTTTTACGACGGGTGTCCATTTATTTCTCGATGCATAGTATTATGAACTATATACACATTCATAAAATAATACTCACCTAAGTTACAAGTTACTCCATGAAGGAGTGAAATTTCTTAAAACTATATGTTTATTATCCAATTATTTTGAATTATATCGGGTAAGAAAACGTATCTATCCTACTTTGGAAATGCTAAGCATGTACAAAAGAAAACACACAACGTTCACTTCACTAGGAACGAAACTACAAAAACAGTAGAACATAGAATAGATAATTTTGTAGTGTTTTAGTAATACCAAGTTTATTAACTCCCCCTTAGTGGGTTCGGATAAATTTAATTTCTGTACTAAAGCAAATTAGCCCACAATACACACCTTATGAGTGGAATTTCGGAACAAGGTAAATATAAGTTTGTTGTTACTGTATGCTTCTTATTAAAGCCCAATATTTTAACACCACTTTCATTGGTTTGAATGCATGAATTTAATTAAAAAACAAAACTTAACAACTTTTCACCCAATATGTGGTCAAATTTTCTTTTTCTTTAAAAATAAATATTAAGTATAAATTTAAAAAGTCTAATTATTTATCACGTAAATATATACAATGATATGTTTCTGCAAAACTGAAATAAATATTTATTACACCCACAAATACTTCTTTTCTTCTCTTGTATAGTAAAATGAATTAAAGTATTCACATATATTTACTCATTTACACTTTATTGAATATTAATTTTATTCTGCGTTTGATAAACACACATAAATAATTTTTAACATGTTTTTTACTTTATGAAATACAGTGAAATTGTAAATAGATTACTGTAAATAACAAATTTCTGAATGACATAGTCATGTTCCCAAACCAGATGTTTGGCATGCTGTCGCCAGTAAAATCACTGTTTTTATACAAGTTTATGTTTTTATAAAAGAAACATTTTTAACCGTCATAAATTTGGCCTGTATAAATTATTTTTATGAACTGTGATTTAGAAACCACAAACCCCAGCTATCTGTAAGATTAATAATTTATACATTGTTGCAAATTGGCCGTGATTTTTATAGCAAGGAAATTGGTAATAAATCAGTTTCGACCTGTGGCGTGATTCATATTAATTAATGTTCCCCGAGTACTTATCTTTATTGATTTGGTTAGCTGGAATCTTAAAATTTCCCATTACCTTTGTCGTAAAATCCTACCTTCAACCACTCGTCAAATAAACTTTTTTTTTTTTACCTTCTCGTGGTTCTACGCTAGAGGCATTAGTTGAATGGGAATACCACTTTTAAGTAATCTAAGAATTTTAAATTCTTGAAAATAATTTAAGGAGATACCATCACAGAATTTACTTTCAACTTCCAACGTCTTGTACCGCTCGAACTGATGCCGAAAATTGTTCATTGAAAATAAGTTTGAAAAATCACACCATATTTTGAATCAGCTCATTTATCGATCTGATCCTGAAAACTCTTATGGGACCTTCTCGGTGATTCAGCAATAAAACTTAGGTGGCACTATCAGAATTCTGAGAAATCAATCCCATTAGTTGTTGTGAATATCACTGTGCGTGCAGTAAATCTCTCGTGTAGCCAAAAGTTCACCAAGAAAGGTGCCCAAAAAATATATCAGTTCAATTTAAAGTGTTATTTTGCGTATAATATAGCAAATAATTTATTACGATTATTATAAGGTAAAATGAGTTTGTTTTAATACAAACATTGCATTGCGAACCTCACACTAAAAATATTCAGTGTACTATGAGAGTAGTACAGAGCACTGAAATTGTGCTTTAAAACTTTTGTTTACGTTTTACTGCTGTTGCTGATACATGACGCAATTATTTGTTTTGTTTACAGGTACGAAAACAAATCATAATTAAACTGCTTTGTGTTTTAAATCCTTTTTCCGTCACATTTACAGACGTTGCCAAGTGACAGATTGTTTAAATAACTATTAACCTTATATTTTTGAGATCGTTAAAATTCGTTTTCTTTGATTTCCTGGACGGCGCCCTGTGATTGGTCGAGGCTTTGGCGGCGCCTCAAACTGAGCGCATGGCGCCAGGAATGATGGGAAATGGAACGTTTTGGTCCGGTTTTGTGAAATACATCCTCCCGTCAGAACTTCCTAACGGAAGCACTAAAAACATAGTAATTTTTTACGTGTGGCGGGCAAAATTCATGTCTGTGTCGGCGCCAGACAGTGTATTTGAGTTTGTGCGCGTGAGTGTTTCGCGTGATCCACATAAACAGATTGCGTGTGAAAGTGCGTGTGGTTCAGGTATCCTGCATCCAGGTGGGCCTTTTTGAAAAAGTCGTTACAACGCATTTTACTGACGCCACATAGTTTTCAGGAAATTTTAACAGACGTGTTTGTATGAAAATTAAATTGTGGTGTGGCCTAGAACTGAAACTGTGTAAATACATACTTTTCCATTGTTTTCCTCGGCCTAATTTTTAACAACACGATCATAAACAGTTAGACTGATACAACTTAGTTCAGAGGTCCTAATTAACGGAATTTTTGTTGCTTTATCGCTCTGAAAAAAAATACATTAGAATATTTATTTCTGAAAATAAAAGGGTTTGTGGCCACATACTGGCAACTTTAAATAGTTTTTTTTTCTCTTTTAAACATTCTATTTATTTTTGAATGGTTTTGGCGTGGCCTACTATCTGTCTAAATATTACTTTTCCTTCTTAAAGAATAAATATTAGCCATTTCTTTTATTATTCATGTTGGTTATCATTATGGATTTTGCATGCAAAAATCAAATCAGAGAGAATACATTATTTAATATCTGCACACTTAGCCAAGTGTTTATTACATTAATAGCGAGTGAGAAAATAATATCTTTGAATAAATCTTTAATAAGAAATAAACTGTCATAGAAATTAAGAATTTAAAAAAAAAAATCCTCTTAATTCGCATACAACAAGTTCCTGAATGGAACTACATATGTTTTCAATGACTAGAAAGAGGCTAGTCACGTGGAATACAAATTGACATTCAAAAAAGAGAAATTTTGAAGACATAGTTTTTTTAGGGGACGAAATTCTACCTTTCTTCAAAGAAAATATTGTGTTTTTAAACAGTCATTGCAATTGGAGAAATTGTGTAATTAATTAATATGCATTCGAGTTAATGCGAGAATTTGTAGGGATACTACTTTGAACTTTGAACTTTCGAACTGGCTTTTCCCCTCCTGCCGTTTGGAGTCAATCCTCCCCACCCCTGTCCCACCAGTTCACCCCTTCTTTTCTCTGTTGGCGCTTGCGCAATGGTCTGTGGGCTCATGCCAAAATAGGCCTGCAGAGGCCTTGCTCGCTTTCATTTACCTTTTACATTACATGTACTTAGTAATATCCTGTTGCGTTAGGGTCTCGGCGGTGTAAAATTACCGTAACTTTGTTCACTCTTCAATGTGTGACATAATCGGTCGACGGGACATAGCATGTAAGTAACTGATTTCCATCTGACAGGTTGGCTCCGTCTTTGGGAAATAGAAGTTTGTCGTTAAATCGTTATATTTTTATTTCTTCTTGATGAATTCCCTTTTCCTTATTAATTTTATTTGGGATCCGAATTTTTTGAGGGCTTTTACACTATGTCTCGTCGAACCGTATTGCGTGAGCTATTCAGGCCTTCCCTGTTTGCTTGTTTTTTTTTTATTTTTAGTTTACTGTTGACCGGGTATGTTTAACTTATTATAAATTTGGAGGCTGTTCCTTTGTTTGAATTAACTTGATCGTCTATTGATAAAATGTATCGTATGATTTCTGAATTCTTGCTCTGCGGCGCAAACCGTCTTCTAACCTATGTCTTTTGGAACGCAGTAGGCTATGTGTCTCATAGGGTTGTCTATTTGGGTAATGGTCCGAGATAGGTCGAGGTTTTGATAGTTAACTGTTAAAAGTGTCCGTTGTTTTCCTGTATACGTCCACCTATCTACGTCAGGAGGATTCTCTATTAGTCTGTGATATATTTTTATTGGACGCGTGTTCTTGTGTGCTACTTTACGTTTCTGTACGCCCCTGGTAGGGTCAGGTTTGCAAGCAAGCCATTTTCTTCTAATGATAAATATAATTATTTTTCTAGGCTCGAACATAATACTGTAAAAGTAATTACGTACCTCTTTGATCAGACGTGATTTGTAATAGTTTAAGGTTATTTCTACACCATTTAATGAACTTTGTTTTAGTTCCGACTAATGTTAGACGTACGAAATTGTGTATAACCTTTAAAATATTGATCGCACATATTTGTATTATATGGTTACGTTACATGAAGTTTAAATAATGTTGAAATATTTTAATACCACGTGTTATCCTTTGTAAGCTAATGCAATTTTGGCACATATGTATACAATTTTTTCCTATTGAGTTACGTCGCACATTTTTGTGCGCGAGTAAATATGTCCACTGAAACTTCCCCTCGATGTACATGTACAATGATTGTCAATGGACCGATGTTATTTTCAATAAAATACCTACGGGTGTTTGATACTGAATGTCACAATTATTTTCATCCACAGAATTTTCATTGTAATAAATATGCTTGGTATTGATGAACGTTAGGTGTTTTAGTATCAATACAATTCTGTGGCTGCGTGATTCCTAACAATATAACTAGGGCCTAAACTGTTTTACTGCGCTTTGCTCAAATGTTTGTTTTATTTTACCACTGATCGTTTGAAAGTGCAGTTCTAAAGTTACTGGGTGGTGTCTCGGATCCAGGATTCGAACCCGGTATCCTGCAACTTTTTTGTATGAGCTACGCAAAATGGTAATTTATGCTGTTTAATAAAAAGAAACTGTAATAAATATGCAACAAAACTAAACGTTAACATCATTAACAACCCGAGTAATAAATAAAACTTGTTTTCATAAATAAATATTTAAATCGTATTTTCTAATCAGTGTTATGTTAGATCAGAGTGTTGTTTAGGAATGGAACCGTCTGTTATCTATTGACTGGACATTTCAGCCCAGCATTGAACGACATGTGTGCCAGTTTGACATGTGCAATAGCGAGCACAGTTGGTGCGTTGATCACATGGAGTTGGGGTATTGTCAAGAGATGGCATGTTTAACGTAGTTAAAGTCACTTTTTTTTCACATCGCCATTGCACCAAGGAAAGTGCTGCTTCCAAATGCCCAAAATTTTCACCACCCTAATTCCCTGACTTTTTTGTAATTAAGTTGACAAATATAATTATGATTACAACAAAAGTCTATGTTGAAACAGCTAATAAGAAGAAACATTTAATGAATAATTAAAAGAGGACAATTGTTTTTATAAAAATAAAATAATAATAACAAAATATTAATTGTATAACAGTCTATCATGTAACAATAAAGGGTCATGGTAGTTGAGTGAAACATGTGCCTCTAGCCAAGGGGATAAAAGTTTGATTCACAGACTCGTATAAGCCAAGTGTTCCGCATGTAGGAGAAATGGCTCATGTATGTGTTTGATTTTCTCAGGGTATTCCCATCACCCAAAATATCAAACTTCACCCAATTTTCTATTCTCATCTTATACTCCCCTCATTTGTCTGTAATAAACGACGACCTATGCCATCAATATCTCGTCCACTATTTATAAAACAACCAACATAATTTGTAATATATTTATTCCTTGAAAGCTGTTTTTCAGTCTTTTTTTAAATTCAATTTTGTGTCAGCTTTTACCTGGAAATTATAACTTGGTTTCAAAGTTAATGTAAAACACAACTGAATGTATGCCTGTTTAATGGGGACTGCAAACACGTTTAATGTTCGAATAATTTTTAATCCGGTACCAATTTAGCTGCTCGTGTTTAGATATATTTGGGTGACTTCCAACTGGTGGCTGAGTGAACTGAAAATGCTGTCAGGTCGCATTATGTACTGGGCTCCCTCGTGTGTTTTCACTTCACTCTGAGTTTATCGTCCCAATCAGTTTTCGTTTCAGCAGGCCTGCAGTGTTTTCTATTTTTTTAGTGGATTACATTTCATATTTTAACACTTGATATTCCAGTTAAAACTAGATTCAAGTTCGATTATTCTGAAAAGTCACTAATCTGGTATGCCTGCGGTCCCGAAAAGATGCATTAAAGAATTTTCACTATATTAACACAAAGTACTGAACCATTTGTGCCAACACAAATAAATACTAACCTAGAATTGGTTACTCATCACAGACTTGGAATATTCTGCCACTGTGTGTACTGATAAGCGAAAATGACGAATATTTCCTTGAAAACTCTGGAATCAACTTGATCATTAACGAAGAATTATCATTTCATATTCCCAAGAAAAAAACATAATATAATCAGACCATGGTTAAAACTTTTAAACACAATTTTGCCAGATAAGCATTACTACGGCATGTTACAATGTTGAAAAATGTGACTGATAGTTTTATAGTGAAACTCCAAACCATTAATATATTAATTGAAAATTAGTAACTATTTTATCACGAATCTGTTTCACTTTAATTTTTTTAAGTGCAGGAAACACAGCCATCTACCTGCAGTGAGATAAAATGCTGCCGGTAGGCAGGTGAACCCATTGCTTCCACTACTAAGTTCTGGTAAGCACGAGTGGTACATAGTAGTATATAATAGGGGCAGCTGGGACTGGCGCTGGCGCGTGGTGTGTGGCCGGTGATGTTTTCCGCCATCTTGGATTGTGACGTCACGGCGGCCATCTTGGATGGTTGTGACCTTGACCTTTAACCTTGACATTTGACCTTCAAAATGTGTCAAAATCCGCCAAAATTGGGCAAAAATTGCCCAAAATTCCTCAAAAATCGCCAAAATTTACATTTCTTAGGAAAGAAATTCCACCAAAAAATCTCAAAAAATTCCTCAATTCAAAAATTAGAATTTCGAAAATCCTCTAAAGTCGTTTTGTCCTAGAAAGAACCCTAATTCCTAAAACTGGCTTAAAACTCCTAAGAGATAGCCGCTTATAAGCCATTTCTAGGAATAAGGATACCATGACCGCCATCTTGGATTATGTCATCACCGATGCATTTTTCGTTACGGCCGCCATCTTTAACTTTTTTATTTACTATCCGATTTTAAAGATTTTTTTTTAAATTTATAAAAAAAATTAAATAATAAAATTTTAATAAAACATTTATAAAAAACAAACATTAACGACACGGAGTTCGGAGTCCTCGGTTCGAACCCGGTGAGGGCAAAAAAAAATTAAAAATGGCGACAGGCTCCTTCCTTAATGGTGGCTGCAGGCAGACTGACTCCCACCACTTTTCTTAAAGCAGATATATCGTCACCTAGTATGACGTCATGTCCGCCATCTTGTCTTCGTTGCTGGAGACCACCATCTTGTTTTCGTCGGCGAGAGTGCGCTGACGCCATGTTAGTTTAATTCTTATCAGCTAGAGTGCAGTAATCATTTATTACTAAGGTGCCCGCCATCTTGAAATTTGGACGCCATATTGAAAATCCGTAATTATTTAGCTAGAAATTCGGGAAAAATTACTAAATTCGTTAAATAAATCACTCATTAATTTACATATTGATTCGATCCGCTCCTGTCCTTGGTTCGATACCCGATCGATGCAATAATGTTTAATTTTATGTAAAAAATAATAATTTCAATAAACCATGTTCAACATTCGTAAAGAGACTCTAAATCCTCTACGACCACCATCCTATCAGACATCAAGACCACCATATTTTGGAAATGCGTAATTTTAATGCTAGAGATCCGGGAAAAAGTTCAGAAATCATTAAATAAATTTCCGATCAATAAACTGATTAATTAGATCGACTAAGGTCCTTGGTACGATCCCAGGCCGATACAAAACAACTTTAATATTCTTAAAAAATACTAAAAAAGTGTTAGGTTTGAGAAAATAAAAACACCACAAGTTCTTTTAAAAAAACTTTTATTACATACTTACTACACTACTACAAGTACAAAAAAAATACACAGACAAATTACTAAAGTTTTGTGGATTTCTCGATTCAAACAGTCTTCTTGTTGTATGGTACTACAATTGTGTATTACATAATCCCGTAATTTCAAGTTTTTGATCTTCTCACAGTACGTGCAGTCGGGTGATGGAACACCGCTGGATGCTCCTTCCTTCATCAATGCCACTGGAACTGTTGACAACCATTGTAACACTGCTGACATGTTAACTTCTGAAGCCTTTGAGGTCTGTTCTGCGGAAGATGTTGCACGCGTCGAAATCTCCTGCTGTGCTGAGAGAGCAGGTGTAGCTGTAGACGTCGTTGTCATCGTGCTCTGCACTGATGATGGTAGACCTTCGATCCAGGTTGGTATATATAGTGGTAATGATGCCATCGAGTTCCCAAGAATAGCTAGATACCGGTCTATTATGTTATACAAGTCTAACTATCCGATCCGTTCATTACCGCAGCCAGAGACGGACTGAAGTCCATATCACCAGGGTCTCACTTATATAGGCTCATCAGTCGGTACAACACATGAGTCAAAACAAGAACCATGTTCATTATACTCACACTTAACTTTCTCGGAGCATTTTTTATAATGAAGATGTAAGCTATCAAGACGTGAAATTAGTTTTTTGCACTTATTGCACTGAAATTGTATTCTTTTAACATTATAAGAACAACTGCTTCTTTCATGTCTGCGAGCATTTGAGGTGATAGTAAATGATGCGTCACAGTATTTGCACTGACGCAATGTATGCTCTTCATTAGTTGAAGAATCCATTGCTGACGATGAAACTTCGGATGATGGTGGTATCACATCTGTTGAAATCTCCTCCAATGTTGACGACGTCGTTGCCAACGGTATCTGCTCCAACATCGTCGGCGCTGACGTCATGGTTCCCGTAGTCGATGATACATCCTCCATCGAGTACGACGTTAAAGTCGGTAAAGATGCCATCGAAGTCTCAAGAACAGGTAATTACGCGATTTATGCACCAGAAGAAACAAACTAGGTGATCCTTACACCGCCGACGTCAGTAACAAACTGAGCGTCCTGCTGTCTAGGACTCGCTTATATACATGCACCATATGGAATAATACGCTAGTCAAATCAAGAACCATTTACAATAATACTAGAGTCAAATCAACAAATTAAAAAAGAGGATCATTTGATCGAAAAAAAAATTCGATCGCTCCAATATACGCCAGGCTCCAAGAGCTACAATTAACGTCATCAGATCCATCTACATTTTGCTCCTATGCTTCAATTGATCATTAGCTGCAAGTGCTCCAACAGCTCCATCAGCTTCAACACGTAATGTACGCAATGTACACGCAATACATGCAATTTACACGCAATAAATGTAATGATTACACAGTACACACAGGAAACGGAATGTACACACAGTACACACAGGAAACTAAACGGACACACAGTACACACAGGAAACTAAACGGACACACAGTACACACACAGGAAACTGAACGTACACACAGGAAACTAAACGTACACACAGTACACACACAGGAAAGGAACGTACACACAGTACACACAGGAAACTGAACGTACACACAGTACACACAGGAAACGGAACGTAAACACAGTACACACACAGGAAACGGAACGTACACACAGTACACACAGGAAACTGAACGTACACACAGTACACACAGGAAACGGAACGTACACACAGGAAACGGAACGTACACACAGTACACACAGGAAACGGAACGTACACACAGTACACACACAGGAAACGGAACGTACACACAGTACACACAGAAAACGGAACGTACACACAGTACACACAGGAAACGAAACGTACACACAGTACACACAGGAAACGTAATGATCACACATACAGTAGCGGAAACAGACACAGGCTTAGTTGGAAATCAGAATACAAGAAATAAAAACATTAAATTTTTACTTTCAATATTTTATTACTTCTCAACATTACACAAATACAAGTAAAAGAAGCCATTATTGTATGTAGCCAGCTTTCCTCAGTTCTTTGAGTATGAAGGATATTTCTTTGATGCACGGATAGTTTCCTGCACAAAGCGAGCCATGTAGAAGTCTTAGCCGGTCAACCAATATGTTTGGATCTTTCCATGATGCGTAATCAATCTCTTCTACCACCATCTTACTTGCTTGTTTATTATAAATACGTTTAATATCACAATCGTCCCAGTGATCATAATAAGCATTATCAGATTTATTTATTATAACACGGCGTTTCCATCGTTTAGGTCTCAGGACATCGCCACATTCTACGATCTTGTCAGCTCTAGGTGCTTCATCACAGTCTATGCCTTTGTCAACAGCCTCAGAGTCACTGTAACAATCACTGTAGAAGACATCCTCTTCACCCAGATTACCGTATGAATTCGCTATCGATGATGTCGAAGTGTCTTCATCGTCTTCATGCTCCCTTTTTAGGAGTCCATCATTTTTACAAAGAATGGAGGATCTACTGAACATAGGCTTGAATGTATTCTCACTTTTCACGGTGTTGATACTTCCATTAGTTTCAGTCTTCCCGAAGCCATTAGCATCCTTCAATTTATGTTCTTCCTCACGATCGGGTGAGCTAATACCATCACGCTCAGGACAAGGAAAATTATTGTCATAATGCAGATCACTCTTCTTTAGTCTAGTGGATCCATCGGTGTCCTTTATGCCGTAAGTAGTCTTGACTTTACATGTTCTACCATGTCTTTTTAAGCTGTCAATTCGTGTTAACAACCTGCTACAACGATTACAGCTTAACATGTTGCGTAGTGGGTTTCTAGCACAATCATTCTTCTCATGACGTCTAGCATTCCTTCTCATGACAAAATCCTTGCCACAGTATCTACAGCGGCTTCCTTCCGATTCAGCTATAGATAACAAACCACGATCCATGGTAGCTTCTGTGACTAATGTTAGATACAAACTGTCAGTTTTCTCCAATTGGAACCATTTCTTAAATAGAGTTTTTGAAATATTTCATCAGCGAGAGTTAAGTTATCTAATGCAAAGCAAATTGATGCAAGTAGTTCTGGCTGTCGTCAACAGATGGCGCCACGTGTTGCTTGCAGGTAAATAATATATATTTCATTAATGTGGGATGCGGAACGCTCACTATCGATCGCAAAGGGAGGTTGGCTTCGATAGTATCCAAGGAGAAAAAAGTTCGTCCTTCCTGCTAGTGCTTCTCAGATTTCTCACGGTCCGCCATCTTGGATTACGACGTCACGGCGGCCATCTTGGATGGGTGTGACCTTGACCTTTGACCGAAACCGCAGGAATGATCGCAAGCACAATGGTTCTAGTACAAGCCAGATTGTTTGAATTTTTTCGTTTTTATTTATAATTTTTTATTAATTTTTTTTTGTATTTTAATGATATCAAAGAAAACTTGTGGCGGTTTTCTCCGTGTGCTCCTGATTATTCTTGCCAATATTATGATGGTTTTCTCCGTGTGCTCCTGATTATTCTTATCAATATTTTGATGGTTAATCCATGTGCTTGCGATCATTCCTGCGGTTTCGGTCAAAGGTCAAAGTCACACACATCCAAGATGGCCGCCGTGACGTCGTAATCCAAGATGGCGGACCGTGAGAAATCTGAGAAGCACTAGCAGGAAGGACGAACTTTTTTCTCCTTGGATACTATCGAAGCCAACCTCCCTTTGCGATCGATAGTGAGCGTTCCGCATCCCACATTAATGAAATATATATTATTTACCTGCAAGCAACACGTGGCGCCATCTGTTGACGACAGCCAGAACTACTTGCATCAATTTGCTTTGCATTAGATAACTTAACTCTCGCTGATGAAATATTTCAAAAACTCTATTTAAGAAATGGTTCCAATTGGAGAAAACTGACAGTTTGTATCTAACATTAGTCACAGAAGCTACCATGGATCGTGGTTTGTTATCTATAGCTGAATCGGAAGGAAGCCGCTGTAGATACTGTGGCAAGGATTTTGTCATGAGAAGAAATGCTAGACGTCATGAGAAGAATGATTGTGCTCGAAACCCACTACGCAACATGTTAAGCTGTAATCGTTGTAGCAGGTTGTTAACACGAATTGACAGCTTAAAAAGACATGGTAGAACATGTAAAGTCAAGACTACTTACGGCATAAAGGACACCGATGGATCCACTAGACTAAAGAAGAGTGATCTGCATTATGACAATAATTTTCCTTGTCCTGAGCGTGATGGTATTAGCTCACCCGATCGTGAGGAAGAACATAAATTGAAGGATGCTAATGGCTTCGGGAAGACTGAAACTAATGGAAGTATCAACACCGTGAAAAGTGAGAATACATTCAAGCCTATGTTCAGTAGATCCTCCATTCTTTGTAAAAATGATGGACTCCTAAAAAGGGAGCATGAAGACGATGAAGACACTTCGACATCATCGATAGCGAATTCATACGGTAATCTGGGTGAAGAGGATGTCTTCTACAGTGATTGTTACAGTGACTCTGAGGCTGTTGACAAAGGCATAGACTGTAATGAAGCACCTAGAGCTGACAAGATCGTAGAATGTGGCGATGTCCTGAGACCTAAACGATGGAAACGCCGTGTTATAATAAATAAATCTGATAATGCTTATTATGATCACTGGGACGATTGTGATATTAAACGTATTTATAATAAACAAGCAAGTAAGATGGTGGTAGAAGAGATTGATTACGCATCATGGAAAGATCCAAACATATTGGTTGACCGGCTAAGACTTCTACATGGCTCGCTTTGTGCAGGAAACTATCCGTGCATCAAAGAAATATCCTTCATACTCAAAGAACTGAGGAAAGCTGGCTACATACAATAATGGCTTCTTTTACTTGTATTTGTGTAATGTTGAGAAGTAATAAAATATTGAAAGTAAAAATTTAATGTTTTTATTTCTTGTATTCTGATTTCCAACTAAGCCTGTGTCTGTTTCCGCTACTGTATGTGTGATCATTACGTTTCCTGTGTGTACTGTGTGTACGTTTCGTTTCCTGTGTGTACTGTGTGTACGTTCCGTTTTCTGTGTGTACTGTGTGTACGTTCCGTTTCCTGTGTGTGTACTGTGTGTACGTTCCGTTTCCTGTGTGTACTGTGTGTACGTTCCGTTTCCTGTGTGTACGTTCCGTTTCCTGTGTGTACTGTGTGTACGTTCAGTTTCCTGTGTGTACTGTTTGTACGTTCCGTTTCCTGTGTGTGTACTGTGTTTACGTTCCGTTTCCTGTGTGTACTGTGTGTACGTTCAGTTTCCTGTGTGTACTGTGTGTACGTTCCTTTCCTGTGTGTGTACTGTGTGTACGTTTAGTTTCCTGTGTGTACGTTCAGTTTCCTGTGTGTGTACTGTGTGTCCGTTTAGTTTCCTGTGTGTACTGTGTGTCCGTTTAGTTTCCTGTGTGTACTGTGTGTACATTCCGTTTCCTGTGTGTACTGTGTAATCATTACATTTATTGCGTGTAAATTGCATGTATTGCGTGTACATTGCGTACATTACGTGTTGAAGCTGATGGAGCTGTTGGAGCACTTGCAGCTAATGATCAATTGAAGCATAGGAGCAAAATGTAGATGGATCTGATGACGTGAATTGTAGCTCTTGGAGCCTGGCGTATATTGGAGCGATCGAATTTTTTTTTCGATCAAATGATCCTCTTTTTTAATTTGTTGATTTGACTCTAGTATTATTGTAAATGGTTCTTGATTTGACTAGCGTATTATTCCATATGGTGCATGTATATAAGCGAGTCCTAGACAGCAGGACGCTCAGTTTGTTACTGACGTCGGCGGTGTAAGGATCACCTAGTTTGTTTCTTCTGGTGCATAAATCGCGTAATTACCTGTTCTTGAGACTTCGATGGCATCTTTACCGACTTTAACGTCGTACTCGATGGAGGATGTATCATCGACTACGGGAACCATGACGTCAGCGCCGACGATGTTGGAGCAGATCCCGTTGGCAACGACGTCGTCAACATTGGAGGAGATTTCAACAGATGTGATACCACCATCATCCGAAGTTTCATCGTCAGCAATGGATTCTTCAACTAATGAAGAGCATACATTGCGTCAGTGCAAATACTGTGACGCATCATTTACTATCACCTCAAATGCTCGCAGACATGAAAGAAGCAGTTGTTCTTATAATGTTAAAAGAATACAATTTCAGTGCAATAAGTGCAAAAAACTAATTTCACGTCTTGATAGCTTACATCTTCATTATAAAAAATGCTCCGAGAAAGTTAAGTGTGAGTATAATGAACATGGTTCTTGTTTTGACTCATGTGTTGTACCGACTGATGAGCCTATATAAGTGAGACCCTGGTGATATGGACTTCAGTCCGTCTCTGGCTGCGGTAATGAACGGATCGGATAGTTAGACTTGTATAACATAATAGACCGGTATCTAGCTATTCTTGGGAACTCGATGGCATCATTACTACTATATATACCAACCTGGATCGAAGGTCTACCATCATCAGTGCAGAGCACGATGACAACGACGTCTACAGCTACACCTGCTCTCTCAGCACAACAGGAGATTTCGACGCGTGCAACATCTTCCGCAGAACAGACCTCAAAGGCTTCAGAAGTTAACATGTCAGCAGTGTTACAATGGTTGTCAACAGTTCCAGTGGCATTGATGAAGGAAGGAGCATCCAGCGGTGTTCCATCACCCGACTGCACGTACTGTGAGAAGATCAAAAACTTGAAATTACGGGATTATGTAATACACAATTGTAGTACCATACAACAAGAAGACTGTTTGAATCGAGAAATCCACAAAACTTTAGTAATTTGTCTGTGTATTTTTTTTGTACTTGTAGTAGTGTAGTAAGTATGTAATAAAAGTTTTTTTAAAAGAACTTGTGGTGTTTTTATTTTCTCAAACCTAACACTTTTTTAGTATTTTTTAAGAATATTAAAGTTGTTTTGTATCGGCCTGGGATCGTACCAAGGACCTTAGTCGATCTAATTAATCAGTTTATTGATCGGAAATTTAATTAATGATTTCTGAACTTTTTCCCGGATCTCTAGCATTAAAATTACGCATTTCCAATATGGTGGTCTTGATGTCTGATAGGATGGTGGTCGTAGAGGATTTAGAGTCTCTTTACGAATGTTGAACATGGTTTATTGAAATTATTATTTTTTACATAAAATTAAACATTATTGCATCGATCGGGTATCGTACCAAGGACAGGAGCGGATCGAATCAATATGTAAATTAATGAGTGATTTATTTAACGAATTTAGTAATTTTTCCCGAATTTCTAGCTAAATAATTACGGATTTTCAATATGGCGTCCAAATTTCAAGATGGCGGGCACCTTAGTAATAAATGATTACTGCACTCTAGCGGATAAGAACTAAACTAACATGGCGTCAGCGCACTCTCGCCGACGAAAACAAGATGGTGGTCTCCAGCAACGAAGACAAGATGGCGGACATGACGTCATACTAGGTGACGATATATCTGCTTTAAGAAAAGTGGTGGGAGTCAGTCTGCCTGCAGCCACCATTAAGGAAGGAGCCTGTCGCCATTTTTAATTTTTTTTTTGCCCTCACCGGGTTCGAACCGAGGACTCCGAACTCCGTGTCGTTAATGTTTGTTTTTTATAAATGTTTTATTAAAATTTTATTATTTAATTTTTTTTATAAATTTAAAAAAAAAATCATTAAAATCGGATAGTAAATAAAAAAGTTAAAGATGGCGGCCGTAACGAAAAATGCATCGGTGATGACATAATCCAAGATGGCGGTAATGGTATCCTTATTCCTAGAAATGGCTTATAAGCGGCTATCTCTTAGGAGTTTTAAGCCAGTTTTAGGAATTAGGGTTCTTTCTAGGACAAAACGACTTTTGAGGATTTTCGAAATTCTAATTTTTGAATTGAGGAATTTTTTGAGATTTTTTGGTGGAATTTTTTTCCTAAGAAATGTAAATTTTGGCGATTTTTGAGGAATTTTGGGCAATTTTTGCCCAATTTTGGCGGATTTTGACACATTTTGAAGGTCAAATGTCAAGGTCAAATGTCAAGGTCACAACCATCCAAGATGGCCGCCGTGACGTCACAATCCAAGATGGCGGAAAACACCACCGGCCACACACCACGCGCCAGCGCCAGTCCCAGCTGCCCCTATTATATACTACTGTACATATTTGTGATGATATGCAACATGTTCCATTCAAAATTAACTTAATACCATTATGCAGGATCATCAGCACATATTAACCAACAACAGCGACGAACACCATTTAAAGATTTTTTGGGGCAAAGCAAAAACAAAAACACAGTATCATAATAATACCACCATAAACTCTTTATATTATTGAAATAAAATATATTTAAAATTGGCATAAACCATGAAAATTTTGAAAGATAAAATAAAGTAAATGTTCCTTATTGTGTTTCCAATTGTTTTCAAAATAATATATTAAAATTAATAAAGAATTGTGTGTGTTTGTATGCGAAGCTGTATAATTACCAAAATATATTTGATCATAAAAATATTTATAAAACTCTTAAGAACATTGTCCTCGGGAGCAATTGCTCCATGTAACGTATTCAATTGTAATTTAATGTAACAAATAAAAATAAAGTTAGCAGTTAAATGTGTTTTTATGCAAAACTGTACCATTGCAAAAGTATATTTGATTTTGAAAATATGAGTTCTGAAAGGTTTTCCAAGTCGGTGGGCATGTAACACACATTTTTTATACCTCAAAACTTAAATATTAGCTTTATTATTATTAACTCAATTGAATGGATTTGCTGACCTATTTTTATGGCCCTCTACAACAACACTGGTGTTGTGAGAGGCTAATTTTACTACAATAGCGTTTTGCTCAATAATCTGTATACTTCTCCCCTGGCACCATCGAGGCTTGTGATTTTTATGTACGTGCAGTCACACAGGGGAAGTTGCTTATGATGTAACATTGTAGCTTGTTCAAGTAGATGTCTGCGCCTGTATTTAACGATAACACGAAATGGTTGTGTGTTAGATTTTTTAACAAACTGTAGTGTCTAAAATGCTTATTTGGTCTCCTGCTACCACCTTAATTTCTTAGCTTTCACACCACAGTGGGCACCGAAACAAACAATAACAAACATGTAAACATTATGCACAATGCATAAAATACCACTAAATAGAAACATGGCTTTAAGCACGAAATTATGATATTTAACAAACCTGTAAACTTCAAGACGCATACAATCGTAATGCAATTACCAGCTGCTGGCTGGTTAGAGTGTTGGCCCAGACAACTTTGTGATTTTTCAAAGAAAGGGCGGCAAATTTATGGAACCGAAAACATCGTTCAATAAAATAAATTGTTCACTTAAATCTGAATTTATTTATGGCTTCTCCAATGGTTTATTAAAAATCCCGCATAATTACATTAACCTAGCAACATTATTCCTTAAAGTTCTTCAAAACTTTATTAAATGAACTAAGTTACTGTAATAATCCAGCCATCTTTAATTTTTCCGAGTCGAGTTTATTTAAATTTTTACTAACATAAATTTGGTAAAAATTTAACGGTTTTAAAAATGGTGCCAAAGATCACGGAGTGTTCAAAAATCCAAGATGGTGGAATTCAAAGTGTGGCCAGGGTCTAGGTCACAAAAGAAGATTTACCTCAAGGGCTTTAATGAATTTATTTTTTGCTTTCAAAAATGCTTTGGAGACATATCAAGCCACAGACTTTTTTGAGTCGAGTTCGAGTTCACTTGGAGCCTGGTGTTAGGTAGGTTCCAACTATGCTCGGAGAATAATTCATTTTTACTTGGCTCCAACTCAACTCAAAACTGTGCAATGAAAGAAACTCCGAGATTCCTCCGAGACGAGTCTGCAAACGGCTTTTAATTTACGTATGTATTGCTCGCAGCAGCACAAAAGCGCTCCTGGTTTCATTTCGATGTGTAAGCATCTTAGCTCCCTGTACGCGGCATTTGATAGGAATGAAAAATGGAACGGAACGTTGACGAACTAAAATGTGGGACAAAGTTGGCGGTTCCGTCACGCGTAGCAACGTAAACCCGTACTTTTTTAAAAACAAAACAAAAAAAAATTGGTTGTCTGTAAAGTCGGTTTACGGACTTTAGTTCAACGTGACAACGTCATAACAAAACATTGATGAAATGATTGCATACCTTTATGAATAAAGTTTAATCATTTTTATTTTAATAATAAAAGAATAAATACTTGAAATTATACTAGTAATCAGAGTATTAAAATGCAAGAATATATAACCTTTATTGCCAAAATTTTTGTTGTAATAAGCAATGAAAACCACATTAACTTTTCACTTCAATTTATAAACAGTCAACGAAATAGTTCACGTGTAGATGACTTGTAATTAATTTTAAAAACTGGCGTTTAGCTATAAAGTTTAAGTATAATTATAAACAAGTTTTCAGATAAATAAATTTTAATCAAATATCTAACATAACCTATTATTACTGCACTCGCCGACATATGCTACATTTTTTAATAATAAAATAATAAATACTTGATTTATACTAGTAATCAGATTCATTTTCTTACGTACATTTGACGTAGAAATTATTTCATATTTTATATTTATAAACTAATTTTTAAGTTTTCACTTCTGTCGGTGCGGCGCAAGCGTACAATGAGCGTAAAGGGACACAGCGTAACGGAACAATGAGCGTAACGGGACACAGTGTAACGGAACATTGTGAGTAACGGGAAACTTTTTCGTACGTGCAGCCGGCGTTCATCGATTTATTAGACGTTGTCACGTCAAAAAACTGGGTACGTATCAAACATACTGGAGTGCCTAATGAAACTTCATTGTATTGAAACTACCCTGGAATACCAACGATGCTGTTTTGTGTGTATACCAAAGCCTAATATGTGTGTGTCACGAGTCAATTT
This sequence comes from Bacillus rossius redtenbacheri, assembly GCF_032445375.1. Lineage (NCBI taxonomy): Eukaryota > Metazoa > Arthropoda > Insecta > Phasmatodea > Bacillidae > Bacillus > Bacillus rossius. The sequence goes on along the minus strand of NC_086340.1, from coordinate 28,161,769 downwards.
TATTTATTCTTTTAAACTCTGGCATTGATTCACATGTTTTAATTTAATGTTGTATACTTACGTGCCAATTTTTTGAATGAACAATACAGTGCTATTAATAATATGTGTCATTCAAAAAAATTTTAATAATTTTCTTTTTCGATGATTATCGGACATGTTTGAATAGTGTGCCACGTGGCCTGGAATAACAGCATGAGGCTAACTTTGCCTACACAACTTGCCCGCACCATGCGCTTCAAAGCATCGTAGCTGTTTCGGAAAAAAACTGTAGCGCATCAAGTTAACTAACTTTACTTTTTGATCTTTTAAGTTACCCTGCCTACACCAGCGCACGAAAGGCATCATAACTGCTTCGAAACTACCCGAAGCTAATCAAATGCGCCAACTTTGAGAAAAATTGTGGGGGAAAAAAAATAATAAAAATTAGCCTAACCTACCTGGACTCACTTCGATCCTCTTATTACTATGTTTTTTAACAGAATATTAGTTATTTTATAAAAATATAAAACATTTTTTTTAAATTTTTCTTAAAACATATTTTTCATATATTTATCATTTTTGACAATATTTGAGGTCATTCTACGTTAACATTTGTGTCATAGTTTCGTATTATAGGTTTATTTGCATCAAGAACACTCGTCACCGAGTTTAGGTGTTCAAGCATCAATAGCGAGTACTGAAAGACTCACTCACATTCTTTTTTTATTCCGTAAATTTTCATTTATTTTTATTAGCACCAAGTATTTTATTTACCTCAGCGAATGCTGATGTTCCTCTGATTATTTTCTTTTCTAACGAATAAAGCGATCTGTTTTAATTTGTGATTTTCATTGTTTTTTGTTAGCATTTGTTTTGTAGAAAGATGTTCATACCGCGTGATATTGGTAATTTTTCTCCTAAAAGTATATTTATCTCCACTACATCCGTAATGTTTTTGCAGAATCATAAATCATTAGAAACACACATGATTCCATAATTGGGACGACAATGTTCATTGTGAACCATTTTTTTAGTTAGATAAATAGAAACCGAAATACAATATATTGGGTTAAGCAGTATTTATTTATTAACAATATTTTATAATCACAATAATTGTAAACATGTCCTTCGCTAAGGCAAAAGTCAAACATTAAGAGAATTTCACAGATTATAATATAGTATTATCCCCAATCAGTTCAAACACTGCACCAGTTTCTTTAACCTCTCTACATAGAAGTTCTCCGTCTGGGAATGGAATGAATGGATTGGGAATATGCATCATTGACTTCGAATACGCAGTGTGCCTTAGTACAGGCGCTCAGTAAACATCTTCGGAAAATCTTTAAGCAATCTCCGTACTCGACTCAAAAAATGATGGTTACCATTTTTCTATGACGAAAAGGGCGTAATATTGGTTGATATAATGAAACGAGGGTCAACAATTACAGCAAAAAATTACAAAATTACGATTGGCAACTGGTTTAATTTACAGGCGGAGAAACGTCTAGGCAGAGCGGTCAAAGAAACTGGTGCCGCGTTACGAAAAGGGCTCGGAACTGAATGGCGAGTAAAATAACTTTTCTTGTGATATTTTTTAATGAAAAGATGAAGCATAATTTAAAAATATCACTCGAACATCAGACTTTAAAATTTGTAAAACTTTATGACAAAAGTTGCTAGGACCTAGAAACTGTTAGAAACAAAATGGCAGCTTTCAGATCAAATCCCTCCTCTCACTTAGAAATTAATTTTAATACAAAATTTGAAGAAAAAATCTCATACTCTGCTGCTTTTGAGATAATTTTTCAAACCACACTTAACCTCCGTTTGCCCCCCTCGAATAACACATATTTCTTGTTTCTGTGTTTGTTTTCAAACTGTACCTTCGTTCCCGGACGCTCATATCGCCCTGGGGCGAGGCGGCCACGTTCAGAGGATCCCCGCCGAGCGAAGCGGTGTTTCACCGAGACCGCGCGTATTCCACCGCCAGAACACATGCTGCTTCTTCTTTGCCGAGTGTATAATTATATACACACACGCTACCGGGCCGGTGAGTTCGCTGCGCGCCTGCGGTGCCTCCCGGCGCGAGCCCGCCCGGCGTGCATGCGTTGAGTGTTGCGGAGCTGCCAGGCGTTATTGTTTCCTGCGAACGCTTTGTTGAAACAGGGTCGTACGCTATAGTAATTTGCTTCTAGTATTCTGTGTTTTTGCAAAATATATGCTAATAAAATCCTCAAATCTTCAATTACCATCAAATCTTTGGTATTCGAAGGATTTGGTATTTTACTGGATCAAGTCTTTCTTCATTCCTATCCTGTTAAGATTTCTCAATAAATTTTACTATTAACATCTGATCATACGTATATAATTACAATATTTTTTTTTTTAAATCTGGAAACTTAGTTTATGAAACAATTATTTAAATGGTGGAATGTTTCAACACCATAGTAAATATTCATTTTTACTTATTGTACATAAATTTATTTTGTACCATGACACATAGAAAGCGATTTCGGGAGTAAATTTGAGGTTGAGTTTCGAATTCGAAAAAAATGAGATTTGAACCATCACAAATTTTCACACTTTATTTTAAAATAAATCATAACATATTCATACTAAATTGTTTAAAAAGGTTTTTGCTACCAAACTATTCCTTATTTATTGATTTTTATTCATTTAGTAACATCTAAATGTAGCATGTACTGAAAGGCCTAGATTAACCGTTTGTGTGCGCCTTAGAATTCAAACTTTTTAGTTTTAATACACCATTCATGAATCAATAAAAATAAGTTTTTACAAAATCCAAAAAAAAATTGTTTGTCTGTAAAGTCGGTTTACGGACGATAGTTTAATGTGACAACGTCATAACAAAACATTGATGATATGATTGCATACTTTTATGAATAAAATTGAATCATTTTTATTGAATTATCACTATTTTGATTGGATACAAAGGAGTGAAATGAAATCTACAATTTAATTGATAAATTTACTTTTAAATGCACTCATTAATTCAAATATGTTTATTACTTTAACGAAGAGATTATTTTAACTATAACTTTTATACATGTTTGCTATTTAACTTCTACCAATCTGTGTTATTCTGTTAGGATAGGAGGATGATATAAAATGTAGGAAACGAATGGGAGTGTTTCAAGTTTAATGTGCCTCGAAAAAGTCAAATCGATGGTTGTTCCAATCGAGTGGAAGAGAGATAGATACGGCGCAAGCGTACATTGAGCGTAACGGGACAATGTGTAACGGGACAATGTGTGTAACGGGACACTTTTTCGTGCGTGCAGTCAGCGTTCATCAATTTATTAGACGTTGTCACGTCAAAAACAGATACTTTTATAATTATACAGTTGATGAATTGCATGTGCTGGGGTGATATTCATCTTAATAACAGAGGAAGCAGTAGTTGTGTTGGCACCTTGAACAGGTTATAAACGCCACAATTTTACAATTACGAGGTTGATTTAAATTATCCATATGAAAACCAATGTGATACAAAGTCTTCGTGTACGATTTAATTACAATTATTTCTTGAGAAATTATGAGCAATTCCAAATTTTCCATGATTGTGTGACTGTTAAAATAATGACGCCCTATGCCTCATGGGAAAATATAAAGAAATACTATACATTACACATTATTTCTGTTTATTGTGGTGTAAGTATCGTAAAAATTAAATATATATATCCCTGTCGGTACAGTCTACAGGCTTAGGTAGATTTTGAAGTGACTGATTCTTCTTGAAACATTTTGTAAACTTCTATAAACTCCTGGAACCTTGTAAGAACTTAATATAGCCTACACAGTATCCTATATGTTCACCAATACTTAAAAAAGATCTATGTAACATTTTCTCATATTCCACGAACATATTTTGAATGTTTTTAACTTAATGCATACAGCATTGAATGTCTTAACGAATATCATATAATGCCTACTAAGGTATTTATGTAATGACCTACAAACACCATTTTTCACCTCTTGCACCAATACGTAACGGTGGTTATTAATAAATTCCGACGAATTTAAGACTAAGAAAGTATTTATTTTTTTTATTCAACCACTGTTTTACCATAAAATTTCGTTTCATTAAAAATTGTTTCATAAAAGGTTTTATGTAAAGTTAAGGCAATTTACAATTAATTATAATATATTTGATAGTATATATATTTAAAAAAGTAATTGAATTTTGTATTGCCATCTTATTTCCACCCATTGCAGTAATGATTTGTGATATAAAATTTACTTAAGACAATAGTTTTCAAAAATATTTAAAAATTAAAAAAAAACATTAATTCGATAGAGTACATAGTAGAAGAATTTTAATGATTTTCCTACTTCAACCCCCGGTTTTTTGAACCCCTTCCAGTTAAAGTTTGTGTTATCAAAAATTTGTTTAAATAAAAGTTTTGGGTAAAAATTATAAGATTTACAAACAATTGGAACGATTTTGAAAGTGTACCTACTAAGGTAGTTATGAATATTTTTATATTCTACCTATCATTTTTTCAACCCCTGGCAGCAATGGTTCGTCAAATCCAAAAATTGTTTCAGACAAAAGTTTTAGATAAAAATTATAATATGAATACATAATTTGTATAAATTCGATTTTGTGCCTACGAAGGGAGTCATAATTGTTTTGTTCTCCAACCCTTGTTTTTTCAACGCATTGCCGTTGTGGTTGGCCGTACCAAAAACTTATTCAAACAAATGTTTTTGGTATAACTCTGATTAATTATAATACTTTCAAACGGATGTGATATTTTCCATATCATGGGAGTTAGATCGATTTTTTTTTAACCTTTCCCATTTCTACCCCTTGATTAATTCTTCTAATAATTTTTAAAATTTCTCCCGATTTTCTAGCAAAAAAATTTTGGATTTTCAAGATGGCGGTCATGACGTCATACTAGGTGACAAAATATAGACTTTAAAAAAAGAGGTGGGGGTCAGTCTGCCTGCAGCCACCATGAGGAAAGGATCGGTCACCATTTTTTTTGCCCTCACCAGGTTCGTACAGAGGACTCCGAGCTCCATGTCGTAAAAATATTTTTTTTAAATATGTATTATTAAAATGTTATTAATTGAATTTTTTTATAAATTTGAAAAAAATTTCATTAAAATCAGATAGTAAAAAAATATTTTCAAGATAGCGGCCATAACGGAAATTGCATCGGTGACATCATAATCCTAGATGATGTCAGAAGCTTATCGGAGGCTGTAGACATGGATGCTAAAGCCTCTTTTAGGAATTTGTGTTCTTTCTAAGGCAAAAGATTTTTGAGGTTTTACGAAATCCTAACTTTTGAATTTTTGAAGAAGAAAACGAGAAATTTTTCCTGAAAACGGGAATTTTTGAGTCATTTTTGAGGAATTTTGAGGAATTTTTGGGTCCAAGATGGCCGCCGATTCGTCACAATCCAAGATGGCGGTTGGCTCTACGCTCCACAGCCTGAAGCCTGTGCCCGGATGCCCTACTATATACTACTCATATGCGCGGTTGTTTCTTGGGGGTGGCGCGTCGAGTTATCCCCACTCCGGGGCCGTTGGTGCGGGCGGTGATCGCTGGAGCAGCCTTGAGCGGGCTCCACGTGGCGGCGTGCGGCTCAGGTTGAACCCCGCCATGCTGCAGGGATAGGCGGGTCGCGGTGGTAGGGACCCGCCTGCGCCTGACGCCACCAGACTATAGGGAGTGTTTGGGCAGAGGGCAACACAACATATTGTTGTGCACCGCGCCACGGGCCATATTCGCAAGAAAATATTATTTCATGTATGATTATTATTTTAATCAGTATTGTTTAACCGTGTTATGTGAGTACTGTTTTAGCTGTGTTGGTATAATGCTTTTCACACTTGAGTTTGACATGTGTAATAATTTGTCACTAATTATTATTTGATTAACCAAATTAAATAATAATTTGTCACTAACTTTTATTTGATTAACCAAATCACACACCATATTATAGTTTCGAGCCAACTATGAGGCGTGAATATTTCTCGTTCGGAGTGTAGCTGTGGGTGACTGTGACCTAACAAAGTAGCACTGAGCTAGGACCTGTTCGTATGCCGTGCTGTCACATTCACTTGCCAGATACCTGCCTCAGACTCCACACGTACATGTGGATAATTACTTAAGCTGCATAAACTACTTAACTATCGACAATCTTCAAGTTTAAGAATGATTTAAAATCTAATTTAATTGTACTCTGTGCAAGGTTTTTTTTTAATGTATGAGAAAATATATTTGTACTTCTCTATTTATTTAATAAATTTACAAATTTTATTATACGTATGGAAAATGTGGAAAATATTTATTGATTTGTGAAATTAACTTTATAAGTATTTTTATATGAATAGTGTGATTTAAAATGTAAAAAAGACGTATAGATTTTAGAGGTTAGCTTCACAAGTGTAATTTATTATCGGTATGTGAAAACTATGATTTGAAATTGTGGCTGGATGTGTTACTACCACTTCCATACCACAACCTCCAGAGCTCCCAGAGAGTAGCGTTAATCGCGCGAACCCACAACATAAAGAAAAAAATGAAATTCTACTGCCAAAATTATGCACGATATTTGAAGCCTACTCATTGTCAAACTTAAACCTCTGTGTTCAAATTTAAATATTTTTATCTGCAAAAAAATTTAAAAAGCTATAAGCATAATAAAGAATTAAGTAAGCTCCTAAGGAACATAGTAGACATAACAAAATACTCAAAAACCTTTTGCTAATTTGTCTGTTTGTCTGTTCGTCTTATGTTCCAGCATCAATTATTGATAACGGACAGATTTTACTGAATGTTTTCATTTAAAGTATCTACAATTTATGTATAAAAGTGGAAATAGTTATTGATTTATGCATTTAACTATATAAGTATAATTCATTTTTGTGTTAATAGTTTGATTGAATATGTAAAAAAGAAGTATATACTTAAGTGTAAATTACTTTTGGTAGGTGAGCACTGTGATGATGAAATGTCAAAAGTAACACAGACTTGTCTGATAGACTTTATAAGTGTAATTTATGTTTGATTGAAGTGTTTTTGATTTTTTCATTTCATTCAGCTAGAGATAGTGGTTTAACATCATGCCTAAAAATAATAAATTGTAAGAAGCAGATAAAAGGTATTATCAAAGGCAACATGAGAATAAACCACCAAAAAAGGCAAAGAGTGCAGAGTACGGAAAAAAGCTTCTTTTTTTCACTTGAGATCATACCCGCATCCTTACTATTCTCAGTTATTATCTCTCGTTGAATAAAAAATTCTAATAATATATCTCTATCTATACCTAATAAACAAGATGTTTCACTTATGTCACGCGTGGACTTTACGTACCATTTTTTTATATACATATATGATTGTACAAAGCATTTTTAAAGTCCACGAAGAAAACATTTGTATCTTAAAGTTAATATAGTCTGTTTCTGTACAGTATATTATTATAACTTTTTTTCCACGTCTGTTAATTAAGCGCTAGTTTAATTCTTGTATTTACAAAACATTTTTATGGTTTTATAAAAGTTTTGACACATGCACAGTCAAATGACAATTATTTGTATAAGTTTTGACAGTTTCATATTAAAAGTGCTGTATGACACGACATAAAGCTAAGTCAGCTTACTTTTTTTTTCATTGCTGCTTATGAATTTCACTGTAAATTTTTTTGTAATTTTCACTCCTCTGCCAGGAAATTGCAATTGATAAATTGATAAAAATAAAACTAATAAGTTTGCAATTTTTTTAATAGAGAAAAGTAAGTGATTAAGGTACTTGACGAGTTAAACAACATTCAGAATTCTTGTCACGCCATAATTCCGTGTTTGTTCATGCGAACAATAATAATCACTGTTTGGGTGGAACAGAATTAATGATCACGTTCGCGTAATTATTTGTCATGATTTACGTGGAGGCGAGTGCTAACGAAGATGAAGTGTCTTCATGACTTAATAAATTATTTGTATCCTAATTTCAGCACTGCGCCTGAAATTAGCCACAGGCAATGCACTGCGGTGAGATTGAACGCGAGGTATTCTTCATTCAGTATCTGGAATTTAGGAACCCAGTCAAAACCGACTTGAAACCGAGTGCTTCATCATGTATTGCTGTCCATTAATTTCAAACACAGGTTATTATTTTATTAATTTTCACCGTGTTATATATTATTTTGGTCATCTTTTTTGACTCTGGTTTTCAACCAGAAATTTTCGAAATGTTTGTAGAAATCATCAAAACATCCAAGTGAAATGCTCTTTCTTAATTATTCCATTCCATCTCAGTATACGCGAATGCGTTTTATCGTTCACATTTAGAACAATATACCGCAGCCGTACTCACATGCAATTTCAGTAAAGTTATTAGTTCAAATTAGTTTTTAAACACTGGAACATTACTTAAGCTATAAATGACTAATCCCGAAATAATTTGAGAGCTATTTACCATATCAAAAACTGTTACGCAACATAAAATTATATAATTTCATTAGATTATTAATGAATGATATTAAAATGACATTAGCTAAATAACCCCTTTAAGTAAACATAGTATTTTTAATCTTTCTGTTACCTTTGTTACACTTAGTGATATTGGTTGACATTGATTTTGACAAACCTTAGTGTAAGGGTTTATTACGGTGGTGTGCCATTACTATACAGTATCTATTTAAATTTACTATTACATAATTATTATTTATTTATATGATATATACATATATTGAGTTTTATTGCGGTCTGTCAAATATGTAAATAGTAAAGGTTATTGGTATATATTACTGTTTTGGAATGCCCAATACACAAATCATGTACCTAATATAAGGAACCAAACACATGTTTTAAATTATATTTTGTAGGTATAATAGCAGGAAGTTATGTGGGGTCCAGCTTTTATCAAAAGTCCAGATCTAATCGAATATTATTGTTTATGATAATTATAAAAAAACAATTTGAACTAGAAATGTTCTCGTATATCAATGTTGCCTCGACTTCAGTTCGGTAGATTCAGATACTCGTAAAGTCTACAAGACTACTGGTTTTAACACAAGTTATGGTAAGGAAAAAAATATTGAATATTGATGATTCTTTCCATAGCATCAATATCTGTGGCCATCCAATATATTCAGTCAAACCGATATTCGGAAATAGTGAAGATAATCAGCTCACCTCAGTTCTAGTTTTATGCACCTCAATTTACTCATAATAAGCATTATATTCTTCACAAATATCATTGCAATCATTTAATACCATCTTGATGTCTTAATTCAGTATTACATATTCTAATTGACATGATTCCAAAACTTTTTCAACAATTCAAATCATACTAGTCAAGCAAATTTTTCTATGGCCTGAGGTCATAGTTACCATCAAGCTTAAAAAAAGGAGAAACACTTATAACTAAATATATACTAAATACAATGGTAATATTAAAACAGTTAACATGTGCATTGAGAAAAGAATATGAAATTGCATAGACAACTATGTGAATTAAAGTTAAAATAATAGTATTTGCAGGCTGTTTGTATTACTGCTGCTATTAAATGGTCCCAAAGCTTTATAACTATGTATCACAATGTCATTGAATTAACTTATTTCAGTCTTTAACACATGTTTACATAGTTTTATACATATAAAATTATTTGTATATTATTTTTGTTTATTCTGAGAGGTCATTACCCGCTCAATTAATGTTTGTAGAAATCATCAAAACATCCAAGTGAAATGCTCTTTCTTAATTATTCCATTCCATCTCAGTATACGCGAATGCGTTTTATCGTTCACATTTAGAACAATATACCGCAGCCGTACTCACATGCAATTTCAGTAAAGTTATTAGTTCAAATTAGTTTCTAAACACTGGAACATTACTTAAGCTATAAATGACTAATCCCGAAATAATTTGAGAGCTATTTACCATATCAAAAACTGTTACGCAACATAAAATTATATAATTTCATTAGACTAATAATGAATGATATTAAAATGACATTAGCTTAATAACCCCTTTAAGTAAACATAGTATTTTTAATCTTTCTGTTACCTTTGTTACACTTAGTGATATTGGTTGACATTGATTTTGACAAACCTTAGCACTTTACTAAAGGGTTAATTTACATCTGGTTTTAAAATATCTATGTTTAATGAATTTATATAATAATCTCAACTAAATCACACACCGTATTATAGTTATGAGCCCACGAGCGTGTAAATATTTCGAGTCCAACAGAGAATATGCTAGTTAAAAGAAATTCAAACAAATATCGAGAGTGGAATATTATTAATTTATAACATCTGAAACAAGGGTTTCAATATGGCCTCGTGGCTGTACGGTTATCAACGCTGACTGGCGAACCACAGTGTGACGGTTCGAATCCGGGCCGAAGATAAAATTTTTTTTGTACTTGTAAAAATTAATACGATGCGCCCGACACTTCAAAAGTAATAAATATATTTGAGTAATGAATGCAAATAAAAGTAAATTTATTAATTAAATTGTACATTTCATTTCACTCCTTCTTTGTATCCATACAAAATAGTGATAATTCAATAAAAATTATTCAATTTTATTCATAAAATTATGCAGAGGTAGATTTTATCATACAAAAGATATAAAAATTAAAAAATTTCTTCCTTAAAGAATATAATATTTTTAATGCCTAAATGGTTTGGTTGCAAAAACCTTTTACGGCTCAGACTCAGGCCGAATATGATATTTCCTTTTCTTCTGAATCAATTATTTCATCAATGTTTTGTTATGATGTTGTCTCGTTAAACTCTCGTCCGTAATCCGACTTTACAGACAATAAATTTTTTTTAATTGTTAAATTCTATTGGAAAACAACATAGTTTTATTTTACTTTGTCTCTTATTGTACAATCTTAAATATCTCCAAATAATTCATTTCTTCAAATAAATATAAAATTCCTAACAAAGATTGGACCATCATCCCCCCGGTTTTGAAACAAGAATAACATATATTATGGAAATAAAATATTTTCTATAAATCGTTCATTACAGCAGTTGATATTTTCACCATAATATAATTTTATAAAATGGTTGTGCACAGTAGCTTTTAAAAATCTTCTGAATGTAAACTGATAAAAAATCTTTTTGACTTTGGAAATTAATTTAAAGAAAAATTTATAGAATCTTAATATTTCATATAACCAAATATTTTGCTATAAAGATCTTATAAGAATAGCCTAACATACTTATAAAGTAATTTGAACATTTACTTTTGTGATAAATACATAAAGTGTGTTAAGCTAATTTTGATAACATGTAATTAGTTAACTGTTTTATAAGTACGTTAATAATTGTTGGTAATTAATTACTAAAACTTACTTGCTAAAACCCCTACTTACATCATCATAAATACCTTAAAAACTATTAATTACAACAATAATTATTGTACTCTGAAAATTACGTATCATTTGTGTCACTGATAAGTTTTAACTAAGACGTTAATAAAGCAATTAATATTCTTACTGTTTTTTTTTAACATTTGATTCAAACACACGTTATTACCTTCACTGATTTACATCTAAAAATATTTCTGCAGAAAAGAACTGCCTTTCGATGATAACAGCTGAGAGTGATTTTATTTGTCGTAATAATTTTTAGAGTGTAAATTTTCAAAATTGTTTGAATATCGTGTTGTGTGTGCTGAACGGCTGAACATATTATACATAGCTATATTATATATATTTAAATAGTTACTAGAATTATTATTTAACAGGCTTTGACAATGATTTCTACATTCCCGAGTAACGTAAACACTAAACAACTGATCGAAGGACGTTTTCATAAAATTGTTCACTGAGGCCTTACGTGTTGTAGAAGAAATTCCGCAATAGAAATACCTTTGCAATTTCGCCAAATAGATGCTTAACTTACATTGTTGTAGCTATTTACATAAAATTTTAATGCATATATGTATTAACGAGTGGACAATAACCAATTATCCATTTATTCGTGCCATGCTGGGTCTATGATACGTATATAGTTGATTCTGTCTAAACATTGACTTTGACTCTGTATTCTAAGATTAAAAAAACTTTATGTGTTTATTGCAATGCACTACAGTATTAAAATACCATTCTAGCTCAGATTTATGCTAGTTCACATGCCAGAAACATAAAAATTGTAAAATTGTTACTTAAATAAATGTATCTTAAAATAATTAATGAAATTAAGAAACAATAATTTTTTTAAATTTTTAAAACTCTCAATAATTTACTATCCTTCTATGTTCTTTCCGTTCTGTATGTTTGTGTGTTTTTTAAAGACATCACACTTAAGCAAGCACTCAAATAGTTGATAAAATGTATTTTTTTCTAAGAGTTATAACATACCAAACAGTTTATAAAGTTCATATGAAGAATGATAACTATGGAGAATTTATACTTATGTTTTATATCCATTTCTTGAAGAATCTTAGTTATTGTACATTGGCATAAGTTTGTCTGCATATATTCTCGTAGATATGTTAACCTATCAATATTTTAGAGGGCGGGAAAATAAATAAAGTTGAAGTATATTTTCTATAAATTAATGAAACACATTTCGCGCTCTATGAATGAAATAAAATAAAAAAATTCTAAGACATGCGTAGTGCCTTAAAATATATGGTCGCACTTGTCATCATGTTGCAATACATATTTTTTTTAGCATACGTGTATTTTCAACAACGCAATATCAGAATGAGTTTTATTCGAGGTAGAATGACACGAAATATTTTACTTGAAACCAGTTTATACAATGTCTTATTTTTTGACGTGACAACGTCTAATAAATCGATGAACGCCGGCTGCACACACGATAAAGTGTCCCGTTACGCACATTATTCCGTTACGATGTGTCCCATTACGCTCATTGTACGCTTGCGCCGCATCTCTCTCTCTTCCACTCGATTGAAACAACCATCGATTTGACTTTTTCGAGGCACATTAAACTTGAAACCCTCCCATTCGTTTCCTACTATTCCTATCATCATCCTATCCTTAACAGAATAACACAGATTGGAAAAAGTTAAATAGTAAACATGTATAAAAGTAATAGTTAAAATAATCTCTCCGTTACAGTAATAAACATATTTGAATTAATGAGTGCAAATAAAAGTAAATGTATCAATTAAATTGTAGATTTCATTTCACTCCTTCTTTGTATCCATACAAAATAGTGATAATTCAATAAAAATGATTCAATTTTATTCATAAAAGTATGCAATCATATCATCAATGTTTTGTTATGACGTTGTCACGTTAAACTATCGTCCGTAAACCGACTTTACAGACAACCAATTTTTTAATATAAAATACTAATGCAGGAATATCTTCTAACCGAGAAAGTCATCCTTCCTTCTTTTAAGCGCAAAGTGCGACTAGATGTTTCTGTCGACTACAGAATGCTGACGGTGACTGTTCTCCGAGGAAGTTTGCCCGCAGAGGAGGTAAAAAAAGCTGTGTCTGCATATTGAAATTTTTTTTTTCAATATCATTCGAGAGCTTAGTGATTAAAGGAAGATTAAAGAATCTCACCGAGGATGTTTGGCGGGTCGATGAGGAGGGGTGGGGTGGGGGGATAAAAAGCGGTTGCTATTGGTGAAAAGTCAACAGGAAACATCCAGTGCTTTCAGACCGCGCGGTATTACGAGACTTAACATTGTAGTCGTGTCCCCCGATGCTTTAAGAAACCCACTTAAACTTAAAATACCGATAAAAGAGGGAGAACGGAGAGAGATTGCAGACGAATCTTGAAAACAAAACTCGTAAAAATTTTTTTACTAGCGCACAAAATATCTTCCCGCGTTTCGCAATCGTGGAAGGAAAAGGGGGAAAAAAAATTGAATGAGACTTTCAGTACCTGCCAGAGATGGGTAACATCTAACCTCGGCAATGTGCAAATTCATTTGTTCTCACGTTGCAAATTACGCTTACAATACGAAACTCAGAGACGAGATTTAACGTAGAATTCCTTTAGATAATGCCGAGCGTGATAAGTGTACGCAAGTTGTTTTTACAACTACATTTCTGGACGCGGATCTCACGTAAATTCTCTGCCGGGGCAGCTAAGTCAACTATCGAATCAATCCTTTTGCGGACCGAAATGATTAACTATATAATGAAACGGCTCTCATAAAAGCCAAAAAAATAAAATTTGCAAAAATTATAATCCCCGGATTTTTACCTGATTTTTGAAAATGAATTTTAACAAAATACTGACTATTTTGTTAAAATTCATTAAAAAGTAAATACTACAAAGTTTCCCTTTGTGTTTGAAAACTTTGGTTCGCGTCGTACGCCACAGGTGGCAGCACCGTGGTAACACATTTCCGTTCCATGCGACTTCCGCTCCATTAAAGAAATTACTCCTACGAAATGTTTTAAACCAAGAGCTTAGATGTTACACATAAAAAAAAATTGAGGTACAGCTATGCAAAATGTCCTACAAGATGTATGTGGGTTCCTGAAAATTTTATTTACCGACTATCTTGTTTTACCAGAGTCGCTTAATAAATGATTGTTTACTAGTTTGCGGCCAAGATCGTCAATAACGGTGACGGGCCGGACGTTTCGGTTCGGATTGATGCAGCCATCTTAAAAATAGGTTTGGCGTCAGTTCCAATCACAATCCAGCTCTCCTGATCATTGGTTTTCAATGTTTTCTCCGAAACCGAAACCACTCCAGGAAAATGCTGGGATGATTGTTTACTAAATGTCGTGTTTGATTCTTTCACAATATAACATACAGGTATCTATGTTGCTGTGTGTCACCGTGTCTTCTTGACGTTACTGATGACTAAAATAAAAACACAAATTTTAATTTTTTCAATAGAATTTATCGGAGGATGATAACAAGCTTTTGGCATGTATACGTGATGGGTTAAATACCAATTTTCTCGAATCTAAATCTCAAATTTCAAACCTAAAAAGTACCCTGAACATACCTCTTTAATCCGAATTTAGGTCTTAAAGTTCAAAATTAATTCAAAAACATACAAGAAATTAACAATATTAACTATGGTGTCGAAACATTTTAACCTAACAGGATAGGTATGAAGAATAAAATTGACCTAGTGAACTTAAGAGGTTTTCAGTGTTGAATTTTTAAACTTACTTTATTACCTCGAATATTTTATTTTCGAATATTTTTAACGAAATTCGAATCATTCTAATATTAAGGATTTGACGGTATTTGATGATTTCATTGGCTCATCAGTTAGAATTTATTTTAGTGTACGTACGACATAACATATTTTGGAGAGTTCAGTTATTAAATAAGCTAACATTTATTTAGTATGTACACAAACACGGAAATCAGGGGGAAATGCAAGAGAAAAATAATAATTATAGATTCTTGATTTTGGCTATTGTTGAGGTTCCTTTATTTGTAGGTTCTAGCTGCGTCAAAATCGAAATGTTCACCGACGTTTCGATTCACATTACGTTTATCATCTTCAGGAGAGCAGTCTACTACTGCGACTGCAATGTCTCTTTCAGCGCTGCTAGAAACCACTGGCCGAGAAACCTCAGATGATTCCCACACCAGCCTGCGGTCTTTATCATGTCTATTATTCTCTCCCAAATGTGTAAGAGTCGCTAACGTTATTGCACAGTACGTTTTAAAATTATTCATCCCTTTTCACAAAGCTATAACTTATCGTAAGCAATAATATCGTGGCAAATGTTAAACCATATATTGTGGCGCTTCTGGTACTTGCCTGGTCACTTTTTCACCGATAGGTGTCGCCCTGGTGCTACCACAGCTAGTACAAACACAGCTGGTTCTGGCTCAGGTGGTAGTGCTGCCAAAGCTGGTGCTGCCACATCTGGTGCTGCCAAAGCTTGTGCTGCCACATCTCGTGCTGCAAAAGCTGGTGCGACCACAGCTAGTGGTTGCTTACACAGCTGGTAGTGTCGACACAGCTGTTTGTGCCGCCACCACTGGTGGTGCCACTAAATGGTGGTGTCGCCACAATGGTGGTGCCACCTCAATAGTGATGCTACCATGCTGATTTTTCTGCCACAATGGTGGTGCTGCCAGAATTGAGGTGTTGCTACAATGGTGGTGCCGCCACAATTGTGGTGCTGAAAAAGGTGATGCGGCCACAATGATAGTGCGGCCACAATGATGGTGCTGCCACAATGTTAGTACTGCCTAAATTGTTGTGCTGCCACAATCGTTGGGCTGTCACAATTGTGGTGGTGCCACAATGTTGGTGCTGCCACAATGGTGTGCTGCCACAGCTGTTGGTGCTGCCACAGCTGTTGGTGCCGACACACTGATTTTGCTGCCACAATGGTGGTGCTGCCACGATTGTGGTGCTGCTACAATGGTGGTGCCACCATAATTTTGGTGTTTCCATAATTGTGGTGCGGCCTTAATTATGGTTTTGGCACAATAGTGGTGCCTCCACAATTATGGTTCTACCACAATTGTGGTGCTGCCACAGGTGGTGGTGCTAGTGTGCACCAGTGCTCTCAATCCATGTATTAATTGTGGGGACAAACGGTTAAATATGTTAATGTAGGATGTTCGGTAAGACTTACGCTTTAAAATGGTAGTATGTAATTATTTAATTAGATGTATTGTTTTGCATTTCATCTTAGTTTAATATTTTGTATTTTTTTCGTATTTTACTAATTCTAATCCAAAGCTGTATTACTGTTCTAAATTTTTAAGTCTTCTTACATTTTAGTTGTTGTGTGCCATTTTAGACATTGTAGGATTTCCAGGATGGCAATGTGCAAGTAGAGAAATTAGAATCATCCGTCCTTGAGTTGGTACAAAAATCTTCGAATAAATAATGAGAGATCTCATTTCGTAATAATATGCTTTCACATAGTTTGTATAATGATAAAAAACATTTGTGTCGATGTTCGTATTAAATGATTTCTCTTAGGTATCTTGCCGATTTAATTCTAACACATGTCTTAAAGGGATGGGTAACATTTATGTAATCTCAGGAGATCATTTTTCCTTTAAAATATTAAGCCATTATTGTGTGAACTAATTTCGTATTAAATTTTGAAGCTCGGCAAAGTATCGAACTTAACTCGAGGTGAACATTCGTGAACTGTGTAAATTTTATAACGTTTGGAGTCGCCTGCACGTTCTAATTTCAATACTTACTTCCTTTCGCACATTCGGGAAGAAAATATTTTTTATAGTAATCCAAATACTATTTTTTTAACATGATTGTATCCGTGCAGTACTCAAAGCAACAAAGAGGTGCAGTTGCATCGGGCCTAGGTCGTGTGTGTTCATCGCAGTTTTGTGTTGTCAGTGCGTGATGTGTATGGTTATCAATAGTTTTACGTCCATGTTAAATTGATCTGTATTTAATGTTACGTTTGTGTTTTTTAACACGGTACGTCGAATTCATATTATTGGTATATTTAATTTAATTACTTTTGCTTTAAATACAGTTTAATAAGTGGTTTGTCTTTTTTAAAAAAAATTACATATTTTTTTTGGTTGTCCTCTGACCAAAGGGATAATTTTTTATGTGGAGGGAAAGTGTAAGTAATTTCGCGGTAATTTCACGACAACGGCTCCATAGTTTTCACCTGGAGGTTGGCAACCTTGGCACGCCCGTTCAGTGATGGGAAGCCTTCATTTCACAGACGAGAGAGCCACACCCAAAGTTCCCCGAAGTTCATGCTCGCTTTTTTTTTTTTTCGTTCATGCTCATTGTATATACCGGTGTGGCATTAAATTTTGCGGTCGATTAGGATATGTTAGTTACATTATAAATACTTTAAAACATTGTGGATGGTTGGTTATATTAGGTAAGTATAGTTACATTAAAAATATTGTAAAATCATTGTATGGTTGCTTAGCTAATAACTTTTTAATATGTAGCTATCCAGGGCTTGTAAATCGTTTACATGATTTCACAGTATCTTTAATGTAGCTATCCTAACAAAATCAACCATCCACAATGTTTTGAAGTATTTATAATGTAGCTAACCTAACCTATTACAAAGAACCAAAAAAAAAAACGAAGATGCACCATCGGAGGTTTGGCTCTCTCGTCTGTGAAAAGAAGGCTTCCCTTCAGTGATGGTTCAGTGTGCGGTGATGTGGTAACAACACAGTTAAAGCAACCTTGTTTTGCGTTCCCCGTTCCAACACGTTTGAGTCAGTTACCTCCAACCGCTCGGAGCATTCGACGGTGGCAAAAGCAGTTTGAAGAGGCTGGTTGTTTCGTCGAAGCTAAAGAAATTTCTATCGTCATAGGTATGATAGGATTCCCCCAAAACTTACAAATTTTATGAACGTCAATGTTAGAGGCTAGTGAAATCGGTTGTACCATTTTGAAACGTTCTGTATATGCGAATGTTATTCTTTGCAATGTAGGTAGGTATTCCTGCTTTTTGCAAATGATAGGGATATCCTCGTAATTGTTCCTTGTTGCGTATCCAGTTGTAATTTAAGATAAAGTATTTTTTTTAAAAGAAAGGAGATTGATGTAATTGAGCTGTAAAACTGTATAACAAATTATAAAATATATTTCATTTCGAAAATATGTAAAAAAAAAAAAAAACTTTCAGGAATTTTATTTACGTGAGCAATCACTTAGTGTAACATATCCATAATGTATTTTAACGTAAAAAAGGGGGGTTGTCTGTAAAGTCGGTTTACGGAAGCTAATTTTACATGATAACGTCGTAATAAAACATTGATGCAAAATTGCATACTTTTGACGTGATGACATCTTATAAATCGATGAACGCCGGCTGCACGCACGAAAAATTGTTACATTCCGCCTGAGCCGAGCGTGCAAGAATCGGCCAACCACCGTGCGAGAAAATCTTCTATAATATCAAACAGGTTAATGCGGGCTTTTTAACTAATTGTTCGTGATTATATTCAAACAAATTATTTAAATTAAATTTGCAAATACTGTAAATAACATTTTAAAAAATAAAAAAATTTGCATTATTTCATCAATGTTTTCTTATGACGTTTTCACGTAAAATTATCGTTCGTAAACCGACTTTACGGATAACCCCCTTATATTATTTTCAAATATTATTTACAGTTTTTTGCAAATTTAATTTAAATAAATTGTTTGAATATAATCACGAACTATAAGTTAAAAAGCCCACCTTAACCTGTTTGATATTATAAAAGATTTTCTCGCACGGTGGTTGGCCCGGTTCTTGCACGCTAGGCTCAGGCGGAACGTGACAATGAGTCATGCTTTTACGTGCGTGCAGCCGGCGTTCATCGATTTATAAGACGTTATCACGTCAAAAAATTTAAATTCACGTACTGTATTTGAAACCGTACAGTTAACAAGAGAGGTTTTTCTTTATTTTGAAGCTGTGTATCATAGAGCTTTGATATAATCAGGACATGCAATAAGGAACAATCACCGAATAATCAAACTGTAGCACGTCGTGTTTCCGTCAGCCTGTCGCCGGTGTTGGAGGTGATATTTCCCCCCCCCCCCGTGTGAACGTGAGACCCAGGTGCTAAGGACACCTGGGCGGGAACTGACAGCTGAGCGCTGACAGGTATGGTTGATGGGTCGCGTTCCGCGCGCGGCCGGACGCCGGAAAGCCATTCACACGCCCGCGCTTTTGTGCGATATTTCCCTTTCTATTGTCACGACACGAGTTGACATCGTTCACACGCGCGACACGTCACCATTTTTACTGGACGACGGTGAAAGGTATACACGACGAAATAACGTAGGTAACATT
Source organism: Bacillus rossius redtenbacheri (assembly GCF_032445375.1). NCBI lineage: Eukaryota > Metazoa > Arthropoda > Insecta > Phasmatodea > Bacillidae > Bacillus > Bacillus rossius. The sequence goes on along the minus strand of NC_086340.1, from coordinate 28,142,066 downwards.
TTCACGTTTAAAAATCACAGCAGTTAACATTATTTTTGTTAGGACTGACGCATTTCTTGACGTTATCTGAATAGTAAGTACAGAAATATGCATGCTGGTGAACGTTATTCTTTTATTTTCATATTATTCACATATATAGAGATAAAATTCTGAAAACCTTTTTTGTTGAACAAACATTTTTTCTTTCCTGAACACGTTCTTTTGTAACATTGTTTGACAAACGTCTGGAGAAATAAATGTATAAAAATGTTATTTTGTCGTTTTGGCTTCATATTTTCATGCATCACATCCCGGTTCAGTTCGAGGTACCTGCCCGTAAAACCAGCTTCTCAACAGACGTTTTTTTTTTGCCTGTAAAGTGCGTTCCAGCTAATCTGAGTGTTTTCATTCACTTAATATGGCGCTAAAATGTATAACTTGTTGACCCAATCGCATTATCAGTTGGAACATGTCTAAGGCATGCTGTGTTTTTCCGAAATTCGATTCGAACCAAAGATGTTGTAAGCGGCCAGACGGAGCACGTACCGGCAAACTTAAAAACAAACAAAGCGGACGGTTGCCAGGCAACGACCGGACATGTCTCTTCCCAATGTGACGGTAATAATAACATAAATCAACACTTCCTTTGTGGTCCAAGATCTGGTTTTTCAATACGGTGGAACAGCATTATTTCACCCTTCCACCCTCTCCTAGCGTAGAACGAACATGGTCATATTACCTGGAACTATTTTCTCATGCGGAATACTCAGATTTGTCAAACAGATGCGATCTTCCCGAGGTCGCAGTTTCCTCCCACCAAAGGCGATCAGAGATCGAAACCCGGCGGAGACCAAAGCGGGAAAGTTTTTGTGAGTTGGAAACGGAGTGGACGTTTCCGTGGCCGGTGGGGTTTACTCATGGTGCTCCACCTCCCCAACTTTAAATTTTTTTCCTGGATGCATTATTAGCATCCCGTCACCTTTCGTCTTCCCGAATCAACCCGATGTAGACGATACACTCACAACTCATCAGTATTGCAAACTATTTGTGCCCAAGATCCACACAATCATTTAGACAGAAATTATTAATGTAGTTTTTTAATAAATATATAAACTTAAGTTAAATTTACATCATATCATCATTGAAAGCTTATTTGCTGTGAAATTATAACTCTACGCTGCAGTGATTTACGGAAATCATGTCATGTCATGGCATGAAATATTTTGAACTGTTTGAGACATGACAGTAAAAAGTAATAAATTAATCCTGGGGTAACTTTTAAGAACTTAAAGTCAACACCATCAGCTGTATTTGAGTTAAAATAAAAAAAATCCATATGGAGGGAAGAGTTTTCTTTTATTTTTATGTTTATATTTTGTTTGTAGACTATACTATAGCAGATGTAAATAGTGCGAAATAATTACCTGAGCGAGGTACAACAAAGAAAGTGTTTTTATAATTGCATTGTTAATAAGGTTAATTGTTTTCTGCGGAATAAGCGAGCGAGAGTTTTCTATTTCTTCGGAGATACCCATATAGCATTTTAACCTAATTTTTTGTCTAACCATATTTCTGTAGAAAAGAGTTTTTCAAGTCCACTTTTTTTCAATTATTTGTTTTTAGAGTGTACAGTTGTGTACAAATGTGTGTGTGATTCTCATTCTGAACATTTTAAGATCAAAATAAAACGAATTGCTTTTACAATTTATTTCTCTCGCATCTAAAAAAAAAATAATCACATATATGTGTCTTATCCGTAGAAAATTGGCCTATAAAACCAATTTTTTTTTTATTATTTGTTTTAAGTGTGTTCAGGTGTGTATGAATGTGTGTGTGATTCTTGTTCTTAAAATTTTAAAATCAAAACTATAATTAATAGAGACCCGGAAATTTCGCAGATTCGTCTGGCTTCAGAGTAGAATGTAAGGTAATAGGTGTGCTAAACCCATGTTCGCTTTCCCATTGGTTGATTTCTTAGCGAGGGCATGTTTATCCTTGTTAATCGGCACTACCCGATTCGCTTACTTCTCTCCTAGCTGGGCGTCGTTGGCTCACGGTCTCGGAGGGGCGTGTTCAAATAACTGCGGTCCAATCATGAACACAGTGCGAGAGTGTGAAGGTTTGCATTCTTACTTGCGACTAAATGAATGCGCGTAATTACCGTGTCTCTAAAATTACGGTTACAATTTATCTCTCGCGATTCAAACGAGTATTTTCCTTTATGTCTTATTTTCTATATTTTTTGTTTGCGTCATGGCGCAGCCCTAACGAACGCCTGTGGCCGCGCACTGAGTCGAGGTGGATTTCGACGCCTTTTACCGGCGGAGTCGAGGGCCTGCGTCAATAGAGAGCCCGCGAAGCCATCAGCACCGCCCGAAATACAGGTGGGGCAGGAAACCAATAAAGGCGCGGAGGTGTCTGCGTCGAGAGCAAAGCAAACTTTGACAGTTTTACGAGGTTTCGGTTGAACTGGGACGCGCTGTCGGCACTGCTTCGAGAGTTAGATTACCACATTTCACCACTGCCTGCGGTGGTCAGCCACGTGGTCTCGTGTAGAGATTCCATTTACTACTCAATTATATTTTTTTAACTCACTCACCCGTTATTACGTTATACTTCTTTAGGCACGTTATGAAAAAAAAAAAACGTTGCGCGCACACCCTGCAACGAAAATTTTCACATGGTAACATATTTATAATATTATATTTATATTAACTTTGAACGCTAATTATTTCTTTAAATTTTTAATTTAATTTCATTTGTACTTTACTAACCGTATTTAAAATACTACTCCAGGCCTTTTATTATTTAATTTCTATTAGTTATTTTTTTTAACACGCCAGGTAAGTAGGCCTACAACGTCCAAATCACGTACATAAGTTCACGCACTGTTTTTGAGATACTGTAAGGGTGTATCTTATACGCTGTGAAAAAAAAATGTTTGTATTTTTACAAGGATAGTCCTTGAAAACTCAGTTGCCAACGATATTACTTAAAAAGGCAAAATTCGCAATTTTACAAAGCTCTGCCTGGCAGTTTTATAAGTGATATCGTTGGCAGCTTATTTGCCAATGATTATTTTTTGTAAAAGAACAAAAAAAATTTTACTTTTTAACTCCAAAACGAATCAGGACACAAAGTATTTATCATGTTAGGTAACTCCTGATAATAATTAAAATCATAGATACCTAGAAGTAAAATCATTTTTTAAAGATAATATTTTTAAATTATAGTTGCAATTGAGTTTCTTTAAAAACTATTATCTAAACTACTTAAAACTTACAAATATAACTCGTTTGTTTTAATAAGCTTCTGAATTTTTGTGATTTAAAACATTTCTAATTCATGTTTGTTTAGAAGTCTGCAAAATTGTCGGCTTTAAATTGCTAATTTTTTGTTATTATTATTTGTATTACAAATTACTAATTTGCTGTGAAATTTAAAAAAACTAGGAAAGTCATCTTGTCAAAAACTGATATTGAGGGATGGATGACTAAAGAGCTTACATGTCTATAAAGTCTTTCTCATTAACAAGCGTACTTTTTTCTTCATAGATTCGTGGAGTGAGATTTTAATATGTCAATAAATAAACTAATAATCATACTTTGAATTAAATAACTCTCCTTTCTAAAGAACTTTGTGAGGTAACCATTAAAAATGGGGGATTATATAGCTGTCAAATAAAAACGTGCATTAAGTTACTTATCAGTAACGTTCACTTGTTTGTGGGGTATATCATAGCAGATTTTATATAGTGTTAATTAATTACTTGAGAAAGGTACAGCAAAAAAAGTGTTTTATAATTATTTTATTGATTAAGTTAATAGGCTTCTACAGAATAAACTAGTCCGAATTTTACTTTGCTTCCGTAGAAGAGGTGCTTAAAAGTTCACTATAACATTTATCAATTTTTATTTTTATTTTAAGTCTATACAGTTGTGTATGAATGTGTGTGTTATTCTCGTTCTTAATATTATAAGGTGAAAAATAAAATTACAATTTATTAAAAAAGGAAAATATATGTGTCTATTTGACAAACAGGCATGTACTTTTAAGTGTTTGTTTGAAGAGGGAGAAAACTTTCACAAAAACTGAAGGAAGAAACTAAGTTCATGAGGATATCAGTAAATTACTAGCCATTTTCTTCGTAGCTTACCGGTTAAATTAGGATTTTTTTTAGTACTTTCTGAGCCAAAATATGCTTGGATATATTTTAAAAAACATAGACACTTAAAATCTCTCGCAACTTTTTTGTATTACAGTACTTAGTTATTTTCAAATATAAGCTATCTATGTTTCTGAGTCCAAGCCGTGTCTTAGTGGTAATGTCAACCAACGTTTCGCACTGCATTGCAACAGACATCTACAGGGTTGATGATCAGTTGAGACCTGTGAGATAGTAGTTGTATATACACATAAATACAAACATACTTCCCCGGAAGTAGCGGACACAGTGGGGGATAAGGGAGATACATATTCCTTTCCTCGATGTTATGAAAATAGTTATAAAACTATCAGTAAAGACAGTATGTTATTGTATGAAGAACCACTTTGCCTACGGGTTCTGCTTCAGGCTCATTACGTCAGAGTGTTAGTGTCAATAGTAATGTAAGTTTTATAATACACGTGTTCAATTTTTTTTATGTCCCCTACTACAGAAAACAAAATCCTATATCCGCTAATGTTGCCAAGGTTCTCCTTCGTGTAGCCAATAGGAGTAAGCCTTTCGTGATTGGTTGCCCAGAGAAAATCCCTGGCAAGTACAAATAAAGCCCTGCCACCTCCCAGCTCTCATGTGATTTCTCAACCCTGAAGATGCCTGCTTTAACGCAGAGCGAAACGCCGTTACAATCTACAATCGTCACAATTCGACGCGGCTCTGCCTCTAAAACCAAGACTGCTTATCAGCCAATGACCGCCAAAGTCTGCGCACTACTTTATTTTCAAGCATGGCTGTTTTAACTTTGGCACCAAGAATGCGCGAACTGTTGGACTTTCCTCACGTTATAATTAAACCCTGTAATTAGTGTACATTTTTTTGCAAATGGAACATAAATATTCATGTAAAATCAAAGATATTTTTTTAATTTGTTCAATTACATTAAAAAAACTGTATGACTACAAAATATTGTTCGGATTCTTACCCGGTCTTTTATGCTTTGTGTTTTCCCAGTAGCTCCTATAGTTAAAAGTTATTTGTAAATCATTCCCTGAATAGCTTTCCGTTACTAAGTGTACTCATAATGAGTATGACACAACAAAATATAATCCATTATTTAAATATTTAATTATCTTTTCAATGATTTAAAAAATGCTTGAATAAAAAACATCAATTTTCATAGGAAATACTCAGTATTATCCAGAAAAAACGTACTTCCCATAGCCGTGTGTTGTACAGATTTGCAATATCTTTCTTGAGGTATTCTAAGCATTTTGTAAAAGTACAAGATATTTGTTTCTGTGTACTCATCCGAAACTACCAAGGAAAACACTTGAACAATCCTTCAGGCTGTAAAGGCGGTGGAATATGTTTTCCAGATAGCGGTGTCTCCCAGAGAGGAACAGCGGTGAACCTTAGGGACCGCGGCCGTAGCTGATGAATCGCTTTGGTTCGGGACGGTCACGGCGGAGAATTTTTATTTCCTAACCTAACTACAGACTAAGTGTATTTGGGAGGGGTCTGGGTTAGGTAGAGACACAAAGTGCGTCTCAGGCCGAAGCCCATACGCTCTAATCATGCAGGGTGTTCGCTTTGCATTGGAGGTAGCAAACATCATCTGCTAGGAAGGAGGATTGGCCAGCCATGGCAGCGATTGGCGCCATGACTAACGCCCCTCACTGACTATTCTAGACTAAAAACTAGATAATTTGGGCCCAGGCAAAACCTGCATAGACACAGGGAAAACTCTGGGCTCTGACATGCGGGATGCAAAAATTCCATGCATTTATATCAAGCAGGTTGGTTACAGGAAACGGAATGATGGTTCCGGAAGAAGAGTTCGACAGAGTAGAAATGAACTACCAAGCAATGGGCGGGAACTTGGACATTTCTGTCCGCATTGGTTTTTGGACGGTACTGGTTTTTGGGGGCGACTTTCGTCGTTTCCCACCAGGCTGTCAGCCAGCGCGTGTAACTAAACACTAAGGATGTAGTGTACGCTTTTATTATATATATTAGTGAATTTAATTACTTTAATTAGTTGCAAGTTGCTGCATCGGGCCATGCTCCAGAATGGACATAGCGTCAGGTTGCCTGTCGCCAGCAAAAGGCAGCCGGCAGTTAGCGAAAGTATCACAATTTGTCATCGCAACGGGGGAGAAACTCTTATTGCCGAGACTGAGACCTAGTTATTTGAAATAGTTCCGAGGCCACCCGCTAGAGTGTAGCTTTCATAATATACTAGCTGCAGTACCCGGCTTTGCCCGGGCTGAACACCGGGTGATATATTGTTCGCGAGTTACAGCAAAATGGATAGCGATATGTCCAGTGTGTTGGACATTAATAAATGACACATAATTACTGTTTGTGTATCTGTGACCTATGATTTTCTGTTTACCCATGGCGATCGGTTGAAAGGTTTAGAAGTTGATGCGCTACAGCGCCATCTAGCGGCGAGTTACAAAAAAATGGATAGCATAAAAACCTTTTTCATGATAAAAACACTTCGATGTGCCAACTTTCATGACGATCGGTCAAACGGTGTAAGAGTTTATCGATGTCATACATACCAAAATCCAATTATATATATTCTTATATTTCGAAATTTTGGGGCTTTCACTTTTGCGGAAAGTGGATGTTCAGGACCTCGAATGGTTTGGAACACTCCATCTGAGAAAGAAATGATATTTGAAATTCCTGAAATTTTCGAAATGTTGGGGCTTTGTCTCCAGAGGGGGAGGGGTGATTTTGAGGACCCTGAATTGCTGGGAAACAATACAAATCGAAAGAATGATATTTGAAAGTTTTTAAATTTTGGGGTTTTGACCCCTGAGGGGGGGGGGGCTGTGATGTTGAGAACCCCGAATGGCTCGTAAACACTCCAAATCGAAAAATAATAGGTTTTTGGAAATTTTGGGAAATTTTTTAATTATTGGGTTTTTGACTCCTTGTGGGGTTAGGGTAGTTTGAGGACCCAGAATGGCTCGGAAACACTCCAAATAGTAAAAAAGTATTCTTAAATTTAAGAAATTTTCGAAATTTTGGGGTTTTGCATTCCCCCAATCCCCTTACCAAAAAAATTTGTTGGAGAACACGTTTTTGGGTAAACGTTCCGCCATCCCCCGGACACTTTAGTTAGTAATGACTTAATTTAATACAATTTCCTCCAATTTTTTCGAAATTTTGTGGTTTTCACTTTTGAGAAAAGAGAGGGGGGGTGGAGGTTCAGGACCTCGAATGGTTCGGAACACTCCATCTCAAAACAAATGATATTGGAAATTCCTGAAATTTCCGGGATTTTGGGGTTTTGTCCCCAGAGGGGGAGGGGTGATTTTGAGGACCCTGAATGGCAGGGAAACACTAAAAATCGAAAGAGAATGATTTTTGAAATTTTCTAAATTTTGGGGCTTTGACCCGTTGAGAAAAGGGGAGGGGGTGATTTTGAGGACCCCGAATGGCTCGTAAACACTCCAAAGCGAAAGAGAATAGGTTTTCGAAAGTTTGGGAAACTTTTTTATTATTGGGTCTTTGACTCCTTGTGGGGGTAGGGTAGTTTGAGGACCCCGAATGGCTCGGAAACACTCCAAATAGTAAAAAAGTAAACTTAAATTTAAGAAATTTTTGAAATTTTTCGTAATTTTGGGGTTTTGCACTTCCCCCCCCCTCCCTCAAAATTGGGTGCGAAGTTGACTTTGGGTAAAAGTTCCACCATGCCCCGGACCCTTTAGTTCGTAATGACTTAATTTTAATACAATTTCCTCCTATTTTTTCGAAATTTTGTGGCTTTCACTTTTGGGAAGGGGAGGGGGGGGGTGGAGTTTCAGGTCCTCGAATGTTTCGGAAACCTCCATCTCGAAAGAATAGATATTTGAAATTCCTAAAATTATCGAAGTTTTGGGGCTTTTTCCCAGAGGGGGGCGGGGGGTTCGAGGACCCTGAATGGCTCGAAAACGCTTAAAATCGAAAGAGAAAGATTTTTATAAAATTTTAAACTTTCGAAATTTTGGGCTTTAACCACCTGGGGGAAAGGGGGGTTGAGGACCCCGAATGGCTCGGAAATATTTAATATGAAATAAAGGAAGATGGCTATTACACGTAACTATTCTAATTAATAAAAAAAATCAACCTACCTGAAATAGTAAAATTCAAATTTTTCAACAATATATTACATAATTGAAAATACATCTGGTCTTCGGTCTCAGTAGCCCTTAGACTCTTGACGCTCAGCAGATAAATTATAAACACTAAACCAAACTCCTTGCAAATAAGTTATAAGTAGGTACTGTAAAAAAAAAAATAACAATATTGACAAATAGAAAAAATTAGTAGGCCCTACTAACCTATGAATAAATTTAAAGGAAATTTATAACTTTAAGAATTTATATACCTACATAATATGAAACTTGAAACTATCCACACAATAAAAACCTAAGAATGTTAGTGTAACTAATTTTTTTTATTTGTCATAACACCTAAAAATACGTATGTTTCCAAAATGAAACAAAGTATAAATAATGGCCAATTTGACAAAAAAATGTACAACTGAAATGACATTAAAAACATACACGTGAAATTTAAAAGAATTATGAGTGCCCTAGGTAGGGAGAAAAAATATATATAGAAGAAATTAAATTTAAAAAATGAGTGCGTGTACTTAGGTACGCGCATGAGAAGTTATAATTCTTTGGCATCATTAAAAAATAGTTTTTAATTGCATGCAAAAATATTGCGTGGAGTCCCTCCGCGCGAAAGAAGTGAAACTTCGTAATGTGGAAATGAAAATAGGAAGGGGTAGACATTTATTTTTAGTGAAATCATACTGTATCAAATCAAACTAAAAAAAAAAGAAATAAATTTGTAACAATTCATAGATTTATCTTCAGAGAGAGAGACACCTATTAAATTTCTATAAAACTTACTTTTTTATGAGAGCAGATTTTCATAAAATAAATCATGAAATCATTCAACGATAAAAGCTGTTTAATTAATTAAGCGGACGGGTTCGCCCCAAGGAGAAAATTGACGCGGCGAGACCTCGTGGACATAGAGAAATGTCACAGACTCACTATTTATGTGTTTATGAAACATTATTTTTTTCTGCAATTTAAATTGTAATATACAAAAACGGTATTGAAAATTGAAACAAATATGGCGACACTGCAAACTGTCAAGATCTTTTTTTTTCTTACTCTCTACTTAGTTCCTTACAATAGAAAAACGTAATGTAATGGCTTGAAAGCTATTGCTCGGCAGGCATAGAGGAATGACACTAACAGTTTGTATATCTATGACACACATTACATAAATTTAAGATATATTTTTTTAACCCGTTTAAAGATTATTTTTTTAGACAAAAGATAGCTTATGTCCATCCCCAGGATATAATCTATCTCATTGCCAAATTTCTTTACGATCCGTTCAGCCGTTCAGCCGGGGAAAGGTAACAAACAAACAAACAGACATACAGACAGACAGAAAGACAGAGTTACTTTCGCATTTATAATATTAGTATTGATTACTAACATAGCTTCACTGATTGTGAGAAGTAATTCGTAAGGTATTATCAGGCCAAAAAACCAATGAAACTTGATTCACTATATTTTGTTAACCACATATTTTGTGGTATAGCATACCAGAAAATTTTTATCTCCTACTAATTTAAATAGAACATGTGTTTTTTTTTGTTACAAAACAACATTAAGTATTTCTCGCACAGTTTTACTCTGTGTTATGAAACAATTATTCGTCAAGTAGTTAAAGTAATATTGTAAGGCCCTGTATTACCACCTCCGATTAAAGCTCTGAATAAAATTTATTTATCGAATAGCGTCCACGAACGTATTACGACCTTTAAAAAGTGATATTCGGGCGCCTATTCGCTGAATGAATTATTCGGTGGTCGGACGAGCCAATAAGCCCTTATTCAGCGAATAAGCACTTCCAAGGCATCGGGCCGATCAGCTGTGCTACTGAAATCAAATACTGCTGGAAGAAGACAGATGATTGTTGATAGTGATTCTGATGATGAGTTTTTGGAGATTTTTCTTGCTAGAACAAGAATGGCGAAAACAATTAGATACCATCCAGATAACTATGAAGAGTGGAGCGACGATGAATTTGTTATGCGCTTCACAATCTCCAGACATTCAGCACTTCGGTTGCTTGAATGAAATTAATGGCAATATTGCGTTTAATGACTTGATGTAAGTTTTTGGACATACGCCATTGCTAAGAACTTTTTCTGTTGAAGAAAAACTAATAAATAAAATAATCGCACCTGTGTTTCCGTACCATGTGCGTCTCTGCCTGAGGACGGGAGCAGATAGCAGTTCCCGAAACGTCGCTTGTTTCTGTTTAGGTAAAACTATTGTATTTGTTTGTTTTTTCGTTTTGTCATGTTTTTTGTCTCGCTTCAACTGTTGTGCTGAATTATTTTGGGTTTCAATATTTTTGTGTTGTCATCATTTGTGGGGATTTTTTCGTTTTTTCGTTCTCTTAGTACATTTTTCTTTGTTTTTTCTTTGTTTGCTGACCATATTCCTGTTTCGGAATATTTTGTGGTGTTCATATCCTTGTTGACAACAGCAATCGTTTGCTTAATTTTGTGTGTTTTTTGTATCTTTTTTTGAGTATTTTTATTTTTATTTAATCATTTTATTTATTAGTTTTTCTTCAACAGAAAAAGTTCTTAGCAATGGCGTATGTCCAAAAACTTACATCAAGTCATGCACTCCCATTGCACAAATCTTTTAAAGATAACATTGCGTTTAATACCAATTAGGTAAACTATGCATTAGTTTATTTACCTTTAATTTTCTTTGTCATAAAATTTACAGATCAAACCTAACCAAAATTTTCCTTATTGTTTAGTGTGTTCTATTTTTTTTTTGGGGGGGGGGGGGTGTTTACTTTTTGGCCATTTGTTAAGATCGTGTCGCAATTCAAGAGTGTATGCACTCTCACTGGCCACTCTCCCTCTCAGGATTGTATACTCTCAGTTGGGACTGGAGAAAGTACCCTCTGTGACGTCAAGAGTGGGCGAGAGAGTACTCTGGGCGACTTGTGACACGGCCTTATACTTCATTCGAAAATAATCCTTTAGGGTTAAAATATTGCCCTAATCCGAACTGCAAATCTGTGATGCAAAACAAATTTAAACAAGGATTGTTTGTCTATTTTAAACTGTAATGTAAATGTAAAAAAAGGTTACTTAAAAATACGTTAAGCAATGTTTTACGTAGCCTGGCAGGTTAAGAAAAAATACGTGATTTGGAACAAAAAAATAAAATATTTTCATTTTTGCATGTGTTGTATTTAAAGTACTACCCTATTTTCTTTTATAGGAACTGTGCTCTGGCAGCAAGGAATCAGCTTTTACTAGCTTTGCGATATTATGCAACGGGGAGCACACTTACAACTGTTGGTGATTTTGCTACTTTTAATTCAGCCATATCTATCCTCACAAAGCGCAAATATGTATTGAATAATATAGTGAAGATGTTAGCAGAAAAGTAAAGAAAACAAAAGATCGCCGGAATAACCAAAACTGGCAACACTACAACATTATTTCCACTATCTTAGCAGGGTTTTTAATACCAACGCTTAAAAAAATACACTAGAGGTGTCGAAATCATCAGATAAATTGCGAATAGCTATTCGGTCACTATTCGGGGATTGTAATACACGAGGACGAAGATATTCAACGAATAGCTTATTCAGTGTATAGCTATTCACGGCTTTTATCCAGAGTTGGTAATACAGGCCCTAAATCTAATACGTTGGGTTTAACCAGTCCGCGCGTGTTTTTTTTTTTTTTTTGCTAGTAATGGGCCTACTCAACAGATGTCGCGCACAACATGGTTTCAGTTATTGTAAGTGTCACACTTTTTTCTTTTTGCTTTTGTACATTCGTGGTCCTGCCAAATGATTTCAAAAAAAATTAATAATATAACCACGGGTAATAAGTTATAGTTAAAAGTTCTTTCAATAAAATAATTGTTTAGAAATGATATCAATAAATTAAAGGACAATTTTTTGCATGTAATAGTGTAGTATACCGTTTAAAATAAAACATCTGTATGTATCCGTTGTCGTGATAATCCTTTATATATAGTGTAAATAAGAAAATGTTTAATTTTCTAAAAATATAAATTGTGAAATCTTGAAAGTTACAAGAAAACAGAATTTTAATTTATTAATGAGTGATTTACAATTAATAATTTTCTTTGTGAAATACAGTACATAGAAACGATTAATTCAAAATTTGAATTCACTCACTATTTCGTGCTCTTAAGTTCAATGTATGGTTGACAAATGTATTGCCCTTCAAGGATCAGAGAACCATTAAATTATAATCTCCCAGAGACACCACAATTTATTTATTGCAAGCTTAATTTATGTGATTGGGTATACTTAAATCAATGGCATTAATACAAAATTATACACGCAAAATAATTGAGTAAACTACCACCTTTAACCATATCGTTGGAATATGTTGAATTATGAGGTGAGAAAAGTTGTGAACTTCTACACAAATAGAATAGAATAAACATTTTCATAAAAAAAACTATTACCTTTACGCTAATTTAAATTAATTTTTATACAAAAGATATTATTGTAGAAAATAATAAGATTACGTGTATTTTATAAAAAAACTATTTTTCACAAAAAAATTTAAAAACTTATTTTAAAAATAAAAGTTAAATAAAAACATAATAAATATCTCACCAATTAAAATATCAAAAAGTATCACTTAACCAGAGTAAACAATAAGAATTAGATATTGATATTACTAATAAGTAATAAGCCTATTTTAGGCTAGAACTATTTTCTTTAAGTTGCTCTGGGTACATTTATTTAAATAGCAATCTCATGGAATAATAACGAATTGGTACAATAAAATATCGAGACTTATATTTCTAACTTTATCCACTAGGAATGTGCCTGTATTAAAAAATTCAATTTTAGTCAATATTTTGAAAACATTTGGACAATTTAAACAACATTATTAAACAAAAATTTAGTAACGTCAATAATTTTTCAACATGTTATCAATATTTTCACTAAACATGAATTATCTAATAAATATCATTTTAAACGTAGCGGAATTACCGAAAGCTGTTGATTTTGTTAAAACCAATATTTTTTAAATCATATAACAAACTTTTTGTTCAATAGATTTTTTGTTACTATTTGCATAGAGCGAACCTCCAGGAAAATTACACATAAACTTGGTTTTCAACAAATCCTTTTTGTACATTTTTGGCTTTTTTTCTGGTTAATGTTTGAAGGGAAGATTTGAAACTCATGTCAGATCTCTTTATTAATAGGCTACAACTGTATCACTCTAACCTGTATTTCTTATATCGTATTATTCGCAAATATGAAACAAAATTTACAATATGACATTAACATACACCTATAGGGCCTACTTGTTTCCGGTAACATAAAGGGAAGTGTAAAGAAAATATTCATTTGATTTTTATCACTTTGATAGTTTGTCAAAGAACTCATTGGACCCAATTAATTTTCTAATTTTTTTAAAGCAGGATGTTCTCTATTAAAATTTTAAGGTTGGTGTATGAAGAAGCACAAGAGGGAACAGAAAATAATGAGAATTCTTTCTAAACAAGTTTTTAATCTTAAAAGGCACAATTCTACTGAAAACTCATGCACAATAGAAGAAATTTTAATTCAATAATAGTTGAAAATGTCAGAGAGGTTCGAAATTCTTTGAACTTTGCTTTGCTTTACAATTTTTACTTTTACTTAGCCGTGGAGAGGAAAATGTGTTAAAATTGTATGATACGGGTAGTTCACAAGTTTATACGAGAAATAAGTAACAAAGTAGAAGATTTAGCTAATCGTAATATACATACACTGTAACAAAATTTTATTTTAACCATTGTTTCTCGACGATATTTGAGTTCTAATGGTCGACTAGTTGTTACTGTATTTAGAAAATTAGAACTAAAATTATCAAATATTGACAGATTATGTAGGTTTGAACATAAAACTCTAGATTTAACACCGCGTTTACTCGTCCACCCGTCCATATATTATTCAAAAAATTACCTAAGAACTAACGATTATGATATAATTATATTTCACTCTTTTTTTTTTTTTGCTATGCTCAAATTTTGCTTCTTTAAAGTTCACCAACATTTAAAAACGTGGTACTACTTTTCCAATTAAAATATTAGAGTTTCAGTTCAAGAAGTTTTTATTTTATTAAAGTTTTGAATATACTTTTGTTTCCAAGTATAATTCATGTTTCCAGATCTCTTAGATTATAAAATAAATTTCAGTTGACTTAAAAATTGTAATCTTTGGCAAATTTTCTGTAAGCTTTCGGAACAATTTTTATAAGGTCATTATGACCAGGAACATATAATATGGATTTTTTTAACTGAAACATGAAGTATATTTTAAGTATATGATGAATGTATGGATTGCCTAATCACATGTAATAGATACTTAACTGTGACATAAGGATATAACGCGTTACAAAACATGAAAGGACATAGGAATGAGTTCGAAAGAGTCTCTAGTGTAACAAATACAAAAATACAAGAGCACAAGCTTAACCAATAGGTGATTATAAGGGAATTTTCACCCTATTTTTTTAATAGCTCAGAATACAACTAACAAGGTGGATATTGTTTCAATTCCCCAAATAAGTTACAGATTCATTGAAAGGAATGATTCATATTTATGTTACATATGCGATTGAAAATCTATTGATACTCACAAAACCTAAATATCAAGATATTGTCACACAACATGGTCGTTTTATGTTCATGTTTGTAAGGTAAGTTATAAAAAGTACACTTTTTAAGGAATATTATCTTTGTAGATAATAAATATTTTCTTTCCTTTCAAATTAATTTGAGGATACGAGCCACAATAATAGGAGTGAAAAAAGGTACCAGCTGGCCTTAGTCTCACGAATGTGCAAACAACGTTAAAATTTAAAAAAATTCACTAATGAGGTGATTAAAGGATCCAGAGTTAAGGTGAATCAATAAAGGTGAAGAGTGTTTACAAACCAAATGAAGGCAATGAATATTTAAGTACGTAGTAATAAATTGACGTTAGAAGGAAGAGGGAGAGTGTTTGGACGAGCAGGAAAAATTAAATTTGAGAAGAAAAAAATAATATCCTTCGGATCGGCCGGCAGGCCAGGTAGACTAGAGGCACATAATTCTGTACGTTGGATCAAAAACGGCGAAAGTCCATTTCAACAAAACTGTAAGGGAAATCAATCTCAGTAAAATAACTATCAAAAATCTTGCCAAAGTTTTTCAACTCATTAATTAAAAAATTTTAACTTTCAATTAAGTAATCGATTTTGATTATATTGTATTGTTAAGTTTATTGAAATGTCTTTAACTTCTATCAGAAATTTCCAATTACATTGGCCTACTGATATTTCAGGATAAGTAGAGATTGACGTCTTCTAAGCAAACATGTCTGAAGAAAAAAAACTATGTTTTTGAAAGAAAAAAATTGTTAAAATATTGATAAGTGTGATGAACTGTTTCAATAAATAAAATGAAGTTCAGTCAAAATATATTGGCATTATTAACAAGATTTACAAAATTATTTGGGACGGGCTCGATGCTGCATCTACTAAAGGATCATTAAATTTTTTACACTGCATCCTCATTTTAGTAGCCCCTTGCAGTAAGGGTTGAACGTATCAACAGTTGATTCAGATGAAAGTCTTAGATAATGTAAGCCATTTTATCAATAGAGACCCGAAATATTTCGCGTATATCTGGCCTCAGGGCACAATTCAAAATCCTAAGTGTGCTCAAGCCATGTTTGCTTTCCTATTGGTTGATTTCTTGGCAAAAACATTTTTTTCTTGTTAATCAGCACTACCTGATTCGCTTGCTTCTATATAGCTGAGCATCGTTGGCTCACGGCCATTGAGGGGCGTGTCCAAACAACTGCGCGCCCAATCATAAACACAGTAGTACTTTGATATGGAAGTTTTCATTCTAGCTTGCGGCCAAATGAATCCGTGAAATTTCCGAATTTCTTGTAATCAATAACTTTGAACCGATTTTATATCGTACCTACTATGTATCTCGATAATTTATTTGCCTTTGAAATAAAATTTTGGTCGTATGAAAACATTTATAGAAAAACGTATTTGGTGCTAGGCTACTTCTCTGATACACAATAAATGAAAACTAATGCAAAAAATTGTATATTAAAGAACTAAGAAAGATTGTTAGTTTTTAAAAAACCTTACCTATTTATATCGCTTGGTCCTTTTCTGCTCATTAATAAACTCAAAATACTATCTATTTTTATATTTTATGTATTAGTTTGGAAGGAACTCTTCAAAATATTTGGCAGTTATTGAGTCCACTGAAAAGAGTTTGTATTTGGACGAAAAATTTAGGGTATAGATACCTTGAAACCAAATCTATAGGTAGGTATAAATATTTTGGAAGTCACAACATGGTAACGACTGCAATCCCTTATCCACCCCCGTTCACCCTCTTGGCTATTGATGTCGGTAAAAATAGTTCTTAGTGGATTTTCATAGAGCACAAGGAACATAACTGCCAAATTCCAAGTTCTTAGGGCTTATAGTTCAGATAACTGGTAATGAGTAGCCTGTAAGTGGAATTACGCATCGATGTGTTTATGTATGTATGTATATATATGTATATATATACATATGTATGTATATATATATATATATATATATATATATAGTGATTCTGAATTTTACCTACAAACTTCGGCAGCAAGTTTATCACGACAAAATAAGTTGAAAACAAACAACGAGTTGTGGTCTAAATGGTCTAAATTTCTTCGCAAAGCTGGTATACGTCTTTGAAGTTGCAGCTGAACGACACATTTATTGTAGGCCTAAATAACAGATAAAGTTTTTAAGATGGAGCACTTAAGAGTCTGGAATATGTTTATTTGAAGGATGTTCTGCAATCGCAACGATTTTTTCCGGTGCGGCAAAATTGTCTCTTTGAAATAATTATAGGCAACAACTTTATTTTCCGCAATTTTCTTTTTGTGACGTGTTGCCACTCCAATTATTTTAATGAAATGATTTTGCTACATCGACAGTAAGTACTGTGTTTTAAGAGCTTCATTCCATGAAACATAAGTAATCCAGAAGCTCAATGTTAATCCATAATTTACAATAATAATGTTGTTCAGCTTCAAATTCAGAAGACGTAAACCAGCTCTGGGAAGCTCTTTAGACCATAAAGTCGTAAAAAAAATTTCAACCTTTTTTTTTGTGCCGAAGCTGCAACCTAAGTTTGTTGTTCGATTTCAGACTCGCCCTTTTGACGTGACAACGTCTAATAAATCGATGAAAGCCGGCTGCACGCACGAAAAAGGATGACTCGTTGTACCGTTATGCTTTGTCCCGTTACGCTCATTGTACGCTTGCGCCGCATCTATCTCTCTTCCACTCGATAGGAACAACCATCGATTTGACTTTTTCTAAGCACATTAAACTTGAAACACTCCCATTCGTTTCCTACTTTTCCTATCATCGTCGTATCCTTAACAGAATAACACAGATTTGAATAAGTTAAATAGCATACATGTACAAAAGTTATGGTTAAAATAGTCTGTTCGTTAAAGTAATAAACATATTAGAATTAATGAGTGCAAATAAAAGTAAATTTATCAATTGAATTATAGATTTCATTTCACTCATTCTTTGTATCCATACAAAATAGTGATAATTCAATAAAAATGATTCAATTTTATTCGTAAAAGTATGCAATCATATCATCAATGTTTTGTTATGACGTTGTCACGTTAAACTATCGTCCTTAAACCGACTTTACAGACAACCAATTTATTTATGAACACGTGTGTCTGATAAACGCGGGGTTATCCGGCTGCGCGCCCTGGGCTGGGTTGATCCAGTTCCTCGCGCACAAAGCTCTCGAGACACGGCGCTCCGGTTGCGAGGAGGCGTTCCGAAAGGGAGGCCCCGAAGTAACGAGACACCGCCGCCCGAGTCGAGAGAAGGGTCTGCGGGAGGGGGGGAGCCCTCCTACCACGCGACTCGGCGAGTAATTAACACCGCGTCGCCGCTCGACGACTGACAGTTCCCGCCCGCCGTCCCAACACCGCCACAATGCCTCCAGCGAGGTCGCACCCGGGGGATCATCATCAGTCTCCGGCGGAGGGCGGGGGAACACAACCCGGGATCCACAACGGCCCGTCGCACTCCAGTCCGCCAGGGCCGCGCCGTTATTGCAACACCGCAGGCTTTCACCGGGTCATTGTCATAAGTATCTCGGGCTTCTGGGCTGCAGCCGCGTCCTCAGCGAATAAATCGCCGACGTTTCGGTTCGTCATTGCGGTCCCCATCATCAGGAAGCAGTTACCTACTGTTAGTTACTAGGTAACTGCTCTCTGATGATGGCGACTGCAATGACGAACCGAAACGTCGGTGAATTATTCGCCAAGGACGCGGCTACAACCCAGAAGGCCAAGCTACTTTACGACTTCACTTCACCAACCGTCAAAACATTCCCCAAGGAAAAAAAAATTTTCTCTCCTTCAAAAACATCGTCTAGAACTAAATAACACTGAAAAGGTGACAAAAATGATGCGCATGTTCTTATGTACCCGCGATAGAATTTTTATTTCTTTGGGATGAGAAAAGATAAACATGCAAAACGTTTATTTAAAGGGGGTGGGGTATATGATTAGCAATTTTTTGATTTGAAATTTCTCATAAAAAGTTTTATTTTATTTTGAATATATGATTTCTTTAACGCAGAGATCGTACATTGAGAGATTACCAAAGCCCATATCACTGTGTATGTTTGAGGACTCTTGGCCTAAGCCGGCGGGATATGTAAGAATATAGTGCGCTCCAAACTACTCAAGTATCTAAGAAATAAAAATGAAAACATAAACCCAGAGAGAACAAGTCTAAACCAGCTGATGTCGAACACATAGACCCAATAGTAAATCTAAATAGTTTTTAGCTATGGAAAACACAACGAAGACTGCAACAGCCCGTTTTTTATCCTGCAGAGAGTTATCTAAACATCATTTTGCTCTTCATGTCCTATTGAAAAATTTAAGAGGCCCTGGAGAAGTCGGTGATGTAGGCACCGCCTGCGGAGTACTGCGTTATGCATCCCGCAACACCGGACTGTTCTGCCCGTAGCCTGACGACACGAATCAGGGGGCATTGCTGAAAAAACCCTAATTATTTGTACAGAACAGACATACAAGAAAGTGAGTTAACATTGCATTGTAATCCATTTCTGGGATATTTTCAAAGTTTCAAGACTTTAACTCATCGATAAGTTAGTTAGAAAATCGATTGCAAAATTTGTACCCAACGGACAAACAGACAGACAAGCAATCCAGTTAATAAAAACATGGTAATAATAGTAGTTGGATTCATGATGGAACTGATCAGACGTGAGTTCAATGCTGCATTACGATGGTCTGTCGCCTCCGTCCGTCTGTCAATCATGTGACCTGCAGCCAATAAGATGGCCCGAAAAACTGCATCTATTCGTCCGTAAAAAGTTTGATAGTTTCATACTTTTCATAGACGGACGGATGAAATTATGATTTTAAAATGTCTGCAAGGTTTTTGCGTGCTAAATCGTACTATATCAGAATGTTCTGAAATTGGTTTTATTGTTAAACTACGTACATTTAAAAAATTTTAAGTTACTTTCGAATACACTTGAAAGGTTTTATTATGATATAAATACCCAACGATTCACAGAAGTTTAATTATAGTTGGTGACTTTGAAAACTTAAAAAAAATACTATAATGAAATAAAATTGATTTTAATGAGTTATAAGTGCATAACTTACATGATGGTCAAGCTGATATAATTATACATGAGAAATTGTTTCCAAAATATTAAGTTTTCTCAGCATTTGGCAGCGTTCCAATGAAAAATAAGTTATGGCGAAAGAGCGGAATGTTTAAGTCGCTCGGTGGCTGACGGACGAAAGGATGACGAACGGACAGGATACGGACGTATGTGACGTGCTATTGCAATTACGGCCTTAACAGCCATGTTGTTATGTTAAACTCAAGCCCCGAGCAGATAAACGAACAAAATTAAACCTGACAAGCTTGCAGTGCATTCTGAAAACAATTAATCCGTCTTTTTTTTTTTTTGGTCAAAAGTATGAGTTTGCCAACATTTGGTGGACTGGTGGTTAGAAATTTTTCGGGCCATGTGATTTGCTGCAGTTGGTAGAGTTGACAGTTGAATGACAAATGTACGAACGGAGGTGACGAGAATATTGTTATTCTGGCTATATAAGCCCATGAAGCCATACTGGATTCCACGTTTGTATTAGAGCATTAGAATTTCGTGTCGTTCATGATTGAAAACACTCCGATAAGTTACTGTATATTGTAAATCACCAATACATAGTTTTTAAGTGAAAAATTTTGAATTAGCTATTATTTAAAAAGAATTTTTTTATTAATTTATTCTTCACGTGTTGTAAAAGCCTTTGTTACTACCTACGGCGTTTTCATTTCCAGTAATTTTTCTACGTCTAAAGGTTATCTATATGAAATAAAATACATAGTATATTATATCATTTTCTTTAACACTTCTTTCTAATTAATTGAACGCTGATATTTTATGTATACATATTTCATAAAACATTAATTTTAGATTTTATAGAGCTCAGAAATTAATCAAGTTTTAAGTTTTAGATTCACTTTCTTCGTAACTTTTTATTTCATTTTATGTTTTAGTTACTTGTGGGTCGTAAAACCAGTGGCTTTAATTAAACTTTTTCTCTAGCCTTAGATACTTACTCTGTGATTTCAGCCACATAATTACGTAACCAAGAGTGCCAAAAAAAGAAACAGGTGGCGTTTCAAAAACGTGGAAGGAATGTTAATGATATGGGAAAGAGAAGCGAGTTTTTTTTTATCTAGGAGCCTTCATCAACGTAAGTCTAAGTAAACTGTAGTCAAGCAGCGATCCTATGGGTGGGGGTTAGTGGAGGGGGGATACCACCTTCTTTCCCGCTCCCAAATAAACACAGGCTAGTACTAAAATAACACTGAAGAGAAGACAAAAATGGGATGCGATAGAATTTTTTTTAATGGTAAAAACACCGAGAGGTCATTACCAAGCTGAAAGTTTTTTTTTAAGGCGAAGTATGGGACTGACGGTTTGTTGGTTTTGAAATTTGTCTTGAAAACTATGTACCTGTAAGTTAACGAAATAAATTTACAAAGATTCCTGGATAATTTGTAACCATTGTTCTTAATAAATCTCTTAATAGTAGTGACAAGAAAATGAAGTAACCAACTCGGTGAGTGAGACGAAGTCTTAACAATGTATCAAAATCATTAGCAGTGACACAAGTTTCCTAGCAGTTCTGTTTGGCAAGCCAGCAGTTCAATGTCGGAAGCCACCAACTTTTTTTTTTAAGTGATCCTTTAGCGCGCGAGGTCTATATTTCTCGATTCACGGACTTTTCAACGAAAAAACGAATCTCAGATAAACCTTAAGGTTCATCCTAGTTCAATATATAACGGAACCTTCGTATAAACTACTCTGTAATCCTATTTCCTAGTTTGGTGTCCCGTTGTAAGGAGGTAAAACAGGCAAAAAGGAATTAGAGTGTTTCTGCTTTGAGACTTAACAATATTTGAAGGTATTAACTCACTGCACTGTAAATTTATTATGGAATTGGAACAAAAATAATAATGTAAAATTACATATATTTGTAAATTTTTACATTTATATGGAAACAATTGTATCACTATAAAAATTGTTCGCAGTAATACTCGATTGAGATTCTGCCCGGGAAAATGTTATTCCAGTTCTTCTAATAGTTAAAGTTATTTGTAAACCGTTCCCGGAATAGCTTTACAGTATTAAAAGTACACATTCATAAACAAAATACAGCAAAATAAAGTTTGATTATTGAATATTCAATTATAATTTCTATTTTCATATTTATTTTATATTTTAGTAAAATTATGTTTGAATTAATCATCAATTAAAATATAAAATTATGCACCAACTTTTGTAAGACAAACTTAGTATTAATTTGAAAAACGTATTTCATACATGCAAAACTGACCATAGCTATGTGTTGTACAACGTTATAATATCTCTCTTGTAATATTACAAACTACGTACTTCTGGAAAACTGGTTTCAAAAGGGAATCTTTTGTAAAAGAACATAATTTTTTTTAATATTTAAGATTATTCCTGAGAGTTCATGTTCAAATTATGGTTGAACTAAATTCCTGTCAATTTACTTAGATATATGTTTATTTACTATGACTCCTTGGTTAAATTTTTACCTGAAATATTCATAAACATAAGATGAACAGTTTAAACAATGTAAAGGTATTGACGCTATCGTTATCCGATATACAATTCGTGTAAATGTTTTAACAATAGTTTCCCATATTCCCTACCCCTATCACTATCATTATTGCAGGCACAAAATATATTTAAGCTTTGCAACGCAGGTTCCAGATATCTCTGGCTGATAATAACAGTTTATTTTATGCTACTCAGAGAAAAAAAACAATCTAATTTTAAATTAGACGGTTTTTGATTTATTGTGGATTAAACCACAAAAGTTTGTTTTATATCGGAACATAACATCTTAACTTACTCAAAAAAATATTCTAATGCTTTCCATGAGGGTTATAAGAGCCTGCATTAAAAGCTTTTTAGTTTTTCCAAGCAAACCCTGATTCCTTTACAATTTTATGTACCTATGGATATTATAAAAGGTCCTTCTTTTGTGAGGAAATAATGATGAGTTAATCTTACCAGCCACACGTATATGGAGATTTATGGAAATCGTGGTATCATTAAAAGAACAGTTTTTTACTCTTCTCTAAAATTTACCAATTGTTAATTAGGCTCGTTAGGTTCTGAGGTACAGACCTTTTTCTTCCTTCAAACTAGTCTATCACATGGCCATGAAACTTGAAGCATCACTTAAAGACGTACTTAAAAATTTAAGAAAATTAAATGCAATTTATTTAAAAATTATCACTCTTCATTTAAAACCTTCGAAATAAAACAAATCAATACATGTTTAAATAACTTATTCTCGCCCCAAGACATCTTCATCTTTCTGTGTTTCGTTGTAGTTGATAACGTCTAAAATATTATTAGTTTTCTTTTACTAATGCTCTTTAAGCTGACTATGCAAAAATGCTGAGATGTGATGTCGGGTGGTTGAAAAACTTACTAAATTTGATTAATTCACAATGCCAACATGCTACATTGACAATTAGTAAATTTTTAGATCATGGTTAAACGAAGTGAAATAAGTGTAAAATAACCGCATACAAAAAAATTTTCAAATATTATATATTTTAAAACTGTTATTTTATATTAAGATTTTAATTATTTTGTGACAGAAAATGACCAATCGCAACAGATTTTAGTGAATAATACAAGTTAACATTTTTAGAGAATATGATTTTTTTCACACACACACCAACACACACACACCTACACACACACACACACATATATGTATATACTTATATAGGTCGGATATTGCCCATTAACTATCTCGACGGAGATTTTCTAATACCAGATTTCATGTATCAGTTTGGAAATGATTTGTGGAAATTTACGGCAGTTTTCGTTTCCACAAATTTTTAGTTCACGATTGTTTTGGGGTCTATGGACCAAGAAACGAAAAACAATATAAAAGTTTTCCGAAAGTTGCACCATCATCGTAACGGCTACAATAGGAATTGTTTCTTTGAAATATACCATATTTACCATAATTTGTCATAATTCTTATAGTAGGTTATTTATTGACACTGAAACAAACAGACAATCAGACAAAATTTAAAACACGATATTTTGTAGTTCAAAATAATGTAAATAGCCATATGCAAAATCTTTTTAATCATTTCATCCAATGCATAGTCATTTTACCTCGAATATATATATGTGTGTTTTTGTTTATTGTATGTATACATATTACGTTTATAATTTATTACCTGTTTTCTTAGTGATGACAGCACTGACATCTTTTATAATAAATTCATAAATATTTACTATCGTTTTACATAATTTACTCTTTGCAAAGAAAAATATTCTTATAAAACGAGAACAACCTCTTCTTGACTTAAAATAATTGTTATTGATGCACTCGCGAGGGAAGCCATGTCGCCGGAAGTGGTGCGACTTGTGACTCAAAATTTACGAGCTGGCAAACTCACGAAGTCGAAAATAAAAACGTTTTCTGTGAAATATAGTTACCGCCCCCATGCGACACTTGGCAGTTTTCAGCTTGTTGGAACAGGAAAATGGTCTCACACATTCACGTCTTTAGTGATATTTTTGGCAGTGTTCTGGAACGGTTCTGAAAATCTGCCAAATACTTACTGTTTCATTGTATTTTAATACATGCATACAGCTGTATCAAAAAACCGAGTATAATAATCCACTATATAGCATTTTAACGTCTAAAATATTACACAATAACTTGTTTGGAATCTATATTTTTTTGCCAGTGGTGTCAATTAAATTAATAATTGTGTATAACTTAAAAAGGTTTTATCACTTCCAATAGTAGTATGTGAATGGGGCTCCGGGAACAGGGTTTAAGGAGTGGTGCCTGTGGTGCCGACCGCCATATTGGATTGTGACGTCACGGCAGCCATATTGGATGGTCGTTACCTTGACCTTTGACCTTGACCTTGATCCCGGTGGCCATATTGTATCCGCCATTTTTAAATCGAGTGCCCCACTCACTCATGATGAAATTTTCGTCACGGCCGCCATATTGATTTTTTTCTGTTCAGCTGGAGGTCGCCATCTTGGATACCGTCGACTTTGTTTCTGGTTGTTGGTTCCTAGAGAGCACCAGCGTCGCTCTGTGTCATCACATAAGGTCGATGTTCCATTACATACCAGAGCTATTATTGTCCTTATCGGCATATTAAATTTAATTTTTTATGCAAAATACATTGGAAGAACTGTGATTCGAACCATCGCAGCTCTGGCCTCTAGGTTGGAAAACATACGCCTTTGACCGCACGGCCAACGTGACATTTACCAGACTGAGAATTAAATAAGGTATATATAAAAATAACATACATATTCGGACATGTAGTTTTTTTTTAATTTTAAGTAATAATAACATCACCTATTCGAGACAGAACCACCATCTTGTATTAAGACATAACTGTTGCAATTATCGTTACGGGCGCCATCTTGAAAATCTTTATTTATTATCCGATTTAAATGAAAAAAAGTTCAAAATTCATTAAAAAATAACTTATTAATATACTGATTGATTATATCGATTCTTGTCCTTGGTTCTATCCCTTCGTGATACAAAACAACTTTAATTTAAAAAATACCACAAAAGTGACAGGGTTGAGAAAATAAAAACACCACAAGTTCTTTTAAAAAACAAAATACTTATTACATAAATTCTACACTACTACAAGTACAAAAAACACAGGCAAAAAATTCTGTTCAAGACTTATTTTCACATTTAATTTTGTGCTGTTCAAGACACTGTATAGCTGTTAGTCCTTATTTTCGAGGTTCATTAGCGAAAACCTTAAAGCACATCTTTCACATATAAATCTTACGTCCATGTTTTCTAACCTGAGGTCTCACAAGTCGGGAGAAGTTTTTGATGTAGCAGTAGTGTGCAGCACCGCTTTCATTGGTCACAAGCAACAAATTTAAATAATTGTTTTTTTCTTGTTTGGTTACCCGAATTGGACACACCTTATTATCCTCATTTAGCGCGTACACATTAACTGTAACTTCAGGGTTAGTCTTCTCAAAAATATATATCTGATTTTATGGTGGCGGATAGTACAGAACATCAAAGTTGAACTTATTCTCCAAAGTATAATACCTCTTATCAACACGGTTTTGATGACTTCCCTCGACAAATCTTTCCAAAATACTCCATTTAAAACAAAACTGATCCTTCAAGTTTTGGCAATTGACTACTGCTCTTTTGTTGACTATTGTCTCAGGTAAAGCAATAAATGAGGATCTCTGATGATATGGAAGCATATTAGCACTTATTTATTTTCCTATGCACATAATCTTGTGTCTATTCAGAACGTTACAATGTGAAAATACCTTATCGCATTTATCGCACTTTATGTCTTTCGAGATATTGTCGGATACCTACTGCATGTTATAAGATGTCTTTTCAAGTTATAATGTCGTACAAATTGTTTATTACACTTGTTACATTGAAACTCTGTTCTTTTTAGTAAATTATTTTGACACCTGCTTTTTTCATGTCTGCGCGCACTTGAAGTGGTAGTAAATGATGCACCACAATATTTGCACTGACGCGATGAACGTTCCTCATTCGTTGGAGTATTCAATGTTGCTGGCGAAACTTCAACTGGTGATGGAACAGCACTTATCGAAGCCTCCTCTGCAGTCGGTATCGGGATCTCCGCAGCTGTCAACACCGCAGCCATAGAGCTCTCCGCTGTCGTGGTCTCCTCTGCAGCCGGTATCGGGATCTCCGACTCCATCAACGTCTCTGTCATCAGGGTTCCTGATGTTGATGGTAGATCATCCATCCAGGTCGACATTGGAACAGTAACTAAATCTCGCGAAACTAACTGAAGAGAGCAGGTCCGTACTGCACCGCGGCTAGAGGTGAAGTGAGGGCTCAGTCGTCTGAACCTACCTTATATACTCGAGGTCTAATGCTATACTACATGAATCAAAATATTAAATGTATTTAAAAATATTTATTTATTAGGTACCTTAAAATTATAGCAATAAAACACAAGTTCAAGTTTTACACATTTATTTAGAAAAATTACACAAATGCATATTAAGTTAAGGAATTGAGCATTTTCGCAAGCAAAGTCTTTAATGCCGCATGAACTGCCTCGTCGACTCCGGTTCCAACTGGTTCGCAGGTCACGGGATCAGGAACACAGGTTTCCAGCTGGTCATCTTCTGCGCCGACGACACCTCCGGTGAGACATGGTCGATGTCGTCCGTGACCACGTCTGCGCCTGGGCTTTACTACAGTGCTAGTTGGGACAGATTCACTGCCTGAACTTCGACGACGAGACGCACGTCGTTTGGACGTCTGCGTAGAAGCATCACAGGTTGCAACAGGTTGCAACACGCTCATGTTTGGTGTTGCACGCGCAGACGAGGCGACTGCCTCAGCGATGCTAGCAGTAAGGATTGTGTGCGGTCTCGTGTGATAGACGGCACAGTTTCCAGGTTCGCAACAATCTACCAGCTGCTGAGTCGGTTCGTAGGACACAGGAAAGTGCGCAAACCGCCAATGCTGAGCGCCTCCATCACAGGTTTCCGTATAAGTATGTAGATACCCGGCATCCCAGTAGCTGTACTCGACACTGCTGAAGCTAGGTCTTACGCTCACGTACACGTTAGCAGGATGAAACGTAAACATCTTCTTGCAGGTCTAACGACAACTGAAGGCACGAACGGATGCACGCCTTTTATAAACGCAGGCTACTACTAACACTGTGTGTGCCATTTCTACATTAACTGCGAGTTTGTACATGCACAGACTCGTTAAAACTTGTCACATGGCTGCCCGTCATACATTTGACTAAGATTGCGCATGGAAGGACAGCCATAGTCGGTCTGTAGGTCTACAATTTCAACTGACGCATCACATAACTTGCTCAGCCATTTCTTTTCCTCAGGTGCGGCAACATAAATTATTTCGTTTTGAAATAGTAAATCTTCAATAGTGTTTTTCACTTAGTGGTACGGAATTATACCTTCGTCCCACTCCAGGCCATGGTAGTATTTACATAGCCATTCATTAGTGCGTTTACATTTTTCGTCTAATAATTTCCAGGGATACGAAGGTCGGAACGTGCGGGTTCGAGTCTTGTCTCCGGAGGTGACGCTAATTTCCTTGAGCACGAAGAAATTTTGGCTCTGGAAACCTTGCAGGTTGCAGTACATCTTGTCGCTAGAAATGCTTGGGCGTGACTGAATTATTATCGAAAACGAAACAGTATTTATGTCAGAATTTTCACAAGTTTTTCTCGACAATTGTACGATGCAAGCCGATCGTAAAGTATCAGACAAAAAGCATAGGTGTTTGGTGGAATATTTCTGCTAGTCGATCCTACAGTCTATGATGTTTGAATTTATTTGATCATCCTGTTTGGAAACGTCAAACACCATTAACGGAGCCTTGAACTTGAAACTGTCGGGATTTAGTATCGGTGACTGTCTCCGCCCGTAGTAAGCTTGCTGAAACTTGGCGTACATTTGATATGCGAGAAGAAATCTTCCACTTTCAAAGTCCATGTTCATATCAACATATGGATAGCTTTCACTGTTTAAAAATATTTTTGCATTATGTATTTGACAGTTATCGAATAAGGAGCGACTTGCACCTGCATTGAGCTGTCTTCTGGTCTGAAGCCCGAAGATGATGTATCTTGGTTTTTCCGTAGCGAAGCTGGACTTTACTATCCAATTGATACGCTGACTATGAGGCAAGCCAGGATAATTTTCCAGGCTCCAAGATCGGAATGACACATCGAAATTCTTGCCATTTTCTATGTTCTTCAACATCTTAACTCGTTCAACGGTGCTCACTTGGATGTGGGGCAGCATCCATTCGATAGACTATAGTGTTAGCGAACATCTTGAGGGTTTTATGCAGTGGTGACAATTGCATTAATGTGCGTGTTGGCTAGAAGCAGTACGAGCTCTTGTTTCGAATTAATGATTATATGCTTGAGTCCTCAGCGAATACAAGAATCTTAGACAGAGGAATACAAACTTCGAACTTTCCTTCGGCATAAACCGGAAGCTTATATTCATCCTCGAGAGCCCAACTGGCCATCTTTGCAGTAGACAGATCATTTGGTGTGAGCGAAAGGTAATTTTTCATAGCAGATGCTATGCCTACATCTCTCGTCTGGTCTACCTTGACACCATTGAGTACATATGTAATGCGCTCGATTAGGTGAAGAATACCATTGCAGGATATTGATGTCGTTGTCGGGTGCGTATCATCCGCTTTTGTCAGCGTGCCTCTTATACTTATAAATGACTGCGAAGGTAAAGTACAAATATCTTGGTGCTGTACTGCAATGCGTACTTCCGATGGTAGTGCGTACGGTCAGAGCAGGAAAGGCTGGTACTCATGCAATTCCATTTTCGTAATGCTGTCTTCAAAAATGACCGGTTCTTCCACGTTGAGGATTTCGTCTTCCATATTTATTCGGCACTTGTCCAATACTAAGAAGATACTTTATGCTGTCAGGTGTTAATGCACCGATGTCTGGTAGAGAACTGTTCTTATTCACGGCAATACGATTTCTTGTATAACTGTTTGGTGTTACGAACTTTATGCCCATCGCTTCAAGTGCAGACGTAATGTAATTTCTTCGTCTTGAAAATTCACCAATCGTCCTCGCTGGTCAACGATTCTGACGACGACTTCGTGTGCGCACTTCACGACGACTGGAATGTAAATGATACTTTGTGGTACCTCGACCAGTTTATATCCTGGCGGGACCTGGCAAGTGACCTTTATCGAGCTATACAGTCTGTTCGTGAAAAATATCTACTTGCTAGATGGACTAGACTTGCACGTGAGATGGAAAATGAAGAGATATTTAAGCCAATCACTAGTCGCCTCGACGAACTTAAAAATAAGGAAGAACTAGCCATCAATGTGAAGACAGAAGTTGAAGATGAAATGCCAACTGTAAAGAAGAGAATGTATGAACCAGATCGAGAAGAACAGGACTTAACGAGTACAGAGTCAATGCACAATAAAAACATACCGAAAAAGGGACACCAAGTTAATGCAATGGTCCAACCATTCCTGATATCGTTTACGAGTCGGAATAATGACACGACCTACAGAGTGTACAGAAAACATAAAAAGTGGTTCCTTGGTTCTAAAGAAATACACTTTATATCGGGAAAAAACGTGCGCGTAGAAGAGTTCAAAATGCGTGGGTCTCCGGGTCTGTACAAACTGCTGTTTCGCAGGGAGCCTAAAGGATAATCTCACAAAGATTTATAAGAGTACAAAAAACTGCTAGAGCTAACCAATGCACATTTTCGCGATAACGATAAATATAGTGGCATATATAAAGATGAAGATCATGAAAAAATCGACATTCTCGCTAATCTCTTCAGTGAACTAACAATGCATGGTGAAGGTTTAAGAAAGCTAGAAAGTGGTCATAAATTTGACTATATATATTGGGACGACCCCAATGAATTAGTTTATCGCCTGAGAATTCTACATGCTTCACTTTGTGTAGGAAACTATTCGCACATCAACAAAATAGTCTCCATACTTGAAGAACTGAGGGAAACCAGTGACATACAATGAGTCGAACCGGAATCGCTCGCGAACTTCATGCTCCTGCTAGACGAAAATACCTTCGTCGCAAAGTCATAGTTCGTGGAATTGATGATTTATTCCAGGCGGACCTTGTTGAGATGATACCATATTCCCGATTGAATAATGGTTGCAAGTACATGTTGACAGTCATCAATGTTTATAACAAGTTCGCTTGGGCTAGACCTGTAAAATCAAAGACTGCAACTGAAGTAGCCAAGGCCATGGACAATATTTTGCGGGATGATCGTGTACCGTCGCATCTGCAAACGGACCTCGGAAAATAATTCTTCAATGCAACCATCAATGCTTTGATGAAGAAGTATAGCTCCAAACACTACTCTACATTTAGTAATGTCAAAGACTCCTTTGTCGAAAGGTTTAACAGAACTTTGCGTTCCAAGATGTGGTGACAGTTCACGGCTAACGAAAATTACAAGTGGCTTGGCATCTTGCCGAAACTAATAAGCGAGTACAATTCCACAGTGCATTCCACAACGAAAATGAAGCCAAAGGATGTAACGGACAATAGCCTACTTCGAACAGTGTTTTCCAACACAAAGAAGAAAGATCCACGAAAGGTAAAAGCTAACGTCGGCGACATTGTGCGGATCTCCAAGCAGAAAGGTATCTTCGAGAAAGTTTTCACTGCAAACTGGAGTCCCGGACTTTTCTGTGTGACACATGTTCGTGAATCAGAGCCTAGGACCTACTACCTCAAAGATTTGGACCACAAACCTATTCATGGCGGCTTCTATGCCGAAGAGATTCAGTCTACGTTGTATCCTGATACATACTTGTTGGAGAAGATTATAAAACGTAGAAATTTTGCATAACAAATTAAATTTAATATGCCGATAAGGACCATAATAACTCTGGTAGGTAATGGAACATCGACCTTATGTGATGACATAGAGTGACGTTGGCGCTCTCTAGGAACAAACAACCAGAAACAAAGTCGACATTATCCAAGATGGCGACCTACAGCAGAACAGAAAAAAATCAATATGGCGGCCGTGACGAAAATTTCATCATGAGTAAGTGGGGCGCTCGATTTAAAAATGGCGGAACCAAGATGGCGGATTCAATATGGCCGCCGGGATCAAGGTCATGGTCAAAGGTCAAGGTCACGACCATCGAATATGGCTGCCGTGACGTCACAATCCAATATGGCGGTCGGCACCACAGGCACCACTCCTTAAACCCTGTTCCCGGAGCCCCATTCACATACTACTTCCAATAAATGTTTTTTTTTGTGGTTTTTTAATACCTTAAGAACAAATATATTTTTCATTTGAACACATTATTTCGTGTAATATAAAAGTTTAAATTAATTGATTGTGTGTAGAAATTATCATTAAACTCTATTTTAGTATAACTTATCATTTATAACTGAATCAAATTTCGGTTTTCCCGTAACACTGAATGTATCTGTTTTCTAAATTTTTTTGGATAATCTAATTATTATTGACTTACGAACATTATCTTAAAAGGTAAGATTTTTAAACCGACGGCAGATAGAAAAATTGAATTTTAAACTTTACACCACACTATCATTGCACGATCTACGATAATGCTAATATTTAAATAAAAATTTGCTTTGAAGTTTCTCAAAACGATTTAAAAATATCTTACAAATTTGATAAAATCATTTGTAAACAAATACGTAAGTTAAAATATGAATTTATTTAAAACTATAAACAAAAACCATTTATAGAAGCATTATAACTAATGTTACTATACCCATTTGTGGCTGGAATCAAATAAAATATATAGTAACATTTTGATTCTAATTATAATTTTTCATTTGTTATAGTTGCTTGTAATTAATGAACACCTAACTGTCTCAGACGCTCTTATTTAACATGCCACTACAATCTGCTCACATATTGTGATATCGAAATATTTCGAACCTTAATTCAAGTCGAAAGGAAAAAAAACGCCGGTCAATTATTACAGAACAGCGTGATAAGATTAGTCAACTAATAAACATTTATTGTTTGGCTTTAAGCTTGTAGCGGTGAGGCCCGCTAAATTTGAACTGCGCGCGTCATCGCGGGCCTCCGGCACTCCGCTCCCCTCATCCTTCTCCCTCCTTTTCCCCCCCCTACTAGTGTTTGTTCAATTTGTACTCATTCCCCCCACCCTTTCAATATGCGCATGCGCGCGCTGCGGTGCGAGTTTATAAATTCAGCTGCGGCCATGTTGAGGGCCTTCTTCTACTGGTTGACTTTGTCAGGCTTGGTTGTCAGCAGTAGCTGACCTGTTGTAAATTTACTAGCATGTAGTCCGAGAGCTTCTACTTAATCTTCGTGCGTGTGCGACCTCAGGGGAGAAATGTAAGTTGGTTCCAGTCGTCAGTGAGGCGGTGGCCCTCACCCTAATGTAGAATCATTTATGTTTGAATTTGTTCTGTCTAAATTCCTTTTCGGCCGCCACCATCAAAAATTGTTTGGATTATTGCTTTAAATTTAACTTAACCTTCGCTTCCGTTTTTCTGTTTGTAACTGTCTCCCCCTGAGACGTCGTCACACGTATTTGTTTGTTAAAGTTTTTTAAAGAATAATGTAACTTCTTTCTTTCTTGTATCTACACTTTGCAATAGTTTTGTAAATTCATTTTTTGTAATATAACTTCATTCGTGGAAATTATGTCTCTTTTTGACGATCGTCGATTGTCAGAAATTGTTCTCACTTTATGTATTCAACCTTGCATTGTTTAAGCTTAACATTATCAGAAATGTTAACGTAATATTAATATTGAATTAATACAGAAATTGTTCTTGCTTTATGTATTCAACCTTGCATTGTTTAAACTTAACATTATCATTAATGTTAACGTAATATTAATCTTGATTTAATATTGAATTTGAATAAAATGTATGTGTACCTGAAACCATTTACCTTGCGTACCTAACTGCTCCAGTCACGTAAACCCCAGTCCTAGCCAGGTTCTGGTCTCCCTCCAACCTCTAATAGGCCCCACACCTATTACAAGCTAAAATATTTACTGAAATAATTCAGTTTAAAAAATTTTTGTAGCAAATACATTCTTGTAACATAATTTACTACATTTTGTAGTCATATTGGGAAAGTAATAATTAGTTAATCCATAAGAGAATTTCTTTAAGAAAAGTTTTTTCTGCATTATGAATATGCAATTGCAAAATTAGAGTTGAAATTTATAAAAACATACTAACAACTAATTTTCAAGCGAACTTTACACATAATTAAATACGTTTCTAATTACTAACATAGTTTTTACAAAACCTGCTGTTTGCTAAGTGCCGTGTCTGTAAATAAAACATTTGTAGCATGAGTGTACCATATGGGCTGGAGAATAAAACTTCAGGCAATTTGAGGGCTCAACATTACGCGGCTATGCAAATATGGTACGGTGCTGCTAATTCAGGAAGATCTCGACTGTGTAGAAAGCAAGAGAGAGGCCGGAAAACATGAATTGATGATCCTGATTCCGAATATTAAGGAAGATTAGGCCTCCCCATCTTGCAATTTCAAATATTTCGAAACTGCTTGCAATAAAGCGTCCGTGATAATATATTTGGTTTGACATTGCATAGGACTTAGCTTTGGCTACTTTTTGAAGTCAAAACTTGTAAACTGTTATGATTATCATGATAGTTGTAGTCACCCGCGAGATATAATACGTTATATCCTCGCAGATTTTACAGACTAGAGCCTGTGAGTAAATGTGAGGTTGCAACAAGATATAGAAAGTCTGGTAGTTATTATTCATACCTTGACATGCCGAAAATTGGGAGAAATAGTTCAAAATTTGAATTATAGGAAAAATTGAAGGAAAAAAATCCAAAATGGTGGAGACTTATCCCCCTTAAAAATATTTTCTTTGTCGATGCAGCATTCAACGACGTATCCTTCAATATCAAGGCTGCACTCCATGAGAAAGCAGGTGTGAATTTTTTCGTCACACTCAAAAGTTGGTGTATTAAACAAAAGTACTTTTCCGGCAGTCAATAGTTTGCGTTTACAAATTGTCAACTCTCTAGTTTTGGGCCATTTAAAATTTTTACACCTTACAGCTAATTATTTGAACAGCATTTGGCTGATTATAACAACAGACTATATTATATTTTTACTAAACGTTATCTCTCAAAGGCACAAGGAAGCTAGCGACTCGTACTTTCATGAAAGCCTACACGGTGAGTTGATGAATATCTTTACAGCTTTGTCAGAAGGTCAACAAAACAGGCTGACATCCTTTAAGTTGAATAGGTACTTCAGATAAATGGTCCTTTAAGGAAGTAAGAAGAAACAAAATAAGTCTGTTTTATCTGCAAATACCCCGGGTGGTTTTAGGATCCAAGCTACTGAGTTTTGGCCTCGATTTCGTCTGGTGTGCGTTTTTTTACACCTGCATGACGCAGCTTAAGTCACCTGTAGTGTCAAGGTATCGGGGAATGTATACCAGATCATGCATGGATTTGTGATATTAAATGTTAATTCTGATTCGTAAACTGTACCTTTTTCTTTTATAGAGAGGTCTTGAAATATTTCCTTTCATATTTTTTGGGCAACTAGATTCTCCAATGTGGCGCGCTTATGGAAATTGGATGATCCAATGTGCTTGCCGAATTTTGACTTCAGCTGCCCTATAAATGTGTAAATAAAAAAATTAATTAATTATATATTTTTATTAATAATAAAATAGTATGAGAGTAGTATGTTTTGGCTGGTTCGGCGCCAGGGTTCAGGGTGGTGGAGCTGGAGCCGGGTCAATGACCGATTGCTCTGACGTTGTGCCGGAAATTAGGAGTTTCGACACTTTTTTCTTCTACTAATTTTATATAATTTATATAATTTTTGTAAATTTTATTTTTCTTTATAATTTGGTTACTTTGGGCGATTTACTTTTTGTTAGGCTGGTGTACTCCCTTAGTTAAACTTTGCGTCAGTAGACAGAAGCACCTTTCCCAGAGACCTATAGGATCTTTTGCAGATCTAAGACTTTGTTGGCAGCCCGTTTGAAATTTCCCTCGCTTACAGCCACGTCCCAGGCCTGTAACGTTACTTCACTTCATGACTAAAACTGCATACAGCAGCTCTGGACGAGCTGTTACCATTTCTCAGAGACGAGCTGACCGTAGCCGTTACCGTCACGAATACATATTAGGTTCTCTCCTCGAAAAGCACGTCATGGAAGCGCGTTCCCAGCGTCGTTGCTTTTTATGCACCCCACTTATTCCACTGCCCCCCTTCAGTTCTTAGAATTCACCTAAGACCAATAACCGGTCATAAACCCCAGCAGACAGCGACCGTATCCAAGGGCGACTGGCATAAAAAATGTGTGTGCCAAGATGGACTACCCCATGACATCTAGCGGCAAACTCGCTAACCACCCAGCCAACTTACCCTGTAGGCCGCCAGAGTGCAGCTCCTGACTGCCCCTTTATTCCCTTGTTAAAGCAGACGCCTTGGGCGAGTCGATTCTTTTTTATTTCAGACACCCCTCAACAGGCAGCGCTAAGGTCGGCCAGTGCTACCAACTTCGAGACATCAGTCAGAGTTTTTTTATGATGTCCACTCGGGGAATATCGGAACCTTTCGGTCCGGACGTCCCAGTCCCTCCCCTCCACTTTGATAGAACATTTACTTTTAATTACGAGACGCGGTTCTTCGCGAGACACTTCGCGTCGCGACTGCAGACGGGCCATTTGCGATTATCGGCGAGTCGACGAGACACTGCAAGACTTCCATCCGGGCGCAACCGACGATGTAGTCGTTTAAATAAGGGATGCGATCCCTGTAATCTTCTTCAAGTAGTTTAGTCCGTCTGCTTAGTACAAAGAGTAATAGTTAGTTTTTCTTTTAAATCTTTTTTGAAATAATGAAAACATCCGCGCCCAGCCGCGCATTCGTGTGATCCAGTTCCTGGCTGGCGACGCATCGGTAAATAGAAGCCAACTTCCCTGTCTGGTGAGTGACGATCCGCGACTTTCCTCAACCTCCCCTTAACTTTTCCGGCCATTTTCTGCCCCGTATACTGTCTGTGTACAAGTTCTGATCAGTTTTGATTTGGACTGTTCGCAGACAGGGTCCGAGAGCCAGACGCCGAATTGGCACTTTCATCTCCCTTCCACAACACCACACAGGTGCCCTGGCATCATGTTCCCGCGTGTTCTCCGGGAAACGAAGCCCCAACCTCCGGCGCTACTGTATTTTTCAACTTTTTTTTTAACTTTCCTAAATTACGCCGTCAGACGTAGTTCATCATATAAACATAATTTCTGGACTTTCAGAATACTGGGATGGTTTAAACATATTTTGTATTTTTTTTATTGGTTTATGTATTTTTTTATGAAACCTTTTTTTATAACTTAATTTAGGGCTAGCCCATATTTATCTTTAAATATATCTGAGAGCTAATTAATTAAGTAATTGATATTGTATGTTTATATTTTTTTAATATCTGCTATAAATTTTCCTTTAATAAATTTGACGTAGTTATATTCAGATGGAACCACACCTTGTTTCTGTTCATTTCTAATAACAATGCGAAACCTAAAAGATCCCCAGCACAACGTCATGGCGGCCATCTTGAACTCAAAAATTCCTCAAAAGTCCTCAAAAATGACTCAAAATTACTCCAAATTTCCCGATTTTGATGGAAGAATTCCCGTAGGGGAAATTTCCAGTTTTTAGTCCTTAAAAATACCAGTGGCTAGAAATGTCCATATTGAGGCTTAAGCATCCATGTCTACAGCCTCCAATAAACCTCTGACGTCATCATGGAATATTTATCATGGAATATAACGTCATCGTTGCAATTTCCGTTATGGTAGCCATCTTGAATATCTTAATCTATTATCCGATTTTAATGAAAAAAAATTTAAAATTTATAAAAAAAATTAATTAATAAAATTTTAATAAAAAATATTTAAAAAACATACACCTACTACATGGA
Source organism: Bacillus rossius redtenbacheri (assembly GCF_032445375.1). Taxonomy (NCBI): domain Eukaryota; kingdom Metazoa; phylum Arthropoda; class Insecta; order Phasmatodea; family Bacillidae; genus Bacillus; species Bacillus rossius. The sequence continues at coordinate 28,104,610 of NC_086340.1, read as the reverse complement.
GCTCGGTGTCCTCGGTTCGAACCCGGCGAGGGCAAAAAAAATGGCAACCGATCCTTTCCTCATGGTAATGCTAGCAGACTGAACCCCAAACACTTATGTCAAGGTATATATCGTCAGCTAGTATGACATCATGTCTTTCATCTTGAAAATCCGTAATTTTAATGCTAGAAATTCGGGAAAAATTCCAAAATTCATCAAACAATTTATTCATTAAAGTAATGACTGATTTGATTAGTTCATATCCTCGGTTCAATGCCTGGGCGATGCAATAATTTTTAATTTTATGTAAAAATATCAATTTCAATAAATCATGATCAAAGTCCTAAAAGAAGCATAGTTACCAAGTCAATCATCATCCTATAAGCCTTAACGACCACCAGATAAAAATAAATTTCATTATAAATACTAGAAAAGGGTCAGGTTCGAGAAATAAAGCACCGCAAGTTATTTTGAAAAACATAGTATTTATTACATAATTTCTATTTTACTACAGGAACACTTGCGAAAGCCAGCAATCTTATAAACATTTAGCCCTGCATAGGCGTGAAATGACTAATTCTTAGCTCCAATCGGTTTATACTAGACAGAGACCAACCAGAACCTTTACATGCTCTTCTTGACAGAGTTTCTGGATACAGTGTTTAACAGTTTGCTTCACTGTAAATTACTGCAGCCGATGTTTTGAATGCACACTTCTTCACTTTTTCATCGAACGGATATGTCTTTCCATATATATATATATATACATATACATACACAGTCCTACCACAAGTTATATTTCAAAGGTCCGTTTATTGCTACATCATCAGTAATCGCTCCAAATGCTGAATCAGCTCCAAATGCTGAATCAGCTGCAAATGCTCCAACAGCACCAAAGCTCCAACAGCTCCAAATGTTCCAACAGCGCCAAAGGTTAAACAGCTCCAAAAGATCCAAATGCTACAATGCTCCAAGAGCTCCAACAGCTCCAAATCTCCAACAACTCCAAAGCTCCAATGCTCCAACAGCTCCAAATGCTCCAACAGCTCCAAATGCTCCAACAGCTCCAAATGCTCCAACAGATATAAAGCTTCAAGAGATATAAAGCTCCAACAGCTCCAAAGACTCCAAATCTCCAAAGCTCCAAAGCTCCAAATGCTCCAAAGCTCCAAATGATCCAAAGCTCCAAAGCTTCATCAACGCCAAAGTACCAACAGTGCCATAGCTCGAAAGCTCCAACAGCTCCAAAGCTCAAACAGCTCCAAAGCTTCAGTGGCGCCAAAGCTCCAACAGTGCCATAGCTCCAACAGTGCCATAGCTCCGAAGCTCCAAAGGTTATAAAGATTCAACAGCTCCAAATGCTCCAAAGCTCCGAAGCTCCAAAGGTTATAAAGCTCCAACAGGTCCAAAGCTCCAAAGTTTAATAGTCATTGGCTTCAATAGTCTATAACCTCAACAGTATTTTGGCTCCAAAGCTCTAATTGCTCAAAGAACTCCAAAGTTCCAATTGTTCCCATTGCTTCAATTTCTCGGAGTGCTCCATCTGCACCATCTTCATTTGGCTCCAACTGATTTCAATTACTTTTTTTCATCGAACTTGACATGATTACTTGCATGGCTTTATTAGAATACATTTAGACTGTCAGTGGGGACGATTTTTACACCTTTAAGTTATGAGTTTTATTTAGAAATCAGATTTCGAGAAATAATAGAATCCATTTTGAAAAAAAAATTACTTTTTCTTCAAGCTTATACACATGCATTTAATTGAAGCCATTATTGTATGTAGCCAGATTCCCTCAGTTCTTTGTGTATGAAGCATATTTCTTTGATGCTCGAATAGTTTCCTGCACAAAGCGAACCATGTAGAAGTCTTAGCCTGTCAACCAATATGTTAGGATCTTCCCATGAGGTATAATCAATCTCTCCTGCTACGTTCATCTTCCTTGCATGTTTATAATAAATATTATGATCTCTGGTGTCTTCCGTTTTAAAACCAACCACAAGTTCTTTTTCGTCATCGAGCCATTGATTATCAGAAGCTTGATCAGGATAATGAATTTTATTACGACGTTTCCATCGTTTTGGTCTCAGGCCACAATCACAGTCTTAGCTCTTGCATGCTTTAGGTGCTTCAGCACAGTACTCAATCATGTCAGCCTTACATGTGTCAGCACAGTCATCGATCATGTCAGCCTCAGATGTGTCACCACAGTCTTCAATCATGTCAGCTTCAGATGATTCAACACAGTCTTCAGCCTTGTCAGCTTCAGGTGGTTCTCCGTCGTTCACATTTTCATGGAGACGACTAGATATTTCTTATGAGGTTGCTACTTTCTTCGTTTGTTTTAAATTTTAAATTATTATCGAGATCTAGAACAGTATTTTTAGCATTAGCTTTTTTAGATTCTTCATAATCATTATTGTCGTCTAATATTTCGCCTTCGTTCCTCTTCCACGATGTTGTAGCCCAGTCTCCGTTATCCTTATTCATCTTAGTTGTACAGGTCTTGCAATGTCTATTCAAGTAATATCTTCTACCAAAGGATTTCTGACACTGACTGAAATTAAATGGTTTTTAACAAGGACCCAAAATACACTCGCCTCTCTCATGTCGTTTAGCATTCTTTCTCAAGGTAAACACCTTGCTGCAGTATCTACAGTGATGTCGTATTGATACAGCTACAGACAACGGACCAGGGTACATGTTAGCTTCTGCAACTAATGACAGATGCAAACTAAGAGTTTTAAATTGAAGCCATTACTTAAATAGAAATTTTAAAATAATTTGTCAGCGAGAGTTAAGTTATCTCATGGAAATGAACTTTTAGTAAGTTGTTCTGCTTTTCAACAACAGATGACGCCACGTGTTGCTTGCAGGTAAATAATATTTATTTATTTTATGCGGGATGCGGGATGCTCACTAACAATCGCAAAAGAAGGATGGCTTCGCTAGACCCCAAGGAGAAGGAAGTTCGTCCTTCCGGTCAGTGTTTTTCAGATTTCTCAGAGCTTATTATTATTTGACTGAGTAATGATATTTTTTTAATTCCACCTAATAAAAATATTGCAAGTGTTGATTAGTAGCATAAATTCACTAATTAAATGTAATCATGAATAAAATGACATGTCTCATTAACAGTAAAACTCCTTCATGGAGAGATCGGTTTATCATAAATAACCAGAAGCACTTGGAGAAACCACAGGAATAATCGCGAGCACACGGAGAAAACGATTACACTTTCTCTTTGATATCATAAAATTACAGAAAAAATAAAATAATTACCAAAAATATGAATGAAAAAATAGAAAATCAGCTTCTACTAGCTTGTGAACTTCTCATTGTTGAGGAAGGATAGAGTTCAAGTACAAGCCAGAATTTTTTGTATTTTTTCATTCATATTTTTGGTAATTATTTTTCATTATTTTAATTTTTTTCTGTAAAATTTGTCAATCTTTAAAATCTATCGATTTCATATATAAAACCTATAATTATTAAAGTTATAACATGGTAATTATTTGTTTACCTGATTTCTTTCCTGAACCCGACGAACGGAAATAGTTGCTATCATAAACAAAACATGGAAACCCGAAGGACTTCTTCGTGATCAAAAATGATTATAACACACATCAAATAGCGTATTATATATTTTGTAAAGAAAATATTACCTGTAACGTACACGTGTTCACGTACAACACACGGCCGTGTCCATTACACAGCCACGCCCCATTTTTTTGTAGATATTTAATTTTGGAAACAATTGTAGATAAAAAAATACGTATGTGTTGAAATAACTTTTTTTTGTCGGACTCACCTTACTTCCTACTTTATAGAGCTGGACATAAGTGAATACTGCTCGGGGTAGACGGTTTTTGAGACCTCGCCTTTAAGACCTCACAGCATGGCTTGGATGGAAGAGGAACGGAGAACGTTTGTTTTTTTCCTTCATCCAACCAACGCACGACGAGAGGACACTAGGAAAATAGCAGGTGACGGGGCTAATTAGCTTTCCTCCGTGAGTTCATGCTAATTGGGCTGAAGCTGCCTGGCGCTTCCCTGCTGCCGCGCGCATATTTAAAAAAAAAAAAAGATGCCACGCAAAAAGAAAAAAAAACTGAATATGAGGGAGTATTTAATTCGCATTTGCATTTGGCCGCAAGGCTACGCTGCCGGGGGGGAAAAAATACAGCATTTCTTTAAAGTTTCCCGCTCCTAAATATGTTTTACTTTAACCATAAACAAGACAGTAAAAACATTTTTAGTACATTCGGTATAAAAAAAACAACACGGGATGCGTCACAATTTGACCAGCTAAATTCGGCTACAGGTTCATCAAGAAACGTTCAAGTTCAGAACATGTAAAATACTTATGTTCTTAAGAACTTAAGTATTTAAGAAGGAACATTGAGAGTACGACTAACGTTCAGTCAAGGCCCCCGTCTACCTGGGCACACAAACGGTGCGCAAGCGATTTAAAAACTGCTCAAGATATCTGAGTGGTGTCTGCTGAGGGCGATCGAGTAGTTCTGTCACCGTGACGTCATCATCATTCAAGATGGTGGAATGTTTTTTTTTTAATTAAAATTAAAATTTTCATTCATTAGTTTTTTATTAGTTTTGAAAAAAATTCCCTGAATTTCTAGCTAAATAATAACGAATTTCCTAGTTGGGGGAGTGGCGTCAAAATTTCAAAATGGCAGCCGTATCTTAATTGTCAAGAGCTGAGCGGCTAATGGTGGCTTGCCCATGGGAGTTTTCAAGTCTGGCATTTTTGAGGACTATAACAAAAAAAAATTCTCAAAACGGTAATTATTCCTTCAAGATAGGGAAACATTTATGTATTGTTCTAATTTTTGTGATTTACTAATGGAATTTTTTTCCTATAAATTGCAAATTTTTGCTGGATTGTCGCGAATGTTTGGCCAATTTTGAGGAATTTTTGGATATTTTCAGGTCAAGGTTAACGTTGAAAGTCAGGTTTATCCAAGATTGCCGCTGTGGCGTCATACTTCAAGATGGCGGACACAATCCTCTTAATACTCCTTAGGGCCCCTGCCGCAGGAGGAACTATTATATATTAAAATTGCAAATTTTAAAAAGCTATAAGTAGTATATAATAGCCGGTCCTGAAACAGGATGCAGGTAGTGGATTGTGATTGTCGGTCCGCCATCTTGGATTGTGACGTCACGGCGGCAAAAATTCCTCAAAATTCCTCAAAAATGACTCAAAATGACTCAAAATTTCCCGTTTTCGAGGGAAAAATTCCCGTTTCGAGGAAAAATTAAGATTTCAAAAAACCACAAATGTCTTTTGCCTTAGAAAGAACACCAATTCCTAAAATAGGCTTAAGCATCCTTAACTCAAGCCTCAGTTAAGCCATTTCTAGGAATAAGGATACCATGACCGCCATCTTGAATTATGACGTCATCGTTGCAATTTCCGTTACGGCCGCCATCTTTAAATTTATTATCCGATTTTAATGAAAAAAAAATTTAAAATTCATAAAACATATTAAATAATAAAATTTTTAATAAAATATTTAAAAAACAAACATTTACGACACGGAGCTCGGAGTCCTCGGTTCGAACCCGGTGAGGGCGAAAAAAAATAAAAATGGCGACCGATCCTTCCACCACGGAAGTCACCTACAGACTAACCTACCACCACCAATAACAAGGTCAACTAGTATGATGTCATGTCCGCCATCTTGTCTTCGTCTGCTGGAAGCCATCATCATTGTATCGTCGGCGAGAGTGCGCCGATGACATGTTAGTTTAATTCTTATCCGCTAGAGTGCAGTAATCATTTATTGCTGTGTCACCCGCCATCTTGTCATTTGGCCACCATATTGAAAATCCATAATTATTTAGCTAGAAATTCGGGAAAAGTTCCAAAATTCTTTAAATAAATCACTCATTAATTTACAGATTGATTCGATCGATTCCCGTCCTGAAACAGGATGCAGGTAGTGGATTGTGATTGTCGATCCGCCATCTTGGATTGTGACGTCACGGCGGCAAAAATTCCTCAAAATTCCTCAAAAATGACTCAAAATGACTCAAAATTTCCCGTTTTCGAGGGAAAAATTCCCGTTTCGAGGAAAAATTAAGATTTCAAAAAACCACAAATGTCTTTTGCCTTAGAAAGAACACCAATTCATAAAATAGGCTTAAGCATCCTTAACTCAAGCCTCAGTTAAGCCATTTCTAGGAATAAGGATACCATGACCGCCATCTTGAATTATGACATCATCGTTGCAATTTCCGTTACGGCCGCCATCTTTAAATTTATTATCCGATTTTAATGAAAAAAAATTTAAAATTCATAAAACAAATTAAATAATAAAATTTTTAATAAAATATTTAAAAAACAAACATTTACGACACGGAGCTCGGAGTCCTCGGTTCGAACCCGGTGAGGGCGAAAAAAAATAAAAATGGCGACCGATCCTTCCACCACGGAAGTCACCTACAGACTAACCTACCACCACCAATAACAAGGTCAACTAGTATGATGTCATGTCCGCCATCTTGTCTTCGTCTGCTGGAAGCCATCATCATTGTATCGTCGGCGAGAGTGCGCCGATGACATGTTAGTTTAATTCTTATCCGCTAGAGTGCAGTAATCATTTATTGCTGTGTCACCCGCCATCTTGTCATTTGGCCGCCATCTTGAAAATCCATAATTATTTAGCTAGAAATTCGGGAAAAGTTCCAAAATTCTTTAAATAAATCACTCATTAATTTACAGATTGATTCGATCGATTCCCGTCCTTAGTTCGGTACCCGATCGATGCAATAATGTTTAATTTGATGTAAAAAAATAATAATTTCATTATTCCATGTTCAACATTCTTAAAGAGACATTGAAACCTCTACTGTCATCATCATCCTATAAGCCATCAACACCAACATATTGGTAATTCATAATTTTAATGCTAGAGATTCGGAAAAAGTTCAGAAATCATTAAATAAATTTCCGATCAATATACTGATTAATTAGATCGACTAAGATCCTTGGTACGATTCTGGATGATGCAAAAAAAATTAAATATATCATCAATTTAACATAATAGTAACAGGTTCGAGGAATTAAACACCGCAAGTTCTTTTACAAACATAATATTTATTACATAATTTCTATTCTACTACAGGATCACTTACGAAAGCCAACAATCTTATAATCATTTAGTTCCGCAGCGGTGTGAAATGACTAATTCTTAGCTCCAATCGGTTTATACTAGACAGAGTCCAGCCAGAACCTTTACAGACATAGTCCACCTCTTCTTGACAGAGTTTCTGGATACCGTTTTTAACAGTTTGCTTCACATCGTTAGAACTGTAAATTACTGCAGCAGATGTCTTGAATGCACACTTCTTCACTTTGTCATCGAACGGATATGGCTTTCCATATATACAGTCCAACCACAAGTTATATTTCAAAGGTCCGTTTGTTGCTACATCATCAGTAAGCTGATTATCTTCTGTCTGATATCATCAAGAAAATTACAAATGTCCTTTGACTCACCGAACGTATTTAGATAATAGTAGTCTTTCAACGTTCCACGAAATGCAGACTGCGCCAAGTATAAGCCATTATCGTTCACTTGTAATGCTACGAACACAGTCTTAGGTTTAGTTCCATGTTCAGACGTCATAACAATCGGTTGCTGGGCATCTGTTTTTTTGGTTGTACGCTTTCGTGTCTCCAATCTAAAGCGAGGAGTCGAAATGTCGGCAGGTAGTTCAGCAGTAGGAGCACAGACTCCACCTTTACATTTTTTCGCATGATGTCGCAAACTGTCAATTCGAGTAAACCATTTAAGGCACTCATCACATCGAAACTTCATGCGAGAAGGATTCTTCGCGCATTTGCTCCGCTCATGTCTTCGTGCATCATGGTAAAATGCGAACGACGTATCACAGTAGCTGCAAGGATACCGTGGTGATGAAGACGATCCTTTCAGACCCGATCCAGATACAGGCGTTGCAACAGTAGTACCATTTCCAGGCATTCTCTTATGCACATCGATGCATCGTTGTTGCGCCGAAACCTTTACTTTCTGCCGCACAGCAGGACCTTTGCATGCCTTCATGTGCGTTTTCATATTATCTTTTCTGGCAAACTGCTTATGACATTTCTCACAAACAAACATTTTACGATATAGGTTCTTGGCACATTCGCTCCTCTCGTGTCGCCGAGCATTGCTGTTGTTTGAGAAAATCTTGTCACAGTAACAGCACCGATGTTCGCTAGTTGTCAAATCAGCATCCATTGAAGTCTCCATCGAGGTCGTATCGTCGATCGTCGTGGTTTCCTGCACATCCAGCTCAGTAGTCATTAAGCTATCTTCTGCTGGTGGTATCACATCTGTTGAAATCTCCTCCAATGTTGACATCGTCGTCGTTGCCAACGGGATCTGCTCCACCATTGTCGTCGCTGTCGTCAAGGTTCCCGTAGACGATGATACAACGTCCATCGAGTACGACGTTAAAGTCGGTAAATATGCCATCGAGTTCTCAAGAACAGGTAATTACGCGACTTATTCACCAGATGAAATAATCTAGGTGATCCTTACACCGTCGACGACAGTAACAAACTGAGCGACCTGCTGTCTAGGACTCGCTTATATACATGCACCGGATGGAATAATACGCAAGTCAAATCAAGAACCACTTACTATAATACCAGAGTCAAAACAACATTAAAAATAGAAGGACCATCAACGAAAAGGCAGCACATTTGGAAGCACCGACAACGAAAAGGCAGCACCGACAACGAAAAGGCAGCACATTTGGAAGCACCGACAACGAAAAGGCAGCACCGACAACGAAAAGGCAGCACCGACAACGAAAAGGCAGCACATTTGGAAGCACCGACAACGAAAAGGCAGCACCGACAACGAAAAGGCAGCACATTTGGAAGCACCGACAACGAAAAGGCAGCACCGACAACGAAAAGGCAGCACATTTGGAAGCACCGACAAAGAAAAGGCAGCACCGCCAACGAAAAGGAAGCACATTTGGAAGCACCGACAAAGAAAAGGCAGCACCGCCAACGAAAAGGAAGCACATTTGGAAGCACCGACAACGAAAAGGCAGCACCGCCAAAGAAAAGACAGCACATTTGGAAGCACCGACAACGAAAAGGAAGCACCATCAACGAAAAGGCCGCACCGCCAACGAAAAGGAAGCACATTTGGAAGCACCGGCAAAGAAAAGGCAGCACCGCCCACGAAAAGGAAGCACATTTGGAAGCACCGACAAAGAAAAGGCAGCACCGACAACGAAAAGGCAGCACATTTGGAAGCACCGACAACGAAAAGGCAGCACCGACAACGAAAAGGCAGCACATTTGGAAGCACCGACAACGAAAAGGCAGCACCGACAACGAAAAGGCAGCACATTTGGAAGCACCGACAAAGAAAAGGCAGCACCGCCAACGAAAAGGAAGCACATTTGGAAGCACCGACAAAGAAAAGGTAGCACCGCCAACGAAAAGGAAGCACATTTGGAAGCACCGACAACGAAAAGGCAGCACCGCCAAAGAAAAGACAGCACATTTGGAAGCACCGACAACGAAAAGGAAGCACCATCAACGAAAAGGCCGCACCGCCAACGAAAAGGAAGCACATTTGGAAGCACCGGCAAAGAAAAGGCAGCACCGCCCACGAAAAGGAAGCACATTTGGAAGCACCGACAAAGAAAAGGCAGCACCGCCAACGAAAAGGAAGCACATTTGGAAGCACCGACAACGAAAAGGCAGCACCATCGACGAAAAGGAAGCACATTAATTTGTCATTGACTGCAATATTCATTGGTTCCAATATTCATTGGCTCCAATATTCATTGGCTCCAATATTCAATGGCTCCAATATTCATTGACTCCAATATTCATTGGCTCCATCAGTCATTGACACCTACAGTCTTTTGGTTCCAAAAGTCTTTTGGCCCCAAATATATTAGGCTAGAATTCTTCGAGTCTAAGAGACTATGAGACCACATGGCTACAGAACTACGTGACTACGAATCTTCAAGTTTACGAGACTGCGAGGCTACAGAGCTACGAAGCCTCTAGTACACAGGTTTACGTGACTGCGAGGATACAGGACTACCAGTCTGCATGAGTACTTGACTACGAAGCTACTCGTCTACAAGGCTACAATTACAGCATTTGTTTTCGTCAGAATTTTTTTTTTGCTCCAACTACACCACCAGCATTATGTTATAAGATCACAAGGCCGCCTGCTTACATAGCTTCAAGTCTACGAGGATACTTGGATACGTAGCTTCAATTCTACGAGGTCCTAAGACTTCATGACTACGCGACTTCGAGCCATGAGGTTACGAGATTACGTGACTACGAATCTTCATGTTTACGAGACTGCGAGGCTACAGAGCTACGAAGCCTCTAGAAAACGAGTTTACGTGACTGCGTGGATACAGGAATACAAGTCTGCATGAGTTCTTGACTACGAAGCTACTCGTCTGCAAGGCTCCAATTGACACATCTGTCTTCGATGGAATTTTCTCTTTTGCTACATCTATGCCATCAGCATTATGTTATAAGATTACAAAGCTACTTGCTTACGTAGCTTCAAGTCTACGAGGCTCCAATACATCATGACTACGAGACTACGAACCATGAGGTTACGAGACTATGCGATTGCAAGTCTTCAAGGTTACGTCATCGCGAGGCTATAGGACTACGAAGCTTCCAGAACGCATGGTTACGAGAATACATGACTAATTGGCCGCATGGCTACGAAACTTTATGTCTCTGACTGACTACAATAGCACTATTCAGTGGTGAGAGTTAATTTATTTCATGCAAAGGTACTTGCTGCAAGCAGTTCCGCTTTTCAACATCAGATGACGTCACGTTTTGCTTGCAGGTAAAATAATATTTATTTATTTTATGCGGGATGCGGGTTGTTCACTATCGGTCGCATAAGAAGAATGGCATCGATAGTCTTCAAGGAGAAGGAAGTTCGTCCTTCCTGCTAGTGCTTCTCAGATTTCTCACAGTCCGCCATCTTGGATTGCGACGTCACGGCTGCTATCTTGGATGGGTGTGACTTTGACCTTTGACCGAAACCGCAGGAATGATCGCAAGCACACGGATTAACCATCATAATATTGATAAGAATAATAAGGAGCACACGGAGAAAACCATCATAATATTGGCAAGAATAATCAGGAGCACACGGAGAAAAACGACACATGTTTTCTTTGATATCATAAAATTACAGAAAAAAAAATATTTAAAAATAAAAATAAATTAATAAAAAAATTTAAAATAAAAACAAAAAATACATAAACTGATTCTGCTAGCTTGTAAACTTATCATTGTTGAGCAAAGATAGAGTTCTAGTACAAGCCAGAATTTTATGTATTTTTTGTTTTTATTTTAAATTTTTTTATTAATTTATTTTTATTTTTAAATATTTTTTTTCTGTAATTTTATGATATCAAAGAAAACATGTGTCGTTTTTCTCCGTGTGCTCCTGATTATTCTTGCCAATATTATGATGGTTTTCTCCGTGTGCTCCTGATTATTCTTATCAATATTATGATGGTTAATCCGTGTGCTTGCGATCATTCCTGCGGTTTCGGTCAAAGGTCAAAGTCACACCTATCCAAGATAGCAGCCGTGACGTCGCAATCCAAGATGGCGGACTGTGAGAAATCTGAGAAGCACTAGCAGGAAGGACGAACTTCCTTCTCCTTGAAGACTATCGATGCCATTCTTCTTATGCGACCGATAGTGAACAACCCGCATCCCGCATAAAATAAATAAATATTATTTTACCTGCAAGCAAAACGTGACGTCATCTGATGTTGAAAAGCGGAACTGCTTGCAGCAAGTACCTTTGCATGAAATAAATTAACTCTCACCACTGAATAGTGCTATTGTAGTCAGTCAGAGACATAAAGTTTCGTAGCCATGCGGCCAATTAGTCATGTATTCTCGTAACCATGCGTTCTGGAAGCTTCGTAGTCCTATAGCCTCGCGATGACGTAACCTTGAAGACTTGCAATCGCATAGTCTCGTAACCTCATGGTTCTAGTCTCGTAGTCATGATGTATTGGAGCCTCGTAGACTTGAAGCTACGTAAGCAAGTAGCTTTGTAATCTTATAACATAATGCTGATGGCGTAGATGTAGCAAAAGAGAAAATTCCATCGAAGACAGATGTGTCAATTGGAGCCTTGCAGACGAGTAGCTTCGTAGTCAAGAACTCATGCAGACTTGTATTCCTGTATCCACGCAGTCACGTAAACTCGTTTTCTAGAGGCTTCGTAGCTCTGTAGCCTCGCAGTCTCGTAAACATGAAGATTCGTAGTCACGTAATCTCGTAACCTCATGGCTCGAAGTCGCGTAGTCATGAAGTCTTAGGACCTCGTAGAATTGAAGCTACGTATCCAAGTATCCTCGTAGACTTGAAGCTATGTAAGCAGGCGGCCTTGTAATCTTATAACATAATGCTGGTGGTGTAGTTGGAGCAAAAGAGAAAATTCTGACGAAAACAGATGCTGTAATTGTAGCCTTGTAGACGAGTAGCTTCGTAGTCAAGTACTCATGCAGACTGGTAGTCCTGTATCCTCGCAGTCACGTAAACCTGTGTACTAGAGGCTTCGTAGCTCTGTAGCCTCGCAGTCTCGTAAACTTGAAGATTCGTAGTCACGTAGTTCTGTAGCCATGTGGTCTCATAGTCTCTTAGACTCGAAGAATTCTAGCCTAATATATTTGGGGCCAAAAGACTTTTGGAACCAAAAGACTGTAGGTGTCAATGACTGATGGAGCCAATGAATATTGGAGTCAATGAATATTGGAGCCATTGAATATTGGAGCCAATGAATATTGGAGCCAATGAATATTGGAACCAATGAATATTGCAGTCAATGACAAATTAATGTGCTTCCTTTTCGTCGATGGTGCTGCCTTTTCGTTGTCGGTGCTTCCAAATGTGCTTCCTTTTCGTTGGCGGTGCTGCCTTTTCTTTGTCGGTGCTTCCAAATGTGCTTCCTTTTCGTGGGCGGTGCTGCCTTTTCTTTGCCGGTGCTTCCAAATGTGCTTCCTTTTCGTTGGCGGTGCGGCCTTTTCGTTGATGGTGCTTCCTTTTCGTTGTCGGTGCTTCCAAATGTGCTGTCTTTTCTTTGGCGGTGCTGCCTTTTCGTTGTCGGTGCTTCCAAATGTGCTTCCTTTTCGTTGGCGGTGCTGCCTTTTCTTTGTCGGTGCTTCCAAATGTGCTTCCTTTTCGTTGGCAGTGCTGCCTTTTCTTTGTCGGTGCTTCCAAATGTGCTGCCTTTTCGTTGTCGGTGCTGCCTTTTCGTTGTCGGTGCTTCCAAATGTGCTGCCTTTTCGTTGTCGGTGCTGCCTTTTCTTTGTCGGTGCTTCCAAATGTGATTCCTTTTCGTTGTCGGTGCTGCCTTTTCTTTGCCGGTGCTTCCAAATGTGCTTCCTTTTCGTTGGCGGTGCGGCCTTTTCGTTGATGGTGCTTCCTTTTCGTTGTCGGTGCTTCCAAATGTGCTGTCTTTTCTTTGGCGGTGCTGCCTTTTCGTTGTCGCTGCTTCCAAATGTGCTTCCTTTTCGTTGGCGGTGCTGCCTTTTCTTTGTCGGTGCTTCCAAATGTGCTGCCATTTCGTTGTCGGTGCTGCCTTTTCGTTGTCGGTGCTTCCAAATGTGCTGCCTTTTCGTTGTCGGTGCTGCCTTTTCGTTGTCGGTGCTTCCAAATGTGCTGCCTTTTCGTTGTCGGTGTTGCCTTTTCTTTGTCGATGCTTCCAAATGTGCTTCCTTTTCGTGGGCGGTGCTGCCTTTTCTTTGCCGGTGCTTCCAAATGTGCTTCCTTTTCGTTGGCGGTGCGGCCTTTTCGTTGATGGTGCTTCCTTTTCGTTGTCGGTGCTTCCAAATGTGCTGTCTTTTCTTTGGCGGTGCTGCCTTTTCGTTGTCGGTGCTTCCAAATGTGCTTCCTTTTCGTTGGCGGTGCTGCCTTTTCTTTGTCGGTGCTTCCAAATGTGCTTCCTTTTCGTTGGCGGTGCTGCCTTTTCTTTGTCGGTGCTTCCAAATGTGCTGCCTTTTCGTTGTCGGTGCTGCCTTTTCGTTGTCGGTGCTTCCAAATGTGCTGCCTTTTCGTTGTCGGTGCTGCCTTTTCGTTGTCGGTGCTGCCTTTTCGTTGTCGGTGCTTCCAAATGTGCTGCCTTTTCGTTGTCGGTGATGCCTTTTCTTTGTCGGTGCTTCCAAATGTGCTTCCTTTTCGTGGGCGGTGCTGCCTTTTCTTTGCCGGTGCTTCCAAATGTGCTTCCTTTTCGTTGGCGGTGCGGCCTTTTCGTTGATGGTGCTTCCTTTTCGTTGTCGGTGCTTCCAAATGTGCTGTCTTTTCTTTGGCGGTGCTGCCTTTTCGTTGTCGGTGCTTCCAAATGTGCTTCCTTTTCGTTGGCGGTGCTGCCTTTTCTTTGTCGGTGCTTCCAAATGTGCTTCCTTTTCGTTGGCGGTGCTGCCTTTTCTTTGTCGGTGCTTCCAAATGTGCTGCCTTTTCGTTGTCGGTGCTGCCTTTTCGTTGTCGGTGCTGCCTTTTCGTTGTCGGTGCTTCCAAATGTGCTGCCTTTTCGTTGTCGGTGCTTCCAAATGTGCTGCCTTTTCGTTGTCGGTGCTGCCTTTTCGTTGTCGGTGCTTCCAAATGTGCTGCCTTTTCGTTGTCGGTGCTGCCTTTTCGTTGTCGGTGCTGCCTTTTCGTTGTCGGTGCTTCCAAATGTGCTGCCTTTTCGTTGTCGGTGCTGCCTTTTCGTTGTCGGTGCTTCCAAATGTGCTGCCTTTTCGTTGATGGTCCTTCTATTTTTAATGTTGTTTTGACTCTGGTATTATAGTAAGTGGTTCTTGATTTGACTTGCGTATTATTCCATCCGGTGCATGTATATAAGCGAGTCCTAGACAGCAGGTCGCTCAGTTTGTTACTGTCGTCGACGGTGTAAGGATCACCTAGATTATTTCATCTGGTGAATAAGTCGCGTAATTACCTGTTCTTGAGAACTCGATGGCATATTTACCGACTTTAACGTCGTACTCGATGGACGTTGTATCATCGTCTACGGGAACCTTGACGACAGCGACGACAATGGTGGAGCAGATCCCGTTGGCAACGACGACGATGTCAACATTGGAGGAGATTTCAACAGATGTGATACCACCAGCAGAAGATAGCTTAATGACTACTGAGCTGGATGTGCAGGAAACCACGACGATCGACGATACGACCTCGATGGAGACTTCAATGGATGCTGATTTGACAACTAGCGAACATCGGTGCTGTTACTGTGACAAGATTTTCTCAAACAACAGCAATGCTCGGCGACACGAGAGGAGCGAATGTGCCAAGAACCTATATCGTAAAATGTTTGTTTGTGAGAAATGTCATAAGCAGTTTGCCAGAAAAGATAATATGAAAACGCACATGAAGGCATGCAAAGGTCCTGCTGTGCGGCAGAAAGTAAAGGTTTCGGCGCAACAACGATGCATCGATGTGCATAAGAGAATGCCTGGAAATGGTACTACTGTTGCAACGCCTGTATCTGGATCGGGTCTGAAAGGATCGTCTTCATCACCACGGTATCCTTGCAGCTACTGTGATACGTCGTTCGCATTTTACCATGATGCACGAAGACATGAGCGGAGCAAATGCGCGAAGAACCCTTCTCGCATGAAGTTTCGATGTGATGAGTGCCTTAAATGGTTTACTCGAATTGACAGTTTGCGACATCATGCGAAAAAATGTAAAGGTGGAGTCTGTGCTCCTACTGCTGAACTACCTGCCGACATTTCGACTCCTCGCTTTAGATTGGAGACACGAAAGCGTACAACCAAAAAAACAGATGCCCAGCAACCGATTGTTATGACGTCTGAACATGGAACTAAACCTAAGACTGTGTTCGTAGCATTACAAGTGAACGATAATGGCTTATACTTGGCGCAGTCTGCATTTCGTGGAACGTTGAAAGACTACTATTATCTAAATACGTTCGGTGAGTCAAAGGACATTTGTAATTTTCTTGATGATATCAGACAGAAGATAATCAGCTTACTGATGATGTAGCAACAAACGGACCTTTGAAATATAACTTGTGGTTGGACTGTATATATGGAAAGCCATATCCGTTCGATGACAAAGTGAAGAAGTGTGCATTCAAGACATCTGCTGCAGTAATTTACAGTTCTAACGATGTGAAGCAAACTGTTAAAAACGGTATCCAGAAACTCTGTCAAGAAGAGGTGGACTATGTCTGTAAAGGTTCTGGCTGGACTCTGTCTAGTATAAACCGATTGGAGCTAAGAATTAGTCATTTCACACCGCTGCGGAACTAAATGATTATAAGATTGTTGGCTTTCGTAAGTGATCCTGTAGTAGAATAGAAATTATGTAATAAATATTATGTTTGTAAAAGAACTTGCGGTGTTTAATTCCTCGAACCTGTTACTATTATGTTAAATTGATGATATATTTAATTTTTTTTGCATCATCCAGAATCGTACCAAGGATCTTAGTCGATCTAATTAATCAGTATATTGATCGGAAATTTATTTAATGATTTCTGAACTTTTTCCGAATCTCTAGCATTAAAATTATGAATTACCAATATGTTGGTGTTGATGGCTTATAGGATGATGATGACAGTAGAGGTTTCAATGTCTCTTTAAGAATGTTGAACATGGAATAATGAAATTATTATTTTTTTACATCAAATTAAACATTATTGCATCGATCGGGTACCGAACCAAGGACGGGAATCGATCGAATCAATCTGTAAATTAATGAGTGATTTATTTAAAGAACTTTGGAACTTTTCCCGAATTTCTAGCTAAATAATTATGGATTTTCAAGATGGCGGCCAAATGACAAGATGGCGGGTGACACAGCAATAAATGATTACTGCACTCTAGCGGATAAGAATTAAACTAACATGTCATCGGCGCACTCTCGCCGACGATACAATGATGATGGCTTCCAGCAGACGAAGACAAGATGGCGGACATGACATCATACTAGTTGACCTTGTTATTGGTGGTGGTAGGTTAGTCTGTAGGTGACTTCCGTGGTGGAAGGATCGGTCGCCATTTTTATTTTTTTTCGCCCTCACCGGGTTCGAACCGAGGACTCCGAGCTCCGTGTCGTAAATGTTTGTTTTTTAAATATTTTATTAAAAATTTTATTATTTAATTTGTTTTATGAATTTTAAATTTTTTTTCATTAAAATCGGATAATAAATTTAAAGATGGCGGCCGTAACGGAAATTGCAACGATGACGTCATAATTCAAGATGGCGGTCATGGTATCCTTATTCCTAGAAAAGGCTTAACTGAGGCTTGAGTTAAGGATGCTTAAGCCTATTTTAGGAATTGGTGTTCTTTCTAAGGCAAAAGACATTTGTGGTTTTTTGAAATCTTAATTTTTCCTCGAAACGGGAATTTTTCCCTCGAAAACGGGAAATTTTGAGTCATTTTGAGTCATTTTTGAGGAATTTTGAGGAATTTTTGCCGCCGTGACGTCACAATCCAAGATGGCGGACCGACAATCACAATCCACTACCTGCATCCTGTTTCAGGACCGGCTATTATATACTACTGCTATGACTTGCAATTTTATGTGATATCGTTTAAAGTTGAGTGTCTAAGAACTATCCTTGTAAAAGTACAATATATATATATATATGTTTTATAGTGTCTGTCATCCCTCACAGAATGGCCACCCAAAGGAGCCAATCAGAGCTCGGCTGATGATGGCCCTACTTAAATGCTGTGTCAGAACACCGTGCCTTCAGTTGGTGACTGGCAGCAGAGTGGACTATCACAACAAGGAGTACCAGCGTCCTGGTCACAAAATTCAGCAATGGATACAAATATTAAAGCGTATCTCGCGTCCAAGTTTACAACCACTATCCCCGCCTTCCCCAGCAAGGTAGACTCCTTTCTAATCTAACTCTTAATTCGTACCATCCTCTGTATCCCGTATACTCCTACGATATGACTACATCCCTTTGCATCCCACATTTATGTGTCCGAACTGAAAAAAAAAAATTATTTAAGGAAAATCTTTGAAAACTCAGTTCCAACGACATCACTTGTAAAACTACAAGACGTAGCTTTATGAAATTAAAAACAAAGATCTGCCTTGCAATTATGTATGTGATATCGTTGCAAACGAAATTTCCAAGGGCTTTCCTCGTAAAAGTATAAAAAAATTAAATTACAGTCCACGTTTGGCTCTGTGTCTAAGCATGTTTTACCTGGATGGTTTCAAGTTAGATTTAAGACCGGGGAGCTAGTCGTGGCTTAAATCGCTGCCTTGTCTGACCAATCCCCTCCTAGCATCCCTGCATGGCTAATCCCAGCATGACTAATCGAATAGGCTTCGGCCTATCATCATATCCAAGGAAATGGCATCAACTCAAAAGCCAAGAAGAAATCTGTAGATATTACAAAAAAAAAATTCCGCAGTAGTAAAGTAAATATAAATATTGACTTTAAACCTATATTGTTACGCGGTCATTGCCTGGAAATATTTATGCCGCGAGGGAAAAAAAAGCTTATTTTCTCTCGTTGCCAACTGTCGCCAGCAACTCACGAAAAATTCCCGCGTGCGTAGCGCAACGCCGCCGAACGAGACCCTGCGATGATGAAGCTAGAATAAACTGGAACTCTCTCAAACGAACTCAGCGCGGGAGACAGCTCGTTCTCTCTCAACATTCTCCTTTTTTTTTCCACTCTTTTCTCTTTCGCTGCGAAGTGGAAATAGGAACGAATGGAAAAAAGTGTGTGTATGTATGTGTGTGCATGTATGTATGACCGAGCCGTAGAGCGGAGATAATTGTTGTTCTCGCGGCTTGCTCGTGTCGCAATTTAACGCCCGCCTGTATTTTCGGAACCGCACGGGTCGAGGTGAGCTCCCTCATGAATAATTCAACCACGTTGGGGTTGTGGAAGGGTTGGAGTGGGGAGGAGAGGGGAGGGGGAAGGCCTCATCTGTAAACAGCGTAGGCTCTGCGGGGCCTAGAGTGAGGGTTTGAAGAGAGGCGAAGAAGGACGGGGGCGGAGATGAAAGGGTCGCGACGGGGCGTCAGGTAATTCGATAGAACGAACAGGTGGCGTGGCACAAAGTGGGGATTCTCTGACCACCCCCCGAGACCCCTTCCCACCTACGGACATCGCACGAGCAAGGATTTTTTTTTTTTAGATGGAGTGGGAGGTTGGCAGAAGGTTTGTAAGATACGCGAAGGAAACGCAACGACGCAAACCAACGCAAAAAAAAAAACTCGCGGTCGTTTTATGTATAACACACGGAAGTTACAGGTCGTCTGACAACCCTACAACTGGAAATTATTGTAAAACCACAGAAAATGAAATTTTCTTTATACCGGGTTTTTTTTACATAATTCTTGTTTATCACGGGAAAAAAATTGAGACATTGTCAGTAATTTAATTTTAAATTGTGTTGGTTTCTTTCCCTGTGCGTAGGTGAAAAACGTAATATGGAGTGTAAAAAAAATATTATCGTAATCTTGGGTACACATAATGTATACTTTTTCAAAAGTTTAAGCTTAAGCAATCATTATATTAAAGTTTCCCTTTGTCTTTGTGAACTTTCGTTCGCGCCATCTGCTACAGATGTCAGCACCGTGGTTGTTACACGTTTACTTTCCTTGATTTCACTTCCTTCGCGTCCACGAAATTACTCCCACCATGGGCTAGAATGTTACACATAAAAATAAATCTGATCTATCAGCATAAAGTGTAGCATGGAGGCGTATTAATACACAACTATGGAAAAAATATTGACATACGAACGCTAGCTCAGAGGAATAAAAATAAAACCAGAACTGTCAAAACAAAAGCCACGTAACGGTGTGTCCGCAGGAACAGTTGTATTAGCAGGGGTAATAGTGGTGGGGGAGGTAGCAATCACCCCTGCATTGATCTGGGAGCGGGGATGGAAAATACTCCCTTCTTTTCTCCCCGCGATGGCCACAGGCCTACTTCCAAAACTCATTGTATGAATTTAATAACGGTGTAACATACTTTGGGTTTTATTTTATTTTTAGTCATAATTAACCATCTTTCTTCTGAAAAGCTTAAAGTGTACTTACTCGCCGTTTTGTTATTTTTTTTATTTACTACTTATTAATTAAGAACTATTCCTGTAAAATTGTCACAATAGTTACTTTGCATTTTACTCACTGTTTGGTCACAAAACTGTGTCACTACATATGTGTTTGACGTTATTTGCAAGCGAAACAATTTAATTCATTTATAGATGTTTATTAAAAAATTTCTTGTCATTTTTCCGCCGCTAACCTAACTGGCCCGAAAAGACAGGCACCTAGAGGACCAACAGAATGGGCAGTCCAATATCCATTTACAAGTCATGCCATGTATTCCTAAGGAAAAATGGTAGTGCAGCGTATCAGGTTGATAACTTATATTGAATGTGAAGGAATTTTACCAATGCACTATTTAAAAAAAAATTAACCTTAAATTTACGTTGTGATCTGGTTGCAAAATGTCCAGGTATCTTCGTAAATTATTTACTTATTTTGATCATGAATCCTCGAGAATAATTACTGCATTAACACGACAATCAGAAACTTTTAAAGTGTTCAGCAAAAGAAAAAGTCTTCACTGTTAGAAATTAAAGTAAATTTACGTACCGTCTAAGGAAGAATTCACCTCAAATAAACGAAGAATTATTTGCAATTTCACATAGTAGGATGTTCGTAAGTACTACGCCGTTTTTTACATGCTTTATATTAGCTTCACCTGTATGTTTGTTTGTCTGTCCGTCTGTAACTCGTTCGACTAAGAGTGAGTGGCTCATCACTATGTCCCACTAATTTAATTACGTTCTTTAGCCGAGCGGTCTAAGGCGCGCGACTTCTGTGACGTCAGCTTTTGGATTCAGCGATCGTGGGATCTACTCCCGGTCACGCCGAAAAAAACATTTTTTTTTCCCGGTAAATTCTAAGATTATATCCATACATCTAACTGTAAATGATTCGAAGAGACTTTACCATTTCTTTGTGACGTTGCAACTCCAAATAGTTATCTCAGATGGTAATAGGTAGTGTCGGTAACTCATTTCCCTATGATAATTATACATAAATATAGTTTAAAAAACTAAAAAACGTGCTTTTAAAGAATATCAAACTAAAAAGTTAAAAATAAATATAGTTTAAAAAACTAAAGAAACATGCTTTTAAAGATTATCAAACTAAAAAGTAAAAAATAATTTTAAAATTTAATTTATGACAATAGTATATAAGCAATACTAGTATAAATGAGAAAAAAGCATGGGGCGCTTAATATACAAAAAATATGGCACAAAGCGCCTCAAGCTTTTTTCTCATTTATATTAGTATTGCTTATATACTATTGTCATAAATTAAATTTTAACATTATTTTTTACTTTTTAGTTTGATAATCTTTAAAAGCATGTTTCTTAAGTTTTTTAAACTATATTTTTGACTCCTAAGTTCTGTTTTCGGTACAAACTCGATTGATAAACACACAATAGGAAGAAACGTGTGTTTTTTTTTATTAGTCTTAACCAGTTTTTGGATGATTTGCTTACACACAAAGGTGATTATTTTGAATTCATGTTCAAAGAAGGTGAATTTAGTAGCCATAAATTTACGAAGATAACGATGAATTCACAAAAATCCCCGGATAATTTGTTACCAGTGTTTCTCGTAAATATAAGGTGGAATGTTTTAACAGTGTTTTTCCACGTGTTCCCTTTGTTTAAAACGAAACACATAACCTTTTAGTAGTTGTTATGAATGTCAAGTTAGCTCGACTACACTTTACAAATTTGTTTAATTTTACACTAAATGTATATGGCAACAGTGTCGCTAGCGATTTAGTGCCCTTTTGGGTCAACTCGTGTTGGTGTGTTTTTACTCTGACATATGTATGTGGCATGTAAATATTTACCACAAATGTCATATAATATTGCATTACGTGGCAAATTTACTTTAATAATGAACATTTTTTTTTTGTACTACCTTGAACAACATTTTGTAGCTTATAATTTCGAAACGATATTTTAATTTTTCACCATTAATTGTTTAAGTTATCACTTATAACAAACTGACTGAATGAGTGGACTATCTAACCGAAGAGCTTTTGGTTGTTAGTCTAGCGTCTTAATCACTCGTGAATGGTGCTAACTTATAAATAACTAATTAATATGAATACAGTCAGAGGTTTTGACAGTAAAAATTTCAAAATACATTGTATTTTTTAGCAGTTCCTTGGTAGTTTTAATTTACTCTGACAAACGTTTTGCACTTTTACAATTACGTATTTGTGTATATCTGCATGTACAGTATGCTGACGAAAAAAAATATGACACTGACAAATTTTAGAGTTGTTGAATGTGTAATTTCTTCTATATATCAAAATGTGTAATTCACCAAGTTAGTTATTGTAATAACAGACATTCGTGTACTTTTAAGATAGTAGCACAGATCTAGAAACATTTCTGTAACATTACATAACTGTTCTAGTTATCAAAACTACGTGATAACAAAAATATAAAATTATTCATTTCTTATTATCTTTGAAAGATGTGTGCAATGGGAGTGCATGACTTTATGTAAGCTTTTGGACATACGCCATCTACTTAGCAATGGCGTGTGTCCAAATGCTTACATCAAGTTATTCATTTCTTAGTAGCGTATACAGAATTTTATTTGGAACGAGGGTGTAACATACATCCCCAACTTACACTCCCCTGCGTAAGCCCCTGATAATTACTGAACTTTTGCATGTGTAATCTTACGAATTAGGGTTTATAAAAGTTATGGAACAAATACCAATTTTCTCGAATCCAAATCCCAGAAAGTACCTCGAATATACTCCTCGAATCCGAATCTAGGTCTCAACGACCAAAAAACAAAATAGTGTACAATGAACGAAATATATTAATAATGATATTGAATTATTTCCCCCTTTAATTGTTTTATTGATAATCTAAGTTTTTAGAATCAATACATATTGTAATTTTTTTTATATAAATATATATATGGTAACAGTATAGGTATGAAGAAAAAAAATTGACCTATTAATCTTTAGAGGTTATCTAGTGTTGATGTTTTTAAATTTACTTTACTTCATCTAATATTTTTCTTCGAATCTTTTTTCCTCGAATAACGAATACTTCGAATACTTAAGATTTGATGTTGTTTTATTTTTTTTTTAAGTTTTGAGAATTCTATTGGTTTGTCTCTATTATAAAAGGTAAATGCTTCGATGAAAAGTCCGCCAATGGACTGTAATTTCTGACAGTGTAATTTTTGCAGTGTGGATCAAGCTGTGCGTGTCGGCGCCGTTGGAACCGCAACAATGCCTAATTACACCTAATTGCTCCTTTTGCGTGCGTGCCGCGCTGCGGGGACCAATAGGCGGCGTGGTTTCGCCAGCGTATCACCGAGCCGTGAAATAATTCGGCGAAGCCCAGGAAGTTGGATATAGGCTACACGTGGAAAGTAATTCAACTGAAATTGAAAAAAAAAAATTCTGCTAACGAACATGGTTCTGCGTTTCAAAGCAGCGCTGAATTACTGTGGCGAATGTTGATAACGGTTTATGGTTTTTTTTTTTTTTTTTTTTTTTTTTTTTTTTAGCTCGTTTGCACTTGTATATTACACGAAATTATCTCAAAAAAAATATTTTTCTCTCTTTCTTTTCAACAGCTTATCTTATTTTTCAGGAATTTTCGAAAGAGTAAAAGTCCACAAATCATGACGACAAAAAATATTGAACCCAAAAAAAATTCAGCACAACAGTTGAAACGAGACAAAAACACGACAAAACGAAAAGACGAAACAAACACGATAGTTTTTCCAAAACAGAAACAAGTGAAGTTTCGGGAACTGCTATCTGCTCCCGTCCTCAGGCAGAGACGCACATGGTACGAAAACACAGGAGCGACTGAGTAGGGGCTGGGAAAATGAGGGTATTTATCAGAGAACGGGCTACATCTTGCTCAGCCAAAAGATCACCCGCGCAACGAGTTCTTGAGATGCCAGCTCTCATCGCAGTGGTTTTACTCACTCCAGACCACGAATTATGGTAATACTTTTCTTAGAGTGAAGTAACGCATTTGAAGTACGAATATATTTACAAATTATGCATAATCAAGTTAAATAGAATTTCTTAATTTTTTGGCTAACTTATTGGTTGCGATATGTACACTTTCAAAACTTTTTTTAATGACTAGTTTCATTTTGTTTTAGTAAACCACTTTTCATATTTTGCCGCCCCCTGATATTTGCCGCCCGGAGCACATGCCCCCCATGCCCCCCCTTAGTTCCGGCCCTGCCTCTCGGATATCTTGCGCAGTTTTCAAATCGCGTGGTTTTTTCCTGAAGCTCTGCGCACCGAGTGTGGGTGCGGGTGGACAGGGGCCTTAACACGCGCGCCCGCTGGGCCTTAAACTGAAGTCACGTTGCCACGACGGGGCCCGACACGCTCAGCAGCCAATGAAATACAAGGTCGCCGTGACGTCACCCTAACCTAATACCCACCCCGACGGTCCACAAGGAACAGACTCTATTTCTTATTTCGTCATGTCGGGCTGCCCGACAAAAAAAAATATTTACCTATTTGGTAATTCTTTATGCTGAAAAAATTAAAATTTATTTTTTATTTAATATTTTTAGCTTGACTTCATCTGTTTGTATAAACAGTTTTCATTGTGTCAAAGTTGCGTTCTACTTATCTATGATAAACTTAACCTCACGTCGTGTCAGAAAGGCCTACTCTGTTTTTAGCGCAGTATATACTGCAGTTTATGGGAGTATTGGGCTTGGAAGGATTTGCCGACAGTCAACAGTGACTCTGCGCTGTTGAAGCTGTCGTGCTTGGAAGGCTGTGTGGCGGGTTTGTCGTGGCCCGTCGTGGCACAGTGACTCCAGCTCCAGGCCACGGGAGCCGACGTTATCTCGCTGAGCGCGATACTTCCTGGCGTGCCACGACCACGAGGCACGCCAGCCCCTGGTCGCTGATTGGGTGGGGGTCTGCCCCCCCCCCCCTTTCTCGACCTGCTGACGTGTGGCCACCTATCCCCCCCCCAAGTCAAATTGCGATTGCCTCCGTCACAACTTCATTCAAACACACGCATTTGTAGATCCCTGAGCCAGCAAGAGGTAGGCCTACCTTCCGTGGTTGCTAACCCCTTGGAACCACGCAGAGGTGTAGCTGTCAGCTTCGCCCGCCGTTCGGGATCGCTCCCCACTAAGGTTCCTAGTGGCGGGAACCGCGCAGAGGCCGCTACTTGCTAACTATGACTGTGGTGAGTCATAGTTACTCCCGCCTCTTACTCTTCCGATGTCGCCTTGAGACGTGCGAATCAAGCGGTCCGCAGTGGCTGCGTGACGTAGACCACACACACACAGCAGACAAGAATATTTCGAAATTAAAAAAAAAAACAATTCATTACTATATAAAGACGTGAAATAATTTCGATTAAAAAAAAGAGTATAATAAAAAGCTGTGTGGATAAAAACATGAAATCATTTTGATAAACCTGTGTGCCTCATTTGCAATGAATCTGTAGCCGTATTCAAGGAATTCAAACTCTCACAACATTTCATGACAAAACTTAACAACGCCACTTATGAAACTATGACCGAAGAAGAACGAAAGAAAAAAAACTGTCAGGTCAGCAAAATATTTAAAAAAAAAAAAAAGTGTTCTCAAAAGCTAGCTACACATGACAGTTAGTTGTAGTATATAAGTTGTGTGTGATGTAAAAATCAAAAATAAAGTTTATCATTTATTAAAATGTGTTTTGTTCAATAAAAAGCTGTGTGGATAAAATGATTTTTTTTTTCATTTACTTTATTTTTTAAAAAATAAAACGTTACGTCCGACAGTATCAAGTAGGCCTATATTTCTTAGTGCGTATTATATAGACCTAGTTTTTTTTAAGTAGTTTTGGGGCCACCCGCTAGATGGTAGCTTCCCCAACATACAACCAACGTAGCTACATTGATTGTGGGACTTTATTTTGGTAGTCATATATTTTGTAATGTGTGCATACCTGAAATTTTGCATCTGCTACTAATTCTTTTAAAGAACATTCTTTATTTTATTGCGAAACAGCATTATGTGTTTCTCACACAGTTTAATGTCTGTTACTAAGCAATTAGTCGTCAAGTTGTTAAATTAAAATTTTAATCCTTCAGATTTGAAACTCCCGTACGAGTTTCCTTGCTAGTAGTTATGGGCTCAGCCGACAGATAGCGTCACATGTCCCGCAAAACATGGTTTCAGTTTTCACTGTAAGAGTCACATTTCTATATCTCCTTCCTTGCTCTGTGTCTGAGGCTATCATCTCGCGAGGTGAACGATGTCTGTGTTAGTGAGGCGGGATGATAAGTGCGACGCTCACTGGTGCTTCTAGCGCGGTGTCTCCTCTGGACTGGCGCGCAGTCTTCTCGTCGTGCGTTGGGTGCGGTGACCGTAACATTACACGGCGAAGAAATGAAGATAAACGTGTAATGCATGCTCTTGGGTGCTTTCAAGAATCTCTGCCGGGTGTTCAATTCCCAACAATTATAGTCTGAAAACACGTGTTTTAGCCCATTTAACTCTCCTGAAAATAAGAGTTTAGAAACTAAATACGGAAACAGAACTACCCATCCGCCCCCAGCGTATTTTTAAATGATTTTCTTAAACAGACGTCACTCGGATATCAAGAGCAGTTTTCAAATTGCGTGGTTTCTTCTAGCTCCAGGGGCCAAACATTCAGTTCACGTTCTTTCACATTCCAATCGTTTACCATTATAGTTCTGTCCACGTTCTGGTTTAGGTATATATCCGGTTGCTTTTCGTTCCGTCCCTTCCAGTTTCCGTTAGCGTTCCGTCCGCTTCCCGATCGCGTTCAGTTCACATTCCATTCGTTTTGACGTGACAACGTCAAATAAATTGATGAAAGCCGGCTGCACGCACGAAAAAGTGTCCCGTTACGCGCATTTTCCCATTACGCTGTGTCCCGTTACGCTTATTGTACGCTTGCGCCGCATCGATCTCTCTTCCACTCGATTGGAACAACCATCGATTTGACTTTTTCGAGGCACATTAAACTTGAAACACTCCCATTCGTTTCCTACTTTTTCTATCATCGTCCTATCCTTAACAGAATAACACAGATTGAAAGAAGTTAAATAGCAAACATGTATAAACGTTATAGTTAAAATAATCTCTTCGTTAAAATAATAAACATATTTGAATCAATGAGTGCAAATAAAAGTAAATTTATCAATTAAATTGTAGATTTCATTTCACTCCTTCTTTGTATCCATACAAAATAGTGATAATTCAATAAAATGATTCAATTTTATTCATAAAAGTATGCAACAATTTCATAAATGTTTTGTTATGGCGTTGTCACGTTAAACTATCGTCCGTAAACCGACATTACAGACAACCAATTTTTTTAGTGCTGTTCACTAATAGTTCACGTTCTGTCCACGTACCGTTTGTATTCCGTTCTCGTTCCAATCACGTTCCATTCTTGTTTAATTCGCGTCCCGTTCAGGTTCCGTTCCCATTCCGTTCTCGTTCCGTTCACTTTCTGTTCTATTTCAGTTTCCAATCCGTCCAATTTCTGTTTCACATTTCGTTTTAGTTCCGTTCACAATCCTTTCGCTTTTCGTTCGCGTTCAGTCCGCATTCCATTCGCCTCCCGTTCAGGTTCCTTTCAGGTTCCGTTCACATTCCATTCTCGTTACGTTCACTTTTAGTTCTATTTCAGTTTCCAAACCGTCCAATTTCTGTTTCACATTTCATTTTAGTTCCGTTCACAATCCTTTCGCTTTATCGTTCGCGTTCCATTCGCATTCCGTTCACGTTTCAGTCCGCATTCCATTCGCGTCCCGTTCAGGTTCCTTTCAGGTTCCGTTCGCGTTCCATTCCCGGGAGTGGTGTAACCGGCTCTATAGGAGGGAAGACTCCGGCTGCGAGGGTATATTTAACCCGCTCAGCTAACAACCCCGAGCGGAGACGGCGCGGCGGGCTTGATTAATGCCTGTTCGTCACGCCAGGTGGCGTAGGCACGGGGGAAGAGCTAAATGGGCGCTCGTTCCTTATCGCGAAAGGGACAGGAATAATTGTTTCGTCCGCGATCGTTTCTATTTCCCGCTCCTTCAATTGCTACCCCCTTCCCCTCGCTTCATACATCCGCGATCCCACTCCAGTACGACAAGTACCCCTTAGTGCGCTGCCTCACGTGAGTACGAGTGATAGATCATCCTCGAAGATGATGAGGCCCTGATTGTGAAGCGTTTTAGTCATCAGTCGTAAACTCAAGCTGCAACTGCTGTTACGACATCAGCTCCACTAACAGTTGTCTGCTGTGCAAGCGCGTGCCAGTGACTCTGCAAATCACACAGCTACACACAGCGCAGAAAATAATTTATTGAGCAAAAAGACATTACTATATTAAGACGTTAAAACATTTTCATTTAAGAAACAGAAAAATAAAGTCTGTGTGGATAAAAATATTTTTTCATTAAATTTTTATTAAAATATAAAACGTTAAGTCCATTTACATACCATTCATATTTCTTAGTACTTATTATATTTTTTAACTCCAGTTTACTTCAGTCAAGATTGTCACTACCGTTAACCGTGAATTGTGAATTAAGGCTCATAAAACGTTATGAGGATGACTCCTAATTCGACCGTCAAATTTTAAGTATAGGTTCATCGCAAAACAAAATATTTGAATACATGGGCTACATATACAGTGCTGGTAAACGTCTTCGATTTTGAAGCTGAATAATATAGAAGGTGTTAAGGATGGAACAATAAGAGAATGGGTAGTGTTTTTGAATTGCAAATTTTTTTACAATATTTGGCGCTGACGTAAAATGATTTCATTGTAATAATAAGGGGGAGGGGAAAATCTAAAAAAAAAAAAAGGTGTGGTGAATTAGGATGTAACCAGTTTTCATTGTCAATAAACCAGCTGTTTAACTAACACTTTATAACATAATTCGTACACATGTTTTCATCTTACATTTTTCGCCATGAACCTGCAGGGTGATCATTGTTATAATAAAATTGTGATTGTTTTCGTTAAAAACTTAGCAACTCTCTGCTTTTCTAAGCCAATCTGAATAGGTAAATAGTAAAATTTTATTTTTTGTATTTTTGAATTTTGATTTCAGATATAGAATCGTTATATTTTTAATCCTAGTTTTTTAACGATGGTCATTATCACTATGACGTCACGTTAGTGTAGTCAATGATTCGATACCAAAACATACTGAAAGGCTCCAGTTCATGAGAGACTAGCTGTAGCACCCGGCTTCCCATTTGTAGATAAAAAAAAATTAATGAGTATTTTACAAAAATTACTGTTATTAAGCTCATTATCTAAAATTAATGACAATTTCCAAATAAATATTTTTATTGGCCTTTGAATTAAAGTTTATTTAACCGACAATACGTTAAGTTTGTCGCCAAGATGTAATGAAATCAAAAAATTATGTTCACTTGCGAGGTACATAAATATAAATAAAATAACATATTTTCATTGCACGTGCACCTTAGTTTTTTTTTGTTAGTGTAACGGCTTAATTATCGTTACCCAAGACTGAAGTCAATTGTTGTTGTTATTCTCTGGTTGAAGTTAGAAATATATTTATATAGGCTATAGTATGGTACCATATATGTAGTTTTTAATAAAACATAAAATTTGTTATTTTTTTATAAATCAGTTCACTAATTTTTGAATTAATTTATTACAAACAAAAAATAAACTCTCTCTCGTTACAACATTATTTTAGATTTTTTATGTCTATATTCACTATAGTGTTGGAATACATGTTTATATAATACTGCACGCACTATCTGCCACGAAAAAAATTTTCCAAGATTTTTATGTTCAACTTATATTTACGGACAATAAAACAGCTTCAAGTTTTGGTTAAATGTATTGAGTTATAAGTTCTATAAAATAATTTATAGATAAGGGTCGTGCTACAGTCATACTTGACAAAACAGACTATGACCAAAAAATTACTGATTTGATCACCACAGATAAATATACAAAACTGGTAAAAGACCCCACAGCCAGCATTGAAAGAAAAGTGTACCAAACTTTAAAAAAACATCAGAATCACATCCCAGACAAAACTAGATCAGAACTGACGCCACACAGCAGTAAAGCACCCCACATCTACGGTCTTCCAAAAATTCATAAACCGGACATGCCTCTGCGCCCGATCATCAGTTGTAATGTCCCATGCCAGAAACTATCAAAATACCTCCTGAAAATTGTTGAGCCACTAGCAGGACAGACAGATACTTTTGTCAAAGATTCCAATCATTTTATTTCTATAGTCCAAACACTGAAAATAGAAAACAACGATACCCTGGTGAGTTTTCATGTCCAAAGCCTCTTCACCAATGTACAAGGAGCCGAAACACTCAGCATTGTCAAAGCCAAATTGGAGGCTGATCCAACTTTAAAGGACAGAACTGTAATACCAATCCCATCCATCATGGAAATGATTACCCTCTGTGTCACCACGACATATTTCCAGTTCAAGGATATTTTATACAAACAGACCGATGGCATGGCAATGAGCTCTTCTCTTTCACCATTTATGGCCAATATATTTATGGAAAACTTTGAGCAAGAAGCACTTAGCAAAAGTTATAGCCCTCCTAAAATCTGGCTCCGTTATGTAGACGACACCTTCACTGTCTGGCAACATGGACTTGAAACTTTGGAGGAATTTGTAAACCACCTTAACTCTCTGAGGCCATCAATAAAGTTCACCTATGAAAATGAAACTAATGGTAGCATTCCTTTCCTGGACGTACTAGTCAGCAGAAAAAACAACAGTCTGGAAACCAAAGTATACAGGAAACCTACGCACACAGGCCAATACCTTAACTTTGCATCCAACCATCCCAAAACAACAAAAACTGGCATAATTCACACACTAACCAACCGAGCTGAGATTATTTGTTCTGATGAGAAATCTATTGCTGTTGAACACAATCATATAAAAAAGGAACTCATAGCCAATGGTTACCCTGCTAACACCATCAAACAGCATATGAAATCCAACAAAACACTCAAACCCACAGAAACCGATAAACCGGCAGGAACTCTAGTCATTCCGTATGTTCAAGGGCTTTCAGAAAAAATAAGACGCCTGGGAAACAAATATGGACTCAAAACAGCTTTCCGTTCTAAATATACTATTAAAAGCATATTTACAAAGGTGAAACCAGCCACAGAAAAATTATAAACCCACAACTGTGTGTATCAGATCCCCTGTGAATGTGGCCACGTGTACATAGGTGAAACTGGCAGAGCTCTATCCACCCGAATCAAAGAACACAAAAACAACTGCAAGAAGGGTGAAACCCTTAAATCCAGACTTGCTGAACATACATGGGAAAATAGCCACAAAATTCTCTGGGAAGACTCCACACCACTCATACAGGAACCCGATAAAATAAAAAGGAAAATCAAAGAATCAGCTTTCATTATTAGCAATAAAAATATTTTCAGCCAGCAGAGCATTGAATAAAAAAATATGTGGATCCCTTTGATTGAGAGAGAAACATCCCTGCAGCACAAAACAATAGCCAACACTCAACCTACAATAACCAATCCGCTTTAACTCCATGGTGCACAGCCAATGAGGAGTCAGCTTGTCTGCCATTGGCTGAGCAAGATGTAGTCCATTTTCTGATAAATACTCTCATTTTTCCAGCCTCTTCTCAGTCGCACCTGTGTTTCCGTACCATGTGCGTCTCTGCCTGAGGACGGGAGCAGATAGCAGTTCCCGAAACGTCGCTTGTTTCTGATTTAGAAAACTGTTGTGTTTGTTTCGTCTTTTCCTTTGGTCGTGTTTTCGTCTCGTTTTGACTGTTGTGCTGAAATTTTTGGGTTCAATATTTTTTGTGTTGTCAACATTTGTGGGGGTTTTTTCGTTCTGTTAGTCCATTTTACATTGTTTTTTCCTTGTTTGTTGACCATATTCCTGTTATGGAATATTGTGTGGCGTTAAATCCTGACAACAGCAATTTTTGCTTAATTTGTGTTTTTTGTCATTTGTGTTTTTTTGTAGTTTTCTTCTGCAGACATACATGTGCTAAGCAATGGCGTATGTCCAAAAGCCTACATCAAGTCAATATACACCTTAAAAAGAAAAAGAGGCAATTTCTTATTTGTCTTCTTCAAATGCTTGATTTTTGTTTGTTTTGGCAAGGTTTGTGTTTTCAGTGGAAAGAAAATACCACAATTTTTTATGAATTCAAGAAAAGATATAACAAAGCTCTGAAGAAATTATAGTTTCAAAACTATCACTTACGTTCATGGAGGGATTAGTATATGTCGTTGGTGTGTGTTCTAAAGTTAGTCTCTCTAGCAACCAATACTAGCTGCTTTAAGTATCATGCTAGAAGTTTGTTTAATAACTTGAAAAGATAATGCTAGGAAATTTTTTTTAAATAAGCTATTCTAAAGTGAACATTGCCAAACCAAATTACCAATAACACATAAGTAAAAATCAGCCTTGAACATCATTATAACCAAACAAATGTTTTGCTATAGATATTGTAAATAGGGTGTGAGGGTTCATTCTCTATTATTTGTTTAAAAATTAAAATTGCAAAATTTGAAACACTAACTCTTTAAAATTCTTGCCTTCATGTTACAATGTATGTGATGTTTAATAACTTGAAAGGAAATTGCTAGGAATTTTTTTTAAATAAGCCACTCTAAAGTGAACATTGTCAAACCAAATTACCACCAACACATAAGTAAAAATCAGACTTGAACATCATTATAACCAAACAAATGTTTTGCTATAGATATTGTAAATAGTGTGTGAGGGTTCATTCTCTATTATTTGTTTCAAATTAACATTGCAAAATTTTAAACACTAACACTTTTACTTCTTGCCTCCATGTTACAATGTATGCGATGATTCTGACAATTAGACAATAAAATAATATATAATAGTACAAATAAATACTAATAAATAACGATGATTAAAAACTAAAATAAAACTCTTTTCGCTGAAATTAAAATTGTCTAAAAATAGCCCATTGCAACTGCATACGGAGAAAAAGAAATTAAATATTTTCTCTTTGTCTCTTCGCCTACACTGAGAGAGTGTTGACATCACAAAGCCAAGCTTTGTCCGTGGGTGTTGAAAATCCGGTGAATTGAATTTACTGCCCCAGGAGAAGTCGAGAAAGGACTTCATTTCCTTCTGCGCTGCCTCTCTCTTCCGAGGATACAGAATGTCATTAAATGTCCTGCTTGGTCTTCACCATCAACTAATTTAAGGAAGCCATTAATTCTTCATTAGCTTCCCTCTGGGAACTGCAGAGACCTTGTAATTTAATAACGTGTTTGTATGTCCGCCGAAGCTAAACCAACATTGCGTTTGTGGCCCAAGATTTCTTTAATAGCCACAACCAACATACAATTGAAACTGCATATAAAAATGTTCTGATTATTTCATCTGAGAAAACGTCATAGTTTTTTAAGTAATGTGCGTTATGAAAAAAATATATCGGTCAGATTTTACGATGCACGCGCTTCATGCATCAAAAATTGACAGAATGAAAAAACGCTACATACAAATAAACATTACATAATATATGCTTTTAAATTCTATACTCCAGTTATTGATATTGAATACTGGTACATATAATTAAAAACATTTATTTAGTGTTAATATTAGTGATATAATTTTTTTATATACACTTGTTCATGTGTATTTATATAAGAGAGTTTATGTTCCCGTTTGTATAACTTATTTGGAAAATAAATAATGCATTATTAAAATTACTTGTTTATAAATAATTAAAATTAATAAAAATAATAAAGAAGCAAATTTAATGATCTGTTACTAACTAAAATTTAACTCTACTTTATTAAGGCAAATAATTAATTTCATTAATACAGTTGTTTAAATTAATATCGACCACTGAGTATTTATTTGAAAAATTTTAATTTCATAGAATCTATACTTCACCAACTGTATTTTTTATATCACTCCAGTTATTTTTTTTTATTTTACTTATATTTATTAGTTGCTTAAAAAATTTGGAGTTGGTATTTTATTGCGTCAAGTAAGTACAACTTCTAACGCGCGTACATAAGTACACGCACGCAATTTTTTTATGAAAGCTGTTATATTTCAATTTAATTTTTCTATATTTTATGTTATGGGTACTTCTTTAAGCGTTTTGAAGGTCTAATTTTAGTATCAAATTTAATACATGCTCACCATGAAACAGAAATGAAATTCAACAAGATGAATTCCAGAGCGCTTGCGTTATGTTCAAAAGCAGTAAATAAAACTTAACACGTAGTTTGAATTCCAACGAATGTACACGAGTACAATTAACAAACAAGTAAAAAAAAATCCGAATTATGTATATTATTTTGAATTAATAGCTATCAATAGTAACTTGCTACCAAGTATTTTAATGCCGATTATCTCTTAAGGTTTACTATTAATATATTAGCCAAACTGTGTTAGAAAATACTTGGCATCGATGATATTTAATACTTTATTGGTTCTCTGTAATATGACGAACGTTAGCGTTTTGCCAAAAAAGTATAATTCTAATACGCGCGCGTGTGTATATATATACATATATATATACATATATATATATATATGCCCCATTTTTAAATTTTAGTTATCGGTAATGGAAGTAATTATTGTATTATTTAGTTTCAAAATTAAGGATTTTTGAAAATTATAAAAAATTGCTTATCGCATCAAACCCTTTGAAACCAATATAGCGTTCATTCATTCTGAACAACATTTTCTTAACTTTAAAATATTTATTTTTCCAAACAATAAAAATTTGAGTATGTTGTTACGAACGCAAGAGACCAAACCGCGATACCAGGTTCGGAGCTGGCTGGCGGCCCTGCATGACCACTGGAGTCACGCGCCGTGTCACGTGCCGTAAACTGACGTAAGGCATGCCACGCATGCCTGGCCGGATTACAAGGGTCGTCACTACCCCCTACCCCCCTCCGCTTCCCGCGCATGGTCCTGCCTTGGCGCTGATACCTATCGCTGAACGACCTTTGGAATTCCGCGGGCCTCCGCGCGAAGTGGCGAGAATGGAAGCCACCCTTCTGGACTGTTCGGGCGTTGGGTCGGCCCGGGATGACGCGACTCGTCACAGCCGCTCTCGTCAGTTCTGGAAAGACAACCAACCAGTACTTAAGCAGCGACGTCGGCCTCCACGCGACGGAGACCCGAAACCAAAACAACCATCCACTGTGCTGTGCACCGGACTACTGGTTGCAAGATCGTACGACTAACTCTAAGGCACCTTTCAGACGATGTGGTCTGGTTCATTCAACTACGTTGCCTGGTTGACTATCAACTCGCTGATGGCGGTGCGAAGACTCTCTGGGCTGGTTTCACACCACGCAACTTGTGAAAAATATGGACCTCTCTTCCCAATTTGCAAATATAGGTACATTTCTTAGTTAAATAATGACTTAAATATTTCTAATCCTTTAAACTAAATGTTCCTACAGACTTTCATGCTGTTATAATTGACAGAGTATTTTCGTGCCACTTCCCTCCAAGCTTCACTCCTTTTGATTACATCGCTGTGTTCCTCAACTACCAACAAACTGCTTCGCATTGACCGCGACAGGTGGGACGCCCTGGGAGGACTGAGCTGTGAGACTGGTGTGAAGGACGCGTGCCGAGCATTGTCTTGTGTTGAGTCTACTGGTGAGCGGCACAAGCGCCTATTGGCTGGTGAGATGACTGCGTGTGAAGGGGCGGTTACCAATCATCAGCTACATCGCTGCACTCCTGAGACACCCGTCCGTCCAACTGGTGGGATCAGCTGGTCGCCTCGTCTGGAAGGGTTCCCGGCTCGTGGTCGGCCTCCTGATCGCGTGTCCTCTCTTGAGTCGGTGGAGTGATGCCCCACATGCGCGCGAAATTCGAATTGGCGTGCTGATGTTCGCGCCTGCAACTTTGCAGGGTCGCCGTTCCCAGGCAAACGTTGCTTCTGTTGGCATTCCGTCCCAATCCATTCAGTTTATAACAAGAAAATTTCCGGACATTCTACACGTGAGCACTGAATTGGTAACAAAGTAGTTCGGCGAAATCGATATTTCGGTGTTCGCCTCGACCTGACGGGTCATTGTCCTAACAAAATTTTGCTTGTACAACATTGTACTTGTACAATATTTAATATATACATATATTATATGTACAATATTTTTGCAATATGCATTTTATATATAATATATACTTGTACAATACATAATATATTAAAACTTGTACAACATCGTTAAATTGCCCAAAATTAAATAAATTCAAAATTTAACATAGTTTATTGCTTATGAACAGTTACATTAATTCACATATTCTTCATTTTAAAGTTTTGGGTAACATAACGAAACTTTATGGCCAATTAATAAACAAATCATGGCATGAGTTTAGAGCATGAAATATTGTGTTA
Source organism: Bacillus rossius redtenbacheri (assembly GCF_032445375.1). Lineage (NCBI taxonomy): Eukaryota > Metazoa > Arthropoda > Insecta > Phasmatodea > Bacillidae > Bacillus > Bacillus rossius. Next base: position 28,068,081 of record NC_086340.1, on the reverse strand, counting down.
ATGAATTTTTAAATTAACACATTGTATATAATTTTTATTCTAAATCATTTTTAATGTATTATACCTAACTAATACATATATTTACTATTCTAAAACCCTAAAAAAACACTCTGGTTTTCTATGAATTAAAAAAATATTAGAATTAATTTAGGAAATAAATAATGTTTAACAAAAGCTACATATGAACAATTATTTCAAGGTTGTGTATTACAACATAGCATGTGATTTATTCATAAAAAGGTTTTAATATATATTGTATTTAATGTTTTTAATATAAAAATAATCTCGGATGACCTTGACCTTACACCTTGACATTTAATCTTGACATTTTAACTTGAACTTTGACCTTTACCTTTGAACTTACACATTGAAATTGACATTTGAATTTAGACCTTGACATTTGAACTTGACCTTGAAATTTACCTTTAACTGAAGGCTTGGTCTTTGGCCATGACCTTGAACTTTGACCTTGACCTACTACCTTGACTTTTGACATTAAACTCTTGACCTTTACCTTGAAATTGACCTTGACTTTTGACCTTTACATTTGACCTTAATCCTTTAACTATGACCTTGACTTTCATCTTTGAACTTGACCTTGACATTGAACATTGACTAATGGAATTGACCTTTGACCTCAGTCTGGATATTTGATTCTTAAATCTGGTCATTGAGCTCTCCAATCCCTGAATGTTTAAATTTTCGTTATGGTTGCCATCTTGTGTTGTAATAACATGTCCACCATCTTGGACCTGATGTCTCAGCCACATTTTTAGATTATGATGACACAGCCGCTATCTTGTTATCGTCTGCTGTTATCGCTCTGTTTCATGCACATAAAGACTGTGTTACATGACCTGCTAATGTTTTTGTGGTCCTTATCAACATAATACATTGGAAGCACTGTAATTTGAACCATGACCGTTTGGACCTCTGAGTTGGAAAACATACGCCTTTGACCGCACGGACTTCGAAACATGTACAATACCGATTATTAATTATAGTTTATAAAAAATTAACACACATTCGGACGTGTATTTTTTTTTTAATTTGAAGGAATAATAACATCATCTGTTCGAGACGGACCCGCCATTTTATTTTTTAAATACTTGCTACCAGGAACTCTAGTTGCCTGCTAGAGGGTGTCACCACCATTTTGTTTTCAGTAATCAATACTAGGAGCGCTTGCGTACACAACGTCTACCAGAGTGCATTGCCGCCGTATTAGTTTATTTTTTGCCCTCTTGAATACAATAATCATTTATTCCAAATGTTTGGAGCGCGAGAGACCAGACCAGGACGCTCAGTACGGAGCTGGCTGGCAGCCCTGCACGGTCACTGTAACGTAAGGCATGACACGCGCGCCTGGCCGGATTACAAGGGTCTTCGCTACACCCCTCCCCCACGCTCCCCGCGCATCGTCCTACCCCGGCGCCGTTATCTACCGCTGAGCGGCCTTGGGAATTCCGCGGGCCGCCGCGCGGTGCAGCGTGAATTTACTCCACCCTTCTGGACTGTTCGGTTGTCGGGTCGGCCCAGGATGACGTGACTCGTCACAGCCGCTCTTGTCGGTTCGAGAAGGGCACCCAGGTACTTAAGCAGCGACGCTGACCTCTCCGACAGCTTGGTGACAGAGTACCGCGACGGTGAGTGCGGTGGGAGTGCCGCAACAGTGCGGCGAGAGTTCCGAGCGAAGGGAATTGCAACATCAGCGAAGAGGGTGAGAGACCGCCCCCCACCCCTCCCACACACACACACACACCAAAAAGTGGCGCGACGCAGAGTTCGACTGGATCGCGAGAATGCGGCGACTGAGTGGCGTGAGACTGTGTGTGTGGACAGGCGCGAGGTAAGTGGCGAACCACTGCTAAGCCTAGCTCCAGTGAGGAGTGCGAACTGCGGAACTTGACAGTCATTGAGTGATTGACTTGAGGATAAAAATTTTTAATTGCCAGTGATTTTAGATTGGACATTTTAAGTGCAATTATTTATCATTAATGTATATTAGTAATCAATAAAACTGCAATAAAACGTAATCGGGCTGTCCCTTACGAACCCAGTTCTTCCCACATTATAAATCGTACCAATATGAATGTAGGTAAATAATAATTAACATTGGTTAATATATTAATCTCAATAAAGATGACTTAAATATTTCTCTATTTTAAGTACAAAGCTAGAAGTTTAATAAGTTTTATTATTAAATATTAATAAAGTTAAATCAAAGAAGACATATCCTATATTTGTTTTCTTGATTTATGTAGGCTACAAAGTTTTGAGTTTTGTTTTCTAGAATATAATACTATAGCTTATAAGTAACCCTATATAATTAATTAAAATAAACATTTTCACAATTTAATTCATATTTTTGTTTTTTATTATAAATATATAAATCATTCACTTTTTTTAGTAATTACCTCGTTATATATATTTTAAAACATTCTTTTAAATTTAATACCCAACATGGGGCAGTCTATTACGCTTAAATAGATCGCATACAGTTAAACTTCGTATTTCTGATAGAAAAATTATTTTCTTAACACAATAAATTTACATATAATCCAAACTCCAATTTTGGAATTTTATGAGAAATACCCAGGTGTATGAAAAAACTTGCTGAAAGAGGGGTAGCAAGCATTGGTCCCAACCTGAAGTAGTCTCTACATTATTTAAATACTAGCCGAAATGACCACGACTCTCTTCGGAAACCTACAGGCAGAACACTTTTTCACTCCTCATTATTTAACGACCGTTTCGATATGATCCCGAAGATAATAATTACAGAAGTTAATGTCATAGTTAACTGACGAAATATTTTTTTTCATGCCGACAATACTAAACAAATCCTAAGAATTGATTATATTCATAATTGATAAATCCTTGCGACTGTAGTTTATTTTCAACCAAACACTCTGAACCATTATAAATAACTAATAACGTCTAGAGCCAAATATAGTTGTAGCTTCTCAACATATCATGGTCTGTGTCACATCACAATGTGCGATGAACTCACCCAAATTAAAATTTTGCAGAAATGAGCATTACCATTTTCGCTTTAACTTATATATGATACTAGCTGCCCGACCCGGCTTTGCACGGTTGTATTAATGGGGGGGAAAATGAGACCAAATCTCTTATTTCCAGTTATAATAAATGCAATAAAATGAAAATTAATTAATTTTGACAAAAACTCAATACAATTCTTTGTAATGTACCGAAGAAAACACGAATAGCACCGATGGTTTCCCGACTCTCGAGCACGCAACGTTGTCATGGAGACGAAGTACCCACTGTTTCCCGGGCTTAAACACCAATCAACATTGATAATCAGTTTATTATTAATTATAAATTATTAAGACCATTAATCTAAATAAAAACTATCATATCTCTCAAGTTGGAAAAAATTACACATAAATGCCAATTTTCATCGAAATCGTTTGACTTGGTGAAGAGTTCACTGGAAACAAACATCAGGACACTGGTTTTATATATATTAATATATGACATATATAGATCCAAAGTATATAATATGTCTGAAATAATTTGTGCTTATTGTTTGTGATTTTGATATCGTTACTTTAAGTTATTTTTAACTAGCGGTTCCCCGCGTACTTTTCTAGGCGAAAATAATAATTTATTATGAATGATTTTTCGTTTTTAAAATTACTAGCTACGGATTCGCACAGGCAGATATTTAAATATAAGGGGGGATACGTATTTTAAATAAGGAAGCTACTACCACAGCTATGCCCTTATCTTTTATAACTTCAGAAAGCAATACAATCAATGAGCAAGGTTTCTCCCGTGCACCCTGATGCAGGAAAGGAAAAAAGGCCTCCTTTATTCTCAACACGTTGTAAAATTGTGGACTATCCTATAGTTCACAGGCATGATAGCCACAACCACAACCCGAACATCTCCGAAGTTTACCGAAGTAAAATGTTATGTTAGGCTTGGTTTCGGTCAGTGTAATAAATATTAATAGTTTCTATTTTATCCGGAAGGATAGGATATGTTAAGTTATCGTAACTGAAGTGAAAGGTTGGTTAGGTTAGTGTTATTTTAAATACCTACTCTATGACCATAAAATACATAAATATTGGAATATGGTGTATTTTACACGAGCGATCGGAGAACTTCGGAACTGTTCGGGTGTGGCTCTCATCTTTGTGAATGGTAGACTTTCCAAAATTGTGTCATACACGACTTCGTTTCCATGGAGACGAAGGAAGCATCAAAAATGCTGTTGCCATTGAGGCGACCGTTCTGCAATTGCAGAGTTATGTTTTGTTACTGTTCCAAAAGAACTATACTTTTTTTCAAGGATGAAATTTACTTTATGTCTATTCTAGGACCTAAAGTAACTATTTACTTAATTTCATGAAAATTCGTTCAGCCCATAAGAAGCTGAGTGGTAACAAACTTTCGCGTTTATGATAACAATAGGATACTAGATAAAACAATTAGACAGTGTTGTTAAGTAACGAATTACAAGTAATCGGATTACTTGTAACGATTACTTTTCAAGTAATTTATACTTGTAACGAGTTACATTTAAAAAATGTAATTCGTACTTGTAATCGGAATCCATAACATCAATTGTAATCGATACATTAAGGTAATCGATACTTTATATTTACTTGCCGTTACTTTTATTCTCCGAACGTATAATGAATACAATTGAGAACAAGAAGAACATACATTTTTGTATTTAGTAAAGTTTATAATTTTACGCTTGTAGTGCTACGATCGTATGCACAACATCTATGAACAAAAATGACAAAGCACAGAAGTGGCTTGTCAGGTTCTAGATGTATTTGCCTACTTGTCTTCACTTTGTTTACTTGTGTTGTGTCCACTACTCGCAAACGCATCGCAATCAATCAGGGGCGCATCAAGAGGGGGGGGGGAGTGTATTTTGTCCCCCCTCTGAAACCTTGAAAAGGGGGCAAACGGGGGCAAAGAAAGTGCTGTGTAATCAATTTTTAGATAATAAAACTGCTTAAATAGCACAATTTTCCACCTTGAAATACAAATTTTCCCGGGCGAGTACTTTTATTACAGGTAGCTACTTGTATGAAGTCTTTTGATGTTATTCAAGCAAGTTTGTCCTCAAATATTATTCATTTAATAAAGATAATAAATTTAATTATTACATGAAATAATTTTTTAACAAAACATATATGTATGTATATTAATGTAAGTGTGTAAAAAAATTTAATCGTAAGTCAATTTTAAAATGGTAGCGGAAAGTAATTGTAATTGTAATTTTACTGATTACTTCTATGTAAAGTAATTTTTACTTGTAATTAGTTACATTGTCACCACAGTAATTGTAATTGAGCCCAATTACTTTTTCCGAGTACTTTTAACAACACTGCAATTAGATAAGCATTGCTTTGTATTTCTTCACGCGAGTAGATAATTTTTTTTTTGCTACACAGATTTTTTTCTAAAAAAATGAGTATATAGAGAACATATCTTAAATGACCCATTTTTAAAATAATAAAAAAAGAAGGGGGGGAATTTACACTACTTTGTGCTTTTTGTTCATGGTCGGGTTCTTTACATCCGGGTATTATAGATTGTGATTTATATTTTGAATAATGGGGAAGTGGTTCTTTTCAGACAAAAAACTTACAACATATCTTTATAATATGAATTATAGATAACGCCTCGTCAAACTGACAGCGTGCGAAGACTATAATAAAATTAAAATGAAATTACCTGCTTCCTCTTCGCCGTTTATCTAAATCCTCGACCGGAAGAGAAGAGCGATGGTTAGCTCGCGAAAAGCGGGGGGAGGGGGGCGGGGAGTGAGTCCCTGGAGCTTCGAGGTTGTCGCAGAACCCGGGGGTCAAAACGGAGAGAGAGAGAGAGAGAGAGAGATAGGAGGGGGGAGAAGGAATTTAATTTATGAGATCGCCGGGGCTGACAAAGGCGGAACCGTTCGCGCGACGTCACTTGATACCGCGAGAACAAAGCACCCACACCCCTCCCCCCTACCACTCTCGTGGCCGCTCCGCTCATTTAACCTCGCTGGCCGGTTTAGCGCTCTCGTTTATTTACTCCTTGGCGCAGCGTCGGCCCGGGGCCGGGCTCAAAGGGAGAGCGAAAACAATCGCCCTCTTTATCGCGAGAAGCGCCGGATAAGGCGAGGTCCCTCCCTTGTTGCGCCGAGGAAAAATTAGCAGCGAAAGGACAGCCATGGAAGTATTTGTTCCGCTGTCGCGGTGAATAATGGATTAACTGATCCCTTACAAGGCGTGGTTACAACACAGGATCCTTACGAAAATTATCTACTACGTAACAAGTCGTCAGCGACCAGACCGCTGCGCTGTAATATATTATACATACTTGTAAATGGAAAGATTTATTTAATATGTAAAATTACAGATGTTTGTAATAAATTTGCTCATTTAAATGAATTTACAAAATATTTTACGCAGTATTACTGGGTTCGGATTCCCACCCGGGCATTTATGCTTCGTGTTGTCACAGTGCCTCCAATAGTTAAAGTTATTTGTAAACTGTTCCCTGATTAGCTTTCCAGTTTTAACCAATAAATTGAATATTCTATTATATTCTCCGTCGTTCAAAAATATATATGCTTGAATGAAACACCTATTAAAATATACAATTATCGCCAATTTCCCTAAGAAATACTCAGTAGTGTCGCAAAAAACGAATATCATAGTTGCAAAAAACAACCATTGTCGTGTGTTGTACAAAGTCACATCATCATCTTGTCGTATTACAAACTATTTTCCTTGGTAGATGGTTTCCAAATGAATCTTTTTTAAAAGTGAAGAAAAATCTTTTCTACGTGTTATGCCTCGTTCGCCGCTGTCTCCTCTTCCCTATTAAAGCAGGGTTGCCACATAGACCTCGAGTCACAATATTATTATTATTATTATTATTATTATTATGGAGCTGTTGGCTGCTCTAAATTATAAGACTCTCCGGTTAGCAATTGATCAGCAAAACAATCTGTAGCTGAATAAAGTCTAATGCTAGAGATTTTTTTAATAGCTTGAAAAAAACTTGCTAGGTGCAATCGTTAAAAACGTTTCATCATAAAGTGATTATTGTTAAACCAAGTTCACCATTCGACTTCATTATAACAAAAAATAAACATATTTGCCTATCCATATGGAAGATTGGGAAAAGTAGTAGTTCTCAATTTGACTTTAAATGTTCACTTGGCAAAGATACCTGCCTACATGGCAGCAATTGCAGACGTCAGTGCCTATAGGCTGGTATTCCAAGATACAAAAATTGAGTTTTATGTGTCGAATATGCTACACATGCACCCTAACTGTATTCCCAGCGCACGATAGGACACGGGCAGTTCTTTATTTTTAAAGAACGGATTTTGTTGTCCTATCCGTGATCTGTCTGTTGCCAGAAAATATGCGCATGCGCAGAGCTCACTTTTTCGTTGATATCGTACATATGGCTGATACGCGTCTGGTGCCATTAACTCGTAGCCTATATAGTCACTTTCGTGAACATCGAGGGACATACCAAGCGTGTTAGTGTTCCAATTGAAACTTTATGGCAGCGAAACATTTTCTACACACTAATGATCATTACAATACATAATCACGACTTAAAAAGTAATTGAGAAAATTAGAAAGACGGTTCCATTTTTGTGTACCTATTAATGCTGCTATCTCTAGGATTTTTGCCGTAAAAATTGTATCGATGGCTGCAAAACTTCCGCTAGAATGCGTTGGAACCAGTTTCTAGCCTCGCGCAGGGCACCGTTTATTAAAAGGTCTGCCGATTTGTTACCTTACTATAATTCGGTTTGGACACGTTCTTGAATACTGCCTGCGAGTCAGGTTATGGTTGTATCCTAACCAGACGGTGCTTATTCGCTAACTTACCCGAACATCTTGGAATACCGCCCCAAAGGTACTACCAGTATGCAGTACTGTTGCCAAACGTGTTGATGGTTATTTGAGCGGGGGTGAGGTATACCTTCTCCAGAGAGGTTCGAGGAGAAGAAGGGGAGGAAAACCGGTTGGCCACGCATCCCCTCCATGCTTTGTATCATTCCAAAAACATTCGGTTTCGTTTCGCCGATTAAGATTCTGAAGTTATAATTTAATATTAAAATAAAACAGCAACATATAAAGTCGGCAAAATATTTCGCCGGCAAATATTTGAGCGTACTGTTACGCAACTACTTACAGTACGTTCAGAGTATAGGCAGGAGGTCGTAAGAATTGCAAGTAAATAATTACGTTTTATTTATTTTGCGCACTGATGACAAGACAGCCAGTGAAATTAGAATAGGTAACTTTTTGTCCAGAGGTATGAACTGTTAACTGTTAATATATCTTGTAATGGCAAGAGAGTGTGGAGATATTAGCCTACATTGTTCAGGTAATCACTGTCATAGAAATAAAATAATGTGTGCGAGTATTTCAGTACTCGCCAGTGATATGTAAACATCTAACCTCTGTAAGGAGAAAATTCACGTGTTCTCATGTTGTTCATGTTGCAAATAAACTTATAGTACGAAACTCGGACACGTAATTTAAAGTATGGTTCTCCAAAATAATGCCGAGACCGATAAATATACTGATCAGTAAAATATTCGCTATTCAAGTACTTCATACTTCGCTGTCTGAATCGTAAACATTGCTTGCCACCATCATGCTCATAAAACAACACGGTTCCGATAAAAGACTTGAAAAAAATACTAAACCTAGGTTTTGGACCAGAATTTCTTCAAGGAATTTTTTTTTAATACTTTCTTTCTTTTTGAAATTTACTGAACAGTTAATACTATAAAGTTTTTTTCGCATATGAATTCTGGGGCATCACTAAAATAATATTCTGAATCGTTTTTAAACAAGTTTTATAACACTAAGTAAATGTTCGTTCTTTTTTTTTTTTTTGCTCAAACGACTGAAATCAGTCTGTAAATATTTCCTAACATTTACAAACCTTGACATTATTGATTTGATTTAACATTATTATTACAATATAATATATTATTAAACAAGTAATTTTTTTCCAGTGGTGAGATTTGAAACACTTCCCTTGAGGTTGACAAGCGTGCCCCCCCCCCCCCCACCTTTTTTTTGCTACCGAGCCTGTTGGCGTAGTGCAAGAAGAGTATAAATTCTTATGATTGTAATGCCAGTTTTCTTAGGTATTTTAAAACTTTTGATTCCTTTTTACTATGACTATTTTAGTTTCCCAAAAAAAATCCATGGTAGTTTCACTATCATAAAGTTTCATTTGGCACACCAATACTTTTTGTATGTACCATAATGTTTCCGAAAGTGACTGTATACGGGTTTATGGTGCTGCATGTAGGTCTGCCATATTTTTGTCACATTTCCGTTAGTAGACTTCCGTTCCATTTTCTCAAAACTAATACTACCAATTTCTGTAATAAGAGATATGATGTTTACATATTAATAATCGTTATTATCTAGACAAGCGACCCGTAATGGATGTACATTATATATAAAAGAAAAAGTTTAAAGGTTCCTAGTAGTAAAAATTGGCCGATTCTGGCCTAATGTAATTCTTATGGGACTATTTTTATAAGGTGGCTTCTTGTGTTTGTCTGTTTATCGCGGAAAAATTACTAAAAAAATTATAAAAAATAATGAAGATAAAAAATTCACAGAGAACAAGACTGAATCAGCTGATGTCAGAATAACGGAACCAACTATGAAACTAAACAAGTATTATGGACAATAAAACGACGACCACACCGACAAAAAATGTTGAACCTCTTATTATCAGACAGCACAAGAATTCCGTTTAAGGAACTTAATCACGAAAAATAATATAACAACACAGACTAACACTGTGGGCTAACAACGACAAGACAGATTAAATGCAGGCAACGCAACAAACGTATGAAGACAACGATGAAGATAACCAAGTACTACGGACATCACAACGACGATACCACTGACAAATCCGGAAGGTTTCCAGTGACAACAGTTGCGATGTTTCGAGAACCAAGCACAAGTGTGTAGCCTACTTTAAGGACCTGTCACACTGTCAAATATTTGTCTTCAATATATTTGACAATAGAGTTCGAGAGGTTGGTATTGGACAAAAAATGGCTTCCAATTCTCTCCATCAAATAAATTTGGACAGGTAACCTCCAATATTTTTTTTATCATGTCACACTATGAAAGTTGATCTTTGGTCTGAGCTATCTCAACCTTTTCAATTTTTTATTGAGCTTTGAAATGAAATAATTCTTTACAGTGCTGGATGGAATTTTTGAACTTGTCAAGCTATTTGAGCATTTTTTTTTTTTTTAACTCGTATGAATTTAATTCACAATAACATTCGTTGGATAATTAAATAAATATTTAGTGATTTTTTAAAGTTACAGATACATAAAAAAATTCCATACAAAGTTGTTATCACAAATGACATTCACATTAACATTATTTTAGTTATTTCACTTGTATAACCTCTTTAAAATCCCATGTGTTCTTCGTAGTTCTAAATATCCGTTGTGATGCAAACTAATGTTATTTCCGTTTTCGACAGGCACGATATTGATTGACTGACTCTATCCAACATCCAACATGTTTTAGAATCCGAACTCAATGCCAGATATTTGATGGAAACTCAAGTCATCAAAATTTTCAAACAAACGCGGGTGCGCTGGTGACGTGTTCTGTGACGTCATAATCCTCCAACGCTATTTGACACAACCCAATGGAAAGTGATGGAAGTGAAACTTTGACAGTTTGACAGTGCCTCAAGAGGACCGGCGAGGTAGTCTTGTCAAATCAGATGTTGTCACAAACAGTAAAGGTTGTTTTCACGGTAAAAAAGAAGGGCGTGAGACGTGAACGTAACGAAACGGAAGTAAGAGTTGGGGCGGTGTCACGAAAGCTCGTTGTTTACATGAAGGAACGTGTTCAGCGTGCAGACGTAATATTTATCTAAGCCGAAATTTAATTTCATACGTTAACACAAGTGATTTTTATTTTGAAAAATTCAGTTGATAAAGATTGACTCTTGAATACATTAAAATTTTACGACGGTATGGTATTCAAGGTGAACTCGTAAATTCACAAGTGATTTTGATTTTGAAAATTCAGTTGATAAAGATTGACTCTTGAATACATTAAAAGCATGGTATTCAAGGTGAACTCGTAAATTTTCTAACTCAAAGAAGGTTGTGAAATAGTCAATATAAACTCCCTGGTTTCATAACGCACCATGGCCCACAATCAGGCTGAAGACTACGTTAATATTTTGTTTAAAGTGGACTACAATTAAGCCGGTTAGAAACTGGCTGTTTATAAATTAATGTTCGGGATAGGGTCCCCTCGCCTAGCGTGATAGATCTCTATGAGACTACACTGAAGTGTAATACAATAAATTTATCAACATCGTGGAGGTATTATCAAATACTATAGAACTCAACACCGAACACTCGGCATGTTTAGCATGGAAAAACATGGATACCATGGACACCAACGCTGTCTTTCTAGAGCTGTATAGAAAATTGTTTAGAAAAGTTGAGTTAAATTGCTCATGACAAAAAGAAATATTATTGTTAAATCATGTCTATGAATTATAACCAAAAAATATATAATGTTATTTGATATCACGCATAAAGGAAGCAATAATAACTGAAAAATATACTTACATTAATTTTTCTATTAATTTTTATAGCTCCTATTAATTATTTAATGTTTATACGATCAAGTAACGTTTCAAATTTATTTTTACTTTCATATAGGAAAACATTACATAGTTAAAAAGGTTTACAAGCATATAATTACATTTCAGTTTTTTATGAACGAATAGAACGATTTCTCATTATTTTGTTCTCTGTAATTATTACAGCCGTAAACAGTACATATTGTGCCGCTTTTTCCGTGTATCTGATCCATTATCAGTATTTCCCAACTAATTTCAACGCTGATTAAACATCACGGTACACGCTGCTAAAACACACACACATCCGAAAACAGCCAAATTATCACACATTATTCTTCAATCTGCAATTATTTTTTATGTTAACTAGACACGCTGGAACCTTATAAATAGTTCTTCAAAACAGTTTACACAAATATACTCTAATTTCTTTAATATTTACTGTTCTTCATAACAGTAACAAATCTCTTTCAAACCTAAGTACAAATAACTCTCGCTAGGAGCGCTGATGCAGTGGTTTCCACGATTTCCAGTGTGTACCTGATATTAAGTTCTTTAGTATTTGATATTAAGTATATGGAGGTATATCTCTTTTAAGTTTGAGTCATTCTGATAAGCAATTGGTTAACAAAACAATCCGTATCTGTAGAGAGGCTAATGATAGAAGATTTTTTAATAACTTGAAAAGAACATGGTAGGAAGAATCATAAAAATGCAGTCATGAAATAAGTGTTGTTCAACAAAGACCAAAAATATTAACCACACCTCAGCAAGGAAGTAAGGTTAAAAATTTTTTGAGTGTAAGCCAAAAATGATTTGCTACCACAAATTAAAAAACGGGAGAGAGAGCTGTCCTGATTTTCAACTCAATCATTAAAATAGCAATGATTGCACACAACCACTCCATAGTAAATTACTTCAATTATCCTAGTTATAAAGTGCAGAAAACCGCTTTTTGCCTTAGATAACGTATTTTTTGAAAATAGATATATTTATATGATGGGGTAACCAGGTAATAAAAAACATTTTAACCGAAATGTTTTATTTGAAAATTTTTTTACAGTTTTCGGGATATTTTTTAGCACAGTTAATCAAAAACTAACTATAAAACTAAAATAAACTGATGCCAGGTGAATTAAAGAATATATATGACACTCCAGTAAACATCCTTGGATATACGATTTATTTTAATTAATGGAAACATTTGTGCGGAATATTATTTTAAATCTACATTTTGAATTTAAATACGTGATTTTTTGGTGCCAAAGAGTAAATTTGATTGCATAGCAATGCCAGTACCTAACAGTAAATTAAATACCTGTATTTCGATAGTACAATAATTTAATTTCTTAACTAAAGTTTCTTAGTTCAATTTTAGTAACTGTCATGTTAGTGATACTGAAATTAATGCATGAACGATATAATTATTTTCAACTAACTCATAGCCTTTTTAAGTTACAATGACAACAAACGGCGAATTTGAGTATAAAGAGTTCAAATCATAAGTTATGTCTATAAAAAACGGATGATTTCCTTTTATGCGTAGAATTACTATGGATTCTTTTCGCTAATGAAAAAACTTCTTTTGAAGTTTCAAATTAAAGGAAACAATGGATATTTTCTTCCAGCGAATACCCATTGAAAAACTTTCTTTTTGTTGTCCCTTGGTAATTTTTGAGGAAAAAATATTAAGTTTAGTCGATCACACGACGACATATTTTCACTTGATTTTCATTACGTGAACGCAGACTGATTGGAATTTTAAAATAATCAGTTTTTCAGCGGAAGTGCACAATTTTGTTGTTTATGATCAGAAATACTTTGGGATTATTTAATTGTTTTTGTTGGAGAGTTTTTTTCTGTTGTAAGATTCATTTGTGTTCTTTTATTGGTTAATTACTGCCTTCTATTTTGTTATGCTTGTATAAGATCACCATGTGATTCCATACAACAGAAGTGTTTTACATAATTGGCCATAGTTTAACTAACTATAATGAGAAAAGTGATCATATTTAATGACTATACTTTTAAAATTGAAATAGTGTTAGCTACATATTTTGCATGTATTACCTGGATTTGTAAACACATAAAACGCATTTACATATAGTAAGAGCCAATGACACAATAAGTCAAGAAATTAAAATATAAAAAGTATAATTTACGGAATGTTCCGTTAATTCTTATATATGTTCTTTAAAAGTACGCTAATGGAGAAAACTAAGAGAATATTATTTTGCGAGAATCTCTGAAGAATTTGTTTCTTCCCGTTATATCACAGAATTTTTTCTTGTAGTTACGTGTTGCTTTTATTCAGTCAGTGGTTGATTACAAACATTAAAAATTGAACTGATTCGAGCGTTCACATTAAATTTACGAGGAACACTGATTAAAAATTAACCAAAAATATTCGTAAATTCACAGGATCTGTTTTGAAGATGAACTCACTTTACTGTTAGAAATTACAGTAAATTTTTAAATATTTCAACGAAGAATTTATCTCAAATAAAAGAAGAATTCTTCGTAATTTCACATTGTTGGATCTTCGTTTAAACAACACCGTATTTCAACCTCCAAGTTCTGTTTTCAATATAAGCAGAATAAACACACACGAGAAAGAAATAAGTGTATTTTTTTTAGTAGTCTTACTTAGTTTTTGAATGGTTTAATTAAACACTAAATATTTTCTTTTAATTCATGTTCAAAGAAAATGAATTTGGATATGCTAAAATCCGAAAAACTCATGTTTATAGTATTAGGCTAAACACCTAATTTTTTATTGATTTATCAATGTATATAAAATTTAAGTCATGCATGACAAAGAATACACACAAAATAATAATTCAAAACTGTATACAACATGATTAGGTACATTATCTTAGTTCATTTGGGTTGACATTAAAATTGGCCGTTATTTTCTAAACTCAATTAAATAAATACTTATTAAATTTATAAAACACTAGCCGTGTGCTCGATGGGAAGGTATTTGAACCTCGTTTTTAATGAATTAGCAAAAACGCTGATACGACTGATTCTTATTTATAAACAGATGCCTAAATATCAGTGTCCATATTCTAACTTTAAAAATGATAAACTTCCATTTTAATTTCATCCCCTATTTAACTCCCTCAGAAAATAAATTTTCAATAATCCTTTCTTAGTGCTCACCTACGTTTATATAAGGAACTCCTGTGCTAAATCTCATTCTTCTAGACCAACCAGTTTAAGCTGTGCGTTGTCTGTTAGTCAGTGTGAGAGTTTAATTAAGTACGTTTTAAAAATAAATTAATAAAAGCTAATTTATAAATTTATTTTAAATAAATAGCAAACAACACGAAATTATGGAAGCCAAATAATTTAGTATGCTCCAATTTTTTCAGGATTTAGGTAGTAGCTACCCCAAGATGATTCAAAACCGTAACATATTTTCACCTTATTTTTTGGAACATACTGGTTAAAAGTTATCCGTGGAATTTCGCGCACAAATAACACTGGATGATTTGTAACAACATGATTACATTCTCTTAGTTCATGCTATGATTTATATAAATACTAGCCCTTAATATTTTTAAAAGCTATCAAATAAACAATATTTATAAACTTTATAAACAATTAACATTAGTTATATTATGAATTAATTAAAAAAATAATAAGCAAAATAATTTTGGATACTTACTAATCGCTTACGTCTCCAGAAAAAATTATTTTCTCCTTTTCAAGTGCATTTTTGTCTTGACTGCAAAGCAGCACAGAACAAGGAAGGTCCAGTTGAATGGAACCCCCGAAGTTTTCTTCGCTTATTATTTGAGAAGTCAGTAGTTTCACCGCAGAGTGACCGCGTGACGCCAGTGGTCATGCAGGGCCGCCAGCCAGCTCCGAACCTGGCATCGCGGTCTGGTCGCTCGCGTTCGTAACAGTATGCTCCCAACTTTTATGGACTAACAACAATTCAGGATCTATATTTTTTTCTAAATTCTCAAAATTTCCCGACAGTAACTATGCCACGTTAAACATGATTCTTGCCAACCTGAAAAGTAAGATCATAGGTATTTTATCTTAAAAATTAAAGCTAAAAAAATATATATAAACATTTTGTTTTTCAAAAATTTTGGATTTATTAATTGAAATTCGTTTCTATTAAAATACACTTATTTCTTTATGAATGGGTTCTTTTGATGCTTTTTGATGTTTTTTTATTTCATTTTATTTATTCAATTACGCGCGCCTGACGTCAGGTGAATCATTTCCGCCAGGCCTTCCTGAAACAACCCGAACGGGGGGCCAGCGTGTCGGATCATGTTCCGATTGGCCGGCTGCGGCCAGGAGCGCAAGTGCGTACCAGAGCGCCGCCGTGTGCGAGGCTCGTGTTAACGCCCCGGTAAGTGAAAACTCGGCCGTAGAGCTGTTTGCTCGAGGTGACGAATGGCCCTGCTGTGGGTGAGGTAACTGGGGAGCAAGCGAATTTAAAACATCGAGCTCCAGTATTAGACGCCGCAAGGTCGTTTGTTGAATAAAATGCCTGCCCCCTGCTAATCCTCCAGCTGACTTAATGCCTTGCACGTTTTGCTCTTTTTTTCCCCGCAGTGCTTAACCTTCTTTTCTTTGGTTAACAATCGTGCACTCATTTAGTTCGACATTTTTTGTAATAATTATTTTTTTAAGGCTAAGTCTTATTAGTAAGTACATTTTCTTTGTCATTGATATTATTTGAAATTGCGGTTTTTTCCTGTGAAACCATCACGTACGATTACTTGCATTTTAATTTTTATGTCGAATGTCCTCAACACATATGAACAAAAAATTATTTAATCATGGTTAAACGTTGTGTCCTTCCCTCTTGTAGAGACTGACAACTCGATCCAAACAACCAAGCTGCTGGCATTCTCCTGTTTAATTTTCAGTAAATTAAAAATGATTTCCACTTTTTAATCAGAATCCCTGAGCTGGGAGTTTCTTAAAACTTTACCGAAACAAAGACTCGGTGCAAGATTTAGATCCAGTTGGTGTTGGTATCAAATTGATGATATCTTGATTAAACTTCGGTCGCAAATTTATTTTACTGCTAACATCAAGCAAAAGAAAGCACAAAAATATTACAAACTGAGAACCAAAGCAAACATGACTAATCTGAATAAGGTAATTAATGTTACCTAGAATATTTAAATTTAATATAAAGGGAAAATTTAACTTCAATAATTACCGCAACACATAGTATCCTAATCCATTTTCGCTAAATATACCACTGAGATCTATATAAATTTCCGGCATCAGATTACTAAAAAAATAACATACAATGATCTAAGATCATCTAAAGACATAGACTCGAGTACTAGAAAAGTTCTATACATTCTTAAGAAAATAACAGAGACCACTTATAACATTCTATTAAAAATATTGTCTTAAACTGTCTCTCGTAAGCGGGAGAATTTTAGTCCTCATTACATTTTTAAGCATGCATTTAGTTAATAACTGGTGAAGAAATAGTCATTCGGGAACCAATACAACCGCATTATCAGAATAAATTTATATGTAACGCTTCGAATAAGAGTAATGAATAAATAAATTAATAATCAATATGCAGTGTTCGAGACTGAACTTATAGAACATGCACAAATATTAGAGTTAAAGATTCTTTATGAATTCTTTCAATGTTTTTAAATATATATTTTAACTTTGTGTTCCCCAAAGTGCAGACAATCAAATTTAATGCATGTACATGTTTTACATAAAATTAAACACACATGTTAAATTAATCAACAAAAAATAATTAATATGAACATATTTCTTTCTTTGTAAGCTGAATTCTGGTAAGTTCAGTAGTTTCAAAACATATGATACTGTTTTTACAGCTTAACAAAATACATCAAAGAGTACGCTTGCGAAATTTATTTTGTACGCTTCAGTGTTTTTGTGGCTACTGCATATTACAAGCTGTGTCATTTCTTTCACACTGTGTTATCCCTTACATATAATTACAAAGCGAATTATTTTAATTTCTAAAATTTTTAAATAGTAACTATTGTAACAAATATTATTTCATCATTTCATTATTTAAAGTCTACATTTACGTTTAGTTCGATTCTACTTAAAAACAGTTCATGTTAATTTTTGATCAGCTTATAATGTGCTCCGTTGTACTAAGCTAACTGAAAAATAACTATAGCAAATGCCATGTGTATATCCCGTCATGATAGTGAAATATAATTTGGTTAAAATAAAGTTTGATGATAGTTCCTATCTGATGTGTTGCTAACATTTTTGTTTGTACAATACTCACATGACTATGTCATATTTTTTTACTATTCTTCCTAGATAATTCCTTTCAGGATATTAAAACATTTATGCAGCTATGGTTTGTGTTGCTAACCAGAGTGATGCAACTGAAGATACCCATGCTCACAAAATCGTCTAGCGAAACTGGAAATATAATTTTAACATACATGTACTACGTTACAGAAAAATATAAACATTTCTCAATAAATATTCTTGGCTTCATACATGACACAAAGATTTTATATTTTTTTATTATTTTCTAACTCTTGACGCAAAAAGTAGGGTGTTCAGAATTTGAAGTCTTTTTCTGTGTCGTGCGCCTCTCTGTAGCATCCTAGCTCCCAAACTGATTGTTTCTTAGCTATGTTTGATAAACATCTGTTACCGTTTGAATACCATCATCACTTTTATTCAATTTTTGTGTTTGTTAGCATGAAGCTATCTGAATCCACACACACGCACATAGTAAGATAAGCAGTATAGTTAAAACTCCGCGTTGTAATTCTCTGAGTAAATTAATATATTGCAATGCAAACCTAATTTTTTTTTCCGCATAAACGTTGATATATCACAACTAGATGAAGACTTATTAATTCTGTGTGTGTGTGTTTCAATTCAATATCATATTCCGGGGGTACATAAATTTTAAATTTACGTTATATATCAACATTGTTGAAGCTATTGGTAACTGAAGCCGGTAATAAGTTAACGTATGGATTCAAGACACCTAAAGGCATGCGCGACTGAGGACGAACAGGTTAAAAGGATAGTAATTAGTGCGGAATGCGCCGCCGTGAAACAAGGCTATTGCGTGGGATAGCTTCGCAACTCGAGGTGGCCCTGGTTCTTTTTGTTCCAGCCTCTGGGCTTTGTCGTCCGAGAGGCGGTAGCAGGGGGGTTGTATTCACCCCCTGCGTGGCGTCGCTTAGACTGCGAGGAGAGAGTCCAGGGGTGGTTCCAGTGGAGGCTCGAAGCCTAATGATAATCCCGGAGTGTATGCTGTGTTTTACCCCTTCGGCTCCCACCCCGCACCCCCACCCCCTTTCACCCCCCTTAATCCCAGGGGTGAGTGCCGAGCGGCGCGAGCGAGATTACCGCGTCTATCTTCGGGTTAAGGGGGAGGGGGTTGTTGCAAGCACCCTCTGGCGCCGCGCTACGCCCCGACCTGCGCTCACATTCCACTGAAGCGCGTCACGTGACGATGCTCTACCACCCAAAAAAAAACCGCCAAGGGAAGCGACGCAACCAGACATTTTATACGCCCGATAACCATAAAAATTATAACAGTAATTTGAACGAGTCTTTCATTTCTCGCTAGAGATGCGTAACATATAGCCTCGGTAACGAGCAAAATCACTTCAAACACCGAACTTAAGGTAGAAATATTTTTTTAATAATGCCAAGTGTTGTAAATACACGCAAATTTTGTTTTTCAACCACTTTTCTGGACATGAATCACAAGTATTTTCTGCACCCACCGCTATAATTCACTCTGCCGGAGCAGTTACGTGAACTATTGAATCATTCGATTGACAGACCGAAATTAACTACCTATATAGTGAAACAGCTCCGATGAAAGTGAAAAAAAAAAAAAAAAAAACTTGAAGAAATACTCAATCCTAGCTTTGGACACGATTTTCGACAAGAAATGTTTATTAAAATACCAATCATCTTGCTAGAATCCATTAAGCAGTTGATATCATAAAGTTTTCCTTTCGCTTTGTGAACTTTGGTTCGCGCCATCCGCCACAGATGGCAGCACCGTGGTTGTTACACATTTCCGTTCCTTGACTTCCGTCGCATCCACGAAATTACTCCCACCGAGAGCTAAGTTGTTACACATAAAAAAAAATGACGTATATAAAATGTTTATTGCCATTATCTATACACCAGACAAACGACAGCTTCCAATGCTAGCAAGTATATTTGTAATCGACTTGTTTGAGAGAAAAACACGTTAACTTTTAAACATTAAATTGAAGAAAAAATCACTTTACGTGAACACATTTAAAATATTTGACAAATAAATCTTGTAATCTAATAAATCTTATAAGATACACGAAGCAACAATATTTATTAGCAAAGCACCAGTCTAAAATAAAATTCTGAAGTTAATTTCGTTAGCGTTGCGCAAGCTACGCGATGGAGGTGTAAAATCTCTTTAATCAGAAAGTCTTGCCGCGTCCATTATTATCGTCGTGCAGACGTCATGGATGTGATTGGTTAGGAGAATATTGTACAGGTTGTCCGTAAAAGAATTTCCTCATTTCAGTGGTATATTAAAACACTTTAATTTAGACTATTTCCAACAAATCATACATTAAATTACAGGTAAACTAACCTAGTTTTTTTCCTTACAAATGTTAAAAAAGTTAGATTTATGCACCTTTAGCTATACGACACACATCCAACCTAAAGTCCCATTCTTCCAACAAGTCCGGATTAATGGAAACAATAGCCTCTTCCATTCTGTATCTCAACTCTGGCAAACATTGTAACGTTGCGCACACTATGATGACCTTCTTGGGATTATTCCTAGCGAGTTCATTTTCATTTCAAGCTATTAGCCTTTATACAGTAACGGGTTGTTTTGCCAAGCAATCGCATAACTTCGATAAATCGAATAACTTCAAATTTAAACCGTCACCTACTCTATAGATGATTGTCTCCATTTTTCGTCGTCTAATGGTCTGTCTGTGCATAACCTTCCAACGCGAAAATTTTGTAAATCGTAAACAATCATTACCTAGTCGCACTGTGTTTATTCTGTGCTATCGTTTGTGT
Organism: Bacillus rossius redtenbacheri; assembly: GCF_032445375.1. NCBI lineage: Eukaryota > Metazoa > Arthropoda > Insecta > Phasmatodea > Bacillidae > Bacillus > Bacillus rossius. The sequence continues at coordinate 28,047,360 of NC_086340.1, read as the reverse complement.
ATGTCCAGAATATCTGTTTAGTATATTCTTTGGGTTTGTCGGTTCATCGCTGTGTTAAATGTTCTTGTTGCAACTGTCTCCTAGTTTGTCTGTGCTGTAATTATTATTATTATTTCTGACTTAATCACTTCCACAGAATTCTCTGGGTTGTCTAGGGATTTAACATTCGACATCAGCTAATGATGGCTATGTCTCCATGTGTTTGGTCCATTCTATAATTTTTATGGCATCCAGTTTTAGACGCCAGTGGTTTATTTCCATTAAGTTGTTTCAAATAAATCTTTCCTATTGCAAGAATATTTCAATTAACGAAACCTTCCCCTGTTTCCCTGATGCAAAAACAAAAAACGAAATTAAATAAAAACTAAATGAGTTTACATTGTAGTTTCGTGGAGCCATGACACATGATCCACATGTAATTCCAAAATGTTTTTGTCAGGATATTTTGCAGCCACGAGTGAACAAGTTCTGGAACACACCAGACAAGGCAAACAAAAAAAAAACCTTGCTGATTTCAAACTCAGACTGAAAGAAAAAAGCGTCTTTGGAACACCTACTTACCGTTACCACATCACGGCTTACCGACTGCTTGAATCTGTTTGTGAATGTGTGAGTGGCCTGTTTTAATACAACGCTACATATCATTATCTTGTTTTGGTAACGCCAATTATTAAGGGAGTTAATTATTTAACAGCACGAGTATGCCTGTGCTAAACTTATAGTTACCTGTAATATCTGCTTTCTTGGATAAATTTTGCAGTGGTTTGCTTCATATGTTTGAACATTTAGTTAAATCTTGATTCTGTTTCTATCTTATTACCTATTTTTTGACGCGACAACGTCTAATAAATCGATGAACGCCGGCTGCACGCACGAAAAAGTGTCCCGTTACGCTGTGTCCCGTTACGCTCATTGTACGCTTGCGCCGCATCTATCTCTCTTCCACTGGATTGGAACAACCATCGATTTGACTTTTTCGAGGCACATTAAACTTTAAACACTCCCATTCGTTTCCTACTTTTCCTATCATCGTCCTATCCTTAACAGAATAACACAGATTGGAAGAAGTTAAATAGCAATCATGTATAAAAGTTATAGTTAAAATAATCTCTTTGTTAAAGTAATAAACATATTTGAATTAATAAGTGCAAATAAAAGTAAATTTATCAATATTTAAATTGTAGATTTCATTTCACTCCTTATTTGTATCCATACAAAATAGGAATAATTCAGTAAAAATAATTCTATTTTATTCATAAAAGTATGGAATCATTTCATCAATGTTTTGTTATGACGTTGTCACGTTAAACTATCGTCCGTAAACCGACTTTACAGACAACCAATTTTTTTTTTTTGTAAAATGTAAATGTGTGATGTAATAGCAGAAAATGTGTTCACGTGTCATAAGACGCGTATCGCCTCGACTTCGCCACCGAAGTCGGCCGGGAAATCGGGTCGAGCTGTACGGCGTCCGTACTTCGTCGATGTGTCGACTTGCTCGCTTCCTTCGGCGTCCGACGACCTGCTGACCTCGGCCCAAGGTCCTGGGATCTTGTCTCCCTCTCGGGATCAATTGCTGCGTTAGGGGGAGGTGGGGGGAAGGGATGAAGGGGGAGTGGTCCCCATGGGACGGAGACAGCCCTAGTGTAGACCCGCATCCCACGACGTCCTGAGAGAGAGAGAGAGAGAGAGAGAGAGAGGGAGAGATAACTCCATACAGAAGAGGATCGCCGGGGACAAGTACCCCAAACAAACACCGAAAAATCAACAATTTGTATTCACAAATGTAGAAAAACACAACCACAAGGCAAACAAGTGCACGCAATCTTGAATTTCAATAATGGTATCATCTGTTTTTTTTTCTTTGCGTATACAGAGGGCTGACCGGAATTTAACTCACGTCTTGACGTGAACTGTCAAGGGTAAGGGGCTTTTTAGGCCGCCATCTTGATGTTTAGAAGTTCTCTCAATCCGCTCGCATCCGGCTGCTGTAGCGTGATATCTGGGTTGCTGCCGATTATGTAGTGAATCGTGGTCTTTTTCACGACATTGACATCCAACTTCACGGCCAAGGTTGACAATTTCCCCACACGCGCGCTACCAAGAGGTTCACACACTCAGTTGCCCCGAAAAAAAAATCTATCTACACTCGCTTCCGCGTAGCCCGAGTTCCCCATACTATGTGAGATTACATAAACTAAACACATTATCATTGATCGCAGGGTTCTTACTCACGTTAAATAGTAACAAAATGGGGATTAACCGTAACAAAAAATACCACCCGGAATCTAACATTTTTCTCAAATTTATCAAACCGATTGAAACTTTCGTACCGATCATGGCTGTCGCGGTAAAGGACGTCTAACGTGACCTTCTCTTAAGTAAATTATGTACCAATTACAAAAAATACTCATATAATAGCATAATCATAGAGTATGATTTGCATGGAGTGTTAAATTCTCGCCGCATGAGTTCGTAAAAATAAAATGCATGATATACACATAGCGTAAAATATACTATAGTTTTATGCACCTACTTCACACAAGAAAATAAAAATATCCTACTATATATTTAAATTATAACTATGTAGGACCGATTGACACAGCTGTTAATTTGGCCATTATCAATCATCACAGACAACTGTGTTCATTAATCTACAAGCTTGTCCAATTTACTATTTCGTGTTCTTTTAGAAAATAAAGCCACAAACACAGTTCCAATAAAAACTTATATATTCTTCACTTCTAACATGTTGCCTGACTATTAAAATTAACACAATTAAAAACAAGGTTAAGTAAAAAATTACATAAGCATTGTTTACAATCAAATGGCACAATTCCTGGTTCTTGCCACCACGTACCACCGAAGGACCACGAAACAATTGCGCAAGATAGGTTCTCGTAACTGTTCAAATCCACGTCTTTCGCACCCGTTCCAGGTCCAGAACACGAACTGTGTGCACAGCATACCCATTGGTTGTTCTTGAAATCAACGACACGACCAACTCACATCACGAACAAAAGGGAACTAAACAATCACAATGGCGCCTGGTAACAGTATTCTTCCGGTCAGTGTCGCCAACATCTCAACTGTTATATTCCCTCTAAACACAGTTATACCTAGATATACACAACAAGCATCTTAATAAAACCAAATTATAAAACATTTTAAATCGTGGTACCAGCTTGGGAAGGAAGTAACCAGGTGACTGGGAACATACTGCAAAAGAAAATACCACCAGTTGTAAAGTGCGATCGGCTATCAGTTTTGTTTGCAAAAGACAAGCCAGTTAAAATTAATCAGGAAATTTAGTTCAGGGCACGAAAACAACGTAATGAAAGAAGATGTGAAGATGTGAAGGAGTGACAGTGGTGCATTATGGCCTCACTAATGATTCACGTTGAAGAGGGAAGAGGCTGACAAAGCGTTATGACAGATGAACTTTTGTCGGAAGTGAATGAGAAAATTTGTGAAAACCACCGCGGTGTGTATGTAATTTGTAGATCTTAAAAGAGTGTTATTTTTTTACAGAGGGGCTTTTTTTAGCTAAACTAAAACACTGTTATAGTTATGCATTGAAATTGTGCCGTTAATTAGTAAATTCGACACGATATATTTTAAATTTTTATTATGATTTTAAATTTTTGTGTAGAAATTTTATTTGCCCTACTATAGTGTAATTTTAATTTGTTAGTCCGATGTTCTCCTCTGAGTTAAACTTTGTCTCAGTGCTCTGGAGCCCCTTTCCCATCGGCGTATCGGATATTCTGCTGGCCTAATCACTGACTGGCAGACCGCTTACCATTTCCCCCGCCTTCAGTCACGCCTCAACCCAGTTATATTATTTCCCTTCGTGACTCTAACTGCATAGAGCAGCTTCTGGGCTGCAAGCCGCTACTTCTCAGAGAGCTGCTGAGAGAAGTAAGTCTGGTCACGAATACGTATTAGGTTCTCTCCTCGAGAAGCGCGTCATGGACGCTTGTTCTCAGCGTCGATGCACCTTCCCCCCCCCCCTCTCTCTTTCGGTTCTAAGAATTCGCCTAAGGCCAATGACCGGTCGTTACCCCCTGGACAACAGCGACCGTCTCCCAGGATGCCTTGCATAAAAAATGTGTGTGCCAGGATGGACCACCCCGCGACACCTAGCGGCAAACTCGCTAACCACCCAGCCAACTTGCCCGCTAGGGCGCCAGAGAGCAGCACCTGCTTTGTCTTGTGTTATATGGACACCGTGGTCGAGTCGATTGTTTTCAACTCAGACCACCTCCGACAGAGATCGCTACGGTCGCCCAGTGTGGCCAACTTCAAGACTCCTGCTAGAGTTTTTTTTTTCCGCCCGCATTCGGGCAACTTCGGTATTTTTCGGCGGCCCAGACACCCCCCTCTTCCACCTGTTAGAGCCGGTGGGCATTTTTAATGACGGGACGCAACTTCCAGCGACAGACCAACTCGCGTCGCGTCTGCAGACAGGCCTCCATCGAGTATCGGCGAATCGGCGAGACTTCATCCGACCGCTAACGACTATGTAGTCGCGTTGTATAAGGGATGCTATCCCTCAAGTTAATTCTAGTAGATTAGTCTGTCTGCATAGTTTAGTTATTTGCCTTAGAAATTTTTCTCTTTGAAATTTATTATTATGAAGAATTCATCCGCGTCCTGCCGCGCAATTCGCGAGCTCCCGAGCCTGGCTGACTCCACGACTGCAGCGTGCTGGGCAACTCCCCTGTTTTGACAGGGTTCGATGACCGGGAGAGATTGATACTCTCATCTCGTGGCCTCCCCCCCTTCCCTGTTCCGTGGGAAGAAACATTAGAAGAAACTTTCTACCACCCGCCGTGATCGTTTGAAGATCCCGGGTGGTAATGTAAATTCAACATTTCCCCCTTACCTAGCTACGAACTATCTTAAGCGGACGACCAACTCACCAGCGACCAGTGTTTTTCTCAAGAAAATGTAAAACTAATAGAACTAATTATCAATGTAATAATCGAATCCATCCAACTTTGGGTGTGAAAGTCATAATGCAAATGTTTATATGTCAAACTACGAATGTAAACTGTTCTCAGTAAGCATAGGCCGGCCTATTTTCGTTTTCCTTTTGTTAATCTTTGAAAATTGTTAAAACCTTTTGTGTGTATGGAAACATGATAATGAATCAGGGCAAATAAAACAGGGAAACTATAGATCAAGTTAATCGTGTAGTTTTTATTTTATTGATTATAACGATCCTACAACTTCCCCTTTGCTTGTTACTGGAAGTTCCTAAATTGTGTTTGTTCCCACCTCGTGTCGCCTCTGGTAAATCATTTCATTTAACGTATTTTTTTTTCAGCTTGTTTCCAAGGCTCTTTTAATTAATTAATTCCAAATAATTCTATTTTGAGGCACGAGGGGTGTTACAAAATAATGCATTCGTTTTAGTTTCAGAAAAGGCTATTTGAGTGTGGGTAACATAAAATATAAATTATAGAATCTTGATCCACATGTAGTCCCACAGTATATTAGTGATGAACCTCTGGATTGGTAACCTGCGCTCCGCAGTGCAGTTTTATGCGAGGAGGTCCCTTTTTAGAGGCGCGTGTGTGTACGTTCGTTTTAGTTTGAATAAGTCACGACTCTTGCCACAGTTAGTGCTGTTGTCAGACTGTGAATAAAATTCATTTGTCAAATATCAGTGGTGATTCTAGACTTTTCGGGGCCCTGGTATATTTACTTTTATGGAGGCCCTCCCCTGGATAATTTGAAAATATTAATTATTTCAAAAAAAAAGTTAAGCCAACCTGAAACTTGAATTTCGACGATGGTTTTGCTAATTCATCTTAAGAAATTTTAATGTTCTTTCCTGATAAATTATCCTTGGGTCAGTTTAATAAATGCTTACAATCAAATTCCAGAGGAATCGCGTTGTTTACAAGTTTTTCTAATACGAAATCATAAATTGAAAATTGTATTGACCACCTCTTTAGTTTACATTTTAATAAAATAGTAATTAACCTTTACCTATTAGTGTCCAAATTTTTAGCAAGATACCAGAAATACAAATAAAATAAAAATTAAATCACTTGACCGAACGAGTTGGTTGTTTCGTTGGTAAAATCTCACACATTTTTAAAATGGTAAGTTTTTTTCGTTTCCCAGAGGTGTGTGATCCGAAATAATTACCTAATCTTATCTTACAAACTATAGCGCAGTATATCTGGAAAAAAACAATAAATGCTTTTTTCTAATAACTCCTTAAAAGTTACTTTAGTCTAAATGATCATTAAATATAATTACATCTTAAAAACGAATGTCAGTTATTTTTGTTGACCTTCCGAATAGTTGCAGTGATGCTTACGGAATCGCTGATGTCGCCTTTCGTGAAAGGACGAGTTTCTTGTGTCTTTTAATGGATTATTGTGGTATTTTAGGGGCTTGTCGCGATATAAGTCAGTGAAAATTTATAATGATAGTCTTTTGCTTATCCAGCCAACTGCTGGCTAACTAATTTTATGTCAAATATTTTACTGTAAAATATTAACTTTCATGTGTAAAAATTAAAAATTACATTAAAACAGAGTGTGAAAAAAATTTTAAACGTAAACACAAGACAGTGAAAAAGTATTTCTGTGTTGACACCAGGTTTTGTTAGCGTCTAAAGATGTCCGATATGCTTTCGCGACTAGTTTTTTTTCGCTGAATACAGCCTTTAAAATAAAAGATTCTTGCTGTTCGTGGAGCAGGCAGTAAGACAAATATTACAGTACGCATCAAGGTTCACTTCATTGTACATCAAGAAAAGTTGAAAAAAAAGTAATTAAAAAATTACAAAACTGTGGTCAACCAATTCTGTGGTTTTTATTAACTGAATAATACTATGCAAGCTTATTACTTTTACAATCTCGAAAAATGTAAAACCATGTTCGTAGCTTCATTAACAAAAAAGTAATGTTAATCAAATACAAAATTAATGTATGTATTGTTTTTAAGTTCGCCCCAAGACACAAGTTTTTTTTCTACCCAAATATTATATTATAATACGCGCTTAAAATGCTTACAATCGTAACTATAATTTTAAAAAAATACAAAGCTCTCTCAAGGTTTAAATATACTTGGGATTTAATTATTATTTTTTTCGCCTCAAGATGCAAGATTTTCAAATTGAACATTATAGTCCAAGCTTCATATGCCTACAATCTCCCAAAATAGTAAAAACCATGATTTCAGCTGCATTTAAAAACAACTAATGTTACATTCTCAAAGACTAAATATACTTTTTTTTCTCTTGGGTTCGTCCCATAGAAGCGAGGCAAGGACGAATCCAGCCATTAGATTAATGACCTCCTCCAATAACCTGGGTTTCTTCTTGTGGACGCTCGCCGTCGCTGCGTTTCTTCGTTTCTCTCCAGTTGTTGACAGAAGCACCGGGACCTGTTAATGGAATGGAAGCACTAAGATTCATTGACCTGGAGTCAGGCGCCCGATCAGTCCCGAACACATCCGAGGTTCGCCGATCGCTTGTGGAACTTCGCGATCGGAAAGAAGGAAAAAAAAATTGGCTGTCTGTAAAGTCGGTTTACGGACGATAGTTTAACGTTACATCATAACAAAACATTGATGAAATGATTGCATACTTTTATGAATAAAATTGAATCATTTTATTGAATTATCACAATTTTTTATGGATACAAAGAAGGAGTGAAATGAAATCTACTATTGAAATGATAAATTTACTTTTATTTGCAGTCATTAATTCAAATGTGTTTATTACTTTAACGAAGAGATTATTTTAACTATAACTTTTATACATGTTTGCTATTTAACTTCTTCCAATATGTGTTATTCTGTTAAGGATAGGACGATGATAGGAAAAGTAGGAAACGAATGGGAGTGTTTCAAGTTTAATGTGCCTCGAAAAAGTCAAATCTATGGTTGTTCCAATCGAGTGGAAGAAAAATAGATGCGGCTCAAGCGTACAATGAGCGTAAAGGGGACACAGCGTAACGGGACAATGTGCGTAATGGGACACTTTTTCGTGCGTGCATCCGACGTTCATCGATTTATTAGACGTTGTCACGTCAAAAAATCATAAATTATGCGAGAGTCCGTGATTGTGTGTAGATCCTGACTGGTTATGCCGGGCGGGAGGGGGGAAATCAACCTCCCATTAAATTAAACCCTTTAGTGTGGAGGCAATTTAAACTGTCAAACGGGAGTGATGAACGTAAATATGAGGCAACAAAAATGTTTTGACGATTTGAATGCTGACATGTCGGTTACCCATACGCCTCACCGGAAATCTAACATTTGCGTCCTTGAGAAAATTATTATTTTTTATGATTTTTGAGAATTTTAAATCCTGCAGACTGAAACCCAACAGTAATTTAGTACTGTTGTGATTACCTAGACGAGCGAAAACTTACCATCCCGGGGCGGAAAAACAAATGCACGAAATTTTGCGAGAATTTAAATACTGCCACAACAATTGTAGGTATTATTGATGTAACAAGCAAACTTCAGCCGATATCAAATGTGAAATGATTTTACAGCACAGTGTGCTTTTTTATGCCTAACGATGGAAACGGATCTCATTTACCGATGCTGAACTACTGTCTTGTCTTTGGAAACATACTGTGTTCGTTTGTGCTTTCGTCGTTGTTTATTTACGTTTGTTGCTTTTGTTGTGTTATCGGTTTAGTATAATAGATGAGTCCATCTTTTTGTCACTGTGTTGTCTAAAATTGTTGTTTGTATGCCCTGTTCTTGTTTCAACATTCTCGTCGTTATTATTAGCCCACTGTGTTCATCTGTGCTGTGATTTTGTTGTGTCTAATTCCTTACATAGAATTATTTATGCTGTATATGTATTAAGCAATTAACATCGGCTTATTTTGGCATGTTTTCTGTGTGTTTGTTTATTCATTTTCACATTAACGCGTTTTTTTTTTTTTATCAATTCAGTTTCTTGTCTTTCTAGTCGGTAAAAATGTTGCAATTGATTTTAAACTAACTTCCCGATGAGCCAGTGACTTGAAACTTTGAACATAGCTGAAAAATGGACGACAATGTATTAACTCTCTGTTTTGTCTGTTCGATACAAATTTGGTTTTGTTTAGCAACGTCCCCGGATTCGTGCCGTTAGGCTACGAGCAGAACAGTCCGGTGTTGCGGGATGCATAACGCCGCACTCCGCAGGCGATGTCTACATCACCGACTGCTCCAGTTAAGATGTTTAAAATCGATTGAAAAATTTCCACACACAAGACTAAAAAGCAGATAATAATAATTATATAAAATAATGTACCATTTTTTTTTTCAAAACGGACTAAAATGTATAAAATATAATTTATCCTAGTCCCATACAGATTTATAACCCCGTACTGATTCCTAACCCCATTACAGATTGTCTTGAATTTTTTTGACTGCTAATTTTTAATACGTATAATAGTAAAGAGTGTAGAGAGTAGCTGTCGCTGAGAAAACTCACACAACGTTTCATATCATTTGCGGTGCAATAAAAATTGTTGGTGATTTAGGTGAACTATTCGTGCATCACTTGATGTAAGTTTTTGACCATACGCCATTGCTAAGCACTTTTTCTGTAGAAGAAAACTAAAAAATAAAAAATAAAAATACATAAATAAAAATACCCAAAAGACAAAAAAAAGACAATAAAACACAAATTAAGCAAAACATTGCTGTTGTCAACAGGATATAAACACCTCAAAATATTCCGTAACAGGAATATGGTCAAAAAACAAAGAAAAAAAAGAAAATGTACTAAGAGAACGAAAAAAACCACAAATGATGACGACACAAAAATATTGAACCCAAAAAAATGTGCTTAGCAATGGCGTATGTCCAAAAACTTATATCAACTCATGCACTCCCATTGCACAAACCTTTCAAAGATAATATTCGTGCATCAATTAGATATTACATACGCCCCGAGTTTATCGTTTTAAATCTTACTAGTTTTTCATAGGTATTAAAAATTCACAATGACAAATTTTCAGGACAATCTGTAATGGTGTTAGGAATCTGTATGGGGTTATAAGTCGGTATGGGGCTAGGAGAATGTTTTTAAAATAACATTTAGTCCGTTTTAAAAACGTGGAATATAAAAAAATTACATGGATACGTGTACTTATGTACGCGCGTTACATGTTATACTTACTTGGCATTCAAATAAATAATATAAATGAAATAATAAATAGACAAGAGTGTTATTATAACTAGTTTTGGTAAAATATTTATTCAATCAAATTGAAATTTTTTTAAAATATTAAATGTTCAATATTAATACAAACATGGGTATAAAATTAATTATTTAATTTAGTAAAATTATCGAGAGAAATGTTTATTAATTATAATTAAAATAAATATGTTGATTATTAAAATTAATTTTATTTATTAAATAATAATGAAATAATTTATAATGCAAATTAATTATAAATACGGGAACATAACCTCACATATATAAATACGCTTGAAAAAACAATTTAAAAAGTTTGGCAATACAATAATTTCTATGACTAATATTCACAATAAATAAATGTTTTTAAAAATGTAAACTTTTTTTTAATATTAGTCAGTATCAATAACTTAAGTATGAGATTAAAAAGCACATGTCATTTTTAATTGTAAGTAGCATTTTTTTGCATGAATCCCTTTTTTTGATCCTGTGAAAATTTCGTTGCATGGTGAATGTGCATCGTAAAAATTCACTCTCATCTTTTTTTTTTTCAAAACGCGCATAAAGAAGTATAACTTCAAAAAAAATCATTTAATTTTTCTTTGTTCGTTCTTCAGGTTTTTCTCGATGGCATGCAGTGCAAACCAGCAATGGCGTATGTCCAAAAAACATTTTCTTTTTTATTCCAGCTTTCGCTTTTACTTTAAAAACAAAATGATAATTCGTAGAACGGCACGAGCGCCGGTTGTTTTCGGCGTCTGACTCGGGGCGTGTGAACCTGAAGTTCCTCGCGGTGGGATGTTTTGAAGGGCGTCAGTCGCGCAGGCGTGCCAACCCCTGCGCGGGGATTGCGGCTGTGTTGAGTAATGAAACTGTATCGACTGGAACGCGCGCACTCTGCCGGGAAGAATGGAAGAATTGCTGGGAAGGGTGGTAGAGGGAAAAAGGAAGAAAAGGGGGTTGAGTGGCGAGCCGCAGGGAAGAGATACGATGCCTTCTGTGGCCAGGGCATAAGGGCTGGAGGACAAAACATTGTCTCGTCCGAGGAGAATGAGCTTCGGCTACGGAATGGGATTGGAGGAGAGAGAAAAGAAATATCTAATGGGATGAAAAGATACCGAGAATGATCCTGGAGATGAATTAACCTCCATGCTTGTTTTATTCTTCTTTTTTTCTTACATTTACAAAATGGGAGAGTGGGTTGTATTTCAGTTACATCAGGGCTCGTTCATGGTTGATGACAAACCTACACCTCCCAGACACTGTTTTCTGTTAGATCTAAAATTTAAAAAAAAAAAAAAATAGCCATCAATACCTCTTCCCTTCCTTCATTCTTAGAATACCTAGTTTTTAGTTTTTAAATTCATTTATTTCAGCAATAAAATACATAGTTACAAAGAACACAACAGCAAAGGAAATAGCACGCTCCAGCTGACTCACCTCTTTCGTGCTTAACACAAAGGACAATAAATATCATCATTACAAATTCCAGGTAAAAGTATAAAAACCCAGAGCACAGAAAGTAAATAGTGAACAGTAATGAATTAAAAACGACCCGAAGTAATGAAGTAATACCTAGAAAAACTATCAGACCGACGCATCCTATTCGGAATCGATAAAAATCCTTAGAAGCCGTGGGGGTAGGGAAATGAAATATATAGGTATTAGAAACTCGTGAAAAAAAAGTGTGCCGAAATACACATTTGTGTGTAATTTATTAAACTGTTCATGGAAGCAGCAACGAAGTTGAAGTATATAAGTGATGGTTACTTGATTATGACCAAAGCCAGTCTTAAGTGATATTCAATTTTCGTCAGCCGTACAAATCGAACGTTAAAACAAATGTACGGATAATTCCTCTTTTTAGCTTAAAGTATTTGTATAACTGGCAACATAGTAATAGTGATTCTATATTACATATATCACAGAAAATATGTATAGTTGTTTTATATCCCCCACTGAGTGAATTATTAAACCAATGAACTTCTAATGTAACAGATTAGGTACTGATTGTAATAACAAATAGCGAGCATAAAATATTTATTTTATAAAATAGTTCAGTTTAGTGTAAGAAAATTTTAGTCCAAATAGTGGCAGTAGCTTTCTGACTGGAGAAAACATTGCAAACATACTATTATTTTAAATAACATATGTATAATTTTTTTTTCAATTAATTAAAATAGTATCGCTATGATAGAGCTCCGATCGGGGGAAAAATTATTTAAATTAATTTGTTCATTTATATATGCATTTCTGCATTTAAAGTTGATTTTTTTTTGTTACGAGTATTACTGAAAATGACGCATTGTTCCAACATAATTAAATGAGGTACGATAAACTGCATACTTACATACAGACTACAGAGAGGATTTGTTATTCGTTTGTAGGGCTGTATTGCCAATATTATGCTTGTTCATATTATATTTTACATATTATATATTATTATAATTGCTCGTAAGTAGTTTCGAATTCATATATGTGAATTCAGGTCAAATAAGAAAATTATAGACAAAATTGATATAACAATATTAATGGTGTACGCAGATTAGGGTTTAATACTAACCATTTGAAATTTAAAAAAAAAAAAGTTATTTGTGCCGCTAAAGATATCTCAATAAGGTGAATGTAAAATATTTCAGAAACATAAGTTAAAACTTTGTATGGGTAGTGCACACATAATTTTTACTAATCTGTACTAATGAAGACCAGGCAATTTGACTGTCCCGTGTGCTGGAGGCATAAACGTTGGGCAGGACTGTCAAGTGGAACGGAGCCCACAGTGTTCGTCCGCACGTGTACCAATTATAAATTCGCTCAGAGAACGTAAACTCGGGTCAGTACCGCCGAGTAAATAAATTCCGTGGGTGGACTGATACCATCATTTCCCGGGTGCTCCTTGTGATAGGGGCGCGCGCTAATTTTAACGCTGCGAATAAAAACGTCTCTGCGCGGGAATGTGAGTGCTTTTGGGGGGAAAAGGGAAATTTCCTCTTCACGCGGTTGGTAGCGCCTGTGCCGCTTGTTGCGAGAAAGCGAGGGGTGGGAAATTTCGGCCGCGAGCGTTTAAGTGCCGGCAATGTTGGCAATGGTGACGATGTTACGGTCCGGCCAACGAATTACAGCCACAACCTCCCTCCCCCCTACCCCCTTTTCGAGCTGTACGGCAATCTTTCTACCCCCTTCCCCTGTCAAGCCCACACTCTACTTCGTTAAATAACTGTGCCTAAATGGCCACCCCGCTTTTGGGGGACAAGGAGGCGGGATGGGAATTATTCACAGGTAATTTTTTTTTTTACCTTTCACGGGGGGTTAGAAATTTTTTTGCGAATTTATTAGCACTGGAAAGAGAGAATTTAATATAATTGTGGTAAAAAATGTACTAAGTATCATATCCTGGTTTTCTTTCACACACCGCAACCACGATAGTAAGAGTAAAAAAAGAATTTTTGGTTTACAAATATAGCGCTTAGTTATGTATCTAGTACTGTACTAAAGAAACGTAATTAATCTAATTTCATTATATCTAGATTAAAATGGGAAAAAACATAGTTTATTGTTCTCCGTAGTGTAGGCTGCAAATTTAAAATAATAAACGTTATATTACTTATAAACCCATGTAGTACAAATATCACCAACCTGTTTGGTATTGCCACAAGGATTATTTTGCAAGAAAAGAAAGAAAAGTCAAGCTTGATATTTTTTCTATGCGTTGGAAACATTTCATCTACTCTGGTTACATATCAAAGAATTCAATCTAGATGAACATGTTATGTATAGTTTAAAAAAATTAAAAATGATTTGCAATGCAATCACGCATAGTAAAATTATAATACTTTAAAGTTTTTTGTAACAAAAAATAAGACATAGGTTAAAAAAATTATTTAATAGTAAGAAGCAGTAAGTTGTTTACGTGTTTTCTCACTAAGTGCTTAAAGGAAAACTTATCTATCTCAATCAGTCTCGTATATTTATTAAATGTTTCTAATTACATACACATTTTTTGAAAAGAGAAAGAAAATATTAAAATGCTAACAGTACTTCTTTTATTTTAACCAGATACCACAAACATATATATCAAAGAGACCAAAAGTCTATAGCACTTTTTACTAAGATATATCTATAGGCACTCGTCATTATGGCCAAAAGACTTTATAGACGGAAACACTTTACTGCCGCATAAAATGAAATACATATACAAGCAGTTTAGGAAAGATTTGTTGTTCTCTTTGGGTTTTTTTGCGAGGTCATGGAAAAAAAGATTTTGCACCAAAAAAAAATTGATTTTTTCAGAGATATTTTAGAATTGTAAAGTCCTCTCTTTAAAATCCGAAATAAAATGTACTTACCTTACGTCCACATCATATGTTCATAGAGTCGTAAGTCAGAATTTGCATCTGATAATTAAATGATGGCCGATCCCAGAGCTTCGTTTTGCTCACTTGCACGGATTACCAGAGGTTGTCGTCTAGAAATAATTTATAAGTACAGAAACTGTAAAGAATTTTTTTGTTTACAAAATCAACATATAAATATTTTCAACTACAGCCAAAGACAATTTAGAGAAGCTATTGAATTTAAAAATAAAACAATAACATTAACAGAGAAGATATGTACGGACTAAGTGAATTTTGGAATTCGATTTTCGCCGTAATTAAAAACCATCCAAGAGTTAGCCGCAGTCCGGACTGCACTAAGCAGACTGATCTTAATTGTAGATAACCACCTCCATTCAAAGCCACCCACAGAGACGAATGACCGCTCTTCTTGAATGTCCCTATATAAATACTGTTCCAGAACACCAGTCCTTCAAAATTTATATATTAAAAAATTACAAAATAAATCAATTTTGGATGTTAAAGGCTGCATTGCTGACTTTGGCTTTTCCACAAACCAACCACCCTATTAGGTTAAGTACACCACATCAGGCAATAAGTCACTATATTATTAGATGATGTTAATTCCCTTGATAGGAGGTAAAAGTGGACCAGGTACTCCATATCAAATTGCAAGTGTCTCTGGTCGGTACTCAATAGAGTACATACTCATGGATTCAGGCAAAAAAAAAAGGACTTCAGTTATTTATCGCCCTCGAATATGGTTACTTCAAGTCACACCGAAACCTCAGTCACTCCATCATTTTCTACAAGCCAAGACGTAGTTATCGACTTGTATTGTTTTCCTTTCATTTTTCAAATTAACATCTTGAACTTTGGCCTTGATATATTAGTCACCAATGCAGTGCCTACCATGACATTCTGTAATTCAATTTTAAAGTTCGTTAGCTGCACAGGTACTGGTTTATGTAGCAAATGTGTCTTCAATTTAATACTAGGGCGTGTATCATCAATAAGTAACGCAAATAATATAAAAAAGAGGAAAAAAAGTAAAATAAAAGAAACAAAAGAAACAAAAGCATTGCCCGTGTATTAATTTTCCACATAACTTCCATTCATGTTGAGGCTTTTGTCCCAGATATGGATCAGTTCGTAAATCTCGGTCTCGTAGCACTCCGTCCGCTACGAGAAGAGCCACATCCGCTAGGCCCGTTGGAGTTTATCGTCAAAGTCAAACTTCTAACCGCTGAGAAACTTTTTCATGGGTGGAACTTCATGGGTGGAACTTCTTCAGATGGAAATCGGAGAGTGCTTTTTGCTCCTCCTCAGTTGACGATGTCATCACTAACGCCATTTTACCGGTGACAAATGAACGCTATCGGTACGTGGAATCACGAATATAATTTACGATATCATTATTATTATCATTATAATCACGATATAATTTGACTAATTGTTATGATCCACAAGTATTAAAATATGATTTTTTTCCTATCGGATACACATCCCGATAACGCAGACTATAATTCAACAATTTTGAAGTCTTTGCAAATTTTCATCGTTTATTATTTAAAATCTGCATTTACTGGGGCAAAAATTGCTTTTCAACATATTTTATGAAACTGTTAAATTGTGACTACATAAAATATTATTAAAGTTGTAGATATTTTTATACAGATTACCAATGATTTTACAGGAGAGAATTATAAAAATTATTGTAAACTTCAGACAGAGAGTCGTTTTTGTTTTTTAAGTATTTTTATTGGCGTTTTTACATAATTCACAACATTTTGGTATAACTGACACATTTTACATTTTAGCAGCACCAGACATGTAGTCTCTTTCTACATTATGGCTGGTTTCGTCTCTTTAAAATTATGATTCTATTTCCATACATACATAATACAGCTTGATGTAAATGTTTTCAGGGGAAAATTTTACATAAAAAAAGTACTTTTGGTTGAGTTTTAGTAGTTCGGATATTGATTTTAGTGGTTCACACTTTTGTACTTATCTGTTCAAAACACCTCAGGCATTGAGATTAATCATTTACCGTGAAAAAAAGTCCAGAATTTTTTTTTCAATACTAAACTATAAATGCCTGTTATGATTCAAAAGCTATTTAATTGAAGACGAGGTCATTTTGTTTTAAACATTTCCCTTTAAAAAAAGCTTGTGACTGTTAAAGCCAGTTTTTTTTTAAATAAGTTTGAAGCGTTTTATTGTCCAGGCACGCTCGCTTCTTAAATGAAGTGCTTTTATGTACTGCGTGTTGGTGTAGAAGGTTACGAGTGGTCCCTGCACACTTTCGAAATTTTTTTGTTTCCCTTTGCGCGTAGCTGCGACATCTGCCCTTATTACTTCATTAAGAGGCGCCGAGGGTTGGTGTTGGGGGTAGAGGGTGGGGTTGGGAGTTGTAATCTCGGGAGGAAATAAAACAGCAGAGGGCGCCGCGCACCGGGGTCTGTTCGCGGTGGGATTAAGACCAGCCAAGGTTCGGCGGGTGGCCTAACCTCACGGCGCAAGCCCGCGACGAGGAGTGTGTGGGTCAGCAGCAGCGGTATAGCCCGTCCCACGCTTACTTCGCAGTGCAGGGCGAACGGCGCCCCACTGTCACCGGAGGGACACCACCAGCTCTAATTTTGTTTTACCACCTTAGATTATAAGTTTCAATAATTCCTGATGTGTTAACACCTGAGCTCTCGATATCACGGAATTTGGTAGGAGAAATTTTGTGAATGGAACGGAAGTCCCATTAAATGGAAAAAGCCAAAAGCGAAACTTCATATTATTAACTGTTTGATGAATTTTAACACGAATGGCAGGCTGTCAATAAAATTCATTGTCGGAAAATCAGGTTAAAAGTCTTTTTTGTTCACATTTATCGCAGTCGTTTCATTATATATTTTAAAATTTCAACTGATTCAATAGTTGACGTAGCTGCTCCGGCAACAACGAATTATAGCGGCGGGTGCGGAAACTACGTGTGATTCGCGTCCAGAAATGCAGCTGATAACACAATTTACTACATTTATCACGCCTCGGTTTATTTTAAAGTATTCCACGTTAAACATTTTGTCCACGTTTCGTATTGAAAGTGTTTTTTTTTTTCTTCGAAATGGGAACACATTAATTTTGCTCTTTACCGAGGTCATATGTACCACGTCACCCGCGAGTAATGAAAGACTCACTCACTTTTTTTAAATTTTATTGTATTGCACATGAACATAAAATAGTGCCTCTGACAGTATTATTACAGTTTTATACATTCCGATAGAAATAATATATCAATTCTAAACATCAATAATTATTTCACCAGAAAAACTTATTTCCTGCAATCGGTCACTATTAATAACAGGGCATCCTATTAGTTATAATGTGTGGTCAAACAGAGCCAAAATTTTTAATATTAAATTATATAAAAAAAATTGATGACAAAAATCAGAACCATGATGGCGTATAACAGTTACTTTCCTTAGAAGCAAAATTAAAATGGTTTGATATGAATCTCTTCATTAATGCAACAAGTAAATGTATTTTCCAAATTCTAATTGCAAATTTTCCATTGCATAAAAAATGTTAAGTACATTTTAAAAAAATTTCTATTGCATGATAAAGTTTTGTCTAAAATGTTTGTGCTCTATGGGTAAATCTGGCCACAGAGCACACGCCATAACAAGGACAGCGCTAATAGCAGATATCGTTAATAACAATGCAAACTAATGATGTGACACGCTATAGTAGAGCGTGTGGTACTTGGGGTTGGGTCGTTGAAGGGGTACGGGTTTAAAAGGGGGGGGGGGGTGAAAGGAAGCCAGGGCCCATAATTTATGGCGCCTTTGCGAGCACCGCAATATGTCTCTACGCCCCCGACCGCCGCCTACGATTGCGTCACTCCTTCCTCCCCCGTAATTACCCGCGTTACGGAAATTATACCTTCTCATCTTACCTTGGATACACCTCGTTCAGCCTGTGACGAGATGGCAAATAACGTCCTCTCCCAGAAAATCACAACGTTATGAGCACATTTTTGTAGGTTTTACACAACTAGATATTCAAACAAACCAAATTAATAAATATACTATGGGGTTTCTCGAATTTTGCGTATTAAATATTTATTTCCTGCTAGCGAATCAGATAAATATGAAAATAAAACCTTATGTAAAAAAAATTGTATGTTTCTCTACATTTGATGATTTAACTCAAAAACGGTTGGTGTTACATACTTTAAATTCAAACACTACGTACAGTACATAGTAACCGTGTAATTTTTTAGAATATTTTGTTTTTATATCTCAAACTGTTTCGAAGATATGATTTATTTAAAGCATTACAACACGATGTTGTAACTTAAATGCGTCTAATATTTTACATATAATATAAGTTTGCGCATGTGAGCATTATTTTAAATAACTATACTATGTAAATTATTTGGCAAATGAAAGCTTTAATGTAACTTCAAATTTAGTGCACATATTAATTAACATTAACTGTCCGTACGTTCTTTGAAAGAATCTTGCAGTGAGGAATATTATTTAAAAATATATTTAATTATTTTGGATCTACACCATTTTACACTGTACGACACTGAGATAACCTGAAGAACGAGCAAAGAAAGATGAATACACAAACACACAGAAAACAGGCCCAAAATCAGCTGAAATCTAACGCTAAATGTATAGACAGCATCAATTATTCCGTCTAAGGAATAAATCAAAGCAATATCACAACACAGACGAACAGAGTGGACTGACAAGACAATTGCAAAAAGAACGATAACCACAAACAAACCACAACCTTCGACATCACCGCGACAAACAGAGAAACCCAACAATGACACTAAAAACATAATCTTGACAACGCGACAACACGGCGACGCACAGGCGTACCCAACCATGAAATTAAACATTTTTTTTTCGTTTGTTTTGTTTGTTTTTGTATTCGTTTATTTTGTCTCTCCTTCAGGTTTTCTCTATCACGTAAAGTAAATAGTGTTTTAAATCAATAAACTGTGCATCTATTCTGTCCAAGTAACATGTGTGAATCATCCTGTCCACGTGAAATAAATCGCGGGCAGATTTGGCTTTAAAATAAAAGTATAATTAGAACTGCCTTCTAGAAACCTGCTGTTGTCTCGTGCCGGCAAAGAGTTTCCACCCCGCCTTTGGACCTGATTTTCAACATTTAATTTTATTAAAATACTACCCATTTTGATAACATTCATTAAACACTTAATGCTATAAAGTTTTCCTTTGGCTTTCTGAACTTTGGTTCACACCATCCGCCACAGATGGCAGCACAGGGGTCACACATTTCCGTTCCATTCGTCTTCCGTTCCACTTACGGAAATACTCTTACCGAATACCGTATCAAATACTTAGTTGGTCCTCTTATTATTTTATTTAAAATCAAGTGCAAAAACATGACATATTTGAAGAAAAATAATATAAAATTCTACCGTTGGAGGTAACAGATAGAAACCAATAGATTCCATAGTTTTTAGTCCATTACAACTTTCTGTGGTTTTATTTCTAAGATTGCGCTTCGTTAAAGCCTAGTGTATACATTGTTTAATGGAATGACTGAATGAAACAGTGTTTTGCTGCTGCAAAAAGTTTCCCATGTGAAGTCTTAGCGTTAAGTATTGATTCAGTTCTTGGTAATGACTACAATTAGTAATATTATCAATAGACCTTGTTACATAAAAATATATAGGAATTTTTTTCATGTTTGATCTGCCACTTATCGAAGGCAAATTTAAAATTATAAATCATACAAAATTGGTACGGACTGAAGAAATATTGAAACCGATTTCGAGGTAACCAACGTTACACGTGGTAGCACAGTCTAGATAATATGCACATGTTCATAAACTCCAAGTGTTTTCTTGTGGTCAGTGAAATTTTACCGTGGAATTTTGCGCTAGCATAAATTCCATTAAAACCGAGTGTAAGCTCGGCTAAGTTTTAAGCTAAGTTTACTTGGAGTCGCTGCCTGGGATGGCTGTCACAAAATTATTCTAAGAGTTTAGATTGGCTTTGTCTACTTTTCAGAAAGAAACTAAATACAAAATACCTCGCAATAATAACCGCACTGAAACCTTAACACTACATACCTTCATTCTAAAAGGCTTGATCTCTTACTATGTATTGATTATTTCATCTACTTTTCATTTTAAATTATTTAAGGGATTTTCCTCCTATTTTATTACGATAGCTCTCTAATATTTTATGTTAAGTCTAAAATATTCTCAACAGATATTTACAAAATACCTTCTAATAGCGGTAAATGTTACGGAAGTGTTCGTAATATGATTACTTACGTGAATTTTTTCAGCTCGACCATAACGGTTAGTAAATATCTGGTGAGAAACTCTTGTGATACAACAACAAATGCAATATATCTATCGGAACAAATCTAAAATAAAGTTTATTAATTAATGTAATGACGAAACAATTAAGTTACTTGCTCGGCGTGTGAGCTCAAGCCGTAAGTGTGAAGTTTATCTAAGAACTAAAACATATAAAAAACCGAAATAATTCTAAGAACCACTTTTCATTAAAACTCCTGTAGTAGTAAACAATTTTCACAGATGACCTCACTCAACTGGAGGCAGACCTTATGTGGATGCTCTTTGAATTTGAAAGTTCATGCTATGGTCTCGAAAATTATAACTGACGTTTGTTAAAAAGTCAGAGCTTGTAAATTACGCACGCAGGTGATATATTTTAGGGACTTTAGTTACTATTTTATTATTTTAAGTCCCTGAACTAAAATAAGTTTTTTAAGACAAATATTGGTGGTCAGTAAAGCACAACTATAAATATATTTATAGTTATTTCCGTTGAACTCAAAGCGTTTTAAATTTTTCTACCACTGAATCACCGGTATGTTGTTAAATAATTCGCACTGTTTTACGTCAGTAATACTGCTTCAATTTATCACACTTTTCATAGCAGTTTCTCGAGCAGTTTTTAATTAGTTCCCTTGTTTTAAGTTTGTAGTAAATAGACTTGACTGTGATCCCGATAGTCTGGGAAGGCTGTTCCTTCGTATAAAAGAGTTCAGGATTTCTTGGCACCACCTGCATGAATATTCAAAACTTCGCGAAGAAGGCAAAATATAAAGGAAGGAAAAAGTTGACTCTTCTGAAAAATGTTTCACACAGGAAAAAAAATAAGAAGTCATTTATCATAATCATCTCCAGCCCTCCATCTACTCACGTCTGGAAAAATAACTTTCAATAAAAAATAAATCTTGTGCGTAATTTTATAAAGTAAAAACTTGGCTTCGCATGCTTCACTCAAAGGCATTATTTTTTTCCTTATTTGAATCTCATTCTTGAGTGTGCTTAACAGCAATACGCAACTAGTGTTTTTTTCAAAGCAAAAGAGAATAATATAATGTTAATTATTTTCAATATTTATGTAGGTCAGCCAATTACAAGAACGATATTTCCAATTCGTGAAATTGAGGAAGCATGCTAATTAGCAAACTAAATAATTACTGAATAAAAAAATCTTATGTAAGTAGGTATAGGCCATGTTTTTGGTTGAACAGTTATTCCAGAAGGTGACTGATTTCATGCTTTGTGAGTTAAGGAAGGTCATCTTTATTATTTTGCTTAACTTTCACGTATAATAGGAACCGGAAGGCGCCATATTGGTTTTAACAATTTGTGTGTCATAATAATTTTATACCGTTTAGTACTGATTATTTTTCTTTGTTAAGGCAAATATCATACATTAAAAATTTTTTCAATACTATGAAATAGTTTATTGTCAGTTATATAACAGTTCATAAAATCTGATTTTTACAATGACTTTACAGGGAAAATCTTTTTTTAATTTATGAATTTTTAATCATTCTTTTACTTTTCGAATTTGGTTAATTAACATCGTAAAGTATTCAATTTATCGCTGAAAATCAATTTAGATTACGTGATTATGTCGTTATAATTCATTAAAGTTTATTGAATGAGACCTTTCTCACGCAATGTAGTTTTTCTAGATGTTCATCTTTAGAAATAATTTTTTGTCAAAATTGTTTTTATCATTTCTTATATATATATAACAGAAATAATTTTCATTTACTCAATATATAAATAATTTTAAATTTTAATAAATATTTCATGTATATTAAATTAAAGTGTTTGTTATATTCATAATTTTTAAAAGGGCTCTGAAGGTGCCTTACAACTATCTAGTTTATTATAAGGGTAAAACAAGAAGACTTTTTATAAACGTTTTCATTCGTTTAATATTTTATAACTTACGTGATTCGTAATATAAATTTAAAAAATAATATTTTATTAATAATCAAACTAAATTTGACCGACAAACTTTGGCTGCAGGTACATCGCGAAATACATAATTTAAAACATTTACGGTTTGTGGTGTTAAGGCTGGTATAAATGTTTTTAAAGTTGAAGCTGGGCCATTGGTTTATAGCATATACACTGTTATAATAAACACTAAGTTTATGGATATTTTAACGAAGTTATTAACTGATTTAAACGAAGAGTTATTCGTAGTTTTAGATAACTGTATATTTGTAAACAAAACACTACGCCGTATTTTAACTTCACAGTTACGTGCTTCGATGTAAATAGGGGAATCAGGCAAGTGTAAGGGAAAAGGGTTGTTCTTGCTGTTGAATTAATAAGTTTTTAATGTTTTTGCGGTATACCAATATTAATTCTTACGTGTTCATGCTCAATGTTACTGAAATAATTACCCGTAGAATTTACGAAGACAACTGTATATTAACGAATATCCCTGGATGATTTGTAACCAGCTTTCTTTGTGAAATTGAGGTGAAAATTAAAATAGTGCAATAAAAAAAGTATTTAAGATGGGTCATTAATTAAACAAACATTTTCAACCGACACACAAATTGTCACGTTCTTTAAATGATTTCATCGAAATAAACGGGTCTAACACGCTTATTCGTGGCGTTTTGTTCCACTCCGATTATATAAATGACATCATTTTATAACAGTGACCAGTTGTTCAGTTAAATTCTACCCAGACTTAGCGTTAAATATTTCATTATTTCTCTGTTGTTGGCAACAGAACCACCTCCAACTTCGAAGACGGATACCAGCTTTGGGAAGCACTTTTAGACCATAAGTGGTGTTTTCAACTTATGTTTTCGTAATGAAACTGCAGCCGAATTTTTTGGGTCGAATTTAGAACCCCTCTGTGCTACCAAACTAGAAAGGATGTTTTTGCAACAGCGTTCTAGTGAAAATTCGATTCGCTGACGAGTGTGTCGGATAGTCGACCGGCACGTGAACCAGCCTCTGTAGTCCAGTCATTTTAGGCATTTTAAACCCCAATCTGCGGAAAAATTCCTAGTGAGCTGAATTTTTGTATGCACCTTTATTACGGCGTTGTGATGAAGATGTGAAAAATCGACATTGATATTGTGCCGGCTAAAAAAGTTATAAAGGTCAAAAGGTCACGAAAATCGCAAATATCTCGGGACCTATTTCTCGGAGGTCAATAGAGGTCATTATAAAATTGTTTGTCGTGAAATTATATACAAAAAAAAGCCGCTTGCATTTTTCTTTTACATGGTTTCCCCCGTAGGCATAATCCATGATATGTAATAAGAGGTTTTTTTATTTAAGAGTGAATAATTTTTTATTTGAATACTTAAAAATACAGAAAAAATAAACTTTAGTATATAATTTTTTTGTCATTCATTGTAGATATCTTCAGTTTCTATATCATTAACAATTGCTGACTAAACGTCGAGTGGACTTATTCCTATATTTAAATCGACATATTCATCATTTTCATCATTGGTGGACTCTGTGTTTAAGCATGACTGGCCACGGCAATGTCCACAAACTTTTGAACATCTTAATCCAATTTTTTTGCATCCACATTTGCCGCCACAACCTTTTGTACAATTACAAAATATTGTGTTCAGTAGATCATCAGGGGCTGGTGGTAATAAATTTGTTATTGGCTGTAGTATATTATTTTTTAACTCCCAACCCCACTGTTCTGGATCAATTTCTCTTCCTAGCCAGGTTTGTATTGGATAATTCACTCGATAAATATGCTGTTGAGCTGCTGAACAAGTAGGTGGTAATTATGTGCTTTGTCTTGTTAGTTTAGCAAAGCTACAGTATCTTTAATTATCTATCGAATGTTCTGATTTTGGAGCACGGTACATTCCTAGTAGAAAATGTATTCCAGCATTGACAACGACAAAAACCTCTATAATATAAGTATATTTTTTTACAAAACGCCCAAGTATCAGATAGAAGTTTTTAAGACACATACGCACATGAATAAAAAACAATAGAGTTTACGCCTTGGTGTACGGTATACAATACCATATGTGAGTGCATTCTAGTCGCTTTCTCAGCGCTCTACTCCGAAAACAGTTAATTTTACAGAAAACTTCAAGAGACATTTTTTGTATATAATTTTACGATAAACAATTTTTATAATGACCTCTATTGACCTCCGAGAAATAGGTCGTGAGATATTTGCGAAAAACTTATTTTCGTGACCGTTTGACCTTTATAACCTTTTTAGCCGGCACGATATCAATGTCGATTTTTCACATCTTCATTAAAACGCCGTAGTAAAGGTTTATACAAAAATTCAGCTCACTAGGAATTTTTCCGCAGATAAAACCTAAAATGACTGGACTACTTGGACCAACCCAAGTTTGGTGGCTTGTGGTCCTGTTACATGGACTTCAACGAAGTTCATCTGTCTGCTGCTGAGAATCAGAGAACAAATAAGGGGGGAAAAAATTTCTGTACCAGTTGCCAAGAAATAGTGTGTACAACATATGGCCATGATTATTTGTGCATATATTAAATACGTTTTCCGAGATTAAAACTGAGCATTACTTACGAAAAATTGACGCATAATATTTTTAAAACGTACAAAAAAATCGATTATTCAAATAATTTGAATTTATTTGGTTTTATTGTGCTCATGAATTTGTGCAGTTAATACCGGAAAGCTATTCAGGGAGCGGATTAAAAATAACTTTTAACTATTGGAGGTACTGGGACAACACAGAGCATAAATGCCCGGGTAATAATGCGAACCCGGTACTACTGTAAACACTGTTTTGCAGTGGTACAGTTGTGTCTATGTAAGTGTACAAATTAACAAATCTTTGTGATTTTACATTTAATTTTTGTTCCATTTACAAAATATTTGTCAGTGAAGAGTACTGGTTGTCCTGTAGACGAAATGTCACCCTCTGTTCGTGCACACAGCTCCTGCTGGGGTGTGGACTGGAATACCTCCTTCCATCACCTAGTGGACCTCGCAGTTGCACTGTAAACAAAACTGTGTAATTTTACACTAAATTGACGTGGCAACAGAGTCTCCACCAACGTTATTGTTGTGTACACCTACATTATCTAGGTGCATATTTTCTCTTATGCTCAAGTAAAAACACTATCAAAATAGTTAAAGTACAAGTTAGTGTTATGGTTTGGTAAATATCTCTAATATGTTGGTGTATTTTTGATTTGTAACTTCGAAAATTTGCATATGCATGCAGTTATTTAATTTTACTAAATCGTTGAGTAAATTTTCAAATAAAATTAACATGTTAATTTATACTTATTTTAAAAAAATTGGTTTGTAGTTTATAGTTGTTAATGACCAATATGTACTTTACAAAGATTTTTAATTTCATTATATTTATTAATTAAGTAAACATTTATTTCTTTAAGTAAATAAAGTTCTAACAAACTAGTAACAACGCGGAGTATCGAATTCAGGAATAATTTTTTTTTAGTCTTGCGTCTTAACCTCTCGTCCATCGTGCACACAAATAAATCTTTGTGTAATGCAAATACCACTTTCGTAACCCAATATAATTTAAATGGGGTTTTGCCAGTACAAATCGTTCAATCAATGTGGTTTTTTTGGTTGTTGTAAATTTACTCTAAGAAATATTTAGCACCTTTAGAAGGATGTATGTGTGTGCCTACAAGTTCAGTGTACTGACAAAATAACAGGACGCTGATTAATTTAACACTTCCTATATGTGCTATTAAGTCTATATATCAAAATTTGTAATTTAACACGTTAGCTATTGTAATAACAGGTGTACATTCGTAAAATTTTACTGAAGCCTGTATTACTAATTTTTTTTTACAAATTTGGGTAAAATTACACCAACTGTACTAGTTTTACAAAACTACACGATAAAAATGCAAAATTAGTAAACCTCTGTATATTTACGATAAGTTAAGGGTGTATGTCACGTTAAGGTCATTATTTTATATTTACGTTCCACAACGTTAAACGTGCCAATTTTTTTGAGTGGCTGAACTTCCACAAAATGAAAAATATATCGCATACTTTTTGCATAATTATCTGGCAAAGTTACATTTTTAACGTTTTCATGCAATATGGATAACAATAATTAAATGGGGTATAAAAACTGGAACTTTTAGGTTTAAAATAATTTTTACTGGCTTCTATGTATATTGTTTAATTTCTTTCAGAAAAAATAAATTTAATGTAAGCTAGTTTTTAAAAAAAAAACAGATCTTTGTAAGATTTTAAAAAGTCAAGTATACTATGCAGTAAAAACCATATTTCCCTTTAAACAAAAATATTTTCAGTTATTTATTCCATTTTTTTCTCTACATTCACCTTCACAAAAATGTTGGAAATTAAATTTTGCCATATAATTATGTAATAAGTATCCTCAACAATTTTTAATTTTTCCATTTTGTTGAAGTCCGGCCACTAAGAAAGACCACAATGTAAAACATAAAAATAATAATTACCTGGAACGGTACACAGGTCTTTAACGATCTTTGTTTTTTTACCATTTATACAAGGTGCCGGCGATCAGTTAGTTTGGCTTTCCGGTTTCCGATGTTCCTGATCACCAAGCCTCGTAGCCTTGGAAGTGGCTGAGGAGCGGTGGTGGAGGGGGGGGGGGGTTTGCCGAGGGGTCAGGCAACTCCCCTCCCACCGCACGGCGATCCACGTTTATATTCCCCGACTGTCCCGTTCCCTCTCTCACAACATCCCCTCAGAGCTCCGTTCTCAAGCCCTTCGCATATCGTCGTCTCTCTGACGAACACGCTCTCCACTGTCGCATTCATCCGTTCAGAGAGATTACCGGCAAACCTCCAGCAACAAACGTGTAACAAATTATCTCCCGGCACACGGTATTTCGTAAGGACTAACTTCGCCAGTGCGACGGAAGTCAAGGAACGGAAATGTGCGACCACGGTGCTGCCATCTGTGGCGGATGTCGCGAACCAAAGTGCACAAAGACAAAGGGAAATGTTAATGTATCAGCTGTTCAATGAATATTAACAATGTGAGCAGTATTTTTCATTAAATTTTATTTTTTGAAAATTAGGTCCTTATTTTTTAAAGCTTTTTTTGCTTTTAGCGTACCAGTTTCATTATGTAGTTTAAATTTCGGTCTGCTAATAAAATTATTTAATTGTCGACGTAGCTGCTCCGGCAGCGGATTCTAGCGGCAGGTGTCGAATCTACGAGTGATTCGCGTCAAGAAATTTACATGAAGCAACAATTTTCGTATATCATGCTCGGTGTTATTTTAAAGGATTCGGCGTTAAGTTTCGTGACCGACTCGCCACTGGCCTCAGTAACGAGCAAATCCATTTGTTCTTATGTTGCAAATACACTTACAATTAGGGACCGGAAAAATCAGCGGGTTCAATGACCTGTAGGATGAACTCTATAGTTCTACGTACACTCGGTCAAATGTCACCCACTCATTGGCTGCTGTCTTGTGAGACGTCCCAACGTAGCAGCCTGTGATTCGATACAGCTTTAGTTGGGTGTTTCTCATTGGCCCAAAGTCATCTAGGTGAGTTGTGAGCCAATAACAGAGGCAGCAATGAGGTATAACTATTTGTATTTTAGCCTATCGTGAAATGAACTCGCGAATTTTTCCGGTCTCTACTTACAATACAAAACTCGGACACAAAATTTGACGCAGAATACTTTAAAATAAAACTAAGCGTGATAAAAATATGTAAATTGTGTTTTCAACTACATTTCCTGACGCGAATCACTCGTCGTGTCTGTACCCACGGTTAGAATTCGTTGTCGGAGCAGCTACGTCAACTAAGTACAAATATATAATGACATAGCTCCGATAAAAGCAAAAATATATAAATAAATAAATACTTTGAAAATTACTAAACACCCCCTTTGGACCTACGTTTTGACCAAGAAGTTTTTTTTAAATACTGCCCCTCTTGTTGAAATTCAACAAACAGTTAATACTTTAAATAATCCGTATGTCTTTATGAAATTAGGTTCGCCTAATCCACTACAAATGGCAGCGCCATGGATACACATTTCCATTCCATTCACGAAATTATTCTCACTAAATGCCGTATATCGAGGGATAAGGTGTTACACATAAAAAAGGTGAATCTTATTTGAATATTATATTTATTTGCAAAGCAATGCTTTGTAGTTGTTCGTTTCAAGTAGTTTGAAATAAAAACTACGAAATTAAACGCTTGCTCTTGGGTAAAAATAACGGATGAAATTTAAACTGTTGAAAGTTAAAATTTAATGTGAAGTAAATGGGGGAGGAAAGTAAGGCGGGAAGTTTTTAACCGCTGTGTCGAGTGCGAATGTGGCTCCGAGATTTGCGTGAGCAACGGTGCTGTTTGCATGTCGTTTGCGTGCCGTCGCGGATGTAGCTTAAGCATAAGCCGTCGGATGCTTGGCTCCACAGCGTAGCTGGCGCGCGCGATCTAAAGCCATGCTTAAGTCTATGGATTTGGCCGGTGTCGCACCCGCGAATAAGAACAGTAGCAACGAACCAGCTGGAATAAGGCCTTGTCCATAAACTTCGCAAGGACGCAACTAACACCGGTAAAGAAAGGGTCGTTAATAAAAACACGAAACGTCGTCTCCAACCATTAAAACTTTGAATCGTAAAATTGTAGAAAAAATTTCTTCCTTGGGACATTTTTTTTATAATTCGCGTTCGTCATAACAAATGTTAAAATCGAAATAATTTGATTTAAAATTATTTCTTACTTTCACTGTGCGGGAAAACGTTATGCACATAAGTTTCGCAACACTAAAAGTTTTTAAACATACTTCTATTCGAATATAGAAGAGGGAAACGCAACCCGAAACGCTAGAAGTTGAAAGTTAGGCATAGTTTGCGTGGCGTTTTTGCTTCTTGCGTAATTTGCTAACGGGTATTTTCTAAAATGTGTGTTCAACTTATTGCGTCTTGAAATTCTTGCCGGGTATTTTAATTGTGTTTCTTGTGTGGTTTGTAAACCCGGCCTGAGTAACGGAGTCGATGGTCTCAAGAGACTGCGAAATACGTAATAGGTTCGATTCTTGGACTGGGCTGTGAAATAGACAAAACATGTTTGACGAGAAAGCATAGAAATGTGAAGCAGTATTAGTTTCATAAATATCCAGATTTGTGAATCCCCCCCCCCCCCCCCAAATCCGAGATGCTGAATATTTTGGCGAAACAACTTGCAAGTCTCTTTCGAGATGAAATATTACGGACGTGGAAAAAAGTTTAAAAAAAAAACTATAATTCATGACGAATGCAGCGGGCGCGAGAGGTGGCGGGTAGTAGACGGAGACAGAAGAACCACGATAAGAAAAAGGGAAAGAGTAAACAGTACCTCGTGTCGCTTTCCCCAGCATGGCCACGAGCCAAGGGAGGAAAAACGACACAAGCGCCTCGGTGCGTTCAACGGCGATGAAATAAAATAAAGCATTCGTCAAAACCCGCAAAACATAAATAAATTTGAACGTCTGTTTTATATTTATATTGTTCACTTTATGTGTGTAAGAAATCAGATCATTATTTACGACTACGAATTGAAAAAAAAAATATTTATCTTATTTATTATTTTTTTTTTTCGTAGTTTGGTTTAGAAATTCTTTAAGTGATCAATTATTGTTTTAATATTTAATAATAAAAATAATACATATTTTTTAAACTGGGTTAAAGTGTAATACGAGGTGATGTCTCCCCCTTAACTTTGCAACGTGCAAAAATAAAACAAACAAAAATTGGTTGTCTGTAAAGTCGGTTTACGGACGATAGTTTAACGTGACAACGTCATAACAAAACATTGATGAAATGATTGCATACTTTATGCATAAAATTATCATCTTTATTTTAATAATAAAAGAATAAATACTTTAAATTATGCAAGAATAATTAACCTTTATTGCCGAAATTGTTGTTGTAATAAGCAATGAAAACCACATTAACTTTTCACTTCACTTTATAAACAGTCGAGTGATGGAAGAGATATAGATGCGGTGCAAGCGTACAATGAGCGTAACTGGACACAGCGTAACGGAACAATGTGCGTAACGGGACACTTTTTCGTGCGTGAAGCCGGCGTTCATCGATTTATTAGACGCTGTCAGGTCAATAAACAAAGGGCGAGTGGCGAGTGAGTCAGGGATGGGGAAAGCTACTCGAACGTCCGCCATTCATTTTACTGGATCGAGTTCCACTAAACCCACTCGAGTGAGCAGGTCTGCTCACAGGCGGCGAGTTTACTTAAACTACTCGCCACTCGACTAAATTGCTGGCCAAGTGTAAACCAGCCATGGAGGCGCGATTACACGGGCAGAGTAAACGGAACGGCAACTAGGGAAAGTGAACTCCCATGACCACTCTACAATGGTGGAGTAGGTAGCCGTCCACACGCAACCGAATTACAAAAATGGGACGGTTCAGTACAGAAGTGGCTTCCAGCATACAATAAGGTACGTCATTGTGGTCTAAGAAAATGTTTAAAAGAAAATAGTCCAATATCATTGTTGAATAAGGTTCAGGAAGCTTGAGAAGCCAAAGAAGGGAGAAATTATCATCCGCATTATGCCACCTGTTCCATATCCCTGTTTCTGCAATGTACACTGTTAATGTTCTACACACATTCATTTTTGCGGTACAATTGGAAAACATTTAATATTTTCTGCTTTTGACCATCTCATAGTCTTAAGTAATCTGATTTTTGAACTAGCTCTCCAGCTTTCCTCTGCCATAGTGCACCGGTTCACACGGGTGAAGTAAACAGGCTGGTGAGCCTTGTAGTGAAAAATGCAGTGGTTGGGGAAGGAAAGAGAGTGAGTTACTATCCACATATGCAACTCCACTCGACTCTTCCAAGTACAAGCTATAGCACTCAACTGTATACAGGAGGCTGGTAGCGTGTTACTGTCACTAGTTTACTCTACCAGTGTAATCGCTCCTTACGTGCGGGCGAAAGCTTGGATCTCGAGGCTCGTCGCGACTGTTGGACTGGCGAGGCAGGCTTCGAACCCCAGGAGATGAAGACGATGAGGCGCACATGTGAATAGTGGACAATAGAGTGTTCGGGGTCAGTGATGGGCGGACAAGGACAAACTATAGATACATGTGCAAAAAAATGTATTTTAATTTCATAGAGGTCCTTGTAGTGCGATTCAGCGGGTATAATAGATAGGTAGTAACGTAAGAACCTTGTGTCAATATTTCTTTATTTCCTACTCATAACATTACGATTATTATGTTGTTTAAACGGATATGATTGATTTAGAACAAATTTAGGGACACTGTATGTCATAGAAATATCTCAAGAATGTACATGAAAGACACACCAAGAACAAGCCTAAGTCAGCTATTCTCACGTGTTTTATTCCTAGGTCAGCACAGAGAATGCCGAGAAAGGTATTGAACAAAATATACCTTTAAATTAAATTTTCAAAAATTCCTCCCTCGGAATTCTCTCTGCTGTCTAGGAATTTGACATTTGACATCAGTTTATGTCGGCTTGTATTCCGTTTTTTCACGTGTTGACCTTTGTTGTCCATTCTTGAAGTATGTTTCATGTCGAACAGTGCAAACCAGCAATTGCGGTGTATCCACGCTTTGATTTAAATCACTGTTTTTATGTAGGCACTGGAAAAATTCGCACTTCCATTAACCTCTATGATGGACTCCACAGTGATGTACGTACTCGGAAAAATGCCGCCTTTTCATTGGCTATTAGCTTATGATTAATCACCGTCGGGTGGTCAGTGATTCGACACTTCCCTGGTCGAAGGTTTCTCACAGGCCGAGAACGGCGAGCCAATAGCAGAAGCTGCAGTACGGTATTAATAGGGATAGGAAAAATTCGCGTGTTCAATGACCTGCAGGATGAACTCCATAGTTCTACGTACACTCGGTCAAATGCCACCCACCCATTGGCTGCCGTCTTGTGAGACGTCCCAACGTAGCAGGCTGTGATACGATAAAGCTTTGGTCGGGCGTTTCTAATTGGCCCAGAGTCATCCAGGTGAGTTGTGAGCCAATAGCAGAGGCAGCACTGAGGTGTAACTATTTGTATTTTAGCCTGTCGCGAAATGAACCCGCTAATTTTTCCTATCCCTAGGTATTAATATTATTTCAATTCTAGCCTATCGCGAAAAGAATCCGCGAATTTTTTTCCGGTCTCCGTTTACGTGGCAACGCCGTCGCGTTTCGTGCCTTGACGGCCGGGGTCGGGCGAGGGGCGAGGAGGAAAGGGAGTCAGGCAGACGACAGACGGAACCTGGAGCCCGGAGGAGCGAGTTTCAGGGAAGAGAGGCCGGCGTTGTTGAACCGGAGTCCCTGGTCGCGATAGCACCTGTGTTATTGTGAGAGCGTCAGCGCCTTTGTCTCCCCCTCCGACCCCGAGGGCACTGGAGGAGGCCTTATCGAGCGCGCACTCGCCGCCCGAACACGGTCCGAAACCCGACCGCCGGCGGACTCGTGGAGAGTCTGAGATCCCCCGGAGGCTGGCACACCCGTGACGCGCTCTGCCCCGTCAACCCTGCGGCCTCCTCCACCCCTCTCCGCGGTTCTTCAACCCTTCCCGCACTCCTGTCTGCGGCGCTATCGCACTCGCGCACGCAGAGCTCCTCCGCCTGGCGGGTTGCATCCCCCGGAACCCGTCAGGGGCTACCAGCGCTCACTCTCTGTAGTCACGGCTGGAAGCTTCCGTCTCTCGCCGCTGAAACCCGCGTCGCAAAAACAAAACATGGGAGCGACGTGTGACGAAAATTTTTTTAATGAAGTGAAACTCCTTTGGGGCGTGATTAGAGTAGAATTTCAAGGCCGTATTTTAGTACAACGTCTTCGTAACGATAATTGCAACAGTTACGTCTTAATACAAGATGGTGGTCCTGTCTCGAACAGGTGATGATATTATTATTTCAAATTAAAAAAAAATACAAGTCCGAATATGCATGTTATTTTTATATATACCTTATTTAATTCTCAGTCTGGCAAATGTCTCGATGGCCATGCGGTTAAAGGCGTATGTTTTCCAACCTATAGATCAGAGCTGCCATTGTTTAATTACAGCGCTTCCAATGTATTTTGCATAAAAAATTAAATTTAATATGACGATAGGGACCATAATAGCTATGGTAGGTAATGGAACATCGGCCTTATGTGATGAGACAGAGCGACGCTGGTGCTCTCTAGGAACAAACAGCAGAAACAGTCGACGTTATCCAAGATGGTGGCCTCCGGTGGAACAGAAAAAAAATCAAGGGCGACACTGGCGTTCTCTAGGAACGAACAACAGAAACTAAGTCTACGGTATCCAAGATGGCGGCCTCCAGCGGAACAGAAAAAATCGATATGGCGGCCGTGACGAAAATTTCATCAAGAGTGAGTGGGGCACTCGATTTAAAGATGGTGGATCCAAGATGGCGGATCCAATATGGCCACCGGGGTCAAGGTCAAAGGTCAAGGTCACGGCCATCCAAGATGGCCGCCGTGACGTCAGAGAAATCGGCAGGCTCCACGGCACCGGCACCGGCACCTCCGCCTGGCGCCTGTCCCCGGAGGAACCAAAACTCTCCTAAGTTAAAATAAACATCCAACTTGGGTTTGAAGCCAACATTAAAGTAAATTGTTAAGTCCTTAAATAATGCTATCACGTATCTGCACGAAACAAGTCAGTTACATAAAACTCACTAAAGACTAAACGAACACTTTCGTTGGTGCGTAACTGCTCGTATCATTAACAGCGTGTTTTTTATATTTTTGTTTCATTTACGTTCTTTATCTGTAAAACGCATGATGCGATTATCAAATTGATTCACCGTGTAAATGTCAATATTCAATTCACTTCACAAACCCCATTCAAAATCACAAATATTGTTAGTATTATTTAATAAGAATAATTTTATTAATTATGTTTCTGAACACTACACAAAAACAAAACAAAAAAAGTAAAAAAAATGTTTCGTTGCAAGATACAATTTTTAAATATTTTATATGTTTTTATTAATTAAAACTTGAGTTATATTCTAAAAATAACACTTACTATAATTGTGGGCGTAATTTCACAGCGACCATGAAAAATCTTGTTTCAAATATTGGATATGAATTTACACTGCAAAGTATATTACTTTAATCACTAAACAATCTTTATCAAACGTCACTGTACAAACTTACAGAATAAATTACGTAATTATTATTCACAACTTGTTTTGGTGAATTATAATTCTAAATTATCTTACAACTTATTTTCCTATGTTATTTTTAACATGTGTACAAACTTTATATAGGAATTGTATTTTTTTAATATGATCAAAAAAAAAAACAGAACACATTTCGTGATTTTGTAATTTTTCTCACATGGTATTAAAATTGTTCGGCTTTTATCTGATATCAAGTAAATTAAAAATTAACATTCGCAATATTTTGTGTTACTTCATTTCTAATTAATAAAAATCTTTACCGTTAGAAAGTCATCACTCTAATACGTAATAATGTTATTGGAATACCAAGCTTTCACAATAATCACAACTAGCCTTACTGAGAATACCAGTTTCGTAAATACGTCAACACCAATCATTTCGCGTCACCTTATTGTTAGTATGATTTAATAAGAAATTTTTTTCCAATTTGTTTCTGAAGCCTACACAAAAACGAAAAAAAAAAAAGTAAGAAAATTTTCGTTGCAAGACATTATGTACTAAAAATGTTACATATGACATTAATTAAAACTTATGTTGTATTTCAAAAAAGAACATTCAAGTGTATGTACACTAACAGACCACCTGCGCTTCGCAAATGATTTCGGAATTGAAATATCTGTTAAACTTGTTATGTAAGGACTTTAAATAAAAAATTGCGTCATTGCTGATTAAATTCCGCTCTTTGCAAGAGAAAATTTTTACTTCCACGTGTTTTTTTTTCTTCCCTTCGGTGATATACAAAGGTGGCGTTGATAAAAAATAAATCTTCAATATGACAGCTTTTCAAACACGCTGTTGGATATTGCAGTAAATTCACTGACATTTCAACGTAGAATGCAGATAAAATTTAAAAAATTTAAAATGGTTCTCTGTAATTCCAGATGACTGGATCTTCTTGGAAACTAACTCACTGGGTTATAACTTAGAGTTAGGTTCCGTTTTAACCAGCCTCGAGGAAGGAAGAAGGATGTTTTGTTGCCGTAGATATTTACAACGTTGTTAAGGGCTTCGTTAATACTGCGAAAGGATTCTTGTGAGTAAAGCTGGTAGTATCCTAAATTAATTTGCTTCTAAAATTTCTTATTTTGCCAATTTTTTTCAAATAAATTCATAATTTGGCCATATCTTACTGTGTATAAAAGTTGTTTTTTTCTACAAACAAGTACTTATGAATGTTTTTATAAACTCAAATGCAAAATTTTGTATCAGTGATAGAATGTGCTGAAACCATGGAATCGTGTGGTTTATATCCGGGGATTAACCTTTCGTATGTAACCTTCGTCTACAAACAATTTAATTGTTTAGTTTGTCATTCAATTATCAATGAAAATTGTGTTTCCCTCAAACCCTAGAAATCTTAGTTTTTCAGGGTTTTTGTGAAACCTAATGTTTATTTATTTATGAATGATATAATAAAATTTTTAATCCATGTACTACTCGATTCCGTGCTTAAGCATATGCTAGAGCTGACATAAAACATTTCCAATAATTTCATTTAAAAAACTTCAAATAAGAAATTGTTTATTAGAAAGAGACTTTTATAAACAATCAAATATGTATTATATTGTGATTTTATTTAAAATCACGTGCAAAGACATGAAAAAAAATGGGGAAAATATAATTTAGCAAACAGCCCTCTTAACGTTTCAAGTGAGTCCACGTTAAGGTCACGAAAGATATCCGTAAACTTTTTGCGAAGATCCGTGGATTACGTGTAGCAAGCGTCTTTCTGCGATGCACGAATGTTGCCACGTTCTTGTAGAGACGCGCTAGTTAGCGGGACGGCTCCCGACGAGAGGAATAAAAAATTCCGGAGGGAGGCAAGACGTATGGATTTTTATTTTATTTTATTTCATTTCATTCTGCCGTCTTGTACAGTCCGCGTGGCGTGAACTCATCTCCGGGCCGGCGCCGCTGCTGCACTCGACATGGGTAATCCAATTGCGCGTCTCCTCCCAGCCGGCCGGGTCTTAACAGCACTCTTCCGAATCCGGGCTATTGATTTATTCAGCGAGCGGGTAATGCTCTCGACTTTCCCAGGCGCGCCACTTCCAGGCGCGCAGTCGAGGAGATCCTTTTATTCTTTTATTTTTTCCCTTTCTTTCAAACACTATTTCAAAGTCAATACCTTCCCTCCAGGTACGGCGGTGCACCCAGCGACGACGCTGGCTGTCAAAACCGTTACAGATTCGCGTGGGATGATTTTTTTTTCTAACCTAACTAAAACTAAGTGTATTTTGGAGGGGTCCGGGTTAGGGAGGGACCTAGGTGCGTCTCAGGCCGAAGCCTATACGCCTAGTCATGCTGGGATTAGCCATGCAGGGAGAGGGTCGCATGCATCATGTGCTAGGAGGGGATTGACCAGCCATGACTAACTCCCCTCACTCTTAAATCTAGACTATAACTAGAGATAGGTTGGGCCCAGGTAAAACCTGCATAGGCACAGGGAAAACCCTGGGCGCATTCATGCGGGATGCAAATTGCCATGCATTACGTGTAGGAACTTACAGGAGACAGAGGATGGTCTGGATGAAGTGTTGGACAGAGTAGAAAAGAGTCTACCATGCGGGGGTTGGGCACTTGGACTCGTGGTCCGCTTTGAATTTTATTTTTATCTGGAATATTTGACCAGGGACGCAAGCGCCCCTGGTGGTGAGTGGTTACACTGACCACTCACTCCGCCGCCAGTCAGCACCTAAAAATCTAAGAAACTAAGACAGAAAAAAGATAAATGACTTACAAACTAGGCAGTTCGTTACGAAATACGCAAACACCCAACTCAGTGATGGACGTGCAGTGCTTAAGATAAAACTAAAATAATAACTATAAATATTTATTTTTTATTTTTTTATTATTATTTTAGAAATATATATTTTTGGTGACTATTACTTAGTAGCTAGGACATATTACTAATTTACAGATCTCTAATATCTACTACTATACTACTAGTTAAATATAGAGGAACTGTCGGCGTATAAAGTAACAGGTGAATTAAGTGAAGACCTATTCGCATTTGGTAGCCACAACCACAGCACGAACAGTTCCGAAGTTTGCCGAAGTAAAATGTTAGGTTAGGTTCGATTTGTGCAGTAAATGATAGTTCTTAATTTTCTTTCCCGTAGGGCAGGTTGGGTTATCGTAACTGAAATGAAAGGTTATGTTAGCGTTGTTTAAAATACTCTACGACCGTGGAGCGCACAATTTTTCACGAGCGATCGTCAAACTTTGTAGAACTTCGGAACTGTTCGGGCGCGGCTCTCGTGTTGCAGCGTTTTTTTAACTACGACTTTTCAAAGGTATTCAAGTCTCCATTTAAGTACTCAAATCCGTTTTGTGATTCGTAATTGTCAGTGGGCGTTAATAATAAGAATATTTTTTTCAAGTTACCTCATTATTTAAAAAATAAAGACAGACATTAGGTTATTCCATAATTTAGAAGATTTTTTTATATAATTTTTGAAACATATATGCTTCTAGAAAACCTTTTATTAAATACCGACGGTTCGTATTAAATAGTTGATGTTGGACATCTACACAGTAACAAACCATGGGGATAAGAAGTTAGGGAGTGGATATGTGCAATATTTGCCACGTTTATGAATGAAGCATTGCCTATTTGAATAGGCTGCTGAAAACATTTTTTTCTTTGTTCTTATGAAGTCAAACTCTAATTAAATGCTGATATGTTAAATGGCGGAGGTCTCCTGCTGTTGGCTACTCTTCAGACAAATAGCAGGAGAGAGACCTTATCTGATTGGCTGGCACCAGAGTCGATGCGAGGTTGAATTATCCGTGATTGGCTACCTAAAGAACACCCTTGGAAAATACGAATCCCCCGTCCCTCTATGCTTGCCGAATATAAATTCCCAAAATTTTAATCTTAAATTTAAAACATAAATTTTTATTTTTCAAAAATTAAAAATCAAATGTTTTGAAAAATTACATTTCAAACATGGCCAGACGTTAATCATTTTCAATAAAGCAAATTCGCTCAGTAGTCTCCTTTAACAATAATATCCCCTTATCAGCTAGTTTTTAAAGAGTGAAGCCTGGACGTTGCGGGCAGCATTCCGCCGCCTGGGACCCCTGCTGGTCCTCAGGACTGACCGATGCCCTCTCTGTTTTAATACAATTTCTTGGACATACGCCACTATAGTTTCGCACTGTTTGTAATGAGGGAAAAAATTCATAAATGCAAAATAAGAAATAAAAAATTGAAAACATAAACCCACAGAAAACCACCCTAAACCAGCTGATGTCAAACAGATAAACACAAGGATGAACCTAAACAGGTATTGTGGACAACACAATATGACAGCACAAGACAAACATATTCAGACTTAATGTATATATCAGACAGCACAAGAATTCCCTGGAAGGAAATAATAACAGCGCAGTAGTATATGAATGACGGTCCGGAAACAGGCCTCAGGCGGTGGTGCCTGGTGCCGGCTCCGCCATATTTGATTGTGACGTCACGGCGGCCATCTTGTATAAGCGTAACGGGACACAGCGTAATGGGACACAGCGTAACGGGACACAGCATAACGGGACTAATCTTAACGGGACAAGTAGATCACGGCGGCCATTTTGGATCCGCCATCTTGGATCCACCATTTTGGATGACGTCATTGTGTGTGTTCTCGAACATTCCGACGTTGTGTTTTCCGACATATTGGATCCTATTAATGCTGCAATTTTTGTTACGGTCGCCATCTTGAAATTTGGACGCCATCTTGAAAATCTTTAATTATTATCCGATTTTAATGAAAAAAATTCCAAAATTCATCAAAAAATTAACTTATTAGAATTCTGATTGATTATATCGATCATCGTCCTCGGTTCGAACCCGGTGAGTGCAAAAAAAAAACTAAAAATGGCGACAGGCTCCTTCCTCAATGGTCGATGCAGGCAGACTGACTCCTACCACTTTTTTTCAAAGCATATATATCGTCAGCTAGTATGACGACATGTCCGCCATCTTGTCTTCGTCCGCTGGAGATCACCATCTTATTTTCGTCCGCTAGAGTGTGCTGATACCATGTTAGAATAATTATCTGGTCACCACACCTTTGACCTTGACCTTGAACTTTGACCTTGACCTTGAACTTTGACCTTGACCTTGAAATTTGACTTTGTCCTTGTCGACCATCATGGATCCGAAATTTTATGTTCAGTACAGGCTACCAGGAGCTACCACCTGCTGGAGTACGCCATCTTGTGTGTGTACTTGTATTATAGAGTACATTTCCATCTGGATAATTTTATTCTAACCCGCTACAGTGCAGTAATCATTTATTACGGAGGTGCCCCCCCCGCCATCTTGAAATTCGGCCGCCATCTTGAAATCATGTAATAATGTAGCTAGAAAAGCTGGAAAAATTCCAAAATTCATTAAATAAATCACTCATTAACTTAGATATCGATTCGATCCGCTCCAGTCCTTGGTTCGATCCTCGATCGATGCAAAAATGTTTAATTTTATGAAAAAAATAATAATTCCAATAAACCATGTTCAACATTCTTAAAGAGACTTTAAATCATCTACTACCATCATCCTATCAGACATCAAGACCACCATATTGGAAATTCGTAATTGTAATGCTAGAGATTCGGGAAAAAGTTAAAAATTCATTAAATAAATTTGTAATCCATATAATGATTGATTGGATCGACTAATGTCCTTGGTTCGATCCCTGGCCGATACAAAACAACTTTAATATTTTAAAAAAAGTACCACTAAAGTGGCAGGTTTGAGAAAATAAAATACACCACAAGTTCCTTTAAAAAAACTTTTATTACATACATACTACTACAAGTACAAAAAAATACACAGACAAATTACTAAAGCCTTTTGGATTCCTCGATTCAAACAGTCTTCTTATTGTACGGACTAAGCCTTTTACATGACTTTAAATGTCTATCCGATCCGGTCATCACCGCAGCCAGAGACGGACTGAAGTTCATATCACTTATATAGCCTCATTAGCCGGTACAACACATGAGTCAAATCAATAACCATGTTCATTATAGGTCTCGGAGCATTTTTTATAATGACGATGTAAGCTATCGAGACGTGAAATTAGTTTATTGCAATTATTGCACTGAAATTGTATTCTTTGAACATTATTAGAACAACCGCTTCTTTCATGTCTGCGAGCATTTGAGGTGATAGTAAATGATGCACCACAGTATTTGCACTGATGCGAAGTACGCTCTTCATTAATTGAAGTATTCAATGCTGATGAAACTTCAGCTGATGGTGGAACAGCACATATCGAAGTCTCCTTTAGTGTTGTCAGAGGCGTTGCCAACGGGATCTGCTCCAACATCGTCGGCGCTGACGTCATGGTTCCCGTAGTCGATTCTACATCCTCCATCGAGTTCGACGTTAAAGTCGGTAAAGATGCCATCGAAGTCTCAAGAACAGGCAATTACACGACTTATGCACCAGAAGAAACAAACTAGGTGATCCGTACACCGTCGACGGCAGTAACAAACTGAGCGTCCTGCTGTCTAGGACTCGTTTATATACATGCACCGGATGGAATAATACGCTAGTCAAATCAAGAACAATTTACTAAAATACTTGAGTCAAAACAACATTAAAAAAATAGAAGCACCATCAAAAAAGGAAGCACATTTGGAAGCATCATCAAAAAAGGAAAAACAATAGGAAGCACCGCCAACGAAAAGGCAGCACATTTGGAAGCACCGTCATCGAAAAGGCAGCACATTTGGAAGCACCGACTACGAAAAGCAGCACATTTGGAAGCACCGACAACGAAAAGGCAGCACATTTGACAGCACCGACAACGAAAAGGCAGCACATTTGGAAGCACCGACTACGAAAAGGCAGTACATTTGGAAGCACCGTCATCGAAAAGGCAGCACATTTTGAAGCACCGACTACGAAAGGCAGCACATTTGGAAGCACCGACAACGAAAAGGCAGCACATTTGGAAGCACCGACAACGAAAAGGCAGCACATTTGGAAGCACCGTCATCGAAAAGGCAGCACATTCGGAAGCACCGACTACGAAAAGGCAGCACATTTGGAAGCACCGTCATCGAAAAGGCAGCACATTTGGAAGCACCGACTACGAAAAGGCAGCACATTTGGCAGCACCGACAACGAAAAGGCAGCACATTTGGAAGCACCGACTACGAAAAGGCAGCACATTTGGCAGCACCGACAACGAAAAGGCAGCACATTTGGAAGCACCGACTACGAAAAGGCAGCACATTTGGAAGCACCGACAACGAAAAGGCAGCACATTTGGAAGCACCGACTACGAAAAGGCAGCACATTTGGAAGCACCGACTACGAAAAGGCAGCCCATTTGGAAGCACCGGCAACGAAAAGACAGCACATTTGGAAGCACCGACAACGAAAAGGCAGCACATTTGGAAGCACCGACAACGAAAAGGCAGCACATTTGGAAGCACCGACAACGAAAAGGCAGCACATTTGGAAGCACCGACAACGAAAAGGCAGCACATTGGAAGCACCGACAACGAAAAGGCAGCACATTTGGAAGCACCGACAACGAAAAGGCAGCACATTTGGAAGCACCGACAACGTAAAGGCAGCACATTTGGAAGCACCGACAACGAAAAGGCAGCACATTTGGAATCACCGACAACGAAAAGGCAGCACATTTGGAAGCACCGACAACGAAAATGCAGCACATTTGGAAGCACCGACAACAAAAAGGCAGCACATTTGGAAGCGCCGACAACGAAAAGGCAGCACATTTGGAAGCACCGACAACGAAAAGGCAGCACATTTGGAAGCACCGACTACGAAAAGGCAGCACATTTGGAAGCACCGACTACGAAAAGGCAGCTCATTTGAAGCACCGACAACGAAAAGGCAGCACATTTGGAAGCACCGACAACGAAAAGGCAGCACATTTGGAAGCACCGACAACGAAAAGGCAGCACATTAGGAAGCACTGACAACGAAAAGGCAGCACATTTGGAAGCACCGACAACGAAAAGGCAGCACATTGGAAGCACCGACAACGAAAAGGCAGCACATTTGAAAGCACCGCCAACGAAAAGGCAGCACATTTTGGATGCATCATCGAATAAGGAAGCACATTTGGAAGCTCCATCAACTAAAAAAGGCAAAAAGGAAGCACAAGTTACGAGATCTAAGTCTTAGTAAGAAATCATAATACAAGAAATAAAAACATTACATTCTTATAATTTAAATTATTTATTTTATTGCTTTACATTATACAAATGCAAGTAAAACAAGTCAATATTGTATGTAGCCAGCATTCCTCAGTTCCTTGAGTATGAAGGATATTTCTTTGATGCATGAATAGTTTCCTGCACAAAGCGAACAATGTAGAAGTCTTAGCCGGTCAACCAATATGTTTGGATTTTTCCATGATGTGTAATCATTCTCTTCTACCACCATCTTCCTTGCACCTTTATAATAAATATTATGATCTCTGGTGTCTTCCGTTTTACCACCAACCTCAGGGTAACTTTCATGTTTGAGACGGTGATCATCACAAGCTTGATCAGATTTATTTAATATATCACGTCGTTTCCATCGTTTCGGTCTCAGGACACCGCCACATTCTTCGATCTTGGCAGCTTTAGGTGCTTCATCATAGTCTATGTCTTTGTCAACAGCCTCAGAGTCACTGTAACAATCACCGTAGAAGGAATCGTCTTCACCCAATTTACCATAATAATTCGATGTTGATGATGTTGAAGTGTCTTCATCGTCTTCGTGCTTCCTTTTTAGGAGTCCATCATTTTTACAAAGTAGGAAAGATCTACTTGAATTCGGCTGGAATATATTCTCACTTTTCACGTTAAGGATTCTTCCATTGTCTTCATTCTTCCGTAAATCATCAACCTTCTTCAATTTAAGTTCTTTGTCGAGATCGGAAGAGCCAAGAAAATTATTGTCGTAATGCAGATCACTCTTCCTTAGGCTAGTAGATTCATCGTTGTCCTCTAGCTTGTACGCAGGCTTGGCGCTACAAGTTCTGCCATGTCTTTTTAGGCTCTCTCTCCACGTAAACGACTTGCTACATCGAACACAACTTATCATATTGCGCAGTGGATTTTTAACACAGTCATTCTTCTCGTGTTGTCTTTTATTCTTTCTCAAGAAAAACTCTTTACTGCAAAACTTACACCTATGTTCTTTCGATACAGCGTCAGATCCCAAATCGGAATTCATATTAGTTACTGAAACTAATGCCAGATACCAATGGAGTGTTTTAAATTATATTCAATACTTAAATAGAAATTTTTTC
The DNA here is from genome assembly GCF_032445375.1 of Bacillus rossius redtenbacheri. Classification (NCBI taxonomy): domain Eukaryota; kingdom Metazoa; phylum Arthropoda; class Insecta; order Phasmatodea; family Bacillidae; genus Bacillus; species Bacillus rossius. The sequence goes on along the minus strand of NC_086340.1, from coordinate 28,003,067 downwards.
ATATTTCATCAGCGAGAATTAATATATCTCATGCAAAAGTACTTTATGCATGTAGTTCTGCTTTTCAACAACAGATGTCGCCACATGTTGCTTGCAGGTAAATAATATTTAGTTATTTTATGCGGGATGCGGGATGCTCACTAACGATCGCAAAAGAAGGATGGCTTCGTTAGATTCCAAGGAAAAGGAAGTTCGTCTTGCATGTTGGTGCTCCACAGATGTCTCATGGCGTAATATTAATTTGACTGAGTAATGAAATTTGTTAATTCCACCTGATAAAAATATTGCAAGTTTTGATTTAGTAGCATAAATTATCGAATTAAATGTAACTCCAAATAAAATGACATGTCTCATTAGAACAAAAAAAATTCCATGCAGAGAGCGGTTTCTCAGAATAGTCAGAAACACTTGAAGAAACCACAGGAATGATTGCAAGAACACGGGAAAAACCATCAAAATATTGTCAAGAATAATCAGGAGCACACTGAGAAAACCACTATAATATTAACAATAATAATCGGAAGCACACGGAGAAAACCATCATAATATTAACCAGATTAATCGGAAGCACACAGAGAAAACTACCACATGTTTTCTTTGATATCATAAAATTACAAGAAAAAATATTTAAAAATAAAAATAAATTAATAAAAAATAAAAAAAATAAAAAAAAATGCATAAACAGTTTCTGCTAGCTTGTAAACTTATCATTGTTGAGCAAAGATAGAGTTCTTGTACAAGCCAGAAATTTATGCATTTTTTTATTTTTTTTAATTTTTTATTAATTTATTTTTATTTTTAAATATTTTTTCTTGTAATTTTATGATATCAAAGAAAACATGTGGTGGTTTTCTCTGTGTGCTTCCGATTAATCTGGTTAATATTATGATGGTTTTCTCCGTGTGCTTCCGATTATTATTGTTAATATTATAGTGGTTTTCTCAGTGTGCTCCTGATTATTCTTGACAATATTTTGATGGTTTTTCCCGTGTTCTTGCAATCATTCCTGTGGTTTCTTCAAGTGTTTCTGACTATTCTGAGAAACCGCTCTCTGCATGGAATTTTTTTTGTTCTAATGAGACATGTCATTTTATTTGGAGTTACATTTAATTCGATAATTTATGCTACTAAATCAAAACTTGCAATATTTTTATCAGGTGGAATTAACAAATTTCATTACTCAGTCAAATTAATATTACGCCATGAGACATCTGTGGAGCACCAACATGCAAGACGAACTTCCTTTTCCTTGGAATCTAACGAAGCCATCCTTCTTTTGCGATCGTTAGTGAGCATCCCGCATCCCGCATAAAATAACTAAATATTATTTACCTGCAAGCAACATGTGGCGACATCTGTTGTTGAAAAGCAGAACTACATGCATAAAGTACTTTTGCATGAGATATATTAATTCTCGCTGATGAAATATGAAAAAATTTCTATTTAAGTATTGAATATAATTTAAAACACTCCATTGGTATCTGGCATTAGTTTCAGTAACTAATATGAATTCCGATTTGGGATCTGACGCTGTATCGAAAGAACATAGGTGTAAGTTTTGCAGTAAAGAGTTTTTCTTGAGAAAGAATAAAAGACAACACGAGAAGAATGACTGTGTTAAAAATCCACTGCGCAATATGATAAGTTGTGTTCGATGTAGCAAGTCGTTTACGTGGAGAGAGAGCCTAAAAAGACATGGCAGAACTTGTAGCGCCAAGCCTGCGTACAAGCTAGAGGACAACGATGAATCTACTAGCCTAAGGAAGAGTGATCTGCATTACGACAATAATTTTCTTGGCTCTTCCGATCTCGACAAAGAACTTAAATTGAAGAAGGTTGATGATTTACGGAAGAATGAAGACAATGGAAGAATCCTTAACGTGAAAAGTGAGAATATATTCCAGCCGAATTCAAGTAGATCTTTCCTACTTTGTAAAAATGATGGACTCCTAAAAAGGAAGCACGAAGACGATGAAGACACTTCAACATCATCAACATCGAATTATTATGGTAAATTGGGTGAAGACGATTCCTTCTACGGTGATTGTTACAGTGACTCTGAGGCTGTTGACAAAGACATAGACTATGATGAAGCACCTAAAGCTGCCAAGATCGAAGAATGTGGCGGTGTCCTGAGACCGAAACGATGGAAACGACGTGATATATTAAATAAATCTGATCAAGCTTGTGATGATCACCGTCTCAAACATGAAAGTTACCCTGAGGTAGGTGGTAAAACGGAAGACACCAGAGATCATAATATTTATTATAAAGGTGCAAGGAAGATGGTGGTAGAAGAGAATGATTACACATCATGGAAAGATCCAAACATATTGGTTGACCGGCTAAGACTTCTACATGGTTCGCTTTGTGCAGGAAACTATTCATGCATCAAAGAAATATCCTTCATACTCAAGGAACTGAGGAATGCTGGCTACATACAATATTGACTTGTTTTACTTGCATTTGTATAATGTAAAGCAATAAAATAAATAATTTAAATTATAAGAATGTAATGTTTTTATTTCTTGTATTATGATTTCTTACTAAGACTTAGATCTCGTAACTTGTGCTTCCTTTTTGCCTTTTTTAGTTGATGGAGCTTCCAAATGTGCTTCCTTATTCGATGATGCATCCAAAATGTGCAGGCTTTCGTTGTCAGTGCTTCCTAATGTGCTGCCTTTTCGTTGTCGGTGCTTCCAAATGTGCTGCCTTTTCGTTGTCGGTGATTCCAAATGTGCTGCCTTTTCGTTGTCGGTGCTTCCAAATGTGCTGCCTTTTCGTTGTCGGTGCTTCCAAATGTGCTGCCTTTTCGTTGTCGGCGCTTCCAAATGTGCTGCCTTTTCGTAGTGGGTGCTTCCAAATGTGCTGCCTTTTCGTTGTCGGTGCTTCCAAATGTGCTGCCTTTTCGTTGTCGGCGCTTCCAAATGTGCTGCCTTTTTGTTGTCGGTGCTTCCAAATGTGCTGCCTTTTCGTTGTCGGTGCTTCCAAATGTGCTGCCTTTTCGTTGTCGGTGCTTCCAAATGTGCTGCCTTTTCGTTGTCGGTGCTTCCAAATGTGCTGCCTTTACGTTGTCGGTGCTTCCAAATGTGCTGCCTTTTCGTTGTCGGTGCTTCCAAATGTGCTGCCTTTTCGTTGTCGGTGCTTCCAATGTGCTGCCTTTTCGTTGTCGGTGCTTCCAAATGTGCTGCCTTTTCGTTGTCGGTGCTTCCAAATGTGCTGCCTTTTCGTTGTCGGTGCTTCCAAATGTGCTGCCTTTTCGTTGTCGGTGCTTCCAAATGTGCTGTCTTTTCGTTGCCGGTGCTTCCAAATGTGCTGCCTTTTCGTAGTCGGTGCTTCCAAATGTGCTGCCTTTTCGTAGTCGGTGCTTCCAAATGTGCTGCCTTTTCGTTGTCGGTGCTTCCAAATGTGCTGCCTTTTCGTAGTCGGTGCTTCCAAATGTGCTGCCTTTTCGTTGTCGGTGCTGCCAAATGTGCTGCCTTTTCGTAGTCGGTGGTTCCAAATGTGCTGCCTTTTCGTTGTCGGTGCAGCCAAATGTGCTGCCTTTTCGTAGTCGGTGCTTCCAAATGTGCTGCCTTTTCGATGACGGTGCTTCCAAATGTGCTGCCTTTTCGTAGTCGGTGCTTCCAAATGTGCTGCCTTTTCGATGACGGTGCTTCCAAATGTGCTGCCTTTTCGTTGTCGGTGCTTCCAAATGTGCTGCCTTTCGTAGTCGGTGCTTCCAAATGTGCTGCCTTTTCGATGACGGTGCTTCCAAATGTGCTGCCTTTTCGTAGTCGGTGCTTCCAAATGTGCTGCCTTTTCGTTGTCGGTGCTGTCAAATGTGCTGCCTTTTCGTTGTCGGTGCTTCCAAATGTGCTGCTTTTCGTAGTCGGTGCTTCCAAATGTGCTGCCTTTTCGATGACGGTGCTTCCAAATGTGCTGCCTTTTCGTTGGCGGTGCTTCCTATTGTTTTTCCTTTTTTGATGATGCTTCCAAATGTGCTTCCTTTTTTGATGGTGCTTCTATTTTTTTAATGTTGTTTTGACTCAAGTATTTTAGTAAATTGTTCTTGATTTGACTAGCGTATTATTCCATCCGGTGCATGTATATAAACGAGTCCTAGACAGCAGGACGCTCAGTTTGTTACTGCCGTCGACGGTGTACGGATCACCTAGTTTGTTTCTTCTGGTGCATAAGTCGTGTAATTGCCTGTTCTTGAGACTTCGATGGCATCTTTACCGACTTTAACGTCGAACTCGATGGAGGATGTAGAATCGACTACGGGAACCATGACGTCAGCGCCGACGATGTTGGAGCAGATCCCGTTGGCAACGCCTCTGACAACACTAAAGGAGACTTCGATATGTGCTGTTCCACCATCAGCTGAAGTTTCATCAGCATTGAATACTTCAATTAATGAAGAGCGTACTTCGCATCAGTGCAAATACTGTGGTGCATCATTTACTATCACCTCAAATGCTCGCAGACATGAAAGAAGCGGTTGTTCTAATAATGTTCAAAGAATACAATTTCAGTGCAATAATTGCAATAAACTAATTTCACGTCTCGATAGCTTACATCGTCATTATAAAAAATGCTCCGAGACCTATAATGAACATGGTTATTGATTTGACTCATGTGTTGTACCGGCTAATGAGGCTATATAAGTGATATGAACTTCAGTCCGTCTCTGGCTGCGGTGATGACCGGATCGGATAGACATTTAAAGTCATGTAAAAGGCTTAGTCCGTACAATAAGAAGACTGTTTGAATCGAGGAATCCAAAAGGCTTTAGTAATTTGTCTGTGTATTTTTTTGTACTTGTAGTAGTATGTATGTAATAAAAGTTTTTTTAAAGGAACTTGTGGTGTATTTTATTTTCTCAAACCTGCCACTTTAGTGGTACTTTTTTTAAAATATTAAAGTTGTTTTGTATCGGCCAGGGATCGAACCAAGGACATTAGTCGATCCAATCAATCATTATATGGATTACAAATTTATTTAATGAATTTTTAACTTTTTCCCGAATCTTTAGCATTACAATTACGAATTTCCAATATGGTGGTCTTGATGTCTGATAGGATGATGGTAGTAGATGATTTAAAGTCTCTTTAAGAATGTTGAACATGGTTAATTGGAATTATTATTTTTTTCATAAAATTAAACATTATTGCATCGATCGAGGATCGAACCAAGGACTGGAGCGGATCGAATCGATATCTAAGTTAATGAGTGATTTATTTAATGAATTTTGGAATTTTTCCCGCTTTTCTAGCTACATTATTACATGATTTCAAGATGGCGGCCGAATTTCAAGATGGCGGGGGGGCACCTCCGTAATAAATGATTACTGCACTGTAGCGGGTTAGAATAAAATTATCCAGATGGAAATGTACTCTATAATACAAGTACACACACAAGATGGCGTACTCCAGCAGGTGGTAGCTCCTGGTAGCCTGTACTGAACATAAAATTTCGGATCCATGATGGTCGACAAGGACAAAGTCCAATTTCAAGGACAAAGTCTAATTTCAAGGTCAAGGTCAAATTTCAAGGTCAGGGTCAAATTTCAAGGTCAATGTCAAATTTCAAGGTCAAGGTCAAATTTCAAGGTCAAGGTCAAATTTCAATGTCAAGGTGTAAGGTGTGGTGACCAGATAATTATACTAACATGGTATCAGCACACTCTAGCGGACGAAAATAAGATGGTGATCTCCAGCGGACGAAGACAAGATGGCGGACATGTCGTCATACTAGCTGACGATATATATGCTTTGAAAAAAAAGTGGTAGGAGTCAGTCTGCCTGCATCCACCATTGAGGAAGGAGCCTGTCGCCATTTTTAGTTTTTTTTTGCACTCACCGGGTTCGAACCGAGGACGATGATCGATATAATCAATCAGAATTCTAATAAGTTAATTTTTTGATGAATTTTGGAATTTTTTTCATTAAAATCGGATAATAATTAAAGATTTTCAAGTTGGCGTCCAAATTTCAAGATGGCGACCGTAACAAAAATTGCAGCATTAATAGGATCCAATATGTCGGAAAACACAACGTCGGAATGTTCGAGAACACACACAATGACGTCATCCAAAATGGCGGATCCAAGATGGCGGATCCAAAATGGCCGCCGTGATTTACTTGTCCCGTTAAGATTAGTCCCGTTACGCTGTGTCCCGTTACGCTGTGTCCCATTACGCTGTGTCCCGTTACGCTGTGTCCCGTTACGCTGTGTCCCGTTACGCTGTGTCCCGTTACGCTTATACAAGATGGCCGCCGTGACGTCACAATCAAATATGGCGGAGCCGGCACCAGGCACCACCGCCTGAGGCCTGTTTCCGGACCGTCATTCATATACTACTCAGCGCAGACGAACACAGTGAGTTAACAACGACCAGACAGTTTCAACAATTACAGTGAATGCAGACGGACAGCACAAAAATTTACGAACACAACGATGAAGATAAACATATATTATGGACAACACGCCGACGCTAGCACCCACGAACACGGTAGGTTTCTTATGACAAATTAGTTGCGACGTTTCGGGAACTGTCAACTGTTCCCGTCATCAGGCTCGAACAGACTGATATCTGATACTCCCCTACCACAGTCAATGGCAGTCAGGGGCATTTTTTTTTTGACGTGAAAACGTCTAATAAATCGATGAACGCCGGCTTCACGCACGAAAAAATGTCCCGTTGCGCACATTGTCCCGTTACGCTGTGTCTCGTTACGCTCATTGTACGCTTGCGCCGCATCTATCTCTCTTCCACTCGATTGGAACAACCATCGATTTGACTTTTTCGAGGCACATTAAACTTGAAACACTCCCATTCGTTTCTTACTTTTCCTATCATCGTCCTATCCTTAACAGAATAACACAGATTGTAAGAAGTTAAATAGCAAACATGTATAAAAGTGATAGTTAAAATAATCTCTTCGTCAAAGTAATAAACATATTTGAATTAATGAGTGCAAATAAAAGTAAATTTATGAATTAAACTGTAGATTTCATTTCACTCCTTCTTTGTATCCATACAAAATAGTGATAATTCAATTCAATAAAAATGATTCAATTTTATTCATAAAAGTATGCAATCATTTAATCAATGTTTTGTTATGACGTCACGTTAAACTATCGTCCGTAAACCGACTTTACAGACCCCTTTTTTCTTTTTTTTTCTTTTTGCTTTTATGATTTTTCCCCATGATAAACAGGTCCAAACCGCAAAGTCGTAGGTCCAAGAAACTTTATTAAATCAGAATTTCCAATTGCATGTATCATTTAAAGGAAGCCCTCTCTGGTAGCAGGACCTTGGGTCCGCCATGGCGATGGTGGTAGCCAGTGTCAGTCACGGCGTCAATGGCTACACGACGTTGCTTCACTAAGCAATAATTCTCAGCCAAGTACGTTTACAGCCAAGAAACTTCCGAGCTCTCAGTTTGATTCTCAAACCTGATGATGCCTGCTGCAGAGCGAAACGTCGGTATGTATTACCAGTGCGATTCGACCTCAAAGGCCAATGCAGTCTATAAAACAATTGCCGCGAAAGTTCACAATCTGCTTTAAATTAATTTTTGGTGTAAATTTTTGAGCCACAATTTTTTTTTTCTGTTTGTGAAAAGTCAGGCAATTGTTGTTTTTTTTTTCGCCTGTGACTCACTGAAGGTAAATGTTTTATTCTTCCAAGTTTGGATAATGCAACATCTTAACTTTGCAGTCATGTTTTAAAACTAATTGTTCATATAAATCTGTATTTAGCATAACTATATGGTATATGAAGCCAAGCCTGAATCTTAAATCATTTTTTTTGTAGTAATGGGCCCATGAAATTCTCAAAATACCATAAATTATTTAGAAACCAAATAATTTGATACTCGAGGAATAATATTCGAAGAATAATATTTCAGGTAGTGAGACTAAAAAAATCCAAAAATCCAAACACTGGGGACTCTGTAGTTTAAAATAACTACTCCAAATATTTTTAACACAACAGAAATATTCAAAAGAAAATTTTCTATTTGCCACCAGCTGTTGTGCATTCAGAAAGTTTGTTCGACATTCCTGACAAAAAAAAATTGAATTTTTCTTTTCCTACACGATAGTAGCGCGTGCGATACATAAAAAACTAGTATTTTGTTGAAATGGACATAAGCAAAATTTTACGTTAGTGATCTCTTTTTTCACGTAAATCCACTTGGTCACTCGTATCTCAATAAAGACCAACCAGATTATTATACCTACTATGTAGCTGTAAGGTGCCTAAGGCGTCATTTAAAAATGGTTCATATGACTCCTGAATTTAATATACACGTAATATTTATTAAAAATATGAATGTTTTAGTATTGTGCAAATGAAATATTTCATATATATATGAAATATTAAAAAATTATATATCAAAAACATGTTTTTAATGAAGAACATCTTGAAAAAACTATATTGCGTGTTAATTGTCTCTGGTCATTCAATAATCTTCATTGATGTGGATTCTATTATTCACTGTACACCAGGATGGTAACTATATTGGCAGTGTGATCCGTATAAAGGTGCTCATTTGAGTAGAGTTCGCAACAACATTAGCATGCTGCAATTCAAATGTACCTTAACATCTATTTAATCCCGTCGTTAGCGCTGGAAAGTGGTGGTTGGTAGATTCATGTATATGCAAGCGGAGGCCAAAAACTTGAATTACATGACACAGAAATATGCGGCCAAGACGTGGCAAACTAAGCCATTTCCTCTCTAAAAAAATTTGCTGAAACATCAGCCTCGTCAAAATTCGACGCTGTGCCCTCGTGCATATTATCTTCGCGCCACGTACTCGGTAGTAATGGTAGGAGGAACAGGTTAGCAAAGAGAAATTTAAAATTTCACACTGTCAGCGCATGAAAACAGAATCCATACAGCGTTGCAGAGTCAAATCAGTGAGTCAGTAATGTTTTAAGTGTAAAACGTGGCAAACAGTTACCGTTAGACGGTGAATTTTCTACAGGCTCTCCCATGTCCGACACACGCACGCACCAATGTATTCCGTCAATTGTCCTTTCTCTTCTCATGTCCCAAATGACCTTGATGTCTTCGAGGTGTAACATAATTCATTCATCGTTTTTTCTTCTCGGCTACAATTCGAAAAATTGGGGTGTGGCTGTGTCGTAGACACGGCCATGTGTTGCATATGAATGCATGTACGTAACAAGTAATATTTTCTATACAAAATATAAAATACTGTATTTTATGTATTGTTACGAAACGTAAGCAGGACCGCAGCGCGCACAGGTTTTGAGCTGGCTGGTGGTCCTGCACGGCCACTGACGTCACGTGGCCACCGCAACGTGAGCCGTGCCGCGCGCGCCTGGTGGATTACAAGGCCGTCATTTCACCCCCCCCCCCTCCGCCCTCCGGTTACAAAGTGTGGCGCTCTGCCTCGGCGACGTTACTCGACACCTGGCAGCTTTGGGAATTCCGCGGGCTGTCGCGCAAGCTTCCGAAGCCTTTATCGACAATTCTGGCGTCGTGTCGGTGCGGAATGATGCGACTGGCCCCAGCCGCGCTCGCGACTTCTAGAAGTGGCGCCTGGGCCTATATAAGCCCAGGATGCCGGCCTCCGGGAGAGTTTTTCCGGGGCGATAGTGCCGCGGGTGCGGCGGAGTCCTTCGGCGAGCGAGTTTCTCGGTGAGAGTTGGGTGGCGAGAGTGCCGCGGGTCCGGCGACAGTCCCAAGCGAAGTTCCGAGCGAAGTGTCGAGTGGAGCCTCGGTGAAGGGAAGTGCGACGGCGGCGGCGGCGAAGTCCCGCGACGGAGGACCACGAGGGGTGCTGCGGCGAGAGGTGCGCCAGAGGTGCGGCCCAGCGAGGTGTGCGGTGTGAAATAACTGAGTGGGAATAAACATTTTTAAGTGACTATTTGGCATTTTTAGAAGATTATTTGATAGTGTATTGGCAATCAATAAAACTGTGTAGTAAAATCTTTAATTGGGCTGTCCATTTACGAACCCAGTAGTTTTCCCACGACAATTATTGTTTTAATAATCATAAAAGTATGTTATAATCATGTTTGAACACTAAGAAGTCCTTCGGGTTTCCATGTTTTGTTTATGATAGCAACTATTTCCGCTCGGCCGCATTCATTCTTTTACGTTCCCGGCACTGCTTCACTCGGTCATATGGTGTTTTATTGGTATCATTCGATTGCATTTGGGAAGCCCTTTCCAACCGTTTACAATCTCTGTATTTGGATTTGGCTTTTTATCGCGAATAGGCCGACATTATATATTTTTGATTATATTTTTTTTATTATTTTAACATATATATTCACTGTAACTATTTTACACTAATAACAATAGATTTTGACGAGAGCTGACGATTGAAACTCAAACGAACGTCCTAGCTTCTCCGAGTCAAAAGTTAAACTAAATGCAAATCTCAAAACGCAGAAAAATGACCTCAAAATGGCGGCGCTTCCCCCTCCACCGCGCGCGATACGTCTTAGTCCTCACTTAGTGAAACGAATTCGTTCATCCTTTAGCTATCCAGTGGTGTAATTAAATTTTGGATGGAGATGATAAATATGTAACTGCAACACCAAACTGTATCCTCCGATTTTGTTATCATTCGTTTTTTTTTTAATTGCCTCCCACTATGGAAGCAATTTTAAAGACTTATTCACGTCAAAAACCTGGAGAGGTTTTGCAGTTGTACGCACACCCGCATCTGGGGCGAGACTTACGGGTTCGATTCCCGGGTAAGGGTCGGATATGAAATATCGACTTATTTGAGTACGTCATTGAAAACATTTGGAAGACCATTGAAACTCTCAAGTTAACCAAATTGAAAGTTTTCTAAAGTGGGGATGGTTGTTTCGTTGGTAATGGTAATTACCAACGAGCCGGATTGTTTTGAATTATGAAAGATAAAAATATAGTATGAAGTGCTCACATTCGAGAAGAAAAGGGTTTGGAGCTTAAGTCGGCCATCCTTATTTGGAAAACCTGCAGTGCACAGGATGAAAACCGAAGTTTACTGAAGTAAAAGGTTATATTATGTTAGGTTCGGTCAGTGTAATAAATAGGTAATAGTTCTTTAAATTTTCCAGGTGAGTAGGTTAAGTTAGATTATACTAACTAAAATGAAAAGTTGGTTAGGTTGGGTTAGCGTTATTTCAAATACTCCACGGCCGTGAAGGTGTTTTTTTCGAGAGCGATTGGCAAACTTAGGAGAACTTCGAAAATTTTCGGATGTGGCTCTCATCCCTGTGAAATGTTTTCCCGGAAAAATAGTCATGGAAATTCCTTTCAATAGGTTCTACTTTTACCTTGTTATTGGACTATATCATTTTATTATTACTTTCAAATGAGGTATTGGTGACAATCAATTTTAAACCACATAAAAACATGGGACAATAATGGCAGTAGACAAATAAAAACACACTATGTAGTTATGTTGTTTGGAAAACTGCAAATATTTTTAATAACTTTATCCCTCACTGTTAGACAAACATCCCACATAAATAAATTCAACTTTACTACAAAAGTCAGGCAGTTTGAATTTCAGAATAAAAACTATGGCAGTGATAGATAAGCTTAACAGATCATCCTTAAATTCGTAATTTCCGGAGGTATGTAGGGCACACACATAAACCAAAAGTTTGTTTGTCCTGATAGATTTTATGTCACCAAATATTTTCACCACTTGAAAATTTTATTTTAACTGCTTAGTCTATTTATAATGCGCCGGCTTGTTAGTTCAGGGTGAGCAGATAACTTTAAAAACAAGACACCTGGGGTTAGACGAGATAATGAAGTTTGTAATAAATAAAAGAAAAAATTATGTTTATAAAAATTATGTCACAAATTTATATTAAGTTCCTTAGGGTTCATTTGTCTATAGGGTCATAAAAATCAGATGTGTGTTTTGGGTAGCGGTGACAATTAGGGAAATTAACAAGCGCCACAATGGCGTAACTTACGGTATCGGCGACAATCGCAATTTCTATCCACAACAATTAAATAAATTATACATATTTCCCTAAAACATTTTCTACACACGTAGCTTTGCACATCTACTTGTGTCATAAATACACACAATCCTATTTACTTTCAATTGTTATATTTATTTAACAAACTATATTGGCTTTAACTTCGAGCGTCCTTCGGTCTTCAAAAATGTCCCCAACATTCTTTCGATCGTTGCCAGCCCGTTCAAAAACGTCCATATGGCGCATTCCTATTGGCCCGTACGAATCGTAAGATTTAAGCTTTAAGTCCAAAACAATTACACACAATTACAACAATAACCGAAATATTAAATGTTTTTCAAAATAAAACTTAACCAAGGAAAAAAACGTGTTATTAAATGTTGTAATAAAAAAAATAAGTTTTTAAATGTATTGTTGCAAACGACTCGGTCCACAGTCATAGAGAGCATTCACATTGATAGATGTTTTCTTTTTATAATCAAATAATATTGACACTCGATACTGTTTTGTAATGATTCACAATGTTAAATTAAATGTTTGCAAACGTAAATATAAACAAACAATCTGGGCCTATGTTTCGGCACAGAATAGCCGTTCCCAGTTGGTTTTGAAAACCGCGCCACTGTGCATCACGTGTCCGCGTTTTCACAAGCCACTGACCAATAAAAGTTCTTTGCGCGTTGCTACAATTAGAATCGTTGCCTCCTTTTTTCTCTCTCTCTTTTTTTTTTTTTTTTTTACTGGCGGTAAGAAAGCGCGCCAGCCTTCGCCAGACTGTATGTTTTTTGTCACTCGCGGTGAGATTGTTCGTAGCACTAGACCTGCGTTCGGGTCTTCCGCGTTTTCCTGCATATTTTTCTTCCGTTATAGTTGAAAGGTCTAGACGTTCTAGAAGTTCTGGTCGTTTCAGCAACAAGAGGATGGGACATAAGTGCAAATCACTGGCACTCAGGTGAGTTGAACGACGAAAGGGAAACAATGTAGCACGGACTGGAATGGGCTGCACTCTACAACAATAGTGGTGCTGTGCAGGACTCGGCGCATCACCGACCGGACGGCGGCGAGACTGGAGGGCTGCATTCCCGTGGATCACCAGGTGGCGGTCTTCAGCTGACCACCACCTACTGCTAGCAGAGGGGACGCCAGCGGTGGATGGCGGCATCGTGCCGTCGCACGAACCACTCTGCTCGGCATCGCGCTGTTCCCGGACAGCGCCCAAGAGGTGTGCTGGGCTGCTAGGCGGAGGGCAACACCACTCCACTGCAGTGTTCCGGCCCACGGACAGCAGGTTGCAGTCCAACTGGGTGGTTGGCGGCTGCGACTCACCATACGGGATGAGGATGTGGAAGTCGTCGGCAGTCTCACACAATCACTTACACTCTCGTCAATCTAATCACTCTTAATTCTTGGCTTTCGCACCTGGAAACTGTGGGAGTCCCAGCTTATACTCTAAATAAGTTCGCTGTGTGCCATTTGCCATCGCTAAATTGCAATCTAGCCTGCTACTCTCTTCTTTGCTTAACGTGGGATGACCTTTTAAGCTAACTAACTGCCTTTTGCATTAACAAATATTCTTAAGTTTTACAATTATTAAAATATTATTATTTTTTTTTAACTTTATACATGTTTGTATTTCAACAATGTTTCTTACAACTTCAAATCAGTAGTTGTATTTTTCTTGTATCAATATTAAATAGCATATATTGTTCATTACAACATTACAAACAATTAGTTAAATATTCATAATGATAACTTACAATCATATATACATACATATGTATATATTACAATGTATTTATTATTCATATACTTGTTTAATTATGGCTTTTAACATGCTAACTTGAGTATTGAAAATACTATTACATATCAACAATATAATATTTACAAAGTTATTTACATGCACCTTTTCTTACAGTCTATGGAAGAGCAATACATACTTATTTTGCTGCTCTCTTTTCCATTTTTTTTCATGTTTATTTTCTGAGCCTCTTCCGCGCTCCAGACGAGACGATTTTTTTATTCTTTTCTTATCGTCTCTTTTTCACGGCCACGCGGACAGCTGTTGCGCGCAGGCGACAGGAGAAAAAAAAAACTTGTCGTTTCTATTTACATTTCTGGAGTATACATTTCATACTGTATGCTTCATCTTCCTTTCACTTTACAGCTGATTAAAATGACGATTCATAACTCCGCCGTTCCGCTTCGGAATCGTGCGTTGTCTTCAAGTAAATTTCAATTTGCAGTTACGCCCTCGGTGGTTTGAAGGCCACTTCTCATAGCAATCTGCTATTATGGTGTTGTAGAATTTCTTGATATAAGGAGTAGATGGCTACTTGCAATTGGCGTTGCAGCATAATACCATCGCGACACAAGTGCTTGTCTTGTCACACATATGTTTCAGCTTTCCAGAGAAATCCACATCCTCCAACGATCGCTTTTACACGTAGATAGTTATCACAAACATCTGTGTGCGTGTGCTACACGTAGATAAATATTCACAAACATCAGTGGTGTTAAAAATTGCACTTACTGTGCTGGATTTTACAAAACACAGGTATGTCTTCTCCATCTATTACTAACCATTGCATGTCTCTAGCAGTTCTTCTTAACCAAGTGTGCTTGATTTTGTTTACACTTACAGGCTTCAGCGCATAACACATTAGGCATTCTCGCAGGAAATCGCAGGTCAAACAGTTTTACCAATAGGATATGCGTGGGGGTATTCCTTGTAGGCTCGAGGACGAATCAGCTGTTAGCACATTTAGTGTTAGACAAATAGCAAGGATACATAGAGCGTGTAGGTTCATTGCTGGGTACTTCCGACTAGTTTCGCTTCGGTCTCTGACACTACATATCAAACACTCGGTTTGATAAAACATATGCAGTAATAGCTCTCTGGCTACATGTCCAATGACACTGCATTTTTCCCATATTCCGACGGTAGTGGAATTCAGTTTCACTCAACCGCAGAAAAAAATCGACTGGTATTTACCTTCAGTTGACACACACATAGTGTCAGGCACACTTCTGCGCGACTCCTCGGCGCATCGTACTCCAGGATAAACATTCATACACACAAGTAGCATATGCTACGTCTCCAAACATCAGACAAAAATATTAATTAAATTAAATTTCTTCAAGCTGACTACACTCTTCTATAGCCTTCGTAGGGATACTCTTAAACTTCCTGGCGATATTAAAATTGACCAGCGACTGGTTCCTTGTACTCGCGTAGCTGCGTAATGTTATACCTGCCGATAGCTTGATTAGTTGTTCTGTCTGCCAGAGTATAGCAATTTTCATTTACTACTTCGGTAACGATGTAGGGCCCTGTGTATAGTAAACACAGCTTCTTCGTTATGAATTCCCACTTTCTACTTATCGGTGCGGTCTTCTTCAGCACTAGATCGTTGACCTTGAAACATTTGCGTTTTGATGCGGGCTTCTTTCTCTGTCTAATCGCTGCTTCGGACACTAGTTTTGCATGTACCAGCTGTCTCACTTCTTCGCATGTAGGTAGGTTGTCCTCTTCTGGTAACTCGTCGTATCTGGGTAAATAGTTAGGATTGATAGTCACCGTTCGATCCCGGCAGAGGATTTCTTTGGGGGTAAAACCTGTTGAGCTATGTACAGTGTTATTTAGAACACATTCCACATAAGGCAGTCTGTCGCGCCAGGACTGCTGTGCCTGGTGACAGTACATTCGGAGCAAATTCCCTAGAGATTTCATTTGCCTCTCTACTGGATTGCTCTGAGGGTGTCGGGTAGAGATTGTGGTGGGAGTGGCGCCTAGTTTGCGGACACCTTGCTGCCACACATCACTCATGAACTGAGTGGCTCGGTCGGACAAAACTACTTTAGGTTTTCCAATCTCTTCTGTGTACTGTTTCAGTTTATTCAGCACGGTCTTAGCAGTTGCATTTACGATTGGATGTAATCGTGCGAACTTGGAAAACACATCGAGGATGACAAAAACATGTCTGACCCCTCCCTTCGACACATGCAGTGGCCCAAATAAATCCAATGACACCAGCTGTAGTGGCCACTCTGGTATGATTGGTTGCAGCTGTCCATGTAGGTTCTCTTGTGCATGTTTTGCCTTTTGGCACAGATCACAGGATGACGAAACTTGCGTAACATTCCGAGGCATGTTGGGCCAATACAGTTGTCGGCTGATAGCTTCATACAGCTTACGTCCTCCAACATGCCCTAGGGCAAGGTGTATTTCCCATATTAACTGAATTCTCAGTTTGGCTGGCAATACTGGTTTCCAGTTGTCATCGTATATACTGCGTTTGCGAGAGTGTGCAAACAAAGTACCATTACCAGACACACAAAAATGCTGGTGAATCCTATGTACTTTAGACTTCTCAGTCAGCTGTTTACAAATGCCTTGGCAGTATTCGTCTTCACTCTGCCTTACATGCAGGTCTTTCAGTAGGTGTTTCAGCTTAGGATTCTGCTGGATAACAGCTGCAGCAGCAGGAGCCACAAGAAATTTTCTTGTTTTGTTCCTGGCAGTTGCACTGGTTACATCAATTTCTTCCAGTCGACTGAGGTAGTCGGCTGCTGTATTCTCTGTTCCCAATACAAGTATACACTGGAGTGTACCACTCTTTCACTCCTTGGTTTTCCCCTCTGCCGTCAAATGGGGTCATGGTGCGGGGACTATCAACCGTAACCCTCTCTAGTTTAACAGGTTCCCAGTTGTCTGTCGCCCCTGTCTTATGGGTGCAACAGTGTGGTTGTTTACCCACTCTCCACCATTAGCTGTGTTGGCGGGTGTTGTCTGGAATGACTCTGCCGCAGGGTTCAGAGGTTCATTGCGGGCAAAGTAGCTCAGCTGTTGTGCAGTAAATGGAGGTGGAAGTGATGACTGGAATGAGGCTGTATTTTGCTTGCTCCCTGGAGTGCTGCTAGATGAGCTTGTGCTGCAGTCATTCACTGGAGCAGTAGAGACTTGTTGGTGATGTGGCGGTCGGTTCTCTACTTGTCTGTTGCTGCGCTGCATCTCAGACGATCTTCTGTACCTTTTGGAATCATACTCTTCGTCAGAGTGATTCCTGCGCCGGTTGAAAGTAGACTCCCTGGTAGGCCATTTTTCCGGTGACAGTGATCGGCGTCGGTCGCTGCGCCTATCTTCGTCTCGGTGCGTGCGGCTCTCCTCATTATCACTTTGATATTTCTTATTGGACCACCAGGTTTTCTGCCTGTATGGTGTCGCATTCTTAGGTTGCCAGTTGCTGTTGTACTGGAAACTTCTCTTGTATGGTCGCTTCTGGCGTGGAGGCTCTTCCTCTCTTGTCCACTGCATCATGTTTACAGCAGCTGGTCGGTTGTAATTCTGCTTGCTCTCTCGTGACTGCCAGTAGTTGTGCACCGGCTGGTGCTTCTGGTAAGACGAGCTTTTACCAGGTTCCTCCTGTCTGGATTGCGAGCGGTTGAGCTTCTGTAGCTTATCCAAGAGCAGGAGCTGCTCGCGGAAGTCGGTGACATCCCGATAGGTGCGGCCGCTCAGTTGGAGTTGGTAGGCTAGGGGTAACTGCATGGTCACGGTAGCGATGAACTCCTCATCTGTCGTGGCTAGGTCCAGATAGCGTGTCCTTTCAAACATGTTTGACACATGGGCTTCCAGTGTCACACTACGCTTTGGGTCATAGCATTCCGTATGCAGTTGGGCGCGGAGATTCCCCTGAATCCTAAGATTCCAATATTTCTGCAGAAATTGCTCACGAAACTGGCTGTAGGAGCTGGTGGAGTTGCTCTTCATCTCCCACCAGTAAAAAGCATGGCTCTTCAGTGCTGTGCTGAGACACCTCAAATTTTCTTGGTCGGTCAGGCTGAATGTTCTGGCATATTCCTCGAATTTGTTCAGAAATCTCACAGGATATTCTGTCGCTTTGCCAGAGAAGGATGGCATTGCCTCCGACCAATGGCGTGCTGGATGGTGCATCAAGGCCGCAGGATCCAAGCTTGCCATACTAACTGGTGCATCCAGAGTCTGCCGGGTAGCTACAGGTGTGCTTGGTGCTACTTCCTGTCTTCTGGGCTCCTCGATGGGACTGTTGTTGTTGGTCGCTGGATTGGTGTTGTGGGCAGATCCCAGCTCTTGCAGTTGCCGTTCCAGCATCTGCACCTGGGTCTCCATTCTCTGTTGGTGGCATTCTACACGTTGGTGGAGAACAGATGCATTGGCCTCTGCTGCCCTTGCTGCAGCTTGCTCGACCTCACTGCCGATGGCATCGAACCTGCTGTGTAGAGTAGCAGTCGTCTCTTCCACATGTTCAAGTCTGGCAGACAATCTCAAGGCTTCAGCCTTTAATACTGCACGACCATTCGCACACCGTTCCTGGAGTTCCTGTCGTTCCTGGGCTGCAGTTTCCAACAAGGCAGTAGTGCGAGACTCCAACCCGTTGACATTAGTCTGCACTTGGGTGACATGATCTGATAACCTTTCCAGTGTGACTTGTTGTTCCTGGAACTGGGTCTCTAATCTGTCTTCCAGAGTACTGAAGTCAGATCTCAGGCTTGTGTGTAGAGTGTCCAATTTGGCATCCATGCTGGTCTGTACAGTGTCAAATTTGGCATCAATGTTGGCTTGTATGGTGTTCATGTTCAATGTTAGGTTCAGCATCATTTGATCCAATCGACTTAAAATATCTGGTTGTGTGTACTAGCTTATGGTGGTGTTCTGTACAGCAGCACACTGAGGAACTGGTACTGCAGCATCTGTTGCTATACTGTCCAAGGGTATGCTGACAGACACTGGTGTAGGTAGGCTACTTGAATCAAGGATGGGGAGAACAGCTGATTGTGACAAGTTGCTAGAAGAGGGTGCTTGTGTAGGAGCCATGGGCCGCTCCAGCCCTTCACCTGCCCTTGTCGGAGATGTGATTAGGTAATCCATTACTCCCTCAGGTGAACACCTGCCTCCTGATGACGCAGTCAATGTGTCACTATCTGTGCTCCTCGATTCTCTTTCATTAGCCTCCTCAACATTGGCTTCTGCCCTATTTCGCAGACTGTAGGTAGACATAGTTGGTCGTGACATATTGCATAAATATAGGTATCAAAAACACAAAACACTTTAAAACATAAAACAAACAATCTCGTCTTACACTCGATGGCCCCACAGTATGGTCGTCACTCTCTACTTTTACATTGTTATTGGACTATATCATTTTATTATTACTTTCAAATGAGGTATTGGTGACAATCAATTTTAAACCACATAAAAACATGGGACAATAATGGCAGTAGACAAATAAAAACACACTATGTAGTTATGTTGTTTGGAAAACTGCAAATATTTTTAATAACTTTATCCCTCACTGTTAGACAAATATCCCACATAAATAAATTCAACTTTACTACAAAAGTCAGGCAGTTTGAATTTCAGAATAAAAACTGTGGCAGTGATAGATAAGCTTAACAGATCATCCTTAAATTCGTAATTTCCGGAGGTATGTAGGGCACACACATAAACCAAAAGTTTGTTTGTCCTGATAGATTTTATGTCACCAAATATTTTCACCACTTGAAAATTTTATTTTAACTGCTTAGTCTATTTATAATGCGCCGGCTTGTTAGTTCAGGGTGAGCAGATAACTTTAAAAACAAGACACCTGGGGTTAGACGAGATAATGAAGTTTGTAATAAATAAAAGAAAAAATTATGTTTATAAAAATTATGTCACAAATTTATATTAAGTTCCTTAGGGTTCATTTGTCTATAGGGTCATAAAAATCAGATGTGTGTTTTGGGTAGCGGTGACAATTAGGGAAATTAACAAGCGCCACAATGGCGTAACTTACGGTATCGGCGACAATCGCAATTTCTATCCACAATAATTAAATAAATTATACATATTTCCCTAAAACATTTTTTACACACGTAGCTTTGCACATCTACTTGTGTCATAAATACACACAATCCTATTTACTTTCAATTGTTATATTTATTTAACAAACTATATTGGCTTTAACTTCGAGCGTCCTTCGGTCTTCAAAAATGTCCCCAACATTCTTTCGATCGTTGCCAGCCCGTTCAAAAAGTCCATATGGCGCATTCCTATTAGCCCGTGCGAATCGTAAGCTTTAAGCTTTAAGTCCAAAACAATTACACACAATTACAACAATAACCGAAATATTAAATGTTTTTCAAAATAAAACTTAACTAAGGAAAAATACGTGTTATTAAATGTTGTAATAAAAAAAATAAGTTTTTAAATGTATTGTTGCAAACGACTCGGTCCACAGTCATAGAGAGCATTCACATTGATAGATGTTTTCTTTTTATAATCAAATAATATTGACACTCGATACTGTTTTGTAATGATTCACAATGTTAAATTAAATGTTTGCAAACGTAAATATAAACAAACAATCTGGGCCTATGTTTCGGCACAAGGTCATTGCCTTGTTCTTCGTAGTTCAGTGTTACCGTTTTTAATGACTCACTGTCATCAAGCGTTTAGCCCAAACGAAATTTAACAAACTTAACAGTTTGAAAACGAGGGTTTTATTTTCTGGAATTGCATATTGCTTACGTTCTCTGAAAGATTCTTGTCATTGACATTGCCATTGCTGCTTTAGACCGAACGTCATTGAAAAAATATAATTAATTTACAACAAAGACAAATACATATGTACACAGAGAACAAGCCAAATTTAGTCAGAAAGAAATTGTAACGAGACAGTTGAAACAAAGACTTTAAATATAGACAAACGACAACATCGGACAACACAGCTGCAAACCGACGAACCCAACTATGATACCTAACAGACAATCTGGACACACAGAGACGCACAGACGAATGGAATGATGAAAGTAACCAGATATCCTGGACAACACAACGGCAACAGCTAGACGAACACAGGAGACTACCTACGACTAAACACTTGCGAAGTTTCGGGAACTGACATATCCTCCCGACATCAAGTAAAAAAAAAAAAATTCAAAGCAGTCATGAGGACTGCCGACAGAAGTGAAAACTTAAAACTATAAACAAACTTTTGTTATTTTTGGATATACAAATTAATTGTTTGATCTTAAATTAAAACATGTAAATCAAAGTAACTATCTATAATATAAAAATGATTCGCCAAATGTGTTGGTAAGCGCATAACTCAACAACGCCTGGACCAATTTGGCCAATTTTTTTTTTAAATGTTCTTTGAAGTTCAAAGATGGTTTTTACGACGAGAAAAATTCGAATAATTGCCGGAAAAACCCTAAAACCAGCCCTTTTCTTTTTCCCATACAAACTTTTTCTAACCAAAACGAGCACTCATTGTTGTTTAAACAATGTAGGTATGTTCCTAACGTCAAAGATTCAATTTGCACTTTATAACCTCTGTACAACGTTCAATCATATCTATCAAAACAGTGTGCGTTGGAGCACAGATAAACAAAAAAAAAATAAACCGTAATCGAATAGTTCAATTTGGTCAGCTTCGCGATATTATTTCATTTGTTTTACTTTAAAATGCATCAGTTTTCAAGTCATTACATCAGTCAAACAAAACCAGCGTTACCAAAAGTATTTCATAAGTTTAAGTTTTTATTATTTCATTTCCCTATTTTAAATACGGCTTGAAGGATTTGACTCCAAGTCATATCAAATTTTAAAAAAGTTGAAACAACAACAAACTGTCAATGTCAGTGTTTTTTTTTTTTTCCTTGGATTTTAGGTTACCTACCCTAATGAGTTTGCTTTTGTCAACTTATAAACGAAACAAATTCTTACCTATATAGTGTTTTGTGCAGTATTTATTTACCTATGATCGCTAATTATTGCATGTGACAAAATAATCTATAACATAGATATGCCTCCTATTAGACGAATAAATTTAGGTAGAAGAACCCGAAATGCTACAAACCAAGCTAATTACCGATCTAATCATGCACTACAATGAAAATAAAAATTATTATGTTTCACATGATTAACATTAAAGAGATTACTTATTTTTATGTATCTTTTTATTTATATGTTTTATTTAATTATATTTCTTACTCACAACACCCTATCACCAGGGTGACAGTTCTGTTCAGGAGAATTTTTTGCCCCGACTATAAAGTATGAAGGAACAAAAAAATGTCACATTACAAATCATTTTGACAGGACTTTATTGCAATTTAATTAGGCAGTACGAAGTCTGCCGGGTCAGCTAGTTATTAATATTAATAGTAGAATTGAGAAAATACAATTATAATTTGAAATAAGAAATACTAACTTTGTAAAATATAATTGTGTAACATAAGAAAATATTTTTTGATAAAAATCGGAAACTTTTTCGCAATTTTACGAAAAAATATAATCACACAACATATTTGTTTTACCACGTTAGTAAAATAACACCTAAATTACTATGACATACGCATTGCATAGTAATTGTAGATATTAAAAAAAAATAATGATGATCTTAATATTTAGGTTATATTGCTGCAAAGACTCCGTTTTATTCTTTATTCAAATTATATATCTATATGAGAATATTAATATATTTTATACTGACGTTTTACTGCACAGTAATCGTATACTTAAGATTTAAAATAAAAATTGAACAAAAACACAACTTGAACACTAATAGGAACAGATAGAGTGTTAACGTTAACACGTCACGTGACCATATAGATGACGACTTACATTAATTTACTCCCTATCCAAACCTTCCCATAGAAGTTTTCACTTCAAAAAAGTGTGTGAGTGGAGTCCACGCGCGACAGAAGTGAAACTTCTTGCATATTAGGTATAGATAGATACAAATTATTAATTTTTAATTGAACAAGAGATAATAATTGGGAATATTAAGGATACGGGTAAAAGCTAAAAAAAATAGTAGACTAGAAGTAGAGCATAACTGCTGCATAATTTCTACCTCTCCCCTGCCGCCCCTTACCGACCGCTACATACCTATCCCCCAACCCCCTTGCCTAATTCCTATTCTACCACTAGTGCATAAGTTGGAGTGGCATCGCACTCTCCTCCTTTACCTGTTCCCCCACCACGTACCTAACTATTCCCCTCATGTGATCGGAATTTTCGTAACGCTCGAAAATTTTAACCCTCTTGGCAAAGAATTTTCACTTAAAAAAAAAATACATTTAATATTGGCTTTGTTCTACGGGTGTTTAGGACATTCCAGGGTAAATAAATAAAAACAGCAATGGTACCTCTGTGTCCAAAATGAATTTTCGACGTGTGACATCCCAGCCAACTGCGTGGTAAGAGAGTTCGTCTTCGTGGTTAAAAGACGTGTTTTACTCCTCGGCATAGCTGTTTTAACGAAGTGAGCGCCAAACTCGTCAACGTGGTTGGGGCGACGATTTAATTTCTGTAATGTCCCCTTCACTTTGCCCGAGAAGGAGGCGGGTGTGGGTGGGAGGGGTAACAATAGCGTTAGGCCCGTCTTGGAGACCTCGTTTATTAACGTAGTTAGCGCGACCCGGTGCAGTCTCTCCATCTTACGTCAAGAGCGCTCGTGCTGTGCGACACGCACAGTTTAACTTGTACACTTTTTGAGTGGACGAACTTCAATTATATATATAAATATATATGTACGTAGTGCATACCTTTTGCATAACTAGCTGGCAAAGCTGAATTTTTAACATTTTTGTGCAGTATGGATGAGCAGAACCAAATGGAATGAACAAAATAACTGAAAACGTTTGTGTTAAAAGCCAATAATGGCGGCTACTGCGTGATATGGTTTTTAATTCATTCGGAAAATATTTATTTAATTTGATTTAGCATTTCAAAAACATAAAATATTTTGATTTTTCTAAAAAACTAAGTAAATTAAAAAAACATTTTTGAAAAAAAATATAACATACCATATAGCAGTCAGTAAAATTAACCTTAAACCTAAAAAGTTCCAGTTTTATATTACTTTTCATTATTTTTGTACATACTGTACAAAAACGTTAAAAATTGTAAAATGTTTATGATATATATATATATATATATATATATATATATATATATATATATATATATATATATTCATTTTTTGAAAGTTTAGCCAATAAAAAAGTCGGCAAGTTTAACAACGTTGAACGTAAATATAAAATAATAATCTGGAACGGGGCATACACCCGTTAGGGTCCATATAGTCAGGTGTTTATCTGTGTCAGTGAGTCGGGATGATAAGGGCGACGCTCGCTGTTGCTTTTAGTGCGTTGTCGCCTCTAAACGCAAGAGTCTGAACTTGCACCCAGTCTTCTCGACGTGCATACGGTAACTATGAGATTTTGAGCAATAGCCGTAACATTATATGGCGTTTATTTTAGATTTCAGTGTAGCTAACAGTGTAATTATTTTCTGCCCCTTGTTCACATATCTGTAGCTGGCTTCCTTGATTCTAAATAAATTTAATTTCACTTTTGTGCATTAGACAACTAAATGTAATATTATTATGCACTTCGGGTATCACCAAGAAATAAAATATTCCTATTGGGCCTAAACTGTTTTTAGCGCATTATTTTCTGCATTTTCTGTACGTTTTTGGCTTGGGAAGGTTTGCCGACAGCCATATAAATGTTCGTCGTGTTAAATATTTCGCGGTATTTTAAGCCTACGCTATTAACTCTGTCGTGCTGGAACGATATACGACGCTTAATCGTGTATTGTTGGTCGTGGCATTAGAGATAGAGCCTAAACTTCCAAAAAGCCACGAGGATACATGAAACGATGCATCGGCGATTTGTTTTGTCTTTAAAAATATCTGCCCTAACGAAGGCGAATTTCCAATGTTAAACGATGGAAAAATTGTTATGGCGTAAAAATACTGCTGTAACCAGTATGGCGGATTACTCTTCATATTAGCGCTTTCCTTGTTTTGCTGTGCTCTGTTGCCAGATATCTCCAAAGAGCACAATGATATAATGTAATGAAATTTATTTGTGCTTAAATATGAATTAAATTAATGAAAATGTAGGAAATACATTTTCTTGACATGTTTTAACAAGAACTCCAATTCTAACTCCTCAGAAAACGTACTGAAGACGCCATCTTGGTTTATACCTTTTTGTAATTAATTTTTATTTATATATATTTTTTATATTTAAATGTTTTTTTTGGCCATAATACATTGTGGCCATAGGCGGCATGGCCACTTGATTTTATATTTATTTTAAGTAATTTTGAATTATGGTTGTTACGTAATTTTAGTTTTAATATTTGCCCCTTTCCTTTTTTTTAAAAGAAAGTATTGGTTTGTTATAAGTTTTGTAAATCTTATTTTTAAATATGTTTTTATATTATGTTAATTTTTACGTTAATGGTTTAGTTTCATAATATTTAATAATAACGCTTTGGACTTTTAATTAAAATACTGTGTGCGACGCTTCCCCGCTGTGAGCATGCAAATGGACTGTTCCAAGGCTATAAGGTGGTGGGGGAAATACGTCAAGGAAGGACAGAATGAGCTGTGCGGGAGTCGTCAGCTGATCGCCGTGTGGCGCGTGTGCGCTTCGGGCGTAACGGGCGCGATGATGGCTCGTGGTATTGGGCCGGGGAAAGCTCGCGAATACTTTTTAAATGAAATCAGCTGACGTGTATTGAGCATTGGGGAATACTTACGTTGTCACGGGTGCTGCCAAGAAGAAGAAGAGTTGTAACACCCCTCGTGCCTCAAAGTTGAATTATTTTAAAAGGAGCCTTGGAAACTTGCTGGATAAAAATTTAAATAAATTGATTTACCAGAGGCGACACGAGGTGGGGAACAAACAAAATTTAGGAACTTCCTGTAACAAGCAAGGAGGAAGTTGTGGGATCGTTAAAATCGATAAATAAAAACTACACGATTAACTTGATCTATAGTTTCCCTGTTTTATTTGCCCTGATGAATTATCTTGTTTCCATTATTTTACATACAAAACAAGTTGCAAAGATTAACAAACAGAAAAGCGAAAAAGGGGTCGGCCCGCGAATCTTTAAAACAATTTACATTCTTAGTTTGACATATAAACATTTGCATTATAAGTTTCACACCCAAAATTGGATGGATCCGATGATTACATTGATAATTAGTTCTATTTGATCTACATGTTCTTGAGAAAAACACTGGTCGCTGGTGGGTTGGTCATCCGCTTAAGATAGTTCGTAGCTAGGTGAAGGGGAAATGTTGAATTTACATTACCACCCGGGGTCTTCAAACGATCACGTCGGGTAGTCGAAACGTTTCTTCTAATGTGACCCACGGAACAGAAGGGGGGGGCCACGAGATGGGAGCAATCAATCTCTCCCCGTCATCGACCCTGTCTGCAACAGTCCAAATCAAACCTGATTAGAACTTGTATACAGGCAGTCTATGGGGCAGAAAATGCCCAAAAAAAATTTAAGGGAAAAAAAAGGGGGTCGCGAATTATCACTCACCAAAACAGGGGAGTTGCCCAGCACGCTTCCATCGTGGAGTCAGCCAGGATCTGGAGCTCGCGAATTGCGCGGCAGGACGCGGATGATTTCTTCATGATTAAATATAAAAGAGAAAAATTTCTAAGGCAAATAACTAAACTATGAAGACAGACTAATCTACTAGAATTGACTTGAGGGATAGCATCCCTTATACAAAGAGACTACATAGTCGTTAGCGGTCGGATGAAGTCTGTCGATTCGCCGATAATCGCTGGAGATCTGTCTGTAGGCGCGACGCGAGATGATCTGTGTCCCGCGGAGAAACGCGTCTCGTAATTAAAAGTGAAACTTGAATCAAAAGTGGAGGGGAGGACTGGGAGTCCGGACCGAAAGGTCCCGAAGTTCCCCGAGTGAGGGCCATAAAAAAAACTCTGATTGAAGTCTCGAAGCTGGTAGCATTGCGTCGACTTTAGCGCTACCTGTTGGGGGCTGTCTGAAATAAAAAAGAATCGACTCGCCCAAGGCGTCTGCTTAAACCAAGGGTTAAAGGGCGCAGTCTAGTGCTACACTCTGGCGGCCTACAGGGCAAGTTGGCTGGGTGGTTAGCGAGTTTGCCGCTAGGTGTCGCGGGGTGGTCCATCCTGGCACACACATTTTTTATGCAAGGCATCCTGGGAGACGGTCGCTGTCTGCTGGGGTTTCTGACCTGTCATTGGCCTTAGGCGAATTCTTAGAACCGAAAGAGAAGGGGGGGGGGAGAGTGCATCGACGCTGAGAACAAGCGTCCATGACGTGCTTTTCGAGGAGAGAACCTAATACGTATTCGTGACCAGACTTACTTCTCTCAGCAGCTCTCTGAGAAGTAGCGGCTTGCAGCCCAGAAGCTGCTCTATGCAGTTAGGGTCACGAAGAGAAATGATATTACAGGCTTGAGGCGTGACTGAAGGCGGGGGAAATGGTAACCAGTCTGCCGGTCAGGGATTAGGCCAGCAAAATATCCGATACGCCGATGGGAAAGGGGCTTCAGGGCACTGAGACAAAGTTTAACTCAGAGGAGTACACCAGACTAACAAATTAAAATTACACTATAGTAGACCAAATAAAATTTCCACACAAAAAAATTTAAAATCATAATAAAAATTTAAAATATATCGTGTCGAATTTACTAATTAACGGCACAGAGTTTACGCTACATTTTCCGTTGAATGCAGAGTTAATATGAAGCATTTAGCACCTCTGCTAAATTACAGCCCGCTAAACTCCGGGCCAGGAGGTCCGGGGTGTGATTCGACGTACATCGTTCATCCAAGTAAGTGATTCCGGCTCCGAACTTTTGCCCCTGTAACCCCGGGGCGTTGATTTGGACTTTGCCAAAATAAGAGTGAATAATCCGAAAAATAACTTCTGCCAAAAGACCCTGCCCACAACTTCGAGTGTATGTTCCATCGTGGTACCCATTTTTAACGAACCTTGTATCATGCTTGCCGCGAAGCGTCGTAAATTAAAAATCACCCGGGTGTAATTAAGACATTTTAGAGTGACATTTATTTTTATTAACTTTTATTTAAAAAGAATTGTAATTCATTATTTATATACATACATATATATATATATATATATATATATATATATATATATATATTTGGAGCTGCTTGTCATCAATGTCTGATTTTATTTATGGGTTTATTACAGTATTTATTTATTGGTATATACTAAAACGTGGCTCTATTAAAAGCCTCTGTAGCACTATAGGGCAAAAGGTTATAGGCATTATTGTAATCTTTTTGAGATTTTGTCTTCAATTAAATTGCCTGCCATGTTCAAGCGCAAGTAGTCCCATTAAAGTTTTTGGCATTGCAAGTAATTACGTGTTTTTCGTTTTAAATACTATTACTCTGTTCTCTTCCTTTTCCAAAAGGTCTTTGAATAATTTACTTAAAAATTTTGGGGCACTCGTTTATTGGAGCAGCGCGCAAAATAATAATTTGAAAAAGATTGGAGTGTTTAAGGCTGTTCCCAGACGGGTGTCTGACTTGTGGTGGTGTGACACAGGGGGTGTCAACCACGACAACATAATTTATAATTTACTTGTTATTAATAACAATTGTCTGCATCAAATTGTTTCTCGTGTGAAATAACAATTGCTGTTTAGAAATGATTTTTTTTTCTTTCAGCGTGTATACAATTGTAATATTTCTATAAAATACACTATTTTATGGTTTTAGGAAGATAAAAAATAGTAAAATATAAAATGTTTTTAAAGTTATTAATCGACAGCATACAATATAAGTTTTATGTTAACAAACCGGCTAGTATAAATTTGGAAAACAGTGGGACCCATTTGTTCTGTGCTGCAATCCAAGCTTGAGACAGACCATAAGCAGAAGAAAGACTGCAACAAAAGCCTCGACTAACACCGCAGGGCTTCGTATAACGTCGAGGATATACACGTACATATACGTAGACACAGCGCTCGCGCGCAGTGGATGCTACGTTCGAACCTCCATATCCCTTCTCTTCCCGGGCTGTAATCCTGGTGTACTGCCGACTGACATTCTCACCTGTTATCCTCCCTCAGGGTATTAACGTTCCCCCTCAATATTCTCCTATTTCATCCTGTCCTTTCTACCCTCCCTCCTTAACACCGCGATCCAGAGCTTTGCTCGGTTGCCACGAAGCGCTATCGGAGCTGCTGCGTACATTTTGATACCGCGACCCTCAGTTCAGCCAAGAGTGAAGCTGCTTGTGGTTTAGTGTCGGAATATTATTGTTACGAACTAATGTGGGGAGAACTGAGTTCGTAAGGGATAGCCCAAATAAGTTTTATTATAGTTTTATTAATTACTAATATTTAAATTACTATAAAATGATTGTACTTAAATATGTCCGATCACCACTCACTGGCACTTAAAAATGTTTATTCGCAAGTCACTGAATGTCTGTCTAGTTCCTCAGTTCGCACTCCTCACTGGAGCTAGGCTCAGCAGTGGCTCGTCCCTCAACTAGCGCCTGTCCACACACACAGTCTCGCGCCACTCAGTCGCACTCTCTCGATCCCGTCGCTCTGCGTCGCGCCACTCTCGAGGGGGTCTCTCACCCTCTTCGCCGATGTAGCACTTTCTTTCACTCGCGGAATTCTCTGAACTCTCGGAACTCCATGGTTTCACCAGATTTAATGGCTCTCAGCTCCTGGCGTAGTTTTTGGAACAGAAAACATCTCAGCTGCTTGACGTTGTCATTTTGTGCGAAACAACTTGTATTGCCGATCTTATCTCGTCCTCTTTCCATTTCCCTTTCTCTCTTCTTACATTTTCAACCATTTATCTCTGAAAAGAGAAAAAAATGTTTAATATTTTTATCTTGTTTATATTTTCTTGGTGGGTACTGGACGACAATGGGGTAGTCAGTACTGTACGACAGCAACGATTGCATCCCACATCCCACATAAAAACAGTTACTATCTGTACAACACAGCATGTGGCGCAAACTGCTGCAATAATCGGGACTAGTTGCCACCAGTTAATTGCATGAGATAAATTAACTCTCGCTGCCGAATGGAGCTATTGTAGCCAGTTGCAGCTTTGTAGACTCGCAGTCTCGTAGCCTTTGTTGCCATGTAGACTGTTGGCGTCATTCTATAATACCGCGTCTTGCGACTGATCATATCCCTGTGGCGAGAACGTTTCCCTGCGAAGATATCGTATCCCCGCTGATTTAAATGTCCATGCACATGTACGTCCTTTTCGTTAAACGCGTGTACATTGCGTTACAATTGCATGTCCAGTGTGTACATTGCGTGTTCATTGTGTGTTCGGTGTGTGCGTTGCGTGTTAATTGCGTGTCAAGTGTGTGTATGACGTGTTCATTGCGTTTTCGTTGCATGTATTGTGTGTTATTTTCGTTTGTTGAATGAGTGTCGTCTCGTTAAAAAATTTTTAGTCAAGACTGCAGTCAGGTTCATCATTCCAATTTACTCGGCCTGTATGAATATTTGTTGATTATTATTATGTGTGGCTTTGTCTTTTTTGTGGCATATGACCTGGGTTGGAAATTTTTCGGGGCGCAAATGTTTTTTTCGTAGGTTAGTTTTTATTCTCGTTCCGTTTTTCCTACTTTGATGCGATTCCAAATGGTAACTACTTTTCATGTACCGGGATATGATTTCAGCGACGTTTTATAGGGAAGCCTTCTTTTCACAGACGAGAGACCCACGCCCGAAGTTCCCCGAAGTTCAAGCTCACTTTTTTTTTCCGTTCTATCTCATTGTATAAACCGGTGTGGCATTACATTTTGCGGTTGATTAGGATAGGTTAGCTACATTATGAATACTTTAAAACATTGTGTATGGTTGGTTATATTAGGTAAGTATATCTACATTAAAAATACTGTAAAATCATTTTATGGTTGCTTAGCAAATAACTTTTTAATATGTAGCTATCTAGTGCTAAGAAACCGTTTAAATGATTTCACAGTATCTTTAATGTAGCTATCCTAACCAAATCAACCGTCCACAATGTTTTAAAGTATTTATAATGTAGCTAAACTAACCTTTTACAATGAACAAAATAAAAACCCCGAAGATGCACGATCGGGCGTTTTGCTCTCTCGTCTGTGAAAAGAAGGCTTCCCCGTTTTATACGTGTCAGCGGTAGAGCCAGGAAGCTACGCCCTGGTTGGGCACCTGACACTTCTGCAAGCTTGCGAATCCCACCCCGCGCGCCGTCAGACGATTCTCGTCCGGCGGCCGGTTAACATGCTTGAGTTTGGGTACTCTGACTAATCGTACGTGAATACTTTTAACTTTGTATGTTTTGGAAGTTATTTTTCTACACGAGGCAAGGAAAAAAATATATAAATTTTTCGGGTGTGTTTCGGACACATGTTCATTACCGCATGAGTGACTAGTACTTGGTGTGAGCCAGCTCCTCTGACTAGCTGTTTCATGTAATATTGATGTTTTCTTGTTATTTTATATTTAATACCTATATAATTAATCAATTTAATTAACTCTGTACTGCCTGGT
Organism: Bacillus rossius redtenbacheri; assembly: GCF_032445375.1. Taxonomy (NCBI): domain Eukaryota; kingdom Metazoa; phylum Arthropoda; class Insecta; order Phasmatodea; family Bacillidae; genus Bacillus; species Bacillus rossius. Next base: position 27,971,727 of record NC_086340.1, on the reverse strand, counting down.
ATCGAACCGTACATAAACATCCAACTATTCAATCTTACATTAAGAGACAATATTTTTAAATTAAATTCAGAAAGTTTCCGAATTTATAAATTATTTTTTTTTAATATTGTAGATATTTTTAAGATGGCGGAAGTTCTTTTTCCTAAAATTTATTTTTTTTTAATTTAAAATTTTTTCTCTGAGTTTCTAATCTAGCATTTAAAATGTGGATTTTATAGATACCGGACGATCTTCAATTTTTTTGTAAATTTTAAAATTTTCTTCGATATTTTTATGAAAACTATAGATTTTTAAGATGGCGACCGTAACGAAAATTTCAACGATTACTCTCGAGGTCATGGTCAAAGCTTCCCTTTAGAGGCTTATTGGTGGCTTGCCCATGGGAAATTTAAGCTTCATTGGGGACATGTTAAGTCTATGGCTTTTTTTTTTTTTTTGGAATATAAGGGGAAATGTCCCTCAAAACGTGAATTTTTCCCTCATGAAAGTGAAATTTCTGGGAAATTTTATGAATTGTTGAGGAATTTTTAGGAAATTTCACACTAAAAAGTGGCCGCCGTGACATAAATAACCAAGATGGCATCGAAAATCCACAACCCACAACCTGGACCCTCTTTCAGTAGCTCCATTTACTTTTTCCTGCATTATTTTGTTTTGACCTTTCACACCTAGATTCAGTTTCGAGGAGCATATTCAAGGTTCTCTTTGGGATTCGAAATCGAGATTCGGATTCAAGCAAACTGGTAATAGACCCATCACTAGTATTAAAACTTAGCTTAGAAAATGAAAACAGGTTAAATGGGTTAGAAATGTTAATCATTTACCGTCAATGGGTTTATGTAAACAAGGAGCAAAAGACTGTATTTAAAATATTTGGTAATTAATCCTCACCAACATTCAATTTTTAAAAATAAAATTTGAATGATTGTCTTCCCTACGTTATTGTTTATTATTTTATGGCAAAAGGTTACCCTCCTCTTTCATTAGATAAATTAAGTTGCGAAACATTCCCCCTTCCTCTTTATTGTTTTGATCTGATATAAGTTTTGACCTATGTTCTATGTTTTGATGCAGAGCGATGCCATCCGTTTTTATATCTGCGATGTCGAAAAAAGACATATTTTAGTACGTCTTTATAAAACTCACTGGACATATTTTATTTCTTTGGGAGATACTGCGTCCTCGGCAGAAAGCAGGATATTGGACGGAGGCACAGGAGCGCGTCGAACCGAACATAACACAGATCTGGTCTCAGGCCGTTGGACTCACCTTAACTTCGCCCATAAAAAAAATTTCGGGGGATGTTTGTAGGTAATGAAAACTCTACCGACCCGAAGTAAACGGGATATCCGGGGAGCTCAAGTGTTCGTAAATACGAAGCTTACGAACCCATAGTAAAGGCGTAGTGAGAAGATCTTGAAAAAAACGCGACGTGAAATACGACCTTTTTATATTGTGAAGTTATTTTTCTATAACATATTTTTTTAACCATAGTAAACCATTTCATAAAGTAAAATACTATCTAGGGTGTGGAATCTATTAGTTACTTGTAAAGTCGTTAAAAAGCAAACTGTTACTTTTTCAGATAACGGTGTAATATTTCTTTATATTACTTCTGTTATTAAAGTTTTTGTTCTGTTGTTTGTATGGGTGTATTGTTAATAGTTCTCTCCATCAGATTTAATTCTGTATAATTTTTTTTGTTGGTTTCACAATTTACTCTTTCTAAATTACTGAGTCTTTGGAGGCACTGACAGACAGTTCCAAGACTATAGATGTGTACAGACTTTGAAACAGTCCTTTATATAAGCCTAGCTTAATTCTACTTATGACTAAGAAGAAATACGTATTTAATACGGGTGAGCAACAGAGAAAATGTCTGTTGCTATGTGAACTAGTGATACGCCTGCGTGGAATTTGTTCTATAAGTATATGGGATAATCATAAGCCATGATTCATTACCGCAACAAAGGAAAATGTTTACTTTCAATAAATCATTTTTGAAAGTGCTGCCAATAATTTTATGCGGGATTTAATTAATTAATTATTGAACAAATTTTGTGGTCTCCGAATGTGACGTACGTCCTCGAAGAAGCGTGACCAAGTAAGGGTCCAAATAGTTTGATGATTTGGGGTCTAAATTTACAGAGTTATCATAAAATATCTCCAATTCACACTCCGTAACAACCAAATCGTAAATCCTTTAGTTCGAATTGTTTCGAGTATGCCTTTAAAGGTACGGATATAACATAAGTAAAAAATTATAGTGGTGTGCAAATTGGTTAGTACAGTTAAAACTGTGCAGTTAAGGCACTTAAAATACCAACTTCGGATTATTTACGTTTTATAATGAATCGCGACAAGAATGCTTTCATTTCGAGAGTTGTTATATTTCTTCCAATTATGATACATTATGACCAAAGTTGAACACGCAGGAATACTATGATTCACAGGTCCTCGTGCACACAGCAACAGCAAACAAATTTTGAAAGTTACCGAGTGAGAACATCTCCGCTCTCTGTTGACGAAACACATTGGTTGTACCAAACTTTATAACAGTGATCATCCTAACTGTTTATAGAAATAACCAAATCTTAAGACAATCCGTTTTCCTTCTTATGGATCGTTTCACACATAGAAAATAGTAGGTGCTTTTACTAAACTAAACCTATAAAATAAAAACATTTCCAAATTCACTATAACAACAGTTTTTATTATGAAAGTAATAAGGGATATTAAATATTTATGTTATTACATTTCACTTTAGAGAAGACGGTACAACCATACTTACAAACGACCATAATACGCAAATATTTTGTTTTAATGTACCTATTTTTAATATAAAAAACATTTTAGTTTCAATTTCGTAAATTTTGAAAAAAATACGTAAGTGTGTGGGCTATACAATTATATCTTGCAAAAATTAAATTTTACTGCCTCAACTTTTTTTTAAAGGAACTTGCAGTTACTTTTAGCTGTGAGCCATTTGCAAGGGCCTAACCAAGTCAAAACGGAACAGAGGGATTCAACCTCGTTTATGGGAAGAGGAAGATCTTTTTATTCTTTGTGCCATTTGTTAAACAATAACAAAAGGCAGAATATAATTTATTAAAAACAATAAAACTACAGTTGGTGAGGATTAGGTGTGTAACTAAGAGTTGCGAGTTTCATAAGCTTATTATAAGTGAATTCCCGAGTTTTGTAGTCGTTGCGACTTCTCACTGTTGATACAGTGTCTCTATTAGGTAATTAGGTTCTTTCAAACTGGTGGAATACAAACAACAAATTTTTTCATTTATTTTTCCTTCAGAAAATTGTAGTTTATTTAAGTTTTCCTTTTGTATTTTATTTTCCAATCTACTGCCCTCTTGTATATGCATTTTGCTAATTTTATTTAATTTTATTGAATGGCTTTGTAAATGTTCGAGTTGGGCGTGAAACGAATGGCTGCCTTGTAAAATTAATTGAAAACATGAGTTATCTCTTTTGAGCAATTTAACTACTTGTAACTTGGCCACGTTATGACTCATCGGTGCGCAGGGTAGCTGCTTGGGTGTTGGGCTGTGAAGTGGTTAGCTTGAAGTTGACTTGACGTTATGGGCTGAAACCTCGCTGAAGTACTTTCGGAGCTTTAGGAAGGGGGGGGGGGGGGGTTGGCACTCGAAACGAACTCCCGAGTAACTTGGCCAGCTCGTACAGACGATAAAAATAAACTCTTCGTGCTTCATTAAGTTGAGAGGAATTTCGTAAGTACTCTAGCAAGAACTGTAACTTATGCGTCTTTAGAAAAAAAAAGTACATAGCTTGTTTACCGAGGGCAACTTCAACTTATATCGCAATGAACGCCCCAGAAATGCTTCTTGAGTTTCGGGGTCACTTCTGAAGCTCTTTTGTGCTCCAAGCACATGAAGGATAAGTTAACGAGAAATTTATAAAACAGTGCTACAAACATCACCAACCAAAATTCATAACCAGTAATGACTTATTCATCGTGAAAAATTTTTGGGAGTATAAGCTTGTTAGCAAAAATCACTAACAGTCTAGTACTATCAAGGTTGGAAGAAATATTTCCCAAATAAAGTTCTTATTTTCAGACGAATTAGGGACATTCTGTTTTATATCAGCTGCTTTTTCACTGGCCCTTTCAAGAACCATTATAAGCTTATTTCTACAGACACGCCAGTAAGAAGATAAACTTTTCAGCTATTGAAACAAAACAAAAAATTATTTCCGTGACATATCATCCCTAGTATAACGTCAAGAGAAAGTATATAAATGATGTAAAGTAATTTTAAAAATATTTTTACCATGTGTATTTTTAGTATCGGTTGTAAGAATGTATTGTTACTTGTGGGACAGAAGGTTCGAAATGAATAGTCCAATTGGTTAACTACAGTTTCATTTACTAACTACTATTAATTTTCAATACTTTAAATATCTGTCTACAAATTAATCACTCTTTGGTTCAGTCCACGGTTCACTCTCGACACTGGAGCACGTCTCGTCAGTGGCTCTCTCTGCTGTCCGTCTCTTACCTCTCTCTCTCTCTCTCTCTCTCTCTCTCTCTCTCTCTTAGGTAACACACGGCCTCGCACTACTCACTCGTCCGTCGCACACGACACAGTGCCGATGCACCAGTCTCCGCAATCGAAGTCCGTCGTTCGTAATCCGTTTTTGCTCACCAAGGGGTCACTAGCTCTCTTCACTTCACTGCCACGGAGTCTGGAGTCATCGTTCTTTCAACCCTCAGCCCATTTCTGGAATGGTCTCGCATCCACCTTTGAAGTGTCGAGACACCCGAAGCTCCCAGAACATTGTCGTCCTAGTTAAGCCACTTCACGCGGGCGGGGCTCTGAGAACTCACCGAAACCCTCCAGATTCCGGGGGGAGTGAAGTGGCGAGGCGCCGTTGCTAATCGGATCAGGCGTGTAGTGGTAATTGGACTGCGCCCCACACGCAGACGAGCGCGCGGGTTGGCTGCTGAGTTGGCTTACCTCGTTGCCTCGCATCCACGATCCTCGAAACAGCATATTCTTGATGGTGCAGTTGCTGCAGATTGAGCTCGTACAACAGAAGCCCTCGAGCTCCAATCTTAATCCACGAAAAGCCACGGAATATTTATTTTGTCGTCTCTCTCTCTCTCTCTCTGTATCTAATAACATCGCTGTCAACTATCGTAGACCATAGCAGATTACTTCACACGATTTCCCAGCGTTGTTCTTCGTGTGTGTGCGTGTGTGTCTGTGTCTGCCACTGATGACCTTGAGGCCAACAGGCGAAACACCAAAATAAATTGAACATTATTTAAAATTTTACTTTGCAAAACTCATTTTGTATAATTTGTAAGTAAGGGCAAGGTTTACATGGTAGATTTCGATAAAATTTAAAAGTGTGTCAACACTGAAAATAACACCGAAACGCTGTTATATTCGTGGGATAAAAAAAACCTTTATTCTTACTAAAATCACTATGATTATAATAATATTTTATCTAAAATAATATTAATACTATTAATTTTGTGTGTAGATTGTTGGTAACCAAAAATTTTGACTTGTAATGTCAACTGTCCTAACTGTCCTAACTGTCCTAACTGTTTCATTATAGTTTCTGATATGTAGGCTAATTAAAAAACAAATTAAGCCAAATTGTTTTTGTTCCAAGTAAAAATGGGCATATACTTCTATCAAAATATTTTGTTGAAAAAAGTATCAAATAACCTAGCAATTTGAGAAAAAAAAAATTGTTTTTGTTGTGTAACATCTAGACTCTCGGTATACGGCATTTGGTAGGATGTAATTTCGTGAATGGAACGGAAATGTGTAACTACGGTGTACAGCTATCTATGGCGGATGGCGCGAACCAAAAATCACAAAGCCAAAGGGACACTTTGTAGTACTAACTGTTTACTGAATTTTAACAGTATGGGCAGTATGTATTTCAATAAAATTCCTTGTCGAAAATCGGACTCAAACCAAAGAGTTAAATATATATATTTTTTTCAAGTCTTCTCAGCTTTTATCGAAGCTTTTCGTCATACAGTTTAACATTTCGCTCTGCAAATGAAATGATTAGATATTCGACGTAGCTGCTACAGCAGCGAATCCTAGCGACGGGTGTGAAACTACGTCAGATTCGCGTCCAGAAATTTAGTTGAAAACACAATTTTCGTAATTTTTTTTTTTTTTACGCTCTGCGTTATTTTAAAGAATCCTGCGTTTGGATTTCGTGTGCGGGTGTATTTGCCACGTGAGAACACGTGAATTTGCTCGCACCCGAAGGTTAGCTGTTTCACTCATCGCCGGCGAGCACCCGAAAAGACCTCGCTGGCATTTATTTGTTGTTTTAGATTTGTCCTGGTCCCCGGGAACAACCGAGGGGATTGGAAGGGCCGCGATTGTCGTTCCCTCGGGAGGGAGGGAGGGAGGGAGGGAGGGAGGGAGGGTCGCACGTCCTGCCGCCGGTGTATCGAGGAGGGCGCCAGACAGCGCAGAGACGTATGGGCCCACTTTGCCGTTAGTCACGCGCGCGTGCTGAATGCTGAGAGCGCTCTCCGGCGACCGTCCGTCTCCATTGCCAGGCGAACCCGTGCGAGTCGCACGAGAATAACAAACCATGTATATATATCCGGCTCCTCCCGGGCTAAACACATCACGTCGTAATACAAGGGACATCACCGCCGAGTTTCAAATCTGTAGGGCACGTACTTGAAAAACGGATTTTTTTTTTTTTTTTTTTTTTTTTTGTTCTTTAACGTCCCCACAAAATATTTTAAAGCTAATTGTTGGGGAAAAACCCCCGTTAAATTGTAATTTTTAATATCCGCGCAACCCCATTTGAAAACTGATTTCCGAAAGAAAAATAAACACGTTCTCGGTTGATGTGTATGTACAATAAGTAGAGACCGGAAAAATTCGCGGGTTCAGTGACCTGTAGGATGAACTCCATAGTTCTAGGTACACGCGGTCAAATGTCACCCACTCATTGGCTGCTGTCTTGTGAGACGTCCAACGTAGCAGCCTGTGATTCGATAAAGCTTTGGTTGGGTGTTTCTAATTGGCCCAGAGTCATCCAGGTGAGTTGTGAACCAATAGCAGAGGCAGCACTGAGGTATAACTATTTGTATTTTAGCCTATCGCGAAATGAATTCACGAATTTTTCCGGTCTCTAACAAGTAGGAACATCCCAGCCATGTTTCAAGTATGCAAAACAAAAACACAGAGGTACTTTTAAACGAGAATTTAGAGTTTTGAATCCCCCTGTAATTCCCCTTGGTAGTTTATTTTCGTAAAATCCGATCCTAGCGGATGCCTATTTGTGGCAAAAAGAATATACGTAGCAAATTTCAAGTCAGTGTATACTATAGTTCTGGAGAATCCGTGATGGGTGTATCAGGGAGTGGTATTTAGCTTCTGTAAAGATATTTATTTGTGTATTTGTTAAGCACCAATTAACTTGCATAATACAAAATTCTATCGGGAAAATTGCGCCCTCGAATGGAAAATGGAACCATTGCGACCTCACAAGAATAGCAATACAGCGGTCGACAAAGGGGAAACATCGCTCTCACAAAAAAGTAAACGTGAGATATTTGTCACAAAGACCTGAAATAATTAAAGTTATCAGAATTTTTATTGATTTTGGCTATTTTCGACCGCAGTATTCCTACAATCTCCGTGGAAACGGATATTACATTGTTAATGATTTATTCACTTTCGGATTTTAATCCAGTGTTTCTTTAGTTATGTTTTCCTTGATATTGCCACTGAATTGGTTAAATAGATTAGTATTTAATTGCACTTTCAAAATTGTTGAAACCAAGATTGCGTTTTTGGTTTATAATTATTCATGTTATCTTAGTTGTGGAAATTTTATCATTACTACATTTTCAAAATTCTATTTTTTTTTTTTTCGTTCGAGGTGCTACGTGGTCTATTAAAGAAGGCCATGTATAATGAGATTCTTGTTTTCTTCCGTAGCGAAGCGCGGATACATCAGCTAGTAATTTAATAGAACGTGTCAAGTCAATAGTGTCTGTCATAAAAGTTTCCCCTGTGAGTTCACGGTGTCTAGTATAGAAATAATTTTTGAAGTGAATCTTCTTTGTTAAGGGGGGTACCATTTTCGAGCGTTACGAAAATACCGATCACACGAGGTGAATAGTCAGGTACGTGGTGGGGGAACCGGGGAGACCTAAGATGCACATAAAGTTCTGCCATTCCCGATTACACCCGAACAATTCACCTTCGGCCAACTTCGGGATTTGTTTTATTTTTGCGCAGGAAAAATGAATTCAAATATTAAAAGTGGTCGGTTAGGTGAGCTACATTAAAACACTTTAAAACACTATGGACGGTTAGTAAGATTAGTATAGCTACATTAAAATAACCAGAGAAATATAAATATATATAAATAAACCCGAGGTTGGCCGAAGGTGAATTGTTCGGGTGTAATCACGGTCTAAGAAGGGGAGGTCTGGACACTCGCCAGATAAGTGACCACTTACTGTCTCCATAGTTCGTTCGACGTCCGCTATTCAACTCTAGCGCTAGGTGTCTTGCGGTGAAAATATATCACTAGACGTTATTATGAATTTGTCAATTCTCGTGAAAAACAAACAAGGGGTAAATAATATACGATAGAACGATAGTTTAAAATCATCGCCGGAGGACGCACAGTAACGTGATAATCGGGCATAGGGCCACGTTTCCGCAACCTAATATGTTAATATCTATAAAACTTAAAAAAAAATACACTCGTTTAAAACGGTAATTTTATGCAAATTACTGGAAATATCACAATGCCGTTTTGCATAATAATCAGGAATCATGTAAGGAAGTAAAAATAAGTTTTTTTTTACTTTTTTTTATTTCCATGGTGGCCCTCTACTCCATAATTACAAACTTAGAGAGTTACGACACTATTTGATGCACTGCAATGAATTTTAATTTAATTACACTATATTTTTACATTTAAAATTAAAGGCTGAATCAAATTACATAACTTGGCTGATTTACGTATTTGAATAACAATACCAAACCTGCATTTACAATACATTATTTGCTACACAAATAAGTGCCATCGTCAATGTTTTGTGTCTCATGTCAAGGGTTGACGCTTCAGCTTGGGTGCATAGTAGGGACGTATTTTTTTTAATTTACATTGCATTACAATATCCAAATAAAAAATATATACGTTTTTATAAGTTGTCGAAAACAAACAAGACGCACATTCACAGCAAGAAAAAATAATTGCTTCGACCACATGAATGCACAGGTATTGTAATGTAAATTACAAACGGCGATTACTCCTAAACGAGTTGGAATTCCGTATCTGCGCCTTTTGAAATAACAAAGGAAAGTTTAGAGCACTGAATAAAAATTTTTTGGGATTTTTATTATTTTTTTTTTAAGGAAGAGACCGCACTCGTTTTGCAAATTATATATTTTAATAAAAAATTGTGTATTGTCAAACTACTTACAAACAGGTATTATCAGGGTTGTGCTGGCCATTAATAAAATTCGACATCATACATTCCATTTTTAAAAAAGTCGGGCCTATACAAAAATAAGTAATCTTTAGACTACATTCATACAAATAATAAAATTTAACTTACTATTCCAATGACGTTTACGAACTGACCTTTGTGTTCCTTTTTTTTGTGAGAATGTCGTCTTCCACAAAATGTTTTTCGTATACATAATGGGATCTTTTAAGTACAAACTTGTCTCATTGAATTGCTTTCTGCCACAATTGCCTAACATTGTCATCATTGGGAACTCGGAATATTGCAACTTTCTCGTCCGACTTTGCCTGATAATATGTTTTGCACCCAGGTGCAACACAATGGTTAGGCATTTTCACAATTAAAATAATATACGCTTATTCTCTTTACTAACAATCAATGCTCCTTGCTCACAATGAAGTTCCCGGCTTCCCGCAAATGCCAATGTGGAAACTGTACTTCGTAACCTAATTTACCTAATTTATGAAATAATTCCCAAACTTATAAAAAATAAACACATCCAATTTAATACTGTATCGATATCTGGAGATGAATGCATTTTTAACATTTAAATGAACATTTAAATGATTATTATGTTGAGTTGTTCATAACAACAAAGCTTAAAATACCACCGCAGAACAACCAGCGCTACAGGTCAGATGGTGGAGCGGAGCGGAACTACGGAGACATTAGGTGTGCCACTTTTGCATGCTGGCCTGATTGAGGTGTGTCCAGACCTCCCCTTCTTAGACCGTGGGTGTAATCGAGAATGGCATAACTTTATGTGCATCTTAGGTTTCCCGGGGAACCGGTAGAGCAGGAGAGTGCGTCAGCGGCGACGCCACTCCAACGCATGCGCCAGCGGTCCAATGGGAACGGGGGAGGGGGGAATGGGTACTTAGCATAGCATGATGTATGCTAGTTGTAACGGCCGGAAGGGGATATGGCAGGGAGAAGTAGAATTGACGCAGCAGTGATGTTACGGAATTCTCGTAACGCTGCTTGTGTTCGTCTACCCAATTTTTTTAATTTAATTTGTAGTATCTATGATTTATTTATTTGTGTGTATAAAAGTTATTGATTTGTTCAATTATCTTTATGGGTGTCATTTTTATGTGAACAGTTTGGTTTAAAATGTAAACAGATGCACAGTCTTAAGAAATTAGCTTTATTAGGGTAATTAATTTTTTGGTATGTGAACACTGTGATTTTTAATGTCATAAGGACTAAATGACTAGTGAAATAGACAGTATCAGTGTAATTTGTGTTCGATTGTAGTGTTATTTGTTGTATAATTTTATTCAGTTGGAGATTGTGAGATAACATCATGCTTAAAAACGATAAAAAGGCAGAAGTAGATAAGAAGTACCTATTATCAGAGCCAACCACCAAAAGAAGCGCCAAAAGTGCTAGTGAACAAATGCGAGAGTACAGGGCGTGGAAAAAATGCTTTATTTTTATTTGTTTGAACCCGAATCCTTACTATACTCATTTATTATCGCTTGTTCAATCAAAATTTTTAATGATAATGTATCCGTATCTATACCTGATAAGCAAGAAGTTTCACTTCTTTCGCACGTTCACTCCAAGCGCACACTTTTTTTTTGCATAGGTAAAAACTGTAATAATTCTGTCAATAGACAATATATATTTTTTTTATCTCCGATATCAAAATGTCGAAACCAATACGCAGTCTTTCGTTTTCTCACTTACCTTTTTTTTCGGAAATGGAAAAGAAATATTTATGTAAAATTACAGATATTTGTAAAATTGTACGTTTATATGATAACGACTGACTGATCACTGCAAACTATTGTTCGCAGTAATACTAGGTTCTTATTCTTGGCCCGAGCATTTATGCTTTGTGTTGTCCCAGTACTCCAATAATTGAATTTACTTGTTAACCGTTCCATGAATATATTTTTTTCAGTATTAAACTGCGCGAATTTAATATCATAATAAATCTAAATAAAGCCCAATTATTAATAATAATATTATTATCCATGATTTGAAATTTAAAAAAATTATGCTTTAATGAAACATAGATTAAAATAAATAAATTGAAAAACGTAATTATTCATATATGAAAAAATAACCGCAGCCATGGGTGGTACAAAGTAAAAATGTATTTCTTGGCAAATGGTTTCCAAACGGAATCTTTTGTGAAAGTACTGGAAATTTTTTTTTCCCCGTGTGCAGTTCCCTACCAATAACGCATTAGCAGTGAAATGCGTGGCAGTTGGTGATCGAAGACGCTGCCCGGAGGGAAAAGTGGGAAGTCGACGGACCCGGGGAGAGCATCCTTCCTTGTGACAGATGAATGCCTTGCCGGGGGATGACGCCGAGACTTTGGATTGGGGGGGAGTGTGGAGGGGGGGGGCGTGGAGGGGGGAGGGGGGGAGCGAGCGCTGAAGGGGGGAGGGTGGAGCGGGTTGAGCAGAAGGGAGGGGGGAGCGTGATGTGTGGAAGGGGGAAGGTGGGAGCGGGATGTTGGGAAGGGGAAAGGGATGGGTGGAGGGGGAAGGGTTGTGTGGGAGGGGGAATGGGGTGGCCCACAGTTCCGTGAAGAAGCAGCTTCGGGAGGAGAAGTTCTTGAGGAAGGCGCACTCGGAGAACTGGAGAAAATAAGTCGTACATCACAAGTTTTACAGAGACAGCGCCAGCAGTCCGATGCCGTGCGACCAGTAGGAAGAGGAGCTGAGGGGGGCAGTTAGTGTTACAGCCGCGCTCACCGATAATGCGACTTCCCCGTCAATCTCCTGACGGACCTTTTACCGCCATGCAGATTTCCCGTCTCGGTCCGCTCCATCGATCAACCGATTCCGCGGACATAAAGAGTAAAAAATAAAACTGCGATCACAACTTTCTGCGTGGCGGAACGTGGAAATGTGAGCGAGTCTTTCAGTACTTGCCAGAGAGGTATGTAACAATAAATATATGCAAAATTTGTGTTTTCAACTACATTTATGAACGCGAATCACAAGTAGTTTCGGATCCGCCGCTAGAATTCGCTGCCGGAGCAGCTACGTCGACTATTGAATTGTTTGATTAGCAGACCGATATTTTAAACTATATAATGAAACGGCTCCAATAAAAGCGAAATATACTTGAAAAAAATACTAAATACCGGCTTTACGACAAAGAGTTTTATTAAAATACTGCCTATCTTGTTCAAATTCGCTAAACAGTTAACTTTGAAAGTTTCCCTTTGGCTTTTGTGAACTTTAGTTCGTGCCATCCGCCACAGATGGTAGCACCGTTTCATGCTACTTCCGTTCCATTCATGAAATTACTCCTACCAAATGCTGTATACCGAGAGCTCAGATGTTACAAATAAAAAAAATGCATGGCAGGTTATGTGCGAAGTCGGTTCATAATCAAATTCTTACGTATTAATTTCAGCAAATGAAATTTTGCTATTCATCCGTCACTTAATGGTAATTTTCGTAAAAAAAATTAACTATCTGGTAATTATTTCGCGACAGCTAACCAGCTACCTGTAAAAACAACTTTATATTTCATAAACTATTTTAAGTTGTAATAGATTATGTAAATAATTAAATGAGTATTTTTTCATTTACATTTAATGCTACTTACGTTTCACAGATAAGTGGAGTGATTTATTTGTAAAGATAATACCTGAGCAATTTAATGTCTCGTCAAATTCTTGCCACCATTTATGATAGAGAAATAACACCTATTGATAGCCCTTGATGATGGTTGCAACAATACACGCCGAAACGTTGGGTGCATCATTATTTTCAAGGAGGTGAATTCAATGCAGAAGCGAAGAAGAAGTTTGTGACTTAGGCCACAAAAGCCTACGATCTAGAATGAAGTAGATTAATGTTTCCTATCCGTGAAATTCTAGATACTTTTGCTGCTTCAGTAACAATCCTTGGCCTTCAAACTTCTAAATTACCACAATTTTGTTCTAGGTTTTGATAACGAACTTTAATTCCTACACGCGCAAGTATGTTTTTTGATTGTGTTGGTGACAACATTTTCAAACAATCTCATTTGTTTCTTTGCACTGAGGAACCGGCAGACAGACAGCGGAACGTAAATACAGTGTGAACATTAAAGCATGTTCCAGTTATAAAATTAAATGGTATCAACTGTAAGCGTTTTAAAAAGTGGGTCAAGGTCACAATTGAATAGTAACTCAAAAACGTTTCATAAAAGCGAATGCGCGAGTACTGCTTGGTTATTTTCTCGCTTGCAGTCTCAAGTCAATAGTGTGTAGCTGTGTTTAGTATTGAAATGTTTTTTTTTTTTTTTACGTGTTAACAACTGTAATATTTCTGTCATTAGTCAGTATGTTATTTTTTTTAATCTCCAAGGTATCAGATTGTTGAAACCAATACGGGTCTTTCGTTTTACAAATGGAAACTTTTTTTTTAGAAAATGGAAGAGAAATATTCATTTAAAATTGCAGATATTTGTAAATTTGTACATTTACCCAAAATCATCGAGACGACAGAACTCCTCCACGTTCACCTGACATAACGCCATGTGATCTTTTTTATTTTACTTTGGGGCTTTATAAAAGATTCTGTCAACGTTTCGCCGCTACCGAATGGTTTTTCAGAGTTCAGACACAGAATTCCATTAATCCGGACGTGTCAACCAAAATGTGGGAAGAAATGGACTTTAGGTTGGATGTTGCAGTATAACTAAAGGTGCAAATATTGAATAGTTGTTGTTAGAAAAACTAGGTTATTTTACCTTCAATTTCTATGAACGATAGCATGACGGGCACGGCGTGATGGACGCAAAGCGAATAAAACAACATTTTAACAAATCACGTTGCGTTCCGCTGTAAACATTTTCACATAAAATTTAAGAAGAACCGTTGTTTGAAAGTTATTTAGCGACCTTCGTAAATTTCTCGTTTTTTTCATAAACTTACAGTTATCTTCGTGAATTTACGGATGCAAAGTTTTCTTTATTTGAAAATGAATCCATAAGAATAATCTTGGTATACAAGAAAAAATTCAAAAACTGTTTAAAAATCATGCAAAATTTATTGGTTCAACTTGTGCATTTACCCTTTTTATACAGTAAAAATAGAATTCGGAAGTTGGTAATATCTACGAAGATACAGTCAACTGAGAATAAGAAGAACTCTTCATTTATTTGAGGTGAATTCATCTTTGACAAGTCCGTAAGTTTCCTATAATTTTTAACAGTGCAGCGCGACAAATTTCTTCACGCGTGACAGACTCTCCAATAAGAAAGATGTTTATATTTCCATCGCGTTGCCGGTAAAATGTTATAGAAATGAGTCTATCAATTTTGTTAGACTGGTGCGTTGGCAATAATATTATTATTCTGTTTTTTATTTTAGGTTTTATTTAATAAATAGATCTGTAAATTCTTGTATATGTGTTCACACTGAATTTTTTTCCTTCCGAGAATGGTAAATTTAATTTTAACAATTTTCTCTCAAACATCAAAATTTAAAAAAATAAAATTGTAAGAAAAAACCTCTTGGCTGAGGGCGCTACAATTTTCGAGCGTTACGAAAATTCCGATCGCATATGGGGAATAGTTAGGTACGTGGTGGGGGAACCGGTAGAGGAGGAGAGAGCGTCAGCGGCGACGCCACTCCAACGCATGCACTAGCGGTCGAATGGGACTTAGACAAAGTGGTTGGGGAGATAGGTACGTAGCGGAGCATGCTGTATGCTAGTTGTAACGGCCGGAAGGGAAGACGGCAGGGAAGACGGCAGAAATGACGCAGCAGTGATGGTACGGAATACTCGTAACGCTGCTTGTGTTTGTCTACCCCTCAGTTTTCGTGACGGCTGACGATTGACGCTGCCGTATTTATTTTATTTTATTAAAGTATCTAAAATTTATTTATTCGCGTTGAGAAAGTTATTGATTTTTGCAATTAACTTTATAATTATAAAAAAATTTATAAGTATAGTGTGATTAAATATGTAAATACATTATATCTATCTACACCTAATAAGCAAAAAGTTTCACTCTTGTCGCGCGTAAACTCCCAAGCACACACTTATTTTTAACATCGACACCTGTCGTATGTTCGTTGGATATGAAATGAAAAGAAACATTTTATACATGTCCACTTTTTGGCAAAATTCACTCTTAACCATAAAGTTGACCATCGTTTTATGTTCTTTCTATAGGCATACAGCACTAAGATCTACTATATGACAAAAATTCACAAATTTTGGGTATAAAATAGTTCAGTACGTAAGTAAGGCACTATTTAAATAATTTTAAACTACTCTCTGAAAAATATGGTTTTTGAAACATAGTGTCTTATGCCTCCGAGGTGTACATATACACTCGTTTATTTAAGTTTGTCGCGCGGGTAAAATATGCATATTCACAATAACACGACATAATATGTCGTCGCATAACGTCTTTCGCGCAATTGTGATTCCAGAATAAAATAGGGCTTAACGTCTCTTACGCTTGGCGCAAAATATGCCATATAAATATGGGTCTTAATCTCAATACTTGCAGAATAATGCGATTAATTGTAAATGCCTCACAATGAGCAACTTATTGTATGTGGTATGTTGTGTGTTGTATTGGGTTTGTGCTGTGTTGTGTGCTGTTTTATGAGTGTGTTGTATTGTTTTTGTGTGCTTTGTTGTTTGTGGTGTGTTGTATGTTGTGTTTGGTGAGTATATGGTATGGGTGTGTATGTGTGTGTGTATGAACAAAGGACATTGTCTACCAAGGACTGCACTAGCACGTATCACGTATGCCTCTACAGTAATCCATCACAGTCAGCCTTGTACATTGACGTAGAGCAACTCGTGCGATACATGAGCTTGCGGCCAAGTGTGTGGAAGCAGAAGGGAAGGGAACATACCATTATTTTCCAGCTTGTTACGCGAATATGTATGATGCTTGGTTGTACACAATAATTTTTGATGAAACCAACATGACTGCATTTACTTATGAATGATTAATTATTGTGTTCGCAGTGAATATTGGGAATAGGATCCACATTTGTGTGACATATTTCTGCTCCAAATGACGTAAGGAATAATTCCTGTGAGTTGCGGTAAATCGTTGTGAATCATCACACGTTTAGTTGCTGTGGTTGTAAGCCCGAATTTCAATTACAGTGCATAATAGGAGCTCTGGGGAATATTTTCTGCCCGTCATCTCAGTCTGAAACCACACAACACTCTTCTCAAACGTAGTATGGGATGCACCCACAACAGTTAAAAAAATACGAAATCAAACTATTTTATATTTAAATGTCTTAACTGAAATATAATTGATGATGGAAAATCTGATATCAGCTGCAATGCACTATATTCGACAGCACACACTGGCCATGCTTTCAAATATCATTGGCGTGTTATTGCATATTATTTATTTAAAAGTTCAAAACTATTTTACTATCCTTGGCCTGTTCTGGTGTGTGTTTCAGGTTTGTTGGCTAACAGATAAACAATTACCTAATAAAATGCCAATGATCTATTAAATCTATTTCAAAATAAATGAAAGATGGCTGAAAAATGTACAATAAAATTAAAAATTTCAAATTCGTACAAGCGTTTTGCTCTACAAGGGTTAGTAAATATATTTGATCTTTTAGAAACGTAAATAATTTGGTTTGGTAGTCATGCTGTTCATAATTATATTTTTCAATTAAAACAAATCGTATTTATACTAACCTAAATTTTTAATTATATTTTCTTCTAATGTAACATCATTTCTTAGCTATTTTACAGTCACACAAATGCAAGGGTAGTATAATTTAATGCTGGTGTTTATTTTACGCCATCACGTAAGTAGAGTAAACTTACTTAAGGGGTTATGTTCCATTTCAGGTCATTATTGTATTTTTACGTTTAGCACGGTTACACTTTTAGACCTTTATAGTGGCTGTGCTTCAACAAAATTTAAAAAACACATAAAGTGTATACTTTTTGCATAATTGGCAAAGTTGAATCTTTAACAGTTTGGTGCAGTATGGATAAGGAGAACCAAAATTAATAAAAAAAACTGAGAATTTTTGGTATTAAAGGCAATTCTTGTGGCTACAGCGTGGAATGTTGCAAATTTATTTCAAAGAAAATTATTTTATTTTACTTTACCATTTAAAATCATAAAACTTCTGAGGATTTTAAAAATTTAGCTAAAATTAATTTTTTTTTTCTGGATGAAATTAAATCATATCAATTTACTAGCCAGTAAAACTTACTTTAAACCTTAAATGTTTCAGTTTTATATTCCATTTAATTATCCTTGTTCATACTGCACAAAAACGTCAAAAATGCAACTAATCAAACAAAAAACATGCTGTATGTGTGTGTGTACATATATATATAAATTTTTATGAAAGTTCAGCCATTAAAAAAGTCTGCAGGCGTGTAACGTAAATGTGCAATAATGACCTGGAACAGGACATACACCTTTAAAGCAATTCATTTGACGCTACAATACTGTAGTAAGACATGCCGGATATTCAAAGAAGTGAGTAGTCGCAGCAAGAGGGTGGGTACTGCGGCTGTCGAGATCGGGTAGGGTTGTTGTAGTCCTCAGAGCCAGTAAGACAAAGATTCGCCACTCAATGCTATAACTAACGCTCTTATTTTCTTCGGAAACCAGCGAACTTTGCGGTATTTATAAGCAATCCCACAACATAAAAATCGTTAAATTTTCGAAAGTAAAATGTTGGCAACTTTTTTTTGTGTTGTTTTCCTTTGCAGGGAATATTCAACATACATGTTTTCACAATATATATTTTGCAATACGGTACAACCAGACCACTATGTCAAAATGCTTTTATCTGTTATTTCGAAAATCAAACACTGCATGGCCGCAAGTTATGAGAGTTGAAAATCACAACCTCAGTTTCATTTGGAAAAAAAAACATGTGCACATGGCAACTACCAAGATAATTCCACTTTCTCAAAAAATTGTTTTCAATCATACTCAATATGCCACTCCGTTAATTCAGTGTTCCATAAATTCGGAACTTAGGATGTATGTAAAATTACTTTTTTTTTTAAAATTTCAATTATATTTAACGAAAGTCTATGTTTCATTCATATTTAAAAACTTAATTTCTGATGTTAGTATTTCTCAACCACACAGATTATTTTAGTGGTCATATTCCGCCAGTTCAGTAGCGCTGATGTAGTCGCACTGTTAGGTTGGCCAGTTGAAGAGCTCCAGGCCTTGCGAGAGTCCCAGGAGACGACCTCTCGCCCCAGCCATGGGCCAAACACACCTGCGGTACCTTCAGATTCTTTGTGAGAGGCCTTATTGTTAGAGAACGGAAAAATTCGCAAATTCATTTCGCGACAGGCTAAAATACAAATAGTTATACCTTAGTGCTGCCTCTGCTATTGGCTCACAACTCACCTGGATGACTGTGGGCCAATGAGAAACGCCCCACCAAAGCTTTATCGAATAACAGGCTGCTGCGTTGGGACGTCTCACAAGACAGCAGCCAATGAGTAGGTGACATTTGACCGAGTGTACGTAGAACTATATAGTTCATCCTGCAGGTCATTGAACCCGCGAATTTTTCCGGTCCCTACTTATTGAGGGCCTGGGGCTATGAAATACCTACCCCTTCCAGAGCATAGTGGGATTGGGGGCCTGGGGCTATGAAATACCTACCCCTTCCAGAGCATAGTGGGATTGGGGGCCTGGGGCTATGAAATACCTACCCCTTCCAGAGCATAGTGGGATTGGGGGCCTGGGGCTATGAAATACCTACCCCTTCCAGAGCATAGTGGGATTGGGGGCCTGGGGCTATGAAATACCTACCCCTTCCAGAGCATAGTGGGATTGGGGGCCTGGGGCTATGAAATACCTACCCCTTCCAGAGCATAGTGGGATTGGGGGCCTGGGGCTATGAAATACCTACCCCTTCCAGAGCATAGTGGGATTGGGGGCCTGGGGCTATGAAATACCTACCCCTTCCAGAGCATAGTGGGATTGGGGGCCTGGGGCTATGAAATACCTACCCCTTCCAGAGCATAGTGGGATTGGGGGCCTGGGGCTATGAAATACCTACCCCTTCCAGAGCATAGTGGGATTGGGGGCCTGGGGCTATGAAATACCTACCCCTTCCAGAGCATAGTGGGATTGGGGGCCTGGGGCTATGAAATACCTACCCCTTCCAGAGCATAGTGGGATTGGGGGCCTGGGGCTATGAAATACCTACCCCTTCCAGAGCATAGTGGGATTGGGGGCCTGGGGCTATGAAATACCTACCCCTTCCAGAGCATAGTGGGATTGGGGGCCTGGGGCTATGAAATACCTACCCCTTCCAGAGCATAGTGGGATTGGGGGCCTGGGGCTATGAAATACCTACCCCTTCCAGAGCATAGTGGGATTGGGGGCCTCCACCCGGAAAATTGTAAAAAAAAAAAAAAAAAAAAAAATTAAATTAACTCTTTGAAAGAAACTTTTTCAAACCAAATTTCAAAAATTTTGCTTAAGAAATTTTGATATAGGTATTTTCCTGATTAATCATTCACTGGTAATTTTTATTAACACGAACTGTAAAAATCGGTGTAATCGCGTCATTATACGAGGCAATAAAATCTTTGAAAGTTTTTCCAATACGAAATCGTGGAAACTGAATTGAAATATAAATTTATTGACCAGCACTTTGAATTGCATAGTAACAACAATTTAATACTTCCTTTTCCCCATTAATATCAATAATTGTTCATACAAATCTAGACATACAAAGGAAAACAAAAAGTAAAAAAAATGGGTGGCACTGGGTTCACTGTTAAAAATATTTTTTCACCTTAAATTTACGAAGAAAGCTGGTTACGAGTTACCCAGGATCTTCGTAAATCTACGGCTATGTTCGTAAATTTAAGAACACTGAGTTAACTTACTTTGAACGTGAATCCGAAAGACTATCCGTGGTATTTTAACAAAACATTAAAAAAACTGTTAACACGTATGCGTTTAACTTTGTTTAGAGCGAAACACATAACACAAGATACGGTGTAGTTTATAAAAAAAGATTCAGTTATTTTTAATTACGAAGAAGACTTCGTTATATTTGAGTTAGATTCTTCGTTGAAAAGTCCGGGTCTGAAGCCGTCCTTTTCCTCCTGCTGTGAGCCTCACACCAGGGGCGTATTGAAGTGAACAGAGATTTCACTCCCAGGTTAAACATAATTCCTTTTTTCTCTGAAATCTGTCATTAATGATTCTCACACTACCAACCACACAGCATAAAGACAAAGATATGTAGTTTTGTCCCGAATATCGGGATCAAGGTTATCCTTAGATTTCTTTGGGTTCAGGATCTAGGGCTGTTTAATACAGTTATATTTTTAAATAAAATATTGCCACTTTGTATTTTTTAATATTTTATTATATGAAACAAAAATTAAGGATATTTATAATATTTTATTACAGATGGACGGTGGTGTTCGTAGGTGGTCTAACAAAAATGTTAGGTTAACCAAGTTATTTCCCAACACTAATCATCTTTAGCTCATAAAATCGCAATATTAATTTATATATGTCTATAAACTGCAAATACGCAAATAGGAATGTACCATTGCCTTCAAGAATCAACTGATAATTTCAAACACACATGGTTAAACAAAAATTAACATAAATGTTGGTGTTTAATCATAAACATTTACCAAAGTCTTCCGATTTCTTTACATTTGGGTGCTACACATTATTTGATGGTTATATATCCTTGTTATTATTTTCAATATACATAGGTACGTATTAGAGAGGCATATGCAAAACACAACGATCTTTTTACGAGCGCGATTTAAAAAAAAAAAAAACAAGGACTCTAGCGTGACATTTGTTGATTCGCACATTTATTTAAAAAAGAAAAATAAGGGGTTTCTTCAACACCAAAATGTACGAGTGAAAATAGTTATATTAATAAAGTAAAATCACAGATCGTTCACAGGTCCCATTGTTATGAATTATTAATTTAGCTCTGAATGTGAATGATATTCTGATTTTGATACGGACGTACTCCTTAGTGTACAATAAGCGCAGGTCCTAACTAGTGACAGCCCCCTGGTCAGTGCCGTACGCAGGAGTTGTGAAGGAGGGGCTCTGGTACAACCATTACATCACATTTTACGAGTAAGATACATTTATGTATAATTTTTTTTTCATTAATGTCACATTAAAATATCATGGAATAGTGAATTTTCAGAACTACGCCATTCGCACATAGATACATACATGTTTATGATTTTGCCTGAGAAGATAAAACGTAGATTTTTTTATTTTGATTTTTATTTAATTGTCCTATATTATCTGTTAAGTAAATTACACGATGATTTCGTTAAAACGACTCATATATACACACCATTTTATTAAATACATGAAACACACGTGTCTAGTTTGTATCAAATACATGCTTACAAAAGAAAATGGGGTGGGGGGGAGGAACGGCATTAAATGTAGACTGCTTGTGTATGAGACAAGTCGGGATGTAGTGGGGAGGAAATAGATTATTTTATCCCTCTGGGGATTACGATAATGCTTTCGAAATAATATCTCTGTAACCTTGTGTATCTAGGTTGCTATGGTTTGCATTTTTAATTCGCGGAAGGGACCACCGACCACCGACCACGATGACGATGCGTTCTGGGAGGTCAGTAGCGGCAGTGGCAGGGCGGCCCGTGGTGGTGGTAGTGGGGAGGGTAGTAGTGGTAGTCGAACTGCTGGGACGGCCGGTAGACGGGCGGGTGGTGGTAGTGGGGAGGGTAGTGGTAGTCGAACTGCTGGGACGGCCGGTAGACGGGCGGGTGGTTCAGCAGTCCCAGCAGGTGGCCGAGCGAGCGGCCGCTGGCAGTCTGCTGGCGCGCGCCGGACGCCAGCAGCGCCAGGGATAACAGCGTCACGAGCAGCGCCATCTGCTGCTCCTGCGGACAATCACGGTCATCTCCCGCATCTTAGCTCTCGGTGGGAGTAACCACGGGTGCCGCCATCTGTGGCGGGATGACGCGAGCCGAAGGTTGACAAAGCCAAAGGGAAACACATTACCCGTTCAATGAATTTTAACAAACGAGCAGTATCTTCATAAAAATTTCTCGTCGAAAAAAAGACGGGTGTATTTCCGCTTTTATCGGAGCCGTTTCATTCTTATATATTCTGCAAATGTAATGATTCGATAATCGACTTGGCTGCTCCGGTAGCGAATTCTAGCGGGCGTGTGCGAAACTACGTGTGTTTCGCGTCCAGAAATTTATTTGAAAAAAAAAAAAAACAATTTACGTTTACTTATTAAGCTCGGAAGTATTTTAAAGTACTATACGCCTAATTTCTTGTCTGATTTTCATATTTGTCAAATGAGAACACGTGAATTTGCTCGTTACTGAGTTCAGATGTTACACATCTCTGGCGAGTGCTGAATGACTCGCTGACATTTTTTTGTTATTATTTTTAGATTACAGAAAAAAATGATCAAAAAGGTCACTTTAGCTTTGGAAAATAATAAACACCTGCTTACGAGAAGTTAAATTGGTATTATGGGTTTTATATTAAAACAAATGGGATGGTTGACAAGTAAAATAATTTCAATTAACCCTTAAATAAGTTAGTTACAAGACATAACATTTTTAATAGTGCGTCAAATATGAATGCTTTGCTTCTGTTGGCTTCAGTTCTACTGTGTACTAACCCTCTAAAGGTACTACGTGCTTTGGTGAAACTACTGGTAAAATATCAGCAACACCCTGAAATTGCGCGAGGGAAGCCCTGGGTTATTAACTAGTATTTTTAAAACATGCGACCATAATATTTTTATACTTGAAATGAGTGGTGACTGAAGTCTCTTCAGCATGAACCGATTTATTTATTTTTATTTGAGGTTAAAATAACTTGGCTGGAAAAATAAACTCTTTTTTATATTATATTTATATTATATCATTTTATATTATAGAAATATTAGAAATCTTCATCATTAAGACTCGGGCTCTTTATTTTCACTTTTTCATTATTACTTTTATTTAAGGGCTATTTCTAACATTTTAACTCGATATCGCCCTTGCATTGGTTGCTATGTCACAAAATAATGTGTTAACATGCATTTACTTAGTGTAATATAGTGGATGTAAAAAACATGTCAGTGTGCATTTTTGCATCTAATATACTGTTTTCGTGTAAATTAACATTTTTTTTTTAATTTTACGTCCACGCCGAAAATTTTCGTAAAATTACATTTTCTGAAGTGGTGTTTAAAAAACGTACAGTTTGTGTAATTTAACCCAAATGTTTCTAGCTAGCCAAATTGAGCTACAGGCTTCTGTAAAAATACACCAATATAAGTATTTGATTTCTTCAACGTATGTGTAAAATAACACATTTGGCTGTATATGTAAAATTATCCATAAACGAGAGTTAAATTAATCAACGTCCTAATTTTTGTCATTAGGATGAAGTTGTTTATACATCCGTCGTTGTAAAATGGCATAAATTTTTTCACAGTACAACGACCAAGTAGCTACGAAAATACAATTTATGCTACTATGTATACTGATAAAAACTCATTTAATGTACATTAGGTTACGAAAGTCGTGTTCGCATTTCTCCATGGTTGTTATTGTACACGACGGTCATGAATTTAAGATGCTTAAACAGAAAACAAAATGGTTGAGAGTTCAAACCTCTATAAGGTCACTGATAATAGAGTAATGATAAAAACTTTATAAAATTAAAACTAAATTACACATAGGTTAGTAACAAATATAATCTACAAAAAAATAATATAGTTTTGAAAGTAGTTCAAATGAAAATTTTCTGTGTTATTGCAAATTCAGTGAATGATGCAGTAAAATTAACTGACAGTTGCAGTAAATATAAAAATGGATACATGTGTAAATTTATACAACACAGAGTAAAAATATGGCACATGTACCGAACCATAGCAATTGTAATTTTACACTTACTGTACGTGGCAATAGAGTTTCCACCGATAGAAGTATAATTTTGCACTGACACGTATTTCACTCACGTGTAAAAATACACCAACACGTGTATGTGTAAAATTACACTAACATCGGTTGATACACTATTGCCACATACAATTTGTGTAAAATTACACAAATATTTTACCGTTTTCTACAATTTTTTACAGTTTCTACAATTTTATTAATTTGACTGGGCTTCATGCTCTAAGCACAAGGCTTCGAACTGGCGCTCATACTATCCGTCGAACAGCGAGCGGCTATGGAACATCGAGTGGCGACCCCAAAATTTTATGACGCAAAAATAGAAATTGATACCACAGAATCACCAATTTCTTCCATGCTTTTTCGCCTGAAAAAGTTCCCAGTGGAACAGAGGTTTCTAGGAAATGTTAGCTTACGTCAGCTCCTGAGACATAAATTTTGCAATAAAATTTTTTTTAAGTTTTGTGACATAAACCACCACGCACAAATTCACAATGTATACACACATTATAAATTTTAATGTATGCTCTGAAAATTTAGATCCATATTAATATTTTTTCGTCCAACCTTAAGGATGTATTATTTTTAAATATTTCGATTCCTTGGTTTTGTGTTTTTCTCGTGATTCTAAACAATTTCTTAATATTACTATATTTCATCGTTAATAAAAGGTTTTCTTGAATCAAAAACTGTTTATTTAAAGGTTTTGTAAACCTTAAAAAATATATATTTCAACACTAGCATGAGCTAATAGCATTATATCATGTGGTTCACATTTTTGAATTACCCTTTATTATGAAACTTTTGTCTTAATACTCTTCATTTTTAGGATATCTTTTATACATAGAAAAAAACTTTTTTTCAAAAATGTCGAATAACTCATGTTTCTATGATTTTTGGGCACACAAATTTTTATTTATTTGTGTATTCTATCTTAAAATTGAAGATTTTTTGCGACCTACACCACGTCCGAATGCCTAATTAAAAACTTTATACCAAATTGTGATTACTTGTTCTTAATTCATGTTAGGTTCAAATAATAATGTGCTTTTAATTTATAAAAATATCAAATAAAGTCTTTAAAAAATATTTTAATAAAAATAATAATTTCAATATGAATTCATGATACAGAAGAAAAGCTATTTAGGATTCTACTTCCTTAAACGAAGGTTTGGATACTGAGCATTAAGAGTGTAATGGAGGTAAATACTCACCTAATAAATCTTCGGTGCAGAGTAGAGACGGCAGCTTTCGGAACGCTCTTGCCTAGTGTAAGGCACTATTGACCAGTGGAACTATTTATAGGAAACCTCTTAGAAAGTGAAAGCTTGTCTCTTCGAGCATTGGAGCTGTGTGGGTTTTTCCCCCGTGTCGCACCACACTCGAAGCAAACAGGCCGAAGCTTCGAAACTGTCAGATAGTTTAAGGGGCCCGCCTCGTCAGGGGTGTATGTGTGTTATTGAGGCGGGATGATAAGAGCGACGCTCGCTGGTGCTTCTAGCGCGGTATAGCCTCTAAGCGCATGGCTCTGAACTGGCGCGCAGTCTCCTCGTCGTCACAGGATAACTCTGAAATTTGAGCGGTGACCGTAAAATTATATGGCGGATAAATTAAGATAAAAGTGCAACGCAAGTCCCTTAAGTGCTTTCAAGAAACTGTACCGGTTGTTTTACGCCTAAAAATTACTCTGAAAACACGCGTTTTAGCCATTTTAACTCTTCTAAAAATACAGTTTAAAAACTTAATCAGAAATCAGAAGTACTTTTAGGCCTTCAGCGAACTCTTACATGCTTTTCGTAAACAGGCCCCACTCGGATATCTTGAGTAGTTTCGAAATCGGCGTTGTTTTTCCTGAAGCTCTGCGCACCGTGTGTGTGTTCATACTGTCAGATTTTCGTTTCCAGCACCTTCCAATGTGTTGTGTCAAAGTTGGAGGATTATGACGTCACCGAAAACGTCACAAGCGCAACCATTTTTGTTTGACAAGTTAGGTGACTTGAGTTTCCATAAAAGTATGTTGCATACTTGTAAGACGGGTTATAAAATGATGGATGTCGGTTGCCATCAGCTAATCAAAAATCGTGGCCGTCGCAAACGGAAATTACAACCGTTTCCGTCACAACGAAATTTTAAAATGGCGAAGAACACATGGGTGATTGAAGTGGTTATAAAAGTTAATAACTGAAAAGAAATATTTATGTCATATGCGAAATAGTTTTATGTGTGTAAAGGAAATTGTGTTTCTACAAAAAATCAATGAACATTTATTTTTATTATGTAACGAATATCATTGTGAGTTAAATTTATACATATTTGAAATATTTTTAAATGAACAAATATTATAATAACTTCGAAAATTCTATCCAGCTCTGTGGGGTATTATTTGATTTCGAATTGAGATTTTTTAGAACAAAAATAAACCTTGATATGGTGTGACATCATTAAAAAAGATATTTGAGGTTATCTGTCCAAAATTTATTTAATGGAGAAAATTTTAAAAGCCATTTTTGGCCAGTACTTACTATCCTTCCAACTCTATTGTCAAATAGGGGACAAATGTTTGACAGTGCGACAAGGCCTTTAGCGTGGCTGCCTGTCGACTCTTCAGCGACTTCGAAGCCTGCGTGACTGTGAACTGGTACAAATGTCTGCAGTTCTGGGGTAGTTATGTAGTGCTAATGTGCTGTGGTAAACAATGAAGTACAAAATGGGCAATGACAACTGTATCATACATGAAGGCATTTCATTTTGAGATTAAAAAAATAAAAGAATTTAATAGTTTAAAAAACTTAAAAAAAAATGCTTTTGTCATTGAATAACTAAATATTAAAAAAATATAATTTTTTAAATTAAGTTTTTTGTTCAACAGCCGAAAAATGCACCACAACTCTATATAACTAAAAGCATGGGGTACTTTGTATCATTCGACTTAAATTTACTCTCACAATTTTAGGTTGTAGTCATTACAAAAATGAATATATGAAATAAATAACAATATGAACTTATAAATAATATTGGGGTGGTTGAATTTATTGGTCATAATTTTTTTATCATTAATAACAAAATCATTCGTAATTTATTTTCTATACTAATTTTAGGATACCTATAGTAAATACGATAGTTTTATGATATATTCATTACAAAAATTAAATAAGAGAGCACCCCACACGTTTAGTTATACAGAGTTATAGTGTCTTATTCGGCTATTGTACAAAAGACTTAATCTTAAATTTTAATTTTTAGTTCATAAAACGATAAAATCTGGGATTTTTGAATTTAAACTATTAGTTATTTACTTCAAAATTTAATTATCACACTGGCAGAGAAATTTCTGTGCGTTATGACTTAATGCATACATGAAAATATCATTATTTTTGGTGTATTTAAAAAAAAAAGCAATTATGTTCAACTATTTTACCTTCCGAAAAAATATATACTGCAGTGAGAATAATTGTTCCTCTTTTAACAGCCAACAAGCCTGCTAAGTGGCTGGCGCCGAGAACGGGCAATTGTGCGCAAAAATATGCGAGCGCGTGTGAGGTGCTTTCATTACAAACATAATTACAAGCTTTGCAAACTCCGCTTGATATACGACACGGCCCGCGGACGCTAAAGAGGGTGCGCAGAAGATGGATCGCTCCTTTGCGGGCGCAGGCACCTCGTGTGCCGGGTCGCCTCAGCCTCCGCAAGGTCGAGTATCGCGGGCCCGGGCGAGGGAATGTAGCACCTGTGGGAAGAACACCCAGAGGAGAGCGAGATGCGCCATTGAGGAAAATTTGTAAAGGAGGTGGGAGGGAAATTCCAAACACTTGGGAGGGGGGTGTGTTTGTGGAATAAGAAAAAAAAAACCAAACATTAGGGGGGAGGATGGAAAACGAAAAAAATAAATATTTCTATTATATCTTAGTGTTATATTTGAATTAAACACGATTTTGATAAAACTAATTTTTAAAAACTATATCTGGATTAGGACCACCCGGAAAACCTGGTTGGGTCAAAGTCCTAGGTAGGTTACTGTTTTTTTTCTGGGGGGGGGGGGAGAGAGAGAGAGGGAACGATTGTTGGTTTAAGGTGGTGCGGTGTATGGCATACCTGAATTGAGGCAGGGCAGTCTTTGAAATGTGTTCATGTTTATGTCGTCGTGCAAAATGTTTATATTAGTGCAAGCACGGTAGTGTGTGTATATAATTAATATTTAATACAATATAATACATAATGTAATGTATTTTTCCAATTGCAATACCATTTCTTGATACCATGATCACCGATGTAAATTCAGCCGGTAGTTAGAAAAAAATATTTGTAAAAAGAAATCCAAATATCAGAGGAGTTCGGAAATTTTAAAAATAAAATTATTTAACAACGTTTTGACTATGCAAATAATAGATTGCATTTCACATACTCTCTTATTAGTTGTAGTTTTTTTTTATGTCTATGCGTTAAAGACTAGTTTCTGAATGAGTAGGCGCTAAATATTAACAGTAATAATTAGTCTGTGTATATGAGTACAATGTTTTAAGATTCTCAATCGTAAACAATTACACTCGTATACACAGAACCATAATTTAAGGACATGAATTATTCTTACAGTTAATTCTGACCTACTCATTCGTTAGCTATCATTAAAACCATAGGCGTGCGCAGGACTTCAGTAGTGGTGGTGCCAGATTACACAACAGCCCTGTCATTCACGGACCCCGAGCCTAAAGCGGGGGGGTCCGGGGGTCCTCTCTCGGAAAAATTTGGATTTGAAAGCGCAAAATGGTTTTATTTAAGGTGTTTCCGAACAAAAACCATTAAATACACAGATGTAAAAATTTTAACATTTTTTATGACAAATTATGGCTTTGAACGTTTTAATCGCCAGGAAAGCTACTAAACTATTTACAGTTTTAAGCTTTGTTGAGCCATAAAGTAAATTGCACAAATTGTTTGCACGAAATTCATGCTGGTGGCTTTGAAAAACCGTACTTACATGTTTTCTGAAGACGCCAAATAAATGCTAGAAAAAAACATTTTCAAATGTTAAATTTTAAAATCAACAAATCAAGGGAGTTTTTGTAACATACCTCAAATATGTAATATATTAAAATAATAAAAATACACAAATAAGAGTGGGCAAAAGTTTGAACTTTTGGAATACAAAAATAATGTTTTGTCGGCGACTGCATATAAGTCATCGAGTAATCCTTTTCGGAATCAGGCTTTTTAATTTTAATCACCCATTTACACATCATACAGACAGATATATACAGCAATAAACGAACCATACATAACAACTGTCTACTAGTGAAAATAAAATGATAATTAATTAATGAGTGATTCACGTAACAAATACAGTCTGTACTCGTGTACTCATTAGAACAGTAAACTGATGAGTAAACAGTAAGAGTAAACACTACACAGTAGTGCTACCTGGCGGACGGCGGCTAATATTCCGTGCGCCTGCCGAATGGAGTGAACAGTGGACATCGAGCGCGCATTCTATGTAATTCGAGGAGAACTAGGAGAAGTATTTACTAGAGGTGTAAAAGTAACGAAAAAATGTGTACCCGTATGTATTCGTTACTATAACAATTAGTACTCGTTACTTTCGTATCGTTACTCGTTACTTCTGATACCGCATGACATGGCACATGCTATGTTATGTAACAGCATCGAATCGAGTCGTATTTCGCACGCGTACAGTATGACGTCGCGTAAATAAAAATAAATCGAATATAAACAATTAAAAATATTTGATAATTAACAGCTTTTGTTAACCAAGAAAAAAATTAACTCTCATTAGAGCGGCTTTATTATAATATATCTTTTAAGATAAGAACATAAAACGTGAAAATACGCGATTATAAAAAACAAAAACATACATATTTATAATTTGTAAAAAATACTTTCTTACGTTGTTTCTGTTCGAATCTAAAACTTTGTCTACACACACAATACCTTTAATAAACAGTAAAAAACTTGGACGACGAATTTCCAAATTATACTTTTTTAATAAACAAACATCGTTCTTTGTAACGAATACGCGCGCGCATGCGTGAAACATACGAAAGATGCGAGTAACGAAATGCATTCGTGTGTAACGTTTCGTTACTCGTTACTAGATGCCGCACCCGTTACTCAGTAACGAATACATACGGTTTGCTACAGCTCTAGTATTTACATTTCAGAAGTTTCGTAGCCGCGGCCCGCGTGTACAACACAAGTAATTGCACCTGGCTTGTTTCCGTGTGTATAGTTGGTTCGATTGATAATTGATATACTGATAGTGTTATGAGCACATATCTGTAACTCGACACGATTGGAAAACATATTTTTTTTGGAAATAATACGGTTTTTTGTAAGTATGTATTATTTCTGCTTGTAAAAAACAAAATAACGTTAACCCTAATGGTGGTGCCAAGGCACCTGTGGCACCTACCGTGCGCACGCCTATGATTAAAACATAAGAACAAACAATAAACTATGCGACTAGTTCTCAAAACCAAACGTATCAATTTTCATCATAACAGTTTTAGTTTCTTTTTTGAGTAATTAGGTAAAGGAATTCGTTTAAGAATATTTAAGAATATTGTTTCTATTCAGTTACTTACTAAACTCACATGCTCAGGTTTAACTGTGTTATCAGTGATATGTGTTGTTGAATAGGTGAGGATGTTGTAACCAGTACGACTGTTTACAGTTATGTTAATATTATTATGATTATTATTGTAACATTAATTGTATATTTCATAAGCCGATCTTATATATTTAATTATTTTATTGTAAAGAGGACAACCAAAGTTAACCTTTATAACACATCTAATTGCCAGAGACAACACATTTTTAACTTCAGGGTCATATAAGCATTATTCTTTGTAAACTTTATTCATTTGCCTTAGTTCAGCACTCTTACACGCTAATATCCAAGTTTTATTTCACTATGCAGTTAATTTGGTTTGCTGATTTTTTCCATAGCTCCTTGGTTGCTAGGGACAGAAAATAAATAGTTAGAAGGAAGAAGAAAGGGAAGACGCCATCGCCATCTTGCAGCGGGAAGACGTTTCTCGGGCTGGGACGAACCAAAGCCTTGGTTGCCGCCCGAGGAATTGAAGATTCGCGTCATCCGCGGTCGTGTGCTATCTATAATTCTCCACACTATTATTTGCGAGAATAGTTCTGGACTGAATAAGTCTCAGATAGGGAGTATCGGCGACATCTAGTGTCAACTTCCGCGTCGGTCCCGTTCGTCCCGTAGTGGTTCCGGACGACTGATGTCAGCGCCAGCTACGATCGGCCACGACGTTTGGTGAGACAGATCCAAATCCAAACAGACTTTTTAGGACGAGAGAGAAGTCGAGTCTTCAGCTAGACCCCCGGCTACATCAGATCTTCTGTAGCTCGCCAATTACAGCTTCCAGCGTCCAGTGTTCCAGCGTTGCAGCAGACCACCTGGAGGTCCTAAGAAGAGAGCCTCAAGCCTCCGACAGCTTATAGCTAGACCCGGCATGGTAGTCGATGTGTTCCTGTGACGTCATTTACATCTAATTACTGACAACTAGGTCTGAACAAAATGATAACATACACAGTAAATTATTTTGGTTGTTCCTCTCGCTGAATTGCATGGTAATAGTAACTTCACGTCAATATTTAAGAACCTATTAAAATCGTATGTTTTCAAACTATTACTATTTCATTTATAGTAAATGTCAGTTACGTATAAGACAGACTTGGTCATAGGTAATGCAAATTTACACTAGTAACACAACACTACCAAATTTCCTTTTAATAATTATTCTCTTGACAGTAGTACAATGCAGTGACGTGCTAGCTGAATTAGCAGTCTGGGTAATCCATACAGCAGCAGGGTTCCTGAGATCTACTGCGGAGAGAATAGGCGCCAAAAACCCCGCAAGAACACCAATAGTTTAGAATGTGTAAATTATTTTTAGAAACAATGTTAGAATATTGTACATATTTTGTTGGTTTTATAAAACGCTGTATCATAACAAAATGGTTTACTGTACTTAATAATTTAGTATTATGTAAATTTTAAAATTTATTTTTTTAATCTAGATTTCAAGTAATGAAAACTTATTAATATTTAAAAGTCTGTTTTTAATTCTCATAGTATACGTTTAATCACTTTTAGCATCTTATATCTCTTTAATTTTTAATATACATATATATTTTTTTTACTTTTCCTCAATTTTTTAATTTGTGAGTGTTTTATTTATTATTGTTTTTAAATTGAGTTAATTAATATATATTATTATCGATTTAAACCTACTTTGTAAAACCACGACTTAGGCATATAAGATAAAACAATGACATAAATAAAATTTTATCACACATATTATTGTTTCTAAAAATATTTTGGAAGAATTAATATATAGCTATTTTTATTTAAAACTAGCTAAAGCCCAGCATGGGTTGCAATACCTCAATATTTTTTTCTAATTTTTTTAAGTAGTGTGATGGATAAAGTCAAGTGTTCCATGCAAAACTGTTTATATACATTTAATAATATAATATTTGACAATAATTTACTCCTTGATGGTTATGAACTATGAGTGAACAGATCTCTATAGACCATGCTACTCTCTGCAAGCTAGTGATGACGTTTGACAACAATATATCGTACTCCTATAGGCGGCATTGAAATAAATTATTCTAAACCTAAACCTTTATTTAAATGTTTTATTAAGTGCATATATTTTGATTTGAATTTGATGATTTTGATATTATGTTTTCATTCATTTTAAGTTTGTTTCCGTGAAAATTTGGCGTCCGACCAATCAGAATAATTATTTTGGGTCATGGCATAATTTAAACGTTCTGAATAAAATGGACTTCTGGAACTAGGCGCGATATACCACAGACGTGGAAAATGTATCTTAATATAAATAATCGTGTGTATTTAGCTCTTAAGCAATCCACATTAAAATTTGTAGGATTTAAATCATTTAAATACTAGGAAAGTATATAGGACTAGGTCAACTCTACAAGGAGTTTTAACATAGGATTGTGCAACATACGCAAGTCCACAGTAAGTGTTGAAAAACTTTCAGACAGGGTTTACTGTGAAGTTCTATGTTTTAAATACGCCAAGTAGGCCAGAGAGCAAACCTGCAGCATAAAACGTATTTACTTTGTGTAAAATACCGGTTTCTACTGATTTATCAGTTCTATTACATTGTGACGGAAATTAGCATTTCGACATCCTTTTAAATTTTGTTTTTATATTTTTAATTATTTTTACAAATTTTATTTATTTTTTAATTTATCTGGTTGTTAAGGGGGTGATTTACTCTTTGTTAGGCCGGTGTACGCCTCGTGTTTAAACTTTGTGCCAGTGGACTGAAGCACCTTCTCAGGGGCCTATCTGATATTTTGCTAGTCTAATGTGGACGTGGGCAGCCCGGTTGAAATTTCTCTCGCCTGCAGTCACATCCCGGGTTTGTAATATTAATTCCCTGCATGAACAAAATTGCATAGAGCAGCTTCTGGGCTGCAAGCTGCTACTTCTTAGAGGCCTGCTGAGAATAGCAAGTCTCGTCACGACGGGTCTCCAGTGGACCCCCGTTCCCAGCTTAGTGGCGTCTTCTGTCCACCCTCCCCTCTCCCCCCCCCCCACCTTAGTTCTGAGAAATCAAACCAGGAGCAGTGACCTGACGTGAACCTAGCCAAGACGATGGCCTGCTTCAAGGACATTCTCCCTGGTCCTACAGAGACCTCCACGACATCTAGCGGCAAAAAAAAAAGCGACTTCGGGCCTGGTCGCCAGCGTGCAGAGCACGCGCCAGTGACACCTAGCGGCGGTTCAGTTCACCGCCTCCGTTAGTTCCCCTTTAGGCCGCCAGAGTGCACCACCAGCTATGCCTTAAGGCCCTATGCTTCCTCCTCGCAACCTGTAGAAGTCGATTGTTTGTTGCCTTCTGTACCTGCCGGTAGAGACCGCAGCAGTCGCTCTTCGGCGCGAACTACATAAGTCGTGGTTACGACCACTCGGGCACCTCCGCATGTTTTCGGCATAGAGCCGAACCTTCACCCTTTTTTTCCTAGGGCCGACCGCCCGATTTAATTAGAAGCTTTGTCCGCCATCGCGGGCACTCAGTACTCTGACCTCGTCTACTGACCACGTCTTCTCGCCGTCCTCTGCGCTAAGAGGCTTTTCGCGGGAACGGCGAATTCGTGTGCATAAGAGATTGTGCCGTTAATTAGTAAATTCGACACGATATATTTTAAATTTTTATTATGATTTTAAATTTTTGTGTGGAAATTTTATTTGCTCTACTATAGTGTAATTTTAATTTGTTAGTCTGGTGTACTCCTCTGAGTTAAACTTTGTCTCAGTGCTCTGAAGCCCCTTTCCCATCGGCGTATCGGATATTTTGCTGGCCTAATCCCTGACTGGCAGACAGTTTACCATTTCCCCCGCCTTCAGTCACGCCTCAAGCCTGTAATATCATTTCTCTTCGTGACCCTAACTGCATAGAGCAGCTTCTGGGCTGCAAGCCGCTACTTCTCAGAGAGCTGCTGAGAGAAGTAAGTCTGGTCACGAATACGTATTAGGTTCTCTCCTCGTAAAGCACGTCAGGGACGCTTGTTCTCAGCGTCGATGCACTTCCCCCCCCCTCTCTTTCGGTTCTAAGAATTCGCCTAAGGCCAATGACAGGTCAGAAACCCCAGCAGACAGCGACCGTCTCCCAGGATGCCTTGCATAAAAAAATGTGTGTGCCAGGATGGACCACCCCGCGACACCTAGCGGCAAACTCGCTAACCACCCAGCCAACTTGCCCTGTAGGCCGCCAGAGTGTAGCACTAGACTGCGCCCTTTAACCCTTGGTTTAAGCAGATGCCTTGGGCGAGTCGATTCTTTTTTATTTCAGACAGCCCCCAACAGGTAGCGCTAAAGTCGACGCAATGCTACCAGCTTCGAGACTTCAATCAGAGTTCTTTTTTTATGGCCCTCACTCGGGGAACTTCGGGACCTTTCGGTCCGGACTCCCAGTCCTCCCCTCCACTTTTGATTCAAGTTTTACTTTTAATTACGAGACGCGTTTCTCCGCGGGACACTTCGCGCCGCGACTGCAGACGGACCGTTTGATTATCGGCGAGTTGACGAGACTCTGCAAAACTTCCATCCGGCCGCAACCGACTATGTAGTCGCCTAATTGAGGGATGCTATCCCTATAATCTTTTTCAAGTAGTTTAGTCCGTCTGCAATGTAATAGTTATTTTTTTTTAGCTTATAATTTTTTTGAAATGAAGAAATCATCCGCGTCCTGCCGCGCAATTCGCGAGCTCCAGACCCTGGCTGACTCCACGACTACAGCGTGCTGGGCAACTCCCCTGTTTTGGTGAGTGATAATTCGCGACCCCCCCCCCCCCCTTTTTTTTCCTTAAATTTTTTTTTGGGCATTTTCTGCCCCATAGACTGCCTGTATACAAGTTCTAATCAGTTTTGATTTGGACTGTTGCAGACAGGGTCGATGACGGGGAGAGATTGATTGCTCCCATCTCGTGGCCTCACCCCTCCCCCCCCCCCTTCAGTTCCGTGGGTCACATTAGAAGAAACGTTTCGACTACCCGACGTGATTGTTTGAAGACCCCGGGTGGTAATGTAAATTCAACATTTCCCCTTCACCTAGCTACGAACTATCTTAAGCGGATGACCAACCCACCAGCGACCAGTGTTTTTCTCAAGAAAATGTAGAACGAATAGAACTAATTATCAATGTAATCATCGGATCCTTCCAATTTTGAGTGTGAAACTCATAATGCAAATGTTTATACTTCAAACTAAGAATGTAAATTGTTTCAAATAATTGCGGGCTAGCCCATTTTCGTTTCTCTTTTTGTTAATCTTTGAAACTTGTTAAAACCTCTTGTGTGTAAAATAATGGAAACAAAATACTTCATCAGGGCAAATAAAACAGGGAAACTATAGATCAAGTGAATCGTGTAGTTTTTATTTATTGATTTTAACGATCCACCCTCTTCCTCCTTGCTTGTTACAGGAAGTTCCTAAATTTTGTTTGTGCCCCACCTCGTGTCGCCTCTGGTAATTCAATTTATTTAACTTTTTTTATCCAGCAAGTTTCCAAGGCTCCTTTTAAAATAATTCAATTTTGAGGCACGAGAGGTGTTACAAGATGTAGTCAGTTGCTTTATGGGATGTGATCCCATTTGTACAGTAGCCAGTCAGGAGTAGTCATTAGAAAAAAATCAGGTTTAGATTAATTTTAATTTTTTTTTTTTGTTTTACTAAAAATTTTGGTTTCTTCCGTGTCATCCGCGGTATCTCGGTGCGCGCCATCCTGATGTCGGCGCGAGACACCTCGGGAGCCCTCATTCCACACCCTGTTTGGTGAGTAATCCAGCCTCTATTTTCCTCCCCAAATTCCCATTTGTTGGCCTTTCGCGCCGACTGTGTATGACTGTCTGGAAGCAGGTCTAATTCGTTTTGAATTTGACTTGTGTTTCAGACAGGGTCGAAGTGCTGGGGAGACAAATTGCTCCCAGCTCGTGGTCCTGGACCTCGAACTCCGAGTTACGTTAGAAGAGATCTTTCCCGACCCGACGTCTTACAGTGAAGAACCGGGTGATGATATAAAATAAACATCTCCCCCCTTTCTATCTACAAACTACATTAAAAGAATGAGTAGCCTACCAGCGGGCAGTGATTTAAGAACTTAATCCTCAAGAACATGTAGAATCAAGGAAACTAATTATCTATGTAATCATTGGACGAATCAAATTTTGGTGTGAGACTTCTAATTTTAAATTTTTGTTTATGTAATCGTTCGTTGTTAAAGTTGAATACGTGTTATGTATTATGAAGAAGTATAAGTATAAACCAGGGAAACCTATAGACCAAACTACTTATGTAGTGTATTTATTTATCACATACCTTCTTCTATTTAACGATCCACGAACTCCCCAAGTTACTAGTGTGCAGGGAATGTAAATTTTGTCTTGTTCACCGCCTCGTTCCCCCTCTGGTAATTAACTTTAATTTTCTTAATATTTTTCCCAGCAGTTTCCAAGGCCTTTTTATTAAATTAAAATAATATAATTTCGAGGCACGAGGGGCATTACATCATTTTATTGAAAAGACGTTACGTTGCCTATGCGCATATCAATTTCAAGTTAATTTTACTTTTCCTCCCAGTAGTTCGAGACTCGTTTAGCCCTGAGTCTTCATTAGTCGGACTATCAAAAGTAACAACTACATACTTGTTAGTAAAATTAGTAGTTTGAGAAATATTGATACAATTTTAGATACATATATAGTTATCAAATTGTTTAGAAGTCATATCAGTGAAAGTGGATAAACTGGAAACAGAACTCTTGGGTTTTAATTGTGCCAGACGTGCATTTACAAACTATTAGCAAGAGGGTCCGTTACAGTTATGCTAAACTGTACTTTAAAAATAAACAGATTCTTTATTTAACTGAGTATCTAAAGTTTACTGTTGCATGTGTATATGTACTCTTGTGTGTCAATCTTTAAAACATTTAAACTGCATCCTGTTAAAAGTGCTGACCACAACAGTATATATATATATATATATATATATATATATATATATATATATATATATGAAATTTTATATATATATATATATATATAGATTTCCTACGACTGTAATCTGCATTTTTGTATATTATTCACCTATGAACTCTGTCCAACAATCGTTTCACAATTTTTCTGTACCAATTATAACGTTTAGTGTTCACACTTTTAACCTGCCACATTTCACTGGTATTAAAAGGCTGTAATTCACGTGTCTTTATTCTATCTGACTATCAATACACATCCTACTGTGTTTTGAGAATAGTGAGCATTCTAGGCGACCAAATAAAAGTTATTATCACTACATATAAAGGTATTGCCTACCCAACAGGAGAATATAAATTGTTATTATATAACCTTTACATAATTGGCGAACCTGTGTAGGCATCAAAAGTACACGTGCACATACAAAGGAGGTGTACAGTAGATACACATATACTAATTCTCTATATTTATATGTATATCTCTATACCTCTATATACCTCTTTATATATATTTATGTCTATATTTATATCTTCCCCTACATCTCTCCTCTATATACTTTTATGTGTATATCTCTATATATCAATGAAAATATTAAAACTCAATGTTTTATCCATCTATATTTTTTATCTTTTTACCTGTCACAGTTGTGACGTATGAATATTATTCAAATATGAATTTGTGACAAAATTTCAAAGAATTCAGGGAAGAACTTTCGGAGATTTAAGGTTTTTAACTAACATTTACATTTTTTTTTTTTTTATCTATATAGATGATATTTATTGTATTCTTATGTTCGTTGCGCACGAATGCTCCAAGTTTGTTATCGGTGTAGTTTTCATACTCGAACAAGCCTGGCAAAGGATCCGGGAGTCCAGTTTCTCGCGGGGAGGAAACCACGTGACCCCGGGACCTCTTGACGGGCGCGTTCCGTCTGCTCCCTTCCCGGGGAAACACTATCGCATTGTTTCCTCGGGTCCGTGTGGTGCGTAGTCTTTGACACCCCTCCCCTTCCTCTTGCGACACCCGCCATCTCAACACCCCTCTCACGGCGCCGCATCTGTCTTCCCCTTTCAACGAGTCATCTTCGTACAGACGAAAAGGAAATAAAAACCCAGAGATAGTGATTTATTGCGGTGTACAGAAGGCGCACATCCATGAAAGGAGGGTGGGGAACGATTTTTGGTGGCGGTAAGCCCTTCAGAGCAAGCTATTTTAATTTTTTTTAAATTATATTTATGGTAAATTAGATACTTAAAATCACAAGTTAAACTTATCTTTCATTGAAAGTTATACGAAACTATTTAAAATTCCAAATAATTTAGACCATTCCAAGACCAATAACTAGCTGTCTTTTTTAATGTCGTGTTTTTTCAACTGAAAACTTTGTACGATGATCGCTCCTGAAAAGTTTTCATAGAGAGCCTCCCCCCCCCCCCCCCCTCCAACCAAACCTTTTTTTATCCCCCTTTTTCAAAGAACTTATTCCTGGCATCCTTTGGAGAGAAAAATATCATATAAGTGTGATTCAGGTTCCCAATATCGACGGATGAATTCGACAAGCTGTAAACATAGTTTACCGAAGGAATGCACAAACATGTGTCACGCATTTGTGATCCACATATATAAACATAATAGTCTGAAAATACGTCACCGTGTTTACCTCTGAGTGTGTTATTAATTACTTCTTGTTTTTAAATATTGGGAATAGTTCTAATTATACATTAAATAGTTTTCTCCACATTATGTAAGAAACAAGCCTTATGAGTGACGATAACTAATCGTGAATCACCCATATTTTGCTAATGCCTTATTTCCGTTTTTGTAATGTTAATGATTGAAGTCCAGATGAGAACGACTCCCTTTATTTTGTTAACTACATATTTTGTGTTGTGGCATACCAGAATTAATGCATCGCCTTGTCATTTAAATATAAAATGTTTTTTATTACAAAATGGTAATATCTGTTTTTTGTAGTGTGATTGTCTTCTAGAAATATAATATTCGTTGAGTAGTCAAATTATCATTAAAATGCCAATACTTTGGATTTATTTTCTTTCTTCTAGTAGTTATGGGTCCACCAAATAGATAGCGTCACATGTCACGCGAAACATGGTTTTATTTTCCACTGATCTATGGAATTTGAGACAAGTTACATGACACTCGCTATCTGTATATTTCTTGCATGCTGTCATTTCTTATGCACAGGTCTAGCTTTTGTGTTGTCCCTCCCCCCCCCCCCTCACCCTACTGCGTATATTTGAGGTTTTCCAATACTCTTTGTGAATTCGCCGGGCAGCATGCGTTCCAGTCAGCCATCGACTTCTCGCTGGGTAAACAACTAGTTGGTGTATGTTGTGTTGTCCCGGTTTCTCCTGCCGCGTCTGTCTGCTGCCAGTGTATAGTGCGGGCCAGAAGTCTGGCGAGCTGTCGACACGGCGGGGGCGAATAACATGAGGGATAAGTACAGACTGGAAAAATTCGCGGTTTCAATGACCTGTAGGATAGTCTCCACGATCCTCTATGTACTAGGACAAATTGCACCTGCTCATTGGATAATGACTCGTGACACGCGTTACCTGGGATGCTTGTGATTTGATTCTTCTTTTGTTGAAGGTTTTTCATTGGCTTAGAGACCTTCAGGTAAACGGTGGTCCAATCACTGACTCAGAATGAAGGTGAACGAGTTTGGAGTCTAGCCTAGCGCGAAATGAATCCGCGAATTTTTCCGGTCTCTAGGGATAAGCGGGACCGACGGACATACATCTGAAAGACCGGGAACTGAACGCTGTTCTTCTGCCTCGCATACAATCGCTGACAACACTGCCTGCTACGAATCTACCAAAGAAGTTGCGATTGTCAACTTAAAAAAAAAAAAAAAAGCTCGAACGGAGGCACTAGAGAACTATCAGTCTCGCATAGTACAGAATTAATAATAACGAAAGCTTCAAAAACTTGTCTATTGCCAGGATACTCATTGCAATTTCATTATGCTGAAAGTTTTCTTTTTCGTTATAAAACAATATTTTTTTTTACATTATGGACTAAATTATACCTATTAATTTAATGTTCTTAAATTGTTATATAAGCCTACAAGTGGTAACACATTACTGGAAAAAAAAACAAATTTAAAAACTATAATATTATATAGTAATTTACGGTTTACGTAACATTTAATCCATACATTCGATTCCGTAATAAATATTTCAATTAATATTTCATTATAAGTAATAACAATCTCTATGAATTTATAAAAGAACTAGCTAGCTATAGTAGTGCTATTCATCGTGATGGTTTTAATACTATATGGATACTTATCGGGGTTTTTTTTCAGTTGCCATCCTTGAGTTGACAGGAAAAGAAAGGGAAGGGAAAAGAATCTCCTTGGGCATAGCATTTTTTTTTTCTTCGAGTGCTATATTAGTTCAAGATACGTGTCGACTGGTGTAAGATGCACGCAGAAGCATCGTTGCGATGACTGGTGTTTTTAGAACAGTTTGTATGTGACCTGGCCTTGAAGAGTGGTCACAGTTTAGACACACGGGGCTCCGCTCTCTGTGTGGCTCTGGCGGTCCGTCCCGAGATACACTTTACCATCGAGCAAAGGTTCCAGTTCTCAAATGCGCACTGCGAGTAGGCGGTAATCGTGGAGAATGGCGGGTTCTCCCACCTGCGGGCTTTTTCTTGGTATTTTCAAGTACAGGATGTCCATAAAAGAATGTCCCAGTTTCAATGGTTTATTATAACTAGGGACCGGAAAAATTCGCGGGTTCAATGGCCTGTAGGATGAACTCCATAGTTATATGTACACTGCCATTCATCATATTCCCGTCCCCCATAAATCCCTTAAACGCCTCCAACAAAACTGTTCCAAATGCCATTTTTTCATACAAAAGATACATTCTTTTTTACTGCTCTCCCCATATCTGTAATAATTATTCCCTTTAACCACGTCAAACTAATTTTTAATCCCCCCACTCATTGGCTGCTGTCTTGTGAGACGTCCCAACGTAGCAGCCTGTGATTCGATAAAGCTTTGGTTTGGTGTTTCTAATTGGCCCAGAGTCATCCAGGTGAGTTGTGAGCTAATACCAG
This sequence comes from Bacillus rossius redtenbacheri, assembly GCF_032445375.1. Taxonomy (NCBI): domain Eukaryota; kingdom Metazoa; phylum Arthropoda; class Insecta; order Phasmatodea; family Bacillidae; genus Bacillus; species Bacillus rossius. The sequence goes on along the minus strand of NC_086340.1, from coordinate 27,929,669 downwards.
AGGCAGCACTGAGGTATAACTATTTGTATTTTAGCCTATCGCGAAATGAATTCGCGAATTTTTCCGGTCTCTAATTATAACAGTTTATTATAGACTCATTTCATCAAATTGAAGGTAAACTAACCTAGTTTATTTTACAAATGTTCAATGTGTGCACCTTTAGTTATACGCCACATATCCAACCTAAAGTCCAATTCTTCCCACACTTTGGTTAACAGGTCCAGAGTTATGGGAGCAGTGGCCTCTTCAGTTCTGTGTCTCAACTCTTTGGTAAATTATTAGGTAACGAAGGAACGTAGACACGATCTTTTATAAAGCCCCAAAAGAAAAAGAAAATCGCAGGGCATTATTTCAAATGAACGTGGAGGCCAACGAAAAAGATCTCTGTCGTCTCGACCGAACAATCCAACGGTTAAGGACTTCGACGTTCAACAACTCTCGTTCAAAGAGATTCCAATGGAGGGGCTCCATGCAAGCTAGAAAACATGGGCGAGCATGGGCTTACATAAAATTGTTTTGAGTAACTCTTTGATTGTGACCTTTAACCAACACTCTAAAACGCTTACAGTTGATACTGTTAAATTTGATAACTGGGACCTTTTTTTTATGGACATGCTGTACTAAAGACAAGCCACGAGAGCTCTTTCCAACGATAACGTCATATTCCGAGCTTCCTAGATGCAGGCTACATACACCCTTTGATGACAGTACCTGTGGATAGTTCCATGTTACCGTTTCATTCATTTCGCCAGTGATTGAAGCCTCGTGCATAGGAGGTTGGAAATTGACGATATGTTGTCGTGAGTGACGAGGTACAGTCGAACTCCCGCCTGTGGCTTGTCATTAGTGTTTGAGAACACCACAATTGGGCCCGGGGGGGGGGGGGGGGAATACATCTGAAATCGTCCAGAATAAGGACCCATTGGGCAGCATACTCCTTTATATATTCCCTTTCGTGAACATCGGGGGACGCACCAACAGTATTGATGTGCCAAATGAAACTTTTTAAGTAGCAAAACTATCCTGGAATATATATATATATATATATATATATATATATATATTGTAAACTTAAAAAATCATAGCAAGAAGTAATCTCAGTTCTAAAATACTTAATAAATCTTGCCTAAGTTCTATAGCGCAGTGAAAAGATGTGTGGATCCACAACGTTCGGTCTTTTTTGATGTGGTTCATATCGCATCACTGGAAAATATATTACTCTTTAATATTGCAATATACTAATTGTACTTTAAGCAGAAACTTTGATGAATTTTTATATACTTACTATATTAGGGCTTAATACATAATTCAGCCTGTAAGTTTAGTTATTTTATACTACGTAGCCCTTTTTTTGCTTATAGCAACATAAAATAAAAAGAATATAAAAACCTTAACCAAAAATATTATCTCTCTAATTGAACACACCTATGTTTGTTAGGAAATAAGTGTCCATAAATTATTCATGGATAAATGACCGAATTATATGAACTGCAACGCTGTTAAATGAAAAAACGAACTGGTTTTATTTCACTAACAAGAAGAGGGTCGAGTCGGGGTTCATTGATTTGGCTTAAACTGACATACCTATTATTTAAACATATCACTTATTCAAACAAATGTCGTACTTTAACAGTTTAATGTATATATATATTTTTTTAAATGTATTCAATTTAGTAAAGTTTATTGTAATTTATTTAAATAATATATTCAAACAGAAAGTGTTTTTAATGTTACATAGTATAGTGTTTACTACAATTTTGAGATTTGAACTAAATTTTGTAAAACATTCTTCGTTTAATATCACAATGTACTTTGCCTTGTGCTACAGAGACACTTAGTGATACTAATGAGACGTCGTAGATATAAATGGAATCAAGCTATTTAAATTTCGAATTATTTAAATTATTATTATTTCATATGAAGATTATATAAGTAAACAAAATATATATCAAGATAGTTTCACCTGTGAGCATGTTTCATTTGACACATCAATATTTCTGGTACATCCTACTATGTCCACGAACGCGAACATTTACGGGCGCATGCTGCCACACGCGCGAGTCCGCCATTTTGGCGAATTCGACTCGTGAGTATATTTCCCAGCATGCAACAGTAGTAGTACCGCCTAGCAGCCCGCAGTGCTCGGAGGCTACGACAAGTAGGCGGGAGTCGTGATGTCGCCTACCCGTGTTATTTTGGGGATTTGCGAATACCGATACTGACGGAAGGCGGGTAGTCGTGTGCGGGAGTCACGACAAGGCGAGGTTAGAGCATTTGGAACACGAGTAGGCGGGAGTTATGATGTCGCCTGCCCGTGTTTCACACATGAGTATGCCGATAGCGGCGGAAGGTGGGTTGTGGTGAGCGCGGCAGTCACGACGAGACGAGGCCAGCGCAGTTCAAGGATCGCGCCCCAGCTGTTGAGACTTCTCGTCCGCACTATGCACGGAGTCCGTCGTCTTGTTTTCCCGAGGCGAAAGGCTGGCTCCCTCCCTGGCTCGATGCCCGAGCCACTATCTCGGCTTGCCTTCAGCTCGCGCACAGACGGAACACAGGGTCTTTCCAACTGAGACAAGTGGCTCTGGCCCCGGGAGAGCGACGCTCATTTCCGAGATTACGTACTAAACCGACGTACTTCTGAACAAGCGGATTGAGACGCGCATTTCTTGGAACCTCCCACGAGGTTGACTCTGTGTATGAGTCTGCAGCACTACTCCCTTCAAAATTTTCACTCCAACGGACGATCTCACGTTCCGACTTTTATTATTTTACTTTCTTGTGAATTCTACTAATCAAAAGATTTTCCTTCAAAAACAATCCCGATAGCTTCCTTTGCGCTTGTTTCAAGATCAAAAATTTTGCTCACCGTGTATTTTCTGAAGGTGATTTTCAAAACTGTTTTAAGGTGACGCAAGAAGTGAGGTAATTATGAACACTTGGCGTGACTGATTTTAAAAATTTTCTTTCGCGATACAACGTTGCTAGTTTTCGAAATAACCTGACTTTCCTCTGCTAAAATGTCGCAGCTGTGGTGTCGTTCCGAACGGACTCGCTGTAAAGTTTCCAGTTGACAGCAAACAGTCTCGTATAATAACAGCAAAAAAAACTTTTCATTGAGAGAAAAGCTTTTCGCCACTGCAGAAAAACAAAGTTTACCAATTAATATTCTGAAATTCGACTGTAAATCCAGTCAGTGTGATTACTAGAAATATCATATGTCAAAATAATATTTTTTTAATAAATCTTCCCCTATTGCAAGCATCATTAAAAGTACTAACATGCGTGACATTTACCGTTATCGAATAATCTTCAGTAAGAGACGAAACGTAATATGTCAAAGCGCTATCGTGATAAATGTACAGGAAAAACTTTGGAATATTAGTAATAACAAGTAAATAAAATAACAAATAACATTCATGTCATGTGAGACCGAACTTCAAATTTGCAACAAATAAAAATAGTGGTTAAAAATGAATCCATGGATCTTCTTAAAATTTCTTATACCTTCTTAATTTTACAGGAACAAAGTTTTATTGCTTTAAAGATAAACTCACCAGAAACATCTTGGAGTATTAACAAAACCCTGGAAAAAAAAACCTTTTTTAAGGCTCGGATCACATATTCCAAGTTGAATTTTTCATTTTCTCATCATTAGTATTATTTAAGACTTAAAACCTAATTTTTTATTCGATACTTCCCTTAGATATTTTGTGCAAGTGTAAAACAGTATGTCCATAAAATTATGTCCCTGATATAAGATTTAATAGTATAAACTGTGAGCGTAATAATGTCTTGGTTCAAGGTCACAATTAAATAGTAACTGAAAAAAGGTTTTATATAAGCACATGCGTGAGTACTGCTTTGTCGTTTACTCGCTTGCAGCTTGAAAGAATGGGTATTTCCTAGAGACCGGAAAAATTCGCGGATTTATTTCGCGGTAGGCTAGACTCCAAACTCGTTCACCTTCATTCTGAATCAGTGATTGGACCACCGTTTACCTGAAGGTCTCTAAGCCAGTGAAAAACCTTCAACAAAAGAAGAATCAAATCACAAGCATCCCAGGTAACGCGTGTCACGAGTCATTATCCAATGGGCAAGTGCAATTTGTCCTAGTACATAGAGGATTGTGGAGTCTATCCTAGAGATCATTGAAAACGCGAATTTCCCCAATTAGTAGAAGGTGAACCTGTTAACTTTATTTAGCAACAGGATGGAGCCCCTCCCCATTGGAATCTCTTTGCATGAGATGGCTGAACGTCGAAGTCCCTGGATTGGTCGTAATGGTCGAGACGACAGAGCTCTTTTTCACTGCCCTTCACGTTTTTCTGAGATAACGCCCTGTGATTTTCCAGAATAGAGACACAGAATTGAAGGAGCTATTGCTCTGGACGTGTTAACCAAAGTGTAGGAAGAATTGTACTTTAGGGTTGAATGTGTGCTGTATAACTAAATGTTCACATATTGAATATTTTTAAGAAAAACTAAGTTAATTTGCCTTCAATTTGATTAATGATTTGTTGTAAATAGTCTAAATTAACTGTTATAATATACCATTGAAACTGGGACATTCATTTAATGACACTTAACGGATGTAAAATGTCGTCGAATTTTTCTTAATTTTTATCACTTGCCCAATGTTAAACACATTGTATTCCGCTTGTTAAAGAACATGTGCAACTGAGGTTCCATGTTAAAAATTTTCAAATCAACTTTGATTGATAGCAATGACGATAAAATAAAAATAAAAAATCAACTTGGCGGGTAAGACAGACCAAGCCTTCAGTATCCAGGATTTAATAAAAAAATGTTCCTTCTTTCATGTGCGTATTTACTTTATTTAAAACAAACACACGACTAGAAAAAGGTAGTTCGGGTATGGTTTCCTACGAAGATCCAGTGGTTATAGAAATGCATATATATATATATATATATATATATATATATATATATATATATATATATACACACCATGTTTATTTGAGGCACATCCTTTATTAAATGTCCTAATTTTTCAGTTATTTCTAATAAACAGAAATAAAAAATGTAATGTTCGTTCGTTCAAAATCTTAAGTCTCGAAAAGTTCTTAACTGATTGCTTTGTAATTTTGACACAACGTTACATTCCAATTCCCCCCCCCCTTTTTTTTACACTTATTCACACCTATAACAGTTAAAAAGATCGTTAAAAATATAGATAGCTAAAAATATAGATTTTTACTATAGTGTCACATATAGAGGTATAGAGAGAGAGATGTATATACAGGATGTATGAAAATTCATGTTACAACGCTTGAGGGTAGAATGTTCTTATTATTTGCAACCATTTTGCCAGTAAACATGTTGCCGGAAACGCGTAGTTAAGCCCCTGTAGCCCCAGAAAGAGTCAGCGTAGGCAACCCGTTGGTCTTTGTGCGAGACAGACGATGCTGTGGTGAATTACGTGTTTACGACGCCGGGCAGCGCTCGAGAGGACTGTACGATGTCGAATGCTGACCCCCGCCCCTTTTTACTTCCGTTGGTGGCGCCCTCACCTCTTTTCTTCCGTTCGTGCCGTGCCATAGCACTGCGCAGCGTGACATCGCAGTGTCGCAGTGTGTTATGATATCACTGGTGGTCTGTCGTTGACTGTTCTGTCGTACAAGCAAACTCGTCGTGTCATTTCTTTCGCTGTGGTTCTGAAAAGGGCGACGTTTTAGTGGAGCTCAATGGAGTACACGTTTAGTGAGTACACGGACATGCTGCTTGTTTACGGGGAAGCTAGACAACATGGACGAGCCGCCCGTCGTCTGTACGAATAACGATATCCAGGTGTAGGATTCCAGCTCACACCATGTTTGCAAGACTTACTCAGCGAATGCGTGATACTGGTACATGTGCCGTCACAAGACCAAATGCTGGTGCTCCACGCAGGATTCGTACTCCCAGTTTTGAAGAAGATGTACTTCAGAGATTTGAGGAGAGTCCGGATACAAGCACAAGGGCAGAAGTTTCCGATATGGACGCTGACAAAATGGATGTTTGGCGAGTTCTTCATGAGCAACTCTTGTACCCGTACCACCTTCAAAACGTGCAACATATGGGTCCGATGGACTATCCTCTTCGCATGACCTTTTCTCGTTGGTACATTCGAAGAGTATTGAGGAATCCCGAGTTAGCGGTTTTATTCAGCGATGAAGCCAAGTTCACTCAAGGCGCTATTCTCAATTCGCACAACAGTCATGTTTTGAATGATGTCAGTTCACATTCAACGTGTGTTACAGCTCGCCAGGAACGTTTTTGAGTTAATGTGTGGGCCGGTATTGTCGACGGCGTACTCATCGGGCCTTTTTTTCCTACCGGCGCCGGATACCTCCACTTCCTTCAGAACGAACTACCAGGTCTTCTTGAAGAGGTTCCATTGCATGTCCGACGTGTGATGTGGTACCAACATTACGGGGCACCTCCTCATTTTTCCCTGCAAATGCAAGAATATTTAAACCAAACATTTCAAAACCGATGGATTGGACGAGCGGGCCCTGTCTCATGGCCGCCAAGGTCACCGGACCTAACCCCGTTAGATTTCTTTCTGTGGGGTAACGTAAAAGGGCTTATCTACGCTACGCCAGTAGAAACGGTACAAGAGCTTACACAGCGAATCATTGAAGCGTTCGAAATCATAAGGTCGACTCCACAAATTCTCCAGCGTATCCGTGAAAACATTATTCGCCGTTGCCACCTCTGTGTCGCTCAAGGTGGGCGTGTTTTTGAGCCGTTGCTTTAGGCTGTCACGTTGTTAAAACGTATGCAACAATTTCAATGTTGTGAAACAAAGCCAAAGCTGTGACTGATTTCAGAGTGAAATTAAAATCTGTGCCACGATTAAAAAGGTTATTTCTCTACTCGAACGCCCGCACATCCACAACATAACACTCTACAACGGGTTGCCTACGCTGACTCTTTCTGTGGCTACGGGGGCTTAACTACGCGTTTAGAGCAACATGTTTATTGGCAAAAATGGTTGCAAATAATAAGAGCTTTCTACCCTCAAGCGTTCGTTGTAACATGAATTTTGATACATCCTGTATAGGTATACAAATACAAAATTTATTGTATGTTAATGTGGATATATTTATTGATTTAATAACTCAGGTGAATTTTATTAATTGGATCTATATGTTTTAACACCGAATAAAAACCTTGAATGTAGTCTAATATGTAATTGGTAAACGTGTTTATCTAGCGACCCGCCCCATCTTCTTATGGATGCAATATAATAATGTGGGTCATTTTGATTTAATAAGTAAGTACATAGATGTAACTATAAAGTCCTCGGAAGTGTCCCGTGTTTTCAAACAGTATATACATACTAACACATACTGCCCATAACTAAAGAATTTTATATTTAAAAATTAAAAAATAAATTATACACATATACTATCGCGAACGTTCCTATAGGGCTTTTGAAAACCTACAATTCTGTAGTACAATAATTTGATGTATCAGTCATTTATAAGTGAGTGTAAGCGCCCTAAAAGCGTATTTTTACGACTTTATAACAAAACATCGAGAATTCTTCACTATCTTTAAATTAAATAAAGTTAACATTGATGCATTCAGGAAGAAATTATCTAAATGACGGTGAAAACCGCATCAAAATCCATTGTGAAGTTTTCAAGACGTAAGCAAACAAACAGACGTGAATACCGACTTTTTTTAAAACTACTTAGAGATAATAATAAATATTTGTATCAATATCTGTAATTTTTTTTTTTTTTTTAGACGCTGGACTAGAATTTCGAAAAACCTGAGTTCGAATACAGGTCCAGCAATCTTGTTTTCAATGTATAATGGTTTCCTAAAAACCTGTCTGGTTAATATTATAGTGTGGTCCATTATTTAAAACCCGTGCCCAGTTTCCCCAATAGCCCTCGTTTATGTTGAGGATTTTTTCCTTCATTTATGACGTACACGTCGGCGAGAAGTTGAACATAAGGTCATGAACAGTTCCGCGGCCATTGTATTACTTTTTTATGTATGACATCTTAGATCTCGGTATACGGCATTTTGTGGGAGTAATTTCGTGAACGCGACGGAAATGTGTAACAGGAAGTAGAGAGCATCGCGTGGTGCGGACAACAGCTGGTGCCTTGCTGCAGCGTGTCTGCGAGCGGGAAAACTCCCGAAACGTTTGAAAAGAGAGAGGGCAAGGGAGAAAGAGAAAGAAGAAACATATGTTTATTGTTCGTTCCGCTAACAGCAGTCTTGAAAAGCGTGATACATTGCCATCTGACGTTTCCGATACGTCGTATATACTTTGTGGAATAATAATGTAGCCTATGATATATATAAACTCAAAGATTATATAAGTTTTGTATTAAAAATTTGTGTTAATACACAGTTTGTGATACGATAGGCTAGATGTTACACATCTCTGGCGAGTATTGAAAGACATGCTCACTATTTTATGTGTAAAAATTTTGGCTCTCGGTTTACGGCATTTGGTAGGAGTAATTTCGTGAATGGGACGGAAGTCGCATGTAACGGAAATGTGTAACCACGGTGCTGCCATCTATAGCGGATGGCGCGAGTCGAAATTCACAAAGCCAAAGGGAAAATTTATAGTATTTATTAACTATTAGGTGAATTTTAACAAAATGTAAGTATTTTGTAAACATTCGCTTGTTGACAATCAGATCCAAAACCGGGGTTTATTTTGTTTTCTTTTTCTCGTTTTTATATTATACGATTCATTATATACTTTAAAATTTCGGTCTGCTAAACAAATAATTCAATAGTAGACGTAACTGCTCTGGCAACAAATTCTAGCGGCGGGTTCGTAAACTACGTGTGATTCGCGTCAAGAAATGTAGTTGAAAACACAATTTTGTTTTTTATATTTATCACGCTTATTATTATTTTTAATATTCTACCTTAAATTTATTGGACGAGTTTCGTTTTTTAAGTGCATTTGCAACGTGAGAACACATGAATTCACCTGAGCAGCTGCGTCAACTATCGAATCATTCGATTTGAAAATTAAACGGCTCCAATAAAAGCGAAAATGACTTGGAAAAATACTAAACGTCAGCTTTGGTAATGATTTCGACAGTAAATTTTATTAAAATACTACCCATATTGTTAAAACTCACTAAAAAGTTAATACTATAAAGTTTCCCTTTGGCTTTGTGAACTTTGATTTGCGCCATCCGCCACAGATGGCAGCACTGTGGTTACATTCACATTACTGTTTCATGCGACTTACGTTCCATTCGCAAAATTGCTGCTGCCAAATGCCGTATACCAAGAGCTAAGATGTTTACACATTTAAAAAAAAACTGTGGCGTTGTTGATTGAAATGTTATAACTTATGTATAGACAGCACGGAGAATTCCGTGGTGTTAATAAGGACGGAAAAAATATCATGGCACAGACGAACAATGGCTGGCAATTATGAGACAGTTGTAACAAGAACAGAAAAAAATAATAGTGCGTGGAGTCCCTCCGCGCGGAAGAAGTGAAACTTCGTAATGTGGAAATGAAAATAGGAAGTGGTAGAAATTGATTTTTTGTGAAATCATATTGTATCAAATCAAACTAAAAAAAATTAAATAATGAATATTATATATTAAAATAGAACAATAAAATAGAACAACAAGTACGTATTTCAGCTAATTTCACGACCCTCACACTGTTTACTTCGGTGCATAGCAAGAATACCACGCGCATGTGCTTGGAATATTGGACGCTACTCGTTGCTAACGCTCGCGCTGGCCTGTAACAGGTATACTACGCGCATGCGTTCGAGTGCCACGCATTCACTCTCGCTCTGTCTCTTTCTATTCCCCCTCCCCAGGAGCTTTGAACGTTTAACGCAACAGTGCTTTCATACCCCCTCCATGGTAGCGTTAAACGTTTAACGCAACCTTGTTGGAAGTCGCATTAGAAGTTTCACTTCAAAAAATCTTGGACAGCACAACGACAAACAGACGAACCCAGCGGCTGATTCTAGTTTGTCTTTTTGTGTATTTTATGTTCATTTTTTTATACAGTCTTGTGGTTCCCATATGACATACAGGGGAAAAAAAACGCAATGACGTGTGTCCGTAAAAAGGTTTCAAATTAATCTCTTCCCCATTGCGAGAATCATTCAATGAACGCAGTAAACTTCCTTCGTTCCTGTAGTTGGTTGCCCCCACTCCCGACGCAACAGGGCAAAGAAGGATCAAGTTCAACTTCTGACGGTAGGGGCGCCCTTCCCTGTTCCCGAGACTAACTTTCTTAATTGGGACCGTAATTGAATCGGATAAGGAAACGTTTCTAGCTGTACTACTAGGAAGGACTTAAAGGCGGGTCTTTTCTGAATGCAGTCTCTTCCAATACTTCAGAATTTCCAGTTTAAAAATACCTTTTTTTTTCTTTTGAAATTGATCTGACGTTGTACACAAAAATTATTTCTTTTTTTTGTTTTGATTACCTCAAACAAACCTGTAAAGGTAAACTTGTCTTTTTTTTTCTACTCCAGAGTAAAAGGAGATAACTCCCGCACCCGGCCTAAGTTTGCGTCTATTTTGCACAACATTGCTGATACCAAAAATTATTTTATCGTGCAAATTTCTGATTTAAAACCCATCATATCGGGGTGTAAGCAAAATTCATAAAAAAACACCTATATCATTTTAAATTACTTAAAAAAAGTATTTGAAAAAAGGCAAGGTATGTGTTTTTTTGAAGCAGCATTCCACAAAAGGTAATGACTTTTTTGCACTTTATTTAAAGGCTGATTTCTAGGGCCATGCATATTTCGCGAAAAGATTCCGAGATTAGTTATAAGTTAAAACATTGTAGCAGCGTCTGTGTTTTGTGATTGGGTGAGTTTCTCTCAGGTACCATGTGTACTGTCAGAACACCAATCACTGTCATTCAGTGGGGAAGCAAAAACCTCCTGAGTGGCTCGGTCATAAAAGGCAATGACTTGTCTCAGACGGCCGCCAATCACAAGGAAGAAACTTCTGGTGCGGGTATACCTTGTTGCAGTCTAATAGGCGTTCAGATTTATTCGCGAAAAATGCCTGCCCCTACTGATTTCTTACCTTTTTTTAAAAACTCTAAGCTCATTAGAAAAACTTATATTCAAATGCATAAATAACAGACCGTGAGACAGGTTTCATAAATATATAGGTATGTAAACAATCAAAAAATTATATATAAAAAATCTATAAAAAAAGGTAAATAAAGACTATGATTACAAAGGCTCATTGCATAACGATTATTACCTGCTACATTCGCGTAAATTCCATAACAACTTGGTCACGCTTCCATTTCATATTAAAATAGGCCTAATATTATGATATAAAAACAATATTAAGGAAAATTCTCAAAATTATGGGAGTTCCCTATTTCACTACCGCAAGACTTATTGCTACTAACGTAATTTACAATGCAACAAAAAATTACAAACATTACTTTCTCTTTAAAAAAAATCTAGTAACGGTTCTGTGCCGTGCAAAGTGTTCGTTTAAGCGCACCTTCGACCAGTTCAAAAGGACAGTTACCAATGCACGCAAAACACTCGTGCTGAGTCTTCCAATCTTTGCATTATGTCTACAGGCTACGACTGCCGGTTTTTAAAAAAAAGTTGGTTGTCTGTAAAGTCGGTTTACGGACGATAGTTTAACGTGACAAAGTCATAACAAAACATTGATGAAATGATTGCATACTTTTATGAATAAAATTGAATCATGTTTATTGAATTGTCACTACTTTTTATGGATACAAAAAGGAGTGAAATGAAATCTAAAATTTAATTGATAAATTTACTTTTATTTGCACTCATTAATTCAAATATGTTTATTACTTTAACGAAGAGATTATTTTAACTATAACTTTTTTACATGTTTGCTATTTAACTCTTTCCAATCTGTGTTATTCTGTTAAGGATAGGACGATGATAGGAAAAGTAGGAAACGAATGGGAGTGTTTCAGGTTTAATGTGCCTCGAAAAAGTCAAATCGATGGTTGTTCCAATCGAGTGGAAGAGAGGTTGATGCGGCGCAACCGTACGATGAGCGCAACGGGACACAGCGTAACGGGGCAATGTGTGTAATGAAACATTTTTTCTTGCGTGCAGCCGGCGTTCATCGATTTATTAGACGTTGTCACGTCAAAAACAGAATCCAAGCACGCATTAGCGCATCGCTACATGTTCAATCTGTTTATTTTATCACAGCGCTACCGGCACCGGGATCGAAACAACCATTCGAAAACACACGAGTCCGTGGCCATTTATCGTGTTCGGTTCTGCCTCCAACCTGAGCAACTCGCCCGCACAGCTGGCATCTTACGTGCTCCGTCATCAGTGCTTTTCTCCAGATGCGAAGCAGAAAACCCGCGCAATAGTTTCACTTGCTAGGGGTTAGCACTCTTCTCTCGCTTGGTCGTTCGCGGTAATTATCTATCACGCAGCACCCCGCGTGTAGACGTAACGTCACGTAAAGGTATTGTGAACCCGGTGCGCCGAACGCACGCGCAACAGCTCGCCAGCCATCAATCACACTCTGTCCCGTCGCGGTCAACCACGGCTGATGTCACGTCCTCTAACGGCCACCGACGCCTCGAAGTTCTGACCCCGATTATTTTCTCGTAATATTCCAAACCTTTTCAAACCCTAATAAATACGTTGCACAAAATAACAAATAAAAAAGTTACTAAAAAAACGTAATGAAAATTATTGCCAACATTTTATATATTACAAGCTTGAATCAAATTTCTAGAGGCGGCTAAAACTTTCTGGAAGCGGTGGCCTTCTACCAACCAAAGTTAATAAACCACTTAACTTAAAATAATTAAAATAGATACAAAAGCATCTTAACTAACATAATATATGAACGTCTTAAAAACATGATTAGGGCAAATAATGTGGTGGAAACGCCACAAACTTTTATAACAAAAACCAAAAAAAAAATTTTTTTTTTTCAATGATGTGGGAAATATTGGACAGTTAATCCAGAAATAACCTGACAATTAAATCAAATAATTTAATTAATTTAATTTTTGATGACTACCATACAATTTGTCAATTATTATATATATTTAAGTGGTTTACTTAGTGATGTAAAAATATTGGCAAATAATTATTTCATTGGAAAAATAAACACCATTTTATAAAATAACTTTTAAATTTGGCAAATGAATAAATTATAGCTTAATGAAAGAGGTGATGTTTTATGGCGTATCTGACGTTCTATTACTGTAGAATTTATTCTGAAGAAAAATAAAATACATGATGTGGTATAAACATATTATTAATAGCTATCACTGAAAAATATTTTCAGCTGTTAAGTTGAAAATTTAATTTATTTTGGAGTTTTGACGTTTTTAAAAGAATGGCAAACAAAGACTCATAAATGTACCTATTATATTAATGTTACGAGTGGGAACAACAGGTTCGGAAAGATAGTCCAATTAAATTATTGCAGTTTCGCTTATTAACTTATATTAAAGCTATTTTTTTTAATCACAACAATGTATATGTCCATCCACAAACTAATCACACCTTCGTAATTCCATTTTTGCCCCCCGCCCCCCCCCCCCCTACACCCCGACTGGAGCTCGGCTCGACAGTGGCCTTCTCTACTTTCGTTTCTTACCGAGCACCTCGGTTTCAACACACTGCCTCGCACTTCTCACTCGACGCCGCACACACAACACACGGTCCCCGATGCTTTGCTCCTAGCACATGAAGCCCGCTCGTCGCCCGCTATCGCTCACCAAGGGGACCTTCTTCACCTTCTTCACTTTACTGCCCTCACAGATCAACCTCCTCGTCTATAAACCACTCATCCACGTACTGTTAAGGTATCGTAACGCTTCTAAATGTCACGTCACAACCTCCAACTGAGCACCTTGAAACTGCAAGAACAAAGGCGTCCTAGTTACGCCACTTCACGCAGACCGGGGATGTGCTGAATGCTCGAGGGAGCAGGGAGGTGGAGAGACATCGCGCTAATCGTGTTACCGCAGAGGGACGGGTGCTACTGCGTCACGCCCCTCCCGCAAGCTGACGCGCCGGCTGTCTGGCCAGGGAAACCTACAGTTCTCAAGGATGAGAGCCACAACCAAACAGTTCCAAAGTTCTCCGTAGTTTGCCGATCGCTCGTGAAAAAATTCACTATATTGCAAGGATTTTTATTTTATTTTATTTTTTTAGTTATAGGTAATTTTAAATAACGCTAACATTGCCTAAACTAACCTACCCTCCCGGAAGAAAATAAAGAACTATTTTCAATCACACTGACCTAACCTAACATTTTACTTCGATAAACATCGGAACTGTTCGGGTTGTGGTTGTGGCTGTCATCCATGTGAACTGTAGGCTATCCTTCTGGCCAGCCTTGTCACTAGCGTCCTCGTAACATAAACTATTGAATATATGTGAGAAAATCTCTTACTCAAAAGCTGACTGTTCACAAGATAAAAACCGTTCACCGTTTATTACAACTACGTTTCCTCTCTGAAGTAAACTAAAATATAGAAATTCTTCACATTAAAGTTAACATTTATTTATTTACACAAAGCAGTTCAGTCTATTCGTGAGCAATCCGAGTCGATGCCCGCCGATAATCGAACCCGGTTCGCCTCGGCCATGGGGAAGGATGATCAGGTAGGGTTGTTGAAGAGGAAGTAGCGCCATGTTTAAGGCACTGCGCTCGTGTTCCAGAGGTCTCTTGCTCCAATACCGGCCCAGCCAACCTGATAAAGTTATTTCCATGTGTTGTTATACAGAAAGATAGCCTACTTTTCACAGAGATGAAAGCCACAATCACAACCCGAACAGTTCCTAAGTTTACCAAAGTTAAAGTTTTTTTTTTACTCCGAGAGGGTTGGTCTGTATAGGTTATTGTAACAAAAAAAAAAATAGGTTAGGTTAGCTTTACTTAAAATAATCTATAACCGTTAAATATACAAACCCTCGCAATATGTTTTTTTTTTTCACGGGCAATCAGCAAACTTCGTAACTTTTCTGGCGTGGCTGCCATCCCTGTGAACTGAAGACTTCCTTCAAAAATGTTGAGAAACAAGGTGGGATTTAGTGAATGATAAGTTTATGGCTAGTCTCGCGAGCTGGAAGTCAGTGAATTGTACGCCGAGCTGCCCGTACGTAAGGAGGGGCCAGGCCGAACTAAGTTGTAAATATTTCCTTTTACAGTTTACCTGCTGGCTTTCCCATGGGGAAAAACTTCCTGCGAAATATTGGCTCGCCCTAACTTTCACCGATTGTCTGGGAACGCAGTAACTAACAGTACACAAACATTACTACACGTTGATATGCCTGTACATGTGGGCTAACTACCAATGCATATGTGTAAAGTGTTTCGTTGGAGCGGCTCACACAGCTTTACACTACACGCCAAACCCGAGATTAATTAGGACACTTGCATTACAGCACACTTACAACATGACAATACAGCACACCGGTTAGCTGGTATAACTGGTGCGGGAGTGTTCTTGTCTCCCCCTGCCCTACATCCAACTGTGATTAAATTTGCTCTACACAACAAAATGCACCTTAAAGTACACTTCAGGCCCGTACGCCAGTTTATCCTATACCAGCTGAATTACCCGGCGTTTCCCAGACTTAAACACCCTTGGGAGCTGACTTTTGGATAACAACGTTCTCAGTGGATGGCTATGTAATACAAGGAACATCACAGCCTAGTTTCAAGTCTGTAGGACAAATACTTGAAGAAAGGGAAATATTGATCTTTAACGCCCCGCCAAATTTTGAAGAACTTTGTAGTCTGTAGAACATATGCTTGTAAGATGAGAAATTTTTAATATTTAACGCCCCCGCGATCCACCTAGGTGGCTGATTTTCGTAATATCCGTTCTTTGCGGATGTCTTCATGGCAAAATAAATATACGTGCCAAAATTAAGTCTGTAGGTCTTATAGTTCTGATAATTCGTGATGAATGTGTAATTGAGTGGTATTTCGCTTCATACAAGCTTTACCATCATTTTTCATCTATTTAAGGATGGAATTTCAATATTTTTTTAAATATATCCCAGGGTATTTAAGGTAAACTCATTCCACACGTCAATCCAAGTGATTCTACAATAGTGAGGGGTGCATCTGATATTAAATGCATTAACGAATCAAAGAAACTTCGGTTTCTGGCCACGTACGCACTACGTGCAGTATGGTGGGCTGGCGGCGAAATCAACAGTGGTTGTAGAGATGCCACCTCAGTGACAACTACCAACGTGAAGAGACGCCACCGGACATTACCACACTAGAGCCGGTATTCCAAGAGACAAAAATAAGGGCTTAGGTGTTCATATGCTACACCTGTTCCCTAACCGCATTCCTAGTGCACGATAGGACACAGCCAGCCTCTTGTTTTTTTTAGGGAACTGATTTCGTTGTCCTATCCGTGCACTACCTATTGCCCGAATTTCGTGCATGCGCATAGCTCACTTTTTCGTTGAATTCGTCATTCATTAATATCGGGCAACGAACCAAAATTTGTGCCAAATAAAACTTCATGTTATCGAAACCATCCTGGACTACATTTTGTACACTTTAATGGTCGTAACAAGAAATTATCACCACTTAAAAAGTACTTGGGGAAATTATAAAAAAACACCATTTAATTCGTGTAACGGTGCTGCTATCTCTAGGACTTTTCCCGTAACAATCGATGGTTCCGAAACGTCCGCTAGAATGCGTTTAAACCAGTTTCTAGCCTCGCGATTTGTTTCCTTGCTGGGATTTGGTTTGGACACATTCTGGAATACGGCCCGTGAGTCAGGTTACTGTTGTGTCCCAACAAGGCAGTGCTTATTCGCTACCTTACCCGAACTTCTTGGAATACCGTCCTAGGAGCCACGCAACAACCGAAGGCAGCATGACTGACGTCCCGAGGAACCATCTCATATTGTGGGTCGCGGGTTCGCGTCCAGCATTAGTGAGTGTTTACTCACTCACCTGCTCGAGACGTGAGGCCACGATTTCTATCACGCTTTCACTTATTATAGTATTGCACTGTGAAATAAAATTACGCCTTAACCTCAAAATTTTAAGTTTATGACTAGTTTTTATAAACAATATTATTGAAGCTGTACTTCAGTGAATACTGGTCCATATCATTAAAAAAAATTATTTTTTGTGAATATTAATGATAGAAATTGTGTTTATAAAATTTTTAAGTGTTTTTTTCTTCTGTATTTGATTTTCAGTTCCCGTATGTATAATTTATTTGCATTATCAATTATTTACACACATTTATTATTTTTCATCATATATTAAAATTGATCTCGTTTATTTAACCAACTTAAATAATTAATTCTATACACGTGTTTATATTAATAAAAAAACTCTGAGAATTTATTTATTTATTTTTATTTTATTGAATTTATTTTTTACTAGCCATATTTATAATATCACACCAGTACTTTTATTATTTCATTTCTTTTATTTATTTACATGTAAAATTAAAGTAAGTTTTTTACTACGCCAAGTACGTATGATATCTAACGCGCGTATTTTTTTTTTTTATAAAAATTAGCCAGATTAAGGAAAAAAAATATTTCCCATAATTTTGACAGTTTTTAATATTGTAAGTTTGGTGACGGCTGGCGACTTGCGTGTTTTATAAACTGACGTAGTTTTCTTGCGTTTGTTGCGTTTTGCGTCCGTGTGGTGTTGAGCTCGAGGTGCAGACGTGTGTTAACTCCATCGTGTCGAAATGTCGGAAACAACAAAGCGGCGTGTCGAAATGTCAGAACTAACAAAGCGGCGTGTCGTGAGTGCTACTGGGCGGGCGTGCGGGACGGCGAGTTCTGTCGGCTGTCGTGGAGCGCCGAGCTGAAAGAAGAAAAAAAGGACTGAAGAACACGGAATTGATGCACAACTGCCTAGGGCTCTCATCTTTCTATTCAACGTCGAGGACGGCGCCATTAATCATTTCTTTCCATCCTCTTACTCCTCTCCCCCTTTCCACTCTTCCTCTTTCGAGAAAGTGTTTTAGTGCAAAAGGCAAGATTGGTGCTCGTGGTAAACATGAAAGGGGCCCCATTTCTCGTGTCGTAAGGGACGCATTTTCCTGTCAAACGACACGGGATCACGTTTAATCCGCGTTCAAAAACTGAACGCACTGGACTAAAACCCGAGACGTGATTCCTCTTGTTTCGGAACAGTTTTCTGTACACTGTATCTTTTTTTTTGTGTATGTAACATAAACGCCTCCAAGCTGAAAGCTGTGGACTGGCGCGCAGTGCCCTGTTCGTTCATAGTGTGACTGTGAGGTTGGAGCGGAGAAAAATATAGATATCTTAAAATTGTACAGTTACATGTAAAAATCTGTATCGCTACAAAATAGTGTCTGCAGTAATACTGGGTTAAGGTGCGCAACCACTGGCGCGAAGAAAGGAGAGGAGAAGCGAAGAGAAGCGAAACGCTGCGACAGGGTTGTCCATTGACTGCCGCAAGGCGAAGCGAGGAGAGAAGAGAAGAGAAGCGAAACGCCGCGGCAGGGTTGTCCACTGACTGCCATTAGGCGAAGCGAGGATAGGAGAAGAGAAGAGAAGCGAAACGCCGCGACAAGGTTGTCCACTGACTGCCATTAGGCGAAGCGAGGATAGGAGAAGAGAAGAGAAGCGAAGCGCTGCGACAGGGTTGTCTATTGACTGCCGCAAGGAGAAGCGAGGAGAGAAGAGAAGAGAAGCGAAACGCCGCGGCAGGGTTGTCCACTGACTGCCGCAAGGAGAAGCGAGGAGAGGAGAAGAGAAGAGAAGCGAAACGCCGTGGCAAGGTCGTCCACTGACTGCCGCAAGGCGAAGCGAAGCGAGGAGAAGAGAAGAGAAGCGAAATGCCGCGACAGGGTTGTCCACTCACCGCCGCGAAGCGAAGAGGCTCTAGGCGGCTAGCAATACAGCAGGGATCTCGTTTCGCGCTACTGCGTAGGGCGTAGGGGAGAGTGAGGAAATAGGGCATACACTTAAAGTAAAAGCCTGCAATTTGGTTAAATAACAACATACTGAGATGTAGCAGTAGTTGTGACATTCCACTGTATTAATATTATTCTCGTATATAAAACTTGTACGAATTTTACAATGCGTCTTTTTACCTGCAGCTTCTGGTAAAATGACGCATTTCGGGCAACACGACGTTCTATAAAAAATCGTGAAAAAGTCTTTAAAATGAATTAAGGAAACATTATATTTAATATGATTAATAATTAGTAATTTTACGAATTTTTTATGATATAAAAAGCAATTATATGTAGTAGGAAAGTTTTTAGCCCTTTATTTAAATATAATTTTTGGCATTGTTTTAAAAAATTTTACTTCAGGCGGATTGTGATTAAAAATTAAGGATAATAAATAATTGTTGCTCATACTTAGCAACAATACATAAATTGCTGACATTTCCAATAAAATTTCCAATATTATTCAAGAATAAAACTAAATATCAATTGCACTATTGTATCATAACAACATAATTTACATGCAAGGGCAAATTTTATTTTATAACTTTACCCACTAAAACATATAAACATGAAATTTAATTCTAGGCCAGAAAATTAAAATACCTGCCTGTTTGTCAAAACTCACTGGTAAGAATAATTCGAAGTTATACTTCTTTACGCACGTTATGAAAACAATGATGAGAGTGAATTTTTTCGATTAGCTCTTACCATGCAATGGAATTTTTACAGGATGGTAAAAATGATACACGCAAATGAAAGTTATATATGTGCTTTTAAATCATATACTTTAGAAATTGATATTTAATGCTGGTCCATATTATTAAAAATATTTGTTCATGGTGTATATTAATGATAGAAATTGTGTTTATAATTTTTCAAGTTTATTTTATATAAAGGACATTTAAGTTTATAGTTTCGGAAGTATTTTATTTTCTCCACATACAGTGACGTAAATTTAAAGAAAACTGCAACATAGAAAGGTTGTTTGGATGGATTTTTTTGACGTGACAACGTCTAATAAATCGATGAACGCTGGCTGCACGCACGAAAAATTGTTCCACTACGATTTTTATTTTTCCTAACCTAAGTTTAAAACTAAGTGTATTGGGAGGGGTCCGGGTTAGGGAGAGACTCTAAGTACGTCTCAGGCCGAAGCCTATACGCTCTAATCATGCACCATGCACCATGCACCATGCAGATGTCCCACTAGCATCTCTCTGGTATGTTGCGGACGGTACAGAGAACTCGGCCGGGGTTCGAGGTTATTGTTGTGCATTGCGCCACGGGAGTATATTCGCAAGGAAATGGCGTTGTAACAAGTACGTATTATTTTAATTACTAGTGTAAATCAGTATATTTAAACAGTGTAGTATGAGTATTGTTTTAGCTGTGTAACTAAATATTTATTTCTAGTATGATACTTTTCACGCTTTAGTTTGACATTGGTAATTATTTGTCATGAGTTATTATTTGATCAACTAAATCACACACCGTATTATAGTTATGAGCCCACGAGCGTGTAAATATTTCGTGTCCAACAGAGAATATGCTAGTTAAAAGAAATTCAAACAAATATCGTGCGTGGAATATTATTAATCTATAACATCTGAAACATATATTTTCAACATGGCCTCGTGGCTGTGCGGTTAGCGACGCTGACTATCAATGGATAAGTTGACGGATCAAAACCCACGGCTGAATTTTTTTTTGTACTTGTAAAAATAAATACGGCGCGCACGACATTTCAAAAGTAAAAATATATTTGAATTAATGAGTGCAAGTAAAAGTAAATTTATTAATTAAATTGTAAATTTCATTTCACTCATTCTTTGTATCCATACAAAATAGTGATAATTCAATAAAAATTATTCAATTTTATTCATAAAATATGCAGAGGTAGATTTTATCATACAAAATATAGAAAAATTTTGAAAACATTTCTTCCTCAAAGAATATAATATTTTTAATGCCTAAATAGTTTGGTTGCAAAAACCTATTATGGCTCAGTCTCAGGCCGAATATGATATTTAATTTTCTTCTGGATTAATCATTTCATCAATGTTTTGTTATGACGTTGTCATGTTAAACTGTCGTCCGTAAACCGACTTTAGAGACAACCAATTTTTTTTGTTCACATAGTCAAAAATTTAAAGTTAAAAAAAACATTTCAAAAGAAAAATCTTGCTTATTATTTTATTTATATTTAGACACAAGAAAGGTCACTAGAGACCAAAACTTAGAACAAGATAAATGAGGTGTGTTGGGGCAAGAATTCGAGGAACCAGTTGAGCAGTTACGACGGTTGATTTAATGAAGCCGCTGAAAACAAACGGTATTAGAAAATAGGTCCTCACGGATACGAGTCCAATGATGTACCATTGCGCCACTTCAACTTAATGAATTGTAGTAATCACACATTCTGACTTGAGTTTTACGGCCTTTCACATTGGATCCTGAACTATTTTCCTTGAACTTTGAATTAAATTACTGGATAAACACTCTGAGAAAACATGGACAGTATAAATCGTAAAACAAATTAACCTTAAAAAAATTTTAAAAAGTTTCAATCTACACTAAAAATAATGCAATTCTGAAGATTTATTTGCACGCTAATCAGACAGTACATGCGCATTTACTCATTGAAATTAAAATAGCTCTCTATCAACAACAATACAAACGTCATAGATGAAATGTAATATTTTATTATTATACTCAAGTGCAACAAGCTTCTTAGGAAATACTGCATTCTACGTGATACACCAAAAACTTGTATTTATTCATTACATTGTAGCAAAATGACTGACTTGCAAAATCCGTATATGAAGCTACAATAGGACATCGTAAAACTTTTGAGAATGTCATCTTACAGAGTTAAGTTGAATTGAAGTTAATGACACTGAATAAAGATAAATATTGTTTCTTTAATCCAATCTTATGTGTAATAAATGTATAATAAAGCCCTATCATTTTGCGAAAGTGAATTTTGACTTGTGTTCTATTTACGGTACCTATAAAACTATTCTCTCTTTATGATTTGGTCGTTCACCAATGTTTTTTTTTTCTCAAAATGCAAATCCTATTTTAATATGAAATGCTGTTGTCGCCACGTCTCCTAATTCTTCATCTGTTTCAGCATGGTGAAGAATGAATAAGCCGAGTTCATGATCTGGAAAAGAAAATATATATATGAAAGAGCACTCGAAACATTAGCATGCGACAAAGCACCAGACTTATTTGTATTATTCATGTCACACGGCAGACCGGTTTTTGTTCACTGGTTCGAACAAGAAATAACCACCATATTTCTCTTTTCCCGGGGAAAAAAAAGTTCAACCCGACATCTTCTCGAGAATGAACAGTGACTTTTGTCACTTCTGAGGCAATAGAACCAAAGCCAACCCCAAGTGCATAGAGAAATTTTAAGTAAGGAAGATAGGAACCGAATACGCTATCGTGGTTTCAAATGTTTTTAAGCCATAAAACAATTGTTATCGTTTAGCGTAAAAAAAAATGTGACTTCCTTAAGGTACGGATCACACAATAAAAGTTTTTGTGTTAATTTACGTTTGTCTGTTGACTGTATTATTTCAGTTGTATTCAATCCCAATACTGAATTGTGGATTTAAAACGCCAATTATTTCACTAAGTAAACTATTTGTAGAGGCCAGTCATTTTTAATTTCAGGAATTTCTATAAATTATATACTATGAATTAACGAAGCAAAATTCTTAAAATCTAATGATTGCAACGTGTTGTGGATTTAAACTATTCAAACCAAGATGGCGTCTTTCGAGTCATATCAGTAGTTAGGTTATGCCGATGCGGGGACAGCGGCTGGCGGCAAAGGAGCTAGGAGCAGTGACCCTTGACCCCTGACGTCACTGTTATGACCTTTGACCCCTGACGTCACTGCCGGCCGCCATCTTGGATTACGTCACTTCCGGCCACCATCTTTGATTGCGTCACTTCCGGCCGCCATCTTTGATTACGTCATTTCCGGCTGCCATCTTTGATTACGTCATTTCCGGCCGCCATAATTGATTACGTCATTTCCGGTCGCCATAATTGATTACGTCATTTCCAAGAATTTCCGCCATTTTGTATTGCATCATTTCCGGCCTCCATATTGTTTTCTAGAACTTTCTATTACGTCACTACCAATGAAGCTTCGGATTTAGGATTTTACCATTATGCAATCACCATCTTGGATTACGTAATTTCTGGCCGCTATTTTTAATTCTAGAACTTTCTACTATGTAATTTCCGGCCGCTATTTTTTTAATTCTAGAACTTTCTACTATGTAATCCATTTTGTTTTCTAGAACTTTCTACCATTACAACATAACTACCAAGATTTATATTTTTGCCATTTTGTATTCTAGAACATGCCCGCCATTTTGAATTCTAGAACTTTATACCATTACATCACAACTAATGAGGATTCAGTCACCATCTCTAATATTTTTTTTTTATGCTACTGGCAGCCATCTGGAAATATACTTTTATTATTGAATTTTTTTATATGTAATTTAATGCGCTATATACAAGCATTTATATTAGTTTCCTTCTAGTGTTGAACATATTGTTCAATGTAATACTTATGTATACCTTAATAACAAACTTTAAAATATTTTAGTGATAACCACTAGACCATCCTTTTAGGTATTTTTTTTTACAACCATGCTACTTATATTTATATTTATATATATATATATATATATATATATATATATATATATATATATATAGGTACCAAGGAACTAAAACTGCGAAATAACGTACACCATTTTTTGAACAATCACCATATTTATTAATATATATGTACAAAATTATTTTCGAATCGTATTCTTTTCACGACGAATCACATCTTGGATATCTTCCACTTCTTCCCGAAGCCTCCTGAGTTCGTGCAGAACAGCAGTTATGTCCATGTTCCACGCATCTTGCATGGCTATTCTTTCCGCAGCAACTTCTTCCCGAAAGGCGTACACCTCTTCAATGACATTTTGAAGAGACGGTCCATCTTCGGCGGCAGCGCCCTCCTCCTCATCTGTTGGTTCCTCCTGCATGTCAGGCGAATCGAGCGTGTACTCGCTCCAGAGCACCGGCGAAAGTTCCTGGAACTAAAAATCTTGCACTTTTGTTCTAGGTAGGCGCCGTCCTCTGCATTTTCACGGGCTTGGAACCGTCAACGCATATTTAGACTTATGACCATAGAGCGATGTCGTAAATTTAAATATGCGCAGGCTGCATTACAACGCCGAAAATTAAAACTTCCCAAATTAGAAAACAATAACAAAATATACATGTCAGAACACAATGCGCAGACACTATATTCTCACACATATATGAACAAAATTAAGCAACAAAAAAAAAAAAAAGATGACAGCAAAGAGAGAAAGAAGAAGATAGAAGAGAAAGATAGAAGAGAAAGATAGAAGAGAAAGAAAGATAGAAGAGAAAGAAAAGAGAGTATGTCCAATACTGCCTACAGTGGTTACAGTTATGTTGTATCTGCAACTACATTGCCTATACATATTCCGGTCAGAATAAGTAATGATTCCTCCCAAAAGCCCGAGAGGCCCATTAAATATCCTGCGCGAAACAAATATAAGTAATATAGTTTTTTTCACTCGGTGTTCGTTTCATTATCATTTGTCAGTGCATTCATTGCCAGAGTCATCATCATATTCATTACCAGAGTCAACATCATATTCATTGCCAGAGTCATCATCATATTCATTGCCAGAGTCATCATCATATTCATTGCCATCATCCATTGTATCCATGCGGGAGCGTGTGTATGCCATCATCCATGATCTTTCTTTTATCGTCCATCCAGGAAAGTGCCAGTTTGTTTGTTGTTTCAGTATACACTTCATGGTGATGCGATGTTATATTGTTCACATGCACTCTCATTATCTTCTGTTTCATTAGAACTTCCTTGTAATCATTAAATGTTATTGTATTTACAACGACGCATTTCTGGACTCCCTTTGCCCTCTTAGTCTCTTTTCCTGCAGACTTGTAGGAATACATTTTTGCTCTTAGCCCAACGAACTCAGTCATTACATTGCCCCCACACTCATCTTTAAATTTCCCCACCACCTTTTTGTTAGTGATGGAGTAGCATGGATGAGTATGGGGGTACGCACTTGTATCGAATTCAGCCATTAATTCAGGGTCTGAGACCAGGTCCGTGTAGAAGTCGGCTGTCTTTATCTCGTAGATGAAAGAGTCTGTATCCATGTATGCCAACTCAATATTATCTTTGTATCTTGTCTTCATTATATCGTAATGGAATCTATACATCAAGCACTTTGACAAGTCGAGTACAGCAAATCCTGCATATATGGGTTTGTTGAATAGTATTTTTTTCCTTTTCTAACTTCACCAGAGATAAATTTTCAGTGTATACAGTTCTGTCCTTGAATACAGGCTTTGTTACCAGTCTCTTAAGCCGTCTTTCCTTACACACCAGCTCCATGTTCTGTCTTTTTCTCATATTCTCCATAAGTTTACCGAATGTGGCATTATTCATTAATTTGTAGAAATCTTTTTCGAAATCGTTGGTCGAGGCTGTTCTCTTCTCAGTGTTCATATTAATATAAGGTTTTAACCAGGCTTCTTGCTTGAACCGAAGCACACGATGAACATTGGTCACTTTGAGTCCATGTTGAATAGCCTGCTTCAGATTTCTGTAATGTATAATATAATTCTTCTTGTCTTCCAAAGTCGTCATCAGTTTCGGTTGTCTGGAGCCAGGAGCACACTCATTTATTGGTAAAAATGGTAAGTCTTTGTGGGCATTGTGAAGTTCTGTAGGATATTCAATATCACACTCTAGGATGTAGCCAGTGGAATCTTGATCGGGTACAGCCATGATGTCGATATCTGTGTCAGACCACTCGAAGTCACGTAGGGGCAGAGGTTGCGACATTGCCCATCCATATAGATTATTGGCATCCACATACTCCAAATATGTCGACGGCTGGCTTTCATCATAATTTTCTCGTATGTACTTATTATTCGCCTTGCAGTGACGCTTTATACATTGGGCTACTCCTCCCCTTATGCCTGCCTCAAGAAACATGTATGTATCATAGTCTATGATCAATTCAAGTTCAACATTGGTTTTCTTCAGCATCGCATCGAAAGAAAACCCTGGAGCACTCACATAGTGGACACAATCCAACCC
Source organism: Bacillus rossius redtenbacheri (assembly GCF_032445375.1). Taxonomy (NCBI): domain Eukaryota; kingdom Metazoa; phylum Arthropoda; class Insecta; order Phasmatodea; family Bacillidae; genus Bacillus; species Bacillus rossius. The sequence goes on along the minus strand of NC_086340.1, from coordinate 27,903,505 downwards.
ATACGTATACAAGCAGAGTCTTCTGAAATTCTCAAAGATGTCAGACAGAAGGAGTACATCGGTCTTCAAATAAATATCGCTGTACTCCCCCAATGATGTGCAGTTGAATTTCTGCCATACAGCTTGCGCATGCTCATAATCTTCTTGGGTGATATCAGAGTTTGTCAGCCTGTTGTGGAAAAAATCTACTGAAGGTAACTGAGGCTCGTCAAGTTTTTGAAGATCTGTGATATAATCGTAGGGAAAAATACCTTTTCTGGTAACCAGCTCTAGTTGTTCAGAAGAGAAATATTTAGAAGTGTTGTGGAATTCAGAAGCAGGAAGGTTTTCGGCTAGAGAAGCAAGGCTAGCAGACATGAATCTGAAAGTATCTATGAACTGTATAGAAAATCTGTCATCGATTTTTTTGGAGAATGTGATTAGTTTTTCTTCACTGTGAGGAATAATGAAGATGTCTTTGTCATCATAACCCAAGTTCTTAACAATGAAATGCTCATCGTAACCAAGATTGTGGAAGAGGACTGGAAGTTTCTTCGGACGACGACGAAGTTTGTTGCATTCATTGCACGAAGGCCCTAGGTATTTCCCAGTGAAGTGGCAGTGGTCGTGAACTTTAATATTGCATTTGGTGAAGGTAGAGGAGCAGTAGCAACAGACATCTGCAAGTTCAAAACTAAGCATTTCCAGCGGTGTAAGCGGTTGCATTGGTTCAGTGATGGAATAAATATCCTTGACTTGCTCTCCAATATCAATAATGTCCTCCATGAACTTTTCACCAGCATCCTCTCCTCTGTACAGAATTGGCTTTGATGGAAGACTCGATGTTTTACAAGTAGGAATCACTGCATTGTCTACTTGCACATACAAGCAATAGCTGTAGGCCTCATGTTTCTGGTACCTGGAAGTATAAGACTTGTCTGGATTTGGCTGACATGATTGAACAGGTTTTAACATTGCCTCAAAATCAGCATATACCACAATAGGCATTTTGTCTGCATGATGATAGTTTTTGAATTTAAGAACTGGAGGCTTGCCATCACTTCCTGTCTGAGGCATTTCAACTCTCACAGGTGCATACTCATTGCAGAACTTTTTATGTTCTTCTAAACACTGCTGCCCTGTGAGCCCAGACACTCGTGGTAAATCATGGAAGAACGTGAAACACCGCTTGCAAATATGGATTTTATGTCCATGAGCAGTCACCTGAGGTCCAACCAGTCTTGAAAAATTCTTGATATATGCATAATGTGCATTATCTTCTTCGGATATATACAAGAGATCAAAGTGCTGACTCTTCTCTTCTTTTGCTACACGTAGCGGTATGATTTTTGTGTCCTCGTTGAGTCCATACACATTGACTGTCACTCCAGGATTGTTTCTCTCGAATATGTTTATTTGGCGGAGAGGCATGGGGAATTTAAGACCACTAAAATTAAATTTGTTTTCCAAGTCTTTATATCTCTGGTTCACACGTTCTGGATGCTCCCCTTCGACGAATCTAGCCAGCATAGCCCACTTGAAGCATTGTTGATCTTCATTCTTTGGGTTGATGATGGCTTCCCTAGCCTTGATGGGAGCCGGTAAGTCGATGTAGCTGGAAGCACGGAGTGGATCAAGCTTATTGATCCTTAGCTGCAGACGATGTACAGCAATGAGGGTCCAGCCACTTCCTTTGCCCTGGTACTCTTCTTCTTCCTGGCATATCTTCTCTATGCTGGCTGTGACTGCTTCTTCGATGCCATCGGTTGTGTAGAGCGGGATGTTCTTAGTCTTGAATGACCGCTGGTCTTCTTGGTCTTCATGAGGCTCAGGCTTTCCATAAAGACAATCCAACCATAAATTGAACTTGACGGCTCCATTTTCTTCAATTTCTTGTTTGAGCTGGCCAATTATGTTTGCTTTCATGTCTTCCAGATAAGTACATATATCTCTGCCACATTCGGATGTATTTTCAGCTACCAGGGTCTTCAAGTTGCCTCGAAATGCAGTCTCGGCCTCCACAAACCCAAACTGGGAGGCTACTCCTGCTCCTGCTACTATCTTTGGTCGAGATGTTTTGGGTTGAGGGGCAGTCGATGGTCCAGGCTGGGGCGAAGCTTCTCGTCTTCTCTTGGCTGGTGTTGAGCCATTACACTTGGTAGCATGTATGGCTAGGTTGTCTGCTCTGGTGAAGTCTTTCTCGCACTTGTCACACTTTAGAAGCTGGCGATCTGGATTGAAAGTGCACGCCTTCTCGTGTCTTCGTGCATCTCCAATGTGAGAAAATAGTTTGTTGCAGTACTTGCAACTTAGGCTCGCTGCATTGCAAATTTCGCCAATGCATGATCTCAGATGTTTAGCCATATTGTCTTTGCGAGTGATAGCTACCCCACACTTCTCACAAATTTGTTGGTCGTCTCTGTGTGGGTTGTGGGGGCACTGGCGCTCGTGGCGTAATCCATTGAAACGAGTAGCGAACACCTTATTACAGAATCCACACTGTAACCCTGGAGGAAGCATTGGACTTACCCCAGAAGAAGAAGAAGCAGAAGAAGCAGCAACTCCGGATGTCTTGCTGTCCATGATGATGATGTCGATGATGTTGATGATGCAGGACGTCTCAACTGGAATCTCCCAACGGAACGCGCGGTGGCAGCTCGACGTTGAAAGAGACGAGGAGGAAACCTTAGAGATGACGAATGATGAAGTAGTAACGATGAAAAGCACTCGAAGTCACTGGGAACACTAATCCACAAGCTCTCGAAGTCGATGGGCAGAAGCGCACGAGCAGCGAAGAACTTGTAGTCAGGTCGGCAGATGAACAGCGAATGAACTGGGTTAGCCTTGCTTGCCTGCTTTTATAGTCCCAGCAGCAGCAGCAGTGGTTGACTCACTAATCCATATATGGGCATAAAGAAAATCCAAGCATCTGATTGGCTGAGATAATTTCGGAGGGAGCCTGAGCAAAGGTCACGAGGTAGTCAGGGCTGGATGCCTTATCTGTTTACCAAGAATCACCCTGACACAATAGGCGCCAGCATGTCGCATCGATGATGACTCATAGGACTGGCTGACTTGTGTACTGGGGAAAAACCTAGTAGGCGCTGATAAAGACTAGTTGCAACAAACAAGTTAAGAGTGACTCATGATTGCTTCCAGATACTACAGGGCGCCAGCATGTCGCATCGATGATGACTCATAGGATTGGCTGACTTGTGTACTGGGAAAATTCCAATATGCCTTGATAAAGACTAGTTGCAACAAACAACTTAAGAGTGACTCATGATTGCTTCCAGATACTACAGGGCGCCAGCATGTCGCATCGATGATGACTGGTCGCAACAAGCTTCTATGACTCATAGGACTGGCTGTACTGGAGGGAAAAAAGCCCAGCATGATAGGCGCCAGCATGTCGCGTTTCTAAAGACCAGTTGCAACAGGCCACCCACGTATACTTGTTCTAGCTACAAAAAATATTATTTTTTTTTTCCAGTGTTTAACAGACTTTTATTAAACAGATTCATGTTACTGTATTTTCATATACCTTAATTACTTTGATATCAATGTATTTATACCATTATTAATTATTACTCGGATTTAAAGTCATGTATATAAGTATTCTTGCATTGAATTATTTTAAGTAGAAAATAAAATATTTTAATATCCTGAATAATTGTATTTTCTTAAATTATAGAAAAAGTAGTTATTGCACAACAGGTATTAAATGAAACAAATCAGTTCGTAATATTTGTATTTTATTCTTTTTTCAATAGCATATACACATTCGATTACATTTACAAAGAATTCAGCATGTCTGTAAGAACTTTCTTTAGTACATTTTTGACACACAAAGTAATTATTTCAGAGTCTATATTCAAAGGAATACTCTCCTTGGTAACATCATTTACTGGAGTTAGTTGAAAACACATTTGAGCACAATCGTCTGAAATGTCCGGCATCGAAGGCAGTACTCTAAAGTCCTCATCTTCAGTCTTGCGTTTAGATGAGCTGGAATCCGGAATGCTGGTGGAAGCAAAAAGCGATGTAAAATCTTGATTTTTTTGCTGGTTGATGGAGCAGTCTGGTGCATGCAAACTCGGCTTGTCATTTCGTTTTGCATGTGCTATTACTTCTTCTGGCAGGCAAGGCAGCTTGGTTTCTTCTCTCATGTAGTGAACATAACACTGCCCGTACGTCGAACAGTCTATCATTTCCTGGCAGCGTTCGAAAGATGTAGGCTCATGTACATAGAGCGAATGGTAATTTCCATCACATTCTTCCGTGTATGTACGTAATCTTCCTCCATTCCAGTAGCTGTACGTGACTCTGCTCAGGCCAGGCTTTGCCGAAATGTAGAGGTTGGACGGATGAAACGTAGCCATCGTCTTCTGTCTTCTTTGGCAGCTCGCAGCCGAATGATGGAGTGAAGGTCGGGTTGTTTCTTATATATGCGCGACCACATTTATTTACTTAATACTTTCTGCAAGTAGTAGCAGGATCCGTCGAATAAAGTCACAAAGTGCCTGCATGCACTTACATCTGCTTCGGCATATTACTTCACCCTCAATCGTTGCACTGTCGGTGCTGTCGGTGCTGCTGCTGCTGCTGCTGGATTCCATTTTGCATGGTATGCTTCTATGTTGGTGGTAGTACTTAGAATAAAACTCGCATGCATGCATGAGGTAAATTTATATACTTATTTGCATGTCCAAAATATTAGCAGGAGTAAACTTTGCATCATGCATTAATGTATTTCTATACACAGAGCACAAATAGTCGACACAAGGTGTGTTCAATGGTGTGATACTACCACTTCTACAATGCTGCTTGCCATTACATGTTTCTTGGAATTCTGGATCACCTACTCCTGCTGCTGCTTGCATCTTCAAGTCTTCAAGTTTCCATTGCATGTGCGTATCTGGTCGGCAGAGATTTATAATGCAATTATCATCTTCACAGACGAATTTCGTCAGCAGTTTAACTGTTTCATACGGTGCAAATAAGTTCCAGCAGAGACGAAAATGAATGCCGTCGCGACACATTTCAAAATATGTTGTGGTGAGAATGTCTTCTTCTTCATCTTTAAAACTAAATGTATATTTCACACAATGCAGACTGAAGCATACCCAATCGTAATTACTTGCACCAAATTCAAACAATGTGCGCGGAGCAGATGCTTCTTTCCTTGGGTCTGGGCGCAGATGTAACATCTCTTCTTCGGGATCACAATCTTCAGGAGATCCGTCTTCATCCTCCGATGTTTGAAACAGTCTTGAAGAGTGCTCTTCGATCATGCCTGGTTGAAACATGGCTGAAGACTGATGCGGGCTTCTCATCGGTGTTATAGCTGCCAAGACGATGATGGAGACGATAGGAACACAGCACACGTCATTGGCGAACACATGGTTGACCAAGTTGTTTTACCATGATTCAGGAGAGTGGTGTGCTTGTACCCATCACAATATTCTATCCATCGTAGATCGCTCCTGCAGGATGGCCGACACAGCTTGTAGGATATCGTGCTGAATTCGTGTACTTCGTAAATTGTTTCTTGCTCAGCTTGCACGATGAGATCCTCAGTAGTAGCCGGAAGCTGGCTGTCCGGTCTCAGAAAGAAGACAGAGCAGGTTCTGAAATCGCAGGGTACTGGTTCGACACTTAAAAAATCTTCATAATTAGTGCTGATCCAGTGCTCTAGACCATCGCAGTTTTCCACCATTTCCGGCATCCCAGGCGGCTTGAAGTGCACTCTGTGATATCCAACGGTGACATCCCCATAAAACTTGCCGACATCTTCAGGCTTGAACACGGAGCACATTTTTTAAAACAACCTTCCTCGATGAAAGCTAGCCTGCAACTGAGACTTATATTTGACATGCTCCTCGTGTTATCGGTAAAATCCTGTTTCAACTTGTCCGCATGACGTCATTCAGATGATGACTCATCCAGTGCCCACATTCGCAACAACAATGCGTTTCGGCGGGGACAAGCCCAATCCTGCTCGCATGCATTGCAACTATGGCTTAGCTTGCTTTTGTACATGATATTTAATTTTTTCAAAGACGGGCACTCGTACTCTGTTTGCAAGTCGCATATTATAACATTATCTTTACAATAAATGCTCAACCAACGTTTCTGTTCTGGTCCGGCTACGAAGACGACCCTATCAATTTCGTGTTTAACTCTTTCCTCAATAAAGCTATAAATATTTTCGTACTCCATTTCTCCATCTTGTCATGTTAGGCCGTGGTAGTGATTAGTTAGGTATCTGTTTGTAGATTGGTTTTTGCAGTCGAGGAGATGCCAGGGGAATGGCGGTAAGAATTGACGAGATATAGTGCTTCCGTCGACATATGCTATGCATATTTCCTTGATGATAAATCCTACTTGGGACATGAACCCCTGGATATTAACGAACATGTCGGCAGCCGCCACTATACTGAACTCTTTTTCCGCATTTACACCAGTATTTTAACTACTTTGTCCCGGACATTATATGTAGCCAGTCTATCGTGTATAATAAGAGCATATGCTTGAGTGTTTGCGGGCATGTTTTCTGCAGCTGTAATCTCGATTTTACAGTCAATAACTCCAGTATTAATACGGTCGTCCTGTCTACTCACGTCAAATACAAAGAGAGGAGCAATATTTTTGAATTCACTGGGACCTAATATCGGGGATGGCAACTGACCATAATACGATTGCTGATATTGTGCATACATCTGGTATGCGAGCAAATATCTTCCATTTTCAAAGTCTGCATTCATATCCAGATAAGGGTAACTTTCAGAGTTTAACAAAACTTTAATATTTTTTATCTTGGCATGATTAAATGTAGAGCGGTCTGCTCTTATATCATTTTGTTTGTTTGTTTGAAATGCTACTATAATGTAGCGCGGCTTTTCTGCAGCAAAACTAGATTTTACATTCCAGTTTATGTTTTGAGACTGGGTAAGGTTAGGGTACATTTCCAAACTCCAAGAACGAAAAGCAACATCGATATTTGTACCTTTCTCGACAAATTTCAAAAGTCTGATGCGTTCTGCTGTATTCACTTGAACGTGAGGAAGAAGCCACTCGATAGTGTGTATGGATAAAGTTACATTTTCCGGTTGGTTGCTTGTATCGAGAAGTGCATTTGCCTGGGTGTTGGCTAAAAGTATCACCAACTCCTGCTTAGCATTAATTATGATGTGCTTATAATCTTCTGCATATCCCAACATCATCGCGAGAGGAACGCAAATTTCAAATCTCCCGCCTGCATATAACGACAACTTGTAATCTGGTTCTATTCCCCATCCGGCCATTTTAGCCGCGGGTAGTTGATTATGGGTTAGTGACAAGTAATTTTTTAAAGTACAAGTAATTCCCACATCTCGCGTTTGGTCGAGCTCGATACCATTTAATTCGTAAGATATTTTACTGATCATGTGAAGAATACCATTACGTACTATCTTGGTAGTTGTAGGAATATCACCATCATCTTTTAAAAGTGTGCCTCTAAATTGCAAAAAAGAGTTGCAAGGTACTGTATATATATCTTGGTTTTGTACAGCAATTCGTATTTCCGACGAAAGAGGATATGGTCCCGAAAGATAAGGTAAGTACGAGTGAATTTCGGTCTTTGTAATAATATCTTCGTAACTAACAGCATCTTCCACGTTCAGGATTTCCGTATCCATTCCTAATCACTTTATACCCGAGTTGTTTCAAGAAACGAATGTTAGCACGTGTTAACACTCTCGAGGTTTGTGTTATACTGACTGTAGGTTTGGTAGTGCGAGTTAATTTATAGTTTTTTCGTATAAAATTAAAACCCATCTCTCTTCAAGTGTAAGCGCAATGTGATTTCTTCCTCTCTAAAATTTATCAACTTATCGTCCTGGTCGACTATGCGGACGACAATTTCGTGTACGCTCTTTCCGATGACCGGTGAGTAAATGAGTGTTTTAGGCACTTCTACAACTTTGAACCCGGGAGGGACCAGCACGCTAAACTCGTGTAGTGTTTGGTTTGGTCTACCATTAAGATATGATCCGCTGACCAAATTGCAGTTTACTCTTATAACATTTACAGGAAGAATATTAATCGGTAATGTTGATACATGTAATTGGTCTCCTTCGTAAGTTTTATTTTGAAACCCTAGCATTGCTGCTAGAGTATCGGGCATGCTGAAATCGACATTAGTGCTACACATCATCTCGCTTTTCAGAGTGTTTGGGTTACCACGAAGATAAAACTCTACATCATCTTCTTGCAATGCTCGCTTAATGTATGCTGTGATATCCTCGATCTCGTATGATCCCGTGGGTACAGATATTACTTTCAAAACATCATTTTTCATATATCGTATTTTACAGTTTGCGCTATCGACATTCGGGACGGAGAAATATGTTTGAAAATCGACTAATGCGATACTCCATGTACCTTCCAAATTCAGAGCCGGAAAATAAGTAGATCGGAGCTCCGAGGTTTTACCCGACAGGATAAGAGTTATCGACATGACTGATAGTTTTTTGACTTATTACATGCCCTTTTATAAGAAATTTTTTTTTTGTTAGTTAAACTTTGTTAGCTAAGAAGCGGAGGCACAAGTGGCCGCAATTCCACTGATTAGGTAACTGCTCTGCTTCATAATTATATTTTAATGTAGTGTCGCGAAGATACTTGCGTAATTCCATAGGTGGCCTAAGATTCCCGAAACTGTCATAGTATTCTGCCGCATTACCGACCTTTCGGTATGCTACCCAATGTGTTCCGCGCCCGTGCTTACCATCCAAATTTACGATTGCGCACTCCCTCAACTTGGGTTTGTGTGGTAGTTCATCACGCATGTATACGTTGCGGAAAAAAGGTATTTTTAATTTTCGTGCAAACATGTTCAAGTCAGCTAGTGTTAGCGGTCTGTTTGGTAGAGATTTTAGGATTTCCTCTTTTTTATTTTCTTCCTTCGACCTCCACCCACCGGATATGGTCTTAGGTATAGTCCTTTCCCGTTTTTTGCACCCATTGCAATAGCTTCCATGGTCTTGTTATGTCGTAATGCCTCTGCTAGTTGTTTGTTTTGATTCTTTGATGAGTTGACTGCACGTACAATACCACTTGTGGCCCCAATAAGCCCGCCGAGTGCACCGAGAGCAGGAAGAACTAGTGGGAGAAAACCTCCTGCCTTCTTTCGTTTCTGTGACAATTTTTTTTTCTTACACTGCTTCTTACACTTCTTTTTCTTGTTGAATTTTATACCCATTCCACGCTTAACTTTAGTCTTCATTATCTTAGAAACTCCCCAAGCAGCTACCTTTTCGCCAAATTTAGTATCTGGTGATTTCAAAATGTTCCTAGCTTTTTCAGCTAAGATGTTGTCTGCACGATGCCTGTCTTCCAAGTTATTACTGCTGGCATATGCTATATCGTGTTCTCTGCACGCTCTGTCCAAAGTATTTATACCTTTGTCGCCTCGTGCCAAACGTTTAGCTAGTTTGGTGCCTGGTCCACAAAACTGATATCCCGGAATATGAAGTTCGAATGGTAATTTGTTTATAAGTGTATTTACGAGTCCACGACCTGATTTGGTCTTTACCCTACGAGGCATAATGACAGACTGGTCTAGAATAACTACAAGTATCAACAATATATATATGTTGGTGGTTTAAACATTATTGTTACGAAAACAAAATTCTAAATTTACATCTGGTTTATATAATGCAGTTTGTTTTAGTTGCGTTTTGGATGTCGAAGAGTGAACATCTTAGCTTGCTGGATGTCATGGTTCACACAGAGATCAAATGTGAAATCTGTCAAACTACATTTACCCGCAGTGACAACTTAAAACGTCATACACAACAATGTAAGCTTAAAGCCCTCCTCCTCCTCCTCCTCCTCCTCCTCCTCCTCCTCCTCCTCCTCCTCCTCCTCCTCCTCCTCATATCCTTCCTCCTGATAGCCCTCCTCCTCATACATTATATCTCAAATGTAATGATACAACTGATATTCCTAACACTGCACATGGTTTACATGTAGTTCAGCAAGATGTAAAATTACCGGTGCGAATTAACATTGAGGATGAAACACTAGCACGCATGTCGCGCCATGGTTGTTTGCTTCCATCGACTGTACGTTGCATTATTGCTGGGCCTTCCAACTGCGGGAAAACATGTGTGTTACTGAGTTTATTGGAGGATCCCAATGGACTTAGGTTTGAAAATGTGTACCTGTATTCAAAGTCACTAATGCAACCAAAATATCAACGCCTAGCGCAAGTGCTGCGGGCCGTAGAAGGACTAAGATATTTTCCATATAGCGATAATGAAGAAGTTGTGCCGCCTGAAAATGCATTGCCTAATTCTGTGTTTGTGTTCGATTATGTAGCATGTGAAAAGCAGCAATGTATCCAATATTACTTTAGTATGGGAAGGCATGTTAACGTAGACTGTTTTTACCTGTGTCAAACATACTCGCGCATTCCAAAACAGCTGATTCGCGATAATGCAAACATGATTGTGTTATTCAAAATGGATGATATGAATCTTCGTCATGTCTATTCCGATCATGTTAATACTGACATGACATTTGAAAAATTTAAAGATGTGTGTTCCTTGAGCTGGAGTATCGATCATGGTTTTATGGTCATAGTCAAGGATTTCCCCCTACTTAATGGACGGTACCGTCGAGGATTTGATCAGTTCATAATAATACATCAGTGAGAAATGAGCTATATCATATCGAAATTTGGACATAATGGCCTAAAACGCAGGGCAGAGACTTGTCTCATGCCTACGGATGATGGTCACTGCAGCGCTGATGGGAAACGTATTAGAAATGTAGGCAGACCCAAACATGAAGAGGATGTAGTTAACAAGGCCTATGTTGATTCAGAGATATCAGCATTATTAGCATTGAATAATAGCACAAAGGAGAATATTATTACATCTTTAAGCAATGAAATCGATGCAATTCCCCCCAAAACCATTGCCTTATTAGATGACATACTTAAAATTATAGAAGATGAGCTACTTAATAAATTTAACAGTAAATTATCGGATATTTATGGCAATATTGACGAAAGATTGGAAAAAGTACAGGGACAGATAGTACATCGCTTAGTGAAACTCGAAAATACTGTGAAAAATTACATCAGCATGTCTTCTGCTGATGATCTTGTCTTGCTGGAGGATAGGAACAAGGAACCTCATCATGGAAAGAATATATAAACGGTTTCCATTTTGTTTTTGCATTCAGTATAATGGCTGAAGCTGTAAGTGACTTACATCGTGTCATTCAGAGTGTGCGTGCAAAATATATGTTGGCTAAGCGTGCACGATTGGAGCGTGATATGGTTAATGAAGAAGCTTTTAAACCTATTATTTCTCGACTAGAAAATTTAAAACCGGTGGTGGTGCCCATAGAAGTAAAGGAGGAGCCTGCTGATGAATTTCCGAAACGGAAAAAGCAATTGTTTAAACCTAGTGGCGAGGATGATATTCCTCTGTCTGAATTAAAACCTAAGAAGGCTAGGGCTAACACTCGGAGCTCGGCTGTTCGTGGCTATTTGTCTTCTTATTCGTCTCAGAATCAAGATACGACATACGGCGTACAGAAAAGAAATAAAAAATGGTTTTTGGGAAAAAAGGAAATTGTTTTCCTCCCTAATGACGTAGTACAGGTCGGTAGCGAAGTAATACATGCAGCTCCTGGTCTATATGAGCTGCTTTTCAAGATGGAGCCGGGCACATATTCTAGGGAAGCACTAAAGCAGTATAAGCGTTTACTAAAAATCACGAGTGCGTATTTGAGGAATAACAACTCATCGAGTAATGCATATAAGGATGAGCACCATGCTAAATTCGATATCATTTCGCATTTGTTTCCGAATGTAGGAGGTGGTAGTCAATTTGGTAAAGGACTACCGAATAAAATCGAAAATGGTCGACGTGTAGATTATGTTTATTGGGACGATGTGAATGAACTTGTTGACAGACTGCGTTTGCTAGTTGCCTCTCAAAGAGCGGGAAATAATTCGCACGCAAATGAAATAAGTTCTATACTCGAAGAACTGAGGGAAGCAGGCTACATACAATGAGTCGCTCGGATATAGCTGCTGAATTGCACAAACCTGCTAGGCGATACTATCCAAGACGCAAAGTAACTCTTTTTGGTTTACGCGATTTATTCCAAGCAGATCTCGTCGAAATGATTCCGTATTCGCGTGAAAATAAAGGGTACAAGTACATGTTGACCGTAATAGATTGTTTTAGCAAGTATGCTTGGGCAGTGCCGGTAAAAACGAAGAATGCTGCCGATGTTACAAAAGCCATGGGCATCGCTTTACAAGATGGAGGACCGCCTAAAAACCTGCAAACCGACTTGGGTAAAGAATTCTACAACTCTTCCTTCAGTGCACTCATGAAGAAACATAAAATTAACCATTACTCGACTCACAGCAACCTCAAAGCTAGCATAATTGAGCGTTTTAATCGAACTTTAAAAGGACTTATGTGGCGCGAATTTTCGTCTCATGGAAATTATAAATGGGTAGGAATATTGCCTGGACTTATAAATACTTATAATAATACGCAGCATCGTACTACAAAATTGAGACCTGTTGATGTCAAGGATAATTCATTACTTCAGACCATATTCAAAAATGCTAAAGTGTTGGATACTCGTAAAGTAAAAGCAGGAGTAGGATCCTATGTCAGAATATCCAAGCAGAAAGGCATATTTGTTAAGGGCTACACTCCTAATTGGAGCACGGAAATCTACAAAGTTATAAATATTCGTCATTATAAACCGAGAATGTACTACCTGGAAGACATGAAAGGAAATCCTATTCGGGGTGGATTTTATGCCGAAGAAATTCAACCTACAAAGTTTCCGCATACATATTTGGTGGAAAAAGTTTTGAGACGTAAAGGAAATAAGGTTCTAGTACGTTGGCTTGGTTTTGACAAAAGCCACGACTCGTGGATACCGATGTCTGACATTACAGACAAGTAGTAACTGCTGGTCTTGACTTGCTTGTCTTATCGCTAGACTTGTTTACTTCTGATGAGCGACATTATCTTCCCACTATAAATAGAGGCATGCGATCCCGGACTAACTTCATTTTGACCGTAGACGCCGACATGGATACATTGAGCAGCAGTGCCGAGTCGTTACTGAATGCTGTATTTGATGCAGTCATCGAAGTGGAAACATCGTCAATGGTTGATCGGCAACCATCGCAAATAGATTCAACGTTGGAAGAGGACCAACGTTCGATATCACCCGCTGCATCTTATGCCTGTATAAGTCGATGGTCCGACGAAGAACTTTCGCCGGTGCTCTGGAGCGAGTACACGCTCGATTCGCCTGACATGCAGGAGGAACCAACAGATGAGGAGGAGGGCGCTGGCGCCGAAGATGGACCGTCTCTTCAAAATGTCATTGATGAGGTGCACGCCTTTCGGGAAGAAGTGGCTGCGGAAAGAATAGCCATGCAAGATGCGTGGAACATGGACATCACTGCTGTTCTGCACGAACTCAGGAGGCTTCGGGAAGAAGTGGAAGATATCCAAGATGTGATTCGTCGTGAAAAGAATACGATTCGAAAATAATTTTGTACATATATATTAATAAATATGGTGATTGTTCAAAAAATGGTGTACATTATTTCGTAGTTTTAGTTCCTTGGTACCAATATATATATAAATAAAAAAATATAAGAATCATGGTTGTAAAAAAAAATAAATAAAAGGATGGTCTAGTGGTTATCACTAAAATATTTTAAAGTTTGTTATTAAGGTATACATAAGTATTACATTGAACAATATGTTCAACACTAGAAGGAAACTAATATAAATGCTTGTATATAGCGCATTAAATTACATATAAAAAAATTCAATAATAAAAGTATATTTCCAGATGGCTGCCAGTAGCATAAAAAAAAATATTAGAGATGGTGACTGAATCCTCATTAGTTGTGATGTAATGGTATAAAGTTCTAGAATTCAAAATGGCGGGCATGTTCTAGAATACAAAATGGCAAAAATATAAATCTTGGTAGTTATGTTGTAATGGTAGAAAGTTCTAGAAAACAAAATGGATTACATAGTAGAAAGTTCTAGAATTAAAAAAATAGCGGCCGGAAATTACATAGTAGAAAGTTCTAGAATTAAAAATAGCGGCCAGAAATTACGTAATCCAAGATGGTGATTGCATAATGGTAAAATCCTAAATCCGAAGCTTCATTGGTAGTGACGTAATAGAAAGTTCTAGAAAACAATATGGAGGCCGGAAATGATGCAATACAAAATGGCGGAAATTCTTGGAAATGACGTAATCAATTATGGCGACCGGAAATGACGTAATCAATTATGGCGGCCGGAAATGACGTAATCAAAGATGGCAGCCGGAAATGACGTAATCAAAGATGGCGGCCGGAAGTGACGCAATCAAAGATGGTGGCCGGAAGTGACGTAATCCAAGATGGCGGCCGGCAGTGACGTCAGGGGTCAAAGGTCATAACAGTGACGTCAGGGGTCAAGGGTCACTGCTCCTAGCTCCTTTGCCGCCAGCCGCTGTCCCCGCATCGGCATAACCTAACTACTCATATCCATCCCCCTTTATGTTCAGATAAAAATACATATATTTTTTCACACAATTCTACCGATGCTCTATACCAGACATAGGCTAGTAAAAATATTCAGATGCCAAAGCGCAATAGAGCCTTCTTTAAAAGATCGTTTGGTTACCAGCAGGCAAAAACCTCTGCAATGACAGACCAGACTCCTTTTGACAGTGCACGTCATACGCAGTTTTTTCATAAACAAACAGCCGGTACAGTGAGCCGCATCACCAGTGAGACAGTGCTGGACACGTGAGCTCTACACAACCGATTCTGATCCAACTATATTACATAACAAGCGGTGTACTGTACGAGTTAAAAAATTTAGAGCCGATTTTTATTATGTTACTATACTTTACTTACTAATATACTTTTTAATTTTGGTAATTGTCTTTATATTACATTTTTGTGTTTTATTTCTCTTTTTAAAATAGTTTTACCATTATTCTGAACATTTTTCAATGTTAAATGTTTCGAAACACGTTCAGTTGTGAACGGTATGAGTGGTGAGCTTTTTTTCGTGAGTAAATAAATAGAAAATTAATAAACAAGGCCTGGTCTATGGGTGGCCCGCCAATCTCAAGAGGTGCGCAACGCACTAAGACTGTTCCGCGGACTGTTGAGAATACTTTTATGTATAAATATTTGGAATATTTGTTTCAAATATGAAAAGAAAAAAATAGGTATATTCATGTAGAAGAGTTTTTTCAGTGTTTCGTGCATATATTTCAGCCAGACCCACGAACTTATTAAATTTTTTATATGTATTTTTCTAATTACTTTGGTTTAATATAATTTTAGATAATATAAGGTTAAGAACTTCGATATGTTACCTAGGAAGAAGTTTTCTCTGTTTATATTTTAATTGTTTAAAAATGTCACGAATGTTGAGACATGAAATACTGTAATACATTTATTTCATTTTGTTTTTTTTTCTGAAGGAAAAGTTTATTAAGAACCTGTACATAACCTGTACTTATTTATGAAACAACTAGCTGTGGTATCGATTTTCACACGGGTGATAAAGATTTTTACCAAAGGAAGCTTTTTTTTAAATCGCTATAAATATCTGGTATATAAAATGTTAGGTCAAACAAATTTGTTCGTGTTTGTCATTTGAATCTAAATTTATTTTACTATTATCTTTAACGATTTAATCAGCGTAAGCTAAGCATGGAATCGAATTAATCGTTTTTACCGTCTTTGGTTACATTTATTTATATGTATTACGGAAACATAATTATAAAAAAAGGATTTCTTGTCCAAATGGAACAATAAAACTTTATTACAGTGAAATAATTTTTGGACTCGGTCCAGTATTTTTTTTCCAGTTAAATTATTGCTATCAAACAAAAACACACTTTCTCTTTATAATATTTCTAAAGATAATATTTTTGATAAAGTGAACGGTTTTATGTACTCTATTTTGTAAATAATTTGGGTAGCATTAAAACATTATTTTTGTATTTGTTTAGAAGTGTCTTCAATTATTTGTATGTTTTTCCTGTTTTAAAATAATGTTTTTATTAATTTCTCTTTTTAATTATGTACTGGAGCACTTGAAATTCCATAAGTTATCGAAACCATCAACAGAAAATAATGGAGTATATGTAATAAGACTGGGTATTACACTATAGAAAATACAATTTAAATGATATAAAGTTTTAAATGTTTAAAGCTATAAGTGACTATCTCCAAAAAGATAACTTTCGCACCTGGTAAATCTCCAATAAGTGCATTCAAATGAACTACGCCCTTAGGGGCCCACCTTTTCTAGATTGCTTCTGTCGTGATGAGGCAAAATGAAAAGTGTGGTGCACCTTTAAAAATCTCTAAAAATAAAGTTGCAATATTTTTTTTTCTGCAGAGTAAAATTAAAATCCAAACATACGTAACTTTATCGATGTATGTATTAGATATCACTGTTTAAGGTGATCTGTAGGACTTGGTTGATGACACATGTGGCGAATAAACCTCGGAAGAAACACGGGTCTCATCTCAGTCACGTACCGCTGCAAAGGTCTCCAAAGACAAGGTCTGGAAGCGGCCGGCTGTGAGTTTGACTGGTTTGTTGGCCCTGGTGATGATCATCTGGACCATGAGCTTGACCTCTGCATCTGCGTCGCACCAGTCGCAGCTGAAGGCAGCATCTGCCACAGCTTGGCTCTGCGGACAACGCACAGCTCTCTCTCTCTCTCACTCACACACACACACACACTCTCTCTCTCTCTCTCCATGTGTGTGTACGTGTAGGGGGGTGTTGCGTAAAGTATTTATAGAAATTTTATTTCTAAGCGATTCAAGTTGGTTGCTGTCCAAACGGCTTTACACTGAGAAATAGTTTTGTTTGTCTTAACAAAATATTTGCTAATCCAAAAAACAGAAGCAATTTTTGACGTGACAACGTCTAATAAATCGATGAACGCCGGTTGCAAGCACGAAAAAGTGTCCCGTAACGCACATTGTCCCACTACGGATGTGTCCCGTTACGCTCATTGTACGCATGCGCCGTATCTCTCTTCCACTCGATTGTTTTCGTCGTTTGATTTATTAATATTATATAATTTAACGATCGTCCACCGATTTTCAGCACAATCGGTATGGTTATCTAAAAGTAATGTTGAATTTTCAAATACGTTTTTAACGAACAATGGTGTTTTATTAACGAACAATGGTGTTTTACAGTTACACATAATAATTCAAATTACACCCGGGATCTTTTGCACAATGTTTTAAAAAATATTGTAACACATAAATAAGTTTGGTGTATTTGGGATACGTATTTGTTATAAAATCGTATTATAAAAACGAAATAATATTATTCCCCTACGGTGCTGCTATCTACGGTGATACACGCGAATCGAACGAATCGTGCACTCTATCAGCTGCCGAGGGAACCAGGCACTCGTTAATACATATTTTTCTTTGTTTATCGCGATGGGCGTTATTATTAATGAATTATAAATAAAATTTCGTGCCCGGGGCCACAATTGCATATCATTTTGAGCACTGGAAGACATAAAACCGTAAAATATTCTCGAAGAATTTTAATATGTGGTTTTGATTGCATATTACAACAACAATTTCGGCAATAAGGTTAATTATTCTTGCATTTTAAAAATCTGATTACTAGTATAATTTTAAGTATTTATTCTTTTATTATTAAAAAAAGTAGCATCTATCTGCGAGTGCAGTAATAATAGGTTATGTTAGATATTTTATTACAGTTTATTTATACGATAACATATTCATAATAATATTTAAACAAAAAGTTAATGTGGTTTTCATTGCTTATTAGAACAACAATTTCGGCAATAAAGGTTAATTATTCTTGCATTTTCAAAATCTGATTTCTAGTATAATTTCAAGTATTTATTCTATTATAATTTAAAAAAGTAGCATCTGTTGGCGAGTGCAGTTATAATAGGTTATGTTACAATTGACTAAAAAATTATAGTGATTCATATAATTGATGATAGATATTTGATTACAATTTATTTATATGAAAACTTGTTCATAATTATATTTAAACTGTATAGCTAAACGCCAGTTTTTAAAATTAATTACAAGTCATCCACACATGAACTGTTTCGTCGACTGTTTATAAAGTGAAGTGAAAAGTTAATGTGGTTTTCATTGCTTATTACAACAACAATTTCGGCAATAAAGGTTAATTATTCTTGCATTTTAAAAATCTGATTACTAGTATAATTTCAAGTATTTATTCTTTTATTATTAAAATAAAAATGATTCAATTTTATTCATAAAAAATGCAATCATTTCATCAATGTTTTGTTATGACGTTGTCACGTTAAACTATCGTCCGTAAACCGACTTTACAGACAACCAATTTTTTTTTTTAGATTTGAGTGTGTACAAAAAATCAGTTTCTTTTACATAAAAATGGCCACGAGGGAGGATTAAAAAGGGTGGTAGAGGTGATATGCCATTTCTTCCCCGAAGTTTGGAAAAGATAGAATGTTGTTTTGGGTGATGCAAGGTGAGCTTCTACAGCGTCTAACATTTCAATTTCGTAAGCCACGTTCCCTCAATAAACAAATTTAAAAAAAAAATCTATAGTAAATTTGGGAAATACCTATTTTAATGGTAAACTGTTTCATAGCATTTGGGATGAACTTTGCAAAAATATATTTTTTTACTATTATTGAAGTGAAACTTCTTTGCTGAGCTGGTAATAATTTTCGAGCGTTACGAAAATTCCAATCGCATGAGGGGAAATAGTGGTAATAAGTGGTAAGGGGGGATCAGGAGAGGAGGGCAGTAGTATAGGAAAGGGGCTCCGGGGACAGGGTTCTGGGTGTGGTGTCTGTTGTGTCGATCGCCATCTCGGACGTCACGGCGGCCATATGGGATGAGCGTAACGGGACACAACGTAACGGGACACAACATTACGGGACATAACGTAACGGGACAAGTAGATCCCGACTGCCATCTTGGATCCACCATTTTGGATGACGTCATTTTGCTTTCTCGAACATTCAGGAATTTAGTTTTCCGCCATTTTGAATTATGACATCATAGTTGCAATTTTTGTTACGCCCGCCATCTTTAACTTTTTTATTTATTATCCGATTTTAATTTTTAAAAAATTAAAATTTATTAAAAGATTAAATAATAAAATTTTAATAAAAATATTTTTAAAAAAAAAACTTTTACAGCACGGAGTTCGGAGTCCTCGGTTCGAACCCGGTGAGCGCAAAAACAAATTAAAAATGGCGACCGATCCTTCCCCCGTGGTGGCTGCAGGCAGACTGGCCCCCACCACTTTTTTCAAAACCATATATCAGGTAGTATGACGTCATGTCCGCCATCTTGAAAATTGAACACCATCTTGAAAATATTTATTGATTATACGATTTTAATGAAAAAAATTCCAAATTCATCAAAAAATTAACGTATTTGAATTCTGTTTGATTAGATCGATTTACGTCCTTGGTTCGAACCCCCGGCGAGAGTAAACGGTCGAACTTCCTCCATGAAAGCTACCTAGACTGACCTACCACCAACAATAACAAGGTATATATATCGTAAACTGGTATAACGTCATGTCCGCCACCTTGACATCATCCGCTGGAGACCACTATCTTGTTTACGTCAGGTAGAGTGTGCTGATACCATGTTAGTATACTTTTCTGGTCCCATACCTTTGTCCTTAACTGTTGGCATTGAAATATGACCTTGACCTTGAACTTTGACCATGGCCTTGAAATTTGACCTTGGCCTTGAAATTTGACCTTGACCTAAAATTTGACCTTGGCCTTGAAATTTGACATTGACCTTTAAATTTGACCTTAGCCTTGAAATTTGACCTTGACCTTGAAATTTGACCTTGACCTTGAAATTTGACTTTGCCCTTGTCGACCATCATGGATCCATTATTTTATGTTCACTACATGCTACCAGGAGCTACCTACCACCTGCTGGAGTACACCTTATTGTGTGTGTACTCGTCTTATAGAGTACATTTCCATCTGGATAATTATATTCTAACCCGCTACATGCAGTAATAATTTATTACCGAGGTGCCCCCGCCATCTTGAAATTTGGGCGCCATCTTGAAATCGTGTAATTATTTAGCTAGAAATTCCGGAAAAAATCCATATTTCATCAAAAAAATCACTCATTAATTTACATATTGAATCGCTGGATTCCTGCCCTCGATGCGATACTTGAACTGTGACAAGTGTAAATAAATATTAAATAAATTTAATATTCTGTTTTTCCATTACCTTTCGCGGAGTTAATACATCATTCTCTCTTCAAAAATAAAGACAAGTCAATGTACGACAATGTACGACAAATTAAATACGTTGCCGATAAGCCTAACATGAAAGTCTAGTTTTTCGATAATCTGAATAACCTCTAAACCGTTTATGTACAAAGCCATACATACATATATACCAAGCGTCGTCGGACCGAGAAACCGGGTCATAATCAATGTCAGACGTATAGACCAGTTATTTCCGAACCTCACGACCTTCCTCATCGTCAGCTAATTATATTCAATTGAACCAACGAACCATGTTTTTTACGCTTACAAGAGGACCAAGAATCCAATCAAAAAGGCAGCACCATCAACAAAAAGGCAGCACATTTGGAAGCACCATCAAAAAAGGGAAGCACATTTGGAAGCACCGTCAACGACAAGGCAGCATATTTGGAAGCACTGACAACGAAAAGGCAGCACATTTGGAAGCACCATCAACAAAAATGGTAGCACATTTGGAAGCACCATCATAAAGGCAGCACATTTTGGAAGCACCATCAAAAAAGGAAGCACATTTGGAAGCTCCATCAACCAAAAGGCAAAAAGGAAGCACAAGTTACGAGAAGTCTTAGTTAGAAATCAGTATACAAGCAATAAAAACATTAAATTTTTATAATTTAAACAATTATTTTATTTCGTTACATTTGTATAGTATAATGAAAAGAAATAAAATAAATAATTTAAATTATAACAATTACTTACCAAGATCATAAATATCATTCCTGTGTGGTATAAGACTCTCAATGTTTAAGATTAAAACATATTCGCCTGGTTTATTGCTAGATGTGAGTTAAAACTTTAATTACTCTGTAGTATTATTATTTTTGGTGTATAATAGTCGGGTATTGGCCATTACGTATTTGTGAACATTTAATACCATTAGTTAGAATATTTTGCTGGTATTTGCTGCAATACGTAACAGTAATGCGTATTTAGTCTTTAATTTATCGTAGTTCATATTGATAACAACACATCATGAGCATGGCGATGTTCAGCGGTAATTGGGTACGTGAGCCAATCTGTCTCACTTCTGGCTGTTTTATAACATTACATAAATATAGTTTAAAAAACTAAAGAAACATGCTTTTAAAGATTATCAAACTAAA
Source organism: Bacillus rossius redtenbacheri (assembly GCF_032445375.1). NCBI lineage: Eukaryota > Metazoa > Arthropoda > Insecta > Phasmatodea > Bacillidae > Bacillus > Bacillus rossius. The sequence goes on along the minus strand of NC_086340.1, from coordinate 27,882,027 downwards.
AAGTAAAAAATAATTTTAAAATTAAATTTATGACAATAGTATATAAGCAATACTAGTATAAATGAGAAAAAAGCTTGAGGCGCTTTGTGCCATATTTTTTGAATATCAAGCGCCCCATGTTTTTTTCTCATTTATACTAGTATTGCTTATATACTATTGTCATAAATTTAATTTTAAAATTATTTTTTACTTTTTAGTTTGATAATCTTTAAAAGCATGTTTCTTTAGTTTTTTAAACTATATTTTTAACTTTTTAGTTTGATATTCTTTAAAAGCATGTTTTTTAGTTTTTTAAACTATATTTATTTTTAACTTTTTAGTTTGATATTCTTTAAAAGCATGTTTTTTTAGTTTTTTAAACTATATTTATGTATAATTATCATAGGGAAATGAGTTACCGACACTACCTATTACCATCTGAGATAACTATTTGGAGTTGCAACGTCACAAATAAATGGTAAAGTCTCTACGAATCATTTGCAGTTAGATGTATGGATATAATATTAGAATTTACCGGGGAAAAAAAAACATATTTTTTTTCGGCGTGGCCGGGAGTAGAACCCACGATCGCTGAATCTGAAAGCTGATTTCACAGAATTCGCGCGCCTTAGACCGCTCGGCTAACGAACGTATTAAAATGGGTGGGACATTTTACAGTGATGAGTCACTCACTCTTAGTCGAAAGAGTTACAGACGGACAGACAGAGTTACAGACGGACAGACAAACATACAGGTGAAGCTAATATAAAGCATGTAAAAAGGGCCACCAGATGTAGCCAACGCCGCTGTAAAGGCACGTGTTGGTTACTTAAGTAGAACCGTTTCTTCCTCGTTTTCATATTCTACTTGCCTGTTGAATGACGTCGTCACTCATTCGGCAGAAGTAGTAGAGTTCAAAGATTCCAGTCGACGTCAAAGCCACGAACTTCATAAATTCGACAACCTCAGCAGAGCTCTAAAACAAAGCAAACGTACAGTCAAAAAATTATTCAGCCCTGCTTATTGCCGAACTATGTAAAAGTATTTGAGTGATCTAAATCCATTTTCCCTCCTCTTTACATCTTTTAACGTCACTAAACTAAAAAGGAAATTTAGCACCTACAAGAGCAAGCTTGTGTATGAGTGCTTCTAGTCAATTTAATCTACGTGCATGTTTAAGGGTAGAAACCGTTTAAATCATTAATATAAGTTTATTGCTTTTTTTACAAAAAAAAAGTCGCTTTCTTAAATCAAACTTTTTTAGTTATTAATTTGGTCCTCTATATTTCGGTGTAAACACTCAACGTTTCCTAAAGTATGAATATTTAATTAATAAAACTTAAATCGAATAGCCCAACTATGCACTTAAGTGTCATTGATATTCGCAGCCTCTTCTGAATTTGAGAAATAACATATGGAACAATTTTGACGGAAAATGAAAACTAACCTATCCCGAATTTATCCATGCTTCTGCCATTATAGTCTAGCATAAACGCTCGGCTAAATTTGGTTGAATAATGCATATATTTATACATACAGAAGTTTCAATCACTTTGAAACAATATAGGTTGTAAATGTAAGCTGTAAATGATTACCAAAAAATAATTTTTGGAATGGAACTATGTTATAGCTGGGTGGGTAATTTACGCTACCATCAATGCACAACTAAAGTGTAACGTTCAGAGGGCAAAGTGTGCGTTATAGCGCACTTGTATCATTGTACACTTGTATACTTTCACATTTGCGCAATTACATATTGCGCATACTTGCTTATTCGCGCACTTGCATATTTGTGCACTTTTATACTAGTACTGCACTCGCATACTTGGATACTTGCGCACTTGCATACTGGCACGCTTATTATATTTGCGCATTCGCATTTCTTCTCACTCGCATACTTCCACACATTATTATACATTCTTATAACTCTAAGTGAGAGGTTTCACTTCTAATGCGTTCATTTGTTTGTGTGTCCAATTGATATGTATCCTTTTTTAATTATCTTTTGTTACGTTTTGTTATTGTAGTATAGTATGTAATTTTGCAAGATACATAACCATAATTTTAGTGTGATGATACGTTTTCGATTTACAACGATAGTTTGCTTGTTCAGGACTACGTATAACAATTGCTGAGTACAGAGACTTCCAAGGAGTTATAAGTTTTTTTTTTCAATTTGACATATATGTATAATTTTAAAAATATATATATTATATTTTGACATATAGTTCGTAATGATTAAACATATTATTTTGTCCATACGCAACTGTCAAAATATTATGTTAAATCAATATTGTCAATAGCAAGAATCAATCAATGAACTTATAATTGGTCATATTACACCACAATACTAAGCCATAGATGATTCACACATTAAATTAGTATTCTCAACATTGAACTTTGTTTCATTTTGGGTATTGGGAGATGCATTTCAAAGAAATGCAGCGGCTCTTACGTATTTTAATATGGTTTGTGGAAACAATTTTAAAAATTTATTTTCCTACCGCTAGAACAAAACTTTTACTTTCTGATTGCCGTATAAAAAGTCAGCATTAAGATATTTAAATGTAGTTTTGGCCAGTAAAATGTGATTTCCAAACAGCATTTTCCGAAGGAGTAGATGACTATTTTAAACTTGTAATCACTCTGGCCATAAATTAATTCTGTTGCAAAACAAAGTCTAAATCTAGAGGTTTGTTTAAAAGCTAGAAAATATTTCTAGAAATAATTTTGAAAATACCACCGTAAAGGTGTTAACAACACATCAGCAAAGAATTAGAACTATATATATACAAATACTAGCAGACCCGACAGACGTTGTCCTGTACACACGTCGTTAATTCGAAAATTTCAAACATTCTTCAAAAAGCTGTAATAATCTGGACTGTTTTGATGAAAATTATTATTCAAGAGTTATTTTAATATCTAACGTCATTACATGTACACTTATACAAATTCGACCGATCGGTAGCATTTGAGTATATACTGTGTGTGTAAGTATGCATATACTGTATGAGTGAAGTGAAATGTAGAAGCTGTGTTAACTAAAAAGATGCATCTATTACCACACTCCACGGATGAAATTTGTAGACTGGATAATAGCAGCCACTGTCTATGATTATTGACACGGATATTTCTAGGCGTTACCGAAAATTTTAAGTGAATGAAATGACTGATTACAGGTTGGGATATTATCCGTGGATTGTGGCAATAACAGCATCGTAAATACAAACTTTAACTTGTTTTAAGTAAAGGTAAAAAATCTTATACTGAAACTATTTTATAACATTTATTTATTAATTTACAAAAACTTAATTTATCTTAATGCTATTGGATGTACAAAATTTTTAGTTAATCCTTGAGGCGTATAAACAAACAAATTCGATGGTTTTCCAACTCTGGAACACGCAACATATAATTGACCGTGAGAAAAACACGGATTTTCTAAATCTAAGCCACAAATTGTCATTGTTTTGGCCTTGTAACTTATTTATAGTCATAGCATATACCAAGCGGATTGGAAATTGTAAACGTTTGAATGGTATAGGCGAATCTGAAGGAATTAATAATGAAATTAATGAGCTACACAAATAAATTTTTAGGTTAGGTTGGTTGTTATAAAACTCACGTGTAAATTTGATAAATTAGATTAAAAAAAAGTGTGATTTTATTTAAAACATGAATAATAAAAACAATTTAAAAAAATTGTTATGAAATTAATGAGCGACACAAATAAATTTTTAGGTTAGGTTGGTTGTTATAAAACTCACGTGTAAATTTGATAAAAAATTTATACAAAATATACTTACTTCGATTCCACCCTAAATTCGCAAAAAACTTTTACAATGAATTTTAATTTTTTGATAGTTTTCTTTTAAATAATAATTTTTATTTACAAAATAACAATTGAAAAATATGTTATGAAGTCAATAAGCTACCAAATAAGTTTGAGATTAGGATGGTTGTTAACAAACACACGTGTAAATTTGATGAAAAATTTATACGAAATATACTTAAATAATCCACAACGAATATGAGTTATTTATTGAAAATAAAATTTTTAATTATCACCGAAAACGATTTATTGTAACAAATTTTAGATGAAAAACGGGTAAATATGTATTGTACGGATTAGCGCCAAAAAAAATCGTACAAATATGAAATAACTTTCATTATATGCTATCTTACGTCCTCTTTTCATAACCGCCTGCGGAGATAAAAAAATTCCAATTACTTTTGGAGATATCGAATTTTTTAATATTCATTTTTTGGCGATTTTTTTAAAAAAATTTTAAAAATCCGAAAATACCTTTATTCTGTGCTCTTTAACTTCCTCTTTTCATTAAACCCAGCGGAGATCAGAAATTCCAAATACTTTAGGAGATATTGAATTTTTTAATTTTCATGCTGTGCACTGATGCGGCCTTTTTTAACGAGAAGCCTACGATTCACACATCCTTCTGGACATACGCGAATACTCACGTTGGCAAGCCTTCTTTTCTTAAAATTAGCAAGAAGTAATTAAAAATACTTTAAAACATTGTGGATGGTTGGTTATATTAGGTAAGTATAGCTACATTAAAAAAACTGTAAAATCATTTTATGGTTGCTTAGCAAATAACTTTAATATGTAGCTATCTAGCGCTAGGAAACCGTTTACAAAATTTCACAGTATTTTTAATGTAGCTATCCTAACCAAATCAACCATCCACAATGTTTTGAAGTATTTATAATGTAGCTAACATAACCTAATTGACCATTAGTTTTCATGAGTTGCATATTTATTTACAATAAACAAAAAAAAACCGAAGATGCACGATCGGGCGTTTGCCTCTCGTCTGTTGAAAGAAGGCTTGCCAACGTGAGTATTCGGGTATGTCCAGAAGGATGAGTGAATCGTAGGCTTCCCGCGTTCACCATTGTTGCTTGTTTACAAGTATGATTTTTTTTTTTTTCGCGACGTAGTTGAACGACTACATCACGTAAAAAGAAAATTACGTGAGTTCCTACTGTTCATCCTTTTTCCCGGTTTGTTAGGTCAGGTCAGCTACATTATAAATACTTTATAACTAAACAACCATTAAAATTAATTTGTATTATTTTTAATGTCCGTTCAGTTTCAAAGTATTTATACTGTAGCTGACCTGACCTAATCTACCTTTGTCCCGTTTTGTTAGGTCAGGTCAGTTACATTATAAATACTTAAAACTATACAAGTAAAATTAATTGATATTATTTTTAATTTCCGTTTATTTTGAAGTATTTATCATGTAACTAACCTTACCTAATGGAAAATTTCTGTTATTTAGGCATTCACGCACACACGGCAAAATATAAAATGGCGTCTGTTGAATGATTACATAGGGCTTGTATTGCAAAATAAGAACGGCGATATCTCCAAAAGTAATTGGAATTTTTAATCTCCGCAGGCGGTTTTGAAAAGAGGACGTAAAAGAGCATTTAATGAAAGTTATTTCATATTTGTACGACTTTTTTTGGCGCTAATCCGTACAATACATATTTACCGAAAAACGTGTACTTTTGTTTTCTTGCTTCTTAATTTTGAAAATGAATAATTTTTTTAAAGTTTGTAATTTTTAATAGAATTTTTTTCTAATTTTTTAATATTTTTTTAATTTAAAACATGAATAATAAAAACAATTTAAAAAATGTATTATGAAATTAATGAGCTACACAAATAAATTTTTAGGCTAGGTTGGTTGTTATAAAACTCACGTGTAAATTTGATCAAAAATTTATACAAAATATACTTACTTCGATTCCACCCTAAATTCGCAAATAGTATCGGTTTTTAGGAACACTTAAAAACTCTTCAAACATCAATTTCTATTCATAGTTTATATTTTAATTAGCACACGACTTAAACGAACACAATAATAACACAAAATTTCAAATATTTTTCTCAATTTGATCGCAGCACCAACTGTCGGGACAAACTGAAATTAAAATAGAATTATATTTAATATTTGATGCTGCGATGGTAGCGCAGTCTACCGGATCGAATGTAAAACATTCCAAAATTAACAACTACTTATAAATGAAAAATTAGTTAAATAAACATTTTCCAGTGGACCAAATTGAAATAAACTCAAGTAATCCACAACGAATATGAGTTATTTATTGAAAATAAAAATTTTAATTATCACCGAAAACGATTTATTGTAACAAATTTTAGATGGAAAACGTGTACTTTTATTTTCTTGCTTCTTAATTTTGAAAATGAATAATTTTTTTAAAGTATGTAATTTTTAATAGAATTTTTTTCTAATTTTTTTAATAATTTTTTTTATAAAACATGAATAATAAAAACAATTTAAAAAATTTATAATGAAATTAATGAGCTACACAAATAAATTTTTAGGTTAGGTTGGTAGTTATAAAACTCACGTGTAAATTTGATAAATTAGATAAAAAACGTGTAATTTTATTTAAAACATTAATAATAAAAACAATTTTAAAAATTTATTATGAAATTAATGAGCTACACAAATAAATTTTTAGGTTAGGTTGGTTGTTATAAAACTCACGTGTAAAAGCGGACCCGACAGACATTGTCCTGCCCAAATGTACATATGGCGGTAAGTATTTCTACGCTGGACATTTTGTATCTTCTCATTATACATACCCCTCCTCTTGGGCACGCCACTGCCCTTATCAAAAACCTTTCCCATGGTTACGCAGAAGGCAACAACAATGCAAAAGCCCGTTGCCATGGAGGCTAATTATCAACAATGCTTAGTTTTTTTTGCTTTTAAAGCATGTTTTTATAGTTTTTTCTTAACTCAGTATCTAGATAAAATATCCAATTGTGAATCTAAACCATCCTCGAATCCCCGTGAACTCACACAAAAAATTTCATCAAAATCGGTCCAGCCGTCTAGGAGGAGTTCAGTGACATACACACGCGCACAAGAAATATATATATAAAGATATGTATATATACATATATTGCCACCTAGATGGGTAATGGCGGTGAAGATGTTGTTCTCAATTACTTCAGTTATAACATATACATACAACGTGTTGTACCTATCCTATATATAGTTACACTCATCACTGACTTAATGATCGCGTAACGCTCTAGGCTATATAATTTGTATTGCTCCTTCCTAACCTGTACATCCTAACATTGCTGCCGAGTCCGTGGCGCAAAGATAATATTTATATTACATCTTGATGTTGGGTAAGCCATATTCCTGCACAAAATCGGTGAAATAAGTATCTTAAATTTATGATTATGTGTGTTAGTTTATTTGTATAATTCTATGTGTGAATGATTATATGTTTAACCATTATCTTCCGATATACATGACAATTATATTTCCATATGTATGCTCATTTTTTTCTTATGTCGTTCTGTGTTTGAATTATTAATGTCACCTTTATCTGCAATGAAATATGAAATAAGTATTTTTTTTTGTTCAATATATGTTCACACGATTAGCTGTATGTGGTTTTGTCATAATCAAGAGTTGCAAGTCAAGTGAAAGTTCATATTGAATCAATTAACAGCAAGGACGTTTTTTGAATCCCCAGAGACAATAAAACCGCAATTTAGTTTTTCAAGAGGTTCTTCATTAAAAACAATTATTTGTAATTTTTTATCATTTTATATATAAGAAATAATTTTCATTTGCAATATATTAAAATAAATTGAATTTTTAAAAATATCTAGTGTATATTAAATTCAAGTGGATTTTTATATTCATCATTTCTCAACGGGTCCCTTAGGTGCCTTGCAGCGTAAGGAATTAAATATTAAATTCAAATTTAATGAAAAGTTTTTTTGAAGCTACACTTCTTTGGGCGCGTTATGGAAAAATGATGAGAGTAAGATACCAGGGAAGGTGGGATGTAAAGATAACGGCGGACTACTGCTTCTTACTTAAAAGAGATGGCACTTCTGAAGGAAGACAATCGTGGAAGAGAAGTTTCAACCCACGTCAGATAGATCTTGAAGTGAAATCAGCGAAGACGATGAATTGAATTGTCAGTTACCACTGCTTTTTTCGTAACAGTCATAGAATTTTAAAGCGGGTATAATATACTATACTATTGTCCAATGCAATGCAAGTGCATTAAAATTTCATACTGGGTTATAAAATACACGACTTTTAAATGAAACTCAAATAAATTTTTCACTGTACAAAAATTTAATTTACTTAAGTGGTGTTATTTACCCCTGGTCTGAACAAGCGTTTTGGGATGATAAATAGCGCATAACTTCTTTAATACTTCGTTGATAAAATTAAGATTGTATCAAATAATTTAGATAATAGTGTAAATGAACTATTAAAGGAGAGAAAATTGGTGAAAACAAACTTAATTTTGAGTTTTCCACAATTTCTCTCATTTTAAACGTAACATTTTTTAATGGTTTCAGTTTTAATAAGTCATTTACATTATTATCTAAATTATGTGCCACAATCATCATTATAAAAAAAATTAAAGACGCTATGCGCAATTTAGCATCCGAAATCGTTTTTTCAGGCCAGGGGTGTCTTACTTTCCCTTAAAATACTCAAAATTGAATTGTTTAAAAACCTTACGTGATACAGAAAAAGTAAAATCATATTTCACATCAGCATGGGAGAAAATTTGCAGACTAAGTAAATATTTTTCTAGAAAACTTCCCATAGGAGAAAAATTAACAGAGAATGTCTTGTTTACTCTATTTCAAAAGATTCAGTATATTGTTTTTGTTGTAAAATATTTGGTAAAACTGTAAGTAGTTTTAAAACAGTAAGAGGTATTTCTGCTTTGAACGGGTTTTTATGATTTTCAACATTCATTATTAACATTGGAAAGACATGAAACAAACGTTTCCCACAGTGAAAAGTGAAATAGTGAGTACAATTTGAATAATATTTAAAAAAAAAATAATGAAACTACTGTATATCAAATGCAACTGATGCTATTAGAATCAGACAAAAATACTGGTCTGATGTATTAGAGTCTTAGCCGTTATCACGTTTGTATCTCATTAGTGTCTGGCTTTTCGCATCTCGTCACAAAAATTATATGGGCATGATAATGGAAATTTTCTAAAAGCAATCGAAATGATAGCATCCTTGATTCTGTCATGCTGGAACATATTCACATAATTCTATCCTCGAAATATAATTCAAGTCGTATGACTCACTATTTAGGACTTCAATTTCAGAATGAAATCATCCACTTACTCGGTACAACCATAAAAAATATATCCTGGACAAAGTCAGAGGATCAAAATATTTCTCCATCATATTGGATTGCAATCCAGTTGTAAGTCACCCAGAACAAATTACAGTTGTACTCAGGCACGTTCTCTTAAACAATGAAACTAAAAATGCTGTGATACGCGAAAAATTTCGTTGTTTTCTGTCCGATCACCAGCTACACAGGTGAAGGTCTGTTAAATATTTTTTTTTCACAATTAAATCTCATCATTCAAAACTTACGCGGTCAAGGTTATAATAATAGTTCTAATATTCGTGGAAAACACAATGGATTGCAAAAACAAATCATTTTAGAAATCAATAATTGCGTATTTTACGTTCCATGCTCGGTTCATAGTCTCAATTTGGAAGTCAATAATGCAGATAATATTACGTACGAAAATGTGAACTCATCAATCAACTTATATAACATATTTATTCTGAATTGAGTATTTATTGTGGGGCTTACATTTCATCGTCTACAAAATGGTGGTCTATAATTGGAAAAACTTTACCAGATTTCAATTTAAAAGCTTTAAGTACAACTTTTGCTTGGTTTTCTGATAGAACAACAAATACAGTATGAGTAGCATGTCAACATTTTAGAAATAGCTCTTAAATAATGGTATTGAAGAGAAACTGAAAACATCATAATGGCTTGTTAAAACGAGATTTAATATGTGGAGTGTTTGGAATTGAACTTTATACTACTTTATACTTTAGTTACACAAATTAAAAATATAAAAGTAGTATAGGAATGGGCATCCGAGGACAGGCTTCAGGCTGAGGATTGAGGAGTGTGCCGACCGCCATCTTGGATTGTGACGTCACGGCGGCAAAAATTCCTCAAAATTCCTCAAAAATGACTCAAAATGACTCAAAAATTCCCGTTTTAAGAAAAAATTTCCCGTTTTCGAGGGAAAAATTCCCATTTCGAGGGAAAATTTCCCGTTTTATTCCTCAAAAATCCCAACAGCTAGAAATGTCCTGATAGAGGCTTAAGCATCCTTAACTCAAGCCTCAGTTAAGCCTCTATCAGGATGTGACCTTGACCTTTGACCTTGACCTTGACCCCGGCGGCCATCTTGGATCCGCCATTTTGGATGACGTCATTGTGTTCTCGAAAATTCCGGAGACGTGTTTTCCGCCATATTGGATGATGACGTCACCGTTGCAATTTTGGTTACGGCCGCCATCTTTAACTTTTTTATTTATTATCCGATTTTAATGAATTTTTTTTTAAATATAAAAAAATTCAAATAATAAAATTTTAATAAAATACTTATAAAAATATACTTTTACGACACGGAGGTCAGAGTCCTCGGTTCGAACCCGACGAGGTCAAAAAAAAATTAAAAATGGCGACCGATCCTTCCCCCGCGGTGGCTGCAGGCATACTGACTCCCACCACTTTTTTTCAAAGCATATATATCGTCAGGTAGTATGACGTCATGTCCGCCATCTTGTCCTCGTATGCTGGAAGCCATCATCAGTGTATCGTCGGCGAGAGTGCGCTGACGCCATGTTAGTTTAATTCTTATCCGCTAGAGTGCAGTAATCATTTATTATTGCTGTGACACCCGACATCTTGTCATTTGGCCGCCATCTTGAAAATCCGTAATTATTTAGCTAGAAATTCGGGAAAAATTCCAAAATTCATTAAATAAATTTATAATCTATATACTGATTGATTAGGTCGACTAAGGTCCTTGGTACGATCTAGGACGATGCAAAAAAATATAACATCAATTTAACATAATAGTAACAGGTTCGAGGAATTAAACACCACAAGTTCTTTTACAAACATAATATTTATTACATAATTTCTATTCTACTACAGGATCATTTGCGAAAGCCAGCAATCTTATAATCATTTAGTTCCGCAGCGGTGTGAAATGACTAATTCTTAGCTCCAATCGGTTTATACTAGACAGAGTCCAGCCAGAACCTTTACAGACATAGTCCACCTCTTCTTGACAGAGTTTCTGGATACCATTTTTAACAGTTTGCTTCACATCGTTAGAACTGTAAATTACTGCAGCCGATGTCTTGAATGCACACTTCTTCACTTTGTCATCGAACGGATATGGCTTTCCATATATACAGTCCAACCACAAGTTATATTTCAAAGGTCCGTTTGTTGCTACATCATCAGTAAGCTGATTGATTATGTCCTCTCTGATATCATCAAGAAAATTACAAATGTCTTTCGACTCACCTAACGTATTTAAATAATAGTAGTCCTTCAATGTTCCACGAAATGCAGACTGCGCCAAGTAGAAGCCATTATCGTTCACTTGAAATGCGCCGAACACAGTCTTAGGTTTATTTTCCTGTTCAGACGTCATACCAATCGGTTGCTGCACATCGGTTTTCTTGCTTGTACGCTCACGAGCCTTCAACCTAAACCGAGGAGTCGAAATTTCTGCAGGTAGTTCAGCAGTTGACACACGGACTTCACCTTTACAGTTTTTCGCATGTCGTCGCAAATTATCAATTCGAGTAAACCATTCATGACACTCATCACATCGAAACTTCATGCGAGAAGGATTCTTCGTGCATTTGCTCCGCTCATGTCTTCGTGCATCATGGGAAAATGCGAACGACGTATCACAGTAGCTGCAAGGATACCGTGGTGATGAAGACGAACCTTTCAGACGCGATCCAGATACAGGCGTTGCAACAGTAGTACCATCTCCAGGCATACTCTTATGCACATCGACGCATCGTTGTTGTGACGAAACCTTTACTTTCTGCCGAACAGCAGGACCTTTGCATGCCTTCATGTGCGTTTTCATATTATCTTTTCTGGCAAACTGCTTATGACATTTCTCACAAACAAACATTTTACGATATAGGTTCTTGGCACATTCTCTATTCTCATGTCGTCGAGCATTGCTGTTGTTTGAGAAAATCTTGTCGCAGTAACAGCACCGATGTTCGTTAGTTGTTGTCGATTCGGCATCCATTGAAGTCTCCATTGATGGCGAACCAGCGTTCGCCGAGTTTCCCTGTGCAGTCAGCACTACCGGCATTAAAGTCTCTTCTGCTGACGGTACCACGTCTGTTGAAGTCTCCTCCAGTGTTGACGCCATCGTTACCAACGGGATCTGCACCTTCTCCATCGTAGCTGGCGTCAAGGTTCCCGTAGACGATGGTACAACCTCCGAGTTCGACGTTAAAGACGGTAAAGATGTCATCGAGGTCTCAAGAACAGCTAATTGACACGACTTATGCACCAGAAGAAACAAACTAGGTGATCCTTACACCGCCGACGTCAGTAACAAACTGAGCGTCCTGCTGTCTAGGACTCGCTTATATACATGCACCGTATGGAATAATACGCTAGTCAAATCAAGAACCATTTACAATAATACTAAAGTCAAATCTACAAATTAAAAAAGAGGATCATTTGATCGAAAAAATATCGATCTCTCCAATATACGCCAGGCTCCAAGAGCTACAATTCACGACATCAGATCCATCTACATTTTGCTCCTATGCTTCAATTGACCATTAGCTGCAAGTGCTCCAACAGCTCCATCAGCTTCAACACGTAATGTACACAATGTACGCGCAATACATGCAATTTACACGCAATAAATGTAATGATTACACAGTACACACAGGAAACGGAACGTACACACAGTACACACAGGAAACGGAACGTACACACAGGAAAACGAAATGTACACACAGTACACACAGGAAACGGAACGTACACACAGTACACACAGGAAACGGAACGTACACACAGTACACACAGGAAACGGAACGTACACACAGTACACACAGGAAACTGAACGTACACACAGGAAACTGAACGTACACACAGTACACACAGGAAACTAAACGTACACACAGTACACACAGGAAACGGAACGTACACACAGTACACACAGTAAACGGAACGTACACACAGTACACACAGAAAACTGAATGTACACACAGTGCACACAGAAAACGGAACGTACACACAGTGCACACAGGAAACTGAACGTACACACAGGAAACGGAACGTACACACAGGAAACGGAACGTACACACAGTACACACAGGAAACGGAACGTACACACAGTACACACAGGAAACGGAACGTACACACAGTACACACAGGAAACGTAATGATCACACATACAGTAGCGGAAACACACACAGGCTTAGTTGGAAATCAGAATACAAGAAATAAAAACATTAAATTTTTACTTTCAATATTTTATTACTTCTCAACATTACACAAATACAAGTAAAAGAAGCCATTATTGTATGTAGCCAGCTTTCCTCAGTTCTTTGAGTATGAAGGATATTTCTTTGATGCACGGATAGTTTCCTGCACAAAGCGAGCCATGTAGAAGTCTTAGCCGGTCAACCAATATGTTTGGATCTTTCCATGATGTGTAATCAATCTCTTCTACCACCATCTTACTTGCCTGTTTATTATAAATACTTTTAATATCACAATCATCCCAGTGATCATAATAAGCATTATCAGATTTATTTATTATAACACGACGTTTCCATCGTTTCGGTCTCAGGACATCGCCACATTCTTCGATCTTGTCAGCTCTAGGTGCTTCATCACAGTCTGTGCCTTTGTCAACAGCCTCAGAGTCACTGTAACAATCACTCTAGAAGACATCCTCTTCACCCAGATTACCGTATGAATTCGCTATCGATGATGTCGAAGTGTCTTCATCGTCTTTATGCTTCCTTTTTAGGAGTCTATCATTTTTACAAAGAATGGAGGATCTACTGAATATAGGCTTGAATGTATTCTCACTTTTCACGGTGTTGATACTTCCATTAGTTTCAGTCTTCCCGAAGCCATTAGCATCCTTCAATTTATGTTCTTTCTCACGATCGGGTGAGCTAATACCATCACGCTCAGGACAAGGAAAATTATTGTCATAATGCAGATCACTCTTTTTTAGTCTAGTGGATCCATCGGTGTCCTCTATGCCGTAAGTAGTCTTGACTTTACATGTTCTACCATGTCTTTTTAAGCTGTCAATTCGTGTTAACAACCTGCTACAACGATTACAGCTTAACATGTTGCGTAGTGGGTTTCTAGCACAATCATTCTTCTCATGACGTCTAGCATTCCTTCTCATGACAAAATCCTTGCCACAGTATCTACAGAGGCTTCCTTCCGATTCAGCTATAGATAACAAACCACGATCCATGGTAGCTTCTGTGACTAATGTTAGATACAAACTGTCAGTTTTCTCCAATTGGAACCATTTCTTAAATAGAGTTTTTGAAATATTTCATCAGCGAGAGTTAAGTTATCTAATGCAAAGCAAATTGATGCAAGTAGTTCCGGCTGTCGTCAACAGATGGCACCACGTGTTGCTTGCAGGTAAATAATATATATTTCATTAATGTGGGATGCGGAACGCTCACTATCGATCGCAAAGGGAGGTTGGCTTCGATAGTATCCAAGGAGAAAAAAGTTCGTCCTTCCTGCTAGTGCTTCTCAGATTTCTCACGGTCCGCAATCTTGGATTGTGACGTCACGGCGGCCATCTTGGATGGTTGTGACCTTGACCTTTAACCTTGACCTTTGACCGAAACCGCAGGAATGATCGCAAGCACACGGATTAACCATCAAAATATTGATAAGAATAATCAGGAGCACACAGAGAAAACCAACAAAATATTGATAAGAATAATCAGGAGCACACGGAGAAAACCGCCACAAGTTTTCTTTGATATCATTAAAATACAAAAAAATAAAAATTAATAAAAAATTAAAAAAAAAACGAAAAACATTCAAACATTCTGGCTTATTCCAGAACTCTATCTTTGCTCAACAATGAGAAGTTCACAAGCTAGCAGAATGTTTGAATTTTTTTCGTTTTTTTTTAAATTTTTTATTAATTTTTATTTTTTTGTATTTTAATGATATCAAAGAAAACTTGTGGCGGTTTTCTCCGTGTGCTCCTGATTATTCTTATCAATATTTTGTTGGTTTTCTCTGTGTGCTCCTGATTATTCTTATCAATATTTTGATGGTTAATCCGTGTGCTTGCGATCATTCCTGCGGTTTCGGTCAAAGGTCAAGGTTAAAGGTCAAGGTCACAACCATCCAAGATGGCCGCCGTGACGTCACAATCCAAGATTGCGGACCGTGAGAAATCTGAGAAGCACTAGCAGGAAGGACGAACTTTTTTCTCCTTGGATACTATCGAAGCCAACCTCCCTTTGCGATCGATAGTGAGCGTTCCGCATCCCACATTAATGAAATATATATATTATTTACCTGCAAGCAACACGTGGTGCCATCTGTTGACGACAGCCGGAACTACTTGCATCAATTTGCTTTGCATTAGATAACTTAACTCTCGCTGATGAAATATTTCAAAAACTCTATTTAAGAAATGGTTCCAATTGGAGAAAACTGACAGTTTGTATCTAACATTAGTCACAGAAGCTACCATGGATCGTGGTTTGTTATCTATAGCTGAATCGGAAGGAAGCCTCTGTAGATACTGTGGCAAGGATTTTGTCATGAGAAGGAATGCTAGACGTCATGAGAAGAATGATTGTGCTAGAAACCCACTACGCAACATGTTAAGCTGTAATCGTTGTAGCAGGTTGTTAACACGAATTGACAGCTTAAAAAGACATGGTAGAACATGTAAAGTCAAGACTACTTACGGCATAGAGGACACCGATGGATCCACTAGACTAAAAAAGAGTGATCTGCATTATGACAATAATTTTCCTTGTCCTGAGCGTGATGGTATTAGCTCACCCGATCGTGAGAAAGAACATAAATTGAAGGATGCTAATGGCTTCGGGAAGACTGAAACTAATGGAAGTATCAACACCGTGAAAAGTGAGAATACATTCAAGCCTATATTCAGTAGATCCTCCATTCTTTGTAAAAATGATAGACTCCTAAAAAGGAAGCATAAAGACGATGAAGACACTTCGACATCATCGATAGCGAATTCATACGGTAATCTGGGTGAAGAGGATGTCTTCTAGAGTGATTGTTACAGTGACTCTGAGGCTGTTGACAAAGGCACAGACTGTGATGAAGCACCTAGAGCTGACAAGATCGAAGAATGTGGCGATGTCCTGAGACCGAAACGATGGAAACGTCGTGTTATAATAAATAAATCTGATAATGCTTATTATGATCACTGGGATGATTGTGATATTAAAAGTATTTATAATAAACAGGCAAGTAAGATGGTGGTAGAAGAGATTGATTACACATCATGGAAAGATCCAAACATATTGGTTGACCGGCTAAGACTTCTACATGGCTCGCTTTGTGCAGGAAACTATCCGTGCATCAAAGAAATATCCTTCATACTCAAAGAACTGAGGAAAGCTGGCTACATACAATAATGGCTTCTTTTACTTGTATTTGTGTAATGTTGAGAAGTAATAAAATATTGAAAGTAAAAATTTAATGTTTTTATTTCTTGTATTCTGATTTCCAACTAAGCCTGTGTGTGTTTCCGCTACTGTATGTGTGATCATTACGTTTCCTGTGTGTACTGTGTGTACGTTCCGTTTCCTGTGTGTACTGTGTGTACGTTCCGTTTCCTGTGTGTACTGTGTGTACGTTCCGTTTCCTGTGTGTACGTTCCGTTTCCTGTGTGTACGTTCAGTTTCCTGTGTGCACTGTGTGTACGTTCCGTTTTCTGTGTGCACTGTGTGTACGTTCCGTTTTCTGTGTGTACTGTGTGTACGTTCCGTTTACTGTGTGTACTGTGTGTACGTTCCGTTTCCTGTGTGTACTGTGTGTACGTTTAGTTTCCTGTGTGTACTGTGTGTACGTTCAGTTTCCTGTGTGTACGTTCAGTTTCCTGTGTGTACTGTGTGTACGTTCCGTTTCCTGTGTGTACTGTGTGTACGTTCCGTTTCCTGTGTGTGTACTGTGTGTACGTTCAGTTTCCTGTGTGTACTGTGTGTACGTTCCGTTTCCTGTGTGTACTGTGTGTACGTTCCGTTTCCTGTGTGTACTGTGTGTACATTTCGTTTTCCTGTGTGTACGTTCCGTTTCCTGTGTGTACTGTGTGTACGTTCCGTTTCCTGTGTGTACTGTGTAATCATTACATTTATTGCGTGTAAATTGCATGTATTGCGCGTACATTGTGTACATTACGTGTTGAAGCTGATGGAGCTGTTGGAGCACTTGCAGCTAATGGTCAATTGAAGCATAGGAGCAAAATGTAGATGGATCTGATGTCGTGAATTGTAGCTCTTGGAGCCTGGCGTATATTGGAGAGATCGTAATTTTTCGATCAAATGATCCTCTTTTTTAATTTGTAGATTTGACTTTAGTATTATTGTAAATGGTTCTTGATTTGACTAGCGTATTATTCCATACGGTGCATGTATATAAGCGAGTCCTAGACAGCAGGACGCTCAGTTTGTTACTGACGTCGGCGGTGTAAGGATCACCTAGTTTGTTTCTTCTGGTGCATAAGTCGTGTCAATTAGCTGTTCTTGAGACCTCGATGGCATCTTTACCGTCTTTAACGTCGAACTCGGAGGTTGTACCATCGTCTACGGGAACCTTGACGCCAGCTACGATGGAGAAGGTGCAGATCCCGTTGGTAACGATGGCGTCAACACTGGAGGAGACTTCAACAGACGTGGTACCGTCAGCAGAAGAGACTTTAATGCCGGTAGTGCTGACTGCACAGGGAAACTCGGCGAACGCTGGTTCGCCATCAATGGAGACTTCAATGGATGCCGAATCGACAACAACTAACGAACATCGGTGCTGTTACTGCGACCAGATTTTCTCAAACAACAGCAATGCTCGACGACATGAGAATAGAGAATGTGCCAAGAACCTATATCGTAAAATGTTTGTTTGTGAGAAATGTCATAAGCAGTTTGCCAGAAAAGATAATATGAAAACGCACATGAAGGCATGCAAAGGTCCTGCTGTGCGGCAGAAAGTAAAGGTTTCGTCACAACAACGATGCGTCGATGTGCATAAGAGTATGCCTGGAGATGGTACTACTGTTGCAACGCCTGTATCTGGATCGGGTCTGAAAGGATCGTCTTCATCACCACGGTATCCTTGCAGCTACTGTGATACGTCGTTCGCATTTTCCCATGATGCACGAAGACATGAGCGGAGCAAATGCACGAAGAATCCTTCTCGCATGAAGTTTCGATGTGATGAGTGTCATGAATGGTTTACTCGAATTGATAATTTGCGACGACATGCGAAAAACTGTAAAGGTGAAGTCCGTGTGTCAACTGCTGAACTACCTGCAGAAATTTCGACTCCTCGGTTTAGGTTGAAGGCTCGTGAGCGTACAAGCAAGAAAACCGATGTGCAGCAACCGATTGGTATGACGTCTGAACAGGAAAATAAACCTAAGACTGTGTTCGGCGCATTTCAAGTGAACGATAATGGCTTCTACTTGGCGCAGTCTGCATTTCGTGGAACATTGAAGGACTACTATTATTTAAATACGTTAGGTGAGTCGAAAGACATTTGTAATTTTCTTGATGATATCAGAGAGGACATAATCAATCAGCTTACTGATGATGTAGCAACAAACGGACCTTTGAAATATAACTTGTGGTTGGACTGTATATATGGAAAGCCATATCCGTTCGATGACAAAGTGAAGAAGTGTGCATTCAAGACATCGGCTGCAGTAATTTACAGTTCTAACGATGTGAAGCAAACTGTTAAAAATGGTATCCAGAAACTCTGTCAAGAAGAGGTGGACTATGTCTGTAAAGGTTCTGGCTGGACTCTGTCTAGTATAAACCGATTGGAGCTAAGAATTAGTCATTTCACACCGCTGCGGAACTAAATGATTATAAGATTGCTGGCTTTCGCAAATGATCCTGTAGTAGAATAGAAATTATGTAATAAATATTATGTTTGTAAAAGAACTTGTGGTGTTTAATTCCTCGAACCTGTTACTATTATGTTAAATTGATGTTATATTTTTTTGCATCGTCCTAGATCGTACCAAGGACCTTAGTCGACCTAATCAATCAGTATATAGATTATAAATTTATTTAATGAATTTTGGAATTTTTCCCGAATTTCTAGCTAAATAATTACGGATTTTCAAGATGGCGGCCAAATGACAAGATGTCGGGTGTCACAGCAATAATAAATGATTACTGCACTCTAGCGGATAAGAATTAAACTAACATGGCGTCAGCGCACTCTCGCCGACGATACACTGATGATGGCTTCCAGCATACGAGGACAAGATGGCGGACATGACGTCATACTACCTGACGATATATATGCTTTGAAAAAAAGTGGTGGGAGTCAGTATGCCTGCAGCCACCGCGGGGGAAGGATCGGTCGCCATTTTTAATTTTTTTTTGACCTCGTCGGGTTCGAACCGAGGACTCTGACCTCCGTGTCGTAAAAGTATATTTTTATAAGTATTTTATTAAAATTTTATTATTTGAATTTTTTTATATTTAAAAAAAAATTCATTAAAATCGGATAATAAATAAAAAAGTTAAAGATGGCGGCCGTAACCAAAATTGCAACGGTGACGTCATCATCCAATATGGCGGAAAACACGTCTCCGGAATTTTCGAGAACACAATGACGTCATCCAAAATGGCGGATCCAAGATGGCCGCCGGGGTCAAGGTCAAGGTCAAAGGTCAAGGTCACATCCTGATAGAGGCTTAACTGAGGCTTGAGTTAAGGATGCTTAAGCCTCTATCAGGACATTTCTAGCTGTTGGGATTTTTGAGGAATAAAACGGGAAATTTTCCCTCGAAATGGGAATTTTTCCCTCGAAAACGGGAAATTTTTTCTTAAAACGGGAATTTTTGAGTCATTTTGAGTCATTTTTGAGGAATTTTGAGGAATTTTTGCCGCCGTGACGTCACAATCCAAGATGGCGGTCGGCACACTCCTCAATCCTCAGCCTGAAGCCTGTCCTCGGATGCCCATTCCTATACTACTTATAAACAAAATTTTAACTCTCTCCATTCACACTCACGTACACTAACCTCAGTCAATTTTAACGAATTCACAGCGATGATTGTCATGCTGTATACAAGTAATCCGAGATTGACAGGGTTGTATACCTCATCGAGCTGTGCAATATACCTGTAAACAAAGATCGCTCAAATATATTGTTTGGAAAAAAAATTTCCATTAAAATAATTAATCACCATATATGTTTTAATACTCAAGTTATGTCAAAGAACGATCTACGAAATCGATATGCATTTAAATCTGCACAACAAGACTTAGCGATGTAACCACATGTTTAAATCACCTCTGACAAAACATAATTATCTAGAAATATATAAGCTTTCAAAAAATAATACTCATTCATTCCAAAGCCTTATACCATTTCAGGTGAATTTTAAGACATGGGGCTTAAATCTAAACACAATAGTTTGGTAGGTTAAATGTACATTATATTTGGAAATATTTATGGTATTGTAAGTGGTTTTGGATTAAGTGCTACAGCTTGACAAGAAACTTTCACCTAACTTCATTTTCATTGAAAATTATTTTAAAATAAATAAAAAACTAAAATTTTCAATAAAATCTGTACAACTTAAATTTTTTGACAGCAATATTTTATTCAAATAGGGTCAATTATTAAAATCCTCGATGTTTTAATTTATATTTTTTAATAAATTAACAAAAATTTAAACTTTGTGGTAATGTAATTTTTTATAGTATGGTTAATTTTTTACATGTTTCCGATTCTGTAATTTACCCTTAAGTCAAATGACAGTGCCTGTCAACAAATATAAAAAATGGCCAACGATTTAATTTCAGTACAAATAATCTAATAAAAAGGTGAAATACAATATATGAAAATAAAAATGAGTAAATAGTTTCGATGTTTGATTTTGATATGTAATTGATATTTTTAATTTATTTTATAACTGTTTTGACTTTATTCATTATTCGTAAGTGACTAGAAAATGTCATTTAGGGCCAAACGTAGAATCTGGAAAACTGCTAGATAGGCTACAATTTTTTTGGAATCTCTAAAAAAGTTAAGACGAGACAAACACAAACGTGAACACACATAGGTACCAAAACACAGACACATAAAAAAGCTAAATGCGCTATTTGTGTATCTTAGTAATGTATGATTGACATCTAATGAAAAGACTAGGAAAATATATAAAATATTTAATTATTTAGAGCATAACGTCTCGTTGACCTTGAATAATGAAACCCTAAACAAAGGAGAGGAACAATAAAAAAAGTAAAATAACTGGTGCCTTAGCAAAATGACAAAGGCCTAAGGACAAAATAAAGTTCTAGGGAGACAGACACAGGGAATCTATGCCAACATTTACTACATTAGCGATACTTTTAGTATTTCACTTTTAGTATATCTAGCCAGTTGGATTTAGCTGAGTGAGTGTAATGTCAAAATTTTGGTATCTTAGTTATGTAGATGTTGAGTTCTTTATAGTGGAATATGTGTGTTGTGCCGATAATTGATTAGCGTTCCCAAGGATGTGATTTTCAAAAAATTTTGGTTGGCAGCATTGACGAGTGTGTAACTACTGTTACATCGACTTCTGAGAAATAGGTGGTGGTCTAATGCCATGAATTTATAGGTTTAATGTATCTGTAATACGGCATATTATTGTTTGGGTACCGCATTTAGCATTTCATGTGTTTTGCTGATAGTTTAAATGAAAGTACTTTATAATATTGGAACTAAGAGAACTATTTCTACCTTGATAATCGGTTTTATGGTACAACTTGTAGTCTGAAAATATAATCATAGAAATATTTTAGCACATTCTCTCGAGTGTTATAACCGTAACATGTAAAATATTTTATATTAAAATACACAAAAAATAAATTTTGAAAACCACGAAACTAATGAATGAAAATAAATGTTGCTTGTGATTTATTAACATTTCATCCAAAATTCAATAAATATTATTAGAACAATCTTAATTTTTAAAAAAAAAGTTAAATTACTGTGGATATATAGCATGCAATACATAACTGACAACACGTTGGTGCTCATACTTACTTGATGATGGCATTGTGATGATCAATGCAGTGAATAAAACAGCGGCGCATATAGCGTCGAAGCTCAAGTATTTCAGAACGTTCTCCACGAAATTTAACCACTTCTTGCTGATTCACGGTAGATGCTTTCCAAATGACAAGTGTTCCGTCTTCGCCTCGCTCCAGTCGGTCTTTCATCAACCGCCAGATGTTTCTCAACGTCAAGTCCAGAACTTGAATCTGGGCGGCGGCATGCCTGATAAAAGCTATGAACGTCGAATCGAACGTCATGATGCCAGATATCATTACCAGTATGGTCATGACTTGAGAGGCGTAGACCGCCTCGTAGTAAGGGGATTCCTTGCAGTCGAAGAAGTACACCACTTCGATGGGATGCGGCCGTGTTTCATTGGAGTGTTTTGTAGCTGCTGCTGGTGAAGTGGAAATAGTAACAATCATAAGTGCTGCCAAAGTAGTGAACAAGATGGTGGTGTAGCGGGAATCCCGGGAGACCTTGCACATGATGGATTCTCGCTCTGCCATAAGAATCCGCGGGCAGTCGTAGTCCTAGTAATGACAGAAGACATGTCATCTCGTGAGTGCGCAAACATCAGGATTCAACCAGATATTTAATTTGTAACACCAACCAATTGCCTGGAAAAGTGATGTAATGGACATTGTCCATTCACCTTGAGCTTTCTTTATCCATGACCTTCAACTTTAGACCTTTAAGGTTGATACACTGGTTTTATTTGTTCATAGATGCCCCAAGGATAGACTCTGGAGAATTTTAATAAATACCAAGTAAATTAAATTAGTTCATTAAAATGTTTTAATTTGTGCTCAATCATCATCTGGACAACCCATAATTTAAATTTTGATAAGGATTTTTTTTAACTTGTCTTTAATGTGATAAGTTGAATTACATCCATGATTTTCACTTAAAAATGCATGATTATAACCAAGCATTTTGTTCCACGTTCCATCTCTGTCCTTTGGTTTTATACCTGTAGGTATTACCTAAATATCAGGAAGTACTGGCTATTAAAACTGTTTTTTTTTTGTAAAGGTGCCTCTTAAGACCAAAATTCAAAACAGAAGTCAAAAAGTAGCATATAATTAGAGCTCTGAAGATGCAAAGAAGAGAGCGTAAAGGTATAGTGCGACAAAGATAATTAAAAATTCATTTTCCTGCAGCAAAGTAATGAAACACCCGAGAAATTAATAAAATATCACAGTTTAGGATAAATGATAAATACCTGAAATGATTTTGCTAATATAGTCAAGTATTCTCTTGAAGCGATTTGATGAAATCATGGAAAAGCCGAAATCAGGATGACGAGATCCTTCTTTGAAACCATAATCTCTAGAAATACAATCCAGTGTCTTAACACTGCACTATTTCATTTGGTTTATAAATTATATTATCGGTGAAATACTTAGAAACCTGAAGCACTAAGCCATTGTATCTCAAAGTCTAGGAAATTTCATAGTGAATAAATTCATTAAATGTGAAAATAGCTAGAGAATGCCTCCTTCCGGCAGCTGGGCCTTAACCTGAGGTAGAATTTGGAGTGGTGACCATCCAGTTTCTTGGGTAGGCCAAAACTAAGGGTATGTGGTAGATGCTTCTAACAGTATGAGAAAGCACACTAGTGCTATGGAATCTTTCGAGTGAAAGATCACTGCTGAGATTCTCTTAGTAAGCCAGCAGTCCTCAACATATGAGATTGCTAACATGTCACGCTATTGGGTTAGAACCCAAAATAGCATGGTATGGATTATATTTATGGGCACCAAGTCGGTTCGGAGCCATTTATAATCTTAAGGTTTCCATTGACTTAAGTATCTGTGTACAACCATGCGCTGTAAAAACAATATCAGATCAAAATCTTGGTAGCATTAAGACTGGACTGAAGTTTGACTCGCAAAGTCGATGATTGTCTTCCGGGTTTAGAGAAAAGACCAACGGGGATCCTTATCCCAAAGATAGCTTGAAGTCAGAAATGACTTTCCGGTACTAGCTTACAAGCCACGTATTAAAGGTCGATTAAGGTGTCAAAGAATAGTGTGTGATGTTCATGATGAGCACTTGAATCTTCCAGGTGTAAAGCTTTGAATCTGGGCCAACTTACTAAATAGCGTAATGTCAGTCTCCAAAATTAAATAGCATATCAATACCCCACCTCTACGAGAGCCGCAGAGCTGTTAGGATAAATCACTAATAGAGCTGCATTAACAATGCAAAAATGAAGCATTTCAGTGATTTAAGGATGTATCAGCAAATTACTGTGGAGTTCATGAGATAATAATTAATTAACTACGGCTGAGAATCGTGTTGACGTCGGCTTCATCAGATATATGAGAGATATGAAATAACAATGGAGTAGTGTTTTAATAAATGGAAAAATGTGAATACACCAAGAAATAGGTAATGTCCAAACAGTTTCCAAATACCAAAATTAATACTGATTTGAACCCTTTGTGAGAAGTAAGTGATCTGGCAAATATTTTTTTTATCAGTGGCACACTGGCAAGTTCAACAGTGCCAGTGAGCCAATCATCCCCTTTCAATGTTATTTTTGTGTAACCCCGAGTCATTATGTCATTGTGTTTGTTCTTGTAGTTGTTGGTGTTGGGTAAGTGCCTAGGAGATGATTATGTCGACAAAAATTACATCCATATCTCACCCGGTATTCGGACCCAGAGCCCAAACACCGAAAATAGGTGCGTTGCCAACTATGCTACAGAGACCGACAACCACTCAACCATAATGACCAACTTTTGGGTAGTTAAGTTTCCGATAAAAATAACCTCCGTTTACACTATTTAGCACCGCGGCTACCTGGGATTCTAACCCTTACTCTTCCGAACGTAAGTGCAATGTCTTACAACTGCACTCCTTTTTTAGATTTTAAAGTACACAAGATGAGACATTCAGTTACGTTCGTGTGGTGAAATTCTCGACGAAAAGCCATTGACGCTATTGAGCACCGCGGCTACATGGACCACACGCATACCTGGGATTCTAACCCTCACTCTCCCGAACGAAAGTGCAATGTCTTACAACTGCACTCCCTTATTTATATATGAAAGTACACAAGATGAGACTGTAAGTTACGTTCGTGTGGTGAAATTCTTGACGAAAAGCCATTGACGCTATTGAGCACCGCGGCTACATTGACACCTGCATGAGATTCTAACCCTCACTCTCGCGAACAAAAGTGCAATGTTTTACAACTGCACTCCCTTATTTAGATATGAAAGTACACAAGATGAGACTATAAGTTACGTTCGTGTGGTGAAATTCTCGACGAAAAGCCATTGATGCTTTTGAGCACCGCGGTTACATGGACCACACTCCTGCCTGAGATTCTAACCCTCACTCTCCCAAACGAAAGTGTAATGTTTTACAACTGCACTCCCTTATTTATATATGAAAGTACACAAGATGAGACTATAAGTTACGTTCGTGTGGTGAAATTCTCGACGAAAAGCCATTGATGCTATTGAGCACCGCGGTTACATGGACCACACTCCTGCCTGAGATTCTAACCCTCATTCTCCCAAACGAAAGTGTAATGTTTTACAACTGCACTCCCTTATTTATATATGAAAGTACACAAGATAAGACTATAAGTTACGTTCGTGTGGTGAAATTCTAGACGAAAATCCATTGAAACTATTGAGTGCCGCGGCTACATGGATTACACGCCTGCCTGAGATTCTAACCCTCACTCTCCCGGACGAAAGTGCAATGTTTTACAACTGCACTCTCTTATTTAGATATGAAAGTCCACTAGATGAAACTATCAGGCGCATTCGTTTGGTCAAGTTCTCGACGAAAATCCGTTGACGCTATTTATCACAGGGGGACCACGGGCCTACCTCGAAGCGGAGCAGGCCCGAAATGAGCCGGGTCATGTCCCGACGCCGGTACACGAAGAAGAAGCAGCGAACCACCGAATAGAGCATGGGCAGCGCTATGCAGCTGTGGTTGACGACGGCGTCTATGTCATCCCAGTTGCGGAATATGGTGGCCCACGTGGGCACCAGGAGCAGCACGTACGCCACCACCGTCAGGCCCGTGTAGAGGCGGTGCAGGGCGGACATCCAGGGAGAGGCGTCTTCTGGGTCCAGCAGCGCGACTGCCTTCAGCAGCCACAGGTTCAGTCTGATGTCGATCAACGGTCCTTCGGGCCGGGTCATCCCTGTCTACTCTTCTGGACTTCCCTGGCGAGTCTCTGGCGAGCGCCTGTCACCGAGTTCGAAATTAAACACTGCAATGCCGGATTAACTTTTTGTCTAGATCAACTACCCACCCAGAAGAATTGAGTAGTTCGAACAACTGTAACGCCGTTGACATCTTTATATACCATAACGACAATAGAGGATAAAAGGAATGGGAAACACGTCAAATCGAATGATCTTTTTTTTTATATCGGGGGAACCTCACTGCTGGTTTCAGAAATGCATGAAAACGAATATGCATGAGGACATCCTCTGATGCAGTTCCGCGTCAGTCCGTGTTTCAAGAGATGAAACATTTATCGAACACGAAAAGGGGAGAACATAGAATATGGAATTGATTTTAGGGCTCGGCGCACGAAGTGCAAGAATTTCAAAAGCAATGGCGTTACTTACTGCATCCATTTTTAAATAACAAGTATTAAATAAGTATTATTTACTTTATTAGTGAAGCAGGTTTTGGGTCAGTGTTAATTGTTTCATCCTGTAATTTGTTAGACATAAAATGAAGACAATAATGAAGTAATAACACTGTATTTTTTGTAAATGAAACCAAAATAATCGTGTCAAACTATAGATACTTTTAAATTTGTATATTTACATAAAAGCAACTGTATCACGACCAACAAAACGTTCACAGCACTACTGGGTTCGGAATCTTGCCCGAGCATTATTATGCTTTGTGTTGTTTCAGTGCCTACATTAGTTTAAGATATTTGTAAACCGTTCCCTGAATAGCTATTTAGTTTTAACTGCAAACATCATAAGTATTATTAAACAAAATGAAAGCAAATTGTTAAATGTTCATTTATTTTTTCAATGTATTAAAAAAGTCTTTGCTTGTCTAAAAATTATTAATATTAAAAATTATGTGCCAATTATCGTTTAAGTGCGACAAGAAAACTCAGTATCGTCTTAAAAAATGTATTTTATAAGTGCAAAAATAACTATAGCAATGTGTTTTACCAATTTATAAAAGTTTTTCTTTGTAGTATTACAAACTATTTCTTGAGAACTGGTATCCAAAGGAATTTTTTGTAAAAAAAAAAAATTTTGTTTTTATTTGTAGGTTTTAATTAAATGATAGTCGTATAATCCGTTGTTAATGGATAAAATATAATCTATCGCATAAAATTATCATGCATTTACAGTTTTATTTTTCTTGTTTAGTAGAAAACCACATTTATAAACAATTAAAAGTGTTTATATTATGAATTTACAGTTTTATTTTTCAGTATACACAGTGAACTGTCTTTAATTCAGCATTTTATGGTTAAGCGTATCCCGTAATTTGACACCAATTTCGCTGCTTGAGTTTAGATTTTTCTTCAGGTGGATTATAATTGCTGAACCAGGCCGTCAGGTCGCATTACTGCCTTGGCGTTCTCAGTTCTTTCAAGAGTTTGTTACAGTCGGTTATTATTTCAATACAATGTTCTCTTCCTCCTAGCGAGTTCATTTCGTGATGATTTTGACATCTTTTTGTTTTTCTTTTTATAGAGCAGCTATTAAAAAAATTTAAAATACAATTTTACTGTATATTTATTTTTTCTTTGGCATTCCCATTTAAAATAAATTTAAGTTCGATAACCTGGCGAAATCGCTAATCTGGCAGGACCTGCCGGATTAAAGACAGCTCGCTGTATATTTTCCGGCTGTCCCTTTAACTAGAGTGGCAACCGAAAAATCTCGGCACTCTCCCAGGGAGAAAATGTATACCCGCGCGCAGCGTAAGGCAGACATCAAAAACCACAAAAAAAAATGTTAATTTACAGCGCGCTTAAGTGACTTTCCCTTTCCCCAGTCCCCCACCCCCGCGGACCGCTATCAACGCTCGCGCCACAAGTCCGTTGGCAAACGTAATCCTACCTACACATAAACTTACACTTCAATTCATAATAAATGAGTAGCCATTCCCATAAACAATTACATCTAAATTTAAACTATGAATATAGGTATACTAAATTTACAATACACTTGATACACATCCAGCCGAATGTACTCAGAGTTTCTAAAATGGTGCTACCAACTTGACCCTAGCCTATATCACTTAAACTGTGGTGCATCCTGAGAGTCCCTTCCTGGAGAGAAATATAATAGTATCTAAGATTTGGTAAAAAAAAAAAAATTTATCTAAAACCTCCGGGCCATTTCAAGTACTAAAAAAACCAAACGTGTTTACAAACTTAAAGGATACTGAAATAAAATTTAGAAAAAAGCCTAAATAATTGGCGGGAAAGCCACTTAAGAATTTAATAGGTAAGAATAGGTAACTGATCTCTGCCATATTAATTACAATGAATATAACTCAATGTGAATAACATTAATTCTCACGAATTACTAGAATATTTATAGGGACATTATATTGTAGGACACGATGTGACTATTTGTTTTATAAAGCCAAAATAAATTTTATATTTTTACAATGTCACATTTATACCTTCAACTTTAGATTATTTTTCTATTGAGTCATAGTGTCTCTTAGAAATATTCCTTAATTTTAAATTTTTTTTATGTAACTCTCCAAGGGAAATGTACGCATTTTTTTCCAATTTATTTTATGGTGTCAAATTTTATTTGAGGTATTAAGAGCAAATCTTAATTCTAGGTTTAGAATCTCTGATAATGGACAGTAAAGTAACAGATATTCATCATTCGAGTAAAATAACAGCACACGATTATTCTTTTCTTCATACTGCTTATCTTCGTCTAACATTTTTACTGTCAACTACTTTTATGTGCCAATTTCTAATTAATAATCAAGCATTTCTGAGTTTTTAATTTTTTAATTTGTGGTGAATTAGACAGCACGTTTCCTTGAGTTCCATGTTACTGGGCCACATTTTTGATACTTTGTAAATAGTTATATTACAAGCAAGTCTAAAACTCATCAGCTGTGTTGGATTAGACTAGTAGAGTTTTGAATTCTAGAATTTTAATATATTTCGTATAATGTTTAAACATAATAGCAACTGTTAACAATTTTCAGCTTCATATGTAATTCTAACCACGCTACCCCTTACACTACAATGCTCAGATGCTGACATAATTATCCTCGAGTCATGACAGGCACAACGTAATTTTAAAACTATTTTTTCCCCACAAATATTAGCAAAAATTATTAAAGTGTTTATTTAGTCGACAAAGCCATCTACAATTATGAGGGGAAAATGTTTTTAGATAACAATAGTTAAATGTATGTTTTTTACACTGCCGATAATGACAGTTCTTTCTCGTATTCTCTCTACTTTTTGAAACAACAGTTTTTGTGTGTTTTTTCTTTGTTGGACATTTTGTAATTCTCATCAATAGCTCAGCGCTATATGTTTACATAATCTTTTTTTCATAAAAATAACAAACCCAAACTAAGCAAGCATAATGAATTTGTTACAAATACGAGCTCATCAGACAAATGTTAAGGTTAACATAAAGAGCACATCATTAAAAAAACATTTTTTGATAAGTTTGTTAACGTGTAATGTAATTTATTAAATTTCCCATGAATACAATTTATCTTGTTTAGAGAAGGCCAAATGCTTAGGAAGCGTACCATAGGTGTGAGCTATATTTCCTGTACAATTATATAATTTAATAACTTCCATTTCATGTTTAGGTACATTTATAAACATTGCTTACAGTGCAGTGCTACGTAATATTTCAATTAAAAACATAAAATAACAATATTAAATGACACGACAAAGAGATTTAAGTAACAATAGCGTTGTTCATAATTAATTAACAATTTTTTGCATGAAAGATTAACAGAAAGACACTAATATATAGCCTGAAATTAAGTTTTGAAAATAAATTTATTCACTCCTTGGTTTAAAAATTGTTTCCCAAAACGATATCATGGGATTATTGGAAAAATATGGTTAGTTATATTTTTAGTTTAGTAGTTAGTTTAGTGAAAACCCAGACGAAGGGAATGGTTTCTGTGTCTCGATGATATATTTATTATAGATTTTTAAGACATTTAAAACTTTAGTCAAGTAAATTTTTTATTGTAAAAAAAGCTAATTACTTGTATATGTTTTTCTGTTTTTTTTTTTAGTAACAAACTTTTCCAGTAAATTTGCGATATATAAGTCTAACTACGAGGCTGCCGTACTTAGTTAAGATGCTTATCTGATTATCTAACAGTAGTCAGGTGATTAGTATCAGTTACAATCCATCAATATAAAAGTAACTAGACTTTTCTATCAGTAACAAACGTAATTATTGCACCAGATGTAGTGCTGTGATATGTTATAGATGGCCGCTTTCACAATTTTTGCTACCTAAAACTAATCAAATGCTTTTATGCAGTTTGTTATTATTGGCGTTACCAAAGACTTAAAGAACTAAGATATGTTTATTTTTAGCAATGCTATTTTAACAGATAACAATCCGCTATTTGCCACCTGAAAGGACTGCAGAATTTCACGGTGTCACTGACCGCAGTAGTATACATATAGGGGATCTGGCACAGGCTTCAAGGTTGAGGTGTGGTGTGTAGGTCGATAACCGGCCGATATCTTGGATTGTGACGTTACGGTGGCCATCTTGGATTGTGAAATCACGGTGACCAACTGGGATGACTGTGATCTTGAAATGTGACTTAAATTATGGTACCTAGGGTGTAATTCAACACCCCCGATTACAATTTTTTCCTAAAAACTAAAAAAAATATACATGTATTAAATTCTTTAAAAAATTTATTCAAAAAGATTTTTAAAAATTTATTTTGTTCGCTACAGACTTAGTAGACCTAGTTTCGATACTGTAGACATCAATATACAGTAATTATCATTCCTCCATAGAGACTACCAGCACACTGACCCCCACTACTTTAAACAAAAACTATATTATTTCCATTCTTATGACGTCATGGCGGCCATATTGGAATATCCATTTTGTTTTCTTTCGGCTTAAGTGTGCACCCACAATCTTGGTTTAGTTTTATCTCGCTAGAGTGCATTACTACCAATCACCAGATCGTAGCTATCGTAGGTTATTGTCGGCCATCTTGGCCCCCACCATAAAAATCTGTGATTATTTACCTAAAAATTCTAAAAAATATATGTATATGTATGTATATATATATCAGAAATTCCTTAGTTCCCTGCAAACTTGTAAATTGTCACCTGTTCATTAGATGCTGGCTTGCAAGACATGTTAACTGAATTCCTTGTGAATTGGTATAGCTTAAACTGAGGGTTTCTCATTAGCCTAGAACTAGTTAGTTAAACGGCGTGCCATTGGCAGAAGCACCACGAGGGCATGAGTGTTTTCATGTTATGCCTTTCGCGAAATAAATCCGCAAAATTTTCCGATCCCTACTCATCTGTGTTTTGACCACCCACAGTTATCTTAATGACCATCTACGGCTATATTCTAACACCAATGGTTATTTTGCCATTTTTATTTTAGTATCACACATAAATCTAATTATTCTACACGCAAAATAAATAGTTACTCTTTAAATAAATACTGAAAAGATTTATTATTAATCGATACATATTTTTTTAATGATTTCGTTTTTGTATTTTCTATTCCTACTTGTGTAGAGTGTGTTTCATTTTTTTTTGTTTGTACACATCTCTCTATAATATATTGTAAACCTCCAATAATCATTGCTCAAAAAAGAACTCAGTTATAACATATTTCTTACTGTTTAGAACTATCATCGTGTTGTGTTAGTAACATTGAAATGCATTTATCTAAAGAGATCACGTCATACTTATTAAAATGTTTCCTCGACACCTATAAATGGACGGACTTAAATAAAGATTGTTAGGCTTCAATATCACACTTACACTTCAAATACCAACTCGTAAATCCCTTCTTATCGTGTTCGTAGTAACTCTAGGCAAGCCTGTATTATCCTAAACGCATAATTTGTGTTCTATTTATAATTATTATTAAAAAAATTCCCAATAACTATTATTAAAAAAGTGGGAACGTTTCATGCCAATAAAAATGCTTATGTATAAATAAATTTATATTAAGGAGTTTTTTTTTAGAGATTTTTAAAAACATACAATAAACTGCTTTTTTCATTGCAGTTTTAAGTTAAATATTTGTAACGTGCGGCTGCGCTCAATATGACATTTCGTCTAAAGAACAAATATAGATTGGCCGTGGAAGCACCAGGCAGAAACAGTACTAAACACATTACCCATAGGGGCACAGCGCACGCACAACAAAATTTATGATTAACCTCCTTAAAACTTGGTAAGGTTATGTGGATCGTGATTAAGGATAAGAAAATAATAAGATCTGGTTTATTTATATAGGCATTTACTTAATCTTACTTAATGATTTTGTTGCTGTTATTTTTGACTTTACAAACATTATTCCACTGAAGATGACCCATGGCATTACAGCCGAAACAAAATACCAAGAAAATTGTTGACCTTATTTGCTATACTTAATACATTAAATCATGTTAAACAATAAACCAAATGGGAGGCCCCGGGGCGAGATATTATAATAAGTAACAATGGTTATACTTGACTGAATCTTAGGTCATTTGATCTCTTGACTTTACAGGCCATTGAATATTGAGCGCGCAGGCTCTTCATAAGACAAATTATAAAAAAAAATTACATTTACTCGTTAAATGAATAAAAGTGTCCTGAAACTGGTTGTTTAGAATTATAAATTATTTTGTGGTTTTTCCACTCAGGGAAAAAGATGTTGAAAGCTGGAACTCTTGAGAAATTCTCCGATTGCAGGAGGCGATGAATTTCGGTGAACTAACTCATGAACTGCACATTCGGGAGTTGAATTTGGAGCGGAATTTCTCGTCCTAATTCTTGATCCCCGCCTAAGCTGCGGGGTGGAGTAGACAGGTCGGTCCCTGGAGATAGCCAGGTGATGCGCGACGCGGAAGTTCGCGGTCGCCATGAAGAATAATAAGACCAAAAAAAACTATTTCAAAAACTAAACTATTTCGGGCAGCTAAAAACTAAAAATTGAGTGCTAAGGCACATGGCCTTGTCGATAACCAACTACATGCTTTAGAGAAAGCCGTTCACGACTTTTCAGAAGCGCGTTGTCTCGGGCTGCGAAGAGAGATCCGCCCTTACCGCGTGCTGCCCGCCGAATCGTCAAAAATGGCGCCGGCTCGCCTAAGTAAAACTGTCTTTGGTCGCCTGTCCAGGGGAGGGGCTTCGGAAAACCCGAAGGGAACCCGAATGGTTCCGATTGGAGGAGGAGCAGCACTCTAGCGCGTCCTGGTGAGTGCGCACGGAACTACAAGCCCTAAACGACCTCTCGACTTGGATGCAAGTCGATCCTTAAGGCTGGCTTGGATAGGAGGGGACTATGCTGTCCTCTGGCGGAGAGGCGAGGGATCATGCCCGGTAGTTATCGAAACTCCCGCGAGATGTCGTGTGTGGTCCATCTGGGGCGTGAGGGGCTGTGGCTTTCATCCCGGGCATTGGCGCGGCTGTGGGTTATGACCTGCGTGGACCAGAAGAAACAGGGGGGGGGGGGGCTACGACCGGTGACTGACCCGGCCTGGGAACAGGATGGTCTGACACGACGCTACGTGTTGTTGGGCTGATGAACGGAACACCGTTTCGTGAGAGGGACAGCTAGCTTCAGCACAGCTCCGAGAAGAGGAGTT
The DNA here is from genome assembly GCF_032445375.1 of Bacillus rossius redtenbacheri. Lineage (NCBI taxonomy): Eukaryota > Metazoa > Arthropoda > Insecta > Phasmatodea > Bacillidae > Bacillus > Bacillus rossius. Next base: position 27,847,992 of record NC_086340.1, on the reverse strand, counting down.
AGCATCTTTGGGAGCAGAGAACAGCTTTTCTAGTCACGCTACCGTCTAGGGTGAACAGCTCGACGCGTGACGCCTAGCAGGGTCCAGACGAGACGATCGCTGGCCCAGCATGTCGCCAGCAAACCTCAGCCTTAATCGCTGGGAACGGCGTTGGGAGCACTGGACTGCTAAACAAACTAACCTGTCGGTACACTCGACTGAACAAATCTGGATGAGGGAAAAAAAAAACCAGTGGGACATCATATGGAAGATAAAGTAAAAAATTTAAAAATTTCGTAAAATTAAATAAATCGTACATTTGTGCCTGAAATTAGCACTGAAACGGCACATATTTATTACTATTTTTAAATATTTGACATTGGAAAGATTACCTAACTCTTTAAATATTTAATTGTATCAGCAACTACCAGTGTGTAAAAGCATCGTCTTTATTTTTCATCCAGCAGACTACTATCAGTATCACACAGGTGACCGCATGTGACACGGCTTCTGTGAATGGAATAATTACTTGCACTCTATTTTAAATACATTCTAAACTAGCATATATGTTTTAAAATCGATATGTTTCTTCTTAATTCTTGACCTGCTGCAGCATGGTAAAAAACGAATAAGATGAGTTCATGACCTGGAAAATAAATACATTATTATCAAGCATGTTGTACTGTTTGTGTCACACAAGAAAAGTTTTTCGTTATATTTATTTTAAACATTATAAATGCTTTGTTATAATATAGTTATTATTTACTCATTTTAGATAGCTAACATAGAAAAATAAATCATGGCGGAATACATTTACAGGGCAGTATATGTTAACCTTAAAAGAGACAAATCACGTTCAACTCTAAACATGTAACACGTCAAAAAAATTATATAATAGAACAATAAGGCTTGGTAATTGGAAATTCGTAGTTAGAAATTCAGACATGTTAGGGTGGGGTGAAAGGTGTTATCAGTTTGGGAGAGATATTTAAAAAAACTGAGCAACTTACAGAAATGAGTTTTATTTTTAGTGGAATCAGTATATGTCCCCATTTTTTTTATCAAGCTCTGAAGATCACGTGAGCAAAATGTTGCCCATCAACAGCAGTAAATTGATGAAGACGATTTCGGAACTCTTCGAACGCTTTTCGGTACTATTTCGAGGGGTATAGCAGTGATTTCATCCCGAATTCGCATCTTCAGTCCTTCAAAGGTGTGAAGACGATATATGAAACCCTGTTACTTGAGGTATCTCCACAGGAAGAAGTCACAAAATCCCGGTCAGCGCGGGCCGCGGATCTGAGCGTTTGTGAGTTCTTCCTGTGGGGTTACCTCAAGGAAAAATGTTTTTCATACATCGTCCTCACACCTTGGAAGAACTGAAGATGCGAATTCCGGGAGTGTGCCGAAATGTGCCGAAAAAGCTGTCGAAGAGTTCCGAAATCGCCTTCGTCAAAGCATCGCTGCTGATGGCCACCATATTCCTGATGTGATCTTCAGAACTTGATTTTTTTTTAAATGAGGATGTATACTGATTCCAATAAAATGATTTTAATTTCTGTTAGTTGCTCCTCTTTTTTTTATAAATAACCCCTCAAAACCTAAACAAACCTGTTGCCCCACCCTGTAATATAGATTTAAAAAATAATTTATTTTTTACTTCAGGCCAGTGCGTCACAGTTAAGTTTAACAAAATACGTACGAGTAGTAGGTACATAGCGAGACTGCTCATTTATACATAACGTCTGCTCGCCTAGAGACTACAGCGACAATTTAATTTGATCTTTTAGTTTGAGTGACGTAACGCTGCGAAGAATTCCAAGGACAAGATCTTGAAGCGACCCGCGGTGATCTTCACTGGCTTGTTGGCCCTGGTGATGATCATCTGGACCATGAGCTTGACCTCTGCATCTGCGTCGCACCAGTCGCAGCTGAAGATGGCATCTGTCACGGCCAGGCTCTGTGAGCAACAACCCGCAGTGCGTTATTTTAAAGCCGGTCCATGGACTGCATTCCCTTTTTTTTTTTTTTTTGTAAATGGAACAGAAATATTCAAGTAAAATTAAATATATTTGTAAATTTGTACATTTACGAGAAAACAACTTCATTCATGCCAAATAGTGTTCGCATTAATACTGGTTTCGCATTCTTACCGGGGAATTTATGGTTGAAGTTATTTGTAAACCGTTCCCTGAAATGTTTTTTTTTTTCAGTATCAATTTGGGCTATAAAAAACATAATAGAACAAAATAGTCAAATTGTTGAATATTAGATTATATTTTCTCTGGTTTAAAAAAATATGCTAAAATGAAACACAAATTAAAATATAAAATTATGAGCCAATTTTCGAAATGTACTCAGCATTATCACGAAAAAAAAAATTCTTATATGCAAAAATGTTGAACAAAGTTACAATATTTTTCTTGTCGTATTACAAACTATTTCTGGGCAACTGGTTTCCAAAGGATTATTTTGTAAAAGTACAGATTTTTTTTCTGTGTGTGCTAATTTACAGTTTAGCGTCAAAACCAAGTACACTGATAAGATCTTTAATCCGGCACTTCTGGACCACTGCCATATCGGATTAGCGAACGTCAGTGTAGCTTTAAGGGAAATAAATGTGTAAACATGAAATGTAGCCGACTATAAAATAATTGGGTCTGGCTGTGTCATGGATAAGGCCGTGTGTTGTACGTGAATACGTGTATGTAACAGGTAATATTTACTATACAAAATATAAAATACACTATTTTATGTATGTTATTAAATCATGTTTGAACACTAAGAAGTCGCGTATAGAGCGACATTATTTATTTTTTATTATATTATTTTTATTTTAACTACATATATATTCAAGTAACTATTTTACACTAATGTTTTATATACGCAATCGATAGATTTTGACGAGAGCTGACTATTGAAACCTAAAAAAAACGTCGTAGCTTCTCCAAGTAAAAAGTTATGCTAAATGGAAATCTCGAAACGCAGTAATATGACCTCAAAATAGCGGCGCTTCCCCCTCCACCGCGCGTGATGCGTCACAGTCTTCACTTAGCGAAACGAATTATTTTATCCTTTAGCTATACAGTGGTGTAATTAAATTCTGGATGGAGATGATATGTATATGCAACACCAAACTGTATCCCCCGATTTTGTTATCATTTATTTTTTTAATTGCCTCCCACTATGGAAGAAATTTTAAAGACGTATTCACGTCAAAAAACACTTTACTGAAATGAGAATCAACAGTAAACATAAACTCTTAGCGAACTGTAAAACGCTGGCCACGCAGTGAAACGATAGTTTCCAAGGTCAACGGCTGGTATCCACACAAAAAATCTCCCAGATAGCATAATAGGTTTAAAATTAAGCTTCAATCGAGCGTCATTCAAGCTAACTAGTTTATACGTGACAAGCTTACAGCAAGCCTGCCAAGAAGAGCTTGAATCAAGCTTTTCCATGATTCAAGGTAACTATTTACACATGACAAAGCTTGAAGCAAGCCTGCCACGAAAAATCTTGATTCAAGCTTGCAATGACAAGTGTAGTAGCTTAAATCAAGCTTGATTCAAGGTAAACTGTTTACACATGACAAGCTTGCAGCAAGACTCTCTCGAGAAAAACTTGCAGCTTCTAGTCATTGGCAAGCCTAAAAGTTAGCAGCAACGTTTCATGTTTTAAAAAAGGCTTGAATTTAGCTTGATGTGCCAAGCTTGCACGACGGCAAGCCTTATAAAATTCACATACCGCAAACTTACATGATGTGTGAGCTCGATTGGCGTCTGATTACATAATGAGCCAAAAAATATATACTGCCGAATTAAAGACATTGCTTTTTAATTGAATGACTGCCGTCGTACAAGTGAAATGTAAGTGCATGAGCATCCAACCTTTTTTTCAAGAGAGAAGTTTCCTAAATAATTTCACTAGTAGTACATAACAGGGCATACTGGCCCAGGCTTTAGGCTGGAGGTTTCGGTGCCGGGATACATTGTGACGTCACGGCAGCCATCTTTGATAACGTTGACCTTGACGTTTGACCTTGGCCTTCAAAATTTGCCCAAAATACGCCAAAATTTACAGCTTTTGGGAAAAAAATTCCGCCAAAATAATTAAAATATTTTTTTTTTGTAAAAGTGGCTGAATCCTACACAATAATATTAATCGCGGTTATGCGAACGCCACAAAGTTACACTGTAGCCCTTGGATTGCTCGGCCGCCGCCGGCTAGCCAATCGCGTGACTCGACGAACCAAGCGACGTATGAACATTTTTGATACTCTTCAGGCTGATAAAATTCTGAACGCATCACGCAATCCTAAGTGCCAAATATGATTCCCAAACTTAAACGTGAATATTATTTTCTCATACTTTCTACTTTACCTGTTGAATTATATCGTCGCACAGTCGACAGAAATAGTACAGTTCAAAGATTGCTGTTGATGTTAAGGCCCCGAACTTTAAGAAGTCAACAATCTCAGCAGAGCTCTGAAACAATGCACACCAAAAATCTTCTACATTTAAACTCATCAACTGTTACCAAACAACTGTTTTTAGCAGACATATATTTGAAATATTTTTTCTCTAATTAGGCTATCTGATTAAGGGTGTGTTTGTATGACCAGGAATAAGGAACTGTGATCACGTGTGGCTATGATAGGAATTGTAAAATTTTGAAAACTTTTCAAACCTTATTTTTCACACGTAAAAACCTTCAATGTGGCAGGATATGTATAGTGCAGGCCAAAAGTCTTGCGAGCTGAGATCCATAGTGCGATGGAAAGGCTTAGCTCGTAACGAACCGGCTCAGCCAAATAGTAGGCTGAGCCCATGTGGAACCAAATAGGACTGACTCTAAACGGTCCGGTTACACACCAGCTGTTATAAAAACATTTATCATCGTAATGCCGTAGCTGCATGTTACTTGCGTATTGCTCGCTAAGCACAGCATGGTCAAAACATTTTGTTTCCACGCCAAGGAGTGTTTCCTACCTCCTTGGTCGCGCCCCGTGGAATTTCGTATTCCTATTCCCTACTTTACCTTCCGTGTTGCTTTCTCTCACCCCACCCCCGTGCTGACTGCTCACAAGACGTGTGGTCCGCACTATATTAATTTAAGGGTGTATGTCAAGTTCCTGTTCACTACCTTACTTTACTTGCTAAGTGCCGCACTTCAACAGAATTAAAAAATATGTATAGTGCATACTTTTTGCATAATAAGCTGAAAAAGTTGAATATTCAACAATACCAAATGGAATAAATAACTGAAAATTTTTGAGTTTAAAGGCAATGCTAGATCCTACTGCAATGTATAGTTTTTTTTTAATTCTTTCAGGAAATTGTATTTATTTTATTAAGTCTTTTAAAATCGTAAAATTTATAAAAAATTTAGGCCTGGTAAAATATTTTTTTTTCTGAAAGAAATTAAACCATATCATATAGCAGCCAGTCAAATTTACTTTCAACATAAAAAGTTCCAGTTTTATATTCCACATTCTCCTTATCCATACTGCAAAAAAAAAACGTTAGAATGCAACTAAGGCAAAACGTATGATATATATGTTTTCATTTTGTGAACGTTCAGCCACTCAAAAAGTATGCAAGTTTAACAGTGTACAACGTAAATATAATATAATAACCTATAATGGGACATAAAAAATTTAAGTAATATGCGTGTGTATCAAATATAAGACTAGTTTCAATGATATTGACTAAAGTTTAAAGAAAATGCCCACTTTTTTTGATTTCAAAGTATAATTTTCTTGTGAGTCAGCCTACCATAAGCCAATTTTAAACAGGCTACAAATAGATAATAGTTATATCTTTTTTTTCTTAAATTACCACTTACTTCTGTCAACTTCAAAGTATTCACAGCTATCAATGCGATGCTGAAAACGATTATTCCAAGTTTGACGGGATTATACCAATCGTTGAGCTGCTCTACAAATCTGGAAAAGAAAAATATTACATACTCAACACGAAGGCCTTAGATCTGCCATCAGAACCATCAATTGAAGTAATATCAAAGAAATATTCATCAAATTAATTCATTTTTAAAACTGCACACAGTGGAAGTGGAGTGTCTGATTCTATACATAACAATATATTGGAAATATTGCAGAAATTGTTGCAATAGTTGATACCTATCACTGCTAATTTGTGTTAAGGAAGATTATATTTGAATCAACATGGGGCATTTTTTTTTCCATCCACCCTGTAATTTTGACCAAACAGATGGCTCTAGTATAAGTTTACCATGACGTCGCCAGCTCAACTGAGCCTCAAAAATGCATTAAAGTTATTTTTTTAGCAATAAATAACAAACAACGTTCACATATTACCTTCATGAAGACAATTCATACTTAAAGTATCGTTTCTTTGCTTCTTCTAGTCTCTAAGTGAAAATAAATAGAAATCATATTGACCCCTTATTAATTCAAAGGTTGTAGAATAATACGCCCCTCGTGCCCTAAAATTATATTATTTTAATTTAATAAAAAAAGGCCTTGGAAACAGCTGGGCAAAATTATAGAGAAAAATAAAGTTATTTACCAGAGGGGGTACGAGTTGGTGAACAAGACAATTTTATACTCCCTGCACACAGGCAACTTGGGAGCTAGTGGATCGTTTTAAATAGTATTAGGTATATAATAAATAAATAAACACTACATAAGTAGCTTGGTCTATAATGTTTCCCAGGTTTATTTAAATATGTAAATTAAATATTCTGATTTCCCTTTGTTTTGATTTAACAAAAAAATATATTAGCAAGTAACAAAAAGAAGGGCCGGCCCGAAATTATTAAAACATGTTAAACTATACATTTAACAATTATAAAAGACATATTATAGCGGGTTAGGTTCGTTCAGTCATTACTATTACAATTTCACATATTTTTATTTGATAAGTTTGTTAAGGCACTGTTCGCTGGTCTTCGTTTAAATAATTTGTTTCGTTGCCGGTAGGGGGAAGTTATGTGTTAAATATCACCCGGGGCTTCAAGTTGAACATCTGGCCGGGAGGAAGCTCTTCTTAGAGAGAAAAAAAGCTGGAGGTCCTGGACATCATGATGGGTGCGATTTCGGCGCCCAAATGTTGGACCCTGTCTGAAACACAAGCCAAATTACAAACGGATTAGACCTGCTTCCAGACAGTCAAACACAGTCGGCGCGAAAAGGCCAACAAACGGGAATTCGGGGAGGAAAAAGATCGAAGTAACTCACCAAACAGGGTGTAGCTCCAGGGCTCAGGAGATGTCTCGCGCCGACATCGGAAAGGCGCGGACCGAGAATTGTGCGGATGACGCGACAGAAATCATCAATACTTCAAATAAAAATAATAATAAAACTTTAATCTAAGACATGACTTGTTCTAATTGTTTCTACTGACTGGCTACTACTGAAAATTTAGCTGGTATCACATCCCTTCAGACAGCTGACTACGGGCAGTATTCCAAGACACAAAAATAAGGGTTTAGGTGTTGAATATGCGATATCTGTACCCTAAGCATATTCCAAGTGCACGATAGGACACGGCCAGTACCTTATTTTTAGGGCACTGATTTTTGGTGTCCTATCTGTTGCCGTTTCGTTGCCAAAATCACGCGCATGCGCAGAGCTCACTTTTTCGTTGATTTCTCCCAGATGTCTGAATCGCATCTGGCGCCATTAACTCATATATAGTCATTTTAATTATAATCGGGGGATGTATAATGTGTTTTAGTGTGTCAAATAAAACTTTATAATAGCAAAAACTATTCTGAAATTTTGATTACTTTAATGGTCATAAAAACAAATAATCAACAACTTTAAAATTACCTAGTGTGTCAAATAAAACTTTATAATAGCAAAACCTATTCTGGAATATATTTGAATAGTTAAATGGTCATAAAAACAAATAATCAACAACTTTAAAATTACCTGAGAAAATTAAAATTACGCCAATTAATTCGCACGATAGGTAGTGCTGCTATCTGTAGGATTTTGGCGTAGAAAATCCATCGATGGTTGCCAAACATCCGCTAGAATGCATTGAAATCAGTTTCTAGCCTCGTACAGGGCACAGTTTATTTAAACAGTTGCTTTTTCGTTTCCTAACAGGAATTGGATTGGGACACGTTCTGGAATACAGTCTGCGAGATAGGTTACAGTTGTATCCCAACAAGGTAGCGCTTATTCGCTACCTTACCTAAATGTTTTGGAATACCGCCCTACATATCCTAATTCACACGATTTCGCCGTTGCCGCGAAAAGCCTCTTAACCCAGAGGACGCCGAGATGACGCGGTAAGTAGCCGAAGTCAGAGTACCAAGTGCCGCAGTGGCGGACAAAGCTCCTAATTAAAACGGGCGGTCGGCCCTAGGGAAAAAGAGGGGTAAGGTTCGGCTCTGGGCCGAAAACGTCTAGAGGTGACCAAGTGGTCGTAAGCACGATTTCAGTTGTTTGTGCCGAAGAGCGACTGCCGCTCTACTGGTGGGCACAGAAAGAAACAAACAATCGACTTCTACAGGCCGCGAAGGGGAAGCATAGGGGCTTATGGCGACGCGGAGCTGTTCTCTAGCGGCGTAAAGGGGAACTAACGGAAAAGGTGAGCTGAATCGCCACCAGGTGTCATGTGAGTCAACTCCAGGAGCTGCCACCAAGAGAAGTTACTATGTACGCCGCTAGATGTCGTGGGTGGTCCATCCTGGCGCATATTGTTTTATGGCAAGTCGTCCTTGGAGTCGGTCACTGCCTGGCGGAGATCACGTCAGGTCAATGGTCCTGGGCTAAATTCTTAGAATCAAGGGGGGAGGAGATGGAGTAAGGGGGAAGGGCAGAAAATGCAACCAGGCTGGGAACGAGCGTCCACGGGATCCTCGTTTGTGCCGAGACTCGCTACTCTCAGCAGGTCTCTGAGAAATAGAGCTTGCAGGCCAGAAGCTGTTCTATGAGATTTTAGTCATGTATGGAATTAATATTACAAACCCCGGACGTGACTGCAGGCGGGAGAAATGTCAACCGTGCTGCCAACGACTTCATTAGACTAGCAAAATATCAGATAGGTCCCTGTGAAAAGGTGCTTCGGTCCACTGGCACAAAGTTTAACTACGTAGAGTACACCAGCCTAACAAAGTGTAAATCATTCTTTTGTAACTAAATTATATAGAAAATAAAATTTCCAAAAATAATTTAAAATTATAATGACATTTTTAAAAAAATGTGCCAAAATGCCTAATTTCCTGCACAAGAAGTATAAAGTTTAAGCTGCTTAATGTCTTTTGCCGGAATAAGTAAACATTTTATCTTTGTGTAGAAGTTCAAAAGAATTTATTAAAGTGGTTTAAGTGTTAAGAAACAAGTTTGTGGGAAAATAAAAAAAGATATGTTCGGATACTCAAGTTTGAGGCAATGCTAACACTAGCTACCATCTCGCTAATGACTACAAGGAAACATTTGCCAGACTAAGATCAGAGTTTGATGAGTGAGAGATTGTTTCTAGATCACTTTGCGTAAGAAAAGTAATTTTTAACTTGTTTCGGCACTTAGAACACTTTTAACCGCGACATTTCACCCAAGCAAAAGGTGTACTGCACTCACTCGATGATGGCGTTGTGGTGCTCGATGCAGTGTATAATGCACTGCCGCATACGACGTCCAGGCTCGAGTGCATCAGCAGGTTGGACGGCGGACGCGACCCAGCTCGCGGGGGTGGCATCCCCCTGGTCGAGTCCGTCCTCGGCCACGCGCCTCAGGTTCCTCAGGGTCACGTCCAGGACCAGAAGCTGGGCTCTGGCATGCCTGGCATAGGCCATAAATGCCGTGTTGAACGTCATGATGGCGGGGATCAGCAGGAAGAACGTCAGGACCTGGACGACGTAGACCGCCTCGTAGTAGGGGGACTTCTTGCAGTCGAAGAAGTACATCGCCTCGACAGGGAGACGTCGTGTCCGCAGGGCGTCGGGTGCGCTCTGCTCCCCGATCACCATCGGCGAAAGTGAGATGGTCACGAAGATGAGAGCTCCCAAAATTTTGAAGAAGATGGTGGTGATGCGGGCTTCTCGGGAGATCTTCAGAATGATGGATGCTCGCTCTGCCACGAGCACTCGTGGGCAGTAATAATCCTGAAGAAGCCAAGCCAAGCCATGTTGTGAGCAAACTAAATGTACAAACTGCTGAACACTATAGCATGTATCATGCGACTCTTCTAAAATTTGACAATCCTCAGTAGTACCCATTTGCCGTGTTCACTTTGTAAAGCCTTGCATGATGTTGTTTACGAACTCTGACAACCAGTGAAAGTTGTTTACAAAAACAATTGTCAGAACAACAGTGGTAGAAGGAGATGCAGAGGATTGGTAATTGCTATTTTTAATAACTGACACATTTCAGACAAGTTTCATGATATAGATTATAGCAATATAGTAAAGGTAAACTCCTTACATTTCGATTAACAATTGTTAATTAACTTCAAGAAAAAACATTTAAGTTCTCTTACTGCCCTTGTGCTTCAAATTAATTTAGTTATAAAAGTCCTGGAAGCTGCTTTGAGTGGGCGATAGACACTAAAGTCTACTCAGATGTGCACAAGGAAGAAAGAAACATAAAAAAGGAAACTTACTTTTCACAAGTAAAAACGAAGAGGTTTTTTAAAGCTGGCCCATTTTATTGTTAATTATGGTGATCATTATTACCTTTCGACAGTTTTAAGAATTACAAAATTACACAGAATAAAGTTACTGGGGCCCCGGCCATCGAAACTCATGGATTACAAATATATTATTATGTGTACAAATTTAACATTTTCTTTTGACCAACTAAGACATGTCATAATAAAGTTTTCACAAAATCTTACATAAATAATTTAATTATGAAGTTAAAATGTTTGTTAGCCCAACCAGTGCGGGACTATATATAATTTTGGTAACTTTTTAAGGTTTAACAATTTCTGATATCGTTGACTGTTCACTGGCAGTGACTAGAAGAGAGAAGAAGAGGTGACAGCTCAACGGTTAGCCGCCTGTAAAAACGCGATATATTCAAATCTATTCAATAAGGGACATGTAGATTTAGTGTAATTGGAGGATGGACTTGGGCCGGAGAAAAACCCGAACTCTTGTACCATCTCTTGGACCCCACTGGAGCCAAACGAAAAAGGAGGTCCAGTGGTCAAGAATAGGAAATTAAGGTGACAAGCAACAGGAATCGAGAATTCAGGGCAAAAGTTAAGTAGAAAGCCGACTATAGGCAAAAAGACGTAGAATTTCCCGCATACCATTCTGGGAGAGGAATGATGAACATCACACCCTCCGAAGCTTCACAAGTGCTGGCGGTAGCCATGCGCGAGTCATGCTACGAGATTACCCAGTAATCCGAACTAACGCGACTAACAAATTAAAACAAACCAGGGATCACTCCCGGACTCCCTGGGATCACATCCCTTAAGGTTAATTGCTTCGAGACTTCTACACGAAAGTGATTGCGGGTGAGAAGCACCAGAACGAAACGACCACAGTGATGGCAGAAGGACGAATCAATCAATCCATAGGGCTGCATGAAGTTAAGAACTTGCGCTAGGGGCCAGAAGATAGCTCTACCTACCCAAAGAAAAAATAACAAAGGTGGCTGGTAGCTGAAAGCAGCGCGCTCCATTGGGTCACCGGCGAAACATACTCGGGGTTAGTTCACAAAAGTGCCGCAAGAGGGACTAGCATAAGCCTGCACTTATGGACCTAGCTGGTTCGCGCTCTGTTGGGCTAAAAGGGAAATAGAGAGAGGTGTGTTGGTGGCCAGTAGAGATCTCGCTCCAGCGCCGAACTAAAGTAAAGTAGTTGGCATCTTCGCCACGAGATGGCGAAGGCAGGCCATTCGCCGGCGATCGAGGCGTTCTTGATTTCGGCTCGTCCAGAGCTGGGGTTAAGCACTGGTCAGTGCCCTAGGTGAAGTGCCTGAAAAATATGAAGGGGCGTCTGCTAGCTCGTATGCAAAGTATTGTGGCGGGCGCCGATACGTGCCCGACAGCCCTGGAACATTAGAATGGGGCATGACTGGAGCTGCTAACCTAAGCTGAGCTCTGGGGAGAGGGATGCCCTGGGAGGATGCTGAGAAAAGCACTCTCGTCACGAAGTCGGGTGCTGTTACTGGTCGCGTTCGTGGCCTGAAGCAGGAATAAAAACAATGCCTTACACTTGGCTGGCGAAATAACACCAGGGGTCTCGATTGCGGCGCTGGGAAAAGGTAGCTGGACACTAGTAGAAAAGATTAGATCAGGTTGAAACAATGGGATAACAAAGTTTATGTTAGGGATTTTTAGGTGAAAATACGGACATCCAGGGAGAGGTGTCTTCTGGGTCCAGCAGCGCGACTGCCTTCAGCAGCCACAGGTTCAGTCTGATGTCGATCAGCGGTCCTTCGGGCCGGGTCATCCCTGTCTACTCTTCTGGACTTCCCTGGCGAGTCTCTAACGAGCGCCTGCCACCGAGTTCGAAATAACTCTGAGCAATGCTGGTTAGTCTTTGCTCACTTTCCCTTTTCAGCGTGCATAATCTCGTTGAAGAAGTGGTGAAAGCGAGGAAGCTCACTGATACCTATCACCAAAATTTAAATTATGTAGATTGATGCTTGTTTAATTGTTTTCTTTATTTATTTTTCCACAATGGAGAAGGTGAATGATACCTATAACCAAGTTTCGAATAATGAATAGTAATGCTAATGGGATATTTGCGCACTTTCCCTTTTTCCTCGTAGAATGCCGTGCGGGGAAAGCGAGAGTAAACCCAGGTGGGTTACTGACATCTTCATCTCCTGTAGTGAAATGTGAGCACAAAGGGAATGTCAGAACCCTTCAAATTAAACGCTCAGATAATACCAACGCGGATTTTTTCATAATGCATGAAAACGAATATTCATGAAGGCGCCTTTTGAAGTGTGTGTTGCAGTTGTTCGAGTTCCGAGTATTTGAATATGCATTGAGCCGGAATTCTGGGAAGCATACAGACATAACTGACACACGTTCCTCGGATGAAGTGAAATGTTCTATTCTTTTTTTTCTTTTCTTCGTGTGACCTTTGAGGCCATTTTATTATTTTTATATACAGGTTTATAATTATGTTTCAGTTTAGGAAGCCTGTCACCAAAGGAAATATAATAAATTTACTTGGAATTTTTGTTATTCACTTCTGTTTTCATGCTAGGCAGTTTTTGCGTATTCCATCTGCAACTATATATATATATATATATATATATATATATATATATATATATACATATATATATATTTATATATATATATAAAATAAAAAATACATCTTTAAATCCTAATAAGAGATCACAAAGTAGTTTGAAGATAAAGAACGTGTGTTTATTGAAATAAAAATTACAGAAACAACTTCTGCCAGCTTGTTAACTTCTCCTTTTTTTGAGCAAGGATAGAGTTCTAGTCCAAGCCAGAATTTTTGGTTATTTTTCATTCACTTATTTGTTGTTGTTTTTTTTTTTTGTTGTTTTGTTTTTCATTAGTATTTTTATTATCTTATTTTTAATTTTTTGGGAATTTTTTCTGTGATTTTCTGGTATTAAGGAAAACGTGTTAGTTTTCTCCGTGTGCTTATGATTAATCAAGTTAATATTTTGATGGTATTCTTCTTGTGTTCCTTATTATTCCTGTCGAGACTTCTGCTGATATTCTGCGAGTTCTTCTGGTTATTTCTAAGAAATCGATCTCTGCACGGAATAAAAATTTTTACTTAATGAGTCACGAAATTTTATTTTTAGTTACATTTACCTAAATTGTGAATTTCTGCTAATCAAAGGAATATCAGTAATGTGTGCTCCATCTATGGTGATCTGAATATTTATCAAATTCAAGTTTAGATTAATTATTAATGTAAAACATTTAATTTCAAATGCTCTAGCTAAGTATGCTCAGTGGTTCAGCAAATGGACCACTGGGAGGTGAACTCTAATAAAATCACAAAGGTTAATTCAACGAAAATTAATAAATTTACTCTGGTATTTATAAAGGGAAAACAGACATCATCCGTTTTAAATTTAGCCTTACAACAAGACAGGTTACGATGAATTACTATAGTAAAATCATGTCATGGGTTGTTTAGAGCCTTGGAAGTGGAACATAGAAGACATTTCATTAGTTTTGAAGTAAAAAATTTCAAAATAACAATATTGTCATGGGACAGATTAATACTTTAAATCATGAAAATTTTAGTATCGTGTTAGCCTTTAATAGGGGTACGAAGATTCATGCGTTTACTTGGGGAGAACGATCCACCTCAGTTAGATATTATACTGGAATATGGTGACGTCGATGACTCTCTTGGTTTAGGCCTCCAATAAGCGATGTCGAACTTCAACTGCGGATGACGGGAACGTAGGTACTTCCTTCGAGTTTGGCAATTCTGGATCGACTAATGTTGATGCAGCTGTAATTGAAGTTCAACTCGGCAGTGATGTCCTCGGGTTCTGCTATCCCGTGGTACTCCGCCAACAGAGCGACATCCCTCCTTCGAGATGTTGGTCTGACGTAGATTCTTCGTAGTTTCTTTAGTCAAGCGACTTTGTAGTAGTCGGCTAGTGGCGGCTCTAGGAGTTTCTCTTGATGCTGGTAACTACTTCTTCGTTTGACGTTGTAGTACCTACCTCAAGACGGTTTATTCCTTTTCTAGGAAATTTTGTAATTATTCTTCAATGATGTCGAACTCTTCTTAGAACAACGTAGAACGTCCGCTGAATTGCACTTCCTTCAACTTCTTTTCATTTGTTCTAATGGTAAAGAACTATAAATATCTATATTACATATATTCGTCGATCAATATAATAACGGATTCCACTGCTTCCAATAAGTATTTTGAACTTAACCAGAAGGTGTTAATGAAGGAGCTAGTTGTAATATATCATTTCGGAACGACTATGGAACGATTACAGCCGTTTTCTAAAATGGAAACTTTTTTAAATGCTGTCCACGATTCATAAATATATGGTGTGGAAAAAAAACACCGACAAAATTATATATATATATATATATATATATATATATATATATATAATCAGAGTGAAGAGCCTAACCGCCCATAGCAATCAGTAAGTTCAACATCTTATATCACAATGTAAGCTTAAAAACGTAAATTAACATTGGTGGGTTCAAACAAAATATGAATAAATAATTGAACAAGCCCAACGCTTAGAGAAATAACTGCAGGCTAAAATATTTCAGTGCAGTATGGAATTATAAAGAACAATTGCGTTAAATACATGTAAAGCAAGGTAAAAAAATGTATTAAAAATAATATTTAGTTTGCAATATAATATATAATACTTCTATGAGAGCGCGACCATTGCCTCTATATCTTTTTCGCTTTTATCAGAACCGTTTCATTATATAGTTTACAACTACGCTTTATTAATCGAATGATTTGGAGATCGAATTCTAGCGGCGGGTGCAGAAACTAAGTGTGATTTGTGCCAAAAAAAAATGTACTTGATAAAACAATTTACGTATATCATCACGCCGGGCATTATTTTAAATAATTCTAAGTGTATTTTCAACGTGAGGACACATGAAATTTGCTCGTTACCGAGGTTAGAAGTTACACATCAGCGGCAAAGACTAAAATACTCCCTCACTATATATATATATATATATATATATATATATATATATATATATATATATAATTTCACGCGGATGATTTATTTTCGTAACTTTATTGACTTAATTTTGGACTATTTAATTGATGTATTGACATTTCTTCGATTCGGAACCTGAACCCCCTGGTTCCATCAACACTATGGGACTTGGGGGGGGGGGAGGGGGGACGTTTTAGCTGAGATCGTGGGGGGTCGAAACACACAAGCGAAACGACACAGGGTCTCGATGAAGCTACAGCTGCGACGCCCAGCTGGGTCGAGGCAAGCCCGTCGCGGAAAATGTCCGCGGGTGTTTGATCGTGGTTCGGCCGACCGCCGCGCCGCGCGTCGCGTTGAATTATTCACGGGCTCCGCCGGGTTGCCGCCCGTCATATCTGCCGGCGCGCGCCTGTCGATACCAGGCTGACGCGACGACGCGATCTCCGGCCGACGGTCCTTGCCAGATAGCGGGGGGGTGGTTGTTTCTGCTCGACTCCCGGTACGTCACCGCCGCCGGGGGCAGGTGGGTAGGAAGGGGAGGGGGGACAACGAGGACGCAAACGAGCCGAGGGCGCCAGATAACACACAACCGTTCGCCCCCATCCCCCCCCCCTCCACCCATATCCGCTATTCTCTCCGGACCGCGAGAGACGTGTCCGGACAGGTTGTCCGCGCCTCGAATCAAGCACCGATGACGTGAGGGCGCCACCTGTCCGACCACGGACAGAAACGATCGGTGACGTGGCCCGAAAGATTCACTGAACCCGGGTCGTCGGACGGCTGAATAATCCACGTTCGTGCCTCTCAGAATTTTTTTATTTTTTTGTCGCGGTTGTAAAAGTAAAATGTAGGTTGGGTTTTTTTTGTGTGTCACATAAACCAAACTCACGCAAAAATTCGCTTCTTTTCTTTTTATGTGTGTTACATCTTAGCTCCCGGTATATGGCATTTAGTTGGAGTAATTTCGTAAGTGCAACGGAAAGGTGTAACAGGTGTTAGGGAAACTTCATAATATTAACTGTTTGGTGAATTTTAACAAGTTGGGCAGTATTTTAATAAAATTTCTTTGTCAAAAATCAAGTCTAAAGTCGGGGTTTGGTATTTTTTCCATTTTTTATTTTTTTTTCCGCTTTTATCGGAGCCATATTATATATAGTTAAATAGTTATATATAGTTTAAAATTGTGGTCTGTTAATCGGCAGCGATCCACTGACGCAAGGCATGCCACGCGTATCTGGCCGTATTACAAGGATCGTCGCTGCGCCCGCGCATCGTCCTGCCTCGGCGCTGTTATTCTATCACTGAGCGGCCTTGGGAATTCCGCGGGCCGCCGCTTGAAGTGGCGTGAGCAAGTGACGCTATTCTCGATGCTTCGGGCGTTGGGTCGGCTCGGGATGACGCGACTCGTCACAGCTGCTCTCGTTGGTTCGAGAAGGGCGCCACAGTTTTTAAGCAGCGACGCTGGCCTTCGCGAGTGACGGTGAGTGACGCGTGAGTGCCGCGACAGTTCCGGAGTTCCGAGAGCGAAGGGAAGTGCGACATCGGCGAAGAGGGTGAGAGACCCCACCCCCCTCCCTGAGAGTGGCCGACGCTGAGTTCTACTTGATCGAGAGAGTGCGACTGAGTGGCGCGAGACTGTGTGTGTGGACAGGCGCGAGGTAAGGGGCGAACCACTGTCGAGCCTAGCTCCAGCGAGGAGTGCAAACTGCGGAACTTGACATCGAGTGACTTGCGAATAAACATTTTTAAGTGCCAGTGATCTGTGATCGTACATTGATAACTACAATTATTTATTAGTAATGTAAATACTAGTAAATAATAAAACTGTAATTAGAAAACTTTATTGGGCTATCACTTACGACCCCCCCCCCCCCCCCAGACATTATAAATTGTAACAATAACCACTGCAGACAGAATAGGAAAAAAGATTACATAAGACACGCTCAGCTTCGTGCAAGTATAGATTTGTGGCCTTCAACGTTGAACGTTTCACAGATTTTGACGTGCGAATGAGTCTTATAATTCGGGAAAGAGCGCAGACGTTTTACGATTTCTGCATCATCTGAATGTTTTCTCCACACACTTCATTGATCTGACGATGAATTTCAGCCGCTGTCACGCCTTTAGCACTGAAAAATCGAATCACGGCGTGTATTTCACAGTCGGCGAGATTCTCAAACGGCGGAGGCATTTCAAACACTCGTAAACGAACGTGAATTCTGTAGAATTTTTCCGTAATGGCGTCTGTGGCTCGCCAACAGATGCAAGTACACAGCCCGCATGCGCGGAATGCCGACAGCAGCGCTGCAGCGGCCTAATTTCAAAACGGTACTTTAAAAACACGCCTAGCAGTTTGCGGGTTCGTTTCTCTGCACACTAGAATCAAATTGCTTACACATAGTTCGAGGTACGCATTATCCTCATAGACCAGTTGTAAAATGTCACTTGCATAAGCTGCACGACATGTTTTATCATATCCGTGTAAAGCCTGTAGTATCTGCACTTTATACGCATGCATCTTCAGTCTCTTGTGCACTGCTGTTGATCTGGGCATTCTTAGTTCCCGAGAGGCACGGCGTGTTGACTTGGTAGGGCTTCGAGGGAAAGTGTCTTGCACAACTTGATGTAAGCTTTTGGACATACGCCATTGCTAAGCACATGTATGTCTGTAGAAGAAAACTACAAAAAACCAAAACACAAAAAAAAACTAAGAAAAAAATTGCTGCTCTCAACAGGATATATACTACTATTGTGTTTGTTTCGTCTTTTCGTTTTGTTGTGTTTTTGTCTCGTTTCAACTGTTGTGCTGGCTTGTTTCTGTTTTGGAAAACTATTGTGTTTGTTTCGTCTTTTCGTTTTGTTGTGTTTTTGTCTTGTTTCAACTGTTGTGCTGAATTTTTTTGGGTGGTTCAATTCATCATTTGTGGGGTTTTTTTTTTCGTTCTCTTAGTCCATTTTTCTTTGTTTTTCTTTGTTTGTTGACCATATTGCTGTTATGGAATATTATGTGGTGTGTAGGTATATCCTGTTGACAACAGCAATTTTTTGCTTAGTATGTGTTTTTTTTTTTTGTCTTTTTGTTTTTTGTAGTTTTCTTCTACAGACATACGTGTGTTTAGCAATGGCGTATGTCCAAAAGCTTACATCAAGTCATGCACTCCCATTGCACAAATATTTCAATGATGTCTTGCACAGCTGCAACAAGCGCTTCACTGCCGGATGGCCGCCCTGTTCGCAGACGGTCTAACACAGAGCCGGTCTCCTTAAATGTTGTGTACCACGATATGATGCTTCCGTCTATCAGGTGGTGGTCGTCCACACTCAGTCCGGAAGTTCCGCTGCACACTGCGTGGTGACTGTGTCTCATGAAACCACAAGACACACTTGGCTTTCTCTTGTGGCGACGTCATTTTGTGAAGACACAATGTTCTCCATGCCGATTCTACCTGAAACATGTAAAAAAAAAAAACTTTAGATATTGGTCTTTATTTTGCCGCAAACAGCACGTCTCTAACTGCAATGCTTTTTGTGTTATGATTTTTTGAAATTGTACAAAGACATTACGCCCATCCTGTATAATACTTGGGTGGATATTTTTTTAACAAAGTTTTCTTTTAAAAACCACCATTGAAAAAACAGATACCTAATTAATTTCAAGTGTCCAACCTCATTAGATGGCTCGGATATCCAATTATGAACCGCTGTTCTTCGCGATGCATTTATGGCCTCCTACCATTAGACACTCTGGATATGGAACGGCATTTCACACTCGAGGATGGGAAACACAGCGGACGTTTTTGTCATGAAATAAAAATTTGAAATTTAAAATAGTTAATTTGGTTGTGTTTCTCATGTTTTAGTTACAAATGTTCCTTTCCCTTACAAAAACTTTTTTTATTTAAAATATGCTATGTCCATTTAAAATAATGTAACGTAACTTTGCAATAATGAGATAATTGTTGGAATCGTTCCAGTATTTTCAAGTTTAATTCTTACATACAAATAAGCGTTCTCTTTATGTCAATATTACTTACGTATATGAGATAATCTGTAAAACTAAATGTATTTTTTATATATCTACAACTGACAATTTAATTTGTATGTTTCTCTGTGAATTCTTTGTGTCGTTCTAAACTACAGGTATAAGCTTGCCCGAAAATATTTCTCTTCTCCCCCCACACCAGATACCCATCCAGCCGCTGACGCAACACACAATGAACAATAAATATTGATGAGCGACGTAATAGACTCGCCACGAAATGGTTTCACGGTCAATGATCAGAAGCAATTCGAAAAACCAAAAGTTATGCAAAATACATGCAAAGTATTTCACGATAAAGTATTTGTATTTAAAGTAGATGCGGTGCTGGCTCAGTTTTGAATTCAAGTTCTCTTATTTACATATATATATATATATTATATAGTCCCAGACCAGAAACATGACCCACTCTATTTTCAACCCCTTTGCGGTTAAATTTTAAAAAAAATTAAATAAAATACACTTTGTAACTCTTTTTTTACGTTGTTCGTGCTGCGCACAGTAAATTTGCGTGTCCGTGCTCCTTTTATGCTGCTCTCACTGAAAACAGAGATCGTTAATAAACATGTCATGTTTGGACAACAATTGCTGTCATTTTGTCATTTAAATCAATTTTTATAGATTTTACAGTACAGAAAAATCAATCACTTTAGTAATGAAACTGTTCTTAACAGTGAAGTGTATATTTTGTCTTACATTTTAACATTCACACACATAGTATCGTTTAGATCTTTATGTGCCAAGTATACCTACATAAACTAACTTCAGCACATAATCTTTGTAACTAAAAAAAACATGTATGTTACTTTTTATTGTATGGAGAGGTATATTGTGTTAGTGATCAGAAAGTATAATCTGTGTAATGTAGCATGTATCAAAGTATCAGTGGTCAACTAATAATTCCTCCTTTATCGTTCTGTCAACAGTGTTGGTTTTCGAGCAATGACAATCATGTGAATTTGTTTACAAACATAGTATGATGCTTTGTACATAATATGTACACAGTACCTACCTCTTTAATAAGCAAGAAAGTAAATAAAAAAGATTGTCAATTATTAATATTTTAGCTAATATGCAAGAAAATTAAAGCACATAAAAATAAGGTTTGTTATTTTTCCAAAAAATTATTTAATTTATAAATTTACGAACTTAAAATTAGTTAAAATAATATACTTGTGGGGACAAATATTGAATATTTTTACCTAGCACTACAGTGTTTTTTTTTTGCTTTTTTTTTGTTTACAATAGGACTTCTTCAAAAGTGATACTATATTATAGAACCATCCCTATACCGCACAATGAAGTATGCGGTTCCTCGTATACTAGTCGCTGGCATACTCGGTGGCCGCTCACGCACCCTAAAATAATTCGTAAAATTACATATACGAAGGTTTAGTCATTTTAAATTTTTGTCGTGTGATTTAGAACAACTAGTATTGTTGGTGTAATTTAAAGACAAACATTTCTAAAATAAAAAAATAATAAAAAAGTGTTCCACAGGCTTCGGTAAAAATACACTAATGTATATCTGTTATTACATTAACTAACTACTGGTTAAAATACACATTTTGATGTAATGGTGAAATTACATATACAACATACAAGAGTTAAATTAATTCGTTTTTTTTTCCCTATACATTGTACTTGTAGGTACACACAAGTCATTGTAAAAGTGCAAAAATAATGTCAGAGTAAAACTACAAAGGAACTGCAATAAATGCAATATTGCCATAGCTCCATTTCATTAGCATATTAGATTGAGTTTGTGGTGTTCGTATTAACTAATAATGTATTAGTTGGCATGATGGTCAAGAGGTAGACTAACAACCAAAATATCGTGGCATCGGTACTCTGCTAATTCGATCAAATGTAAGTGTTTACTTGAACAATTGTAGGTTACAAATTTTAAAAGAAAAAACTGTAATAGCTATAAGCTGCAAGGATAAAATATTTTGGAGAGTATTACAAAATAACGTGTTAAATTTTAGTGTAGATTTACTCAACTATGCAGTAAAATTAACTGGCAGCTTTTAATTCCTATGTAAATTCATACATCACGGAGTAAAGAAATACTCCAACAACTATGGCCTGTTTACTAAACCATAGCAATTGTCCTTTTATACTTTCGATATTATTTTTAATTGAGCACAAGAGTAAAAAATACATCCACAGTTGTAGGTGCAGAATTACACTGACTTAGGTGGGAACTATGCTGCCACATACAACTTTTTTTTTACATTGCATGAAACAAGTTTGCCACAAGTCGACGTGTGCAAGAAGGTCCGCACATTTTCACGCAAGGGAGACGCACGTGTGTACTGGGCTTTAGCTATCGCCTTATTGGCTGATTATGATTGGCTCTTCGTCTCGTTGATTGCAATGATATTACAGATGGAAATACACACACACCTTGTTCAAATTTTTTTTTATAAAAGGAATCTGAAAGAGAGATTTTTTTTTTCAGAACATTCCCGTAAACACAATGCTGTCATGTGTATCTTATGTTTGCTGGCTATCCAAGAAGACTACGAATGATCACATCTGATAGCACTCGAGCTTACGAGTCGGTTGCTGGTTTTGCCACAATGAAGCTTGCTAGTTCCCACACGAACAGCCTGCTGCAAGCTTGCCACGTCTTACAATGGCGTATGTCCACAAAAATGATTTAAAACGATCTCCCCCGTTGCAAGTGTCATTCAGAGAACATAATTGACTCAACTGTGCCATCACTAGTTTTGAAACAAAATTCCCATTCCAATTCTGATTATTCCACTGATGCCTTTGAACATTTCCTATCGGAGTGCGCACTAACTTAAAAAAAAAATCAAGTACGGTATCCCAAAAAATGTTGTAATCTAACGACTTCTGAAAGTCATTTCTACCAGAAATTGCACGCATGTCAACAGTTTAAAATAAAACGCCGAGCAAGCATTCAAAAGTGTTCAGACTGCACGATGAAAAAGGTTTTGTGGTCACCAGACAATATTTTTATCGACATTGATCCCACCATTTTTTTTTTTTTTTTTTGCTTTCAACAAAAACAAATTAATATCCACTACGTGGCTAGCAAATGACAGTATATTTTTCTGTCGCTAATAAATTATTTCTGTTGGACAGTGAAATTAAGTTTCTGTGGCCAGGAAATAGATTTTGAGAGGGTATAAATTGAGAAGAACTGTTTTTGAAGTGCAGGGTCTAAACTTTGGTGTGCTCGAAAACGTGTCGCCGGCTTCGTTCACGAGGGGTCGTGTGCGCACCTCTAACATTCTTGTAGCTGCGATTTTGGACCCAGCCTCCCCTCCCCTTCCCCACATCGCCCCCAGGGAAATAACTATAAAGATTGGGTCAAACTGGGCGTGTGCCCCGGGCGTCGCATTTGGGGAGGCGCTAAACTGCCAGAGTAGTTGTTACTATAGATATTTACTTGAATATCATAGCGTAAGAACATCAAAAAAAAATTGTTTGGAGGGTAGATAAACAGAATTATTGGTAATGAAAAATACATACATTTATATCGACAAATATTTAAAAAAAAAAAAAACTGGTAATTTTCACGTGCTATCCAACTTGCGACGTATTAAAAATGAAATGACTGCAACTAAATCTATTTATTTACCATCTAAGGTGGAATTACCACGTAGTGGCGATAGAGTTGTTGTCGGGAAAGATTTTGGTTTGTTTGGTTAAAAAAAAAATGGGGGAGGAGCACCAAGGTAGGAACTAGTCTAGTTACGTCCCTGATCACCCAGTACCGGGAGCGGAACCGTTGGGAACTGCCGCGCTGCCGTCTCAACACTCCCGTCAGCCCCACGATCATTAATTACTGGCGGCGAAGGGAACATTTCGCAACGAGGGTCGTCAACAGCATGGCCACGCCGCGTGCCGGGGACAGTCTTCCCTTCCCCTCTCCCACCCGCCCACCCCGCGCCACGCCCCGCCCACCCCCCTCCACCACGGGGTCGACGAAGTGCCCTTCTCGGGGAAGTTGTCACCTGCGGCGTGCAGAAGGCGGACTGACGCGGCTTCCAATATCCGCCCCTGTCCTCCCCTCCCCTCCTTGATGTCTCACCAACCCCTCCACGGCGCATGTCTTGGAGCGTGGCTTCGCGGACTGTGGCCGTTGGCCAAGGTAGCGCCAATCCGTTAAGTCTGTTAGTCGTCAGCCACTAGGGGACCCCTAGAAGCGAGGACGTGCTTTACTTTCAATTTATTTGTCAGCAAGCATCCCTGGTGGCAGAGTAATCTTGCAGCAAGCACTTCCACTCTATGGTTTTAATAATGAGTTTAACATTGATTTTCTACCATTTGAGTGGTAATATGAGCTTCAGAGCAAGCCTGCTAATCACATGAGAAACTTTTGCTAAAACATATTTATTCCAAATATAATGTGATGATTATTTTCTTTTGTTACATTTGTATTCAACAAATAAGAAAAACTGAACATGTGTTAAATTTCCATCAGAACTTTTTAATCAGGACTTCTCTTAAAATATTGACTTGTTACAATAATTAGACTCTCTAGGTACTTTCTGATTTCTCTGTCAGCAGTTATCCTGTGGTTTCTCAGAATGCTCCATGAACTAGTTAACATTGATAACATGAATATGTTAGCTATCAAAGTATGTTATGATGTATACTGCCTGCCTGAGGATATCGTTAAGGTTGAAAATCGCTGAGGCGCCAGTTGACATGTTGACTCACTAAGAATAGAGATTGGTTGTGTCCTCAGGGCGTAATGCTTCCACATAGCAACTAAGACTATAGTAAATTTCCAAGACAAGCACACTCCAGGGTGTCAGCCTCCCGGGATGATATTAACTATGAAATAATATCGAGAGTTCACTGGTAGGTGTTCAGTTTTGTTGAGTACGATACAACACTGGTAACGTGCATGATCTGTCACAACACAGAGCTTAGACTCGTCGTGATAAGTTTCTAAGGGGTTTGTACACAGGTTTAAGTATACATGGTCCATTGGTTACATAGTTACACTAACTTTACTTAACACAGTGGAAAAATTGATAGCTAAGGTAACAGCATGTGGGCGGAGGGAGTTGCAACGATGCTACATTCTGTATTCTGGGAGGAATATTCTTCGTTAAGTCATGTGACTAAAGGATAGTAATTGCTCTTTTAGGTTTTAATGTATACATTACAAAATATTCTTGGTCATTTGCAATGTTATCTATATGAATATGTTTGAGTAAATTTTATTTAACTTCTTAGCTTTGTGTGGTATCTTTGATTTTCAAGTAACCAATATTAAGAAGTCTTTATAATTTTCTTAATATTATATTTTAATATTGTAATTTAATTTTTAATATCAAGATTTAATACTTCTCACAAACACCTATTATAATGCAGAGTAGGTAAAAGCAGGGGTTTGCATATGAAAAATGAATATGTTTACAGAAGGAAGAATTAGGTACCCAAGCACAATTGTTTAGAAAGTTCAGTTGATGTCCAGACACTACGAACGCCAGTTGTGTGTTTAGTAGAGTCATTAATGTTTTAACTATTTTTGGACTACGTGTAACAGAAACTACATAAAACTGTAATAAGAAGAAGAATTATTCGAGCTTTGACTACTACATACCAAAATTTTACGATATATTTCTACGTTTTGAGAAGAAATGCAAAATATTCTACGTCGAATTAAGGGAATTGTCTACGACGATAAAAACTTTTAATGTGAAACTGTAAGTAGAGATTTATACAAGAACTCGCCAACTTCATTATCTGTTTGGACTATCATCCTGCTTCCTTATGGAATTGTGCATAGGCTACCAGATTGATATTTCTGCGATTATGTGACATAGACTGTATCCTGTGGAACTGATCTCGATTCACTAGTCGGAGAGTAAGACAGATCAGAGAGGAAGACCAGCTATTGCAGAGCAGTCCAACGAGGAAGCCACATCTCTACTCTCTACTGCGTTGGTAAAGCATAGAAGTCGCAGCATCCTGACAACGGCTGCAACATACGTGTTATGCAAGGAAACCTAGGACTGGTTCATTTTTAAATTCCGTTCTGGTACATAAACTACGATGTCATGGCTTGTACAAGGGTTATGGAATAGTGTCAGTGTAATAATTTGTGTAGTTTGAACTGGTTAAGCTTGATTGCAATTATAACTCAAGTGTTAATTGTTTCTACATCTATTTCACTTAAGCATGCCCAGAAATATAACTGAAGAGCAAATTCTACATTACTTTTTCGCACATACTTAGTACTACTGTTTTTTAAAAATAATTCTTAAAACTTTGATTTAAAAATTAAAAGTAATTTTCATTTTTGTTGAACTAGAAATAATATTATATGGTTTCAAAATATGTTGCAAGTGCTTTGAACTTACGATTTTTCTGTGAACAAATTATAGTAATACTGATAATTCATTTTTTCGTTAATAAGTACTTGTGCAAAAGCTACAACCAATTGGGCACAACTTTAAATTGTATTTTTTGTTGTAATATACTTTGTGTAAATTAGTGAACTACTTACTTATTTCTCTTATATTTTTAAAACTGTTAATACATTTTGTTTAATGCTAAAATTGTGCGCTAAGGTTTAATAAAATATTCATATTGAATAATTTCGATTGTTTTTTCAGCCCAAGTATGGTGATATTGGTAAATTCGAATAATTTAGTTTCAATAACTAAATTTACGACCATTTTGAACTCAAACTATCTCATAATTACTTACTCCAAATGTCTGATTTTACCAAGTTTATCTATACTCACAGATTCCTTTAAAAAAAATATTATCATGGGCACGCATTCTTAATACTTATATCGAAAAAAAATATAACAAAAAAATTATTCCACTATTTATACAGAACTGACAACATCCCCCTGGTAAGCACTGCAACACATACATTTAAACACACATTATAATGAAAGACCATAGGGTTAATGATTACATTAGGACCATGTGGATACTTAAAAAAGCACAGATGAAATCTTCCTCCACTCATTTTAAATTAAAACCATCTTTCTGGCGAATAAAATCACACATATGGTAACATGTACCTATCTTTAAAAATTACAATATAATCGCATGGCTGCTATAATATGTGAGGATGGCAAGTTCTGCATCACTTAAATGTTAAATGAGAAGTTCGTAAGGGGTTCAATGGTGGACGAGGCGCAGGTATTCTGAAGCACCTGATGCACCCATGCTTTGTTACGTCAGTGAACAGGTAGAACAAACTTAATAAAAAATCGTAAGAACTAAGATAACAGGAAATAAATATATACCAAATGCCATATTGGATTCAATAGTTCTTAAAAGCCTTCAAATTCTCATTTATTAAACCAAAACCATGTCTATTTTATGGCAATGATAATGATAACAGAGAAAATAGATTTAGATCTGAAAGTTAATAAAGCATTAACAATGCAATAGCTGTTTCCATAAGACGAATTAAGCATCAACAATGTACATCAAGGCTTTACCAGGAGACAAAGAAAGCACCATCAAAACTACTATAGCCTTTGCCAGGAGATGAAAAACAAGCATCAGCAGCAGTACTATAGACTTTTCCAGGAGACAAAGAAACCATCATCAACAATACTATAGCCTTTAGCATGAGACGAAGAAAACCTTATCAACAATGCAACAGCCGTAACAATAAAGATTATCGGGAAAACGTGGTCAAAAATCACACACACACAAACACACACACACAAACACTCACACACCTACACACACACTCACACACACACACATATATATATATATATATATATATATATATATATATATATATAAAAAGATAGATTTTTAACAAACATGAGCTAATTTTTTTAGTACTCGCAAAGTTGTTTAACATCTAACTTCGGTAACAAGCAATTTATAGTGTTCTCATGCTGCAAGTATACTTATAATACAAAACTTGGACCAGAAATTAAAATAAATTACGAGTGTATACATAAATTTATTGTATTTCCAACTACATTTTTTGACGTGAATCTCACAGCTTCCGCACCCGCCGCTAGAATTCGCTACCGGACAGATACATTGACTATAGAATCATTTGATTAGAACACTGAAATTTTAAAATATTTAATGAAATGGCTCTGATATAACTGAAAAAGACTTGCAAAAATACTAAACCCCGGCTTTGGACCTGATTTTCGAAAAGGAAATTTTATTTTAATACCTCCCAACTTGTTAAAACTGATTAAACTTTTAATACACTTCAGTTTCCCTTTGGCTTTGAGAACTTTGGTTTGCGCCATCCGCCACAGATGGCAGCATTGTGGTTACACATTTACATTCCATGCGACTTTCATTCCATTCACAAAATTCCTCCTGCCAAATGTCGTATACCGAGAGCTAAGATGTAACACATCATAAACTAAAGCGAATTTTTAAAAATCTCTTCGAGGTGCAAACGGACCTCTCCTGGAGTATCCGCGTGCCAAATTTTACAGCTCCAGGCTTCCATGTCTATGCGCTATGTGAACTACAGACAGGTAGATAAAATCTTCATCTCTCTTTCATTAATTCTAAATGTAATGATGAATAACTCAGTGTGATCGATACTGGTGGTGGAAACGACGAAGTTGAGTGCGAGGGCTACGTGACACACGTCAAACCCTGACGATGGTTGAGAATCCACTGCAACTACCCCTAATGGCAGCACGCCGGCAGAAGTGGTGTTTGGCACGGAAACCTATCTCGAGAGCATGCCAGTACAATAGAAATTATTATAGAGGTGTGAATATTACACTATTGGTAAAATTATTGATAAGCTTGATTTTATGATGCTGGTTTAAAAAGTACAAAAAATATATTTTAAAAACGTGTGTCGACTATTGCCTGATCGATAGAGTCGATATTATGTTGGTCGCCGCCCACACTACACTAAACTGCATGGGCAGCAGTGATTGCGCAGCCGTGGCACATGCAGTACTGAGGCTGCAAAACAGCCGTGTGCCCAGAGGGAGCACCGATGGTTGTCGTCAGATATGATAAAACTCAAACTCACCAGTCCTCTTATGATCCACTGGAATCAATGCAGGTGTTGGTTGACTTCAATCAAGCTTTCATGTTAACGACACACGTAGGTGCTTCTCCGATCGCACAGGCCGGTTGTGGCACATCGCCGCCTCGTCAGGGTGTGCCACGTGTGGAAATGGAATACGCCCTGGGCGCGGAGCGAGGGAGTGCAATGCTACGAATGTGTGCCGCCGCAGGCAGGTTAACTGTATACCCGAGTGACAATCTACCATGGCTGTTACTCCTCATAATAATATTGTTATTTTGATAATTATGCCATTTGTTAATGAATATTTCCACAGGGATGGAATTTAATTAAATAATTAGTAATTTATTGTGTCTTTGCGCGACTAAGCTGGAAACAGGGCTTGGCTTCACTTTTGCACAAAGCACGTTTTTGTGGGAGCCAGGCCGGATAGCACACATGCTTCTCTGTCTCGGATAGTTCTTCACCACCCCTCATCAAGATGCGCTCCATAGGGCCTTCAACCTTTGTTTCGCCGATCACCTTCAAGCAATAGTGTAAGTTTTCCCAATCCTTTTGCATCGGTCCTGCGGCTGGTTTTATTCTACCGGTCTGAAATCACTGGTTGCTTAATATAATGATGTGTACCCACGTATGGGAAATTTTATTCTATACATACATTTTATTATTTACAGTCTGGGTGTGGATTGTAGCCTCGAATGTAACCAACGGACCTTCGCCACTCAAGGCATTTGCATTTTTTCCCGCACAGGGCCGCTGGTTAGGCAAGATGTGCAGCATTCCTGTTTTCCATTTAATACAGCCCAAGGAATTTCGGGGCCCACTTTTGTCCAACCCAAATGGCATAAACTTAAGTTAAAACCAATTGCCATTATTGCATTAAGTTTAATAGGTATGTAATAGTCAGTCTGCTTGCTCGTTGGTTTTAGTGTGATGAGAGCATGTATTAGTGTAAGTGTACTTTAAGCAGCATGTCCATTGGGGGATAGCCACTGCCACCGACCAAAGGTGCTCCCTATGGTCACATAGGCTGTTATGCCTCATCGGCGCCTCACCAGGGTGTTCGTGCGTGTAGTGCAATGCAAGTGTGATGTGTCGAACGGCCCGCACCGATGACGTGTCGATAACCGACCACGCGGCTATCGACTACAAAATGTGTATCACTCCGCGGGGTATAGCTGTATTCATCCGACTATATTTTAATTCTCTGACACATGTTTTTCAGAACGGAAACTTTTATTCACTGAGGTACTGAGACTAAAAATGGATCTGATTCACTTGCCGCACTTTGTGCACTTCGCACGTGAAAGTGACCCCAGGCAGGGCGCGTGCCTCCCGGTGGACACAAAGTCGTCGCACTTCCGGCACCAGAGCTGGATACCCCCGCGCGCCACAGAGCCTTCTCCCTTTCATCATCAATAGTTTCACAGCAATAATGTAAGTTCTTGTAATCCATTTCGATCAGCTCCATTGCCAGCCTCACTCTATTCGGCCAGACACTGCAAGTCGCATCAATATTTGTGTTTG
The DNA here is from genome assembly GCF_032445375.1 of Bacillus rossius redtenbacheri. Lineage (NCBI taxonomy): Eukaryota > Metazoa > Arthropoda > Insecta > Phasmatodea > Bacillidae > Bacillus > Bacillus rossius. The sequence continues at coordinate 27,817,836 of NC_086340.1, read as the reverse complement.
ACTCTGTCTTTAGTTCTTTCATATTTTTACGAAATAATTATCGTTATAGAGTAGGCCACATTTTTGGACCCGCCTTCAACTAAATTAGTTCAGCCACTAAGCTTCGTACTGTTTTGCCCGCACAGGAATGCCTTCAAGCTCCGCGTGCAACCAACTACAAATTGTTTCACTTACTTGGACTCTGCAGCTGACCGTGAGTAATGGGTCTACAGAGCTCTTTGCCCAGGGACTTGATGTCCTCTCATTCCCCCAGTTATACCATGTAATTGCAAGTATCTGCATAGTGTTTCATATGTTAATCTTCAGTTGTTTTGTTAGTGTAATGTTTGTTCGGGTTACACCTGCCACATAAACTTGTAAGTTTTCTGTCCGGAAGCATCCGCCTCGTTTCCAATCCCCTTTATCAAGTACTAGTGACCTCGTGGTGTTAAATTGTATTATGCCGATGCGTGACCCCGTAAGCTGAATTTCCGCATGCCAGCGGACCACAGTGCATAAAGACGAGCCCACTACATCGCAGCGAATCAGGCTAGGGCATAGTCAGTGCCTTGTACAGAGTGTGTATTACAAAGAAACCCACCATCGAGTTATTTGCGAGCTTTGTTCCCTAAGCAAAGGCATCCTGTATTAAAATTACAGTTCGGGAGACTCCGTCACCAATGCACTACTGTCTCCGGCCACGTGGCCGACACCAACCCTGAGGTCCTCATACTCTATACCATATCCATCCAGGGAGACAGTTGGACCCACGACACTGCTGCTGTCACGTGTAGCATTCTTTTGCATGCAACCCACATATATGTATACTGCACCACCACGAAGTGACGCATGTAGTTAAACCATTCAAGGTAGAATGCCGAGAGCACCCGTGACTCTAGATTTGTACCAAGCTGTCAGAGGGCCGAGTAACCAATGACGATATTGTATACACAGTGACATAAATTCGTTCCGCACTCCTGAATAAGCGAGAAATAAGGTGTGCCGCGCCCAGCTTTGGCTCTAGAGGAAGCAATAGCTTATATCACCAGCAGCACCTTGTAAAAGTTTGATGTTTCAATAAACCTGTGCCAACGAATCGCACCCATTCACCACTTTCTTAATCAGAGTCCCTGGTGGCTGTAACAGTCAAGGAATTCAGTTATGCTATTACCTGTCGTCCGCTGTCCACTAAGGAGACATCACACTCCGATACAGAGTCCCATGTCCAAACTGTGTACTGCCACACAGCCGAATTGCTGGTTGGCGCCCTAGGCAATGTTATCAGCATTACCACCAACACAGCAGAAGGTGACAGGATGGCAGAGTGTTTTCACTCAATCATCTTGCTGTAATATTTCCATCTCAAGCTTTTAATCAATCTTTTTATTACAAGTGTGGAAGCATGGTTATCTATATTATTAAAAACTTGCAAGTAGATATCTATGCAAAAACATTTAAGCTCTAGGCCGAGTTTGTAAACTAAACACGAAACACAAGAATGAAAGAAAAACAATATGCCAAAAATATACTATCAAGTTTTTATCACATATCCTTTTTTAAAATATACAAGCTGTAGATAATGCAATGCAAGTATCAGCCAACTTTCCACTACTTGCATTTTGGCTTCTGTTACCACCTTCCAAAAACTGTTAAAGATGAATATGTTATGCTATATAAGGATTCGAATGTTCTTTTATCATATGCATCAAAATTTTACTTGTTGAACTTTCGCTGAGTGGAAGAAAATAACTTGTTTATATTATCAAATTACATTAAATTTTATATATTTTCATGATAAACATTAATTTTCATAAGAAGCATGGGGGATATTGTGATGAAGCATGGAACTGTGTAACAGAATAGAGTGGGGCAGATAGTGCAAATATTACATTTATTTCACAATAAATGTTGCGAACATAGGACACATTAGAAATAGAATATAATACTTGGAGGCTCTGTAATCAGTATATCATTCTCTTTATTGTGGCAAAAACTGCAACACATTAAGCTGCGCATAAGAACACAATTTGTTTCAGAAATAAATATCAACAGTTATATTGCATTATTGCATTTAACATTGCAATAAAAGTTGAATAAAAACCCATAAAAATTATCCTCTGGGCAAAAAAAAAGTCTCATAGTACTAACAAGAGCTACAGCTAAGTAAACAAAACTCAAAAATAGTATTTAAAATAAACATTAAAATTACATAAGTAAAATATAGATAAGGACTCTAGGCACTGCACCATCAATAAAGAACTGTATTAAATTCCTGCATTAGTTAAATACAATTTGCCTTCTTAAAGTCCTCATAGCTTGACACGAACCCCGCTACCTCTTTGTGAATTTAAGTGACTTAAGTATTGTTCGGAATCTCAGGGTAGGTTCGGCCTTGTGGCTAGAAGCAGTGGTTCGACACAGTAGGGCCCCCTGAGCTGTTTCGGCCACTCGGGATGCCGGAAAAGAACAAGAAAATACCGGCTGATTTCTTATTAATTTATTCAGGCACAGCCCATTACATAGTGCTGCCCGTCCTGGCCGTAACGGTTGTCCCGAAACGAGTCGTCACACGCGCGACCACTCACTCAGTGGCGGCTCACGATTTTACTACCAGGTAAGGTCATTCACTTTGGACACGGTGCGATGATTACATAAACAAACCCTAACATAACACACTAGAATCCTGAGCAAGATTACACTTCACAATTGTAATTACGTAGTACACTGGGCTAAGAACGCGTAGGCCCGTAACTCCGGCGACGCTACATGAATCTTAGGACTGTCCCAGAAATTGACACGTTAGTAAGATTGTTTGTTACGTGTTGCCTACTGGCTGCCCCGTGCGGGCTGAAACTAATTAGCCGACTGGCTAGGATATCGCGTGAAGCGCCGACGTACCATCTCGCAGTTCGTACATAGTACTTACATATCGCATCGAACGCTCGTCTTGAAGCACTGAATAATTAGGTTACATACCACTCGGTAAGTCGAAGCCGACCACGGGACTGGAAGAAACGGTTTACGGAATTATACAACTATTGAGAACTACATATCAGTGAAAATAAGATATGCTGGTCCCGTGTCGCGCGGAGGCTGCCGGCCTCTGTGAGCTCCAGAAGGATACTACAGCTCTCACCGCGCGCGACCCCCATCCCCGCCAGCCCTCCCGCAGAAAACGTGTGATTTTCGCGGGAAACGGAACCGGCTAGGTTCGGGACAAGGCGTACGGTGAAACATAATTGTGAGAGAAATAAAGTGTTAAACAATGAAAATAAAGTCTATTATGTTCCTGTGGAAAAAAAGACATAAACACTTGTTGTAGTTCGGCGGAGGGATATGCCACACCCGGCCGGATCCTTCCACAGACGTGGCACTTGTTACATGACGTTCGCCCTGTTGCACTTTCTACACTCCGGTGCGCGCACGAGCGCGTTCGGTGCACATGCCTTCATGAGACGTTGATGAGGCATAGCGGTCTATGCGACATAGAGGAGCATTGGCGGTCGGCGTCAAGCTCTAATGGCTTAAAATTTTACAATCATGAAAAAGGGAAGGCAAACAACATTCAACTCTGCTACTGTGATTGCACCTGACTCGTGGTGGTGTCTATGACGAAAACAGTAATTCGCCTCATTTATGATGTTGTCCAGAGAAATAAGCACACTCGTTGTCCTCACTGTCTGGTGTAAGCTGTTTCGGGTGCTCGCTCTCGCACTTCTCGGCAGTGACCAGCTTTCTCAGCTAACATTTGTTATAGAATTCAAGAATACCACCACAAGTCATTCTTCTGATACGACTGCTCACCATAACAGAACTTCGCGACAATTCCTGAATACCTTGTACGAAATCGTTAAAACAAGATTCGCATAGGTCATAACTTCGCAACATGTAGCATCTGTCAATATTAGTGACCTCGCTCTTGTACTGCACTGGATTACTAACGATAAGACAACTTCTTGTAATGCTCAGTTCCACAAAGTCCTCTTTCGTTAATGACTTAAGCAATTGTAAACATTCAGATAAATTATGTGCTAGAGTGGTAAGATTTAGGCATGTCATTTGGGTAACTATTAGGGGTTTATGTCGTACCTCTGTATCCCCGCGCACTTACAGAACACACACTAACAGGTGAAAATGGATATCCCATGTATCGACGTCGTTCCCCAGAACAGGGCGGGTTCACTGGAGAAAGTAGAGTATGCGGATAGCAAATTACAATCAATAATAGCTGGATTGTTCCTTACTCGCCCTTAATCTCTAAAATGTTTTAAGCACACATCAACGTGGAAATTTGCAACAGTGTTTAACAGTGCTTAATTAAAGCCCTCTCCATACTTATAACTTCTCCCCAGTCCCCTACTCACCTGAGCGACTCCCGACTGCCGAGTTCCTGTTCCCTCACCCGCCCAAATCGTCTCTCCCATAAAATTACCTAACCCCCTCTCCTCCCCATTGCAATTCCTTCCCTTCCCCACACCGTCCACCAGCGCCCTGTACACCGAACGACCGGCCGCAAGAGCCACAGCCGCAGCCCATTTCTGCAAGGCTGGCAGCCCACTTGCAGGAACTCTTTGGCAGCGGTGCCTGAATGTGCCGCAACCCCGGGGGTTTATACCCCCACCTAACCGCGCCATCATTCTTGGCCAACACCGAGGGCAGACCAGGCTCCCATCGCAGAGCTTTCTGGTGCAGGCGCATCCTCGGTCAACCACACTGGACCGAACGATCCACTCCCACCTCATAGTGTGAGGCTGCTCTCTCACAGAGATGGCACCAGGCAACCAACCTCCAAATCCACAGCAGAGCAACCGAGTGACATCCGCCATGTCTCCACACCCCCTGTGGAGATGGGCCCACGACAGAGTTAATATAAGGATACAAATAATTTTTATGTAATGTACCATGATTTCCCTCGCATACATATCTCCATTAACTATTATGGATGCCACTGCCAATGCCAGTTAGTACCAAAGTTTTATTATTGTAGAAACCTCGTCATTCCAGCTCAACAGAATCGTTACCAGCCAAGCCACATATGAATATGAAGTCCAAACGCCACTCTCCACAAAATATCACTTAAGTGAGAGATCACTTTCAAAAAGAACCACCTCTCTTTCACAAATTCTATCACCGAAGCGTGACAAATATTTAGTGCAACATTTTGCTTCACTGGATGATTCTATCTCCCTACAATGCTACTTGAGAGTAACCTAAGTGAAGTCAGTAAAAATTAGGAAGGTGGCCTATGATCAGTGCTAGTTGTTAGTTATGGAATGGTGGCTAAACAGTTGGTAATAAATAAAAATGGCGGAAGCTATGAGGCAGACGGTGGCAACGATGCTAAAAGGCATCGAGAGGTAAATTACATCGAAGGGCATAATGATCGTTGAATTACATGTTATTTGAAACGTGCTCTTATTTTACATCACTGCAATTTTTCTAATCGAATGATTTTTATGTATTTTTATAGTTATCACAAGTATATGCTGCGACAACTTAGGGTATGTTTTTTCAGTGGCGTACAATATTTTAGTTTGTCACTTGAAAATCGGTTGAAGAGCATAATTTTAATGAAGCTAAGAAAATTATCTAACGTTCATTCTTTTATATCAACTTTTTTAAAAAAGATTGTAACCTGTTGACATATGGTGTAATTAGCAGTCTTCTATAAAGTGTAAGTATTTTAATACTTGACCGCTCCTATGTGTGGAAAAGAAAAACTAAAATGCTATTTTTGAGTCTAAGAAATTTTCTTTTATTTTTCTGAAAAACTAAGATTTAAATTTTGTACAGAATTCTGAATGGATAAAAGTTCCTTGTCGGTTATGCAAGTTTATCCCTTGATCCTGATGGCATTATTCTATTCATAATGCTTGCTGTTTTAATTTAGTAGGTACGTCAAATATCCTGAATATAAAAACTTGTGATAAAACAATGGTCAATTTTTACATGGAAAAAAAATTTCCACTAGACCTGACACAATTTGTTAGTAAAAATCTTGCTTGGCATCTTTTCCGTAAATAAAAAAATAAAATTCGTCTATTTTGATACATGCAATGACAATTCCTTTTATGCGTCAAGTTACATACTGTCACACGTAACAAGTCGGTGCTTTGCGCCTCCATAATGCTAAAAAATATCCCTGTCAAGGGTTGATGCTTGGGTGCGGATGTTCAGTAGGGAATCACATAATTTTTTTAAAGTTATTATGTTAAATTGCGTTACAATAACCAAAAAATAAGCTGTTCTTAAGTATGGAAAACCACAGAATCGGCCATGCGATTAAAGCACAACATGGTGACGGCTGCTTCACTGCATAGGCTATCTGATGTGACCTAACTGTAATTTCTCAGAAACCAGTAGGAATTAGGAAACACTGTTTACAGGAAAAAGAGCAACGTCTTTAGTGTTCAAAAAAAGTATCTCCTGAATTTTATTATTTTATTTACAGAAAAGCCATGATGCGAGAAAATTACCGTAATTTTATATTGAGCAACTAGCTGAAGTACCAGTAGGCCTACTTAGCAATGGCAGACTACAAGGAGAACATTTTCGCACAATTTGTTATACAATGCCCGTTGTCATGGAGAGCCGGGAGGCATCAACAAAACATTAGCCATTGCCATGGATAGAAAGAAAGGAGCAACAATGCAATTGTGAAATTTCATAAAAAAAAATTAAATTCTGCCTTAAAGGGTGGTTTTCTCATAATCTCACCTAAACCTTCTGTATGTTTACAAAGTCAAGTGTGCAAAGTTTCAACTCAATTGAGTGAACAATATGCAACCACATAAAGAAAGAACACACAAACATTAATTTATGTAAATAAGATTACTGCCAACCACTTTCTACAGATAGCATGATTCAATGAATATGAATCATTTCAAGACACTATCAAATAATATACCAAACAATACATGAAATCAACACTAGCATTGTAGTATTGTATTTTTTAGCTGTGAATGAAATCAACACTAGCATCATACTTTTTAGCTGTACATAAAGTCAACACTAGCATCATACTATTTTTTTTGTTTTCAAAAACCTTTCAAATTAGTATAAATATGATTTCTTAACCCTCAGCCATTTAATCTATGCTACTTGGTCAAACAGTGTGCATACTCAATGTTACCAAATTATAGTATTTTCCCCATGCTTCAGAAATTTTAAACACTCTTTAACCAAAACAAAATCAGGTAAACTCTATAAAGAAAAAGTAAATACTCAAAAATAAATTCCTTGTTTTATTTAGCTAATTCTGTGTAGCAGCATTAGTAAATATCTGGTTAGAAATTTTATGACCCCAACATCAGTTGCATGAGAGATATTGAAATAAATCCACAGGAAAGCCCTTAATTAAAGGTAATGAGTAATGACTAGTAAATAAAATAAACTCTGTGTTGGAGACCAAGCCTATATACATGCCCTGACTGTTTTATGACGTCTCTGAGAGCAAGACAAGCACAAATAATTTTTTTAAATCGGTTTTATTATATATTTTATATCTCTTATACGTTTAGTTCACAATTAAATTCCCATGAATTTTTAGTTAAACGTATCTGTGTGTTAGTTCCCAGAATAATTTATTCACGTTGTTTGTGTTTCAGGTACAATCCAGAGAATTTACCGACTCTTGAACGATACGTGGAGATCCAGTCTCGGGAAAATGCTTACGACCTCGAAGCGAACCTTGCCGTCCTCAAGCTCTACCAGTTTGATCCGCAGGCGTACAACCTGGAGATCACGTGCCAGATACTCTTGAAAGCACTCACCAATTTCCCGCACACAGACTTTGTGCTGTGCAAATGCCTGCTGAATGAGAAGCAAGTGAGTAGATCAAAAATATTTAATGTTACGATAAGTGTGTGTGTGTGAAATCTGTGACAGCTTTGTTAAAATACTTATCACCTATTCATGATTTTTGAACCATTATAAAGTTTCTTTTGAAAACTGCTGTGAAATGCCTTTCAGGAATTGGTAAACTAGTGACAAACCCAACAAGAAAGGCTGACGAAAACTGTTCATGTAAATAATCATCATTGCTGTAAAGACATAACCAAACTGTTAGATTACATGTGTGAGTTAAGTTGTTGCTTTTTTTTTTTTATTTTCATTTGTCCATTATTACTTTTATTCTAGGGCTATTTCTAAAATTTTAACTTAGTGCCTCCCTTGCATTTGTTTTTCTACCACAAATATTTTCAACAGTTATTTGCTTAGTGTAATATCATGGGTCTCGTGTTACAACATGTGTTATAATATTTGGGGCAGAACTATCGAGTTATGAGTTTATAAATTACCCGAAAAAACCTGACGAAAAAATTCAAAAATCACTTGGGCATGTAAGATCAAGACTTTAGCTTTGAGATGAAAGAAGGTAGTTCCTTCGTGTGTCTTAAGTGGCACATCCCAAGTCGCAAGTTTACAGATATTTAAATACAACATTTTAAAGAAAGTTTGGTTGAATTGCATATATCCTTGATGTGCGTAGGTGTTTGAAAGAGTTAATATTATATAAATTTGTTACAATTTTAGTATCTAACTTATTTAAATAACATTGAAACGAAGTTTTTATATTATAACAAAAAAAAATACATTGTTTCTCTTTACCTAGCTTAAAAATCAAATACAAAGACTGTAAATAAAATTAACTAAACCAATTAAAGTGGTAATGTGAGAGAACGAAATATACCGGTCACAAGAAGTTTGAAAGTTTTCGTACTCATTGTTGGGCTTGGAATTAACTAGCCCTCATTTTTACCACAACCTGTGGTACAACGTATTAGTCTCCAAGACTTAGTCCAGTAAAAAAATATTCTTTTTGTAATTTACATGTTGAGAGTTCCTATATCTTTCGAAAAAATTTCGCTCAAAGGTATTCTATGTGCACAAGCATCATGACGTGTGTAACAATGTTTATTTAAAATCTGTGCATAACAATGGTAAAGGCAGTAGTATGTGTAAGAGTACAGTGAAATATCTATCATGCTCGTTTGGGATAAAGGCCATGCCAAATTAATGAATTTACGGATTATCAAAATCAACGAAGTTTTAATATGAATACCAAAGAAAAATGAATATAGTTTTCAAAGGTTTCAAAGAAGTGGTATTCTTGCTGCTCTGTGAAAAGAAAAAGTATTTATATGCATAAGGGTCACTGTTTAAGAAAGTCGCTGATCTGTGATCGCGATTTCCTCATAAATGTTTGTTATGAAAGTCAGTGAAAATTGACAGAAGCAGTGGCGTCTCGTCAGGGCAAGCAAGGCAAGCAGTGCTTGCCCAGGCAGTTTCCAGACATTGTATTTTTTAAATAAATATTTTATTCAGAATAGTATTTTACTTTGGCTCGTGCCGTTAGGTGTATGTATTTTTTACACTATCTTCTTGGGACCCAGTACTGTGCGCTGTGCGCTATAAGAAAAGAACTCGTTGACACACAAAACATGCTGTTTTAGAAGCGTTGCTAGGTTTAAAAGCGCTGGTAGGACCGCTTTCTGCAGGAAGGCTGCCGCAGTAGTTTCCTTTCGGAAGGGAGGGTGGCATGGTACAAAGGTTCAGGGAGGGGATTGGCTGTAAAAACACGTGGAAGAAGCTACGAAGGTAGCGCTTTCTTGCCGAACTGAAGCGAACATGGCCGAAGCAGACGGTGAAATTCTTCCGCCGACTGCTTCGGCTATGTCCGCCACAGTTCGGCAGGGCAGGTGGCAAGGTCGCGTTTCAGTCGGTGGTCGTCTCTCGGGGAGCGCGCATCTCTCCCGCGGGCTGTTGGCTGGCAGTGCGTGGGGGATTTTTGGGCGTACGTGTCCCGCGGGTGGCGGATACGGGATCCCAGCTCGAGAGTGGCAATCTCGCTGGGGTGACTGTGAATAACCAATAGCAGTCCGCGGACCTATGGCTGGCCTGTGGAGTCGTTATTACGGCTATCGGGGTGAAAGGTAGCCTGAATGCAGCTCCGCGCGTGGCAGAAAGCAGTTCCGTCGGCGAAGGCACCGCAGGGGAGCTCGATGTGCCCTGGATGTGAAGTGTAGACGAACTGCGGGCTGGAAATTGCGGAGCTGTGAACTGCCGCGCGCGCAACAGAACTGAACAGCATCGTAACTCTGAAGGAAGAGATGGCGGCGCCTTTAAGTTAGGGCCCTGTTGGAGCCAGTGGTAGCCTGGGCGGCGCGACCTTCAACCGTCCCGGGATTTTGGAGGACAAGAGGGTCCGACTCGCGAGATACTTAATTCGCCTGAACGACTTACCTCCACCCTGGCTTGAAAGGTTGTTGGCTGTTGACTGGAAGAAGGAAGATGAAGATAGCGCAATGTCAGGCTGCCTTTCGCCCCGTACGCCCGCAGTTCGAGCCGGTTTACTGGCTCGTCTGCCCACATCTGGTTTAACTGTGGCTGCCTGGGCAGCTGGGCTAGGCTGACAAGTGAAGTCGCCCGCCCCTAGGGGCGCATGCGCCCCTGGTTAATAATAACCCAGGAGTACCCAACATTTAAATGCGGGCCGCAAGGCCCAATTACCCAACTCCAGCATGGTTGATTTTTCAGCCCCTCCAACTCTTCTTACCTGGACCCTTCTTCTCTCTTGTCCAGTAGTTACCTGCTTGCTTAATGCATGTTAATTGATCCCCGCATGACCCTGCCCAGGGTTTTCCCTGTGTCTATGCAGGTTTTACCTGGGTCACATTAGCTAGCTTTTAAGCTAGGCGACCAATGGGGCGTCAGTCATGGCACCAATCGCAGCCATGGCTGGCCAGTAAACCCCAATAAGCACACGATGCACGCGCCCTTGTCCCGCATGGTTAAAAACCCGCATGGTAGAGTGTATAGGCTTCGGCCTAAGACACACTTAGGTCCTCCCCTAACCTGAACCCTCCCCTTACACACTTAGAATAATTTAGGCTAGGAAAAAAAAATCATGGCGTTTCAGGAATGATTGACGTGCCAGTTTCTTGGTACACGTACCAGTTAACAGAGTTTATGATCACGTATAAAGATAATTTCTTTTGTGTTGGTACGAAAAATACCAAGATTTAATTTTTACTATTCTAGTACATTTTTATGAGGTTCTTCTCTTTATTTTATGTACTTACTTTGCCATGTGTTGTATGTTTATATATTTCGTACCAGATATCGATGATACTACATCCCCACTTAGTATATAAGTAATGTAGATTAGATATTTTACTATCAGAATAATGTAAGTCAAAATTTTTTAAAAATAAATTATTTAAAAAAAAAATGTCAATTTTTCTACATGTGGAATAGTCAATGTTCAGTTAAGAAAACTACTTAAATAGTACCATTTTGTATCTTGAAATCCATATTTTCCCGGGGGAGGGCCCCCGGACCCCCCCAACCCCCCCCCCCCTCCTCACCCCTCTTGTTTTGATGTGACCGGAGTTGTTGCTTCCCCTCATGTAAACCTCACGCCTCGCCACTGGACAGAAGCCGTAAACACAGTGCGAACTAAAAATGCCAGCAGTGCAGTAATGTGACTTGGAGGGCAAGGTCAATTGGGGAAAATCATTCCAAAAATTGTTTGAATGCCAGTGGCTGGATGGTGCCAGATTACAAAATGTCCTGAACCTAAGAATGTAGGATTAAAGACTTTTCACTAGTTATTAATGAAAATCCACCGTATACACCGTGGGTATGCTTTTTTTAGGTAAATATGTAGTGTAGCCGTATTTGCGAGGAAAAAAAATGTTAAAAATCCAAAAATACTTTTAACATATGCTCTTTCACTTCCTCTTTTCATTAAACCCGGCGGAGATAAGAAATTCCAAATACTTTAATAGATATCTCCGTTCTTATTTTGCAATACAAGACCTGTGCTATCATTCGACCGTCGCAATTTTTTTATTTTGATGTGTGTTCGTGAATGCCTAATTAATTAAAATGGTAAATTAGGTCAGGTCAGTTACATTTATATACTTTCAAAATAAGCGGACATTAAAAATAATGTGAATTAATTTTAATGGTTGTTTATTTTTAAAGTATTTATAATGTAACTAACCTGACCAAACAAACCAGGACAAAGGTTGAACAGTAGGAACTCACTTTTTTTTTTTTTTTTACTTATTACTTGTGCAACAATATCCAAATAACAAATAAAACATTAAAATTTGAATCGTTAAAAACTCGTCTAAGTTAGAGGCGGGTACAATTCCTTTGCCATTAGTAGAAAATGATGTAGTCATTCACCTACGTCGCGGAAAAAAAAAATTCATACTCGCAAACAAGAAACAATGCTGAATGCCGCATGAATGCACAGGTATTGTGATGAAAATTAAAAAATTTGATATCTCCTAAAGTATTTGGAATTTCTTATCTCCGCCGGGTTTAATGAAAAGAGGAAGCCAAAGAGCATATAATAAAAGTATTTTCGGATTTTTAAAAAAATTTTTTTTCGCAAATACCGCTACACTACATATTTACCCTTTTTTAAAAAAAACAATTTACCGCGGGCGCTGGTCAGAGTTTCCTCCTGTCGGCAGCTGGTGCAGCACCCCATCGACCACATCATCTACCTGGCGGACATCCTGGAGCGCTGCGACTTCCAGCAGTTCTGGGAGCGCGTGCGCGCCGTGCCGGACCTGTGCGCCCGCGTCGCTGGCTTCCACGACTCCATCCGCAAGTTTGTCTGCCACGTGGCGGGCATCACCTTCCAGACCGTGGACCGCCACCTGCTGGCCCAGCTGCTGGGCGGCATCGACGGTGAGGGGCGCTAGCCGGCTCCGACTGGCTCACTAGCCAGCTGGCTTAAGGGTCTTGCATCCCCTGGGGTTCCTTGTGGACCTTTGGGGATAAAGAGCGGATCTATGACATGTCGGAGCTGTAGTTGGCTCTAGTATCTGAGTGAAGCTCTCAGCAGGATTCCAAAAAGGGCGTGTGACGCGAACATATAGCCTCTCCCGCTTACGGCAACCCATAGCCTTCTCGTGGCGCCAGTGTTTAAACCAATATGGGTTATGCCGGGGGTGCCCACTCTTGTGACTTCCTCGGTGTGTCGGAACGAGAATTCTGGTGGATTAGTAAGTTGTGGGCAGGTGACTATGCCTTGCTCCTGCAGAAAGTCCACTGGGGGGTTTTGGACCCCCAAACCCTAGGTGGATTCAATGTGAAGAATTCATGATGCATATGGAATAGCGAAGGGTGGCAGCGCGGTGGGGGTGTTTTGGTCTGGGCACCCGGGCTCTGGCAAGTCTGTAACCCTTGGGCGGGTGATAGTCTAAGGGTCGGTAATTAAGGCAGTCTTTGGTCTGGTTTTACCTTACCTACTAGGGCTCTGGCACAGCTCTAATCTTCGGGCGGGAGACTTGCTGATATTGAAGTACCCAAGGACATCCATGTCCTGATTCGGGGGTGCTCTGCCGCCGTGAGGCTGCCCGGGAAAGCACTATACCTGAAAATGAAGGGTGCCATGGGACTGATCCTTTACTGTGATAGTTCCCTGCTGAGATTTCCTCTAATGGCTCAGGATCAGGATTGGAGTAGGAATACGTGGTGGTAGTGGTCCTCCTATGCTTGGAGAACACTCCAAGGGGTCCCCGCCCTGCTGACGAGTGGAAGTGTTGAGCTACTTCAGCTCGGGTACTAGCCTGCTGAGCTAGTAGAGGTTGGATAGGCCTCAGCTGGATCACGAGTAACTGGGTGACCGAGGGGTCCCAGGGATGTGAGAGGTATGGTTCCGTGACGGTTCTACTCAGATCCCTCAGAGGGGGCTAGCTCTAGGTGGTCTGGGGGTTTACTGCGGAGCTGGGGGTGAGTCGGTGGGGCCGATGTTGGGATGGGTCTCCTCAACCTCTCAACCTAGCCGTGCGCTCACCAGTAACATGCCGCGATTGGAAATGGCGAATCTATTTCCCGGTTCTCGGAACCCATGTTTGGCACTGGTAACAGTGTCAGGCATGTAAAAGACCCGTCTTTCTCCTAACCAGGATAACACCCTAGAAGAATCATATGCCTGGGGGAGTATTGATGAATTTATGAGGTGTGAACCTAAGTTACATGGCTCACTAGCCACTCGGCATAATTGTTTGTGTCCTGGTAAGGGATGTTTGTTTAGTTACGTGTTGGCGGTTAGGCTTCCTTTAATTATCCTTCGCTGCACAGGGCCACCTGCAGCAAAACATGCATCACGAGCAGTGTCTAGTACTACTCTCGAGGACTCTCGCGGCTTCACTCTCTTCGCTTCCCGAAAGGAGACCAGTTAGCTCTTGTTTTTAATGTCTGTGGGCGGGTTGCTAGCATCCCACAGCAGGGACGATTCCACACTTTTGACTGGTGAGCAACCAGACATGCGGCGATGAGCTGGTGGGAATTCATTTTTAAACCTAGACTCACAATCATCTGTTACCCGTCTGCCCGTCAATCATATTACCTGCAGCCATTCAGATGACCTGGAAAATTCCATCCGTCTGTATATCAAAGCCTTTACTGAGCTATAATTTTCGACAGACAGATGACATTATAATCTCAAATTTGTTGACATTGCCTTTATTTTAAAAAGTTTTATTCTTGTTTATTTTTTTAGCTGTTTCTGTATTATCTTTTTTACTCGACTTGAGCAAATATTAAATTTTGATATTGGAAACAAAAATTGTCTTATGATACATAAGTGTAATTAATAAATAACATACAGTAACTTGAAAATATATTTCAATAATTATCACAGTGAAAAAAAAATTAGTTTAATGTTTTATAAGTGCTTAGTGTACATGATTGTCAAACTGATAAACATTTACAAGATAAATTTTCTCAAACATTTAAGCCATCTAGTCAGTTGGCTGCATCCAGTTGGATAAATATTATGACTGACGTGCAGATCATTATGAATTGCTCAGTTTGTTGACGGACGGACTGTCGGATGGTGAACGGATGCGACGAATCATTGAGACTTCACCTTTACTTCCTTTGGCTCCACCCAAGATTCATTCACATCACTTCTCCCCTTATTGGCTATAATGATACCATTGTCGAGATTTAAAGCCATGATTCATTCATATTTTCACTAATGTTATGTTTCATTGTTGCTCCATCTCACCATTTCACCACTTATCCATCTCCAACATCTTGGATATCACCACAAGACATTAAACATTTTATTTATAGACTTTCAGCCATTGCTTATACTTTTTGCATAGACCATCGAGGATCATAATACTATGAAGTGTCTAGGGAAGATGATTCTTAAAATGTGTTGTTTTTGCTTGTAAAATGAAATTCAAAAATATGTTTGTTATGAAGCGTTATAAATTTGCAAGAATGGTGTGTTCTTTTGTTCTTTTCAGATGTGGCACTGCGTCAGTGGGTGAACAAGTACGGCTGGCGAGAGCAAGAATACAACATGATCTTCATCGCTAACCAAGACGAGAACATCAAGACAAAGAACATTACAGAGAAAATTGACCTTGAAAGCGCAACTGCTGTAATGGCTGCATTGCGATGATCGTGCATTTTCTTGGCTGTGCAGATTGAAGCGTTTTGTCATTTATTTTTTATCTCGTTTCTACCATTCATCTTGATTATTAAATAATTACAGCTTGAACTGTTGGAAACCTGTTTTTCTTCTTCTTCTTCTCATTTCTCTCTACACAGCAGAGATCTTCATATTACTGTAGCAGTGGTAATCAATTTTAATAATTATGCTAAATGTAAATGTAAATTTAAAAAACTTTAAAAGTTGAATATATTGTCAAAACATTTACATGAGAATAGACTTTTTTAAGTAGATGATATGAGAGATGAATCACGATAATGGCTGTTTAATGTTACTCCTACAGGTTTTCAGAGAAGTGACTTAGTTCAAACACCCTTACATGGCTCGATTTTTGAGCACTGAGTCAGTACCCAAGTGAATCGCAGCACGCTTTAATCTTGGAGATCCTGTTGCCTTTAAGCCTCCGAGCAAAACCGTACGACGTAAAAACCCCGAAAAACAAACAGCTTTCCAGTGGATTTCTGTATCCAAGGGAGTGAGTGTGTTATTACAACCAAGATTGCGTGTTCTGTTAAACTTTCCAGCAGATTTTTTTTTTTTTTTAATAGTGCTTCAAATACTCATCGGTTCATTTGTAAATATAATTACAAAACGTTGTTAATATTCAGCATTTATTCACCATGGTTGTGTTATATATATTTAATGTCTCCAAATAATACTAGGTGCCAGATCAGTTGTTCGATTCCACATGGATAGGGCGTAGTGGCACCTACTGTTGAGTGGGAATAAGGCTCGTCCACCATATGTTCACGGCCAAAGGAAATGAATAAGGAATTATGAGCAGCGCTGCCCTGCAGTTCTGAACTTAATTGGTTATAAACATCTATTACATAAATCACAAACTATGATTGATGGGTTTGTGGTTCGTACAAAGAAAATAGTGCTTAGTAGGAGCACATGCAGAATTTAATTTCGAGAGGGGGGGTCATAATCTAAACCTGTGCAAATATTCAAATTTTCAGATAAAAATACAAAATTAAATATTTGATTCAACCTCAAATACTAACACTTAGAAGTAACAAACATTTATTTGCTTATGACTGCAGTACACCTCATTAGCTTGTCATATACCAACGGTCACTGGTGAGATTACCCTCTTTTATCGCATAATCGTCACACTTGCATAATCATCGCACCCATATTATAGGGCATCCAAATTTGGATTAAAAAAACTCGCGTAAACGTCGCATGATGTTTTTGGTCCCGCTATTAGATGCCGAGCGGTTAGTGTAGGTATCTTTTCCGTATAAAACGATGTATTTTGAAGTATAAATAAAATATTTGTTCAGAAATTACAGCGTAATTTTTTAAATAACGGAAATACGTACTAAGCTGTCTGATGTGTAAATTTTCTTTTAAAGACTTTTAAACGTTATAACCTTCATTGCTCGTCTGCATCGCCGCAGTGTACCACTTACAAAAATGTAACTAGCGCTCGTTGCAATCATTAATGTTTGGTTATGTTGTTTTCCGTTTAGAGCGCGCACACATAGTCAATATCAATATCTCGCCGATTGTAGGTATCTTTTCCGTATAAAATGATTTATTTTAAAGTATAAGTACGTATAATATTTATTCAGAAATTACCGCGTACTTATTTAAATAACGAAAATACGAAGCTGTCTGAAGTGTAAATTTTCTTTTAAAGACTTTTTAAAAGTTATAACCTTCATCTGTTTGTCTGTGTCGCCGCGATGTATCGCTTACAAAAATGTGGCCAGCGCTCGTTGCAATCATTACTGTTTGGTTATGTTGCTTGCCGTATAGAGCACGCACACGTAGTCGAATATCGATATCTCCCGATTGCATGCAACGCATGCTCTCTATCCAGTACCGAGTTAACTACATTTGATATTCCGCACACTCGTGGTGTTTACTACGGTAGTTACGTGTTTGTTCGGCTTGCATTTGCATCACAGATTTTGTTTTTCTATTTAAAGTTGAAGAAAGGTTTTTGTTGCATGACTTATTAAATTAAATTGTTTGGCGTGCCCTTTTATACTTCACTTTGTAAATAAACATACTTTCCATGAATGGGTTTTGTTTTTATGAATACTTTATCTAACAAAAAAAAAAATTCCGCATAATCGACGCACCCGTACTTTTCAAACTTGATTTTAGAAAATAATATGCGACGATTATGCGAGAAAACACGGTAAGTCATTTGTGCAAAATATATACCCTTTTTTGATGTTTAACTTAATAATCAAAAACATAGACAATGAGCCACAATTTAAACATGCAACAAGTATTAAAATATATTTTCGCTACGGTCTCTTCAAAATAAAGGAATAATTCATGTTAACAGTAGAAAACATGGCATATTTGTCTTCAAACTGGAAAAAAAAATTATTTGTATTTTTTTTGTTAGGCGCACCAGAAGTGGGAAGAAAAAAAAGGATCAACCGTAGACTACCACACCACCAAACATAAACGTAAATAATGGTTTAATCTGCAAGATAAAATTAGCAAAAATTATGTTTATAATATTGCTGAATTCAAATATAATTTAACGACTCAACTCTTGAATAACTATAGTTTAAATATGAGCTCATTTAATAACTAATTTCTGAAAACAAAATTTAAAAAAAAGTCGCTTTTTTCATATAATAGATGCAATGGGTTTTACGGTATTTTGGGAATCCCGAAAAAAATTTAGATCAATATGTAGAGTAGCAGGTTGTGGAAAATAAGGTGAATAGGAACTTAAATGAAAGGTGGGTTAGGTTTGGTTAGCTGCATAATTTATTAAAAAAAAAAATCATAATTTAAAAATTTTAACAAAACATTTTTCCATATAATTATTGTAGCTAACTTAACCTAACCAACCTTTCACTTAAGTAATATTTGTCTAATTTTCTAAAGTTTTTACATGTCATGAAGAAAACAAAATTAGTGAGATTCTAATGCTCTTCTTACTATTCGAATTCAAAATTCGTTTTCACGAATGATTTAATATTCGTATTCAATTCAAACAAAAAAAAACACATTCGCACAGTCATAATATAATAACTTTGCTCACAGTTTACTTTTAAATTCTTACCTAATGTTGGTGGGAATGATAAATTTGTTGGGATTCTCAGGGGGGTTTATATCCCCCCTGGTTCTTAGTATAAATGTTTTCAAATTTTTGTAACTAGCAGTGCATTAAACACTTGGGTAACATTTACGTTGTACCTCCTTGCCTTTTGGTTAGATCCCGAGTCCCAGCCCTGTCCGTGGCACACCGAAGCAGTGTTTGTCATGTCACTTCCGCTCTGTGCGCGCGGGAGTGGCATCATGGTTTTATAGTCTCCAGTCCCGTCTGGGCCGCCACCGAAGCCAGATGCGGTCGGAGTCACTTTGTCATTAACTTTTTATTTATGTTTTACTGTTTTTTCCCTTCATTAGTTGTTAGTGTTTTGTCTCTGCTTTTGTGTCATTGGCTGCAAGCAAGTGACATGTATAAAACAAGTATTGAGTATATTTTTTTAGCTGTACTTCTTAGTGCCTTGTGTAGATTAAAAGGACTAACAGCAATGCCTCTGAACTGTAAATAGTCTTTACAACTCAACCTGTGTTGTCCCTCCGGCCCTAAGTCTCCCGCTCCCCGACGAAGCTCGCCCTGTGAAAGTCGTTTTGCCCAGGTAGCTCCAACCGGAGAGTGGCGAGTTCAGGCCTAATGTGGCTGGGACCAGAATATGCGGGTTCAGGGGAAGGAATTAAGGAGAGGTTGGGAACGTTGACGAAGGCGGCGGAAAAAAGACTTCTCGCTCAGATCTGAAGGCGATATTTATTGATAGTGACGCCACCGTCGGTGCTCCCTCTGAGAGCACAGGCCGTTATGTGTCCTCAACACCTGAATTAGGGCATGTATAACGAACACGCCCGCGCGTGCCGAGCAGTGTAGGAAGTGCAGTGCATCGAACGGCGTGACGCTAGTCACGGCCGGCTGTGTTGTGCAAAGTGCCCGGCCGGGTGTGGCAATGCGCAACTGAGACATAGGGCACATGCATTTCTAATTAAAAGAATTAGCTAAAACTTTTGATGTGTCTAATTTTCTTAAATAATTAATTAATGTAAATGTTTTTATATCACAAAACTGGCCGTCAACATCTTCCCGCGCTCCATAGCTATCCGCGGGAAATCGTCCCCTTCCTGGCCGGGTTGCCAGGGAGATTCGTGAGTCGCCATCCAGCACTCACCAGGGCCGGAAGCTCCGTGCACGGGGAGCCTGCAATCTTTGCGCCAAATCCAGCATGTAACTTCAATAGGTAAATTTCTAAATCGTTTTTCATCCGCTTCCCGGCCGGCCCTAAATCAAACGTACGATGTGTCGCGCGGTTCGTAATTCAATGTGTGTGACTCGACTACGAGTCGTTGGGAGTACTACGTAATTTCTATCATTTCAATGTTAGTATTAGTTCCAGCCATCAGCCATGTGTAGTGTATAATTTCAGTGTGACATCTAGGGCATTTATAAAGTGATTAGCTAATTATTCTTCCGTTTCACCGTCCGGACTTTCACTTTCCGTGGTCGCTAGGTACGCCACGCGCCTTCATCGCCACCACTAGCCATCTCAGGATAGCCTGCGACCCTCGGTGGGGTATCTCTAAGGAATTCCGCTAACCGTGATTCAGTACCGCCATTCGAGGGCCGTGTGTGCGGAGATGAGAAGGTTGACGATGATACGGCCAGTTACATGAAGACGTACTGTACCAGGTGAAGTACTGTACCGTGTGACGTGTCAATAAAACCAGTTACTTTTACGTGTGCTTTTAATAGTTACGGCGTCCTGGGTGGCCAAAACAGCCCGGGGGGGGGGGGGGGGCATTTGTCGCCGCGTCCCTGCCTGCAGCCACGAGGCAAAGAACTCCGCCCTCGAGTCAAAATCCTTGTTCACGTAATTTAAATGTAGTCAGGCATCGGGGACGGCGTCAATAGCAAGTTTTCCTCGCAAACCTAATCGTGGCCTGGTCTACCACGACAAGAGGCGGACGTTTCTTCCACGCCGCGACTCGGACTCTGATTATAAACCGAAAACAATCGCGGTGCAGTAAGGTAGCAGATAACTACCCCTTGGTACAAGAAGCTAATCGCGATAGCTAGACCGTTCGTGAAAGTGCTCGAGATGAGTGTTTGCTTACGGAGCGGAGCGACGCATGTCGGCTCCGCGCGGCAGCTAGACAGCGACTGCGCTCTCCGCTCGCGCACGCCGCTACGCACGGTCGTCGAGGGGGGGGGGGGGAGGTGAAGCCGGCGCGGAAGATGTGTTCGTGGCAGGCCAGGCGGCGGGTCTTACAAACTCATTACACAAACACTGAATAACAATGCAGTAGAACCTCGTTAATTCGTGATGGTCGGGACCGAGATAATCATGGATTACCGAATTTCACGGACTAGCAATTAAAAGCCCGGAAGGTCTTGTCAAGCTTCTCAGACTGGCGTGCAGCTGGGTTAAGACCAAGGTCATGTGATGTAACAACTCCCGAGGCTTACTGCGCCTTGGCAGCAGATGGATAAAAATAGTAAACTCCCCATTATTCGTGTTAATTGGGACCTGCCGATGCCCGGATAATTGAAATTCTGTGAGAAAAAAAAATAAATAAACCCGGACAATCTTTTCACGGCAAGGGCCGTCTTCGAATTAGTGCCTCGGCTTAAAAAATATACGGCACTGCCTAGCCATTAGTTCACAGTCATTTACAACAGCCGAAGAGAGAAAGATTAGATCGTGCTACCTTGCACTCCCTCCGCCGCCTCATCCAGCCGAATGCCAGCCAGACACGTCACTCGCCAGGGGCCTGCCGTGCGTTGGCGGCGGAAAGTAACTCAGCAGCATGTGAAACATCATTCAAACAAATGGGAGACGGGAAGGAGAAGTCAGGACATCCCCCTCAAGTTTAAAGAGTGACAAATGTGACAGCTGAAAAGGGTCGGTACAAACAGCGTTGCAGAGTTTGGCGGCCCACTCGATGGCTTGCAGTGTTTGCCGGCCGCCGGCCCGCGTGACATCAATTTTAACCGCTGACAATTTTTACTTATCTTTTTTTTTTCTGTAAATTTAAATCGTCCAGGATTATCCGATTCACGAATTAGCGCGTCATGGATTAACGAGGTACTAGTGTATAAGATTAATTACAAAATAGAAATACAATGTTAATTATGAAATAAGCATACATGAGTTACACATATACGATATTTACACTAAAACGTGGCCGTCCATAAGCGGTCCTTATAATCTTGACATATGGTGCACGCGGGTGCGTCCCTGACCTTTTCAATGCACTGCACTGCACCAGTGGGGAAGGTGTCTCCCTTAGGCACACGGCTGTGGACAGGTACGGCCTCTGCGTCTAGGAGGGCACGACGACTGTCGTCATATACCCCCCTCTCCCGAAGCCATCCAGGCCACCGACATCGACCTCGACTGGCAGCCGCGACCACGTCCGGTTACGAGTCTGGGCCCTCACGTCGGGTGTGTTCAGGTGGATCATTCGGGGTCGGGCGAACTGCGGCAGGAGCTGCATGATGCTGCAGCGCAGACCGCCGGCGTCCGGCCGTCACATGTCACGGTACTTGTACTGGCCCTCCCACTTGTAGTCCCGGAGATAGCGAGGGGCAGTCGTGTCACGCGTGGACCGGCATACCTCTGGCCCATCCCCCGCGTGGATAGGCGTCATCGGCTTCTTGGAGGGCATGTCCAGGACCACCTGCTGTGCTCGGTCCACGTCACACTCTCCGCTGAGGAGCCGCACCGTCACTTCGTCAGCTGTCGCATCGTCAGCACGATGGACGAGGTACGTCGAGGTTCCCAGTCGGCCGACCACTTCCTGCGGGCCTGCCCACTTAGGGGCTAGGCTGGCGCAGAAGCCCTTGTCGCCTGCCGACAAATGGTGGTACCGGACAAAGACCCACTGGCCTGGCTCAAGCAGTCCCGGAGGCCGGTGCGTCTGGGGCGTAAGTCGGGCCAGGTATTGCTCCTGGTGTCGTCGAGCATCCTCGCGTCGATCGTCGACAGTCTCCTCGTGAGAGTCGGCGAGTGCTCACGCTTCCCCGGGCAGAGCGAGGTTTCGGCCGTGCACCAGTTCGGCGGGGGATTGGCCCGTGACTACGTTCGTCCTGCGGCGCAGACAATACAGCAACGTCGACAGGTGCAGATCCCACTTGGTATGGTCCTCGTCCAACCGGATGCGAAGCTGAATTTTTATGTCCTGATTCCGCCTTTCGGTCGGATTCGCACGTGGATGATATGTGGACGTGTTGTGATGCTCCACCCCCCATCGCTCGCAGGACATTCGCCAGTGTCTCCCCATGAACTGCACCCTGTTGTCTATCAGGAGGACAGCGGGGTACCCGTATCGCGGGAAGAACTCGCGCTCGAGCAGGGCAATCACGGTGCCGGCCTTCACGTTTTGGTTCCGCAAATGCTTCTGCCCAGGGGGTGAAGATGTCCGTGTCCACCACGATAAAATGCCAGCCGCGGGACGTACAAGGATATGGCCCCATGATAACCACCACCACATGGTGGAAGGGATCTCGGGGCCTCCGTGGGACCTGTTGCTCCGTACCGTCGGAATGCCTGGACTTCCACTCCTGGCAGAATTGGCAGGCTCTTACGTAGGGCTGTACCTCTGCCGCATCGCCAGGCTAGTGGAACGTCCGCCGGACCTCACATAGTGTCTGCTCTACACCCGGGTGTTCCGCCAGGGGGTGGTCATGCAGGTAACCCAGTACCCATTGCCTAGCCTCTGGCGGCACGTGAGTCTACCACCTGCTCAACCTGTGAGCCTCCTTGGTCTGGAGCACGCTGTTAAGACTCCGACAGCCCGGCACCATTTTTTCCCCATACTCCGTCTGCCGGGATTGGGTTTCAGGGTCATGGAGCTGCGCAGCGTGGACCCACGAAAGCAGTTCCGTCATTGTCTCTGGTCGAGCGTATGGCTCAGGGGCAGTGGAGTTGGACAGTGAGTACAACGTGCACAACCGTGGTCTCGAGTCCTCGACATTGGGCTCTCGCTCCGGGAAGAGCAACTCCCACCAGCCCTGATCATCGCGGAACTAACTCAGAGGGTCCAGATTCTGGGAAAGCTCATCGGCCAGCGTGAACTTAGAATTCCGGCCCTAAGCAGAGTCCAGCCAGCGGAGGCACTGTTTGTCAGTTCTCAGCGTGAATGAGCATCCCTCGAAGTGGTGCCGGTAGCACTGCAGGGCCCAGACCACCACAAGGCACTCCTGCTCATTCACATGATACCTCCGCTCAGCCTGGCTAAACTTTGCACTGGCGTACAAGATCACATGTCTCACTCCGTCGTCGTCCCTCGCGCAGGTCGGGGACCACCCAGGCCTCGATGTGACTAACATGAACAACGATGTTCAGTGTTACCTGGATGGTGCCCCTTGCTGTCGCACTGGCGTCCTTGCTGGCCAGGTACACCAGCTCCGGATACGGGATCACCACGTCCACCGCCAACAAATGGCTGCGATGTAAGACCAGCTGGCCGCGGTGGCCACCAAGGCCAGCATCTCCCGCCCTTCGGCATAGACAGGTATCCACAGTAGCTCCAGCTCTTCGAGTCCGACCCGTCCCAGATGGGCAGCTGCCTGGTCTCCCTCGTCCCCAGCCTCCGGGCCGTTCGGATGTGGGGGACCCAAGGAGAACTCTCTGGAGTCGGTGCGCTGTCATTCTGGTAGCCCACCCTGCCGGCGACAGGCCGATGGAGTGGCAGATCCAGTTCCGGGATGACTGCTGTCAGAGTCACCGGAGTCGCACTGTCACAATAGCGACCCAGGTACGGGAAACTCTGACTCGCAGCGTGCCAGACTCTCGCTGCCACCCGACGGCAAATGTGATGTTGGGGGTCTCGGCGCAGCTTGTGGTAGAAGAGTCCTCTCGGTTACTGGATCTGCTGGTAGTTGATGGATCGGGAGGCGGTGCCCATCTGTCCGTCCACACCCGTCTCCGCGTTTCCCGCCAGCGGTGCGCTGCCCTCGTGCGCTCCTTCCAGCACATGCTTGGTGGGGCACAGGCGATACCAGTGGTACGCCTCCGGGCAAAAACGGCATCGCTGTGGGCGCTCGTCCTTGCCTCCCCCTTCCTGCATTCCAATCGGCCTGGCTTTCACCCTCCTGCGTTGGGCCCCTTCTGCTGGGAACCGCCCGGGATGTCCTCCGGCGTCGCCCATGTCAAGCACCTTCCGGTGACCCACACAGTCGGTGAACTTCACCACTGCCATGTCATTGTCTGTAACTTCAGTGGGAGTCACCCCTCTTGACCCTGAGTGGACCTGGGGAACCTGCACGCTCCTGGGCGTCGTCCTTCACTGCATCAGGTCATGCTCGACTACGCGGGCGAGGGCCACGAACTCCTTCACGCCTTGCCCGACAGCCATCCTTTTATAGGGGCGAAATTCCGGCAACAGTTTGACGACAGTCGTCGTAACCTCCCAGATGCAGAGGCCATACCTGTCCACCGACGTGGACCTAAGGGAGATATGTTTCCCCCCAGTGCACCGACTGTGAAGTGCGGCGAGCAGGGACGCACCCGCGTGCGCCCTGATACGTCAGGAGTGTTGTAAACAATTATGTTCTATTAATACAGTTAAATAACCACGAGCCTCCACAAATATATAACTTACGTCTGGATTAGTGTATATGAATGTCATGTAAATACTACGTCTTTATTCTGTAATTTACTAACTGAGCCATTTGTGTTTGTATTTTATTAACTGACTATTTTTTATATTGTTATAGTAATTCTGTAATTCATTCCAGTGTTATGTCAGCCATGTAACTGCAGCCTGGCGCATCGCAGGGCGCGCCTCTCCAACGCCAGCCGATTTCCCCTCCCCTCCTCCGCGGCCCACGGGCCTCGGCCTGCCAGCGGGCGGATGAGTGCAGTGGTGAACCAGATGCGAAAGCGAGTAGACGAGCGCTCCGCTCCGCTCGAGAGACGCATTTTCTTAGCTCTGAGTTCGTAGTCAGTGAAACGTCATGGGACTGCCTGCAGCCGAGCTGCTCTTCTTTAGCATTAGTTATTCCGCTAGACTTTCTCAGCTTCACATGTCTATCGGGACTTTAACTGCTTACGTCACAGGCCGTGTAAGTGCCTCTTCGATCCGCCGAACCTCTCAGTCAGTACGAGTATTTACTGGACCCTGTCCGCTCACGTGACGGGCCACGTACGCGCTGTGTATATATACGGAACTTTCGTAACCAGTACGTCTAGCCATGGGGCTACTTTCTCTGTTCGTTTCGGGTCGCATCTTAAGGACGAAACTTATTTCCGGGAGTCCGGGTCGCGGCAGAGAGGACGCTCGTTCCGCGACGTGCCGGCCAGGCTGCGGTAGGATTGCTATACGGAAATAAAACGGGGCTCGTGAAAACGGACATCATCGCATTATCCTTTGAACTACCTATTGTTCCTCCTACCCAAGTAAAATTCCCTCCAGGTCCCGTATTTTCCGGTCCTGGCCACGTTGGCCTGAACTCACTTCCTCACCGACGAGAGTTGTTCGAAGATGGTTGGTAATGCCTCAGTAATTTAATATTCTGAACATATCACAACGAACAAAAAACTGACGCCGACCACCAATGCTCCTCTATGTCGCATAGACCGCTATGCCTCATCAACGTCTCACAAAGGCGTGTGCACCGAACGCGCTCGTGCGCGCAACAAAATTTAGTTCGGGCAGCGAGGCGAACGTCAGGCAACGAGTGCTACGTCGGCAGAAGGATCCGGCCGGGTATGGCATATCCCTCCGCCGAACTACACCAAATGCAATTATGTATATTTTTATACAGGTTTTTATTAGACATTATTTTCATATTTAATATTTCAGTCCTTTCAAAATTATGTTTCACTGTGCGCCATGTCCCGAACCTGGCCGGTTAAGTTTCCCGCGAAAATCACATGTTTCCGCGGGAGGGCAGGCGGGGGGAGGGTGGTTTCGCGCGGCGAGAGAGTCAGTGTCCTTCAGGAGCTTGGATAGGCCGGCAGCCTTCGTGCAACGCGGAACCATCAACTCTTGTTTTCACTGACACGGCCTCACGTGCGCCTTACAGAAATGCCACGTGGGCGCGGCCGAACTGGAGTACTTGGGGCACATAGTGGACGCCGAGTGTTGCCGGCCCCTGCCAAAGCACCTGAACCTGATTGAATCAAAACCTGCCCCACGAACCTGCAAGCAGCTGCAGAAGTTGATGGGCCTACTCAACTGGCTGCGCTCATTCATTCTTCATTTCGCCAGTATCACAGCCCCGATTACAGACTTGCTGTCACCCAAGCTCCGGTTTCAGTGGACCAGCGGAGCGGGCGCTGCACTGGACGCGGTAAAGCAGCAGTTCCGCGAGTGCCACCAGCTCGCCCATCTGCAGCCTGACCTCCCCCTGTATCTTCAGACAGACACCTGTCAGGAGGGGATGGGGGTCGTCCTGTGCCAGGTGGGGAACAAAGGAGTGCACCGGGTGGTGGAGTACGCCAGCGCCAAGTTCGGCCAGCCCGAACGGCGGTACCATGTGTACGAGCAGGAGTGCATGGCTGTCGTTTGGGCTATGCACCGCTACCGCCACCACCTGGAGGGCCGCCGGTTCACGCTGCGGACGGACAGCCAGTGTCTCCGCTGGCTGGACTCCGCTCAGGGCCGCAAGTCGAAGATCACGAGGTGGGCGCTGATGCTCCAGAACTTCGACTTCGCGGTCGAGCACGTCCCTGGACAGGACAACCAGTTCGCCGACGAACTGTCGCGCCATCCCGACCCACACATCACCTTTCAGGATGACCAGGATTGGGAAGGGCTGTTGCCACCAGATAGAGTCGCGTCGCCAGTCACTCCGGGGGAGGCTCCCGCAAGCTTGTTTCACATCCCAAGGGGCCCCGACCATCCCGCCGTCTTGCCTGTGGAGACCCTGAGCAACTTAGTCGAGTTCGTGAAACAGGCCCAGTAGACAGACGACCCCACACAATCCGAGGTGCGGTCATGTGGGGAGCAGGCTCACCCCTATCACAGGTGCATAGACGGGGTGTTGGAGACCCAGGTACCGGGGGACATGGACGCCTGGCGCCTTCATGTGCCGCTCGGTGCCCATGAGCAGGTCATGGGCTTCCACCACACGCACGAGCTGGCGGGCCACCTGGGTGCACACCAGACACAAGTAGACATCCGTAAGACCTTCCATTGGCCAGGGGTGACACGGGACGTGCGGGGCCTGGTGCGGTGCTGCCAGCAGTGCCAGCAGAGGAAGACGAGGAGGTCTGATGGAGTGGAACAGCAGCATCCCCGCCAGCCCCATGACCCGTTACACATCCTGGCCCTGGACATAAAGGGGCCCTACCTGCGGACCACGCATGGAAAGAAATTCTTGGTTGTCATCCCTGACATTTTCACCCGGTGGGTCGAGGCCTTCCCGGTGTCCAACGTGCGCACCGGAACCATAGCCGCCCTGCTGGACCATGAAATCTTCCCGCAGTATGGTTTCGCGCGCGTGCTGTTGATGGACAATGGCTGTCAGTTCAGCGGGAGGCACTGGCGAGCTGACTTTCGCCGATGGGACCTCGACCACCACACCACCCCCATCTACCATCCCCAGGCCAACCCCACTGAAAGGAGAAATTAGGAGGTCAAGGTGCAGCTGCGGCTAAGGTTGGGGGACGACCACTCCAAGTGGGACGTCCACCTGCCAAAGCTGCTATATTTTCTCTGGCGCCGCACCAACGCCCTCACGGTCATTCCCCTGCCGAGCTCCTGTATGGGAAAAACTTGGCGTTGCCCGGGGAGAGCAGGGTGCCCGACGTCGCCATAGGCACGGTGGTGCGCTCCAATCGCGAGGAGGGGAGGGAGCACGCCAGACAACAACCGGCCCAATTCCTGGCGGCCCACACGCCCCTGAGTAGTCACCCCCCACCCCCGATCCAGCCAGGTCAGCTGGTGTACGTCAGGCAGCACCACTTGTCATCCGGGGCACGGAACTTTTGTGCGGGGCTAGTGCCCAGGTGGTCGGAGACGCGGGAGGTCCTGTGGAGGACGGGCCCCTCATCCTATGCGGTACGGACGCCAAGGGGGCGACCCGCTAAAGTACATCGGGACGACCTGCGCTTAGTCGCGCACGGGGTCAGAGTTGGCCCAACGACCCCCTCTTCCCCATCCCCCACACTCCAGGAGGCCGCAGAGACACCACGGGAAGGAGCAGAACCCGAACTCGCCACCTGGGGGGACACGCACACGGGCGACCCAGACAGGGGTAACCAAAATCAGGCACCCGAATGCACCGAACCCGACTTCCGGGACACCCCAATCAGGTCCCCGGTGCCGCTGGTCACAGTTCTGCATGTCCCCGCGGAGGTAGGGAGTCCGTTAGTCTGGTTCCCTGACGAGGAGGGGGGAGAGATTTCTGAGGAGGACGACGAGCCACTGTGGCCACTGGACCTGAGCCTGGCGGATGCCACGTTCCGGGTGTCCGTGCACGAGCCCGAGGATGGTGAGGAGGAACCAGACAGGAGGGGTAGGCGCCCCACACACAGACGTCGGGCCCCGGTCAGGACGTGCTGTGCGGACGACAGCGAGCCAGTAGAGTTCATCCCTGTCCCCATAATGAAGACTAGTTTCCCGACCACCCAACCGGACACGAGTGAGCCTACCACACTTTGCCCAGTAGAGACACACACCAACACCATCCCCACCACACGACCACAGAGGGCCCGCCGACCCCTGGCCTACCTGGCGGAGTACAAGTGGTCCAGGTCCCCGTCGAGCTACTCCACCCGGGCGCAGCCCGTAGGGGGCGTTCCAGTGGCGCCAACACAAGTGGCCGGACCCATATCATCCCCCCAATCCACGTCATCCATTCCACCACCACGCCAAACCCCGACTCCACTGACCCCTCCACCCACATGTCACCATATTGTGCTAGGAGAGGCGCACGTCGCCGCCCAGTCCCAGGGGGATAACGGACACAGGTCAGGGCATACCCCCTTGTCATTCATCGAGTGGGAGAAGCATTCAGGGCAGAATCACTACATCACAACACACCACCACGCCCAGGGCCGGTGCAAGGTAAATTGGCGCCCTAGGCGAAAATCCTTAATGTCCCCATCCCCCTGGCCGGACACCCCAAAAAAAATTTTCCTTGCCTCAAAATACATCACGTAAGCCTAAGATTTTGTCTACAATCAAATGTAAGCAGGCTTTTGTTTTTTTTTACTTTTTTACTTATTACAAATCATAAACAGGTCACCGTGGACTTTAAATAATTACTTATATCAATATAAACATTCCAAACTGTTACAAAAATCTATTTTCACCTAGTTTCAATAATCGTTAATAATATTATATCAGCTGTTATGTGTCGTGCTGCGCCGCCCCCAGCTACTTGGCGCCCTTGGCGGTTGCCTAGTTCACCTATATGGACGCGCCAGCCCTGACCACGCCACCGCTTAGTGTAGGGCTCGCAGTGCGGCGGACGTCAATGAAGTGCTCAGCGTGTGAAGCGAGGCGTTGATGCACATAGCGGTCTCAGAGATCCCGCATTTGACGCCGACCGCCAATGCTCCTCTATGTCGCATAGACCGCTAAGCCTCATCAACATCTCGTAAAGGCGTGTGCACCGAACGCTCTTGTGCGCGCAACAAAGTGTAGTTCGGGCAGCGAGGCGAACGTCAGGCAACGAGTGCTACGTCGGCGGAAGGATCCGGCCGGGTGTGGCATCTCCCTCCGCCGAACTACACCAAATGCAATTATTTATATTTTTCCAAAGGTTTTTATTAGACATTATTTTCATCATTTAATATTTCAGTCCTTTCACTGTGCGCCTTGTCCCGAACCTGGCCGGTTCAGTTTCCTGCGAAAATCACACGTTTCCGTGGGAGTGTTGGCGGGGGGAGGGGGGTCGCACGCGGTGAGAGAGTCAGTGTCCTTCAGGAGATTGTATAGGCCGGCAGCCTTCGCGCAACGCGGAACCATCAACTCTTGCTTTCACCAACATGTAGCTTCAATAGTTATATTCTTTTCTTAATCTTTTACGTACAGTTCCGTGGTCGGCCTCAATTTACCATGGGGTATTTCACTTAAATAAATCAGTGCTCCAAGATGAGTGTTCAGCATATTATGTAAGTACTGTGGGAAGTCTACGAGACGTTACATCGGCGCTTCAAGCAACAACCTAGCTTACCGGCTAATTAGTTTCAGCCCGCACGGGGCAGCCAGTAGGCGACACGTACCACGAAACTTATAAACGAGTCAGTCTCTGGGACACGTCTAGGTGTCACGTAGAGTCGCCGGAGATACGGGCCTACGTGTCATTAGCCCAGTGTAATACGTATTGTGTAATAGTTAGTGTTTTATTTGTCAAGGTATAATTTGTCATGTTAGAGCTTATTTTGTAACCGCCGCATCATGTGCAAGAGTACATCCTTCACGTGCAGTAAAATCGTGAGCCGCCACTGAGGAAGTGGGCTGCGCGTGTGACTATTCGATTCGGGACAACCGTTACGGCCAGAACGGGCAGCAGTATGTATAGGGCTGTGCCGTAATAAATTAATCAGGCGTAAACCAGTAACTTTGTGTTCTTCTTCAGGCGTCCCGAGTGGCCATAACAGCTACTGCGTTAACCCCTACCTCTAGCCACAGGCCGAACCCTCCCTGAGATCACGAACCATATAAAATTCACGTACAAATCAAAGGAGGTAGAGGGGACAGCATCAAAACCTAACCTTACTAAATAACTGTGTATTCTTATGTGAACTTGTGTGGACCAAACATTTAAATAGGATTGGTAAATGATTTGCAAAAAAATTAAAGCTTAAAATTTAAGGTAGGATGATAAGTGGCTTCTTGGAAGTAAGTCTAATGTAGGCTAATAACTTGAGTAAGAGGTTTGTTGGGTTAAATCAGATACATTAATAATATGTATTTAAACATATTTACATAGTTCTTAAAGTATTGTATTTAATTTGGTTTCTCATTCGGAATCTCTGTGTGCATCTCGCCATGTGTTTTTTTAACCGGGAGCCTAATCACCTCTTCTTAGTTCTTCGCCTCGCATTGCAATGAAAATGGGTAGGCACCATGCTTGAGGGACCAGCTGACTCTGGCTTGTTTTTTTCAAGTAATTCACTGATGCCTGCCTCGATGTTTCGGACCAGGAGCTAATGCCATCATAAATATATAAACTACCATTTATCGAGGAGAGTGAGCGCTGCATTAAAGCTGGACATGACTAGTGGCTGATGTGTAAGTACTGTTTGCCCACATTCCTTATCTTGTCCCAGTGAGAGTCCACAGAGTTTCTAGACTAGCTAAGGGCGTACCCAATGGGCCTGTAACACTTTCAGTAAGAGTTCAGGCTTGGCTGCACAGCATAGTTCTCCAGCGGAGGTGACGTTCCTCGGTAAGCCACACATGCTGAACAATCAACGGCTTACCTCCATGTGGGAGGGTACTCGCTCTTACTGAGAGATTGGCGCCGGGCAGCATGTTATCATGACGCTACTGAGAGATGTCTGCCACATCTCTGCATTAGATCGGCCCGCGCCAGTATTATAAAGCTTTAATATAAACTGGATACTTGATAAGGAACATTGTTCAACTAATTTTTAAAAAATAAGCACTTAGGGCGCGGTTACACGGGAGTCTGAACTACTTCAGGTGAACATGTTCAGCTGTTGAGTGCGGTTACACACAGTCTGAACATGTTTCGTTCGAGGCAATTTCTCATTTAACTTAAACAGGTTGGCTAAGTAGTTCAGATCGACATATCTTCTACATTAGCCTCTGATTGGCTGGTTAGAATATAAACAGTCTTTTGCAGAAATTCTAGATGGAAAGTGTTTCTGGCACAAGTTCGAGTAATATTTTACCGAATGCAACAAAAAAAAAAACCAACAGATAATTACATATATCTTTTAATTTATCCTGACCTTAATTTTCTTAAAACTGAGATAGGTACTCTCGCTCAAAAAATAATAAAAAATAAGTTTAAAAATTTTACTGTGCATGTTTGAATTCCCGATTTGTAAAAAAATATTGAGCAATATGTAAACACATTTCATTTCTGCTGATACTGCTGTATAAACAAGTGAGAAAATCCCGCGTTTTCTGGATGCAATTAAAAAATAGAGATCAACAACACAGTCATTCGTTGACAGTAGACAATCGGTTTTAGAGCTAAACACACTTTTCAGCAACTACCGTGTAACCGCACACTTTCGCGTTTGTAAACGTTTACTTAAACATGTTCATCTGAAGTAGTTCAGGGTCCCGTGTAACCGCGCCCTTAGGTGATGGTGTTTCTTAACCGACTGGTTTTGTTTTTATAACTATGTGTTAAACATGCCGCATTTTGAATATTAAACGACATAATTATGGCTTAAATCTGCTGAAACAAAGGTGGTGTCTATTTTTTAATTTCTATCCCAAATTTACTTAATATATATCGTGTTCATAAAGTATACTGCTGGCTGTGCATTGAAATAGGAAGGCTCTCAGACAATAACATTTTTTTATAGGTTTTATTTTGTAAACAGTGGTCTATGGTGGTTCCGTTAGTGTTTGCAGCGAATGTAGATGAGTTTGTGGGCGATTGTGGAAATATTGTTTACTTAAATAAAATTCACGATGGATCAAATGCTTCCGAGTCCTGGTTTCAGCATCCCGAGCTTAGGAACTCCTCACTATCAACCTGAAGAAGATCAGCAGATTCTCCCTCATGCCCAGCAACAGCAGCAACAGCAACAGCAGACGCAGCAACAGCAACCGCACCACCAACAGCCGCAGCCGCCTCCGCCGCCTTTGCACCAGTTGCTGGCCTCGCCGCAGAAAACGATGCACACGTATTCCCCAGGCTTCACCACTCCCCACAGTTTGATGCAGCCTCAGACACCTGTGAGTGAGGGCAGCATTGCAGGCTGTTTCGAACTAAATCTGTGTTCCACTTCATCTCCTAATGGCACTCACATGCACGGGCGTAGCCTAGGGGGGGGGGGGGGGGGGGGGTTGTGGTTCAAACCCCCCCCCCCCTTAGCACCAAATCTTTAATTAATTTCTTATTCATCACTCAAACAAATTTCATATTAAAATTAATAAAATTTTTACTATTACAATATTTAAATTTAAGCACCGAAAACTGCTAAAATAGCACTATTTTACACCTTAAATTCCAAATTTTCCCAGGGGAGGACCCCCGGACACCCAGCTTTAATATTTGGGGGGGGGGGGGGGGGGAAGGCGGCATGCTTTTTAACACCCCCCATACACAAATCCTGGCTACGCCACTGCTCACATGGCTTTGGGTCCATGAAAACTACTAGGAACTGAGCTGATGTTAGCTCTATCCGCCGGCTCTATGCGGTCGTTCGAGATAGTTTTGATAGTACACACATGTATGAAGGCTGCTATGTAACTGTTATATTGGAGAAAGTTCGCAAAGTAGATAAAAAAAAAAGTTTTGTGACGGAGACCATGATAATTACACATTCGAGGCTATTAGATTGTAAGATGGTTCGCACTCCAAATTTAATTTATTTTTTTTGGTAGTAAACACATGTATAAAGGTCACTATGTAACTGGTATATTGGAGAAAGTTCGGAAAGTGGGTTTATAAAATAAGTTTTGTGACAAGAGACCATGAAATTCACCCATTCTAGGCTATTAGAGCCCCTGGTTAAACCTATACAATGGTTCACACTGTAAAATTTAATTTATTTTTTGATAGTACACAATTGTATGAAGGTCGCTGTGTAACTGCTATATTGAAGAAATTTCGCATAGTGGGTTTAAAAAATAAAAACTCTGGTGGAAATTGCCGCAGTTGCGTTGAATTTCTTAGGCTGTTGTCTGAAGCTCTCTGGCCCGTGCGGCAGGATAGAGCCAACTTCAGCTCAGTTGCTAGGAAGCTGTGACATAGGAACATA
Source organism: Bacillus rossius redtenbacheri (assembly GCF_032445375.1). NCBI lineage: Eukaryota > Metazoa > Arthropoda > Insecta > Phasmatodea > Bacillidae > Bacillus > Bacillus rossius. The sequence goes on along the minus strand of NC_086340.1, from coordinate 27,783,477 downwards.
GCACTTCTAGCCTTGGCCATGTGCAATATCCCTGTTCGTATTATCATTTAGTAATTTCTTAAAGTATGTGCTCTTTTATGAAAATAAAATTTTGAAAATTATATTTTTTTCTGGTTCCACCTGTTCAAAATACCTTGCTTAAATATTTCAAAATATTGATTTCAACTTGTAATTTTTTTGTCCATAAAATTGTCACTAATGTTCCACAGTATTGGATTAATTGCCTGAGGGAAAGTTACAAATCCAAATTAGATAGGATGGTTTTTAAGCCATTAAAATTAGTTATAATTTATTTTGACTCCAACGAACCTTTGCTTATAACGGTAAGGATAATGTTTGGCTGCTTTAGGTATTTTATCCATTGTTGTTAAATAGTACCTATGAGTTTTTTTCCTTCAGAATGAGTACAACTTTAAATAAGTGATGTTTGTTTGAGTTATCCACTTTTAAAAAGCTCATAAAATGTATTAATACATGCCGTGCACCTTTACAGCCTTTATTACGAAGAGAGTGTGAACTCATACTTGTGTTTCCCCCCCCCCCCCCTCCCCCTTGTCTTTAAACTCCATCCATCTTTTGCTAAGTTTCTCTGTTGAAGTACACATTTTTACAAGAAAATATTTTTTAAGCACATTTACAATTTGTTTTCGCAGTTAAGCAAAAAAATCCTTCAAATCAAGTGAGATGGCCAGTTTTAAAAGAAATTTGATGTTTCATATAACATTTACTTTCTGTCTCTCAAAATGGTCAGTACTGGCCATGTTCATTCTCCTCTCAAGAGCATTTTATGCTGTTTGTTTTACCATTCGTTCCATTTTTTTAGGATCTGTAAAGGTAAAAAAAAGGGGGGGTGGAGATACATTCCCATCTTCCTCCCTGCGTATGCCCCTGTCATATCTCAAAACCTTATAACTGAACATCTACGAATCCATGCGAAGCATGTGCATTGACAATGGTTTCTTTTTTCCAGAGATAAAATCTAGTCACCGCTTAGTGCTGCTTATTACTAAGAGACATTATTATGTAGTGAGTTGCGATAAAACCGAAATAACACTGACAAAGCATGTCAGAATATTGCATATCACCGAAATGCAAGTTAATACACATATAGACCCGAAAGAATTTTGTATCACTATCTTGGAATTAAGTTGCATTTAACCAAAACGTAATTCAAATAGTGAATCAAGTAATATTTTAATGTTCGAAATTCAAGGAACGTCATTTCCGGACAAAAAATTGAACCAAAGTGCATGATCAGAAAAATTAATTTAATTTGTTTTATCGCGCATCTCTTATAAATCACTTTTAGATCACAAATGCTCGCTAATTTATTTTTATTATTCTAACTATCGGTTTTAGACTAAATATTACAAATTATTTTATCATAAAAATGCAGCGTATGAATTATGCCATTATTTCGGTGGAGTAAGTATTACATTACAGCTTTTATAAAATTAAAAACAATAACAGTAAAACAGAAATCCTCTTGTTTTAAAAACTAAACTGAACTAAAAATAAAACCAAAAAATCTTGTCTCTGCTTATTAGGTACACACACCACGAAAAGACTGCGCACATGCTTTCTTCATTGTGCGTAAAAGACATCTAGGCAATTGTTTTGTGCACTGGTATTCCCCTTCACGCTTTATCGTTTCTGTTTAAATACTAGCAAGTAAAAAAATAAGTACCTATAGCTTCCGGTGGGTGGACCCCTCGGCCGTTGGATTGACGTAATATCACTCGGAGGCAGGGTGTCCACAGTTAGTACTTTCGTACTAGATCTAGTACTTTAAAAACTTTTTTAGTTGTCAAGTACAGATCTAGTACATTTTTCTTTAATATAATAATATTATAATAACTCCAATATGTTTTATTATTAAGCGTAATTATTGTTAAAAAAAACTATGGAATGTATGTGTTTTTGTGGTGTGATATATAAGTTCAAGCATTGCAATGTCATAATAACTTCCTAAATTGTTAAAAAAATAACAAATTATAATTTAGTCCTCTTTTTTTTTCTTCAAATCTAGTACTTTTTTCTCGCCTAAGTTGGTACGAAATATTTTTTCCTTGTGGACACCCTGCTCGGAGGAGGAGCCGGCGGGAAGCCAGAGTGAGCATGTGTTCCTTCTGTCTGTGACTGCGCTCGTGCTGTTTGCCAGCAAAACATGATGTCGCCCATGGCTGCCCCCTCCAGCCAGCTGATGCAGTCGGCGAGCCTCGGTCCGGCCACGCCCGCGCCCATGACGCCCTCGTCCACCGACCCCGGCATCGTCCCCACGCTGCAGTGAGTGGCTGTCCGTCACTATCACGTTACGCCATTCCTGGTTCTCACTGCACGTCATGAGGCAAACCTGAAGAACGGACAAAGAAATAAGACTGTTAAACTTTAGTTTTGGAAATTTAATTTTAATTTTGAACCGTATATTAAGATTTGAAATTAATTTCTCTAAAGATTAATTAATTAAAATTTAATTAATCTCTGTCAAGGTTCATCGACATCATACAATAATTAGCACAATTGCACTGGCGTTATGTTAGCCATTGCGTTACTGTTTAGACGGCACAGAAAAATTCATGGATGGAATTAATCAGAAATATGTCACAGCGTAGTTGGACACAGTGGGCTGACGACGAGACAACGGCAATGACAACGGTGAATACAGACGAACAACAACCTTGGACAATGCAGCGTGACGCGTAGATGAACGTCGTCTGATCTGGCTAGTTTTCCATGTGTCTGTGTATTCTTTTTTTTCGTTGTTCATTCTTCCGGTTTTCTGTATGACGTAAAGAGTAAATCATCGACGGTGTCTGTCCGAAATAATGTTTTAAGTAAACCTGGAGTTGGCAGAGAATATTATTTTAATTTCTGGAAAAATCAGGCATTAGACATGTTAGGTCAGGGAATTTTGATGAAATGGTTGTCAAATTTCTGATCTGGCATCGCTAACCCATTTGTTGTGCCATGCACATTGTAGGGTAGACCGGGGGAAATCGGGTCAATTTTTTGAAATTCCTGAATAAGTATAAAACCAATATTAATTTACCATAAAAAATCTACAGTAATATCAGTCATACATTTATGTACATATTTACATACAAACATTAGCCAATCTTCCTTACGAATTGACATTAAACTTGATAAAAGGAAAATGAAATGTTTTGACCCGATTTGGACAGAAGTGGGGTAAATCGGATCACAAGTGGGGCAAATCGGGTCAACAGATTTTCTTTACTGTTTTGACAGACACATTCCGCATACAAACTGTTTACACTGAAAAGCATTGACACAGCGCTCATGGTACCACATTTTGCAAGACTGGCACTGAATCCAGTCTCCAGCAGTGCAGCTTCTGATGTCTTTGTATGCAATTTTGCACATGTTGCAGAGAAAATCTTCCTCATCATCCTGGCCTTCTTCCAAAATTTCCAACTCGGATGTGTTTTTAGTTTTTGTTCGCTTCTTCGTCTTCAGAGGTTCAATTTTGCTTTGCTTTGAACTTAATTTAACACCTGCTTCTTGCTTTTCAATTTCCTGGATTCCAACAATGTGTGATTTTCTTTTGACAGTAGCCTTAGAGAAGCAACAGTTTTTCTCTCTTTGGTTTTAATTTTTCCGGTGTTGGTAACAGGCATCTCACTTCTTCTGTGGTGCTCCTTCCACTTACATATTTGGCAGTGAACTCGTAATTCTATATTTACATGGATAATATTTTCATTATTTTAACATTTCCTAAACTTCAATATTATTATAAGTACTTACAAATTTCAACTAAAGTTGAAGTCATGTGCCTTAAATTCATTTTTTCCACTTATTTAGAATAGGTCTTAACTTAAAAATTGAGAAGGAAGAATAAAGTGCTTCACAATATATAGCAAATATATGAAGCGACCCGATTTCCCCACTGTATGCAGTGACTCGTTTTACCCCAACGGCAGCGACCCGAGTTACCCCATTTCGCACTTTAAAAAAAAGAAAAATATTATAAATTCTGTCAAACATATAGAGCTTCAGTAATGCAGAAGAATGTTAATTGGGTACATATTTTCGTACTCCATTACTTAAACTACAATACTATTACGAAATGCGAACGTAAAGGCTTATTTGAAACAAAATAAAACTTACATTGTTAAGAATTTTCCACTTCAGGACAACACAGGTTCGGGTTCATGTCGCACAGACTACCAGAATGTTGTTACAGACGATGTTCGCCTTGTAGTGGACGGTCGTATAGACAGATAGCAGCACTCTTTGGTAGGTTCCGTAGACTCCAGTTCATTTTTTCACCACAAGACAGCAGATCTTGTTACGATGACCCGGTTTACCCCGTGACCCGATTTCCCCCGGTCTACCCTATTTGGGTTCAGTCTATTTAGCAATGCAGGTGTGCCGAGTGTGTTTAAGCAGAGTTGTATTTTTTTGGTATGTGAAGCTGAATTCCATCTGTGATGGAGCCTTGGAGTGTATTTTAAATATGAACACTTTGTGCATAGTTTCCAAGCTTTTTGTTACTTTGTGGATAGTTTTATCACAACTTTTAGGAATTTGGAAGTATGCTATGACAATGGCAGTGTTAGGAATGAGCACAAAAAAAATTAGTGGTTGTTTTCTATGGAAATATTGCAGGTTTTTGGTCAGTCAAAAATTATAAATTAGGAGAATTCAGATAAAAAGTAAAGGAATTCTGTTTGTTTTTTTTCCTGTGTAATGGTAAAGGACTACCTACATTATTTATCCCCACAGAAGTTGTCAAAGAAATGTTTTAGTTTGTCACTAGCTACAGGGTTCTGAGAATGTTTGTTTATCACGTCAAGGAATATTTGTGACAAATGAGTTGTTAATATCCTGAACATATAAACATGCTTTTTTTTATTAAAATATTAAAAAAATTAATGTTTTTAATTTTTATTCAGAAACTTATGTTGTTTTGTTACTCATATATAATTTTGTCGTTCCTGACACTCGGGATGTAGATTCAAATTTGAGGAGATTTGGATGTGAGAAAAAGTAAATTCGACCCACCACTGCTTATGATTAATATTTTTGTAATTTTGATGCAGGAACATAGTGTCCACAGTGAACCTGGGATGCAAGCTTGATCTGAAGAAGATAGCCCTCCACGCTCGTAACGCCGAGTATAACCCGAAGCGATTCGCTGCCGTGATCATGCGGATCCGAGAGCCGAGAACCACCGCGCTTATCTTCAGCTCTGGCAAAATGGTGTGCACGGGGGCGAAGAGCGAAGAAGACTCGAGACTTGCGGCGCGCAAGTATGCGAGGATCATACAGAAACTGGGATTCACCGTGAGTGTTCGACTAACTTTCATATAATTAATTAGGCACTGCAGAATATTTCATGGTTAAAGGAACAGGTTGCTTTTAAGTCCATTTTTAATTTATAACTAAAGACAAGAGTTTATAGTTTTATTTTTAGGCCAGTTAAGTTTTTAAAACAGGATATTTTGATGTTAATTTTTTTTTTTTTAAATTTTTTTTGTGAACTGTGGTTATTCACAAAGATAGCACCATTTTTAACAAATGTGACTCTTTTTGTTTGATGATCGTTACTTTACTAAAACAGTGTCATTTTGACTGATACATGATGCACTTTTACAATATAATAATGTGTGATACGCATGCCGTAATGTAAAAATTAGTTGCTAATACATGTTGCAATATAAAAAGAAATAACAAAATTTTTTTCCAAATCTATTTAGTACATACATTTTGGTTCTAACTCCATGCTAAATGATTTACATTATTTGAATTTATGTATTAATTAAGATTACATTTTTGTAATGTTATTTTTCATTTATTATGCTGATTAATTTCATGATTTTTGTGGTATTTCAGTTCTATATGGTATGTTAACATGCTTTTCCGTGTTATTTCGTCCTTATCGCAATTCACCTTATAATCTTGTTCCTATTTATAACATTGCCAAATTTTTCTACCATTTCCATTTTTTGTTTTCAGTTTTACTAAATTATAAATATTGTTTATTCTTGGAGCATACCCATGATGATCGCCACGAGAGCATGGAGGAAAGAGTAGGTAGGTAAACATTTAAACTGGCATGAAAAACTGGACTCGGATTCGAATCATGGTCCGACCGTCCTAATTTTGATTTATGGTTTCCTGAGATCACCCCAGACATATTTTATTCTTCAATATTGTTACGATTTACCGGGTTCGTAAAGGATAGCCCAATTAAAGATTTTATTACACTACAGTTTTATTGATGGCCACTACTTATGTCACTTACAAATAATCTTCTAAAATGGCAAATAATCAATTGCACTTAAAAATAATGTTGCTTCCCCAGTCACTCGTTTCTTACAATCCACACACCTCGCTGGGCCGCACCTCTGGCGCAACTCTCGCCGCAGCACCCCTCGTGGATCTCCGCCGCCGCACTCCGCCACCGCCGCCCGCAACACTATCGCCCGGAACTGAACTCTTTGCCCTGAACCTTCGTCCAGGGACTTAGTGCCGCGGGTGCGGCAGAGTGGCTATCGCCCCGGAAACTCCGCCGCGCGAAAGCTCCCACCTGGCCTCTCTTTTCAACTCTCTCCTGAGGCCGGCATCCCCCGGCTTTTATATCAGCCCAGGCGCTTTCCAGAAATCATGAGCGCGGCCGGGGCCAGTCGTGTCTTTCCGCGCCGACCCGATGGCAGAAATCTCTCGAAACACGTGTCGGCGGCTCGCGTAACTCCGCAGCTGTCAGGTTTCGGATGTCAAACTAACGGCGCCACGCGGGGAGCTGAGGGCTAGAGGGAGGGGAAGCGGCGACCCAGGTACGCGCGAAACGTCTCATGTTGCGCGGCCACATGTGATGTCAGCCAGCTGTGCACCTGCATGTGTCGTGGCCTTGCTCATGTTCGTAACAGTAATCTTGTTCTGTTTAGTTGTGGGTTATCAACCTCGCTGCTGACAAAATTTAAGTAAAAGTAAAAAAATAATAATAAAATAAAGCTGGTGTTTGTTTGTGCGAGGGAAACATTGTTGGCATACCTGATTGGGAGTTGTGGGGTATGGTGCGTGTCATTTTTGTCCCTTCCTGAAGCTCGAGTGAGGAAACGTTGTTCCGTGTCTGTTGTAGCCAGTCAGAAGTGCCGCGGCAGCCCAAGCCCACAGCTTGCTTTCAAGCGTAAATGCAGCGTGATTTGGCGCATTTGTTTCTTTGGAGTTGACGTTGTAATCAAGTTTTGCCAATCATATGTCTAGCCGCTGTTCTGAAATGTTTGGTCTCTGATTTTAATTTACATCATAGTAATGACGTTGTGGTACAAGTTTTTCAGTATACTCAGTAGCTACTAGCTATAAAAAGTGTTGGCAGTACTTCATTCTGTCACTAAACACCCAGTATCAACAAAACAGAATTTAGCTAATACTGGCAGATAATTTAAAGTCTGATGACTTTACATCACACTTGAATTTGAAAACAAAAATTCACAGCCTTGTAATTTATTACTTGTATTCTTAAAACTGGGCCATGATAGCCAGTAATGATAAAAAATGTTAATTTTTATTTATTTCTTATCAGCTCACAAACAGTTATAAGAAAATATGGACCAATCAGATCCTCTGTACCATCAAATATTTAATATTGGAAAGATTTCATATTCAAGTTGCTCTCTAACGGCTGAAGTTAGGATGGATTGTTCACTGAGGGTGCCACCACATAGGTTCTTGGTCATAGGGACCCAGCTTCTCCCATATCAGGGTCGTGATGTTGCCAACATGAACCAAGATTCGTACCCCGAATTCAGATTAACCATACAGGAATACGTCTGCTCGGAGCTGCAGACATGCTGTGTCATGTTAAGGTAGACAACTAAGTACATAGGCTATTGCAGGTGGTCTACGAACCTCAGTCTGCACTGTATTCCATCACGTAGTGGACAATATGTATTATATGATGACAAATCTGTGGAAATAGTGTTATAATTATAATGTGTATTTGTGAACAATGACCTGTCATGAAAAAAGTGTTAAATAATATTTCATGTTTATTAATAGGAAATAAATAATGGCTGTTAGCTGTTACTATTATTTATAGCACAATGAACACTATTACTTATGTTATTAAAAAAACTATTATCTTAGGTACTGAATAAAATATAACTTGTTGAAATTGTGCAGGAATTGAATGTAAAAGGTTGATCTGAAATAATTACAATTGCCAAAAGAATCCATGTAACAGTGAATTTATGATTATGATCTTATGAGTTAGTAGCAATCTTTATTCAACCCAGCCATGTACCTTAGTACAACAGCTGATATGAGTCCTGTAGGTTTCAAGAATAAAAATTTAAAAAAATTAATATAAATGTTAAAAATCGTTAAAGACACATTACACCGATCGTTCTAACATCAATCATTCCGGCGGCTCACTGTCATAGAACCGAGAAGGTATTCATACAGGACCACAGGATGCTTCGTCTCAGCATACAGGAATGTGAGGCTAATGACATTAACTGTTCTACCGACGTTCCGGAGCGATGGTCAGAAGACTGCACCTCCTTCAGTAGCTGAAAAGTTTATTGATGAATCAATCTCACCAATGAAAACTATAGGTCAGATTTGATGACTGGATAAGGCAGAAATGGGGTTACCTATGGCTCTGTGCCGATGTGTAGTCAGCGTACGACCGGCGTAAAGGTTCAGCGGATATCGTCAAACTCCCTAACTTCACAATATTTGCTGGAGCTAAATCAACACCACAAGCTACATGTTGGAGAAGCTGGTAAATCTTCTTGATCCCTGTGCAGGGTCTCGAAGGGCTGGAGACCGCCCCTCGCACAGAAGCTGTCTTGCCTTGCTGACAGCTAGAGCTCCTCTCCTTCTCATTGGAAGGATATTCCAGATTCATCCTGCTAAGCTACAGAGAAGGACTGATGCAAAGAGGATATTTTTCAACCACTATTTTTACTTGGAAGCTATTGCAAAGAGTAAAATCATCTATGAATATTTATCTCGTGCAGTCACACACTAAAAAGGAATGAAACTGATGAAAAATTATAGCTTGACTATATAATTCCTTTCAGAACAACGATGAAACTGTAAGAAAACTAGCTACAGTATAGCTGGGATACAACACATTTACATATAATAGAACAAAATTAAACTTTAGCACAATAATAAATATAAGATGTAAATTAATCAAACAAATAAAATCAATCATGTAAGCATTTTCAATCCTTAAAACGTGGACGTTCATATAAAAGAAACAATTACTTTTAACACAGCTTGCAATCCTCTACATCACTTAACACTGTTAATAAAATTCGGTGGCTCGAATTTGTATAATGTGCGGTTCAGGGCACCACGTGTACTGGACTAAAGTTAGAGTTTGTATTACATGGCAAAATATACAACAAGTGAATTAAACAAATACATTAGGTTAAACAGTCATCTGCTAGAGGTCAAAAGAAAAAAATATTTATATTTAAAGTAACAGCTGGGCATCAATTAGAGAAAAGCTGGGACAGTGGTGGTGACAGACTGCCAAAACCAAGGGTGCTGTGCTGGTATGCGGCCCACATGAACTTAAATATAATAAATATAAACTAAGAACATAATCATTACGAATCGTCGCCTCCTGTGCTTGTCTGCCATGAACTGTGCTCCATTGTTTCATTGTTTACGTTTTGAGAGCATCCTACTGACATAGTACTCCATGGACCAAGTTTCAAATAACAGGAAGTGGGGTTACACACCTGTAATAAGTAAGCCATGGGAACTATTTTCATATTAATTATTAATAGCATTTTTATTAAAAATTTTATAATACATATAACATATATCATTAATTACTCCGTGTGTTATGGTGTATGCACCAGTATGTAACTTTTATTTTGACTTGTTTATTGTGATTGTTATGTTACGCACTTAGGCGTCAAATCTGGACTAATCCCAGCTAGGCATCGGTACGCCGGTGCCGTTGTATAGACAGATACCGTTTCTTCGGGGAGTTCACGGACTGAACCTGCGACACTCAGCGGTATATTTGGGTGCCAATTCGGACTTTGTGAACGTAGAAATTTTAAAATAGGAAATTGTTTTGTTGTGGGCCTAGAAACGTGCAGCATCTTATAGCCAAAAATTCAATACAGGATAGGCTGGGCTGCGTTGTAGGACTGTGCGTGTGTGAGTGCGACGCAACAATAGCCGTAAGTAAGTTGCCTCACCGGCCGTCCTACTGGTGTTCCCTATGCTGGCAGCTGTTTCTACCACGGATCACCGCAGGTAACAATTCCTTGTTACGCCATTGGAGGTCATATACTATATAAACGCAACCATCTAATTTTCCCTAATGACTTTCTGTGTCCAAGTGACATTTTGTAAACAAGCTATTGTTCACCAACATTGCGAATATCAGTCCAGTTTGGCCCAATAGTCCTTTGAATAGATTTTGTGCCTACCATTGGGTTACTGCTAGCTGGCAAAATTTATATCAAAAATAGAACCCTGAGAAACTATTGTAACGTGAAGAAGGTTTTGTGATAATACTGTTTTTGTGAGAGTGACTGAATTAACTTCCAGTTTTAATATGCATTCGTCTGCCACAGATTACTTGTCCTTGTTTTATTGAAGGACTGAACTATAGTGTTTCGTTTACAGCCTGAGCAAACGTTGTTTACACTGTTAGCTGTCAACTATACATTGTTATTATTTCATCAGTCATAGGTTTTGCAAGCTACCTTGATAGTTTTGGTGTTTGTTTACGTTGAAAAACATATAATTCTGGAGCCATATAAAAAATCTATTAAAAAACATCAGTATTTTGTTCATTGTAGATAAGCATCCCAGTCTCACGCTTAAGGTTTCATCACAAACCATTGGCAATTGTGTGTTGTTTATGTTGATTATTATTGTGATTGCAGTACTTGTGTTTCACATGGCTGAAGTGACTGCTGGATCAGAATCCAGTACACTGCCAATCGAATACCACAACACAAACAGCAGTATACACAACACTACCACGACTGTGTTGTGCAACACAGCACCCACACTGCAGCGGAATATATCACTGAGTGACAGGCTGCATTCGCAACCATACATAACATAATAACATGCTACTACTACCTCTACTACAGTGCCATAGAGGCAATTAGTCTCTCTCACATCTGGCTAACGGTTGTTATATGCATTTAAAAGGATGCCACCAGGGAAAAGAAATAAACACATACATACCCTTATTTAAATCAGCCGATAGACTGCAGACAGTAACGTAAGTGAAAATTATATTTCAAATAAACTAAATATTTCAATTTGTCCAGCTTTGGTATTGTTCTGCAGGGTTTGGGGTTGTTCGGGTCACTGAAGGTTTATTACAATACTTTTATAAGATGTAACTCGATCTGCTAAACATAAGACACTTTGGGGCTGGAAAAGCAAGTATGTATACAATGAATCACGTAGGCATCATTAAGGTAGCAAGGCACTGATGCTACATCTGCAGGTGCAGTATTTACGTACACATGAGACGACTGTAGCACTTTGAAAGAGGGAGGGGGTCTATGGATCACATCGGGCTTAGGAGGGGTGTAGCTCCGGTCGATGTCAATGCAAAGATTAGAAGAAAGATATTAGAGGAATTGAATCAGGAATTCAAACACTTTCTACCTGTGTAGTTCTGATAATCTGTGCACTTTGCAGGTGCCGGATTACAGAACATGCCAAATAATCAGGCAGATATCCCGCGGTTGCTAAATGTTAAGTTGTAGAGCAAACACATCTGTAAGATGGTGTTTGGCAGAAAATATTGTTTAACAGGAGCATAAGGATAAATATTTCACCACAAATACAGGCCAAAATAAAATTTGTTGTAAACTACTGTTGAGTTCTACTGAAGAAACCGAATTATACCATTCACTTCCCAAAATTGCTGAAAAGCACAGAACAGTGCCAAACGCTACTGACTGATCCCAGACCTTACAGGACGCTTCTGACTGCTACTTATGGAATACTATGCAGTTATTGACAGGAATGACCATCAAAAGTTATTTTAAAATTTTTGTATTACGTATTAAATGGTTTAGCAGCATTAAGTGGAGTGAAAAGAATTATGTTGCTTTATTTTCAGGTACTTGTTTTTGTAGAAAAAAAAATACTTTAGAGAAGTGTGCAGTTTAAATTATTAAGTCAAGGCAGCAATACGCTACCAATAAGATAAATAGTAATTTATATACGTATTTATATTTGAAAGAAAATGATTTAATACTTTAACACTGGCTAAGTTGTTTCTGGTTACCTTTTTTATTTCAGGCAAAGTTTTTGGAATTTAAAATCCAAAACATGGTTGGCAGTTGTGATGTGAAGTTTCCTATTCGACTAGAAGGATTAGTCCTGACTCACGGACAGTTCAGCAGGTACGTTGCATTGTGCAGTATTTTTTTTTAATCAATAAAATGTACAGTTTAACCTTGTATGTTCTTTATGACACTACAGTCATTTCGTAAACCCAGAAATTACTGAAAAGTTAAAAGCAAATTATTAAGTTTCACAATAATATTATAAAATTTCTTATAATGAGAAGCTCTGACTAACATTTTGGCTAACTCTCCAAAATTAAGAGTGTAAAAATAAAACTTTGTTTCAAAGTTGTGGCCGATATTCACATAAACTGCTAACTAGGATGCCCAGCTTTAGAAAAAACGGGGAAAAAAACCTGGAAATTTTAACGAATATTGAATTTGTGAAATAAATGCTGATATATTAATTTTTTTACATTTGACACATGCCCACCAACAGCCGTAGAAAGGTACAAAGGCTAACCCATTAACTGTGTCATGCATATTGCATTTGGGTAAAGTGTTTGTTCGGTACAATGTTGGTGTGTCACATATTTTTGACATTTTGTGAGCAGAGATATTATATATGACATGTAAGGTTGTATTCTGTCTGTGATGTTGCCTTGCAGTGTGGTGTAGGAAAAATCACTTTTCCATAGATTTCAAGATTTTTGTTATCAAGTAAACAGTTATGTTCTAAAATTGAAGAAACTGAGTATGTCATTACATTGACAGCTTAAAAAATAGAAAAAAAAAATTTTTTTTTATGGAAACATTTCATGTTTTTTGTCAGTGGAAAATTTACATAAGATCTGACGAAGTCAAGAGTTTAATGTTTGTTGATTTTTGTGTACAGTCTGGTAAACATATACATAGTGGCATTTACCATATTGTAAACACATTGCCGTAACACTGTCGTAATATTTTGCACACTATTTTGTGGAAGTAGGGTAAAAACACTAATCAATAAGTAAATTGACAATAAATTTTGCTTTACATATATTTATTTTCCTTGGACAACATTGGGTCTGATTAAAGTTTCGGACCTTGAAATAAAAGTTTGAGTTTAGCACAGTATCAGTCAGTGTAAATATGATTTAAGGGTTGTCTTTGTAATGGTTTGTAAGTTTTGTGTAATTTATTGTAATTTTTGCAGCTATGAACCTGAGCTGTTTCCGGGATTGATCTACAGGATGGTGAAACCTCGAATCGTGTTGCTGATTTTTGTGTCTGGGAAAGTGGTCCTAACAGGTAAATCCATTCAGTCACAAATAGTTTTCAAAGTAATTTTTAGCATACAATAAATTTATGTGTAGTTTATAATTTAAGAGTTAGGTGTTTTAAAATATGTGTAGTGCTCATTTTAATACAGGAGGTATACATACACTATACAGGTCACAGAACACATAAAAAAGAAACAAAACTGAACAACTGGTCATGGAAGACACGAAAAGGTTTCCAAATGAACAGTAGTCAAGAAACCATAATTTACAGCAGTCTTTTGCTAACTTTCATTTTGTATTTTGACGCCTCACTTGAGTTTATAGTTGTACAGTAAATATAAATAATTGGAGACTAATTATGTAAATCTTGCCAAAATTTCTCTGGAAAGACATTAGCTTTAAAACATAAAATCTGCATGTTCTTGTGAACAGTTAATTGATTTTTATTGTGTTAAATTTTCCTTATTGTGTACATAAGAAAATCGCACTGTGATATAATTAGTAAATTTAATTAAATTTTTCTGAAAAATCTTAAAATTGGTTCACCAGGTATTTGTAGACATCCTGTAAAACCGTTTTTGCATGAAAAATAGACCAAGGCAGCTATAACCACTACTGTCCATAAATGGTATTATTTGGCATATATTGCGACGTCTTAGTAATGTTTAACCTATGAATGTTTACACATTTGCAGTGTTATATTATAAGGTGAGCAAATACACATTTTACGAAGTTCTACAATTTCCTTCTTTTAATGTGAACAAAATACTAAAATAAGCGAGGAGAAGAATTGACATGTGAAAGGTTAAAATCTTAAGTTTTTGAAAGCTTGATCAACATCATGTGAAGAGTTGATTTTCAGTAGCCTACATAACTATGTTCAGTTGACCCCCCAGATGAGAAATGAAACTATCAAACAAGTCATGTGTGGTGCATTGAATGTCTCGTGATTTCTTATGCTTCATGTGCTCGTTTTAAAATGGTATCAAATCAGCGCCTGCAACTGTAAAAACCGTTATTATACCCCCATTATGATCATCACATCAATAAAACCTCCTTTTTGGTGACCGTTATGTAGTTCACAGTTACTTCATGGTGACTACATTTATTTCTTTAAAATGTCTTACTTAAGCTATGGTCACACAGGGCTCTATGCTCTCTATGTTCGCAATGCACATTCGTTACGTGAGTAAAATACAGCCAGCTGTATCTCAGGCATCACTGGCCACACAAAGCTGTGTTCTCTATGTTTGCTATGTTGGCAATGTTGCCAGATGTTTGGTTCTCAGCTATTTTTTCTAAAATGTCGCTGACTTTGTGCATGCGCAGATAAATAAAAACATCTGTTTTCGCGTGGAATTCAGCTGAATTTCTGTGTTTGCTTTAAATTAGTATCATGTCAATTGAAAAGTTTATTGTTGAAATACAAAAATATCCATGTTTATGGAATAAATCGGTAGAAGAGTACAGAAAGCAAGATATTTGAGGTAATGTCTGGGATTTTATTTGAAAGGAGGTTCACTAATGTTGTGTGTTAAGGAAATAATAATTGATGTGAATTCCCCTTGGTGTTAATTTGCCGTTTATTTCATTCATGATTATTCATTAAATTCATGAAATCGTTGTTTACTGACCTCAAGCAAATAGTGAGTCATTATTTGACTAAAATTACTTTCCTGTAATTTAGTTGTTTCTTCTCATGAGAAATAAAATATCAAAGTGAGTTGTATTTATTCTGAAGTAATCCATAAATTTGGCTTCATCCTAATGCACCTGCTTAATCAAATGATGAAATCCTCCAAATTATTTTCTTTTTGAATTGATTTCATGAACCCATTTTTTTATTTATTTTTTTATGTTTACATACTGCGAGAGCCAGCAGAATATTATCATTGTCGGAATCATCACTCGAATCCTACATCATGCATCTCTCCGACATCGCAAACCAGACTGATCTGTCTGGCCACCTGGTGCAGCGAACATAGAGAACATAGTGTAGCTTCTGTGTGGTTTCGCCTTAAGTGTGATTTTTTTTTTTACGCCACACGTGTCAAGATAATTGCCTCAGCTGTCACTACGCTAGGAGTGTGAGTGTGTCCTGTATCCGGTCGTCGTCCATCGTGTATTATCCAACAAAAAATGTTGCACATACTATATTGTTAGGCTTTAGGAGTCTTTGCTGTGCGTATGCAACCAGATGTTTTCCACGAGATCTATACAAGTTTTTTTCTCTTCACCGCCCCATTCTGATCGAACTAATCATGCCTTGTTTCTACACTCTGATCAGAAAACTGTCAACTTTAACACCTGTGCGCAGTGTTGTGATTTTGACGGACACATATTTATCCTTAAAAGTAAGCTGTCAGTTCTAATCTATTTTTAACTACCTGTCGGACTCTCTTCTCCATAAAATACTTTAGCTGATAATGTGGGTGTTAGTAATGATTCTGAATTACAGTGTTAAATCAGGCTTTACTATATTAGTCTTCTCAAAATGTATTTGGCCAGATGTAGCCAAAAACTCCACATAAATAATCCTAAAACATTACGAAAATCCTGTAGAAATTATGTCCCCGCCCGACGAAAAAATTTGTGATCCCGAAATTTTTTCAGACTCTCAAAATCCCGCACAGCTGTATTCGTAAACGACTGAATATTCTTTTTTTTTTTTAGTGTTGGTATTCAAAACTGAATCTAATACGAATACGAATAATAAACTATTATTTTGATAGTCGAAAATTTGAATATTCACACAGGCCTAGTAGTTATAGGTATATAAATCTTTAATTTTTTGTTATTATCCTTTGTCTGAAAGCATGATGGTGAATGTGATGGTAAATTACATCAATGTTGGAGTGAGAAAGAGAGACAGATGATGCTTTGTAGTACCATCAGAATTTAAAATAGACAGAGAAGGGTAGTTGTATGCAGAGTTTTTATATGTCTTGTAATTTGGGCTTTGATTGGCTGATTTTTGAAAGTTTGTCTTAAGCTTGAATGTTATTGTTTGTGGGGGACATGTGATCACCTCCCTTCTTTGTGGGTGGAGGTCTGGAGGATGTCAGGTTGGTCGTTAGTCGTTGTGTGGTCGTGGTACAGAAAGGTCACGGTCGGGCAATGTCTCGAAAAATAATATGTATCATGTAGATCTGCGGTCCGGGCAGCACCGATTTGTAAACTTTTTAGACTTTTTATTTTATATTTTTTTACTGCAGTCATCAGTGTTAAGCCCGTAATGAGACTTTAAATTTGGTTTTTAGTCGTCGTTCCAAGGACACAGTTATTGTACAGTGAATTCATGCGTAACCACGACATATAAATATCAGTATTAATCTTCATTTTATCAGACATTTTGGTACCATTTTAAAGTCGGTTGTTTTCTTAAAGCAACAAACTTTTTTTTTAATGTTTTGTGTGTAATCTGGAACAGTGTTTTGGTCGGAGGATGGCGGCCACTGTGCCATTCGTAATGGATAAATAAAAAAGTTTATATCAGTAATTAATTGTTCTTGAGAGACTTTATTTCTATCATGAATCATTCTGAGCGATGTTTTTACAAAATTTAAACAGATAATAGAATCCAACAAATTTTTCAAGTGTTTTATGTACCTATGTGGAAATCTAGACCACTTTTGCTAGTCTGTATTGTTACAAACTCAACCAAAGGTTTAGTTTGTGCGGGACTGAACATTAAAACCTAAACAGTAATAATAAATAACTCATCCTTATATTTAGTTTTTGTCCCATCTCACAGCAAACAAGAGAGTAGGAAATAAGAATGTGCATTGTGCATGTAAAGTGTAAAATGAATTGAGTTGTCTTTAGTACATGTGCAATTTTTTTTTTTCAAATTTGGGCCAATTTATTATTGGATGTTTTAAGATATATTTTTTTATTTTCTTACTACATATCTATATTACCAAAATAAAATAAGATTTGAATCGTAACTGTGTTTTGCTGAACTTAGTACTAATTAATTTTACTATTGTGTGATTAATTCACAACTTTTTTTTTATCTAGGCGCAAAAGTACGGCAAGAAATATACGAAGCATTTGAAAATATCTATCCTATTCTGAAAAGTTTCAAGAAACAATAGCAGTGGAAAACATTTGTGTTTTTTTTTAAGGCTGTGTGTAAAAGGACATGTTTCGTGTAATCTTTGGATTGACATTAATGAAACAAAGTACAAAATTGTTCATATATATACATGTGTATATGCATGTGTGGAGAAAATGACATTTTAAATATTTTCAGCAACAAAAGACTGAGGAGATGCAAATTATGTTAACTAGATGAGGGTGTATAAACTAATTAAGGTTGTAACAAAATATGTACTAATTAACTCTACTGTATAGTATGTTGTTTTACTTTGATATGCTGAACATTAGCATTTTACCAATATAATTACTGTTACTTTAAAATCACCCACTTAACTTGAAGCAATTATTTATGTTCATCTGCAAATGCAGAATTAGTTTTCATACTGTAAATATAAAAGTCTTGGGCTAAATTTTTAAAATATGCAAGGATCACAACAGCGCAACACGCAACCAAAGCAAGAAATTCACATTCGTTTATAAAACCATGGAAGTCGTGAGACATCACCAACCCTATAACTTAAAATTGTAAAACAATAGAAAATATATTTCTACTCCGGTATTCTTTCAATACTTCATATTTATCATGAAAACAAAATAAATTGTGTATCATTTAATTTAAGAGAGTTATTTTCTTTCACTATGTGAAAGTGTAACAAGTGTAAATTTTATGTATATAGTAAAAAACATTGTGATATTCTGTGCTCATTATGTCTGTGTCTTTATGGAACACTTCTCTTCAAATATGGCCATAAAAAATGCAAGCCAAAACATAATAAAGTTCAAGTTGAACAACACTTGCATTGCGTTATTGTCTCTTGCTCTTGCATATTTTATAAACTTAAAAGGCCACAATACTTAGATTTCTATATATATTTTTAAATTGGAAATGTAAGGGTTAAAACTAATGCAACATTCCGGTGTGAATGGGTGTGTAAGTCAAATTGGAATACATTCACTGTTAAGATAGATAAACAGCCAGGCAAAACTTGTGATGTCTCTTGTCACCGTGTGCCACGGGTAAACAAAACATATGATGATGCCTAACACTCTTGTACATTTATTCTTCCTTTAATCTGCTACATAACTCTTAGTCAGCATGTAACATTCCAATGTAGTGTCATCTTATGTAGGGAGGGACAAGTCCGCAAATATTTTAGTAGTGTCGATTCGAGCTAAATTCAGTAATAACACATTAAAACTTGAGCCGAGTTCTTAAAGAGTTTAGCTGAGCTCAAGTAGTTGGCTAGTTCTTTCTTTGTGATGTAGTAAGATAATTATTAGATTGGTTTATGCTGAAAGACTAAAGGTGAAAAACAATACTATGCAGAAACTTACCAATACGGATCATATTTTTAATTTATCATGCAAAATTGTTTAAAAATATTGTACTGTTTTTTCACATGGTTAGGTTAGCTTCATTTAAAAAACTTCAAAATGGTGTGGACGGTTAGTTAGGTTAGTTTGGCTACAGTAAAATTACTGTAAAATCATTTGAATAGGTAGCAAACTTAAGCTAACCTATCATCCTACTTTTTTTATAGTATATCTAATGCAGTTAACATATATTGACCAACAGTCCATACTATTTTAAAGATTTTTTAATTTAAGTAGTATAACCTTATCACTTGTTAAAACTGTAAAAGTTCTGTATCACAAATCCAAGTTTATCCCTTGATCCTGTGCTACATAATGCCTGCTGTTTTAATTATGTCAAAATATCTTTGAAATTATAAAAACAATTGTGATTTATAACAATGAATTATGATTGTAAATTTAAATATATACAAGTAGGTTAATTTCATTTTCCGATACCAGATTTCTATTGGTTGGAAATAAAGTAGGGGAAATGTGACATCATGGAAGTTACAATGCCAGTGATAAAAAATTGACTTGTGTAATGAAAGAAAATATAGTATATAAAATTGGCAACAACAAAAGACAAAACAGCACTGTAAAAAAAATTATTGCTGAGTTTTGTAATGATCATGGTACCAGAAGGAGTGCTTTTATAAGGAAATAAATATTTTTATTTTATAAAGTGAATAAATATGTACACAACAAGTCGTAAATAGATATTAAGAAATGTATTGTATATGTGTGGAAATAAGTGAAGTAGTCACTTGAGAAAAGCAAGGTTATGTTTATTTATATATAATTAATATAACAGTGCATCGTAGAGAAAGAATGTGTAGTTGTGTGATTTTAGTATTGAACAGAAAAAGACGGTTCATGTTTCGCAATATAGATTGAATTAAATGAAATGGCAATTGTTTTTGGCGTAAATTTAATATCTGCAAGAGAAATATGGAAAGTAAAAGATTATTGCCGTAAAGTCAAAAAAAGGGGAATTTTTATGGCTTTTAAAAGTTTGTGATTTGTAGTTTTGTGTGCATTTCGTTGTGTGTTAGGTTAGTTTTTCGAATAATTAAAGAGAGAAAAAAACACGAAAGTTTTGAAGTTAGGTCAGCTAATTTATATATATCTGCGCACGTATTTTTCTTTAGGTATTTCTTTCTTCCTTCCTCTTCCTTGCAATATTGATGTCATCAACAAAGCTGCGCTGAAGCAATTACAACCTGTATGTTCATACGGGGTAAGCAGTATTTCATTTAAGTAAATTATAGGTTTAGGTTTTCGTAAAGTACTTCTACGAGATCTAGGTTGTTTAACTATACAGTTTTTTATTTGGTTAAAGTGAGACATTTTGCCATCATATTTTTGTGGTATCGTGAAGTAGATTACAGCCCAGCCCAGTTGAAAGAATGAAATGTAGAGAAAATATTTTCTTTGTCTAGTGAAGCAGACTACAGTCCCACGTGGTCTAGTCTATTTTGTAATACCAGAATTCATTATTTTAAAGAGAGATGGTTTGAAATATCATTTCAGTATCATGTTTCTAGAAAATCTATTCTTGGTATCGTAAAGTTAAATCCCACCCGGTCTAGTCTATTTTTCAACACCAGCATTTTATTTCTCATATTTTAACCACTCTACCCACAACTTTTATTTTTCAATATCATAAAGTATGCTAATAAATAAGGCATGCTGTTATATTTCACGGTATTACCATAAGTTGGAACATCTACAGACATTAATTTTTCTGAAAATGAAATAATGGTATAACATAATAAACTAGAACGGGGGCAATTATAGTATACTTTACAATACCTGAAAAGTATAATAATATAAAAATGAAATGCATGAAAAATAGTGTGTTTATAGTTCCCTGCCCCAACTCCTCATATTCCCACGCATAGAGTAAATAAAGTACTAGTACAGAGTGGACACTCAATGCTATTGCAGTTCTACGTTTTTTTTATTCAGAAATGCTCTAGTTGCTATACAAAAACGCAAACTTGACAAACATTAAAATGAAGTTGCAATGGCTTAAAACCGAGATAAAATACCTTCTGGAGTAAGACTTACGTTTCAAATTATAAGTAAATTTTAATTTAAATACAACATTGTTCGTAGAAAGTACAATTTGCAGTTAATATGCTTAAAACACAAATTTGAATAGTAGGGAAATTTGTAGCTTCATCTGAATGTTGGCGAGCTTGTGACTTTTTTCGTGCATGCATTAATATTTATAAAAATATGGATTTTAATTTTTTTTTCCTTATAAGCAAATCATTTAATTAAATATCGGTAAACGTAACATAAAATGATTTAGGAGAGCAATATTTTTAAAACAATAAGTAAATTTCTTACCTTCGGGACAGTGTTTGCCTTTACCTCATTTCGGTTAAAAATGTTTTGTTTACGTATCATAACATTTGTTAAAATGCATAACATGTAACATATTTTTGGATTATATTAAATTGCTGCATTTTTTAATGTCCAAGAAACAATTTCTGTTCTAGTAGAATCACGTTGATTGAAGTTAAGGTTAGGATTTTCGTAGGTACCTACCGAATTGCATTACAAATCGCAAACAAAACTAATGCATAAAAAAACGTGCAGAAGTATTTAATCATTAACACAGGCAATGTGTATTTCTGGCAAATTTAACTGCCTAAGTTGTACAATTTTCCCACAAAAACTGAAATGAAGCTGTTACCAATGGCATCAATTCTTTATGGATTAGGTGAAAGTACAAATCATTCTCGTATCTTCACTTCTTGAAGACAGGTGTATAGCAATTGTTACGAAAAAAAAACCTTAATTTCAACATAAAAATTTAAAAGACACTTCATTTTATCGCAACCCTCACCTCGGTAATTGTTCCGTATCACGTATCCAAGTTTATCCCTTGATACTGTTGGCATGATCATGTATGATTTATCTGGTGGCACATGATGCTTGCTGTTTTAATTAATGTTAAAACAGCAAGAATCATTACCACAGGATAATGCCATTAGTATCAAGGGATAGACTTGGATACGCAATACAAAATTTATACCCACACCTCCCTCTCGACCAAAAAATAAAATTCATACAAAACATTTAGACTAATTAAAGTATATAAGTAGCAAGTTTGAGCAGAATTTGAGACTCATTGACATTTAGAACAGTACCTAGGTATTAATGTATTGTGTGCTTGTCCTCAACGTGCGACTACACACAGCCTAAAAAGAGGAAATTCTGTAGGGCATGAAAACAAAATACTCATCACTATTTTAATTACACAAAACTTTTATTTTGTATCGTTTTAATAATTTACACATACTTAGTTTCGTCAAGCGGAAACTTAAAGTAAAATTAATTATTATTATCTCTTCTCTTGTTGTACCAGTAGTTAACACAACACGTAGCCGAATCAGGCATGTTTCATAACAGTCAACAGTGATTTATGAAGTAGTTCATGAAATCATTGATATTATTTAACGAGATTACTATTTCAACATCATTGAAACAAAATTTCCTTCGAAAGTTTTTTATTAAACCTAATATTACTTAATTCAACGCCGACGCCATTAATTATGGTGTTGTTGGTTAAACAAGTGGTTCAACATGCCAACGAAAATTTGTTTATTTTCTTTTAAGTAAATATATTATTTTCATTTCAACAATACCAATTTATGCCATAAATTTGATAAAATGTTAAAACAAATGTAATATTTATTTAATCAACGTGGTATTTTGATTATAATTTTCGTTCTCAGATGTTGGATAAAACTGTATAGCAACTGGAAAAATGCGATTGCCTTGCCCTATGAAGTGTCCCCCCCCCCCTGTTCCCACGCTTGCACCGTAAGAATGTAGGGGTGGTAATGAAGTAAGACGCCATCTTGGTTACATCAGTATTGTTATGGAATCGTAAAGTAAACTACTCCCAAAAAAGTTTCTACAAGACCTGACTATTTGTTTATTGTGATATTCAAGGTTTTTTTTTTTTTTTCAAAAGTATGTAGGTACTAAATTAAAACTGCAAACATCATGTACCAGAGTATCAAAATATACATTATCGCACCACTAAGATCAAAGTATAAACTCGGATAATATGTATGAATCATGAGAGGGAGGGAACTTATTTGGACTACATTGTCAAAGATATAACGATACAGAATACGACACTTCCGTGGTGCGACATTTGAGGTGAAAATCGATACTATCAACTAATGCTTAGTAAACTATTTTAATTATCACAATTTTCTTTACAATAATTATTCAAAACAAAGTCAGGGAAGAAAATTAGATGTATTATTTAATAATGTATTTATTTTCCTTCATAAAAGAGGCTCTCCTTGGATTAACTTAAATATAGTTCACAAAAAACCAATCAGCATTTGCAAGTGTGACAGTAAAAATTTAAGTTTCTCATCTATAAAATAATGATTTTGCTATAAGTTAAGTAACTCAATGCCCAAACTAAGACTTTTTTTCACCATTAATGTATTTTTTTAAAAAAAAAATATATATATATATGTTTTTATTTGGCTAATTCTAATATCTCCATTTGCAGAATTTACAAAGTGTTAAATATTACCAAGTGGTGGACAGTTCATTACACTTAACTTTGTCTCGTCACTTAAACCTAATCTTACATAAACAACCTTACCTGTAAAATAATAACGGTTTCCTACAACCAAGCTGCCATTATTTATTTTTAAAAATTTAAGATTAGCTGCACAATACAATCCATTCGTGGACTTAAATTCCACACAATTTACGCACGTTTGATCATAATTTTAAATTCACATTCATTACACAATTTTTTATAAATACGACAAACGCAAAATATCAAGCATGATAACCGGCCACTTCATTGATTATTATGGCAAATCCCAGCAGACAAACCTTCTATCAGCTGATTTAAATCCTGGTTTCCAAACGAAAGACGAGTAAGCTCTCTATGATATATATGCTCGAAGGTGTTTGGTGTAGCCTGTAGCGCAAATCTATGACGTGCAGCGGGTAAAGTAAATATAAACACTAGTACTTTATTTACTCTATGAAATAAACTAAAATGAGTAAACGGAAGAAGGAACATTTATGTTTTAAATGTGGAAGAGCGTATGAATTGTACAAAAGTTTTCGTAGTCACTTGTTGAAAAAGCATCCCGATAAGGTTGACGACATATCTTCTTCCAAGAACAGCAGAAAAATATATAACTTTAAGTGTAAAAGTTGTGATAAACAATTTAATCACTTTCGGAATTTGAGATACCATGAACGTAAATTCCACAGTTCGGAAAATGTTATCAAAGACAGTTTCAAGTGTTCAGTGTGCGAATTTAGGCCGAACACAAAGACGTCGTCGTTAAATCATTTGAAATCTAAACACGCCGTCACTGTTGAACCCCAAGAGATTGAGTTTTCTTCTTTCGAAGATTTTCTAACATGGAAGGAAAATGTCGAAAAGGAAACACATTCCAGGTATGTGAAAGAGAGTGGTTCAAAACGGTGTGCCGACAATTCTATGAGGCATTATTTCGTATGTCATCGCTCGGGATATTACATAAGTAAAAGTATTGGTAAGAGGCACCTTAAAATTCAGGGTAGTAATAAAATCAACGGGGCGTGTCCAGCAAGCATTCGAGTAATCGAACATGAGGGTGGAGTGTGCAAAATCAGTTATGTTGCAACACATGTAGGTCATAAAAATGATATAGACCATCTTAATCTCTCAGACTCGGAAAGGAGCGATTTAGCAAAAGACATTGCCAATAATATTCCATTCCCTGCCATTCTAGACAAGATACATAGGGTTTCAGTTCCTAAACTAGACAGAGTTCATCTCCTCACCAGGAAAGACTTGTACAATATTAAACAGTGTTACAATTTGCAAACATCTGCGAGAGACAGTGACAATGTAACTGAATCCGAGAATGCTCATGATGGTGCTGCCAGTAGTGACAGTAATTTACCCATTCATTTAGAAAGTAAACTCGGTGTTGCTGAAAAGGAATTCTGCGGAAAAAAAAGTTGCAGTGCTTCCGTTAATATAAGTGATGAAAAAAGCAAACTTAAAGAAGATATTCTAGGAATGCTTAATGGCATTTCTACCACAGGTGAAGTTGAGGTGATTAAGCGGTACACTGCATTCATGAAAGCAGCTTTAACTTCAGTTTGTTTACAGGACACATGTCCTTCAAATGATCTGCAGGCCTTGTAGAGAGTTTAATAATGGTGAGACAAAAAAATAAGATTTCTAATAAGCGATAAATGGTTCATCATTGAATTTCAAAACCAAATGTAGCAGTGTGTCAAGATGTGATAATATCATGACAACTGATGTATTTTTTATTTTAAGTGTCAAACCTAAATTAGTTCAGTGAAATAATGTGGATCTGTATAGCAGAATGTCAGAATTCTTGTATTATTAATTTTCATTATTAAGTATTGACTGTGAATTAATGTGAATACAATTATACCTAGTATTTGAAGACAGTCTTAAAGAAGTGATTATAATGAATAATTATAACTATCCATGTGGTTATTATAACCAGTGTGCCTTATTTTGGTTCACATGTGCTGAGTTTATATTCCAAAATAATTACTATAAATTGGTAGTTTCATTTTTTATTTTCTGATTGCAGCAACTTGTATTAATCACATCATTAATATTTATAGCCTATAAAAAAAAACATTTTAACACTTCAGGCTTATTTAAAATTTGTTTGATGATTCAGTAATTTTTTGTATCATTTTGATCTGATCAATGAATAAAATATACTTAGGCTGGGTTTATAAATCAAGCAAGGATCGCCACGACGGAAAAGTACAACTGCAACCAACGCAAAAAAATTGGTTGTTTATAAAGCACACAGTCGCAAGATGTCACCAATCCTGTAACAAAATTGTTAAACAGTAGAAAACATATTTGTACCCAGAGCTTCTTTTTATAATAATTATTTATTATTAAAACAAGAAATTGTCAATA
This sequence comes from Bacillus rossius redtenbacheri, assembly GCF_032445375.1. Classification (NCBI taxonomy): domain Eukaryota; kingdom Metazoa; phylum Arthropoda; class Insecta; order Phasmatodea; family Bacillidae; genus Bacillus; species Bacillus rossius. The sequence continues at coordinate 27,757,525 of NC_086340.1, read as the reverse complement.
GTTCGATTTAAAAAGTAATATTCTGGTAAATATGTAGTGTATGGATTAGCGCCAAAAAAAAATCGTACAAATATAAAATAACTTTCATTATATGCTCTTTTACGTCCTCTTTTCATAACCGCCTGCGGAGATAAAAAATTCCAATTACTTTTGGAGATATCGCCGTTCTTATTTTGCAATACAAGCCCTATGTAATCATTCAACAGACGCAATTTTATATTTTGCCGTGTGTGCGTGAATGCCTAAATAACAGAAATTTTCCATTAGATAAGGTTAGTTACATTATAAATACTGTGTGAAAGATTAACAAGTGTAAATAAACATATATATAATAAAAATAACATTGAGCTGTTCTATGCACATTACGTCTTCTTAAACGTTTCGAAACACTTCTCTTCAAATATGGATGTCAAAAACGCAAGCCAAAACACAAGAAAGTTGTAAGTTGAAAAGTACGTGTGTGGCCTATTATCACTTGCATAGTTTATAGGCCTACTGTAAAATGTGATTTCTGAACTTTGTGCATAGTTTATAAACCCAGCCTTAAACTCACCTGTTTCAAAGTCACTATGAACGGCTAGCATTAACAACTGCCGTAGACACTAACGCGACAAAATAAATACCTGATACAATATGAATTCTTTGAAAAGTTGGGTAAAAAAAATTGGTAGCCTATATCACACAATAACACAAAAAATTGTAATCATCAAAATAAATCAGGTTTCAATTTTTGACAACAGTATCAATTTTACTGTCTTAGCCCAAAGGTCTCTTTACAACTGATCAAATTGTAAAGAATTGATTTTGAAAACCAAAATTAACCAAGGAAAACAATTATAATGTTTATGATTACACTTGCAGACTCACATGTGGAAGCTAAATATATGTCTCTCCTTCATAGTTAGTTAAATTTAAGTGGATATGCTGACACTGTTATGAAGTATATTAATTACCACTGTTATAATGCACTAACTGTACAAGGCATATTTATACTAATGTAATTCTAAAGTCACAATATTAAATAAATGTAAATAATAAGAATGATCCTTCTAAAGATAGGTGTAGTGAACTATGATAAATATACGACATATAACTGTGATGAACATAATTGATTTATTTATTATAATTTTGATTTAATGTGACTGGCCAGTGCATTGGACAAATTATCAGCACTTTAATTAGCTTCAACCAATTTCAAAGCTACTGGCTTACTCAATGGCTTAAAAAACTCTTAAGCTTTAGCTATACTCTCTAACCTCTGAATTTACAATAATTTCGTATAATTTGTCAAACAATATGTAGCAGTTACTCAACGACAGTCAACTAATACATAGATCAAAATATTAATTTGTTACATTCCAGAGTTGGCCCGGCTCGGCAATCCGGAATAATAACAATTACGATTAAAAACACTATTAAAGTTTCGTTTATATTTTTAAAAAAAAATTCTTGTTACAAGTTACATTTTTTCTTACAAACTGCCGCCGGTGCGGCCGCACCTTGGGTTGACCGGACGACAACGACCACTATTGACAGACTGTAGACTGTTACTCCACGACTGCTACTGATACACAACACGCAGTTACCGTCCCTTTACAAGACAAAACAAAGGGAGGCAAATCCGTGGGCCAACTGACCAATCACATTATTTCCTGAAAAATACTGGCTTGGGGAGACACATCACGCCACCTCAGGGTTCGCCCTGCAATTGACAATAGTTTGGTAGTTACACTATTTTGTAAAATGATAAAACACTGCATCCCCTCCAAATGGTTTAAAAATTTGTTTAATAGGGTTTTAAGTCACACTTTCATGCACAAAGGCTTACGACGACCAGACCTCAAAGATTTTGCAAAGCTCAGAAACACTTGGCTACTAACTCTATCCTTATAAATTTGACTTATGCCAAGGTGTTGGAATCCCAAGCCGTGGTCCACGTCAAATGAATTACACTGTGAGCTTAAAACTTTTCATTTCTGGTTATTGAATCTTCATTTTGCATTAGTTTTAATGTTATTTCTCTATTCCAATTGGATTTTAGTACACAGTGAAGTTGGCATTGTTTAGTGAAAATATAAAAATTTTAACAAATTGCCTGAAACATGTTTTACATGGTATTCAACTCATTTCAAGGGACAGAACTGCAACTTTGCAGGGTTGCATTTTCCAGACGTAAGATCCTTAACAAAAATTATTTGTTTTCTTTTGGCATCCTCTGCCACCCAGTGAATTTATGTGTAGCAATTTCTGAACATTCTGTATAAAACTTTTATACAGGCAGGTATAAAACACGACAGTTAAAGTGAAGTGACTGCTTGTGCTGGGTCCACGTTGACGGCTATTAGGTTGGTAGCAATGCACATTCGCTGACCAGCAGAAAACAAACAGTTGACTGCAGACGAACAGAGTGACATCACAATCATGCTTCTCGGAAACTTCCCTAGTGCATAGTAGGCTTCTCACTTTCGGTTCTCCACAACATGTTTTTGTGCCTTTTGAAACTGTTTCATGTTGTTCAGTTACGTATTAACATTTTTTGTTTCTGATGCTTAGTGTTTTCAAGTAGGTACTGCTGCAGTAGTGTAAAATTATGTGGGTGTGTCTACATTCTAATATATATTAAGTATTGTTACATAGTGTTACTATTCAAATTGTTTTCCAAGTGGCTGCTCCATTGTTATAAATGGTGTTACCATGCCAATGCATGGTGTTAAATGAAATGTTAAATATTTTAATTTTAATGTAAATAAATTTTTTTATTGAAAGTGTTTTTTTTTTTTTTTTTTTCACTTGTAAATGTTCCCTTTCCCTCGAAACAGGTGGAAATGCGCTACCGCCCAGGGTTGGCCGATTTAAATCATGTGGTATTTTTTTTAAACCAATTTTATTTAATGTATTTTTTTAAATAGAATATCTTAACAAATTTTAATGAAAGGTCTAATTCCACTGTGATAACTATATACTAATTAAGATCTTATCATTTAAATTATCTGAATAAGTTGTAAGTCGTAGTCAAAATATAAAACAGAGGAATTAATTATTTTAAAAAATTCCGATTTTGTGGGAAATCCCAGACTGTACTGTAATTGCCCATTATGCGGGAAACACCCATTCTATGGAGAGTCCTCCTCCTCTGGGGAAACACCCTCTCTGTGGTCAGATGTGCAGATTTTCTTGACTTCAGTTCTTTGATGTTATAACTTTTCTGGTTCAACATGGCAGAAAGTGGGATGTTGTATGGCTTTCATTTGAATATGCTGAGAATCAAAATAACTAATGTAATACAAAAACCTGGTTTGAACCAAAAACAACCAGGTTGTTTGGTTTTTTTTTTTTCCAACCCTGCTACCACCACTAGCTTTAACAGGTTATCATCTGTGTTAATTTTTGTGTTTCGAGAGACAATCTTTTGAATATAAATCCAAATTCAGTATATCGCAAACATTGTTACATTTGACTATTTACCACATGTAGGATTTCATGGTTGTATTACAAACATTAAAATTAGAATTCTGCCACTTTCTCTGTGGTTACAGCATTGAGGGGCAAGACAACTGATCCACACCATTTTCATAAGATCATGATAGGGAAGGGGGGGAAGGAAAAAAATGTTGAAAGAGGACACATTTAATTTATCATTTCATAATACATTTTTTTACACAAAAATGTTTATGGAAGTATAAGGTAACATGTTGCTGCGCCTGGCTGCCGCTTATCCTTCACTGGCTCGCGGACTCGTCCCTCACGTCGGGCGGGGAAGGGGACAGTTCCTGGGACAAGCGCTGGTCGCGAGAGTCTGCGCCCGTGCCCGGCTGCTCTTCCGGGGCGGGCGCGCACGGGACGGCCGGTCGCGGTGGCCTCGACTTGCACGTCAGGTGTTTGGTCTCCTCCTGGAGACACCTGATCTGCTCCGCTTGCTTCCGCGCAATGCTCTCCAGCCTCTGTATGTCTTGCTGGTACTCTGCTTCTCTGTCCATGTACGGATGTTCCTGGAGCAAAGTACTTGCTGTCTTTACAATTCTACTTCTAAGTCATTTCAGGGGGACGCACCACAACGCCAAAATGCCAAATTGACCACAACGCCGACAGCTATAAAACTGCTGTGTACCACAACGCCGAAATACACTAACACCGAAAAATGTCATTGCAGGACTGCCACAAAGGTTAGGTTAGGTTAGGCTACAGTTATGTGTGAAATAGCCTGACACGAGATGTATTCGTGAAATACAGGTGTCCTTATTTATATCAAAAAATATTTTAACATTGTATGATAATTTTAAGAATGAAAAGTACAAAATACTTTCATACTTTCAAATTTAATACATGCTTTTACATAAACTCTAAGCACTAAAACACATACTGCTTATTTTCTACAAAATAAATCTATACACGGCAACTGATTATGAAACACTTGAGTTTTTTTTATAAAGCATCTAAGGCCTTGATTGTATAAATATATTGTTGGATAAATTAACTAAAATAGGAATACTATAAAATGCACAAAAATAGAAGAGTTTGATCTTAATGATATAAACGTAATCTATCTATTTAGCACAGCCTGTATAATTGATTCCCCACTGTTAAGAAAGACTACAATTTAAAAAAAAACGCGAAAGAGGCAGTATAAAATAACTATCTCATTATCTTTGCGGGTGACTCAAACATCATACAACCAAAACAAAATATTCTTAAACGCAAGAAAGCATATTTAAACACAGTAAATAACTTAGATTTTAAATCAAAGGATAATAATCAGTCTGTAAAATTTAGTTTTAACGATGAGTTGGAAACAGAACATCAAACGTATAGCATAGGTGTTACTGCCAACAGAGAACTCTCACAAACAATACAATTCCTTTCTGCGCTCCGGTACCTTCTGTAAAAAAAATATATATGTAAAACTTTTCCGGAAGTCGTACCATGGTAACGACTGAAATATGTAGCCTTACTTCTAAATCTACTTATCGAACAAATTGTATTACATTATTTTCATGATTTAAACGGTAGCAAAATTAACACCTACATACGAACAGAAGTTTGCTCTTTTATTCATTTTTTTAGTTACGTGATAATTTTTTTGAGTTATAAAGAAATCCAACTTGAACAGTAAAAAAGAAAGGCTTTTAATGAACAAACCAACAACTGTTCAAACCATTTAAGATTCATCCTGTTACATAATTTTTTTATATTTATATACGTCTAATGTATAAACAAATCTGAAAAAAGGCAATAAATTCAGATTGACTTCATTATCGAACTAGAATAAAACACAAAATACACTTGCAGAGAACCACCAAATATATTGCGTAAGTGTTTCTGCAATGGAGTTAAACTTTAAAATTGCCTTTATTATTTCAAAAAAATAATAATTTTTTAACTCCAAGCAAATGTAAGAACACGTCTTCTACACATAATGGAAGATTATAATGCCATGTCCGAATTCGTCTGAAGAATATACTTGTACATACTTTGGAAGTGACTTCGCAAGACTGTCAGAAATGGACGTGAAGTATGCTATGCAATACGCAAGCATTGAATATATATAACTTATAGAAGTCGCGAGGGGATACGATTTATTCTGCCAGTTTTGGAATCAAAACTGAGGTAGTTGCAAGCTCCCCCGCCAGACAGCTCTGCTTTCGAAAAGAAGGCACTCGTGGTTAGTGTCTCCCACGCTAGAGCGCTATAGTATCGCTTGTCTCAAGGTCGCGCGCGTATTATCTCTCTCTCTCTCTCTATCTTTTGTATTTTGTTTCCGTTGCTGTGTGGAGGGCCAGCGCATTGACAAGGCGGGAGGTTATGCTCGTCAAAACGATACGTAAATATATTGAACACAAATGTATTTTGTTTAAAGAACCGAAAGCAAAAAAATATTCCTTGAAATATTACACAATTATTTAAAAAGAGCCACATATATCAGTACTTCATTGGTGTTGGATTCCAGATGGTGTAATAAATATTGTATTTGAATAAAAATCGGTCCAATTGGAAATAAAATAAATATTTTATTCACCAAATTAATTAAAGTACCTCATAGAATCCACTTTAATATAAATTAAACCAAATGTATGCAAAGAGGAAATTATAAAATACCAGACACTGTTATATAAATAGTTGATCAGTGTAAATCTGTGCACGAACTTAGTCATGCATTAATAAAAACTTTAGTAAGCTCTAACACAAGAAACTCGTTTTTATCGGGGAAAAATATTGTATGTCAAAGAAATAACTAAACAGTAAACATGTACATACATAATATTTATGTTCGCATACGTGCAGTGAATATTATTTTGCAGTGATAAATTAATATTTTATTAACATGGCTAGATCTAAAAAAAAGTTTATACAAAATTTTAAAAATATTTACTACCTATACTTTTCAGAAGTAAAGTTGGTTTGTAAATTCTCCTTCAGGAGCATTATACAACACAGTGCATTAAATTGCGTTTCAAGTCAAATAAAAAAAAAATTAAAAATGGGTGGAAGTAAAATAAAAATACCACAAACAAATGATTATACGTACTATTTTATCATCTTTATAATTTACAAATAATGAGGGCCCAGTAACTTTGAGTTAAGTTGGTGTATAAAACTCTAGCGAAAAACAGTTCTCTGTATTCTAGAGTTGTTTGAAGTGTTTATTTACATGCACAAAAACTTTCAATGTAAAAAAAGCCACATAATCATCCTACCATAGTAGGTGACATTTTTGACAGTTCGTACAACGAAATTTGTGACTTTGACATATGAATTATATGAAGCATTAAGAATTGGTGAAGCAATAAACAAAACTAACACATATTCATGTAGTGCAAGACTAGCTAATCATGTATTAATAACTTTTGTTTATTTTACAGTAAAATATTCAGCGGCCAAAGACTTAATCCGTTGCAATAAATGTAATCTAAAGCCATCTTAAGTGAAACAAACTGTGGCTAAATGATGCCCAGTAATTTTGAGCGAAATTGTAATCGTGCAAGTTCCCATATACCACAGCTGTATTTACCTTATATTATATGTATATGCATAATCAATTTAAATATCACTTAACAACTTTAAAAAAAATAAAACAGAGTACAATATAAATTTCAAAGAATTATTTAATTCTAAATATCAGTATATAAAACTCTTCCATTGCGTATAAATTTTTTTAACTTTTACTTCCGTACATTCTTAACGATACGAAACATGCACAATGCCATCTAATGACATTTAACAAAACTATTGTGTTATTGTCCCTAGGTATTCGTTACGTATACGTTTTATACGTTAAGTAAAATAATCTCATTAGTAAGTACTATTTTTTACATTAATTAATGTAAAATATTTCATTGTCGATCTTTAGCAAACGACTTACACACGTGCAATCACTGACACGTATAGAGGAAAGTTTATAAATCAATGACTCGTTAGAAAATGTACGTGTTTGTTTCATCATCTGTGAAATATGTAAAAATATGATCGTGTAAAACGCAGAGGAATAATCAACTGTCATATGTCAGGACTGAGATTATTTGTCAGAAACGTTTGTTGAAAGCTTTCAAACTAGCATAGTTCTAATGAGAGAATAAATAGCCCAGTCAAAATATGCTAACATTTCGCTTGTACTCGAATTAAATCCGATATTTTTGTTACACTTTGCACGTATTCAGTAGTGTCCAGGGGAATTAAAATCAAAAGTCATGATGAATAGGAAGTGAGGTAGTCAGAAACTAGAAAGGATTATAAAAAAAGGCATTTGTTTTTGATTTTTAAAAAAAATATCTCGTAAATGAGTAACCTTAAAAGAAAAAAGGTTTTAATAAAAAAATGAAAGAGTATTAAAAATCCTATAAAAAATTATTTTCACTTTTTCATTTCTCTAATATTGTTTGAGATAGTTTCACTTAAAAAATGAGTTTTTTTTATTTATCTCAAACCTTTTTCCTATAGCAACTGACCTATATATTTGTGAACCGTGCTTCTTGTATGCCAAACGCTGTTACTTGACTTTACAAGACATGTTTAAGCTAGAGTCCATGATGACCCCAGAATTAAACATTTTTACATGTCAGGGTTACTTCTCAAAGAAAAGAACTGATAGCGTTTGGTCAGACAGACCACAGAACAGACTTAAATGCGTAACATGAAAATTGTTGGAAGCCTCACACGAGGACGAGGATTCACTGACAAGTTCTTGAGCGAGTGGACCTTGGGAATGACTGCATTTGCATCTGCTCATCATTGAAGAGTTATGCGCTACTCATTTTATATCTTTGAACAACTAGATTTCTGACAATATCGAAGAAGTAGGGATGCCACAGATTAATATAAGATCTCTGCTTAGCTAAATAATCACCCACCATTTCCTGGAACACAACAAATCATCTATATAGCAACTGGACTAGTAGGGGATGCCACAGTTACCTTTTTCAATGCTATAGTAATTGGCGAGCAATCAATACAGAGTAATGTTGGAAAAATTCTAATCAAGCATTGACACGAAAAGATCAAGCTCTCCCTCTGGCGAATATTAGCTACACTATTACATTCAATTGTAATAGCTCATTTATCATTTGTTAGTTTTCCAGAGGTTAACGATAAGTGATGAAAAATAGGATGACTTGATCATGTATATGCAGTATGAGTTGGCTCCATTTCATTTAGCTCTCTTTGACGAAGCTGGGATACGCAAAACCAAGAAAGCAACCCTGTACATGTTTTATGTGACGAGGGAGAATTTGGACTTGGAAAACCCTGACTTTGTTCTTAATGGTGGATTCTTACTACACAGTCATATAGCCGATAAGAGGTACTGATTCCTCTATTTGCCCAAAATATGTCAATTACATTATCATTTCCTATTTATCATGACTGTTGATGTGACGTTCCGTGCAGACCACTGAACAATTGAAACACAAAATCATAAACAACGGATTGAATTTGAGCACAAAATATACTTTGACTGGGCTAGAAGTCTATAACACTCGTGTTTAAATGCGTACCTAATTTTTAGAATCTCAATATAAGTGTCTTCCAGGTGAATTTTTTTTTCTGGATACATAATAAAATATTTTTGAATTTAAATTGTTCATAACTTAAGTAATAACGGTAGAATTCAAAGTATTTTATACAGTTTTATCTACTTAAAAAAAGTACGGAGGTGGTTGTGTGGACCAATGTTTACCACGTTTTTGTTTTTATTTTTGTATAAAACAAAAGTTCGAACTTATGTTTTTCTTACACTAATCCACTTAAAAAGTATGTTCTCTGGTAAATAAACGCAAAATTTTTCACATGACGTTTTTTGACAGCGATCATTAAGCTACTAACATCTTAATATTGTAAAGTAATAAACAAAAAATACTAATGCAGCTGCAGTCTATCTACTCACAAATAATTAATTGTTTAGTTATTTCTTAAGCACATTTTGCAATCTATCTTAAAATTTTGTTGAAACGCTTGCCAAACAAATGCATTTTATGACAGACGACGTGGGTAATACTTGGCTAAAACTTTGCGTTTATTAAAATTTACATCGAAAATTAACTAGCGTTCACTCGGTTTTAGTCAAAATGATGAAATTAAAAATATGTGGTTGCTGTAATATAATTAGTTTTTTAAAGTAATTAAAACGTGGATATTTTAAATATAATAGAAAAGAATTCTTTACAAATTCATATTAAATAATTAGGACTTTCCTCGCATACTTGCGTCAACTTTTTTTACACAGTATATAACTGATAAATAATGTAAAACAAAATTGGCAAGTTATAATTCACAACATCCCTGTCATTATTTTTAACTGGAAAACGGAACATTGATGTGCCTTGTGAACCGATCCTCGTATTCTGACAACCCGTGTACGCACATTTATTACCCTTCAGCATGTCTGAAATTATAAAATTATCAATGCGAAATAAAGTTAAAATAAGTAGGTATTTAACTTTTAAATTAAATCATATTTTAAACTCAACACGGACTGAAGGCCTGATACAAAGTTCTTAGGAGCTAATTTTCACGTTACTAGGGTACACAATCCCTCGATACAGTGATCCAAGTAACTGTCTTCTCCCGGGGTTTCGTGGCTCTCAAAGTCAGTGGTAAGGAATACTTATCGTCAAGGTCGCCGAACGGTGCTGATACCAGCTTCCCGTATATGGGAGGGTGACTGGCTGGTTAACCTAGTACGCCCTAAGACCGCTAGGGGCGTGCGCTGTCGATACCCAGCGATTGAAGCGATCGCAGCGGCGGAGCTTGGAACTACAACAATTCTTCTGCGAAACCGGACAGAAAATTTAACCTGGGCTCGCGACTTCTATACATTATATATATTCAATGACGCAAGTAAATGAATCTGTGTAATTCTCGCGTTCTTCAAGTTGAAAATACGTCTTCATTTGAAAAATTTTGGTCATATTTTATTTATCATTTAAATAATTTAAGAGGTCGTAAAATAAATATCATTTATTTTGTATTTTACTGGTATCAATAAATAAATTGACAAAATTAATTTATGGATGTTTAAAACGAAGTTTCAACAAACACATGTACATAATTAGCCTACCGATCGTTACTAAGAAACAAAAGTACAATAATAATGTAAGTTGCCGTAAATTCACGTGACAGCGATGAAGTGTTAAAAAAAAAAAAAGACTAATTTCACATGCGTTTAAAAATAAAATCTAAACATCCTTTTCGGCTGGCTAAACATTGAACCTATCCGGATTCGTCAAAGGCAAGTGAAGTAAGTACGCAAGGTTGCAAACATGTGACTGCATTACTTTCTGATTAATTTTAATAAAATTATGCATATCTCCAAAAAATGTTCAGTTAAAATTAGTATTGTATTGGTGTTTGTATTAAAATATAATGTACACCGGGGATATTTTTATTGTGTTTTAAGATTTGTTGACTGTTGTGCCTCATGTACTTTTGGTGAAAAGTGAAAATGTAATTATGTATTATTATCAAGGCCCAAAGCTTAACTATATGTTCGTTGGCCGAAAATGAAATTGTAGTTATGCTTGTATATCTAAGAAAAATATTTGTATTTTGTATGAATGTAAGTATTTTATTATGCAAATTTTTATTACTTACAAATATTTCGTACTCATAATATCTAGTTTCCATTTGTTTTAAGACATAAACAAATGATACACTAGGCAAAAAATATTTATTGGTTCACAATTTTTCATTGTTACAATATTTTAAAATGTAAATTTGCTATTCAGCAATATTAACTTCTAAAACGTGAGTAAAAATTATCATTAAATTATATCAATGGCATATTTATTGCATTAGTATTCCTTGCTCCTAATCACTTACTCTGGTTGATTAACTTCTGTATAACCTCTGTGAATGTAATTTATGTACACCTTTACTCCAATAAGACGATTCAGGTGCAGATTCTCGAGCAGTGTTTTTTTTTATGTACGGATGTGTCAATAAATCCATTAGTTGGTGGTGGTGTTGGGGGGGGGGGGGGTTACTACTCTTAAAATATCACTTTATCTGTATGCACGATAAAATATCCTTGGTTAGCTCCCTCCGAAATATTCTTATACAACCTATGACGTGTAGTCTACTCCTTTGATATTTTAAAACACGTTTGATTGCGTAGAGAAGGCGATTGTTCGAGTATGTGGACCTTTCAGAAATAATAATAATTATTAGTTACAACTGATGTTTATTTCGAGCCTCTTTGACTTACAGTTCATACATAAAATACGAACTACCAGTGATGCTTGACGTCACCAGTAGGGATAGCGTGAAGGAGCATCTCTTTTCGCCAGACGCGACTAGCATACACAAGTATATATATTGCAATAATAAATTACTAAATGATAGCTTAATTTTCGAAAATATGATTACGTTTTTTTTTCAAGAAGTACGAATGCCAGGACATTTACTAATAACATCGTTTTTAAACATCACATATAAAAAAGGAAGTGTAATCAAAAGCCACAAGCTGCAGGTCAGCTAAAAAAGCAAACAAAAACTTTTATCTAGCTCTAGCCTCATGTTTACATACATCAAATCATAATACATTTAAAACACTAAAATTAATGCAATAATCCGCAATATTTTGAAGACAGATGTTCAGCTACAAAAAATTCTCCGATAGTATAAAAAGTTCGCATATATATAGTTGCACAGAAAAATAGTCCTAATCAGATATCAAATATAGCAAATAATACCGCTTTGCAACATAACGTCATGCTATTAGATGGTCAACGTTCAACTGTTTGTGTAATACACATATTCAACTGTTTGTGTAATACACATATGCACACACCTGTGACAAAATGTGTAAAGAAAGAAAATTTGTAGAAGCGCAAAACCTTTGTAATACACAGTTAAAAATTATTATTTTTTTTTTACAGGGGCATGAAAACTACATTACTGGCCAACTTATTTGAATGTAGTGGTTAGCTGTGAACGAGCGTTCTTGCAAAAGAGACCAAATCTGATAGTGTTGGCCACATAATCACCGCAGTAAAACATACAAGTTGTATATTGTATATGTGTAGTGCACCAAATGAATATTTATTACAATTACCTTGGGTTGCACTCGGTTACGTACGGGTTTCTACGGAAATGTACAAAAAATAGTAATATTTATTCTCTTGCGCTTTGTTGAGGATCGCGTAGTCTTGAGTGGATATGCGGGAAAGGGGCAGAGAGGCAAAGGGATTGGAAATCTAAATGCTCGCCGAGACAGAGTACACCCTTCCCCCACCCCCTCATCTAGACTGGTCGTAAACATGACACCCCGCTGGGCGATAAGAATACTGAGAACAGCGTCCTCTTTCCCACCCCCCTTCTTTTTTCCGCGCGTCGCTACATCGTTCAGCCGTACTGCTAGTGCGTTCTGTTGAGGACAAAGATAACTACGCGTGTCTTTGCCCGCTCGCGAGAAACTCAGGATCTTAGCCTTAATGTATGTAATACTGGTTTGCATGGGAACGTCGATGGGTTTGAATGTGGCCGACTTTCAAGTAGCTATATTTCACGTAAAACATCTGATGGTTAAATTAATTTATTTAAAGTTGTGTACTACGTACCATCCTGTGCAGCTGAACTTGCAACATACTCTCCAATTTATTTTTTTCTTCTTCTAAAATCGTCAGGAGGTTTAACTTCTCTGTATTTTCCTGCATGGCAAATGATAATATTTCTTCCTTCTGCCTCATCTTTTCCTGCCAAAACAAGTTGGAAAAAGCAAGCTTTAGAAACATTTGGTTGTTAATACTTACAATTTACACTGAGTGACACTTGAATGCTGAAATCAGCAACATGGAATAAAAAAAATTACATAATTAAAAAAGTTCCATAAAAAATATATTTTTTGAACACTTTTAAACAGAAGAACACAAAACTTTATAAAAAAAAAAAAGTCCATTCTTTATGAAACAAGAATTGTCACCACGTCTATGTTGTACATAGTTTGCACTATATAGTGGTATAGAGCACTATGTTCTTGTACTGTAAATAGTGAAAATAGGCATGTCCATTTTTGCTCGGAAACAAAGAACACTACGTGGACATGAATCAAAACTAGTTCATCGTAAAATAATAATTTTGGGACATGGTGTCTTTGCCTCAGAGCTACACATTTAGAAGGATTGTACCGGTAACAAAACGATTACCAAATATTTACATTAATCAAATGCAACCAAATTGTGTTCAACTATCAAATGTACAATGTGAGAACATGTAATAAAAAAATATATATGCTTTGAAACTATAACAAGATATTCATTAAATATAAGCAAAATACATTACCTTGTATGAATAATTTATGAAGATAAGTTGCAATTCTTATTTCAGTACTTAGTACTTCTTACATGTCAGGATGGTTTGTTATTTTTCTAGTTATTACAATTGTTTGAGGGATTTTACTGTAAATTACAGTGATAATGCTCTTGTATATTATGTTTTGTCTGATATATAATAAATATTATATGCAAACATTTATAACTACGATCACTAGCATGAGCTTTTTTCAACTCAAAATAATTTTTAGTAATTTTTGATGAGAAAATTTATGACCCAACTTAGCTTGGAGAGAGAACCTTAAATTATTAATTACTATTATTTATACATAATAAAAATCAGTGTTGTGTTTTAATAGCCTGAGCTGACATAAACTATAATTTACTTACAAGTGATAATTTAATTTTAATATCAATTTAATTTTTTTAAAAAAATTCCCATCAGAGGTATAAATATTTTTTGTAAAAGCATAACATTAGAATTAAAGTGTAGATAATTGTGCATGATATATTGCAAAGTAATAATAATAATAATAATAATAATAATAATAATAATAATAATAATAATAATAATAATAATAATAGGTCTTACTGCATGCTTACTTAACTTTTTTAACTTTGTATTTATGTTATACTTCTTTAGGCACATTATGAAAAAATTATGAGTGTGAATTTTTATGATGCACACGCACCATGCAACAAAATTTTCACATGATGAAGAAAAGGCTACATACAAATAAAAAAATTCATGTGCTTTTTAATCTTATACTTAAGTGAAAGATATTGAATACTGGTCCATATCATAAAACAAATTTATTCATTGTGATATTAGTGATACAAATACTATTTATAAATTTTTTTAAGTGTACTTATATAAATGAGGAAATTTCCCTGTACGTACAATTTATTTGCTTTATAAATTATTACGTTATTATAAATAGATAAGTAAACTATTATTGTACTACATTAAATAACTTATTTTAAATGCATGTTTATATTAATATTTATTACTGAGTATTTATTAAAAAAAATTAATTTGATTGTACTTATATTTTACCGACTTTATTTATATCACTCCAGTCCTTTTATTATATAATTTATATTAATTATTTGCGTGCAAAATTAAAGTTAGTTTTTTATCACGCCAAGTATAACTTTTAATGCGCCTATTTTTTTATATTTTTTTTTACTGAAATACTTCAAGCCACCGCGAAACATAAGTTTCAAAGGGCTCTTACACTAACCAACCCGCACCTGCAACTCTCTCATCTGCAGGCTGTACTCCTGTGCCACGTCTTTGACCGAGAACTTCATGTCGGCCACCATCATTCGTAGCACCGTCTCTTCCAACTCTCGAAGGTCAATCTTGCAGCCAAACTTATTCTCCATACACTTCTTGGCCTTCTCTTTCAGTTCCTCGATCCGCACCTTCACATCCTTGTAGTCGATTCGGAGCTGACGTAGATTTTGACGATACTCGTTGTCTTTAGCTTTCTGGTCTTCTGTCTCCTGCTCAATCTCACCTTCAAGTGCATTTGGAACATACAAACAAACTATAAACTAAAGGTCCGAGTTAAACCAAAGACACTAGAAACCCTTGTAGGCTCTATGCTATAAAGACCTGACTACAATTGCAATGTCCTAACATGTGTCCGACAGACACTGATGACTTATTGGCCCATGTGACATCCCGACATCATGCGTGGTGTGGGCAATGGTCCGAATCCCCCTGATTGAATACATTGGTCGACTTAAGACTTTTTGTCCCAATTTGTGTCCTTTGGTAGTATAGAACAATAATAGTAATAATGGCGGGAGTTACTATGACTCTTTCAGCTGCGAACTCGTTCGTGGTTGTTAGAGGAAAGGAAAGCGATCGTTTGAGGTGTCGGAGCCCCTCGGGGTTCTAGTATCCGAGATCAGCTGGCCAACATAGTTACGGAATGGTTCATGATGCTAATACATAGCCTCTCATGAGCAAAGCAACTCCTACCTCCTTGTGGTACCGCTGGTGTTAAACAAACAGGAGCTCTGCTGATAGGATGGGGAGCAATCCCTGTGGTCATTCCCTTGAGCAAGGAGTGATCCAGACAAGGGCTTAGGGGTCAGGTTGGGAACAAGAGGGGCCCCTCTGCAGTCCCTGACAGGAGTCCTAGATCGCTGGTAATCCGCACTAGGACAGATGGTTGGAAACTGCAGAGAGAGAAGAAGCCTTCTCCCGTCGCTGTAAACCTTTGCCTAGCCTACTCACTTACTCTCTGAGCATGGCAGAGAGGTTGCCATCCGCCACCAGGAGAACACCACACAGTGGCAAGTGAGGGGTGTCGCAGGCATGCATTGTATGCGGGGTCGTGTCCGGGACAACGACCTGTCGCGACCGGCTCATGCTATCCTTCCTGGAAGAAATGTGAAGCCTCGGATGGGGGCGGACCCTCTGATGGGCGCCCCCGCTCCCCGGACACGGGCACAGGATGAAGTTCCTTGTGCCCACGATGTCCCACGAACACAACCAGTGGGAGAGGTTGGAGAGAAGGTGCTGTGCCCCTCCTGCCGAAAGGATATTTCGGGACGTACGCTGCCGAACCGAGCGCGCCACATCCAGCAATGTGTGCAGCCTCCACCACAGGAGGACGGCAAGTTCACCTGCCCAGCACCCGGATGTGGCCGTCTCTTTGACACCTACGCCGGGGCCCGTCAGCATTTAAGGAGAGGTCATGCTGCCCTGTACAATGCGCGTGACCTTGAGCTGGCGGACCTCCGGGGTTCCTCCTCGAGGTACACTGACGAGACGTATGTCAGGATGGCCAGGATTGAATGTGACTTCCCAGAGGGAGCTCTGCAGAAGGACATCAATAAGAGAATGGCTGAAGAACTTGGAAGAAGCGCGGATGGCATCTCCAAAGCCCGGAGGAAGCCACGCTATCAGGCCATCCTGAGGGAGCGAAGAGAATACCTGGAACGGAGGAAGAGGGATGACCTGCCTGTGCCGTCGCCAGAGCGTGCCCAGTTGGACTGTGCCTTTCGACCGCCAATTCCCTGCCCGACGCCACCCCTGTCCCAGAGAGTGCGAGCAGATCTCGAGTGACTGCTCAATTTGAGGGCCAGTGTCACACCGCAGATGGTGGAGATAGTGGATGTGTGCACTGGCCAGGAGACTGATCCCCCACGCCTCGATGAGCTACTGTCAAGCTACATCAAGGGACTGCCAAGGGAGAACACCAAGAAGAGGAAGCACTCTCGAAAGACGGGGACTTGGAAGAAGGGGAAGAAGCGGAAGAACACTGCCTGGCCCAATCGGAGCAGTCGGCGAGCCCGGATGTACGCTGAGTTGCAGCACTTCATGTGGGAACACCCTGCTGGGGCTGCTGCACTCATTCTGGACGGAGCTCCTCCAGAGGGCCAACCACCACCAATGGCCGAGTTTGAGGAGGCATACAGAAGGATCTTTGCGGCGCCAGAACATCCCCCCAGAGTAGGTCCTGTTGGTGATGGAACCAACGACATCAGCACACCGATTGATGTCGAGGAGATAGAGAGGTTTCTCCGCCAGATGAGAGATTCTGCATCTGGTGTGGATGGAGTGACGAGGGGTGATATGGAGAGGGTCCACCACCTGGATCTGGTTGCCCTACTCAACATCATTTGGCTGTTCCACCTCATACCAACGCCTTTGAGGCGGAACCGGACAGTACTGTTGCCGAAGGGAGGAGATCCAGCACAGACGAAGAACTGGAGACCCATCACGATCTCCAGTTGGTGCTGCGACTCCTCAACAAGGTAATCAATGCAAGGCTGGAGTCGGTTGTGGATCTAGATCACTCCCAGCGTGGATTCACCAGGCAGGATGGGATCATGGCCAACACCACCATCTTAGCGGCTGTGATCAGGGAGCATCGGGGAAAGGGCGTCCCCATGGTGCTGGTCAGTGTGGACATGGCCAAGGCGTTTGACAAGGTTTGTTCTGAGTCCTGCATCGGTCCAACATTGACCCTCGCACCATCGAGTACCTCACCGAAATGTACTCGGATGTGACCACCACCCTGGAATGCTGCGGGGAGAGGTCTGCACCACTTCAAGTCCAAAGAGGTGTCCGACAAGGCGACCCGACTAGTGGCCTTCTGTTTAACATGGCCGTGGACCCGTTCCTACGTGCCATGTGCGACAGAAGAGGCAAGTTGGGCACACAGAACATCACAGTACTGGCCTTTGCCGATGATGTGCTGTTGGCACCGGATCTGGCCACGATGGAGTGGCAGCTGGAACTCCATGGAGTGTAACGCCCAGAAGTGCAAGAGCTACCAGCTCCTGAGAGTACCGGGCACCAAGAGGTGCTACGTGGAAACCAGGCGCCAATTGAAGATCCAGGGAGAAGGTCTCCCGACCTTAGCAGTCGGCTCGCAGCTCAAGTACCTGGGACAACTCTACAAGGACGCCGCCGCCAGGTCCCTGTCAGAAGAGGATCTGGCCGAGAAGCTCAATAAGCTTCAGAAGGCTGCCCTGAAACCGTGGCAGAAGCTGAGGATACTGAACCAGTTCCTTATTCCTTGTCTCTACCACCGTCTCCTCTGTATGGACATCACGGTGAAGAAGCTGAAGTCCTGCGACCAAATGGTGAGGATGTTGGTGAAGCGAACGCTGCATTTGCCGATGACCACGCCAACTTCCTTCCTGCACGCGCCGATGAGAGACGGGGGGGGGCTGTCTGTCCCAAGTCTCCGCTACCAGATCGGCACGACGTACTCCAGGTGGTTGGTGAAGATCCGGGCATCGGGTGATCCCCATGTTATTGCCGCCTTGGACTCTGACGCTGGAAAACAGCTCGTTCGGAAGCTCGGCGTAATAAACGGGCTCGTGTGCACGTCCAAGGACGCTGTGAAGAAGTACTGGCGACGGCAACTGCACCACCAGACTGCACTGGGGAACGGGCTACATCATTCGGTTCCCCAGGGAGGCAGGTGGGTCATCAACCCGCCTGGGATGTGGAAAGGGCGTGACTACTGCGGGGCATTCCAGCTCCGCATTGGAATTCTACCTACCGTTGGCGCCCCCTATGTTGAGGGAGGAGCTGCCATGTGTCGGAACGCCTCCTGCAGGACGCGGGAAACACTATCCCACGTACTGCAGAGGTGTCCTCTCACCCACAGTTTGCTGATTGAGAGGCATGACCATGTCAACCGACTCCTTCAACATAGCATGCAAGAGAAAGGGTACCTTGTACACGAGGAGCTGCGTCTCACAGGTATATCCCAGACCTCGTCGTGATCCGGAACGGCGTAGGATATGTCACAGAGACGACGGTGGCATGGGAGTACGGCGGATCCCTGGAGCGGGCCTACGACCTGAAGCAGGGGAAATACAACACCCCAGAGATCGAGCAGAAGATCAAGACTAAGTACAGCCTGGCTTCTGTTTGGTTTCTTCCCTGCGTCGTACGAGCCAGGGGCACGTGGCTGCGATCAAACAACGACATCTGGAAGGAGCTCCAACTGCCGCCATCACTGATCACCACCAGCTTGACATCAGTGATGCAATACGGGGTCTCCATCCACCGTTCCTTCATGCGTCAAGTGTGGAGGGGTGGAGGAAGAGTACAACGAAGGCCCCGTGTCGGCGGAGTTCCTGAAGGGTGACACCGTTGGATTGCAGCCAGGGACACACCTCGTTCCGGGGCCGGCAGACCAGCTGCCAGTCGTCGGTTCCACTGCGACGGAGAGAGTGTGTGGAGTGGGTAGCCAATTCACCCTGCTTCATTCTCTCTGTTGCAGTGCTCTACGAAGGATGGCCCAGTCCTTGGTTGTGGGGGCTGCTCCTGAGATGGTGACCCAGGAAGAAGAGCCTGACAACCGGCCCTCGGGCGACTCCACTCCAAATTCTTCTGTGTTGGGGTGGAAGCCAGTCGTCTTCGTCCAGGAGGGTGCCGCCTGGGTCGCCGCTCACTGCGGGAAGCGGCCAGCACAACGGCGGAGGGATGCTGAGCGCAGGATTGCGCACAGGCTTCGCAGCCGAAACGCCAATCCTGCTCCCCCGGCCAAGCCCAGCAACTCCACAGCCCGTGAAGAGGTGGAGTTTGGCGAGTCTGCAGCTGTTGAGGCGAGTCGGGCCCCAAGCCAGGGGTTCGACCCAACCCAGATCTATCTGGATTGCGAACTCCGGCTGCAGCTCGCACGGCTGGAGGACCACCGTGTCCTCACCACCGCCCTTTCATTGGTGGTGAGGGACACCATTCCGGGAGGGGGGGGGGGCGAACATCTGCTTCCCCCAGCCCGTGCTCGTGCAGTGCATGACGTTGGCAGCCGCCAGATTGCCAACTGACGCTGCACGCCTTCGAGCCCTGGTCGAGGAGGCAATTAGAGAAGAGGCCTCTCGACCGACTGGGACGAGGTTGCCAGGGACTTCGCCCTGGCACACGGAAGGTGAATGCGGGACTGGTCCAAGCCGTACAGCGAGGGATGCCGCGTTGTGTGGTACTAAGGACCCCGGGATTGTGATCTACCAGCCGCCTTCATCATTCAAGGAGCTGTCCCGCCACCAGATGCAGTGGCAGGGGAAGGGGGGGGGACCCTAGGCCCCCCCTGCTCAGAGTGCATCTTCCCTCTGCCCACCGGGCCATCCTGGTGGGCACAACATCAGCCACCACCGACGACGACACCCGCACCGGCCGCGGAACGCGACTACGGAGAGAGAAGAGGGACACAACGCCAGTGAAGACCATCGGGTGGGGGGCGGTCGGCTGGGCCGTGGGATCGCATGTGAAAGGACAGGCGACTCCGCGGCTTGGTCGGCTTCTCTGCACCGGGTGGAGCATCAGCGCCAATGGCACCAAGACCTGCAGCCAGATGTGAGGGCAAGTCAGGTAGTACGGTGATGAGGGGGAGATGGTGCGGTACCCGAGGGGGAGATTCGTCTCTCTCTCGGTCGGGTGTCGCACTATCTCTCCTGGAAGCTGGAACCCTGGCCCCCAGGTGTGGAGCCTTCATGGGGAAGTGTAGTGGTCGGAATCCGGAGAAGTGTTGGGGGACGGGGGTGAGTGGCCTTTCGAAAAGATGAGTGCACAGGAGGGCCACTCTGATCTCCTAACCGAGCATGACTCCACATTCCCGGCCATGAAACCTTTCTCATGGGACTTCACAGAAGAGAGTGCCCAACACCATCACTCTTCTGGTTTCGGCGACAGTTGTGGACTGATTTTCTCTAAGTGTTATGTGTTTCCCCCTCCTTGCCCTCCTGGAGCCAATCCTGGGAGATGCCGCGCCCCTATGCTCCGAACAGAGTAGGGGAGGTGGCGCGTCATCGACTTTGAGAAGCGACAGGTGGGGCACGCACCCTTTTTCCTTCCCATGCTGTACTCTGCTGTCTCCCTCACGGGAGACTAGTAAGAGTGCAGCCTTCCCCAGTGTTTGTGTTTGTCCTGTCGAGTCACACCCGTAAGGTCTTCATGTTTTTTCTTTGTACAGTAGAACATCCTGTATCCGTAATTCTACTTACCGGAATTTCTACTATCCGGATGATTTCCGAGAGTTAAAAAAATTTACAAAATTTTAAAAAAATATATATATTTTTAAATGATTTATAATATATACAGCAAAACCCCTTATTTGCACTTTTCATGGGGACAAAGTAAAAAAGTTTAAAAAGCGGGAAAGTGTAAATAAAGGGAAAAGTATAAAAAGGAGTACAGTTTACCTTATTTAGAATTTTTTTCCTTTTGTTTAATAGCACATACTACAATGCAGGTACAAACACACTAACAACAAATTTTACTTTAGTATTTAATCAATTATTAATTTACCACATTTGACAAAAATAAAAAAAGAATGAAAGCCAAAATGTTTTTCTGATTTCTTCCTAAAAAATAAATTTGAAATTTTCTTCTGCTTGCTTTTTTGGTTGTTCAAGGAGATTATTTGCCTCTCCAAATTATAAATACAGTTGCGACCGGCAGGGTTTATAACAAATACGGGCTACATACACATTGCTCACAGTAAAAAATTTTTTTAAGAAAAGGCAGCAAATTGATGAATATTTACCGTCAATAGCGCGCCAAACGCGGAGAAAGGTCATTGTACTCGGTCAGCTGCTGTAACGACGCGGCGGCGCATGCGCACTCTATGCTCCGCCCAGACTCATGACGCCATCAGCCGCCAACCAATAGATGCGAGCTTAGCGGAAAAAAATATAAGCTCCACCTCCCGTGTACCAATTTTATCCAGTTCTAATACCAGTTTATTGGTATACGCACCAGTTTTCTCGCTGCCGTGACATGTTCAAGTTTACGTTTATCATGATGTCTTGATACCAATAATTAATTATTTACGATCCCCAGAAATAAATGGTTAGTTTAAAAAATATGGCGTCAACTGTACAATACTTCCCAAATTATAAAAGACGTATAAAACAGTTACCAAGACACCGCTCATTTTATCTTGTGAAGTTTATGTCTCGTACCAGTATTTCGGCTAAGTTGTGACATAAATACAGTATCAGAACTTACAAGCAGCCATGTTTGTACATTCATGAGTTTACGTTTTTCCCTCGTGCATTTTAGATTGTCTGCTGCTATAATTACTCGTACTTTTACACGCCTAGGCTTAAATTATTACATGTTTAGAAATAAAAGCAACTTTTCATGTTATAAAATATGTATATTTTGCTATTTAAAATGTTCATTGCCTACTAGCTCCACGGTATTTTCTGGTTGTTTATGGTTGTTACGTGACGTAAATAGCGGGATTGATTCGATTTTTGAGACGTAATTCGCGGGAAAGTATTGTATTGGACTATATGGGAACCAAACGAGATCTGAAGAATATAGTGCAAATAACGGGAAAACGTAAATAACGGTAACGTAAATAAGGGGTTTCGCTGTATTAATATATATTATTCCCGCGGAAGTAAATACTGATTGTTTGCGCAGTTCACGCCCCGTATAGTCAGTCAGGGTGCACTTGATTTTATAAACACTCAGTGAGTTATGATGGAAGCCAAGGCTTCCGGTCTCGCGACTGCAGTGCACGGGCGTCGAGCGCATATCAGGAATTGGCGGCAGCGGCCCCGCCTACACGTGAGCGCGCCGTGATAACGCGTTGTAGGGGAGGGGGAGTGGTGTATTGTGTGCGTTCAATGTCAGTCTTGCTTGTGGTGCGCGATCGCTAGTATGTACGTTCCTGCAGACACGTGATGATTTCAAAACATAAACTTCCTGGTGATGAGGAAAAGAGTAGTAAACGAAGGAAAAAAGTTCTTACCATTAAAGAAAAGGTTGAGATTCTCAAGAAACTAGATGCTGGGACTTCTGTTAAAAATCTCAGCCAATCATATGATGTCGGCATTTCGATGATTTACGACATAAAGAAACAAAAGAATGAACTGTGTAAATTTTATTCAGACAGTGATACGAAGAGAGAAATTGAAAACAGAAAAACAATGCAGGGTGATAATGCTCTTTATCAATGGTTTCGTTTGCGGCGAAGTGAAGGTGTTAGCATATCTGGACAGATGCTGATTGAACAGGCAAAAATGTTTCATGCCGAACTGAATCTAACATACGATTGTGACTATTCGTTAGGGTGGCTTCATAAATTCAAAAAACGCCATGGAATTTCTTTTTTCAAACTTAGCGGTGAAAAGCTTTCTGCAGATACAGTGGCGGCGGAAAAGTTTGTTGTTGAGTTCGCAGAATATGTGTTAGACAACAACTTAACAGCAGACCAAGTTTACAATGCGGACGAGACTGCTTTGTACTGGCGTTGTATGCCTCGAAGCACGCTGTGCACTGCAGATAATCCTCACAGCGGGATGAAAGATTCTAAAGACAGATTGACCGTGCTTGGTTGTTCAAATGCTGCCGGTACCCACAAGCTGAAGCTACTCGTAATTGGCAAAAGCTTGCGCCCAAGGGTGCTAAAAGGTGTTAAAGTGTTACCCGTTGAATACCGAGCTACAAAAACCGCGTGGATAACATCTGCAATAACCACAGAATGGTTTGACAGTTTTGTGCGCCAGAGCCGGCAACACTGTAACAAGATAGGCTTAGACCCGCACTGCAAGATTGTCCTTGTGCTAGACAACTGCTCCGCGCATCCTGCAGCTGAAACACTAGACAGGGATAATGTTTCTGTCATGTATCTGCCCCCTAACTGCACTGCACTAATCCAAACGCAAGATCAGGGAATATTACTCTCCCTAAAATGTTGTTATTGCACGGAGTTCATGAAGCACTTTTTATCTGATCTGAATGGCGGAAAAACAATCTCAGAAATTAAAAAGGAATACACCATTAAGGATGTCATATGGTCACTAGCTCGTGCATGGGAAGGTATGCCTGCGTCAACATTTCACAAGGCATGGTTTAAATTGTGGCCGACTTTGGTTTATCGTGACGAGGTTCATGACAAGGGAAATGAAGCCGACTTCAAAGGTTTTGAACAAAAAAACGTGAACGAACTGCTGGAGTATGCCAAGAACATAACAAATCCAGAACTAGAAGACTTACAATTGCAAGAACAAAACATTGTGGAATGGTTTTGTGTTGATGATAATGTTCCCGTTGTGCATCACTTTTCAGATAAGGAGATATTAGACTCTGTTAAGTGTAACAAAGACGACGGAAACAATGAAAGCAGTAGCGATGAAGATGAACCACATGAGAAAATCTCGCAAGATGAGTGCCTTCACCACATTGAACGATTAATAGCTGGCCTAGAGCAACGAAGTTATGTCAACAACCAGCAAATTATGCATTTGTATATGCTTCAAAAACAGCTGACTGAACAGAAGCACAAACGTGTGCGGCAACAACGCATTAGTGACATATTCAAAAGCTCCTGTTTCCACACATGCTTCAACTACGAGTGAGAACATTGACGATCCAACACTTGGCACCAGTGGCACAAACGTAAACAGTTACGTTCAGAGTGACAGTGACAGTGATTAACTTTAACTTCTCCTGTCTTTCACAATGTGTGACGATTTAGGTAATTTGTTGTTTAGCTTTTTAAATTTAAATTAATGTGACTGTTAAACAATGTTTCTTACACACAGACAAGTGGGGCCGTATACAGTGATTATTTCAATGCAGTTTATCTAAGTTCTAGGACATAATTTTTTATTCGCGGGACATGTGTAGCCTACAGTGAGTCATGGTAAGTGTTTTTTTATTTGTAATGTACCGTACCTAACTGTACCATGTATTATTATTTTATATTTTATTTATGCAACATGTGGATACACCAAATCACTGTACAAACTGTATGTAAATTACGTAATTGTAACACAATTCATTGAATGTCAAACGTCTCGCCTACGTCTTCTTGCTTCGCGCGGACATCATGGTACAGTCACGTAGCTGTAGCGTGCTTCTAGGCAAGGTCTGATAAGCGTGCCCGTGGCAAGGTCACACCACCGGATGTAGCTGTCATCACCCTACCCCCACCCCCCTTGCCGTCCTCATCTACAGCTACAGGATGTTCACAAACTTCGGGAGCAATTTTTTTTTTTCAATTCGGGGGCCTTATAGTGAATTTCTACTTTCCGGAATAGTCTAAGTCCCGACCATTCCGGATACAGGGTGCTCTACTGTATTACTATAAGGTAAAAGTAAATGCTAATAAATATCCGCCATTTCCTGTTTACCTTTTGAAACAGGAACCAGAAACTCAAATATCGTAAGAGTTTTTTTGTTGTTACTCCCGCCATATTTACATTAACAAATATTATTGAACTCCCACAAAATTCACAAGTAAACGAAATATTCAAAACTTAACTGAGTACACATTTACAAAGCATTAAAACAGTAAACAAAAACAATTATTTTGGTGCTCTATATTCACTGTGCTTTGGTGACTAATTTAGAAATCAGTAGATTTGGACATTGAAATTGTATACTGGGCTGTTTTCTAATTGAAAACGTGATGTCATTCACATTAGAATAAGGACATGGACCGCCCACACGTTCAGACTAGACGGGCGTTGATACGAGTGAGCATGCTACAAATAACTTAGTGGCATGGCGTACATTACAATAATATTTTATAAATAAATAGTTATATTAAGTATATTATTGTATATCTGGTGACAAATATTTTTTTTCACTTCTGTTTGGAAATTTTAAGTAATGGAGGCTTATTCTTACCATTAGTTTGTATGATGAAATTCCATTAGTAATCAGAATCACATTCATGCACACAGTAAAACACTTGAAGCAAATGTGATAAGTTGACACCAAATACTTGAGTCTAAAAGATAGTCAACACTCACTTCTATACAGCTAATCCAGCCATTTAATAATTTGTTGTTTTCTCGTTTGCAGTGCGAAAGAATGGCTCTTTCCCCATTTAGTACAGGGTGAACCTGTAAGCTCTATTTGGCAACAGGATGAAGCCCCTTCCCATTGGAATCTCTTTGTACGAGAGTGGTTGAACATCGAAGTCCTTGATTGTTGGACTGGTTGTAATGGTCGAGACAACAGAGCTCTTTTTTCGCTGGCCTCTACGTTCACCCGACATAACACCTTGTGATTTTTTTCCCTTGGGGCTTTATAAAAGATTTACCAGAGTTGAGACACAGAATTGAAGAGGTTATTTATTGCTTCCATTACTCTGGACATGTTAACCAAAGTGAGGGAAGAATTGGACTTGAGGTTGGATGAGTGCCAAGGTGCATATATGGAACATTTGTAAATAAAAAAAAAACTAGGTTAGCTTACCTTCAATTTGATGTACAATTTGTGGTAAATAGTCTAAATTAAACTGTTATAATATACAATTGAAACTGAAACCTTTTTTATAGACATCCTGTATACAACAGCCCTACAATGGTACCGGCCCCAAACCAGCCAACCAGGCATTTGCTCATAGCACCAGTTTTTGAGGTGCGACAAAATTTGGAAGGACAAAAAATTTTGAGGGATGGAAAGAATAAGTTTTTTAATTTACAATACTGATTTGATTTTCAAAACTACATGTCAAGGGTAAAGTTTAGTTTATACTTACTATTGCAGTGCGCTTAGAAATATTACGCCCTAAACCAAATATTTACACTAACAAATATGATAATTATATTTTCCTTAATTATTATTTAACCAACATTTTGTAATGTTTAGCATGATACGTGAGACAGTTTTACAATAAAATTATTTGTAACACAGTTATCTTGTACAAAATTACACGGATCATTAAAAATTAATTTACATTTGTGCTTGAAAAATGTACTAACGTCAGTAATGTAAAAATAAGTTGATACGAAATGCAAGATCAAACAAAGGAAAGTTCATTTTTGCTTTTGTATTTTGTCTGTACATTTTGGTACAAGCTTCTAGTAAAAAAATTACATTCACTAAATTCAGTATGTCTATAAATCTCATGAAGTTAGTTGCATTTCGATGATATAGGGTTAGGAACAAGATTTTATAGTTTTATTTCTAGGACAATTTGGTTTTAAAACAGGATATTATGTGTAATTGTTTTTATTTTTATATATTGTCTTTATTCATAAAAAAAAATGTATTACTGAACAAATATGAAACTAAATTATTTCTTAGTACTAATTTCACCAAAAGTCTCATTTTGATTGACACCTGATGAACTTGCACAGTGAAATCATTAGTAACAAGCACGTCTAGAACAGAACTACGCAGAACAATGAATATTAATAGAAATTTTTGTGAGTTTTAAAAATGTACCATCATTAATGTAAAAATTTGCTACTTGTGTATGACATGCAATATCTTACAAAATAATTTTTTTTTCTAATCCCTTTAGATCATACATTTTAATAAAAATAAATTACATTCAAATGATTTCACTGTGATAAAACATTCAATTTTTGTAATTTGAGTTTAGTTTTATCAAAAGGCCAATTGATTTCATGTTTTTAGTTGAAATTTGGTGCTAGATGGTGTATCAACTTTATTTTGATGTTATAAGTGTATTGAAATGCTTTGCGGTAATATTTCTGTTGTATCGCAATTCACCGTATAAACTTGTCCCTGTATATATTGTGTTGGTTGGCATGCTTTACAGAGCAGTCCACCATGAAACTCTTGTCCCTAATGAATTACCGTGTTTTCTCGCATAATCGTTGCAAATTTTATTCTAAAATCAAGTTTGAAAAGTAAGGGTGCAACGATTATGCGGAAATTTTTTTTAATGTTTGATAAAGTTATTCATAAAAATAAAACCCATTCGTGGAAAGTACGTTTATTTAAAAAGTTATGTACAAACTAGCACGCCAAACAATTTAAATTAATAAGTCGTGCAACAAAAATTTTTCAACTTTAAATAGAAAAACAAAACCTGTGATCCAAATGCAAGCCTGAACGAACGCGTAACTATCGCCGCAGTACACATCACGAAAGAGTGCGGGCCATCAGATGCAGTTTACTCGGCACTCTACAGAGAGCGCGTGCTGCATGCACTCCGCGAGATATCGATGTTCGGCTACGTGTGCGCGCTCTATACGGGAAGCAACATAACCAAACAATTTAATGATTGCAACGAGCGCTGGCTACAATTTCTGTAAGCGGTACACCGCGGCGACGCAGACGAACAGACGAAGGTTATAACGTTTGAAAATTCTTTAAAAGTAAATTTACACATCGGACAACTTTGTATTTCCGTTAATTAAATAAGTAAGGACGCGGTTACACGGGAGTCTGAACTACTTCAGGTGAACATGCTCAGCTGTTGAGTGCGGTTTCACACAGTCTGAACATGTTTCGTTCGAGGCCATTTCCCATTTAACTTAAAAAGGTTGGCAAAGTAGTTCAGATCGACATATCTTCTACATTAGCCTCTGATTGGCTGTTTCGAATATAAACAGTCCTTTGCAGAAATTCAAGATGGAAAGTGTTCTTGGCACAAGTTCGAGTAATATTTTACAGAATGCAACAAAAAAAAATTAACAGGTAATTATACACATATTTTTTAATTGATCCTGACCCAATTTTCTTAAAACTGAGATAGGTACTCTTGCTCATAAATAATAAAAAAATAAGTTTAAGAAATTTTACTGTGCATGTTGTTTGAATTCCCGATTTGTAAAAAAAATATTGAGCAATATGAAAACACATTCCATTTCTGCTGATAATACTGTATAAACAAGTGAGAAAATCCATACTTTTTCTGGATACAAAACAGAGAAGATCAACAACAGTCATTCGTTGACAGTAGACAATCGGTTTGTAGTAGGGATGGGGCGAATCCTGATTTCCTCGAATCCGAATCCTAACTCGAATCCTCAACTGGAATTGCCGAATCTCGAACCCAAACCCGAATCTTTTAATAGATGATGTCCACATATCTAATGTAAGTGAGATGTATTCTGCTTGCACTAAAAGTCCCTTGACTTTATCACATGTAGATTGGTACATTTCTGGTATAAGTGTATATAAAGACAACAATTTTTTCTTGAGAAATTTCAGTTTTAGTACAGATTAGCGGTTAGGATTTTTTCTATAAATAAGCTAGAGGTCTACGAGCCTAAGAATTTTACTTCGAGCCGAGCTCGAGCTTTTGTGGTACAGTTACACTTTTGGGAAATTATTTTTATCTTAAACTTAATATCATGTTTGAATAAAGTATTAAAATGAAGTGGGCTTATTAATTTTGGGTAACTATTTACAGAGTGTGTTTACATTTTGCACTGCTAGAAAAAATATAACATTTTTTTTTCATTGAATCTTACCTGTTTCCATTGGTTCATTAGTAACTGATATCATCCAACTAACATAACCAAGTATATGTTTGTGTAAATGTAACATATCTTTGGAAAAATTTCACCCTTGTCAATTTTTCTGGAGTCCTTACTGAGCTTCAACAAACTTAGCACCAAAAATCATGTTGTTTGAAAAGTACATTCACATTGTTTCAACATTTCCACTTTTCAGCACAATAATTCTGAGAGAGATTGTCACAGAGTATTAAATTCTGTTCTTTAATCTATCATTCAGAACAATAATTTGTTCTCTACGATTGGAGATAGTGTTTCCTGCAAAAGAGAAGCGTCTCTCGCTGGCAACCTGCTTGGCTGGAATGCTTTAGTAAAATTGCTTAACCTCAAAATTAGTGTCATAAATATCTGTAACTGGTCATTAAAGTTTAATCAATTGAAAGTAATAAAAATAAAAACATTTTACTTCATTCAATTTACACTTGCAAAAAAAAAAACATACACACAATAAACCTACATGGAAATTAAAGTCTTTTTCAATATCCTGAAGTCTGAAATATGTTTACTCATGTCATTAAACGTAGAGCTGTATTGAAAAAGCCGATTTTGCCAATATTTAGTTGAATCGGCATTTCTGCCCACTTCCGATACAGTACGCTCGTTAATTTTCGGCCGATATTACTGATAAAGGCCTCTTCACAATAGCGCGGCGCGGCGCGATTCGACGCGTAGCGATGTGACATCATTCGATACCAACCAATCAGAGTTAACATCGCTCGCGGCGAGCGATAGCTCGCGACGTGAGCACAAGCGACAAGACTGCCTTGCCGCGGCGGGCGACATCGCTGATGACGTAAGAGTAAACAGCCAATCGCAAGCAATAATTCGGAGAATTATAAGAATACCAGTTGTTAGTAAACAAACAATTGAAATAGAAGGCAATAGGTGTCTGGAAAGTGATATTGATGTAAAATAATTTCCTGATGCAAGGTACCTTTTTTTAAAAAAAAAAAAAAAAAAAACCGAATTCAAAATAATTACAATAAGTGTCTGTACTTACAAAATCACAATATCTGCACTAGACACGCAAGTTAGCAAGTTATACCTTAGTGTCATCGACAGTCTTTCTGCTGGGCTCAATGGTAGGCGGTGAGAATTTTTTTGTAACATTGGACCAACAATATGCAAAAACAGATAAAATTCATTAGGAGACATCCTCATGAATACGAAATAGTTGTCACTGTCTCCTAATCACATTTCTGAGATAATACCTATTATGGTAGTCCCCTTGTCCCAATCTATCTGCATTTGTGGGCCTTGTGTGCCTTCTTCTGTTATTATTATCAAGTAATAATAAACACAACACTCTCCGCCTGTGAACATTTACTGCATGGCGATTTCTATTCATGTCTCTTTTCACCGATGCTTAGTTACAGTACACTTGCATATACAATGCCAGACAAAAAAGAGAAAAAAATTAAAATACATCCACAGAGTTTGTTTATATTTACTTATATGTTATCAGATGTTGCCGGCAGTTAGCAGGCTGTTTCAACATGTTTTTTTCGCCAGTCGTATCGCGCCGCGTCGCGCCATTGTGAAGTATACAGCCAGCGACTTCGCGTTAGATCGCGAGCTATCGCTTCTTCGCGTCGCCAGATCGCGCCGCGCCGCGCTATTGTGAAGAGCGCTTAAACGAAAGAGACTGCCATAACCTAAAAATCCACGAGTACCATTTTCACTTTTCGTAGTAGTACTGCATTCTTTCAGATCGCATTATTTCTTAGCAACATGTGCCAACCGTACATATCAAAGTTTAACATCCTTTTTTTTTTTTTAACAATGTTCTTTAATTTAATATGTCATAAATAAATAATACATTACTATCACGGTAAATATACATCTCAGTTGTTACGGTAACTATAGTGCAAATATGGTAGCTATCATGCTTCTGTAGTAATTATGGTATTCTACAAAGAATCTTTAGTTCTTTTTATGGTAATTATCTTAAAATAACTATTGGGTTTGTACTGTAGTTATGGTACATCATCCATATTTCTTCGTATGTTGTTGTTCATTTGTCTTTTCTTCATATTTACGTGTGCCATTAATTGAGACAAGAAGTTTCAGAAAAAATTTTAACGGACATTATATCACACATTTAATGGCGTAAATGACGAGACCTCGGGCAATTTAAACGCTTTATACGGAAAAACCTACCATGCGGGACCTCGCAAGCGAGTTTTACTGTATTTTTTTCCCGTAAATAGTAAAAACCGAATCCTTTGACGAATCCTATATCAGACCCGCCGAACCTTCGAATCCCTAGGATTCGGTGGATTCGGCGGATATTGGGTTCGGTCGCCCCATCCCTAGTTTGTAGAGCTGAACACACTTTTCAGCAACAACTACCGTGTAACCGTACACTTTCGCATTTGCAAACGTGTTTACTTAAACATGTTCACCTGAAGCAGCTCAGGATCCCGTGTAACCGCACCCTACGAGGGAATGTCCGAATAAATATTAGATTTATATTTTAAAATACATCGTTTCATACGGAAAGAATAAATGTATATATTGTGTTGGCATGCTTTACAGAGCAGTCCACCGTGAAATTCTTGTCCCTAATGAATTACCGTGTTTTCTATTTTAAAATACATCGTTTTATACGGAAAGAATAAATGTATATATTGTGTTGGCATGCTTTACAGAGCAGTCCACCGTGAAATTCTTGTCCCTAATGAATTACAGTGTTTTCTGTTTCAAAATACATAGTTTTACAGGGAAAGAACGGCGAGCACAGAGCGCTGGGAATGGAACGGCGACTGTGGCGGGCGTGCACGCACCTGGGCGGGCCTGCAGGCGGGCCAGCGCCCGGCGGTGGAACACCAGGTCGCCCGTGCCCCCGCCCACCAGCTGCAGCCGGTCCAGGCTCAGGAGCACCACGCACTCCACCGTGTTCAGGCGCCGCTGCTTCACCCTCTGCGACACGCACAGCCAAGTATCACTTCTGATCGCTTAAAACATTCCCAAAGTCTAACCGAGTTGCGGACATCATTCTCGGAAAAGCTGCACTTACGTATTTTGAAAAAAATACAGGATTCAAGTAAAAAAAAAAAAAAAAAAAAAATTGTTTAAAGTTTGTAATGTTGAACTGATTAAGTGATTAACCAATTAATCTCTATATATAACATCAATCAATAAAAATCATAAAATAACCATGCATAATATTAATATTAAGCATTCTTCTTCTTCTTTTTTAAGTAACCAACGTTATTCAAGCTAAACATATACAATACAAATATATATATATATATATATATATATATATATATATTAGGGATGGGCCGGTCGAATCCTCGAATCCCACCGAATCTCTAGCATTCGAAAGATTTGAAATTCGAGGGAAAAGATTCGGGATTCGAGGAAAAATGTTGATGTAAATATAGTACTTTAAAAACTTAAATGCTTACAATTTACTTGGCCTGTTTACGTTTTCCTTGGAACACATCCTATTGAGGTACAGTAGAACCTCGTTAATACGTGATGGTCAGGACCGAGATAATCACGGATTACCGAATTTCACGGACTAGCGATTAAAAGCCCGGAAGGTCTCGTCAAGTTTCTCAGACACCGGCGTGCTGCTGGGTTAAGGCCGTTCACGGTAAGGGCCGGCCGTCTTCGAATTAGTGTCTCCGCTTAAAAAAATACAGCACTGCCTAGCCATTAGTTCACGGTCATTTACAACAGCCGAAGAGAGAAAGATAAGATCGTGCTGACCTTGCACCCTCCCCCCTCATCACACTTCGTCCAGCCGAATGCCAGCCAGACACGTCACTCGCCAGGCGCCTGCCGTGCGTTGGCGGGTGGAAACAAACAAAGGGAGACGGGAAGCAGAAGTCAGGACATCCCCCTCAAGTTTAAAGAGTGACAAATGTGACAGCTGAAAGGGGGGCGACACAAAGGGTCGGTACAAACAGCGTTGCAGAGTTTGGCGGCCCGCAGAGTTTGGCGGCCCACGCGATGGCTTGTAGTGTTTGCCGGCGGGCGACCCGCGTGACGTTAATTTTAAGCGCTGACAATTTTTACTTCTCTTTTTTTTTCTTCTCTTTTAAATCGTCCCGGATTATCCGATTTCCGAATATGCGCATCACGGATTAACGAGGTTCTACTGTATTGTACTTTTAATTCGTTATTATATAAAAAAAATTATGAAGCATGTACTGATTTGGGAAACTTACTTTATATTCATGAACATGGATGCATTGTCGCTACATTGGCATTAAATAAGGCATAAATCACAGATGTATTCTCAGAATATGCTAAAAATAAAATAAAGCACATTTAGGATCTAGACTAAATATGAATCTTGTTTTTTTTAAAATAACTTTACTGAGAAATCTGTTACTTAGTAATGCAACAATAATGCCGACTTTCATCACAAGTTACGGTCGCACATGTAGTAATAACAATGAAATAATTAATGACAAAAATTAATACATTATACAATTATTATTTTAATCGCAATTCAATTTTAAATATTCTCATACACGTTTTATTTATGAATTTTTTAGGACCAAGTTTGGTTTGTGTAGACTACCAACATTAAAATATGTATTATCTGAGAATTCCATGATGGCCAACCAATGAATTTGTTAGCCAATCATTTTGAGCAAAATAAAAAATAACTAATATTAATATAAAAAACTTTAATGGGTAAACTAGAGAAAACACCCGTCACTTTTAACTTCGGGCATATTAATCACTATGCTTTATTGAGGCTTAATTTTAAAAGACGCACAACAATATTTCTTATGGCCTAAAACTATTCAAGCCAAGATGGCACCTTTCAGTTTTCATTAAATATTTCAGGTAAGCGTTTACCTTCATTTGGGACTTAAACAAATGTCAAGTTGGTAACTACAAAATATTGTTCCGTCGGATGTTGAATTTCGTTTTCCGATTTCCGTGGATACATGAATCACTGTACTCACAGATAATGCCTGAATGCCTTAAATCCACCAGTCGGATTCTACAGCAATTGAAGTGACCAGATTCTTACGTGATCCTACAGTTAACCCAGAAATAAACATTCTCGAATACTGGAAAACTGTCTGCGTGTTCACCCAGGCTACATAAACTGTCCAAAAAATATTTGTGTTCACCACCTGCGACAGTGTTCTCTGAACGTTTCTTCAGCACTGCAGGAAACATATGTGACCAAAAACGGAATCGTCTTGATCCAGACCGTGTCAAAATCCTTGTTTTTTTAAATAAAAATTTAAAGGGTTAAATAATTCTGCATAATGTTTAATTTTTTCTCTTAACTTATATATTATTTTATAATTAACCCTTGAGAACTGGATTGGGATTCGAGGGGTGGATTCGAGGTACTGTTTGGAATTCGGATTCGAGATTCGGATTCGAGAAAAATGGGATTCGAACCATCACTAATATATATATATATATAAATATAAATATAAATATATATATATATATATATATATATATATATATATAATATATATATATATAGTTTCATGATCAAATCTTAGGCTTACAATGTTTTAAAGATTTGCATTACATTCAAAGCTTCAAACAAAATGAATAGTGAATTTCCTGGTGAAGTCAAGCCTAATATCAAAAAGAGCTTTGATTGATTCGCTTAGTCGAAGATTCGCACAGGCCTAAATAATAGTAGTTTGAGGGGAAAATTCATGCTCCATTCTATCTCACCCAAATTAGAGAGTACTTTTTTTTTTTTTCAGAATCAATATGTGTTGTATATAAATTAGCCATGCAAGGGTTCTATTATAAAAAAAATAAATAGACAGTGGAGAGATATCTAGACTACTCTCACTTATTAACAATACCTTGAAAGTAAAATATATTAGTTTAACACCTCGTGTTGTTTTAAGATTCTATGGGGATGGAGGAGAATGGATTTTCTTTATTTCTTTCAGAAAATTGCAAAATAGGTATATTATTTTAAAGATTAAGTCAGAGAAATTTGGAATTTTGGTCATCATCCATTTAATGGAACACCATGTTAGAGAACCAATTTCAGAACTTTGACAGGGCCTATTAGTAAAATTTTGTATCAAAGGGTCATTTTTTTTAATTTTAAAATTAATTTTATTTCTAAACATTTTCAAACACGTGATTTTCGTGACCTGAAGTCTCTTTGGACTCCAGAAACCAAAAACACAATTAGGGAGTTGGCATAGGTACATGCTCTTCTACCCTCTCCTAAAAATATTAACGCAAGAAATTCTGGGGGGAAAAAAAAACATAGTAATAGCTCATGCCAACAATTATAAATACATATGAATTACCAGCTGCAAATTGAATACGGGCCCTCAAAAGTCCTTAAAATTCACTAAGAATGCGGGTAGTTTAATGTTCTTTTGTTTTCAACTTGGGTGCAAACAACAATTTGCACAACCGCAGTTCAATGGGAGAATTTCAAGCCACGTGATTCAATTTCATAAAAAAAAAAAATATGTATATTTGAATCAGTTCCTTTATATTTCGTATCTCACCTTTAAACTAAAAAAGTGTGTTTTTACTGTCTTACACTTTGAACTTATAAAGTAAATGTAATTAGTGATCAAATTAAATGTTAGGGCTACAAATTTTAGATGGACACTATGGGTTAGATATGTGTTCCAGAGATAAAAACTGGAATAACCAACAAAACCTTTTTGTGCATTAACTATGTTACATTGTTATTTTCTTGAGGTTTTTTTTTGATATTACAAATAGTTTACTACCTCTTGACAGTTTTAAAGGTGATGAAGTAAAGGGGAACTTAAAAACTTCTTAATTTTTTATTGCACCTAAAAACTTCTTAATTTTTTATTGCACAGAGTACAAACCATGCTTAATGCACACAAACAATAAGAATACTCCATATTCAAGACATGTGGCATACTTCAATAAATCTATGGTGAACTTTCTTCATCCGAGCTTAAAGTCATGTCAGCAAAACACTGTAACAATCATTTTAAATTTAAATGTTACATGAATGATGGCTGTATTTGACAAAGAAAAAAGTTTTTTTTTTTTTTTTACACAAATTCTTAGTCTCAAGATTTCCACATGGTATGTTTTCCCAAAATTCAATTCCAAATAGAACAATCAAGAAGAATGACAGTTACCTGCAGTTCCTCCAGCTCTTCAATTGCTTCATCGAGCAAATTCTTCAGGGCCTTGGTGCTGTTGTTGACGACTTCGAGTTCTTTCTTGACAATATCTAGATTTTTACTTTCGTCCAATATCTGCTGCTCGGTGTCGTATCTGAAAACAAGTTGTTGTCGTCAAACACAAAAATTTACAGTAGCTGCACAGTGCAAGCCAAACTTCTTGTGAGCTGGGCTCCATAGTTAAACGAAAAACAAAAAGCTTAGAACGGACCAGCAGAGCCGAATGGTAGGGGAGCCGTATGGAACCAGGTAATGCCGACTCTGCACAAACCAGTTACACAACATTCATTATCATAATGATGTTGGTGAGTGTATCTACGTATCGCTGGCTTAGCACAAGCACTACATTGTCAACATATTTTGAATGGGTAAAGCACCTCCTTTGCCTGTATCCCTAATAACATATTCTCTTCCACTACTTCTCCTTCCATCCCGCTTACCTCCCACTCTTCTCCCACCCCCCTCCCTTTTCCTCGGCCCGGCTAACAGATTGCACGACATTTTGACCACACTATAGGCTTCTTCTGGTAAAATGTGGCTATTGGTGGACGAAACTTGCTCCTGCTTTATGGGTTATCTGGTTTATCTATATTTCACCATGAAATGAACCTATCTGATAGCAAAAAAAAAAAAAAATTGTGTTTATTCCAGATTTTCGGGAAGTCATAAACTGTGATATGTAATCAGTGAGAGTGTACCTTCCAGCCACCAATGAACAGATACTATATCAAGCTACTGTATGAAAACTAACATTCATGAGGAATGAAGTCTTGCCCCACACACTGCGTCTAAAAGGCGCCACGACTATCCTGAGTAACAACTGCGAGCATGTGCAAAATACAGTCGATTTCGTACAATCCGGCATGTTCATGCCAGATTACCGAAATACCAAATTATCGGGAAGTATCTCCCGCAAATCAGTAAAGGCTAAGTCTTGGAGCAAATACATCAGTAAGATGGTTTTTGGCAGCAAATAATGTTTAGCAGGAGCAAAAGGACAGACATTTCAACAAAAATACAGGCCAAAACTAGATTTATTGTTTTACTTTTTATAGGCTCGTATGTAAATTTCTGAGCATTCCCAAACAGTGCCAATTGTTTGCAACTAATTCCGGGCTGCGCCGAGCGCTTCCGACTACCTATATGTACGTACTGTAAAAGCATTTTTAACCTTTGCTGAAAAAAAAATTATATTTTTATTGCATTCTTAGCTTAAGTTTGCTTAGTTGGCATAAGTCCGTACATTCCAGACCGCTGGATGCCAGACAAACAGTAGTCTAGCGGTATTATAAGACTCATCAGGAAATTCAAACTAATCTAATTATTCCCTGCTCAACCTCACAGAGTATGACCCATGATGGCCACACACACAGCAAGTGAAACAACCACCCTTCCCTTCTGATCGCAACTTACATCGGATCAAATGACAATTTCTAGAAGAAGAAAAAAACAGTAGTCTGTGCACAAGCCCCAAAACCTCTATTTACAATCTTCTGTATCTGCCACTGGCGACAGCTATTTAATCTGGACACTAAACACGACACTAAAATGGACAGACTAATAAATGAAAATGAAGTCTGAATAAATATTATTTTTATGTCAATATTATGTTATTTATGCAGTTATAGCAATTCAGTTAAACCAGAGCACACCTAAGTAATAAGTATCAATGTGCACTAATAAAAAAAGTTTCATAAGACAATTTTGCCTGTTGCAATAGGTGCAGTTATTTTGGTAACTTCAGCAGAATACTCTATACATATTTACCCCCAGAACAAGTCAACCAATTAAACTGATGGATCACCCAATGTTCCCAAGGAACACTTCCGAAACGTTGAAACCGTCTTCTACTTGTGGATCCAGTAAGTCCATATAGTTTCAAATTTGTCATTATTTATAATCAAGCCAAAATTTAATATTTTTTCAACAAAAATTACGTCATACCTATATCTGGCCATAAAAATTCTTTAAAGAAAAAGTTGTTTACAGAAGCGATAAAAGATAATATAACAGATAATATAAACAGATATTTTTAATAATGTAATGTGTGTGTTGGAAAGCCAGTTAGTTACCTAAGTGAACCACAGAAACTTAATTTTTTTTTTTAAATCATTCTTGTAACACTTACACAACCATTTACTATTGATGTCAACAAAGATCACGGACGAGCTAGTGTGATACCTTACATTACAGTCAATGACATTCTAAACTGCTTGGTTACTACCTCTCCTGTCGGAGGGCGAACGTCTTGTTGTAGATCTCCACGTCGAGACCCTCAGGGCACACAGACTCGTCCAACTTGAGAAGTTGTTTGGCTGAGCTCAGCATGGCTTCATCCTCGTAATCTTCGTCGTCATCTTCCGTGGAGCTCTCTTCCAGCAGAGAATCTTCATCCGACTCATCTTCTGAATCGGAATCTTCTCCTGTTCCTGAAATTGACGGGATCCGTAACACATTTTAAGTAGAAAAGCATGATCAAATTACAAATTGAAGTTTTAAATGAGAGCATTATGTGAAACCAACTTGAGGAAACTAGTATACTGCAACATCTGTATCGTTGCTTAAGAAACAACACCGTCTATGTGACAAAAAGCAAATTTTTCAGGAGAGCTTAATAACTTTATGCGCCATGCTGGAACTGAATGATAGCCGGTGTTAGAAAAATGACCATAGCAGTTCATTGTGTTGGATTTTTGACGAAATCACTTATTGAGAAGACACTAAATGCTTAAGTTTCCATGGATAAACAAAAAACTAATTTTCAAAAAAAAAAAATGTCATTTAGGCGGTATTGTTTCTTATGCGAAGATTAGTTCCACAGACTTCAAACACACTAGGCCATCCGCAACAGTAGACAGAACAATTGCACTTAATGCTAGACCCAATAAACAGCAGAAGCTTACTGCAGTTAACATAAAGAGGAGAGAAAGTACAATTTGTCAAGTTACAATACATCTTCAGCCACTCTAGTGACAGCAATTTGAAGTGAAGTTATGAAACATAATTTTGTCAGCACCATAGATAAAATTTGCTCAGTCTTAGGCATGAAGAGATTTTAGTTTCTGAACAGACATCAGTGTCAATAAGGAAATAAAGACGAGATGAAAACTACATTAGGCTAAAAGTCAAATTTCATAAAAGAGACCAAACCATAATTTTATTTCAGGAGGGGATGTTAATGTTTGAACTTCAAATTTCAGTGAATAGTATTTAAAATGTGACCACAAATCTTGTATTATGCCCTTGTTCATTAATATGAGTACGTAGTTTTAATAAAGGAGATTCTCAAAAAATTACTGTGACAGGATGAAAAAGTAAAGAACATAGTTGGGTATAAAAGGCTGTTGCTAAAAAAATGAAGGTGGAATTAGAAAGAAAAAAGAACTTCATGGAGGCTAAATCCTAGATTCTCGACAGAAAAAGACAGAGTGTCGTAAGAAGATCCTTTCAGGAATTTCCTCAGAAGATGATGTAGCTGCTGAACCTTGTGATAATCGCTGTGTTGACATAGAACTAACAATAAGCACAACCGAAGACTTTTACATTCTCAGTAAAGATGAAGGACATGACAATGAACGTTGGTATAGGTGCACTTCGTGCTCAAAGTGGACTCATGCAGAGTGCACTGGTTTTGATACACCCGAAAATTATGTTTGTGACTACTGTCAGTGATAAACACCACTCACTCATAAACTAGTTAATTTTATCAGCTATCATTATGATATTTAATATCATTATAATATTTAATTTTTCTCAACAATTTTTTTTGTTGCGAACAAACAAAATTGTTCCATTTGCTTGTGTTGTTAGAGCAAGAGCTAAGTGTCCGAAATATTTCAAATTATTTTGTAAATATAAATGATTGGAATTACCCACATATTGGGTAATTTCGACCAAACCTATAACTTATAAAACTCAATATTTTCTTTCAATCCAAATAGTTTCTTTATTGTTAATAGCCTAGAAGCCAACACAAAAAATAGCACAGTATATATTTTGCTATGCACCTCCTTGATGCAACAAATCTTCTTTTTGTGAGCAATCTTGCTTAAGTGATCGAAATTCCCCCATTTTACCCTACTATAGTCTTCTCAAAATTTACGTGGCCAGATGTAGCAAAAAAAAAAAAAAACTCCACATAAATAACCCTAAAAATTGACCAAAATCCTGTGGAAATTTTGTCCCAGCCCGACCAGAAAATCTGTGGTCCTAAAATTTTTCCAGACTTTCAAGATCCCGCACAGCCGTATTCATAAATCACAGAATATTCATTTCTTTTAAGTGTTAGTATTCTAAATTGAATAGAATATGACCAATAAACTATTCGTTTTGATATTCGAAAATTCAAATATTCGCACAGGCCTAATCATTGCCTATCCGACCCCAATTGTACCATAAATGTTAATTTTTTTAAATATGTACAAAATTAAATTTCCACTCCATACTGCAGAGCTTCAATATCTATTGACTTAATTTCTATTTTGTTCATTTACCAATCAAATTATTATTCAAGTAAAACTCTGAATACATATATTAGGACAAATAATTGTTGCTTATGGTATTTTATACTCACAATTTTTAACATTGGCTTTGGTAATTTTTTTTGGAATGTATTGGATTTTTTTTTGAGGAGGGGAAGCAAATGTCCCCTAATGTTCGTACGCCCTTTAATAAGAACCTTTTGAACTGCAATAACTGTCTGTCTAGATGTAGAGGTGTTCAGGTGATCCACGCTTTCAAGACTGCCCGATCAATTTATTTTGATGGAATACGACGGGGACACAAATTGTAAGTGAAATCAGCCAACGACTGTCACAACTTTCAGAAACAAAGTGACTATTTATTTAGTACTTAATCTGTTTATAACTATATTTTAAAAATATAACAAATACCTTACCTCTGCGACGAACTACTTTTGGTGGCTTGTACTTCCTCATGAAAATCTTTCTCAGATATTCTGCAAATATATTATCTGGCCTGATTTCTTCAGCTGAAGCAAAGAGATTTTTCATTTTATTCTTTAAAGCTTCTATCTTCAATATAGTATCATTCATTCTATCTTGAAGTTCTTGTATCTTAAGCCACGAAACATAAAGAAACCATTAGTTTTGCATAGTAAATGTGCACTAAAATAGGCTGACACATAAAATCTTTTTTTCTTCTCCCTTATAGGATTGTAAAAATAAGCTGTGTAAGAACTGTCCTTTAAGGTGCAAATGCGTTCTCTAAAACTATACAGGTGCGGAAAAGCACTAACTGCTATATTCATGTGCTCTCTTGCTACAATTGGCAACTGATTACGCCAAATGGCGAAACTGCCACATCGAATGGCTACTGTATGGGAGAAGGAATGGTACATCTGGCCCACTCAGTAAGCACGGCATGCATGTGTGGAGAACCAACAGTCATTATCACCCGTGTATAAGTGTATAAAAAAAAACCAAAGTAAATTATAACTAAAACATTGTGTGAAGGCCCTGCTTGAAAAAAAAAAAAAACTACCATTGTGACCATAACTGAAATATAAAGAACAGAAAATAATTATGTAAAAGACATTAGTTTAACATCTTGGTGGTTCATTTGCTCATTTAATATTAAATCAATTGAGCAAGATTAATAGCAAGGGAAAAACAAAAGAGAAACTAAAATCTATTTTCATATTTAGTAAGGAACTCACAAGTAGGTAATAATTGAAATTTATAGATACCTACTAAGTGTTCTCAAATAGTATCTATGTTTTATGTAGTAAAGCGCTAACAATATGACAAATAAAGTTTTACAAACATTACGTGTCAATTAAAAAAAAAAATTTATATATAAAACAGTTAGTTCACTTAAGATAAAAATTACAAAATAAACTAGATAGAGCTGCAACATAAATACATAATACCATTTCATGAACTAACCGACACATAGTGCTAAAAAGTATTTGTTTCTGGAAAATACACTAGTAGATGATAATATCAGAAAGCTACAAGAACTTACTGCAAAAGACTAGGCGTTGCTGTTGCACCAGTTCAACAGATGGAAGTACATGTACGTGTTCAGTGTGAATAACGTATTAAGTTTGGAAATTTACGACAACAACCTTACAATGATCAAAAACTTTATTTTCTTTTAACGGGGGAAAAAAAAATTCTTTAACTGTTATACAAATTTAGGGTAAAATTAAACCTCCGGTACAATTTTCTGACACAAGTGAAAAATATCTTTTAACCAGAAATTAAAATGCATTATTCAACTATTAAGAACTAATTAAGAAATGATTGTAAAGTCGCACCAT
This sequence comes from Bacillus rossius redtenbacheri, assembly GCF_032445375.1. Classification (NCBI taxonomy): domain Eukaryota; kingdom Metazoa; phylum Arthropoda; class Insecta; order Phasmatodea; family Bacillidae; genus Bacillus; species Bacillus rossius. The sequence goes on along the minus strand of NC_086340.1, from coordinate 27,714,614 downwards.
GCCAGTGTTGATGGCGACGTCGTCCTCACCTTGGCGTGGGTGGCAGCCTCGTCGGCGGTCCTGACCAGCACCTTGGCGGTGAGCTGGGCCTCGGGCTCCGTCAGGCCGGTCAGCTCGCTCAGCTCGTGGCTCAGCTTGACCGAGTGCAGCTCCAGGAGGGCGGCGTCCACCTCCAGCTGCAGCCGCGACTCCGCCAGCCTCCCCACGTCCTCGTCGAACCGGCGGACCGAGTCGGCCGCTCGCTGCAAGATCACTTCCTGCTCGTGCACCTTCCTGCAACCAGGTCCACGCCCACTTTCGCAAACCCACCGACGATTTTTACATCAAACATGAAAATATTTTTTTTTTAAATTTTATTTGTCAAACGCCCACCAACAGTCAGAGACTTTTGCGGTGGACACGACACACGAGCACAGAGGCCAATGTGGTCACTGCAAGCACGAGAGCACTGCCTCCCGATAGGCACCGAGAGCAGGCAGGGCGACACTAACGCAGTTGGCCAACATACGTAAGCAGCAAATAGTGAACACAAATAACAGCTGCCATGCATACATACTAACAAACTCTCGGACACTCGGGTGACATAGATCCGAATTCGATAAAACATCAATTAATGAATTTTCTGTACTTTAAAAAGCAATGGAAATGGGGTTAGCTAACACGTATGACCTCTTGCGCAAACTCTGAAACCACTTCCAAACCAGTAGTATGAGGATAATCAATACAGTCTGGATTAACCAAGTTAATATGGATCTCCGCAACTTCAGATAAGCAAAATATCACTTAACTTAACACAATGGAATAAAAAAAAGTCTTGATTTTCAGTTGGCTCAGCTTTATTCATATTAGATTCTTTCACGTTACTCCATGATTTTCCCAACCCAAGCTTTCAACAACAGTTAGATCATTTTCTAGGTTCTCAAGCAAATTTTTCACCAGTCTGTAGGTCGGCTTGGATAACATGGAACCTCAGTTCATGGAAGCTCTGTTAATCGAGACTCTACGATAGCAGATTATTATTTTCTTGGACTTTGCATCGACCCAAAAGCCAAAAAAAATTCCGGCTGTTCAGTGAAGGTTAAGGTGTGCCACACTCGCCTCATGTTCCTGGCCCTGGACATCTCTGCCTCCCAGGCGGAGGACGAGTCCTGCTGCTGTGCCAGCTCCGCCAGCCGCTGCCTGCTGACCTGGGACAGCTTCTGGAACTCCTCGTCGGGCAGCTCCGGGCAGGATCGGTCCGGAGCCGTGCGCCAGGCCAGCATCTCCAGCTCCCAGTCCGCCTCGTCCGCGCTGCCGTCTTCTGCGTCCGCGCTCTCCGCCGCCTGCCCCGGCTTCACCTGCCGGAGGGCGAGTCCAGATCCCAGCGTCGCGGGACACTCGGGAGAACAGCGACCGAGGGGAACAACGCTGTACGTGCTGAAAGTTTAGATATTATAACTCTTTCAGTTTATTTTATACTGCATGTGTTCTCTTTCCAGTCTAACATGTTGTGCTATCATTTTAATGAATACGTAGTACACTCCCTGTTTATCGGCGAAATTAAGTGGCAGGGCCACCGCAGATAGTGAAAATCGCGGATAATCAGCAAAAGAGCCGAAGATGGGAAACAAAAAAGGAAACATTAATTTCAACTTGAAAATCTAAACATTTATGTACAGTAAAAGTTACAATTAACAGTAACAAATTTTAAATGATGCTAAAATTTTAGTATTTTACTGAATAATTAACATACAATACATTTCAGTAATGTAAACATAAAAGTGCTGAACCATACGACTAGAAACAAAGTGCGACAGAGACAAAAATAGCAACGCATGCCAGCCTACGTACTGCGTGAGTTCCGAGAAGGCCTGTGGCGTTTTACTGTATACTGCACACAATACACTCATCAGTAGAGTTCAAATTTGCTCACTTGTAATAAAATACAGATTTATGTACGTATGTGCTGTATTTTTTCGTAGCATGCGCGGATAATAGGGACTTTACTGTATCAGAATATTATTTTTATTTGTCAGCTAAATTAACAGTTTAAGGATAACATGTAAAAATTTTAAAACAATAAGAAATTAAATGTTGAACTGTCATATCAAAATTGTTAACCTCGAGCATAGATATAATCCACTGATTGTGTGTGTGTGCCTGGCGGTCGCAATGTTTGAATTGAGGAAGGCTACACTGTTTATGGTTACCAAAATGTAAATTTTAAGCTAAGGAGGTGTAGATTAAGAGAAGGAACGAATAGACAATGTTGGTTTTGTGTTGAATATTCTAATCTTATTGAATGGATGGCAAATACTAGACGACCAGGCCTATTTCTGATAACAAAATTTATGCCTATAAGCTATAATGCATCAACTGTATATGGCATAAGAAGTTGTGTATTATCATTTGTACAAACTTCTCTTTACGTTATGTAACGGCAATAAATGTTACCTATAAACAGTGTTGTTAAGTAACGAATTACAAGTAATCGGATTACTTGTAACGATTACTTTTCAAGTAATTTATACTTGTAAAGAATTACATTTAAAAAATGTAATTCGTACTTGTAATCGGAATACAGAACATTAATTGTAATCAATACATTAAGGTAATCGATACTATATATTTACTTGCCGTTACTTTTATTCTCGGAACGTATAATGAATACAATTAAGAAGAAGTAAAGTTTATAATTTTACGTTTGTAGTGCTACGATCGTATGCAGAACATCTATGATCAAAAATGAAGAGCCATAGTGACTTGCAGTGTCTCCAACATTACCCTATCCTAAAATCTGCATTTTTAAAATTTAACACATCGCTGCCGTCAAGTGCTCCCGTTGAGCGTCTTTTTAGTGTTGGTAAAGATGTTTTTGCCATCAAGAGAGGGAATCTAACTGATGAGATATTTAAAATGCAATTGTTTTGTAAGGTCAATTCCAAAATTTAAAGAGTGTTAATTTTATTACAGGTAGCTACTTGTATGAAGTTTTTGATGTTATTCTAGCAAGTTTGTCCTGAAATATTATTTATTTAATTAAAGATAATAGATTTCATCATTACATGAAATCATTTTTTTAACAAAACATATATGTATGTATGTTTATTAATGTAACAAAGTGTAAAAAAATTGAATCGTAGATCAGTTTTAAAATGGTAGCAGAAAGTAATTGTAATTGTAATTTTACTGATAACTTCTGTGTAAAATAATTTTTACTTGTAATTAGTTACATTATCACCACAGTAATTGTAATTGAGCCCAATTACTTTTTCCGAGTACTTTTAACAACACTGCCTATAAATATTAATTATTTTTTTTGGTAATTGATTGGTGAGTGAAACCTTTTCAATAGTGAAACTAATTGTAAGACTGTGCTGTCAATTATAGAAGATTCTGTGAAGCTTTCAACTATTTACTAACTTAACTTACAGACTCCAAAAGATAGTTGAAATATTGATATTATGTGCCCAATTATATATTTGGTCACTTAAGAAACACCACCTATTGTAACTATAACCAAATTTCTCATGAGAGTTCAGTAACTTTATGCGCCATGCTGAAACTGAATGATAGAAAAAATAAATTTTTTGGCAAATTCACTTTGTGAGAAGATGCTAAATGCTTATGTTTCTATAGATACACAAAAAAACTGATTTAAAAAAAAAATCACCTAGGCAGTGTTGTTTCTTAAGCAACGAAATGCAACCTTTCACAGCACATCGTGAAATTGTGAAGCACGTAAAGTCGCGCTACCTCGAGAAACTTCTCCGGAAACTCGAGCTCCTCCTTCACCGAAGGAATCTCCGGCAGAGGCTTCGCCTGAGGCGCGGACAGCTCTCGGTGGATGGCCGCCAGCCGCCGTCTCTGACGGCCGATGTCTTCTATCAGAGACAGCTTCCTGCTGCGTAGCGTGTACACCTCTTCGTTGAAGCGATGCTTCATCATGAATTCCTGCCAACACACACGCAAGCTTACACACTATACTGTCAGAGATGCTTGTTGTTGCCCTGTATCCTTTGTGATTGTTTGTCATGCAACGAGGTCGCATCACAATCAGGAAGATCTCAGTTCGAATTCCAGTCCATCCATCCTCATTTCTGTTTCCCATGGTTCGTGAAAACGACCTGGGATGGTTTCGTACACCAGGTGACACCATTTCCTTCCCCATGTCCCAGACTTTTGTTAAGGGCTGGTCCATCTCTAATGACATTTTTGGCGACAGCATTAAATAAAAACCAAGATAACATAAATCAATACTTTGTTTTATTTATTTAGTGTTTGCAATGCAAGGCTTGGTATTAAGATACATTCAAAGCCAAACTGTGCACTATACGCTGAAATTTTCTAAGTTATATCAGTCATTACAGAGAATCCTTGAATAAATAAAAATTTTTGTAGTGAATAGAACGTAAAGGTTGAAAAATAACAGCTGCTTATTTGTTGTTAATGTTCCTGGTAGGCACTAAAAAAAATTTGGTGCATGATTGTAGGACTGAAGTGTACAGTTTCAAAACGGCCACACCAATGACTGGGAAAGGAATGCAAACAAAATGTGAACGAATTGGAAGACAAGTCTCTAACATAACATGAAGAGATGCATTCAACACTGATAATGTGGCATAAAAGTGTGTTCATACCGGCGGAAACAGTACACAGTACTTCTGATGTCCGACTGCAAATGTAGTCATGTTTTCATCTAAGTAATTACAGCATGAATCACTATTCATAACCATGCATGAATATGTAAGTCTCAAATGTGTGGAGTAACCACAAGTACAAATACATAGCAGAAAAAAAATCACATTAACAAGTATGAACTCAATTCCCATAGCAATTCATGTTTTTTTTTAACACTCTCATATTAAATTTTTTTTTATAATACCTGTTCCTCTATCTAATGAAACCAAATAGTTTTATAGGGTTTCAATAGTTAAAAAACACAATAATATAGGTACTGCTTTGCAGTACTTAAAAATATATTTATTGCTCTAAATAAAATTATTTATATTTCTTTATACATAACTTTTTATTTAAATTTTTAGTACATTTGGGCAATTTTCTTTCACCTAACATTTTACTATACGTTTTACTGTAATGTAATTACCCAAAATTAAGCATTTGTTTGTAATAGACTGATACCAAACCACATAAGTATTGAGCTACGATAAATTCTTTTGTACATTTGTAAAAATTAATCTGGAAATAATTTAAATAATTTAACGAGTAGCATCTTACACTAGCAATGAATATTTCAAAGGGATTAATTTTTGATTACTAATTGTAATCAATAGCCAATAATAACACATCTGAATGAGATTTGGTAAACCTAACCAAACCAAAAGCCATCAGAAGAAAAAAAAATTGTACAGTCAATGTCTTCAACCCAACATTCTTTATTTGGCACATCAAGCCACTTGTACTCTGCACTTTTCATGTGGATTCTGGCATTTGTTAACACATTAGAAACCTTTTTCTAAACAGTAAAGCTCATGTGTATTTCTTCTTGCCTCAGAGCAGCTTCTATTCTTTGAATGGTGCTTACAATGAGGAAGATTGATTAAATTTCATTTTGGACATATGACATTGCTGGTCACATTGTATGTTATAAGAAATCTCAATATTCTCACCAAACAGATATTCGGGACACCACAACAACGGCAATACAGACGAACACTGTAAGCTTCTTAAGACAAACAGTTGTAACATCTGCTCCCATCATCAGGCACAAACAGATAGAGGCAATATTGTATGGTGAATATCAATAAAACCGAAATAACAGCGAAACTGACGTCAATACAAAACCATACACCAAAATGGCAGTCAATACATCGCATTAAACTGAAATACAAGGCAAAACACAAAAAGCTGCGAAATTCACCTCAATCAACTTATTTTGTCAATCAAAAAGTAGAATTAATTTCATAAATTTTTAGCGTCGACTTTTATTTAAAAACCTGAAATATTACCTAAGTATTAAATAAAAACCTTTATTTAGTTTCTATATATGATGGTTTTTTCAAATTAAAGTACGTATATAAAGTAGTCTACAGCTGATAACCATACAGACAGAGAAACATCACAAGGAAATGCACTTGTGTAATGATTTTGGACTTTTAACGTTTTGTGATTCATATTAATAGCATTTAAATATTAAGACAGTAACAAAAAGTAAAATTAGAATTTTTTTTACAGTATTTTGGTACCAGAAATAATCTTAAGCCCAACAATTAATCAAATATTTTTGACGTGACAATGCCTTATAAACAGATGAACGCCGGCTGCACTCACGAAAAAGCATGACTCATTGTCACGTTCCGCCTGAGCCGAGCGTGCAAAGAACAGGCCAACAACCGTGCGAGAAAACCTTCTATAATATCAAACAGGTTAAGGCAGGCTTTTTAACTAGTTGTTTGTGATTATATTTAAAAAAAATTATTTAAATTAAATTTGCAAAAAACTGTAAATAATATTTGAAAATTAAATTGTATGCAATTTTTTATCAATGTTTTCTTATGACGTTATCACATAACATTATCGTCCATAAACCGACTTTACAGATAACCAATTTTTTTTTTTTTGGAACTACTAACCCTACAAAAATAGGGGGTTGTCTGTAAAGTCGGTTTATGGACGATAGTTTAACGTGACAACGTCATAACAAAACATTAATGAAATGATTGCATACTTTTATAAATAAAATTGAATATTTTTTATTGAATTATCACTATTTTGTATGGATACAAAGGAGTGAAATGAAATCTACAATTTAACTGATAATTTTACTTTTATTTGCACTCATTAATCCAAGTACATATGTTTATTACTTTAACGAACAGATTATTTTAACTATAACTTTTATACAAAGAAGGAGTGAAATGAAATCTACAATTTAATTGATAAATTTACATTTATTTGCACTCATTAATCCAAATATGTTTATTACTTTAACGAACAGATTAGTTTAACTAAATTTCTTATACATGTTTTCTATTTAACTTCTTCCAATCTGTGTTATTCTGTTGATAGGACGATGATAGGGAAAGTAGGAAACGAATGGGAGTGTTTAAAGTTTAATGTGCCTCGAAAAAGTCAAATCGATGGTTGTTCCAATCGAGAGGAAGCGAGATAGATGTGGCGCAAGCGTACAATGAGTGTAACGGGACAATGAGCGTAACGGGACTATGAGTCATCCTTTTTCGTGCGTGCAGCCGGCGTTCATCGATTTATTAGACATCATGTCAAAAAAAAAATTATTCAGAACGGTGAGCTAGGATAGCAGAGGCCAGCGAACCTGCTCTCTAGCACGCAGCACTTGATCGAACTTCTTGACGGTGTTTATCTGCAGCTCGGGCGGCACGCGGTAGTCGGGGGAGGCCTTGAGGTGGTAGTCCCCGACGGTCCTCTCCGCCTCGGCGATGAGCGCCGCGTCGTCGGGGTGGATCACGCCCCTCCCCGGCTCCTTGCTGTACAGCTCGCTCCACTGCCGGGAAACAAGCACCCGTGCCCGGCTCAGCTAACATGCGCTGCACACGGACATGTCCTTCAAGACAAGGGAAAAACTATACAATACATTGCACACAGACAAGTCCTTCAAGAGAAGGGAAAAACTATACAATACACAACGACAAACTTACACGGTGAATTGCAATAAAACCTAAATAGCAAACGGAAAGCATGTCAATACATCAAATAACACTCAAATGCAAGTTAATACATCTTACAGCACTAAAATGTAACTAAAAATTAAAAAAAAAAATTATTAATTATCAGCAATTTGATAAAATTGAAATTACAAAACTATAAAATAAAAATAACGGTTAATTCAGTGGATTTGATTTACTTAGCATGAATTATAGCACTAAACTAAACAGTTTGACTATGTCAGTTAAACTATTATGGTGAAACAAGTACTAAGATATATTTTATTTACATATTTTTTGAGTAATACACTATTTTTATGAATGAAAATAATGTTTAAAATAAAAAAAACAACACTGAAATCACCTGTTTAATTATGAAATTGACCTAAAAATAAAAACCATAAAAAAAGGCATACAAACGTTATAAACACAGAATATTATTAGCAGTAAAAATTGTGGCAACACAGACATTATGATGCGGACATTGGTAAGCTGAACACGTAAGCAACCATTTCAGACTGGATGAATTAAAGCGTTAAGGTTAGCCGTCTCATTGACACTGAGGCCTTCAGAGATGATGAAGGGTGGTGAAACGAGAACAAAGCACTAACGGTATGGATGGGAGTACCCCGAGAAAACCCACGGGCTCACGGCAACGACTACCTGACCCTGCCAGGAATCAAACAAGGCTGTCTCAGCGGGAAGCGAGCCATCCGACCACTCAGCCAGCATGGCTCTCCCACTCTCTCCCCAAAACTATTCTACAGTTTCTACGGCTGTGCGAATAGTCTCATTTTCCAATATCAAAACCAATAGTTTATTATTTGTATTCTATTCAATTTCGAATACTAACACAAAAAAAAATTCAGTCATTTACGAATACAGCTGTGCGAGATCACGAAATTCAGGAAAAAAATTTCTGGATCACGCAGGTTTTTCTCATTGGGCGAGTACAAAATATCCACAGTATTTTCGTAATGTTTTAGGGTGTGGATATTTTTCCTCTACATTCGGCCACATAAATTTTGAGAAGACTAATACAGTAAAGTCAGAAATAACACAGTAATTTGGAACCATTACTAACAACTATGTTATCAGCTAATGTACTTTACGGAGAAGAGAGTTCGTCAGGTCGTTAAAAATGGATTAAAACTATCAGCATACTGATAAGGATAAATAAGTGTCCCTATAAATCAGAAAACGCAGGTGTTAAAGCTGATAGTTTTCAGATCAGAGGGTAGAAACACAGCACGCAGACTCTGAGATTAGTTTTGCTCAGACTGTGGCAGCGCAGAGAAAGAATGGCGACAATGTGACTTGTAGAAGAGTCTCTACTCCAAAAAATTTAGAGCAGCTTGTGTTTCTCCACAAAAATTTTAATTAGTTGATAATGTAGTTATGTGACAAGACTTTTTTATTTAAATAAAAATAATCAAATAATTGCAATACCTTTAAATTTTGAATGCTAAAACTTTTCTAATTCCACATAGAATGTATCACTTATGTAATCACTTGTAAAGTGGTGTGATAAAAATAGGTTTTTATGGGATTCCAGTTATCTCATCCTTATTCAAATTCAATACTCGTATTCAAAAATAATTTGGTATTTGTATTCAAATTCCATTCAAACTAAAAAACTGATATTCGCAAAGGCCTAACAGTTTCCTTTCACATGAATTTGAGAATACCATGAAAAATCAGGGGGCTAGGATCTGAGCAGACGTCCTTCACAAATATAGAGTCAAATTATCTACCAAATGTGTGTCCCTCGTCTGTCTGACTGTCGGACAACAGCCAAAGGTGTACAGAATAAAGCCTGCCGAAGGTGCCAGATATCCAAGAGATGAAGTAAGAGCTATTTAATCCTGCAAATTCAGATTATGTAGGTTGTGTCAGATTAGCGAGTTCACCAGATTACCAAACCAGATCACAGGAAACACCACGTTTATAGCCAGTCTTTCCCGCGCATTGCGTAAATACACCGCTGGTTTTCGCGTCGGACGTGAATTACTATAAAGATGTTTATGCTATAAGCAGTTTCATTATTTCACTATGTCAAGTAAACGGAAAATTCGGGCCGGCCCGAGAGTATGTACACCGACTCCCACTACACACGCTGACACACGTAATAGCGAGTAACATTTACTTCCAACGTGTGATGCTTTCAGTTTGTAGACAATAATTTAGTGTACAAATATGTATTATGTACATATGTATACGTTAATATATTGTTAAACAGTTTACATTTACCTGTACTTCTCTATCTCTGTGTTTTTAAACGAAATGCTTGAAGTGTTATTCTTGTGTATGTGAAATGTAAACTGTGCGTGGCAGTGACTATCCACTCTCCAGGAAGTGTGAATCACTAGCACGTAACACAGAAGTAACACAACACAGCTGTAGTCCTACTACCTCACCCGAACCCTCCATCTCTCCTCTTCACTTATGCACGCACCCACCCACAGTGATAAGAAACACGTGCCTGCCAGCTTGCTTGAATGAAGGTCATTCAACCGGCCCGGAGGCCGGCCCTAACGCAACTCCCCTTACCGGGAATTTTCCCATAACCGGAATAGACCTCCCCTCAATGATTCCGGTTGAGGGGTGCTCTACTGTACACTTATTTTATAACATACAGGATTGAAGGAAAAAAAAAAAATGTTTAACTTTCTAATGTTTGAACTGATTAAGTGATTAACCAATTAGGCCCTATGTATTACATAACTCAATAATATTATAAAATAAATATGCATTATATTAATACTGAGCATTCATTAAGGCAAATGGGGTGCCTATTTTTTATTTTTTAAGTAATCAAAAAAAAAAACAATTTTCATGAGCGAATCTTATGCTTCCAATATTTTAAAGCTTTGCAACAAAAGTGACGCTTCACATAAGACGTGAAGCTCTGCATCAGAACTGAAAATTCAAATAAAATGAATAGGAAATTTCTCAGTGAAGTCAAATGGAACATTAGAAAGAGCTCGCAGCTTGCCTCGCGCTTCCTCGCCTCCATCCTCTGCTTGCGGGCCCGGTAGCGCTCGATGGCCCGGACCAGCTTCGCGTTGCGCTTGTAGTTGATGGAGGTGAGCGAGAGGCCCTTCAGGAACGAGTCCACAGCCGGCACGTCGCTCTCCGGGGGCAGGGCGTCCAGTCTCTGGTCGTCCTGCCACTGCCTGCCAAGCACTCAGCACACGCGCACATGCTGGAACACACTGGGTGCAGGGTTTCCACAAGGAAAAAATATTTCGTACCAATTTAGGCGAGAAAAAAGTACTAGATTTAAAAAAAAAGTACTAAATTATAATTTGTTATGGTTTTAACAATTTAGGAAGTTATTATGACATTGCAATGCTTTAACTTAAATATCACACCACACACACATATACATTCCATAGTTTTTAAAAATAATTACGCTTAATAGTAAAACATATTGGAGTTACAGTAATAATATTATATTAAAGAAAAAAGTACTATATCTGAGCGTAAATGTACTAGACCACTAAAAAAATTATAAAAGTACTAGATCTAGTAGGAAAGTACTAACTGTGGACACCCTGACTGAGTGAGTTACCTGAACATGAAGCTATGATTTCTGCCAAAACTGTGGGAAATAAGAGTGGGGGTCGCATTATGATCACAACATCTGACAAACTGCAGGCTCTGCCTCTTAAATGTGTTACTTTTGCCACTTTGGACCGCTGTTAATTACCGCCTTCTAACACCCTTCCCCCCCCCCCCCCCCACCCCAAAGTTAGTTTGAAAATGACATCTGCTTGTAAACTGCGTCACTTATGCCACTCTAGTCCGGGGCTTCCTAGACCTCAGCACAGGCGTGACAGATGAGAGATGCAGGATGAGGGGGAGGGTGCAAATGGAGTGTCCCTGGGTTCTCTTTGCTTCTCTTCACTGAGGGTGCTGGGGAAGACACTCTCTTCCAGACATTGTCCACCGTATACCACCACATTCTCTGCTTTCCAAACAAGCCTCTAGCCCCCCCCCCCCCCCCCCCGCCACAATCCGCTTCCTTTTGAACTAGTCATAAAACCTAAAGTTTTTCCAACTGCCACTTGGTGTTTCAAAACAAATCAAGTAAATCACTCTACAGATAAAAGTAAATAAGGACTAAATTTAATAATTTAAATAATTTTCAAGTGCCATGTACTTGAACTGCGATTTTCAATCCATGAAGACTTTTTCATAGGTAATCAAAAAGTTAGGGGTCATATTATGTTCAGAGTAACAATATTTTCGTGTAAATATTGTACGTAAATTAAAAAAAAAAATTAAGTATAAGGCTGCCACGCACTTCGATAATCCACTCGAACAATATTCACTTGAACGATAAACCTAAACGAGTGTGTTTGTTGGTGTGTTTCCAACAAGCTGTGCTCACGAGGAGCGGTGGTCAGCCGGACGAAGTACACCGCACTGTGTCGGCAGCGTAACAAAAAATGCTTTGCTTCACTAATGCTGACCTGAGAGTGAGGAGAGGAATGCTCCATTTCCCATATCCACCAATGAGCGCCCCACTCCCGAGTGTTGCACTATTCGTTATGCTTTGATGAGTCATCACCTCGAGTTACACTACTTTCTGAATAGAAGTTTCACTTAAAAAAAAAAATCCAATAAGTACCAACTTTTCTGTTGCTCACCAATGAATATAAACAAAACCACCCCCACAATGTTCTGTCGTTACTTACAAAGTTCTATTATCCCCGAGGTAGCAGCTTGGCTGGGCAGCCAATGATGTGTAAAGTTCCAGGTGCTAATGGGCCATTTACAAACGTGTCTAATTAGTAATTACAAATACCATTTAAGAGCCATTGTACTTTACTACAATACGTTAGTTTCATGATATGTATTTGTTTTTAACATGTTTTTTTTTTTCAAGTGAATTGACTAAGACAAGTATTTCACAAGTGTTTATAGGTCGGAAAAATTTAGCATACAGCACTGTAAAAAGGATATGTATGTGTGGGGAGTTTTATCTCTAATATTCTACAACAAAATAATATGGTTATCATTTAAAAGTCACATAGAGGCACGTTACTGTACACCAGTTCGCTGACTTGTGCGTAGATCCAAAGAAGCATGTGATGCTTTTGTGCCCTTTGCACATAGTCAGGGGCCCGCTAAACATTAAACTGAACTTGTTGGCTACTTATCTAACAATGCCAAACTGCAAGAACTGTAAGCCTTAAAGGCAATATGTTTCTAAGAAAATATGTGTGAAACATTTTTGGGCTTTCACAAGACTCAAATTTTATCCGAAATAGTAAATGATAACCTCAACATCATTATGAATCTAGAACTATACTTCTTTGTTCACAATCAATTAACCCTATCAATTAAAATCTCACAGTAAAACTCTCAAATTTGTGAAGCTTTCACTTGATTACTAATAAACAGCTAATAAAATTTTATACATGTACGATTGCGTGAAAATACACACCTAGTGTGTTTGTGCAGAGTAAAAGTTAACCCAGCAATAATGTGAGCTATGATTTTTTACAGTTCATGCGCTATTGTTAAAAATAAAAACTACATGATTAAAAAAGTATATTTTTGTAGAAAATACTAAAGCAAAAGTGAAAATGAGTTTCGTAAACACTATTTGCTTCTGCGTGATATAATCTAAAAGTGAGGTAACCATATAAATATTTAGACACACATACAGAAACAAATTTACAGTAAAGTAAACCCATTTCAATAAATAAGTGAACAAATAAGAAACTAGGCTCAAGAAAATAATAGAGAAAAACATTGTGCAAGCTTATACTTAAAGAATCAATTTGCAATACTGAAATTCAAAGTTATAATGTGTTAAATAAAATATAGTATGTACATATGTCCATAAAAGAATATCCCAGTGTAAATCGTATAATAGTTTAATTTAGACTATTTACAACAAATCATACATCAAAATGAAGTTTTTCTTTCTTACAAATGTCCAATGTGTGCACCTTTAGTTATACAGCATACATCCAACCTGAAGTCCAATTCTTCCCACACTTTGGTTAACAAGACTACGGAGGCAATACACAGACACAATCTTGTATAAAGCCCCAAAGGAAAAAAATTGCATGGTGTTAATGTCAAGTGAAAATGGAGGCCAGCGAAAAAGAGCTCTGTCATCTCAACCATTGCGACTAATCCAACGATCATGGACTTCGATGTTCAACCACTCTCGTACAAAGAAATTCCAATGGGGAGGGCTGAAATTATAGATTCACTCTTAGCAAACTGCCGAATACAAATAACTTTATGCTCAGGAGTCGCCATTTTGCATAGGTGGCGCTGTGTGAAAACAACACAGCAGTATTCACACATGCGCTTATCTAAAACTGTTTAGTTACTCTTTAATTGTAACCTTGAACCAAAACTCTACAAAGCTTATAGCTTGTACTATTAAAATTTATAACTGGGACATTATTTTATTGACATCCTGTATTATCATAAAATCATGCCATTAAGAGCAATATAATTTAAAGGTATCAAATATCAACCACAGGTTCTGACTACGCAGTGTAAAATTCTTCCAGCATTAAGTAAAAAATTTGAAGATACATAATGGTATGGCCTACATTATCATTAATTATGAAATAAACTATACAATAGTAGTATGTCTGAACTGGAACAAAGGTCATGCAAAATACACTTGAACTGCATACAAGATGTTATTTGCGCATGAGCACAGAAAAGATAAAAGGGAATGAGCTCTGTGTCAGTAGTATGTAGAGAACAAACGTTTGTTCAATTAGGTCTTTCTGCTCTCGGAAGCAAGTTAGATGTTTCTGGAGTAGCAAGGAGCATAAACCGCTATTCAGCTCGGGGTCGATCATTTGAATGTCTTAGAGGAGTTTCACAGTTCAGGATGTTTTTTTTGCAAAACACAGTTCAAACACTACAATTAAATTAATCAAAACCTACATGTAAAGTTCATGGATGAAAGTTTTTTTTATGATGTTCTTTTGTAACATCGAAAAAACTATCACAATTTTTAGTAGGCCTGCGGGAATAATAGTTTTTTGATGCGAAGCAAATATCAAATTGAATGTTTAAAATATACGCGAAGTCAAATGAAATTGCGAATATTGTTCGCAGCAAGGCTGTTGTATTACACTTATTTCATAAATTTCTGGATTGAAGAGATAAAAGAATTATTTTACCATTTGGAATGTTTTTTGGAATGTTTCAACTGATTGAGTGATTAACTAATTGGGCCCTATATTGCTATATATAACTCAATCCAATAAAAAAACATAAACTAACCATGCATAATGTTAATATTGGGCATTCATAAAAGCAAATCAGAGTGCCTCATTAGAATATTTTAAGTGACCACCTTTATTCATGCAAAACATATACAACACCAAAAAAATAGGCAAGTATTTTCATGAGCGAACATTAGGCTTCCTTGTTTTACAGCTTCACAATAAACGCCTAGCTTTACATCAGATTCAAAGCTTTGCATCAGACGCAAAGCTGAAAATAAAAAGAACAGCCAATTTCCTGGTGAAGTTAATTCCAATATTAAAAAGAGCTTCTATTGATTCGCTTAGTCAAAGCTTCGCAGGTCTAATACTTAGAGCAGGTAACCAAACATCATGATGCCGTCAGTTTAAAAAGTGCTCATTTTCATCCCATTGTAATTAACTCTCTTCATCTCTTGAAACAAAACCACTTCAGAACATGAGTTTTGTTCTTTTCTTGCATTTCTGTATTTCAGCAATTTCTGCTCTATCTCAGCGAGACAGCAAAAAAGAGCTACTTCTTAATGTAAACGCCACATGAAAAAAAAGTAAAAATACTGTTTCCAGCTGCAAAAATAGGAGAGAGTGAAAGAACGCCAAAAGGGCGTAAGCCGCAGAAAGAGCCGACCGTACGAACAAAGTAAAAGATGGACAGCTAGATATCGCGACTGGTGCCACTGTCCTCACCAGGACTCTTAAACGGCAAGGAGGAGAAAAAAATAGCAGGTGAAAAATAATAATAAAATTTGACAGGCGTGAATCACAAAAAAACTCAAATGAAGCATGATTATTTTGTGCTTGCAGGGAAACAAAGGAACAGAAAATGGATGTCTGGTGTGAACTGTGATGTTACAATCTGAATTTCCAAACAAACCTCCCAACAGAAGTGCAACAGGAATGACTACAGCATGTGTCATGCATGTGCAATCCCCGGCTGGCGGTTTACCGCAGTTGCAACAGAAGCGCCTCTATGTCTGGAACGGGCCGTCCTGCTCTCTTGTCCTTATCTTTGGCCAGCAAAAAAAAAATCATTATTATTATCAGTCATTCACCAATTAATTTTACCAAACAATTAAGAAATAATTCCATGCCATATGTGTAGAGACAAGATTTTATGGTTTTATTCTTAGGCTAAATCCGTTATTGAAACAGGAGATTCTGGTGTTATTCTTTTAGTTTATTATTTTTGTTTATTCACAAACATAGCATATTATTAAAAAAATATAGTACTTAAATCTTTCACGAAAATTATTTTACCAAAACAGTTTCAATTTGACAGATACATGATGCACTTTTACAATATAATAATATGTAACCTTACCTCTTACCTTACCTCTCTGAATATAAAAAAAAATTGTGTGTTTGAAAAATGTACCAACACCGTAATGTAAAAATGAGTTGCTAACAAAAGTTGCAATATCAAAATTTAAAAATTAACAATTTTTCTAATGTATTTATTACATATGTTTTGATACAAATTTCCCGCTAAATAAAATACATTGAGTCAACTATAATAAAAAAAAATTTGTGAGTTGAATAAATTTTTTATTGAAATTGCTGATTAATTTCATCATTTTAGTTGCATTTCGGTGTTATACGGTGTATGACAAGGTTTTTGCTGTTATTTTGGTTTTATTACAATCCACCATTTGTCCCTACTTATAAGTGATATTCCCGACAACCAAAAGGGCTGAAATGACTCAGTTTAAATGGCTCAGCCATGTACGAAGAATGGAAAGGGAGAGACTGCCAAAAGGATTTTGGATAGGCAAACAGAACAAGAGAAAGAAGGAAAGCAGGAGTTGGAAAAGTGTGGAGGAAAGAAGAAAAATCTGAAATGTAAGTGGACTGGAAAATCACTACAGGAAGAAAGCCACAATAAAACTAGATCAATGTTAAAAATATATTATTAAATTATAGATATAAGTTCCAAAATTTATAACTATTGTGACAAGGAAAAAAAAATCAATTTGATACACCAGCAACTGGAATAATATTCTTCCGAAGCCATCTAAACACTCAGAACCAGTAAAAGCTCTCTACAGTGAACCTGTTTATAACAAAGACCTCCTTATAACAACTGTTTGCTAAGTCCCAGTCAATACTGTATCCAATCAAGGCACTTTCTTTCTACATAACAAACAATTTTATAACAAAGAGACAGAAGTATAAAAATTTATTAATAAATTAATCATGTTCAAAAAATACAAACAAACAAAATTCACAGCATATGACTGATAAATAACCTATCAGGCACATATTACAAATGTGCTTAGGCCAGGAAAAATAATTAGTATTTTTTTTGTATTATTCTGGTGTTCTGTTACACTCTGAATGCCCAACTAACATGTCATACCTGGTCCGACCCGCAGGTTCAATGGTTAGAGTTCCTGGCCGGTGAGACACGGATCACGGGTTCGATTCCCCGCCGGGCCAGGGATTCTTCACTGGTGAAATTTCCTTCCCAGGTCTAGGACTGGGTGTTAGTGTTATGCCGTCGCCTCCGTACTATTCTGACTCAAACGTGCCACGCCACGGTGTCAGCGGAGCAGTACGCACACTCCCGTGGCCAGCGAGCCCGAAACTAGTCGACACTGCCACAGACTCCTGGTCGGCTGGTGGTCCACAAGACGGAGCCTCTTGCTGCCTCGATCCGCCTTGTCGAGAGGCCTTCAACGAAGGTCACATACTAACTACGTAGACATGATAGCGAGGCGGTTCGGTTATTCTCATAAGATATGTTGTAAAACCGTTAACTAAATTGCGTGACGATTAACGATAGTTAGTGTGAGGGACTGTAATTTCCCGAACCCGAAATGGAAAGTTAATGTGCAAATAGAACCATTCCCTGCCTTTGATACTTCCCAAGATTCGTGACGATGACTGGGCTTTGAGGCCAGCCATGGCTTGTGAACAAAACATAACAATAACAGTGTGTCATGGGAGGCAACGGCAAACCATAGAAGGGTCACCCAGCCATGTAAATCTCCAAGTAATGGCACCGCACCTTTATCTGGGGTCTCCATGCTCAGACACGAGCGTCAAGGAATCATCACCATCATCTCATTATACCTGCCTTCGTCTTCCTTTGGTGCCAGCTGCTCCTGCACGTATTTCTTCGCAGCATAGAAGTCATCAAGAAGCTTACGTTGTCGGAAAGTTGTCACATATGAATCTGATCTGCAAAACCACACAAACAAAAAAATTTGAATTTATGAAAATCATTGTTAAACTAATTGTGTTTTTCATATGTTAGTAACAGCCACATTAGAAACATTTTGAAAAATATTATCAATACCATGCAGATGCCACCACAAAATTATAAGTGTAAAACTTAGGAAGATAAATTATACAGGTCTTATGTGGTGATTTTCTGCTCTTACAATAAAAAAAAAAATGTTAAGTACCAACATTAATAATTTCAAACTAATGCCTTACAGTATAACCTTAAATCAACAAGTAAATTCAGTTTAAAATTTAACTTTTTAAAGAAAGAATCTACTCAAAGCAAATTTTTGTATGTATCCAAAAAAATTAATTCATCTAGAAACTAGCCATTAGTATGAATGTACTTTAAATTCTTCAGGACTTACGGAAATAAGAATATTTTTCAGGAGAGTAATCAGTATTTACTCCCTATGTTAAGGCAAAAATCTGAGAATATTTTGGTCAAAAACTGGAGAATATTAGACCGGGCATGTGACGAGTCGGACAGTAGGCGGCGAGATGCACCTGCAGGCGAACACGTGGGTAGTCATGGAGTCCAGACAGTCGAAGAAGTAGGACTTGAGTTTGGCCAGGCCGAGCTGGCTCTTCTCGACGTCGAAGGCCAGCTTCCTCATCTCCAGCTCCATCTGGCCGTCGATGATGGCCTTCAGGTCGGCCGTGATGGTCCAGTGGAGCTCCAGCTCGTGCTCCGAGAGCCTCTGCGACTCGGGGAGAGCGTCGTTCCTGGAACGTCCGGACCAACCAGCTCACGCTCTCGCGCTGCGTGCTGGACTGGCGAATGAACTCAGACTCAATGCCTCGTCAATCAACATAAGCAGCGTTACACACAACAGTAGAACTCCATGTAATTCAATCTGACTAGATACAATCGAAGGGGCAAGTGGATGAAGGTGTTATGTTACAAAACTATTGTTTTGAGAAAAAGGCTCCGAAAGTAATTTGTTTGCTACTTGCTTATGTGTACATAGCACCTTTATCAACTCGTAACTATGTTATTTTTGATGTTAGAGGGAAGGTGTCTTTACCATTACATAGAATTCATCATAACACCTTCATCCCTGGACTTAATGCAATTTTTCAAAAAATGTAACATAACACCTTCATCCATCCTACATTGTACTAAGCATTTAAACAAGCCTGGTATAAATAACAGGTAGAGTTTGCTATCAGTTTTACTCTTGATATTTTCAGTCAATCAGAAGCTCTGAACGCCCTCCTATGCCATCACTTTATTTGATAAAAAAAGAAAATGTACCAGTTAACTAAATTGTGCCGAATATTATTTACTTTTATATATTATACATGCATGATGGAATAAAGCTATGAACATCACAGTAGAATTTCCGAAGGAGAAAAAAATTTGATTATTATAATAAAATTTTGCAATTCCTGTGGTATTATGGATTTTATTATGTTAATACTATTTTTTTTCCTTCTCACACAACCAACTATGGGCTCATTAATTGTTCAAAAGAACAAAAAACCAACCAAAATAAATAAAGCAATGTTCAATGTAGCCAAGCTGCTGTGCTAGTTTCGTGTTGTGTAAATGCTAATCGCTATAACTATCCATGTGTTAATGCTATGTTGATTGTGTCAGGGCCTTTAAGATGGTGATGGGTGATGAGACGAGAATGGAGCACTGATAAAGACAAAAATGGCCGGGGTAACCTGAAGAAACGCACAGAGAATCCAGCCGTCCACTGCAACGCCCGCCATGTTTCCCAGTTGAAAAACTGTACACACCATACAGTAGCTGGTGGAACGCTAAGGATTTCCTTGCTAGCAGGCATAGGCAATGAAAATGTGTATTGAGTATAAAAATAAACGTATTGAAGGTTTAGACTTTAGACTAAGACTCAAACCATCAATTTGACACAGTATTGACTGGTATTAAGGTATAAAAGTGTTGAAAGTCCCATCTCTAATGGAGTTGTAATGTTATACAGACCAACTTCATAGCTGTTAATCGCTGGCATGACATCTAAATGTTGTGCCTTGTATACCGCTAGTCAAAAATATAACAAACAAATCTACATAGATACACAGTAGTGTTTGTTAACTAAGCAAATTTTGATCATAACTGTCTGTTACTAATATGTTTATGACACAACTGTACCCAATCATTATTGTTTTTGCATGAGATTTTCCACACTTTTAACTGAACATTCCGTGACAAGACTGCGGTCATTGGTGTTTATCAGTGCACCTTTAATATTCCCCCAGCCCCATACAAGTTTGCAAGTTCGCACCTAGAGAAGACTCTAGGTGCGTAACAGACAGTGGCCTTTACGCCTAATCACGATGAAGCACCCGACACTTACCAGAGATCTAAAGACAGAACTCGACTGTAGGTTACAGTGAGTGGTCAGACTGAGTTTCTAAAGCGGGTGCTCTAGATCCCAAGTCCAGTATTTAGTAATACGCCACCTCGCTCCGTTCCAAGACAAAAGTATGGTTCTACGTTCTTAACCACTTTGATGCTGAGTCAATGCTCGTAAACTGGTGTCATGCCTGATGTCCAGACGGGATCACTCCTCACCACATGGGAGTGGCATCGCAACAAACAAACCAGCGGCAACCCTAACACAACAAGGTTCCCTTCACTTGATGTAATCAACATAAAATAAATAATTCCCAAAGAAAACAGCTTCAATGCCAATAGGACAAGTTAAAAATATGGTGGAGTAAGTCACTTTTTCAAATAAAAAAAAAAACTTAGACAATCCACATCTAGACGTGTGTCAGCAGAAAACATAAAGTCACTTTATGTATTCTGCCAACAGATTGACTAATCTACATCTGGTTTTATGTGTAAGTCTTCTTGTTT
Organism: Bacillus rossius redtenbacheri; assembly: GCF_032445375.1. Lineage (NCBI taxonomy): Eukaryota > Metazoa > Arthropoda > Insecta > Phasmatodea > Bacillidae > Bacillus > Bacillus rossius. The sequence continues at coordinate 27,693,678 of NC_086340.1, read as the reverse complement.
GAAAAATGTACTTGCACCACTGCAACTTCAACCCATATTAGTAATACACACCTGCAAACTTATGGTACTCTACCTGGCAACAATGTCATGATATTTTTCTGCGAGTTCCACCACATTAAACTTAATTTCTTGCTTGTGTTCTTCTGCCAATTCCATTTTGCGGTCTTCATCTTCCATAATTTTACTCTCTTCCAAGCTGTATGTTTGACTCCCATCCACATCACCAATTTTGCCATATATCTTTAAAAAAAAAAAAAAAAAAAACCCCTTCTTAATACAAAAAATAAATGTATCAAAATTAGTTTTTACATGACAACTGATGGTTAACGTTAAATGTTCAGAGTTGGCTATTATTGCATAATAATATTTTCTTTAGTACTTAGTACCCAGCTCAAAACATGTGTGAACATATTAGAGCAGAAAGTAATGGCCAAAGAAAATTATCCATTTGTATGGATATGGATTTTTAATTTTTCTCCCCTTAATTTACTATTGACAAAAATACATGCTTCAAATTTTACATAATTAAGTGATTATATCTTAAAGTTAAACTTAAATAAAACACTTATATGAATAGTTGAAATGAAACACAGTATAATCGTGGCTGTCTTATTGATTAGCAATTACAATACAGGATGAACAGTTACTAAGAGTACCCAATGTGACGTTGCACCAGTTAGAATGACTACAAGGTCAAACCACACACTACCACTGAGCACATCTCTAATATGCTATATTTGACAATGGGGTTTGAAGTATGCATTTTCATTGCAACAGAGTAAAAGCAGGTGATGTAGTTTATAATTTCATAGCTATCATGTGTCTTTTCGTGTACAAAAATCTCAAAATGTTTAAACACCAGCTTTGAACAAATAAAAAAAATTTTTAAGTATTTAATTATTAAAAAAATTCCATACAACTCTTTGTCAAAAACGGAACAGGATTTTTCGGTAAAATTTGTTTCAGTTGCAAAAATTTTTTAAAGACCTCCCACTTTAGGGTTGTATTTGTGTAGGTGCAGTGGAATGGTGCGTGAAACTTCCAATGTTCACATAATGCAGGTGTCAGCTCTAGGTTAGGCCTGTACGAAACTTCGACTAAGCAAATTTATTAAAGCTCTTTTTAATATTTGATTTAACTTTGCCCGGAAATTTGCTATTTGTTTTATTTGAAGCTTCGGTTGTGATGCAAAGCTTTGTGTCTGATGCGAAGCTTCGTGTTTGTTGCAAAGCTTTAAAACATAGAAAGCATAAAACTTGCTCGTGAAAATATTTTTAATTTTTTTTTTGACGTGACGTCTAATAAATCGATAAACGCCAGCTGCATGCACGAAAAAGTGTCCCGTACCGCACATTGTCCCGATACGCTGTGAACCCCCCTTTGTGCTTGTGCCATTGGGTAGTACCTTTATTTATAGTCCTGGAAGCCGCTTATAGCCACACAAATGTTCGTTGAAAAATCCAGAGGGCACAAGGGAGGAACGGAATGTCCAAATGGTGTTTCTCAAGTAAACCTTAGAGAACACTGTGGATCGTTAATATTAATAAAAAAAATTAACAACTAGATAAAAAAATACAACATGGGTGATTGTGCCATATTCCCTTGTTTATTTGTTAAAGTTAGAATTTTAAAAGAACTATTTCTGTGGTTGGTATTTTCTGAATTTCGAACATATTATAACTTTACAATTTCAATACATAATAATATTAGACAGATTCAATTTACTAATTCAGGGGCCCCTCTAGAGAAATAAAAACATAGACAGAGGTTAATAATAATTTTTTGCGTAGTCTTTTGTCTTATAATAAAACCTTCGTAAAATCAGTTCTGTTATTTTAACAATATTAAAAGTTCACCGAAGACTGGCCATGACGAGGGGGTCGGGAGAAATAAGAATGTACTGTACCACAAGCATGATCTGGACTTATTGCCAAAAATGTCGTTGAGATGCAATAGCTTCCCGGTCACCGGAGAAGGCTGGCGATTTTCAGGGGCTCCGCGAAGTTGGAGCCGAACTCCAAGAGGTTGGGAGGGTGGTACTCCGGAGATTTGGAACCCAGAACTTTGGAACTTGGGACTTTGCACCCTCTGCAACCAAGAAATAGGTCACAGAGTTTAGAAAATGTAAAAAATTACAAGGGAGGATACAAAAGGGGATGATCCGAGAATTATAGAGTTTGGAGCTTTTGTTTACACTCACCATTCTGCTGAGGGTGAATTCCGAAGAAAACGGTCCACGGGATGCCACTCGCGGACGCGGGTCGCGTAAGCGAACATAACTAGATTACTACGGTAATGTAAACAATAATAAAAAAAACCAACTAGCTAACTAGAAAAAAGAGACGGGACTACTCCCGAAACTCTGGCAATCACATGCCTAGACTTTGTTGGAGCTCTCCGACAGCAAAAGAAGAAAAACCGACGAAATGGCGGGAGCCAAGTCTCTAAGACGACCGTTCGCGACGAGAGCTCAAGAAAAACTCCTCTCAATTCCCTAAGTGGCACGAGGTAACATCGGCTAGCCCAGGGAAGCTGGGACTCGAGGGGAAGGGAAAATTAGCTGATTGGCCGAAGACGCCTTGGTGGGGGTCGCTCGAAGGGGCTAAAAGAAATTATAAAAAAAGGGGGGGGTAAGTTCTGTTGGTCGGGCGGTGCTGCTCTCTAGGTAGGTGACACGAGAAACTAAGGGTTAGCCGACAGCTCTGGGACGAGCGGGAAGCCTACTTACAGGCGTTCGGGGGTAATTTAGTTCAACACAGTGCCCCTAGATGGCACGGGTGAGTCGTTTGGCGCTAGCAAATGGCCCCGGGGCGGGGGCGGGGGCGTGTCCAGGAGAATGCCCGTTCAGAGTCCTCGGGCTGCTTCTGAGAAAACATGAAGGGGTGGGGGGGGATGGGGAAACTGCACTGTCTGTGAGAAACGACGGCCGTTCGTGACGAGACGTTATGCTAACGTCGGGTGGGACATGAGCCGCGCATGACAAAAGGTGCTCATGTCACGCTGCTACTCGGATCTGAGCTCGTCGTGAGAGATTGTCGATGGCAGCAGTTCCTGTCACGAGAGGGGATCGAAATGACAGACGGGAGGCGTGTGGCTAGGCGAGGAAAATTTGAATCGCCCTGCTGAGTTTAGCAGGCGTCGGCGAGAATGCTGGGGGGGGGAGGGGGGGGGGGACTTAGGCTTGGGAACTTGGCAGGGCCACTGCTATAACAAACTTTAGGTGAGAGTGTACACTGAGGGGGGAAAAATTAAATTGAGTCGCAAATTTAATACGTAAAATTCAGATTAAAAAAAATTGAAAATTTTTGAAAATAGGGCCGAAAATCTAAATTGGCGGCACAGCTGTGTCCCGTTACGCTCATTGTACGCTTGCGCCACATCTATCTCTCTTCCACTCGATTGGAACAACCATCGATTTGACTTTTTCGAGGCACATTAAACTTGAAACACTCCGATTTGTTTCCTACTTTTCCTATCATCGTCCTATCCTTAACAGAATAACACAGATTCGAAGAAGTTAAATAGCAAACATGTATAAAAGTTATAGTTAAAATAATCTCTTCATTAAAGTAATAAACATATTTGAATTAATGAGTGCAAATAAAAGTAAATTGATCAATTAAATTGTAAATTTCATTTCACTCCTTCTTTGTATCCATACAAAATAGTGATAATTCAATAAAAATGATTCAATTTTATTCATAAAAGTATGCAATCATTTCATCAATGTTTTGTTATGACGTTGTCACGTTAAACGATCGTCCGTAAACCGACTTTACAGACAACCGATTTTTTTTTGTGTTATATATATGTTGCTTGAACAAAGATGGTTACTCAAAAAAATTAAAAGATGGCACATTTGCTTTTATGAATGCTCAATATTAATATTATGCATGATTATTTTATAATTTTAATTTAATTATGTCATACATAAGGCCCATTTGGTTAATCTCTTAATCAGTTAAAACCTTACAAAATTCAAACTTTTTTTTTTACCTTCAATACTGCATTATGTAAAATAAATGTAATACAGTTACGCCACGTACAATATTTGCAATTCACACAGGCCTACTCCAGATGCAAGACTCACAACCAGGTCCTCATTCATCTCACGGTGCAGTGAGAAACCATAGATTATTTCACTGGTGGCTCTAACAGTTTATGACACAGATAAAATATTTTATTTGTTTCTTTACATCGCAAGTTTAGTCGACAACAATGTCTTTACAGATGGACATACATCATTCGAGACAGAGATGTTGGGTAAGGATTCTTCCATGCCTGGCATTAGGAACCAACACAGCATTCTCCTGGAGTGATTTCGAGAAGCCAGGGAAAACCAGGGTTCGAACCAGGGTGTTATCGAATGCACGTTTCATGTCTAATGCATCAACAAACACACACACATACACACATGCACACATACATGTACATATATGCACATGCACGCATCACAAATGCACACACGCACACATACAGACACACACACATACATACATACATATATATAATGTTAATTATTTCTGCAAAATGCATTATTTGTGATAAAAGCTATGACTTTGAAAGTTGCATTGTGATACAGTTACACTCTGATCAATTTAAGATTTTACTTTCTTTTTACAGGTGTTTCAGTGAAAATTCAGGATTTGACAACTGAAAACTGTGGCTTAATAATCCAAACAAACACATATTCTTGTAGCACCACACAGGCTTATCATATATGACGAGCTATATTGTTAATTTTTTAATAATATTTAACTTTCATAGTGTGAATGTTTGTTGAAGCACTTCTGAATAATGAGACACCTTAACCTGAATAGAGTTGATGAACAGAGAGGTGTAAGAAGACATCATCACATCATCCACTAATTACTGTTTCTCCACCACATACACAGGAAAACATTACTAAGGAAAAGATTTTATGGTTTTATTTTTAGGTCAATTTATATTTTAATCAGGAGATTTCTGTGTTACTGTTTTTATTTTTAACATTGTCTTAATGCACAAAAATAATATTGTATCCAACAAATATGAAACTAAAATATTTCTTAGTACTTATTTCACCAAAATAGTCTCTCATTTTGACTGACACAGTCAAAAAAAATGCACTTCACACGCTAGGCGTGTGAGTCACGGTCACGGGAGTGCGAAAAAGAGACATAATCGCTGCGTCGTGGGAACAGACGTAAGCATTTCGTTGAGCCTCTGTTGCCAAGCGCCGTGATTGGCTGAAAATTACGTCAGCGAGCCCAGGACCACTGCCCGCAGAAAGGAAAGGCAGGCTGTATGTAATTCAGTCATTGTCCGAGCACCAGGCCAAGCGGTTGTTGTTCGGGCGGCGGGCCGAGCAGGCCGTGGCCGGGCAATGGCTCAGTGTTTTATACATTTTTTTTAGATATATTTAATTTTTATTTATTTTGTTTGGAATATAGTGTAATTTTTACATGAATAAAAGAACCGGTAGTACATCGAACATTGAGTAATAATTTCTTCGTGACCTGCTACATAACACGTATGTTCCACTCATCACCTAATTTGAGCTAGCCGGAGGTGGTGAGTGGTAACAACCATCATAAAATAGAAAATATTTGAAATTTGAGTTGAGTTTTGTCTAATTGCTGATTGTTCTCTTACTTTTTAGGTTTATTTCAGTGCTAAAAGGTATACTGACTTGTATTTCTGAGTTACATGATGTACTGACATGTTTTGCAGTGTTGTTATGATTTCATCACAATTCACCATATAATCTTGTCCCTAACCATTACACGTTATACTGAGGGTTCAACATGAATCATCACAACATCAAGCCTTAGCCATCAAAAAATCTTAAATATTTGTGAAAACCTTTGACAAAAAAAACCAATTTACTGGCTAATATCCTCACAGGGAAATGTAAATACAGTTTGTTTCAAAATTTGCAATCCCAGTTAATAATTACCCCTTTTGAATAATGATCTTTTCCCCAGAAACTGTGAAAGGTCATAGAATTGAAAGTTATATGTAAAACACTGTTGCTTATCAAAATTGTATGTATGAGGGACGTAGCAACAACATTGTAATATGTAAAATAGTATCCCACTACTTCAAGGGACATTCAATTTGTTATAAGGTTGATATAAATATAAAATAATGTTACACGTGAGAAATTAAATTTATTACACGTTTGCAGAAAAAGAAAAACTTGTGAACCCTCTACCTGCACGCAACACAAGACCAATCACTACAACTCACCTTAAGGGCGTGCGCTACAACCGGTGCCGGCCTCACTTCCGGGTACTCGTTCGGGGGAACGTTGAACGAGTACGAGAACAGGTTCCCGTCCGCGCCGCAGCTGAACAGGTACCGCTGGTCGGGGCTGAAGCAGACCCGCGGGATGTAGCCGTTGGTGTTGTCGTGCATGGAATACGACCAGTAGTCCGTGAGATCGCTCGGGTCATTCGGGTTCACCCTGGTCACTCGGATCTTCCCGTCTTGCATCCCGAGCACCAGGTAGTTCTTATTGCAACTGGAAAGCAACGTACGTCCGCTTGCACGGGTGTAAATCCCCCCTCCCCCCTCACCCAACCGCTCAGGAATCTCACTGAGGGGACCCACTTACGCTTACAAAACGAAAATTATAAATATGATTCCATGGGCCCTTCCTAGGAAACCTAATTATTTTTGCCCCGGCCAACATGCAACGCACTGTTTAAGTTTGCAATACAACCTCTTAAGGCTCCGTCTTGCTCACCATGCTGGTTAAATAATTTTTTTTGTCAGTCCTATTATCTAATTACTACATTAGCTCTTTTGTATTTAATGTTTAGTCACAAATTTTGTCGCCAGATTTTGGTTTAAAGATACCTGCTAGTTGTAAAACGTTATGCAAATTATCATTATTATAAACACTTAGGTGACATTCAAAAGCTACTTAATAATTATTGGATGATAAAAATTTATAGTAAAATATTAATTGCAAAACATCATTAAGATCAAGTTACTGGAAGGGGCCTTAAGTAGGCCTTGCATGGTCAATCATTTTGATCCAAAGGTTGCGTCAATCAATCAAGTCAAGCATGATTGACCCTCTAGTAACCGGTTTGACACTTGAGCCAAGCTATGACGGTAAGTGATAGATTTAAGGGCTGATTGAAGCATGCGTCAATCAATTAACTCAATTTTCTGATAAAAAGATTGACCATCTAGTGCCTCCTTTACACAATAATAATGATAACAAAATTAAATAACCTGCTTCATGTGAAACATAGCTTAAGGACGCCGTCTGCCCGGGCACACATACGGTGCGCATAGCTTCAGGAAAAAACTACTCAAGATATCCAAGTGAGGTCTGCTTACAAAAAACATTTAAGAACACGCTGAGGGTTGAAAAATACTTTTGATTTCGGATTAAGTGTTTAAATTGTATTTTTAGAAGTGTTAAAATGGCTGAAATGCCTGTTTTCAGAGTAATTTTTAGGTACTAAACAACCGGTACAGATTCTTGAAAGCACTTCAGGGCCTTGCACTACATCTTTATCTTCATTTCTCTGCCATATAATGCTATGGTCAACGCTCAAATTTCACAGTTAACCTGTGACGACGAGAAGACTGCGCGCTAGTTCAGAACACCGCTTAGAAGCGATACCGCGCTAGAAATACCAGCAAGCGTCTTGCTTATCATCCCGCCTGATTAACACACCCAGATAGCCCCCTAAATGTGGGCTACATTTTACTAGCCATGAAAAGAAGCAAGGAAAAAAATGGTCAAGATAAAAATATGAAGAACAAATAATAATAATAATTACACATTATTTACTACAGTAAAATTTAATATGGTGCATTTGTAACCACAGCCATACTGGATAAGTAATTTTTCCAGATTATCGACCATCAATACAGTTTTTAAGGGAATACCAAAGAAAAATAGCACAATTTTATTTAAAAAAAAGATGTAATAAACTCTTTTATGGCAAGGTAAAATACATGTGGATGTTACTTTTTGAAAGTGTCTGATATTAAGTAATAACATGATAAGGACAATTATTCAAAAAATCACTACAGATTACACACAAACTATTAATATATTATGGCGGTCACGGTCAATAAACATCCGAATTCACGTGAAAAAATCTGAACGCTAGTGGCTCGATCGGTGTCACATTACAGAATGTGCTGACTGAGAAATTCCTGATTAATTAGTGTCGATTGTCTAAAACATTAGTAACAATTTTACCATTCACATGTCTGTTGGTGGCATGCCAATATGCCTAGTTAAGAACAATATATAAAACTTCTATAATAATATATAACTCCTATAAAAACTAGTGCTTACATTACTGGCAAACTTGTGCGGGGCTGGGGGAATATAAAAGGCACATTTATAAACACTAATAAAAAATACACTATGTCTACAAATACCTCATGAATAGGTTTCAGGATTTTTTATGGGCATTTATATAAAATCTTCTCATGATTTTTAAATAACAGGACCATTTTTATACATAACTAGCGACCCGTCCCAGCTTCACACAGATGCAATCTATTAATGTCGCATCAATTAGATTTGAAAATTAAGTACTTAAAAGTATCAAGTGTTCGGTGTTTTCAAAAATTAGGTATACACATACTACCCATAACCACTTTTTTTTTCATGAGACAACACAAACAGATTTTGTTTAGAGGCCACATGCGAAAGGACTACATATAGCTATCCATGTGAAAATTACTCAAGACTCAAATCTATGTTGGACAAAATAGCTTCGCAAATAACTCATTATTTTTAGTCACCGACATTTCTGTAGGCCTTTTTAAGACCTACAATTCTGTAGTACATTATTTTGATGTATCAGCCATACGTACGTCAACATAAGCCATGCAAGCGCCGAAAAAGTGTAATTGTTATGACTTGAATACCATATTTACCCAATTTTGTGCAATTTTGGACAAAAAAAATATAACATTTTCGCTGTAAGGGTCACCTTCAAATAAGGGTCACACCACATATCTGCCTTCACTAGAGTTCCATGGAAACAAGTGCAGTCTTTGTTCCATGTCCAAGCTAATTGGCACGTAATAAATATAGCACTGGTTTTGATCCTCAGTTATTCAATGTCTGTTTACTACGGGAGGGTGTGAGGCAGCCCACTTCTCTCTCTATGTCTCTCCCCTTCCCCATATTTACTATCCTCCCAATTCCAGTACTAACATAAACACAAAGGAGAAGACTGATATATTTTATACCCTTGTTTCCCTTTCATCTACTGAATTTTTTTTTTTTTTTTTACCCATCCCTTTGCCAGGGAGAGTGAAGAGGCGGCAAGATACTCTGACCGTTACTCCTGTAACAACTGGCGCTCACGTTACTGGAAAACTTGTGCGGGAGCTGGGGGAATATAAAAGGCACATTTATAAACACCAATGATAGCTACAGTTACGTCACGGAATGTTCAGTTGAAAGCGTGGGAAATCTCGTGTAACAACAAATAATGTTTGAGCACAGTTGTGTCATAAACAACTGTCCAGGCAGACATGTCAATTGTGTAGAGTGCCAGTTCACGGCACATTTACATCGATGAAAGGGAGGGAGAGCCATCAATACTGCCATATGGCCTCACACACACATGAACACACACTCTCTCTCTTGCTTTGGCCGGTTTATGATTAGATTTTTCCCTCCCTCACTAGCCAGCATAGCGCAACAGACACATCATTTGCCGGTGCCGACATGGGCAGACGGCAGACACAGTAGACATATTTAGTCGTGGTATTTATATTTTTATCAAAAACCAACATGGGTTAATTATTTGAGGACATATTCAACCATATATTGCAATTTTTTTTCATTCCAAAGTGAAAAACTCATATAAGAATCGTACTACTTTTTTTTTTTAACTAAAAATTGCCATAACATGTGCAATCCATACAGAGGGTAAATACGGTACAAAATAATCTAGATTTCTCTATCTTTAAATTTAATTTGAATGTATTAAACACATAAATCTTCCGGAAGAAATTCTCTAAATGATGGTGGAAACTGCATTAAAATCCATTGGGTAGTTTATAAGAAGTAAGCGAACAAACAGACACAGATAGCGACTTTGTTTTATACTATTTAGAGATGAGCAAAAATTAGAATGTATTACAAAATAAATCTACTATTCACAGGAACATGCAAACAATAAGTTTAGAAAGCTAGATTTTAACTTTTTTTCAGAGACAATTTCCACAAGATTAAAGTGGCACATTACAACTATGTATTTAAACTAAATGTTCAACTAAAAATTAAAGTGCACAAAAAAATGCAACTCCGGAAAAGGCTGCTAAATATTAAAGTTTCATGAGTTTTAGCACCATTACTGCTTATTTTATTATTTTTTTTTGGTGACTTCTGCGACCAGCCCTTCAGTTTTGTTACTATTCTGTGACCTGCAGACATCCTGTAATACAGTAGAACCCGTTTATAGTGAACCCGCCTATAATGAATTCCCGTTTATTGTGAATTTCCGTCTCAGTCCCGGCAAAATGATGTGAGGTTATGTATTAATTTATTGGATATAGCGCACAACTTTTGTCAATGTTGATACGTTTTTCCGTGTACCACGAACAAATTTTGCCGACATAATGCACATTTATCTCAAATATTTTCATATAATTACAAGTTTTTTCACAAAACGTCTATTCTGGATCACATTGAAGTTTTTCTCGGCAATACGCTACTCGATTGTCCACTGTTCAAATTATAAACAAGTCGTATTCGAGTGGCCTCGGTAGGCTACGTGTAGCCATAAATGGTGATCAGTTTGGTGAAAATAAAAAATATTTTTCCCTGCATAATTAAAGAATGGACGAACGCGTGTACATTTAATATGTTATCAAAATTAAACATAAATTACCACCACACAAATACGTATGTACATTATAGCAGCAAATTCAATATTTTTACGTCTCATTTTTATCGTTCACGTTTCGGACATTTTGATCGAGTAAGGTTCGTAAGACTACCACTAGATAGAACTCTGTGGACTAAATTTTTCCATAGAAAGTGAGAATATTTCGTTCCAAATTTAGCAACTGTGATACTAAATGATACGTAGTGATCTTTGATGTGCCAGACTCGTTATTTTTCGTTTATTTACTTTTGACGGTAAAAAGAATTTCGTGTTATTAAGCTGCAAATGTGCTTCAATAAGAAATACGTACATAAAAATGGGTGAAAAACGCGGTAAAAAACGTAAGGCATTATCTGTGCGAGATAACTGGACATTATTGAAAAGATAGACTCCAACCCCACTGTCCCGCACGTGTTAATAGCAAAGGAACTGGGAATTGCAACATCCACATTAAGTACAATACTAAACAAGCTGAACAATCTTCGGTAAATATGTATTGTACGGATTAGCGCCAAAAAAAATCGTACAAATATGAAATAACTTTCATTATATGCTATCTTACGTCCTCTCTTCAGAACCGCCTGCGGAGATAAAAAATTCCAATTACTTTAGGAGATATCGAATTTTATAATCTTCATTTTTTGGCGATTTTTTTTAAAAAAAAATTTAAAAATCCGAAAATACCTTTATTCTGTGCTCTTAAACTTCCTCTTTTCATTAAACCCGGCTGAGATAATAAATTCCAAATACTTTTGGAGATATCGAATTTTTTAATTTTCATCCTGTGCACTCGTGCGGCGATAACGGTTGCTTGTTTACAAGTATCATTTTTTTTTTTGCGATGTTCCCGAACGGAGAAACCTAAGATGCACATAAAGTTCTGCCATTCCCGATTACACCCGAACAATTCACCTTCGGCCAACCTCGGGTTTATTTATTAATATTTCTCTGTTTATTTTAATGTAGCTATACTAACCTAACTAACCATCCAAATGGTTTTAAAGTTTTTTTTTTAATGTAGCTAACCTATCCGACCACTTTTAATATTTCAATTCATTTTTCCTGCGCAAAAATAAATAAATCCCGAGGTTGGCCGAAGGTGAATATTCGGGTGTAATCGGGAATGGCAGAACTTTATGTGGATCTTAGGACTCTCACGCGAACGAATACATCATGTAAAAAGAAACTTACGTGAGTTTATTCTGTTCATCCTTTTTCCCGGTTTGTTAGGTCAGGTCAGCTACATTATAAATACTTTAAAACTAAACAACCAATAAAATTAATTTTATTATTTTTAATGTCTGTTCAGTTTCAAAGTATTTATAATGTAGCTGACCTGACCTAATCTACCTTTGTCCCATTTTGTTAGGTCAGGTCAGTTACATTATAAATACTTAAAACTATACAACATGTAAAATAAATTGATATTATTTTTAATTTCGGTTTATTTTGAAGTATTTATAATGTAACTAACCTTACCTAATGGAAAATTTCTGTTATTTAGACATTCACGCGCACACGGCAAAATATAAAATGGCGACGGTCAAATTATTACACACGTCTGGTATAGCAAAATAAGAACGGCCATATCTCCAAAAGTATTTGGAATTTTTTATCTCCGCAGGCGGTTCTGAAAAGAGGACGTAAGATAGCATATAATGAAAGTTATTTCATATTTGTACGATTTTTTTTGGCGCTAATCCGTACAATACATATTTACCCAATCTTCTTTATCAAGCTGCGAAAACGTCACAGAGTATTAAATGCCTGAAAAAAGGATAATACGCCGATGTCCAAGAACCATTAGGTAATAGAAAGTTTGTACATGTATAGTTCATTAAAAATAATATCTGCACTTTCTCATAAAACTGTTGCTTTGAGTATTTCCATTCGTTCTTTTCTTGGTTTAGGCCTATGTGTAGTTAAGATTTTGCTTTGGAGTATGTATTGCCAATATAAAAGTTTTCCCAGATATAACGTTTCCCCTCTATAGTGAACATATAAACTACTCCCTTCAGATTCGTTATAACAGGGTTCTACTGTATATACCGAACTATTTTTCAGGTAAAACTGATAGCACGGATCACTAACCCGATAAGCTTTTACAAGAGTGAAACTAAGAGCATTCACTCACTTGTAGGCAAAACTGTGAATCTCGATGTCGTCAGCGTCGGGAATCATGGTGACCTTCAACGGTTCGCTCTGGCCTGGCTTGTACTGGTACATGTAGCCGGCGTCGTACCCTCCGAGAGACAACCAGACGACGTCGGCATCCAGGTACGTTGCGAACAGCACGGGGTTCGGCACGGGGGGGATGTACAGCGGCTCCAGCTCGATCGACGGCTCCGAGTCCTCTGAAAACGCAGTTGAAACTTGTACAGGTGTGGGATGAGAACCCAAACATTCAGCCAGTCTTAGGCAATAATTTCTAGCGTTTAACATTCAAAAATTTGTCATTCCAAAAAATTTAGTTTATAATAAAGTGAAATCCCTGAGGTTAAAAGAGAGACTGGCTGCTATGAATACACGTGGATCCAGGAGGAAGGGGGTTCTACAAGGGCATGTGCTCCACTCCCTGCCCAGAACGGTAAAAGATTCAATAAATAAAAATACTTCTGAAGTAAATCTTGTGTTATTTTTACATTAAGTACATATCAAATACAGTTTAATAACAATAAATTGAAACCTGAGGGGTTGTTTTGTACCACAACCATAACCCCTACGATTTCTTACAAGTTCAAATACTTAGGAACCTTGCAAAACGGCTCAAAGCCGTGTGTCCTTATGTTTGTTGTGCATCTTAAAAGCAATAAGCCTCAGCTCTTAATGAGTATCACCACAGGTCTTAAGGACAAGCACTGTACTGTCAAAGAAAAAAAATGTTTCAACAAGTCCTCCTGCTGGATTTTCCTACCCAAGAAAGTCTCCTCGTCGATATCGGCCTCGGGGTTCTCCTCCAGTATCCTCTGCAGCTCCTCTCTCTTGCGCTCGAGCTTCTCCTGCTGCCTCTTCTCCATCTCCGCCAGCTCGATGTCGCGCCGGATCTGCGCCTTGACGCTGTGGAAGTCGATCTCCAGCAGGTTCAGGGGAGTCAGGCGGTACGACTCCGCGCTTCTGGGCTCGCTCGGCACCGACATCTCCAGCACGTGTCCCGACGAGCAGCTGACCAGGAACCTGCCTTTCTGGAAGGTAAAGGATATTTTTTTACAGCAACTATTAACCAAGTGTTGTTCTACTGCAGTTAGGGGTGTAAATCTGCAGGATGCCCATATGTTGGCCTATATGCACGCAATACGCACAAAACTTTAAAATATAGAAAGTTTGTTTACATCTATCAACCCCATTTCACAGACACGATTTTGAAAGCTCAAGAGGGCTCCCTCAGTGAGGGACTTCTTGATTTCAGCCCCCCCCCCCCCCCTTCTCCCCAATACCCCGGATTTACACCCATGACTATAGTATTATTTCTTCTTTTTTAACCTGATACATATATATCTATTTATTTAGTGGTATAAATAACTAGCTTACATAATTTAGTATATTCCTGTTAAGAAGTTTCACAACCACAAGGTACTTAAAAATTTATACACAATAACAGGGTAACCCTTTTAAAAGGGCATGTAAAATTGTATGTATATATAAGCAGGTCGAGTGATAATTTTTTTTTTAAATTTTTGATACAACAATTAAGTGGAATTTTTTGAAAGTTTATTATTCCTACACTAATTCTTTTATGAGGGACTATACATGAGTTTTACTAAATTCAATATTTCTTCTTAAACATAAATTAAAATTCTTAATGTATAAGAAGCTGTATTATTTGTAAGTAACTTTAGAACATTAACACTTTTAAGTTTTAATCATAAAATGTTAAAAAATGAAACAAAATCACACATATTAATAACTACACACCATAATACAGAATAATATAACTAGGTAGGTACCTGTAACACCTATTATAAACTTTACAAACAATAAATGAAACAAAGTTAGCAAAAGAATCAACCTTCAGTGCCTCTAGTGTGTTCACTTGCATTTAGGGTTACCAGATGTCCGGCAAAAGGAGGACATGTCCTCCTTTTTATGTACTTTTTTGCGTCCGGCCGGATTTCCCTTAATGCTCCAAAATGTCCGGCTTTTTTATAAAGTGAGATAATTCTTGCAGTTACACTCTGAGTAATGCGCTGTCCGCAGAGTCACCCCACTAGTAAGTAGTTCTATGACAGCTTGACAGGTAGCACCACATGCAGAAGCACGTGTTTTTAATATGCTGTATATGCATAGTTTGTTTGATTCTTTATACTGAAACTGTATTAAATGCCAAAACATTGTAAAATATCGTACTCCATGTTAATTAATTCATGGCTTTTTTAAAAAAAATATATCGTCCTCCTTTTTAGTCAAATGTCCTCCTTTTGCGAGGTGAATGTCCTCCTTTTTTGTTATCCGTGTCTGGTAACCCTACTTGCATTACAATACTTTGCAACGTATCCTGTTTAAATGTTTTCAGTCCAGTGTTGAGTGAGCTCTAGCATTTACAAACACAGACATTACACCAACCTATGAATTCACTGAATTCACTTTTTTTTTTCCCTCCCATTCTAATTCCAATACTTTTATCCATACTGACATATTTTCTACTGACATGGATAGAGATGGGACGTGGGAACTTTCCCATTGAGTGTAAAAAATATATATTTTCCCAAAAACTAAATTCCTACACTCAAGATATGGGTTATGTTTTTTTTTTATAAATTGTTTACTATGTAAACAAGATAACATTCTTATTTTTATGAAAAAAATAATTTTAAAACACAAAAATCATTAAATCATACAGATGTACAGTAGCCTGTACAGTGAATAAAGTTGCTTATGCAGTGCTTTAAGTCAATATATTGCATTGATTTTTTTTCTTCTAATATTTTGTCACAATCTGAATTTTAAAATCAATTAAAAATTTACAAAATTAATTTTATAGATATTACTATTAAAAACTATTTAGAAAAACTTTTTCTATTACAGTTATCATTCTATGACAAACATTTCCAAAATATCATAGGCATTATAGCTACCGTCAGTTGGGGTAACATTGGCCCTTTGAGGGTAACTTTGGCCCAAGACAAAAAACATGTTAAACCATGTTACAATACATATGTATCATCACATCTAATAAATATTTTGAAGAGTTGTAACATGGTTTAACATGTTTTTTGTCTTGGGCCAAAGTTACCCTCAAAGGGCCAATGTTACCCCAACTGACAGTATGTATTAGAAACTATGGTATGCCGTTTAAATGTATTGAATTAAAATGCAGTTAAAATGTACAGAATTAATACAGTGTAGAAAAAGAAATCCTGTATTGTCCAGAGATTGGAATTTTATTGTAAAAATCCTGTAAGGGGGGAGGAGGGGGTAGATTAACCCAAATAAAAAAAATATTTCAAGTAATAAATCCATTAATAGTCTCAGCACATAAAGATGAAAGTATTACACCGAAGTATGACCTAGCGCAAGTTTACTAAAGTTAAGAGGCGTGGAGAGTAAGTATACACATTTCGGAGGATTGCAGGCTACCAGCACTACTTTTGAGAGGTGTCGAAAATTTATGAAACCTACATGAATTTCAGTGTATAGGTTGTTACGAAGTTTCGCACTGCGTAACTAAACGACTACCAGACAGCGCCCCTGGCTATCTGATGGATACCACCCGCAGCACAGGGGCGCGCAATGTTCGATTCCTGTGCGCCGGACAGCAATGCATCGGGGCCGCTCGGGCCGCTTCGACTCCGCCCGGCTTCGCGGGCTTCGTCCGGAACAACCAACGATGACGTACTTCCGCCGGCGGGTATCCAGACTGTTCCTCGGTCGGGCCCCGGCGGACTATATAAACCGGCCCAGCCAACGCTTCTGCAGGCAGTCTCCGACTGGCCCAGCAGCATGAACCTGCAGTGACGACGATCTACACCACCGGCCTCCTCCGTCACGCTGCCCGACGACGTGCCGACCGCTTCAGGAAGAAAACGGTAAGAGCCGTCGTCAGAATCCAAGTCCGTAAGGGACTCTGAAAAATTTTCAACCCAGTAGAAATATTACAAGTCCACGAGGGACTTAGAATAAATTCAAGCCGAATTAGTTTGAACTTAGAATTTCTGCAGAGTGAGGAAACAGAAAATTTGCCTCATCTGTAGAATGAAGGTAGCTGTCTCGTGAAGGTTACGGGATAAGTAAATGTTTGACTGGTGTTGAAAGTAAAACGGCAGTGGGGCAGTGTGGCAAGAGACGGAGGAGAGGTCGAGTACCGCATAACGTAAAGTGTACCAACTTGCAATACGTTGAGGCTTACCGTAACGTAACCAACGTAGTTTTACGTGACAGATTCGACTGAAATGTTATAAGTTCCCGGACTACACCATCAATGTAACGAGCACTCCTGTGTGAACTTCAGTACGCAGCTACTTCGTAGAACGAGTGACGAGGCGAGTAAAAATAAAGACTGCTCGCCGCAATATTGGCGGGGCACCACGGCATACCGCTGTCAGTAATCAGGAGACTTTTGAACACGACTCGCTGACTAGAAGTGTGTGTAAGAACGTAAACATTTTATGTGTCATAAATTTGGTATTGAGACTTACACCAGAAACACTGTTTAATAACTTTAAAGAATCAGACCACGATGAGAGAGAATGTATTTCAAGTTTAATCGATATTTCTTTATTATCTGGGTAAACTAGTTACAGATAATATTTAACTGTACTATAAACGATTTTATGTCAGTCTGCTTGATTATATTCTTTAACTTTTCCTATTCTCTAACTATAATTTGATATGTTTGGCAAATGTTAAATTCATGTTAGTACACTAATTTAAAGTAATATTGAATGTGCCAAAAACCAAATGATTTGATGTTCGTATTTTCTGCTAATATAATTTGCTGTTTGCTTTATAATAAGGCGTTAATTTAATGTGTGTGAAATATATATGTGATCCAATATTGTTAATTATATTTTTCTGTTCACAGACATCGTGGGCAATTGCTGTAATCGTCAAAATAAGAAATCAGAAGGTTGTCATATCTGAGCATGCGTGTATTGAAGGATGTGATGTTGTTTTTACAAGTTTTGTTAATAAAAGCACTTTTGTTTCACGAACTTTAGAACCACTTTCCGAGATTCCTCCCCTTGTCCTCCTGCCCTTCCGGACTGGGGGTAATAAGGTAACGTAACTCTTAAGAACCTAGCTACAATTCATCCAGCGCTCATGCAAGTGTTATAATATTCAAGCCGACACACGGCCGGGCCGCTGCGTAGAGGCTCACCGTCTTGGGCTTCCACTCGATGAAGGTGGCGGAGCCGGGCAGGTCCACGAAGCCGATGGGGACCAGCGACACGTGCTGCTGCCGCCGCAGGATCAGGTGGATGAAGACGGTGCGGTCCTCGGAGCCGCTGATGAGGAACAGGCCCTGGGGGTTGACGCTGAGCACCGTGACGGGCTGCGGGCAGAGAGAGACACACACGCGCGCGACCAGCACGAGGGTCGACCAGCGAGCCCCGGCGGCCGGCGAGAGAGGGGGGGGGGGGGGAGAGCCCATTGCGCCGCACCTTCACGTGGGGCTTCACCACCTGGACCAGCGTCGCCGCCTCCAGCCCCCCGCCGCTCGACGCCTCGAACAGGCGGAGCGAGGACGCCAGCACCCGGACGACCCCGTCCGAGAAGCCGGCGGCCAGGAGGTTCCCGCCGTTGGCCACCTGTCACCAGTCACAGAGCTGCACACAGACATTCCTCCCTCAGGGCCGTCCGCAGGGGGGAGCAGAGGGACCGGGAATTATTTGTGTGATGCGTGTGTTTACTCTGATTGGCCAAAAACTACTTTATTATTTATAAGTAGGGACCGGAAAAAATTCCCGGATTCATTTCGCGATAGGCTAAAATTCATATAGTTACACCTCAGTGCTTCCTCTGCTATTTGGCTCACAACTCACCTGAAGGACTCTGGGCCAGTGAGAAACTCTCAACCGAAGCTGTGTCGAATCACAGGCCGCTACATCGACACCTTCACAAGACGGCAGCCAATGAGAGGGTGACTTTTTACCGAGTGTAACTAGAGGTCATAGAACCCGCGAATTTTTCCGGTCCCTAGTTATAAGGTACGCAAAGATCGCCTTTACCTACAAACAGTTATGGCCATGGTAACGTTTAGTACCATAATAAGACATAATTTATGTTTTAAATTTGGGGTATGAAAAATTGTACATGAACTGACAGGGAGGAGGCCCGACCCTTGGACCTTTGTTTCTCTTGACGGCCCTGCAGACACTACAGTTATTCCTCGGGCTCACAGTCTTGTAGACCAAGGCGTCATGGGAAACAACAAGCACACAATAATACTGGGCACTGGAACCATTTCCTGGTGTGATTTCGGGGAGCCATGGAAAATCAAAATCAGAAATGTCATACCAGGATTAAAAACCTGGTATTCTGTAATGTAAGTTTGGTCCCTTGACCTTCTGCAATCAACTCATTCCATCATGCACTCTACAGAACAGCTATTTAATTATACAATTGAGTCAATTAGAAGAAAAGAAGTGCAAGTGAAGACTATAGATATTATGCTTAGTTGAATGATAAGTGAAACTATTTGTGGGAAAGGAAAACTGTTTCGTCCCAAACCGATACATGTGTACTCTAAGATATTCTGCTGCCATGTACGTAGCAAGTTTATTTTTAAAAAAATTTTAATCTCTTTTGAGGCTTTTAGAATTGTTTTCTCAAAACTATCATACATTCATTCACTCATACACCTTTGATTCTGACCGCCTCAACTCATCGGACCATTTCTAAAATGAAAAAATTAATTCACTCTTGGTAGGCCACACTTATCAAACACCCAATTTTAGCTTAGGTGTGGGGCAAGGTGGCGTAGCGGTAAAACAATTGACTCCCATTCTGGAAGACCCATGTTTGAATCTCGGTACATACAGATTGATCTTGATTTTCAATGGCTTCTTGAAAACACTTCAGGTGGGATACACACATCACTTAGAAACACACTACTTAGAACAATCATAATGTAGAATCCTAAAAAAAAATTCACACAACTTAGAATTGTCACAACTTAGAATGATCATAACTTGAAAAATATAATGTCGAAATGCACAACATAAAAAATAATATCACTTAGAATTCTCAAAAAAAATACACATAGCTTAGAATTGTCGTAAGTTATAAAGATCATAACTTAGAAACACATAACTTAGAAAAACTTATGCCAAAACACATGACTTAGTATCATAAATTAGAACTATCATAACTTAGAAACACACAACATATAACATACACAACCTAGAAAATTCTACCTTGTGTGTTTCTAAGCTGTGTTTCTAAGTTATCACAGCAACCCACTCCAGGCAGATCCTGGGATGGCTAACTCCTTTACACAGTTTCCTTGTTAAACCGCGCTGTTGAGTTTATCCATCTCTAATTATCTCGCCGATGATTGAGCCCAAGTACAAAAAATAGTGTATACGTGAGCAAGAAATAAACACAATAAATTAAAAATACTTGAAATCAGTTTAAGAAATGAATTTTTATCTCTTACATCAAATATACAGAAAACAATACCACAATTGAATCTAGAGTATCCTGCACAGTTAATGTTCCACCCTTTCACATTTTCAGTGTTAAATTCAATTTTTTGGACCTGAAGTATAATGTCTTTGTAGTTTGGAAGGCCAAATCTGGCCTGCGCTACAGTAACATTACCTACATATACAAGTAAATCAAAAATGCTCAAAAATATTGTCACGATGCTAAACAGAGTTAGTTACCTATACATAAAATCATAAATCATGTAAACTTCGTAAAAATTTACTTTATTAATCAGTTAACTTAGAGCACATGTCAAACGCATGTATCATATAACTAATTTTTACTTAAGTTCAAATTTGTTATTATAAAATTGCTTTCAGGGTAGAAACAAAATCAAGAGGAAATTTTGGGTTTTCCTTGGAAAAAAAAATACATTCTCTACGTTCATGTTAATTTCTGTAATATGTAACCTAAGTAACAAACATTTAATGAAGCCATTTTTAACAAAATTTAATTTTAATGATCGAACAAAATCAAATATTATTAAATGAATAAATACACTATGCGACATTTTAACATTTTTGGAACGATGTTTTGAGACTGTAAGGTGATTTTAGAAGTTTTTTTTTATGTTGATGTCAAATATGATTTTACTTTTCCTGTATCACGTAAAGTTTTTATACAATTATATTTTGAGTTTTTTTAAGGGGCAGTAAGACACCCTGACCTGAATAAGCATTTTCGGATGCTGAATTGTGCATAACTTCTTTAATACTTAGTTTATTATGACAATTGTGGCACATAATTTAGATAATGGTGTAAATGAATAATTAAAACTGAAACCATTAAAAAATGTTACAGGAGAAAATTGCTGAAAACTTAAAATTTAATTGGTTTTCACCAATTTTCTCTCTTGTCACATAATTTTTTTGAATGGTTTCACTTTTAATAATTCATTCACACTATTAAGTAAATTATTTGTTACAATCTTAAATATAAACGAAGTATTAAAGAAGTAATGTGCTATTTAGCATCCCAAAATGCTTGTAACCCTTAAGTAAATGAAATTTTTTGACAGTGAACAATTTATTTCAGTTTCATTTAAAAGTAGAGAATTTCATAACCCAGTATGAAATTGCAATGCACTTGCATTACAGTGGACAATAGTATAATATATTATACTCACATTAAAATTCTATGACTGTTAAGAAAAAACATCAGTATCTGACAATTTAATAGTCTTCACTGATTTCACTTCAAGATCTGTCTGACATGGGTTGAAACTTCTCTTCCTCGATTGTCTTCCTTCAGCAGTGCCATCTCTTTTAAGCATGAAGCAGTAGTCCACCATCATCTTTACATTCCACCTTCCCTGATATCTCTTTTCCATGTCCTTTATGTCCTGGCGAAAACGTTCTCCTTGTTCTTCACTGACATTGTCGAGATTCGCACGGAAAAAATAAATATGTGAAAGTAAGAAGTGAAGTTTCACGCTCATGTTACATCCTACTTTCATGAAATCCTCCAACATTTATTTAATCATTCTTTTGTACTCTGGAGTTTTTTGTTACCTAAAAAGTTGGCCACACCTTCTTTAAAAGAAACCCACGCCTTTTTTTCTACAGGACTCATTATATTTCAGAACATACTGTCTTTCATTAATTTTCTGCTCTGCATAAGATATTTTCGGAAATTTTGTTACCAAATACTGGAAGCAGCCACCTTCTTTTGTAATTCCTCTAGTGAACTGCTTCAATACATCCGAGTTTAATGTGAAGAAGAGGTAATAGTACCTTGCTTTGTTAAAAAAGTGGTAAATTTATTATGTTTTGTTAACCGGGTTGTAGGGTTTTTCTTTTGGGCCAGTCTGTCTGCTTCCAGTGTTTGTCTTTGGCTCTGCTGTCCCATTCACAAATAAAACACAGTATTTTTGTGTAGACAGATTGTAGAACAAGTAGTATACCAAAAACTTTTGAATCACAGCACATTGTCCAAGAATGTGTTTTAATGGTTCACACATTTCAGCGGAACTTTGAGATTTTCCTTGAGATGCACTGAATGTGCAATGGAAAATGAACCAAAGAAATTTCCATCATGTAAAATTACACCTTTGAGACTACTTTAGGACGAGTCTATAAATAACCTCCACTCACTTGGATTGTAAGTGACGTTAAAGAAATTCAATAAACCCTCAATATCACAACAATAAACTAGAGAGTCTTCTTCTTTAAAGAATTTTATTAATTCCTTATCTCGAGTCCTATACCAAGAGAACGAAACTAGGTACTTCAGGCAGGAGATGTTTTGCTTTTAATTTTTATCCAAGCATTTGAGCCGCATCCTTTGTCAGATTTAAGTCACGAGTTGAATTGTTAAGTTCATTTTGAATTTTCTTCCGACTAGTAATCATGAGCATTATCACATTCATTTTCTGAAATGCTCTCCTGTAGCCGATTTTCGAGAACGGAAGGTGGAACTGGGATAGTAAGAGATTCACAATGTATAACTGGTCGTATGGCCGAAGGAATGTTCGGAAGTTCGGATATTGTATGTCCTTCTTAGTTTTTGTGTTATGACCTTGAACGTTAACCATACAGAAATAACAGTCGTTAATATGATTATGTGTCTCCCTCCGAACCTTTGTAATTGCAAAGGGCATTGATTTTTTTGTATCGTTTTTCCACATTCTCAGTCCCTCGACACATGTACGACATACTTTGTGCGGTACCCCCGTTTCTGTCTTGATCACCAAACTTTATGCCGAAGTAAGCATAATAGAAATCTATACTAATATTATAAAGCTGAAGAGTTTGTTTGTTTGTTTGTTTGAACGCGCTAATCTCAGGAACCATTGGTCCAATTTGAAAAATTCTTTCAGTGTTGGATAGTACATTTATCGAGGAAGGCTATAGGCTATATTATATTATCAATAACATTAGGGATCCTTACTAAAAGTCCAATTTAGAATCGAATGTATTGGAGGGGGTTAGATACAACATGCAGTACACGTACAAAGTGTGTGTTGGCAATGCCGCAGGTGCTAGAAGTTTATTTCCTATTGCCTATTAACATTGTTGCCACGCACTAGATACCTTATCATTCTTAATTTTCCCATAAAAGTAAAAAACACCCATGTGATATTAACAACGAAGCAATCAGTACCCTCATAAGAGTTAAATTAGTATTTAAATACTTTTTATCACTTTAAATCGCAAACCTAAACTATTGTTTTTTTTCCTCTCTCTGTGTTTAATTTGGTTTTTTATTGCCCTTTTTTTTTTCAAGTATATATATTTTACAGACTTGAAACTTCACAGTAATGTTCCTTATTTTACGCAGGATGACATTTTCCGAAAATTAGATCCCATGGGTGGTTAAAACCAGGCAACAGTGGGTACTTTGTCTGCATGAGAACAGGATTTTGCATTGTTCATGCCTTCTGCGTCTCCATGGCAACGGGCATCGCGCGGCAGTGGCGTACCCACAAAGAGGGGCATGTATAATGAGCGGTGCAAGAGTGATCTGCCTGTAGACTGCCGTAGCGAAGTACGGGTACATCAGTTGTACGTTGCGTGCACGAGTCGGGAAGCCATCGGTGCTATTCATTTTCTCTCCGGTACATTATACAGCATTGTAATAAATTTTCACCGAATTTTTTTTTATTTACCATTACTGTAAATGGGAGATGTGGCTTAGTTTTTTTCCATTAGTATAGCCGTGCGAAGCCGGGTCGGGCAGCTAGTTTCTCATAAAACTACTGATGTCTTTGCTTAGCAGTTACATAACTACCACAAATATAACAAAACATGTTTGGGTTATTTAAACACCTACGGGAACTTATTTCTCAAATATAACCTCACACTACAGCATGTAAACAATTGATTATTGTTTCCCTCCCAACTGGGTGTAACAAGTGTTGCCAACTATTCCCTCTTACCAAAATAAAATTTCCCTTTCGCAATGATAATGCCCTTTATAAAATTTAAGTTTAAATAAAAATTTGTTTCCTAAATTTGCAAAAAAAATCTGTACGTGGTAGGAAAAAATGAATTACAGATTTGGAATCAGCGCAAAAAAATATACTTTCGGAACACCTAAGATCAGAGGATCATACAAAATCATGTTGTATAGTGTAATTAGGTGAATGAAAGTGAACTATTCGCAAATAAAAAGAGAAAGAAGGAATACAAGAAGAAGCTAATTACCTGCTGGAAACATTACATTTCTGCTTTTAAAAAAAAATACTACACAAGGATAATTAAAATAATTACAATTTTTTTTAAAAGTATGGATTCCATATTTGAAAAAAATTTCTACAAATATTTCAACACAATTTTTTGGTTTTGAGTCAAAAGTAATGAGAAAAATTTCAACTTTTTATTCTATCCTATTACTGATCTAGCAGACTGTGACTAAAAAAAAGTAACAGTGTGAGAAATGAAAGAGATAAACACAGGAGTGAGGGGGGAGGGGGGGGGGGAGAGGGAGAGAGAGGGAGAGAGAGAGAGAGAGAGAGAGAGAGAGGGAGAGAGGTAGAGAGAGAGGGAGAGGAGAGAGAGTGAGACAGGGAGGGACGCACAGAAAGACTGATAGCAAGGCAGATATGTTTGCTCCAACAAGATAGTTCTGGTTCAAAAAATTTCTACACGGAATCCTAAATTTAATTTAAGCTTTATAAACCCTTTTGGCATGTTTGAGCAATCTGTAAAACGTTGCTTTTAACAAGTTAAATGTTCCACAGATCAAGGAAAGCCGAACCCCTCGCCTGGCAGAAATGAAACGAGTACTAACGCTGCGAGGGAACCAGATGAGGCACATCCCTTTGGCTCCGAACTGCTTGGTTGCGAGCAGCTTCTTGTCCCTGTAGTTGTAGAAGAACAGCCGCCCGTCCTCGCCGAGGGAGGCCAGGTAAGGTTTGCAGGGAGAGGTCGCTATGTCCACCACGGCCCCCGCGTGGCAAACTACCAGCTGCCTCGGGGGGTCGTTGGCGTCGTCCACGTTCAAGTCCACTTCCCAGATGCCACCGTTAGCATCCTGCAACATGATGACAACCCTCCAGCTCCGGGCAGTTTCACAGTGGACGAGACTGCGACGGCGCTGACGAGCTGCGTTTTTTTTACCTGCGCGTACCAAAAGTGATCATCGGGCCTGTTCGCCTTCTTCACCAGGCTCATCAAAGATGCCACAGAAGAGCCGCTCCTGATCTCGCACTGGAACATGGGTTCTATCTCGATGAAGCTGTCGTTTTCAGGGGGATCTGCATGGTCGATCGTTTCGAAATACCACATCTTAATCATTCCATCCAGGCCTAAACAAAAAAAAATATATATGCATTTAAAAACCTACAATCTTAACTAAAATAAAAATTATGCATGTATAGCAAGTATGTCCATAAAGAATGTACCAGTTATGAAATTTAATAGTATCAACTGTAAGCATTGTAGAGTGTTGGTTAAAGGTTATTAACTATATAGTAACTTCAACAGTTTTAGATAAGCACATATGCGAATATTGCTTTGTTGTTTTCTCGCTTGCAGCGCGAAAGAATGGCTCTTTCCCCAATTAGTAGAGGGCGAACCTATAAACTTTATTTGGCAACAGTATGGAAACCCTCCCCATTGGAATCTCTTTGTTCAAGAGTGGTTGAACATCGAAGTCCTTGACTGTTGGATTGGTTGTAACAGTTGAGACAACAGAGCTCTTTTTCGCTGGCCTTTTTCCTTTGGGACTTTATAAAAGATTATGTCTATGTTCAGCTGTTACTTAATGATTTGATAGAGTTAAGGCACAGAATTGGAATTTAGGTTGGATGTGTGCCATGTAACTAAAGGTGCACATATTAAATATTTGTAAAAAAAACAACTAGGTTATTTTACCTTCAATTTGATGTATGATTTGTTGTAAATAGTCTTATTAAATTAAACTGTTATAATATATGATTGAAAATGGGAAATTCTTTTATGGACAGCCTGTATATTCATTCTGAAATATTATTAGTTTGTATTCATGCCAAAAATATAAGAATTCCAGAATAGAAGAGAAGTGATCTGAAAACTTTATGACACAGATGTTACATGCATAGAAGCACACGATGTTCTTTTTGTTACATACATAATGTTTACACTTGTTTAACTTTCACGCAGTGATAGAACAAAATTTTTTTTAATCAAATGATTGACATTTTCTATTGCATTCATGGAAAATATCAATTATTAAAAAAATCCCTGGATAAAAATATGTTTTCTACTGTTTTACATATTTTTGAAACAGGGTTAGTGACGTCTTGCCACTTGTGTGCTTTATAAACAATTGTGATATTCTTGCAATGGTTGTGTGTTACGCTGTTGCGTCATTGCATTCCTTGCCTAGTTTAAAAAAAAAAAAAAAAAAAAGAAACCAGCCTTAGGTCTAAAAGTCTTATCAATATCAGGGTCATAAAAGATGAAGATGGTGAGAAGAGATGAAAATGAAGCAATAATGCAAAATAATGGTTGGATGGGGTCGGGTGGGGGGAAACGGGAGCATGCAGAGAAAACCCATCAGTTAACTACAGCAACTGTTATATTTCCTGCTTGCAAAAAAAAAAATTCCTGGTTTGACATCAACTAAAATCAAACGGGAATTGCCTTGGTCGAGTATTAGTAATCTGACCGTTCGAACACCACCACAACTGACCCCTCCCCCTAGAGACACTAGTTTTCCGGAAAAGGATTTTCAGGGAAATATTTCTGTAATTTACTGGAAAAGTTTAAATGAAACTGGAAAATTGTCTAACAAGTTATACTGTCACAGAAACACAGAAAATTTATCAACTGTTTTTATACAAACATAACCGAATAAAAAAAGAAATGATATTTAATGTGGTAAAAAAAGACCAAAATAATATACATACGGGCATATTTCACAGTTCTGTACCTATTTTTCAACTTATGAGTGTTTTACGAAAACTGTAATGTTTATAATGGTAATGTGAAGTTTTACGAGTGGTATAATATTTTGTAACAGAGAATACATATTAATCACTACACATACATACAGAGGGAATGCACTTTTAGCTTAGTACACCAACCTATCTTAAATTATGTAATTTATTTTTAATATTAGAGAAAAAGAAAAAATTTTTATTCACACATTTTATTCTCCCCCCCCCCCCCCCCCCCTTCACTTTTCCCCCAACTTCTAAATAATGGCCAATAAAACAAAGGGAATATTGGGATAAAATAATCCAAGTAACGTACCTATGCTGGTTAGTTCTTTCTGATGGAACTGGAACTGGGTGATTGGTGCGGTGTGGCAAGGCACCCTGTTTTTCCGACAGATTTCTGCTTTAATCAAGCCTTCTTCCCATAGCAAAATGTTTCCCCACTCGCAGCCGGTGACCACCTGTTAACATAGCGCATTCGTGCTCTGAAAAATACTTTACATTACACCACGACTTTGCTACAACCAATAAATACCTTGATGTATAGTCTGGATCATGCTTAAACAGCCGTGCAGAGGAAATAGCGATACTACCCGGCTTGTTAACATTAAAAATCTTATTTTGCATACCATTATCTTTTGTAAAATAATTAATATATATATTTTTTAAATTTTACTATTTGTTATTTTTATGAGCCCATAAATTGTAGTCATTCTAAAAGAAAAAAATAATTCAATGCTCAACCCAGAGGAAACAATTTGTAGCAGTCTGCCACTATTAATACCAAGGTGTTCGATAAAATTATGTATTATGCTCCGATGTCGTAGGGCCTTCCATATCTTGATGGTACACGTTGATGGAAGGTAACTGGGTGCCACCGTACGTCTGCGGGGCGGAGACTCTCTGGCAGGGCCGTGATGTCACTCGTGCCAAGCGTCGGACACACTCACTATCAAGGTGTTACATGCAAGTCCTAAGTGGGCAGACAAGGCGTCACACACACCTGGGTCCCTGTATAGGCATGCACGTGGTCGCACGAGCAGAATACTCACAGACGAAGGTAACACAATCCTCTAAACATGGGTAACACTAAAAACTCTCAATATGATACTATAAAAAAAATTCAAACAGCAATATAATCGGCTTACGATGGATCAGGACACCTCATGACCTAGCCTAGAAGTTAAATCTCGTAAGTTGTTTTCAAAAGTTCTGCCAGGAATTTAAATCATTAGTTTAAACAGTCTACCAACCGGAGTAAGCCTCGAAATTGAAAAAAAAAAAAAAAAAAAGTTTAATTAATAAGTACGAACGGCAAGTAGATCAGAGTTACCAATAGTGATATTCTAGATGTTCTGTGGCTGCGTCATACTCTGGGCAGTCATCAGGGTGTCATGGTGACAGGAAGCCTCAGAATTACCATTAGGTCATGAACCATATGCGAGAGAACTAATAATAATATGAAAACCCTTCCAGCTCTTAATACCAAGTTACAATTAATTATTATGCATTAAAAACATTTACTTAATTATTTCTTACTTAGATGCAAGTCTCCACCACTCGCACGTGGGCACCTTCCGAAGAGGTTTCGCATGGCACTGCTCTGTCCTTACAACTAACAGGACACACACACACGCACTTGGAGAATTGCACTGAAAAGTGATTGACAGTTACATTAATTACTGAATTAGTAATTAAGGGTACTACGTGGCACATATTCTAAGTACGTTTCTTGCGGTGACACGTACATAGAGCCGGGGAGATAAGGGGTGAGGAGGGAGGTGGTGGCACATTGGTCCCAGGTGGATGTAGCCCTGGATGATGTCAGCTCAAAAGAGCAAATTTTTTAAACTATTAAATTATATATAATTTTTTTTATTAAAACTTTTGAAACCAAGATGGCATCTTTCAGTTACATCTCCTTAGAAATTAAAAATTGAATATTAATAGATGATGCTCTTGAAATACAACAAGAAAATGTATTTCCAAAATTCTCATTCTAAATTTTCAACAAAAAAACAAACAATATTCCAGAAAAATGTAAATTTTTTTTTAATTATGCTACAAAGTTGTATCTAAATCGTTTGTGCTTTATGGCATATGTCTGGCAACAGACCACATCAAAACTAGGACAGTGCTTGTGACAGAAATGTGCACTGGAAAGAGATAATAAATGCACATTTAAATGCTTACTTAAATCTAAGGATGAGACTTGCTATAGCCATAGACTTTTAGAAACGTTGATTCTGTTAGGAAACCTAAAATTACATTCAGTGATAGAACCATTAATACTATTCATATTTGATTAGGCCTGTGTATCAGGTTTTTTAAGTTCAAATTAAATTATCACAAATATAAAATTATTCAAAAATACGAACACTGAATTTGAATAATAGAGTAAAAAAATTCATTTTTTTATAATATTTGTAAGTTATATTTTAACAATTACTTGTACATGGTGGCTGTATCCGAATACTGGCCTAATGGATCCCTTAGCTAAGGGATCCACTAAAAGTGCATCGTAGTGGACGCTGCCATCTTTGTGTTGAATCCGAATTCTCACAAGGGATGCCGATGCATCCCTTCACGCATCCACTAATTCGAGATTTCTAGGGATGCGACACTCGCATCCACTAACGCATCCCTACATCCATTAGCTTCGGAATCTGGTTTTATTTTGTTTGTGTATAATATTACTTTAGATTTTCAGCATAATATTTGTTTAAAACATTATAAGCGAAAGTGATAACTTAAACAGAGACAAATGAAGACGTTAATAAATATAATAAAAATATGAATTTAAACTTAAAGGATAATTCAAAACTCATAAATATTTTTAAAGTTTACAATTTATAAAATGTATTTTATTTGGATCGCTAACATGTATAACATACACGTTACATTATTTTTTAATTGGTAGGTATTTATTATTTACGTTTTGCTGAATATTCGTAGATATCCCTACACAAAATGGCTGCGTGAACATTAGTACGACTGACAGTCAACAGGTGGTGCTAGCAGTAAAAGTATTTGGATACTATCCATCCATTAGAAATGCGTCCTCTACATTGTGGTTGCATTTGCTAAGGGATGTAGGGATGTGTGTGCTAAGGACGCATCCCTATGTATTCGGATACAGCCGGTATTTCACAAAAATGGTTATAAATACTTAAAAACAATTTTAAAATAAGTATACCTTCAAATATTTTAAGAATTTATTTTTGCACTTGTTATAAACTGCTTATTGTTTGATTGTTATGAAATTATCAAAAAAAAAAAAATCCAGATAAAAGATTCTCCCTCAATTTGAACTTCAAAGTCTTGTAGTTCATAGTGCCTTTGTAGAAATACTCTGGGTTTATATTTGGCAGATTAATGTACTGAAACTGAGATTTACACATTTACATTGTGCAAAAATTGCTCTTAACCTCAATTCAATGGAAAATAGTCAAATTAGAGAAGATTTAACACCAACGCAACAAGAAATGGAGCAGAGTTTTTCTATAGTTAGTGGTGGAATAGAAACACTAGAAGAAACAGTTTCGAAAATGAGAAAAGTAGATAGGTAGGTAGTCAAAGGAAGGTTAGACAAATTTCTAGACATACTGAAGGTAAATTACATGAAATTCAGGTGTTACAGAAAAACTTAGAACCAATTGGGTGATAAGATCGATGATTTGGAGAAGGAAATTAGTCAACACACAGTTATATGTAATTCAAGGAGTATGGACATACTATAACAAAGGACTATCGACCAGGAAAATGTGAGTGTGGATAGGTCAACAGAAATAAATACAGATAACATTAGAAATATTATATATGTAACACAGATGGCAACTGAACCACTTATTGTGATGTATCACCCATGTTTGTTTATTTTCAAATGTTTGTTTTGTTTTTTGATAATTCAATATATGGTTTTATAAATCTATGATTGAATAGGAAGTGGTGCAAAAACTTTTTATATTTATTTTTTATTGTAAAGAAAGCAGTTTGTGCAAGGAACTAATTTTTTGATAGCTTATGTTTGATGTGAAAAAACAAGAAAGGTTCCAGAACTAAATCAATTCAAAAGAAACCATCCTGTAAGTTAGAAGTATATTTTGTCGATTGTAATTAATTAATCAATAAATTTCAATATCATTGTATGTAATTTTCAATTTAGTGGGGTTGAAAACCATACTGTGTAGTACCGGGTTTCCCATCATCACTTAATTGAAAGAATTATACATTATAAATGGATATATGGACGTCTTTTATCCCGCCATGTCAAACGATATTCTGCAACTATGCTTTAGTAATTATCAGTTATTTATTTGCCTCTTAATATCCTAAGCCAGCGAAACCCAGACATCGAGAGATGTCAGAAATCAACATGTATTTGGTGGTCAAGCTTACATTACACAAGATAACGATAGCAGCTAGGATGTGTATGTTACTTTTCCGAGTGTTTCAGCAATCTGTTCAAGCTGAGGAAGAGAAGAAGAGGAATTCACCGCCGCAAAAGAAGCAAGAACTCCTAAATCTATCCGCGGCCGTAGGCCGAGCCAAAAGGGATTTTTCTAACTTCACCCACTTTCTTCATTGCTAACACAAGCACAGTCTTAAGTATTAAGCATAACCTTGATTTACATGTACACCATTGTTGAAGTGGACTTAAATACTAAATATTAAAAAAAAACTAATTATAAATGTATACACTAATTTAAATACAAACTATTTGACCATATAAATTAAGCCGAAATTCAAAAATAATTTGTATATTTGTTAACCTGTACGAACAATCAATGATGAACTGTCACTTCTATTACCTTCTCATCAGGCATTGCTAAGAATCCAACGATATCGCAGATTTCGGTCTTCCCGAATCTTCCGAGTGCACCTTTCAACTTAAGTCCGGTGAAAGTTTCTGCCATCTTCCAAAACTTTATGTGTCCAAAACCTTCAACAAAATTACACATTGAAAAGGGTTTCCCATCAAATACAGAAATATTCCAATTTTTCATGTTAACAATAATTATTTTTAGCTTTAGGTAAAAAACATAATATAGCAACCAATTTATTATTTCTTACACTAGTAAGCTATTTTTAGTTTTTATTTGTAATATTTTATTCGTAAAGTACTTAAGAAAAAATTTAAAAAAATGGAAGGAATATCCAAGTTAAAGTCCAGCCAATGTGAAGCTATTCTTTGTAATCCTCCGACCCCAAATGTTATAATAATTCAAACAAGAAATAATCGTAAAAAAATTTAAGCATTGGAAAGTAGGGCAAGATGAGGAATAGATAATATAATTGTTTATTTATTTGTATATTTATAAATTTGTGACATGCATACCAACAATCGAGAAACTTTTGACATAAAACAGTCAACAAACTAAAGAACAATACAAACAAATACACAAATGACAAAGCAGACACTGCACCAGTGGGAAGGCACCGCCCGCAGAGAAAGCCCTGTATGCAGGTGGGTGCTAGAACAGGTAAGCACTATAAGCAACTAAAAGCATGCAGCAACCACTGCAGGACAAGACAAGGTACACCACTCCCTCACTTAGCACGGCTAATGTGTTCCTAAAAATATTCGTGTTATTCAAAATTGCGTATTCTAAAGCATTGGTCCTCCATAAATATCAAGGCTAATTTACTTAATGTGTTCCAAAATGTGTAGGGAAATATTCTTTACGTAATGTAAATGCGTAGAATAACACTCAACGATAAATATGTCACACCATCTATCTTTATAGGCCTAACATACTTTACATGACAAATACGACACCACGTAACCGGGAGATAGTTATCGTCAGTCAGCTGGTTGACTTGCCTGCTAGGGCGAGACCTTCAACTCATGTCGTGTATCTTTCCACGATATTTCCAAACCATCCTTTACTGGCAGTGAAACCAATATTACTGTTTGAATATTTACATTAAATTTTTCAAAAATTTAAGTGCTTATTCGCGTATCACCGTTTGGTTCATGTCAATCCTATCAGGCCATTTTTTTTTTCCATTGCACCGTTCATTTAACTAACTTTTCCATGTGAATCATCTGTTCATTTCTGTTCCGGTACTTGTCAAATACATTCCCGCTAGTACAACTAACATAATCGGACTTATGTAAACGTTTTATAGAGTCCTTATTTCGTACGATTGTGTGCACAGTTAACTTGCTTAAAAATTAAGTGCAACCGACATAAGTGTGGCCATCAGGACATTCTTCCCGCCGTAATACTTCTAGTTTTGTCTCAAACACTTGAACACGATGCATTATGCTCTCACTTGGAAGCCAACTGCAGGTGCTTGCGCACGTACAGTTACCGGCAGACGAATGGGCAGATGTTGCTTGTGTTTGTGCGAATTCCCTGCCACTGGCTGAACTGAAGTCCATCACTGCCTTGGTCTGTGGCCGGGCGACAACGGTACGGCCCGGCGGCATACACGCGGACATAAAAACATTTGGTCCTTTACACTCCATAGCCGCAACTGAACTTGCCATAGCTGATATTTGTACAACAGCCGATAATAGTCAGACCTGTGCGTGCATCTTTTCCCCCCTCATATGGCTAACTGAATGCCAGGGTACATCTGTTGTTTACAGAGTTGAAGCAGACTCGTGGCAACATGCCCGACTTTTTTTTGTCTGTGGCGATTTCGTGCTTAATAAAATTTACAGACGTGCTATTCAAGACTGGGGCAGTAAAAATAACATTGTACTAAAAGAATTCATGCAATTTGAAGACGTGCTAAGTGAGGGATTGGTTTACTTCAACAAGTAACCCTAAATTTGGTTTTGGAATTTTTTTTTTATTCAATAATTATAAAGAATTTGTTTTTAATGTTTTCAAATTTGTCACCGTAAGTGTTATTAAGGTTTTTATAGATAACTGAACCATTTAGATCTTTATGGCTAAATAAAGGGAAAGAAATTAATCAATGTTAGATGCATAATAAGTAATACATTTAATTAAGTATAGTTTTTTTTGTTAGTCGGAAATCAAGTGATCAATGTGATGATGTTTCAAAAATGGTAAAACTTTGTGAATTCTATTCCATTAACAGTTCAGTAAAGTCACGCTAATCCAAACTAGTTTAGGGTGAAATATATATTTTTTAAAAACTATATTTAATTCTATTAATTTTTTTTTCATATTTGACTCAATTATTTACATGTTTACTGATCTTGTGCTTGTAAAATTGTTAAAGACTGTGTTAAGTAATAACTTAATGCTTATATAGGTGTATTTTACTATGCGCTGTTGCATTAACATATGTTAATCAGAACAGGTCTCTGCCTCAACTAGTTTGGATTAGCAGGACACCACTGTATTACAAGTTGTACTTCCTTACAAGAATATGCACAGAAATCTACTATATCTCTCACACACGGTATCGCTCAATACTGCCAACTTGCGGATCCAGATTTAAATTAATTTTAAGTATGTTTGAGTAGGGCACGATTCTGGCTGGCCTTATGCCAATCAACACGCCTATCTTTAAAATGCCTTACCGCTTGATGTGAGATGACCAGCCACGTAGTTTGAGAATCTAGCGTTGATAACGTCCTGTGTGTACGACTGCCCCCGCAGAAGTGCTGTTGATTTATGCCAGTCCCAGATAGTGAGCATGTAATCAGGGTCGCCAGCTTGGGAAAGCAATAGCTCTCCATCTGGGCTACAAGAAACAAAAATAAAATATATGATCAATTCACACAGTGGTTAACTTTTTTTTTTTCAACTTTTCTAACCATGGAAACAAGCATAAATTAAAAACATTTTCAGAATGTGTCATATTTTTATTTTAATAAAGAATTTTCACTTAGTCACAAACCTGTAGTCTAGGTATGCGTATTCCTTCTTGGCACCGTATCGCAACAAACACACTACGTTGAATGAAGGCCATTCGTAAATGATAAGCAATGGACTGGTGCCTTTTTCTCCGACAGCTAGATGTGGTAGGTTCGGATGACGCTGAAACAGATGAAAAAAATATATGTAAATAAAAATTATGATTCCACAATGAACTAAAGAATGATGGAATATAATGAGTGAATGAATAAAAGAAAGAATGATTGAATGAATGAACGAAAGATTGATGGAATAATGAATGGCCTTATGGTCTCGTTTAAATGGAGGAAATGAGAGGTCATGAAGGGATATGAGATGAGAATCGAACACCGACGGAATGAACAAGCAGGAAAAACCGGAGAATTCCGAGGAAACTCACCATCCAATGGCAAGGTCTGGCACATTTCACAATTGCAACAAATCCGAGTTCTGCCCCATCAGGAATCGAACCCGGAATCACCTTGGTGGGATGCTAGTGATCTACCTCTCGACCACCAAGCCCCTACGATTCCAGGTGTAATTTTAAAATTGAGGGTCAAGCTTCTGTGCAAAAGTGTACACCTCAGTTCTAAATGTACTTTGCTTCAAGACAATAATAATAATTACCGCACATGTGAGCAAATTTTCGACATACAAACTCCCTGCAGTCATTTTTTTTTAAAAAGCAAAGTTAATATTGGCATAAACCTACCAGCTTAAATCACAGATGCACTAGCCAGTGATAGATAGCGGTTATGAACCAACAAAATTAAAGTAAAGTTCTAAAAATAGAAGCGACAGAACACTGACCGTGAGGTGACCAATGCCACAGCCGCCAACGCTGCGACGGAACGACAAATGTTTGGTTTCGACATCGTAGAAATGCAACAAGTTTCCGGAAATAAATATAAGCTTGGTTTCATCCATCACACAAAGGTTGAAATGCCTCTTGCACGAATATCCAAATGAATAGCTAGACAAAAGTTAAGGTGGGAACTTCTTAGTGTTGCGAATAAATAAACAAACCAATAATTAATTATTCATCAACATAGTGAAACCTCGTACAGAGTTGCTACACAATTTTTGGATGTGAAATTCCCTGACTTTCCCAGTTTTTTCAGTCTATGTGGAAAATTTTCCAGACCATTACATATGATTGTAATCCTACATGGTATTTTACAAAATATATTTTCTCACTTTTATATTATTTTCATTAATTCAAAATGTTTTAAAATGTTGCTTACATATCAGATAACAATGAAAAAAATTCTGCCTAGTTATGCAATATCATATTAACAAAAAAAAAAAGGTGTATCCAATTATTTTATGATTGTGAGTTTAACTTTGATAGATCAGAGGACTGTCCCACTATATAAAAAAATTATAATAGGAAACATTTAAATAGTATGAACATGATTAAAAAAAATTATACTGTATGTGTGTGCATGTGGGTGTGTGTGTGTGCATGTGTGTGTGTGGTTGTATGTATATAGTGAAAGGTCTTCACTACAGTATTCTACGGTTCAGCACAATCTCTAATCTGGCACCCATCGAGCTACTTGTGTTTTTTTTTTTTAATTGGATCCAGCTGCTGACCTCAGCCACCAGGTTGCATGAACACATATACGTAGTCATATTGCCAAAATAATCACAAAAAATAAAACTCTAAAGCAATCTTTGTTAAATAAATATGTACTCTGACATCATCTTCCAGCCAAGAACAAGCCAATTATTGCTGAATGAAGGTAGAATGATTATGAAGTAGGAAAGTACACGTCGATTTTAATTTAATTTCATCATAATCAGCAGAAAACTGAACTGGCAAGAAAATGACAACTTAAAACCCACTTAACTCCTAGACGAGCTGTAGTTTAAGGGGTGCAGCCTGAAATTCTACACTGCATATTAAATATTTATTTTGTCATATGTGTTGTTTGCCCTAGATTATAACAAAAAATGGCATTTCTTATGCTTACAACCAAGCGAAAAATATTTAAAAATTGGTTTGAACAAACATTTTCAGCTTACTATAAATAAGTGGCTTCGTTCCCTCTTCCAGTCTTCAAATAAAATACTGGCTATTTATATCTCTGGCATAGCTCAAATTATAATTTATGAATTAATAGGGCCAAGATTTTATGGTTATATTTTTTAGGACAGTTAAGTTTTTAAAACAAGAGATTTCAGTGAGTATGTTTTTATTTTTATATTTTGTTTTTATTAATTAAAAAAGGTGAATTACTGAACAAATATGAAACTAAAATATTTCTTACTAATACAGTAAAATCATTAGTAAAAAGCATGTCTACAAGAGAACTAATTACTCAGAAAAATTAAAATTAATTGGAAAATTATTAAGTGTTTGAAACATGTGCCATCATTAATGCCAAATGTGTTACTAAATTAAGCGATGCAAACAATATAATATTAGTTTTTTTCCCACTCCATTTAGGTTTTAGGTAAATTATGGTATCTTACAAATTTAATGCTAAATAAATTATAATCAATGAATTTACCATTATAAAAGAATAAATTTTTGTAATTTGATTTGTCATATTGCTGATTGATTTCATGTTTTTAGTTACATTTTGGTGCTAAAGGGTGTGTTAACTTCCATTTCAGTATTATATGTTTTAAACTGTTTTGCTGTTATTTTGGTTTTATTGCAATTCAAAATATAATCTTATATCTACAGATTAGGTGACCAAGTGTCTGAGGGCCTGCTATAGAATTAAGCCACTGGGAATAACAGTACAACATGAAACTCTAACCTGAACTTTAAACTTAATACAGTCAAACCTCTTTAGTACAAACCTGAAAGGATCATAATTTTGTCACTTTT
This sequence comes from Bacillus rossius redtenbacheri, assembly GCF_032445375.1. Classification (NCBI taxonomy): domain Eukaryota; kingdom Metazoa; phylum Arthropoda; class Insecta; order Phasmatodea; family Bacillidae; genus Bacillus; species Bacillus rossius. Next base: position 27,655,638 of record NC_086340.1, on the reverse strand, counting down.
CAATAACAAGGTTTGTATTAACAAAATTATTACAAAATTTATATAATTTCTAAATCAAATTCAAATAAATTTAAAATGTGCACACAATTTTATACTGCACAAAGAGCACTTTTTTTAGGGATCGTAAAATACAATTTTTAGGATTTTGGGATGGTTTCACCAGTAGCTCAAAACATTTTTTACTGTATTGCACTTAAATGACGTAAGACAGACCAATTAAGTAAAGGTTTAAAAATCACCTACAAAACGACGTACTACTATCATTTTCGCAGAATAAAATTCCTAAACGCTCTTCCCTATCTTACAATGAGCCACAACAATATATCAGTATTATCATAAAAAATGAAACTTGACACTGATTCTTTACATTAATCTGGGAAATTTGAATTAACCATCCTGTATTACATATAACTGTCTACCTTTAGAATAATAACACCTTCGAAAACACTTTGTATTAATCATATCAACAGGGATTTTAGTAATGAGGTTTCACTGTACACAGTGCAGCACGGGTTGGATCTACGGGTTCTACGAGAAGCAGTGGCACAGTGGTAAGGCACTGCACTCACATTCTGGAGCGTCCAGCTTACAACCCCCGTCCGGCCAATGGCCGTGCGATATCGCTTCGGGCCTGGGAAGCATTTGGTTCCTGTGACCCACTGGGTGCTTGTATTATTATTTAAGGCCCCCGCATACCTGGGCGCACATAGGGTGTGCAGAGCTTCAGGAAAAAACCACCCGATTAAGATATCAGAGTGGTGTCTGTTTACAAAAAGCATTCAAGAGTACGCAGAGGGCGGGTGAGTAGTTAGTTGTGTTTCCGTATTTTGTTTTTAAACTGTTTTTATAAGAGTGAAAATAGCTCAAAATGTGTGTTTTCAGAATAATTTCTAGGCATGAAACTCCTGGTACAGACTTTTGAAAGCACTCAAGGGAATTGCATTACACACCTTTATTTTCATTTCTCCGCCATACAATGTTATGACTACAGCGCCCTATGCACGACGAGAAGACTGCACGCCAGTCCACAGCCTCGTGCTTGGAAGAGATACCACACAAGAAGCACCTGCGAGCGTCACACATATACACCCCTGACTAGGCAGACTCAGTAGTACATCGTTGCTTAGTTAACAATATGTACCGCCTATTTAACATTTCAGTAACTTTACAGCAGGGTCAAAAAAAAATTAATTTTCAAGTACATAAGTTGTGTATTTAAGGTAATGCTATTTACTCGCATATAGGTCGCGGCAATTTTACCAGATTTGGTGGGGAAAAAATGAAGTGCGACCAATATGTGAAGAAAATTTTTTTTTTTTAATTTTTGAGGAATTTTTTTGCAATATTTTGCTTAAAAATGCGAAAAAGAAGTTTATATAGGTATAGGCAAATTTATTTACAATGTACACATACAGCGAAACCCCTTATTTACGTTACCGTTATTTACGTTTTCCCGTTATTTGCACTATCTACTTCAGGTCCCGTTTAGTTACCATTTAGTCCAATACAAAACTTTCACGCAAATTACGACTCAAAAATCGAATCCATCCCGCTATTTACGTCACGTAACAACCATAAACAACCAGAAAATACCGTGGGTACTTTAACCCTCCGGCAGTCGCGTGGTTGACATGTGTCACCCACTTCCTCTTTGTTACCAAGAACTAGGTATTGGGAGGGGTTTCCGGTCCGAGCCTGACAGTACCTTTCTGTGAGGCTTGGCGGATTGTACCACTGTAGTTAGTCACCTGCTTTTCTCTGACGATGTTGTGTGGTTACTGTTAGAAGTGAGTTGGTTGACATATGTCCCCCGTGCGACCATCTACATAACTTTGTTATAAGGTAGGATTGCAATTTTTAATTTCTGTTTTATAATAATGTATTCTCAGTAAAGATACTTTATATATTTAAATTATATGTTTTTAATTTGAAAGAACTTATTTGCTGTAAAAATTTAAATTTTTCACTTTTGTAATTTTTTTTTTTTTTTTATTGAAAATTTTATAATTGTTACTACGCCTTACTGGCTTTGCAGGCCAGTATGGCGGAACCAAAAAAGAGAAGGACAGAAGTTTCCTCGGATCCAGCCGTGTGGATGAAGTGGCTGAATGAAGTTGAAGAAGACGAGATTGCTGGCGAGTCGGATTCTGATGAAAGTGATTATGTGTGTGAGAGTGATCATGATTCTGGCACTGATCAGTCTGGTGACGAGAACAGTGATGCTGACACTCAAGAGCAAAACTATAAAACTTTTGTAGGGAAAAATGGAAAAACAAAATGGGTCTGCAGTTTGCCTAAAAAAAATGTCAGAACCCGTAGAGAAAACATAATTACGCACCTGCCAGGACCGAAAGGAGTAGCCACAAAGCTCGTTTCTCCAGAAAAAATATTAGATCTTTTCATAGATGAGCAGGTTTTCAATATTATTGTAGAATCTACAAATATTTACATTGATTCTGTAAAATGTAAATATGAAAGGGAACGTGATGCAAAAAACACAGATGAAGTGGAAATTAGGGCCTTATTTGGACTTCTTCTTTTGATAGGTACTTACAAAGGCTCAAGGACAAACATTGATAAATTATGGGACAACACCAAGGGGAATGGCTTAGAATCTTGCTACCTGACAATGAGTAAACGGAGGTTTTTCTTTCTTCTCAGATGCCTTCGTTTCGATGACATTCGAGATAGGGCTACTCGAAGAGAATTTGACAAATTTGCTCCCATAAGAAATATTTTTGAAGTTGTAAACAACAATTTTTCAAAATATTTTATTCCTAGTGAATATCTCACAATAGATGAACAGCTGTTGGCATTTCGTGGGAAATGTCCATTCCGTCAGTATCTACCAAAGAAACCGGCCAAATATGGAATTAAAGTGTTTGCGCTTGTAGATGCAAAAATGGCATACACGATGAATTTAGAATTTTACCTAGGTAATCAACCCGAAGGACCTTTCAGGAAAAGCAACTCGCCGACAGATGTTGTTATGAGGCTGTGTGAGCCTATCAATGGTTCACATCGTAATGTGACCACAGATAATTGGTTTAGCAGCTATCCTCTGGCTAAAAACCTTTTGTCAAAAGGACTTACCTTTGTCGGCACTCTCAGAAAAAACAAGGCTGAAATTCCGAGAGAATTTTTGCCAAATAAACAGCGTGAGCCTAATTCTTCAATGTTTGGGTTCCAAGAAGATATTACATTGGTTTCATACTGCTCTAAGAAAAATCAAGCAGTTTTGTTGTTATCAACTTTGCATCATGACAGCAACATTGACGAGGAAACCGGAGACCTCAGAAAACCAGAGATAATCATATTTTACAACAAGACAAAAATCCAGGTTGATTTACTTGATCAACTGATAGAAAAATATGACGTGGCAAGAACTACACGAAGGTGGCCAATGGTAGTTTTTTTTCGACTTGTTGAACATTTCGGCTCTCAATGCATTAGTAATTTTGAAGCTTAATTTGGGAAAGCCATTATATAGAAGTGAATTCCTCGGAGATCTGGCTTGGGAATTGATTAGGCCACAGATCCAGTATCGCTCAACATTGCCGCAAATTCCAGTTGAACTGAGACGACGAGCCCACATTCTACTCAGACAACTAGAAGGTAATGCAAATGCATCAAAAGGACGTGACGGTGCCAGAGGACGTTGTTTCCTTTGTGGACGCCACAGGGACAAGACGACACGAAAATGGTGTTCAAAATGCGGAAAATGGGTGTGCAATGAACATCTAAAAAATGTATGTGAAGAATGTTTGTAAAAAAATAATGTGAATATGCTAGACTGTAGTGTTTACAAGTGGAAAGTATGATATGAAAGTGAAGTGACAAATAACGATAAAGTATGCACAATGAGCATATGTAAATACAAAATGTGTGTAAAAAGTGTAAATCATGACGTGAAGGTTCCAGGGAGGTTTTTGTTGTCAATGCCATATTGACTGGTTGATTCTAATGTATGTGCAATGAAATATGTGTATTAGCAATGTGTGTAAAATGTGTATTTTTGGTTTTTGCACTTTATTGAAACCCCTAAACTTGCAGAAAGATATAATTTACAAACCACAGCATTATTTAACAGTATTATATGAAAATAAAAAAAATGGGTGACACCTGTCAACCACGCGACCTTTCACGATAGAACAATATACGCGACTGCTGGAGGGTTAAGAGTAAATAAGATTAGCTAGTAGGCCTAAAAACACTAAAAACATTGTGAAAAACGTTAACGTTTATAGTCGACAATGAACATTTTAAATCGCAAAATATACATATTTTTTAACATGAAAAGTTGCTTTTATTTCTAAACATGTAATAATTTAAGGCTAGGCGTGTAAAAGTCCGAGTAATTATAGCAGGTTTTTTTTTTTTTTTCCTAGCCTAAGTTAATTCTAAGTGTGTAGGGGAGGGTCCAGGTTAGGGGAGGACCTAAGTGTGTCTCAGGCCGAAGCCTATACACTCTACCATGCGGGTTTTTAACCATGCAGGACAAGGGCGCGTGCATCGTGTGCTTAGTGGGGTTTACTGGCCAGCCATGGCTGCGATTGGCGCCATGACTGACGCCCCATTGGTCGCCTAGCTTAAAGCTAGCTAATGTGACCCAGGTAAAACCTGCATAGACACAGGGAAAACCCTGGGCCGGTTCATGCGGGGATCAATTAACATGCATTACGCAAGCAGGTAACTACTGGACAAGAGGAAGAAGGGTCCAGGTAAGAAGAGTTGGAGGGGCTGAAAATCAACCTTGGTGGAGTTGGGAGCTTGGGCCTTGCGGCCCGCATTTAAGTTGGGAGCTCCTGGGTTATTATTAGCCAGGGGCGCATGCGCCCCCAGGGGCGGGCGACTTCACGTCAGCCCAGCCACAGCTGCCCAGGCAGCCACAGTTAAGACAGAGTGGGCAGACGAGCCAGTAAACCGGCTCGAACTGCTGGCTCTCGGAGCGAAAGGCAGCCTGACGTTGCGCCATCTTCATCTTCCTTCTTCAGGTCAACAGCAGTACTTCTCAAGCCAGGGTGGGGGGAGGGACCCAACCTCACCACCCAAAATCCCCGAGACGGTTAAAGGTCGCGCCGCTTGAGGCTACTGCTGCCACACCTACAGCAGCCCCAGCTGAAGGTTCCTGATGTCTTCCTTCAGAGTTCCGATGCATTTCAATTCCGTTGCGCGCGCAGCAGTTCACAGCTCCGCAAGTTCCAGCCCGCAGTTCGTCTACACTTCGCATTTTTTCAGCACCTCGAGCTCCCCTGCGGGCCTTCGCCGACGAAGCTGCTTCCTGCCACGCGCCGATCTGCATTCAGGCTACCTTTCACACCGACAGCCGTAATAACGACTCCACAGGCCGGCCATTGGTCCGCGGACTGCTATTGGTTATTCACAGCCACCCCAGCGAGATTGCAACTCTCGGGCTGGGCTCCCGTATCCGCCACCCGCGGGACGCGGTCGGTAGCAGTTGGCGCTGCTAGGCCGCCTCCCGTACGCACGCAAATCCCATACGCACTGCCAGCCTTCGGTTACCCAATAGGTCACAGGGAACTCCCAGCCAACAGCCCGCGAGAGAGATGCGCACGCCCCGAGAGACGACCACCGACCCAAAAATTATAGCAGGAGACAATCTAAAACGCACGAGGGAAAAACGTAAACTCACGAATGTAGAACGTGGCTGATTGTTAATTTCTGATACTGCATTTATGTCACAACTTAGCCGAAATACTGGTACGAGACAAACTTCACAAGATAAAATGAACGGAGTCTTGGTAACTGTTTTATACGTATTTTATAATTTCGGAAGTATTGTACATTTGACGCATATTTTTTAAACTAACAATTTATTTCTGGGGATCGTAATTAATTAATTATTGGTATCAAGACATCAAGATTAACGTAAACTTGAACATGTCACGGCAGCGAGAAAACTGGTGCGTATACCAATAAACTGGTATTAGAACGAAAAAACTGGTACACGGGAGGTGGAGCTTATATTTTTTCCGCTAAGCTCGCATCTATTGGCTGGCTGCTGATGGAACGTCACAGGTCTGGGCGGAGCGTTGAGTGAGTTATACTGCGCATGCGCAGCTCAGTGAACAAAGATCGAGCAGGCACGCCGTAACAGCAGCAGATCGGGTACAATGACCTTTCTCCGCGCACGGCCCACGGCGCGGTAATGAATTACCGGTGCGACCTATATGGGGCGAATCTTAAATACCAAATTCAAGACTTCAAATTATGGGTGCGACCTATCTGCAATGGCGACCTATATGCGAGTAAATACGGTATTTAAAACAATGTATTAAATACTTTTTTTTACTATGAAGCAAGTGCAACCAACTACACTCCTCCTATTACCTCAGCATGGAGCCTACTGCAGTTAGTATGTCTGTATTTAGGCAGTTCCATTTTTGTGCGATGGTGCTGCTATCTCTAGGATTTTTGCTGTAACAATTGTATCAATGGATGTGATACGTCCACTAGAATACGTTGGAACCAAAACGTCAATTTCATTAAACATGTCAGGCAGTACTGTTTGCTAAGTGACAATATGCTCTTATAGAACTCCATTGTATGGATAAAACTGAAGGAGGAAATGCGGACAAGATGGCTTCTACTGTGGTCCTTGGTATTAGGTAAATAAAGGATTGATTGTTCGGTCTGTAATATAGGCCAGCCTTATCATAAAATGAATTCCCATGTGTCCACCTAACCTACGCAATATCTACCGTTTATGCATGGTGTGTGGACGTCTGCTCCCTCTTCAACGCGGGAGTACAGCGAAGCTTGCGTTAACAGAAGCTCTGCTAGCATATTATATCCACTAAATAGTTAAAGAGGTTGTGCCCCGGGTATTTTGTCATGCCTCCAGTCCGCCAGCTCCTTACCTACCAGCCAGTCACAGCAGTGGCGTAGCTAAGGTGACTAGCGCCCCTGGCCTAGGGGTGAGTCGAAAAGTATCAACCTGCTACTTTGGCACTGATACGCGCCTGTATCAGGAACGGCAAACGAGTACACTTGAAAAGTATCAGGCACTTTAGTATCAGTTCAGAATTCGCCTGGAACAACACCACGGCCAATGTGCGCAGAACCCGATCGCAGATGACGGTCACTTGGGCGGAGCTTGTGAAAGGGGAGGGAGCAGGAACGACGAATAAGGGATAAAGAAGGGAAATAATGTAGGGGAGGAAGCGCAGGGGAAGGCGTTGAAGGAGAGGCGCAAAGCGAAATTGTTACGAGTCGTTTGGTTATTGTCCCACATCAAAGTACGCTCAGTGCGCAGTCCGTGCACAGTCTCGTTCAATAATAAAACTAATGAAATTTTAATATTAAAATGTACATTAATACAAGATATAATATTTATATTTGTGCACCTAACAGCTATGAAAATGCAAATAAATTCTCAGTTGACACTAATAACAGATGTAATCAACATATGGACTTTTTTTTCCGAAAACAATTAGTAACTAGTGTTTTCATACATTAAAAGATTACGATTTTATCAAAAATTAAAAATAAAAAAAACAGATATGTACATTAGTGAGCATACTATATCAATGTTTACGTTTCAAATGTTTCTTCACATTAGTGGATGATGATTTATAACTCAGTTTTTGTTTACACAAATTACAATTAGCAAACTCATTATTTTCTGTAAAAAAATTCCACACAAATGAAGTCTTTTTCCTGCACTTATCCATTCCTTATTTCACTATAAAGATACTAACTACAAAGCATGACAGCCCGCAACAATGTACATGGTGGTAATTAATACACGGCCAGGACGAACTGCAGTGAATGTTGAACTGATTGATACTGGCTGTATCAGGCGGGCATGAGAGTAACAGAGGTAGAGAATTACCAGGCGTGATAAATAATGTATCAGAGACACCGATACCTTTTTACGCTGGTGATGACGGCACGGAGGATGTGTACCCTGTAACCAGAATGCTGATACCTTGTCGCTTCCTGGGACCGCTACTGCTCTGATACAAAAGTATCAGATACTTGTAACTAGGTACACTACTGTATCAGTATCAGGTTGGAACAGATACCGAAAATTGCTGTAACAACCCACCTCTACCCTGGCCAGACTTGAAAATGGCACCCCCTCTTGGATTAAAAGAGGAGGGGAGGTTCAGTAACGCGAAACCGTCGCCGCAGCGCCCCCCCCCCCCCCCCTGCTCCGGCACCCCTGGCGGGGGCCATCCCTGCCACCCGCTTGCTACGCCGCTGAGTCACAGCCCTTTGCTTCTTTCTCCCCTCCCCCCCTCCCTCCTCCACAGGTAACAGCCAAACATTCACTTTTTTGAGATGTACAGTTTATTTATTTTGCTTTCCCCATACCATACAAGAAATTTTCATTAAAAAATCACACTAATTGTTACCAAAAAAAATATATAACAAAACCTATTTTTATAAGAGTTTTTGACATCTTGCAATTATTATTATTAGTATTATTGGATTTCTGTTGCTGTTGGGTGCATGCCGGTGGCAAGCAATGCAGACATACTTCCCATTTACACTCCTGAACCATCACACATTCTCGCTGACATACACTCCACATACAAACTACCTATTCCATTTGCCAATCATTCTCATAAACAGGAAGTTTTATCAGCTCTCTCTGAAAACTTTCCTAGAGTTATCTTTCTTCGTGCTTTCAGGTTTCCCTCTCTCTAGCCTGTGTACTACTAGCTTCTCCCACCCTCCCACACCCAAACTAACCTCTAACTGTTCACCTTCAGTCTTTTAGATACATACACACACATGCACGAGAATTTATATCCAGTGTTGTCACACTTTCTGTATGGACATATCCTGTGTTAAGTATATCATTTTGTTTAATGTGCATGATTGTAGTGAGTAAAATTGGTAGATGTAAATTACACTTTCTATGAGTCTGCTATTTTTTATGCCGGATCAGTTTTTTTTATCAGGCATTTAAAAATAAAATAAATAAAAATTAACACATATTTAAAAAGTTTAAAAATCGTTCAAAACAAATTAGTATGAAAATAAAAGGATACTGAAATTCTAATATATTTTCTGGAAGAGTGCAATTTTCACTAAGAAATGGTTTTGAATAAAAACGATCTGGATCTAAGTCCTCCTCCTCAAGGGTTTGTCCAATATCTTCGTCCAATTCTTCCTGACTACTTTTCCTGGGATCGTCAGGCAATTCATTGTCAATTCTTTGTCCAGAATCTTCATCAACTAATACGTCTTCACCATCACTGCTTGTTTCTTGAGACATAATTAGCGTAGATTTAGTTCTGGACTCTTATAGATGATAATAACCGTCAACCGTCTAATCGCATAACTATTCGTAGTAAAACTTTTTTAAGCCCAAAATATAAACAAGCGGTTACCTTGACAACGCGTAATTAAAGTTAGCCAACTGTCACAACTAGTGTGTGATTTTTCTCAATGTAAAGTCGTCACGGTACAATCAACATTTAACACTGACTTACAGCTCGATAAATATTATAAAATCAGTGACATTCTGCAAATATTATTGTTTGTCAAACTGAGTTCATTAAAGGGAATGTATCAAATTTATTCAAACACTAGAAATGGGTTTGGCGATGGTGTACTTGTGAGAACAAAAACAAAACAAACATAAACAAAGCGAAGTCAACAAAGTAGAAATCGGAGCAACGCACAGCGTACGGTCGTCTAATGAATAATGCCAATGTTTGTGCGCGATCCGTGTGGGATTGTGTGCATTTTGCTAACGTATTTTGCAGTTTTGTATGCAGATTACGTAGTTGTGAGATGGATTATTTTACAAACTATGCAAAACAGGTAGGTTTTTTGCTAATTATTTATACTTCAAGTTTAGTAATGATCATGCCACTTTCACAATTGGAAGTTTACGTATACAGTTTCACTCTTTAAAAACGATACTCACAAGTCGACAGTATACATTTTAAACTTCCTAAGAATTTTAGTGTTGAGTAGTCACTGCACAATCTACCTAGTATAACCTATAAACTGTAATTTCTCAGAAACCAGTAAGAATTATGAAACACTGTTTTCAGGGAATAATTTTTTTACAACACAGTTTTTGGGATTTTGTTATATTTTTAGGAAAAGCTCCTAAACTATAATTTTACTTGCAATTGAAAGTTAAGATCCGTTTACAATTTGTTTGGCATTATATTAAACAGTTTAAGACTGAAATTTCAGTTAGCACCATCGCCAGTGAAATTCATTGTTGCGGAATTGGCAATAGGCTATACACAACCATGTTTAAGTTGAATAACTTCCAACTTTTTTTTCTTTTAATTTAAAGCCATATTCACTATGGCACCGCGCACAGGTCTGAAAATCGTACTGGTGGGCTGGTCATCTGTGTTCATCCAGGCTTGGAACTGTCAGTATGGCCAAATTACCAGTGTTTCTTGTGATCCGAATGGTACGTAAAGACAATGTTATTGTGTCGGTACCACGCCGACCTCAGAGAAACTAGTTTCCCAACATCATGACTGTCCATTTGTGTAAGAACATTGAAATGACTCAGGTGCATGCCTGGTTGCACATGAGCTGGGCTTCAATGCCTGGTTGCACGTGCAGCCAGGCGGTGCTGGGGAAATGAGGGGAAGTAAAATAAGTTTGAAGCCAACTTCAGTGATAACATAAATTGAGGAACAAAGTTAAGTTCGAAAAATCATAAAATTTTTTTTTTTTTTTTGCATTCTTTATTGTTTATGGATAAGCATTTACATGTCATAATAATTACAAGTGGGCCACTGCATCTAGTAATTCAGTCCACTTAAAAGAAAGAAATTTTTCATAGTACAAATTTTTATTTGTTTATAATCTGACACACGTGCACCTTCAGAATAGCATTTTGACGTGATGGCTGGCCCTTCTCATCTTTGTCTCGGGGCCTTTGCATTCCGTTCGCATGTTGTTTCCGTATATTGTGACTCCAGCTTATCCAATCTGAGACTTAGCTAGGGCCTACCTCACCTACACAGTTGTACAAAGATAAAAATCCATTGATATTTGGTGTATTAGTGATAGGATTTCATTTGTACATAGAATAAGCAAAAGAGGAAAAAAAATCTTTACAAACATTGTGCTCATTTTTTATTTTGTGTTAACCTTTATCATTTAGCGTCTTATTAGCTTGAGAAGGTCCTTTAGTATTATTATTATTAAGTTGAGGTAGGTAATAATATTGTTTAAATTTTTAATAAAAATAAACATTTTATAATTTAAGTACAATATTTTTCGTTTAGGCCATTTCATTTTTGTTGTGGAATCATAATGAACTAAAACTTGCATTGTGTACTGGGCACATTTATTTTTTTACTAGTTGATGCGCCAGTGCTTTGCTACGGCAGTATTCAGGCAGGACACACACTCACTACTGATTATACACACCCCTCCTTGTGGTTTTGCTACCGCCACACTACAAACAAAAAGAATAAAGTATTCAAACAAAGAAATAATTATAACTAAGATAACTGGAAGAATTATTGGATTTGACAGTTTTCTAAGTTTCTTCAAGTTCACACATTTATTTAACCAGCAATACCCAGCGAGTGGTTTTTGGTTTGTTGATAGTTAAACTTTAAGCCATCTTCACTGGAATTTGCAATCTTTTATGAATTAAGGGCATTTCAGTTGAAATTGAAGGTATTTGCGGTGTAAATACAGTTTTCCTTTTTTTCTTGGCCAGTTATCGTGCTCGCTTTGGTGGTGTTATTCTGCAAACATTTAATACAGAATCTTGTACCATTAAATAATTTCTGGCAATTAGGATTCCGCAGAAAAATAGTCAGCAATCAAACCTTCAGTTTGAGGCAGTGCAACATCATTCCTGGCACATTTAACGAATTTAAAAAATGGCTAGGAGGTATCAACAATCAATAGCCATAGCCAGGAGACAAATAATACATTAACAATGCAATAGTCATTGCCATGGAGACAAATAATACATTAACAATTAAATAGCCGTTGCCATGGAGACGAGGAAGTGTCAATAAAGCACCAGCAGTTGCCATCAAGAAAATATGGTAAAAAAATTAAATTAAAAAATTTAAAAAAACTATCTAGCACGCACAACTACTTACATCAAATACTTTTGAATCAATGGGTGACAAAGGGCTATCTACCACAACAACTGCGAGTGGAAGGCAATGAGGGGTTGTGAAGAAAACAGTGAATTTAACAAAGTACCCTTTACTTTTATACATGTTGCTTTACTTATGTTTATTTCATCATCAGTTTTAGTCTGTATTTTGATGCGTTATATCATTGTCTGTTCCTCCTTTTACAGTCATAAACATAGCTGACTGTTGGTTCGCTTCTACCGTATTGTTAATGTTACGAAATACTACTTAGACCCCTGTGCCATCACATTACAAAATGATACATAGTAAATTAAAATTCAAAATTATTATTTTTTTTTTAAATAAATAACACTGCTAATAGATAAATGCTCTATAATACTGTTGATGAGTAACTGAAATAATGTAAAAAAAATTAAATTGTAATGCTAATAGTTTGATTTCCTGGAAGTGTATAAGTAAAAAAATTATATCAATTTCTCCAGCATTGATATAAATTAAATGATTTTTGTTTTGTATGAGATTTTTGTTGCTATAAACCACTGTTCTGTGGTTAATAGTTCACTTAAAAGTCTTATGTAATGGTGTATTCATGTGTTACTTTATTGCAGTTATTCTTATGTATTATGTAACAAAGCGCTTCAAACCATAATTGTATGGTATGTCGACTAGTTATAAAATGAATACATAGGGGTGCAGTGGTACGTCATTTTACTCACATTTCTGAGGAATAAATGAATAATTAGTCTTGCAGACATTGGGAGTTATTAAACGTAATGAAATGTATTTTAATGTTTCTTGCCATGGGGAAAATTAATTCAAAGCAATTTCATAGCACATACCATTTATAATTTTAATTGGTTTCAATAGAAGAACCTCAAAAATGAATGCATAAAAGCATGACAAACAAGCCAATATCAGCTTGTGTCAAATGTTAAGTGCCTAAACAGCACAGCATAATAAAATAAAATTAATTATAGCATGGATGAATATGGTGTACTAAATGAAAGTAAAGTTTCAACAATAACAGTAAATGCAGACAAACAACCACTTTGGGCAACACAGTGTCACACAGATGAACCCAGCAATGAAACTAAAGACAGATATTCTGGACAAAACAACGAAGACAAGATATACGAACATGGTAGGCTTTCTATGACAAAACGATTTAAAACCATGAAGGGTGAATGGATCAGGGATTGTTTAAAACAATGGGGTGGTGAAAGGAGGAATGGATTGTTTAAAACAATGGGGTGGTGAAAGGAGGAATGGATTGTTTAAAACAATGGGGTGGTGAAAGGAGGAATGGATTGTTTAAAACAATGGGGTGGTGAAAGGAGGAATGGATTGTTTAAAACAATGGGGTGGTGAAAGGAGGAAGGGTTTTGGTTTGTAAACAATGAGAGGTGAATGAAGGAAGTGATTGTTAAAAACATTGAGGAGTGAGTAGAAAAAGAGGTTGGCTTAAAACAATGAGGGTTGATTGGAGGAAATGATTGTTTTAAACAGTGAGGGGTGAATGGAGGAAGGGATTGTTTATAACATTTAGGGGTGAATGGATGAATGTGTGGTTTAAAACATAGAGGTGTATTGTTGGAAGTGGTTGGCTTGAACAATGTGAGGTGTATGGTGTAAGGAAGGACCACGTTGAAACCAATGTGTTTCTAGCATCATGTGACTCATGTCACCACTTGCAAGAAATGCAGATATGACTCTAAGGGATCAGTCTACTTGACTACCGTGGTCCCACATTTCAGAGAACTGTTTTTCAGTGTTTATGACATTTCTCTGGACAAATGCTTGGGTAGTTCCTTACTACGGAGCAGGCCCGTGACCTCTTAAAGAATCTTCCAACATATATATGTTACATGGTACACTGTCATGTATTAGCCATCTTTTTTTCCTACATGCAGTATACGTTATCAGCACACCTTTTTCAGAAGCCTTGATAGTCTCACAGAAATATTTAAAAATAATATTTATATTTATTTCTATTATCTATGTTTTGTTTCATGGTAATTTTCCAATATTTAAAGGATTTTTTTTTAAATGCTATATGCTATTTTTTGGACAAATTTATTTTGTTCCTTTATGACATGCCTTTTTTTTCTTTTCTTTTTTAATTCTACAGAATAATACAGCATTAAAATTTTGTTGTAAGAAATTTTACATTAATTCATATGTAACAGGCTCTCGCATGAATTTCAAAATTTTTATGATGGGTCGGATTCCAATTTTCTCGAATTTGAGTTTGAGTCCCAAAGAGTATTTCCGACGATATACCCCTTGAATCTGAATCTATGTCTCGAGGGTCCAAAATAAAATAATGTACAAGAAATTAAAAGTATTAACCATGTTGTTAAAACATCTAACCCTTTAAATGTTTTATTCATGAACTAAGTTTCCTGAATCAATACAAATTGTAATTTTAATTATGTAGTTACATGTTAAAAGTACTATATCTTAGGGAATTGTAACAGGATATGTATGAAATAAAAATAACCTAGTAATCTTCAGAGGTTATCAGTGTTGAATTCTCTTTATTTACTTTAATTTCAATAATATTTTTCATCTAATCTTTTTTCTCGAATATTGAATCCTTCGAATACTAAGAATTAGATGGTATTTGAGTATTTGATTGGCTCATCTCTATCAAAAATAGGCAATATTTGGCCCTCGAAGAAAATAAAATTGGCCATCACTTCAATGGAAAATAGCGGATTGCTTTCTCATTGGGCCTGGTGGAAGGGATTCATTTTATGGACAGTAAAATTATGATTTTAAGGGCTTTTATTTGAAATTAAAGTAGAATATTGTAATTTTGTGTGCTTCTTATTTATCTATTATTATATGCCTTAATTTTTTGTTGACAGCGATGTCATTACAGACGAATTGGGTCTTGCTAATGTTTCTTAATCGTGCCACAAAAAAAAAATATTTTTATTAATTTTCAACTTTCTTTTCAGTTTTTGATTGCAAATCAGCACCACTGCTTACCAGAACACTAGCAAAGGGAACATCTGTCATGCTACGTTTTATCTTTTGTTTCTCCCTGTGTAGTGGAGTATTAAACGTAAAGAAACTACTCTAAAACAAAAAAATTGTAAAAAAATTTGGGTTTTCAATTTTTTTTTTTAGTATTAAAGTCATAATTTAAAATATGAACTCATAATTTTCATTTGGTTATCATGTGTTTAGAAATTAGTTTTTATTTGTGTGAATTTTTTATTAATATTGGGACACTATGCCTTTCCTATAGCGAGGTCATTAGAGACTGTATTAATCACACTTACTGCCTTTAACCGGTATTTTCTTGGAGTGATTTCAGACATCCGTGAAAAACCGAAATCAGGATGGCGCGTTCAGTGTTCGAACCCACATCCTGTGGGATGCAAGTTTTGTCTTAACAACTGCACTACCTTGCACCATGTATTCGTGTTAATATTTTGTTTGATATTGTAGAAATGTCTCAGGTCGGTATTAGACTATAAGAATTATTTGACAAAGATCTTTTATTAACTTTGGTTGATCATTTGAATGAATAATATTGTAACCAGTACAACTGTTTACAGTTATATTATTATTATTTTATTGTAAAGAGGACAACCAAAGTTAACCTATATAACACATCTAATTGCCAGAGACAACACACTTTTAACTTCAGGGTCTTCTAAGCATTATTCTTTGGAAACTTTATTCATTTGCCTTACTTCAGCACTCTTACACGCTAATATCCAAGTTTTATTTCACTATGCAGTTAATTTGGTTTGTTGATTTTTTCCATAGCTCCTTGGTTGCTAGGGACGGAAAATAAATAGTTAGGAGGAAGAAGAAAGGGGGGACGCCATCGTCATCTTGCAGCGGGAAGACGTTTCTCGGGCTGGGGCGAACCAAAGCTTTGGTTGCCGCCCGAGGAATTGAAGATTCGCGTCATCTGCGGTCGTGTGCTATCTAGAATTCTCCACACTACAATTTGTGAAAATAGTTCTGGACTGAATAAGTCTAAGATAGGGAGTATCGGCGACATCTAGTGCCAACTTCCGCGTCGGTCCCGTTCGTCCCGTAGTGGTTCTGGACGACTGATGTCAGCGCCAGCTACGATCGGCCACGACGTTTGGTGAGACCGATCACAATTAAAACAGACTTTTTAGGATGAGAGGGAAGTCGATTCTTCAGCCAGACCCCCGGCTACATCAGATCTTCTGTAGTTCGCCAATTACAGCTTCCAGCGTCCAGTGTTCCAGCGTCGCAGCAGACCACCTGGAGGTCCTAGGAAGAGAGCCTCAAGCCTCCGACCACTTATAGCTAGACCCGGCATGGTAGTCGATGTGTTCCTGTGACGTCATTTACATCTACTTACTGACACCTAGGTCTGAACAAAATGATAACATACACAGTAAATTATTTTGGTTGTTCCTCTCGCTGAATTACATGTTAACAGTAACTTCACGTCAATATCAAAGAACCCATTAAAATCATATGTTTTCCAGCTATTGCTATTTCATTTACAGTAAATGTCAGTTACGTATAAAACAGACCGGGTCATAGGTAATGCAAATTTCCACTAGTCACACAACACTACCTAATTTATTTTTAATAATTACTCTCCTGCCAGTAATATAATGCAGTGACGTGCTAGCTGGATTAGCAGTCTGGGTAATTGATACAGCAGCAGCATTCCTGAGATCTACTGCGGAGAGAATAGGCGCCAAAACCCCGCAAGAACAATAATTATTTACAGTTGACCATATAATACATATTTCAATTAGAGTGGCACCCATTATTGTGGGGCTTGTACAGTTGGCCACACACAGAGAGCAATTAGGATATATATATATATATTATTTATTTATTTATATTTCTATTTATGGTAGTCATCAGCACTTCCACAGACAACGCCATTACTGGTAGGCCTGTGGTCCATGAGATGTGCAAGGTTATCGCACTTATCAGGGAGTGGTTTTTAACTGCCTGCGTCTCCCGTCACTGACAGCACTAGTTACACAATGTGTGTGCCGAATTTCACTGCTACAATGTCCTGCTCAGCGAGTAAACTGTGTTACATTTCAGATAATGCTTCAATCGCCTAGCACAGCATGTGTTTCCTTAGACATTGGCATCTGACATAGTGTGCAACACATTTAATTAATGACCTCTCCCTTTGAACTGTAGTCATGGCCATCAATTAGCATAACATTTAGTGGACCCTGCAAACATATTAATTTGACTGCAGTGGTCGGTCCTAACGTTTAGCTTACGTCAGCTGTGAAACTGTTACACACTCGTAAATTACTTGACGGCGCTGCTTATGGCAAACTACGTTGAGGCCTCAACGCAATCTCGGTTGCGAGAAAGTGCAACACCGCATGTTAAGGAACTTGTGAGCACATTTGTTTTAAACGGCTAATAATGCATTTTGGAGGAGTGTAATACAATACGTGTACTTTGCTGTTTTGTAACTTACTCCTTTTAATGTATTTTATATAATCTTTTTTGTCACATGTTCTTACGTAGTTGGCAGCTTTTTAGAAAGTTGTATTTTCAAACCATGGTAAATGGCTTGAAAATTTTAGTAACAATTTTTATTAGCCCATTTATTACATGTTGGCAGCACAAGTTAGGAAACTGTGCGGACTCTGCTGTTTAGTCTAATATTCACCTACATTCTATTTTTGTATGAAGGTTGAATTGTATTCCTGCATTTTGAAATAATAACACGAGACAGTACTCGAGGTTACAGAGAGAGTGCGTGGTCCGGGCGAGGCGTGCAATACTGGCTTAGCGAGTTGGGTGTTTTACTCGCTGGACTAGGTATCACTGGATGGGGGTGAGGGGGTAGCGTGCTCCATCCAGCGTGCATGCGTGGTCGCAAGGCACAGCAACCAAGGCCTTGAGGTCAAGGAAGAAATAACATGTCATTTGAAATCCCTTGTACAACTACTATGTCTCTCTAATGATACCTAATGAAAAAAAAAAATTGGTTGTCTGTAAAGTCGATTTTCGGACGTTAGTTTAACGTGACGTCATAACAAAACATTGATGAAATGATTGCATACTTTTATGAATAAAATTGAATCATTTCTGTTGAATTATCACTATTTTGTATGGATACAAAGAAGGAGTGAAATGAAATCTACAATTTAATTGAAAAATTTACTTTTATTTGCACTCATTAATTCAAATATGTTTATTACTTTAACGAAGAGATTATTTTAACTATAACTGTTATACATGTTTGCTATTTAACTTCTCCCAATCTGTGTTATTCTGTTAAGGATAGGAGGATGATACGAAAAGTAGGAAACGAATGGGAGTGTTTCAAGTTTAATGTGCCTCGAAAAAGTCAAATCGATGGTTGTTCCAATCGAGTGGAACAGAGATAGATGCGGCGCAAGCGTACAATGAGCGTAATGGGACACAGTGTAACGAAACACAGCGTAACGGGACAATGTGCATAACGGGACACTTTTTTGTGCGTGCTGCCGGCGTTCATTGATTTATTAAACGTTGTCACGTCAAAAAAAAAATTGATCAATCACTACTATGATGTTAGCACACTCGGTAGTGTGATTACAGCAATGGGTGAAGATGTAGCTGTGCTGTAGCTATTGGCTCCTGAATCCATTCAATTTATTTTTCACGTCATGGACCGTGTAAAGGCGTCCGTTTTCTTGTAGAACACTGGCAATGGTCTCTCATGTTTCCAGACATTTGTTTTAATTTTGGTAATCGCTATTACGAATGTCACATAGCAAGCTATATCTTTCATAATCAGAAATTAACAAGTTCGTGACTCCAACAAACTAGTTGTCCACATCATGAAACAACTGCCCAAAAACGTTTAGAAGATATAAGATAAAGAGGCTAACCCTGATATAAGAACTATTATTAGTCTTCTTTTATAAAAGTTGAGGTATTACACTGTCACATATCTTGTCCAACATCTTTTATGAAATTTCTTTTTGAAATAACTTTTATAGTGTAATACCAGCCTTAGTAGTTTTCATTACAGTTTATGAGCAAATATTTTTAGATATATTTGATATATTTTTTGATATATTTGTGTAGTTGCAGTTTACATTACTTTACATGCGCACACACACGCATGTACGCACATACACAAACGTTCGAATCGACCGTTACTATGTTTCTCCAACGGTGAACACACAGTGTCATGAATTTTTTTTGCTGTGATTTGTTGTTGGGTTTTTACCTCTTGTAACAATTGCAGTCCACTTTGTATGGATACAGCTTGAGATGCTTCTGAAGCACATTGTGGCCTTTTGATTTAGGGAGAGCAAGCTCTCAAGTCGCCCATCGAATGGATTTCTTAGGACTTCTCACAAATGCATCTGCAATGTGCTGAAAATGTTCCTCTGATGTTATCGCCCACCACCGCGTCTCTTGGACACTGATACCGTCTGTAAAAACACAGCTTTCCACACCTTAATCATCTTCGTATCTCTCGGATACACACAACACAGAAACGTCCTTTGAACAGCGATTATGGAGAGAAATTCTGTTCACCACCACACATTTTGCACTTTTTCAACATTAGTAGCCGTTTCCAACACCTGCAACAGAAAGAAAAATCAGTTCGGTCACCCTCCTGCTCACACGTCATTTCAAAATTCCACAGCTAAGTTAACCTACCACACCACATATGTTGGTCTTACAAATGTTTTATGGATATTTTAAATTAGTGATGTTTGATTTGGACATATTGTATAAATTGTACTGAAACAGAACTACATTATGTTTCAGTTTGTGGGGACCACTTCACGTGGTGCTCTTCAACTCTATCATTTTCCTCCTGATAATGGCACACGTGAAAGCTGTGTGCTCGGATCCGGGCATCGTTCCTCTTCCTCAGAGCCGTGTGGATTTCTCCGACATCCATTCAGGTGTGTTGGGTATTTACTGTTATGACATTCACTGAGTTTAAATTTCTTTATCGCTTGTAAAACTTGGTGGCGGACACGGCTTCTCAAATTATTTTTTTTTTTTGGGTGGGGAGGGGGGGTCAGCAACTGGATGGTACCAAAGGGTTTTGGATAGTATGTGAATATCTCCTACCTTATTGGGGAGTTTGCAATTTAGAAAAAATAATAGCCCCAAAAAAATTGATTTTAACCCATTTCTGACATCCTGAAAAGTTGTTATCAAAACTGTCATTTTGTCTAATTTTTAGAGTCCAAAAATTTTAAAATATTACACACAGTACAGGAACACTAAAAAATGTAAAATAGAAATTCTTTTTTATTAAAAAATATGAAATAATTTCAAAAGTAAGGTGTGGCCTGAAATAGATTTTTTTTTGTATAAATCTAGAGGTGTTAAGGGTGGGGGCAATGGCCTCCTTCGTCCCTGCTCATAGGACTTCCACTGGTAAAACTTTGTTCCATGACAACAATGTTCACTTTTTTCAAGATAAGGTGAGAGACTTGTTTGTCAGATGTTTCAAATTTGACAGTTGAATATTCCATTAAAATTAACCTAGTAAATATTGATACACTATTAGCTAGTCTGGTGCTACATGAGTCAGTGTTTGTTTTGTTTATAACGTCACAATATTGAGTTGCCAAAGACAGAATATTCCTTGAAGCACCTTTTGTAAATATTTCACCCTTTTTAATGTAATACAGTTCATACTCACTACAATTACATGTTGTTATTATTAGTGCATTGTTTGTATTCTACTCTCTGAAACTGAGAAATCACTTTCTCTTGAAATTCTTATTAGAAAAGCTAGGTACTTATCTTCAATATACACCTTGTTACATTACAGGTTGGCCCAGCTAAGCAACTCTGAATAGTATCAAAACACTTTAATCGCTTGAAAAGTTTATGTTTAGATTAAATGATTTTGAAGTTTTTGTTTTTGAGTTTAACTGGTTACCGACATTGAAAATGAATTACGTATTCCCTTAGGTTGAAAGTTTGTATTTAATTGTATTTAAAATAAACAAGTCTTTTTTTTAAGGTAGTCTTTTGTTTTATTATTATTTCACAAGAAAAAACTAAACATAGTTCACAACATACATGTTCAGATGATTTTCCACACATTCACACTCAATTAAAAAAAAAATGAAGTCCCAAAGGTACCAGTAACCTGTGGAAAATATCCCGGGAGGGTGAGAACAGTCACCCTGGGCCGATGCCAATGCCTGAGGTCAAATTTCTAGCTAAGGTCCAAAAATTAATATTAAAAAAAATTTTTGTTCCGGCCTGATCCCAACCAGCAGGCATGAAATTCTCTATTTCATAAATTTCACTTCATATTTGTGATCTCCTGACACCGTGGTCGAACGCAGCTACGATCGAGCGACAACTAACAGAACAACGAAGTTGTCTTCCCTTACAAAGACAAAGGTGAAAACAAAGGGGAGTCAACCCCGTGTCGACTGAACAATCACAACACAGAATGAGGAAAATGACCATATATGTATGGAGAAATACTGGAAAAACCATTTTTTTTCTGAAAGTCTGGGAAGACACGTCACACTACCTCAAGGCTCGCTCTGATTGGCTGGCAAGGCAGCTGCCAGCGAACGTTCTAGTTCATTGTGGCGTAGCCGCGCGCTCACGTCTGGGTTTTCCCCCTAATTTGAGGCGTGAAAATAACTTACTGGCGACAGAGTGTCACACCCGTGTCTTCTTTTCCTTTTAGAATGTTACAGTCTTATTGCCCAGAATATGGTTTAAAATTTGACAAACAAAATTAATACACATGTAAATTTTAAATTATCAAGCAAATTATAGTGAAAAAAATAATAAAAACCACTACATTCAGATTTATATAAAACCTAACCCAACTCTGGTTCGAGTTCAGCTAAGTCCTTACATTTTTAATTTACGTATATAACCTCGGTTGTCATAATTTAGGCACGTCTTTTTCCAACTAAGATGATCCAGGCCCCGGTATAAAGCAGTGTTATTTTCATTTGTGAATGTGTCAATATCTGTTTATTGATTTGGGCACATTATTTTATCTATGCACTAGAGTATTGTTGGTTATCTCCCTCTTAAATATTCCTCTGTAACCTATAATTATTAGCCTACTCCCTAAATATTTTCATTCGACACTTCTGACTGGGTAGCTTTGCTGCTTTGTAAAGGTCTGTGGCCCTTCCTGAATTAAATTTTAATTACAGCAATAATAATTATTAATTACAACTCAAGTTTATTTTGTGCCTGACTGACTTGCAATACAAAACGAACTACCTGTGATGCTTGTCGTCACCAGCAGAAATAGCATGAAGGCGCTCTCTTTTCGCCAGAAGCGACGGCCATAATCTATACTTGCGCCAGTATTTATGTTGTAGTAGGTAATAAATAACTACACGGTAGCTTTATTTTGGATATTTTAATAGCTGTTTTTATTACAAAGACTACTCTAACGAATGTCAGGGACATTGAGTAACTAAGAACATATATTTCGAACATCATACATTATAAAAAATAAAATGACATTGTCATCGAAAGCCACAAGCTTCAGATCTGCTAAAGAAGCAAACCAAAAAATGTTGGATCTCTATCCTCATGTATACATACTTACATGCATAATACATTTAAACAACTAAAATAAGTTCAATAATTTGCAATGTATTGTAGGCAAAAAACTATCAATCCTAATCAGAATTAAAATAACACTGCTTTACAACCAAAAGTCACGTAATTAGATGTTCGACTAGATAGTGGTGACACAGTTTGTAAAGCAAGAAAACCTGTGTAAGCACAAAGCCTTTATACTACATTAGGTAGTAAGAAATCACTTTTTTTTTTTTTCAATACGGGTAGAAAGACTGCCAACTTCTTTGATGTCTTGATTAGCTGTGTACGAGAGTACTAGTGTCATCTCGTACATGAGCTTATTTAGGATTAGCACGCGATACTAGTCAAATAGGTTATAATAAATAACTAAAAACTTCATCTTGCATAAAACTGAGTGTTTCCGCCACCAACCCACCACGGTAAAATGTTCAGTATGTATGTTGTATATGTGTATTGTTATTTATATTTTTTTGTGTGTGTTTGGGGTAACACACTCACACAAAAAAAAAAAAAAAGTTATAATTCTGGTGGTATGCTCTCGATTACTTATGGGGTAGAACTGAAATGTACCAAAAATAGTAATATTTATTCTCTTGCGTGCTCTGTTGTGAGTCGAAGTAGAATGTCTAGCCTGGGTGTTTGTGTGGAAGGGAGCAAGTGAAAAGATAATTTCTCTCCGCGGTCGGCAGTCTATACCCTTCTCCTCTTTCCGAACCCGTCGTAAACATGACAACCTGCTAGGCGACATGAAATTCCAGAAAAAAAAATTTTTTCTTTCCTCCTGCTTTTTCAAAACCAAACCACTCCATCGCTAAACCACACAGCTTGTGCTATCTATTGAGGACGTAAGTAACTATGTGTGTTGTGTTTTTTTCTTTTCATGCTCGGGAGAAACCCATGATCTTAGGCTTAAAGAGAATATTATTTTTCTGTGAAGAAAGCAGAATACATTAACGTGTAATCGTAGTGAGTATAAACTATATTATATTCAGTAGTAAGTCTTCATTGTTCTCATGAAATAGGTTATTTAACATAAAAAAAAATTTATCATCTTGAATAAGCTTACTTTCAACTAGTTTAAATTTTTTGTGTATGCTTAAATTTTACATGGAAAAAACAAAATTACGTAAATTTACCCTTACAAATGAGAGCAATGAAATACTCAAACTTTTGCATTGTTTATATAATTTCAATAAATTGGTTTTATTGAAATGATTGTGTCTTTTAGTATTATTTTGCTTAAAATATTTTATACTTTTTCAGGTACTCAGAGCATTCTCCAGAGAGAAGATTGGACTGTTTGCACGCGGTGCGAGACGTATAGGCCCCCTCGTGCGCATCATTGTCGCATATGCAAGCGGTGCATTCGACGAATGGACCATCATTGCCCGTGGTAACCATCATTTCATTAGTTTGAAGCGTTAGGATCGCCGCTTCTTTCAAACACCGCGCGTCTGCGCGGGCGGCGGCTCGTCGTCCCCTGCTTCCTTCCCCCTCCTAGTGTGTGCTGGCTTGCTTCTCCCCTCTCCTCCTCCGTTCGGCGCATGCGCGCTGCGCGGCACATATGTAGCCTTGATAATGGCTCGTTCACTTTTGCTGTGTGTGTTAAACTCTTGTTACGTAATGATCACCTTGTTATTTATTTTTGTTATTTTTATTAAACCTTTATTATTGTTTAAAAAAAATATTGTTGTGTTACAAATACCCGTTCGCAATCCTTGCCATGCTATGGCGTTCCACCCCGTCCTTATGCCTGTAGGCATTACAAGTTTACGTAATGGAACTGATGCTAAACGTTTTGTTTGTAGTTTATTTTGGGTGCTTCTGTAGACTTTTTTTTTTCCTTAGGGGTGTATGTCCTGTTCCAGGTCATTATTTTATGTTTATATTTTATACATGTGTATATATTGCATACTTTTTGCATAATTAACTGGAAAATTTATGTTTTTATTATTTTTATACAGTATGGATAAGGAAATTAAATTTAATATAAAACTGGAACTCTTTAGGTTTAAATTCAATTATATTGGTTACTATGTGATATAGTTTTTCTGTCAGAAAAAATTATTTAATTTTAACTGGCCTGTTATAATCCTCAGAATTTTTATAATTTTAAAAGAATAAATAAAATGAAATAAATTTTTCTGAAGGAAATTTGAAACAATATGGCAGGGGAGGGGGTGTTCAAAAAACAATCAAAAACTTTGTACAAAACATATTTTCACTAAATAAAAAAAAATTTAAGGCAGTAAAATACATATTTTATATTAAAAAATTATTTAATTATACTAATGGGATTATGAAATAAAATCAGTTTATTATATATATATTTTGAAGTATACCTTGTATTTGAACAGAAACATTTTTATGTTGTCAAATTTAGGTACTAGCAACTTTTTTTTTTTTAAGTAATTTAGCTGATATAAAAGTGTAAGAAAGAAGTTTTTAAAAATGTTATCTATAATTTACCCCACCACTTATTTACTCCATCTTACCCCAGTTGTATATCTGTTTCAGGATCAATAACTGCGTTGGCGAACAGAACCAAAAGTTCTTCATCCAATTCCTGGTGTACGTGGGCGCGCTGTGCACTTACGCCATCGTGCTGGTCGTGACCTCGTGGCTGGTCGAGTGTCCCGGCTGCAGCACGGACGTCAACGTCAAGCAGAGTCGCATGTGCGTTCCTCACACGCGTTCTCGGAGCAGCTCGTCGAGTGTTTGTTTCCAGCATAGAGGGGGGGAAAACCAGGATTTTTCCTGGAACTTTTTAGTCTCTGGAATAATCGTGCATGAGTTAGAAAAATGAGGTGGTTAGACTCAAAAGGGTGAAAGTGACGGAATGTATATTTATGTTTAGTTGAATGTTAATATGAAACTGTTTGTAGCGGCAAAGGGAAACTGTCTGGTTCCAAAGGAATACATGTGTACTGTAAGTTCTCTGCTGCCATGTAGCAAGTTTTCATAAAATACCTAGGTATATTAATTTTAAGGAATCAAGCCTGAAAGCTTTCAAACTATCCTGTATTCACTTATACCTATTTTGCTTCTGGCTGTCTCATTATGTTGAAACGCCCCTCGTGCCTCAAAATTAAATTATTTCAATTTAATATAAAAAAGGCCTAGGAAACAGCTGAGCAAAATAATAAATAAAAATACAAGTATTACCAGAGGGGGCACGAGGTGGTGAACAAGACAATTTTATACTCCCTGCACACAAGCAACTTGGGAGCTAGTGGATCGTTTAAATAGAATAAAGTATATGATAAATAACTAAACACTACATAAGTTGCTTGGTCTATAGGTTCCATGTTTTATGTAAAAAGAATTAAATGAATCTTTTGTTTTGGTTTAACAATAACATGGTATACACAATATATTAAAGTTATTAAAGGGGGCCGGCCCGATATTATAAAAATAAGTTATACAATACTTTTGACAACAAAAAAAATCACACAAACATAAATTTGAAGTATCTCTCCTGATATATTATAGTTATTATTATTATTATAACTTCATATATTCTTATTGGTTAAGTTCTTTATGTCACTGCTTGCTGGTATATAATTTGTTTCGTTGGCGGCAGGGAGAAGTTATATTTTAAATATCACCCGGGACTTGAAATTAGACGTCTGGCCGGGAGGAAAGCTCTTCTTAGGAGGAAAAGCAGCTGGAGGTCCTGCACAACATAATGGGTGTAATTTCGGCACCCAACTGTTGGACCCTGTCTGAAACACAAGCCAAATTCCAAACGAATGAGACCTGCTTCCAGACAGTCAAACACAGTCGCCGCAAAGGCCAACAAACGGGAATTCGGGGAGGAAAAATATCGAAGTAACTCACCAAACAGGGTGTAGCTCCAGGGCTCAGGAGATGTCTCGCGCCAACATCCAAATGGCGCGGACCGAGAATAGCGCGGATGACGCGACCGATAAGTGAAATAAAAAAAATTAATAAGTTTTAACTAAGACATGACTTGTTCTAAATGTTCCTACTGACTGGCTACTGAATTTTTAGCTGGGATCACATCCCTTAAGACAGATGACTACATTCTTGATTCGAACGAGTACGTCGTTGCCGAAGAAAAGCCTCTTTACACAGAGGACGCCGAGATGACGCGGTAAGTAGCCGAAGTCAGAGTACCAAGTGCGGCGATGGCGGACAAAGCTCCTAATTAAAACGCGCTCTGGACCGAACATATCCGGAGATGCCCGCGTGGTCGTAGCCACGACTTCAGTTGTTTGCGCCAAAGGGCGACTGCTGCGGTCTCTACCAGCAGGTACAGAAAGCAACATACAATTGACTATTACAGACCGCGAGGAGGAAGCATAGGGCCTTATGGCGTAGCTGGTGGTGCACTCTGGTGGCCTAAAGGGGACATAGAGGGGGAGTTAGCAAGATCGCCCACAGGTGTTGCGGGCGTCAGCTCCATGAGCTGGCGCCAAGAGAAGACGTTACAGTTTCTGCCACTAGATGTCGTGGAGGGCTCTTTAGGGCAAGGGAGAATGTCCTTGGAGTAGGCCATCGTCTTGGCGAGTTCACGTACGGTCAATGATCCAGGGCAAAATTCTTAGAATGAAAAGGGGGAGGGGGGGGGAGATAGAGGGGAGGGCGGACAGAAAACGCCACCAGGCTGGGAACGGAGGTCCACTGGAGACTCGTTCGTGCCGAGACTAGCTAGTCTCAGCAGGCCTCTAAGAAATAGAGCTTGCAGGCCAGAAGCTTCTCTATGTGATTTTAGTCATGCAGGGAATTAATATTACAAACCCAGGACGTGCCTGCAAGCGAGAGAAATGTCATACGGGCTGCTAACGTCCACATTAGACTTGCAAAAGCTCAGATTGATCCTTGAGAAAAGGTGCCTCGGTCCACTGGCACAAAGTTTAACTACGTAGAGTACACCAGTCTAACAAAGTGTAAAACACCCCTTTAGTAACCAGATTATAATAAAAATAAAATTTCCAAAAATAATTTAAAATTATAATAACAAATTTAAAAAACATGCCGAAATGCCTAATTTCCGGCACAATGTTAGGTCTGGGAATTTAAATGAAGTGTTTAGATAAAGGCTCATCTTTCATTACATCGCTAACCGTTTAATTGTGTTGTGCATGTTGTACTTTAGTTCAGTCTTTTCAGTCTTTGTTGCATTCCTGGTATGCCAAATACTAAAATTCACCCCGTGGGACATGTGTATAAAGAATGAGTGGTTGAGTTATTTATTTCTCCAAGTGGGTGAGTGTTGTTGCTTTACACCTTTACCTTTAGAGCTTCCCACGAGAAGAAATCACAGGGCAATGATGGGGTCTCTCTTTAAAGACTCAACCTGTATTTTATATCAGAGATGTATTTTTTCTGGCAATGTGATTTCATGTGATGATGCCTTGCTGTGTTATAAGATAAGAAGCATCAGTTTTTGCATAGTTTCCAGGCTTTTTGTTACTGTGTAAACAGTTTTCTTGGACTTGGAGGAAACCGAAAGAACATTGTGACCAAGGATGTGTTAGGAAGCAGTGCCCTAAAATTATTGTTTTGGTTTTCTACGGAAATTTTGCAGGTTTTTTTGGACAGTTAAAAATTATAAAAGACCTGGAGAAGTTATTAAAAAGTCAGGGTATTCTGTTTGTAGGTTTTGTTGGACACCCAGTTCAAGGTGTGAGTAATGAAGAGAAAAATTACATCCAGAATTTAATAAACTCCTAAAAAATCCATAAATTAATGGAATGATGGTCAGTCGCAACTCAAAAAGATATCTGGCCTCTAATTCACGCTATTAGGTACAGACTTAAATTATCATAGGGTGATTAATGGTACATGCAGTACATCCCATCCAATCAAAGTTGTATGATTAACAGATTTAGTTATATGAACCCTTATTTGTGAGACATTTGTTGTCTCTGTTATGTACATATTTTAGTTGAATGTGCACTGACTGGAAGAAGCTGTGAGCTTAAAAAAAAACCATGTTCAGTTCTTTTAAAAACAACTGTAAGCACAGGGGGAAAATACCACCTGAAAGATTCTCACAATTACTTTATGACCAGTTAACTTATATTGAATTGACATCAGAGTGTATTTGCTTTGTAGCCGCTGCCAGTTGGCCAGTGAAATACATAGGCGATGGTTTTTGCAGCTTGCATTGCGTGATCCTGGTCCTGGAGAGCGCGCTGTTCGGGATGTTTGTGTCTGCCATCTTGGTGGACCAGCTGCAGGCTATCCTCAGCGACGAGACTGCGGTGGAGCAGGCCCAGAGACAAGGACCGTACAGGTAAGCAGCTCTGCGGCGGCAGCGTGCTAGTCACTCTGCTCACGTCCGCGATAGGCTGACGGTCAGACCTTGACATCTGAAGCTATATAAATAAAACTGTTAATGTTGGTTTGTACAAAATAGCTCATCTCAGAAAGTTCTTTACCGATTGCTTTGAAGTTGTGACATAACGTTGCATTCGTATACACGTGTGTTTTTGTATGAAAAAAAATTTAAATAGTTTTTAAAAAATCTCATAACTCCGAAAGTTTGTCATCGATTGCTTTGAAATTTTGACACGTTGCATTCAAATACCTGTGTGTTTTTATGTATCTATGTCACACGTGCAACACGTAAAATGATAGATTAAAATATAGATACTTAATTATGTGTTTGTGTTTTTGTGTTCATCTTCTGTTTTTCAAAGATAAAGGTATAGATAGGAATATATATACATAGAGATATAGAGAGATATAGATAAGTATAAAGAGAGGAAGATATGCTGACACAGATATAGAGAGATAGAGTGAGGGATATCTAGATATGTAGATATATATAGGGAGCTAGATTGAGCTTTAGATAGAAACATTGATACATAGAGAGATTTATATATATTTATATAGAGAGAGATAGAGAGAGAGAGTGAGAAATATAGTGATATTTATAAAGGAACATATATAGAGAGATAGAGAGAAATGCTTTGTAAATTTGTACCTACTTCAAACAAATGCTTAATCTTTTCTTTCTTTTCCTTTTAACTGAGCCACAGCAACCGTGGCCGGTACAGCTAGTAATGTCTCTTGGCACATGAGACAAAGGTGCCAGGTTCGATTACCTGCCGGGTCAGGGTTTTTTCACTGGGAAATGTTTCCGTCACAGGTTAAGGGCCCCGGCTTACCTGGGTTGTGCAGAGCTGCAGAAAAAATACACTTGATTTACAAACTGCTCATGATATCAGATCGGAGTCTGTTTACGAAAAGCTGAGGGTGGATGAGTTGCTCTCTTCTGAATTTTGTTTTTAAACTGTATTTTTCTGTGTTCCACATAAAAAGCTCCTGGGAAACCTCTGTCATTACTTCAGCATTCAAGTGTAAGTCTTAAAGGCACCTAAAAAAAAGTTTATTGTTATTATTATTATTATTATTCAGATGGCTAAACAAGTGTGTTTTGCACTTGTTTTTAAGCCCATAGTAAAACTTTATTTTGAAGCCAATGTCAAATTAAAAAAAAATTTCTTTTAATTGTATTTTTTAAGATGGACAAAATATTGTGAACTTACCAAACACTGGGAGTCCATGCGTATTATAGAAAGTCAGGGAATTTGGAATTAGTTATGGAAAGTCAGAGGATTCACTTGAAATCCAGGGGGGAAAAAACATGAAAATTCAACAGTTATAGTAATTTGAAGGGAAAATGTCATAATCCAGTCTGCCATCACCCATATTGTGAAAGTATTTTTTTTTTTTCAGGTAGTGTTTTCATGCATAGTCTCACACACTATAAAATAATGTATGCAACGTTCTTTTTGACACAGACAGTCGAGTGAGAAAAAGGCCAGTATTGGAAATGGTGAAAGCTGGATTATCTTTATTTCTTTCAGAAAATCACAAATTAAGTAAATTTAAGAAATATATATATATATTTTAGGAAAATTTTTAAAATGTGGTCAGGGAAAAGTCAGGGATATTTTATTACAGATTTGTGTGGACATCCTGTAGAACAGGGGAAGACATGTTGAAAGGTGCACTGTGTGTGTGTGTGTGTGCGTGTGTCACGAGAGGGCTGCTCTGTGCGCAGACTGCACAAGTCGCGGCTCGCCCTGCTGTCGGAGGTGTGCGGGCGCGACCACCCGCTGCTGTGGCTGCTGCCGTGCGGGAGCGTGACGCGGTCGCGCGAGGAGCCCCTCCTGGGACACCTGGACGTGTAGCGGCGCTCCCCCCCCCCCCCTCCCCCCCTCCAGCGCCGGCGCGGCGGACGACGACTGGACGTAGCTACGCAAAGAAGGAACCAACCCACGATTTTGTTGTATTTTGTTTGAAAATAAATTAAAATAGTGCAAGGTTGATCGTACCCTCATCGCTATTATTATATCAGCATTTGTACTAGACCATTATAAAATTATACCCACATTATGCTATCAATAGGAGAATTACAATTTATAATTAACTTTAACTTCAAAATACTCAGAATAGGTTTCATGTGGGTTGGTTCCTTTTTGCTTAACTACGTCCAACTATACCTTTCAGTGTTTTTTGTACGTGAACAATTACTAAGTGGAGGTGTTTTTCAAGAGAAGTTTTTAAATGATTGATCCTAGAAGCGAAGACGTAAATGAATGGTCTGCAGCAATTCTTTTTTTCCCTGTCTTTAAGTGCGTCATCATTTTCGAGTAATCAGCTTAGTAAGTGCTTTTGAAGCTTAAATAATTTTTCGTTTTTTACAATTATTTTTTTTTCTCGTCATTTACAAATTTTAACATTTGCTGATGGCATGTGTGTTTGACTGTCGTCTGAATTTCCAAACTTTAAGTGGAACGTTATTCCAGCCTTTAATTTCTTTTTATTAATTTTTTAGTATTTACTTTTCATGTGCACTCCATTTCAGATAACTGCAATGTTAATGCAAATGTAGAAGCTAAATATAATTTTAACATTCAAGAGAGCATTCGTTTCTCGTTTCATTGATCTCAAGTTTTCCATTTGGTCTCAAAGGACTCAGCTCCGTTAGCATTGCAGGGGTACATTAGCAAAGTGGAAGGGAAACAAAGTGAAACAATGAAATGTCTTGCTGTTGTAATTCTAGATAAAATAACGGAGAAAGGCTTTTAGAAATAATGTGAACTTGAAACGTGCAATTCTGTGATAAAAATCAGAAATAATTTCTCAAAGTTAGTGAATAGGTTGTCTAAAAAGAATTCTAACATGTTTGATTTCTTTTATTTTTAATATAATGTTCAGCAGCATTGAAATGTTTAACATATTGGACAGCGTTAGAATACTTGTTCATTTGTTGCAGACAAAACATCAACAGCATCTTCTGATGCAAAGCAAGTATATTTTAAAAGTACGTACCAATTTCTGGCAGGTCGCTCACTAATTTCTGACACAGAATATCAACCAAAAACCTCATCAAGAATTATGTATATCCTTTTGCAATGTCTTATGATTATTAGTCATCCTGTTCCAATGCACCAGTCAGACAATTAGTTACATGTGACTTAACGTCTAGAGTTTTTTTCTTCTGAAATGTGGAATGTCTCACTATGAATTGTTCCTACGTGTCCAAGAAAGCTCTTTATGCCTTTCATGGGCTCTCCAAATTAAGTCAGACCCGCAGTGTGTTTGTAATGAAATCCCTGCCAACACTGATCTTACAGGGTTTCTTCTTTATTCATTAAATTCCCGAGTTGTAGAAAAGTCATGAAAAAATGTTCATAAAAATTCAAAATATTAAAAAAAATTTTTGTTAAATAGCCTTTAAAAAATGTTTAAAACATGTTCACTGTAAGTTGACTAATGGCATAAAAATTAAAATCATGTTTTGTTAGGAGTACAGAATTAATTTGCCAAGGTGGCAATTATAAAATCAGGAGTAGATAATTGCTACATTTGCACCATTTTGGTATGATTACAAAAAGATGTGAAAAGCTCAGGCAAAAAGTCATTAATTTTTATTCCTACAAATTGTAATAGAAACACTGTCTGTCCACACACTTAAGTTTTTATTGTTCATTTGTACTGAGTTAACTTTGTAGGGTTACAAATAAATTCTTGTTACACATGTTGTTCCCTGTCTACAGCCACTTGTACTTGGTCATCCATACCTTCTCCATGAGGTTGTCGATGGACATTCTGGACCATTTACAAATTCCTGTCCCAAATTTTGACTATTTTAGTTATTTATCAATGATAGTAACAGCTCCCGCTCGTTCATTTACCTAGTCAAACCTCAATAATAAAATCCTGAAGAGACCATAATTTTGTCACTTTGCAATAACAAGGTTTGTATTAACCAAACTATTACAAAATTTAACTACAGTTTTTATATAATTTTTAAATCAAATTCTAATAAAGTTAAAACTTCAACACAATATTTTATACTGCACCAAATTAACTTTTTTTTAGAGAATGGAAAAAATATTTTTAGGTGGACTACAACCAAGGCTCCAAATTAAAAAAAAAAAAATGTTATCCTATATCACACTTAGAAGGATTAATGTCAAAAGAATAAAACAAAGGTATAGATCATTACCTACAAAAAGACATACTACATACCATCAAATTTGCAAGAATAAAATTTCCAATGTTAATTCCTCAACCTAAAACGAACCATAAGTAATGGCATCAGTGCCTATTATTTTAGTTGAAATTTCACTGTGTTTCTTTTCATGATTATGGGATATTTTTGTTAAACGTCCTTTACTAGATGTAATTGTCTACCCTTGGTACAAAAACAACTTTGTATATACATAATAACATAATAACCATATTAAACAAATTACTTAGCACTATAACTTCAATGAGAGTTTTGTATTATCATTATCAGTATTTCTATCAATGAGGTTTCTCCGTGTTTGATTTGCCTTCCAGATTTAGTGACAAGTTGCTGGGTGCCGTCTTACCTATTGATATACATGTAACTCGTTAGTGGTGCCTCGCTCCTTACTGGGGCATCAGGAAGGTAGGGCATTGATGGTCCACGACGCCCTACGCAGGAGCAGGTGGGCGAGCTCGAACTCCACTGTCGGTCCAGCCACTTACCTCCCGCCAGGCCCACCATTTCATTGGTCCAGCTGATAACGTAGGCGTTCGTTCCTGGCATTGCCGCCAAGAGAAACTAAGGGCCCGGAGACGGATTATTTTGTCGGTTCCCCTCCTCATTTCTTCAATTCAAACCCCCACAACTAAAAAAAAAAATCTAAAGACTCTTAACGTAACCGACCATTACTGTAAATGTTACCTGCACATATAGCATAACTTATAAGTAGAGACAATAATTTGTGGTTTTTAAGTATTTTTAGGTCAATTTCATTTTTAAAACAGGAGATTTTTGATGATTTTGTTTTTATACATTGTTTTTATTCATTAAGAGAGTGCATTATTCAACAAATATGAAACTAAAATATTTCTTAATACTTATTTCACCAAAATATTCTCATTTTGACTGACACATGGAGCACTTTTACAATAAATAAATTAGTAGTAATTATGTCTATAAGAGTACTACTAAGAAAAATAAAAATACATAGTTAAATTTTTGTGCGTTTGAAAAATATGCCAACATCGTTAATGTAAAAACGTGTTACTAGTAAGAGATGCGAGATCAAACAAAGTAATATTTATTCCAAGCCATTTAATTCATACATTTTGGTGCAAAACTCACGCTAAATAAATTACATTAATAGAGTTTACTATAGTAAAAGATGAAATTAATGTATTTTGAGTTAACTTTTGTCATATTGCTGATTTATTTCATTGTTTTAGTTACATTTCGGTGCTAAATGGTGTATGAACTTTCATTTCGGTTTTTTTACGTTGTTTTAACATGCATTGCGGGGTTATTTTGATTTTTATCGCAATTCACCATGTAATCGGTCCCTACTTATAAGGTTTCTAATGGCGTAATGAGTTCTATTAGCAATAGACTTGTAATTTTGTCCTATTATCACAGTAATCTTATGCAGTGAAAAAAAAAAAAAAAAATCTTGAAACTCCACCGGGTCCCTCTTAGTGCCCGGGTCTGGGGATTTGGAGATCTCGACCCCGCTTGTCCCTGCCCCTTTGACCCCTTCTGATGGCCCTTGTCCCCAGTGTTAGGGTATCCATGATGCAGTGGATCAACTACTGGGTAGGGACAATGTGCAGGGCGGCCGTATCCGCGTGAAGCGAACATGTCTTTACTCATTTTAAACACAATCACACGTTTAGTTACGTAATGTACATCTACAGTTGAGTTGGTGA
The DNA here is from genome assembly GCF_032445375.1 of Bacillus rossius redtenbacheri. Taxonomy (NCBI): domain Eukaryota; kingdom Metazoa; phylum Arthropoda; class Insecta; order Phasmatodea; family Bacillidae; genus Bacillus; species Bacillus rossius. The sequence continues at coordinate 27,620,803 of NC_086340.1, read as the reverse complement.
ATCTTTTTCGTTTGTAAGTCGTCTGTGATGTTCTATTAACGGAGTTTCTTTTGCAGCAGTGCGCAAAATCACACAGAATTATTTCATAAAAATGTCCCTCTATCTCACCAGTTGAAATTGCTGCCAAAGCATATTATTACTTCATCATCTCAGTGACACAATGATGATATTTTTTACCTAATTTACCTTTATGGACTTACGAAACACAAAAATTAAAACTCAGTTTTTTAAAATATCTCCTGCATATGCTTGTTGCATTATAAAAATAAGTCACGTTCAGCTTTTTGACTTTGATCTCAAACGGTAGTGTTGGAAGCATAGGCGTAGCTGGGTCTTTTATTTGTTGGTATGTTGTTGGTACCATCATAATCGCTTGCATGAAATTCTTTTGTGTGGTCACCTAGCACAGAAGTGATGCATATTTTGGTGTCTTGTTTTTTGTACTTGGAATCACAATCACTACCGGTAAGATTTTTGGGCCAAGTTATCTGGAGTGGAGGTTGTACATTAATTATATAATTTATAATTTCCTTGACGCACATTAATTTTAAAGTTTGGAGCTGACATTTTAAATTCACGATACGACAGTGTATTATTATTTGAAGTGTTCAGTTGATTCAGACCGAGCCCAGATATATTCTCATATTGTGTTCAATATTTTATGTATTGATAAGTACTGTGATAATTTATTGTTGATTGTTATTTTATAGGATGTTATTTTAGCTGGAAATATTTTGTTATGAGTTGATTTAAGTGTTGAAAAGTGTAAATATTTTTATAATGTAATGGTAGTGATTTAACCAAACAGATACTAAATTTTATGTTTGCACCATCCTGTGTATGACCATATGCAGTCTTCCTAGAGTGTGATTGTTTTTACAAGTAATAATTATATATATATTTCATTTTTAAGCCATCCAAGATATTTATTACTATTGGAAACTATACTGAATTTATCTACGCCAATCCCTCACTAAGCACGTCTTCAGATTGCGTAAATTCAGTTAGCACGAAATCACTACAGGCAAAAAAAAGTCGGTCATGATGCCACGAAGTCTCTTTCAACTCTGTAAACTACAGATGTACCCTGGCATGAGTTAGCCATACGACAGGGGAAGAGATACGCCCTCAGGTCTGACTACACTATCGGCTGTTGTACAAACATCAGCTATGGCAAGTTCAGTTGTGGCTATGGAGTGTAAAGGTCCAAATTTTTTTACATCCGCGCATGTGCCACTGTGTCATACCGTTGTCGCCTGGCTACAGACCGGGCCGGCCGTGATGAACTTCAGTCCAGCCAGTGGCAGGGAACTCGCACAACACAAAGCAACGTCTGCCCATTCGTCTGCCGGTAACTGTACGTGCGCAAGCACCTGCAGTGGGAATTATAGTGGAATCATGGCTTACAAGTGAGAGCATAATGCATCTTGTTCAAGCGTTTGAGACAAAACTAGAAGTTTTACGGCATGCAGAATGTTATGAAAGCCACACTTATTTTGGTCGCACTTTAGTTTTAAGCAAGTCAACTGTGCGCACAATTGTACAAAATGAGGACTCTATCAAACGTTTTTACATGTCTGATTCTGACGTTTTCACATGTCTGATTCTGTTGGTTGTACTAGTAGGAATATATTTGACAAATACCGGAACAGAAATTAACAGATGATTCACATGGAATAGTTAGTTAAATGAAGGTTGCAATGAAAAAAAATCACGGGCCTGACAGGATTGATGTGAACCAAGTTGTGCGCTTTAATTTTTGAAAAATTAAAATGTAAATATCTGGACAGTAATATCGGTTTCATTGCTAGTAAAGGATGTTTTGGGAAGTTCGCGGAAAGGTACGTGACGTGAGTTGAAAGTTACACCCGGGCGGGTAAGTTAACCAGCTGACTGACGATAACTATCTCCTGTTATACAGTGTCGTATTTGTCATACAAAGTATTTGATGGTAGGCTTATAAAGATAAATGGTGTGACATGTTTATCGTTGAGTGTTATTCTACGCATTTATATTACGTAAAGAATATTTCCCTACAAATTTTGGAATACCTACATTAACCCTTTAGCTGCTACGTCCGTTTATTTACGTTTTTTACCCTTATTACTCTATGTGCTACGACCGTATATTTACGTTTTCGTTAACAATTGATGTGTGCTACGTCAGTACATTTACGTTAGCTGTTTTTTCCCCGGAAAGTGCTGCTCTCTCTTGGGGCGTGTTCAAGTTGTTGAATGCAGCGCTGTTTAGTTGAACTAATTACTACAGTTCACCAGTGAATCAGTAGATGGCGTGCGCTGTCAATTCTTTGTGAATATCGTGGGCACAGATTTTTATGCTGCTATCTATTTTCAAGGTATCGATCGGAGCGCTATTTAGTGTATCTAAATACGCAGTTAGTTTTTCAATAATAGATAGCGTGATTTTCAAAGAAAATGTGCCTAATGAAAGCACGTTTTTACCAATGAATAGCATTCTTTTGTAATATGAGTTCGATAAATATATGGCATATTTTTGAAACATGTGTATATGAATTTATTATTTCATATTATATTACGTACGTGTTTTTTGTTTGCCATGGCAAGTGCAAAGGTGCATTATGTAAATGAAAGGAATCCATTAGTGCGGATTTTCCATGAATACATTTTCTCATTGTGAGTTTTCTTTTAGATTGCAAAGTGAAATAAATATAATTTTGTAATTTTTTTACGCAATGGCTAATTACAGCGGATATGTTGGACTCACAGAAACTGAGGCGCAACAAATGTGTGAACTGATAAGCACAGTCGAGTCGGAATATTCAGAAAGTGATTTTGAAAACAGTGATAGCAGTGACAGTGACAGTCTTGAACCACCACCGAGAAAACGAAGTTCACAAAATCGCGCCGCGGAGAAAAAATTCGCTTGGGTAAGTGGTCACTTTGTACCAAAGTTGCATTCATTTGACAATGAACTATCTGGTTTTCATGCTGAGAAACTAGATATGAATAGTGAATCTTCAATACTGGAATACTTTGAATGTTTTGTTACCCATGATCTTGCAGGAAAAATAGCTGCAGAAACGAACAGATATTTTTCTTATGTTACTCAAAATATAAATCATAGTAAATTTTCACGACTAAACAAATGGGTTGAAACTGATTGGCAAGAAATTTATTTGTTTTTGGCAGTAACAATGCTTATCTCTAGAAACAGAAAACTAAAATTGAACGATTGCTGGTCAACAGACCCACTTTTGCAGACTCCTATTTTTGGCAAAGTGATGTCCAGAGATAGATATCTATTGCTCCTGCGTTTGTTGCATTTTTGCAACAATGAGGAGCAGGAACAAAACAACCGGCTTCAAAAGCTAGAAATGATCATTTCAGAGTTGAAACAGTGCTTCAAGAGTAATTTCACCCCGTTTGAAAATCTATGCATTGATGAGTCGTTGGTTTTATTCAAAGGACGACTTTCATTCAAGCAATATATAAAGACAAAACGGCATAGGTTTGGTGTGAAATTGTTTCTTTTGGCAGATTGTGAGACTGATTATATTTTAGATTTCATAATTTACACCGGTGCCACAACATATCTTGTAGCTTCAGACCCTGACTTAGGTATATCAGGTGCAGTTGTTTTGACTCTAATGCAGCCGTTCTTGAACTTGGGTCACAAACTGTACACAGACAACTGGTATACCAGCCCTCTGCTTGCCGACTATCTACACAAAAAGGGAACAAACTTATGCGGAACTGTGCGCAGTAACAGACGAGGAATGCCTAAGTTTGAAGGGAAGTTGAAAAAGGGGGAATCATCAAGCCAACACACAGACACTGTAATGGTTACAAAGTGGGCGGACAGACGAGATGTGTTGATGTTGACTACTTTGCATGTTGATACTCGTGTTCCCACTGGCAAAGTAGACAGAAGCACTGGTGTAGATGTCCTAAAGCCCTTGTGTGTGAAAGAGTATAATGCACACATGGGCTCTATTGACAAAGTTGATATGCTATTGAGTTCAGTAGAGTGTCTGAGAAAAACCATAAAATGGTATAAGAAAATTTTCTTCCATTTAGTTGACTTAGCTGTTTTGAATTCTCATGTGGTGTACAAAGTAAACACAGGGAGAAACATAACCACTGCAGACTTCCAGCTTCAGCTTACAAGGGAACTCATCGCAAAATATGGTCAAGTACGTGCAACATCTAAAGGTGGGCGTCCATCTTCCGGAGATCTGCCAGCTCGACTGACAGCTCGCCATTTCCCAGAAATTGTGCCAACAAATGATGGCGGGAAAAAAAATCCACAGCGAGTGTGCCATGTCTGCAAGCACACACTCTTGGGTCCAAAGAAACGAAAGGACTCTAGATATTACTGTAAGGAATGTGATGTAGGTCTGTGTATTGTTCCTTGTTTCGAAACATTTCACACCCTCAAAAAATATTGAAAATCTTTCTGAAATAATTGATGGATTGAGGGTTTGTTTGTGTCTTGAAGGGGAATGGTTCATTTCAGTGTTTATGTCATATTTGATAGGCTACTTTTCCTCACCATGCTAGGCACAAGTTTATTTGTATTATTTGCAACTGATACAAATGAAATGAGAATACTAAAAGTAGGCCTTCGTATTGCTTCAAAGTATATATTTTTTTATTTCACATGTTTGTATGAATTTGTTTTCACAGTTGTGATGTATTTCATTTATATTTCATACTTGCTTGCACATATACACTTGGCAAAAGTTACAAACAAATGCATGAACATGTATACTCACATTTTTTTATTCATAAGGATAATTTCATTTTTATTTTAATTGTCCACTATACATGACAGAAAGTTTGAATAATATTTGATCATGAAAAAATTATAGTTGTGTGAGTTCATTCCAGAAATTCTAAAACAAAAATAATGCTATAAATAATAAAAAATTAAATATTTAATATTTTATAGAAAACTCTTCAAATAGTTAAGTAAAAAGTTTTTATCATAAAAATTTTTCTAATAGTTTATTACATTTACAAATTGTTTGCCATGTTTGAATAAATAAAAATAAAAAACATTGCTAGTGATTCCTAACTCAGCACAGGCTTTTCATTGAAATTAAATTTAAATCAGCAGCTAAAGGGTTAAGTAAATTAGCCTTGCTATTTAGGAAGACCAATGCTCCAGAATATGTGATTTTGGATAACACGAACATTTTTAGGAACGCATTAGTCGTTTTAAGGGATTGGTGTAACATGCAAAATTAGTTTCTTTAGTAATTTGCACAAGTTTATTTGCTGTCATGTAAATGGAAATAACTTTGTTTTTAGCCAAGAAATATATTTTCGTACACTATTATGGAACTGTTACTTTATGGGCTTGCTTTAATGGACTAATGTCATCTTGGCTTAAAAAAAATTTTTTTATTAATTTTATAATATTGAATATTTTTATGTTTTTTTTTTGTACCACATTTTTGTAGTCCTACATGCTTGCTGTATGTCATCTAGTTTTATTTTATTATTACAAAAAACCAACCACTTATCTGAAATTGTGTTTCTCGTAGTTTTACGTTTTTGAGAGGGAAGTATTTTCTCAAGTCTTGGAGCTCATCTTTGTTTTCGTGTTTATTCTCACCAGACACCCTGGAAGTGCATCTGAAAGTTACATTAATTACCTTAATATAATGCTATGGTTTTTACCAAAACCATTGAAACTAAAAGTGGGGGTCGCATTGTAATCGCAACTTGTATCTTGCCATTGGGAACAGCTTAGATGAAATTCTACACGCTCTGCCTGTAAACTGCCTCCTTAATGCCACTCTAGTCCGGGGCTTCCTAGACCTCAGCACAGGCGTGACAGATGAGAGATGCAGGATGAGGGGGAGGGTGCAAATGGAGTGTCCCTGGGTTCGCTCTGCTTCTCTTCACTGAGGCTGCTGGGGAAGGCACTCTCTTCCAGCCAATCAGAACACCGTATACCACCACATTCTCTGCTTTCTGAACAGCCACCGCTTTTGAACTTCAGTCATAAAACACGATTATTTTCTAAGTGCGGCTTGGTGTTTCAAAATTACCATGAAAACCATTCTGCTGATGAAAGTGATACCAAGAAGTGTCTAGTAAATATGGAATAAATAGAGACCGGAAAAATTCGCGAATTCATTTCGCGATAGGCTAAAATACAAATCGTTATACCTCAGCGCTGACTCTGCTATTGGTTCACAACTCACCTGGATGACTCTGGGCCAATGAGAAACACCCAACCAAAGCTTTATCGAATCACAGGCTGCTATGCTGGAACGTCTCACAAGACAGCAGCCAATGAGTGGGTGGCATTTGACCGAGTGTACGTAGAACTATGAAGTTCATCCTACAGGTCATTGAACCCGCGAATTTTTGCGGTCCCTAGGAATAAATTTCATAATTTTCAAGTGAATTGCAATTTCCAATCTATAAAGTCTTTTTCATTAACTCATGATCAAAATGTGTGGAGTCACATTATATTCAGAGTCGCGTTATTTTTGAGTAAATACTGTAATTTTCTTTTGGAGGCATTGTTACATCTGTGGTCGTGATGGTTGAGTGGTCAGATTACTACCCTTTCACCAACACTGTCCGGGTTCGATCCTGAGCTGAGTCAAACATAACTGTCACTGGTGGGAGACGTAACAAGACTTGCCATGCATCTGCGAGTATTTTCTCGCATATTTTCCCCCCTCCCCTCCCACAAACTGCTTTCCATTCTCACTTGAGCCTTGTACGTTTCACACCTCTTATGTCTGTGATGACCTCAATGTCACTTGATTAGATTGGTAACTGTTTTAATAAATGGTGCTCTGCACAAGGCTACAAACTGGTTCCAATGCATTCTAGCTTTAGTTTGGCAACCTCGATACAATTGTTACGCTAAAAATACTAGACCTCGCAGCACCATCGCACAAAAATTTAACAGCCTTTCTAATTTTCTCAAGAACTTTCTATGTTGTGATTTTTTATTATTATGACCATTAAAGTGTACAAAAAGTATTCCAGGATTATTTCACACCAACACACTTGGTACGTTCCATCACGAAAGTGAGTATATACTAGTTAATGGCGCTAGATGCGGGTCTGCCATCTTGGCGAAATCAATGAAACATGAGCTCTGTGCTTCCGCGGAAGTTTGGGCAACATATAGGTCAGGGATAGGACACCGAAATCAGTTCCTTAAAAATAAGGGACTGGCTGTGTTGTATCTAAGTGTTTCAGGAAAGGTAATGCACACTTGGAATACGGTTAGGGTACAGGTGTAGCACATTCAGCACCTTAACCCTTTCTTCTGTGTCTTGGAATACCGGCCTTAGTCCTGATTGTCCGAACAATCTGACCATTGAAAGTAGTACTACTATGTAGGTTTTGACTTTTCTGAGGCATCGTAACTGGTTAAAACAATTCAATCACTCAATCAGTTGTTCAGTAACATGTCTGGGAATATTTTGTTATTTATATGATTTCACCTCACATGGTTTTCGCACGAAGGCTGAAGATGACGGGACCCCCAAGATTTCATTGGGCTCCACCACTCGGGTACCGCTCAGTGCTTGTGAATGGGTGTCACGCTGGGGTTTTGGGATCGAACCCATGACCCTTGTGTTTGTGAACACAACCACCAAGCATTTCTTAACAACAGAATAGAAATCTTCCCCCCCCCCCCCCCCCTCTTGGAACATACACAATCCAAAATGGCATGTTTTGATGTATTAGAAATTACTGCTAATATATAATTTAACCCACATACAAGCACTGGAATGTTTTGTAGGTATGTATTTAAAAAAAAATTGGCAAAATACCTGATACATATTTTAATTGATTTTTTTAATCATAAAAAAATTGTAGCCCCTAGTCCTAATTACAGGTCAAACTCAGTTTACAAAAAATAATAATAATTTAAAAACTTATAAACCTTATACATATGCTGTGTTAATGCAAAATAAATATACTTCAGTAAGAGGTAGAGATAAGATTGTATGGTTATATTTTCAGGCCAATTTCATTTTTAAAACAGGAGATTTTGATGTTATTGATTTTATTTTTAATGAAATTTGTTTATTAAAAAATATAGCATATTACAGAACAAATATGACACTTAAATGTTCCATGATACTAATTTCTCCAAAAGTGTCATTTTGACTGATAAATGGTGCACTTTAACAATATAATGATTTGTAATGAGCATGTCTAACTACTCGGAACAAATAAAAAATCTGTTGAGTATTTTTGTGTTTGAAAAATATACTAATGTAAAAAATTAGTTACTAATAATGTTGCAAGGTTAAAAAGAAGTAAACTTTCTCCAATTATTTTTGCATAAATGTAGTACATACTTCATGCTAAATAAATCACTTTCATTGAATTTTAATATTTAAAATATTATGTATTTGTCATTAAAGATAAGTTTTTATTGGAAATGCTGATACATTTCATGATTTTAATTGCATTTTGGTGCTTTGTAGTGAATTAACTTGAATTTTAGTGTTTTATGGTGTATTGACATGTTTTTCGATGTTATTTATGTTATTTCGGTTTTATCCCAATCCACCAATAATCTTGTCATTAATAATAGGTGATGTATCACTGAATTTAGGCTATCAATGATAGCCTTAAAAATGGGCATACACATATTTGCGTATGCTTAATGAAAGACTATATAAAAAAAAGTTGAAATAGGGACCAGTTAGAATTCCTTGTCTTGCCAAGCCCGCACAAGCGTGTCTATTAATTGAGGAAACATTTGTGCATCAAGTAATAAAATAAACTTATGACCATTTATTTATGGACCAGAATGTCTTCACCACAAAAAATTAAAACCTACGTGGTGGCTTTATCATTCTAGTGGGTGGGTGTAAATGTCCCAGTTATGTTTTTTGTTTGTATTGCAGTTACTATTTCCACATTATTTCAGCATGATGTTAGTCATTAAATTTAGATTTTATAGTAAGAGAAGAAAGTTGTTTGTTTTCATTCTTCACTCACTGATGCACTGTACTGAGAGATGTATTAATTTATTGATTTAAGCTGTAGCACTGATAATGTCATAGATCTGCATATTACTTATTGACTTTTGAATGGCTTAGATTCGTATTTTTAAAACTTAATGAGGATTGAAGCCAAGTTTTCTTATCAAATCTTGTAATGGAAATAAATAAATTAATGAAAAATTTTGGGCACGTGTCATTCCAAAAATTTCTTAAAATATGCAGAAAACCTGGGATTCTGCACAAAGATGAACAATTAGCTTTTGGCAAAAGATGAATGTAGACAACGGACAGAGAATCTGCAAAATTAATTAGGTCAGGGAACATAAAGAAAATAAATTAAACAACAGAATGAGTAGCTCCTTATTTATTTTTAGTTATGAAATGCCACTCCTGTGTTAAATTTGAGGATATCTGTATCCATTGTGCAACCAGTCAAAACAATACTCATGCTGAAAGAATTGCATATGACAGCCAATGTTATGTTACTATCTGTAGCAAAATCCAAAACCACATTTCACTTGCTGGGCAGTGCACGTAGGCAGGGTAAGAACTATTATGTGGACAACCTCTAAAACTAAATTGGTCATTAAAAAAAAGATGTGATCATGGGATAGCTGAATTAATGCGAGTTGATATTTTGCATTATGCAAAATACAGTCAAACCCTTATAAGAAAATCCAAGTTAAGAAAATTTCCTGCTTAATCTTAAAATATTTATCACTGGACCTACAAATACATACAATTTTACCCTTTTGAGTAAAATTTCCGTTAATAAGTCCAAATTTCTAAGTACCTCAAGAAACTTCATAACGTATTTACTGCAGCACTATTTTGGTCTGTACAATGAGAGTCCAAGTATGTTAGATAAAGATACACAATTTTGATTTACTAGGTGCTGTTGAAACTTTAATGAAAAAGGTCTGTTTCCTGTGAGAATCAGGTAATGTCTGCAGAATTGTTTGAAATAGTTTTGAGAGTTACGTTCACGTAAAATGCTAAATTTAGTGCGGAAAATTATGTTTTTGCCCTCCAGTCCTGTACAATCATTTTTTTGTGTCCTCGTCTGCAACATACAAAAAAGATCTCCAGTGTCATGTGTCAAAATCTTTTAAATCAAAGTAGTGTGTACTTTTTTATTAATAAGTAAAAATATAAAAATTTGGTCTTTTACGTTAGTGCTGGAGGTTTAAGAGATTTGACGATTTTATTCTGAAAACATTGTAATGTTAATGGTGTACTAAAGAAATATATCAGTGCATTGTTTTAATCGCTTAGGTTTTTGTGGTTATTGGTTGTCAAAATGCCCCAGTTATCATTTGAAACTTAATTTCAGGTGAGGAGCCACATGTGAATTATTTATTTAATGGTACGTAATGTTCACACACCAGAATGTGACGTAATGTAAACCTAAAACAATACTTGATGGTGCTAACTGTTACTCTGTCATTCTCAGTATTAAACACTTTGATCTTTGTACAACTGCTGTGTTTTATGCTTCTTTTTTTATTTTGTCATAAACTTTTTTATCACTTTTATTGTGACAAGGTTTATTGCAGCCTTCATGTGGTGAATAGCAATTTCAGACATCTGAATGTTCTGCTACTTTAATGTCAACTTGTTAATCAGCGAGTTTGTAAATAATTAGGTTTCTTTCTGAGGTGTGTATCTGTAGACTTAGGTTCATTTTTTGTAATTCTTGAAAAAAAATTCCGCTATGTGTATGATTATTTGATGTTGCATGTATACTTATTCCAATTAAGTTAATTATAAATGCACAAAATAATACTCAGCTGACAGATTACAATTTGTATGCAACTAAAAAATATATATATATATATTGTTTCATTTTATTTCAAAGCTGTTGTCAAAAACCCTATTATTAACTAATGCTTTGTAGTTACATAAATTAAAAAAAATATTGTATTATAATTAGGTATGTAACTAAGAGCAACAGATTATGATTATGGTGGCAGTTCTATCGTGTTAAGGAATTTTGTAGTTGGAAAATTGCTGTATATGTCTCAGACTCTTAGCATATTATGCAATGGAAGCTGCACTCAAATTTTACAGTTTTTACTAGATCTACCATTTAGTAATATATCTTGTAATCTGACCATCTCTACAAGATAAAATTTTCAAATGTGCAATAAATTGTTTAGTTAACTTTTATAATTCATTTCTTATATTTTATTTCAAGTTCTTGCAAAAAAAGGTTTTGATCAAGTAAAGGTGATAACTTGTGTAGTTTGTATAGAACCTATCAACAATTACTGAATCTCTTGAAGATTAATGATTGCTGTTACAGCTTTGACAAAACATTTTTAAGAAATCTGTTTTGTTTTAAAAGCGGCAGTGAAGCTTAACATTAGATGATAGTGACCTCAATTGTAATTACCTATTAATTTTTTATCAATCCTTTTAAAATATAAAATACTATCTCTCTGCAAGTCTACAATGTTGTCTATTTTAAGATTCAATCCTCTCTTAATTCTTCTTTTTCTTAAATAGTTTACTTACGATTCATAAGATCATCTATTATTAAAATAACATATTTCACTTTCAAAGTGAATTGCGTCGACATTGGGGTCATCAGCTGTGGATGGTGGGTGAAACAGTGAAATCTCATAATGACAAATGTATTTGTGTGGAAAACGGGAACACCATGACAAAACCCACTGGCTCGGGGCAATATCCGCCATGTTTCCTCCTGCAACACTGCCGTGACCTGAACTCTTGCCTTAGAGGAAGGCAAGTGATCTAACCAGTCAACTATTGTAGCTCCCAGGAATTTTAGCATTGGTGCATTCTCTCTCTCTCTTTCTCTCTCTTTGGATTTATGTTGAGTAGTTTACGAGCCCCGCATTAGTGCCTGGCAGGTTTTTTGAACAGACTGCACTAGTCACACTGAAGATGTGCACAGCACACCCATTATTCTTTGTAACATTGCAACCAACCCGACCTACTTACACCATGTTTCGCATGTGACTCAACTTAAAAAAAAAACTAACTAAATAGTCACAATTTTGCCCATTAACGGTATCTTAGCCAGTCAGTTGTCACCAACAACTAAAAGGTTTAATCACTTCCTAAACACTATTTTCTACGTAGTTTGTAGACAACATTTGTTCAAAGTCAGGGTGATGACATTTCTCCCTCAAATTACTACCCTTGAGAAATTTCCAATAATTTTCCAGGTTTTAAAGAAAATTCCCTGACTTTCCCTGGCCAATTTTCAGAACGTGGACACTATTTGTGCTTTTCGTTCCCTTTTTGCTCGCCCCTCCACATGAGAGCAGGTCCAGTGTTGCGAACCGCCCCATCTTCCCGATGGTGGTTGAGTGGTCACGTCACTCACTCCTAGCGGGATTTAAGCACAGATCCGTCCCCGACTGGTAAAAAGCAACGGAAGTTGCAGTGAGCCACACCCTTCCAAACCCTTCGTCCTGACAATGAATGCTTCGTTCACATCACTTCCTCCCTTATCGTCTCAGGCTGAGCACACACAGAATGAAGCACGACACAACATGACGTTTTGCCTGATAGTAGTTGACTTCCATGTATTTACACAAAGTGGTGCGAACAGAATCAGACGCGGCACGATGCCACAAAACTGTCACGATCAAACTCGAAGCGACAATGTGGAATGGCTGCTCCAACTTTGTCGCAAGCAGACTGTCTGATGGCTGCAGTGTTCTGCGCATGCACAATTATAAAAAAAATTTGTCATAAAAGGCATGCCGTAGTGTGCATAACCTTATTTACTCTATGGTAGCGTGTTAGTAGCTGACTAGTTAAATACTGATTCTTATTTTTACTTAAATTTGAGTAAATATTCACTTGTAAAATATTTTATAAATTATTTTTTTTCTCATTATGGAGCTGGATGCAGACCAATTATTATGTTTATTATAGGAAAGACCTATTTAATATTATTCGTCTTTGAAGGGTATCAGAACAACTTTATTTCAAGAATATAGGAAGAAATAACGTAGAGGTGTGCATCGTGTGGTGTATTGTCTGGTTCTGTGTGGCCCAGCCTTGGTGACCTTGACGTGGACAACATTATTCTTGTATCCACACTTGACAACCTCCACACGCTGGTGTTCTGTGTATGGCATGCTTTACTTTTTTATATGACATCTTTAGATCTGCCCCATTTAGTTCGTAAAACTGCTGGACGACGAGTTCCAGGCAATGACCCTTTCCCCTCATCTTTCTGTTAAGTGGCATCCATCACAGTTTGTTACGTTTCCGACTGGCCCGACAAGGCAATCCGAAAGAAAGTAACAAGTCCGGGGAAAAAGAAGCACTTGAAATAACTGTTGATGTGCAGTTGGATGCTGTACACGAAAGATGTTTTGAAATTTTGAACGTTAGTTCGTCCTTGGCACAGACGACTGGCTCATTGCTCGGTGCCACAATATACTATTTGTAATTAGAAAAACTAAGTAGCACTGTGTCATGCTTAACTCATGATATGTACTGCTGAGAACAAAACATCTCTAGGGGTGACAGCCATTTTCCATGAGAAATTTCAAAATGTTTTGCTGAAAGGCGGTTACATGGGGGCTGGGCTTGGATCACAGATGTTAAACTGTCTCTTAACACATATTGCATAGGATTTTGTGAGCCATCGACTGCACGCAACCACTCCTGGCTGAATAACGAATGGTGAGGCTAAGCAACTGCCTATAGCCACGCAGGGAAAAGGCAGCCACGTGACCTCACCGACCAATCACAACACACCTCTTATGCACAAGGATGTATCAGTGCACAAATTACATTACCCTCACATCGAGACATTTGTGTAAAAAAAAACATACAATTTCAAAGTTCACTTCTCATTGGAGCTAACACCTGCCAATTTTTCATCATAATAAATACATTTGGAAAGCACCGGAATGCCTTGGCAACTGATAAACTGTCTAGAAAATCAGCACTGCTGTGTTGTACACCTGTCTCTTGTCCTTTCTTTTTCCAAAACAATACCCAGTGATTTAGAAAAATTACCGACACACTATGAAATACACATGTAAAGAAATTTGTTAAAAATGTAATTTAAAAGGCTTTTCTAAATAAAAATAATTAAAAATCAGAAACTATTATAAAAATATTTAAGACAATAAAATACAAATGCAGACCTAGGTCACGATGACTTTGACTCTACATAATCAGCTGATATACTACCTCACTGAAAAACGTTGACATAAAAATAACCTGGAAAATTTTGGTGGAATGTGTGGCCCAAGTAGTCCAGTCTCACATTATTATATCAGAGTGAGCACAATGAAACCAGTCTTTTTTTTTATAGCTTATCTATGCTGACATCATTTCCTCATATATTACACATATAATTGTTACATAGCATGTGAACACGGGCAACCAAGTGTACTGCAAATCTTATTCGAAGAAGGAAATATATCTTTCACTTTTCATTGGTGAACAGTTCACCTTGAATTATATACCAGAAACTACCATAATTGTTCCCTAAAAATAAAATAAAAACCAAATCATCACAAATTAACGAGAAAATTACCAAATCACATTCCTCACAGTCATACCGTCTCAGTTCATAAGTTTTGAGTTTTAAATTTTTAATCATTTCAGTAGAGCGCTCTCTAGCATCTTGAGGGTCCATCTCATTTGCCGAATAGATTATTTCATTTTATCATCATTACTTCTAACTAAGGGGTTTTTCTGGAAATTTGTTTTGATAACTCTCTTGCATTCAATAGTATGCTTTTAATTTTTCTCGCCAAATGTAAACTAAATGTTGGACGCTGTATAGAAAATATGTTTTTGAAATTTTAGGTTAGTTCCTCCTTGGCACAGATGATTGGCTCATTGCTCTGCACCAGATACCGGTATGCTATTTGTAGCTAGAAAAACTATCACAATTTAACTCGCGGTTCTGCCGAGAACGAAACCTTTATTGTGGCGACAGTCATAAGCCCTTAATGCCGACTGCTGTGATTGAGAAATTTCAAACATTTTTGCCGAAAAGTTACATGGGGGAGGGGCTCGGACCACAGATGTTAAATCATTTCTTAACACGTATTATAAAAGGATATTTAAAGCCATTGACTGCACACAGCTCCTGGCTGAATGATGAATGGTGAGGCTAAGCAACTGCCTATAGCCACGCAGGGACGAGGCAGCCATGTGACCTCACTGACCAATCATGAGACACCTCTTATGTACAAGGATATATCAGTACACAAATTACATTACCCTCACATCAAGGCATTTCTGTAAAAAAAAAAAAAAACATACAATTTTAAAGTTTAAAAGTACATAAATGATTTCATTTTGTCATTACTTCTAACTAGGGAATTTTCCAGTAAATTTGTGTTAATAGCTCTCTTGCATTCAATAGTTTGCTCATAAATTTACTTGCCAGATGTAATCTATATGTTATTTTTGAGCTGTAAAATATCACCCAAGTGATCATCGTAATGAATGCTTGGGAGACTTTTCCCAATTTCAGGACATTATAATAAAATTTTCCTTCAACTTTTTTGAGACAGTGTAATTTAGTTCCAATGCAAATTAAAATATGTATGTTAAGCACAATTAAAGTTAGTAAAAATTTATGTGAAACATCTACTATTTGAAGGAAAGAACCAATTTCAAAGTTAGATAGATTTTTTTCAGATATAATTTACACAATATTGAAGTATTTAAACTAGATAAAAAATTTTATTAAAATAAGTAAGGCATAAAAAAAATTAAAATTAGCTAAAGGTTGGTTGAAATTAAAGTTTCATGACTTCCACCACAATTGCTATAATTTCCGAACTCTTTCGTTGACCAGTCCTGTTGCCTTACTTTTCACGATTTTTGTGATTTCATGGTCTGTGAACACCATGATGTATACAATACTTGAATTTGCTCAGCAGCTTGTGTTTTATAGCTAGAGCTAAGATTTTATGGTGCTGTAAAAAAACAAATTTCGTCATAAAAATTTGTTTTTGTCTTTATCGTCATTAAAAATTAAAACACATGTAATGCCAACGTATTTTCAGATTTAACACTTACTTTTTGTTACTGTCTTTTTTTTTTTCAAAACTATTAATATGTATCAAATAATATGCGATGAAAAGCCCACATTCATTATACTTATATATTTTCTTATGTTTCTCTGCAGGCATTCAGCCATGACTGTATGGTATCAACTGTAACCTGCTTTTATTTTCTGTACTTTGAAACAAAAAAACTTTTATATGCATATAAAAAAATTAACTAAATATTTTTTTACTTAATAAATGATAAATTAGGTTTTTAAATAAAAGGCTAAACTAAATCTTAATAAAAAAGGAATTCTATATTTTAATAGACACAATGAGGTCATT
Source organism: Bacillus rossius redtenbacheri (assembly GCF_032445375.1). NCBI lineage: Eukaryota > Metazoa > Arthropoda > Insecta > Phasmatodea > Bacillidae > Bacillus > Bacillus rossius. The sequence continues at coordinate 27,604,468 of NC_086340.1, read as the reverse complement.
CAAGTGATTTTCACTGCATTTTGTGTTTTGCCTTGCATTTCGGTGTTATGCATTACATTGACTTCCCTTTCAGTGTTTGGCGGTGTATTTACCTCAATTTCACTGTTATTTCGGTTTATCGCTATTCATTAAATAATATTGCCTCTATTTATATCTTTTCCCTGCTTTCTTGACTGCTCTCACTGCTTTCTGTAAGGCACAGTGATAGACATATTAGTTTTAAAAAATAATTTAATTTTATCTGTACGAGAGTTAATAATGAAAGAATGAGTGCAGCCATTTACTTTCTTATAAGCAACTATCAAATATTATACTACACACTTTGTATATATGCATGTAACCATGTACAAGATGTAACCCATACATCAAATTTTAAGCCCAACAGTTAAATCTGTTTCAGAATACCTTTTTTAGAGACTCTTCAGCCTAAAAGGATAATAGAAAAGTATACCTTAAATAAGGATGTTGGCCAATTTTAGTTGACTTTCCAAATAGTTTGAAGGATCCTTACAAAATCTCAGAGGGAGTCTTTTGTGAAATGATGAATCCTCACATTTTTGTGGCCTTTGAGAGATTTTTAGTGCTGCTATCTTTAGCAGAATTGTGAATTGATCAACTTGTAAAAAAATAATTTGCAAAGAATAAGCTAAACCAAAAAAAAAAAAAATTGTCAAAAATGTACTTATTTTTTGATACACCAGATTGTGATAGTGCAGAAAATAACTCAAATCTCCTTTCACGATTAGTTTCTCACTATCTGCAGCCTTTTTGTTAGAATGGATCCTTTGGTTAAGACTGTCAAACGACACAACCTTGCTATTCGGAAACAGCATAAATGTTACTACTTACACCTATCCCTCACTTAGCACGACTAATTTGTTCCTAAAAATGATTGTGTTATTCAAAATTGCGTATCTGAAGCATTAGTTTTCTAAAATAGCAAAGGTAATTTATTTAATGTGTTCCAAAATTGTGTAGGAAAATATACTTTACGTAATATAAATGCGTTGAATACTCAACTATAAATATGTCACACCATTTATCTTTATATGCCTCTCATCGCACTTTGTATGTCAAATATGACACAGTGTAACATCAGATATGTGTGGTTATGTACTTTATCGTCAGTCGGCTGGCTGACTTGCCCACCCGGGCATGACCTTCAACTCACGTCGCATACCTTTCCAAACAATCCTTTACTGACAGTGAAACCGATATTACTGTCCGGATAAAAACATTTTAATTTTTCAAAAATTAAAGTGCTTTTTCGCGTATCACCACCTGGTTCACACCAATCCTGTCAGGCCAATGATTATTTTTTTCATTGCAATATTCATTTAAAAACATTTTCCACGTGAATCATCTGTTCATTTCTGTTCCGGTATCTAATGTCAAATGTATTCCCGCTAGTACAACCAACAGCGTCAGACCTATATAAACTTTTGGTAAGAGTTCTTATTTCATACGATTGTGCGCACAGTTGACTTGCTTAAAACTAAAGTGCGACCAACATAAGCGTAGCCTTCATGACAATCTGCGCGCAGTTATACATCTAGTTGTGTCTCAAATACTTGAACACGATGCATTATGATTATGAGTGATCAAGCACTTACAGGTACCGGCAGCTGAATGGGTAGACATTGCTTTTGTTTAAGTGAATTCCCTGCCACTGGCTAGACTGAATTCACGGCCCGGTTTGTGGCCAGGAGACAACGGTACAGCACGGCGGCATACGCGTGGACGTAAAAACATTTGGTCCTTTACACTCCATAGCCGCAATTTAACTTGCCATATCTGATGTTTGTACAACAGCCTATATCATAGTCAGACCTGCGCGCACATCTCTTCCCCCCTTGTTTGGCTAACTGTATCCCACGGCACATCTGTTCTTTACAGAAGTTGAAACAGACTTCGTGGCGGCGTGCTCGACTTTTTTTTTTTTGCCTGCCAAAATTTCGTGCTAACTGAAATTTACAGACGTGCTATGCAAGACTGGGGCAGTAAAATTCACATTGCGCTAAATGAATAAGCGCAATCTGAAGACGTGCTAAGTGAGGGATAGGTGTACTGTAATAGTTCCGTATCACATATCCAAGCTTATCCCTTGATCCAGATGGCAGGTACTGTACATATTGATCCTGTGGTACATGATGCTTCCTGTTTTAATTTAGAATGTTGAAAGATCCTGGCCAAACAAACACTCGAATATCACAATGTAGAAACAATTTATGTCAGCTTTTGTGGAAAATTTTTCTTTCATATTCAACTTACGTGTTACACCAAAAGTTTTTGTTATGTCCAGGATCTTTCAAAATACAAAATTTAAACAGCAAGCAACATGTACCACAGAATCAGTGAGTACAGGATAATGATATCAGGATGGAGGGATAGACTTTATAAACCCTACTTAAAATTTTGTAAGTAAATAAAAGCTTATGCAAAATAATATTTAATATCAGTATGAAACAAATAGTTAACAAGTGTAGATTGCAAAAGTACACATTTTACAATGAAACTATAACTTGCAGATTTTTGCTTAAAAGCAAGATTAAAGATTGTCTCTGAGGCACTGCCAGAAATGTTCGTCATTCTCCAATGTTTTCACTCAATGGATGTTGCTCACCATCAGGCAGACCTGCAAAAATTATGTTTTTTACAAGTCTGCTCCGCACATAGACAAAACGGGACCCAAGAAAACTATGCAAAGTGGCACGAATAGCAGATCTTACACTACAAGCATAAGAAAAGATCATAGAAGGGTTGCAATCTTTATGGTTATCATTATGGGTAGCTTTATGCTCCATTTAGTTCAACTGTACAGCATGCATACATTTGACCTATAGAAAGTTGAAAGAACATAAAGTTTGCATAGTGACCAACAAAATGTATATGTAGATGATTAAACATATTTGCTCTTTTGGCGAACAAAAATCTCTGCACAAGTTCAATATTTCAGCGTGACTCGCAAATTTAAATGTAGCACTCATATTGACTGTGGAGGTTTCCGCTCTGTATGCTTGGCGTGCTTTGCATACGTGTTCAGGCTAGTGATGTGTCGTTCAGGAATGATTCTTACAAAATGAACTAATCTTTGAGCGCACAAAATCATCTGATCTCCTCACTATGTAAAGAATCAGTTTTTAGAAAGCTGATTACTCCAAAACTGAATACGAGTTGGAAGAAAGAAGAACAGAGAAGAGAACCGGTAAATTTGTTTCATTGGTCAGAATAATCTAGACTTACAGCGTGTGCGTGTTCACAAGAGCAAATGATAGCTGATCAAAGAAAAAGGGTTAGAGGCAGAGATAAGCGAACCAACAAGTAAGTGTTACGCTGGAATCACAATAGCATGACAGGTACAATGCGTTGGACGCGAAAATCTTTCTAACCAATCATATTCAACACACTTGTGAAGTCACGCTGCATAAATGGTGGACGCAACAGACTTCCTGATAAGAAATGTTTTCAATTTCCATCGTGTCGAGGGGCGTGATGTTACTGTAAAGAGTGCAACAACTTTGTTTTTGAAAAATAGGCTGGTGGATGGGTAATACAATTATTAATGTATGGTCTTGATTTTGTTTAATGTACTTTTAATGTAGCTATACTAACCTAATTAATAGTTCACAATGTTTTAATGTATTTTTATTGTAGCTAATGTAACCATTCTCACGATTTGTCAAGTTTACCAAAAAACACACAAAAAAAAAGGAGAAAATGGTGAAGGCCGCATCAATGCAGTTATTTAGATGTAAGCTTTAAACTGTAGTTTCTCACAAACAAGCAGAAATTTCGAATTGTTTTCAGGTTAAATAAAGGAATGTTGGTGTTTGAAAAAAGTATTTTTGAATTTTTATTTTTTATTTATGGAAAAGCCACGACATAAGAATATTACCCAAAAACTTGATATAATAATAATTAACTACAGTGCGTATAACACAAAAAAAAAATAGTATTTCATAAGACTTGACCTAATTCTGATGTTGAGTCTTGGTTGTCAGGATCTTTTGAAGTACTCAATTAAAACAGCAATCATATACTACAGGATCAATATATACAGGATCATGGGATTAAGTTGGATGTGTGATATAACAAACACACTTAACTCAACACAGCCAAAGTGAACAATAGTGAGTAAACAAAAAAAAACAGTAAGATATTTTTTTAGTTAAAAAAAATGTTTTGAATACCAGCACTAGAAGCTTGCTTTTCCATTTCTTCCATTTGCCTATGACGCCTCATATTTGACAGAATGCCATCCAAACTAGTAGTTTTTTTCTTCGCGCTGCCCTTTGGACCGCCCTCAACCCTTCGAGGGGTGAACGATGGCGCAGACATCTCATCCTTGAAGTCAAAATCGGATTTTTCTTCAGGTTTGAGTTCTAAATCTTCTTCCTCTTCCTGCAAAAATTCATTTTGGGCAGGCGACGGTGGGCGCCGTCCCGGACACTGCCACTCCAATTCCAGCACTCCTTCCGCTTCCAGAGTATCATACAGCTCAATTATTTCCTCTGGTGACGGCTCGTAAGAATCATCATCTGAGGCTTCAATACGCCAGTTGGTTTCTTCAGCAGCAAAAGGTTCTTCTTTCACCTTGTGGTCGTCAACTTCCTGCATTTATTTATAACGTTTTAATATTTACGCGCAAATTCAGTTACAAATATTGAAGTGATTTGTTTATGTTTATTTTTTTATATAACCAGTGGAGGTAACCGTATAGAATACAATTTCTACTAAAATTCAGAATTTTCCTTTTAACCAAAAATCAAATTTAGTTTTTCCATCCTCAATGGGACTGTATGACTTTACTTTGCCATCTTAAAGTGGTATGATTCACATATTTTAATTTTGACGTAACATTAACACGCATACGATATATCACGTTTCAATTCAAATATTAATGGCATTTTGTGTTTAGTAAACAATTTGTAACCTTCACAACTAACATAAAAGACAAATCAATATTTTTCGCAGCATTTTCCCATTATTTTGTCAACAGGATCAAATAAGACATTTCACAGGTTGAGATGAAATTCATCTCTGGTCGTGATGTTGTCACATGGCTGTAAGGGAGTAAGGTTAACTGGGCAATTTCCACCAGCTGTTGCAGCTACCAGGATGCTGTGCCAATTGGTCTGCTAATTATTAAATAATACATTACGAACTTTGCTACGATTGGTTTATTAAACACATTACACTAACACGGCGCCTCCATGGACATGGTTTGGTTATGCCTGAACCAAGGTTTCATATGTCATATGTCTGGCGTTACATTACATCATAATAATTAAACTGTCCGTTACTCTGTGAGAGCACCCTGGCTTTAATCAAAAACCTAATAGTGCTAAGGCACATGGTGATCTGCCATGATTAGAAAGACATGGTTCACACACAATGAAAAGAGTATAATGTCTCTTACACATTACTTGACAAAACATAAACCCTACAGTTGTAGATATGCTTATATCTGTGAATTTGTTTCCTTAAACTAAGGGGTCCTTAACAGCCATAACAGTTAAGGGAGCTCCACCACCTACGCACCACTGCCTCTGGTCACATAACAGACACTGACCACCTTAAATCATCCATGGAGGTTGCCAGGCATCAACTAATGTCATCTACAGCCACGGGGTTGCCGTGATGGCGTCACATTTAGTGCTTTCGCAACTTTGCAACTTCTTGCCGCAAGAAGTATCTTATTTGTCTGTTGGTGCTTGGCATGCACTTAGACGGTATGCACCTCACCTTAGTGTAAATAAACTCACATTTTCACCCAGTACTTTTCTATGCCCAGTCACAGAATAAACAGTAACAGAAGCGACAAAGAGGGTTTACCCGCGTACTCGCTCATCGTTTGTTTACTTTTCGGTCGCCATCTTTTCGGGGCGCGTTTAGCCAATGCTGGGATAGCAGTTTAGTCGGATTTGAATTAAGTACTGTATTAGTTAGTGATTGCGAGTGAATTCTGGCATTGTAAATTATTTAATTATGTAGGCTTCACATTTGCGTACATTGATTAACATTATGCAAGTTTTTTTTTTTTGTATTGACGTCTAACAGGGGCGTAGCTAGGGGGGGGTTTTAGGGGTTCAAACCCCCCCCTTAGCACCAAATCATTAATTAATTTCTTATTCATCACTCAAACAAATTTCATATTAAAATTAATAAAATTTTTACCATTACAATATTTAAATTTAAGTACCGAAAACTGCTAAAATAGCAATATTTTACACCTTAAAATCCAAATTTTCCCGGGGGAGGACCCCCGGACCCCCCGCTGTAATACGGGGGGGGGGGGGGGCAGCATGCTTCTTAACACCCCCCATACACAAATCCTGGCTACGCCACTGACGTCTAATATCTTTGTACAAACATGTACACACATGACGTCGTACCTCCTCTTTATTAAATAAAAAACCCTTTCCTCTCTCCCAGCCAATCTGGGAGAATAAATATTACCTCAGTCAAAAGTGGTATCATTGGCTTGAATTCCTCATCTTCCTTTCCTCAGCTAGTGACTCTTCGTGAGACCGCGGGCTTTCCTTCTCTCTCTCCTTCTCTCTCTCATTCTCTCGCACCTATCTGATAGCGACTCCTTGTGAGACCGCGGGCAATCCTCTGCTAGCGACTCTTAGTGAGACCGCGGGCTTCCTTCTCTCTCTCTCTCATTCTACCTCTCTCTGCCCACCCATCTGCTAGCGACTCTTCGTGAGACCGCGGGCAATCCTCTGCTAGCGACTCTTAGTGAGACCGCGGGCATCCCTCTCTCCAACTTCCATCCTTTCCGCTAGCGACTCTTCGTGAGACCGCGGGCATCCTCTCTTCTACACCCAATCTTCCTGCTAGCTACTCCTTGTCAGCACGTCCTCGGTCAGCTGCACTGGGCCGGACGGTCCACTCCCGCCTCAGAGTGTGAGGCTGCTCTACCCAAGAGCTGGCGCCGGGCAAACAACACAACAACTGAATTACCGAGCGACGTCCACCCCGTCTCCACATCTTCACCAGAGACGAGGCCGCGACACACAGAAGATCTGACAAGATGGACAAAATAAACTAAACAAAATGACAATGATATGTTGTCCTCCCATTAAGTTAGTGTCAATAAGAAAATGGTTAAGTAAACTTAAATGTTAAATTAATTTGTGTTATGAGATTCTACTTATTTAACAAGCCAAAAAAAGTAGGTAGCTATTTAAGCCTACATTAGAAATACCTAGATATGACGTGCATTTACAAAGTTTATTATAAGTATTTAAATACATATTTTATACGTGTTAACTGCATAACGTAGGGGCCAATTAAAAGCAACGACTTAAGCTGGGTTCACAATTGAAAAAATAACAGTAACAGTAACAGTAGGTCGTGTGCATAGGATATGAACGCCATGTTTCCTAACCTAACGATTCACAATAGCAGAAAGTTGGTCGTGTGCATGGAAGCGAGGTCGTGCGCATAGCAGTGAAATGAATATATTTTATTTCGGTCGCGTACGCATGGCACAACAGCCAATGAGAGAAGAGCAGGGTGTTTTTTTTTTTTTGGTGGGACTAGAAATATGTTTATATTTATTAACCATATTGTGGTAAGAAAATGTCGAGATAATAAAAGTATTATCGTTATTTTGAAAGTTAATGTTTATTTACTAACACTGCAAACAGATGTCGCATCGTACGCGAAATTTCATTGGCTGAAATTAACAGTAAGAATTCAATTGTGAAACGATTTCGCAGTTCGCAGAAGTCGTGTGCACAGGTCGTGTGCATGGCTTGCTATGCACTCGCTTAATTTTTTTAATTGTGAACCCAGCCTTAAAGAAAATCACTCTCAACAATATTACATTAGGCCTACAGGAAAATAAATCACACGTATGTTAAGTGTGGCATTTGTAATATAAATGGCATATTAAATTATAGACAAAAATTACTCTAAATTTTGATTACTGTAGTCTTAGGTGCATTGTGGCAAAAAATAAATAAATGCATCGAGACACGTTGCATGGCAGTAAGCACAGAGTTACACAAATATCACGCATTATTTCCAGCAAACGAGATGGACAAGAAGACGCCTACTGGCTTTCAATCATTATTTAACTATGCATTCTTTCTGAAATAAATTTGTTCGGCATTTACTGCACAATTCCCTGAATCACGGAACACAAGGCTAGAATGCGCACGAACTAGCTTATTTATTCCAATACAAAAGAATAATGTTGATTGGAATCACGCATGAATACTCTAAATACTATGAATTCAAACATATTTGTGAAATTACGACGAATTATTTTATTTACTACCACACAAACTGTTCATTAAATCATGCGCCCATTACTTTCAATGGGAAAACATTGTTTATTTACATTCGTGTACGCCCCGTGAGCATCAGATTGCTGGTACGCACTAACCAAGGATAAAACCACATTTTGTCGCTTCTGTTACCAGTTGTTTATTCTGTGGCCCAGTATACAATTCAACTCCAACTCTATGGCATGGTCTTTGTGTTTTGAAAATAAAATATTTTAAAAGTCCCTTGAGGGTAGTAAGGAAAATGTCATCCTAAATAATTAATAGCTTATAAATAAGTCATCGTCTGAAAATAACGATGATGTAATTTCAGTTGATTGTACAATGAATGTTTTGTCTCTATTCTTCTTATAAAACGCAAACTTTGTAGGTAAGTACACACTTCTTTGTTTGGTGTTTGTATAATTTTAAGGTTATTAATTTTTAATAATGGGATTATTTAAAAATTTAACTGTTTAGTCTTTCACCAAATTTTTTTTTAATGTATACTTTTAATTACACTCGTGATAGATGTGATCAGGTAAAAATTATAAATATTGCTAACAATCACTGGTTTTTATCGCTATACGTAATTAAATACTAGGCTGAAGTTGGCTTTATTTTAGCTTTATTTTCCTTCCCCTCATTTCCCCCACCCGGAGATGTGGGCGGAGCCAAGCGGTACAGTACTGAATATACAAAATACAACACGTTCTTATGTACAGTACTGCACATAAAATGTGCAACATGGACTTTTAAAAAAATTGTGCAATGGTACAGCACTACACATACTAAATGCAACACTTTTAGTACTGTATTACACATAAATGTGCAACACGGAAATAAAAGAAATTGCGAAACGGTACAGTACTAAAAATACAAAATGCAACAAATTTTTGTACAGCACAAATCATAAAATGTGCAACAAGTGCTTGAATACTCATACGAAATACAACAAAGAGTACAACACTACACATACAAAATGCAACACGAAAGGAAATGCGAAATGATATGTCATTCTTTTGTGCGTATTGTGTGCTTCACCAAGATAATTCAAAATACTTGGGTACCCACCGTACAGCTCTCTCAAAATCGTGTAAACCAAAATGATAACACAACTTTGAGCCGGGAAACATTGTTTAATTTTTTTCCCATTATAAATCAAGGTGGCAACAATAGATCTGTTAGGCTCTTCTGTTGTGCGCATGGTCTGCTACATAAAAATAGTTATAATTTTGTGGCTGTCAGCGTACAGCACTTACCAAAGGCAGTTGATTCAAAAATATAACACCATTATGCAAAAATACAAAATTCAAATATTTTTTTTACTTAAACTAAATGCTGTACAGATAGAGCTGATATGTCATTCTGTTGTGCGTATTGTGTGCTTTACCAAGAAATTACAAAATGCGATGTACATGCCGTACAGCTCTCTCAAAATCGTCTAAACCAAAATGATAACACAACTCTGAGCCGGGAAACGTTTCATTTCTTTCCCGTCATATATCAAGGTGGCAACAATAGATCTGTTAGGCTCTTCTGTTGTGCGCATGGTCTGCTACATAAAAATAGTTATAATTTTTTAGCTGTCAGCGTACAGCACTTACCAAAGGCAGATGATTCAAAAATATAACACCATTATGCAAAACTACAAAATTCAAATATTTTTTTTTACTTAAACTAAACGCTGTACAGATAGAGCTGATATGTCATTCTGTTGTGCGTATTGTGTGCTTTACCAAGAAATTACAAAATGCGTTGTACATGCCGTACAGCACTCTCAAAATCGTCTAAACCAAAATGATAACACAACTTAGAGCCAGGAAACATTGTTTAATTTTATTCCCGTGATAAATCAAGGTGGCAACAATAGATCTGTTAAGCTCTTCTGTTGTGCGCATGGTCTGCTACATAAAAATGGTTATAATTTTGTGGCTGTCAGCGTACAGCACTTACCAAAGGCAGATGATTCAAAAATATAACACCATTATGCAAAACTACAAAATTCAAATATTTTTTTTAACTTAAACTAAACGCTGTACAGATAGAGCTGATATGTCATTCTGTTGTGCGTATTGTGTGCTTTACCAAGAAATTACAAATTGCGTTGTACATGCCGTACAGCTCTCTCATAATCGTCTAAACCAAAATGATAACACAACTTTGAGCCGGGAAACATTGTTTCATTTTTTTCCCGTCATAAATCAAGGTGGCAACAATAGATCTGTTAGGCTCTTCTGTTGTGCGCATGGTCTGCTACATAAAAATAGTTATAATTTTGTGGCTGTCAGCGTACAGCACTAACCAAATGCAGTTGATTCAAAAATATAACACCATTATGCAAAACAACAAAATTCTAATATTTTTTTTTACTTAAACTAAACGCTGTACAGATACATCTGATATGTCTTTCTATTGTGCGTATTGTGTGTCTTACCAAGAAATTACAAAATGTGTTGTACATGCCGTACAGCTCTCTCAAAATCGTCTAAACCAAAATGATAACACAAGTTTGAGCCGGGAAACATTGTTTCATATTTTTCCCATTATAAATCAAGGTGGCAACAATAGAGGCTCTTCTGTTTTGCGCATGGTATGCTAAATCAAAAAAATTATAAATATGTTGTTTGCAACGAAAAGCACTTACCAAAGGCAGTTGATTCAAAAATATAACACCATTATGCAAAACTACAAAATTCAAATATTTTTTTTTACTTAAACTAAACGCTGTACAGATAGAGCTGATATTTCTTTCTGTTGTGCGTATTGTGTGCTTTACCAAGAAATTACAAATTGCGTTGTACATGCCGTACAGCTCTCTCAAAATCGTCTAAACCAAAATGATAACACAACTTTGAGTCGGGAAACATTGTTTCATTTTTTTCCCGTCATAAATCAAGGTGGCAACAATAGATCTGTTAGGCTCTTCTGATGTGCGCATGGTCTGCTACATAAAAATAGTTATAATTTTGTGGCTGTCAGCGTACAGCACTTACCAAAGGCAGTTGATTCAAAAATATAACACCATTATGAAAACTACAAAATTCAAATATTTTTTTTTACTTAAACTTGATAACTTTTCGTAATTAATCAAAATTTTATTTTATACTTACACACATACATGTTCTTGTTATTTCCATAGACAAAACGATAACAGTTTCTTTCTATCAACACAAAATAAAAACCGTCAATTTATATAAACAAACATAAACGGAAAATGGATACAATGGATGGCGCTAAATTTGAATTCATTTTAACACGCCCCTCTCAAATTTTTGCGTCTCTACAGACTTTTAATCCCATTGCTTCTGCATGACGATGATGCGCAGGTCCTGGAAGCGGCTTTGTGAGAGCATCAGCAGGCATTATTTCTGTTGGTATATATCTTAAACTTAGTTCATCATTTTTCAACAATTGACGCACAAAATGGTATCTTGTAGCAATAAGTTTAGTGCGTGAGTGACAAGTAGCATTTTCTGCAATGTATTTCGCACCTCTGTTGTCTGTTCCGAGATCTATTTTTGATAAATCAATCAAGTTCAATTCCAACATTAAATTTCATAAATACAAAGCTTCGCGAGCTGTTTCTGACAAGGCTACATATTCAGCTTCAGTGGACGAAATCGCAACTGATTTCTGTTTCTTCGCTCAAGTGTTCCATCGGGCTTTAATTTATTTTTAAGAACAATTTTACTTGTGATAACTGCTCTATGTTTAGGACGTTCAACTATTTCCCAAGTATTATATTTTATCAAACCTCGAATTTCTTCAGAGATAGCTTTCATCCATTCAGCTGCTTCGTTTCCAGTCATAGCTTCTTTCAGTGTTATGTTAACCAAGTTTGCTTTGTCGAGTATGTCAATTTCATTTTCTACACCATCAACAAATATTTCATCATCACTCAGAACTCCTTGCGTTCCAGTATGGTTATAATTTTCATATTCTTCTTGATCTTCATTTACTTTTGCTGTTGGTCCAGTGTTATAAATTTTACGCGGTCTTCCTCGTTTTCCTAATCTCTCCAATCGTGGTCTTCCGGGCATTTTATGCAAAATTGGCTGAAAAATTTCATCTTGTGCCTGTTCTTTTTTATTTATTTGCTCATTTCCTATTTCTTCATTTTCTTCCTGAATTTTATTTTGCATATGTACACATTCAAAATCATCTTTATTACTCTCAATGGTTTTACTTCCCTTTTCTTCATTCAAAAATTGGTTTTCCAGTATTCGTACATCTCTTGCTACAACAACTTTCCTTTCGACTGGAATCCATACTCGGTAGCCTTTCGATTCTTCAGAATAACCTACCAGCACACCTTCTTGTGATCGTGAATCAAATTTTGATTTTCCTAATCCTTTTTCCAAAACAAATGTTTTTGCGCCAAACACTTTCAAGTTACTCAAGTCCGGCACTTCTTTGTTCCAAGCTTCAAATGGAGAATGACTGTCTAGACTAGATGTTGGGCACCTGTTTCTCAAATAATTTGAAGTAGATACTGCTTCAGCCCAAAATCCATGACCTAATCCAGAACTTATCATAAGACATTGTGCCATTTCAACTAATGTTCTATTTTTTCGTTCTGCCATTCCATTTTGTTGTGGTGTATAAGGAACTGTCAGACGTCGACGAATACCACTTTTCTTTAAGAAATCATCAAATTCCTTATTGCAATATTCTTTACCGTTGTCTGACATCAAACATTTTATTTTACGACCAGTTTGTGTTTCAACACAAACTTTGTATTCCTTAAAAACTCGAAAAACATCACTTTTATTTCTAATGAATCGAACTTCACACCAACGAGTGCTATTGTCAATGAATGTCACGAAATACCTAGCGTGTCCTAATGACTCTGTTCTTGATGGTCCCCAGACGTCGGTATGTATTAATTCCAATATGTTTGTACATTTTTCAGATTTCTTGGGAAATGGCAAGGCGGTCATTTTTCTTCGTAAACATACCTCACATGTTCACAACTGCTTTTCTCCATTTAGCTTTATTCCAACAGCTAATCTTTTTCGCGGAATCTTTAACAAGTCTTCTTCATTCAAATGACCAAGACGATGATGCCATAACTTCAAACTAGCAGAATTATCATTTGCAACATTTGTTTGTTCTCTACTACCGCAAACATAGTATAGATTTCCAACTCTTTGTGCTAACAGTTTTATCTTACCATCTTTCCCGAAAACTGTTGCACCAGTTTTGTGAAAAGTGACTGTATTTTTGTGATCAGTGATTCTCGCAACAGATAACAAATTTGTTCTCAATTCTTTTACTAACAGTGTATCATTTAGTTTTACCGACCTGTTTACTTTCCCATCCGTAGTAGTAACTTGCGCAGTTCCTTTTGCAACAATTTCAGTCTCCGCACTGCTAGCTAACAAAACTTTTCCATTTGTTGATGACATATTTAGAAACGCTGCTTCATTACAACACATGTGAGACGTGCAACCACTATCCAGACACCATCGATCATCGCTTGATGTAATCTTCGTATGTAAAGATTCCTCGGTAATTTTCTCTTTGATTTTGAACACATCTTCAACTTGAGATTCAACTTTTGACGAAAATTCTTGACCATCATCACTTAGTTTTCTGGGACAATCAATTGCCTTATGTCCTATTTTATTACATTTAAAACAGTTGTATTTGAAAGGCCTATTAAAATCACTATTGTATCTGCGTGGACTTCCTCGATATTACTTGAAACTTTTCTGATTTTTCCTTACCCACATAACCTCAGAATCGTCTGTATCTCGTTGATTTTTAGCTTCATACCTTTCGATAATTTTTTCTCGAAGAACATCCGGTTTTGGCAATTCGTTTTGAGACTCCATTGCACATCTCAACATTTCAAAACTTGGTGGTAGTGCGTTTAGAAGTAACGTTGATTGTAAATCATTGTGCATCTGAACGCCCATAGCTGACAGTTTTGCAATTATATCGAAAAACTCCATCAGTTGTGTGTGGAAATCATCATTTTCCCTTATTTTGTACGAAGTTACGCGTTTTAATAAACTTGCCCTTTTTACTGGTTCTGTGAAAGCATATTCTGACTTTAACTTATCCCAAACTTGTTTTGAAGTTTTTAAACCTTTTACCATACGTAATAAACTGGGATCTATTGCAATTATTAGATCTGATTTTGCTTTAGCATCATCATCCTCCCACTTTTCAAGGTCTTGTAGTGAAGCGTCCTTACCTTCAACTGGTTCTGGTCTTAGCTTTCTTCCATTTACGTATACCCATGTTCCATTTTTAACCATCACAGCTTCAATTTGAATTGCCCAAGTATCGTAGTTCTCCTTTGTGAGAGGTTTAATCGAACTCGACGAAAACATCTTAAAAAACGTATTAAGTCTGATCAAATTTTCACGAAGCACAACTTTTACATTCAGTGGATCAACAATTTATATTTTAAGCACTCTGGGCCCATAACCTGATAACTTTTCGTAATTAATCACAATTTTATTTTATACTTACACACATACATGTTCTTGTTATTTCCATAGACAAAACGATAACAGTTTCTTTCTATCAACACAAAATAAAAACCGTCAATTTATATAAACAAACATAAACGGAAAATCAATACAATGGATGGCGCTAAATTTGAATTCATTTTAACAATTTGTGACGGGAAAAAAATGAAACATTGTTTCCTGGCTCTAAGTTGTGTTATCATTTTGGTTTAGACGATTTTGAGAGAGCTGTACGGCATGCACAACACATTTTGTAATTTCTTGGTCAAGCACACAATACGCACAACAGAATGACATATCAGCTCTATCTGTACAGCGTTTAGTTTAAGTAAAAAAAAAATTTGAAATTTGTATTACTGCATTATGGTGTTATATTTTTGAATCGGATGACTTTGGGAAATGCTGTTAGCTGCAAAAAACATATTTATAATTTTTTTGATGTAGCATACCATGCGCACAACAGAAGAGCCTAACAGATCTATTGTTGCCACCTTGTTTATAATGGGAAAAAATGAAACAATGTTTCCCGGCTCAAAGTTGTGTTATCATTTTGGTTTAGACGATTTTGAGAGAGCTGTACGGTTTGTACAACGCAATTTGTAATTTCTTGGTAAAGCACACAATACGCACAACAGAAAGACATATCAGCTCTATCTGTACAGCATTTAGTTTAAGTAAAAAAAAATATTTGAATTTTGTAGTTTTGCATAATGGTGTTATATTTTTGAATCAACTGCCTTTGGTAAGTGCTGTACGCTGACAGCCACAAAATTATAACTATTTTTATGTAGCAGACCATGCGCACAACAGAAGAGCCTAACAGATCTATTGTTGCCACCTTGATTTATGACGGGAAATAAATGAAACAAAGTTTCTCAGCTCAAAGTTGTGTTATCATTTTGGTTTAGACGATTTTGAGAGAGCTGTACGGCATGTACAACGCATTTTGTAATTTCTTGGTAAAGCACACAATACGCACAACAGAAAGACATATCAGCTCTATCTGTACAGCGTTTCGTTTAAGTAAAAAAAAATATTTGAATTTTGTATTACTGCATTATGGAGTTATATTTTTGAATCTGATGCCTTTGGAAAATGCTGTTCGCTGCAAACAACATATAAATAATTTTTTTGATGTCGCATATCATGCGCACAACAGAAGAGCCTAACAGATCTATTGTTGCCACCTTGATTTATAATGGGAAAAAAATGAAACAATGTTTCCCGGCTCAAAGTTGTGTTATCATTTTGGTTTAGACGATTTTGAGAGTGCTGTACGGCATGTACAACTTATTTTGTAATTTCTTGGTAAAGCACACAATACGCACAACAGAAAGAAATATCAGCTCTATCTGTACAGCGTTTAGTTTAAGAAAAAAAATTATTTGAATTTTGTAGTTTTGCATAATGGTGTTATATTTTTGAATCAACTGCCTTTGGTAAGTGCTGTACGCTGACAGCCACAAAATTATAACTTTTTTTATGTAGCAGACCATGCGCACAACAGAAGAGCCTAACAGATCTATTGTTGCCACCTTGATATATGACGGGAAAAAAATGAAACAATGTTTCCCGGCTCAAAGTTGTGTTATCATTTTGGTTTAGACGATTTTGAGAGAGCTGTACGGCATGTACATCGCATTTTGTAATTTCTTGGTAAAGCACACAATACGCACAACAGAATGACATATCAGCTCTATCTGTACAGCGTTTAGTTTAAGTAAAAAAAAAATATTTTAATTTTGTATTTTTGCATAATGGTGTTATATTTTTGAATCAACTGCCTTTGGTAAGTGCTGTATGCTGACAGCCACAAAATTATAACTATTTTTATGTAGCAGACCATGCGCACAACAGAAGAGCCTAACAGATCTATTGTTGCCACCTTGATTTATAATGGGAAAAAAATGAAACAATGTTTCCCGGCTCAAAGTTGTGTTATCATTTTGGTTTAGACGATTTTGAGAGAGCTGTACGGTGGGTACCCAAGTATTTTGAATTTTCTTGGTGAAGCACACAATACGCACAAAAGAATGACATATCATTTCGCATTTCCTTTTCGTGTTGCATTTTGTATGTGTAGTGTTGTACTCTTTGTTGTATTTCGTATGAGTATTCAAGCACTTGTTGCACATTTTATGATTTGTGCTGCACAAAAATTTGTTGCATTTTGTATGTGCAGTACTGTACCGTTGCACAAATTTTTTTATTTCCGTGTTGCACATTTATGTGTAATACAGTACTAAAAGTGTTGCATTTTGTATGTGTAGTGCTGTACCATTTCACAATTTTTTTAAAGTCCGTGTTGCACATTTTATGTGCAGTGCTGTACATAAGAACGTGTTGTATTTTGTATATTCAGTACTGTACCGCTTGGCTCCGCCCACATCTCCGGGTGGGGGAAATGAGGGGAAGGAAAATAAAGCTAGAATAAAGCCAACTTCAGCCTAGTAATTAAATTGCATGCGGTAATTTTATAAAGTAGTATCTGTTATGAAAAAATAATATATAAAAAAATTACAAATCACGAGTAATGTATCTAATTATAGAGACTTACTTTACTGAAGAAAAATAAAAAAAAATATATATATATTAATTAAAATTCTAAAATGCCTTTTTTATACTTCCTGACTTGTTTTACAATAAGTCAACAAAAATGTGTTGTGATACTTCAAGTAGTTAACCAGTGATATACTATTTTAACTAATTGTATAGTTAATTTCCTCGTTACAAATACGATGATATTGTAAGAAAATTTTCTTTATTAAACTAACTTTTATGTATCATAAACTATACCATAGCTCTACCTATTCAAGTATAGAACATGATACCGAAGATATATTTTCCACGGTACCTTATTGTTTACACTAAAATCCTGTATGGTTTAGTAGAACAAAGTGGAGTTCAAAAGGTACAGATCCAATTTAAAAGAAGATTTCAGACATTTAAAAAATTGTAAACTCAAAACACCATCATTGTTACATAAGCCTATGGCAAAGGAATGGTCAAAAATTCAAGTCAGCATGATTCCACCATCATTTAACAAATAATAATAATTAAAAAAAAAAACAGTTTTCCATTGATGGGGCTTTTGGGGTGTTTACAATTCAGTGACATGTGTTTACAGTATATCCACATTCTGGCTGGAATGTCAGAGAAAATCAGAGAAGGTGGAATTGGTCAGGGAAAGTTAGATAATTTGCTTGAAATACTGGAAAAGTCTTGAAAATTCTCCGTTGACAGTAATCTAAAAGTAAAATATGCCAGTGTGCCACCACCCAGACAGAAAATATGTATATTTATTCAGGGAGTTTTTAGTGCCTATTCATACACACTGGTGTATACATAAACTGGTGTATACAAGGTGTGGGCATGTGTGTGTGTATGTGAGAATGTGAATCGTGATTTTTTGCAAATGGGAAATTTTTTGACCATTACTTTCAGGTAGAGATGTGAATGGTAAAATTTTCTAGAAGAATGTTACAAAATAATTTTCTGAATTTTTTTGTTCCATTACCAATATATATGTATTTACATAATTTAAAATTAGTCAATATACATCATACTAAATTTCCGTTGTGCAGATTGGTAGGTACAGTTTAAACTAACAACTTTTTTTTTTTATATTCCTAGCAGTTGGTAGAGGGTGGAATGGGTCCTGACCAATTTTCAAATATTGTGGGAGTTATCAGGTGGTAAAGAAAGACAATTTTTTTTTGGTTCAGTTTGTATAAAAAGTTGATGTAATTAATTATTTTTGTTTCTTTGAAGCTATAATCAGTTGCTAACCTGGATTTTGCAGAAAAATTTCCAAACAAATACTTTTCTGATAGATTTTTCGGACCATCAGGCTTCTCCGACAAACACATTTCATTGCTGCCCCGCCCCCACTTAAGCCACTTCACACATCCTTCATAATGGGCGGAGTGATGGCACCGTGCCTTGGGTCAAGCAGCTGGCACCAATCATGCGTCGGTCGAATCCCGTTCATGCTGACCTTACCCCAGGCGGGATGCAAAACCACGACTTGCCATTATGGCGTATTCTCTCTGATGACATGTCCGGTGTTTATTTATTTATTTATTTACTATCCGTGTGCCCGATGGGAAAGTCAGTTGTGTTCAGCTTTTTTGACAGGAATTTCTATATTTCTAGCTTCAAAAATGACAAATTTCCATAAAAACCTTCATTCCACTATTTAACCCACTTAGGGGGATGAACTTTCAAAATACTTTCTTTTAGTGTTCACCTATGTTATATATGGAACTCCTGTGCAAAATTTCATGCTTCTAGACCTGCACCAGTTTAAGCTGTGCGTTGTCTGTCTTCGTTAGAGTTTTATTAAGTAGATTTATTTATTCCGTTGAGCCTTTGATTATGGTAGGTACCATAATGCTATGGAACATGAATCAGTGTAATATTTACTAAAATAAAAGTTATGCGTTGGGAAATAATATGTAAATACCTTTAAAACAAGTTTCAGAATTTTTTATATTTAGTTACACAAATACATTATTTTATTATACACACATCTGTTACAAATTTATTCATGTTTAGCATTAACAGAATGTATACATATGGACACTAAACAATTATGATAACTTTCCAATAACAGTTCAGCTGTTCACTTGTTCTTGTGATGTTTTTGGAAACTTTATTTTCCATTCTTGTTGGTGATCATCATTCAATGGTCTCCATATTCTTTTTAAAGAATACATCAATACATACTTGCAAGCACTGTGTACATGAATTGATGAAAATATGAGTTGAGTTCATCAAGTTTCTCATGAAAATAAGCTCTATTAAGTTATCCTGAACAGCTCTGTCGTTGTTTTGAGACATGCTAGTAAGTACAGGAAACGGACGTTCCAGGAAAAATGAAGTAGCCCTAAACACTGATACAATTTGCATCATGTATGAACACTTAGCAGTGGAAATTGTATTGTTAAAAATATTCACATCATATTCATTTATGTGTATTAACTTCTTATTACTATTTTTTTTTTAATAATTACACCAATCCTTTTTAAGCGGAAGTGTATTGTGCTTAAATTAAGTACTTGTTAATATGTAGTTAGTATACCCTCATTCCATTTACCAGCTATATATAATCGAGCTGCTGTGTAACTTATGTCTATATTTACATAAAATTAGGTCCTATTTTTTGTTTTTCGTTTCTGACTTCAGTACAGAAAGTAACTAAGTGCAGTTTTTTTAACATTTAATGATAACTTCACAACCATTATTTCACACATTTCATTTCTTAAATTGGTATTGTTTCAGTAACATTATCTGTGTCTTGTCTCATAAATTGTGAAGGAGTTAGTATATTCAGTGCAAGCCCAGCTTTTCTGTACTCCCGTTGAGGTATCTTGCCACCACCTTGTGTGGCTCTGTAGAGGTGTTTAATTAATGCTACTGGCCACCTGCTGGGACGAGTCATCTCTTGGCATGTGACCAGCTTATGTTAATGTACTCTGCTTTCATCATCGTTAATACTCGGGACAAACTGTTGTCTTTAGTTCATTACACTGTACCACTGTGTTTACGTGATATATTTTTTTTTAAATTTAAAATTCTTTTTTCCTGTACATATGTGTTAAGTTTAAAACTTGATGTACTGTGTAACTAGTTTGGTTCGGATGTAACATTAGTTATTTATTCTATCAATTTCATGAATGCATGGGAACCTGAAAGTTTGCAAGTTCAGTTGTTAGGTATTGCTTACTTGGTGAGTAAACTTTATTAAAAATATATATTTTTTTCTTATGAAGTCGCTTTTGTTTTAGAATATTTTTCATTGAACATGGGATTCCTGTAAATCAGTGGTTCCCAACCTTTTTTTGATCAGGGACCACTTTAATTTTATTATTATTAGCAGGGACCACAAGGTTAAAAAATAATTTGTATCAATCTAAAAATAAACTTTAAGACTAATCGTTCAATGTTAATCGAAATGTTTAACATAAGCAATTTTAAAACCAAAATAAACACTAATTAACAGTGTTATGATTTAAAACATATTTTTAGTACACAATTCAGTTTGCATCAATGAGATTTTTGAGCTTGCATCTTCTGTACAAGATCTTGAATTCTTAGGGGTAATATTTTTGCTAAAAGCTACACGAATATCATCATTTACTTTCAGTCGATTCCTGGATTTGTTTTTAATGATCAGTAATAAAGAAAATCCTTGTTCGCATAAATAACTTGTTGAGAAAACCATAAGATAGCGCAAAGCGAGTTCTCGAATTTTAGTTTATGAAATTGCTTTCTTACACCAAAACATCTCCAAAGAATCAGATTCAAAAGCGTCCTTACAGTTCCTGTCATTTTGTAATTCAATAAGTTCTTCTTGGATTTCTTC
Organism: Bacillus rossius redtenbacheri; assembly: GCF_032445375.1. NCBI lineage: Eukaryota > Metazoa > Arthropoda > Insecta > Phasmatodea > Bacillidae > Bacillus > Bacillus rossius. Next base: position 27,583,337 of record NC_086340.1, on the reverse strand, counting down.
TGCAACTTCTCTAGCGTTAGTGCCAAAAGGGTTGGGTATCAGTTTTTGGTCCATATTAGCTTCTGTATTGTTATATTCTGGGAAGTAACGGTTGAATTCATCAACCAACATTTGAAAATGACATTTGCTGTTTTTTTTGTATGCTTTCCCTAAACATGACATACTTTATGTCGTCAAGGAGTGCCTTTAATGTTGCAAACGCACTATACTTGCTCTCGCCAACTTGACTAATCCATAACTTAAGTTTGCAAATAAAAGCACGAAGTTTATCGTGAAAATTAAAAATATTTGCAACACCTTCTAATTGTCTGTTTCCTGAACCTTGCATTTGCAAGTTCAACTTGTTTAAGTTTGTAAAAATATCTACAAGATATGCCAAATTAATCTGGGATGTCAAATCAGAAAACTGTACTAGTAAGTCTTCCATTTTTTTCTCACCTAGAAATAACTCAATCTCTCCTCTCAGCTCGTATAATCTTTCCAGCATATTGCCTTTCGACAACCAACAAACCTCTGTGTGAAAGAGGAGGTTCTCATGGTTGGAGTCCATTTCAGTGCACAGTTTTTTAAAAAGGCGTGAATTTAAGGCACTGCTTTTAATGACATTTACTACTTTTATGGCCAATTTCATTGTGTCATTAAGGCATTTAGGAAGAGTCTTGGAATCTAACGCCTGGCGATGAAGGATACAATGTGATGTTAATTTGGACGGATTACTCTGTTCGATTAACGTTGCTAGACCGGAATGTGATCCTAACATCGCAGGAGCACCATCCGTACTGAAGCCGACTAGCTTTTCCCACATAATGCCATATTTCTGGTAATATCCAGTTATTATATTCATGACGTCGATACCTCTTGATGTCATTTCCAGTTCCTGAGAAAACAACAGTTCTTCTTTGATTATTATGTCGTCGTCTAAAAAGCGGACAATAACGAGTAACTGAGCACAATTAGAAATGTCAGTGGATTCATCGCACTGCAAAGCGAAGAATGGCGACATTTTAATTCTTGAAACAAGTTGCTCCTCGATATAATTTTACATGAGTTCAATTCTAGCTTTCACCATGTTGTTCGACAAAGGTACTTATATCTTGTAATTTTTTTTTTGCTTCTAACCCTAAAACTTCTTCGACGGCTTTGATCAAACAAGGTTTCACAAGAGTTTCTCCTATTGTGTGAGGCTTTGTTGATTGTGCTATTAATTTCGATATCTCAAACGATGCTACTAATGTTTTTTCAGATGATGCATATCTTGTACCACTAGGCCCGAGTTTCATTTTTTTTTAATTCTCCAATTTTCCTGAAAGAACTCTGGTGGTCGGTCAGAAAAATTTGGATGAATCGTTTCTAGGTGAAGTTTTAATTTCGCTGGCTTCAAGGCTTCGTTCGCGAGAACAGTTGTGCATAAAACACATTGTGGTTTTATTTCTCCATTACTTTCTATCGAAGTAAATCCAAATTTAATGTAACTATTATCATATTTTATCTTAGGCGGCATTTTCTGAAAACAAAACCAAAATGCAATAGAATGTACCTACACTGTTATGCTTATATTATGTTTTATGCTAAGTAAAAGAATAAAAAATAATATAGCTAAATTGTTTCATAAAATAAATCATTAAATAAATAAATATAAACTGCCTTCCAAAAAATTCTAACCTCGCTATCATTTTTTTTACAAACTTAAATCTTTACTACACAATTTAAAAAATAATGTTGTCTAATCGTTAAAAACAAGGGTCTTGGTAGGTACGGTACCTTATTTCCCTTGACCTCTTGGTGCCAGCCTCAAATTGTCTAATTCTATACTAAAAGTGCCAAGTCATTTTTAAATGAATTACATATCTGGAGTTAAATATTAATAACTTTTTTACCTTTAATAACTTTTTTACCTTTAAGTATGGAAGTATAAATTTTTACATCTTATAAATACATTATTCTTTGTCATTTTTTAAGATTAAATAAAACATATAATGCATTATTTATTTATTTTATTTTAAAGTTCTCATGAAAAAGTTATATTATTTTTAATGGATTGGCGTGCGAATAGGGCATGGTTATCAAAGTAATATTCTTGGCACTAAGAATTTCGTGGGAAAATATAATCACTACAACTATAACAAAAATGATTTTCAACGCACAATAAACAAAAATAAAGAATAACTGGCAATTTATAATATCCACGAAACTGCTTATTATTTTTTAATAAAGCAACTTAATAATTTCTTTGCCAGAAATATATAATTTTTGTAAATATTTGCAAAATAAATTTTTATAAGCAGGAACACACATTCTTATGCAGAAAATAATTAACACTTACAATTTACAAAAGAATCAAAAGATAATTTTTTTAAAAATAAAAGTTGAATTTCTCACAACGGAAAGTTAAATTCAAAACGAAGAAATGCGCTCAAACGCAGTAGCAATCTGTTTCACATGCTGTTCGAAAACAGCATGAGAACCCTGCTCTCTATCAGGGAAGGAAGACAGAAGCGTGACAGCTCTGCTCTCTATTTTGAGAAAAAGCAATTCAATAGTAGGGCCAGTCAAACCGACAACGGTAGAGTGCGCTGCAAGTGTCGTAAATGCGTCTTTGAAAGAAAGAAATATTCGTACGACAGAGAAAAGGCGATTTATCCTACTTTGGCATTAAAAGAGTTAACGGTGTTTTTATTTCGTTATGAAAAACCTAAAACAGCATAATAACAATCCAACAATTTTATGATAGCATATTTATAAGAATTGTTATGGCTGGCTCCACTTTTTAATTTGGGAGGCCAGTGTTCTTTTACTATCTTAATTTTTAATTTCATATCGCTTTATTTTATTTATAGGTAATTAGGTTTTCAACTAATTGTACCTAACTGTTGTGAACATTTGTAATACACAAACACAAGAATCATACGTAAACTAACGTCCACATTCTGTTTTGTAATAGCATGTTTTTATTAAAAAAGTTTAACAGAGAAAAATGCGTAGCCTACATACCCTGTTCATATTTTATCAAAATATCCATAAGAATATCGAGGAGTTACAGCTAAACAGAATCACTAACACAACACAGCTGAGCAAAACAAAAGAAAACGAACGATTGACTGACCGGCTTGTGCCATAATGTTTAGTCAGTTGCTTGCCCTTCCCCCGTTCGCCAGCGCGTCGCACTCTCTTTTGTTCACCGACCGACGCGCGTTCATTCAAAGTTTGAAATCTTTCACGGACCATATTTTATCTCTCACGGACCACCGATGGTCCGCGGACCACTGGTTGGGAACCACTGCTGTAAATGGATGTGGTTTTTATCGTTTCTAGTTGGTACGGCTCTGTCTCAGAGGCTGGGTGGGTTTTTCGATTGTATTGTCATTACTTTTAAATATAATTGAAATGTTTTTTTTTTAATTTTAATTTTTATTTTTGGAAGCAATGCCAAAAGTAAATAAAGACAAAAGGGTAAAGCGAAAAAAAAAACAAAAACAGATTCTGACATCTTGAAAGCATGTAGTCTATTGATAAAGTTAAAAGCTCATTGTCAATGCTAATTCTAACCATTCAGCAAACAGCTCAACACTCCGTCACTAATATTGCTAAAGGCCCTTTGATGTGATTAATTATTAATTGAATTCAACCCATTGAATGTGATCTATTGAAATATATAAATGCTTTTCAATTATTTCAATCAATAAAGATTCAAGGTTTTTATTAAAGGGTATTTTGCATGTTCATAGTTTCATTTAATATATTTGATTAAATTAATGTTAATTTTTTTTTTTGTTATTTTTATTTACCAAGGATGAAACTCCATTGAAAGAGCTTTTGGACAGTTAATATTATTAAGTTTGAATATTTGACATTCATATTTTCTTTGATTTTTTCCAAATCATTTATAAAAAAAATAGGTTCTTGAGACATGTGCAATTGCCACAAAGACAAAGTTGTTTAAAATCAAAGTTAGAAAAGTGCATTCAAAATAAGAAATCGGAGAATTCATATCATTAAATGGTTACAGTTATAATGTAGTAGTGATGTCACGTGCCATTTAAGGAATTGGATTCATTAATGACTGGTTGTGGTTGGAAACTAAATTTGACTGTGGAATGGTCACAAGACACAACACATTGGAATGGAGCGAGGCGGCATGTGATAAGGCACTGGGCTCACGTTCTGAAAGATCTGAGTTTGAATGTTCAAATCCCACCCTGGCCAACTTGATTTCTGTTTTCCTGGCAAATGTGGGGTTGATACCTAAAATAGGCCCAGGGATGGATCTAGCTTTGACTCTTAGGAGGGGTGAATGACGGGTGGGTTTAGAGAAAGTATGTATTGTTTATAATTTTCGAGCATTACGAAAATTTTAATTGCATGAAGTAAATGGCTAGGTACGTGGAGGGGGAACCGGTGGAGGAGGAGAGTATGTCAGCGGCGACGCCACTCCAACAGATGCGCTAGCGGTCAAATGAGAAGACGAAAAAAAGGGGGGAAGGGGTTGTTAGGTACGTAGCATAGCATGCTGAAGGCTAGTTTTTGATGGCGGGAAGAGGAGATAGCAGGGGAGAGGTATAAATGACGCAGCAGTGATGCTACAGAATTCTCGTAACGCTGCTTGTGTTTGTCAACTTCTCATTTTTCGTAATAGTTAACGATTGACGCTTACATATTTATGTATTTTATTTAAATCATCCACAATTTATTTATTCATGTGGAAAAGAGTTATTGATTTTTTGTGAATACTGTTATTTGAAATGTCAAAAGGACTTATAGATTGATGAGATAGACTTCATAATTGTAATTTATGTTTGATTAGAGTGTTTTTTGTTCTTTCATTGTATTCAGCTGGAGATAATGATTTAACATCATGCCTGAAAATAATAAAAAGGCAGAAGCAGATAATACTCAAAAAAGTGCCAGTGAACGGATGTGAGAGTACAGTGTACAGAAAAAGGCATTTTTTTTTTCATTTGAGGTCATACTCGCATCCTAACTATTCTCGGTTATTATCTCCTGTTCAATAAAAATGTACTAATAATTTTCTGCATCTATACCTAATAAGCAAAAAGTTTCACTTCTGTCGCGCGTGGATTCCACGCACACAATTTTTTTCATTGTTTACCACAATCGCTGGAGACTTTATTGCCAGTGAGATGTTAGGCTCAACTTCAGAAATGACAATTTGAAGATGGAGAAGGGCGAGGCAGTGTGCTTACAGTATCTACTGTTGTCGCTGCGAGCAGTTACGGTTTCTGAAAGTCATCACAAGAAAGTGATGAAACTGAAGGACTGGCCACAAAAGTAACAAAAAAAAGTTCAGACATAAAAAGTTTCGGTGCTGGATGTCACAAAACTTTAATTTCCGGTGACTGTTTGCCAACTTGCATTTTGGCTTTTGACACCTGACACCATTGTTTTTATACTCACACATTTATTATGAATATTTTAACTGTCCACTTAAATAATGTGGAAATGTCTGTCTAACATAGAAATCAGCATGTTCCTACTAATAGTGTGTCTATTTCATATTAGGTTTAGTTTTGGTTGTATTTACAAAATGATCTGGTGATGTTTTAAGATAATTTTAAACCATGCCATCTTGTCTTAGACAGTACATTTCAAAGGAGGAAAACTATTCAAAGACCTACCGTAGAATTTTAAGGAAATAAAAAAATTTTTCAACACTCAAAACAAGGTGTTTTTAACTTTAAAAACTCTTACTACTCTACAGCAGAATATCTCAATAGACCAACTTAACTTTTCACTTACTACTTTGTTAATAAAATCTACTTTTTTTTTTCCTCAAACGATTTAAATGTTTACAAGATTAAGTAATAATCAACATATCTTAGTCTTAACAGACACTTCTCGGATATCTCGAGCAGTTTTCAAATTGTGTGGTTTGTCCTGAAGCCCGGGTGTTCGGAGCCTTTAAAGTGAGTGTTTTTTTGTTGCTCTGCTGATCCTGTGCATGTCCTGCAGGTTGTGAAGAGCGATGGAGTACTCGGTGAACACCCGGCCGCTGCTGCAGCAGAGTGAGTCGGAGAGCGACTTCGAAGAGCGCGATGGCCGCGAGAGCGGCGGGACTCTGGACGACCCGGTCGTCGTCACCAAGGACACGAGGCCGTTGTTCAAGGTGCAGGAGCCCAAAGATAGGTAACGTGGCTTTTCAAAACCTGCATTAACTGTAACCTTTGAATATATGTACTGTATAGAAGTCGCCAGCCCAGGTTAAAATTTCTAATACGGTTTTGAGGTAGTTGGTTAATTCACCGCCGCAATCGCCACCATCTCTAGGGCATCGACTTGTGGTGGTCCCTAGCGGACAAGTGCCGAACTCTTCAAACACCCCTTCCCCCTCCCGCTGAACGACCTTGAGCTGCAGTGAATGATAGGTGGGGGGTGCGGGGAATGACAGCGGGCGACAGTGCTGCGCTGTAACGTGTAAATAACAACTAAGACGATACAGGGCGTTACGGCAGCGCACTGCAGCGGTGAAGTTCCCAAGCTGCTTATCATACGCTCCTGAAAAACGTAGAGTAAATCCTATCCACTCGCGACTTCTATACAGTATATATATTCAAAGCTATAACTAGCCGTGTTTAACTAGGAGTTTTAAACACATTTTTTCTGCTTCAGTGCAGCATTGAAACAGTCTCTAAAAAAAAAGCATGGTGATGAGGTGATGGGATCAAGGTCTGCGAGAGGGTGTTGGGGGAAGGGGGGATAGGAAATGAAATTCCCCGGGACCACCAGGTGACCAAGTTGAATTTGGAGATTTTTTTTAAAGAGTAAGTTTATGTTGATGGTAGGACAAACATTACAAGTCTATTGCTAATAGTTAATGCAATATATGCATGTCTTGTATCTACATTCTTTAGAATTTTTTTTTTTTAAATTGTGGAGTTTTGAAAAGTTGTAATATCCATTTAGTAATGGGTGTGGGGAGCGAAAAAAATTTAATTGCCCTTGGGCTGTTATTTTCTCCTGACGGTCCTGGACATAGGTTGTCTAACTTGTAGGTAACTTAAGTTGTGTCCACAAGACGGCCAAAGAGTATCAGTGAGTTGATTTCAAGAAGAAATAAATTCAGAATCTTTTCCTTTCGTCCCTATGTTGTTTCTTTGTTTGGTCTTGTGTCACTTTGAGCGTTTGTAGTATTCTAGTGCTCATTCTTGACATATTGGTGACTGTAAACTATTAACACTATACTACATGTTGTAATGAGATTCACAAAACTTAGCAGGTTTCAACCCTTCTGCTTAAGATCCACAGTCCCTTGTAATACTAATAATTTGCATAACGTAAAATTAAATTTTCATGTCAGCACTTGTTGCAAACTGAGAAATAAATCAGGAGAAGTGCTGAGTTTCGTGAACTACTACTTGTATCATTTATAGTCTTGATTATCTTAAAGTTACCTTCACAGAAATTTCAACAAGCACTACATGTCTACATTGCCCTTTAAAACATTGTTTTATTCTAAAATATGTAAAATGTAACTACCAACACTTTCTTCCTGAGCACAACACTCATTGCAAATGAGAAATCCTCAGACATTATTGTGACAAACTTTCCTCAATGTGGGTGTTAGTGTTCTAGAAAAAAAAATTATAGTCATGGTAAGTACATGGCTTTATCGTTTGAATTTTATGTTTTAATATCCTCCTGGTTTCTTTTTAACCAATGTAACATTTAAATTATTGTTATTATTATTACAGGTATAATTTGGCTTACATCATATTCTACTTGCTTGGGATGACAACATTACTTCCGTGGTACTTCTTTGTTACAGCAGATGATGTGAGTACATAGTAGTTTTATTTAGTTAGGCATTTTTTGATTAATTTGAACTTGTACAATGTTTTTATCAAATTGCTGCACCAACTCATGTATCATTTCATGAATGTTATAGACATATATGATTGACATTTGTAAGTATAAACTATTTTGAATAGCAGTGTTATTCATCTAAATAATGTGACATAACTGCTGAAAGTTTTTAATGATTTTTTTCCTTCATGAGTAAACTTATATTAGGTGATCAGTAATATATTTTTAAACTACTACTTTTAATTTATTTTAGAAATTAAATGATATTTGATGCAGTGACACATGCATTTATAGTAGAATATTCATGGTTGTGTCAATCATATAGCTTGTAGCATGTTTTTACATGAGCATAATGCAAAAATATTTTGTTTATAATCCGGAGTACATTTTTTTAAACACTTAGTTGCATCAAATTTAATATCAAAGTGTCAGTGGTGGATACAAGAATTTTTTTTTTTGGGAAGTGACTTTAGAAAAATAAATAGAAAAAAAAATTTCAACACACGTAGGTACTGAAAAAATCTTACTTTACTATTGATACTTATAGACTGACATAAGGGCGTACAGTAGTAGCATAGGCGATGTGGCTTCTCACACAGTAACATACTGTGTGCACTGATATTTTGCAAATGTTTTCATAATTTCTTGGGAAGGGGGGATATATATCCCTCTTATTCCCCCTGCATCTGCCTCTGCAAACTGTTATCTAGAAAGAGATACTCTTATTGATAAAAATTGCACTGAAGATTAAGTTTTCTTTAATAACTCATTAAAAATATTGGCATAAACATTTTACTGTTTCTGTACTTTCTCCAATGAAACCTATATTAAATATTAATAATTAATAGCTTTTTTAACATTATGTGCGTTACTTATTGATACACCCATGTACGCTATTGGCACCACTTCTCGAAGAGCAAACACAGACGCCTCCAGAGACAGAGAGCAAGGAGGTGTACTAACTCACATTGGCCAACAACAGCCAGTGTGATGAGGCCATACGCAATTGGCCTGGCAAGTGTATTTAGGGCATTATTGTCCATCTGTCAGTTGATCCGCAGCACTGAAGATGCCTGCTGCCCTGCAGAGCGAAATGTCGGTTCACACCACCGCTGCAACGTGTCCTAACCTTGAAAGCCAAGACTGTTTAATGCAAAAAAAAAAAATATTATTGCATAGTAATTTTAGTCCAAGGTAGATAGCGTGGTTGTAAAACGGACTCTCGTTTAGGAGGACTGGGTTCGAATCCTGCAATCACTCCACGCAAATGCCATTAGTTTAGGGAGATTCTTCCCCCAGGTTTTTTACACTGTAATGCTGCATTTAGCCATCCCTGAAGACCTTCTTGGCAATATGCTAGTTAAAAAAAAAAAAAGGTATATTTGTTTTGTGGTTGTCACATGCATTAAAGTGAGACTTCATACTTCAGCAATCCACTTTCACAATAAAACAAAATCTTCAGTTATTGACCTGAACAATAAAATTAAACAATAAGTTTACTGCCTCACATGCCATGTTATTCTTTCTTTCGTCATCACTTTAATTTAAGGGGTATTTCTAAAAATTTAACTTGATACCTCCCTTGCCTTATTCTGCCATAAGTATTTTGAGCAGATATGCATTTATTGTAACCATTTATCATAGGTGCAAATAATCACGCAAGCGATGATAGTTATGAAGAAATGGAAAAATTTTTGTCAGAACAAAAAAAAAATGTGTTAAAATTTTAGAAATAGCCCTTAAATAAAAGTAAAAAATTTTAAAAATCAATATTTGTTTGAGACTGAGCCTTAAAGTACACCCTGAAGGTTCACAAACGTGGAGATGAAAATACCTGCAAGATTTTACGGTTGTCTGACACTATACTTAAATCGTTATTCTCAGTCTGCCATCAAGCGCCCCACTCCTGACTGTTGTAATTTTTGTTTTAGTTACGCTCTGATGAGTCATTGCTCCAACTTACCTAACCTGCAGAAAAATAAATTTTATTTCAACATTATGGTATTGTATCGTATTGTAATGGTGTGGTGTATTGTTTCGTAGTACTGGATGTACAAGCTGCGAAATCTCTCTGGGAACTACACTGTTGTCGGCGACGGAGGTCGCAGTGAACTGCAGGCCAGTTTCACGGCGTACTTGAGTGTTGCATCGACCATCCCCAACACGTTGTTCCTCATACTCAACTCACTGTTGAGCCACAAGTAAGTGTCCTGTCGCACTGCGCTCGTTTGCGGTGGTCTGTGCATTTTTTGTACTCTTTAAATTACATTGGTACCTTTCGTCCAACAGCGAAATTTCATAATGCCTGATAGATACAGTATTTCTCATGGGATAACAGTTTGTTGTCTACCAGTGTCAACCACATTTTAAAGGGACCACTTAGTCAAGGATGCACTTGTGTTAGTGAGGCGGGCTGATAAGTGTGGCGTTCGCTGGTTCTTCCAGTGTGGTATTACCTTTAAGCACAAGGCTTTCAACTGGTGTGCAGTCTTCTTCTCGTGCATAGGACAACTATGAAATTTGAGTGTTGACTATAACATTGATAGCGAAGAATTGAAGGTAGAAGGTGTAATGCAAGTTGATTGACTAGTTACAAAAATATGTTCTTGGCATTTCATGTTTCAAAATTATTCTGAAAACAAGCTTTTTAGGCATTTATATCTCCCTAAAAATATTAATAAAAATTTAGGGAAACAAAACTACTCATCCGCCTTACGCGTATTCTTAAATGCTTTTCAGAAACGAAAATCACTCGTATATCTTTCTTATATTTCGTAGTATCTTCTGAAGTTCTGCGCAACGTGTGTGTGTGCCCGGGTAGGTGAGTTCCTTTTTGAAATAATTTTTGTATATTTTTTTAGTTCAGTAATATAGATGATCAATCAGTTGGATCCTTAGTAGGCTTAGGGAAACTTCATTTTATCCCTTTGCGTTAGTTTCACTGCTTTTCTAACGTCAGGGGTCAGTGGTCAGTTCAGTCGCCTTCCCCCAAGGCGAACTGGGTTAAATTCCTGGCGAGGTGAAACCAGAATATTGCTTAAAAGGAAATGTGAATGTTGCCATGAGCCATTGGGTTTTCTTGAGATACTCCCGTTTTCTCTATCCATCCATTCCATCTATGCTACAGTCGTATCACTCTTAAGTGTTTTTAATGACAATAAGAAAATTAATAAATTCTTTTGTTTTTATTTCAAAATTGCTGAATGTTTAGGAAAACAATCTGGAATAATAGAAGTATTCATAAAGTTGTTCAAATATAACAACATAAGGTGAGTCCTCTTTGAATCAAATAGAAAAAAAAACTTAATCCAACATCATAATCTAATTTTTTTGAATATTTTTTTAACATTGATATTTTCAACCAACTTGTGAAGTGTTAAAAAAATTAACAAATAATGGGCACAGTATCCAATTGTGTGGTACAAGAATAAACTTATAAGACAAACCTTTCCTATTATGTACTATTTTTATATCTACGTCTTATTTTTGACAAATGTGACAAAATATGTATGCGAAAATTTTTTATGATTAATGTTTGACTGCATTAGCCAGTGAAATTAAAAGTTTAGTGCATAAATTAAGTAGCATTTTTTTTGTTGTAAAAATCAGTGATCCTGTTTTGTTTGTGTGTTTTTTTCTTACATACACATCTGTAACCAGCAATAAATTCATTGATTCATATAGTATAGGCCTAAAGAAATTTAATTTAAAAAACTGACCCAATAAGATGTGTTTTTGTGATAAATAGCAAGTTATGCTTATAATTAAAATTTTGTGCGACTAAGCCTTAATTATTTTACCTATTAACTCAAAAACATAAGTCATCATACGTGTCTTGTATTAGTGTAAAAAATTTTTTTATGATATGTTTCTTGAAATTGTAATGGTAAAAAACAGCTAATTGTATTTACCGTAAAAATAGATCTTTATGATGTGAGAAGACTTGATAATGAGAGTGGAAGCTTTGAATATATATACTGTATAGAAGTCGCGAGTGGATAGGATTTACTCTACGTTTTTCATAAGCGTATAATGAGCAGCTTGGGAACTTCACCGCTGCAGTGCGTTGCCGTAGCGCCCTGTATCGTCTTAGTTGTTATTTACCCGTTAGGGCGCAGCACTGTCGCCCGCTGTCATTCCCCGCACCCCTCATCCATCATTCACTGCAGCTCAACGTCGTTCAACAGGAGGGGGAAGGGGTGTTTGAAGAGTACGACACTTGTCCGCTAGGGACCACCACAAGTCGATGCCCTGGAGATGGTGGCGATTGCGGCGGTGAATTAACCAACTACCTCAAAACTGTATTAGAATTTTTAACCTGGGCTGGCGACTTCTATACAGTATATATATTCAAAGGTGGAAGTAGCAAAATCTTACTTGTCCACATGCAATGCAATAGTTTTTGGGTGGCATTAATGGACTTAAGGAGCCCGCCTGGTCAGGAATGTATCTGTGTCAGTGAGATGCTCGCTGGTGCTTCTAGCATGGTTTTCACCTCTCAACTGGTGAGCAGTCCTTCAGAACTATCCATCTGTCTCAGCATATTCTCAGATGCTTAAGTAAACTGACACCACTCCAATATTTTTGTTTTTTTTTCTTTTCAAATCATCTGGTTTCTACTGATGCACTGCACACCGTATGTCTACCCGGGCAGGCGGGGCTGTAGTGAGGAAATTGTGCGAGTGTACGGAAGCCACAAAGAAAAGGACCAGTCTCATTGTGCTTACTCTGATGTAATAATCTGTGACAGCTGTCTTGACAGCTGCGATGAATGCCACCTAGCAGGAAGATGTAGAGGAGGGTCAGTGCCTGCTGGTTTTCGGCTGGCAGTCTTGCAAACAAAAGAATGGGGGAGTTCAGTTTTTAACTGCCTTGCTTTTAAATCCTGCAAAATTGAAAAAAAAAGAGACGTCATCATGAAGTAAAGCATGACTCGCACAGAAGTTTTTAATTGCGGATATAAGTGTAGAAAGTAGGCTAAAGCTGGTAAATTTATTTTAGAAATAGTTTTTCTCCTCAACTCCTTTGTACTACTAAGCTCAGTTCACACTATAATGGCACTAGTAGTGATACCAAACAAATTAGACAGAGCTTCTTTGAAGACATATAAAAAAAATAATTTAAAAAACGTGGTTTGGAATGTTGATGAAACAATAGTTTAGCACCAAAATAGTTTTAGGTAAATTCTTTTATAAGGTTGTGTAATACTGCACCAAGTGAAAATTTAATGTTACCAAAATAATGCTTGTGTTCAGTGAGTATATAAGTGTTAATTCAATAATGATTTCTTTCTCTGCAAAGAATGTAATCTTGTATTGGTTTATCTAAAATAAGATAAAACTTCTGTTATTGTTAGTGGACATGGATGTAAGCTTAGAAACATATTTTTCTTATAGGATATCATTGCGTATTCGTATGGTTGGATCACTTAGCACTATCATCATTTTATTTGTTGTGACGACAGCCCTGGTCAAGATTGACACCGACTCATGTAAGTGCGATAGTTCCTCGTCGGAATGTCCAAATGATTTAACAGCAGCTGTCTGGTTTGTTTCTGCTTGCTTAGCATGTGCTCTGCTTTTTTTTTATTTATCCTCTCGCACTTAAATTTCAACTTTTTGTTCTATGTTTACAAGAGGTTTTTCTTGTAGTTAACACATCCACTATAATGGGCTCTCTATGTCAGTGTTCGTACCTCCAAAGTGCACAGTGGTGATAAGAACGCAAACTGGAATTTGGTTGTTCTATTGAAATGATATTAGCGAGTCCTCTTGTATCAAAGTAAACAACTTTTAGTGCATGTCTTACAAATATTGTTTTATTTTTTTTTATTTTAAAGAACATTTCAAGGAAGCTGTTTCACTTGTCATCCTGATCCATGGAAATGTCAAAGATGTTCGTTGTTTAATGTCAAAAGAAAGACACCCCATTTTCTCATTTTTCTGGTCTGCCTCCAGAGTTTTGAACAGTTACGAAGGTCTCATGATATGATGTTCGTCTGGAGAGTCAGGGCGGGCAACGCAGTCATCAGGTGCAGCAAAAACCGTTGAAGAAGTTTGTGTTTACGATTGTGAACAAACTGAGAATTGGATGTTGGCTTTATATATTCTGAACTACTGCTTTTTTTTTTAACATTGGCTCATGCCATTATTTTTTAACAAGGACTATTTCTGTGTATGTTCCACTATATGAGCATTGAAGTTTGTGTTTTGTGAACAATTTTGTTGCCAAAATGTATGCCACATGTCATCTACTATATTTGTAAAAGGTCATATTCATACATAATTGAAAAATATTGCTTGACCAATTATGTCACTGTCAATCACTGCTATTTATTTTTCTGTGTTCCTACAGTCCCATTTTTCATTTATTTGTTCATAAAAATCAGAAACTAACAAAAATTCTGATAATTCAAAGGTTGCTATAGAAGCGGAGCCTTTAAAGTGTTAAGTTTACATGGTTGGGATAATTTTTGAGCCCTGTTTTATAGCTGCTACACCTCTATAAGAGTGGCTTTCAGCTCATTCAGTGGCTTGACTACTGTAGCAAACAGTGGTTATTGTAACGGGATTTGTGTTTGGGGGGGGGGGGGGGGGGGCATTTAAGGAAGAAATATCCTCCTCGGAGTTTGGAAAAATTTTTGCAAAATATCAGAGAAGGCAAAATGTATTTTGGTTGATGCAAGGTAAGCTGTTACAACACCTGCACAATTTAAACTGTACGAAAAGTTACGTCACCTACAGTTACTTCTGTAGGCCCCTGTGTTAGTGCCATTAGTGATGTAAGTTTTTTTTGAATACACATGTTCAAATAAAAATAATTTTCAATTTTTTTTTTTTTTAAATTTACCACCTCTTTCTTGAAAAAGATTCTTTTATCCGTCACTGCTAGCAAAACCTATGTTTAAAACGGCTTTTAATAATGCACAGAACTACAGAACTATAAACGTCAATCCTGTCTGTTAATCTTCACTGATCATAATTTTCTGTACTTTTCTCGTTTCCTTGGGCCAAAACAAAGTTCCCTTTGAACTTTTTATTTTGCTACAACAGGAAACATTTGTTTGCCATGCTTGTAGACATTTTCTTAAATGCAGCATGAGGGCTGCTTAGGTATCTTTAAAAGATTGTTTCAGTTACCACAAAGCCTGAAGGGGCCTTACCTCCCGGTTCATCCTCTTTATACTATTAGGTATTTATTAAAGAATTAAATTTAGTTTTAATTGAATGTGACAGTTGAATTGCTGAGTTCAAATTCATACTTATTGTCTCTTTCATTAACTCGTGCCTTAAGCCGTTTCTACTATTGTTAGATCATAGGTTTTGAGGAGTGCAGTAGTTAGTGAGAACCTTTCAAGGGATTTGTATACGTCTTGCTTCAGCACTTCCAAAAGTCGTCCACTGACAAAAATCCTATATCTCCTGTTTCCCTTTGCACACTAGCTTGTTGGTTATTGGCTTACAGCGTGCATGAAAAACTTGTCTTTATGACTTACCAATGCATTTTACTTTTATTGGAACAGAAGTATATTTTTCAGGCAGATTGGACATTTGATTGGTGTTACTTGCATGTTAAGGAAATTTAACATTCTTAATGCAAATAATTTACATTATAATTTGTCAAAATTGAGACGGTTATTAAAATTTAAACATAGTTCATTTTATTTATTCTACATGTACATAGGTACACACTTTAGGATTTTTTTTAAAAGTTTTTTTACTATTTTGTTGATACAGGTTACTATTTACGTCTAGTAATTTTTTTTTTTTGAAACTTCATAGAGGAGCTTCTACTTTCTTTATAATTTAACCGTAACGTAGCAGGCATGTGTTTTAGAACCCGTACTTGCATGGGCATGGATTGGTGTGATTTTGGGGTTTACTGGAACATCTACAATTATTTTATTATTTGCATTTAAACAGTTTTGCGCATGTACATATGTAAGATCTCATAAACATAAAACATAATGTTATTATTATTTTTCACAAATGATTGTTTTCACTAATGCCATGCTGAAGGAACATCTTTGTAAACCTTAAATATTTTTCTTGCAGGGCAGCAGATTTTCTTCATCGTGACCCTAGTGATCGTCGTGTTGCTGAACAGTAAGTTAAAACTAGTGTCTACTTAAAAGTAGCTACAAACACTCACAAAACCATTAAAAACACTTCAATGAATTTAGAACACAAAATTACTCTCCTGTGAGTAGTTTAAAACTTGGTAAACCATTAAATGAAAACATACTATTTACTCCTTGCAAAGGTTTCTTACACCAAGTTTTTCATTTTCATTTCTTATCATCATCCATCATCATCATCATCATCAACTTCTTCCAGCCTACAGCCATGTCAGCAAAATAAAATGATTCCATTTTCCACTATATCTTCTCCTCTGTTCCATTCTTCTTAACTATCTGCTCTTCCCACTTACTCTGTTGTCTTCCTTGAAGTCTTCTTCCTTTGCACTTCAACTCCATCATTTTTCTAGGCAGCCTCTCTTTTCCCATTCTGAATATGCCCGAACCATCATTACTGTTAGTTATGGAAATTTCCTTTAAATTTGTTCTGATAGCTATCATCCATTTATTGTTGGGTCACAAATTATCTTACTAGGCTATTTACTAAACATTATTTTTGATATATTTTAGGCCAATAAAATTATTGTAATTATTAGAGACAAGATTATATGGTGAATTGCAATAGAACCAAAATAACACTGAAAAGCATGCCAAAACACGACATAACACTGAAATGCAAATAATATACCATAAAGCACAGAAATACAAGTTATATCATGGAATTAATTAGCATTGAACCAAAAATTAGTTTAAAAAAATAAAAAAAGGGAATCTTTTAATGTTTGATATTCCAGGAATGTTGTTATTTTTGGACAAAAAAAAGTACCAGAGTGCACATATCAGAAAAATTAATTTAATTTCTTTTATTGTGCATCTCTCATTGAGTCAGTTAGTAAAAATGTGTAGCATATAAATTTTACCCCTAAATTGGTGGACTAGGTATTATAAAACAGCTTCACGACACCTGGATCTCTGATCCGTGTACTGAATGGTTCTCTATTGAGATGCGGGCGCCAGCTAGCATGAAAACTCAAGGATTGAAAGGTTCCCCACCATGTGGCTTACTACAGGGGCCCAGGACAACAGCGACCCCTCGATTTGGCCGCTCAAGACGCCATTTGGAAGGGAAGGCATATGAATTGTTTGTTGTTCGGTTTAATAGACCGCAAAGCACAATAAATGGTGCTATCAGTGAGCTGACCCAAACCGGGTGCCGCCACCGCATCCCAGCGCACCTCTAACTAACGGAAATGTGTATAGTACACACGGCGTAGCGAAACTTCCAGGTTCGAGTCTCTGCTCGTACCGTTTGGTGGGAGTCCTGATCGATTACTTGGGGCTGGTCTTAGAGGTGGATAACCACGAAACTATATACATTAGTCCCGATGCTATAACTGTCAGACTAGCTTGGAATGCAAGGGACTATGGCGCGGCTTCCTATCATACCTCCGCAAATGCGTGGTCTCTCAGTTTGTGCCGAAGAGACTGCGTAACATCGGAAGAACCCTAAGTTCACTGGGTGTTTTGTATGCACATTCAACGTCGTTAAGGCACTGGCTGAGCGCAACTGTGCTAAACGATGAACCACTTACAACTCTGTAGTGGCAAAGCGGGGAACAACGCTCCGAGGTGTCCGTCGCGGAGGAGAGATGAGCCAAAACTGCCTCCAGACACCGGGGAGAGCATGAGATGCGTGGGAAACAGTACGTGGTCCGGGTCAACTCGCTGATGTAATCGCACACAGAAGAAAGAGAATATACAAATACTCTTCCAACCAGTCAGAAAATGATATACAGTAGAACCTCGTTAATCCGTGGCGCGCTAATTCGGGAATCGGATAATCGGGAACAATTTAAAAGTGCAGGAAAAAAAGTGAAGTAAAAATTGTCAGCGCTTAAAATTAACGTCACGCGGGCCGGCGGCCGGCAAACACTACAAGCCATCGCGTGGGCCGCCAAACTCTGCAACGCTGTTTTTACCGACCCTTTGTGTCGCCCCCCTTTCAGCTGTCACATTTGTCACTCTTTAAACTTGAGGGGGATGTCCTGACTTCTGCTTCCCGTTTCCCATTTGTTTGAATGTTGTTTCACGTGCTGCTAGTTTCTTTCCGCCCGCCAACGCATGGCAGGCGCCTGGCGAGTTATGTGTCTGGCTGGCATTCGGCTGGTCGAAGGGAAGGGGGGGGGGGGGAGGGGTGCCTACCCAAAATTTATGTGTGCAAGGTCAGCACGATCTTACCTTTCTCTCTTCGGCTGTTGTAAATGACCTAATGGCTAGGCAGTGCCGTATTTTTTTAAGCCGAGACACTAATTCGAAGACGGCCCTTACCGTGAACGGATTATCCTGGTTTATTATTTTTTTTTACAGGATTTCAATTATCGGGGCATTGGCGGGTCCCAATTAACACGAATAATGGGGAGTTTACTATTTTTTATCCATCTGCTTCCAAGGCGCAGTAAGCCTCGGGAGATGTTACATCACATGACTTTGGCCTTAACCCAGCTGCACGCCGGTGTCTGAGAAGCTTGACAAGACCTTCCGGGCTTTTAATCGCTAGTCCGTGAAATTCAGTAATCCGTGATTATCTCGGTCCCGACCATCACGAATTAACGAGGTTCTACTGTATATCTAAAAGCATACAGCAATAAAAACAATTATATGAACACCAAGGAACAGAATGACACTTTCGTTCGCCGCATCAGCCACCGCTGCACCAGCACTCTCACCAGGGGCAACCACGGGCCTAGGGACCAGGAGGGACACCTCAGATGTTGTCAAGCTTTTGTACAAATAAAAACAATAACGCCAAAATCCTTTGAAATTAGACTAAATTTAAAACTGTAAAATCTTGTCTAGTACTTAAGAATATTTGCATGCTTTTTACAGCTATTAGAAAAAATTGAGTAAATAAGTTTTGAGAAAATGTAAGACAAAAAAAAATGCAAGAGCGCTATCTGGATGAACTTCCAGGAAAACTCCTCAAAGAACAGTAATGACCGGCACGGCACCTCGAAGCATGTTTGTTCCCCCCAGTTGCGAGCGCCATCCTGCAAGGCGGGCTGTTCGGGCTGGTGGGCAAGTTCTCGGCCCGCTACATCACGGCCGTGGTGTCGGGCCAGGCCCTGGGAGGCATCTTCGCAGCCCTAGCGTCCATCTTGTCTCTGTGTCTGGGCGCCTCGGCGACCACGTCCGCCTTCGTCTACTTCATGGTGGCCAACGCGATGCTGCTTCTCGCGCTCACCGCGTACCTCATCTTGACTCGGGCGGTGAGTAGCGGCTGTCCTGCTGCCTCCACGTGGTGAATCTCTGTATGTAGGATGTCCATAACACAATGTTCCAGTATTATAACAGTTTAGTTTAGACTATTTAAAACAAATCATACATCAAATTGAAGGTAAAATAACCTAGTTTTTTTTTTCTTCCAAATGTTCATTATCTGCACCTTTAGTATACGGCACACATCCAACCTAAAGTCCAATTCATCTCACGCTTTGGTTAGCACGTCCGGAGTAATGGACGCAATAGCCTCTCCAATTCCGTGTCTAAACTTTGGTAAATCATAAGTTAGCTGAGGTTATGTAGACACGATCTCTTATAAAGCCCCAAATGGAAAAAAATCTCATGGCGTTATGTCGCGTGAACGTGGAGGCCAGCGAGCTCTGTCGTCTCGACCATTACGACCAATCCAACAGTCTGAGACTTCCAACGTACAACCACTCTCGTACAAAGAGATTCCAATGGGGAGGGGCTCCATCCTGTTGCCAAATAAAGTTTATGGGTTCACCCTCTACTAATTACGCTCACCATTTTGTGTAGGTGGCGCTGCAAGCGAGAAAAAAACAAAGCAGTACTCGCATATGCGCTTATCTAAAACTTTTGAGTTACTCTTGAATTGTGACTCTGAACCAACACACTACAACACTTTTGCTATTAAAAAATATAACTGGGACATTCTTTTATGGATATACCGTATAACAAAAACCTTCTTATACCACCTCTGAACAGTAAATATTTTCCTTCTCTTTTGGATGAAAACTCCTCTCAAAATTCTGTGCTTTGTGTCCACAAATAGTGGGAAATCATATATATTAAGACTAAATGCCTGTGTTTCATTCCAGGTTTTTTTATAAACAACTCCTTTTTTACAAAAACATTAAATTTCAGTCCCTTCAGTTTTGTGTTATTTCCTTACATGCTTTAGCAATAAGTAAAAATATTTAATAATTTTCTTCACAACTGTGAAACTCAAACAGAAAATTGCACAGTTTATTTTGAAAAATAGCCAAATTCAAAAAGGGGAAAAAAAAAGAAAAAAAACTATCAAAAACTTTACGTCACATTTCAGTAAAGTTTGCTTATATGTCATTCATTATATTTACTGCAAGAGTCTTGGGTGTAAATAATTTCTAGTTGCAGTATTTTACGCAAGTAAAAGTAAAAAAGTATGCATGTAACACAATACACGTGATAGAAGTGATACTTCTTTGGCAGTTAAAACCTAGACTTGTAAGTATATCATAAGGGGTAAAATGGCAGAGAGAGAGAGAAAGAAAGAAAGAAAGAAAGACAAATTTCTAAAAATAACTCAAAACAGGTTTTTTAGGCTTTAATTTCTTTTTCAAGTATTTTAAGAATCCTAACCATTTTTGTATTTATTGGAAATTTTATTAAAATAAAAATTATTACTCACTTTAAAATAACTGCTCAGGATATCAATAATTATGGACTAATGAATAATGATTAATTAACAAATTTATGTTGAAGTACTCACACCATAAAGAAAAACTGTGCGTTTACTGTTTCTCCAAACAATTCTGTTATTTGGAACACTCCAAATTTCTGAAATTCAAAAGGTAGCGCTATCTATGCGGGAAATGCAAGGAGTGTCTCAACAGCGCTATCTACGCTGCTGGTTGAACAAGAAGGAACGCGAGCCGAACTGGTAGCAAATATAAAATTCAAGGCACTCACAGTTGACTGTATAGGATACCTAAATATATTTTCTGAAACAAGCGCATGTGCATACTCTCTGTCTTATTCTTTCTTTTATGGGATGAATCATCACACAAAGAGAAAGAAAACAAGCTCAAAAACATATATGGCTTAGTGCTCTCTCTATATCGCTTTGACCAAGTACCATTCCTCTTGACTTTTTCGCATCACAAACGTTTGACAGCAATGTGTAATGAAAACTTTTCTTTGAAATTTGGCCTTAATTTTACTCTCATCAGGCCCAAAGAAGTTTCACTTCAAAAATCTAATTAGGCTGGAAAATGTAGTTTTTTTATGTCAGTGGATGTGTTGTGTTACAGTACCTATATTTGTTAGTGCTAATTGCAGAAATATTGTTTTCTTGTGCAGATGTTTTTCCAGTACCATCTTCTGGACAAGAGTGAAGGAAATACTCTACACTATGAACCAGGCAGCATTCAAAGCAGTAGTTACGGCCCATCTGTGAGAAACATTTCTTACATGGGTATTCTTAGTAAGGTAAAACTAGCCCTATCAATATTTTTCTAGTTAGACAAATTTATAGTTTTATAATGAGCATGATATACACTTTTTAAGGTATACATTGTAACGTACCAAAATACTCTGTATTTCTAAATGATTCATCCAATTACACAACCCCAGTTCATATAGACAAGATTTTATGGTTTTATTTTTAGTCTGATTTAGTTTTTAAAACAGAGAACTTTGGAATTATTATTTATGTTTCTATAAAAAGCTGTTTTGTAATATTTAATCCATAAAAATAGGGATAATGTTCATATGTTGCATTTTTATGGTAAAATAATTTTTTTAATAAATTGGTCTAAAACATACATTCAGAATAAAAATAAATAGCAAGCATTTATGGTTTAAAATTGACTCAATAAGAGGTGCATAATTAGACATATATTAATTTTATGATCCATGCACATTGGTATAATTTATTATCTGGAAATAACTACATTCCTTGAATTCCAAACATTAAAAGATTCCTTTTTTTTATGATTTGAATTAAGTTTTGTTAAATGCTACATAATTCTAACACGTATTAACTGGAAGTTCTGCGTTGTGCAGTATTTAGATATGCTTTTCAAAATAATCTTAAGGTGGATTTTAATAAATGTATAAAAATATTTAGTTCTTATTTACATTTCACTCATGTTAAATGTACCCTCCATTGGACACATGGCGTACTTTGAAATTGTAATAATTTCATTTCACGTGTCATTGTAGCTGCTGCTGTTGCAGTCAGGCATCACAGTTCACACAGAGTTGTTGGAAGGGGAGGAACGTACACAGTTTTTTGACAAACTCCCTCACGTAAAAATTGCGCGATCCTGGAATCCAGTGTTGCAATCCGTGATCTGTACATCCATGACGGTAGCTCCATCGTTCAGGATGCGAATAGTAACTTAAGTAAAACGTTGTTTAGTTTATGTTACCTGCGTAAAAAGTAATTATTTTTTACCAGTGGTTATTTTTTTCTGTTATCCAGAAGCAACTATATGTACCTTTGTACTTCTCTACGTATTTGTTACATGATACAAAAAAAATATTCGGATTCCAATTTTTATTCTTACGATTCAAATTCAAAGTTCTTATTCGTGAATAATTTGCTGTTTATATTTGTATTTGATTCAAATAAAAAACTAATATATAAATTTTAATTGAGCAATTAGAACTTAATTATAATTTAATTAAGTAAATATAGCTTCTTTAATTTTTTTTTTTTTTTTTTTCGTTTTTACTTGAATTGGTCTTGTGCAGTTAATGTGGTGTGGAAACCTCTTAAAGTTGCATATTAGATTTGCTTTTGATAATTATTTAACGTTCATCTCCAGTTATGTATGGTGTTTTATCGCATAATCGTCGCACCACTATTTTAGGGCATCAAAGATTGGAGAAATAAATTCTAGCATAAACATTGCATGATGTTTTTGGTCCCGCTGTTAGATTCCGAGCACTTTGTTTAGGAAATTTTTCCATATAAAACAATGTATTTTAAAGTTTGAATCTAATATTCATTCGGATATTACCATTTATTTATTTAATTAACAGAAATGTGAAGTTGTCTGATGTGTAAATTTTCTCTTAAAGATGTTTTCAAATGTTATAAACTTTATCTGTTCGTCTTTGTTGCTGCTGTATAATGCTTATAAAAATGCAGCCAGCCCAGCACCATTTGGCATCATTCATGTTTGGTAATGTTGATTGATGGTTAGAGCGCACGCACCTAGTCAAATATCGATATCAATAGCTCGCCAATTGCTTGCAATGCGCGCACTCTGTCTGATGACGATTTAACAACATTTGATAGCCCGGGGAGTGTGTACTACAACTTTTTCTATTTAAAGTTGAACAGAATGTTTTTGTTGCATGGCGTGCTTTTGTATACTCAACTTTTTAAATATACTTACTTTCCATGAATATGTTTTGTGTTAATGAATAACTTTACCTAATAAAAAATGCTTTTTTTGCATAAAGTTGCACCCCTACTTTTCAAACTTGATTTTAGTATAAAATGTGCAACGATTATGCGATAAAACACAGTATTCAAATTGCCATTGTTTTTTTTTTTTCTTTCCTAAACTTTTAAGACACATCTGTGATGTTAATGATTGCAGATATGGACCTATGGATTTTCTGAGTGGCTGACATTCTTTATTACGCTTGCTATGTATCCATCTATCACTGTTCTCGTGTGTTCGACTTATAAAGGAAATAAAGTTGCATGGAATGGTAAGTAATCATCTACCTAAACTGCTCTGCATGTCTTACTCAAAAAGCAGCTACATATTTACTTTCTTATCAGTTTATTACATGGCACCATGACAGTACATCATAGAATGGCTGGAAGCTCTGTGTAGTTGTTATATGTATGGTTTTACTGTCTCTAATCAGTAATGCATTTGCCAGTCAACACTAAAGTAACTTTCAGTGATGAACTGCGATATTACATAACAAAATCTCATAAACAAACTTATTTTAAACAGTTTTGCCAAATTTTAATACTATTCTGGAGGGACAAATTTCATCAGCTTCTTTAAAATAAAAATCTGTAGATTAATTGTTCTTAAAATACTAAGGAGTATCATTTCTAATAAGAGTATATGGTAGTACGTACCTTCCAACTTTTACAGTTTTCCTGTAATTTATACGGAAAATAATCTATAGTATGGTTGTACGAAAGTTCTGAATATCTTACGTTTTTCAGGCTTACGATTTATTTCAGCCCCTTTTTTATACCGGTAGTGGAAATGTTTTTATTGTTTGCGTTTCATTTCTGTTACAATATGGCAGTTCATCTAGACATATTTTGTCACGTAAACAAGAAAAGGTGAAAAATATTGAACAGAACTAAATTGAGCTAACCAACTGTATGATTCCCTCCCCTTTTCTCTCCATTAAATAACCTAAAGGGAAACTTATTTATATGACATCTAGCTCCGTGGCAGAAGTGGTGGCGTGTTTTGTTAAGTTGTATTTCGTCTTCAGAAGTTTAATGCTTGTGTATGAAGATATTTGGTATTCACTGAGTGTGTTTGTGCCATCATAACGTTTAACGAACACTAAAAAGCAGTATGGACATATGTTTAGGTCTGTGTATTTGAAACTATTTCTGTGTATCAGATTGAAAAAAGGCCCGAACTATGCGTTTTGCAGCATGTGCTGTTGTGATTTAAATGTTTCTCATGATGAGAAGAACTATGTTTCTAATTACGTGAAGTTTTTTTAAACACGTTAGTAAAGTAAAATCTGCCAAGGGAAAAAAGAATCAACAGTTTCTTTTGATGAGCAATTCCAGTACCATGGATGTTATTCAAGCGGAATGCTATTTCACCAGTTTTTTTTAATAGATCATAGTATTCATAGTACATTTAGTGTATTAGATTCACTGAAAATTTGCTCCAAAAAATATTCCTGACTTGAAGACAGTGCAAAAAAGTATATTAAAAAAATGCATGGCATTAGTAACCTACATACAGCAATTTCTCAGAATTTCGTAGGAATCTAGAAAAGCTGTTTTCAAGGTCTTTAGTGTTCAAAAAAATATTTTCTGAATTTTATTATTTTATTTTCGGAAAAGCCGCAACGTAAGAATATTATCATATATTTGAACAATATACATAGACTCCACTTTTTTGTTGTACTTGTGTACATGCATGTGATGTGTTAATAAACTATATCAACTGTAATCTAAAGCAATGGATCATATCTCTTGGTAATTTCACCTATATTTGAATCAATTACACAATTAGGCTTTTATTATTATTTTATTTTATAAGTATTAAGTAGATTTATTATAGGTATGCATCTATTAAACTATTGATGTGTTTAGTACAGTCAAACCTCTCTGAAACAACCCCTCACGGTTCCCAGGAATAGGGTCATAATAGAGGGGGGGTCGTAATAGATGTTTCCCGAAATTTTCAGTTCATTTAAACCCCCCCCCCCCCCCCCCTTCCCAAACCGCTACTCGCTAAGAAACCAGCGGTACAATGGCAGGATGCTGTCACTCACAATGCTAGACGGCTTTGCTTTAAACCCACTTCAACCTTCATGACAAGTCCCTCGCCCTACAGGCCACCTCTAAAGAAAATATGTCAAAAGACAGTTTATTTTTACTGGTTAGTTTACATGTACATTCTCTGCTTGCCGTAGTTAAATACACTAGAACCCCGTTGTCACGAACCCCGGATTTAACGAAGCAGTGATTTTACGAATACATTCTCGGGAACCGTCAAAAAATTGTACATTTTGACCAAAATGTGAAAATCAGAAAGAAAAAAAAATGAAAGATTATTAAAATCTGTTAATTTTAACACACAGCGTATTTTTGTGTCTGCTTTAATACTTCCAATAATGTTCATGTAAGAATAACAAAAAAATAATGGGACATTTCCTTTAAAAATATGGCAGCGCTAGGTTCTGCAACGCGAGTGGGCGCACACGAAGCTCGCCTGGCTGGCTGGCGGCGGCAGCGGCTTTATGACGCATAAGCTCTCCCCTCCCTCCCCTCTTCACATTCTTCAAGGCTAGCTCATCCCTCCCAGACACAAACCATCTAGTGTCCTCCCTTATAACACCCCAACTTCGCTTCCTTTGAAAAACCTTCAGTGAGAAAATGCTCATTTCACCCTCCCTTCTCACGTAAAATTGGGCTATTATGAATAGTGTACTAAAGCGGTGAGGAAGGGGTGAAAATATGTCACTTTTCACACCAAGTTCGAGTTCAGTCATCT
The DNA here is from genome assembly GCF_032445375.1 of Bacillus rossius redtenbacheri. Lineage (NCBI taxonomy): Eukaryota > Metazoa > Arthropoda > Insecta > Phasmatodea > Bacillidae > Bacillus > Bacillus rossius. Next base: position 27,557,207 of record NC_086340.1, on the reverse strand, counting down.
CTGGCAAGGAATTTACAAGCTTTCAAACTTAAATATAAATGTATTTTAATAGCAAGGGTCCTATGAAAAGGAATATACCGAATAAAATCAAGCTGCTGTCACCAAACAAAGCATAAAACGACCCAATGCGTGGTCGCTTCGTTATTGCATGCGCGAGAGGTGAGACGTGGGATGTTAGAAGAAAGATAAATGCGGGGGAGACAGACAGCAGCCAGCGTGTTTCCTGCGTGGAGAATAAGTGGCGTAGCCTTTTTTTTTATGCTGGGTGAAGCGACCTTTTTCTATCGACCCACGGGAAAAGATAATTGCTTGAGCTGTCAAAATAGTACAGCACTCGACAAGAGAAACGCAGTAACACGCTACTCACCACAAGAAACTTATTTTCTGTCCGATTTTCTTCGGATTTTCGGCAATTTTTTCACGGTTCCTCGAAATTGGGTTGTAATAGAGAGGTGGTCGCAATAAATGGGGTCGCAACAAAAAGGTTTTACTTAATGTTTCATTACTTATGGTGCATGTTTCACTAACATTGATTGAATTATTGTGTACTATTTATGCAAAAAATTTAATGTTTTTTCAATCTTACTGATGGTGTTCTTGCCAAGTTGGCAGGTATGGTAGTACAGAATAGAAACTATTTGGTTGGAAAATTTTTTATTACTAATTTATTTGCTCATAAGATGCTCTATTTTTATGTCTTCTGTATTTGAATGATGGCTTATTACATTCACAGAATTTACTTGTTTCTTAGATGGACCTATTAACTTAGTGTTTGAGTGTGACTTACAATTTGTAGTATAAAAAAGTAGGTTTTATAGTAAGATAATAATTTGGGATGTTTTACCAGAAACAGGGTTAGCTAGACACATTGCAATAAAATTTCAAATAACGTCTTCTTTATTTAAGGTTGAAACTACTAAATAAATGCAAGATCAACTGCACAAAACCTACTTGGCAGTGGTGTGGAATTAGTAAAATGTACAAAAGAAAGAAGAAGAAAAAAACAGCATTACCATTCACCTTTCACAAATCACTATATTATGTCAATTTTGTTTTTCAGAGAAGCTAAGGATCAAAAGGGGGATGATGTTAGAATCAGTGGCGTCTTAGATATGAGTAAATACAGTTAAATGTTAACTTTGCAGTATATGCTGCTGTATTGCTTATTGTGAATTTTCTTTAATTTTATTTTTTGTGCCATGAATTGTTATTGGCAGAGTTACAATTAAAAATCTTTGTCTTGGTTTTGAGAAGAAATAATGAATGCTCAAAGTTTGAAATAAGTGACAAGAAATTTTAGTATGGAAATAATTTTTCATTTATTCCACAGATGTGTACTTTGTCCCAGTTGTCGGCTACCTGATATTCAGCACTTTCGACTATGTGGGTCGAATGCTAGCAGGTTTTCTGCATTGGGTGAGTGTTTGAATGATTAGTGGCTGTGATAATTCAATGTTAGGGAAAATATTTTATAGCAAAAAAATAAATAATAGTAATAATAATAAAATCACTCATGTTACCTTATTGTATATATTAAAATGTGTAATTAAATAATAAAAAATATTTAAGCTTTTGTTTATTAAATTGAAAGAATGGTATATACTATATAGTTTAGTAAAATAATTTGGTTTCTAGCTTATTCTTTTTCTAAGTATACTGAACAATTAAAATAAGTAATAAAAAAAAGTTTTAATAATAAAAATTTGAAGAACAGGTAAATAAATTGAAGCAGTCACAAATTTTTTCTATACAGACTTGGCTAAAGGCCTATTGAGAATTATTATAGGTACATTTATAAGGAAAGTAGTTTCAATAACATTGTTTCTGTTTTTTATAGATGCCACAATTTTAGTAGGTTGATTTATTCATTCAATATTTTAGTGACAGATACATACAACATTCATTTCTCTACAGATAAGAATGATAACATTGAAATTGGTAAAAATATAAAACCATATAATCATAATCTTGGCTCTACTTATGGTAAAAGTTGTTTATTCCGTAGCCTCGGGGTCGCGGCTGGTTGTTGCTGCTGCTGAGTGCTTTCCGCGTGGTGTTTGTCCCCCTGATACTGCTGTGCAACGCCCAGCCGCGCCATCACCTGCCGGTGGTCATACATTCCGACGTGCTCTACATCCTCATCATCGTTCTGTTCGGCCTCACCAACGGCTACCTCGCCAACATCACTCTCATCTGTGTGCCGAGGTAACGTTCTCAAATCTCAATCTTGAATTAGATTTAGTGATGGGATTTTCGATACTTCGATACCTCGATACCTTCGATACTTGACGGTATCGCAAAGTATCGAGTATCGAAATTGTAAGTTCGATACATTTTTTCGATACCGGAATGCTTGTTCTTTTGTATTGAATTAAGTTTTGAGTCGCCATCCCATCGTACAAAATACAACTACAGTAGTACTTCGATGATACGTTCCCGTTTCATACATTTTCCCGTGTCATACGCCGATTAATTTTGGTCCCGCCGAAAGTACTATATTTACAATGGTTTACTTTCCCGGAACATACACTTATAAAATAATTAATTTCCCGTTTCATACGGTTTTACGAAGCGGAAAAGTCCTAAAATTAACAAATTTTTTTGTTATATTCCTCCTGATAAACTACGTTTTAATGCTTTTATTTTGAAAAAGTTCATTGTTTACCTTTGCAAACGTAGAAAAATAACTTTATCGCACCATAGATATGGATAGTATCAGGAAGACTGTGCACTTCGCTAGTAGCATCTATGGCCAGCACCAAGCTAGACTAGTGGCGCAAACTAGCAATGAGGCACGGAACTCATATTTTGTGCATTCATTATTTTTTGAACTGAATATACCCGTTTGTTATTGTTTTCTTACGATCGGATTGTTTTGTATTTTACGTTTCTCACGTTAAAATTTTATTTAAAATTGTTCTGTTGCATTAAGTTGTTTGTAAAATGAAACAAACAAGAAAAAATTTCTGATTTTCTTTTTATTTACATTTGTTCGCGGTAAAAAAAAAGTGTACTGGAAAATAAAGGGCTAACTCTCTTGAAGATAGTTTGTATTTCACTTCTATTTTTTATACTCAAGTATTTAAAGTTGTTTGCAGTTTGTATTTTTGTAATAAAGAGGGATTTTATATAGTTTAAAACTTTAAACATGGTTCGTACTCTCTTAGGTCATTAAAAAATAAGGACTTTTAAGGACTTCTAAGGACTTGATTATAGTTTTTTTAAGGACCTTTTAGCATTGATCTACAAGTTTTAAAACAAGAATATTCTGCACGTTGGCAAAAAATGTATTAATATAACAAAGAAATCAAGTGGTGTAAGTACTAATTATACATAGTCATGCAGTTTAAAATAGGCCTAAACAAACGCCTTGAACTTACCAATTTAAAAATACTTTGCGAACACAAACTTTCTTATATGTTGATCGACTTGATAGTAAAAAAATTATAATACAACATTTACACATTTAACAGTTTTCACCAAAGTGTTCGTAGCTCCATGATAAGACGGCACTAGTGTGAATCAATAGTCAAGTACTTTATATGAAATTAGTTTGAAACCAGGTCTATTTAGTCAGATTTTGCAAGTCATTAATTTTAGTTTTGAGATCACTCAGCTCCTGCTTCTTTACAGAGATTTATTTCCTAACAGTATTGCACTTCATAAACAGTTCAATATTTCTGGAAGTTTCTGCTTTTTGTGAAAGATTATTAACTGATGTTTCAGATGTGTCAATTTCCTTCTCCAAAAGAACCCTCCTCTTTTTCAAAACTTCCATTTCATCAAACATTTCCTTTCTCTTCTCCTGTGCACTGGCAGCAATTTTCTTGGCACGTTCCTCCTCCAAATGCTGCATATATTTCATTCGGGCAGATGATGCAGACGCCCTTAATTCTTTGGTAATAGGTATGTCATGTATGGTACCACAGTAAGTGATGTAGTCATGTACAGTGCGGCGGGCTACATAAGACGATTCCTTCAGATTTTCAACTTCTAAGGCTTTGTTGATGGAAAAACCTCTTTCCACTGATGCTTGTCCATGTGAGAGAATTAGCAACATTTTAATGACATTCCATACCTTTCCATATGCTGTTCTTAAAAAATAGCCACTAAGGAAGCTGTCAAGACCTTCATTCCTATCATAGTTCAGGAACTCTGATGATGATGGTCCAACAACATTCTCTAGGAAGTCATTGAACTGTATTAAAATATCATCACAATCCTCTGCTGCAATCGCTTTCTTTTGTACAAAATATGTAAGAACACACTTCATTTTACGACTACAGCTAGCAGAATCTCTTGCCATTTGCGATGGATCAATACAGGCTGCATTCCTCACAAGTGAATAATTTACAGGACACTTAGCCATCAAACTCTCCAACATAGTCAAAACAAACTTTTGGCACTCATACTTTAGAACCACTACTTGCTTTTCAGTTACCTGTTGTTTAAAGAGTTTCTCTTTCAGAAGTTTATCGCCAACAAACCCTACACTAACATCACTTGCTGAAGCATGGAAACTTTTGCTTGAAAAATCAAACTTGCTCAATTTTTCAACACTAGAAATACGATCAAAATGAGCAGGTTTCAAGACTTTGTACAGTTGAACACACTTTTTTACAAGTTGAAGAACATCCTGTGCGAAGAAGGGTAACAATGGTTTGTCACTCTGGTATTTTTCCAAAAATGGCTTTAGAACTTTTGCCACGGAGAGAAAAAAATTGAGCTTCACAGTCATCAGGTTATCTTGTGTTGCTCCAGCGACAACACCGAAGGACTTGCATGTCACTTTTGAAAGTACACCTTTTTCAACTTTTCCCACATACTCTGTTACATCATTCCAAACTTCTAATGCCCGTTCAGCTGATGGAACATTTTCCAACCAGCGGCAGCTGCAAAATTTGACTGGCATTTTGTGTGTTGTGGATAATTTTTCAAAGTCATCCCTTCGTGCTGGGGCATCTTTGAACAAAGAGTAAAGAGATGTCAGAACAGATGAAATACCCCACTCTGTTGCAGATTCGCCCTTTTTGAATGAATTATTCAAAGTGTGAAGCCCACAAGAACCAACATCAATGCACTCAAAATTAAACTCTTTTCTCATGTTTTCCTGCAACAGTTTGAAAAACTTCCAATTAACTGATGGTCCATCCATTGATACCTGAATCAATTTTGATAAATCAAGCTTCTCTGTACATTTGTAAAACGCCTTCAGTAAATCATCAGCTGTGGCATGACCAATGAAAGCTGAAGTAACATAACGTGTTCTCACTGAATTGTCAGTATGCCAGAATCTAATATGGATGTCCATTTGTTTTTGCTGGGTGCTTTTATTCAGTGTTTTGTCAAACAGCAAGACATAGTGACTAGTGTCCTGAAAAGATTTGAATAAAAGTGTCTGGAAATGGGGAGCCAAACCAAAATGACACAAATATGCCACTTTCTTTTCACCGCAAGAGAACTGTCGTGCGACTAAACTGTCTGGAAACATTCTAGCAAAAAGTTGAGATGAATCCTCACAAGACTTGTACGAATAGTTATTACAAATACACTTTAAAGTCCACAAAATTTCTGCATCCAGAACGTCTTTCCCAGTGGTAAACAAATTCAAACTACCACTTGCTTCTGTAGCTGGCTTGCATACACCTGCAGCATTTGAGGTTGAAGAAGTTTGATTAGGTAAGTTCATGGGACTGAAAAACTCTTTTATCGCAACGGTCTTGGTTTTCTCTTCAACTAATGAAGAGTGCTTCGACCCTAATAAAAAAAAATTTCGAAAATACATAAGTTATTTTACATTTATAACAGACATATTAATACAACAAAAAACATTCAATACCAACTACATTGTTTTCAAATAAAATGTTAACCTTATTAATGTACTTCGTTATGCATTGGGTGAAAATAATCCCACCGCACACAAATCCAACAACTTCCAATACCATTCACAAATTCATATTTTCGTTTTTAATTATTTATACATGAAACAATTTAACTTATGTAGACATACAAAAATGTAAGACAACCAAAAAATTTTCATGAAAAACCTATAAAAATACACGCGTCTCACCTGCCATGTGTGCTTTAAAAGGCCAATTCGCCCATATTCCCTATATCGAAAACTTTACAGCACAATCGGCATCTTGCCTTGTGCTTGTCTGGGTCACGGGAAAGCCACTTTTTGTACTGCTCTTTTTCGAGCCAAAGTATGTTAAAGACACACTTCCCCGGCATCACGGTCAAGATAAATTCACTAGCAGATAACCTTTCTCACAAGAAAAAACAATCACACCAAGTCAAAACAACGAAACTTCTGCATTTACGCGCCAAAACACTAACACAGCTACTACAGCGCGCTCTGTTCAGTAGTTATGAGCACTATAAGCCGGTAAACTGATAATTCCGGTATATTTTGTGCACTAACAAAAGTATTCTGGTACATCGTACGACATTTACTAAGCTATTCGGCCCAATATTTGTACCATAAAAACATAGTCGTACTACTGTTACGTAACATCCAATGTGTTACAAAGGAAAAAGTAACTTCTAAAGTCAACACGACAAACGTAAAAAAGTAAGCACTTTTAAGGGCCCTTAAAAACAGTATTAAAAAATAAGGACTTTTTAAGGACTTCTAAGGACCGTACGAACCCTGTTAAAACTAATTTATGATATTTGTAATAATTGTTACTTAATGGGAAAATATTTTTCCCTGGAGTATCGAAAGTATCGAAGTATCGAAAGTATCAAACTGAAAAAACAATACAGTATCGAGTATCGAAAGTGTGGCATCGTCCCACCTCTAATTAGATTCTTAAAAAATGTTTACCTTCAATCAAAATCTACATCTTAAGTCAGGAATAAAATATAACATGATCAAAAACATAGAAATTTAAGTTCTGAAGAAACATTCAATTCATTAAATATTTATTTTAAAACAAATAAAAATACATTAACATCTTTAGGACACAAACAAATTTCTTTTTGTGTTAAAAATGTTCCCTTATATTCTAAACATTGTAGTTGGTGGTATTGGAGCGGGAAAAAAAGAAAGTTATACATCTTGAACCTTCATGAACATTTGTTATAACGAACACTATATTTTGCTGCCTTTAATTTGGTTGATGGATGCCAAACTTGTTACTGTGAACATTTCCGTGTTGCAATTTACGAACTGGCAGGGTTGGTACTACTTGATACACTCATATCCTGGTGCTGCACTGCTGACAAAAGTGAATAATTCTTGCATGCATTCATAATGGTTGTTGAAGGAATGCACAACTGTTTAAAAAAAGTGTCTAAATATATATTTTCTCCTACTCCTATAAAAAAAGGGTTAAGACAATGCGGAAATATTTACAATGCATATGGCAAGAAAACTCACTCCTTCCACCAGCCCTATGTCTAATTATGATTAGGGAATCTCTGCGTATTTTTCTCAGACTTGTCAAACTGTGACTTACACATGCCAATCTATTCCAAACAGTTTTATAGCCGGCCATTAGTCCTTTGTTGTACAGTCACTGTGCGTTCACAGTGTGTTTACCCGAATTAATACAGATAAAGTTCTTATAGTTTGTTGTGTTCAGTGAAATATTATGTACGTGTTTAATTTTATGTACATAACTGTATGTATCAAACAAGAACATATGTAATAAATCGGACTAGTTACGGAAAGAAGAAAGGTTTGCTGTGAGTTTTCCCCCTCCATTGTCTAACCATCTCTCCATTAAAGGCATGTGAGGGGAAGCAGCCACTCTTCACGAGCGCTCTTGCACTTGAGACCTGATTTACATGCACCAGTGTCGTGACAGTGCTGTGGCCAGCCCGCAAATCTATAGAATCTATAGACGAGGTTGAAAAAATTCCTCTAGGAATTTGAAGGCTTTTGTTTACACTCACCCGACGCATGATCGTGTTGCTGCAAAAAGTGCTGTAGCCATCTCCGTACCATGACCGTAGGATAATTACGGACAATATTTTGTCGTTTCAAAGCCGTGCAAAGGGTGGATATTTACATGTGTAGATACCAGACGACGGATGAAACACTGTCCTTTGTGAATAGAAAAGAAATCAATGTGAGATCATGGTCAGTCAAGTTACGTGCCAGTCACGGCACTGGTGTGTGTAAATCGACCTTTCCTCGATTTCTCCTTTCTCGCATCCTCGCTTTGGACAAGGTCACCGGACTGATCTGTTTACAACCTTCACGCTTGCTTTATCCAAGCTCTCAAGGTTTTGAATTTTCGACTGTGCGGCAGAGCGTCATACCGCCGCAATACCCTGCATTTCACAAATCAGCCATGAAGTTTTTACATAGCATTTTATGCATTTGTGGATGGTCTAGGAACGTAATCCAGGACATTAAACATTGTTCCTTACGGGGAAACATAATTAAATTAACAAACGTTTTGCTTAACGGACTTTTTTTGGGATCGTAACATTTCCGTTAATCAAGGACTTACTGCACTACTGATTAGACAAGACTGGTCCAGTGACATGTTTCGTAGCTATGTGCTGTACACGGTTGCGGTTGCTATGCATGCCGGAATGCGGAGGGGAGGCTGAGTATAGTTTATTTGCGATAAAATTAATTATTTTTTACCGCTCTGCTAAATTTTTTCTTCCAATAAATTAGGTGTTTCAGTATTTTCCAGTCGAAATACATACTGCAGTGGAACTAATGAACCAAGTGTACAAGTTCATGTTTTTTTTAAAAATTTAAAGTCTGATGTTATAATAACTGAGACATAGTACGTAATTATTAAAGTTAGATGGCTGTCACATGGGCCTTAAAAATATTACATTTTCCAGGAATAGTCTACACAATACTGTGTGGTTTTCTGGATTTTTTTGTCAAGTGGGGTGTAGGGGGGGTGGGCAGGGGGAAAGGATGTTGACAGTTTCTCATGCAGAAGGATATACAAGGGAGGGAAAGTTGAAATGTCAGGAGGGGGGAGACAAGTTGGTTTATGTCTCCTGGAAGGGATGAGCTTTAGCCATGAAAAATGGGAACCATGCGCCAGCCTGCTGGATGAGTTTCGCGTATGCCCACTTGTCGCAGAAGCTACCGCTACCGTATTATTAAATGAAATGTTTTTTTTTGTATAGGAACATAATTGAGAGTATTAAAGCCCAAACAAAATACACGCTGTGTGTTTAAAAAAATAACACATTTTTATAAGCCTTCATTGTGTTTTTTTTTCCTTTTTATTCTTATTATTTGTAGTTTGATATCAAAATTTCTGATGTTTTGATGATTCCTTAGAATTTATTTGTAAAATAGCTACGTTATTTAATCCATATTCGTAAATTCTAGTGTACACTTTTTTTTGTTATTGTTTTGAAGTAGGTACATATACACAAAGTATCTCTCTCTTCTGTGTACTTATATCTATAGTCACACTATAACAATTAAAATATTAAATGCCTATGTTTTTACTTATCAATATTTTTATATATCTTTTTACTTGTCACAGGTGTGACAAAGGTATATAAAACACGTGCGTATTAGTATGCAAAGTTATGTCAAAATTTCAAAGCAATCTGTTAAGAACTTTCGGAGATTTAATATTTTGAACGAACGAACGTTACATTTTTATTAGAGGTGGACGGGAATGGTATTTTTACTTCAGGACGGGATTGGGTCATGAAAGGTATTGGATTTTCGGTATTGGAAGCAACAGCATTGAAATAATGTCACTTAACTGGGCAAACAGAAAAAAATATTTATCATTAATATGTCTCTGAAATAACATCTCATCCATCCCATGAACCATTAGTTGTCCAAATGATTTCAATTTCTCAAAAAAATATTGTTACATAAGGACAAATAATACGTAACACATAGTGGAATAAAAACAAACATCTTATTCCCTACTCATTTTCCATAATTTTCTTTTGATCATACATAATGAATGACCAGCTGCAAAAACTTATAACTGCTCCAATGTTTCTGAAAGAAACAGAAATTTATGGCTTAAATATTTGAAACCAAGAGTGGTGTCTTTCATTGTCTTTGTTAAAACTAGTTTTGTGTTTTTTAGAATTTAATTTAACGCATTTGGCAACATTGTTAATTGCTGCTCTTGTGAAGTTCATTTTTCAAACATAATCTAACGGTATGGTAAAAATAGATGTTTATGTCCGTCAAAAGTAAAATATTTTTTTATGAGAATGTTTGATCATATTTTAGTATTTATTTAGTCTTGAGTTTCTATTGTTCCTTTGTCTGGTCAATACATGTGCAGAGTTGTGGTTTGCTGTGTGACGTAGAGTGTGACGAAAACGTAAGCATGTAATGTTTTTATTATATAAAAATTAGTTTGAAGTATTATCCAGAGGAGAAAAATAATTTTCCCAGAGTTTGGGAATGGTCTCTTTCTAGATTTTTATCCAGAGTTTCAGGATCCCGTCCACCACTAATTTTTATTTATGGAGATATTCTAGCTTAAATTTGCAGGGTCATTGCTTATATTCCCTTGGACGTGCGTTATCGATGCAAAGACTGCACGCCAGTTCTGTGCCTGGCGTTCAGTGGCTGAAGAGGTGTGCGATTCACACCAGACTTGTGAAGCAGTCCGTGCCCTACAGTTATGTGGTGTGCTCTCTGTTCCAGAGTGGTGGACGCCACGGAGCAGGAAGTAGCGTCGTCCATGATGGCTGCGTTCCTGGGAGTTGGCCTGGCGTGCGGGTCTGCGCTTGGCCTGGGGATGGTGAAGATACTTTGAGTACCGCCAGCAACTTTCAGGGTCGCAGTTGGTACTAGTTGCTGTGTGTATTCCACTTGTCATGGAGCGTGATCTCAGTTGCATAAAACTGCACGACGAAAAGGCTTTATGCATAAATATTATGTCAAAAAAACTGTTCTTATGTGACAGATAACCTAGTCGGCATTTTTTTCTTTTTGAGTAGGCCTTACCACTTACCTTAATACATTAACTCCAGGAAGGTGCATGAAAGAGACTGTTTGTACACTGCACATACTTGCTCATTTGTTTTTTTTTTGCCATCTGACTCTTTAAAGAATAAACTTAATTCTAAAATTTAATATTAAACAAGTACATGTAACAGACGGCTCAAAGTAACTTTGGATACTAATATTTAATATGAAACATCAAGCTATCATAAGTACATATAACAGATGGCTCAAAGTAACTTAGGTTATAAAATTGGTATTTCTGGTACTGTGCAAATATTATGTTAGAGATGTGATGGTTTAAAAAAAAAAAAAAAAAAAAAAAAAACACTACATATTGTAAATAGATAGTTTTAAAGTATGTATAGAATGTATTTCTGAGGGCAGACAGCCCAGTTGGGTTGCAAGTGTCTTACTCATATGCGTGGCTATTGCTCTGGTAATAGGTGTTCTTATTTTCAGGACCCAGGTACAGACCCTATTTATTAAATGAAATGAGAATTTCCATTTGTGGCTTTTTTTTTAAACGAAACTTCTTTGCGCGTGGTGAGAGTAAATTTTCAAGGCCAAATTTTTATGCAACATTTTCATGACATTTTGTGAAACGTTTCTGATGCGAAAAGGACAGAGGATAGGTACTTGACCAAAGAGATAAAAAGGGAGTACTATGTTATGTACATTGCTGGGCTCATTTTCATTCTTCTCTTTGTGCATTAATTTGTCCCCGACCCAAAATAAAATTAGATACAAGAGAGACAGATGAACGGAAGAATAGGACAGTGTGTGTATGAATGCGCTTGTTTCAGAAAATAGATATAGGTATCCTATACAGTCATCTGTGAATACCTAGACTTTTATATTTGCTACCAGAACGCTCGCGTTCCTTCTTGTTCAACCAGCATCGTAGAGAGCTCTGTTGAGATAGTACCTGCATTTCCCGCATAGATAGTTCTGACTGTTATGAATTTCGTATTTCGTTCAGAGATTTGGCGTGTTCTAAATGGCAGAATTGTTTGAAGAAACAGTAACATGCACAGAACTGATACTTTGGCTATAATGTTTTCATTTTTATTCTTTAAATACTTTCCTTTAAATCCTATTAATACTATAAGTTGTTTAGAAAATTAACTTCTTTCTCTCTCTGCCGTTTTATCCCTTATAATATACTTACGAGTCGAGGTTTGAATTGCTGAAGAAGTTTTATTTCCATCACATTTACAGAGTTACATGCACTCTTTTTTTTTTTTGCTTGAATCCTTGAGATTAAAAGAACATTTGTTACATACTCAGATATTCATTTACCTATAGAATTAAAATTTTTGTTTAGTTGTTTGTTAAAAATATTTCTAATAAAAGTTAACATTTGGGATTTTTAAATATTGACACGACTAGCTACCAAACATTTGCCCAACCCTACTGATTACAAATCCTTTGTGGTAAACTGAAGAATTATAGATGTAAACCATTGCTTATCATTTGTATAACTGGTTTTCTACGAGGAAACTGTCTTGATTGCTACAGCAAAGGCCATCCATTTCTTACCACTGCTGTCGTTTTAGTATTCTACAGGAAAAAATAATTTTTTCATTCTGGAGAGCTAATAGGAGTTGTAAAAGCCCCTGCCGTATCACAGGTGACTCGGGAGTCCCAGGGTGATGTGATAGGCTGAGGTGAGCACCTGCTAGAGCTCCATTGGAGGAGCTTTGAGCCCAGTCAGCTGACTAGTTAGCGATACGTCTCAACAGCGATGTATCTGTTTCCCCTGTCCAATGGGTAGAGACAATATTGTATAGTGAATTGCGATAAAACCGAAAAGCATTCAGTACATCATATAACACCGAAATGCAAGGTAATATGCCATGAAGCATCAAAATGAAACTAAAATAATGAAATCAATCAGCTTTTATAACCAAAAATTAACTTCAATCACAAAAACATAACCTTTTAATAAAGTAAATTCAATAAATGTAAATTTTTTTTTTCATTCAACTGTTATAACTCAGTTTTACATTACGATGGTACATTTTTCCAATACAGTAGAACCCTGTTATAATGTTCCTGCATATAATATTTTCCTGCTTATAATGTCATATTTCTAAAGTCCCAATATTTCCCCCATAAGGACAATGTATTTATTTCCTGCATATAATGTTCATAAATAGTGTAATTTCCTGCTTATAATGTTTGCTTTCTAACATTCAATAAATGGGGAAAAATGTTTTAAAACCAAATTATTCCAACACTTACGATAAAAAGTTTCCTTTATGTATGTTTATGTTTACAATCACTGCCATGCAATACATGAAGTTTGTTAAAATACAATTTTATGCAATATACTGAAGGTACACAATGTTCATAGTTATGTGTCAATTGGCACCCTTAGTCAACTCTTCTCTTCCGTGCCATTCCAGTGGGTATTCAGATGCACGTACATAGTCCTACGATATTTAAGTTGCCGACCATTGAGCGAGGGCATAACTAAAAGTGTTTACTATTGCTTACAAATAATTTTTTTTTTCATACATAGGAATCCCAAAATTAAACATTTTCAGGTGGCGAAGGAGTAGACGTTCTTACTCTTAATGTTGTCATCATGAATCGTGAGACAATTTTACCAAAAATGTGGCAGTGTATCTGTAAAGACAAACAAAAATTAACCAGGGAACAAGACGAAGTTGAAAAATTGTTGGCTTGTTTCAGAAAACTCATGTATCAAGTAGACTATCTTTGGTTTTAACATTAAAGTTGTTTACATAGCTTGGTGAATCCATTGGTACAAAGCTTGAACATTGTTAAGTGCTAAATTGAGATTTCATGCTTATAATGCTTTCCTGCTTATAATGTTTTCTTCTTGTGCTCCCTTGAATAACATTATAACAGGGTTCTACTGTACACAAATATCTGACAATTTATTTTTATTGTTCCAAATAGTTAAACATTATTAAAAATTATTAAATTTTATTATAAAAATAATTAAGTGCTATAATTGTTAAATAATATGCTATAGTTATGAATAAACAGATCTCGTATAAAATAAAAACAGTAATTCCCAAAACTCTTGTTTCTAAAAGTGAAATTAGCCTAAAAATAAACCCATATAATGTATATTCTTGTCCCTACTGATGTGAGGTTTCATCCTGACACCCGCTCACTTGTAGACGCCAGACACGTTTTAAAATTTTGATGTTACCAGAGTTGAATCATTGGCTGTTCTACTTAATTTATTATTAGTGACAGTGTAATGCATTTAATGAAGTTTTTTTAGTGCTCATATTAAAATGTTAAAATGTTTATGTGCGGTTTCAATTTCCTTGAATTCATTGGCCATGGAGTATGTTAAATTTCCATTTGCTCTCTGTGCACTCGTGGTAGTGTGTTACAACCAAACTGCGCAGCTTGTTTTACTTCATTAAGTTATTTTCCATACAGCAAAAAAAAAAAACATACTGTCTGTGAAAATGAACAATGTTCAGGTTCACAATCCCGTATCCAGATAGTGTGCAGACGTGCGAGTAACTTTCAGCCAGGTCTGTGCGAAGCTTTGACTAGGCGAATCAATCAAACGTCTTTTTAGTATTTGATTTGACTTTCCCAGGAAAGATTTAAATATTGCAAACCTAAGATTCACTCATAAAAATATTTAGTTAATTTTTTTTTTTTTTGGTATATGTTTTGCTTGAACAATGTTGGTTACTTGTTAAAATCAAAAGGTGGCACTCCGTTATCTTTTATGAATGCTCAATATTAATACAGGAAAGCTTCACTATAAAGAACATGAAGGGACCAAAAAATAGTTGAGTTTGTTATACTGAAGTTCTTTATACTGAAACATAAGCATTGTTATAAATATGTATACCGATAAACACATGAAACACCTTAAGTGTACTAAGGTTCAGTATCTCAGTCATTAGTCTATGGCCGCTTGAAGAACCTGTTCACATACTCTCTGCTGATGCTTTGTCTATGGTCAGGAGACACATTGTAGGCAGAGCTGCCAACCTCAAATCACACCCATCAGTAATGACAATTATATGGAAAAAGTACATGTAAATCATGCACGATAAATTTTTCCTGAGGAATTATGACACACACAAGATAAAATAAGGACAATAATATGCAAAAAAAAAATGAAAAATGTAGGCCTATGCATATGAATACAAAGAAAATTAATGAATCAAAGAAAAAAAAAACGATTTGAACAATACAATCATCTGAATATGTAAGAAATGTCAGTAATTTTACAGGAAATTTTCAACCTTCAATTCAAAGTATGCAAAGTTATACTTTTGAACAATTGTCTTTTTATTTGCTTCTTTTATCCTGGCTGGATAAGAACTGTCTTATAAACAAACAACAGAACTTGTAAACAATAACTCTGCGTTAGTTACTTTCGTTTCTTCAGATGTAGCGAAAAAACTACGATATGGATTTATTGCTTTTTATGACTATAAAATATTCCGCATGTTTCTTTAATTCAATGTGCCCTCTACAGTCATCCCTTCCAATGTGTGCAATCGAAAAGTCACACGTGCATACATTACAAAACGCATGGTGTTCCAAAACATTTGAAGACGACAAGCATCGTCATTCTTTTGAATATTTAGGTCTTAGGTCAAAAGTTTTGATGAATTGCGTTATTTTTTTTTCTCCCCCATATACACTTTTGTTCTGTCACACGCTTCATTTCTAACAACCGGCACTGAAGAACACAACACTATTGAAAAACGTAAAAAATTTCACGCCTGTAGACACGACAAAAACACTATGGACTGTGATGAAAAAAATGACTTTCAAAAAATAAATTAAAACACAGGTTAGCCAAAGTACCGTACAAAAATTATCGTAATGTAAGTAGCCAAAAAACGAAAAATCCGAGAATATGTACTAGTTGTATCGTACAACGGACATAATACCATTCCAATATTATTTCAAAACACGAGAATTAATCTACTAATTTCGATAGTACGTGCGCACACATACTAGTTCCGTTATTGTTTTTGTTTACGTACACGCTGTTACGTTTGAATAAGAAAATTAAAAATAAAGAACAAGTTTTTGGATGGTAATTTTTTTCATAATTTGCCTCAAGGTTGTTCATTCAAGTGAATATTTTTGTTTCACGAAGAAACGGACCGTCGTAAAATTCGTTAAGATGAAATAAAATTCAAGGTTATTATATACGTTTTTGGCGGGACCAAACAATGAGTTCGGTTAAGTGAAGTGTTCGTTTAACTGAAGTTCGTTGTACTGGTGCTTTCCTGTATTATGCATGGTTATTCACCTGTTAGTTCAAACATTACAAACTTTAAACAATTATTTTTTTTACTATAACTTTACTTTTTATAAAATGAGTTTAATGCTGCTTCACAAGAACAATTTTGTAAATTTGATTCAACTTCATGAATATTTAAAAATCAATTTGATATTCGCTTTGCATAAAAAAACTAGTATTCGCACAGGTCTATTTTCAGCATCGAGTATTTTATGTATTTAATGTTTGTTTTTAAGGTGAATTGTGTATCTCTCGTGGTTTTATTTGATGACATTTCATGAAATACCGAGAAAATGTTTTAAAAAAAGCTTTAAATTCCTTTAGACGTTTGTGAAAACAAAGAAGTTTATCAGTAACCCGTAAATTTACTTTAAAAGCTTCAAAGTGATTGTGTGTGTCTTGTGCACACACCTGTGAGCAGACCTGCCAACTTGTAAAGTTGCTTATCAGTAAGATTTTAAAATTTTCCGAAAAGTGCGTAAATAGGTCGCGGCATTTCATGTCAGTTATATACACCAGTTGTTCACCATAAATAAGTGGGAAACATGTGTTATACACATAATTACACAAAAACATCACGTATCATGCAAATGAATGCTATTCTCCGTAATTTAAACAAACAAGATGAAAAATAATCTTCAAAACTTAATTTTCTTAAGCTGAACATAAAATTCACTTTTTCTTTTAAAAATTCTTGAAAACCAATTTACCTACCAATCTTTTGGATGATGTTTGTTATTTTTTCCCCCCTGAATTTTGCCACACTCAAGTTAAAATTATGCCACTGCAAACACTTGTAAAACCTTAACAAAATATGTCACCACGAGGGGATAAAGTTTGGAACAAGAATCTGTGAAAGGCAAAATGGCCCAGTTTGCAAACAGTCAACAATATTAGAAACTGCATCTAAAGCCATTTCATTAACAATGGCATTTGTCTTAGTTCTACCACAGCTATATTGCTTAGCCACATCACACTTAGGAAACATTTTTCTAAGCAGTGGGCCAACATGATCTGCAACACTGAAGGGTATGTTGCGTTCCACTATTAAACCAGTGAACAAACACTCAGCCTGAATAACCTCATTTTCAACAGTATGTAAGGGTTATATCTTTTTATTTTCCTGTTGGTATTTGAAATTACTTACATGTTTCGCACACTTGATATGGATAGTGATATCATTTTTGCCCCCATGAGAAATATTAATATCACAGCGACAGACAGAACAAAACGCATGCTTCTCACCTTTCTCAGACTTCAGGATAGATACATGAAAACTGTGTAGAGTATGCCGATCTAAACATTTGATCGTATTGTTTCTTTTTATCACACATTTTATACCTTTTGTTGGCACATAAGTACTATGTTTATGCAACAAAAAAGAAAAATAATCGACGCCTTGACTCAAACAACTTTATTTCATTCTTGCTTCACTACACAACGAAATGTATGTGAAACTCAAAATACACTCCCAAACATAGCTGTATCGTAAATATTTTGCTTTAACTGAACCACTATAGTTTTTAATTGATGTAAACCAAACCACTATTTGTTATCAAACACAACACTACACGCGTGGACATAACCTGCAATCTCGCACACGACGGGCCCATCTACAAAAATCCGAACCTGTGGCCTCTGGGCGGTCCGTGTCCTTATCCCATAGATAAAGGTTACTATCTTAATGTGAATGAATGACGTCACATTGTCGCATATACAACTGTCCAGTATACAATTACGATGTCTGATGTCTGAGTCTAACGATTTCTAAAGTATTCACCACAGCGCAGTACTGTGGAAGCGCGGCAAAAAATATCGCCGGGTCAGTGCAAATATATGGTATTCTGTACTGTAAACTACAGTACATGTACCACAAAATGCGGTTAAAACAATCTTGCAGCACGTTAAAATCGGTACTACCTTTCTTCTTGCCATAAAAACCGTTACAAAACTGTGGTATTGTACGTGACATTTACGGCACTGTTCTAACAAAAATACGGTACAAAAACTGTACATATGGTATTTATTGATGCAAGTACACTATTCTATGGCACGAGATTGAAAACGCTAGCCCGTGAGTCAATGTATAATTTCAGGCCAGCAGAAACGTAATGCGTAAAATTAATGCCGCTCCCCGTAAAAACGTAAGAATTGCAATTACCCGTACAAATTACGGGAGAATCGTACAAGTTGGCAGGTCTGCCTGTGAGTATCATAACCTGTATTTTAAATGAAGGGAAAAGTGTTGTGCCCAAGGCCAGGTTTATTGACTGCAAGAGACACAACAGCGCGGCACTTAACAATCACAAGAAAAACACGTCACGTCACCAACCTTAATATTCAAAACAGATAACATATGTTAATGACGTGGTATTTCACAGTTGTTTTATTTGTTAAGCCAGTGCCTGCTATTAGTTTTTGATATCCTACTGTGTGTGGTTTTTTTGGCAGTGTTGTGTTGTTCAAAAACATGTAAAGCAGGTATGTCACAATGAAAGTTTTCTTGTACATCAATTTGCAATGGCTGCTGATATCAATAAAATGATTTATGTGTGTGTTAGTAGTAGACTGGCCATTTCTACTTAAGTTTTGGTCTTTGTGTGCAATTCTCTCTAGAATTACAAGGTGAAAATTTCCAGTGTTGGAGATTAGATACCTAAAAATTGGTTTTGTTTGAAATTTAATAATCATTAAAACTACTATGGATAAAATTTGGTTTTTAATAAAAATAAACAAAATTACCATAATAAATTAAATCAAAAAGTTCATTAACAAAAATTTCAGAAGTAATAAGTAAATTAAAGAACCGTACATCATGGCATACATGCTTTCATTGTTGATCAAATTATTTTTTTATTGGTTGATCTAGTCATTTAAAAACCAGATGTTTTCAATTTTTTTTTGTAACAGAGATTTTTTTAAGATACCTATTTTTAACTGTACTATATACAGTACATTTTATTTGTAACAAGGTATACAATTTTTTTAAATGTATTTTTTGCAGCTTGATGTAGGTTATAAATATGTTTATGTCATCTGAGTAATTGTGTGTTTGATATATATATATTTTTTTTTTGTTATGCCTTAACATGTGAATTGTGAACTATCCATATCAGAAGCAACTTATCAAAACTAGCTTCTGAAAGATGTAGAGAACAAGTTTTGTTTACAACCTGACTGTATTATAATTTTTACAATAAAATTATTTTGTGAAAGTTGCCATAAAGTTGTTTCTGGAACTGCTTCACCAAATCTTAAGATTTTTTTTATTAAGTACTGTTCTCAGTTTTTACTCACATGACAAAGTATTGAAAGGTGTTAAAACTGTGGCCCTTTTGCTATAAAAATAAATCTTGGCCATTCTTTCTCAAAAATTTTTTGTATGTTATTAAAATTATGTTTTAAGTCAAATTAATGTTCAGGAAAAGTTTTGGTTTCACATTATGACATATTGATTCACACAAAAAAAAAAAATTGCAACAAGAGTAATGGATATACAGTAAAACCCTGATTTTACATTACCGCTTTTTTACATTTTTCTGTTATTTGCAACAAACAAATGAAACGATTTAAAAATAAGAGAGTTTATTTTCCGTTGTTAATGCAAATAAACAATTTCTGTACAACAGAAATTATATCTTTCTGCTGAAAAGTACCTGTGAATACCTGCTACTAGTGTTCCATCTGAGAGACTTTTCAGCACACGTGGAATTGTTCCTGGCACTAAAAGATGTTAATTGAAAAAAATTGAATGTTATCTAAATAAAAATCCAGGAATTCTGTAATTGGTGCTAGTTTAGTTAAATGATTTATATAGTGAGCCAATGTATGGCTGTTGAAATTGTGTTGAATTGTACTGTACAATCTTTACTGAAAGTGAACTTTAGGCAAGCACACACTTGTTTTGTATCTATATTACTGCTGGTTTAAAAAAAGAAATCCCATTCATTGGATCTTATATAACGTTTTAACCGACTTCAAAAAAGGAGGCGGCTTCAATTTGACTGTATTTTTTTAAAAAATTTTTTTACTTTTTAATAACTTTTGTTTACTTTTTAATAACTTTTGTTTTACTCAAACTAAAATACTTCTGCATTTGCATTGCATTCTTTTCTAAGAATGAGACATTTAGGGTAATTTAGTATATTTATAAAAACATTTTTAATGTTGGTTCGGAATTGATGGCTCGCCAACAGTTGAATCTGCACATCGGCAAAATTTTGTGAATTGGTGCAGCGCTAGTTGAAGGTTCTTTACTCTCCCTTACACTAATCTGCACACTGCAGGTCACGTCAAGTCCAACGCCGTAGCAGTATAAAATGATTTTACTCAAAATATTGGTATAAATTTACAAATTAAAAGTTCAGTTAGTGACATAGACAGAAAACAAAATTTTGTACAAAAAAAAATATAAAGAGGTTTTTTTTAAGTATCACGTCGCATCCAGGTTTTTAGTTTCCTCTTCCCAGTAGCACTTCCACTGACCAACCAGGTTAGCTGCAAACACAAAATAACAATCTCTACCTCATAAACCACATGAATGACACTTGGTTCCTTAATGTAACATGATGTTCCGTGTGCAGCAGATCAGAAAATTATTTTTAATTAGCAAAAAGTAAATAAAAAAGGATATTGATGTTTTTAAAACTCCTATTCTCCTCTAGAATATGTACACTGAATTACACAGAAATCTAATTAATAATCAATTGTTAAACTTTCAATGTATGCAAAAAAATAAAAATATTTTATTCAGAAGCTCCATAAGGTAGAAGTCAGGATATAACTTAACTTTATTTATTTATACCTAATGTTTTCTCTCTTTTTACCATACAGCCATAACGTTGTATCAAAACTACAGAGCTATTCAACAAGAAAAAAACAAGGGTAAGTTTGCTTTACAAAAGATTTTTGGGTATCCAAGATGCCAATAAAATAAAAATTTTACCAACAGTAAATGACACAGGGCTGACATCAAACAAAATTAGTTGAACTGACAATCATGGTCATAAACGTAAACCAAGTGCTAGCATACTTTTGAAAAAATCACGAAAAACATGGAAAATGAGGAACTAAGAGCTAATTTTTATTCAATTCTAAGACTATCTCATTTTGAGCTTTTAAAATGTTCTACTGAATATAACAATTGCAGAATTTACTGGATTATTAGACAAGTTTTTGGAATAATACAATTAGTACACACATTTCAAAAGCACAAAAATTCTTTATAGTAATTAGCGTTAAGTCGGTACCGGTTCTCGATTCCTACGGTTCTCAGCATTTTAACTGGCACTGAGAACCGGTACCGGCAGTATAGCAAAACCCTTTACGAAAATAGTCCTTCACTACAACTTAACTGTAGCATGCAATGGCTCAACTCACGTCCAATTCACCATATAAATTATTTTTTTGGACTTCTGTGGAATAATATTCATCTCTAACTATAAAATAAATTACACGTGAAAATATTATCATCACATCTGAAAACAATGTACATTTTTCAATCAAAACATAACAGTTGAAGGTGCCATAGATGTAGTTCATAGATGTGTGCAACTGTATAATGTGCCTAAGCAGAGAGATGAGAACAGAAAGATGCCATTTTTGTTTCAATGGTTTTTAAAATTGAGTCGTTGACACGTAAGTATGAGTGACTGGTGTATAAAGAACAATTAAAGTGCAAAAGTAATTTGTTCAATAGAACTGATGATTGATTTCAAATATTTCCGTAATAATTCTCGCCATTCTAACATTTTAGGCTATTTGTGCAGTGCTGTGGAGTGTACGTTCACTGCATCTGCAGCATCTAGCGGAATGGGTAGTAACTTTCTCTTTTAGGCAAACTGGATTGCTTTGAAAGTGGCACGTCTGTTTTTAGTGGTAATAGCATTGACGAAGATCCCGCGGACACGTGATAAAAGATTTTTTTTTTGCAAAGTGGTGTATGGATGGTAGATGTATTTTACTATTGATTGGACAAACGAAATGCTTGTTGACACTTGTAAGTTATAATTATTCTGGCAAAATAGTACAAATAGTGTAAGAAATGTCATCAAAAGTGTGGCAGTAATTGACTTGACTGCAAACAAACTGAATTCAATGTAGACAAATTATTATTTTAATACTTTGAAAGTTCACCATCAATTTAATTTATTTCCATTATTGTAATATCTTATTTTTATTCCTATGTTTTAAAGGAGGGTGTATGTAGCTTTCTTGGGGTAATTGCTAGATTAATATAGTAAATTTTAGTTTTATCAAGTGTTCTCTATATTACCTATTTAGAATTATTTTTCACTAATACATACACTAGAATCTCGTTATAGCGAGAACACAGCTATAACGAGGTCTTTTTGAGGAATTTACGGCGTGATCGCGTGAAGCGCTTTGGTTATTTGTCTGCTTTATCTCCATCCCTCTCCCTCGCCACTAGACATCTTGCCGTTGACACCTGTCACATTCTTCAGCCTTGCAGTCGCCACCTAAGTGCGTGGCTTTAAAAATAGAATCCCGTCTTTTCTTTCTTTTATCAAATTTCCGTTAGTTATCTGTTCATTAATATTATTCTATTTCTGTGAACTCAGTATAATAAATGCTGAACGTGTTGGGGATATGTGCGTGTGAAATGCAACCGCTAGGCTACAAAGAGTACAGTCCCTTTGTTTCGTTTCTGACTACGTCGCTACAAGATAAGCCGGCTATCATCCAAACGTCCAAATTCAGTGCGTGCGTGCGACTTCACACTTGCTAATTGATCGGGTTAATAATACACAAATATTTATA
Source organism: Bacillus rossius redtenbacheri (assembly GCF_032445375.1). NCBI lineage: Eukaryota > Metazoa > Arthropoda > Insecta > Phasmatodea > Bacillidae > Bacillus > Bacillus rossius. The sequence continues at coordinate 27,534,237 of NC_086340.1, read as the reverse complement.
AACTTGTTTGGAATTATTTCAGTCGTGACACGTTTACAATCACGTCACGTTATTTATTTTACTATCTGACAAATAGTAGGCACTACCGTATTTATTTCCGAATCGCTAGGACAGTTTTCTTGTAACTTTTGTTTCGGTCAGTGGGGTATCTGTCCAGGAAGGGGGTGGTGATGGTTTGAGTTTAATCCCAAATTTATTTTCTAAAAAAGTTTACAGGTTTCTTTGTATGAAAAAAGTATAGTTTTCCAGCGACTATTTCGTTTGAGGCGTACGTGCGTTGCCGCACTCCTGCGGTTTTGTAAGGAATTAAATCGTCGCGCTACACTAGCACCATCTGTTAGCTACATCCCGAACCAACATGGCCGCCAGCAGACAGCCCGCGTCCACAATAGATAGCAGGACAATGCTGTGTCGGCCCCGGGCTGAGATGCTATACTTACGTGGCGTGGTAGGGTATTCTGGTTATTTTGACGCAATCAGTGATCGCATCCGTACTTGTGGGGTATCGTTTTAAAGAGAATTCACACATCTGCTCACAGAAATTAAGATTTCGTTGATATAACCTGTTATTTTCCAATTATACAGGTTTAAAAACAATTTGTTTGCTATTTTCGGTTAATTCTTATTTTTTGGGGACCAAAATCCGTCCAATTCGGTTATAGCAAGGATCAAACCCGGAACCGTGACACCTCGCTATAACGGGACTCTAGTGTATTACATTTGCAATAGGTTGGTGTGTTTGCTGTAGCTTGAAAACTGCACTAAACCTTTTAATTTGTTTTGATAGCCTCTTTAAAGACTGAAACATTATGCCAATGCATTTCTTTGTAAGCATACAACAAAAACATTGAGGAAAAAACAATACAAATAAATTATTATTTTTCAGTGTTATAAACAATAAATTGTTGAAGATGGAAGTCTAGATACAGGCTTGTTAGTGCTTTTTTTTGTAGCCGAAACAATAAATACTAAATAGTTTATTACTTGAAACTCCTCATGAATAATGTTTATTTTATTTTTGAAGTCAGAACCGAGGACCGAGAACCGGGGAAAAACAGGAATTGACTCATCACTATTTATAATATTACTAATAGTTTTTAACAAGCAAACTACAATATTTAAATTTGTTTTAGAATGGCATACAGTAGAATCCCGCCGATGCGACCCCCCTCTGATGCGTCCATTCCGTTTATACGACCGGTTTTTGAGAAACCGTGAAAAATTTAAGCAGAGAAAGTCGAAAATTTGAGTAAAATCGGCTGAAAAACAAGTCTGTTACACTTTGTTGGGCGTTATGTGTTCACGTTTATCTTGGCGGAAGCTGTACTGTAAGCAGGCAGGCATACAAAAGATGGCTAAAAATAGATACCACCCCTCTAGACTGTCCACGCGGCAGTGTCTAGCCGAGCTCCGGGCCTCCACTATCGCAGGAAAAGCCGTCTCAGCTGTCATGTTATCTTACCCGCCCGGCGGCTTGACGCCATACGTGACGTGACGCTTTCCTCTCCCATCCCCTGCTAATTCTTCAAGGCTCATACCTCCCAGAGCCACAAACCATGTAAAAACAACCCCCCCCCCCCTCCTTTTTAAACTAACATTTCAACACATTCCCTCCCTTATTTCAACCTTCTGCGTGAGAAACTGTCAGCGTGTTTTTCTTTCTTTTTTTTTTACGCTGCGAAGGGATGAAGGGACGTGAAAAAGATAATTGCTTGAGCTGTCAAAATAAACATCGCTGACGGCAGGGCGGGAGCGAATCCTGTCGGTCTGTCGCGGTGATTATCTACTCCAAAAACATGTCACAGAATTTCAGGATAGCATTGTTCATATATCTTTTGTTTATAGCCGAATGTTTTCTACCTGATCCACACAAGTTCCTTCGCCACGTTTTGAACGAAAATAACAACCAGCCGGCTAGCATAGCCGAACTCGCGTGACGCGAATTCATTTAGAGCAAGTATTTTATGTATTTGGATATATTACCGGGGGGGGGGGGGGGGGATAATTGGCCCGAATTATCTATTGCGACCATTCCGTTTATAGGTCCGTTTTTCCGGGAACCGTGAGGGGTCGCATCAGCGGGATTCTACTGTATTATAATGTTACTGCTCATTGGATTGTCTTTAAAACATTTGGTAGAGATTAATATAAATGTGTGGAACAGTCACTGTAAATTAACAATGGTGCAAAGCTAAACTGTATTCACTATTAATAGTGACTACTAAAACTAGATCATTTATTCCTGTGCAGTACTGGATCATATTCTGAGGTTAGTTTTATTATAATATATAAATAAAATGTAGATATTCAGTTTTTACATCTTATAGAGTGATGGTGAGTGTCATTTTGAATGGTAAATCTCTTACGAAATAAATCATCAGTGTTTTTATTCTTCAAAAATCACAACCAATTTGGTAGATTTTGATTTTGTATATAACGTTACAACGTTTGAGAGAATACCATCGTACAGGGTTCACCAGGTCCTCTGAGGGCCTAAAACGGTACCAAAAAATCTTATACATTGGTACATAATAGGCTGGCAATAATGGGATAATTTTCACCATACCTGTTGAAATTAAAAATGGGGGCTGCATTATAATCAGTGTTATATTTGCTGCTGGAAGAAATGAATTAAGAGATGGGAACGGCTTAGATGAATAACCACATTCTCTATAGCTAAACTGCATTACTCATGCTTATGCTACTTTAAGACAGTTCTTGTTTATTGCTTCCTGAACGACAGCACGTGCAGATGAGAGATGATAAAAGTATAAAACTTTAAAATCCGGGGAGAGTGATAAGGAGGAAGAATGGAGTTTGGCCTAAGCTTCTTCAGTTCTAAAGGACAGTTTTTGAACTGCAACTGCAAAAAACAATATTTTTTTTATAACTACCCTGTTTTAGCATAATCATCGCATACACATAATCGTTGCACCAATATTTTAGGGCATCAAAATTTGGATTAAAAAAAACTCTCGCGTAAACGTTGCATGATGTTTTTGGTCCTGCTATTAGATTCCAAGCGTTTGTGCAAGTATTTTTTTCCATATAAAAGATGTATTTTAAAGTAGAAATCTAATATTTATTCGGACATTACCACTTACTTATTTAATTAACAAAAATACGAAGTTGTTTGATGTGCAAATTTTCTTTTAAAGACGTTTTTAAAAGTTCTAACCTTTATCTGTTCTGTGTGCGTCGCCGCGGTGTACCGCTTATAAAAATGTAGCCAGCGCTAGTTGGCATCATTCATGTTTGGTTATGTTGCTTCTAATATAGAGCGCACACACGTTGTCGAATAATGATATCTCGCAGATGGCATGCAATGCGCGTTCTCTGTCGAGTGCCGAGTTAACTACATTTGATGGCCTGCACTCTTTTGTGGTGTGTACTACGACGATACTTATGTGTTATTTCAGGCTTGCATTCGGGTAACAGATTATGTTTTTCTATTTAAAGTTGAAGAAAGGTTTTTGTTGCATGACTTATTAATTTAAATTGTTTGGCGTGCTTTTGTATATGTATTCTAATTTTTAAATAAACGTACTTTCCATGAATGAGTTTGGTTTTTATGAATAACTTTACCTAACAAAATTTTTTTTCTCTCTCATAAAAGTCGCACCCCTACTTTTTTAGTATAAAATGTGCGACGATTATGTGATAAAACACGGTAGCACTTACTGTATCAAAAGGGAGGGGGAATTACAATCCATTTATGTGGGATGCCTGCGATGAGCGGTGTGTTGCAGATTAGGTTCCTTTGTGCCGATCCTAAAATGATTCGGAACATACCATTCTCGCTCTACTGACAAAAGTGGCACGTGCACCATAAAAGCTCTCATAAATACAGTGCTGTGTGTTTGAACTATAATTTATCCTAGGCTCACTTTAAAAAGTTAGAGATTATATTATATTCAGGTAAATACTGTATTGTATGATGCTGTCTGCACGCCTCTCACCTTTCCACAAGCGCACGAAGCCGTCGTCTCCGGAGGAAGCCAAACTCGAGCCGGCGACGTTCCAACAAACTCTCCTGACACACCCACTCTTTGCACCAACTTGCATCAGCGTTTGCACTTCAAACCTCTCGAAGCCACCCACCGACTTGGCTCCTTCTCTAGAGCAAACAAGCATCAAACCACCTTTGGAAAAAACACGGAAACACTTAAAGTACACCAGAACATTGTTACAAGTTTCTTCTTAGGACAGGATTGATTTTAAGGATAGAATTTATGTTCTGTATTTTTACGATAAAATAATTTGTTTTTAATTGGTCTGAAACAGATTTGTTCAGAACAACAAAAATAAATAACTAGCATTTGTCATTTAAAAGTGATCCAATAAGACATGTACAGGATGGGGCAAAAGGTGTGTGTGTATCTGTATTGAAGGGCTATTTAAAAAAAAAAAAAAAAAAAAAAGGAGCAACTAACAGAATTGAGGTTTATTTTATTGCAATCATTATACTTTTTTTTTCTTTTTTTTTATTAAATTTGTAAAGACATCAGGTAGATGGCCATCAGCAGTGAGGCATTGATGGTGATTTTGAAACTCTTTGACCGCTTTTCGGCACATTTTGAGGTTTATAGCTATGATTTCCTCCTGAATTTGCATCTTAAGTTCTTCCAAGGTGTGAGGACGATGTTTGAAAACTTTTTCCTTGAGGTACAAGAAGTAACAAACGCTCCAATCCGGTGAGCGTGCGGGCCACCCCTACGTCACCCCTCAGAGACACGAGGCACGCAAGGATCTGGGAGACATCTGGTTCCAACAGGATGGTGCTACAGCCCCACACGGCTAGAGTTTTAGTGGCAAAACTTAGACAGGTGTTATTTTGGGGTCACCTCAAGGAACGGGTTTTCAAACATCGTCCTCACACCTTGGAGGTACTTAAAATGCTTGTAGTACTGCCAGATCAAAGTATTCATCACATTTAGTTTAATTTTCACAAAGCAAAAAAAAAATTAGAAACAGTGGAAATATAAAGATTTAAATAATAAAACACAGGACATTTTACTTTGGTGGGTTGTTTGGGTTCAACACTAAAAATATCCCCCTCTGATACACAAAATACGATACGTATAGGCATACAGACATACATGACTCAATCTAAATCACCCATTGAACATGAAAACACTCCCAACAGTACGCAATATTATTTAAGAAGCAGCCTGAATTAGAGATAAGCACAGATACACAACACAAACTTCCAACTGATTTACATGCTGTAGAACATTTCACAGCTAAACGAGACAGTCGTTGCTAGGAGGCCTGGGGACAGCACAGGGCTACTCACTCGACGTATCTGAGGGACAGGATGAGGACGTCCTTGGTGGCGACGGCGAGGTGGAACGCCCCGTCGCTCTCGCCGGGGCAGAAGGCGAGGTCCTGCACGGGGTCCGTGACGGCGTCCAGGGCCTCCGTGACGCACCAGTGGTGGCTGGCCCGGTCGTACTCGCAGACCACCACCTTGGGCGCCGCCGGCTGGGCGTCGTCGCTGCCGACGGCGATCATCGCTGGCTGCAACCTGCGGAGCAGCGCCCACGCCGTCCACACGTGGCTACAGCCAACATTTCACCGTGTCACAAAACAAGCACGTTCCGTCAATAAAAATTGAGGATTCCGTATTTATCGTCATTTAAAATTAAAATCACATCTAATAATAAGTACATATCAAGCACAATAACTTTTATCAACTGCTTTAATAATTTGTGGTAAGACTTAAAATGTTAAAATGAACACATAATACATACTAGTACATACAGTATTGGGAAGAGTAAGTTAAACAAATAACTGCAACTTTAACATTCAATATTCATTTGTGTTTTTACTTAGAGTACAATTAATATATATATATATATATATATATTAAAAAACCTATATGCAAACCCAAAAACCCAAAATCATTATTCTTAATACATTTCCTAGTGACTTTAGCCATTTATGTAGCCATAGATCACCACACTTTACTTTGTAAAAACTATACACAGACTAAGTAATTTTATTTTTACATTTTTAAATAAAGCATAAGCTAAATATTAATTTTATAATATATATATATTTTTTAATAGACAAAATGAGGCAATTGACGTACTTTCGCTGCATTTCGGTGCTATGCAGTGTATTGACTTCTATTTTGCTGTTACGGTTTTATCACTATTCACCAAATAATCTTGCCTCTACACATGTTATAACCAGAATAGCTAACCCGCGGGTCTTTTATTTGCCTGAACCACATGGGGACCAACACGGACTCCCTAGTCGTAGGGAGCACGGGAACATCAGGCCACAAGGAGAGGCAGTGCCAGCGAATATGACAGCCCGTAACAGTGCACGTCTCCACAAGAGCACTTACTGGCGTAGGACCAGACCTTTCTCTCTGCCCCTGGAAACCCTCGGTCCCCCCAGAGAATGGGCTCAGCAACAAAAATACTTGCACACTGGTGCACCCTAGAAGATTTCCGAGCAAGAAAATATAAGTAGTTACCTTATTATTGTTTCGTTTCACAACTTATCGCTTTGTTTGACAGTTTCACAGCAGCAAATAGCGCACGACCAAAGAGTTCTTCCCCCCACATCCCAACATCGTCAGAGGGACAGATGTGGAGCAGCACCGAGCTTCTCAGCCTAGTCGTACCACCATGTTGTTTGTCCACTCGCACCAACGCTACACACTGTACGTGACAGGGGCGGATCCAGTGATCAGTTTTGGGGGGGGGAACTGGTGCCCGAAGAACATTGAACGGTATTGACAACATGGTTCTTATGGAATCCTGGGCATAAAATAATTGTTATAGAATATAACATAGGCATATAATAACACTAACCAGAAGAAAAAAATCAAAAATTAATTTTGAAAAATTAAATATTAAAATTAGGAAGCAAAAGTTTTATTACCGAAACAATTTATCTCAAGTAGAATGTAATACCTGGGGCATTTAAAAAGTCATGGAGAAATGAAGTGGGAGTAATTGCAAATTATTCATGAAAAAAATTGGTTATCTAACTGGATTACTACTTCAAAACTGGCTAATTACAAAATCTAGCTAATTTGAAAGTACTGCAATTTTAAATTCTTAGATACCTTTCTCGTTTCCAATAAAATAAAATTTAAAAAAATTTAAACTGTGTTTTTTGGCTGTAAAATATGTTTGGTAATTACCGTAAATCTTTAAAAATAGATTGAGCTGGTTTTGAATAAAAACACTTCAATTAATGAAATATACACTGTTTATTGTGTATTATTTTATATTAATGTAATAATATTCATTGTATAAATATGACATGACATAGAACATGTAATAATTGCTGAATAAAAGCATATGAAATAAATTATTTTGCATCATATTGCAATTTAAGAATCATCATGAAGTAAAAATATATAATTAGAGAAAGATACGGCGTTTGCCAGATTTTGAGAAACGCTCAATCACGTGAAAAGGGTCCACTGGTATGTCATAATGATTATGGAGAAGAGCGAGACCCTCAAGTCGTCTCTCAATCATTGTAGTTCGGAGCCACGTTTTGGTGCGACGTAACGTTGAGAAAGTTCTCTCTGCGCTGGCATTGCTGACTGGAAACGTGCAAAGAACATGAAGCAGTGTATAAATAATGTTGTATATGTCCTTGTCACAAGCAGCAAGTGCATCAATAGCTGTTTTGGGAAGTTCGGCACCACGAGCTTTTTAAGTTTTCCATGTCTGCTGCCAGTGAAAAATTTCACCTTTTAACTTTATTAGCTGAATTTCTTTGGTGCCCTCTAGTAATTGAGAAAACTTGTTTACCAAGAACAGAATTGAATCGTTTATTTCAGCTAAGGTTGTGTTCACTATCAACTGTGGAAGTAGAACTGGGAGTCTAAATATATCAATGACTTTAGAAGAAAATCTTGTCTTGATATCTTGTAATATGCCATCTAGAAGTGGTATGAATACTGAAATTCTGTAATAATCCTGTACAGATTGCGACTCTACTGGTACCGGGTAGTTACTGCGATGAACCTGTCGCCCAACAGTCCTGGGTTTCCGAAGCTCAACATTAAGTTTCTCTGCCATTTTATCTGTCTCGGCATAAATTTCTTTGAAGTAATTGTCACAATCCGCACGACGAGTCTCTAAGACCGAAATAACATTTGTAATACTCTTAGAAGCATGTACAAGGTCAAGTGTTTCTTTTTGAAGAAGTTTGCTCAAAGGAAGTGTAAGGGCCAGAACATTACTGAGGCAGAAGACAACAACCAAAAATTTACTTTCACATAGAGCAGCTATAAGTGATGCTGCTTTTCCAGCTACAGATTTATCTTTCCAGCTAGAAATCTTCTCGAGAGCTTCTATTATTTCTGGCAAATCAAAAACAAACTGAAGTACACCGTCATGTCGTTCGACCCATCTTGTATCTGATAAATGAGCTAGTTTTTTCCCAAGAAACTGAAGAAGAGTTTTACTGCATTTTGGAAAAGAAAAGAAAGAGATAGTTTCTTTCATGATACCCACTGCATTTAGGACCACATGTATCTTTGAAGACTGAGATAGAGGATTGTTAAGTTTGTGATTGTAACATGGCATTTCCACAGCATTGGTTGTCAAACTCTGCACTTCCTTTACTGCACCTCTGTCTTCTGATAACATGACAGAGCAGCCATCAGTACCAATTGCTACACACTGGAGGGGAAGAAGCTGCAATGATTTTATTTTCCTGATAATAATTTGGCCTAGTGACTTTCCTGTAAGAGACAGTTCTTCAGTAGCCGTTGTGACTGGTTTGTTTGTTGAATTATCTTTGGTACCATTCTCAAGTATTGCAAATTTGTTGTTTGTTTGAAGAGCTGTGGTTTCTGACATATCACCAAATGCATCTATAAATGAAACAAAATCTTCCCTTACAACCGTGTTCTGACCAAAATGTACATAGCGAAGGACAAGACTCACTTGGGATTTATTTGACATGTCACTGGTTTCGTCAAATATAATAGCATAAAACCCAGATAATCTTACTCTCTTGAGAATTGTATCTAATATGTCTAGTCCACAGCAGTCGATAAGCTCGTTTTGCACAGTTTTGCTGATATATGTAGAATTAAAATGAGCAGTTTTAATGTGATTTTCAAGTAGTTTATCTCCAGCATCCACCCGAAAACGAAGCATTGCCCGGAAATTTCCTTCATTATGAGATGGAGCATCGGTAGTAAGTGGACCATCATTCCGATGACCACGGAAAGGAATATTTTGCCTTCCAAGTAGTATAACTGTTTTCACAATCGGTAGTAGTTTTTTCCGATTTTCCTCAGCCTCTTCCAAATGTTGTTCTTTGACAAGACTTACTACCTCGGAGCAAGGATTATGATATGTCTTAAGGAAGTTCTTCCCCATGGCAACTGCAGTCATATGGTATTGATGGCTTGCATGTTGTTCCAAGTAACCTTTAGCTCCAATCAAATCTTTAAAATTTGTAAGAGGTTCTATAACTAAAGTTTTGAGGGGAACATTTCTGCAGTACCCACCTTCATTCCTAGTTGTAAACCATGGACAATATTTACAAAACAGACCTTTTTTAACATCTGATAGAACCAGCCATTCTTTGTAGGTTTGCAGATGACTCCGCCTCACAAAATTCCGCACAGTTTTTCCAGAGACAACACGGGTGGAATGTGGAAAGACATAAGATTCTGGTGGTTGCCACGGATTTTCTAGCAGAATGGACTTAGTGTAGTCATCAATATTTCCTCCAACAAAGTGGCCAATGTCACTGGAAACACTTCCAACAGAAGACGAAGAGCTAAGTAATGCTGAATGTAATATGACATTGTTAACCTCATCTGGATAAGGCTTTTGGATATGATATTGGTCAGAAGAGCTTGAAGATGATGCAACTTTCTCATCATTATTGATAATCGATGTAAAATCATCTTCCAAAACAATATCATTGTGTGTTTTACCACAATTAAAATCAGTGGGCTGCTCAACTGATTCTGAGGCATCCTCAGAATTCACTTCCACACGTGACTTCTTCTGAGGTGGCCCAAAGAAAGAAGATAGCAAGCTTTGTTTTCCTCCTTGTTGAACAGCCTGTTTAGAAAAAAAATCATAAACTAGTACAAAAGAATGTTGCAAATCAACATTTTAAGTTTCTGTGAAACAGTGAAACCAACACAAGAAAGTGTTTGGCAATTTGTTGCACTTTTGCCATGCCTATTTTGAGCTAGCCCCTTCACGACAAATTAGCTTGGACACGAGTGTAATGTGTAATTTTAAACAGGTGTTAAGTATTTGCGATATATTAATTTACCAACACCTTGTGGATATTACTTCAGCAGCTGACAATAATATATTTAGTTTGGTGGAACACTGGAGTATACAACATACCCGCAAATTTATGTAGGCGGTAGGCCCCTAATTTAATGAACTTGCGCGAGACACAGCATTAAACATGTTTGGGTTAACTGTATAAATCCGCACATATCATATACATAATTTTGTGACAGTATTAGACTGTGGTAATTTGTGAAGAGTAAGAAAACAGTTATAAAATGTCGCTTACTGCGAGCAATTTAAATGTGTCTTTGATGTTAGAATATGAAACGATTGAGTGTTTTGTAATTTGTAATGCTTTGGATGTAGTTGTTTTAAGGTCTTTATATAAACTATTATATTTATAATGCTTTTTAATATTTATAAAATACGTGGTCACCTTTGACTTTGTATCACAGTTAAGTTGAATTCTGCTGACTGCCCTTTCTTTATAAATTATTACTTTATAAATGCACATTTAATAGTTTTTTTTTTTGCATTTGACTAAGAAATTATTTACATGCGAATTTCTTAGCTAGGTTACAATTTATTATTCGCCAGATGAGACTTTTTAAACAGTTTGTAACTGTGGTTGGTGTATTAAACATACTGGTAAAAATATTATTAACTTCAGATGTTATTTTTTTGTTTTAATTAATTATATTCTATTCATAACATTTAGGTTTGCTTCTGCTTATTGTTTTTGCTTTTTTTATAATTTTCTAAAGTTAGAGTATTTGAATAAATAATTTTTCATAAATTTTAGAAAGTTTACTGTTTGGGACTGTGGCCATAGAGCCAGAGTTGTTCGCTGATGAAGTCATGCGTACTATATTGTCTCTGAGTGAGACACTGGTCATGGTGTAACAAACTATACTTAGTTCCAAGTCTGCCGCTAGATGCTACCACAGTCTGCTCTATTAGATGCAATAGCATATCGTCAGTGCAGTATCACGTAATTCCACCACACTTGAAGCAGGTTCATGGGATCTTATTCAAAGCTAATTTGCGCAAAATTAATATACCACTAAATAGAACTGAAAATATTTACTACGGGTTTTATTTATGAGCTGAATACAACTTTAGTAAAATCATTTCCAACAATGTATTTCTCTCTACATACGTAACACATGCGTTATTTTTTCTCACTGTAATATTCGTATTTCACAATTTAAAAAAATCATAATACAAAATACATTAAAATAACTTAAATATTTCAGGTTAAATTAATTTTAAGTTGAAAAAAAGTCAAAATCATGTAAAAAAAATGTGTGTTAAATATTGATACACACATTCTGGCAGGATTATTGTCATTTAAAAACTAATTTTATGGTCCGATCAGATGTACAAAAAAGTTCTAATTTATTTTAAAATGCTTAATTGACTTGTACTGTATAAAATAATGAGATGCTTGCGCCTGGTATATCGCAAAAACTTGTGTTGACTTCACTGAAAGGCTTCTGTGTAGCTACAGTAGGCTAGTCTGACTCTCACCATGCTCGAGTAATCCTTGCCACCATACACCTCACAAAAACATGATTTACTGAACACTCACTATTACATTTTCTATCACTGTCTTTCTGCTAGTTTTCTTTTAGAGCGCGCGAAACAATCTCAGACACTACAGCTATCAAGCAGAGTTGCCACATCCGAATTGAGAAATCCTTCAAAAAAAACAAAAAAGCACAAATTTCCCATTCAAGATACATGCTATCATTATACAGTTGTTACCAAGCAATGTTCCCAATTTAGTTGTAATAAATTCCTCGACAAAATCATAAAATTGTAATATTTGATACAAAAATTATTTTCAGATCCTTTGACAAATGAATGTAGGTACGGTGATAAAAAAACAGCATTCCATTTTTTTTTGCCACTAACTTTTGGGGGGGGAAATTTCCCCCATTTCCCCCCCTTTGAATCCGCCCCTGGTACGTGAAGACACTACCTAATGAACCAACGTACCACCCAACTAAAATGTACATATTTTACAACAATGTTCTATTTAGAATTCATAGCCTAGTGCTTAGGTGCAATTAGGCAGTGTGCAAACCTTGACTATGGTCGCTTCAGGAGACCTGTAGTCATGCAAACTGTCAAAACCCGCACAACACCCATCTTTACCAGGGAACAAGCACTGCCTGTCGTCCTTCAGAAAGACTTTCATTCCTGAGTCAGTCATTATCTGCCACTGCTGCGTTGTCAAAGAGATAGTCCACTACGGTAAAGCTGTACAGGCAGGCCGAAAAATCGCAGCAAGAGCCGTAAGCACGTATCAGAACGGAAATTTACCGAAATAGGAAGACCTTTATTTGTATGGCTTAACGAGCATCTGCCTGGGAGTTTCACACTACAAGAAGTGATGTACACTAAACTGCGTACAAATAACTCTAAACTTCTGTGCCCGGCTCATCGCCTGCTTCCGGCGGAGCATTCGAACGTCTCCGTACTGCGATAGCGCGTCCTCTCAGCCAGAGGAATGGTGCCCTGAAGCCAGCTATAAATTAAAATTTACGTGCTACTATTTGCACCTACAACTTTGCAGTGTCCTTTCCGAGCATTTCCTTAACAAAAATTCCCTGCACTTGTGATTTGCAAGCCTGCTGTAAGTACGGACGCAGGAGGCGACACCTGCCTGTTGGAGATGGCGACGTTCCAGGCCAGGCAGCTGAGCCTTAGCCGGGTGCAGGCCACCGAGTGCTCCAGCTCGAAGGCGCCGGGCCGCAGGTGGCTGCGGGGGGCGTAGAGGCGCAGGGCCCCGTCCGAGGAGCAGGTGGCCACCGCCAGCCCCAGGCAGCCGGGCGAGAAGCGCACGTCCGTCACCGACGAGCGCTCGTCCCTCAGCGTCGCCAGCCTGTCCCACCGCCTCTGCCCCGCCTTGTCCACTGCCATCACACCTCACTTCTCTGGGGAACTATTCACCGCAACATTTCATACCCAGTTATACAGTCGCTAAAAACACACAGATTAATATCATCATATTTTTTACACACAAACAAAACTAAATAAAAAATACATTATTTTTTCTGTACCACCTAATGTTTCACTTAATGTCTGAAAGTTTGGGAGGACCCATGCTACCCACTACCAACTAAAAGGAACCAAATAATTGTTGTTTGAACAGTGCCTACCAATTTGTAGAAAAGAAATTATTGTATAAATGTATTGTAACGGCCGAAAATACTGTTGGATACCAGGGAAAGCTTTTTTTGTTTTTAAATAGCTAGCCAGACGATCAGGAACAGCGGGACACGATGAGGAAATGACAAACGCAGCAGGAAACATTGAAGGACAGGTGAAGCGAGAGCTGGGGAAAGTTGCCACTCGCGCACAGCTGGCACGACCTTGGTCACAGCGCAGCGAAACTCGGTCATAGGCACAGCATGGGCGTCACAACCGGGGGGGGGGGGGGGGGGGGGGGACACACGTCCGCCCCAATAATAAAAGTCTTCAATTTTGTCCCCTCCAATAAAATATTTAGTTTCGTAGTTATACTATTAAAAAAATAATTTCTGTGATATAACCCATATGTTGCACATGGTGCATTTAGTCCAATCGTGGTAATGTGAGCACTGTGTTTTTACAAATTTGTTCTCTGAAAATATTTTTTATAAAAAATAAATTATATATTGCAACCCACTATAATTAGAATATTTAGGAAAGAAAAATGCCTAAAAACCACCTTTTTGCACCTTCAAACCTCAAATTTTCCCGGGGGAGGAGCCCCGGACCCCCCGCTTTTCTTCCAGGGGATGGATATTCCTCAACAACTAAATCAATTGCAGTCCCCCCCAAAAAATACATCCTTGCGACGCCCATGGGCACAGGGAAGGAGGGGGAATGTGTAATGACTTCAGAAGCGGCACCGAAGCGGAACTGTTTATGTTATTAACAACAGATGCAAAAAAGGGTAAGGGCAGGCTTCTTATACCGGGAGATTTTATTAGAGAAATCAGAGTCACAGAGTCAGTGGGAAGCCACGCTACTCCACCGCCGAGACGACGATTGGTGAGTGACCAGCCACGATGCGACGATGGTTCAACACTAGACAGCAGCACAACGCCCTTATGCCCATGTAGCTGGTAATAGTTGGTATCTCTCTCTCTCTCATTTCAAAAACTAAGAATACACATTTTAATAACAACTCGGTAGACATTATGAATAATAAATTAATTTAAAACCGTCACGTAACTTGGGAGTAATTAGTCTGCAACAGTTGGTAACAAATGAATAACGAGACAAATGAGGTTAAGAATAAGCTCTAGGAAATGGCCGACAGCACGGTTTATTTATTAACGACAGTATCCCTGATAGGCACGACTATGGTTCAGTAATTATGTGTTAGTAATACAAGGTACATTTAAAGACACAGAAAGTAAAGAATTGATATATAATATGTGTTGAATAAACTGTTAATTTAAACTGCGAAAATAAACCTGTTCTTGTGGAAACGTTCACCCTTAACCTCTTTATTTAAAATGTTTTGCAAATAGGGACTCGTCACCCTACCTTAAGGACTGTTTAAGGAAAAACACGAGTGGTGGAACCGCCCCCAGAACCTGATACTCATGAAATGGCCGTCACGATATGAGGAACACAGACAATCCCGGTAGACTCACTTCCATTCCTTTTCCCCATCATCCTTCACGATTCATTTCATTATCAACTTTTCATGTACATATCCCCTTCATTTCCATCTTTACGGTCGACACAGATAAGAGTAAGTCGACGGCCGTAACAGTATAGCAACCTATCTTAAATTATGTAAATATATTTTGCTAGTAATTGAAAAAACAAAAAAATTCCAGAAAATAATTTACTATATGTTTCTAGAAAATTTTCTTTATCATCTCTAACCTTACATATGCCCTCAGTGTATATGGCCATACATCATACACGTAAACACCTGGAAAAAAAATTGCTCCCAGTCTGGGCAATGGAAAACTATTATGAAGTTTTCCAGGATTTACAGTAAATATCCTGATCAATTCCAACTTCCCTGACTCCAAAATGTGGACAGTCTATGAAATGTATATAACCAAGCAAGGTTTATAAAGTAATATATATACTCAGAGTTCCCACTTTTTTACTCTGAATTTTTTCTCTGAACTCTTCCTCCTGCTATTCCTGTCCAAGAAAAGCTTATTTTCACCTGTATTACCAATATTGTATGATAACATGTTAAACTGACCAAAATCTTGTCCGCTGTGATCACACGATACGAGCTGCAACCAGGGTGTCTAAACAAATCTGTAATAGAATTTCCCATTTTTTTCCAGATCAAAATTTACACTTTTCCTAAACATTTTTTTTTGAAAATTAATTTATGTATTTTGCAGTTTTGTGAAAGGAATAAAGAAATTCCTGCCTCCACGAAAATAACGCTATCCAAACACCAGCCATCAGCATTCTTGTCAGCATTATTCATTATGGCCAGGCATTTACTAATATAAATGTTCAGTACTGCTCATTTAAGTGTATAACGAGAAGAATTTTTTAGGTTAGTACAACATGGACTTAACTCTGCAATAAAATACAGATACGCGAGAATCAATACAAATTTTTACCTATCGTCTGGTTTTCAAATCTTAAATCAAAACTATCAGGCATGCTTCATTAGTATGTATTAGGCGTACGTGTTTCCTTCCAGATTGAGGCCACGTTGTCCAAAGAACAGATGGCCAGGATCTGGCCGAACTCTGGCTCCGCCCATCGTATCCGCCAGATAGAACTGTCGTGAGCTTTCCAACTGGAGGACAGAGTCCAGTTGCCATGTCTGTCACAGTCCCAAACCTTCAAACAAAAAATAATTTAAAAATTATGATCCAAACAAACATTTTTTAAAGAAAATTGAAATGAAATCCAAGTTACCAGTAAAATTTGACTATATACATAAATAAATAAATCAATTTTGTCAACTCTTCACATACATAAAAAATCCTAAAATAATTAAGTTAATCTGTAATGGAATAACAATAATAATATATTTAAAAAATTACAAATAGTGTTTAAAAAACTTGCAAAAATATTTGCCCCTACTTTATATAGATATAAATTTCAGAATATTACATTTAAATTTTTCATCAATAACTATCAAACATGGTTGTAGAGAAACAAGTTTACGTAAATACTAGTTAATCTGAGTTACGATAACATACACGAGAATTTTCGTAGGTCCAATCAATTGGGACCAAAGCCAATGCGTGATAATGAAAATCTGAGTTAGCTGGAAAACTTGGGTAAAATCAAAACCAAACAGTAACTAACAGTCATTGTCATTCACACTATATACAGGTGTACAGTCGAGTGACTAAGTAGGTATTAAAACTTACACTTAAGGTTTACAAAAAAAATGTGTGTTCGTGGAGTCCACATGCGACAAAAGTGCAACTCCTTGCTTATTAGGTATAGATAGGCCTAGATATAAATTATTTACATTTCCAATCACAATATTTACATAAAAATGAATTATACTTATAAAGCTAATTGCATAAATAAACAAGTATTTTCAACATGAATAAATAAATTGTAGATACTTTAAATTAAATAAAAGAAATATGGTCATGTCAATTGTTAGCTGTTAAGAAAAACGAAGAGTATACAAACACAAGCAGCATTACGAGAATTCCGTAGCATCACTGCGGCGTCATTTCTACCTCTCCCCTTCTGGCCGTTACAACTGCTAGAATTATTCTAGAAGGACCACTAAAACATGGCCAGTCTTTGACTTGAGTTAGGAATTATGAATTTAAAAGTAGCTATCTTAATTTCCCTAATTGAATGCTATGTTACGTACCTATCCCCCCCTTTTTTTCTGCAGTTTTCCCATTCGACTACTAGTGCATGAGTTAGAGTGGCATCACTGCTGATGCTCTCTCTTCTTATACCGGTTCCCCCATCATGTACCTAACTATTCCCCTCATGCAATCAGAATTTTCATTAACTCTCGAAAATTTCAGCCCCTCAGCAAAGAAGTTTTGTTTAAAAAAAACAATATAAGAAAGAGAACAAGTGTTTGGCGGGCAAGAGCAAAGAAATGTAGAGAGAATATTGAAGGCTCCCAGATTATTTGGTTTGGAGTTTTTTCGTTCACACTGTACCCCTAACCCCTCTAACAAAAGCAGTTGCAGCACCTCTGGTGGGGAGATTACTGCTAGATTTATTCTAGAAGGGACACTAAAACATGGCAAGTCTTCGACTCGGTTAGGAATTACCAATTTAAAAAGTAGCTAACTTAATTTAATTGCCCTCAATGTTTTATAAATATTTTAATGTAGCTAACCAGACCTAACCATTCACTCATTACACGATAAAATGCTTGGAGTATCACTACACTCTCTTGTGGAATGATTCAAAAACGTTAGGAAATAAAAAAAAAAAGGATATAGGGAATTTTTTTTATTTTTTTCAGACTCCACAACTAACCTTCACAAATACACCATCAACACGGCTAGACCCTACAACCCAAGATATCTCACAAAAGTATTAGGTTAAGAAAAAAATGCAAATCAAGTTAATGATGGTTTGCAAATCTTCATGGATGTAAATTTTAAACATAATCTGCAAAAAATGTTTAAAGAACAATTGGCAATAAAATACACAGTATAAATTATTGAGACATAACATTTCAACACTATCAGGGTTATTCACGGAAAGCCGCGCTTGAGTATTATCACCGTTATCGAAACATCAAAAATTAATTTAGTTTTTTTTTGCCGGTTTATCATGTGTTTCATAGCCATTCTAACCTGAACTTACTTTTATAAGTTTGTCAGTGGATGATGTAGCCAAGCGCTTACAATAGAAATCATACGCAACATCATGTATAAAATCTTTATATCCTAATCTAACTAAAGTTTTCTCCATTTCTAACTATATCTACAAATATATCAAAATGTTTACAAGCGTTCAACTTGTACACATATAAGACTTTCGTTTTTCATATGTTTTTTCATAGATAAAAAACCGATAGAAACATCACTTAAGTCCCTCTCATAGAATAAATAAAGGTATTTTGACGATTGAAAATTAGCACTTAAAATTATTTAAAAAATAAAAGATATGATTATATTTTATCATGAAATTAGGAATTGTCAAGAGGCGGCTTGCTGTGACATAGATGAAGTTACTTATTAACCTTGCTTGCCAAGTCAGTAGTCAGTTAGTAAGTATAGATTAGAATTTCCGTCATTAGAAAAAGTAACTTCTTTGAACTGCCGTCGTCCGAGTTCTCGTATTCGAGACCGGGCGTGTATCCTAGCGGGAAATTGGCTCTTATTGAAATTACGTTCCGGGAGGGCGCCAGGTTAGCTCAGCGGCTAACCAAATGTGGGCCGTGTGGGTGCGTTGCCCCTGCGTGGTCCGCTAGGATCGTCGGCGAAGTTCTTGGTTGGAGGGGGCCCTAGCTGGTGTAGGGATGCTGAATTCAATAATAGACACGAACTCGAGATTTAGATGGTTGTTTGCATGTCGCGCACGGGGGGGTGCGGAGTAGCAGTTTAATTAGATGAATTATTACAGTCGCAAATTACACCTACACTACACTTGCACATTGCACACAGAATTATCCTACAAAGTTACAATTAGTTCAATATGAGTGCTCTGACGCACTGTCACTAGTTATACCCTCACGCCAGTCGAAGTTAAGGGGGAGGTTGATTGGAGGCGGCCAATCCCGAAAATTGTTAATTGGGCGGTGTCCGGATTCACTTGTGGGAATCGCTGTCCGCAGTTAAATTACATACAAAGTTCACTCGTTGTTGTCGTCGGTGTCTATGCACTCGACATTAATGAAAGTTCACTGTTAGCAGGAGTCGGCCTGTGCTGTAATGTGGACTACCCCGCGTAATGTCTCTTGCCGGGAGTTTAAAAATTAAGCGGCTGGGTTAGGCTATACACTGTAAAAGAACCGGGGACGCACGGGGAGTTAACGTAACGAATAAAAGATATTTGGTTTGAATGACTATATTTATCAGAAGTACTGTTCGGTGTGGACAAAGGAAGGTGGCACCCCGTGGAACGCACGTCCGCCCCGGTTTGCGAGTCGCTCGGTACTGGTGTTTGCCCTTGGCGTGAGGGGAGGCCTCAACGTTCTCTCGCGCCAAAGTTGCTAAAGTTCCGTTATTCAGAAATTATTTTAATAATAAGAAGCTGAGAGCAGCTCTAAATTCACACATTAATTATTAAAACTTAATCTGATTGGCAGATACTATTTAATAATTATGGTTAGCAAATTGACATAAATTAAGTTTAAATATTAAGAGTCACACCAGAGACTGTTCGTCATTTGCTGACTGCTCCCTTGGCTAGTTACACATAAAAAACAGGGAGGTAATGTTTACATCAACACAACACTATAATTAATTAAGACTGAAGGCCACAAAGGAGGCACTCACAAACTGATTAAGGTAAGTTCACATGTGAGGGACTCGGGCACTCCTGCATCGCACATTTCCTTATGCGGGGGTTTAAATTAATAGTGGAGTTGTCATTAATTTATGTTTAATTATTAGTGAACTGGGGTCCAGGTGTTTAATAAAAATTAGACACGGCCCTTGATTCTACCTTGGCATCGAAGCCTCGCCTGACTCGGGTGGGCCATGGATAGGGGTGCGTTCCGTTAGCAGGGTCGGATACTGATGGGTACAGGTCGGGCTTTGGGATGGCCTTCGGCTGGACGACGTCAGAACAAATTCATTTAAAACTGTTTCCACACTGCAAACACTAAACTTTAGCCAATATCTTGGGTGTACAATATATATAGCAAAACAATTAGCCGAAGGCTTCACACATTTTCCATTTAATCAATCAAATTAAAATAACATAAATAGTATAGTTACTTATATTAGGTTAGGTTAGTAGCAACTTATTTAATATAAGCATAAGTGGTTCAGTGTGGGGTAACTGGGCCATACATGGACCCAGTTTCCCTGAATGTATGGCCCAGTTACCCCAAATCACTAAATATGATGGGGCAACTGGGTCATAACACTCCACAGACCTATAAAATGCACGATAGGTTAAAACACTACACGGAATGTTATTTTGACATTAACTGAGCTAAAATTTCTTACATTCGATTTTCAAGAGATAAAAAAAATACTATAGAGGTATTTGAGAAGCCCTCAATAGAAAGGAATTTTATGTTTATTATTTTTACTTCTTACCTCTATGACTTTGTCTTAGCCCTGTTATGAATTATATTTACAAGTATTGTCTCTCTATGGTCAGGTCAATTTGGTTTTACTCTTTAATATTTTCATGTTTTATCTTGTTCTATCTAAGTAATAATTTTATGAAATGTCTTTGCAAACATTTGTTAAACGGCGACGAATAGGAAATGAGCTTGCACATTTTAATATTGTTTTTGGGTCATGACTGAGGAAAGAGGATATGTGATTGGACGCTTGACTGCGCATATATTTTATTTAAACAATTTAGTAATTTCCAGTGAGATTTCGGAGTGTGTTCAATACAGTAAACTTTAACTGTTTAAAAAAAATTGGAACTTTAGTTTCTGTTCTACTATCATGGGAGAATGATTAGAAAGAGAGAGCTCTCCGTGATTTAGTCATAAATGAATATAAGAATATCACGTAAAACATTGGAACGACGACTGAATAGCTAGAATATACGTGAAAATGATGATTTTGTAAGAAATGCCCGGAACTACGCAATGAAGAAGAGATAGTTACCGATGTTCGGAGCTCTACTAAAGAATCGACGACGACGATAGGTTTTTGACTAATAGCCTAAATAGAACTAGATCAACGACTAATTAAGAAGAAAAAAAGGAAACGACTATCAATCTTCGAGATGGAAGGAGTTCGACGGCTGTATACGGCATCGTAGACGGTGTACCGGAGGACATCAGCCTTCTAGACGACTCCAGGTGACCGACGCCAGTCCTGCGGGAGTACCAGCAGCACGAGAGGAGGTGCATCGAGACGGAGACCCAACCAGCGACATCGGAGGAGAGACTGAGATCTAACCAGCAACATCGGAGGAGAGACAGGGGTTCGGAGAGGTTTTCCACAGCCTCTTGGTCTTGTAACGACGCGACGAGGTTTGTCTGCCCCATCCCGAATTAACAAGAACAGCGAGAAGTTACCTGTCCTATTCTAATGTCAAGATATCTTAAACCATGATGTTTACGATCAAGACCTAATTTGAAACTTGCAAAACCAACTTAATACGACTTAACGACTTAAAGACTTGTAGCTTGTACATACTGGACCTGGTTAATTTACATTGAGCAGTAATATGTACTAGATCGAAGTTAAAGTCGGTTAAAGTCATTAATTGTCTTGAATGTTTAAAGAATAGCCCCAGGTCCAGAAGTCTTGAGATAGATTGATCTACCGAAAGAGACTGAGCTAGTAGTAACAAAAAAAAGACTAATTTGCCAGGTAAAATGTGTTTCAATAAAATTTAAAATATTGACTGATAACCAAACCATTATTCAGTGATTCAATTACGTAAAACATAATTAATTCTGAAAGACATTTAAGTATAACTGATATTGAAATTTTGTTTAATGAAAAACCTATTTAAATATGAATAATTGTGTCAAAGGTGTTTGTATGTTGCTCGCTAATCATTGACTCTGTCACTTTTCATGTTACATTTGAATATGTTGCAAAAGAGTATTGTCACCCATACAACCATAATTTTGACCCTAGTAAAAAGTTAAATTTTCATTATATCTTTTATTTTTCCGATTGATAACCATACTTGCATATCATGTGTATGTTAAACCAGAGAGAAAGAATTATTTAGCTTTGGCTGTCTTGAAAGAATAATTAATTTTTATTACACTGAGATCAGCAGCCATAGAGAAGTTAATGCTTTTAAACACACTACCAGTTAAAGAATATTGTTTTAGTCATTATATTTGTTGATTTTAAGGTCACAATATTTACACCAAAGAGAAGGAGACATACTGCTAAGAAAATATACGACATTTTATTTTCTGATATTCACACAGAGTCAAACTACACCAGTACATACAACCTGAGAATAATTTACTTTCACTACCAGCGTAACAAGACATATTTTATTTAATATTCTGTAGAGGTTAGTAGTTATGCTACATACACAATCACAACACTAGTACTTTATAGAGTTTTCTAGGCGCCCAACTATAATACATTTTACATCAGAGATTTTGGCATTTTAGGAAATATACTCCATAGAGTAATTTCTGGTCACCCAACGGTGGTGCACCCTTTTAGAAATTTTGGTCACTCACCCTTGGTGCTGTCTGAAAAGGAAAAAAAAGGTAAATTCTGAAAACACTTTAGAATTTTGGCGCACAACGTGTAAGCAAACGTTAGGGACTATTTTATGATTTTTTTTTGAACAACTCAAGACACTTTGAAAAATACAGACAGTAGTTTTATTTTGTCAAGATGACAGACACAGGCAGGAAGTCATATTTTTTGAGAGGTAGCAATGACACTTCTGACTCTAGTCCTGAACGAGAACCTAGAGAAGTAGTACCAGAGCAGCACATCGAGACTACTGGTATGGAGTCACAGCAGGAAATGGAGTTGAGTCATTCGCCGCCGACACCAACTGTCACCCTAGAGGCACTGTTCCAGTTCATGAATAAGGAGAAACAAGAACGGGAGCGTAAAGAACAGGAGGAGAAACTAGAACGGGAACGTAAGAAACAGGAACGGGAGCGAATAGAACAGGAGGAGAAGTTAGAAAGGGAACAAAAGGAGCGAGGTAACGCCGAAAGACTAGACAATTTAGTGCAAGTCCTAAATAACACTTTAGGCAGGATTGCAGATGAAACAGCAGAAATCAGGCATGACTTAACTGAAACACAGCACGAGATGCAACAGAAGTTTTCCAGTGTACACACTCGTATTGAAGGTGTAGAAATATTCAGTAAACGCACTGACGATAAAGTAGTACACTTAAGCGAGCGTCTAACAGGAAGGTTAGATATGGTAGAGGCGTAAATAGGGAAAATAGAAAGAGAATCCAGACACATCGCCACATTCTCGCCCCAACTAACGACTCACCACACGAGCGAATGTAATACCGACAGGGAAGACACGCCGGTAAACAAATCGATAACGATAGAAGCCGAGCGAAATCCCGCGAATATTAGTACTGCAATTATGTCAGCAGATCCGGTACTTACACTACACCACCCTTCTAGGAAATGGTTGGATGACGTTCCAACATATTCAGGGAAAAGTAATGAAAACCCTCGAAGATTCTTAAATCAGTTTGAAGAATATTGCCACACATTTAAGTTAACAGACGCAGAAAAATTGAAATGCGTTAGCCACTGCTTGAAAAACACGGCATATTATTGGTGGGAGTTGGCGAAAGATTCTGTACACGCATACGAATCGTTTCAGAAAGCTTTCATATCCCAATTTTGGAATACTCGTATCCAAAGCAATTTGCGAATACAGTTGCATTCTGAAAAGTTCGAAAATCGTAAATTTCAAAATTTAGAGGCGCATATCAGCGATATGTACGAGAGAACTCGTTATCTTGATTGCCGTATGGAAGACGAAGAGTTTATTGCCATGATAATTTCGCAATTACCACTCAATTATCAATTACAACTTAGTGGACGGCAATACAGTAATATTGTAGATTTCAAGGAACAACTGTTAACGTATGACCGACTCGTTAAGCTCGATAAAACGGTAACGCACAAAGAAACTAACGAGCGCAAGAACACGAACCAACAGACACCGTTATACAATAACTGGCGTAACCGAAATGAAGGGCAGAACAGCGGACACAAACAACCTCAAATTCACACACTGAACGTTGAAAACTGCGGAAGTAATTGGTATCACAATGGATATCGAGGTCAGCGATATGGTAACGGATTTTATAAACCACAGTACTATCGTCGTAGAAACGAGAAGCGACAAGACAGACGCGAAAATGAATCACAGTGGGAGAATAAACGTCAGGAGGGGACAGTTAATTTCAGAGTTAATTCAGGCGAAAATCGAACAATGAAAGAACGATCGGCAGATTACAATAATCATTCCGGAGGTCAGTACAGCATAAATGCACAAACGTTTGTACCGTCTGCAAAAGGGAACAGCTTTAGCACCACCATTCCCGACGCGCGACAAGGAGAAATAAATTCATATTCTATAGCGACAAGTCACGAGCAGAGCAACACGGAATGGCCGCGCATGCAATCTAGCAGAAACCCAGACACAAACCAAGGAGGTAGTAACACATTTTTGATTTCACCGAATGCAAATAATGGATTTGCTAATTTGTCACAAGAGCAAATTAGAGGATTTAAGGACAGTGCGGTAAACTAATTAGGGATGGCGAAAACCAGCTCCGCACGTCAGTCCCTAATTGTAAGTTAGACGGGGCTAGTATAAAATTGGATCCCGACGCAAATGACAAGACTAATTGTCGAAGCATACACACCATTATGTTCAAAGAAAACGAGCGTGAATTTTTACTCAGCGAGCCCACAGAAACCGAAGTTCAAGCGAAACAAGCGCTATGCCCGGAGATATCGTTAACTTTAAACGGAGTTAAAGTGCCTGTACTATTAGACAGCGGCGCAGAGATATCCTGCATCAGCGAAGACTGCGTAGCCATGATAGAGAGCACCGGAATATCATTACCGAGAATGCCAGTACCGAGTTTAAAGATTCTAGGAGTTACATCAAGGGCTAGTCCCATCATTAATCGTCAGACCTTATTGGAAGTAGAAGGGTTAGGTAGCACCAAGTACATTAATGTATTAATCGTAAAAGGATTGGCCAAACCAGTAATTTTCGGGGTAGATTTTCTAACTAGCCATAAAATAATTTTGAATTTTGCAGGTTGGATGGTAACTGCTATGGATGACACAGAAAATACGAAAACTACTGAAAATTGGGAAGTTTCGGAAAAATGCATTGCAATCATTCATAAGGAAACTTCGTGTATTAATAGTGACATAAATTTGATGGCGACCGGAGCTGATTTAATAGAAGCTGTAAAGGGAATTACCATGGTAAATGAAACCGGTAGAAATAATCTTCTTCATGTCTTAAGAAATTTTCAAAATATATTTTCCGAAAAACCTGGGTTAAACAAATTATATACAGCTAGTATTCAGGTCATACCCGGTGAACCATTCCATAAAAAGTCGTATCCCATCCCGGCGAAATATTTGAAAGAGGCGGAAGAATATCTAGACTTAATGTTGGAATGGAATGTAATAAAGCGAGCGCCTAGCCCATTCACGAATGCGATACTCTGTGTGCGAAAGAAAGACGGAACAGTACGTTTATGCCTTGACGCGAGGGAGATCAACAAAATTACTGTTCGAGATCGGGAAATTCCGAGACCAACGAATGATATTCTGCGATTATATCAGGGTGTCAAGTTTCTAACCACACTTGATTTGTCGGCAGGGTACTGGCAAATACCCTTAGAAGAAAGCTCTAGACAGTACACGTCCTTCCTATTCAAGAACTCGCAGTATGTGTTCCAAGTCATGCCGTTCGGCTTATGTAATGCTGTAGCCGAGTTTACTCGTTGTCTGGACGAAACGCTAGGATCTGAGTGCAAAGGATTCGCGCGAGCATATGTCGACGACATTTTGATTACATCGTCATCATTTGAAGAACACCTGGAGCATATCGGCATTGTCCTAACGAAACTACGTGACGCAGGAATGACGGTGAAGCTGCGAAAATCCGTATTTTGCCGACAAGAGTTACCATTTCTAGGGCATATTCTGACACCGACCGGAATTCATACCGAGCCTGAAAAATTGAACAGTATTACCAACTTCCCTACACCGAAGAATGTTAAACAACTACGTACATTCCTGGGAGTTATCGGGTTTTACCGAAATTACAGCGACAAGATAGCCAAGATCGCAGTCCCATTGTTTGATCTACTCAAGAAGGACAAGCTGTGGAAATGGGAAGCAGAACAGCGGGAAGCTTTTGAAGAACTCAAGAAGGTCTTTCTCGAAGAACGAGTCATCTATCATCCCATGTTAGGTCGGGAATTTCTACTATACACAGACGCATCTGATTATGCCTTAGGGGCGAAGCTAGCGCAAATGGACGATGAGGGAGTAGAACGTACCGTAGCGATGGCGAGTAGAACATTGAATTCGGCAGAGCGAAATTACACGGTCACGGAGAAAGAGACACTCGCAATAATATGGGCTCTGCAGAAGTTTCAAGACCTGCTTCTGGGAGAACATATAAAGCTAATGACTGACCATCAAGCCCTGATGTGTCTAAAAGCAGGCAAAATTTTTGGTAGCAGACTGACGCGATGGTGCTTGCTGATGCAAGAGTTTGACTTGGAAATATGCCACATTAAAGGGAAAGAGAATGTAGTCGCCGATTACCTAAGTCGAATACCCGATGTATTGAATGATGAATTGACACCAAGGAAGAACTCCAAGGAATTTTTGGTAGCTAATCTTGTGACACAACAACTTAAGGATAACGCAACAATCAAGAATGTTTTTGACCATATAGCTCAACTGCAACAGGAAGATGAATTCTGCAAGGCCATAATAGATAAATTGAAGGGTTCAGAGGTTCCAACTAGGTTAGATGAGAGATACTGTATGTCGGAGGAGGGAGTATTGTTCAATCAGAGCAAGGGAAAAGCCAGATTTGAAGAGCCATGGAAGCCGGTAGTACCGAAGCGAAACATCAACTCGATTATTTGGGAGGTCCATAGGAATTGCGGGCATATTGGTTCAAAGAAGCTGACACAGTCATTGAGTAGGCAGCTATACTCTCCGAATCTGCACAAGTCAGTCGCCGCCATTACTCGATCGTGCGACTTGTGTCAGAAAGCGAAACATGCCCAACAAAATCTCGAAGGTGAGTTTAAACCTATCCTTCTGGAGAGACCACTGCAGTTGGTATCAGTGGATGTATTGGGACCATTACCTAGATCAACAGCCGGGGTGAAATATGTGTTCGTGATGGTAGATTTATTTACAAAATACACCAAATTGTATCCCATAGTCAATGCCACCAGCAAGATAGTATTCCAGAAAGTTAAACAGTTTATCGCGGAAGTGGGTCGACCAGAGAAAATTATTTCAGATCATGCCACACAATTCATGAGTCAAGTTTGGCAAGAAGGACTCAGAAAACTGCAAATCGTACCCACCATGTCTTCGGTGAGACACCCGCAGAGTAATCCTGTGGAGAGACAAATGCGCACACCTGGTAATATGCTGCGGACATTCTGCCACGATACACAGCAGAACTGGATGAGTAAATTAACGTTCATTGAATGCATTTTGAATAATACTGTACACAGTTCTACCAGTGTTACTCCATATGAAGCGTTGACAGGAAAAATATCATTGATAATACCGTCATCGTTACTACCGAGACATCACGATGAAGCTCTGGCCGCAGAAGATAAAGAATTAGTCGAGATACAGAAGGAAACTGAAGAGTTGGTCGCAGCCAAGTTGACATCCACGACGGATCTTCGGAGAAAATACCAGAAAGATTCCAGCAAGATGAGTTTTAACTGTGGAGATTTAGTACTCAAGAGAATGAATCCAGTAAGCCAATTTTGGAAGTACGTCACTAAGAAGCTATTTCTACTCTTCGATGGACCATATATGATCACAAAGATTATTAGAAGTAACTGTTACGAACTGTCTGACATTAACACGAAACAAGTAATAGGACACTATAATATAACGCAGTTGAGGAAATATTACACTCCTGTAGAATAGTATACACTGTTACACATATGTCCGTTTGAAGACATATATCGGTGACAATACTCTATGTTTGCAAGTAAGTATGTAAATAAGGTCAATAATATGAAATGTAAATTTTCTGCCAATAATTAGAATATAGATGAGATGTTTGTATGATGAGAAATGGTCCTAAGACCTATATCAGAGTATAGCTCGTTAGTCACATTTCTGAAGGGGACTGTTCTATAGAGGTATTTGAGAAGCCCTCAATAGAAAGGAATTTTATGTTTATTATTTTTACTTCTTACCTCTATGACTTTGTCTTAGCCCTGTTATGAATTATATTTACAAGTATTGTCTCTCTATGGTCAGGTCAATTTGGTTTTACTCTTTAATATTTTCATGTTTTATCTTGTTCTATCTAAGTAATAATTTTATGAAATGTCTTTGCAAACATTTGTTAAACGGCGACGAATAGGAAATGAGCTTGCACATTTTAATATTGTTTTTGGGTCATGACTGAGGAAAGAGGATATGTGATTGGACGCTTGACTGCGCATATATTTTATTTAAACAATTTAGTAATTTCCAGTGAGATTTCGGAGTGTGTTCAATACAGTAAACTTTAACTGTTTAAAAAAAATTGGAACTTTAGTTTCTGTTCTACTATCATGGGAGAATGATTAGAGAGAGAGAGAGAGCTCCGTGATTTAGTCATAAATGAATATAAGAATATCACGTAAAACATTGGAACGACGACTGAATAGCTAGAATATACGTGAAAATGATGATTTTGTAAGAAATGCCCGGAACTACGCAATGAAGAAGAGATAGTTACCGATGTTCGGAGCTCTACTAAAGAATCGACGACGACGATAGGTTTTTGACTAATAGCCTAAATAGAACTAGATCAACGACTAATTAAGAAGAAAAAAAGGAAACGACTATCAATCTTCGAGATGGAAGGAGTTCGACGGCTGTATACGGCATCGTAGACGGTGTACCGGAGGACATCAGCCTTCTAGACGACTCCAGGTGACCGACGCCAGTCCTGCGGGAGTACCAGCAGCACGAGAGGAGGTGCATCGAGACGGAGACCCAACCAGCGACATCGGAGGAGAGACTGAGATCTAACCAGCAACATCGGAGGAGAGACAGGGGTTCGGAGAGGTTTTCCACAGCCTCTTGGTCTTGTAACGACGCGACGAGGTTTGTCTGCCCCATCCCGAATTAACAAGAACAGCGAGAAGTTACCTGTCCTATTCTAATGTCAAGATATCTTAAACCATGATGTTTACGATCAAGACCTAATTTGAAACTTGCAAAACCAACTTAATACGACTTAACGACTTAAAGACTTGTAGCTTGTACATACTGGACCTGGTTAATTTACATTGAGCAGTAATATGTACTAGATCGAAGTTAAAGTCGGTTAAAGTCATTAATTGTCTTGAATGTTTAAAGAATAGCCCCAGGTCCAGAAGTCTTGAGATAGATTGATCTACCGAAAGAGACTGAGCTAGTAGTAACAAAAAAAAGACTAATTTGCCAGGTAAAATGTGTTTCAATAAAATTTAAAATATTGACTGATAACCAAACCATTATTCAGTGATTCAATTACGTAAAACATAATTAATTCTGAAAGACATTTAAGTATAACTGATATTGAAATTTTGTTTAATGAAAAACCTATTTAAATATGAATAATTGTCCCAAATGTGTTTGTATGTTGCTCGCTAATCATTGACTCTGTCACTTTTCATGTTACATTTGAATATGTTGCAAAAGAGTATTGTCACCCATACAACCATAATTTTGACCCTAGTAAAAAGTTAAATTTTCATTATATCTTTTATTTTTCCGATTGATAACCATACTTGCATATCATGTGTATGTTAAACCAGAGAGAAAGAATTATTTAGCTTTGGCTGTCTTGAAAGAATAATTAATTTTTATTACACTGAGATCAGCAGCCATAGAGAAGTTAATGCTTTTAAACACACTACCAGTTAAAGAATATTGTTTTAGTCATTATATTTGTTGATTTTAAGGTCACAATATTTACACCAAAGAGAAGGAGACATACTGCTAAGAAAATATACGACATTTTATTTTCTGATATTCACACAGAGTCAAACTACACCAGTACATACAACCTGAGAATAATTTACTTTCACTACCAGCGTAACAAGACATATTTTATTTAATATTCTGTAGAGGTTAGTAGTTATGCTACATACACAATCACAACACTAGTACTTTATAGAGTTTTCTAGGCGCCCAACTATAATACATTTTACATCAGAGATTTTGGCATTTTAGGAAATATACTCCATAGAGTAATTTCTGGTCACCCAACGGTGGCGCACCCTTTTAGAAATTTTGGTCACTCACCCTTAGTGCTGTCTGGAAAGGAAAAAAAAAGGTAAATTCTGAAAACACTTTAATACTTACCAAAAATTTTTGAATTCACCTTTGTAGAGACATGTTTTGCGCTCACAAATACAAAAAACATTAGCAGCCATAAAACATTCTTCAATCAAGCTGGAGACCAAATGGCTGTTGTTTTGTATACTTCTGCTTACCAGTGTTGCCACAACAGAGTTCAATTTCCCTCTTATATGTTCAGGGAAAATCTGGGAGGGGATGGCCCAGTTACCCCATGGGCCCAGTTACACCAACTTACCTTATTGTTTCTAGTTATTTCAGCTACTATACGAGTCTTTCAAAAATTATCTTAAAATTATTTATATATTTTTAACTGTAAATACATTTTCAGCTACACTAGGTTTTTTTTTAAATTTGATATTACACCTTCAAATAGGCTTCTCCTCCCCTCCCCAACATAAATAATATTAAACTTTCTTCCAACTTTCTGAAACTTCCTCTATAAGTTATTCGCACCTC
This sequence comes from Bacillus rossius redtenbacheri, assembly GCF_032445375.1. Taxonomy (NCBI): domain Eukaryota; kingdom Metazoa; phylum Arthropoda; class Insecta; order Phasmatodea; family Bacillidae; genus Bacillus; species Bacillus rossius. Next base: position 27,503,343 of record NC_086340.1, on the reverse strand, counting down.
TCACTTCAGTACATTTACCTCAAGCTTATTCCATTCCAACCCCATCCTCACCAGAAATGATGAGTGCTCCCCTCTTTCTGTTCGCCTACATTCCCTTTGTATATTCCATTTATGGTCTCTTATTCCTCTGTACTTTTCTCTGTACAATATCTCCAAGCTCAACCCACACCCCTCCGCCTTGATCACACCACCTTTCTACTCTCACCAAACTTTCTACTGCCTTCACCCCTGTAGAGATTCACACCCGAGCATCTTGATCCCTTCTCCTATCACATACTCATCATCCATCACAATCCCCTGTACTGTACCTTTTCTAGCTCTTATTTCCATCACCAGGCATGAATCCCAAATCATTGCCACATTTTCCAAAATCAGTCTCCATAATGTGGATGATGCCTTTCCCTTCACCTTTCTTCCTATTCCTTTCAAAATTCTCCCAAGCAACCTTAATGCCCCCCCCCCCCCCCTGACATTTTTTTCAACTCCCTAAACCTGTTTCCCCCAATACAGGTCATTATGTAGTGTCACTCACAGTTACTTATACTTCTTTGCCACTTGACTCTCCGGCCCCTTTGACCTACAAAACATTTTTTATATTTATTTACATGCTATTTATCCTTAACCAGTGCTTCAGCTTTACCAGATCACCTTTTATGTCTATCAACTCCCCCAAAATTTTATACAATACATATTCATCCACAAACATCTTGACGACACTGCCGTCGTCCGGGGTCTCGGGCTCGAGTCCCGGTGTGGCTCCTAGTGGGGAAAGGCGGCTCTTGATACGTATTGTCCGGGTGGGCGCCAGACTAGCTCGGCTCTAGTCGTGAATTTGGGGTCGTGGATGTATGTGCCCCTGCGTGGCCCACTAGGGCCGGCGGCGGTGTTGCGTGAGATGATGTTTAAATAAGAGACGTGGAGTTGAGGTGGCGGTGTCGTACCTTTTATTCATAGGAGCGAGTCGTACACAATACAACACTCTACAGAGGTCCCCGGGGGGGGGGGGGGTTTACTCGTTATTCCGTGGCGCCGTATTGTTTGTGTTCCGCGTTACGTGGGCCTCGGACGCTGTTACGTCTCATACGTCTCACTGGTTACGCGGGTAACGTAATTTCGTAACACAAAGGCAGGACACAAAAGTACACTGAATTAAGGGGGTGCGCACAAGTTACGTGGCACTCGTTACTCGGGTAACGTAAGTTAGTAATACAAAATACGGGACACAAAAACACACTGAATTAAGGGGGTGCGCACAAGTTACGTGGCACTCGTTACTCGGGTAACGTAAGTTAGTAATACAAAATACGGGACACAAAAATACACTGAATTAAGGGGGCGCGCACAAGTTACGTGGCACTCGTTACTCGGGTAACGTAAGTTAGTAATACAAAATCCGGGAAACAAAATACACTGAATTAAGGGGTGGACGGTTGGAGACGGCCAATCCCGTATACGAATGTCTCTGCGCGGGTGTTGTGCCCACTGTGGTGAAACACGCACCGCAATTAAGTTTGTCCAAGCTCCCTTGCGGGTTTGTGGTCAGCGCCGTGCGCGTGACCTTAAGTAAAGTTCTGTGAGTTGCGGGAGGCGGCCCGTGCCGTATACTGAAGATCAACCCCGCTGACGAAGTGTGGTGCGGGGTGTCTTTAAACTGATGCGGTCGGACTAGGTCCTGGACCGAAAAGGGGGACCGGGTACTCACGGAGAGGTTAAGTAAAAAAAAGGGGTTCTGTTAATTAGTGACTATATTTACCGGACGTTACTTTCGATGAAGACAAAGGCTGTTGCCCCTCCGTGGGACGTAGGTCCGCCCCGGTCCGTGAGCTGTGCTGAACTGCCGAACTGGCATGGCGTCCGAGGGAGGCTCGACCTCTCTTGCGCCAGGTTTGACCTCATTACGCTAGACTCTAAAAGGGTGTGTCTGGAAGAGACTTTATTGTCGCTAAAATCCTAATTTAATGTTCCAGGAGGAATGGGTACGGTTCTTCTCTTGTCTACTCAGGTTTTCGCGGGTTTGCCTTTAATCGCTGTTCGGCTCGCCTGACTCGGGTGGATCATGGCCAGGGGTGTGTTCCGTTAGCGGGAGCGTATACTGGCGGGTGCAGGTCGGGCTCTGGGGGGGTCGTCGGCCGGACGACGTCAACACATGATGTGCTCCTTCTGGTCGCTCAGACCGTCGATGTCTATTGCTATCCTTTGCCCTCCTTGTATGCGGGAATGCAGCCCGAACTAGTGCAGTGCCCACCGCCAATGTATCGATAGCTGCCCGCGTGGCTATCGACCAGTGGTTATGTATGCTTCCACCGATAAATTACTGGTAAAATAATTAGATATAAACAAATTATAAAACATTTAAAGTTATTTTTATGTTTCTTTTAAAAAATCGCTTTTATTCAAAGTGAGATGACATATATAAATTTAGCCTCTCTTGTCTCCTGTTCTCTGCGCACTTAGTGTGTGAAATGTGACTAGGATGCTCCAGTGCCTCCTGGTGCGCGGCAGTAGGTCCTCTCTCGCTGCCAAGATCGGACACGTACCATCACCATTTGAATAGCCTTCCATAATGTAATTATTCCAAATCTGTTTCCATCAGCTCCGCAGCCAGTCCTCCTTGATGCCTGCTGGACGAAAAATTAATTAGTTGATTCTCTCCCTCAGATACATTTTGCATTTAACGTAAATTTGTGCATTTTCTTTGTCTGGCCGTGAGGCATGGCACAGTCCTTTCATCAAAGCTTTACGCACCAGGCTTTCTAGTTTAACCCTAAATGTTAACTGAACTTACTGACGAGTAACTTTACCTGGGACTTTTGTGACAGGTCGTGTAATGTTCACATGGTGAATCATATACAGAGGCCCTCTACCCAGACGGTATTTCATGTAGTGTAATTAAGTGTAACTTTTATGTAACTGTGTAATGAATTCCCTGGAGTATCAATCTACGTACCAGAATGACTACTGTCATATGTTCAGAGCATCTGCATCACATTCCCATAGATATCTTTATAAGTGTATCTTTTATGTAACCTTGTAAATGCCTATGTCACAAAATTTCGGAGCACTCAGATTAGACACAATTCCAGCCATTTCACATAACCAGCTTTTTTTGCGATATCGAGGTTATATGTTCGTTGACTCTTGCACTCAGTAACCGACACTCGAGTCTCTGCATCCTCTACCAGTCCGACCGTGTAACATATGTGGACCGAGCATCAGAGTGCATCGGGACGAGCCTCACTCCGACATGAGACAGGCTAACTACCGAGACAGCACTGTGTACAGGGAAGTGTTAAGTGTCAATACAAAAGGTTTAGAAACAAACTCTTTTATTTCCAGTAAAACTAGCAGCATTCCAATGGGCCGACACCTTGGGGTACCCCTGCTGAGAACCGCAATCTGGTGCCTCCTGTCACATGGCCAATAACCCCACCCTGAGAAAATGTGTACTAACACAGGTTAATATGTTAGTTGGAGCTCAGGGAATGACACTACATGACATTCCAAGGAGGCAAGTGAGATGATGTCAATTCTCTGCCAACTCACCATTCTCTCTTTTATGTCGTTCATTATAATTAGCGTTACATATAAAAGTACTTATATATTTAAATTAAGTATTTGTGATTCTTATCCTTGTATGAACTTTATTTTACGAACCAGGAGTGTATGAAGAGCCCCAGACATAGCGATGGTGGACAGTGACACCCAGCATCGCACTATGTTTAAGGCCGCGATAAATTCATGCATGTAGCGTGCAGCCCCATGAATCCAAAAAGGGCAGGGTTTGATGCCAGTACTTGCAACCAGATTCCTTACTAGGATGGAAATGTGTGTTTCGCTCGCCCCTCCCCCTGCTATTCTAGTGAGTCAGCGCAGGTTACCATTGACCTATCATTGTAAGGACTGCAACATGTAGTCAGTGTTGTATTATGTATAACCCAAATGTGTCTAGGAGAGAGGGAGAGAAACATTCAATTGACTGGCAACTAATGGCAGATAGGCAGTTCTTGTCTGCATCCTTCTCGCACTCTGTATGCACATGTGAGAGTTGACGTCCTTCCCTCTCCCTGGCTATCGACATGCGGGACACTTAACTGCCACAACTCGACAGGTGCTACGTAGAGTATACCGATGCCGTAATCTGGTTTTGCGATGCCACCTGCTGAGAATCCCGAACACAATTGTATGCACTGTCTGAGAGCTGAAGCACTGCGGGTCACAGGATCTAACCAGCTCATCATGTACACCCTGTACTTAAATGTTCCCACATCCAGCATCCTTCCAATGCCATGTCACTCCATACTTTTTAAAGGGCCTGACATTGGCTTTTCCAGGAAGACATATGATGTTGGACTTCCTTGGTTGTTAATTTAATCTCTGGTCCCAGCCCTGTCAGGTCCGGTGCTATAGGAGTGCACTGCATGATGTCATTGCAGATCGCCACCTTTGCTGTGTTCTAGATATAGTGTTTTGATACAGTAATCTGCAAACAAACACTAAAAACGAAGATATCTGTTTCTACTATGGCGACCTCCATCAGAACAGAGAAAACCAAGATAGTGGCCTCTTGAAATCATCTAAGATGATGGCCTTATGCAGATGACAAAAATATGGCGGCTGTGATGCCAGAATCTAAAAACATGACTGCGATGTCAAATCAAATATGGTGGATGTGAAATTAGAATTTAAGATGGCAGATGTGACTTCAAAATTCAGGATGGCAGACATGATGTCAAAAATTATATGGAGGATGTAATGAAAAGTTCAACATTCATGAGAGGGGTATTCAATTTCGCAATGATGGAATACAATATGGCTGACCAAGTTAAGGTTAAGGTCATCTAATATGGCAGCCGTGACATCACAATCCAAGATGGCAGACAGGCACCAGGTACCTCACTTCTTGTCCTGTCCCCGGGCGAACAATTATATGCTACTGTTGTGGTCCCCATCATTGAAGAGATAATTTACATTACCTAACATAATAGGCATTTTAAGCCATAAAACAGCCAAATGCATGACTTAAAAGGTCCCTAATGAGTATTGAGATTTTTAAATTTGAAATTACTATATTTATATTCAATCCTGGCATATTAGTACGAATTTATACTCTATAAGAACAAAATTTATATCTTTAACTTCGCAATTAATCGGGCAACTATAAACACACAGTTCGGTATAAACTTACGTGGGAAAAAATGCAGCGTTATGAATATAGTCAAAATGCGTTATTAGTTATTAAATTTGACAACGAATGATAATGATATTAAAAACACATGCCGAGAGTTATTTTAAATTTGGGATGAATGTAGAGACAGGTGCTTCAATTTTGAGTATTTTTACAACCCCTGCTAGAATGATATATCGTTGCAAATGTAAACGTTTAGCATAAGCTAAATATATATTGTAATAACAGTATAATATTAATGTATAATAAGTTTTATTTATAATATGTATATAAACAGTAATTAATAATAAATAGTAATAACATTGTTTTTATTATATATATAAAATGGATTGTTAATTTGTAGCTATTATTTAATCAAATAAGTAAATGGAGCTACGTAGATAATTATTATTGCTACGTTATTGACATATTTCATTAACAACATAGTATTTATAAAAAATATTTTACTTTTTATGATTGAATTTTAATAATTATAAATTATCAAATTTTCACACAGCAACTACAAGAAGTATATATTTTATTACCAACAGCAGGTAGTGAAAACTGCCAAAGCTCAAGGATAGCTTGAGGGTTAATCCTACTTTTCGTCCTATGAGAAAGGAAAATTGGGGGAGGGGGCAGTGGCGGATCCAGGATTTTGGTTTGGGAGGGGCTTGACCCAGCTGAGGCTAGGCTTTATCAAGGCATACACTAAAACAATAGTGGACCCAGATGCTTTTGGAGGGGGCTTGAGCCCCTTAGCCCCCCCTCTGGATCCGCTACTGGGAGGGGGGGGGGAAGAAGAGAGAGAGAGAGAGAGAGAGATAAACAATTGCTGAATCTCACCGAATAAAATATAGTTGCTATCTAGTGGTTAAACATTTTAATGCTCCGATTTTGAAACATTGATCTTCACAGCCTGAAGTACTGCCTGTCAGTGTGAACGACGAGAGAGGATCCATACACACTGTTCCCCCAAACTCCGACGAGTCGGTGTAAAGGCGCCATCTTCTTCCCCGCGGATGTCCACTCTCTCCAATGCGTGTGCAGCAGCCCACAGATCGCCAACTCCAATTCACCACACTCCGCGATCTTTCAGCGCCTCTGGATTCCTTGTGTTGCCTTCGCCTTCGACTGCTTTCTGCTGCGCGCTGATTTTTATCCAGGCTGCCTTTCAACATCGATAGCCGTGATAACGACTCCACCGAGCCGGCTAGCGGTCGGCGGATTACTGCTGGTGGATACTCAGTCACCCCAGTGGTTAATACTAGGGTATCCGCCACCCGCGAGACTAGCAGCCTTCAATGGACCAAAATGTTGCAAAGTGCAGGATGTCCATAAAATAAAGTCCCAATTTCAATGGTACATTACAATAGTTTAATTTAGACTATTTACAACAAATCATGCATTAAATTTAACGTAAACTAAACATTTTTTTCTTACAATTGTTCAATATGCGCACCTTTACTTATACAGCGCACATCCAATCTAAAGTAAAATTCTTCCAACATTTCGGTTAACTAGTCCGGAGTAATGAAAGCAGTAACCTCTCCAAATCTGTTTCTCAAATATGTAATATCATTAGGCAGCTGCAGAACGTAGACACCAACTTTTATAAAGCCTCAAAGAAAATAAATTGCATGGATTTATGTCAGGTGAACGTGGTCAGTGAAAAAGATCTGACGTCTCGACCATTATGACCAGTCCAACGGTCAGGGACTTCGAAGTTCAACCACTCTCGTACAAAGATATTCCAATGGATGGGCCTCCATCCTGTTTACAAACGAAGTTTACAGGTTCACCCTCTCTCTACTAACTGGGGAACGAGCCATTATTTAAACATAGATGGGGCTGCAAGTGAGAAAAGAACAAAGCAGTACTCACACATGTGCTTATCTAAAATTGTTTTGAGTTACTCTTTAATTGTGACCCTATTAAAATTAATTACTGGTGATTTATTTTATGGAAATATTGTACTCCCGGCCCACAGCTTACACCCCGAGAGACGACAGCCAACTAGAAACAACCCTAGTCGAGTTTTCTATTTATCCTCCCCTGCAGGCCGAATCAAACTTCTTGAAGAGAGAATTACTAACTCACGTTACCACAGTTATTTTGTTGTCACTATAAAATACTCGATAGTGCACACATTGTGGCAGCCACTGATCAGTTTATTCTCGGGTGATTTTATAAACTTATGTTGCGATATTTTTGAAGCAGTGTTAATTAAATTTTTCCATTTATTAACACATAGAAACTTGAGAGGGTAACTGGTTGAATTCCTAGAGCGGTGGGGTTAATTGTATATCAGTTTACTGCCTTGCGCGTAAGGCTGACGTGAGGAATGGTATATATATATATTTTTAATAGGGCTTTTCATTACGATGATGACGATTATATACGGCAGCTACCACTTAACGACGCAACTCAGGAAAGTCGGGGAATGAATCGGTTAAGGCCATTCAGTGGCACCCTAAAATCTCTGGAAGTTTAACTGACCTAAAATAACACAATTTTATATCATTCAAGGTTACCTGCACATGCGAAAACCTACCCTCATGAAAAAAAAGAAAACAAACGATTCTTGTGAGACTTTTATTAACGTTTAATGTAAATAGTCTGAATATACACAAACACAGATTATTCAGTTGTCTAACTCAGTCAGTGAATCTTAAGTTTCTCCAATGGCTCTCAAGCTTCTAGCACTATAGACAAAAGCATAGACTAGAGACAGTGGAGGCTAAAACAGAAGGTAATAATGGGAGAAGGAAGGATTTAAGAAAATAAATACCTTCCAGATATTTCACCATATTAGGCTTGTAGATTTTTTTACAGATATAAATTATATATTATTGGTAAATTTATAGACAAAGTAAACTTTTACAGTCAATACAAACCGTATAATATATATTTTTGTACAAGAATAATAATTTGAAAAGGTTCACGAAGTGGCTTATTAGTGATAGTGAAATGCGATTGTCGCTAAAAATAACAGATTTGTAGGGACTTCAAAATTATTTTATTGTCACTACAATTAATACATATTTGGTAGAAGGCTCTATGTGACAAGCTGACTGGCATATACGCCATCCAGTATCTGGACGATTTATTAATCACTGCACAGCGTGTGTGCACATTCTATCTCAATATGAGTCTATGGCAGAGGACTCAAGGCGGCAAGCTGCTGAGTTCTATCTCGTCATGAGTCTATGGTGGATGTTGTTACTGCGCTCCAGGTGGCGAGTCGCTCTTTGCGAGTCCATGGCGGAGGCCATCTTTGGGCTGGTCTGATCTATCTGATCGCGAGTCTATGGCTTCAGAAGCTCAGGGAGAACCTCTCAGCGGCCGCTTGTTGTAGACCCCGTTGAGGTCGTCGCTGTCGTCCAGCGCGCTGAGGTCGGGCGGGTCGACGAAGCCCGAGTCGTCGTAGCGCGGGGTGCGCGTGCCGGCGGGGCTGTGGCCCAGCAGCAGCGGGGTGCGCGAGCCGCCCGTCAAGAGCGGGTCGTCGTAGCGCCGCGACACCGACGTGAAGTCGCGGTGCGCCTGCACCAGCTTCTGCAGCCGCGACACGATCTCGTAGTCGGGCAGCGGCGCCTCCAGGTTCAGCAGCTTCGCCACCGACGTGCGGAAGCTCAGCAGCTGCGGGCACCCCGCACACATGCATTGGCCCGAACATAACCTCTATCATTCAGTTCTCCGTCATAGTTCAATCTCAATCATATATTGTCTCGATTATAGATCAAACATAATTAAATATTTAATATAGATCGTTCTCGAGTGTAGATAAAAGAAAAAAATTAAACTTTTATTACACTGACCAAACTTAACATAACCTAAAATTTACTTCGGTAAACTTCGGAACTGTTCGGGTTGTGGTTGTGATTTTCATCTATGTGAATTTTAGGCTGTACATTTGGTGACTTCAATGGTATTTTAAGATTAATTATGTGTTTTGTTACCTGGTAACAAACATTTGTTTTTATTTTATTGGGAAATCTAACGCGATGGTGGTTAGTTTAAAAAAAAACGTATTAGAGAAAATAAAGTATGTTTTATTATAACAATGTTATTAACGTTAATGTTAATATCAAGGAGCTAGAAATTATTGACATGGGATGGCATGCCGTGGCAAGTTTAATTCACTCTCTACCGCACCATCGCCATATTACAAAACTCGAAGCACTGTGGAAAGATTGCTTGAACATGCCTAATGAAGGTTAACAATTGGAATTATAATTTCAGTATTTAAACAGTCACTTCTAATAAACACTGTCCTGTAAACTAATTCTACAATGCAATTTATACACTTCATAACTTTTTTTTTTGGGTCTTCCATAAACACAATGCCGACCATCAGATGTACAAAAAACGGTTTCATGCAAAACCCATGTAATGCAATAATGGCGACCTATTGGTTTTACACATACATTTTCTGCCATATATTGGGTCAGTGACAAAAAGCCAGGTTTTCCATCGCTCAAAATTCTTGTAGCTGTCGTGTACTGACCTATTCTCTCAAACAATCTATTTGGTTGCACTCACTATAAATAAAATAGGTACATGGCCACCACATGCGTTAAGAGTTAAACTTCACACTTCAATTATCCACTTTAATTATAAAACAAAATATTTAGTAATTCAATGGAACTAAAAGCTAACAAAGTACAGAATAACATACAAAAGAAAATCAGTGATATAAAATGTAAAGCTGGGAGACGGCCTGAGTGTGTTCGTTTCCATGTTTACAAACATATTTTCCTTTTGGTTTGTTACGCGATAATTTATGTCTCAGCGCAAGGGAAAATTATTACGAATTTTGCGTACCTCAATTTCATGAAATGACTTAAAAGAAAACAATAACATAGTGTAAAATACACTAAAACGATTATAAATGTGTGCATTAAATATTTAAAATTTAATTACATTTTTAATGAGAAAAGTTTGTCATTCCCAGTGAAATGAATGTACTATAGTGTCTCCTCACTAAACTTGACCGAGAATGAGAATTTGGGCACTCAATATTCCATCCCCTTCTCCCGTCCTGCCATAGAACAATACATTCATAAAAGTTACACTATTCCCTATTCGCTACACTCTGATCAGTCATCAGTAGTATATATAATAGTTCCTCCTGTGTCTGAGTTCCAGGTCATAGTACTGACTGCCTTCTTGGATTTTGACATCATGGCCGCCATTTTGAATTACCCTGATCCCAGAAGCCATTGAAGATTTTTGAACATCCAGACATCCTGGATTCTAGAACTTTCTGCCATCTGGTTTTCCCATGCTGGAGGCCACCATCTGGTTTTCGTCTGCAAGAGGCTGCAATCTTGTTACCGTCTGCTGGATGCGACATTTTATTAATAAAGTTTGTTCCTAGATCGGTCAGTGTCACCCAGTCTCATGCACATAAAGTCGATTATTCCAATCGACCAGTGTTGTAGACATACTCTATTTCGTACGAAATATACTACAAATGAGATGATTCAGACCATGATGGGTCGATCCATCAGCATTCAAACATTAAAAGAATCAGAAACACACAGTTTATAACTACTGCATATATATACAATGACATCATCCCAGAAACATTCACTTCTTCGTTACCGAAATTTCGAAGGAAAAATTCATGGAAAGATATTGTTGACATTGGACATTAAGTTATTAAACAAATCAGTGAAAATACCCTGTCCATGGAGCCTCAGTTACCACATTAATACTCCAGCTTCGCTGCAGCCAGAAACTGCTTCTACTGCAAAATCATCTTCACAGCAGACATTTACAAAGTACGATACCACGAGCACTTCAGTGGAAAATTTACTGATGCCACCTGCAAACAATGCAATCTTTTTCTCAGATGGTTCAAGAAACTAGGCGTGTACTTCCCACAATCTGGCTAATTACGGAAAATGTCATCATCAAATAGCTCGGCTTTGATGCCAAGCAAATACTAATTATCCCCCCCACACATGTTTACAAAAGACCTGGGAGACAAATTCTCTAATGCAGGCCATCGACACATTCAGGTTCGTGGCACACAGTTTAGCGTCCGATAAAATTGATTGAAAGTGAAGAATTATTTTTTATAAAAAAAAATAGATGTCCCTAGTCACTATAAAATTATTTTTTCCATACTAGCTGGGAGAAAATGGATGAGCCACAACTGCAGTTAAAAATAAGAATTCTACAATAAATTGATTGACGGTAACACCAGCGAAGAAGATTACGTGCATGCACAAGAAGTATGGCACAAGTTGGGCTGTGTGATCCCGGGTGGCCACAGAGATATGTGCCTGGAAATGACACATGTCGAGGATTTTCGATATGGCGGCCATGACCACATCCAAGGTAATTGAAGGTTCTAGAATCCAAAATGGTCCAAGATGGCGTCTGGTGTAAGGTGGTGAAATGCGGCGGTCATGGCGGCCGCGACGTCAAAGATCAAGATGGCCGCGGCCACTGGAAGCTGGCGCAGGAGGAACTGTGGTACACTACTCACAGCGTTCTCCCGCCGCTGGCTGTCGCCGAGGCTCTGCTTGACGCTGGCCAGCTCGTCCCGCAAGAGGCGCGTGTTGTGCTCGTGGAGGCTGCGCTCGTTCTCCGCGGACTGGCTGGTCGCGCGCACCTGTCGCACCGTCAGCATCGCGTCAGCATCGCGTCAGCATCGCGTCAGCCTCGCGTCAGCATCGCGTCAGCATCGCGTCAGCATCGCGTCAGCATCGCGACACTTGCAGAGACCGCGACTTAGTGTAGTTTAGGCCGGTATTTACAAGGCGTTTGGATAAGATAGCGGCAAGCAGGGGCGCAACAACTAAATTTCCAAAGGGGGGGCAATATATTTTTTTTATAAAGAATCATCGATCCCCTCTATTGAATCGGGGGGTCCGGGGGTTCTCCCCCGGGAAAATTTGTATTTCAAGGTGGAAAATGGTGCTATTTAAGCAGTTTTATTATCTAAAAATTGATTACACAGCACTTTCTTTGCCCCCGTTTGCCCCCACTTCAAGGTTTCAGAAGGGGGGGGACGGGACAAAATACCCTTGCCCCCCCCCCCCTGTAGTTGCGCCCCTGGCGGCAAGCACTGCCTTGTTGGGATACGACCATAACCTAACTCTCGGGCCGTATTCCAGAATGTTTACAATCCGAATCCCAGAAATCGGACACCGTTTTAATAAACGGTGCCCTGCGCGAGGCTAGAAAACAGGTTTTCAACGCGTTCTGGAGGACGTTAGGCAATCATCGATAAAAATTGTTAACAGCAAAAATACTAGAGATAGCAGCACCATCGCACCTCCTAACTTTCACAAGTCTTTTTTGTTTGCGATTATTTCTTTTTATGACCATTAAAGTGTACAAAATGTATTTCCAGAATAGTTTCGCTATTATAAAGTTTCATTGGCACACCAATACGCTTGGCACGTAACCCAATATTTACGAAATTAAATACATACGAGTTAATGGCACCAGCCACGGGTCTGCCATCTTGACGAAATCAGCGAAAAAATGTCAGCTCTGCGCATTCGCGGAATTTGGGCAACAGATAGGTCATGGATAGGACACCGAAATCCGCTCCCTAAAATTAACGGACTAGCCGTGTCCTACTGTGCACTAGGATCACGGTTAGGGTACAGGTGTAGCATATTAAACACCCAAACATTTTTGTGTCTTGGAATACCGGCCTTATAGTCTCACGGTCCCTAGACACAAAACTAACATCAAATCTATCATATTTATGTGCACTACAACTGCAGTTATTTTCAGCAAATTACTTCCGAATAATACATGAATTGAATTGAATGGAAAAGTAGAGTTCTTTAATGGGCAAAATCGGACGAAATGAATCCCGAGTCTCCGATATTAATGTTTTGTAAGTGCAATTTTAGCTTAATAGTTTCTTCTCAAAATTTGTTACCAAACAATTTGTTTTCGCATTCGTCAGGTTCGAAACCAAGTAGGTAATCCAAAGTAGAATGCATGTGTAGTTTATTTGAATATATTTTTGATGTGTAACACCTTAGCTCTCGGTATGCGGCATTGGGTAGGAGTAATTCCGTGAATGTAATGGAAGTCGCATGGATAACTTAGAAGCTAGGCTATATACAATTACCGAATTCCACCCCTAAGAGGGTAAAAAAGGGGTAAATATGGTTTTAAGATGATTAATTATATCTCTGAAACTAATCAAGCTAAAGAAAATGAATTAGGTATCAATAATTAACATACAAACACATCCAATAAAATTATTTAAATTTTGCGAGAAAAAAAATGTTTAGAAGAGTGAAAAAAGGGGAACGTATATTTTAAAGATAAATAACATTTCCGAATTTAACTAGGCGTAATAAATTATATTGGGTAAACATTCTAATACAAACATCCACATTTTTTTTAGTTTGCGAAATTGAACCCCTAAGAAGTGAAAAGGGGGTAAGAATGTTTTTAAGGCTAATAATTACATCTCCCGATATATTTATGCGTATTAAATTATTTTTGGTAACAATAATAAACATACGAAAAACACTAAAAACAATTGTAATATTTTGCGATGTTAAACCCATTAAGTGGTGAGAAAAGGGTAAGTATGTTTCAAAGATAAATAATTATATATCCCAATATAATCAAGCATGATAATTTATTTTAGGTACCAATAATAAATATATGAAAACTACCAACCAAAAATGTAACTTTTAAATTTTAAGAGATGATTTGATTTTAAAAATGACAGGAATTTTATGTAGATTCATAACCAATTTTTAATTCCAATATTTAATTGAAAATTAACAGTTACTGTTATTTACAATATTATTTCACTCGAGAGTATATTATATTCTAAGTAATGATATTAAAATGAAAATAGTGTAACACGTGCCTGGTCTTTCAGGAGAGTTACTTTGCGACTGTAACGTGTTCTTAACATCTCACTTTCAACCAGTCGTTTCTGAAGTTCTTCTATCTTGCGAGCTCTCTCCAGGGCTGAAATCTGTGGGCAAATCGGACAGCTAATAATTATCTCGTCATATTAACTTCCTTAAATATATTCACTCCCCAAATCAATAATAAATTTAAAGTTAAAAATAATATATTTATTTTAAGTATTTTAATATTGATGTGGTCGCTTCGGCGACCCGAGAGACTGGCTGCTGTTGCTGCTGATTGCTGATTGCTAGACTGTCCTTGAAGATGTTGTGGGTGACCCGAACTGTCTGTCAATCTGACGAGGAACTCAAGACTGCCGTTGTCAACTGGTTTGATTCCCAGGCGGCGAACTTCTATACAGTAGTTAAAGAAACTGGTGCAACGTTACGAAAAGTGCTTAGAACTGAATAGCGATTTTTTTAAATTAAGTAGAAATGTTGTAAACTAAAACTGTCAATAAGAACCTTTCTTTAAGAGTTTATTTTTTTATTGATCAAACGGATTTTATTTTAAAAAATGGCGGCGCTTCCCCCTCCACCGCGCGCGATGCGTCCAATCCTCACTTAGCAAAACGAATTATTTGATCCTTTAGCTATCCAGTGGTGTAATTAAATTTTGGATGGAGTTGATAGATATGTAGCTGCAACACCAAACGGTATCCCCCGATTTTGTTATTATTCGTTTTTTTAATTGTATCCCACTATGGAAGCAATTTTAAAGACGTATTCACGTTAAAAAAAAATAAATCCTCGTATTTAAGATAGGATGAATTTAATCAATACAAAAAAAATAACATTGAAGTGCCTGGCTGTGGTTTCCGAATTATAACATTTAAATATGATTTTTTCCCCCCGTAAGCAAATAAGATAATCAAACCAAATCTAACGTTGAAATATTTTTGCCTGTACAACACGATTAAAATAAGAAAAAACTGCTCATGCTTTTAACTTAAAATTCACACAGGTTTTTGATGGTAATCCCAGGATTATTTAAAGTCATATTTTATTGTGACGTCTGAAACGATTCAAAGGTTATGAATGTATACATAAAAAAAAATTAATCTCCGTAATGTATTCCAAAACGTAACTAATACTGCGTCTTTATTTATTTATAAAATGCCATACCCCGGCGCCGAAAGCTCGCAAGACGTTTGGCTCACGAGAAGCCTAAGATGTACAAGTTTCTGTCCCTACCCGAACACGCCCGAATATTCACCTTCGGCCAACCTCGGGATTTGTTTTATTTTTGCGCAGGAAAAATGAATTCAAATATTAAAAGTGTTCGGTTAGGTTAGCTACATTAAAACACTTTAATACACTATTGACGGTTAGTAAGGTTAGTATATAGCTATATTAAAACAAACAGAGAATTATAAATAAACCCGAGGTTGGCCGAAGGTGACTATTCGGGCGTGTTCGGGCAGGGACGCCACAAGCCGAGCCGAGCTGACCGCGGGAACTCGTGCTTGCTCGCAGCCCACCTTGTATTCGGCGGCGTCCCCGAGCTGTGTCTTCAGTTCGCGAGTCTGAGCCCTGGCCTCGGAGACCTCCAGCTGCAGTCGCTCCACCTGCTTCAGCAGCTTCTTCACCCTGCGGCACACACGCAGTTCCCGGGTGGCAGCACCCACCACACTCGGTGACGCCCACACTTCACATTTTAATACCTATCGTTTGTTTGAAGTTATCGTCCGTGTCCAACGCCTGGCCGACTCATCTGGAAATCATTGCCCAATTGGACAGAAGACTTGAAGATTCTTAAGCTTATAAGCGTACCACGGAAGCATAACACGCTATGTCACAAACTATATTTTACATGAGAGAAGTTTAAATAACTTTAAATTGTACCACACTTATTTACTCAACAAAAAACGTGAACGTTTGACATATCGTAGATCTTAGTGTTGTATTCCACTCGAAAAAAAGTCAGACGGTGGTCAAGTTTATGGTTGAAAGTGCATTTTGCCAGAAAGTGGGCATGGTGACGTATGACTCCGAGGTTCAGATATGATGAGGTCTCCTAAACTGGTATTAAATTTTCCTTCTCCAAATCAGAACTGTGAAGTTAAGACCCCTTCCTTTCATTCACGCGTTTTCGTTCGCTGAAACGCCGGTGCGTTGTCGGAGCTACGTACATCACGAGTCGAATAGCGGCGGACCGTGTTTGCAAAAGTTCCGTTAAACATAACGCTCGTGTGCACAATGCGCACGCTCGAAGCTGCAATCCACCCTCCAGTGGTTGCACCACGCGCTGTTAGTTCGTGCGAGTCCCGGGTTAGTTCCGCGACCAGCCGCTAGGAGCGCCCGGCGGCACCTCGCTACGCAGCAAAGGCCGAAAAAAAAGCGTGAATGAAAGAGGTTTTGAGATCTCAGCACGGAATCAAAATTCCACGATTTAGAGAAGGAAAATTTAATCCCACTGCAGGCCTCATTATGTAAGCAAAAGAAGTTCCATAAATTATTCT
Source organism: Bacillus rossius redtenbacheri (assembly GCF_032445375.1). Taxonomy (NCBI): domain Eukaryota; kingdom Metazoa; phylum Arthropoda; class Insecta; order Phasmatodea; family Bacillidae; genus Bacillus; species Bacillus rossius. Next base: position 27,486,805 of record NC_086340.1, on the reverse strand, counting down.
GTCCAGTCGGACACTCTCAAATAATGTCGCTTTGTTTCGGCAATGATTTCCAGATGAGTGGGCCAGGCGAAAAAAAGAACATCACCAAGCGTAAACGACTCGCGCTACTTTAAACAAACAATAAAATCTGATGTGTAACCGTCACTACATTTGTGTGTAGTGTCTCGGGTTTATAGCACTTCAGGTGTATTCATTTGAATACCAACGTACAGCGTCAAGATTGGCTAAGACGACCTAGATATTATCAGTGTATGGCAAGGACATTTTTAGGTTAAAGACAAACTTACGCGATTAATTATACATTTATTTGTTTCCCATTCATAAGCACCAAACATATGACAGCCATCAATGTCTACAGGATTTGTTAATCGACATGTCTGAGAAAAAAATATGTTTGATCCCAATTTAACATTCATTAGGAGAAAAATAAACACTGTGTGTGAACACATTTGAAAGATTTCACAGGTATATTTAATAAAAATTAGATTAGATTTTCTAATTTTTTGTCGGAAAATCTGTTGCGCCCGCAAATAAATCAAGTTGTGTGGATCTAAGGAAACATTTTCCATAATAAATAAAATGTATGCTGTTTTAGAAAAGTATAGAAAGCCTTAAACAAGAAATGGATTTAATAATGCATAAGGTATGGAATTTATGATTATTTTTTTTAAACATTTGTTTAACCCCTTGCAGCAATTGTTCGTCGTTTCAAAAATTGTTCCACAGAAAAGTTTTATAGATAATTTATAATATTTACAAATACTTTGAACGAAATCGTTGGTGTGCCAACGAACAGAGTTATGATTTTTTGTCCTCCAACCCTTGTTTTTTCCAGCCCTTTAAGTTATGGTTGGTGGTATAAAAAACGTTTTTAGACAAAATATTTTAGTATTACTCCCATGAGTTATAATACTTTGAAACTGATGTTACATTTTCCATATTATTTTTTTTAAACCTTTTCCCAATTCTACCCATTTGGTCGAATATTGCCCATTAACATACTCGACCGAAAAGTTCCACCACTAGATTTTATGTATCAGTTTGGAAGTGATTTGTGAAAAATTGCGACAGTTATGGTGTCCACAATATTGTCATTATGTATATATTATGTATATACTTTTCATTTGACTATGGTTTTGGGGTATATGAACCATGGAACGAAAAACTATATACGATTTTTTCAGAATGTCACACCAAGTTATCGGCTACAATAGGTAGTATTTCTTTGAAATCTACCTACCTAAAAGAGCGCGTGTAACTCAGTACACGTGATAGAAGTGAAACTTCTTTGGCAATTCTAACTTCGAATCGTAAGTATATCGTAAGGTATGGATCTGTGGGGAGAAAGATAAAGAAGACAATTATCTAAATAAATATTTCTCGCTGTTGAAATACTTACACCATAAAAAATAACTGTCCGCGTTACTGTTTATTCAAACAATTCTGCCATTTGGAACCCGTCAAATCTCTGAACGAAATACGAAATTCACAACAGGTAGCGCTATATATGCGGGAAGTGCAGGGACTGTCTCAACAGCGCTCTCTACGCTGCTGGTTGAACAAGAAGGAACGCGAGCGGAGCTGGTAGCAAAATATAACATTCAAGGCATTCACGGCTGACTGTGTAGGATATTTTCTGAAACAAGCTAATGCGTACACTCTTTTTCTTATTATTTCGTTCATATCTGTCTCTCTCAGTTCTGATATGTTTTTTGGACGGGTGACTAAATCATCACAGAAGAAAAAGTACGAAAACGAGCCTATCAACGTGTATAGCACAGTGCTCTCTTAATTTCTCTTTGGCCAAATACCCTAGTCTCTGTGAATTTCGCGTCAGAAACGTTCGACAACAATGTTCTACGAGAACTCATTATTAGAGAACCTGCAAAATTCGCGGATTCGAGCACTTCTCCAGGATAGACTCTACTACACTCTACACACTCGGGCAAATGCCACCTGTTCATTGGCTGCCGACTTGTGAGTCGTCTCGACTGAGTGTCTGTGATTCGACACTTCTATGAGCGAGGGTCTCTAACTGGCCCTCATTACTCCAGATTAACAGTGAACCAATGGTAGAAGCAGCGCTAAGGTATAATTATTTGAATTGTAGCATATCACTAAATGAATCCGCGAAATTTGCAGGTCTATACTCATTATTAGAGACATGCAAAAATTCGCGGATTCATTTCGCGATAGGCTAGCATCAAAACAATTATACCTTCGTACCGCTTCTGCGATTGGCCCACATTTCATCCGGGAAACTGTGAGCCGATGGGAAATACTAATCCAAGAAAGTGCCGAATTACGAACAGCCTAGTTGAGACGTCTCACGCGTCAGTAGCCAATGGACAGGTGTCATTTCCGCGAGTATTTAAAGGACTGTAATACCCCAAGTGTCTTAAAGAATAATAAAATAGTAAGGTAAAAAAATTTGGAAACTTTGATAACTGAGGCCCTCAATATATAACTATAAAAGTCAACAACAGAGGCGACACTAGGAGCAAACAAAGAAAATTTAGAGACTCCCTACGAATACTTGGGAGTAAAAGGATCGTTATTATATATTAAATAAATAAAAACAACTGTTACGTCTATAGACTTCCTTATTTTATTAATCATTGTTCTTTCTTTTTTTATAGATTGACTTTTCCTTAGTTACATCGGTTTTTTATTGATAAGTGATCTTATTTAAATTCCTCACCATTACACTTATTATATTATATATATTTTTTGAACTTATTGACTATCGGGCCGGCCCTGAATGTTTAACCAAAATAACAATACTTAAAAACATGAATGAAATCAACATTGGTAACTTTAAAGGTTGTACATATAGTCCTTGCAAAACATAATATAAATTTCTTCTCCTCGAACTGCTTTTTACTGTCCGCTGTCTTAACTGGGTTACACTATTTTTGAGTTCGTGAATAAAAAGATAGAATTATGCGGGTATCACCCGGGGCTGTAGGTAGACGGTGATCGAGGTAGTAGGCCTAAAGATGGTGGATTCTGCGCAGGAACCGACTCCAGAGGTTCTGGCAGAGGATTTTGGTTGCCTCAAACTTGGAACCCTGTCTGAAACAGAAGTCCAAATTCCAAAGAATTAGACCTGTTTCCAGACAGTATACTTAAATGGCGCAAAAGGCCAATAGCGGGAAATTAAAGGGGGGGAATGACGTCAAGACTTACCAAAACAGGGTGTTGGTCCTGGCGCTCAGGAGGGGGCGTCTCGTCTCCGCAAACTCGTACCACGATTCGCGGTAGCCACGGAAGTCATCACGAATAGTTAGAAAATAAATTATATAAAAATACTAAGTTTCTCTACTTTCAACTAAACTACTGACTGGTTAATAATTTTAGCTAGGGACTCCATCCCTCTAGTCTGAGAAGACTACATAATATACGATGTCGATGATTCGCCGAAGATCGCAGATACAAACGGTACCAGTCAGTCAGGAGGCGCGCACCGAAGTAAGTTCAGAGCGGGATATCACCAGAATATCATAAGCGCGGGGTCTCTAGAGAATGGGAAGGGGGGGTAGGCTCTGAACCGAAAATTACCGAGTCCACCCGAAGGTGTCCGGCATAAAAATATTAGATCTTACTGGAGTGACTGCGCGACTGAGGCGCTATCTTTTGGTGGCGAGAAGAAGTACTAATAAATCGACTAGTGACCGACGAGTGTGTCAAGCTAGGGGGTAATGGAGTAACCAGTGGTGCCACCTAGCGGCCTGAGACATAAGGAGGGGAAAGGTTGTCGTTACCTCCGCGCGAGCGCGGTAGTGTCGGCGCTGCCGACGCCTCACAAGTGGCATTAGTTATCAGTCATCGCTAGGTGTCGTTAAAGTGCAGAATCTTAACTGCGGCTGTCAAGCCTGAGATGGCCTTGACTCCTGTTAACGTCCCCGTGCGGTCGTCGCTCATGGCCTCACTTCTGAGAAAAAAGGGTGGGTGAGCAGGAGGGGGATGGCTTCAAAAAACGCATGGTCTGTGGGACACAAGGCCCACGGGATCCTCATGTCGTGTCTTGCTGCTAGTGAACCCTAAACCGACTCGTGACAGAGTAAGCAGGGCTCAGCACTGCTTCTTAAGCTGCTGTAGGCAAAATAAGTCACGCGAAGAAATAAAGTTACCGGCCCTCGACGTGCCTGGAGGCGGGAGAAATATTAGCCAGAATGCTAGCCTAGCATGAGGCTGGGAAAGAAAATCAGCTCGCCTCTGAGAACAGAGGCTGAGGGCCTGGCCGTAAAGGTAATAAGATGAGAGAAAAAAATAAAAATAATATTTCCAAAAAATATTTAAGATTACAAAATTTTAAATAAAACGTGCCTAATTCCCTAATACACGGCACATACTCCCCCGCGTTAAAGCGGAGCTCAGGGGAAAGCAAAAAAAAAAAAAAATCAACCAAAAACTTCAGTAGGACGAGTTACCAGGTTCGCCTGTATCCTACTACTAACATTTGGCGCACGGCTGCGGCGCGTCGGCACCTGCAGTCGCGTTGAGTTACGAGAGGGAGTCGGGTCGAGATAGAGGCAAATGAATAAACGTTTTTGTTAATGTAGGTGGTAATACCTTACAGATAATCTCAATTACTAGTGGGGTCACTTTAAACTTTTTATTAGAAAAATACTTATTCTTAAAGAAAATTTATAATTATAGATTATTGTTGTGGGTGCAATATTAATAAAGTAAGTTTCAAATATTGTTAGGTCAAGAGACTCAAAATAAAATTTTAATATTTAGCATATGATGAATCGAAAATTATATATAATGATCACACATAATTATTTAATAAAGTAAATATTGAATCACGTTGATCTCAGATGTTGGACATCGTGTAGCTTCACAAAGTGGGCACCGTGAGGGAAAGCTGAAATTACGGAGGCCAAAACAAGGGAAATGCGTCCTTGAGCACTCAGCGATATATGGGGATTGGAACCCCTGTATATGGGTATGGTGACCCGTAACTTACAAACTAAATGGGAATGAAAACCCCTGTACATATTCGTTTGTCCATAAGAAGTCGAAGGCATGGGTCCAAGCCCTGCACACTCTGACGATGGATCAAACTAAATTATATAATTTTATACTTGCTCAAAAAGCTAAGTACACCTCAGTCCCAAAAAATACATTTATTAACTTACATAGGATCAATATGTTCAAGCTCTAATGGTTGATCAGACCAACAGGCTGAAGCAAAGATACCTACGAGGGAATTTCACCCTGAGTTAGATCGGGTTCGAAACCCGAAAGATCAACGATTTTCGATGAATTTAGAAAAAAGATTAAATCAAACACAGACTGTAAAAACCACAATATTTAGATTCTGAAACATATTTTATTTGATAAACTATATTTTAAAAGTTCAGTTATCCAGTTATTAATTGTAGTCATAATAAAATAATAATTAATATTAATCCTCGCACTCAAATTTAATTTATATATATATATATAAAATCGTAACATATAAAATTATAATCGTAATAAACATAATTAAATTTAAATTAATTATTTTCGCCGTCGGATCTTCCATGGCGGGCACAAACGTTCACACTGCCTAAGAGGGGGTTTGAACATTGGCCGTCCAAAGATGAGTGGTGGGAATGGAACCCAAAGAACACTCGAAAACGGTCATGAGATGTTTCACTCAGAGGACCAGGTCTTGGCTCATTGGCTCAGAGGACCTCTCGCGATTTAACGCCTGAATATAGTGCTGCACTGTGGCGAGCGTGACCTAGTTCGACTTTAGAAATACACAAAAATTAAACTTTAATGCCACCTTGGAAGTCACAGTTGCAAAACAATGTATAATAATATTATCATAATGATTTGAAATAGCTACTTAGAGTGAGTGAGCAAGACAATTAATAGAATTTAAAAATAACATTAAATATATAGATGCACAAATGTATCATCAGCTACTGGGCTCAAATTCCATTTACGTAGCTGTACAGTGAAAGAAAAAAAAATAATTCTTCATGAAAATAAAACAAATTAGAAATCTTATTGAAACAATAACACAAAATTAGTTAACACTCAATACAGTCTGATAAACTATGAATATGCAGTTCAGTTACTGGTTAAAATAGCCAATGTAAATAAATGGACTTACTTCACGTCCTAGGCAATCATCTCCTCCGTACTAGCTTATAAAAAAATATGGTTAATTAACCTACACCATAATAACTTAATTTAAGAACCTTTCGTCGAAGGCTGAAATGAATACACATCTCATTGGGTAATCAGGAAATAAATCTAAACAAAAGCTAGTCACATGGATGGATGCAAATCTTGGAAAAGTAATAAACAATAATCAATAGCATCAATGCATACATTACTTTTAGAATTAAATTGACTGTAAACCTGTATGTATAGAATACGATAAATTTATATTTCTTATTATAGTCATTATAATTATTATCTCTAACCTTAGATAAATGTGCAAAATAAACTTCTCGTAAAATTAAATCTTTATACGTTATGAATAATGTCTAGTAAAGCTTACTTGGTACACTAGTAAATAGCGTAACTATGCTTACATTAATTCTAATATTAAATGATCGGCGTAAAGTAGTATTAAAATTAGAAGGTTTATAAATTACTGTCTATACTCCTTTTAAATGTTATGAAACTAAACATGAGGTTTTCCTTAAAATGTTAAATATAATTATGTATAGATATATATAATGCAGCATTAAAATATTATGTTCTAAAAAAAATGAAGATACACTTAAATATAGCTTATGCTTAAAACAATTGCTTTATTGCGTGGGAAGTGTGTGCCTTTATAAATTATTATTATTATTATTATTATTATTATTATTACGCGCGTCGAGAAATGAACAGTGTACTCGGGTGTAACAAGCTGTCAGGTTAGCTTGCACAACACGGTACCTACAATAAACGTCACGTCAGCCGGCAGGACTGACCTTGGCGCGTAGCACCTGAACTAGGGGTGTGTGGGGGGGGGGGGGGGAGTATCTTGTTCAGCGGACACGTCTATGTTGATAAGCCACGCGCGTGGGCTGAGTTGCGTGGGCGGCAGCCAGCCAGCGGCTCACAGCGCGCGCTCAAATGTAAACACAGAGACTGAAGTGCAGCAAAACTTATGATAACTTAAAAATTCAAAGGTCAATTTAGCTACTATGTGTATCAGCGGACAGTTCACAAATTACTTACTACAAAAAGATTTTAAGTGACAAAAAAAAATATAAACAAAATTTTTTTATTCAATTTTTTTTTTTTAAATTTTAATTTTAGGTATGACCTTTCAACTCAGGTATGCCTATAGACATAACCATGCTCTGCTACAATTTTGTAATACCCCAAGTGTCTTAAAGAATAATAAAATAGTAAGGTAAAAAAATTTGGAAACTTTGATAACTGAGGCTCTCAATATATAACTATAAAAGTCAACAACAGAGGCGACACTAGAAGTAAACAAAGAAAATTTAGAGACTCTCTACGAATACTTGGGAGTAAAAGGATCGTTATTATATATTAAATAAATAAAAACAACTGTTACGTCTATAGACTTCCTTATTTTATTAATCATCGTTCTTTCTTTTTTTATAGATTGACTTTTCCTTAGTTACATCGGTTTTTTATTGATAAGTGATCTTATTTAAATTCCTCACCATTACACTTATTATATTATATATATTTTTTGAACTTATTGACTATCGGGCCGGCCCTGAATGTTTAACCAAAATAACAATACTTAAAAACATGAATGAAATCAACATTGGTAACTTTAAAGGTTGTACATATAGTCCTTGCAAAACATAATATAAATTTCTTCTCCTCGAACTGCTTTTTACTGTCCGCTGTCTTAACTGGGTTACACTATTTTTGAGTTCGTGAATAAAAAGATAGAATTATGCGGGTATCACCCGGGGCTGTAGGTAGACGGTGATCGAGGTAGTAGGCCTAAGGATGGTGGATTCTGCGCAGGAACCGACTCCAGAGGTTCTGGCAGAGGATTTTGGTTGCCCCAAACTTGGAACCCTGTCTGAAACAGAAGTCAAAATTCCAAAGAATTAGACCTGTTTCCAGACAGTATACTTAAATGGCGCAAAAGGCCAATAGCGGGAAATTAAAGGGGGGGAATGACGTCAAGACTTACCAAAACAGGGTGTTGGTCCTGGCGCTCAGGAGGGGGCGTCTCGTCTCCGCAAACTCGTACCACGATTCGCGGTAGCCACGGAAGTCATCACGAATAGTTAGAAAATAAATTATATAAAAATACTAAGTTTCTCTACTTTCAACTAAACTACTGACTGGTTAATAATTTTAGCTAGGGACTCCATCCCTCTAGTCTGAGAAGACTACATAATATACGATGTCGATGATTCGCCGAAGATCGCAGATACAAACGGTACCAGTCAGTCAGGAGGCGCGCACCGAAGTAAGTTCAGAGCGGGATATCACCAGAATATCATAAGCGCGGGGTCTCTAGAGAATGGGAAGGGGGGGTAGGCTCTGAACCGAAAATTACCGAGTCCACCCGAAGGTGTCCGGCATAAAAATATTAGATCTTACTGGAGTGACTGCGCGACTGAGGCGCTATCTTTTGGTGGCGAGAAGAAGTACTAATAAATCGACTAGTGACCGACGAGTGTGTCAAGCTAGGGGGTAATGGAGTAACCAGTGGTGCCACCTAGCGGCCTGAGACATAAGGAGGGGAAAGGTTGTCGTTACCTTCGCGCGAGCGCGGTAGTGTCGGCGCTGCCGACGCCTCACAAGTGGCATTAGTTATCACAGTCGTCGCTAGGTGTCGTTAAAGTGCAGAATCTTAACTGCGGCTGTCAAGCCTGAGATGGCCTTGACTCCGGTTAACGTCCCCGTGCGGTTGTCGCTCATGGCCTCACTTCTGAGAAAAAAGGGTGGGTGAGCAGGAGGGGGATGGCTTCAAAAAACGCATGGTCTGTGGGACACAAGGCCCACGGGATCCTCCTGTCGTGTCTTGCTGCTAGTGAACCCTAAACCGATTCGTGACAGAGTAAGCAGGGCTCAGCATTGCTTCTTAAGCTGCTGTAGGCAAAATAAGTCACGCGAAGAAATAAAGTTACCGGCCCTCGACGTGCCTGGAGGCGGGAGAAATATTAGCCAGAATGCTAGCCTAGCATGAGGCTGGGAAAGAAAATCAGCTCGCCTCTGAGAACAGAGGCTGAGGGCCTGGCCGTAAAGGTAATAAGATGAGAGAAAAAAATAAAAATAAAATAATATTTCCAAAAAATATTTAAGATTACAAAATTTTAAATAAAACGTGCCTAAATCCCTAATACACGGCACAGGACTGTGGAGTCTATCCTAGTCAGGGGCGAAGCCAGGGGGGGGGGGTTAGGGGTTCAACCTCCCCCCCCTCTTAGCACCAAATCTTTAATTAATTTCTTATTCATCACTCAAACAAATTTCATACTAAAATTTATAAAAAAATTTACCATTACAATATTTAAATTTTAAGTACCGAAAACTGCTAAAATAGCACCATTTTACACCTTAAAATCCATATTTTCCCCGCTTTAATATGGGGGGGGGGGGGGCGCATGCTTCTTAACACCCCCCCATGCACAAATCCTGGCCACGCCACTGATACCTAGAGGTCGATGAATGCGCGAATCTTGCAGGTCTCTACTCGTCATGATTGGGCTCTGGTCGCAGCGCAGGGAGGTGCGGCTGACCTGAGGTTGGCCTCGTCGCGCTCCGACTCCAGCAGGGTCCTGGCGCGGGTACCGTCCTCCTGCAAGGACAGCTTCCTGCGCAGCAGGTCCAGGTGCAGGTCGCGCCTCTGCAGCTGCTCCCGCAGCGTGCGCACGCGCCGCTGCAGCTGGTACACCGTCGAGGTCTGCCGCGCGCACACACACACACACACACACACACACTCTCTCTCTCTCTCTCTGTCTCCGCCAAGAGTGCGTGCAGGGACGTCGGAACGTTTTCACGAGTGGGGGGGGGGGGGGGGAGCGAAAAGATGTATCACACTTACCTCAGTCCTAGAGCGGTGGTCCGGGGACTCTCCCCCGGAAAAAAAATTTTGGAATTTTTAGATGCAAAAAATTGTGCTATTTAATGAGTTTCCGAACCAAAATATTAAATATACCATTCCAAGAATTTCATGACGTAGTAGCCTATGTATTAAATACTACTCTGACAGTAGATGTAGTACAATTTAAATAAAATACCATCTAGGAATTTGCAATCATTTTACAGTATATTTACAATCATAAATTTGATTTTTCTAATCAATGTGATCACCAATGCAACGTTTGTAACTACTTGTTGAGAAAAATACTACTAGGAACAAAAATTTATTCTGGGAAAGGAGGGGGGGGGGGGGCGAAATGCTACTCTCGCCGCCCCCCCCTCCCCCATGCATAACAGCACGGGGGCGACTCGTCCCTGTCCCGACGTCCCTGAGTGCATGCCTCGCCGCGGAACCGCCTTGATGCAAACCTCCGGAAACATCGCCTCGTGATGGTTCGTGAGTAACGAATCAGAATTTTCGTCGTTCAAAACGTCCAACGCCTTAAAAAAAAACAATTCTTCGAAACGGTTTCTACGATGCAAGCGTTTTTTGATGAGTAACACCTTAGCTCTCGGTTATGTGGTCTTTGGTGGGGGTAATTCCGTGAACGGAACCGAGGTCAAGGAACGGAAACGTGTAACAACCACGGTGCTGCCATCTGTGGCGGATGGCGCGAACCAAAGTTCACAAACACAAAGGTAAACGTAATAATATTTACTTTTTTTTAATGAATTTTTTAATAAGGTGGGCAATATGCCTTGTCGAAAATAAGGTACAAAGTCTGGGGTTTAGTATTTTTTCCAAGAAATTTTTTTTCAATCGGAGCCATTAAGTTATACTGTTTAAATTTCGATCTGCAAATGGAATGATTCGATAGTCGACGTAGGTGTTTCGGCAGCGAATCATAGTGGCGGGTGCGTAAAAATACGGGTATATTAAACCTAGAAAAGTTGGAAAAAAATCAATTTGCATACATTTATTACGATTCTCATTATTTTAAGGAATTCTACGATAAATTTCTTGTCTTTTTTTTTAAAAAAAATATCATAAGTGTATTTTCAACATGAGACACATGAATTTGCTCGTTACCGAAGTTAGATGTTACACATCACACTTTTTTTTTCTCGTCAGATAATGATCTAGTAGTTAGCCAAATCTTTGACTGAAGTGTAATGTTTGCATTGTGAAAACATTTTTAATTTACCTTTTTTTTTAATTTATGGGAGTGACTAACGACGGAAATTCTAATTCATACTTACTTACCGCCATCAAATGTGGACACGCACCATTTGCGCAATTTTTTGGACGGAAAAATATGGTGATAGCGAGGTAAAAAAAAATCCTAACTCCATGCATATAGGTACTAACGTATGCATGATCACCCACTAGTTCATGGAGATAAGAAGTTCGAAACTTGGTGTGTGCTATCATTGTCAAGTTAATAATAATTTATTTATGTCAAAATGAAGAGACGATTCTAACCCCTTCAAAAAAGAAAGAGAAAGCGAGAAAGTGAGAGATGTAGAGAGGTAAAGAGAGACAGAGAGAGAGCTAGAGAAAGAAAGAGAGAAGATTAGACAGAAAGAAAGAGATATAGGATGGAGAGAGATAGAAAGAGAATTAAGATGGAGAGAGATAGAAAAAAGAGAGTGAGAGAAAGATGCTTTGTATGTGTGTACCTGCTTCAAATAATTACAAAAAAAAAATTGAAAGTGGCATTACAATGCATGTCGGACATTAGCTAGTATAATATATTTGTAACAATTAATTTTGATAAATTTAAGAGCGTTATATTACTTAGCAAATATATTAAGGGAATTTTAATATGTTATGTATAACTACAACTTTATTTTCTCCAAAACGTCTGGGCAGAAATATATTCTCTTTCCTTCGTCTCGGCGCGTCAGAACACTTTAAAATATAACTTGTGGTTGGACTGTCTATATGGAAAGCCGTATCTGTTAGATGAAAAAGTGAAGAAGTGTGCATTCAAGACATCGGCTGCAGTAATTTACAGTTCTGACGATGTGAAGCAAACTGTTAAAAACGGTATCCAGAAACTCTGTCAAGAAGAGGAGAACTATGTCAGTAAAGGTTCTGGTTGGTTTCTGTCTAGTATAAACCGATTGGAGCTAAGAATTAGTCATTTCACACCGATGCGGAACTAAATGATTGATTATAAATTTGCTGGCTTTCGTAAGTGATCCTGTAGTAGAATAGAAATTATGTAATAAATATTATGTTTGTAAAATAACTTGTGGTGTTTAATTCCTCGAACCTGTTACTATTATGTTAAATTGTTATATTTAATTTTTTTTTCATCGTCCAGAATCGTACCACGGACCTAAGTCGATCTAATTAATCAGTACATTGATTGGAAATTTATTTAATGATTTCTGAACTTTTTCCCGAATCTCTAGCAATATAATTACGAATTTTCCAAGATGGTGGTGTTGATGGCTTATAGGATGATGGGAGTAGATGTTTTAAAGTCTCTTTAAGAATGTTGAACATGGTATATTGAAATTATTATTTTTTTACATCAAATTAAACATTATTGCATCGATAGGGTATCGAACAAAGGAATGAAACTGATCGAATCAATCTGTAAAACGATGAGTGATTTATTTAATGAATTTTGGAATTTTTCCCGAATTCCTAGCTAAGTAATTACACGATTCCAAGATGGCGGCTAAATGACAAGATGGCGGGTGACACAGCAATAATAAATGATTACTGCACTCTAGCGGGTAAGAATTAAACTAACATAGCGTCAGCGCACTCTAGTAGTCGATAACAAGATTGTGGCTTCCAGCATATGAAGACAAGATGGCGGACATGACATCATACTAGGTGACCTTGTTATTGGTGGTAGGTTAGTCTGTAGGTGATTTCCGTGGAGGAAGGATTGGTCGCCATTTTTTTGCCCTCACCGGGTTCGAACCGAGGACTCCGATCTCCGTGTCGTAAATGTATGTTTTTTTAATGTTTTTCATTAAAATTTTATCAAGTGAATTTTTTTATAAATTTTAATTTTTTTTCATTAAAATCGGATAATAAATTTAAAGATGCCGGGCGTAACGGAAATTGCAACGGTGACTTCATCATCCATGATGACGTCAGAGGCTTATTTGAGGCTGTAGACATGGATGCTTAAGCCTACTTTTGGACATTTCTAGCTGCTGGTATTTTTAAGGAATAAAACGGGAAATTTTCCCTCGAAACGGGAATTTTTCCCTCGAAAACGGGATTTTTTTTTCTTAAAACGGGAATTTTTGAGTCATTTTGAGTCATTTTTGAGGAATTTTGAGGAATTTTTGCCGCCGTGACGTCACAAATCCTAGATGGCGGACCGACAATCCCAATCCACAGCCAGAAGCCAGTCCCCGTAGGAACTATTATATACAACTTTTATTTTATTCTAACGTAAATCCTGCATAAATTTATTACAAAAATACATCTAGTTGATTTAATGTTTTACACTAAAATGCACGTGTTAAAACTATGTTCTACGGTAACTACAGAAATGGCGGTGCGTGTAAAATAGCCTGCAGACACTAAGACAGTTAATGTTACATTTGTAGGAAAGAGTGTGCATGCATATTAATTTACACCTTAAACACGTATAAAGGTACATAAAGCGTTACGTGCAGACACACGGGGCGTATGTGCACTAAATTTTGTGCAGTTTATGTATAAATATGTATATATACATATATATATATATACGTACATATATAAATATATGTATATAAATATATGTATATATCAATCTGACGTGGCGTGGTCTGATAGTTTGGTTTTACTTTACATTATGTTAGTTCGAATATTTCCCACATGTGAATTGTCTAGGGTAGATGGTTTACTTCAGTACTATGTTAGCACTTCACTATATCATTCAAAAATGGTGTTTCTTTAACACACCGAGGTTGTGTGATCAGTTTTTATAAGCGCAAATAAGGCTGCCTGCAACAAGTATATAAAATAATTGAAAACTTTCAAAGCAAAATAAGCGAACAGCTGAAACGAAGTCGACTAGATGATAAAGTTTTGCCTGAATTAATTTCTAAAGAGTGGTTGAAACGTCTTCAGAAATATGGCTCGCATGCACAGACTTCTAAGCGTCTGAGACAAGTATGAAAAATATTAAAAATAAATACGTAAAATAAGGTTTTAAAGCACTGCTGCGAGATAACCTTGTTAACTGATTTAAGATAAAACCCGTAGCTTTAAAGAAACATATTTTTCGAAATTCGGATGTTAAAAACCATTATGGAATAACTTATTTCCTTTGATTTTTCGTAGAAAGAGAAATAAATTATCAGCTGGAGAAGTGAGTTTGGAACATCACCTGTGTTGAGTGTACACAAACGCAAATGTTAAAAGTGTATTCTGAGAATTTAGAAACAATAAAAAATGTAATAAATGTTGGGAATTATTAATAACGTATTTATAAAAACTATATATTGTTTAGTCAAATAGTGTTCAATGATTATGTGCTAACATTTTCCACACAGGAAGATGTAATTTTTTTTTCAAACGATTAACTCTTAGTTATGTTACATTCATTAGTATAGTGTTGAAATATGAGTTTGATTTATATAACTTTTTAAACTGATGACATCTTTCTGTCAATAAAACTGGCTAGCAGAGTCACGTAAGTGTAATGTTAGCAAAAAACTTGATGGCTATTAAATTAAATAATGCACTACATTTTTTTCCCCCTCGTCATAACCATGCAAGCTGGCCTTGAGGCCAAAAACACCGTAAGATTTTTGAGAAAGTGAAGGAATAAAGAACTGGGTAGGCCAAACAATGGAATTGAGTATGATTCAATATATTTCTATTTAATCCTACTTTTTATCTATGTATTTACCATAATGCTACTGAATTTAATCGTTATATTTATATAAAATCATATTTTAATACTAGGCTATATCATGTAAAAATATTTAATGTGTTAAATTTTTTTGGTTAGGTACTTTTGCAATAATCCTAAAAATAATAATTTTTCCTACATAAATTGTTATATTAAGAAAAACATATTATGCGAAAAAAATGCATTTACATGTTACATTTTCGTGCTCGTTAAAGCTTTTAAATTTGGACTTTTATTATGTCTGCGTCTGAAATGCATAGGATTGCACTAAAAAAAAAATTGCCATTCGGGAAAATGCCAGTGATGAAATACAAGGTGGTACGCGACGAAGTGGAACAAACGACGATTTAACAGACGTAGTTAAATCAACACGAGGCGTGAACGCAATACGCGCTAAGTTACGATGACGAGCGAAAAACGCACCGGTGTGAAGCGCGCTCGCACGCGGGAATTGGCCTGAGGCGGTCGCCACGGGCGGGCGAATGCAACGCGCGCAGTTCACACGAGTGCGGTGGAATGCGTTGCCGCCGATGGTAGTTATGTTTCAGTAGCTGGTAACCATTAAAATTCTGTTACCTCGGAACCGGAGCCAAACGAGCGTTAAGTTACAATATTGGGCAACCTGACACGAGGACGTAAGAGTGGGCTTTTGTAAACATCGCTAAGTAATGAGACATAACCTGCAAAGAGGCAGAGCATTGACGTAGCTTCATCGTTCGTTCCACTCGGTCGCGAATCACCTCGCACGCGTAAGTCAATAGAAGTCGGTGTGATGCAAGGGCGTCGCCAGCCGATGGCCTAGGGGGGAGGGCACGTTGTGGGAAAAATGTATTTTTTTTTTTTGCATTTGATGGCTACACTATTTTATATCTCTAAGGCTCTAGGGTGGGTGGGAGCAACTGCCCCCACTATCCCCCCCCCCCCCTCTGGCGATGCCCTTGGTGTGATTGCTAGGAGCGTGTTCGGCGGTGAAGAGCGTGTTCGGCGGTGAAGGACGTGTGTCCGCGCGTGCCGCTTACTTCCTTCGAGGGGAACTCGTGGTAGGACCTCTCCCGCCTCAACCTGGGGAACGTGCCGTACCTCCACCAGTAGTAGTCCGTGTAGGGCGGCAAGTACAAGTACTGCGCACCGCCGGGGCGACGAGAACAGACAGACAGACAGCTCACTTCCGGCCGCGCGCTACGTGTTGGCCCTGAGGCCCGTTCCACGGTGACACGTGACACACGGAACACGAGACACCCGACCACCCGTTACACGGAGCAACAATGTGACCAACGCCAACATGATGAAGTTACAAACCTTTCGGAAACCATACAAACAAAACAAATTAATTATATCTAAACAATTTTTTTTTTAGATGAAGACTTAACTTAAACCACAAATTAATGCCATAACACTGATCATGTACAGGTATTACATATTATGCTGGAAATAATTTTTAATGTGTTTAGAAAGTAAACGATAATGACTACCACCACGGGCAATTACAGAAATGTCCATAAAATGATGTCCCAGTTATAAATTTCCGTAGTATGAACTGTAAGCGTTGTAGAGTGTTGGTTCAAGGTCACAATCAAATAGTAACTCAAGACAGTTTCAGATAAGCGTGTGCTCGAGTACTGCTTTGTTGTTTTCTCGCTTGCAGTGCCACCTACACAAAATGGCGAATCATTTGCGTAAAGTGTTTGGTGTTATGGAATTTTCTGAGAGTGAATATGTAATTTCAGGATGAAACCCGTCTCCATTGAAATCTCTTTGTTCGAGAGTGGTTAAACGTCAAAGTTCCTGACCGCTGGATTGGTCTTAATGGTCGAGACGATCTTTTTCGCTGGCCTCCACGTTCACCTGACATAACTCCATGCTATTTTTTTTTCTTTCGGGGCTTTATAAATGATCGTGTCTATGTTCCGCCGCTACGTAATTATTTTCCAGAGTTGAGACACATAATTGAAGAGGCTATTGCTTGGTTGGATGCGTGCCGTATAACTAAAGGTGCACATATTGAATGTTTGTAAGAAAAAACATGGTTAGTTTACCTTCAATTTGTTGTAAATATTCTGAATTAAACTGTTATAATATACCACTGAAACTGGGACATTCTTTTGTGAACACTCTGTACTTGGCTGTCCACGGAGAACGAGAGAGACGGAAGTCTCCCGGCAAAACAGTTCGCTCCCGTGTCGGCATGCGTGCCGTTTCGTATACTCCGTTCCGTTATTTACGTATGCGCGTGCGTGATCCGTGTCCGTTTCCGTGCCATCGTAGATCGGGCCCGACAGCCGTGCAGTTCACCACAGGCGACACTCACACTACACAGGGGGTACAAGAACAACATCTACTATCTCACAGTTAAATCAGCTAAAAAAAAAATACAACAATGGAAGGAACCAACACCGGGGATAAGGGATCATAAAACAAAAATTGCTTTCTAGGTAAATCTACTTCAAAGTTTACTGAGCAAGTTAAATTTTCATGGTGTTATAATGGAAACATTATAATTTATCAAACAATACAGCCCTACATGATTTTCAAACTTTAACAAACACATGTCCACTATTACCAATAACAGACGTTTTTTGAATGATTACTGCAACGGTAAGAACTATTTTTATCAACTTATAATATTATGAAAAAAATAGTTATTGTTAACCATGTAAAACAACCATGAATATTGAAATATCAACTTATCTCAGTGATATAACACTTTCTGTGCATTTAGAAAAACATGGCAGACATTTTACAATTATGTACACAAAATAAATATGAAATACACCCATGCGCCCTTATCCCATGTCATTTAGTTGTTTAATGTAGTTTTTATAAAAAAAAATTTGCTGTTATAATGTGCGAAGTTATCTATCCGATGGTACGAATACGTGAAATTATAGATAAGGGTAATCCGGTATGCTTCGTTTTAATGTTATAATCACGGAAATTACCGAAAACAAACAGAAGATCCCAAGTTTATAGAAATTTTTATTTATTCTGTTTTAAGAAACAAGGGATTTTTAAAATTTTAATTAGCTTTGTTAATAGCTTATGAAAATTTTAAAACAAAGATCCGCCTGTTATGTAGCATCTAAGGCCCATTCAACAATGGCACAAAAACGGAGACATGTCTCACGGAACATCTCACCATCACGTCTGCTGCTGCAGCAATGAACGGAGACGTAAAAAATGGCAGCAAAAGAGATTGCATTTCAAGATTATTAAATATAAATTGTATTATAAACTGCCATCACCCGAGATATCGGGTTCGGGACCTGGGATGAGCCGTCATTGCTGGCGGAGATTATTTAGTTGATTACGTTATGAGAGGGCGCCAGGCTAGCCATTGTGATTGCGTGGGTCGTCGGTCCCAGCATGGATCACTGGATTCGCGGCGATTATTAATTTACTAACTTCGGGCAGCGAAAACAATTTTACTGGTTTACAAGAGCTTCCAAATAAAGCCTGTTCATGTGCACTGTTCTTACACGGTAAGCATAATTCTTCTCCCAGAGAAATTACCTGTTGCTTGTGTTTGCTGGAACACTGAGGTTGACGCCACCGCACACTTCACATAATCCTTCGCCACCCACACCATTAACGTTTGTCGCCGTTAACATGCGCTGTAGAGCACAATCGCGAATGCAGTCGTCATCCTAATCGAGACACGCCGTTGTTTCTTTTCCCGTGTGACGGAGCGTCCACCCTAGGCCGCGTTCTGTTGTCTACTCCTGGCGGCGGCATCGAGAAACTTCCTCCGTGCAGACCGCGCGAGGGTTGCGTTCCGTCAGCGGGATCCGGTGCTGACGGGGTGGGGACCGGGCTTCATCGCCGCACGAGGCACGACGTCAAAACTATATTATACTTCGCGATCATAGAACGGGCAGAATTTACGTATGTAATAAAAAATAAACGTCACAATCATAACAGAACATTACTTGAAATAGTACTTGAATTTTTTTTATGTATTTAGAACACAAACCAATACGGTTACCACTGCAGCCAAATAGCTACTCGGCGTCCATTGGTCGCACGGAGCAACGTAAACGGAAGAGCTCCACATTGACGGGTCCGTTTCCGTCTGTGTAATATCGTAGAAAAACTGTTTCGTAAGATGTCTCCTTTTCAGTGCCACCGTAGACCGGAACTAAAGATTCAACTATTTGACGTGACCGTAACTTTAAATTTATGAGGTTAATGGTTCCTTGGAAAAGATTATTTTGAACCTTACATATTCTGTCTATTTCTATCCTCCAAACATAACCTAAAATTTTGCACCACATCGATAATCACCTTGTCCAGGAGCTTGTCACTCTCCAGGCGTGCCAACTGCTCGGCTCTGAGCAGCAGTGTTTCTGTGTGAAGGTCCACTCCTACTTCCTTGGACATCTCTTCCACGCTTAGGACTCTGGCCAGCCTCTCCAGGAAGCTCATGAACTGTAACAGTGGATAGACGTTTAACACAAGATGAAGTATCCGGTGTTGCCCGAGCTGTGAGACTTCACTTAAGGGAATAGGGATTTTTTATATTTTCAAAATCTCAGGTAAATAGTCCTTTTCCTCTTACTTTATCCAAGTTCAAATGTGGAAAATTTTCACAAAGCGCAAATAAAACTGTAGAAAGATGTAGACAGTAATTTTCCTCTTACTTTGAACGTCAAGAATGACAAATTTCATCAAGAAGTACTACAATTTTTCAGGGTTGGGAACGGTGGATGAAGGTGGTATTTCGTATTTTATTTATTTATATATATAAAATACCGATGAGTATAAAGAATATTTTAGAAGATTCTAAACTACAATTTCCATTTCTAGAATGTTCTCGAACATTCCGGAACAGGAAGTCCCTTCGAAGGTCCAGAATCTTCTGGAACATTCTAGAACATTCTCGAACTTCCAGGAACATTCTAAAACATTCTTGGACATTCTGAAAAATTCTAGCTACCATATCTCCCATGTGGCTGATGGTTGGTGGGTTGCGTAGTTATAGTTGCATACACGGACAAACCACGCTTATATATATGGTTTGTCCGTGTGTGCAACTATAACAACGCAACCCACGCAACCACGCTTATATATATGTATGTATATATATATATATGAAAGCGTGGTTTGTCCGTGTGTCCAACTATAACTACGCAACCCACCCACCATCAGCCACATGGGAGTTATGGTAGCTAGAATTTTCCAGAATGTCCAAGAATACTATATATATATATATATATATATATATATTAGAATATTTCTGTATTAAAATAATTTTTTTTATTGAATTTCTAATACCAGATCTTGAATCTATATAATTGACTTACCTTACGGGTTATTCCTCTCAAAGAGTTTAACTTCAAAATTTGTCTATGAAAGTCTTTACTTGAAAAAGATCATCAAAAGTGATATTACTTCCACTTTCATTTACTTATTTTTACGCAAAGCAATTAATATTCCTAGGTTCTCTTACTAGTTTTTGATAATCTTAGAGGTACTTTATAAACAAGTCCCTCCAGAACACTGTTTGGACTGGCAACCTTACAATGAATCAACTGCTATTATAGTGTTACTCACTTGGTGTCGTATATATTACACAAATTCCAATGAATAAATCACAGCTGTACCTGAATGCAGTGTCGGAAATATTTGCGGATGATTTCTAGACAGGCTATGTTCAAACAGTTCATTATTATTATTATTATTATTATTAGTGAATACCTACGATTTTATGAAAATAAAACGTCAATTATAAGGGATAGTGTAACTCAGACCACTCGCCTCACATCAATATGATCCCAGTTCTATTCCCAGCGGGACACATAACCAGTTTTTTTCTCAAATTTAAATCGTGAGATGGACATTGTCACGAGTTGATAAATTTTCTAGAGGTACTCCCAGTTCCTCCACCCTTTCCCCTTAATCATATAAATCCCAAGATTTATCCCCTCTTACAAAATGGCAAGTCAATAGGACAAGTCAATAGGACAAGTCACTAGGACAAGTCATTAGGAGTCCAACATTGTGTTGGGATCATTATAGCGCAACGGGCGCGACACAAATAAAATAATTTTCAAATCAACCGTGTTCCACACATCTGTGACGTCAGCGTGGCCAAATGCGGACGCGCGAACCTCTTAGGTAATTCAAAATGCCTAAAACGTCAATTGGCCAATTTCGTACCTTTTAGCTTAATGAAATTTTGTTATTAATTTTTGTTATTATTTTAGTATACAAGTTTCATATAAATATTATTTTACAGTAAGCAGACATGAGCGTGTGTTATCTTTCGTTAGTATCATTAAGATTTTAAAAGAAAATATCAACCAAGAAAATAGAATTTAAGAATTCTGATAAAACCTTGTAAGGCTTGAGTTACGAGAATTTTTTTATCACTCTTGTAAAACTTGTCTTTGAGGGAATTGAGAGATCCAGACCTACGGTTTGTGACAATGTGGATTTGAGAATGCATTTTCACTGCGACAGAGTGCAGGAGAGTCTTGTGTTGTAGTTCTCACTTACTTCTCCTGCATGAATCTCTCAAAACGTGTAACAACTCACTAAACCCACTAGGCAACCAGAGTTTATTTTTTTAAATTGAAGTACGTATTCCTCTCACCATTTCTATTTTTGTCTTAACAGCGGCTTCTCTTTCATGGTACCTAGTAGATTAACAGGGGAGTGGCTAACGGGATGAATTTGATCTAATATTATAAAAAAGACAAGATGACAGAATAAAAATGGAGGAATCAAACATGAACAATTCAAGATGGCTGAATTAAAGATGGAAGAATACAAGTTGAGGGGAATCTAAGATGGCGTGTCTCGAGATAAAATGGCGGACTGAGGAATGCGCCCGGCGCTCACTGTGTTCTTGTCCCTGCGCAGCGAGTCCCGGGACGCCTCCGCGGCCGCCAGCTGCGCCTCCAGCTCGCGCAGGCGCGACTCCAGCGCCATCTTGTCGTCGAGCAGCTTGCGCGCATGCGCGTCGGCGCGCTCCGCCGCCTCGGTCTGCCGGCCCAGCTGCTGGGCGAGCAGCGCTGTCTTCTCGCGCAGCTGCTCCGCTTGCTACAGCACGTGCAGTTCCAGCCCTTTACGTGCTTGCATACAGTATGCTACAATACCGACAGTGACCTTATAACGAGAACATTCTCTCTCTCTCTCTCTCTCTCTCTCTCTCTCTATCTCTCTCTCTCTGTTACCTAAAATTTAAATATCGTGGATTTGAATTTTAAATTCATTAATAGCGGTTGTGCTGATTGGCTATAAAATTATTTTGATTAGCTACAACATAACTTTTCTGGAAATAAAAAATAAAAATCCCAAATGTTTAATAGTTTACCATACTGGCTGGGTTGGTTAAAATGTCATCCCAACAGTGCACATAAGATAAATGATCAGTTTTATGAAATTTCTTTGCTGGTGTGTGGATGCAATATTGGTAACCTAGTATGCTGTTCTTAATTTAACAGATATTCACCGTTTATGAAAAGTTTGAAAATAAAACGTTAATGTTTCAACCAGTTGGTTGGTGTGTTCTGGTCAATAAATGATTCTCATACATACGAGTGGTTTGTAAATATTACAAATTGGTCATATCGTGTAAATGGTTGGTTCATATAGGATAACTACATTAATATTCTGTAGTTGGAAATCACAAATTAAAAAAAGTAGATACCTTAGTGTAATAAATTACCATTATCTATACTAATATTATAAAGCTGAAGAGTTTGTTTGTTTGTTTGTTTGTTTGTATGTTTGAACGCGCCACTCTCAGGAACCACTGGCCCGATTTGAAAAAATTCTTTCAGTGTTGGATAGTACATTTATCGAGGAAGGCTATAGGCTATATTATATTATCAATAACATTAGGGATCGTTACTAAAAGTCCAATTTATAATCAAATGCGTTGGAGGGGGTTAGATACAACATGCAGTACACGTACGAAGTGTGTGTTGACAATGCCGCAGGCGCATAGAAGTTTATTTCCTATTGCCTATTAACATTGTTGCCACGCACTAGATGCCTTATCATTCTTAATTTTCCCATACAAGTAAAAAACACCCGTGTGATATTAACAACGAAGCAATCAGTACCCTCATAAGAGTTAAATTAGTATTTAAATACTTTTTATCACTTTAAATCGCAAACCTAAACTATTGTTTTTTTCCTCTCTCTGTATTTAATTTGTTTTTTTTATTGCCCTTTTTTTCAAGTATATATATTTTACAGACTTGAAACTTCACAGTAATGTTCCTTATGTTACGCAGGATGACATTTTCCGAAAATTTGATCCCATGGGTGGTTAAAACCAGGCAACAGTGGGTACTTTGTCTGCATGAGAACAGGATTTTGCATTGTTCATGCCTTTTGCGTCTCCATGGCAACGGGCATCGCGCGGCAGTGGCGTACCCACAAGGAGGGGCATGTATAATGAGCGGCGCAAGAGTGATCTGCCTGTAGACTGCCGTAACGAAGTACGGGTACATCAGTTGTACGTTGTGTGCACGAGTCGGGAAACCATCGGTGCTATTCATTTTCTCTCCGGTACATTATACAGCATTGTAATAAATTTTCACTGAAATTTTTTTATTTACCATTACTGTAAATGGGAGATGTGGCTTAATTTTTTTTCCATTAGTATAGCCGTGCGAAGCCGGGTCGGGCAGCTAGTTAGTTATATAATAGATGCTACCAAAGTTGCACAAGCAAGCGGTGAACCTTCGGTTAACTTCCGGAAATCACGGGGCATCCAAGTTGACGTCGTACCTTCTGTGGCAGTAAAGCCCGGTCCCCACCCCACCAATAGCAGTCTCCGCTGGCGGAACGCACCCCTCGTCCAGACCACGGAATTTAGAAATACCAACGGAGCAGCTAACGCAAAATAACAGTCTCCAACTTGATCCCTAATTTCAAAATTAACATGTAAGTTCCAAGACAACCAAAGCATGTTAAGCACTCGGCAATGACGGGCACAGCCCAATTCATTATTCAAGACAGGTGTTTTATGTCTAGTACTTAAGTTTTCATGTAAAAAGATTTTGGCGTGACGTCTAATAAATCGATGAACGCCGGCTGCACGCACGAAAAAGTGTCCTGTTACGCACATTGTCCCGTTACGCTCATTGTACGCTTGCGCCGCATCTCTCTCTTCCACTCCATTGGAACAACCATCGATTTGACTTTTTCCAGGCACATTAAACTTGAAACACTCCTATTCGTTTCCTACTTTTCCTATCATCGTCCTATCCTTAACAGAATAATACAGATTGGAAGAAGTTGAATAGCAAACATGTATAAAAATTATAGTTAAAATAATCTCTTCGTTAAAGTAATAAACATATTTGAATTAATGAGTAAAAATAAAAGTAAATTTATCAATTAAATTGTAGATTTCATTTCACTCCTTCTTTGTATCCATACAAAATAGTGATAATTCAATAAAAATGATTCAATTTTATTCATAAAAGTATGCAATCATTTCATCAATGTTTTGTTATGACGTTGTCACGTTAAAATATCGTCCGTAAACCGACTTTACAGACAACCATTTTTAGTGTTTTTTTGTTTGGTTTGGCGCGCCGCCGCCATCTTACAGCAATCTTTCGCGGGTGGCGGCCCAGGGCGGACACGTTGTCCCGCAGGGAAGCTACAACTTTTCATTCAGAACTGAGTTTCGTCTTGCCGGTAAATATAGTCACTCACCTGAAACCCTGCTTTACCTCCCCTCGCGTCCCTGGGTCGTCTTTGCCTACCCCGACCGCCTTCAACTTAGAACCTCCATGCTAGGGTGTACAGTACACGGCACTGGCTGTCTACAGTTACAGATGCAGCCACGCACATCATGCCTACCAGCCACAACCAGACAATGTTAGAATAAACCTAATGCCGATCCATGGCGGAAACCCCAGCGGGTAACGTGTTAATAAGTAAACTACAGTAGGACAGCCGCCAGAACATACCCTAGAGAATAAAGTGCCACGTGTATTTTTGTTTCATCACTGCCACAGTGCAAATTAAGTGTAATAAGTTTTTCGTATTTTGTTCTCATAACGAAACGTTCCATGCCACGTATTTTCGTAAAACGCTCAACTTTCTATGTAAGTGCCGTGTTTAATGTGTAATGTGGTATTGTAATGCTAAACGCAGGGTTTCACTGTCTCGTGTCCTGAACAGAACCTTGTGAGTGTGAACCGGGAAAACGAGCATACGTCAAAGTGTGACTAAAACTCGCACTACCAAACGCCGACCTGTTATTTCATATTTGCAACCGAACCCGATCAATTAGTTCAAACGGCCTAGAACCTAGTGGAGCACGCAGGGGCTGACTACCCAAACACAACAGTGGTTAGTGGCAGGCTAGCCTGGCGACCTCCTGGATAAATACACCTTTCCAAGACTGGTAATTCCACTGGGTTCACCATGGCTCTCGAGCAGGATACGGCAAAGTTATGCACTGAGGTTAATATTTGTGAATAGTCTGCTTCCTGCAGAAGCTCAGGTAAGGAAAGTCTAAGTTTCAATAACCTCCGATCAGTATCCGGACATCACCAAAGGTCACCAAAGTTCACCAAAGTTCACCGCTCACTCGGCCGATCAACTTCCCGTTCGAATGAATAAATAAATAAGTAAATAAAATGTGTGCGAGCCTTTCAGTACTCGTCACGGCTCTAATAAAAGCTGAAGTTCCCCTTTTGGCTTTGTGATCTTTGGTTCACGACATCCGCCTCAGATGGCAGCATCGTGGTTACATAGTTCCGTTTCATTCACGAAATTACTACTACCAACATCAAGAGCTAACATGTTATACATAGACATAATCATAACTTAAAAACACACAACTTAGAACCATCATAGCTTAGAATATCACACCTTAGAAACATTGTAACTTAGAAAATCAAAATTAAGAGCTGCCACAACTTAGAACTGCAATAAGTAAGAAACAGATATAAACACACAACTCGAAACCAAACCACATTATTTATAATCATATTAACTTAGAACTACTATTACTTAGATATATGTTATTCAGAACAAACAAAAGTTAGAACCACATAACTGAGAAAATTCTATCATGTATATTTCTAAGTTATGACAATGATCCTTAAATTTGAGTCAATAATGAGCACGCTTATGGATATATGTTTGCATAAATGTTCTTCGATCTACAGTACCTTTCCCAAGCCTGGGCCTCTTTAATTTAGCAAGAAAATATTGATCTACATTTAATTTGGTTAAACAATTCGGATTAATTATGTTGATGTTCTTTACAATAGTGAACTTGTTCCTTAAACAATTTAATTCTCGACTGACTCGCAACAAAATAATAAGTAAGGATTTTACCAGAACATTGTTTTATCGTTACAAATGTTCGGTATGGTATTCAAATAAACTTTAACTTGTCACTTACGGTAGCTTTATCCTTGTTTTCCTGAAGAACTTCCGCTATTCTCTCTTTGATGCTCGTGTCATTGGATTCAACGAACCTTGTTGGTGAGCTAAGTTGAATGGCTAAGGACTCAAGAAAATGCCGCAACTCATTGTGTACTCTTTGAAGCTTTTCGTCTTTGATGCTCAAATCCTCTGGAATGAGAAAGAAGCATAGAAGGAATACAGTTTCTCCCTGTGAATGTGTATTATTAAGGTTTGGATATCTAACTACCTCTTAGATATTTTTGGGTTGATTTGTTAATCACCCTTAAGGATGGCTGCAACATCTCTTTGAACGTGGTCTCAAGCTCAAAGAAAGCAAGAATGTGATCACACTTACATGATGTACTAGCAGAAGCCCTGCTGAGCAGGGCCCTACTGAATGTCAACATGCTTTCTTATACTTTACTGCATAACTTAAGGTATTGGCTGAGAAATTAAGATTCTCAAACCAGCCTGCATACATTTCGTGTATCTACCTCGAAGCTGGCATATTGTGGATTCTTGGACGGCCACGTTATTCGTTGCAGATGAAAGACTTCTGTTCGAGAGAGAAAGTTTTTCTCTTAACTCCGATAGTTCTCGTTCTGTCACTCTTTGTTGCATTTCCAAGTTTTCCTTTTCCTGAAATGACCAAAATAAATCACGAAAAGCAGTGTCCTATCACATGCAAAAGGAAAAACGTGCATGTACACATGCCAAAGGAAGAAAATTAGTAATTACATCTGGCATAATTTACTATCTTCAAAGATATTTATCTACAGTCAAAATATTGCTGAATTTCTGAATTTTTATGTATTTAAAACCGTTGTCTGGAGTAACATAAATTATAAATCATGAGTTTCCACCTAGTAAGCTGAGTTCAATTACCGGCCGAGTAGGGGGTTTTCAACTTGAATAAAAATTTTATTTCTGGGTTCAGAATGCCACCTTCGTACCATGGAAGGCAATGGCGAACCATTGCAGGATCACATTGCATTGTCTGACCTAGTCACACTTTAGCTATCTCGCCATTACACTGAATTAAAATTTAAAAAAAGCATTTGTCCTGATCACATTATATAATTCAAACAAAATAAAATTGTTGCATGAATTTGAAACAGCATGTTAGTGGTTTAAAATAGAGAAGTACACACAGGACTCAGAATGTGGAATGTGGATGGGGTAGATACAAACTACCATGTTGTGTTTTTAAGGAATATTTTTCAGAAATTCCCGAAAGATGACTAAAAAAAAACTTAAAAAAACATATTTTAAGGGAAAATTTTCAATTTTTAAGGGAAATTTCCCTTTTTATTTCACAAAAATGTTGCGAGGCTTGAAAAGTCCTAAAAAGAGTCTTAACACTCATTTAAAAAATTTAAATTCAAGCTTCTAAGGTCATAATTATATTCTTAAACTCTAACCACTTCCTTGAAATGTGACACCTCGAGTGAAATTCGACACTTCGATTTCATTTATATCTAAAATCCTCAAAAAAGACCGGAGTCCTCGAATCGATTCCTTATGTGGTCAATTGAAAAAAATTCTCATATATTTTCCACACTATTTACCAGGCGGCTGACCCCACTATTAATACCAAGGCATATGTTATATTCACCATTAAGAATGAAGTCACGACAGCCATCTTTGATCCGCCATCTTTGATATTCTTGTCATCTTCTTGAGTGTTCTGCCACCATATTGAATTATTAATTATCCACTAGAGTGCACTAATATCAATCAGAAAACTGTCGGCTATCGTAGCAACAACCGTCTTATCTGCCATATTGGCCGCCATATTGAAAATGTGTAATTATCAACCAAAATATTAAAAAAAAAACATTGACTAATTTCCCTATTATTATGTTGATTGATTCGATCGATTCCAGTCCTTGGTTATACACCATGCAGTGCCGAGGTGATTAAATTAACTCATTAAAAAAGCAATCTATGAGACATTACAAGTAAAAAACACACAAAAATTTACAAACATTATTTCTAATTAAAATTCCACTCTACTGCACATGTACATGTACCAATACATTCATGTACTTCTGCAATGGTCGAAATGACAAATTCTCATATCCAGCTAGTCCACCGATGTCAGTGTCCCACTAAATCCTGTTCTTTTCCACAGGCACCAAATTGCAAACAGGCGAACCGGGCATTTCCCCAGAATGCCAGTTGTAGAGGGGCGAGAGAATTTTAGGTGCGAAAAAAGGGAAAACATTAAGGGACGGGGAAAAATAAGTTTCTTAATGTAAGAAAATTATTTTATTTTCAAAAATAAATGTCAAGGGGTAATGTTGGTTTATCCTT
Source organism: Bacillus rossius redtenbacheri (assembly GCF_032445375.1). Taxonomy (NCBI): domain Eukaryota; kingdom Metazoa; phylum Arthropoda; class Insecta; order Phasmatodea; family Bacillidae; genus Bacillus; species Bacillus rossius. The sequence continues at coordinate 27,458,192 of NC_086340.1, read as the reverse complement.
ACTATTTCAGTGCTCTCTAAATTTTTCATTATTTAAAAATAGATTAAAAACTCGTTTAACATTATATATTTTTATTACGATAGTTATAACAACCGTACAAAACTGCAAAATCCATTTATTACATTTAAATAAGAAAAAAACTGCCTATGAATTTGAACAACCTTAGTATTTAGTTGCATAATGTGCGTTATTAAAACCGAAACTTGAATTTATAAAGCTAATGATGTTTGGGGAGAACTAGAAAAGTAAAAAGGGGGGGGGGGTGGCTAAAGATAATCTGCCCAGAGCGCTAGCTACCAGAAATCGGGGCCTGCTTATGTAGTATATTTCTTCTTGGCAGAGATTCTCAATACTTTGTTTTACAATCTGCTCTGTACATTGAGAATTGCAAACGACAATATTCGACGTCTTGATGAAAGCACTCTTCTTCGTTCTCATACGGCAAAGGTTTACCTTATTTACTGTCCAACCAGCCCAACCATAAGTTGTATTTTAACTCTCCGTGCCTCGATATCTGTTCGGTTAGCTGATTCATTACATTCTGCTCGATATCACCAAGTAAAGTAAAGATGTTTTTGGTTCCACCAGAGTTATTGAAATAATAGTGGTCTTTCAAACTTCCCCAAAATGCAGATTTCCTCAAGTAGAGCCCTGTATAATTTACCTGTAATGAACCAAGCATAGTGTTAGATTTAGATTAATGTCCAGGTATCATCGCAATCAGTTGCTGCGCATCTACGTTTTTACTAGAACTTCCAAGCACACTGATCTTCAATCTACCCTGAAGATTCGAAATGTCCGCAGGAAGTTCCGCAGTAGGAAAAAGGACTTCGCCTTTACAATTCTTAGCATGTCTTCTGAAATTATCAATGCGAGTAAACCACTGATAGCACTTATCACAGCGAAACTTCACGCGAGAAGGATTCTTCACACATTTAATCTTCTCGTGTCAGTAATGTGAAATGTATTTCTTATTGGTATACGAATTGTAGGCTTGCCAATCGTGAGGATTCGGCTATGTTCGGGTGTGTTCGATGCACTACGCTTGAGACTATTGTAAAAAAATTGTTGTATTTTAGTTCTTACAAAGGGTTCTTAAAACGATTTTAGATGTGTGTGGATAATAAGAGGTACATTATTAAATGATTTTTTTTTTAATTTTTTGGTTGATAATTACACAAATTCAATCATGGTGGCAAAGATGGCCGATAAGATGGCGGATGCTACGATAGCTGACTGCTAGTGGTTGACATTAGTGCACTCTAGCGGGTAATTAATAATTCAATATGGTAACAGATCACTCAAGCAGATGTCAAGAAGATCAAATGTGACGGATGCAAGATGGTGTCGTGACTTTATAATGGTTTAAATAACATACCTATTCATTTGTATTAATAGTGCGGTCAGCTTCCTGTTAATTAATGTGGAAGAAGGATATAAGAATATTTTTAATCGACCTCACTGGGAATGGAACCGATGACTCCAACCTCGATAACATAAGATTATTTTATTTTAATAATTTATAACCGAGTTTATATTATTTAATAATTTTTTTTTAGTTTTTTTGGGTATAAATTGAGTTGTAGTGTCGGATTTCACTCGAGGTGTCACATTTAAAGGATGCGGTTAAAGGTAAAGTTTATGATCATGATCTTAGAGGCTTGAATTCAAATTTAGTAAGGAGCATTAAGCCTCTTTAAGGAATTTTTAAGCCAAGTCATTTTTTGTGGAAAAAAATGAAATTTAGGGAAATTTAGGTTCTTAGAGAATTTTTAAGAATTTTTTGAAAACATTTGTGGAAATTTTCCCTGAAAACCCAAGCTGTTGGTCGGTCGCTGACCCCCATCCCATCCACATCCTGAATCCTGTGCCAGACTTCTCTATTTTACACTACTATTTCGAATAGTGAGAATCACAATAGTGCAAATTTACCTGTCGTATTCGGTCTATTTCAAGAAGATGTGAAGCCGCTTGCCTTTGCAAAGAGTCCCTCTCGGCGACAGCTCTGTCCAGGGCATCTTTGCAACCCTTCAGTTCGAGCTCGACAGACGACAGTGTCTCCGAGACGTTTCCCGACTTGGCGCGCAGTCTGCTTGTCTCCTGCACACACAAAACAAGCGCTCCTCTACTTCAGATGCACAGATTTGTTACACAAGATGATTTAGAAGGAGTTACCGCCACTTTCAGGACTTAGTCCTCTCATCATTTGGAACAAAATGTATCACATAAATGTGGACTCTATTTCTAAAAATTATCAGAATAATAAAGAATGCAATAATAACACAATCAGATGTTAATATTGTCGTGACTGTAATGAAATAAGGCAATAGACGTTTCCATAACTTTACTGTTTCAACACCACAATATAACTGAACGTCCAGCAGGCCATTCTTTTACAAAACAACAAATTCGCAACACGGAAATTACACCAACTTTACAATACTAAAAACACACTTACCAACTGTAACATATACAACAATATAAAGATTTATTTTACATCTTAGCAACACATTTTAATTTAACAGGCTTACAAAAACGTTTGAAACGTCTCTGCATACGTCCAAACATTTAACCGCTCACTTATGAAACACCGGTGTTGGTTTATGTAACTGAACATTGCTGTCCTTTTAATAACTGTAGCAGCATGAATGACAGCTGCAAGTAGTTCATCACATGTTAATGCTGTAATTTAGTAAAAAAAAAAAAAAAAAAAAAAAACTTCAACCATTCCCATATACAACGATCTGTTTATTTCAAAGAACTTCTAATTCTTTGATTTTGGGATAGTACCCAAATTTACATAGAATATTTTGCTCCAAATGATGTAGGGATAAAAACTGTAACTGGTAGTAACTTCTCGTTTATTTTAAAAATGTAACACTAACGCACATCGGGATTTGTTGCGGCTGTGAACGCTAACGTGTTGTACTCATGTGGTGAGAGATGTGGTTTAGATCACAACATAATGGCATGAATAAAATTTATAAGCACCAAGTTTGTAGTCCACTATAATCTTGAAGGCCTTATCGCCTTAAGTCTCTGCGAATAACCATGTGACAAAAAAATCCTTTAATAAACTTACATAGCCTACAGTGAAAATGCATGACTCTTAAAATAAAGTGCTTTAATATTAAACTATGGAGTTTAAAAAAAAATTACATCACAGTTAATGCTTAGGAAAATTCCAATCAATTTTATACCTCGTCTTAAAGTATTTCTCTTTGTCTCTTCCCCTGCCTTTTGTCCGCCTGGCATGCGTTACTATGCCTCTTGCATTTTTTTGTAATTTGTTTGAAGTAGGTACACATATACAAAGCATCTCTATCTAGCTATATATATATATGTCCTTCTATAAACCTCACTATATTTCTCTGTCTATATAAATCTCTTTATATATCTCTTTACATCTCTATCTCTATCCATATATCTCTCTATGTATCTATGTTTCTATTTACATATCAATAGATCTCCCTACATATCTCTACATCTCTAAATATCCCCCGCTCTATCTCTCTATATCTCTATTTATCTATGTCTATATTTTCCTATCAATATCTTTATCTTAGATAAACAGAAGTCGAACTCAAAATCATTTTTCATATGTTATATTACTTATATTTTTACCTATCACAGGTGAGATATAGGTACGTATATGAAAACACGCGCCTATTCGAATGAAACGTTGCAGGGACGTCGGAACAGGGAGGGGGGGGGGGGCAGCAGGGGCGAGTCGCCCCCGTGCTGTTATGCATGGGGGGGGGGGGGCGAGAGTAGCATTTCGCCCCCCTCCTTTTCCCAGAATAAATGTTTGGTCCTAGTAGTATTTTTCTCAACCAGTAGTTACAAACGTTGCATTGGTGATCACATTGATTAGAAATAATATGTTTCAAGCTACCAATGTTCACAGGTTAAGGAACCAAAAAATAATATATCTATTGACATCAAATTCCAAGACCGAAAGTTAAAGGGGTAGATCACATGCGGGTTAGGTTATTTGTCACCCATTATCCACGATATTTTAATCCATATTTAATACATACTACGTCATCAATTTCTTGGAATGGTATATTTAATATTTTGGTTCGGAAACTCATTAAATAAGCACAATTTTGCATCTAAAATTCCCGGACCACCCCGCTTTAGGACTGAGGTAAGTGTGATACATCTTTTCGCTTCCCCCCCTCCCCCAAACTCAAGAAAACGTTCCGACGTCCCTGAAACGTTGTGTCAAAATTCCAAAGCGATCGGTGAATAACTTTCGGAGATTGTATATTCCGCGTGTAGACAGAGACAGAGACTGAGACAGAGACAGAGATAGAGACAGAGACAGAGACAGATACAGAGACAGAAACAGAGATAGAGACTGAGATAGAGACTGAGATAGAGACTGAGATAGAGACTGAGATAGAGACTGAGATAGAGACTGAGATAGAGACAGAGAAAGAGACAGAGACAGAGACAGAGACAGAGATAGAGACTGAGATAGAGACAGAGATAGAGACAGACTCAGAGACAGAAATAGAGACTGAGAAAGAGACTGAGATAGAGACTGAGATAGAGACAGAGACAGAGACAGAGACAGAGATAGAGACTGAGATAGAGATAGAGACAGAGATAGAGACAGAGATAGAGACTGAGTTAGAGACAGAGACAGAGACAGAGACAGAGATAGACAGAGACAGAGACTGAGATAGAGACTGAGATAGAGACTGAGATAGAGACAGAGATAGAGACAGAGACAGAGACAGAAATAGAGACTGAGAAAGAGACAGAGATAGAGACAGAGATAGAGACTGAGATAGAGACAGAGATAGAGACAGACTCAGAGACAGAAATAGAGACTGTGAAAGAGACTGAGATAGAGACTGAGATAGAGATAGAGACAGACTCAGAGACAGAAATAGAGACTGAGAAAGAGACTGAGATAGAGACTGAGATAGAGATAGAGACAGAGACAGAGACAGGGATAGAGACTGAGATAGAGACCGAGATAGAGACAGAGATAGAGACTGAGATAGAGACAGAGACAGAGACAGAGATAGAGACTGAGATAGAGACAGAGACAGAGACAGAGACAGAGACAGAGATAGAGACAGAGACAGAGACAGAGACAGAGATAGAGACTGAGAGAGATAGAGACAGAGATAGAGACAGAGATAGAGACTGAGATAGAGACAGAGACAGAGACAGAGACAGAGATAGAGACTGAGAGAGATAGAGACAGAGATAGAGACAGAGATAGAGACTGAGATAGAGACAGAGACAGAGACAGAGACAGAGATAGACAGAGACAGAGACTGAGATAGAGACTGAGATAGAGACAGAGACAGAGACAGAGATAGAGACTGAGATAGAGACAGAGAAAGAGACAGACAGAGACAGAGACTGAGATAGAGACTGAGATAGAGACAGAGATAGAGACAGAGATAGAGACTGAGATAGAGACAGAGACAGAGACAGAGACAGAGATAGAGACTGAGATAGAGACAGAGACAGAGACAGAGATAGAGACTGAGATAGAGACAGAGATAGAGACAGAGACAGAGACAGAAATAGAGACAGAGATAGAGACAGAGATAGAGACAGAGATAGAGACAGAGATAGAGAGAGAGATGGAGATGGAGATGGAGACTGAGAAAGAGACAGAGATAGAGACAGAGATAGAGACCGAGATAGAGACAGAGATAGAGACAGAGACAGAGATAGAGACTGAGAAAGAGACAGAGATAGAGATAGAGATAGAGATAGAGACAGAGATAGAGACAGAGACAGAGATAGAGACTGAGATAGAGACAGAGATAGAGACTGAGATAGAGACAGAGATAGAGACTGAGAAAGAGACAGAGATAGAGACAGAGATAGAGACTGAGATAGAGACAGAGACAGAGACAGAGACGGAGACAGAGATAGAGACTGAGATAGAGACAGAGATAGAGACTGAGATAGAGACAGAGATAGAGACTGAGATAGAGACAGAGACAGAGACAGAGACAGAGACAGAGACAGAGACAGAGATAGAGACTGAAATAGAGACAGAGATGGAGATGGAGATGGAGATAGAGACAGAGATAGAGACTGAGATAGAGACAGAGATAGAGACTGAGATAGAGACAGAGACAGAGACAGAGACAGAGACAGAGACAGAGACAGAGATAGAGACTGAAATAGAGACAGAGATGGAGATGGAGATGGAGATGGAGACAGAGATAGAGACTGAGATAGAGACAGAGATAGAGACTGAGATAGAGACAGAGATAGAGAGAGAGATGGAGATGGAGATGGAGACTGAGAAAGATACAGAGATAGAGACAGAGATAGAGACAGAGATAGAGACAGAGATAGAGACTGAGATAGAGACAGAGATAGAGACTGAGAAAGAGACAGAGATAGAGACAGAGATAGAGACTGAGATAGAGACAGAGACAGAGACAGAGACGGAGACAGAGATAGAGACTGAGATAGAGACAGAGATAGAGACTGAGATAGAGACAGAGATAGAGACTGAGAAAGAGACAGAGATAGAGATAGAGAGAGATAGAGATAGAGAGAGATAGAGAGACAGAGACAGAGACAGAGACAGAGATAGAGACTGAGATAGAGACAGAGATAGAGACTGAGAAAGAGACAGAGATAGAGACAGAGATAGAGACTGAGATAGAGACAGAGACAGAGACAGAGACGGAGACAGAGATAGAGACTGAGATAGAGACAGAGATAGAGACTGAGATAGAGACAGAGATAGAGACTGAGAAAGAGACAGAGATAGAGAGAGATAGAGATAGAGACTGAGATAGAGACAGAGACAGAGACAGAGACGGAGACAGAGATAGAGACAGAGATAGAGACAGAGATAGAGATAGAGACTGAGATAGACAGAGATAGAGACTGAGAAAGAGACAGAGATAGAGATAGAGATAGAGAGATAGAGAGAGATAGAGAGAGACAGAGACAGAGACAGAGATAGATACTGAGATAGAGACTGAGATAGAGACAGAGACAGAGACAGAGATAGAGACTGAGATAGAGACAGAGACAGAGATAGAGACTGAGAAAGAGACTGAGATAGAGACTGAGATAGAGACAGAGATAGAGACTGAGATAGAGACAGAGACAGAGACAGAGACGGAGACAGAGATAGAGACTGAGATAGAGACAGAGATAGAGACTGAGATAGAGACAGAGATAGAGACTGAGAAAGAGACAGAGATAGAGACTGAGATAGAGACAGAGACAGAGACAGAGATAGAGACTGAGAAAGAGACTGAGAAAGAGACAGAGATAGAGACAGAGATAGAGACTGAGATAGAGACAGAGACAGAGACAGAGACGGAGATGGAGATGGAGATGGAGATGGAGATGTAGAGATGCAGCACCTGCACGAGCTCGGACGCCTTGTGGACCAGCCCCTCGGGCGAGGTGACCACGGCCTCGGCCTGCTCCGCCCCCAAGGCCGCGGACAGCCTGCGCACCAGGTCCTCCATGGCGCGGCGCTGCGACTCCTTCGAGGCCTCCTCCGAGTGGCACTCCAGCTCCAGGGTCCGCACCTGGGGACACGCACTGGGTTGAACCTGACCTTGGTGGTCAGCTGACTCAGCTGCAGGGCTTGGGTCAACACCTAGCCTGTTTACATGTGCTGGATGTGTTCTCGCACCTCCTCCCCAGCGTTGGCCTGTCCCCTGTGTTCATTGGCCGTCATGTTCCTTAGCGCATGCGCCGGGCATGCACGTGCATCGCCAAACGTTTCAAACAACCGCGTACTCTCCAACTTGCGATCCATCAAGAATGAAACGACAGCTAAACAACCTATTTATCAACCATCTGAGTTGAATAAAAAGAAAGGGGAGTCGTCTGTAAAGTCGGTTTACGGACGATAATTTTAACGTGATAACGTCATAACAAAACATTGATGAAAAATCGAATACTTTTTTTTTTAATTTTCAAATATTATTTACTTATTTTTTTGCAAATTTAATTTAAATAATTTGTTCAGATATAATCACGAACAATTTGTAAAAAAAGGCCCGCATCAACCTGTTTGATATTATAGAAGATTTTCTCGCACGGTGTTTGGCAGGTTCTTTGCACGCTCGGCTCAGGCGGAACGTGACAAATGAGTCATGCTTTTTAGTGCGTGCAGCCGGCGTTCATCGATTTATAAGACGTTATCACGTCAAAAAAATACATTTGGAATAATAATATTATATAATTCAACTAAATTTGCTGAAAAAATTTCTTATATCTACAGGGAGATTATTTTATGTGAAAAAAAAAAAAAAATTCCAACACTCATTTGCCGGTAATGAAGTATTCCCGCGCTAATGGTTTCTTCCTTGTATTTAGCCGGGCCATGCAAGACTCATTTGCCGTGATTGTGTGCCGGCAGATAACATAATCCTGAGAGAAACTCGACCAATCACAGAACACAGACGATGCTACAATGTTTTTTTTTTTTTTTTTTTTTAATCAGGTGGCGATATGAGATAGCGTCAGGAAAGCTCTTCATTTGGTTGGATTGAAAGAAAGAAAAAGAAACCTCAAGGTGAGTTATTTCCCCGGGTGAAAACTAGTCAAGATACGTCCCTGTGCAACGGGTTTCTTCCTTGTTGACGCGGATAACTAGAGACACGGAAATTTGGAGGATTCTTTTGGTCACAAGTTTGACTGCAGGCATTGCGTTGCTTTGGAGTGTGGACCAATGTTGTTTCTCTACTCCCCTATGCGACTGTGAGTCTGTCAACTACCAGCTAGCAGTGGAGTTACCGACTCACGTATAACTCAAAATAAAGGGAGGTTCTACAGTAATAAATAGACACTAGGGAAGTATATGCCTCTTTAGAATACATAGAACTCCGAATTTAGCTTGAAACCAAATCAATAACAAATGTGAAATACAGTTATTTTTACGGAAAGATATTTCATCGGCGCAATCTGAACACGGCTTATAGGTTTTAAGCTCATCTACACATTCCTAACACACCTTTGTAGAATTGCAAAACCTGACTTTTTTTTTTAAATATATATTTAAAGAATAATTGACGTAAAGTGTAATGGTACACACAGAACACTAATTTACATCCTGAATCACAATTTTCGGTTTCGGGAATTTGTCATTAATGCAAGGATAATCCTCCAAAATGTCTAAGTAATATTTAAAATTAATACGTGTTGGTTTTCAGTTAAAATACTCGCAATTTATTGTAGGACATTATACACTGTTGTAGTTACACAATATTTACGGACTTTTAAACCGAGAACGCACCTCAAAATAACAAAGAGTTCTTCGTAGTGACAGATAACTGTATATTCGTATGAACTACGTCACATTGCCATTGTATATAAATATTATAAATAGTAATAATATGTTTTCAAATATGTTACCGCTCCCTAGTTCTATGTTAGGTTGTAAACAGGGTAATCAGGCATGTGGACGGGAGAGGAGTAATTTGTTGTCAACTTAAGGATTTAAGGATTTTTGATTCGTAACATCTTAGCTCTCTCTATGCGGCATTTGGTAGGACTAACCTTAATGAATAGAACTTAAGTCACATGGAACGTAAATGTGTAACGAAGCTGCCATTTGTGGCGGATGGCGCGAACCAAAGTTCACAAAGTCAGAGGGATCCTTTAAAATTTGAACTGTTTAGTGAATTTTAACAAGATGGGCAGTAGTTTAATAAAACTCCTTGTCAAAAATCAGGTCCAAAGCTGGGGTTTCATTTTTGTTCAAGTCTTATTCACGTTTATCGGAGCCGTTTCATTATATAATTTAAAATTATGGTCTGCAGATGAAATGATTCGCTAGTCGACGTAGCTGCAACGGCAGCGAATTCTAGCGGCGATTGCTACGCGTGATTCGCGTCCAGAAATTTATTTGAAAACACAATTTGTGTATATTGATCACGCTCGGCATTATTTTAAATAACTCTCCGTTTAATTTCGTGTCATGTTTTGTATTGTAAGTGTATTTGCAACTTTAACAAAACACGTTAATTTAATCATTGCCAAGGTTAAATGTTACACATCTCTGGCGAGTACTGTAAGACTCGCTCACTTTTTTCTTCTAAACAAATAATTCAAGATTTTTCTTCTGAGTAAATGTCGAAATTAAGTACAATATCTGTATTTTTGAAGGTATGCGTAAGTATACGAAGATCCTGTATGATTTGTCACCAGAGTTCTATGTAAATTTAAGATGATAATTTAAAACACGTATGAATGCAATATTCTGCGTTTAAATTTATGCCCACTGGAAATGCTATTTTTAGTTCTGAACTTTCATCAATAGACTTCTAGACACATGGGCTATGTTCAATTTGAATCATATAGGCTACAGTTATAAATTTGTGTAAACATTTCAAATAACTGTATTCGGAGAAGGCTAATCTAAAATAGCAAACTATATGTTTCTTTCAATAGCTGAAATATAGCGGAGAACTCATCATTGATACAGTATATTCTAATAAAATCTCATGATAAGAATATTATGTGAATTTACAGTTTTGGTGAGTTCAAACTTATTTTTAATTAATCTGTCAATGCCAAGTTCATGGAGTTTTACCTCATTATTCTTAAATGTTTAACATTTACTCACCCTTTTCTCTAAGTTTTTTACTTTCTCCTCTTTGTACTGGTTCTCTCTCTGAAGCGTTTGAACTGCCATTTCTGCTCGACTCTGGGATGCTGACAGATTTCTTTCCTTTTCTTCCAGCTCCTGAAAACAATCATTGTTTCGCTCAACATGGTCCCTGGGTGAATTGTATTATTGTTAGCTAAACATCTTGTTAAGATGCATGGTCTTTCATTTAAATATACAAAAATATTTATGTATTAATTATACACATTTCAAACCTAGCATCACAAGAATTAGTTGAAAAAATAATTAATGCAGATGTTAAGAGTGCAAAATACCAAGGTTAAAAATAAATAATGAAATAACAACTAAGTGTTTAACTGACGAAAAGATATATTAATTATAAGAATTTAATTAACACATTTCCTTTTAATATGCCAAGCCGGGCTTGTATTTCTTTTCATACACAAAATATTATTTTACATACATTAAATTAAATAATTTAATATAAAAATATAACTCAAAAACTTATTCAGTTTGGTTCCATGATTGTAAACTACGAGGTCAGTTTTTTAAGTTCAGTTCCGTTCAGTCATTAAAAAAAACTAATGAAAAAGATTTTTATTGACAGTTTTAGTTGACTAAATGTCTACTTTATTTTTTCACATAATTTCCATTCAGTTCTTAGCACTTTTCGTAATGCTGAACAAGTATCTTTAACCCATCTGCATAGAAAATTAATTTTAAACGTAAAAAGCAAATTTTGAGTCTATAAATTTTGAATCACAGAGTATTAATTTAATTATGTAGTGAGTAGGTCTATTAATGCGAGTTAAATTTACTGTAGTGTTAAAAGTTAATAAATGCACAAAAATAATAAGTTCAAATTTACATACAGCAGTGGAATGCATTATTTTAATTTCAAAATTAGATTAAGGTTGGAAATTTTCAGCTGGCTGCGTCCAATAATAAACTGATAGTGTGACCAGATTTAAAACATATTTGAGGTTTTCTGTCCAACTTTAATTCGGCAGAGACGATTGGAAGCCTCATTTCTTCCAATTTTACCTACTCCTCCAACTTGTTACCAGTTGCCTGGTAACTTTTTTCCCTAGGTTGGCAAGGACGGATTTTGGTGTGACGAAGCATTATGTTGCTTCGAATGGGTCAGCTACAAGATTTAAAATGGTTTTAAAATGGTTTTAAAATGGATTTAGATTGGTTCCAGAATTTAGCTACGGACGTTTATATTGCTAGCGTACAATTATGAAAAAGTTGTCTTGGTAACCGAAAACGTTTGAGTGATTATATTAAATTATGTGTTTCGCCTTTACAAACTAAGACAACGTGGAAGCTTTTAATTGGGCAGGCAGTGTGATTCGGGGTTTATGAAAATACTGGGTGCACAAACGGTAAATTTCAAGTCTACGAATTAATAAATCTATTCATTACGAATTATGCGTAATTAAAGTCTAGGAAGGTGCGTGAAAAAGATAAGATGGGCAAGCGTGCTAATAATTAAGTTGAACTTTCATGATAAACAGTAAAGGCCTTATGAAGTTTGATGTAAGTATGAGCGCTCCATTAAAATTGTAGTATTTTATATTATGTGTTAGATTACTATTTTTTTAACCTTTTAGCCTGGTAATGAATTAAGAGGTTTTATTTTCACACATCGTATTTATATTAACGTGAGATTTTCTTAACTTTATTGTGCATGAGGCATGTATTTTATTTACAATATTTTTATCATTATTTGTAGGTATTATATATATTTTTTTAATGGTGGTTATGAAGCATACGGACTTTAGAAAAATGCATAAAATTGCATTTTAAAGTATCTAGCAACAGCCATGGTCGATTTCACAATTGTAATTGAATTTAATAAACTCATAAAGTCAGCTAATAGTTTAAATGGTTTGTTTTCTTTTTATTATCGCTACCCACTAGATGTTTTTCTATAAGATTTTGATGATGATAACGTGTTGGATAAATATCTGTAATCTCACATTGCATGCTCAAGGGGGTGTGGGACTCAGTCTTCGAGGAAGCGAGTGTAGACAGCTAGTTTCGGGCAACTGTGTGATTGACCCTCTTGGTAGCGTGCTCGTGGGGAATTTTTGTCGGCCTTGGTCGTGGAAGTATGTCAAGGTCGTGACAAAAAGACCTGCGCCACTCTGCTAAGAGTGTATAATGGGGCCGATAGTGCTGCACTATATATATTTTTAACGATCATGGCTCTCAGTTGGATTTACCAATTAAACAAAGAAGGCCTACAGATTAGTTTAGAGGCCGCAGGAATACAATTTCGGCCGTGTGATTTTGTTGATGTTCTTAAGACGTCAGTTGTCAAATCATATAAACAGAGAGCAAGCGCAAGTTGGTGCGCAGTTGGTAAAAGGGGAGGTCGATTTGCAAAACAGCACGTTTCTTTTTACAAGCTTAGAATTAAAAATAGTCTCTGGAAATTTCCGCATTATACCTAATTTAAGTGTTAGTCAGCATGAAAAATTAACAAATTTTTGTCTAGAAGTGTATCACGCAAAGGAATTAAAATTATTTGACAGCGGTGTTGAATTTATGCGCTATGTACTGCGTCATAGGAAAATGTCAAGGAGTAGCCCGCAATATATTAAAGCTAGCTGTTTGGAAGAAAAGTTGTAATGGCTGGAAACGAAGGAAATTCTACGGGGAACATTTTTGCCCGCGTAGGATTAAAGACAAATTACGTAGGGAACGAATATGCAGATTCCAGAGAGTAGGCGAAAATATGGTTGCATATGTACCGGACATTTGTGAGCAGGCAAAGGCGATGAACATTACTTTAAATAACGATGAGTTTATTTCACTTTGCGTTGAGAACACGCAACCGGAGGTGCGGCGGGAATGCGCGTCCATTAAAAATAAGAGGGGGGGGGGGAGGGTTATGGCTGTGTCATGGACACGGTTGTGTGATGTACGTGAATACGTGTACGTAACAGGTAATATTTTCTATACAAAATATAAAATACGCTAGTTTATGTATGCCCTTTCCAACAGTATACGATCTCTGTATTTGGATTTGGCTTTTTGTCGCGTATAGGCCGACATTATATAATTTTGATATGTTTTTTATTTTAACAATATATATATTAATAATATGTTTTTATTTTAACAACATATATATATATATATATGTTCACTGTAACTATTTTACACTAATGTTTTATACTTATACACAATCGATAGATTTTGACGAGAGCTGACGACTGAAACGTAAACGAACGCCGTAGCTTCTCCGAGTCAAAATGAAAATCTCGAAACGCAGCAAAATAACCTCAAAATGGCGGCGCTTCCCCCTCCACCGCGCGCGATGCGTCACATTCCTCGCTTAGCGTAACGAATTATTTGACCCTTTAGCTAATCAATGGTGTAATTAAATTTTGGACGAAGATGATAAGATATGTAGCTGCAACACCAAACTGTATCCCCCGATTTTGTTATCATTCGTTTTTTGAATTGCCTCCCACTATGGAAGCAATTTTAAAGACGTATTCACGTCAGAAGTATATCGTTAAGAGACGTCCACAAGTGGGCTATCGAGGTAGATAATATCTGGTGCGCCAGGCAGGAGTGCGAAAATAATAAACAATTCTTAGGGCCAAAAGTTGTTGTTGTATCGCGGGGTAAGATATGCTACAATTGTGGAGAAAGCGGACATTTTAAAAATAAATGTGATGGACAATTGAGAAGATAAACAAAAGGTATCACTTGTTTTACACGTGGAAAGGTAGTGTATTTTGCCACGCAATTTGAAAAAGATAATAAAGGTTATTTTGAAGGCCAGAGTTTTCAGACAAAAATAACTAAAAATTTACGTAATATGTTAGGAAAATAGCTGTGAAAAATCGGGAAGAGCATGGAGTTCAAGTTGAGTATAAAGGAAAGCTTAAAAAAAAAATAGTTTCAAAGGTCAGGACATTTTTAATGGCACATGTTATACTGTGGGGGAAAGTGAAAACTTCTTTAGCCGCGTTGAACGATTTTTATTTAGTTATTATTATTTTATTTAAATAAATAGTTTTAAGTTTTCATTCTGTCGGCAGTCCCCAAGACTGTCAATTATTTTACTTTTTAGTTTTATAATTTTTAATTTTATTTAGTTTAGTATATTTTTGTTTTTATTTTTGTAGATTTTTTATATTTTTTTATGTTTTCATTTTTTATTATTTTATTTTTCATTTTATGTTTTATTTTTTTTTGTTTTTATTTATTATTTATTATTTATATATTTTTATTTGTTGTGTAAGTTGCAAAGGCACCTGTATCCTCCTGCGCAGCGACGCTATGATGGCGGTCTGCCGGGCCGCCTGCTCCTGCAGCTGCTCCGTCTGCACCTGCAGCTCCAGGGCGCGCTGCTCGCGGCTGCGCAGCTGTCCCCTGGTGTCCTGCAGCTGCGCAGGTGGCCACCACGACACACACCCTCGCCCCCCTGTCACGTGCCCTGCCTCGCAACTAGCGCTACGTGAAGACATGCACGTTACTTAACTTGAGTTATGTTTTCGTATCATGAAAGTCACTATGCTGGAATTGACTCGACATACAAGGGAAGAAATGGAATTGAATTGAATACGTGAATTTCGAAGTTGCACCTACTGTGGTTACGATTAGTTACGACGATACGAGGGACTCGTTTCTGGGGGGGGGGGGGGGAACACGAGTGGACGCATGATTCTCCATGGAATATTTGTACGGTTTGCTCGCACATGAACTCGGGCGTGTGTCACAAAGGTGTTACAGAGGCGACTGTTGTGTGAAATGGACGTGCTCGCGTTTACGTCTGCTTAGAAGCTCGTGCTTACGCCACGGTATCGCCTGGAAAGCTGGGACATGTCAACCACGGGGAAGACTGCCCCGGGTGTTGGCGGACTTGGCGCTCAACTCGCCGCTGAACTCGCCGACGGGTAGCCCTGGCGTCGCACGAGTAGCTTGCAACTACTCTAGCGAGACGCAGCGGGAAGCCTACGATTCACTCGTCCTTCTGTACATACACGAATACTCACGTTGGCAAGCATTCTTTTCACAGACGAGAGAGCCAAACCCGAAGTTCCCCGAAGTTCATGCTCGCTTTTTTTCCCGTACCACAACAGGTGTATTTATTTGGGGGAAACCGTTTACATTATTTCACAGTATCTTTAATGTAGCTATCCTAACCAAATCAAATGTCCACAAAGTTTTAAAGTATTTATAATGTAGCTAACCTAACCTAATTTACCATTAGTTATCATGAGTTGTATATTTATTTAAAATGAACAAAAAAAAAACGAAGATGCACGATCGGCGTTTGGCTCTCTCGTCTGTTGAAAATAGGCTTGCCAACGTGAGTATTCGGGTATGTCCAGAAGGACGAGTGAATCGTAGGCTTCCCAGACGCAGCAAGTAGCGACTCGCTACTTGAGGAACTGCATAGCAGGCAAGCGGCTGCGGTTTGTTTATACGCCACATTAATTCGTGTGGTGGTTACATGCAGTCTCTCAGATATATTGCTTTAGTAAGATATTTTATGAGTAACACGTTTTGATAATTAACTTATGTAATTTTGCATATATATATATTTTTTTTTTCGTTTAAATCAAGTTATGGATGGTTGTGAGTGTACTCGTATTTTTTATAAGGCAATATGTACATATATTAGTGAGGAATAAATAATTTACTAATGGTATTGCTAATTGTAAATAATATTAAGTTTCGTTTGTTCAAAACATAATTAATATAATTTGAATTTTTTAAGCCAAGCTGTTAATGTTTCAAATCTACCAGCTGATTGTAATTCAATGTTTAAGAATAATTTGAAAGTTTATGGTTTTGAATTCCGTGTATTTCCTATTCATGGTGTGTATGAATGTTTTTTTTCATGCATTAATGAAAACATTCTTTGTGTTACGGTACCTTTCGGATCATGCAAGCGTACCGAGTGTTGGGCAGCACTGAGTCAATGCGAAGCAAGAGTCTTACCGTTTGATTTGTGTTTGTTATTGAGAGTTTGCTGCTGGTTACTTTATGAAATGAAACTGTGTTTGAGGCTCAACGCGTCTTCTCCTTGTTTGTGGGCTGCAGCCGAACTCGCCCGGTTGTCGGGATTGGCAACACTGCAACCCCAGCTGTTTCCCCCGTTAACTTTAAAGACTACGCTTGTAGCACTTCTGGCGATGATTTAATCTTGATCCCGTCACAAATCAACTCAATGTTTCGAGCGTGAGCATAAAAAAGGGGGTTTGTCTGTTAAGTCGGTTTACGGACGATAATTTTACGTGATGACGTCATAAGGAAACATTGATGAAATAATTGCATACCTTAACCTGTTTGATATTATATAAGATTTTCTCGCACGGTGGTTGGCCGGTTCTTGCACGCTCGGCTCAGCCGGAACGTGACAATGAGTCATGCTTTTTCGTGCGTACAGCCGGCGTCCATCGATTTGTAAGACGTTATCACGTCAAAAAAAAATGGGTGCGTGTACTTAGGTAAGCGCGTGAGAAGTTGTACTTCTTTGGCATCATTCAAAAATATTTTTTAATTGCATGCAAATAATTCTCCATGGTAGCGTTATTCTCCATGGTAGCGTTAAACGTTTAACGCAACCTTGTTGGAAGTCGCATAAGAAGTATAACTTCAAAAATATTCTAAAGTCATGTTATATGCAGCACTGTGAACTTATGACTACAGTGTGTAAGGGATGTGGGTATAATTCCACTGGTTGTTGGTTTCCCTCCCTGCTCGGAGGAAGCCAGGGGTAAGTGATGACACTGATGACCCGCGCGGGCTCTTACCTCTTGCAGCAGGCGGTCCCTCTTGTACTGAAGAGCGGCCAGCTCGCTGCGAAGCGACGTTGCCACGTCGTGGGACATCGCGTCTTCTTCCTGCTCTTCTTCTACCTGCACACGGCACACAGCGACGCGTCACACGCGAGGAGAGCGGTGTGACCACGGGGCGCAACTGCACAGGCGGAATATGACCACTAAATAAGGGAAGCCTTTTTTTCACAGACGAGAGAGCCAAACGCCCGATCGTGCATCTTCGGTTTTTTTTTTGTTCATTGTAACTCATGATAACCAATGGTCAATTAGGTTAGGTTAGCTACATTATAAATACTTTAAAACATTGTGGACGGTTGATTTGGTTAGGATAGCTAAATTAAAGATACTGTGAAATAAATAATAAAAAAGCGAGCATGAACTTCGGGGAACTTCGGGTGTGGCTCTCTCGTCTGTGAAATGAAGGCTTCCCACTAAATAACTGTGCGCTTGAGAAATGCCAACATCAAAAATTAAAGTTTTCAACATTAAGGAAAACGGATAAATTTCTAAAAACGTAATAACGTGTATAAAAAAGAATTTTTACCAACATTATCGGTTCAGAATAGTTTATTAACGGAGTTGCATATTCATTATAACGGAAAAATATACTTTGAAATAATTTATGCCAATGTTAAATTATTTTGGTAGCAATGAAACAAGCACGGCTGCAAAGAAAAATCTTGTGTGAGCTTTGCTTGTGTGTATTTTTTTGCAATATAAACTGAGGTTATGATTTTCAGAGCTCAAACTTTGCGGCTGTGCAGTTTTTAATATTTGAAATGAAAGATAAATAATTTTAACATAATTTTTTGGATGTTTCGTATTGAAAAATAATTACTTTTATAAACGTAATAAAGTTAATATTCCCAGCAACGAACGAGCACAAAAAAAAAAACAAGGTTGCCAAAATTTACGTTCGAAAAGTTAACGACTCTCGGGTTGTTAAGTTGCCTCTAAATCCCACTCGGTTATCGTATTTCCAAAAGAAAATAAGAGCGTTATTTATCGCATTTAGTTGCCACTCTTTATCTTCCTTGCTCTGTGAGTGTGACTGTAAGGCCCCTTCTACAATATCGCGCAGGCGGAGACAGACCCGTACGGATCAGCTCTTACGTTTACGTTGCTCCGTACGATTAACAGAAGCCGAGTACTTGGCTGTTGTGGTAGCCATGTTTATGTTCCAAATACGTTAAAAATGGTTTTAAGTACAAGAGTTGTCTATTGTTCTACTATTACCTGGTCGTTTATTTCTATTATTCATGTAAATTCTCCCCATTCTAGGTTATAAAAAACATAAGATTTTTTTTAAAATTAAATTAATTTTTTGTTACTTTAAAATGCAATCTAATTGGTTGCCAGGTGTTAAGTTTCCTTGCATTGTGGAAGCAGCAGATGCAACGGTGAAATTTCCCGGTTGATCCGTCTCTGTTCACTCGCCACGGGTCTAAGGCCGGGTTTATAAACTATGCCAGACACAAAAAAAAACTCAATCATCGGTCAACTTTCAACTTCTTGCGTTTTGGTTTACGTTCATGCCTTCCATATTTGAAGCGAATTGTTCCAATGTTGTGTGCATAGAAGACCACAATGTTGTTTTCATTATATATATATATATATATATATATATATATATATATATATATATGTGTGTGTGTGTGTGTGTGTGTGTGTGTGTGTGTGTGTGTGTTTGTATGAATTTTTCACTTCATAAACTTTTGCACAATAAAAAAAAAATAACATTTTTTTTAAATAAAAAAATGAGAATTTCATATCTTTTCATGATAAACATGAGTTATCAAAAGAAGCCCGGGAAAGCAATCAGTGTGTATGGCTGGTGACCACTTGAAACTTTGGTGCTTATAAAACGGCCGTTGGTTGTGTGTTTGAGTTATTGCGTCGTTTCGTTCCGTATGTAGTTCATAAACCAGGCCTAAAACATCGCTTTATATTGCATGAACATGCAGTTTTAAACCGTGTGGCAAAACAGAAACAAACTAGATATGGAATATTTTATGCCCAGATTGCAAGTTTTAGAGGGGCGGAATATTTTTAATAATTTGTTTCATACTATATATTAATTACCTTTAAGTTCTATGTTTTGAATTGTACCTAAAAAATATGTTCTATTTTCAAGAATGCTTAAAATAAATAAAAAATAAATGATTTATATGGCATTGGTTTTGAAAACATTCGCATTAATAATAGTTTTTTTGGCATTATTTTCATTTTGTTGTTTCTTATTATTTTTTAAATTAAATTGGTTACCATAGAATACAGCCATTGACAGAATCAAGGTGAAATGTTGGTTTATACTAATTATTGCAGTGCGCTTAAAATATTAGGTTCTGAAACCAAATACTCTATATATAGTTGTACAGTTTTATGATATTTGGTAGGAACTGGAAATGGAAGGGGGCAGCTAAAGATTATCTGCCCATTTTTTGGTTAATTTCGATTAATTAATTGAATACATTCCGGAAAGAAAATCGATTACAGCTTAGCATTATAACATTGCATGCAAAAAAAATGGTGGCAACACTTCAATTACAAATTAATTTTAGTAATATTTCTAAAAATGTTGTCAAAGGTGCAAGATCTTTTGTATTGGAAAAAATTTGTTCGTCGATTGGCTAGTTAGTTGGACCAAAAAAAAATTATAATAATTCTTTTAAAAAATATTCTGGAACGTAAATTTTTAATGGCGTGTATTTTTTCGCTAAAATATTCGAGACCAGCTGTGTGTTAAAACTTTGTAGCATTGTTTGTGTTTCTGATAGGCAGGTGTCTACCGTCAGCATCCAGCGCGGAAGAAAACACGTCCTCAATGGTCCGGCCGAACAGGACAATTGATTCTCTTGCGAACGGCCTTGTTTGTCTAGTTTTTCTGCAAAAAAATAGTAATATTAATGAGAAAAAATATGTATAAATTTCATTACCGTCTGATTTAAAGTGCATGATTTAAATTTAGATTTAAATTGAGGTTTTCATGATCTCAAACAATAAAAACCTTTCAAAAGATTTTTTAATGCTTCTTGTAATGACGTGATTTCACAGTAATGTGTTCGTTATCATTAAATATAAAAAAACCAACCCTAGTATCATTTTTCTAGAAAGAACATCAGAAATTTCTTAAAATAAATTAGAAAAAAATAATGGTCGAATTTTAAGTTCCGTGTAGGCTTTGAAAAAAACCATTTGTTTTAGAGAGTTAATATTTTTTTTAAATGTCCCGGTATTTTCATTTAGGGGGATATCCTATATCCCCGGGCTTTAAGGGCTCCGCCTACCTGGTCACACACACGGTGCGTAGAGCTTCAGGAAAAACAACGCGATTTCAAAACTACTCAAGATATCCGAGTGAGGTATGTTTAAGAAAAGTTTTTAAGTGTTCGCTGAGGCCCGAAAAGTACTTTTAATTTTGGATCATGTTTTTAAACTGTTTTTCTAGAAGAGTTAAAATGGCTAAAACGCATGTTTTCAGGGTAATTTTTAGGCGTAAAACAACCAGTACAGATTATTAAAAGCACTTAAGGGACTTGCATTACACCTTTATCTTCATTTATCGGCCATATAATGTTGCGGTCACCGCTAAAATTTCACAGTCATCCTGTGACGACGAGAAGACTACGCGTCAATTCAGAGCCTTGCGCTTAGAGGCGATACCGCGCTAGAAATGCCATCGAGCGTCGCGCTTATCATCCCGCCTCACTAACACACATACACCCCTGACGAGGCGGGCCCATTAACGGTAAGGCCCTTCACCATAATATTAGGATTTTGGAAGAAAAAAAAATGGTCCAGGGGTCAGCAATCTTGCAGTCTAATGAGCGATCAGATAATACCGAGGTAAATACGTGCCGCTACGCATTTCAAGGGTGCAGGGGGTGTATATTTACGTGTAAGGTTGGATTCACAATTAAAAAAATTAAGCGAGTGCATAGCAAGCCATGCAAACGACCTGTGCACACGACCTGTGCGAACTGCGAAATCGGTTCACAATTGAATTCTTACTGTTAATTTCAGCCAATGAAATTTCGCGAACTATGCGACATCTGTTAGCAGTGTTAGTAAATAAACATATTAACTTTCAAAATAACGATAATACTATTATTATCTCGACATTTTCTTACCACAATATGGTTAATAAATATAAACATATTTCTAGTCCCGCCAAAAAAGCACCCTGCTCTTCTCTCATTTGCTGTTGTGCCATGCGTACGCGACCGTAATAAAATATATTCATTTAACTCCTATGCGCGCGACCTCGCTCCCATGCACACGACCAACTTTCTGCTATTGTGAATCGTTAGGTTAGGAAACATGGCGTTTATATCCTATGCACACGACCTACTGTTACTGTTACTGTTATTTTTTCAATTGTGAACCCAGCCTAAGTGATCCGCGAGGGGTGACTTGAGGCGCTGGTGCAGACTGGAGGAGGAAGAGCTACCGGGCGGCGGCGGAGGCCAGCAGCAGCGTCCTGACCAGGTCGCGCGCGCGACGCCACAGGCGACGCGACAGGCGCGACGCGACGCGCGAGCAGGGACAGCGCGGCGACGCGCGGCCCATGAGCGCGGAGCTGCGGGCCCACTGGCCGGCGAGCCCGCGACGCGGCCCGTACCCCGACCCCGCGATCGATCGTCGGGCATCGATACATCGACGGTGAATCGACTGTCGCGAATCCCCAATCTCTGAAAAGCCTAAGATGTCCATAAAGTTCTGTCCCTGCCCGAACACGCCCGAATATTCACCTTCGGCCAACCTTTGAATATATATATATATATATATATATATATATATATATATATATATATATATATATATATATATACTGTATAGAAGTCGCCAGCCCAGGTTAAAATTTCTAATACGGTTTTCAGGTAGTTGGTTAATTCACCGCCGCAATCGCCACCATCTCTAGGGCATCGACTTGTGGTGGTCCCTAGCGGACAAGCGTCGAACTCTTCAAACACCCCTTCCCCCTCCCGTTGAACGACCTTGAGCTGCAGTGAATGATGGGTGGGGTGTTGCGGGGAATGACAGCGGGCGACAGTGCTGCGCTCAAACGTGTAAATAACAACTAAGACGATACAGGGCGTTACGGCAGCGCACTGCAGCGGTGAAGTTCCCAAGCTGCTCATCATACGCTTCTGAAAAACGTAGAGTAAATCCTATCCACTCGCGACTTCTATACAGTATATATATTCAAAGGTCCAACCTCGGGATTTGTTTTATTTTTGCGCAGGAAAAACGAATTCAAATAAGTATCAAAAGTGGTCGGTTAGGTTAGCTACATTAAAACACTTTAAAATTCTACGGACGGTTAGTTAGGTTAATATAGCTACATTTAAATAAACAGAGAAATATAAATATATATAAATAAACCCGAGGTTGGTCGAAGGTGAATATTCGGGCGTGTTCGGGCAGGGACAGAGCTTGATGTACATCTTAGGCTTCCCCCAATCTCTTCGCTGCAGCCGAAATCGGGCGGAAGATACAGCAGGGAAATGCCCATGTCTGCGTAATTACACGCAAGCTTGGTGGAAAGAGTTTCTTTTTCGTCAGCTAAATGTTGCGACACATTGGTTAGACGCCCAAAACATTGTTCAAACAGTTTTAAATTATTTTCTTCAGGCCAAAACAATAATTTGTTTTTTTTTTTTATTAATTTGTATTCGTTATTTGGATGCCAGAAGTGTCTAGATAATGACTGGCTGCTACAAATCGTTTTCCGTGTGAATTCAGTTTCGAGAATGAGAGTGGGAACTAAGAATGGACAATAATTATGATATGGTCTTTGGAAAAATCCTAATGTGTGGTGTGTCTGCAATGACGAGAGAAAATTTTCAATAAAAAATATCTCTGTTAGCTGAAATATGTTTAAACGAATATGGCGCATTTCGGATCATATCCCTCACCCTTAATGCGTATTTATTGTTGCGTACAGTAAAATATCTCTTGCGTGGCAGGATGTGTAATCACTGAAATAGATGATTTGATAATTTTGAGGACTTTTATCCCTTATTACTAATGAATATTGACACGTGACACAAGCGTGCCGTCACGTGACATACAAATTAACTTATTTTATTATTCGAGCCTGAGTAGAGGCCAACAGTTTGACGCCAGTTTCTTGCCAGCTCAGTGATGGCTAGGGAACGAGGGAGGTGTGTGTGTTAAATTTGGAAACTAGCACTAGAGGAAGAAGTAAAACATCATCCTTACTCTATAGTGACATCATAACGCGAAGGAAAAACACATGGAAAAATTGTGAGTGAGACTTTCAGTACTCGCCAAATATGTGTTACATCTAACCTCGGTAACCAGAAAATTCATGTGTTCTCATGTTGCAAATACACTTGTAATACGAAACTTGGGCCTTGGACACGATTTTAAACGTAGAATTATTTAAAATGCCGAGCGTGATAAATATCTGCTAATTATATTTTCAACTATTCTTCTGGACGCGAATCACATGTAGTTTTCGCGCCCACCGCTAAATTTCGCTGCCGGAGCAGCTACGTCGACTACTGAATCATTAAATTTGCAGAACGTGTTTGTAAACTACTTAATGATACGGATCCGATAATAAGACTTGGAAAAATTCTAAACCCCGGTGTTCGACTTGATTTTTGACACGAATTTTTTTAAAGCACTGCCATCTTGTTACAAACCATTTATCCGTTAATGCTATAAAGTTAACCTTTGGCTTTGTGAACTATAGTTCGCGCCATCCGTCACAGATGGCAGGACCGTGGTTACATATTTCCGTTCCGTGCGAGTTCCGTTCCATACATGAAATTACTCCCACCAAATGCCGTACACCGATAGCTAGGTTGTTACACATTAAAAAAAAAACCAGCGGTGACGCTCAAAACGAATGAAGTAGAGCGTCTACAACTGTAAGAACTCTTTGCAATTTTTTCTACGCCATATTTGTTAGTATTGTGGATCTCCATAGTGTAATTCATTAGCTATCAAATGACTTGCCCTAAAACGCAGACGGCAGCGACAACGCTCGATGGCATGTTTGATATTTTGGTGATAGCATACTTGCACACTTGTGTGCCTACCCCGTTGCATACTTGCTCACTCGTATACTTCCACATTCTGATACTAGCACTCTCGCCTCCACTTTTAATACTTGCACACTTGGGTACATGCGTCCTTGCATAATTGTTCACGTACATATTTCTGCACTCTAATACTTGCACTCTCACCTCCACGCTTGCGTACTTTCACACTTGTGTACCTACCCTCTTGCATACTTACTCACTCGTATACTTCCACATTCTGATACTAGCACTCTCGCCTCCACGTTTACATACTTGCACACTTGGGTACATGTGCCCTTGCATAATGTTCACTTACATATTTCCGCACTCTAAAACTTGCACTCTCACTTCCACGCTTGCGTAATTGCACACTTGGGTACCTATGACCTTGCATACTTGGACACTCGCATACTTCCGCACTCTAATATTAGCACACTTACCTCTACGATTGCGTACTTGCACATTTTCCCTCATGTTTCAAATATACGTATAGCCTACAAATATATATATTTTATATGGGCTAGTTTTGGCTTGTTTTTCTTGTTCTGTGTGTTTATGTATGCATCTTTCGTGTCAATTTTTGTGGTTTCTCTATGTCATACCCTGAAAACCATACAACCTATATAATTAAATACAGCAAATAGGCATCTTGAATTCAACAGTGTTCAGGTAGTTTTCTTTCTGTTTTGAATTAATATTTGCCTTTGTTAAGCAGAGAACACATATAAGTTAGTTTGAAATATTTTAAACGGGTTACTATTGATAATATCATATACGTTATTGCTATTAAAAATAATTAAAAAAATTACAAAAATAATTTTACTGACTTAACCTTTCAAATAAATAAATATGGCTGGATAATTTATCTGATTTTGAGACTGCTCGTCTATTATTATAGAAATTAATTATTTTCCTTTTAACTGACACAGATTTATTTTCATTTTTCTTAATTTTATATTTGATAGATTTTGAACAAATGTAATTCTTTATCGTACATAAAACCTATTTGAGATTTTTTAACATGTAACGTTTAAAAATATGTATATTTTTGGGTGATGTTATTGTTATTTTGTGTGAATATGCACGTAGTCATTAAGTACATGTAAGCACTCACTCAGAATGTTATATTTATTTCCTATAAAACATTGTGTATCTGAGTGAATTCGGTAAAAATTGAAAATAATAAATAGCTACTAATATCACTGTAACTAACTGATCTATAGCTTTCACCTACTTCTACAGGTTTTTTTTTTTTGCGATCTTCTTTTCCCTTCGTTTCGCTTCTGACTAATTTTAAATGCCTCAATATATGTATAGGCAAAACACTTTATAGTTAATTTTCGCTACAAAAAGATGATAAAAGTAAATATTTTGACGTATATTAAGTAGATGTTTAAGTCGATAACTACATTCTGAAGTTGAAATTTTTCCTACCATATTGAATCCATTAGTTATTTTCTACCGTTTATATTTTGAATTATTTGTCAAAATAATTATCAGAACCGGGCATGAATAATAATTACATATTCATTATATTTGTCACATTTATATAACCTTGCCGTTCCAACAAAACTTTCAATAACTTTTTAGGTTACAGAAAAGAAAAAAAAATCCTATTTTTATTCAACACGTGTGTTTACCTGCTTTACCGTGTTTACAACAAAAAAAACGCAACTAAGAAGTGGGGATGTGCTGGAGTACCTGCGAAGATACAGTCATTTAAAATTACAAATAACTGTTCGTTTGTTTAAGGCGGATTCTTAGTTGAGAAGTCTCTAAATTAGCTGTAATTTTTAGCAGTACAAACCGTTGATTGCCACTCATCAGAATGTAACGCTAGGGAGTTAAATACTTGCCATTTTCTTGTGGTTTTTTCAAGGGGGAACCCCCCCCCCCCTCCCCCCAAATCAAAATACGGCATACGCGTGGTGTGCAGATCTTCAGAAAATACCACGCGATTTGAAAACTACTCAAAATATCTGAGTGGTGTCCGTTCACGAAAAGCATTTTAGAATACGCTAAGGACGAACGAGTAGTTTTGTTTATGTATTTAGTTTTTAAACTGTATTTTTTTATTGAAGTGAGAATGGTTAAAACGCTTTATATCCGGAAAACCTTTAGACATGAAACTCGGGGTAGAGATTCTTGAAAGCACTCAAAGGACTTGCATTACTCTTTTATCTCCATGTCTCCACTGTACAATGTTATGGTCACCTCTCAGATCTCATAGTTGCCCCATGCACGACGAGAAGACTGCGCGCCAGCTTAGAGGCGACACCGCGCTAGAAGCACCAGCGAAAGTCGCACTTATCATCCCGCCTCACTGACACACACACACCTAACGAAGCGGGGGCCTTAAGGCTTGTAAAATGATACGGTACAATCACGTGACAGAAATTAATGCACAGGTGTTTTGAAGGCAGTCTGGAGGAGAATTATTACGCGAACTTTACACCTGCACGTCAGACACAAAAAAAAAAATTAAATTACATAACTGAAGCAAACGTTAAAAGAAATATTTTAGAAGTGAGTTTACTTCACACAAAACATTTAGGGATGCCTCCATTGCCTATATACATAATATATTATATAAAATATATATAAATATTATATATAAGGCTCTGTGTACAACCCTATCTTGGTGGTATCTTGAGGACCTAACCGTGTCAAATTTTGACGAGGACTTTAGGAGGACTTTTTGTTTAGAAGTGGTTGTGTTGAAAAATTCATTAAGATTGTGACATTTTATTTTATGTTCACGTCCTATGTAGATTGTTACATTTTCTTATGATTGCTATTATTTAAAGGTTTTTCGTTTTACAATTTTTTTTAACGATAGCTATCTTACATCGTTTCACGTCAAATTATCTCAACAAGATAATTAATAAATATTATCTAATACTGGCACAAATTCACTAAATTGTTCATAACTAGTATCACTTCAACAGCTGAAAATAGTCTAGTAGCCTAAATATCTGATGAGAAAATGTGTGACCCAAAAGCAAATGCTAGAAAGCTATGAGAATAAATTTTCAAGATAATCCCTTAATTAATATAACATACAAAAAAAAATAATAAACTTAATGTGTAAGACCGAGCTTTCAGAACTATTTGTAAAGAAAATCAAGTAAATTATTTCAATTTTTTTTTCTCACAGCTGACTATGTTTAAAAAACGAAAATTTTATATATCTATTAATGACTTGATGTAAGTTTTTGGACATACGCCATTGCTAAGAACTTTTCCTGTTGAAGAAAAACTAATAAATAAAATAAATAAAAATACACAAGAAAGACAAAAAACACACAAAATTAAGCAAACAATTGCTGTTGTCAACAAGAATATAAACACCACAAAATATTCCGAAACGGAAATATGGTCAACAAACAAAGAAAAAACAAAGAAAAAAGTACTAAGTGAACAAAAAAACACACAAATGATGACAACATAAAAATATTGAAACCAAAATAATTCAGCACAACAGTTGAAACGAGACAAAAACACGACAAAACGAAAAGACAAAAAAATACAATAGTTTTCTGTTTTGGTAAAACTATTGTATTTTTTTTGTCTTTTCGTTTTGTCGTGTTTTTGTCTCGTTTCAACTGTTGTGCTGAATTATTTTGGTTTCAATATTTTTGTGTTGTCATCATTTGTGTGTTTTTTTGTTCACTTAGTACTTTTTTCTTTGTTTTTTCTTTGTTTGTTGACCATATTTCCGTTTCGGAATATTTTGTGGTGTTTATATTCTTGTTGACAACAGCAATTGTTT
Source organism: Bacillus rossius redtenbacheri (assembly GCF_032445375.1). NCBI lineage: Eukaryota > Metazoa > Arthropoda > Insecta > Phasmatodea > Bacillidae > Bacillus > Bacillus rossius. Next base: position 27,429,959 of record NC_086340.1, on the reverse strand, counting down.
GCTTAATTTTGTGTGTTTTTTGTCTTTCTTGTGTATTTTTATTTATTTTATTTATTAGTTTTTCTTCAACAGGAAAAGTTCTTAGCAATGGCGTGTGTCCAAAAACTTACATCAAGTCATGCGCTCCCATTGCACAAATCTTTTTAAGATAACATATCTATTAATGTACGAGAGTTTGCACGAAAATTCAAATTTAAATAAAAAAATTGCTTATTTAATTTTACTATAGTATAATTTACTATTGTATCAATAATATTTATGTTATAAACATTACATAAACTCCTAGCAGGACTGAATCTGTAGGAGACTTCGTAAAACATTTTTTTTTCATAAATTTTGTCAATGACTATAGCCATGTACTTATTGTATAAACTCATTTTTATTTTTTATTTAAACGTAGCTTCCAAAGGAAGTAATACTTCAAAATTGTTTCCCTCTTTAAAACGATTGCAGGCTATTGTACATATGATACCACCTAGGTAAGTAGTTCAGATTTTTCAGCAATTTTTCATGTATTCTAAGAATACAACTGATGTAGCGGGTAATGTTTATTAACGCAACAACAACGAGATACCGTAAACGGAATGTTGAACAGAGGCTGTTTAATATCGATTCTGTGTAATCGCAGGAGGTAGTGCCAGGCACAGGTAGGAGCTACGCGGGAAAAGAGGGGGTGGGGAGGGGCAGTGAGGCAGATGCCGCCCTGCGTTATTCACTTGTTTCCAACGTTTTTTTGTTTGTTTTTATTTGGCACGCGACCTGTCAACAAGCAAGCGAAATAATCCGCCATGTTTAAGTTTACACACGCTGCACTGTTGTACTGTCGCTACAGTGCACTGAAAACTCTCAGCTTTATCGTAATAAACCTGTAAAAAAAAAAAACAGTAACCACATTCTGATCACAGCAAGGAACATAAATGCATCAGAAAGACAGAGACATAGTCAGGGACTACTACTATGAGACTTAATTACGGCCACTGAATATCAAAAAAAATTAAAGAGTAAGCACGTATTAGGACACAGTCCATAAGTGTCACGTTTCATTTAGAAAAAAAAAAAAAAAAGGTCGCCAGGTAGCCAAAAAGAAAATAGCGTACTAAAGGAACATCTTTTGAAAATTTTTCAACTTTTCTGTTATAATTGTGGGGGTTGGAGGGGCAGAAGGGCACCTGTGTTTTCTGTACCGTGTGCGTCTCTGCCTGAGGACGGGAGCAGATAGCAGTTTCCGAAACGTCGCTTGCTTCTGTTTTAGAAAACTATTGTGTTTGTTTCGTCTTTTCGTTTTGTCATGTTTTTGTCTCGTTTCAACTGTTGTGCTGAATTTTTTTTTGGTTCAATATTTTTGTGCTGTCATCATTTGTGGTTTTTTTTTTTTTCGTTCTGTTAGTCAATTTTTCTTTGTTTTTCTTTGATTTTTGACCATATTCCTGTTATGGAATATTATGCGGTGTTTATATCCTGTTGACAACAGCAATTTTTTGCTTAATTTGTGTTTTTGTCTTTTGTGTTTTTTGTCTTTTGTGTTTTTTGTAGTTTTATTTTACAGACATACATGTGCTTAGCAATGGCGTATGTCCAAAAGCTTACATCATATCAGAAGAGGGGAACACTCAATACCACACCCTTCACACCCTTCACACCCTTCACACCCTTCACACCCTTCACACACACACACACAAACATGCCTTTCGAAAATGTCTTCTTGTTGTAGCTTCATTGCTCCCTCCCCACAGACAGACAGACCACGCGGGTCCTCAGGAGTAACTCACGTGCTCTCCGCCATCCGCGGCTCTCGTTCCTCCACGATGCCTGGTCTCCTCGTGTTTCGCCGCTGCGAACAGCGCCGGCTGGTGTTCGCGAGTGATAAGACGCGAGCCGGACACTTCTCCCCCCTCCCCACCACAACTACTCCTACTGGCCGCCGCGCTATAAATACCAGCTCATTACGGAAAGCAATCATCGCCGGATACCCACACCGGGCTTCCTGCACGCCTAGGTCCGCCTGCCCGCTGGCGGATTTTTAATTACATTCATGGGCGTAGATCCCCACGCAGGGGGGGGGGAGGAACCTCCTGGAATTAAAAACCCCCTTTCACGGGGAAGATAAACGAACTGCGAGTCCTGCAGATTTGCACCCCTGATTGCGGCCATCGTGAGCCACCGATAGTGATGCTTAGCTAAAAATAAACTCTAAAAAAAATTGGTTGTCTGTAAAGTCGGTTTACGGACGATAGTTTAACCTGACGTCATTGATGAAAACATTGATCAAAAAGTCATTGACAAAACATTGATGAAATGATTGCATACTTTTATGAATAAAATTGAATCATTTTTATTGAATTATCACTATTTTGTATGGATACAAAGAAGAAGTGAAATGAAATCTACAATTTAATTGATAAATTTACTTTTATTTGCACTCATTAATTCAAATATGTTTATTACTTTAACGAACAGATTATTTTAACTATAACTTTTATACATGTTTGCTATTTAACTTCTTCCAATCTGTGTTATTCTGTCAAGGATAGGACGATGATAGGAAAAGTAGGAAACGAATGGGAGTGTTTCAAGTTTAATGTGCCTCAAAAAAGTCAAATCGATAGTTGTTCCAATCGAGTGGAAGAGAGATAGATGCGGCGCAAGCGTACAATGAGCGTAACGGGCCACAGCGTAAAGGGACAATGTGTGCAACGGGACACTTTTTCGTGCGTACAGCCGGCGTTCATCGATTTATTAGACGTCACGTCAAAAAAAGATAAGAGTCACGTTTTTTATAAAGCTCAAAACATAACCATCTCATAGATACTAATAGTATAAAAAAGCATGATTTTTGTTTGTTTGTAAGTAAAGTTAAAAAAACTACTGAACATATATTTTTTAAATTATTTAACAGTTATACAGCTACGTCATACCAGACTGTATTAGAGTGTTTTTTTTATTTATTTTCAAAAAAATGTTTCCGAAAGATCTAGCACTGTTTGTAACTGAAACCGAAGAAGAAAGTCCAAGTGACTGTACGTATTGAAGGTTAGAAGTTTTTACAATGTAATAAATCTCCATGCAAATTCCACAGTCCACTCACTGTGCCGGAAATACTGTTCGGTGTCCAGACTCTGCAATGACAGCAGTCCAAGAAGACATATCGAAGAACAGCGATACATGCTTCGAATATGCGAGTCATCTAATAGAGTATGGATGGCTCGGACACTGGAAATTAATTTAGATATCAGTTTTCTTTATTGTGGTTGGTAAAAGTTAGCTTGATCTGTTAAAAATGATTCTTGTATGTTAGAGCGTGGCCGGGTACCAGAGCTAGTAAAAAATAAACTGAAATAAGTGTGTATTTTTAAGTACAGTCCTTATGTAACCACATTCTCAATGCAACCACAAACATAATTTTATTTTACATAAAGTTCATGTTATTTAAGAACTGGATTCCATTTTCAATTTGGCGTTGTTGAATATCCGGGCTTGTAATGCCAAGTTCGAAAAACACAATATTTCTTCCTTAAAATATTAAAGTTAATGTAAGTTGATCATACTTATGTAAGACAGTAAATTTGATAGGTTTTAAATGTCTGCTATCTCCTAAAAATCCTAGATTACATTTTAAATATTGCAACATTCTAGATGTAAATGAATAAAGTGACAGTGAATTCTGCTAAAATGTTGTGTCTGACTGGAGAATAGTAGAAGTCATTGAGAATATGTTCTTAATGTATTATTATATAGTAGAAAGTCAGTGAAAATCACTGAAAAATCATTAAAATTAAGTCAATGAAAGGAAATGGTGCAGTTTCGACATTTATACAATAAAATGTTTACGTATTCCGAGAATTTTCAATTATTTCATATTTAGGGTTTAATAATGAGAATACCAAAACGCTTTAATGGCTGGATCTCTTAGCACAATCCCAAGTTTTGTATATCATAAAGATATTGTCAGACGTTACCCCAAAATAAATTCATCTAAAACTAGTTTAGCTTATTCTCTAGCGAAAATAAATATCGTTTGATTGTAATTCAGAAGTGACAGCATATCTTATTGTAGACGTATTAAGATTTTCTGTAAACAGAATTGAAGGTTATTCTAAATGTATTTAGAAGAATAAAATTAACCTATCAAATAATTTGAATTTTCAACAATTTTCAGGCTAAGCACTTAAAATTTGTTCAATCTTGCCAAGATTTGTCTATCAATAAATAATTAAACCGAATCGATACTCGTGTGTTTTTTTTACACTAAACGAACAAGTGAAATAAACTTTCAGTAAGTTGTCTACAAGTTCAGCCTGTTTATTGGTGCTAGAAATGTATTTGGGTACAAAAAATAAATAATGATCAATTCAATTTCATTCTTAAACACATCATAACGTAATCACAAAAACACTACTAAAACTATTTCCATCTTAATCGAAGTTATTTACATAGTCTGACCAAAATATGGTATTGAAATTACAAATTTGGATTTACAAATAAAAACAAATTAAAATAACTTTATTATAGAATTGGCTGTTCTTCAAACTACATTATTTTCTTGGCCAATATCTTGTTTCGTGTTCATAAAATATAGTTACGAATAACAAGGCTATGTATGACGCTTGAACTTAAGTGAATGTGCTGGCTATACAACAAAAGTTTAACTTTTCCGTACACATACGTATTGGAGATTAGTTTCCCCGTGTTCTGGAGCTGTGAATTAGCGCCTACCGTGTAGGCTGACACCGTAGCCTTATTTACAGCGGGGGTTGCCTAGCAACCCCTTGCACGTGTTGATTAACGACGACGAACAAGTACCTCCTAAATTTTGAGACGAAATCAATTCTAACAAGCTTGATGGTCTATTACTATCGTAGCATGTACAATAATGTCCGTGGGTTAGTTTTTATATTCAATTATAAAGGTTTGCTCCGAGCTTAATGAAATTTTGCATACTTGACCTTCTGAACAAGAGGAAGATAGTTGTTTACCTGAGATTTAGAAAAACCACCCCCAGCCGCATTTCACACCCTTTAAAATTTTCTGTCCATCTGCCCACTGTAGTGGATAATTTATATCTAAATAATAAATTTTATGTGAGGGTCATGGCGTACATTATAGTGAATGTTATCAATTTTTATACTATAAATTTAATTACGTTATAATAATGTTAAATATCCATATTATTTAAATTCCTTTTTATAATAATATAAAATAACAAAGTTAATATACAAAATATTAAAAATTTAATGTTACGAACTGATAAAGTATGACTGAAAAGCTTAATGTAAAATTTTGGTACTTATTGAAGAAATTTTGCAATCTTGATTTTCAAAATGAGAGAATAATGCCTGGCTTCAGTTTCAAACGTTCAGAATGGACATACTAGAAACAATTTGGCTCTCAAGCTTTTCAGTTATAAATTTTTTTATATATGTTTGTTTTCTATCCAAATAAAATCTACAGTTTTATTCGCGCTTGGTTGAATTTTGCTCAATTGATATTTTGTATTCTAACTGAAGCCTCTTAACACCAAGGCGATGCCAGGTATTTCAGTTCGTTTTATATAACTGTAGGCTATGACAACGGTTGTATATTAAATCATATGTAATCAGTACTCGCCAGAGATGTGTCAAATCGAACCTCGCTAACGAGCATATTCATGTGTTAGTGTTGTCATGTTGCAAATACACTTATAATACGAAACCCGGACCCGAAATTTAACGTATAATTCTTAAAAATAATTCTGAGCGTGATAAATAGGCCTATACGCAAATTGTGTTTTCCGCTGAATTTCTAGACGCGATTCACACGCAGTTTCCGTAACCGCCACTAGAATTCGCTTCCGGAGCAGTTACGTTGACTATCGAACCATACGATTTGCAAAGCGAAATTTAATACTATAAGTATAAAGAAACGACTCCTATAAAAGAGAGAAAAAAAGACCCGAAAAAATACTACACCCCGGCTTTGAACCTGATTCCCAGCAAGAACTTTTTTTTATTAAAATACCGCTAAGCTTGTTAAATTTCACCAAACAGTTTCCCTTTTGTATTTATAAACTTTGGTTGTTACACTTTTACGTTCCTTGAAATCCGTCGCATTTAAGAAATTATGTACTCCCAGCCAATGCCGTATACCGAGAGTTAGGATTTTTACACATAAAAAAAAGCCCTCTATGTGTAGAGCATAAATGTATCGTTTCTGCTAGTAAGTATTTCGGTGACAACCTTGGCCTGCGAAGGCGACTTCCAATCCCGTGCAGGCTTGCTCCACTTCGGAACGCCGCGTGACGTACTACCTCGAGACAGTTCCGGTTATTTGCGACGGGGTGAGGGCAAGGGGGGAGGAAACCACCCCGCGGGCTGGCACGGCACGCGACTCCAACTCCCCGCCGTCTTATTCGCAAGACCCGGAAATAGGCCGGGCCCCGCTCAACCGATCACATAAACTAATAATTCTGAAGCTATTCGCGCTCGCTTGTATCTCCCTGGTGGAGCCCTCGCTTGCCGCAGCGCAAGCTGGCTGCCCACGATCGCCGCCAGAATGCGCCAGGTTTTCCTCAGACGTGGTTCCAGATTCTCCTTCGGATGTTCAACTGTTTCGTGTCGGCAAGGTCCGGACTGGTGCTGGTAACGTAAACAACACCGTTCCCCACGGAACACTCGGCGTATTTGACTCTGTTCCTTCTGGAAGAAACTGCAAATAACTATAGCATTCTTGGTTTCAAGCGTAGCCAGGTCGCACGCGGAAGAAAACAATACGATGAGAACTAGGAAACCTTTTTATATTTTATTGTTCACAGATTTGTTTGTGTTGTGTCAGGCACAGCACAAACAAATAATTCTGTGAACAATAAAAATAACAACAGCTTGAAATGATGTTTAATAAGAACTACGTGTATATTTTATGACCTCAGTGTTAATTGTATTGCCAGCGAGCTTTGTTGCTAAAGGTTCTGGGTTCGAATCCAAGGTAACTTGTAGTGTTTTCAACTGTTAATATATGTATGTATATGTTAAGTTAGTGAAAAGCGTACGCAGAGTTTTTTTTTTGGGGGGGGGGGGGGTAAGTGGGAAGATGGAGGGGAAAGAACCACTTTGCCCGATGTTTGCTTTCAAATTAATTTTCTAGAATTTTATTTATTATTTTTTAAGAATTTCCCTTGCGTGTGCCTCTGAATGTAGAATTTAAAATTTTGTTTTTGTAGATCAATTTTTGCACCCTTTTAATAATGATATTAAACTATACATATACAGTGGCGGATCCAAGGTGGGTGTGTGTGAGAAAGAGAGAAAGGTATCGGGGGAAGGGGCGACTCAAACATGGTAGACTGACGTTCCTGAACTCGATCTCGGCTGGTTTTTGGAACCTCCACGCGCCGCAAAGGACGCGCGGCACTCACCGTGCGAGGATAGACGAGGTCCTGGTCCTGGCACAGGACGCGGTACACCTGCCAGTCCTCCTCGGTGTCTCCCGCCGACCGCGCATCGGTCGCCATCTTCCCCCGGCTCGGCGCGTCGCCGGCCCGAGGCCCGCGCGCGCACGAGTTACCCCCTCCCCTCCCCCGCTTACGCCATCCTTCTCCCGCTTCCCCTCCATTCATGACACCGCGCGCTCCACGCGGCGATCGCGCGAAGCACGCGGGGGCCATCTTGTCAAGTGAGTTGGAAGCTCCAGTGAAGGTCGGTTCACAATATATATGTTTTTAAGGGTGCGTGTACTTATTTTAGTATGTTAGAAGTTATTTTTCTTTGGCATGATTTAAACTAAACAAAAAAGAACCAGCATGCATGATATATTTTTTTGACGTGACGTCTAATAAATCGATGAACGCCGGCTGCACGCACGAAAAAGTGTCCCGTAACGCACATTGTCCCACTACGGATGTCCCACTACGGATGCGTACTTTTATGCTCATTGTACGCATGCGTGGCATCTCTCTTCCACTCGATTGGAACAACCATCGATTTGACTTATCAATCATGTTTTCGTCGTTTGAATTATTAATATTACCGGTATGTAATTTAACGATCGTCCACCGATTTTCAGCACAATCGGTACTTTTATTTAAAAGTAATGTTGAATTTTCAAATACGTTTTTGTACGAACAATGGTGTTTTACAGTTACACATAATAATTCAAATTACACCCGGGATCTTTTGCACAATGTTTTAAAAAATATTGTAACACATTATAAATAAGTTTGGTGTATTTGGGATGCGTATTTGTTATAAAAACGTATTATAAACACAAAATAATATTATTCCCCTACGGTGTATCTATCTACGGTGACGGACGCGAACTGAACGAATCGCGCTATCTATCCGCGACACGTGAACTATTTCGTCGACTGTTTATAAAGTGAAGTGAAAAGTTAATGTGTTTTTCATTGCTTATTACAACAATAATTTCGGCAATAAAGATTAATTATTCTTGCATTTTAAAAATCTGATTACTAGTATAATTTCAAGTATTTATTATTTTATTATTAATATAAAAATGATTCAATTTTATTCATAAAAGTATGCGATCATTTCATCAATGTTTTGTTATGACGTCACGTTAAACTATCGTCCGTAAACCGACTTTACAGACAACCAATTTTTTAAGTATAACGTTAAAAGGAGTGAAGTGAGAGATTAAAAACGATTATAAAATGGTATTGTTTAATGTTGTACTAACAACTACTAGTAGGCCTATCTATTTTTTAAGTTGGAACCAGTTATCATATATATATATATATATATATATATATATATATATATATATATCAGGTTTTGGTATGTAGCTACTTAGCCAATGAAATTATGTTCAAGCATACATGGCTTCGATGATATTTACCACTTTGTTGATTCATTTTGATATGACAATAGCTGCGCTACCTAGGTATTTCTTCATTTTGAATTTAACTATTTGCTTTAGTTTAGGTATTTGTCAAACTTGAGGCTGCAGTCCAAAAGTCACGCGTAATAAGCGACCTCTAGCTCGTGATCCATAATAATCAATGTCCATGTTATGTTAATTGGATTTTCTTTTGTTGCCAGTAAAGAAAAAGGCTATGTACACGCAATATTCCCGTGCAGCTTAGTACACGATAGTTTCGTGCTTTATTGTTGGACTAAAATTCTGACATGTTTCTGTAGGGAACTTGTACTCGCTCACGTCTGAATGAAGCAAAGTGAATGAAGCCAGTTTATGATTAGTGTGAGATTGTATCCTCCAAAACGAACTTGTGTTGAATTAAAGTATAGGTTATTACAAGGTAGATTTTTACACGTGATCACAACCAAACTGAAAGTTCAGTTTTTCTTAGGTCACATACACTTAATAATTCTCTAAAACAGTGAAAATGTATTAATTTTCGCAATTTTATTTTGCTACCGTGAATTTCCACGAGAGCGCAGCGAACATCGGCTATGTTCGGAACTGATCGGGGGTTAATAAATGTTAAGGCTATGACTTTGCACTTCATAAGCCAAAGGAAGAATACAAAGAATTATTGCAACGACTCTGGATATGGAAGAAAAGGAGCCGCTTTTTTGTGTTAGCTGACTGATAGACATCATAGCATAATGGATATATGTGCAGTAGGCCTACCTATATGACAATATGTCCAAACAATTTTAATAATTTTTTTAATTGTCAAACTTTTTTTTCTAAGATATTTCCCACTGCAAGAATCGTTCAAAGAAAGGTGCCAATAAAAGCATGCGGCCTATAAGCAATCGTGCGCGCATATTGTACTTAGCGGAACAACCTTGAGTGCGATTGCAGGTTGATGCGTTCATGCGGTGAATCACCCGGCCTTAAAAGTTCACGGTGGTACGTAGTTATTGTTGTACGTAAGTTCATTGTCACGCCAGTTGCATAGACAGTTACGAATCCATGAACAGATGGGAGGAAGAGGTGCCCAGGGCGCCAGGTAAATGGGGCGCAGGATGAGCCGACGAATTTTTTGTAGATTACAAAAAAGTTGAATTAAAAAGCGAATAGTAAAATAATTATAATATATTTACTATATATTTTTATTGATGTGTAACATCTTAGCTCTCGGTATATGGCATTTGGTAGGGGTAGACTAATTTCTTCAATGAGACGGAAGTCGTATGGAACATAAACGTGTAACCACAGTGCTGCCATCCATGGCGGATGGTGAGAACCAAACTTCACAAAGCCAAAGGGAAATTTTATAGTGTGACCTGTTTAGTTAATTTTAACAAGATGGGCAGTATTTTGAAAAAATAAATTCCTTGTCTAATAAATCAGGTTCAAAGCTGGTGTTTCGTATTTTTTTTTTTTAAATATATTTTTCGCTTTTATCGGAGCCGTTTCATTATATAGTTCAAAAATTCGCTCTGAAAATAGAATGATCTTGATATTCGACGTAGCTGCTTCGGCAACGATTTCTAGTGGCAGGTGCAGAAACTACATGTGATTCGCGTCAAGAAATGTAGTTGAAAACAAAATTTACATTATATTTATCACGCTCGGCATTATTTTGAAAAATTCTACATTGCATTTCGTGTCCGATTTTCGCATTAAAAGAGTATTTTGAACATGAAAAAACAAGCATTTGCTCGTTATCGAGGTTAGTTGTTTACAAATCTCTGGCAAGTACTCAAAGACTAATTTTGTAGTTTTTATTTAGTCGTGTGCATTTGATTTCTGGTTCAAAAACGTCCTATTATATATAGCACTGCAGTAAAATAATGCTTTAGTAATTTTTGAAAACTATGATTAGGAAAATCAGAAATTATTCAGGGTTCAGGTGGGGGCCATGCCGCTATGCCCCACCTCCTCCTCTCTGGATCTGCCAATTGCTCACATGTTTCATCATTATCAGTAACCATGTTTTCAAAACTGAGATCTTAATTACTGTTTCTAGCAAGTTTATTTATCTTAAAATGTCACATCTTGTACACGGATAATTATGCACACTTTGATTAGGTGGAGGGGGGTGGAATAGAGAGCGAAAGAAGGATGCTAATTACAATTTCTGCCTCTTTGGGTAGGGCTGCATGTATTGAATATTACCTAACTTAATTTATCCTTTATGAATATTTCAAATTTGTCAATTGAGATGTGTGCGATAGTTTTAAAACGAATATATTCAGTAAAAAAAACACTATGTTCGTGACAACACCACGTACTCGTTTTTCTCGATGACATTCTTACTCTTATGTGAAACGAACGTGACATCGAACAACTGATAATCGATTTCCATGGTTGTGTGATGGCGGGAAAAGTAAAAATACCGCTGCAGGGAGGGAAGGATATCGACCAGGCCGTTACGTCGAAGTACCACGCCAAACTGCCCTGATTGAATCTGCGCCCTCGCGACATCTCGTGGAACGTAAATTCGTCTGGACGTCCATCCAAGGCTTTTTTTATTTTTATTTTTAACCTTCCTGTAGGTCACTGATTTCGTGTCTTCCACTCATTTATCAATTCAAGCCGACCTCCGTAGCTCATCAGTAACATGCACGTCGATTTGCGGTGCGAAAAATTGAGGGTTCGAGTCACGGGTAAGAATGCGAATGACGACAGCATGATTTATAATACTATATGATGAAGAGTTAAGCTATAGATAATATAAATTCTTTTTTTTTTTTTTAACATATATGAGTGAGTCTTTCTTGACTGATTGCGTATGGAATGTAACTAGAAGTTAATATCCTGTGATTCCAAAGTTCGAAAATGTACACAACTTTACTGCTATAGTAAATTTTGTTCTAAATATTTCTTCACATAATGAGTCATTTTTACCCCTTGCTGGGTGTCATGTGCACAGACAACGCCATAGTGAGGACAGCTGTGACATGTGATTCTACGGTGGCTTACCATTGCCTTCCGCAGGATAAAGATGAAAGAGAAGTCAAAGTCTTGAACCCAGGGAGAAGGTTTGAAAAGTCCCCACCTGAGTCGGGAATCGAACCCCGACCCCTTGGCTACCAGCCAGACATGCTAGCAACTAGACCAAGTGGGTGACATTCATCATATAAGAGCTTAAATTGGAACAATAACTAAATATCATGGCACAATCCAAGCTCTAATGCTCATGCTGCTTGCTCGCCCAAGTAAGAAATTTTCCCTATGCCCTTCAGTGTGAATGCTGCTGCAATGGCAGAAACCAGCCTCGAATTTTGAATGTAGTACATTCCAGTTAAATAAGAGTCCAAAATTTTAAAGAGCAATCGCCCCTTAAAATTACATTTTGAAGGATTTAAAGCATTTAAAGCATTTTTGACATTTTAAAACTCTAAAAAAAATTCAGATAAAACTGCAGTTTTTACAGTGTACAAAAGGTTTTTTTAATGCATGCAGTAAAAATTACACTTTTTACAAAAAGAACCAAACCAACTTCAAAGGTCAGTGTTGGTCTGAAGTAGATCATATTTTTGTATAACTCCAAATTTTTTTTTTTAGTTATAGTAGAGGTAAATTACTGGGGAGGGGGAAGGGGGTGATTTTCCACATCCCCCCTCCCATCCTACTTTCACCTCGGCCAACTGCAACCACACGTTCCCAGCACACATGCCCTATCAGGTTGTTTTCCAAGTTGTTGATTCATGCTGGAAACACTAGCTAGCCAGGGAACTGAAAAGTGGATGGTGGTTTAACATTGCGTCAACACAGGTCGTTACAAGAGACTGAGTTGGGGCAGCGATGGCATGCATGGGGAGGGAAGGGGGAGGGGAAATGAGAGTATGCCTATAAAAAAAACAACGGTTAGTGATAACGTCTGCCACGTTTTCCCACTCACGAATAATCAATGTTTGACGTCAGAAATAAAGCACGAGCTAAACTTCTCGAGTTTGCTGAGGCCACGGAGTATCCATGCCACATGGAAATAAGAGCAAGAATGAAAAGCACAGACTGTGCAATGCCAACATCTTATACTTAATGTATTTTTACTTGCAAAACAATCTAACCACTCGTTATACTGCAATAAGGTATACCTGCTCCAACAGTTTCTCCGTTGTGATTGGCGGCCGTCTGCAAGAGGAGCCATCGCCAGCTCTGACCAGGCCAATCAAGGGCGAGTCTGCCTCCGCACAGAGTTGCTGTGATTCGTGAACTGACAGTAGACAGGTACCAGAGAGAAACTCAACCAATTACGAAACACAGACGATGCTATGTTTTAACACACAGCTACTCATGAAATGTTTTCGCAAAATAATATATGCCCCTACATGGTACAAGATCAGATATTTATTTATTTTTTAGCTTAATGTCTAGGCAGCAGCGATGCCATTAGTGATGGAAGAAAAGCTGGCACAAATCAGACACATCAAGGGAGGTACTACCTGCCACTGCCCATAGTAAGAAACAGTACTAGCATATGCCTGCAATGATTCAAAACCGCGAGGCTCCACAATGCAAGCTCTGTCTCTTATTACCGCACTATTCCGGTTGGAGGCAGATAGACACCACGTTCTAAATTTGTTTCTTGCGTAACAAACACAAACAAAAATGGAAGCAAAATGAGAGAAAACATGATCATGGTTCGGCCCAGCATGTTGGGGCTGATGGAACAGTGTTTTCAGGAGAGTACAGAGAAGAATTTAATTTCGGAAGGGGGAGGGGTGATACAACCACTCTACCCGCTGTTTGGTTTCAATTTCTTTTCTTTTGTTGGTGGGAATACAATAGTTTTAAGATTTTTGGGGAAGGCGGGGAGCCCCTCATCTTCCCGTCCCCCCTTTTCCCTTGCAAAAGCCCTTGAGTGTTTTGTTTGTTAGCAAAATGTGGCAGGTGCTACTGCTAATAAAGTAAGAGCACCTGAACCATAACATGTATATGTTCTGTAATATTAATGCCTTATGATGCTTATAATTGAGATATGGTTTTATTTTTTAAGACAATTTCATTTTTAAAACAGGAGATTTTGGTGTTAATGCTTTTATTTTTACAAATCCACCAAAACTGTACCTTTTGAATACTATTAGATGCATTTTTACAATAAAATAATTTGTAATAATTATGCCTAGAGAAGAACTATTTGGAATAAAGATAAATTTTTGCAAATGTCAGGAGTGGTAAAAGAGTTACTAAAAATGTTATAAAAATTATAGCTTAAACAAAGTAAAATCGATTTTTACATGACACATTCAACTTCAAACCAACAAAATAACATTCAATAAATTTAATACATAAATTTTTTTTTGTATTTAAGTAAAGTTCTGCTAAAAACACTGATTGATTTTGTGATTTTAGTTGCACTTCGTTGCTTTATGGTGTATTACTTGCATTTTGGTGTTTTAAGGTGCATTGATGTGCTTTCCTGTGTTATTTCTGTTTTATCGTAATCTACCACAGAATCTTGTCCCTACCTATAATGAGTATTTTTTTTGTCATATTTTACATTTATGCAGTTGTCAACTTATTTATCAAGACCATTATTGGACTCAAAATTCTCAGTGACAGAGTGTTGGTTACAAAGGTTACTTTAACATGTACAGGTGTAAATGTTGGTAAAAAAAAACAGTTAATTTATGCTGTGTGCAGTATGAAATGATACGTGAGCAAAAATAATTATGTGAGTAATAAAATAAAGTTCTCAAGTTCTCCCTGTTTCATTTCTTCTGGTAACGTTTAAAATCAGAAATGACTTGGTTAGAGTAGGGTCTGAGAATATTAAAAAAAAAAATTCTGATATTCGTGAATAATTTTATATTCCATTTGACATTTTGAATCAAACAATTTAGCTATCAATAGATACAGCAGTGGGATTCATTCACAATAAAATAAAATTAAAAGCATTAAACATTAAAAAAGCCACTGGATTTTTCTGCAAATGAATTTTATTTGATCAAATAATCTTTGTTTTTGTTTAAATATATATTAAAAATACTTTATTTTAATTTATATGATCAGTTTGATCATAAAAAATAACTTTAAATTTACAGCTTCATTAGCTTAAGAAAATTCATTATAAAGTTTTTTTTCCTTGCATTTTATACCACTGTGTTATGCTTCCATATAAGATCCTTTCTTTTTAATATTACTGAATTTTGCATTAATTTTCTTGGACATCCTGTGAAATTTGGAGGAAAACTATTTACGGTATGTTTTAAATTCAATTAGAATAATACTCGACATTCATAATTGAATAAAATTCATTTTAATAAACAAACATTATTTGTAGAACACTAAGTTATAGTTCTATGCAGTTACTTCCCATAGGAAGGATCCAAAACATGATCATTGTCCTGTAAGGCATGATTTACGTTACCTCCCAGCTGGACCTCGCTGAAGTAAAACAGTTGAATGTCCGCAAGAGAATCTGGCAGACTTAGAAATGCACACTAACGAGTACGGTACTAATCTTGCTTTGGCACGCCTGTCACGGGAAACGAACGACATGGGTAATGTCCCCTTCCAGTAACCTAAGAAAATGTTTTCCACTGCTTGAAATAAAAGTGGGGTGTTAGGTACAAATGTGAAACAATAAATTTGTAGAACTTAGGCACCAGAGAGGTTAATTCGGAAGAGCAAGGGGGGGAAAAAAGGGTGATTGAGTCTTTCAGTACTCCCCAGAGATGTGCAACATGTAACCTCAGTAACGACAAATCAATGTGGTCTCATGTTGCGAATACACTTATAATACGAAACCGGACATGAAATTTAACATAGAATTCTTTAAAATAATGCTGAGCGTGATTAATACATGAAATTAGCGTTTTCAACTAAATTTCTTGATGCATATCTTCTGTAGTTTCCGCACTCGCCGCTAGAATTCATTGCCGGAGCAGCTACATCAACTATCGACGCATTCGTTTTGCAGATCAAAATTTTGAACTATATAATGATACAGCTCCAATGAACACAAAAATGACTTGAAAAAATTACTAAAACCTGGTTTTGGACCTGATTTTCTATGAGGAAATTTATTAAAATACTGCCCATTTTTTTAAATCCACAAAACGGTTAATACTATAACATTTCCCTTTGGCTTTGATGGCAGCACCCACGGTTACACATTTCTGTTCCTTGCGATTTCCATACCATTCACCTAATTACTCCTACCACATGCCTACACCGAGAGCTGCGATGTTACACAACAAAACCATAACTGAAGGAGGAAGGTAAGCACAGACCAAATTCCAAATTTTTTTTTTATTTGATGATCACGGCAGTTCCATTCCCAAAATGTCACAAACAATATTTTTTTCTAAGGGGATAGCGTTAGTTTTGTGAGGTAAGTGTTGACACCTCTAAGCATGTTCTCTTTACCCAGACGACACAGATCTAAATCAATGGTAACTGCGGTTTCTCATGAGGTTAAGTGTTTGGTAAGTAAGTTTATACAAGCCTGTGCTAAGGTTGATTGTGCTTTAGACAACTGAAAATAACCATGCACAACCCACTCTTGTACCCTTCATCCGTAAAAAACTAAACAATCTCCATTAACCCCAAAATGTTATATTTTATTGTTGCTTTAGGGAGGCAACACACAAAATAACATTATTATACAAATTTATAAAAACATTAACATAATATACAAACTAGACTATGGTATATGTAAGAAAATGTACAATATAAATATAGCAAAAATAGTACAGAAGGAAATTATAAAGAGCTTGGTATTTAAACAACTGCTTCATTGTCCAATAGGCAACTATATCAATTTTGGGTAATATATTTTATAAATTAATGTCTTTCTACAATTGTGCAACTGAAATGTATGTTTTAATGTGGAAAAAAACAAAAAACAAAAAAAAACACACACACACACACTTTTAAAAATGTTAGCTTAATCATTCTAATATAAATTTGTACCCTACTTTAAAAATAAGGCACAATTGTGATGTTCACTTAAATAACCATTAACACCGCTTCAATGATTAAAATGAAATTTAATTAAAGTAAAAATTGAAATAGAATTTACATATTACATAAATTTAAATTTTTCAGGTACGTGAAATATCACCATTTTGCTCATTTTATCTTATAAATCTAGTAACAAAAAACAAAAACACTGAAACCCATTTCCTGGTGCTTTATGCGAGTAGGCTGTACCTTTTGCAACTTTTTCAACCAAAGGGTAAGTGGGTGTAGAGTGTGCAAAAGGTGTAAATATTACAACCTGAAAAAGCATGAGAGTTAATAATATAATTAATTTTTGTTAGAATGGAAAAATAAATATAATATATAAGCTGTGATTTATTTGAATTTAAGAAATTATAATTATGGATTGTAATGTACATTTTATCTTAGTTTTAAATTTATTCATATTAAACTGTTTCCCCTTTTTTAAATTTATATTTGTTGTACACATCAAAATAGAATGTTGTCTATTCATTATATAATGTTAACGTACTTTATTTGAATTTTAATAATGCTGAAATAATCTTTATTGTTCTTATTATTTATTTGTTACTAACTTTAATAGATCAGTCTGCATATTTTCTGGCACTTCAATAGCTAGGTAATTTGTATTATTTCTATTGTATTTTAACATAATTATTTGTAATATTTGTAATGGCATGATAATGTGTTGTTTTGATTTATTTTGTCCATATGTTATTTTGTCGTGGTTTTAGTTGTCGGGTCATGATGTATTTTTGTATTCATCTTTTAATTTACTGTAATATTACACTTAACATGAGTAGGTTTTGTTTTCATGTGTCTGTGTGTTTACTTGTGGCATCTTGTGTCTTTTGTATTGATAGTTTGTGGTGCATGTCTTTTAGGTGGTGCCTGCCTGCCTTGTGGACAGTGCCTGCCAGTACGTTGTTCCTACCTTACATTACAGCGCTCACCATATAGTCTTGTGTGTTTTGTTTATTGTGTCTTTGTATTTTGTGCTGTGCCTATCGTTAAAGTTAACTTGCTTAACTGTTGATAGGCATGTAAAAAATGTAATAATAAATTAATTAATTTTAACATACAATTAAATATCGAAACCTTTGTCAAAATTTGAGTTCCATGTTACCTTGAAAACCTTATCAAAGAGTTTGTTTTTCAAATTTTCTGGAGAAAGGCCCCCGAAACCCCCCTTTCCTCTGGGGTCTATTCCATAACCCCCTCCCCCCTCCCACACCTCCCAGAGCCCATGGTCAGTAAAAGTAAAAAGCAAAGTCCAGGGACATCACACATCACCCCCCACCCTCCCCCCTCCCCCACACACCCAACTACAACTAGTTAGTTGCAGTAACTTGTGTATTACTTCCAGTAAAAACATAACACCAAGTATGGTTAGGTGGTAGCGTAAGTCGTTGTAGGTACATCCCACACGAACAAGGCCTAGAAAATCTCATCACAGTTAAAAAATTTTTTTCATCTGATTTTCTTTGGTTCCCTATGTATGCTCATACAGTAGGCTTATAAATTTATATTACGTATTTTTCTTTTCATAGCAACTTTGACCTTATTTTTTTAGTCCTTACTAAATGAATAAAATAATAATTTACAATAACAGTTTAAATTTTGTAAAAAATTAGTATTAACATTGTAACACTAGTAACATAAAGATATATCATGAATGCGAGACATATAACTTGAATGTGAGACAAACTACGTACTTTATTTGATAAAATTTCAATCTTGAATAAACATAATATCTACTGTTTAAAATTTTCAAAAGTAATTATATCTTTCAAAGATATGGCTGGTATAAACTACAAGTGTAAAGACAACTTCATGGTTACAGTATTGAATTTTGGCACACACACAGTTTACACATTCAAGCTACTATACTTGTTCATAGTTACATACTCTCAAGTCCAACATACATATGTACTTTTTTGGATAGATTTGGACTGAGTTGAATTTTAAAGATTTAGAGCAAAGCATAGCAAGGTAATGAAACAAGAGACATGAGTAAATATTAATATATAAACATACATACATACATTAAAACAATTTGGGCTATCATTCAAACACAATCTTTACCACTCGTAATAATAATAACAATAATAATAATTTATATATATGCACATAGACACATTTTCATACTTGTGTTCTTTCCAACTTTTTTTTTTTACGACATAAGGATTAATAACATACACATTCTAAACAGGGCATTTTGTTACTAACACGTATATTCAACAATATATCAGAATTATAATACAGTTATTTAAAATTATACATTTTAACAATAGTGCAGTACAAATTTTAAAAGAGACAGGGTACAAAAAAAAAAAAAAATTTGCAAAGACATGGCGGCCTACATCAACAGTGGTGAAGACATACCCACATAGAAATCAAAGACCGTTTGCTTTGAACTTTGTGCATGCACTGTCTACTCTAATCCTGATCAATGCCACCATGTGGTCAAAAATATGAGTGATCTGTGTTGTTTTTGATGTTTTATATGAAGTTGGTTTTGTGACCTGTCTCTTCCAAAGACAGCAAGTTATCATAAATAGTTATCATACATAATTTTAGTACTTCATTGGTATTATTTCCATTTCTGAAACATACAAATACAGGTTTGTGTAACTTTAGTAAATATTATTTGAAGATAGCCTGTGCAAAGCTTCGACTAAGGGGATTAATCAATGCTTTTTTTAATATTTGATTTGATATCAACATAAACTTGCTACTTCGTTATACTTGAAGCTTTGGTACTGATGCAATATTCGCATCTGTTGTGAAGCTTTCGCTCATAAAAATATTTTTATTTATTTTTTGTGTTGTATAAACAAAGTTGGTAGCTTACAAAAATCAAAAGAAAATATATATACACACTCGCGTGCACCTAAATCAGCTCACCCTTCCCATGTGCCCAAAAAAGTTTTTTTTTTTTAATTACTTAACTGATTTTCACAGAACATTTTTTTTGAAAGCCTAATGTTTTACTTTACAATGACACCATTATTACAAAAATTTCTTCAGTATTTTTATTTATAATGGATTTTGAATAAAAATGCAAGCAAAATGCAGGTCTATGAAAAATCATTTGGGGATATTTGAAATTAAATTAAAACAAAACATTCAAGCAAAACAAACAAAACTTTATAGACCAATACTTCATATTACCTCCCCTTGCCTTTACAATGGCTTGCATGCGGTTCCTCATAGACCTTATTAAGGGTTTGTCCTAGTCTTGGGGGATCCACTCCTCCTCCAGCTAGTGATGTCAGGTGGAGACTGATTTCTGGCTCGGACCCTCCGTTTCAACTCATCCCGTAAATGCTCAGTGGGGTTCATGTCGGGACTGAGGACTGGCCACTCCATCGTCTTGAGACCAACCTCCTCCATGAATTGCCGAGTAGAACGCGCGTTATGACACCGGGAACTGTCATGCATCAGGATGAAATCTTCCCCTATATATCCTGCGTAGGGCACAACATGATTCAGGAGAACGTCCTTGATGTATCGTTCAGCAGTCAAACCTCCCCGCCCGGCCCCCACCAGGTATGAAAACAAGACCTGCCAGCCCACATCACGCAGGAACCACTGCTCTCCTGGACGCTGGTAGACCCGGTCTCTCCTGTCACTACCATGGGGAGACATTCTGCTCTCGTCAGTGAACATGTGATGGCCCGCCATTGATCGATGCTCCAACTGACGTTTTCCCGACCAAATACGAGTCGTGCTTGGCGGTGACGTGTGGTCAATTTTGGGCCTCTAGCCGGCGATCATGGTGTAAGGTTGGCTTTCTTCAAGCGTCTTCTGACTGTCCATTGACTACTCCTCGAACTTGTCTCAGCCCCCGTTGCACATTGACGCCCGTGCGATGGCGATTTCGTAGTGAAGTTGAGACGATAAAGCGATCGTACCTCTCAGATGTGCTCCGGTACCGGCTGATATGTGGTCTCCGAGTGAAGGTACCAGCTCCCTGAAACCTTCTGAGACTGCAGATTGGCTTGAGGTCAGTTGATGAGCGACTTCTAGTTGACTGCAGCCTGCTTGCAACAAAGCAACAACTTACAAGGCTTCTTCTGGCATAGTATCCATGGTTTTGTGAAAACAACGAATGTAACTTGCAGAGATGTGTTCAGGTCAATGTCTGATAAGCGACTGATGAGAAATGTCGGAATAATTGGGATTACTGCAGCGAGCAACGCGAGGTTACAGATAGAGCGCATTTTGCTATGCTTACACTCAGATCACGTTAATTTGAAATTTTAATGATAAAGGAGTCCATGCAAAGATAAAGATTAGGCTGTCAAAAATAAAATGTTTTGTGAAAATCGGAAAAGAAATTTTTTTTTAAAATACACATTTTTGTGCACACTGGAGGGGTGAGTCGATTTAGTTGCACGCGAGTGTATTAAGGTTCATTCTGTTAACCACTTAATCAGTTCAAACATTACAATTGTTACACTATTTTTTAATTTATATTCTATATTTTATATATGAAGTGTAATACAGCTTCGCCGAGAACAATATTCACAATTCAATTCGACTTCCTGACTATTTTAAAGATTTGATGTGATATTCACTTAGCATTAAAAAAAACTAGTTTTCGCACAGGCCTAATATGAAGTAAAACTAAACCTAAAAACACAGACTGGGAGAGGGTTAGGGTTGGAAAGCATGAAGCCCATCACGCAAGACAATATAGTCAGCTTTCTCTCCAATGTGCCTGTCAACCGACCAGCTATCAGGAAATCAAAAAATTGGTAGAACGGAAACTGGCCACCTTAAAAAGTTCATGGTAAATGTACTTGGCATCAAGTAATTTACAAAAATGTGTTGAAGTTAAAATCCTGCACCATCCTTCATTAAATTTAGCTAAAAAAAAATGTCCAACAAAATTGCAAACACCAATCCCTCACTTAGAACGACTAATGCGTTCCTAAAAATGTTTGTGTTATCTGAATTCGCGTACACCTATCCCTCACTTAGCACGACTAAATCATTCCTAAAAATGCTTGTGTTATTCGAAATCGCATATTCTGAAGCATTAGTTTCCATAAATAGCAAGGCTAATTTAATTAATGTGTTCCAAAATTGTGTAGGAAAATATACTTTACGTAATATAAATGCGTAGAATAACACTCAGCGATGAATATGTCACACCATTAATCTTTCTATGACACCTATCGCACTTTGTATGACAAATATAACACAGCGTAACGGGGGAAACGTGGTTACGCACTTCGTCAGTCGGCTGGCTGCCCGCCCGGGCGTGACCTTCAACTCACGTCACGTACCTTTCCAAACCATCCTTTGCTGACAGTGAAACCGATATTACTTTCCGGATAATTAAATTTTAATTTTTAAAAAAATTAATAGTGCTTACCGTGTCTTATCGCACAATCGTCGCACAATTTATAATAAAATCAAGTTTCAAAAGTATGGGTGCGATTTTTATGCGGAAAAAAAAATTGTTGTTAGGTAAAGTTATTCATAAAAACATAACCTATTCATGGAAAGTACTTTTGTTTAAAAAGTAGAGTATAAAAAAGCATGCCAAACAATTAAAATTAATAAGTCATTCAACAAAAACCTTTCTTCAAATTTAAATAGAAAAACAAAATCTGTGACCCAAATGTGAGCCTTAACTAACGCATAACTCGTAGTACACACCACGAAATAATGCAGGCTATCAAATGTAGTTAACACGGCACTAGACAGAGAACGCGCGTTGCATGCAATCAGCGAGATATCAATATCGATATTCGACTACGTGTGCGCACTCTATACGGGAAGCAACATAGCCAAACGTGAATGATGCCAACTAGCGCTGGCTACATTTTTACAAACGGTACACCGCAGCGACGCAAGCTAACGGATAAAGTTTATAACGTTTAAAAACATCTTTAAAAGAAAATGTGCGCACAGTTGACTTGCTAAAACTAAAGTGCGACCAACATAGGCGTGGCCTTCATGTCAATCTGCGCGCCGTAATACTTCTAGTTTTGTCTCAAATACTTGAACACGATTCATTATGAGTGATCAAGCACATACAGTTACCGGCAGCTGAATGAGCAGACGTTGGTTTTGTTTGTGTGAATTCCTTGTCACTGGCTAGACTGAGTTCACGGCCCGGTTTGTGGCCAGGCGATAACGGTACGGCACCGCGGCATATGCGCCGACGTAAAAACATTTGGTCCTTTACACTCCATAGCTGCAATTAAACTTGCCATAGCTGATGTTTGTACAACAGCCTATATCGTAGTCAGACCTGAACGCGTATCTCTTCCCCCCTTGTTTGGCTAACTGTATCCCACAGCACATCTGTTGTTCACAGTAGTTGAAACAGACTTTGTGGCATCGTACCCGACTTTTTTTTTTTTTTTGCATGTGGAGATTTCACACTAACTGAAATTTAGAGACGTGCTTTTCAAGACTGGGACAGTAAAATTAACATCGCGCTAAATGAATCCGTGCAATCTGAAGACGTGCTAAGTGAAGGATAGGTGTATTCTGAAGCACTGATCTCCATAAATAGCAAGGCTTATTTACTTAATGTGTTCCAAAATGTGTAGGGAAATATTCTTCACGTAATATAAATGTGTAGAATAACACTGAATCAATGGCGGCTCCAGGAAGACATCTCGGGCAGGGCTCTCACACACAGGAGGATGCAGTTAATAATCATGACATTGCCCTTGGGATATTCACAAAATACATGGTCTTCAAATACTGAAATTTGGTATTTTCGTACAAATTTTTATTGAAATAAGAGTTTAGCACATTAACGAAAGTATTTAAGTTAACATTAATATTCCCTACAAAGAAATAAGAAGTAAAATTTGGGCTTGGAAGGGGCTATCGCCCCCTGCGCCCTTCCTCTGGAGCCACGCTTGCACTGAATACGTAATAAATATTATCATTTATCTTTATAAGCCTACCATTGAATACTTTGTATGACAAATTTAACACAGTGTAACGGGAGATAGTTATCATCAATTGGCTGATTGACTTGCTCGTCCGGGTGTGACCTTCAACTCACATCGCCTACCTTTCCGCTAACTTTCCAAACCATCCTTTACTGGCAATGAAAATGATATTACTGTCCGGATATTTACATTTTCATTATTCAAAATTTAAAATTGCTTATTCATGTATCACTGCTTGGTTCACACATCAATCCTGTCAGACCAGTTAATTTTTTTCATTGCTCCATTCATTTAACAACCTTTTCCATGTGAATCATCTGTTCATTTCTGTTCGGTATCTAATGTCAAATATATTCCCACTTGTACAACCAACAGCATCAGACTTATATAAATGTTTGATAGAGTCCATATTTTGCACAGTTGACTTGCTTAAAACCGAAGTGCGACCAACATAAGTGTGGCTTTCATAACATTCTGCACGCCGTAATACTTCTAGTTTTGTCTCAAACGCTTGAACACGATGCATTATGCTCTCACTTGGAAGTCATGATTCCAATGTGATTCCTACTGCAGGTGCTTGCGCACGTACAGTTACCGGCAGACGAATGGGCAGACGTTGCTTGTGTTTGTACAAGTTCCCTGCCACTGGCTAGACTGAAGTTCATCACGGCTGACCCGGTCAGTTGCCAGGCGACAACAGTATGGCACGGAGGCATATGCGCGGACGTAAAAACATTTGGTCCTTTACACTCCATAGCCGCTACTTAACTTGCCATAGCTGATGTTTGTACATCAGCCGATAGCATAGTCAGACCTGCGCACGCATCTATTCCCCCCTTGTATGACTAACTATGCCACGGCATATCTGTTGTTTACAGAAGTTGAAATAGACTTCATGGCGTCAGACCCGACATTTTTGTGCCTACGGAGATTTTGCGCTAACAGAAATTTACAGACGTGCTATTCAAGACTGGGGCAGTAAAATTATCATTGCACTAAATTAATTCACGAAATCTGAAGATGTGCTAAATGAGGGATTGGTGTAATAAAACTTTAGGTCCACTCAGCCACTCTAATTAAAAATACTCAAGGAGATTATTTCATCTGAGAGTTAAAAAGTTCCTCAAATGGCCAATAATCTTAAATGGCGTGCTTGAAGTTTGAGTTTGTTTTAATAATTAAAGACTGTAAGCTGGTCAGATGATTTTGGTACAAGTCGGTCACAGCACGTACTCAACCCTCGATAGCACTATACACAGTACAGCAACTCGTTACAAGAGAGAATTTTCGATTAAAGATCAGAAAGATAATGAGCTTATGTTGATTCTACTTACTGTCTTGCTCATATCTCAGCTGTACTAACACAGGATTTTTTCTTCTTTTATTCTCACTTCACCTCAGCTTAAAATCACAAATTCCCAAAATA
The DNA here is from genome assembly GCF_032445375.1 of Bacillus rossius redtenbacheri. NCBI lineage: Eukaryota > Metazoa > Arthropoda > Insecta > Phasmatodea > Bacillidae > Bacillus > Bacillus rossius. The sequence goes on along the minus strand of NC_086340.1, from coordinate 27,404,807 downwards.
GGTGCTGGAAAAATTTGCATTTTGCTTTAAATGCTTTTTCTTCTCGCTTATTTACACTTTAGATTCTATTTTTTGGCTTATTTTCAACATAAATTCTATTTTAGCTTTTTTTCTAGATGAATGTTTTTTTTAGCTTATCAGTTTAGATTGTCATTCATTTGTAAAACTATCATTTATAAAATGCCACAGAACTGCTACATAATTTTTGATAGTTTTCAAAATAGTTCTACCAAATGTAACTTTTCACACTGTCTTGTAGACTTTGTAATTTGATGAACCTTATATTCATACTTTGCAGTTATTCTAGTAGTACACATGTGCATGTACAATTTTATTATTTTAATTTATGTCTCTCACTTAAGAACTATCAGCACTTCAGTTAATACACAAAAACAATACGTCCACCATCTATGCCACAGATTTTCTCATCTCACAGAAGAAAGGTGTATGTTTTTTCTAATAAGGTAAAAACAAAACAGGCCTGCACTCTCTTGCACTTTGCTTTAGTGGGAGTGTGAAACTACAGTAGTGACCACAGCACAGTACTACAGATACTTGGCACTCTTGAAAATGTTACAACTGAACCATGTGGTGATTTTCTGATAATTTTTCTCTACACTAGTTCTTATGACCACGATGATTCATAATACTGCCATGAGTCTGTGATGCAGTCCAGTTACACGTATCCAAAATAATTTTAAAATATAAGCCTCACACAATTAATACAGTTTATTTGTGTATTATTCTATGAATTAAGCCTGTGACTTAATGTTTGATAGAATATTGCAATACCAATTACAAATAAGCATTAAATTTTTTTTTGTTTTCATTTAGAAATCCATTTTTTTTAAACATAACTGAAATAAAGGTATTTCTATATACAAATATTTTGTTTACAAATATTAAGGATGTAAATAATAAGTTATAAATAATGTGCATTAGAAATGCTAATTTATAAAATCATAAATGCTAATTTTGGAAAAAATTGATGCTAATTTTTCCACCTCTAACACTAAACACTGAAATCTGCATTTAGGCTAGCTGAAAAGTTTCCATATTTCCCTGCAAAATCTTTGTATGTAATTAAAACTGAAAAAATAAATAAATACGTAAATTACTTTAAGTTGAAGGTGGAGTTAAGCACAAAGGCTTATGGCTCACAAACCATGTTGGGAATTTTTTTGCTCATTTCAGATTATATAAAATATATTTTAAAAATGTACAAGTAAAATTTTATGCATTATCCAACTGTGAGAATATTTTAAAAAATTGATTTGATATTCGCTTCATTGAGAAAAAAAAAACAGTATTCACAAAGGCCTAATTTAAATTGCAATTAAAAAAACTGCCAAAATCAGCAGAGCTATTAATACATAGTAAAAAAAAAACATATTGCTATTAAAACTAAATATCCGTATGTACCAGGTTAAGGGTATTTTTATTTTTTCCCCACTATCATTCACCATCCAGGACAATGGCAAATCAACAAAAATGGAATAGAAATCCAACAGACTAGTTATTTGAGCAAGAATTTTATATATCCCTATTTTTGTTGCAAGGGTACCACTAAGTAAAAAAAAATATATTCAAATTTGAAATAAAAACTTATAATTTAACACGCGCACAATGTGATGCATTTTTTTTTTTGTGTAGCACCCCACGATTCCACAAATGTTAGTAATTTCATAAGGACGACGTCTGCCTGACGATGTACTTTGTCAGCTTTGTTTGGACTACGGGAGCATCGTCGCTCCTCCTCTTCAGCGGCTGCTCCGAGAGCCACTCCTTGAAGTACTTCTGCATGGTGCCGAGCGACGACAAGTTGACAGTGGGGAACACCTCCTTCGGCTTCAGGAACTTGACAAACCTTTTCAACTCGCAAAAGCTCGAATGCTCACTGTAGGGAACACCTGAAACACAAAAGAAAACACTCATGGCTGCATGCCTGCAGTTCTACATCGGCTCCCTAACAGCACTAAAGGCAACACTGCTGCTGTTAATCTGTGTTAATACAGGATGTCCATAACAGAATCTACCTATTCAATGGTACATTATAACAGTTTAATTTAGAATATTTACAACAACTTGGACATCAAATTGAAGGTAAACTAACCTAGTTTTTGTTACAAATGTTCAAATATGTGCACCTTCAGTAATACGGCACACATCCAATCTAAAGTCAAATTCTTCCCACACTTTGACTAACTACTAACAAGTCCGGAGTGATGGAAACAATAGCCTCTTCAATTCTGTGCCTCAACTCTGGCAAATGATTAGGTAGCGGCGTAACGTAGACAAGATCTTTTATAAAGTGGCAAAGGTAAAAATTGCATGGCGATATGTCAGGTGAACGTGGAGGCCAGCGAAAAAGAGCTGTCGCCTTGACCTTTATGACCAATCCAACGGCCAGAGACTTCAACGTTCAATCACTCTCGTACAAAGAAATTCCAATGGTCAAATAAAGTTTACAGGTTCACCCTCTACTAATCACCATTTAGCATAGGTGGCACTGCAAGAAAGAAAAAAAAAAGTGGTACTCGCGCATGCGCTAATCTAAAAACTGTTTGAATTACTCTTTAATTGTGACCTTGAACCAACACTACAATAGTTGATACTATTAAAATTTACAACTGGAACATTCTTTTATGGACATACTGTAAAACAAAAGAACAACAGGTTATGTTTAAGATAAATTTTTTTTTTTAAATTTACATAAACTTAACAATTTAGTTTCCAATAATGTTAAGAGACTTCAGGATAATGTTTGCACTGTATAATTGACGTATCCACAGCCAAAGGACCTCGCCACACCAGATTGCTTGGTGTCGTCATAGAAGTGATAGTGGAACAAAGAACAGTCACACCAATCACTTCCTGATCATTGTACTTTCTGTAATTCTCTGAGCATTACATTTTTTTTTTTTTTTTTTTTAAAGTTCTGATGTTGCTCTGGACTTAATCTCCTAGCTGCAAGGAAATTTCATTTCAAAAATTACTTTACAGTAAACTGTTGCAAAGATATTATACAAAGCTAAATATTAAACAAAACCCAACAAATGTTGAAAAATATTGTTAAAAAAATTTGGGACGAATGAAAAACCATTAACAGAGCTAGTCATGATGTAGACACTGTTTCCGTCATGTGGAAGCATAGCCCCTCACACACGTGGAGTCCACCGCCTGAGCTGAACTGGATTCACCCAACATTGTGAAATGTATGCTGCTAACAGCCAATCAGCTGTATGTTCGAGATTTGTTATATGAAATGCTTGGAGACACTGTCATTAGTTTCATTGCTTCCGACTTTCCATGATCAATAAAAAAAATGGGTGCACGTTCTTATGTACGCACATTAGAAGTTACACTTACTTGGTGTAGTTAAACACTAACTTTAATTTTGCATACAAATAATTAATAGAAATAAAAAAAAAGTGTGGATGTGATATTTAAAACATGGTTGGTAAAGTATAAATTCAATCAAATTAAAAAATGTTAAATGAATAGTCAGTTTTCATTATTAACATCAAAACATGTATAAAATTAATTAATCAGTAAAATAATAGAGATAAATTTGAATTATAATGAAAATCATTAAATATGCTGAATGTTTATTTTAATTTATTATAATTATTATTTAATAAATAATAATGTAATAATTTATGTTTTATAATGCAAATATATTATACACCAGAGAAAATTAACTCACATAAATAAATGATTTTAATTATAAAGACAAGTATTAAATATTAATCACAAAAATATATGATTTAACAGCACATATATAATTTTTATTTGTATTTTTCATCCTGGCATCATAAAAATTCATTCTCATAATTTTTTCATAATATGACTAACAATGTAAAACCTAACCTCGCTTATATAAATACACTTGAAAAAGTTTATAAACACAATTTCTATCACTAATATTCACAATAAATAAATGTTTTAATGATATTGACCAGTGTTCAATGTCAATCACTAAAGTATAAGATTTAAAAGTACATATATTATTTTTATTTGCATGTAGCCATTTTTTCAACCTGTAAAAATTTTGTTTCATGTTGCGTGCACATCGTAAAAATTTACTGTCATCACTTTTACACAACACACCTAAAAAAGTATAACTTCAGAAACACTTCATTGTTCCGTAACTAGACAATTGAATCAGTAATAATTATGAAAAATTCTGTAATACTCGGCACGACTGCATGTGAGGATAAAGTGGTTAAAGTTTAGAAATGTACAGTAATACTTGTTCATTTACTCTGTATATCTATTATAAAATTAGGCATAGCATACATTTACCTACCGCAGATTGTAACATTTCCTTGAGTTACACGGGTAACTTCTTCACCTTTGGCACGTAACTCCCAACCACTAGGTTTGAATGCCAATATATTATTATATACTCTTGAGTACTGCTTCAAATAAGATGACATCGTCTGCAATGATAGAACAACCAATTAATTAAAACAAATTTAAAAATACTACAAAATGAAGGTATAATATTGAAGTAAAAAAAAGTTTGTGAAAATTTTCACTATAATGTGGTTGTGAAACAAATTGTTGTCAACTATTTCTATGAGCACATTATAGTTCCTGTAAAGTCATTTAACCAAATGAGGGCTGACTTGAATTTGGGTCAAACTTGAAGAGGTTTATTTACAAAACCCTTATGTAAGAAGCGGTATTACTACATTTAGTTTACTTAAATATTTTCTTGTGTACTGTTGTAGTAGTTTGTGAGTGTAAATAGTGTTAGTATGTTGGTGGGCCTGTTGTGATGAGCTGTGCAACCATTATTGACATGAGCTGGTGAGAACCAGAGTAATGGAGATGAAAATAATGATGTGCAATTTGCTAATCATGTATACAGGAGAAGGAAAAATATAATATTGGCAACAAGGGAAACGAATGTGCGCGATTCTGAGAGGTGAATAGCTGAGGAATTGGAAGTGTAGATTGAGGTTATGGGCGGTTGAAAACATCTAATGGCTTTGTTTAGTTCGTTTGGAAAGTTTGTGCCGGGAAGAGATACATGGAAGACATATGCTTAGCATCTACAGTATTATTTTGTGGTGAACAGAGTTAAGGACAAAGAGGAACAAAAGGATATTTTATCACATATCTAGCACTGAGCTATATAAGATGATAACATCACTGGTATCACCAAAAGCAACCAGTGAAGTAACAATTTAAGAGTTTTTAGGATCGTTGTCCAATAATTTTGAGGCCACGCCAAGTGAAATAGTGGAAACATAAATTTCATAAATCATAAGCAGGATCAGTTGGAAGGCGAATCTATTGCAGAGTATATGACAGATCTGCGGCGGCTCTCTACCCATTGAAATTTCACAGATCTGGATAGAATGCTACAGGATCGCACAATCTCTGGGGTAAGGGCTAGAGCAGTTCCGAACACCATGCTTTCTAAGGTCAAACTGACGTATAAAGATGCAGTGGACTTAGTTACAGCAGCGGAAACACAAGTTGGAATGTGCACAATTTGCATGGAACAATAAACTACTTAGTGGGAGCAGTGCCAGTGTTAAGGACACACAAGAATGCGTCAGACCATAGGCACACATCTGAAAACCAAAATGCCTTCAACAACAGGACTGCACTGGACAGCAGACCCAATAGGTGTGTGACGGGATGTAAGCCAGGGACAGAGTAGCTGCAATCCTGCTGGTGATGCAATGGCTGGCATAATTCACAGGGTTGCAGACATCAAGGTACGGTTTGCCATTTCTGTTCCAAACGTGGTCATTTAGAGTGGGCATGCATAATAAAAAAGAATCAAAACTCCAGCAGGGGTGTGTCCTAGGTGACTAAAGAAGGGAGGGAAAGTGCTAATTACAGCATGAAGGAGGATTATGATTTTTATAGAGAATGAGGCAGCAACATACAGCTTGTACAACATGGATACGACCACCAATCCACATGGAAGTATGGTTAGATGTCAGGCGACTGATCAGGGAAGTGTACACAGGTGCAGGTTATACTATAATTAGCAACGATACATTCAAGCTTTTGTGGCCAGAGGATCCTGTGCTGCAAGATACAAAATTTGGTGCTCCACACATGGTCCCAACAACAAAAACTTAAAGTGCTGGGATCATTAGAGGTAAACGTAAGAACTAAAGCGACATCAGCTAAGTTAAGGTTCTTTGTGGCTGATGGGAAGGGTCCAAGTCTGTTGGGCCATAGTTGGATGAAGCGCTTAGGGATAACCATTGAAGGAGTATATAGTGTACAGATGGGAAAGGCAGCAGAAGTGATCAGGGAACACTCAAGGGTATTTGAAGATGTGGAACTGGGTGACTATACAGGGGTCCACTGGTGAGCATAGAGGTACCATCAGATGCCAAACAAGTGTTTTGCAAAAGCAGTTCTGTAGGTTTTGCCCTAGCAGAGTGTGTCAGAAAAGAAATTGATCGATTATTTTAGAACTTGGGGTTTATGAACCAGTGGCTTATTGGCAGGTGACAACAAACACCCTTAGTACCAGTTCGCAAGGCTGACGGATAAGTATGAATTTATGGTGACTACAAATGTACTGCCAATGTGGTATGTAAGAAAAATATCTACCCACTACCCACCATAACCGAGGCATTTTCCCACTTAGCAGTGGGAAAAGTGTTTACCAAGTTGGACTTAGCAGAAGATACTTACAGGTGGCTGTGGATGAGACTACAGCAGGACTCTTAACAGTAAATACCATGAAAAGGTTATTTAAGGTAAAAAGATTACCTATTGGCATTTGTAATGCAACAGCTATTTTTCAGTGTTAAATGTCAACCATGCTGTCAGGAATTCCTGAGGTTGTGGTCTTGCTGGACGATAAACTAGTTACAAGGACCAAATGAAGAACAGCATTGGCTACAGGTGAAACAGATGCTACAGCGAATTAAGAAAGCAGGGCTGCTGTTTTTGCGGCCACTTCAGTGATATTTCTAGCGTATAGGGTCGATTGCACTGGTATAAAGTAAAGACAATCCACAAGGTCCCAGCACCTATCACTAAGAAAGAACTTCTATGAGAGATTCCTATCAGGCAAAAAAAGCAAATTGTAACTCTCATATTGACTGCTGGATCATGGGGAAATGGACAGAAGGATGTGATAAGGATTTCCGGGCAGCTTAAGAACTTCTGCAGTCAGATGCTGTGCTAGTGCATTATGATGCAAGGAAGCCTATAATATTAACTTGTGATGCATCATGGACTGGATGCTGTACTGGCCCATGTCACAGAAGATTGATGTAAAGCACCCATTGCTTTTGGGTCAAGGACCCTACAGAAATCTGAAAAGAATTATTCCCAGATAGATAAGGAGGCCTTGGCTATCATTTTCGGAGTTACAAAACAGGCAGTATATACCAGCATGGCTAATGACAGATCATAAGCTGCTTCTTTGGCTGTTGGACCCCAATAAGCAGACTCCTCACATATTATCGTCGATATTGTTACGTTGGAGCCTGTGGTTGTCTATTTATGATTACCATATTGTCCATAGACCAGGTACAGGGCTAGAACATGATGATGCCTTGAGAAGACTTCCTATAGCTACTTCGGCTATTAACATCCCAGCTGTAGATGTCCTAATGCTGAAAGCCCTTCCAGATACTCCTAAAGAGGCTACTAGATTGGTATATTGACACATGAAGATCCAGTTCTCTGCAATGTGAAGGCTGACAGGCAAGATTACTGATGAGCTTTGCCCTTACTGGAGTTGTCAAACTGAACTATCATTGTACAAAGATTGCCTGCTGTGGGGAAGCCAGGTAGTTATACCCACAGTGGTACGGTGAAGCCTCCTGAAAATGCTGCATGCAAGCCACAATGGGATTGTACAGTCAAAATCAGTGGAAAGAAGCTACACGTGGTGGCCTAGAATGGATCATGACATTGAACAGTTTGTGGGGCAATGCTGTGAATGCCACAGCTTAAGAGAAAATCCACCTAAAGTAAAGGACATTAATTGGCCTCCTGAAGAAATGCATTGTAACAGGTTGTGCCTAGATTTCTTCGGACCCTTTCAAGGAAAGGTGTTTTGATACTTGGAGATGCACACTCAAAATGGCCTGAGGTGAAGATAGTACCATCAGTGTCATAGGCTGCACTGATTATAGAGTTAAGAGAAATATTTTGTGTTTATGGCATTCCGGAGTGTATAGTGTCAGACAATGGTACATTTTTACATCTTTTGTATTACTAGAAATGAGGTTGTTTGCAAAATGAAATGGAATCAGACTTGTTCAATCAACACAATTCCATCCATCATGTAACAAGCAAGTGAAGCGCATGGTACAGGCAGTTAAAAGGAAGTTGAAGCTATGTAACAGAGATTGGCAGACAAGGATAGCCAGGACATATTTTGCACTTTGCACGAGTGCTGGAACACTGCCCACTCCAGCTGAAAGGTTAATGAGAAGGCTACTGCGAACAGTGTTGGATTAGACTCGTCCTCCGACAGGTGGAAAGAGGGTCCAGCCTTGACAAGAGGCTTCCAGAGGACCAGATCTGCGGCAGTTCCACGTCAACGATCCAGTGCTATTCCGTAGCTATAGTGGGAGTGGAAAGTGGCTGTCTGTATTGTGAAGGCAGCTAGCGTGAGATTAATATAAGAAGTAACAGGTGATTAGGTAAAAGCATACAGGTGGCATGTGGACCAACTTCTGCACAGAAAAGGGATGACCATCCCACAAGGACAAAAGAGTACCAGCAAGCAGCAAAAATTCCTCAGGCATTCCAGTGTGAGTGTGCGGGCTTTGATACAGAGCCCAGGAGGTTTAGGAGTGCCAGTGCAGATGGAGAAACAACAAGCAGACCGGCATTCAACGCAGGTCAACGATGATGAGCATCATAGGATAGACAAGCAAGAGAACCAGAATGAACCACAGCCACCAGTGTTGGATAAGGAAGAAACAGGTCAAGTTGCAAGTACAGGATCAAGTCCATTCCAAGGATTCGCACAACCGGATCCAGTGTAGTACGAGAACATTTCACAGACGTGCAATACAACGGCCGGCTAGATTCATGGACTATGTTGTCAAATAACTTAAAGAGGGAGGAGGTGTTGTGTACTGTTGTAGTAGTTTGTGTGTGTAAATAGTGTTAGTAGGTTGGCGGGCCTGTTGTGATGAGCTGTGCAGTCGTTATGGACGTGAACTGGCCGTAACCAGATGAATGGTGATGAAGTGAATGATGTGTAATTTGCTAGTCGTGTATACAGGAGAAGGCAAAAAATAACATGTTTCCTTAACTTTTAAATTTCAATTTAGTTTTTGTTATTGTTTAATGTTATCCTTCACTTTTAAATACATATATTAATATTTCATGAGTATAATCCAAAAAGCAGAAAATAACAACTACAGGTAAATAAAAACTAAGGATAATTATTTTTGATTTAGTCTGATTACTATTGACTAAAATTCATAAACTACTGTCTCACACCAACAATTTGAAAAATACCAATCAGTAAATTATCCACTATAATAATAATAACCTCACTGGGTGTTAAACTTAAAAACATTGTACACAGTATGCGTGCACTACCTACAATATTACTTTACTACTCACATTTAAATAAATTTGTGCTCTGCCCATTCATTCATTTTTTATTATTTAAATAACCAACCGAACCTATGGTACTGTCAACTAACAAACTCAAAAAAAAAATAATACCTAGTATACTACCAATTCAAGGAATGTAAAACTATTTTAAAAAATGAAGATTTATAAATTGTAACCAATAAAAAGTCAAATTTTTGAGGAAATAAAAATACTTAAATTTTAAGTCAAATTTGACTAACAATGTAAGTATTTGCACATTCTAATTCCAACACAATCATATCTATTTTTCTACCCATATCTTAGTTTGTACTTTAATCATGCATGTATACAAATACACAGGAGTCCCACTAATCCAAACTAATTGGGGCTGAGACCTGTTGGGGTTACCATAATTAAAGGTTAGCCAAGTAATTGCCATAAAGTCACAGCATATAGTAAAATCAGACCTTGAAAAATTCACTGCAAAAAGTAACTATGTAGTTTCAGAGCTAATTCCCACATTACTGAAAGGAATTAACTCCAATTCAAATTCCCTTATTTCTAAAGGAACTTGTTTTAGTTGTAGTTTCTCAAAAAAGGAACTTACAATATCCATCGACATTCATTCGCACTTTTTTTTTTTTAATTATTGCAAACAATATTTGGTGCAATACTTGTCTTAGTAATGTATTCTATATTTCAGTAATACTGCATATGCTTTTATTTTCTTTATATACAAAATATAAAAATGATTATTGAAGTAAAACACCTGTACTTAACTATTATATTAAATTATTGCTAGACATACATCTCAAGATATATAACTTTACTCTACTCTTATTACCATATAACATTCCCACCTGCACTGAACATTATGTGTCTATTATATACATATGCACATGCATTTGGTAGATTAGGCATAGGTACTTAGCACAAAAAAATTAAGCATATGCATTCATAATCTAACACAAAAAAATCACAGCAACAATACATAAAAACATAAAAATGTACCTACCTATATAAAATTTGTATATTAATAAGAGTTTTTATATTACTATTGTTCATTATTTACTTAAAGTGACAAAATTTTGAATTATTTAAAGAAGAGCCAACAAAAATTTTAACATACCTACTTAACTTTACTATGTACAATGAAACATTCCAAACACTACTGATAGTAATAAGCACACATCTGAGGCTACATAATAATTTATATTCGTTTATTTTATTTTAAACATGCTAAAATGCTAACTTAAGTGAAGATTATATATAAAAATACAAATTAACGAAAACATGGGTTGAACAATATTACTTTAATATACAGTAGTTTCCACTTATGTTTAGCTACTACTAATACTGGTGATTGTTTTGCTCATGTACAACAAGATTTTCTAATATCTCATTGGAGAGAGTATTCCTTTACTCCGACATAACATTACCACTTGTAATGAACAGCCTCTTAACTGCGGCACTTGGAGGCATTACAGTACGTATTTAATAGCACAGATTGCAAAATACTGTACTGTAATGTTGTTCCCATTCTCTGAAACTGAACTAAAATATTTGTCAAAACCAGCCCATGATAAATGTGTTATAGTTATACATTATTTCAGATTCATGGCACAGAATTACACTCACGTTTTGTTTCACTTGGTTCACCTGTTTTACCAAAAGGTCATAGATAAAGCCAAAAG